>NW_024104620.1:592500-3197500 GCF_003945595.2 Pipra filicauda
TGAATGCAGTCTTCACAGTAAATAAGAATAAAACTATTGATATCCCAGCTTTATATTCCAACAATAAAATAGTTACCAGTGATTCTGTGCATTGTACTTGTCATTAGTTACCAAATTGGAAGAGGCTTGTTCTGGTTTTTTCAGCTCTGGGGGGGTTAGAAAACCCCTCAGTGTCCCAGTTAAACCACTGGCATCCATTTAATCTGCCTGCAAGTGTCAGGGCTCGGCTGCTCTTCCCAGAGGCTTTGCCTGCAGGAGGAATGACAGGTGTGAATGTCCTTGTGTTCTCCAAGCCAGTACTGCAGCTCAGCCGCCTGGAGAGCAGAGAACTGACTTTCTGGGTTGTTACTCAAACTTTTCATAAGCTATGAAGTACCTCAACATGAACTCAGTAGATTTCTAGTAGCAACAGCCAGTTTTCCATGACTTCTTTTGACTTGGAAGTGACCATGATGTGAACTTTTGCTAAGCCACCTCATTCCCTCAGTGCTCCTTTAACTCTGTAAGTCCCCATGGAACATCTGCAGCTTTGCCCTTCCAGTTCTTTACTCACCTGTGCTTTACATGATAAAACTGTTCAATCTCAGCCTGGTTGGTAGTTGCTGTATGATGTAACTACAGGTATATCAATTACTATGTAATACTCTGTTTCCAGTAATGCAAACGCTTGTAATTACTTGAATAAGTTTTATTTGAACTATGGATACTTTTTTTACACTTTAAGGAATATTTAAATGGAAACCTGATTGCATTTTCTGCTATATCTTATCTTAAGTCAAGGCTCGTTTACAAAATCCAAAGCTGTCTTATCCCTATTGACTTGGTTATTTTTCTACATTGGGAATGTAACTTCTTGTTACAAACTTCTGCATTGTTGGATATTTTCTATCCTTTTATAGTCCCTTTCCTTTCCATCTCAGTGCTACTCTTGGGTCTGATTTGTAACCAATGTAATCTGCATTATATACTGTCCTAAACCAGAGCCTGGGCAGAGAGATGACATAGCAGGAAACTGTCTTAATTTGTCTTTGAAGCACTACAGTACTTTCTTTTTGAGTCTGTTTAAATAGGTGTGCCCTGAAATGCATCTTATACAGCCACTCTGGATAAGCAATATATTGTACTGTATATATAGCAGTTTCTGTCACAACCTGGAGTTAAAATGTCTGGATGGTAACTAGTGCCTGTCTAATATACATTGGAATGAGCATAGGCCTTCCTCCTAAGGTGCTGTTTCAAAAGAATTATTTCCTGTTTTGATTCTGGGAAATTGTGAAATAACAGTGGACAAAATGTTGCTATGCTACATTGAGATCCAAACAGTGGGTTTTGGTTTCTCTGTAAAGGATGTCCATAAAACTCATGGGGTTTGGTTTTCAATGTCATTGTAAATAGGTGAAACTGTACGTGTCATTGTGTTTGGAACTGAATTCCACCACTGCGATCAGTGGTGATCCCTGGGGCTGAGAGGGAGGGAGAGGAGATGCAGCCAGGTGCCACTAGTTTGCCCTGACTGAAATTAGTGACTGGTGTGAATGGCAGCCTGGCTGAGGGGTGGGAAGGAATGAAAACTGATGGGATCGGCATTGGCCTCACACGGGAATGACTGAATAAATGCAATAAAAGGCTCAAAGTCAACACTGTTCCTTTGTTCATCACTTATTACAGATTTTTTGTTATAAATTTGAGTACAAGAATTATATAATTTGTAAAATGACACTGTAGTGGAGACCTTGGTACAACACTATTAAAAATCCTCCCTGTTTGTGAGATCTGAGGTTTGTAGAATAGTGAAATTCTTTCGTATGTTGGATCTTGGTCTGTTCCTGATGGTGGGAGTGCTGGGCTAATGTATCTCACTGTGAGCTGGGTCTTGGCTATTTGCATAACATGGCAGTTCTGTACATTCTTCTGGCTAATTGTAAATATAAATGTTTCATAATAGCTTAGTTGCATTTTTGAGGTACAGCCATTTGTGTGAGATTAGAAAAAACTTTATTTCTAAGAACTTGTAAAAAAAAAAGTATTTTCAATAAAATTCCCTACCTCACCTCTATTGTGCAGAAATGATCCCATTTTCCTATGTTGAATTTTTACAAAGTTGGAAACACAAAGGTCCTCTTTCAGTTATTGGCTAAACATTGCTGGTTGTCATCAAATCAGTCAAATAACAGACTGCTTGAAAGTCTGAAGTCTCATTTGTTTCCTTTGCTCCCATTCCATTGTGGTGATCGGGTATTTGGTACCTGAAAAGCAAGTTCTAGAACTGTTATGGCATCTCCAGCTGCTTCCTCCCTGTGCCCTGGGGGCCAGAGCTTGTACCCTGGAGTTGCGTAGGGGTTGGCCAGGCTTCAGGGGAGGGTTATTATTTTTCTTTTTAGCAGTGAGGGGGGTGGGTGACAGTTGTACACCAAGCATCTCTCTTACCTTAAGGGGGGGAAGGGTTCCCAATCCTTGTTTTGCAGGGAAGGGCATTGGACAAACACTTTGCTTTCTTTAGTTGGGATGTAAATGCACATTCCCATAATCAGTTCTAAAAATAAATGTCTTCAAAGACTTGGAAGTTATGCCAAACTGAACTAGCTAATTAATTCCTCCTTCCTCTGCAATAGCTAACTTCTTACACCTTTAAAAAAGTAGATCACTAGTGCCAGGAGCGTTCTCTCCAGTTGCTGCTGGGAATTACTTTCTCTGGCTCCTGACATGGATATAGCAAACCCAAATCCAATTTTTAACCTTAGATCTTTCAGTAGCTGGTTTTGATTCCTCTGCATTCCTGCACCTATAATGGCAACATTTTCCTTGCCATAGTTCAGAGATTGTGTTCTTTGACAACATCTGTAAAATTTCTGAGGCTGTCCCATGGTACAGGTCCCTGGGAAAAGGGAAAAGAAGGGGAGAAAAGGCACTGGACTGTGTGTACTGGTGGCCCTTCCTTAGGATAACTCTTGTTCTCATTTGCTTTTGTGCAAGAACCGGAGATTTCACAGGAGGGGTGGAGAAATGGCATCAGTTCCTGCTTAGCTCTGTGAAAAAGCACTGATTTTGAACCCAAATAATCTCAAGAGACTGTGGGTTTTCTAGGCTCAGTGTCTGCTTCTTTGGAAAGAGAAGTAGATGTAGTTTTAGATGCAAATTTTGCTGTTGGTAGTTCCAAGACCAGTGTAAAATAGGTGGTTGGCATTCCTAAGAACCCTCCCTTCTGAGATGTGAGCAGTGGCTCAGAGCTTCAAACATTACTGTGTGAAAGGACTAGCAAGTACCCTGCAATGATACAAGAACAGTGTGTTTTCAGGCTCTCTGATTTAAGCCCCAGATCTATAGGAAACCTGGAGTCACAGCAAAGCACCCCCCCTAGTGCTTGGCAGCCTGGCATGAGTTGTAATGGGCTCTTACTGGTTTCAGATTTAAACCAGTAAGACTTGGTTTATAATTATATTTATATATTTATATATATTAATTATAATTAAGCAAGTGTCACCCTCCTCCCTGAGTCACTTCTCATGGAATATACTGTTTTCAAGGTTTTGCACCCTTTCTCTTGACTACCTTAGACACCTTAATTAAGCATCTGGATTTGGATGTGAAAATCTGTGATCTCCTCGTGTAAGAAATAGCAAAGTTAGACTTGTTTCTAGAATGTCCCACTAGACTGGCTCAGCCGAGTGACCCAAGACTCCCCAACCCAATGTCCTGCTTGGTTTAGGTGTGCTGTGCCCTGGGCTGGGCTGCAGGCACATCCCCACCATCTCCAGCAGATTAGCCTGAAATACTTTGTTGCAAGTGCTGGCCTTAAAGTGCCACCTCGTTCTCAACATCTGGTTAAGCAAAAGCAAAAATGTGCTTTCACATTTTGATTAAAGGCTCGGGTTCAAGTTTTACATACCTCTAAGTTCCAAACTAATTTTAGTGTAATTAGCTGGATTAAACATGACACTTAAATTACAAATAACTAATAACCTTAATATTGGAGAGCACTAACAAGAGACGTTAGTTTTGCTTATAAGTCATGTGCATAAGGAAGGGGATTTATAATGCTGACATTTTATTAATTAACTATATATTCTAGAGCATTCCCATTCTTCCCCACTTATATCTGTCATCTCAGCTTCATGTCATGCTAAATAAAACCTCACATTTACTTTGCAGCTTTACTGGAGACACTACATTAACCTGAGAAGAATTAATGCACATCATGGAATTATGTACATCCCACCTGAGTTCCTATGCCAGGGCTCCCACCTTTACTCTGCAAAGTACTTAAATGTGAAGATCCTTTAACGTGACGTTGCCATGGATTCCTGGCATGAGCACCAACCTGTATTCCTCAAAATGGGACTGTTAACTGCTTGAACTTGGAAGATGACTGTGATGTTGGGATTTCTCTTATACTGGCATTATGTTCTGTCATTGTTATGTGACATTATACCCACAGAAACTATCAATAAAGGATTTTGCTAGAAGTACTGGTTTCTCTTTGCTTTTATAAAGTTTAGACCAACTCTCTGAAATCAGGCAACTGGCATTAAGCAAAGCTTGAAAGCTATTTGTGAAATTAAAGTGTTTAGCACTCTGAGGAAGTTAGAACTTCCTTCTTTCCCTTTTGTAAAACACTAATTTTCACATTACTGCTGGCACTGGAGTCAGTGCCTTGAATCCTTGAGAGCTCAGCTCTGAACAGTTGTAGGGCTGAGTTTTACTGCATCTCTTCCTGGAGCCTGGGTGCTCACAAAGGCTTAAAGTTTACCCCATTTTGATTGGAAGAAATCTTACCAGAAACAGGACATTTTAAATACTAATACCTGCTTTTTTACTTTGGTTTATTACTATATAACTATACTTTTTAATTTTATTTAATTCTGTGCAGTTAGTAGTAGCTACTTCTACTAATTGTTACCATTACTTTTGCAGTGCAGATGGAGACTGTCACATGTCATCTAATCATAGAGTGCTCACTTCAGGTGTTTTGAGAAACAGTTCAAGTTTCCAATGTGTATCAATACCCCATGAGGACAGGAAGGAACACAAAGCCAGACCCTTCAGTGTTACCAGTGACAAGAGACATGAGGCACAACTTGACCTACAAGACAGTCTGTTCAAACATAAAATCCTTTTTACCTCGAGGGTGGTGGAAGGCTGGAGCCTGTTTATTCAAAGGCCTAAGACCCCTTGTACACAAGTGCTCTCCAGTATTTCCGCTGTCCCTTAAAAGTCCAGTTCCTTATGGTTTCTATTCACAAGTGGAAATCTTTTATATGGAAAATGGATACTCACTTGGCAAGAGTTGAAAAATTCACTGTCTTCCTTTCACAAAGGGATGGTCCAGCAACTGCAGAGCAGAAGGACGTTCATGTTGATCTCTGCATTGAAAGTTTCAAAAATCAGGACATAAAATTAGTATTGTGCCTCTGAGGGAATCATAAAATCTAAATGCAAAATTAGCCTTTTTTTTTTCTTATTTCTCCAGTCGCTACTTGTTTTTAGGTTTTTTTGATAAAGCTGGTAGAAAGGAAGGGAGGCTTCAGGGGAAAAGACTGTTGGAATTTATGAATCATAAAACTGAAATATTTTATTCTTAAAGAAATCAGTCTCTATTCCTCTAAATTCCTTGCAGAGCTTTGAATAATTCTGCTAATTTGGCTGTTTCAGGTTCACCAAAAAATGTATTTAAGAAGAGTGGTAATTATTTGTTTGATCCTCCATCAATCAGGCTGTTCTGTCATCTCCAGTCAATGTCATGCATGTTAAGGAGCCCATAGGTTGCCCAAAGAAGCTGTGGATATGTCATCCCTGGAATTGTTAAAGGCTGGATGGGGCCCTGAACAATTGCCCATGGTTTAGTGGGTGGAGTCCCTGCCCATGGCACAGAGTTGGAACTAGATGGTCTTTATGGTCCCTTCCAACCCAAGCCATTCTATGATTTCTATGGAATTACAGGACAGTAATTACAATATTGGCTTGCTAGAGCCAAGGGCTTTGGGCTTTTTCAACCTGCAATTTGGAAGGAAAAAAACAGGGAAAGGAATAAAAGGCACCAATTCCTCAAATAATAAACTAATGGGGAATATGGGATAAGGGAAGCATTTATATTTAGGACATGGTAAGATCATACACTAAGTTTTTGTCACCACAGGTGCCTCCAGACTTTTGAAAAGCTAAATGCTGTATGTTTCCCTCTACCTAAAAATTCCTTCTCCCTTTTAAACCCTCTTCTCTCTGAATCAAGTATATATGATGTCACTATATACAGCCCACAATTTTTCTTATTGTTATGTGGTCCACAGGAACCAGAACCATTCCCTAACAATTCTAATCCGAGGATTAGAAATCAGGTTTCCTGCCCCCAAGACCACTGCCATGCCCACCAAATTACATGCTTCTCTCTTGTACTCAAATCTGATCTTCAGAGATATGTAAAAGACTGCTCCTAATTTTATAAAAACTACACAGAAGTCAGGAACTTAGCTCTTGAAACTGATAGTCCGTTTAAACATTGGGACACAGCTGATATTTTAAACAAAACAAACACCACAAAAATAATTCTTATAATGGGTGGATGCTAGTGGTTTGGGGTTGTTATATAGAGAACTTTATGTTTCTAATAAAGATTGTGTTTCAAGTATTTCCTGGACTGGCAGTGATAATAGATTTTTCCACTGCAGAAGATAAGAATTAATTGGAAGCCCTTTCATTTAGAATACTGTCCTCAAAAAAACTTGCCTGACATAAGCCAAACTCAAGCGATACTGGATCAGCAAAACACATCAAAGAAATTTATCAAACATTTTGTCTAAAACTCAGTGGTGTTTCTACATGAAAATTACAGAAAAGTAAATGATGAGTGTAAGGCCTACAAAAAGAGAATTTGTGAGGGTTTTTCTATACCGTTATAGAGAGTAAAGCTCTTTTATATATACTATTATTTAGAGGCTTTCTTGAAATGCTGAGAAGCCTAAGCATTTAGAAAAGAGACGTATATTATAAGATGTAACCTAAGCTCCTACCAACAATCTCTACAATCCAAACTGTCTGCAATCTTCCTTTCATTTTCCAGTTAAGGTTCTCCACACCTGGTTAAGCAGGCACGCACAAAATCCACGGCAGCGCCGGAGAATCCCTCGGGAAGGGAAGGCATCAGCCCCCTGTGGGCCCCGATGTAGAACATGGCTGCAATCCTGCCCATGGAAGCCAGGGGCGGCTTTCCTGTTGCCATCTCAAACACGGTGCAGCCGACGCTCCAGATGTCTGATTTCCTCCCGTATCCCGACTCGCTGATCACCTCCGGAGCCATCCAGTAGGGAGTGCCGTGCACGGACCGCAGCGTCTCGCTCCGGGTGCCGCCGGGGCTGATCCAGGCCAAGCGCCTGGCACAGCCAAAGTCAATGAGCTTCACCGTCCCGCTGGGCATGAGCATCACGTTGTTGCCCTTGATGTCTCTGTGCACCACACAGTTGGCGTGTAAATAGGCAACCCCCTGCAGAATTTGCCTGGTGTATCTGCAAAGGACAACTTCTGGCAGCGGGCCAAAGCGATTGATAATACTGGAAATGGAGCCGCCAGGAACAAACTCCATGAAAATGCTTAAAATGTTGTGTTCCAGACAAGTCCCTAAGTAAGTTACAATGTTGACGTGCTTCAATGTCTTCAAGAGATCAACTTCCTCATGAAACTTCTGGTACTCCTTTTCTGTAGTGAGTTGATCTGATGTGTCCAAAACAACCTGTTTTACAGCTATTAACTGTCCCTGGCTGGTCAGACCGCAGTACACCTACAGTGAAACCAGCAATTATTAAAATGAAACGTGAAATAAAGTATTTACTTATTTTAAATAGTATTTTTGTGTTTGTCATGTTTCGTGTCCCATTGTATAACCCAAAACACTGAAGTCATTCGTTGAGTAGGACAACAGCCAGTTATGAGACAAAGTGTAGCTCAGCCACAACCAGCACATCTCTTAACATTCAGACAACTACTTACTGTGCCATAGGCTCCCTTTCCAAGGACTTCCCCTCTTGTCCACATGATAGGATCCTTGGTAGTTAAGCTACTTCCTGATAATTTAGTAGATTCATCTAAGTTTAAAAGGCCACTTTCTTCACTTGGTGCCAAAAAGGCTTTACTGCAACTCTGCTTGAAAGATGTTGGTCAGTGTGGGGAGAAAGCAGAGAGGAAAAGAAAGACTTCATATTGTCCTTACAATTTTTATAAGGAATAACATTTCCTGTCATGGCTCTGCTCTACAGATTTATATATATACACAGACCCCACCCAGCCCATCCATACAATTGCTATGCTAGGTAAGGCTAGGTAAGTAAGACAGCAATAATTCCTCCATCTAGCCAGGGATCTCTGCAGTGAGAATGGAGGTATAACTGGCACCTGTGTCTGCAGAAGCATAAGGGGGGGGGTGGGTGTGTATCAACAGGTAGTGAAAGAAATTCCCTTACAAATTTGCGATTTAAATAGCCCAAAAGCTAACAGGGCAGAGGAGGAGCAGTGCTGGTAGATAAGCACCTTGGTAGGTGACAGCTCTTAACTGACTTGGGGACCAGAATCTGAGCCTTCTGAGCTCCAAGTTCTGATTAAACATTAATTAAACATCCTTAAGTCTGCCTGATAAGCCAATACTTGTAGTTCATACCTGTAAAAATGTCTGGTTGCACTCAGAGATTCAAGGCCATTGCCCTTTTGGGTATACAAGGACTGTTTGTAGCATCTTTTCATATTCCTTATCTTCAAGATCTCAAGAGCTTTTGCCTTGCCCAAAACATTTTATACCTGCTCTACAACTAAAATAGCCTATTCTCTTCTTTCACAACAACTTCTCGATTTATCTTGACCCATGATATAAGCTTTGACAGCTATTCTTGTCCTGCCTTAGTACCTTCTGGCTTGTGTCCTGACATGCAGCCTCTAACATGGGTGTCTTCAACAGAACACTGGAAGAATCAGTGGGCAGCTGGCCCAAGGAAAAGAGATTGGATCTTTAATAAGCACATATCTCCTGTCTTTCATCCAAACTTGAGTGAAGCACCACTCAAAGGAGGTAGCAAGTTACAAGAAATTACTTTTACCTTCTCTAGAGCATTATTTACTATTGCTCCATCTCCACTAATCATATTTTCTTCTTCAGCATGTGTGTTTTGCATTTTAGAACCTGTATGTTTTGTTCTTGCAGAGTTCGTGTCTTTTTCTTCAAGCATTAGCAATTCTTCAGCCAGGCAACAAAGCAACTCATCAGTCACATCTTTATCTGTCCAGGACAAAGTGTTTTGACTTGTCTGGAAACTGGGGCTTTTAGTCACTGAAGGCCGACTCAATTCATTTGCCAAAATACTATTTTGGAGTGTGTTTGCCCAACTGTGATTTGATTTTTCTGTAGGGGATTGACACTCCAGTCTATCTGAAAAGGGTGATGCTTCACCCTTATTGACAGACTTGAAGGAGGCCTGGTCTGATTCCAGGCCTTTGCCACCATCCATATTCCCTCTGCACTGGGATACACAGATGTTCTGGTCTGTTGTTAGCAGACTGCTCCTTGGAGCAACACAGTCTCTGCAGTCTTCATCACTGAGCTGAAGATTCTGTCCACACGGAGCAGCTCTCTGATGGTTGGATACATCCTGTCTGTCTAAAGACTGCTCCAAAGTAACTTCTTTGATAGTTGATAAGTTTGAATTTGAAAAAATTTCATTTTGCTTAGTTGACTGAGAAAGCTCTTCTAACAACATAAGCTGGTGATCTGTGTCTCCATGAGACAATGCTGTGCTCCTTGACGTGTTTGTTTGAAAATCTGCATCAGAAATTACCACATTATCTTGCTCTGTGTTGCTGTCACTCAACTTGGTACTTCCATCCTTTGGGATTGAACATTTCTGCTTTTGTTTAGTGCCAGGTTTTGTCTTCTTTGGCTTGGGATGTGTTTTCTTTGGAGTGTTTCTTACCCTGCTGCTCTCCCTCCCTTTGGTGCAGGTACATCTGCAGGTGCTGACAGTGCCTCTCCCTGAGGGAGCAGAACAAACACTTTTATAAAATCTGCTCTCGTGTCGCTCGAGCTCCCGCACGTGGGAATACACAGGAGTTCCAAACATTTCATAAATCCCTGGGCCTTGGTCATTTGAGTTGATTTGCTTGAACATGTCACTGTATTTCAGGTCTCCAAAATCTAAGGCAGATGGTGGGTGTGGCAGAGAAAGTGGAGTAACACTGTTCTTTAACTCAACTGAATTTTTGCAACTGCAGGAGAAACTTTGCTTTTTGAGTTTCTGAGCACTCTGAGAAAAATGGCCTTTGTCTCCTTGAGGGTTTTTTTTCTGACACTTCAGGGAAGTCTCAGATTTCACCTGTGGCAGTTCTAAAGAAGGAAAAATCTGACTCTTGGCATTATGTTTTGCAGTAATCTCATCAGAAACAATGAAGTCTTTAGACATCTTTAGCTTGTTATTAATTTTAGATTTGGATGAATATTTATTTCTATTAATCTTTCTTTTATTTTTGTCATTTTCTTTGTGAGTGAGAACGCTGAAGCTCTGAGTACCCTGAGGAGGCAGGCCATGAACACCACTCTCTTTTGGGGGGGGTTGTTTAGCAATGTGTGGTTCCCTGGTTGGCTCTTGCTCAGAGAATGTAACATGAACAGCAGCTACAGGCTCAGTTTGGTCTTCTGGAGTAGCTTCTGACATTTCTTCTTTTTCCATTTCAGATTCAGAGAGACAGACACAATTTTCTGTTTGCTTTCCAGAGGGATCTTGAACTTCTACTGTGGGAATTACTGCAACTACAGAATTATTTTCTAAGGCGTGGTAGGCCTCTGCCACTTCATTTTCACAGGAAGGATCTACATCATGATTGCCAAGCACAGAGTTTGCCCTTTCAGCACCTTCACACGGTGCACAATCCAGCGTCATCTCTGCAGCATCTCCTTCTTCTGGGCCAGTGCTGCAGCAATTCTCTGTTGCCCTTTGCTCGTTGCCAGCTCTTGAGGCATCGCTGCTGCTCGACATGGTAAATGTTGTCTGAGCTCTGCCACAGCTGACCAGAGCATCACTGGAGCTCAGGTGGGGGTGACCGTCACCACAGAGCCCGGCTTGGCTCACAGGATCGGTGTTCTCACAAACCACTGAGCACTGGAACTTCACCTGCTCATTCCTGTCAGCGTGGGCACCTACGGCAGCCTCCCTCCATCCCAAATGGCTCTGAACTCCTTCTTTCTTCTTGTTGGGGTACTTAGAACAGTTCCTCGTCCTGAAGCAGTACAGGTCTTCTGCTGGAGTGACTTTATCAGAAATTGTAGCCACAATCAAGTCTGATGACTTTTCACTGTGCCTTTTGAATAGATTGTCTAACTGATTATGATAAAATTTGGTAACTGATTTTATAGGCTGAGGAATAGAGTTCATAATATTTAAAATATTTCTGATGTTGCTGCTTTCATTGACAATATCATCCTCTAGAGGAGCAAGATGAATTGTTCTTACAGGCTCACATGTCACTGGTGGCAGATGAAACTGTAATTTCCATTAAAAAAAAATTAATAATGTGCTACAACACAGATACAGGTAAAATGTAATCACTGAGAGTTTTGGGTACACTGGAAAACAGCACAGTCTGCACTTGAGTTCCAGTGAAGGTAAATGGATAAACCCAAAGGCCATTTTCATAGGGCTGTTAACACAGAAGTCTGTTAGGTAGGGGATGTGTTTTATTATTCCTCCCTTCTTCCTTCTTTCCCCATCACATTAGTGGAAGTTAACATCTCTCTTTGGAAGGTCTGAGAAACGGAGCACTGTGTTGTGACTGTTCAGATGAACAGTGAGAATAATTTTCTGAAAATAGTACTTCTATTCTTTATTTTATAGGAAATGAAATAAAAATAAACTTGAATATCCTGTATATTTTCATGCAAATGGATGCAATAGAAATAATCACAGTATGCAGTAGAAATAATCTACTCAGAGTACTTATTTGCATGTCTATGTTCCACATCAGTTTGCAATCTGCAGGAAATTTTTGTTTGCATTCCAAGGGCAAACTGAGGTTGGAACATGCCAGGAAAAGTAATGTCTATTAGTTTGAAATCCACAGTTCTTAAGGCTTTGTCTGGCCTGTGGGGCATTAATACGAATGCTCAGTTTATCCCAAATGATATGGCTTTAGAATCATCAGAGCCAAGGCATGAAATAAAGCTGTGTTAAATCACTCTGGGGGCAGCTAAATTATTTTGCTTAAATATTTCCATCCATTTGAAATGTTTTTTTTTTCCCATAACCCTTTTTATGATCCTGTATCAGATCTCTTCTATACTTGTCTTTTTTTCTTGTGAACACTGCTGTATCCTGCAGTGGCTTCACTGAAGTTTACAGCTGATTCAATGAGTCCTTTGTACAAAGGACTATTGATTTATATCCATAAAGCCCAAATACTCTTTTTTCTAAAAAACCTATATTTGACCTTTTGTAACTTTTAAGGCTCACATGGTGTGGAGCACTGATACATGTAAAATTGTGAGCTTGTTTCTAAGTAAAACTGTTACGTCCAAAAATCCCATTTGCACTTATCACAAAATTTCATTTAAAATATGTTTAATTCTAAGAGATTATTTATTATTTGTTAATACAATCAATTTCAGTAATCATCTAATAGCAAGACTGTTTTAAAATTCAGCTTCAATTTTAAATTACCACTCAATATAAGAAAACTGTTTGGGCTTTTTTTAAATTTGGCAAAACTAGACATCTAATATTTTTAGCATATAGGATGTTCATATGTTAAATTAAATTACATATTTCTATTTTAAGAGGTTTTGTATCTTTTTGAACTTTCAACCTTTTACCTCCAAAAATCCCTGATGTATTGTCTGTGCTGACACACACGCATATATATACTAAATAAATGTAAAAATACTTCACCTTCTTAAAAAAAGCCCACCTGAGACTAAGAAAACTACCTACATGACTTCTGTATTTCTATTTTTAAGATTTTGAAAGGATAGAATACTTTTAACAGTGATTATACCTAATGCCATCTTACCTTAGATCTCTTGTTCCTGGTTTTTAGCATTGTTATATTTAACCCTTAAAAATCAAAACAAATGAAACGTTAATTTGATATTCTTAAACGTGCTACAATTCTCACTTATAAATTCATTTCAAATTGTGATGTTCAGGGGACCAAGAATCTGTCAGATGGGTGGTCTCAGGACTACGATACAAATCTGCAGTGCAGAAAATGTTGTAGGTTGAAATTTCATCGTGATACTGAACTTCACAATTACATTTTCTAAGGAAAATGATAAAATCTTATACTTCTAAAATATTTTTACATTAATAATTTAAGCAAATCCTTCACAATTTTAGATGTTTGCTAACTACAGTATGCAGCTAATTAATATTGCCAGTGTGAGGGAAAAGTGAAAGAGATGCCACCACGGTCCCACTCCAGGTACAGAAAGTTAAATTTACATTTTTTGGGCTCAGTTTCGTTACACAGAGTAACAAGAATGGTGAAGCTTGCCATTGCTTCTCTTTAGCTCCTTCATTCTGCAATATATAACATTAAAGAAGTTATCATTAACTTCACACATGGCTGAAGTCTATGTGAAGAAGTCAAACAGACATAAAGACAACTTTAAAGTTTAAAGAAAAAGGGCTTCTAAGGCTTTGCCATCTCATATGATAACTAATATATAACTTCATATAAAATTTGTGACTTTTAAACTGAACTTACTTTGTTGTGTTTGTGCTTTTACTATCTGAAAAGTATCTAAATCCACTAATGAGTTTAAAATGTTGTATTCTGGACATGAGATCTGTAGCAGAAAGCTGAAGTCAAAGGCATATCCCATGTTGTCTTTCTTTGGGAAGAAAGATAAAGAAGTGGGATGTCTCCTCTGCAATGCAAACAGATTTTTACTTGGAAAACTCGTCACTTGTTGGTCTGGCCATGGTCTGGATGTTGATGTTGCTTGGCTGAAAGGCAAAAACAAAAACCAAAATACAGAGTGAAAATAAGTGGAAGGAGCAGCTCAAATAGTCATATGACTGGAGAATAATGGGAACAAGGAGTTTTTTAAATCCAAAAATGCCAAAGTATCTTTTCTTTCTTTATCTGGGAAGTTGTGCCTCTCCCTGGAAGCGTCTGATTGCAAAGCCAGAGATTGACTACAAGTGAGAATGAATAACAGACAACGTTAACCAAGCAACAGCAGGAATTGAAAAACATATTGTTAACCTTCTCCTTCTTGACAAAAACTGATTTCTCCAATTTGTATTTTTAATGACTCATCAGCAATGTGTGTCAGAAGAATTCTGAGGCCCAGATGTGCCCTTGTTACTTAAAAAATATGCTCTGGCCTGCCTGAAAGAAGAGAGGCTGTGCAGACAAGCCTCAAATTCCTGCCACCTGTTTTCTGAAGAATGAAAAATATGGAGAAAGATAAATATTGTGGCTGAAAAGAGGTACAAAAACACAGCCTAAGTTTATCTTAAAGCTGTATGCAATTGTCTGGTTTTAATAAGTCAAATTCTGATGTAAAACCATATCCCATATTTTTCCATATTCTACCAAATAATTTGTTCATCTAATGCAATATCCTGCCTCCAGCAGTGGCCAATAATTGCCATTGGGAAGAGATAAACACCACACAACATATAAAGCTGAATATAATGTCTGGCACTTAAGAAATATTTCCTTACTCACAGACTACTACCTGCTTTGTCTTCATTTGTGCACACTCAACTGCAAATTAAACAGTAATATGATTAACCTGTTTTTTCCTAGAGCTTTGTATGACTGATGCATTTCTTCCATTGTCTTATCTGCATCCTGAAGAGCAGCAACACTTCCACAACCTGCAACAGTACATCAGTATTTGCACAAAAGCAGTTTAATTCACTGAGCAGTAACACATTGTAAACATGGTGGGCATTAAAATGTAAACATTTTTGGGCATTAAAATATTATTATAAAGAAGTGCATGAAGTAGCTATCAGGAAAAAAAATAAGAGTATGTTACATTTGACTAATTTTATTTGAAATGTGAATGCATAACTCTGATTTATTTTTAGTTATTTGGTAAGTGTAGTAATTCAGTGGACTATAAAAGCAAAGAACATCTGAAGATAATTCCAGTTACAGCACCTAGATCAGTAGAACAGAAGTAGAAGACAAATATTGACAGAAACTCTGCAGAAGTAGAGCATTTAAAAATATGAAAACCAAACAAATCTCAAGGCTTTACAAAGGTGGAAAGTAACTCTGAGTTTGATTTCATACTTTACTATGGTTGCTTAGTTTTGACAAACATCCAGATTTTAAGTTATTATTGTACTTTTCCTTCTTCGGATCCCTCATCTTACACTTTATACACATAAACTTTGGTCAGACTACCTTTTTTGCTTCTCCTCTTATTTTGTTGGTTGTCAGACATACTGTTCTTAAATGTATTAAGGTCCAGAAACCTGAAAAGAACAGTTTGTTAATTGATTACTGATTCACATGTACAAAGCAGTAATTTATATTTCATTATTCCAGAGCCATCAGTAAGACAAAAACATTTTAAAAGTACCTGAAATTATTAAAAATCCAAGAGTCACTACCTGAGGTTGTTGGCCTGTTAACTTATTAGTAGCAAACTTTTGTTTTCACTTTAAACTATTGCATTGTCAGAAATAGTATCTTAACCATGAGTGTACCTTTCTGTGAGCATCTTTATGTATGTTTAGAAAAACATATTCCTCAAAAAGGAATGTGTTTATAAAACCAAACCCCCTTGAAATTTGCATTAAATTAGTGCTAAAAACATTTGTTAGATAATTCCTGGTTGTTGAAAGAGCTGATCTCGGGAAATTAAAACAGCAAGTATTTTCTCTTTTCATACATTTATTTTCTACAACATATGTTAAGAAGGATAAGTAGCCAATAAAACAACACAAAACAATCTCAAAGTGCAGACTCTTAAAAAAGATACATGAGAGGGTTAAGTAGAAGGATTTGAAGTTTTGAAATTCTAGACAGCTAATTCTTGAAATAAAATTAATCTCAGTTAATAGTTTTGATGGATTTGGGACTCTTTCTAAAATAGCATACTGAACTTCAGTTTCTCAAGTGACAAGAACACCTAAGGTAATTAAAGAGAGTGGATTGAAATGAATAAAAGAAAATGCAATCATGAATATTAGTTCATATCTGTATTAAATGTTTACCAATGTCTTTACTGTTTAATAAATAATTTATAGTAAAAAAAGATAAGATATTGTACATGAAATAAATAATAGTCAGGTATATAATATGTCTGAATGTACATGAATTAATATATATTTAAACATTTATGAATAACAGTGTCAAATTATTACATTGGGTACTAGAAAGTAATTAAGTTCTTTAATGTGCATTGCAGGCTAAAAGAAAGGTATTTTAAAGTTATATTGATATTTATTGAATCTACAAGTAGAACTATAAAAATAGGACACCTAGTGGCTCCTATGTTGCTAATTTCTTTATGAAATTATATTTTCTCTCTGCTCTTTTCCTCAAGTTAGTGATGGAAAGTAACAATCTTTGTACCTGTCTCTTCATTTCAAAATCACTACAGAGGTCACTGGAAATGAAGGGCCTACGTGCATTTTGTTGGATAGTAGCATATTGCCACTCAATATTGCTAGTCGGGGAAAGAATTAGGCTTTTGTTACTGATTCTATCAGCAAAAAAAAATATAATTATTTGGAAACACGTAGCAGCCTTCCCAACAGACTAGTGCATTTTGCTAGATTAGTTTTTTACAATAATTTTATATGACATCTGAGAAATGTGTGCTATTTTATAACTATATACAGCCAGACATCAGACAGTACTATCATTCTTGGTTTACAGCAGAGGAAACAAAGAAAAATGGAATGACCTATAGCTACCTTTGACTCACCTATCATCAAGATCATCCAATGAACTGTGCAAAAGTAGCTTAGAAGCACTCTTGATTTCTCATTCCTATGGATAATCCATCAAAATGTTCATCCCGTTATATTAGTCTAGTAAGAGTCAGATGGTGAACTTCTCCAAACTCTGCACTTTTTTTTGGATACACAAAACCCACTTCAAAATAATAACTGAGGAGGTTCTGTAAAAAGGCACAAACAAATCTTACCCGGTGCTTCAGTAGCAAAGAGCGAAAGAGGCACAGCAACCTAGAGAGAAGTTATAAACCATTTTCAGCTCACAGCCGCCTTCCTTTGCTGGCCAGCGAGGAATTCAACATAGATTACGCATTTTTGGATTCGATTTTCGGCGTCTTTTCCTGACTGCGGAGCTCACAGGCTCTTCTTTCTGCAGGCAGCTCCTGCGACACGAGGCTGTTGAGTTTACACGGCGTTGCCGAGGTAACCCCTCCGGGGGGTATTTTACTTGGAGGAGTTTAATTCAAAGAGCAGCAGGGACCTGTGAAAACAAACACGGCCGAGCTAAACGGTGTCGCCGTTTAAGCTCTAATCACAGGGCAACTCTCCCAGCACGCAAAACAAAACCCTACTCCTCTCTTCTGTTTGTCTTTTTTTTAATGTTTTTTAATACTTTATCTGTTCCTACATCATTTTAAGTTCGCATTCAGTCCCTCACCTCGACGCTCCCCGTTACTCTTGAGTATTTTTAATCTCGTTTCTGGCAGCCGTAAACAGAAGATTTAAAGGATATTTCTTCTTTTTTTTAAGTAGCAGACTGTTAAGAGGGAAGAAAGGATAAAAAAAGTACAGTGGGGCTCAGGCTGAGCTGAAAGGGTGTTTGAGATGGTTTGCTGGATGCCAGAAGCACTTGGCCGCCGTCCCCCGGGACACGACTGCGGGGAGGCACAAGCGAGGGGGCGGCTTTGGACTAGGCGGGAGCAGGGACACGAGCCCTGGGGACAGCAGCCCCCGGCCGGCCGACCAGGGCTGTGTTACTGGTGCACCTGCGGGTACCCGGCACACCCGGCTGACCCTGACGGAGCCGGAGGGTCTGTGGGAGCAGCCCCCGCCGCGGTGAGGCGACCACGACTGCAGACATCCCCTGACAGCGCCCACGAGGGGCTGAGCCAGCCAGGGAGGGGGATGCGGGGAGGGAAGCCCGGGGCGTGGGGAGGCAGGAGCAGGGCTGGGAGGGAGCCCCGCCGGGAAGAGCTGTGAGGGGGAGCCGAGCTGTGTGGGAGCCCGGGCTAGACGGGCTGTGAGAAGCACCCGGGCTGTGAAGGAGCCCGGGCTGGACAGGCTGTGACGGGGAGCCAGGACGGGCTATGAAGGGTAGGAGGGCTGTGAAGGAGGCCGAGCTGTACAGGCTGTGAGAGGGAGCCGGGATGGGCTGTGAAGGGGAGCCGCCCTCCGCCGCTTTCCCGGCAGCCTCCGCGCCCGCGGCGGCCCGGCCGCGTCGCAAGATGGCGGCGGACAGCGAAGTGAGTGTTTGTCCTGCTCCTCCCCCTCCTCTCTCCCCCTCCCTGCCTGTCCCGCTCTCACCGGTCTCTCTCCTCGGTTTCCCCTCTTACCGCCTCTCCCACTCTCTCCCCGCAGCCCGAGTCGGAGGTGTTTGAGATCACGGACTTCACCACCGCCTCCGAGTGGGAGAGGTAGGTGCCGCCGCGCCCCTCGCTCACCGCGGGGGTGACGCGGGGGCTCCGCCGTGCTCGGCCCGGCCGCTCCCGCCGGGAGGAGCCGGGACCCCCCGGCACGGCCGCTCTCGGCACCTGGGAGCACCCGGCGGCTCCCGGAGCCGCGTCCCGACTGTGCCACGTCCGGCTCAGGCCGCGCCCGAGGGTGGTGAAGACGCTCTAGTCGAGCTGTTTCTGAACTTAGTGAAAGGCCCAGTTTAACATCTGTTTGCAAGGGATTAAAATATACATTCAGAAGGCTTATACACTTTTTAACTGGCTGCCTGATTATTAAAATAGTCATCTGGTAACTGAATCCTTTAAAAGTTAGCAGAACGATATACAAATCTAAGGTGAATAATGCTCTTGCATTCTTAATGTTTTGGTTTTTTTTAAACCGCTTTTTATGTTTATCGTAAGAGACAGAGATATTAAGTGTAGCGTATAATCGTCTCAAATGTTTATTTATCTGTGAGCAGTGAAACAAGACCATATGTTAAATGTTATGTGCTGCAATATCAGAAAAAGAAAACGGTACGATTCTTTATAAACACTCAAAAGATGGTCATAGCAGTTGCTAAGAGTAACTATAATCGGAAATGTAAGCATAGGAGGTCTGTTTTGTTTGTACAAGGAAGCAATTGTTCTGGTTTTATTGTTTTACTTCTTGTTGTGGGTTTTTTTGTTAGTTGTTTGTTCTTTGGGTTTTTTTAAGGAGTTCCATAGTAGGACAACAAATTGCCTGATTTTGAGCAGATGAATTATAATACAAGTTCAGCGTTCAGTAAATATTAATACTTTTTCCCCTCCCTAATAGATTTATTTCAAAAGTAGAAGAAGTATTGAATGACTGGAAACTTATTGGGGTTTCTTCAGGCAAACCTCTAGAAAAGGTCAGTTACAGCTTTTGAGTTTTCTTTTAGAATTTGAATTGCTAACTAGTCATTCACACGTACATTTCATCTATTGCTGTTTTCTTAAGTGTGGCAGATAATGATTTTTATTAGGGAACGTCTCTTGTAAAAGTGCCAATTTGACAAACAGTTGCTGTAAATTTACTGATGGGCTGTCTGCCAAACAGGCTACTTGTTGATAAAGCTGAATCTTCATATAGGACTTAGTGATTTTTTTTTATTTTATTTTCAATTTGAATCTGGAAAAATGATGGAAGCTGCTGTAAATTCTTAAGGAATCTTTTCCCCCTGCCTTGTGCCTTTGTCACACCTCATGTACTTGTGGCTGAGGTTTGCACAGTGACTCAGAATGTTTCATAGATTGGAGAGATTTTTTTCAGAGTCTAATTAGAGCCTTTGTGGTGCTTTCTCAGTCCTGTAAAATGCAGAGGAAATTGCTAAGCTCTTCTGCATACCGTGCAAACAAATTCAGCTGTTCCAGATGGAATGGCTGCTGTGTTTCCAGAGGAATTCAATAATTCTTGATTTTAGCCAGGGTACAGAGCATTCAGAATAAAAACTTCTGTTATCTAATGAACTAATTTTACACCTTAGCTGTCTGTGTGTTCCTACATGTCTTGTTTGCTAGACCAGACCTCTCCTAATACCCTTTACAGATCAGAGGGTTGTCCCAGTTGCTTTGTTTTAGCAGCAGCACAGAATTCTGTACAGTTATGCCGATTTTCTTAGAATCTCCTATGCTGTATTTATGTTTAAAAATGAATTATCCTTACAGAATTTTTGCAAATTAAAGATTAAAAAAATAATTTGTTAGCGGAAGTATATTCAAAGTAAATATCAAGGTAATATTTGCACAGATTGGTTTAGGTGTAGTCCCAGATGAGAAACTTCTGTCTCTGGCAAAATTGAGGGTGCATATACTTAAGATGCATAGTAACATAGGAGAATATATTTCTACCCCTTTATTACCATATAATTCTGAAGACTTCTCAGGGAGATATCTGATCCTTGGAATGAACGTGATTATCAACAACATGGATTTTAGCATTCAACCACCTTTATAATGAAGTGCTTTGAGCATTGTTTTTTTGAAATTAAATCATGCTTAGCTATTTATGAGTAAATATTTGGCAGTAGAAAAACCTAAATAAACATTATTGATCACGTAGGTAATATACTAATGAATGTTAACCTAAATTTGTTGACAAAATAGTATATTTTTTGTATGCAGGGTATATACACCACAGGGACATGGGAAGAGAAATCAGATGAAATTTCATTTGCGGACTTCAAATTCTCAGTTACCCACCATTATCTTGTACAAGAACCCAGTGACAAAGATGGGAAAGAAGAGCTGGCAGAAGGTACCTGCTAGTTCCCTCACGTACCTGTAAGGATATGACAAAAGGCAGTGTCAGAATGTGGAATTCAGTGTGTTGATTTGCTTCTGAGTGAGATTTTGTGAGATCTGATGGGTGTGATCTAACATTTCTGCTTTTAGTATGCTTTGCATTCACACAATGCTAATCTAAGCAATTTGCAAGTGAGCTGGATGGATGCTGATGATCTTATATATGGATTTATTTTTTTTTCACAGATGCCCTTCCGCTGCCAATGCAGGACTTGCTGTGCATGAACAACGACTTCCCCCCTCGAGCTCACTGCCTGGTGAGATGGTATGTACCCTGCCTCTTGTCTCTAATGCAAACCAGCACAGCAATTGAGAAATCTCTGATGCTGGCACAAGCACTTGTATATTTGTTTTTCAATTGAAAGTTAAAGCTTAAGGAAAATGGTTCTTCATACTGGACACAGGAAAGGAGTGCAAAAAAAGGCCTGTCTTTACTTTTGTTTTTTGTCCCCAAAGACTTTTGTCTCAGTTTCATATATCAACCAAGTTTTTATATATGTGGTATTTAGGTACATTCTTAAAAAGGGAAGCTGCAGCACCTTAAGAAACAGCAACTATGTTCTTAGTAATGCAAATCTTTAGCACATTATAACATTGTTCTAGAGATTGTTTTTGTGTATAAACGGTTACAGTTGTTGTTATTATAAAATAAAAAGCCTCAGGACTGATAGACCTGGAAGTTCTCACAGTCAAACACTTCACAAGGTTTGAGTGTTGTTGAGCTCAGGTGGTTTGTGATTTTGGACTGTGCAGCACTCCCTGCCCACTCAGTTCTTGACCTCTCCGACAGAGGTACTCACATCAAATCAGATTCCACAGTCTGTTGGTGACATTTAGGTTATTCAGGTCACAGTGTTTCTAAAAATTCTTTTTCAACTGGCTTGCTAAAGATCAGAAACGTGCTCTTTTTTTGACTTTCTCAAGGTATGGCTTACGGGAGTTTGTGGTGATTGCTCCTGCTGCAAATAATGAGGCCGTTGTGAGTGAATCCAAGTGTAACCTTTTGCTGAGTTCCATTTCCATTGCGTTGGGGAACACTGGCTGGTAGGTGAAAGCATTTCTTACCTTTTCACGTGTCCAGGTAAAACTGTAGCATGCTGCATTTGTGAGGAAAAAGCGTTAAATTGTTAGCAAAATACATTCAGAGTTTGTTGGGTTTGCACTTTAATACTGTTAGAGAAAGATTAAAAAATTTTCCATGGAGATTTTAAAAAGATTGATTCAATGTGTTGTTTATATTCATTTTTGCTTAAAAACCTTAAATACTTTCAGAAGCTGCTAGAAGTTGTTGGAAAAATAACGTATAGAAAATATAGAAACAATAGAAAATATAATTTAGAAACAGTAGAAAATATAACTTATGGAGGAGGATTTCATCCCGATGTGTGATAACAGTAACTTCTTGATCTTCCTCAAAAATTATTTAGACTGAAAATTAGGTAACTGAAGTCATGGATATGACTGTGACTGTGACATGACAATTTGTTAGGCATTCTCTTTGATGATGACATTGATAGCATTTTTCTTTGATTCCTTGTCAAGTGTTTTAAAGTGCGTTCCACTAGGAGAAAATACATTCCAAAGAATATGAAATGACGTTGAAATGATGCTAAAATATTTAGCTAGTTTTAAAGACTACAAGACAGCATGACACCTTAAATAATCTGAAATATTCATGTTTTGCAGTCAGGTACCACTGTTCGTGCAGATACACCAGAAGTGGCGCCGGATGTACGTTGGGGAATGTCAGGGCCCGGGAGTCCGGACTGACTTCGAAATGGTCCATCTGCGCAAGGTGCCCAGCCAGTACACTCACTTATCAGGGCTGCTGGAGATCTTCAAAACCAAGATTGTAAGTGCAGCTGAATGAGATTAGGGATAATTATTTTATTACCTGGATGCTTGTAGATTCACCAGTATCTGACCATAAAGACTGATGGTTTGCGTTTGGTTCCTGGATGTTACCACCTTCACATTTAATTTTCACTGGGATGTGAAATAATGTGTCTGTTTTACAGTTTCCTTGTAACAACCCTCTTCCCCATGGCCCAAACAAACTCTATTTTGTTATGGGCAAGGAGAAGGGAGGGTTGGGGTGGGTTTTTATTCTGATACTTTGTAGCTCCCCAAGCTGAGAGGGAAGAACACCACTCTAGGATGTGAGGAGACTGAGAGGGCTGCTTGTTTACAGAGTGGTCTGGCTGCCTGCAGCACTACACAACCAGTATTGGTAGTAAGCAATCTGAGCAAAACACTGAGGAGAAAAATCCTTAATGAAAACCTGATGCATTCTGGGTCAGAGTTACTTGAATTACCAGCTAAATGGAGCATACAAATGTCTCATGCATTTTATCTGTGATTGTCTTGTTTAGCAATGGCTTTACCAGTAATCACAGAATTATTACGGTTGGAAAAGACCTCCAGGTTCATCAAGTCCAACCTTCAAATACTTGGGGTGTCACAGTTCTGCTAAAATTAGCTCTAATACAAGCTATTGTGACTTATTTATGTCCAAGCCCTGGAGTGTTTGAGAGGATATACTCTTTCTATTGAATTTCTTCTCTGGTATTTTGAAGGGGTGCCCTCTAACACCACTGCCTCCCGTTAGCATGGCTATCCGGCTGACCTACGTGCTCCAGGACTGGCAGCAGTACTTCTGGCCTCAGCAGCCACCAGGTAGGAGATCCCTGTCCTCAGAATAATGTGTTTTAAGACAGTCAGTGCTCTTGGTGTATCTTGCCAGAAGGATGAAAACATTTTCTGTGTGAGTAGGAAAGGCTTCACTTTCAACCGAGTCCAATCCCACTCCCTGTCCTGGGCTCGCAGGCTTAAAGCTCCTCTGAAATCGTGTCTGTGCCTCATGGTTGGGACAGGTGTTTTGGGTAGGGCTGTGCCTAGAAACATGGGGTTTTGTTAGCATTTAGAGATGCAATGATACTTCTAAAATGGTAGTATATATGTGAAGTGAAAAAGGTGACTGAATCTGTGGAGAACTCTGCCCTGAATTCCTTAGGGAAATGTTTAGATTCAGGTTCTAGTAGGTGCTAATACTTCATGGGAGTATTTGTCAATTATTTGTATAAAGTACCTTATTTTAATACCTCACTATCTATATTAACAATGGGAAAAGCAGAAAGTGTTATATGGACCTCACGTGAGGTAAAAGTTTGGATTTTTGTTGTTATTGTTTACAGAGTGTTGAATAAGCCAAGCAGTTGGTTTATGTATTTTTTTTATTGCATGAACAATTTCTGGTCAAGTCTTTTATTGTAGTAGTCTTGTATGAGTGGAAAAGGGGAAAAGTAATATATAGTCTTGAATTTAAAGTACACGCACCAGGCTTTATAAGTTTATGCCATAGCGATGCTGTTTAGGAAAAACAGAGGTAGTTGCTCACTTGGTACTCCCAAAGTGATCTCTCCTATTGTTGCTTGATAGTGACAGTCTTCCTTGGGTATCAAGGATTTGTTTTTAACAGACCTATTTCTATATAGGTAGCATCAAAAAATAAATAATAAATTTCTCCTGGCTCAGAGGTAAACAAACCTATAGGAAGAAGGTAAATGTTAGTTCCTCCTTAACATAAGTTTTATTAGTGATGTGGTGTTGTAGGTACAAGGTGGTGGAGCACTTAAAATGCCCAAGTTCTTTTCTTGACTTGGTAGTGGTTTTACATAACAAGGTTAAAGTATTTAGGGCAGCATTTAGAGAGAGGGAACTCTGTGTGACCTTGGTCTGCTTATTTAATTGTTTGACTTTCCTTTGCTTAAAAAGAAAATACACTAATGAAAGGTATGTTCTGAAGAAGTCTGTAGTGAGGTTGATTCTGTGTGCTTTGTAGCTAAGGAATGTATGTTCAACATACGTTTAAGAAGAGTCCTGCTCTTTAGGGAGAGAAAATCGGTGCTGTTTTAAATTATAGTTTCCCTCTTTCAGTAAACCAAGGTTATCTAAAGAACTTGGGAAATGAATTCTACAGACTTTATTCTTTTATTGTTTCTGCAGACACAGGAATCTATTCTCTGTGGTGTCTCTCTGCCTTGCTGTAGTTACTGAGTCAGGATCCCTGGTTTGTGATGGATGAGTTGTACTACTTTGATCATATTTCTAGATTTGAGCTGTTGGAATAACTTCTCCTTTAGAGGGTTCTGGTTAAGGGAGCCAGTGTCAAAGTGTGTTGCAGAGACTGGAGACAGTCAGTATAATTTTTATTGCTGTTGCTATGTGCAGTTGTGGTTTTATGGTCACTGTGAAGAACTAGACCTGTAACTTACTACTGTCACTCAATTAGCTCTTCTCAAATAAAAGGAATTTAAATGTGCCTTTTATCTTCTCTGAAGAAGAAATTATGTAATTAAGTGATCCAAATACTTTATCTGTTCTAATACCTCACTTGTTTTGTATGTAAGCAGTTTTCCAGATGCATTTAAAATGACAGATCAGATGCTGTAATAGCATTATTATAATGACATTACAGTGCATTATTATCCATTCAAATTTCTGTTCAGTGAAGGCTGTCTGGTTTTGATTTATGTATTTGAAGAATATAACATGGGAAGTGTCTGAGGATGTTGGGAGGCATCTTTAAGTACATGGGATTACAAGGAATCTCCCAGGTAATTTGATTAAGTCCGTAGCTGTAGGAGGCATAATCGTCTTTTCACAAAATTGTCAACATTTTAAAACTAGCTGTTTTTTCACTCTGCAAGTTGCTCTTCTGGAGTCTTCCTTTCCTACTTGGAGCTGATTTGCTGCCCAAATATTTTTATGGCACTTCTGTGTCTGTCTGTTCTTGTGTCAACATTGAATCTTTAAGTCTGTCTTTACAACTCTCATCTTTGCCTGTGTGAAGGGAATAGCCTTCCCTCAACATGAATTACGAGAATTTTATCTGTCTTTTTGAATGTCCTGTTGCATGATTACTTCCCAGTTTCTGTTGGAAGCAATTTGTGTGCTAGGGTTGTGTTTTCAATGCTCAGTCACCCTGGTTGCTCAACTCTTCTCTGGTCATCTACATGCTACAGTCTTTACTGTGAAATTAAGATGATATGTTGCTTCAAATATTCAACAAATTCCACATTGAAAATGTATTGACTTTTCTTCAGATATAGATGCCCTAGTTGGGGGAGAAGTTGGAGGCCTTGAATTTGGGAAGTTACCATTTGGTGCCTGTGAGGATCCTATTAGGTAAGCAAGAGTTCAGAAAACTGTTTTATAACTTCCTTAATGGAGGGCTTATGGGTACATTATTTAAAATTTTAACTTTGCCCACCTACCGCTTAGAATGTCCCTAACAAATATTTAATTATTCCAGTACATCAAGAACCTGGTTTAATAGCAAACGAGACCATTTGCAAAATTGTCTGACGATGTTCAGGGCTGAAGCTCTGCTCAAATGAAGTCTTGCACCATAAACTTCTGGAGTACTCTATTTATCTCTGAAATAATTATGTTGAAATATAACTTAACTGAAGATAAACCTTAAAAATTATGTACCTTTGTTCAGGGGTTGGACTTGCTCTCATCCATGACATTTGTAGAAGACTTAAATTGAGCAGGTCTGCAAACTGAGTTGTTCCAATGTGTCCCCTTCTGAACGCCCCATCACCCTCAGCAAATCCAGGAGTTGTTTGGATGTATTAGACAGTGTTCAGTGCTGTAGGCAGTTCAGGGAAGTTGAACACGTTCTGCCAGCACTGAAAGACTGAAATCTTGCTTTGTTTCAGTGAACTCCATTTAGCTACTACCTGGCCCCACCTGGCAGAGGGCATAATTGTGGACAATGATGTGTATTCGTAAGTATTTTGTCTGAATTGTAAATATCTAGAAATGTACTTTATTTAACTGCTGCATTTAGTGACATCTAAAACACTGTGTGTGGCTTTGTGTGTGAAAAAGAACCCCTTTTGAGGAGTGGTAAGGTCAGCTGATGGAACATCTCATTTGGGAAAACACCTTCTTTTTAAATGCATTGCTGTGTGAGAAAATATTATTGTACTGTAATCTCAACAGAACACACACCTCTCTTTTTGAGCATATTCTCGTGTTAGACTTGAAAATTATTTCTTGGAAAAGATAATAATGGAGTGTGGAGAGCAAAAAGAATTCACTGATTGACATCCCTCTCCCAAAAACTGTCATCCAGGTTTTGTGCTAGAGAGAAATAAACCATGTTGGGTTTCTTCCTTCTTTCTTATAATTAATGCAGAAATGAGTTTTCAACGTTAATGCACTTCAAAAGAAGACAATTTAGTTCTAACTGAATTTTTCATGTGTCATGTACCTACATGAGAACAGGGACTCTTGCTTGCATTTCAGAGTGTTTGTCATGTTCTCCTGTGTAATGTGGTGCATATTGTGGCTTCCATGGCCTCACTGACTATGACAATACATTTATTGACAATTTGATACTCATCTCTCACAAACTTATGGTGACAACATGGCCCTTAGTTTGTTTTGGTTTGTTTTTAAGGGACCTGGATCCTATGCAAGCCCCGCAATGGTCTGTGAGAGTCAGAAAAGCAGATAACCCTCAGTGTCTACTGGGTAAGACATCAGAATTTCCTGTCTTCCCTTAGGGCTTTTAAGCTACTGAGTTGTGAAGTCAGGGTTGAATTGATGACTACCTGATGACCTGTGTTTCCTCATTCCCCATATTTTTTTGAGTGGACAATATTTGGGGCTTCCTTTTCAAGAACACAAGCTTTGCAAAAACATGAGTTTCTGTTGTAGGTTACTCTGTGTCTGTGTACCATGAACTTCACTGCTGTTCTTATTTCATCACATTCCAGAGAACAAGAATTTTCTCTGTATGTTCTGTGAAAATTTAGATTTCCTGGAATCTTTCAGTTTTATTAAGTGCCTTCTGCATATATCCATCTGCTTAGCTTGATCAGTCTGTTTGACAGGGAGGATTAATACATCTGAAGAACTGTACTCTCCTGTCTGTCCTTGCCTTTAAGCTTGTGGGGAAAAAGGCTTCAAAACTTTCAGAGTTTCATCTTCCTTTGGGTGAAGAAGTGGATTCAACTGCAGGCAGAGCTGTGCTCTGGAGAGGTGGCTGATGCCTGCCTAGGTGTGCATTTTCCTAAGCTTTAATTATGATGTGGTTTAAAGATATTTGTGCTTCAGAACAAATTACCATGTTCTTTCAGATGAAAAGATAAAAATTACTGTCCTTTGGGCATAATTTTGAGAGTTGCCTTGTTGTTCAGTGAGATTTTTAACTGAGTAGTAACAGAGACTTTGTTTCTCTGCCAGGTGACTTCCTTACCGAATTCTTCAAGCTCTGCCGTCGGAAGGAGTCGACTGATGAGATCCTTGGGAGATCTGCGTTTGAAGAGGAAGGAAAAGGTAAAACTAAAATCCTGTTGATTTGTGTTACTTGTTTTTAATTGTTTCCTGTTATTTTACCTTCCCTATCCCCTTTTCTTGACTTAAGATTGATTGCTATTTATACTTACAACTCTTATGCATTTTCTGTAATACTGGGGATTTTCTGGCCAGTGCTACATGGTGAAATTGCTCAAGAATTCTAGGCAAGCTTAGCTCCCAAAGTCCCAGAGGACAATTACCTCTGTTATAGTTGTGTATGTCTCTTTTCACTGGAATACAAAAGCTTAAAATTTGACTATAAATGTACAAGAGTTGGGTTTGAGCACACATCAAACACATTTGTCTGTATTATGTCTTTTTGTTTTTTTCCACTTTTTTTTTTCCTTTTTGATGTACTCTGTAGTACATGTTTAACAGCAAGTTTAAAAAACCTTTAATCTGTTTGAAAGGCTTTGCCATCATCCTCTCCATTTTAAAGAATTTTTAGGGAAAAAAAACCCAAAATAAAAAAAACCCTCCCTAATTGTCTGAGCAACAGGTGAAACTTTATCCCAGCTGTATAGATACTGACATCTTTTTGATGTCTCTGTCCCTTTCTTTTGCTTTTCTTGCTGTATGTAGTGAACATTCCCTTCCTTCCTGCTGCTTGTCACCTTTGCTTCCCTCCAAATATGGCTTATAATGTATTTTCTTTGGTTATACTTGATCTTAATTTTGAAGGAGCTCACCAGTCAGCTTAAAAAGGTGTTAGACTGAGTAGGGGGCTTGACATAGTCTCTTTAGCTCTTCTTAACTCAATTTTCTTGCAAGGTTTGCCAAGATGAGCATTTTCAGGCTGCTGGTAATTATTCACTTCAATTTATCTGCCCTCTCTATAACAATATTGATTCAATTTATTGTAAGAGACATTCTAAAGCTCACCAGCAGCAACTCTGGAAAAAAATCTTCTGATTTGAGAAGTTTATCTGGGGATTCTAAACCAGAATTATGCTTACACCATGTAAGATCAGGTATATAGTGATTAATACAGGATTTATTAAGGCTTATCTAAAGCTTTAGCATAGGCTTGAGCTGCCTTTGTTGCCTACAGTGTATTCATTGGTATCATTTGTGAACAAGGTTTAAACATGGAGTCTTCAGCAGCCTTTTGTGATGCTCTGATAGTGACTGTCTGCAGACAGCTCAGTCTAGACTTTAGTTGGTAAATTAAATCCAGGGCAGTCTGTGACTCCTTTGTGACTTGTTCTGCTGTTTATATTTGCTGATAGTGAGTATCAGGATGGAACCTGACAGCATAGAGTGTACCTCTGGTTAACAAGGGGCTAAAATGCAGTACAAGATAAAAAGGCTGGGTAAGACAGGTGAACTTGTAAAGAGAGATGGTCAAGTGTGTGTGGGTTTTGTTTTGTTCTAATTGCTTTTATTTTATTTCGTAGAGGTTGCTGACATTACCCATGCCTTGTCCAAGCTCACAGAGCCAGCACCAGTCCCAATCCATAAACTATCAGTCACAAATATGGTTCACAGTGCAAGGAAAAAAATCCGCAAGCACAGAGGTGTGGACGAGTCGCCTTTAAACAATGACGTGCTGAACACCATTCTACTGGTAAGTGACTCTTCGTGCATGTGAAATTCAGGTAGAACATGCACTGATGCATTTGGTTTATAGTCCATAGGAGAGTTAAAGGTGTCTGATATCAGTTCCATTACTTCAGTTGCAATTATCAACTTGAAACAGCCCGAGTTGTTACAAGTCTGTGCAATATAAGTGGACTGAAAACAAACTCTCAGCTCTGCCAACAGTTTAGTTGTAGGGATTGCTGGTATGTAGCCAGCAGTACCTTTAGGGAGAAAGTGGGAAAAGCAGGAAAACCATACTGATGGAAGGTTAATTTTTTTTTTCTTTAAGTTCTTGTTTCCTGATGCTGCTGACAAACTTGCAGATGGATTTGAAAGCAGAGCCAACACTTCAGCAGGAAACAATCCTCCTCCAGAGAATGAAGATTATGTAAGTTTTACTGACTGACACTCAGGAGAGAGAAAGCAGTTTTGAGTGTGTGTGTTCATACAGACTTTGTGGTTGCCCTACATCTTGTAATAGGTAACTTTTGGAAAGAGGAACTTATCTTTGTGGAATCTCTAAGTAAAAGTAGTGATCATTTCTTTTTCCTTGTGATTTCTTTTTCTTCCAAAGACTGTAATTTTTGATATCTTATACTTACAGGCTTAAAATGTGGTTAGCCACTTGTACTGCTAAAGAGATTACGTAGTTTGGGAAAAAATACCATTGTTCCTGTATTTCTTGCTTTCTTTTGTTTCTTGCCTAGAATCTCTTCAGTCAGTTTAAATCTGCTCCCTCTGACAGTCTGACCTACAAATTAGCTTTGTGTCTTTGTATGATAAACTTCTACCATGGAGGAGTAAAAGGGGTGGCACATCTTTGGCAAGAGTTTGTGTTGGAAATGCGCTACAGATGGGAGAACAACTACCTCATTCCAGGGTAAGATTTGCTTTTATTGTCATTCCTTTGTTGTAGAAAATGGTCTTTATTCCAGGAAGAGAGTCCACTGTGAATTTGAAACATACCGGTTTGGGTTTTTTAATTGCAAATCCTATCCTTTATTTTTATTACCCTACTTCCTTAGTGCAAGAAAGGGCAGGGAGTAGAAAAGCATCTGTGCCCTCCTTTGAAAACTTCAAGATGTCTGTGGAAGCTCAGCTTAGAGATCCCTCCACTGTGTGAATGAGGGTGGGTAAAAAAACTTAAAGGAATGCTTGGCTCCCAGTTCATCTATTAGAGAAACATGAAGGAGCTGATACAGGGAGAAGCACCTTTGCTTTGTGGTGTAGTTTCAACCACTTTTCTGAGGAAGCTGTTCCAAGTTCCTGCCTTTTCAGGTATTCCAACCCTTCCAGCCTTTGTCTGCTGCAGCAGAGCTTGTTGCAGACCTAATGAAGGGCTCTGTGAAGATGAGGTATCAATGCAGAGCAATAATATATCCTACTTTTGGGGTTGTGGTTTCTTGGTTTCTTGTGGTTGGTTTGTTTGGGTTTTTTTGTTAATGGGGTGAACTGGCCATTTATTCACTGATTTGTACTTTGAAATGGTTACACTACCAGATAAAATAGAATTAAAATACATAGCAACCACTCCAACTTATTGCAGTTTTAAAGCAAGTCAAAGATGCTTAATTTCTGTTTGTAAACAGTTACCCTTTTAACTTCCAAATGGAAAACTGGCCAGGAAATGCAGGGTGTCTCTCTCATACTACTGTGAATGACCTCTGAGCTTCTAAAATGACTTCTAGGAAATAAATATAGTTTAAATTCTGGACTTGTCTCCTGAGACTACAGAAGAACTGTGTAGTTGAAATGGCGGGGGTGGGTCTGATGTGGGTATTTGCCCCTCTTTTAGATTTCATATGATTTAAGACCACATGTGTGAAAGATTCAACTTTATAATTGATAATGGTTACACTTCTACCTTTTGTTAGATTAGCTAATGGCTCTCCAGATCTGAGATGTTGTTTACTGCATCAGAAACTCCAGGTAAATATCCCAAATTTAAGAATGATTTTTCTCCTAAGGAAACTGTCAAAATTAAAGCAGTTATTAGCTAAATATATTGTTGTTGTAGATTTAGTTACGCTTGTGTTTTTGGGTGTGGAATTCATTTGTTGGGAAAAATCTTTGTTATAGCAACAATTTCAATGGAGTTGTTATCTTTTAGAATTGTAAGATGTTTTCAGGGATTCTCCCAAGTTTTTCTGTATGACTGTTTCTGTAAGAGAAGTAATTACTAAACAATTATTTTTTTTGTTCCTTTAACTTGCTAGATGTTAAATTGTTGCATTGAAAGGAAGAAAGCAAGAGATGAGGGGAAAAGGGGGAGCGTGTCTGATCGTTCACCTGGGGCTTCTGGTGATGGTGCAAAAGGAGCAGAGCACTCTGCAGATAACCCTGATAAGGAAAAGGAATTTGGCAAGTCTTGGGAATCATGGAGTGACAGTGAAGATGAATTTTTTGAATGTCTGAGTGACACAGAAGACCTCAAAGGAAATGGACAGGAAAATGGAAAGAAAGGAGGAGCAAAAGAAGGCAACAAAGAGCCTGTGAACTTAAAACCAGAAGGTCGTCTGCATCCACACGGGAAGCTGATGCTGCTGCATCCTGGAGAGCCTCTCTACGTTCCAATAACACAGGTCAGGGAGCAGGAGCTGAGCCAGATGTGCAGCACAGCTCTCACACAACAGGGCTCCTACCTGGGATTGTGAAACTGGGTATATTTGCAGGTTACAGCCTTATCTGTTGTTAAAATCCTGAGTGTTTTTTGTTTTTAAAACGCGATGAGGCCGTTAAGCTGAAATCTCACGTGCTCCTTGTTTTATTTGAGAGTGAGTCTCCTTACCAAATTTCACTCCAAACAAGTTTTTTAAATAAGAATTAAGCTGTCTTGCCTACCTTAAATTTGGGGTTTTTTAATTACTAGTTCCTGAGGCATCTTCCATCCCCTCCTTACTTTCTTTCCTGCCACCATGGAGATTTCTACCTGACTGAGCAGAATAAGGAGCAATTTTGCTGCTATGTTTTTTTCTTTTCTTCTTTAATTTCCCTGCTCATATCTAAAAGACCAGAGTCATCAGTTTTGGTGCCGTTCTCTACAGCAGGTTTATCAGCAAACAATTAGAAATGTTCCCTGATATCCTCAGGCTTTCCTGCAGGGTGGCTGGGGACGAAATAGGGAGCAGTGGTGCCACAGGAAGCAGTTTGCATCCAGCCATGCATGAAGAGTACAGTGTTTTTCTTTCTCTTGAGAGAAATTATTTTTAATTAATGTTACTTTACTTGGATAAAACATATGAGCAGAGTGTAGTCAGGCAAGCTGTTCTCAGTTAATTATGTGGTGACACTATCAAAGGCAAAAATTCTGTGTTACTTTTAGGTCGATTTTAATCCATCTAAACAAAATAGTGTCAGTCAAACACTTGCCAGAGTTCATGTAGGTTTTGGTGTTTTAACAATATATCCTTATACCATTCCTTCATTCTGAGGTTATTTCATGTTTAGGTTTTCTTTGTTAGTGTCATATTCACATGCACAGCTTGGCTGAGCAGTTTAAGCAGTAGAAAGTTCTGATTATTTCCCTTGAGTACAAATGAAGCAGAATGGACTTCTGGTGATAGGGAGCTTTTTCCTTCTCCTTCCTTGGGAAGGGCTGAGCTGAGGAGAGGCTGTTTGTAACCCTGTCTTTTTGCATGTTGCAGGAACCAGCACCCATGACTGAGGATTTGCTGGAGGAGCAGTCTGAGGTGCTGGCAAAGCTGGGAACCTCAGCAGAAGGTGCTCACCTCCGGGCACGGATGCAGAGTGCCTGTCTGCTCTCAGACATGGAGTCTTTTAAGGTACTGCTGCTTGGAGAATTCTGTGAGACTGCTTTCCTCTCCTTAATTAAACTGTCCCTCTTGCTTACGTTGAACAATTTTGAAGGGTTTTCTGACAAGTTTCTTTTTTTCTCCACAAAACAGTTTCAAAATAATTTCAAGCTGAAAATAAAACCCTACTACTGAAACTCTTGGAACACATCAAAATCTGTGACAATGTAACGTCCCAGAAAATTTGCACAATGTCTGTGAGAAGGGAAAAAACACAGAAAACATACAGTTGATAAATTTGGAATTAAAGCAGTTGTTCATCGGGTTGGGACTGGACTAGCTGTGGTTTTGGGCAGTTTGTCCCATTTCTTGTCTGAGCTCTGCAGAGGGAGCTAAGAGCACATACACTGCTGTCATCAGAGGAGCTGAAAGCTAAAAGGATTAGAGATTTTGTAATGAAATAGCTATATATGTATTTTAATTATTGCAATGTTCATAATAAAAGCATACAGATGTACTGTAGAGTATGTATAACATATCAACATCAGTTATTAGCAATGAGTCATGGCATATTAGGTATATGTAGAAGTTTTATTTCTGTGGTCCAAATGATCTGAAAACTCAAAAATATAGAACCATAATTTGAAGCACAAGTGCACTCTTGATTGGTACATTGAATAGTGAACTGAGTTTCCCTTTATGTTCTGAATATGGATGTATTTATTAGTGTTGACGTTGCATCTATGAAAAATGAAGCTATTTTTGTTTGGGGCAGATTTTTTTTTTAATTTCCTTTGTAAAAGAGGAAGAAAAGGTGAATTTTTTCACTGGAGTGTTAAAAGCTGGAAAGTCAGTGCTGAAAGCATATTTATGCAGCCAGTGATTCTTTTAGGCTTGGGCTGTTTTCCTCCAGGTCTTTTATGGTATAAGCTTATACATGAAGGAATTTGTGAAAATTCCTATTTATTGCATGTGTCAGGTACCAGGTGGAAGTTTAACTGAACAGTGTAATTTTTGAGCTGATGAATGTACATTTTGTGGGTGATAAGAAAGGATTTTTTTGTTGTTGATGATGTGGGTTTTACCCCTTGCCATTGTCTTGGCTAATGCTTTATTCCCTCACCCTCCCAGGTACAGTTTGGTGCCTGTGGACAGAATTCCCCGAGTGTTTTCTCCTCTGCTATGGTCTACCCACTAAACCACATCGTGTTTCCTACCCAGGCTATCATTGTTACAGGATTTTCAGGAACGAATTTTCTCTGCTCTCCTCACTCAGGCAGCGAATCCCGGCTGTTGCCTGGAGGACTTTGTGAGGTGGTACTCCCCTCGGGATTACATTGAGGAGGAGGTGGTGGATGAGAAGGGGAATAAAATCATCAAGGGCGAGCTGAGCGCCCGGATGAAGATTCCCAGCAACATGTGGGTGGAGGCCTGGGAGACTGCAAAGCCCATCCCAGCACGGAGGCAGAAGAGACTCTTCGATGACACCAGGGAGGCAGAGAAGGTGAGAGCTCAGTGCTGGTGACATCTGACCTGTAATGCTACAGGTAATGCCCTTCCTCCTTCCTCCTGCAACATTGAAACACGGACTGGTCCTCGCACTATGCGTACCTAAAGTAATGAGTGTGTGAAACATGACTCCACAGACTGTGTTACTGAGGTGGTACTTTGAATTATTAGTAAATAAATCAGATTTTTACCTGCACATATGTGTTAGGAACACTTTAGTTTCCTAATACATAATTATTTTAGTTTCATTCTAACCTGGGACATTCTAATCCATTGGGACTGGATTGATGTAAAACTGCCTACCAAGTCCTGTCTTACAGAAGTGTTCCATTCTTTCCTCTTTCCTAGCTAACCTTATCTTTGGGAAGTAGTTTTGATCACTAATATATTAAGTTTTCTAATGTTGTAGGTGCTTCATTACCTTGCAGTTCAGAAACCAGCTGACCTTGCAAGGCACCTCCTGCCTTGCATCATCCATGCAGCTGTACTCAAGGTAAAGGATGAAGGTAAATAATGTTTAATAAATTAAGATATTTTGGGGTGAGCAGTGATGCAATAATTACAATTTTGGTTCTTTCCTTCTAACAGAAGCACTAGAAGATATCTCTTCAGTCAAGAAGATAATCAAGCAGATAATATCTCATTCCAGCAAAGTACTACGGTTCCCCAATCCAGAGGACAAGAAGTTGGAAGTAAGGCTTTTGTACTGGCTGGGGCTGAAAACCTGATAGACTTTTGCACTGTTCATGGGAGTGCTGAAACCCCATGTTTTTAATTGGCACTTTTATCCAACTCTTGCAGGAGATCATCGCTCAGATTATGAGTGTGGAAGCGATCATTGCCAGGGCAAGGTCTCTGAAAGCAAAATTTGGTGTAGAGAAGTGTGAAAATGAGGAGGAGAAAGAAGATCTACAAAGGTGACTGATGATGTTCTTCTGTTTTTCCTCTGATGCCCTTTTTTTGTACTTTCAAAATTTAGGACAGATGGATACAGAAATACTAAGGAATCATATTTAGGTGTCCCTGTCCTGAGACTGTGGATGTTGTGTAGATACCCTAAATGCTCCTCTGAATGAGCAGCTCTTTGAAAACATGTGATACAGGTTATTTTACTGGAGTTTGGTTCTATCTTGATAGTACTGGGGATTTCATCTACTTTTTGTGTATGTAAAAGGTGTATTTGATGAATTCTGTCACAACAGAGGTAAAAGTAGGACTAGAAATTTAGTATTTTCTGTAAATATTATGGAATGAAATACTCCCCTCCAAAGTTATATTTTCTTGTTCTTGTCTCCTTACTGATGTGAAACCAGTCACTGAGGAGCTGTGAATAGGAAGTGACAAGGCAGTTTCCTAGCATCACTGCCTGCTGGCAGATTATTTACTTAGCATTCAAGATGACTAATAAGTCATGTTGAAAAAATCCACATTAGCTTGTTGCTGCTGTGCTGGGAGGAAGAGATGATGTTTTTGTAGGATGCGTTGGGGGTTCAGGGGTGTGATGTGTGACCAAAGCATTATCTTTGTGCTCAAAAATATCCATCCCATGGTGTGTGGCCAACACCATGAAGGCTTTTTGTGTTGAATTAACACCTCTGCATCAGGAGCCTGAGTTCCATTCTTAGATAACTGAGAGGAGATTTTTTCCTCAGACTTTCAGAATGGAGAACTGAGAGTAGCTGCCAGATCTCACCCTGTGCAAATGATGCTCAGTGGAGGCCTCCTGCCAGGAAACAGCTCTGGGGTTTGGATTAGCAAACCGGATACAGCCACGGATTAAACATTCCCTTTTCCTTTGCAATGATTTGTTCCACCAGATTTGTAAACTGTCTCCTGGAGCAGCCAGAGGTGTCAGTTGTGGGTGCAGGAAGAGGACCTGCTGGCAGCATCATTCACAAGCTGTTTGTGAATGCTCAGAGGGTAAGAGGGAGCTCTGGGTTGCTTTGCAGACACTTGTGATTTAAGCAGAACGAAGCAATGACTTATCATATGATGCCAGTGTATTTTGTCTGCATACGTGCATGTGTTGTCATAAATATGCTTGAGGTGTTTTTTGTGATGTTCAACATGATTTTGGCAATAACAGAACCTTGCAAGACAAAGGAAGAGTCAGTGATCTGGGATGTTAAACAGTTGAAGCCAGCTGGGTAGACAGAGGTGTCATTAATGGCTGATGTACTTCAAATGGTAACCAGTAATGCTGTTATGGCACAGATTTCTGTCTCAGCAAGAACAATCAAGTGTTGATTGTTTCACATAGGAATGTAGAGAAACAGGTCAAAATATTAAATATTTTAGAAGGAGTAACTTTTTAGAATGGGGATACTTGGGATATACTTGGAATACTCAAGACTTCTTCTGTGGAAAGTGGCATGCTGAGGAAGTGTCAGCTCTTTTTCAGTAGGACTCTACATTTAGTTACTTATTGCCAGTGTTGCATCTGTTTTCTGGAACCCCTTCTCTTGCTGATATTGATGCAAATATTGCCTTTTTATCTGAAGCAGTGTTTGTAATAATAAGCCTTAAAGTATTGATTTCCAAACCTCATGGACTGCAGTCACCCTTCAGTTTCTGTCAGAATTACACCTGCTCATAGCATCAAGTTTTCTAACTAAAATTTAACTACAGTGGTAATAGCAGGGTAGCACAGTATTGCAGACATCTTAGAGCCTGAAATTCCATTTGGGAATAATTGCTGGGAAAACATTGTGATTGGGTGTTAAACACTTCTAAGGTATGGATGATTTTGTAATAAACTGTATTTTGCAACACAGCATAAAAAGGACCATTCTGAAAACAGACTGTGGTTAGTGTGAGGGATGAAAATCAGAGCATTTATTTTATCCTTCCAGTCTCTAGGGAAGATCTAGTTTGAAATCTCAACGTGCCAACCAGCCTGACTTACAACCCCTCCTGTAAAGCCCAAGGCTGTGCCCTGTCAGTGCCTGCACACATGTGCACTTGCCTCTAACACCGAGGCAGGGTTTTCAAAGCTGAGTAGGTTTCGAGGTTAGTGTTTGATAAAGATAGGTGCACATTTCTAGGGCTTTGTTTCTTTTGAAACACCAGTAACTAAAGTAGGGTTACAGATACTTCCCCCAGTAGCTGGTCACTGTTAATTAGGATGTCTTAGGGCAACAGGAGCCCCCTTTGTGTTTGATCTCCCATGAGTTATTTGGGTAGAGAGCTGTTTGGTAAATAGAAGTTGAATGAATTCCTTGTTCATTACCTTTTGATCCTGGATTCCTCTCTGAGTTTTGTTTAATGTGTATGTTCTCAAATTTTCTCAGGAAAATTCTGATAGCCAGTGCATGCTCTTGGAAGTAGAATGCATGATGTCTCTTAAACCTACAGTCTCCTAACCTCTTGTAAGTCATCTCTGACTTGCCTTTGTTTCTGTCTTTCATCACTGGTTCTTTTCTCATCCCTTTCCAAGCTGACTGAATCTTCTGATGAGGTAACCAACTTTGTCCCTCCTTTCCCACTCATCTTCCCAAGCTGCATAGAGTTGAACCTTCTGGTAGAGATAGTACAGCAGCTAGATTTAGTTTGTACTGTTGTTCACATATTAAGCACAAAAATAACTTTGTGTTTCCAGAATGGTTTTTCTGCATTCACAGACTTTATTTCTAGAGCATCATAACAGGTAGTGAAAAGAGAGTGAAATCTTCAATAATAAAAACCCAACCCAAACCAAAACACCCCCCCAAAAACAACAACAAAAAACCCCGAACCCCCCCTCCCAAAAAACCGCAAAACAACCAAAACCCCTCCCAAAACAAACAAACAAAAAACCCAAACAAAAAAAGTGTTTATTCAAGTGAATACTGATGTTTTCTGATGCTGAAATATGTGGCCATTCTTTATATTCTCTGATGCCATCACTATTTGTTTGTTGAGCAGACAGATGTTTTGGGGGGATTGACAGTCCCTGGATTTTGCATTCTTGATACCAGGATTTACTGTAACTATGGAATATTTTGGACAGTGATATCTGGGGAAGAACTGAGGTAATTCCATAAAGTGTAGCACAGGGAGCATCCTCTGGTTTGCTAGAGCTGTTTTTGTGGGAACAAGTGGTGCTTGTCCATGGTGAATTCTGTGGCACAAACTGCAGAGGCAAGTGGTGCCAGGCTCCCCCAGCTCCTGGGAGTGAGTGTGGGGAGCAGAGTGGCGGATCAGAGGGACCGTGAGGGTCATCCAGAGGGTTCTGCCACACCTCAGTGACAGTGCCAAGCTGGAGCTGTGCCTGCTGAAATTGGGCAGGACCCTGTTGGGGTACTGGTGGGGATGTGTGTATCCGGAGGTATATGTGATTAGGGAATGTTTACTGGGCAGGCCAGCCCTTGTTCCAGTGTCCAGGGTCAGTGTTGCTGTTCACTGCCCGAGGCAATGAGCACCGGCAGAGGTGGTGTAGATCCTCCCTTGCTCTGCACTGCACTCCCAGCATGAACAGCGCCCACCACAGCCCTGTGTGTCTGAAGAGGCAGGTGACTGTCAGGACTGCAGTAGTGGCATGGATGATTTTGGAGAGGAGGCTGGCCTGCCCTCCACAGGGAGCTGAGGAGGGGCCGTTTCCACTGCTCACAACCCTCACTCACACCGCCGGAACATCAGGAGCTTAATCCGGGCTGAGCTTCACCACCCACACGTGCAGGTTCTTCCATCTGGTTACGTGCACTTTGTTTCTCGGCATCCCATTAGCGCCCCGCTCTGCGTGCACGTAAAGCCTCCTGACGTGTTGCCATTTCTGATCTTTCTCTGCCTCTCTTCAGAAATATTTCGTGAGTCCCACGTTAGGCAGCAGCCGTGCCTGTCACTGTGCCTGTGCTCTCTCCCAAGGTTTCGGCGGTGCCGCCGCTGGAGGAGGAGCTGCGGCGCTCGGGCTGTGCGGAGGAGCGCAGGCAGGGGGTGCAGTCGGAGTTCCCTCCGCCCACGGGCCGGGAGGTGATCCTGCGCTCGGCCGTGCCCCGGCCCGCGCCCTACTCCAAGGCGCTGCCGCAGCGCATGTACAGCGTCCTCACCAGGGAGGATTTCCGCCTGGCGGGGGCCTTCTCCGCCGACACCACCTTCTTCTGAGCCACCGGCCCCCACCATCTTCCGTGTCCTCACAGCAGCGCGGGGCTCACGTCCCGCGGGAAGGGAATGGATGGACTGACTGTGCTGAGGAGACACTGCGTACACCATTCCCGAGGACTGGCGTTGGCAGCCTTGAGGGATGTCTGCAGCAACTCACCTTGGAGGTTTGGAACGGCTTCACGAGTAGTTTCAGTCAGATCTTCGGGAAAGAAAATGTAGCAACCTCCTTTCTGCCCAAAGGGAGCATCTTTTCTTTTCTTTGCATTAGCTTGGTTAATTATGGACGTGAATGGGCTGTGTGCAAATATTCATGTTGAAATTCCTACAGAATGTGCTGCTCTACACTTCTGGATCAAACTTTATCAAGTGATATTAGTCTAACTAAATTGACTTATAAACATAAGTAATTTATATTTATTGCTAATCATAATTACAGAGCCCACTATGTTTTGGTTAATCACTAAATTTCAAGTACTTCTAAAATATTCTTATTTTTATTTAAAGTATACAGTACACTCTAGTTCATGCCAAGCCCTCCTGGCATTGCAGTTATTGTCCAAAAAGATCTTGTCCCTTCTCCCAAATAGAAAAAATGACATTTGGGGCTAGAACTGGACAGTGAGCCTGAGAGCTGGCACTGATGGTTTGGGGTACTTTATCCCCTTCCCTGGTGCAAGGGCCAAAGCTGTGTGAAATGACAGCTGCAGAAGTGTTTCACTGTGAGCAACTTGCTGGTATTTCCAGAGGCTGTTTGCCTGCCCCGTGTCTTTGCTGTGAGGATGGAACATTCTGTCACCTGCTGGCCCCTCACCCCACTGGTACCATCAGACACCGACGTGTTCGTGCCAATGTTGCTTCACAGTGACCTTCATGTGTTTAATGAGAATCAGCAAAAAATCAGCACCACTTTACACAATGAAATGTACAAACAGCTACAGTATTGTGGACATTACTCAATAAATACGAATTTATTATTGGCTCTCAGTATTCCCGTGCTTTTCCATTCCCTCCTTGCATGATCTGACCCAGGAAGGACATTGTTTATGGCTGTAACTACATGATGTGTAGAGAGTTGAGTTCTGCTGACAGTAGGGTCCCAGGTGTTGCCCTAAAGCTCCTTGGAGGGGACAGGGGTCAGAGTGTTTTCTTCAGATAAAGCTCTAGCAAGTAGAAATGCATTTTTCAGGATGAAGAAGAGTTAATTTTCTTCAAGGAAAGTATTGTCACGGAATTTGTTCTCTACATTGTTTGTGTGAGAGAAATTCCTCTGGCCAAGGGGTAAGATAAAGACCAATGTAGCTGCTGTTTAAATGGGTAGCTTCTTTAAAAGAAAGTGCACTGGGCTAATTACTGATTAAGTAAATTTTAACTTAAGTGTCTTCCCTGATACTCTTGGTCTCCTCCTCTCTAATGAAATTTTACACTGCAGTGTGGGCTCTTGTAAAGGCTGTATAAACTTAAAAATCCCTCACACTTAGTTCCCAGGCTATTCTTACTTGGTCCTTTAAACTGCTGGAGAGATGATTCCTTTATTATACTCAGGCACCACAAACATCATCCAACATTTTTTTCAGGTGTTACCTAAAGGTATCTTTATTACCTGAAAGCATCTTTGCTGGAAATGTCCAGTGAGTTTGGCTCTACAGAAAATGGTGCAGTTATGCAACTACCTTGTCTTAAACATTCTTTTTCTCAGTAAAAGATTTATAACTTCTAAGAATTTTTCTGAGCAGGATAACTTTACAGCTTATTTTAACTAGATGTAGTTGAAATTTCAGCCACGTCCTTCCTGGAGATGTGCTTTATGAGCTTACAACTGCCTTCCAGCATTCAAGGGATGAGGAGAGACAGAGAAAAAAATCACCACGAAAAAGAACTGTATTTATTTAAAGTAACTGTAAAGAAAGCCAGGTAAGCAGTCCAAAAGAACCAGCAATCTTGTTAAGGAAAATGTGACTGTAGCATTTCCCAGAAACTACCTTTGATGACATAATTGGTAATATCTAGTGTTCCTTATCATAAATAAAATTTTAATACAAGCTGGTTTAAGTAAAAACAGAATTCAACTGCCATCAGTTCTAAATGCCAGAGTCCTGTAAGTCAGGCTCAGTGCAGTAAGGTTACATGCAGAAATTTAGCTTTAAACCACAGGGTCATAAAAACATGACCATAATCAAGTACCTTGGATGCCCTCTGACCATCAGTGTTACAAACGATTCCTTGGTTTTAATTCCGTATTTTCTCCTCTCTACCAGCAGCATTGATGGGCGACAGAGATTCCTGTTAAATCAGCGCATGAGGAAAACTATATAACTGTATTGGATTTAGTGTTACATTATACCTGAAGGGATTTTGCATTTTACATTTTCACAAAAAATTTGGTGATGTCACAGCCGTACTTTGTAGCCAAAGACCTTCTCTTCAGTTGGCTTCTCTCCTTGGCCTGCTTGGCAGTTCTCTGCGAAAGAGAGACACGGGTCTGTTCAGTGAGTGTTGAGACTTGGCAACTCTGCCCAGGGACAGCATTAGCCCACAGTTGAACTCCAGTCTGATTTTGCAGTACACAGCATAATAAAATGCAGATGTTTATTAAGGTGGCATTTTCCCAAATCCTGAGAAAACTGCCATAATAGTTTAATGCTGCATTTCCACCTGTGCCGTGTGGGAGAGGGAGGCTGAGGGCACAGGGGTTCTGCAGGGCTGAGGAGGAGCCTAACTTCAGGCTCCTGCTGCTGTTCCAGGGGCGAGGGCCAGGATTCCTGGTCCCAGCACACTGACCTCCCTGTGGCAGGCTGTGCACAGAGTCTGCAGGTTGTCCAGGGAGCACTGTCCTCCTCCGCTGTACACGGGCTGGATGTGATCCACCTGCCAGAACTGCCCCTCCGTGGGGCTCCGGATCATCTCGTTCAGCTGCAGCAAACACAGGACAGGGCACGGGATGTGTGAGACACTCCTCCTGAGCTACATGTGCACACTACCATCAGAACAAGGACATTCAGGGGAGTAGCTATTTATAGTTCTCATCAGGATAAACAAAGCCAGCCTTAGCAATTTTTAGCTACTCCCACCGGACAAGCAAAGAAGTGTAAGCAGTTGGCATGTTTTCACCCAGCCTGAACTGTACAACCAGCCCTGGTATTTACATTCACCCCTACAGAGTCAGAGCTTTGATGCCTGTGCCTTTTAGAGATGAAAAATCTGTTAAAAGACAGTGGGATAGAAAAATCAAGAAGTCAAAGGCATTTAGTTTGATTGTTTTTAAGGACTTGTTTTTTCTTGTTCTGTTGTTGATGCTGGGTTAACTTTCTATCTTAAATCTGTAAGAACATCTTTGGGTTTCTCTGAACTGTCTGTAGCCAGATCAGCTGTAACTGCACCCAATTACCTGCCCCAGTGGGAGGTGGGACATCCAGGAGCTCTCCAGCAGTTCCTTGCGCCGACTCCTGGGGGCGTCTCTGACGCTGAGATAAAGCTCCTGCGCGTTTTGGTGACAGAACTGGCAAACCCCGTGTTCTACTTCAAACACTTTGGTCCTGAGGTAGCTCTGGCTGGAGCGGATGGAGAAATCCTCCTGGCAGGCGTGGGAGCAGAACCGCGTGTCCCAGGCGTGGCTGCCGGGCGGGAGCTGTGCCGTGGGCTGCTGACAGCTCAGGCACAGCGGGGTCCCCTGGCTGTCCAGGGCCTGCAAATACCCTTTGGGCAGGGGGGAGCCTTCACCCTGCTCGGCATGAAGGGCTGAGGGACCTCCTCCGGTGTCTGAAAGCAACCTGTTGGCAGAGAACAAAGCCCAGCTGTTGATAAAGGAGGGATTCAGCCCCACGGTTCAGTGGGGTTTTATGCACTGTGACTCTCCATCACATATCTTCTGTGCTCTGAAATAGCAATTTCAGCTGAAATAATACCTTACTCAGACTGACACCTGCACACCGCAAACCCTCCACTTGGTTTACATCTCCACTTAGACAAAATTTGACAATATGACAAGGCAGATTTTTCTTCTGCATATCTCACTACATTTACACATGTACACTGAATTATTAGCTGATATTATGCTGTATTCATAAAGAAAGGGTGGGTTTTACCAGGCACATACACATATAAAGGTAAAATGTTTCAGCCCCATCTTTAATAGAAGTAAAAAAAGTCAAAGGAAACATCCTGGTTTCTCTTTTCAATCTCCATGGCTGCCTATTGATTTCCTGCTCCAAACAAGGCAGGATATACACTGCTTGTTAAATAAAATTTTTTAAAAGGGTAATTTCTGTCTAGAATTTTTATATTCTTTTCTCTTTTTCTAAATTTTGAGGCCAAATAGAAGAAAATTTGGTGTGCCCAATTTGCTGTTGACCTCACAAGGAGGCTGAGCTAACTTTTTTTTTTCTTTAGCTGAATCATTGTTCTGTTTTAATCAGCCTCAGTTAATTAGCAGCTATGTCTGCAGACATCAGATATTATCTAAATAGTTATAAAAACAAAGCACAGCTTATTAGCACTACAGCAAGTTTCTCATGTAACTACTGCACTTCAGCAAGGCAGACACTCAGCAAATAATTTTACTGTGGAAAAAGAGCTTAATCACCTTATTGCATTAATAAACTTACTTTGTGGATTGTTCAAGAGGAGCATTTTCTTTCTTGGGACAAACCCCACTTTCCCTGGAGATGAGGCGGACGCTGCCCCCGGTGCTGGCGGCTTTGGAGAGCGAGGCTGCTGCCACATCCTCCCTGGTCACATACCTGGGAATGACAAACACTGTCACAAAGGGAGCCATCTCCCTCAAAGAGTGTTCACTCTTGGCTGCTGCAAGATTGGTACAGCATATTCTCTTGAAACATTCCTTATTTTCTGGAGGAAAAATGAATAAAGTTTGGGAGAACGTACTTCACTGTACTTCTGAATTAAATGAAATACCTTTTCCTAAACCCGAATTCTAACCAGGAAACAGCTATCTTGTTTTGTCTGTAACAATTAAAAATGACAGCAATTTGATATTGTCCTTTAAAAATGACAGGCACTTTGTTCCAGTTAGGTGAAGTCTCAGTGACACTCTGGATAATCACGGAATCTTTATAAGCTCTGGAGGACTCTTTGCTCTGTTAGCTGTGTTTGAACTCACTCCTTCATTTCCAAGTGAAACCACACAAAACACAACTGCTCTTAAGTAAAACCTTTTAAATCACTTCACTCTGATCATTATTCCAGAAACCACTATGCAGACAACTCCTCCTGAGTCCCTCTCTGTACTACACATGTGCCAGGCCCTACACCCACCTCAGAAGGCTGCTGTAGGTCCTGGTAGGTTTTCTAACACCCTTCACAGATTTTTCCTACATTTTATGGAAGGAGACAATCAAGAGGTTAAGAAACACTTGGAGAATTTAATGAACTTCCTGCAGCAATTAGTTAGCGGAATTAAAACTAAACCCCACATACCTTTTTGTGCTGCTGCCAACAGACTGCTTTTTAGACAACTCCTCTGCAGCATGAATAGGACTGTAAAATATCTGACCACTTTTTCTGACAATCTTCTGCTTCATTGCTGTCAGCTGAGTCCATTCTTTCACAAACCTCAGGATCTGGCAGAGAACATGATTGTCAGCAGCATGACAGGCATTACACAGACATAATTCCACTGAAGAGTGCTGGGATTAATGTGCTCAACACTGGCTGAAAACAGCTGGCATAGTCAGAGAAGGTCCCTGCAAGTCATTCTTCATACAAACTGCAACCCACTCCCTCACCTGCTGAAACAGTCAAAGGGCAACAGTTTGAGCAGTTTGAGCAATTTAACCTGCCCTTCATCTGTCACAGAAATCTCAAATTGACACGACCATGATCCTGAGGAAAAACTGATGAACTGCTTAACAAAGTATTTCAGAATGGAAATAGAGACTGGAGCATGATATTGGTCCCCTTTCCTTGTTCTGCATTTAGAATTTGAAAGTATAATAAAATAAAGGGGCTCAGAGGAACTTCATTTCTGGTACCGAATTAAATAGTTTTCTTACAGGCTGGGAAACCACAAAAAGCCCCCAAACCTCGGAAACTGTAAACTGGCAGGACTGGAATGACTGATTAATGGATTTCCTCAATAATCACAGAACAGTGAGGGACTGAGTGGAAAACTGCCCTACATAGGAATTTAGAATTTCTAACGTGGCTGTTTACTTTAGAGTGCATGTAGAGGAAAAATGAATTAATCCCATTCTCATTTCTACAATACAAAATAAATGGGAGTAACAATATGACAAGTGAACAAGTGGTTTGGTAGGTTTTTTCCCTTTCCATTTTTCCACTCTGTTCCCCACTGAGGTGCAGCTGCCTACCACAGTCAGGGTCAGGCTGTTTGTGAACACAACCATGGGAAGAATAAATACATTGGGCAGTATGGACTTAGTTGTGACTCCAGCTACACCCAGAAACAAACTTTCCATATTTCAAGATGACAATGATTTTCTTTTTCTCCTTGGAGTATTTTTCCATGGCAAATGTAGAAGTGCACAGAAGACTCTCAGTTCCTCAGAGCTGGAGCAGCAACAAAGAAGTCAATGGAACAGCAGGACACCATGGAAACAGAAACAAGAAAGTATTTCCTTGATTCTTTTTAGGAACATTTACTCATATGGATCTTCTAATCTAGAGCAGAAGGCTGAGGGACAGGAAGATCCATAAGTGCCACCCACTGCCCCTGGAATTCTTACCCCATGTTTTCAGTCTAACAAATGGCTTTGAAATCCCTTGGCAACATTTGTGTATCCCACTCATTTGCTGCCTCACAGAACAGCTGGTTTAATCAGCCACGTGTCCCTTTGACAAATTTAAGTTCCAACCTTGTTGGAGAACCTATTTGTTCCTACACAACAGAATCTGATTTTCCAAACAGGAAACTAAGTGAAGCAGATAATATTTCACATCCAGTTTCAATCTGGATTTCCTTCCTTGAGTACTGGGGTTTGCAGTGTTACTGTTCTCCTCAAACCCTATTATCAATGGGATCTTTAGTCCGGATTTACCTGAATGTGTCAGTGGAGCTGGGCCTGACACTGCTTTGGGAATTGTTATAGACCAAAGGAAGGTGAGAGTGGAGCCTGCTCAGAACTGCATCCCTGGGACAATCTAGAACATTCTTGTTCCTAGTGTACTCCATTCAGAACCTTTATAAAGCTGTTTTGTCGAGTTTTGAATGTTGGTTACTAATCCTGTAAAGGAGAAATTAGATTCCCTGGTTGATTCCCAATATGACATGTGAACAGGAGGCAGGATAATTTGACAGAGTACCAGACTGCATAATTAATATTCACATCAGCATCCCTAAGATCTGCTTACTGGGATGAAACTTGATCCCAAGGCCTGGAAGTGTTCTGCATTTATTTCTTAAGAAGTCAGTCAAATTCCTCTGTATTAAATATGATATTGCTGTACCAGTGGAACCTGTTCTTACCAGTGCACGATTTTTTTTATGCTGGAAAGTCTCTGGTAAATCTTCCCAGTTATCCAGCTGAATGTCCAATGGAATGAAGTTATGATTCAGGGGCTCCCCATCCTAGACAAGCAAACAGTTTTGTTTACAGATGCAATGTAGCACAATCTAGGAGAAAAATAATCTGTTTCAAGTGAATTATCCTCCTTTCCTACTAAATTTAGTGCCTCAAGGTCAAAACAAACAATAAGGCACAGAGGAATGATAACAGCACAAATGCAAGAAATATGATGCACATCAACATACCTAAAAGTAAAAGGGCTGAAAAATTTAATTTTTAATATATCTGACTTTTTTCTTTGCAAACAGTTCAGACACACAAATTGCCTTACACTAAGAAACTGAAATTACAATCCTCTTGACTGAATTTTTAAGGGAAATGAATGATTGTAGACTGAAAATGTCACTTCATTACAATTTAAAATCAGGATGTTCAGGCATTGTTTATTATATTTAACTTTTTTTCTTTTTAATGTCTGAAAAAGTTCTCCACTTAATTTTTAAAGCAATAAGTTGTATCAGCCTAATAAAAATGTGTTTTCTCAGAGCCTTGCCCTCAGTTATCTGGGCTGCTTTGCAGTTGCACCTGAAAACACTGACTCACTCTGTAATTTGAAGAAATCTTCCCAGTGAACTTTACTATCACAAAATAGAAGGAATTGGAAAGTCCTGAGTCTCCCTTGAATAATGACCTGGAAAATTCCCGACTGCTGGTTTCTGTGTTCCCCTCACCACTGCAGATTAATGAGAATGTGCTTTATTCAGGGAGTTACTGACTTACAGCACCAATGCTGAGCTTTCTGAAAACGTGGTGACAGTATTTTATTTACTTGGTCTGTCAGGGTTCACTGTAATTTTTATTTTAACTCTTGAATGGTATTCTATTAAAATTATTTTGTGATAAGACACTAATAATAAAACAGGAAACTTAAACAACTATCAGTGGTATTTCTAACAATGATCTAATGTATTAGCCCAATTTTGTAAGACAAGTGTTAGAAGTTATGTATCTAGGAAATTATTACTTAATTAATAATAATAATTACTTAATTCCATTCAGAAAAAGAACTGGAATGATAAACTACCTCATTTTTGTACATTTCAGCTAATGCAAAAATATTGATCTTTTTACATCAATTGTAACAAATGAAAGTATACAGGCACATTTTAGTGGACAGCATTTCACTTTGTAATTTTAAAATGACAATAAACATGCATATTGCAGGTTTACCTTTGTATACAGGTGGATTCTGTCAGTATTCCTACTTGCACAAAACATAAGGCCATCATATATTTGGAATGTGTCTGATTTATCTTCATCCCCTGTAAAGAGAAAAAATGTTGACATTAAAAAGTTTTTTCTTCATGTCATTCATTTTACTCAGACACTAAAACTAATATTACACATGTACCTAATTCCAGAACAACAGAAGGTGCACAGCTCAAGCAGCAAGGAATTAAGGTATTTGTGCGTTTTGTTTTTCTGTTTCTCCTGGATTACCTATTATCTGTTCTGCCTGTGCTGTCCAGAGCACAAGGAAATGCCCTCAGTTCCAATAAAACTACACAGGTTCAGAGTTGATAGTTTGGCACAGTTCTTAAGCAGCCAGAGCTGTGTTGCTCCAGGATGTGTATGGAAAGGCTGGGTTCATCCACCATCAAAATTCAGTAAATGTCCCAGGCTACAGCAAGACAGTCCTGTGGCAGTGTCTGTCCTTCTGTCTGTGTTTCAGAGGTGTAAGTTTTATTTAAAAGCTGTCTTTGATGCCACAGGCATTTAATTCAGTTTCACAGCAGGACACAACCAGTCTTTCACAGGAGCCCCACTTTACCTTCTCCACACTTTTTTTCACTTTCTCCATTCTCCACTTCCCCCAAACCTTCTCTCCCCTCCTCAGCACTGCACTCTGCTCTCTCCTCACTTCTCCTGGGGCTCTCTGACACACCTTCCTCAGTTTGGCTCGTGGGAGCTTCACGGATTCTCTCAACTAAAGATGAAGAAACCAGAAAAGTGAGGATTTATGTTGCCTGTACAGGTACCTCATCAACACCCCTCTGGAGACAGGATCATGTCACTGAAATACAAAGAAATGGCATTTTATTCTCTAATATTACTGTGGTGCAACCACAAAAACTGAAGATAGCTTTAGTATTAAGGAAGTAAACACATGGAACAAAGCTTTTCATTTCTCAATCTCACACCCCCAACTTAATGTCAAAATACATATAATAAATAATCCAAACAGCAATTCTATATTATATACAGCCATTGTATACCACAAACACACAAAGCAGTTTTCCCAGGCATTGATTTATACCTGGGAAATTCAGAAGCTGTCCTTACTTGAACAAGTACAAAGATTTAAACATAACAAATAAATAAGTAAAAAGAACCTTACTCCGTCATTTACAACTGAAATGACAAATATGGGCATGGACTTATAAAAATGTTCCATCAATTTTCCAGATAGCTTCAAAAAAAATTTAGTACAAGTAATCTACTGTCACCTGTTGGAGAATGAAAAGCCATATTTTGCAGATAATGTCTCTCATGACAAACATACAGTAATAAAGTTAATAAAACACTGATACCACGTTGCTTAGTTTTGAAAGGTAAAGAAAAAGTTTGCCTCTTAATTGTATTCAGAATAATCAAAAACCTCGAGGAAAAGGAGAGCTCCATTTTCTGCAAAGAAAACTGAGCTTATACTCTTCCTCATGGAATTTATATCCTGTTAACATTTATGTGAATTTTCCACTTGTTTCAAATTGGACTCATAGAAAAGATCCCCGGGAAAAGCAAGATTAGGAAGGATCACTGGGCAGGTATCTGTTCATGTAAAGGCACAGTTTTTCATATTTTGCCTGGACTTCTAAACAGCCACATGCTCAAAAGGTCTGTATTTTCCCAGATGAATCACATCTGGAATGAGAAATGCCTGGTTTTCTGTGCCCCCATCACTCACCACTGCTGCTCTGAGGGCACCCGCACATCTCACAGTAGGGCAGCAGGTCGTGGTTGGTGTAAGTGCAAACCCTGCAGTGCCAAACCTGGTTCACAGCTGTGCTTTTGCTGGAAGTGTTTAAGCCACAAGGAGGGAGTTCACTGTTTTTTTCTGAAAACAAGGAGGGCTTTTCTCCAGTCAGAGATGTTTTCTTTTTATCCCTGCAGCTGCCTGGGGTAGATCCACTCGTGCTTCTGGCTCTTTTGGCTTCATGTTCACAGGTGCTTTCAGGGCAAACTGGATCCCCAGCATCTACTGGTGTGGAATCCAGGTTTTCATCCTCTTCTTTTGTGACTTCAGAAGATTCTGTATCATTCTGTAACAATTCACTGCCAGAAAATCTTTTGCGTTTCTTCTCCGTGGAGGATTTTGGGGAAAAGAAGGAACGAATGTCGTGCTGCTTTTCCTTCTCAAACTAGGAAAGAAATAGAGAATTATAGAATCATGTAGGTTTGGAAAAGACCTCTTAACCCCACTTGTGACTGCACCAGATGGTGTTAAAATTATTCATTTTGTCCATTAATATTACCCTCTAATACAAATAGCTGTTTTTGCTTTGAGGACAGAAACAAAAGATCAAACTGTGAGCAGAAAAAGCAATTCAACGTTTCTCTCCTGTTCTGTGAAAAGTATTTTCATAATTCTCAGGAAAATTCTGAAATAGCATTACCACAGGACTGGTATATTATATATACTGTGTATATATATATATATATGTATATATATATATATGCCTTTTTGGAAGGTGCCCATTACAAGGAAAGGCTTTTAAACACTGTTTTAAATAACAGTCAATTAAATTCAGAACGGGTAATAAAGATGCAATTTAAACAGAAATTACTTGGTGGGTCTGTCATCTAAACATAACACAAGGACCCCTCAGAAGCCTGGAGCTGACATTTATTCCCAGCAGAGCACTTTTCCCAACTTCACAAAAGTTCTTAAATGGAATTTACATTACTTTTTCCTACTTATTTAGTGTTTCTCCCTTAGTAAGTCTGAAGTGCACAGAAAGCTCAAGCAAACAAGAGTTAGAAATTTTAAAAATGAAATAAAACAGAAGAACGTAATTTCCAAGTCTTACATGTGTAAATAAAAGTTCATTTTTGGGATCTTCTAGACTTTCATTTGGAGTCCAAGTCTCAGCAAAACTCAAAAAATCCCATTTCTCCTTATCCCCTTCTTCAGCCTGCATCTTCTCTTTCCTGCCATTCAAGGTGCTGCCTGTGACTTTGGCCTGCAGAAAGACAACTGCAGAAAGTTTCCAAGGAATTCATGTGTTGGGGAAAAATTATTGACCTATAAACACTCAATTTGCTTCCCTTGCAAACCTAATTCAGCATTTGCAATGGAATAAACTGCTGTAATTAAAAGTAAGTGATTAAACCTATTCTTCTTTCAGCATCCATTTGTGCAAGAGTAATGCCAAGTCCTGTATTTGGCATACTATGAGTAGTATGTTGTACACAAAATGTCAGTGTTTATTAACTTCAAAGAGAATATATGGCTGTGTACATCTCTAACAGTCTTATTATTGTTCTGCTTGGCATGTGGAGACAAACAAAGGCAGAATTAATTGAAAGCAGCAGTTCAGTGATAGAACTTGCAAGGTAAATTGCTGTTGAATTACTGAGACCCATCTGTGCCGTGTTTAAAGAGAGTCATAATGCACCAGATTGACAGATTTTTTCAGAGGTACCTCCAAGAAGTAGAACACAGAATTTCATACCCCAACTGAATGTCAAGTACAGTTTGCAGTACCTGGATTCTTTAAGTAGTGGTTATTTTTCTGAAGAAGAGGTATATACTGGCAAACAAATGGGTACCAGTGGAGAACAAACCAGCAGAACCACTGCAATACAGGGGCAGCCAAAGGCAGGACCCACAACCATGAGCTGACATTTGCATCAGAATAAACCTTGTGTAATCACAGACCCAAACGATTCTGAGACCTGGTGCTTAAAAGGCAGTTCCTTCCACAGTGACACTTGGGGCAGTGTCAGAACACAAGAGCTCCCAGAACACAGAGCACTGACACACCTCAGTTACCAAGACAAGACACTAATGAGCGGTACCAAAGGTCACAAAAGGTCACAGAAGCAAAACAGTCAAATTATTTTTCTTAGTCCTGTGAACTGTCCAAGATCTTCTCAGTAAGGAAAAAAAAGCAGACTGGAACTATCCTAGCTTTAAACTGACAGAGGGCAGGGTTAGATGGGATATTAGGAAGAAATTCTTCCCTGTGAGGGTGGAGAGGCTCTGGCACAGGTTACTCAGAGAAGCTGTGGCTGCCCCATCCCTGGAAGTGTCCAAGGCCAGGCTGGATGGAGCTCTGAGCAACACGGTCTAAAGAAAGGTGTCCCTGCCCATGGCAGGGGGTGGAACAGGAGGAGCTTTAAGGTCCCTTCCAACCCAAATCATTCTATAGTTCCAAGGTTCCTAACAACCACTGGGTAATACCAGTGGAAAATGGCAACAGAAGATAAGATCAGTGTAATCTTGGCACAACACTCAGTTAAAAGAAAAACCATAACAAATTCCAGCTGTTATGAGTGAGCAGAACACTGTAAAATTGCAAACTGAACAACCAGAGCAACAAAAGGCTGGAAGATAAAACCACCATCTCCTGTAGATGTGAACCATCCCATTCACCTTGGCAAAGTGCTCCCTGAACCACAGGGAGTTCCTGATCCCTTGGCTCCACCCCACACCCACCTTGCGGTTCAGCATTGCCCACATGAGGGTGTCCATGGTTCCCTTGGCAATGAGGAAGTGGATGTTCACAGAGCTGCTCTGCCCAATCCTGTGTGCTCTGTCCTCTGCTTGTTTTATGTGGCCTGGATCCCAATACAGTTCAGCAAACACCACGTGAGTGGCAGCAGTGAAGGTTAAACCCTAAGCAAAATAGGTAGATGCATCTTAGAAAAAAGGTTCCACACACAAACAACTGAAGCAAAAGAAAGCTAAAGGTTGTACAGGACATTTTTATATGGAAGGAAGAGGGGCCAACTCGATAGCAGATGGGCTTGTTATACTATTTCTACCTTGGGCCTCAGATAGGGATAAGTAAGATAAAAAAAATACTTCAAAGACTGCATATTGTTTTTCATTATAGAAGTAACACTTATTTCTTATTAATCTGGCATTTTTAGTGAAATAGAGTTTTTCCTGATTATTCAAGAATGAGATGCTGCTGCTTATCATCATTTTTCCCAAGTAATTTCAATAACAGTGAATGTGATTAGTGCAAAGAAATGAATACCTGAGTCTGCAAAAGACAAATTGCATGAAGATAAATTGCCTTCATTAAATCACTTCAGTCACCAATGACTTCAGCACCTATAACCCTCAAGTACATTATTCACCATATTTTCTTTTTTGTCCTACCTGCCCAGCTGCCTGAATACTCAAAATAGCAACCCTGGTTTCAGGATCCTTCTGGAACTGATTGACAAGGTGAATCCTCTCTGCAGAGGGGACACTCCCATCTATCCGAATGTAGCGAACCTGTAACATCAGAGCAGACACAAAATGACACTGTCAGGGTCTGGTTTGGACCCAACCCCCCTCTGTCCCCCCAAGAAAAACATGAGCACAACTGTTCTATTCCTGGGATACATCTACACTCATTTGCCCTTGGAGTTACAATTAAGCCTCCATCTAGAGAAGTGTAGGCTTAGTGTTCCCTTGTTACAAAAGTAGAAGACAGAACAAACGAGGGATCTTAACATGGAATATTTCACAGAAGAAACTGGAATTGCCCTGATACGCTTTATTAAAGTTCCAAGCATTTAAAAAATAATAACAATATAAAACAGCAAAGTTAGCCACCATTGCTAGCAATAGCTGAGAGTCCATGATCAGAGAAATGTGACAGTTGTCTGCCAACAGTTTTCCTGCTTTGAATGAAACACTCAGGTGAGATGACAATGTGCTGTTAAAACCCAAAAAAAGTAGACAGAGGCACTTTGGTAGAAAAGGTTGGAAAACAACTGCCTACGGCATTGATTTAATAATAATAAAGTACCAGAGTGTGTTTACATTAAACCACATGATCCCTTTTAACCAAGTGGCACTGATCTGTATACATGTAAAATCCTAAACTCCTGTAGTCCTGTGCAGTTCTCCTGAGTTCAAACACAGCTCACATGTATTTGTACATCTGAAGTTAAATCTGTGAGCACAGTTGTTCACTCTTTACCTTGTTTTCTATGACAGCCTCTGTGCAGGCCTGCAGCATGCTCAGGTGGTGGGCAAAGACAAGGAACTTCAGCTTGTCATTCTCAAGCATCATTTTGATGTAATCCTTCACTGCTCCTGCCTGGAGTAAGAGAGTGTACTTCATTTGAACATTGTTATGTTCAAATAGACAGTTTATTTTAAGGTCTTTTGATCCCTTGTAATAGAAAAAGGTAAATTTCCATACCTTTTGTTATCCACGTTAAGACTTTATCAAACTCTAATGTTGCTAAGTATAAAATGATTCAGATTTAAAAAAATGCCATCACTTGGTGCCTTTGAGAAACCCAACTCATTCCTTCAGAGAGGAAAAAATTATCCTGGAAACATCACATAATTACATGGCACGTCTTCCGACTAAGATGTAGATAAACCCCTTTTTAATTACATTTATCTCATGTTTTAATCCATATTTGGAAAAAACAAACATATTTCAAAGGGACAAGGTAATGTTTAATCAGAACTTCTGCATCTGCACCCACATAAAACCATACATCAAAACTGAAAGAATAATTCTGATACTTTCATGATACCATAATCATAAAACATTGCTCTATTTAAGCATTCATAGACTTCTATTGTGTCAAATGCAATTTTCAATATCTTTTACAAAAACTATTAAAGTAATGATGACAGTTAATAACAAAACTTATCAGTGATCAGTTAATGCAATACCCACTGCAGCAGCCTTCAGATTTCCCTTTTTCCATTAGAATGGGGTTCTGCCTGTTCCATAAACATGCAGGGCAAAACACAGTGTTTCTTTTATTAAGAGAAGCCTTCCACGCTCACCTTGGCAATGGCTGTTTCTTTGTACATCCGTGTGATCAGATTCATGACCTGAGAGAAGTGGCTTTCAGTGGCATCTGGATTCAGGTTTCTCATTAATTTCTCCCACTCTGCAAAAGTGGCATTCAAATTCTAGTAGGCAGAAGAGACCAGTGGTTACACACACAGTACAAAGCACGTTCTACCTCAACATGTACATTCCAAGTACGAAATGTTTGGGAACTGAGTGCTTTTGAGAACTCTGTCAAATTTGGCTAAAAGTAACTGTAGGATTCAAAATCTATGGGAAAAGAAGACAGAAAAAAGGATTGTACTAAAATGAGGACAAATTTTATCTCTGATGCAAAAAAAATTGCTTTGTAACGTTCTTTGTTATATTTTAAAGAGAATAACAGACACACCATGCTTTATAGTCACTCAGTCTTTGCAACTGCACATAATAACACACATGCACACATACAAATGCAGATGGATACACAGATATTCCTTCCTAACAAATGTGTTTGTAGCAAAAGTGTACCAAAAATGTAGCAAAAATGTACCTTTGCTGCGGCCTGAGGGAGGTCAAAGGGAATGCGCTGCCTGACTTTGGGAGGCAGCTGAGTTAGAACATCATTCTTCAGTCTTCTGATCATTATTGCACTTAAAAGTTGATGTAGTTCTTCTAAATTTGAAGCCCCTCTACAGTCCCATTGAGCTCTTTTCCCAAAAAACCTGGAAGTGAAAAAAATCAACACCAGATCTTCCATATTCAGTGGAAAACTTCAGTATGTAATTAATTTTAAGACAGGCTATTAGATATGAAAGCGTGCTGGGTAACAACCCCTGGAGCTCCTGTTTGTGCCAGAGAGGTGATTGTTTTCTCTCTGATTCCTTCCAGTGCTGAAGTCAGAGCTGCTTCAACTTCCCAACAGACCCCACTGCCAGCAGGAATTACCATCCATCAGCTGCACACAATCCTCTGCTTAATCCCACTGCACTGCCATGTCCACAGGAAGCAGAAGTTTCAGGTATGATTTTGGAACTCTTGTTTCATAAGAAGAATGTCCTACCATGAGAATATTCTTTATTACATTATAGGCAGGAAAGTCATCACAAAAACTAAAAGTATCACCATTAATATCTGTTTCTCTCCCTGAGAATTCCTTCTTAGTTACTGTCAGAGGATTTAAAGCTTAAGGTACTGTCTTTACATGTAATACTATTTAACGAGCATGGTTACATAGAGGAAGTAGGTTTAATGTTAAAAAGCTAAAGGTTGAAAAGAGAAAGACTTTATTAACTCAGTTTTCCTTATTCTTTCTTTGCTGTTTTTAAGGAAGGGTTGCAGCAGGAACAGCAGCTTTGCACTGTCAACATTGCCAAGAGGTAATGAAATAATGAAAATGAGAGATTTTGGTGCCTTTGGAGAAGAGCCCAGCTAGCATTTTCCAGAATCAGGGGAATATGTTGCAAGCATGTAATTTTTATTTAAAAAAATCTAAAAAAAAAAAGATTAGATAATTTGAAGTCTTACTGAGCTTATCACCAGTGTTCTAATTGACTACAGTCACTTGGGAAAGTGGCTGAGGGAATCACTTCTGACTGGTGAAGTATTGGTACAACACACTGGGAATGCTGCAACACCTCCTGCTCATATCCCTTCTTTTCTGTTTGTATGGCTGTCCTTGTAAAGGTCTCCTCCCTCCATCTTCACTGGGGATATAACAGAAACGGATGCAAATCCTCCCAGGAATAGTTTGGACCTCACTTTTCAAACAGGTGTCTATGGACACCTCAGTGAAAACCACCCACAACATAAAATATAGGCACAAAATAAATCTATGGAGTTTATTACCACAGGATGTTTTGTTTCAGCCAAGTCATGAAGAAAAAGTTATTCCTCTGAAGCCTGCCAAACCCTGAACTTCATTTTTATTTCATTTATGGTATTCCAAAAATAAGTTAATCGTCTCTGATTGAGTAGCTACACCAGGCTGTGCCCACACACACTTGTGGTGTGAAAATTACAGATGCATTCAGTCAAAACACCATGGAAAAAATAGCATTTCTCCATCTGAAAATTAGACAGTGCTCTTCCATGGTATTTGAAATTAAATACTGATAAAATGTGTATGATGGAGGGAGAAAAACAAGTTTTATGAAAATGAAACTATGTCATTATTACTGTAAAAATTAAACCTAACTGCCAGCTAATTTACTTGACAAAAATCTGTTATTTTGAATACATGCAAAGTTGGAAATTTTTTAGCTAAGAAATTTTTTAAAGGTTCTTCCCTTCTTGTAACTTCTCACATTACAGATTGTAACATGGAGTCATATGGGTAAAAGCAAGCATTTTAAATTGGAGCTGCTTCTATCCCCTCTGCTTTAGATCATAGCTAGAGAAATCATCATTAAAATAAAGCTGAGGGAGGCAAGTCAGAGGGAAATGAATCCTCCCTAAACTAATAACTCAAAGCACATGAAACATATAAACTCATGAAAGATGCAAGAGAGAAAAGTGGGTTAAAATTCATGAGTTACATGTGGGGAAAAGTGTGTAATGAGCAATGTCACTACACAGATTGGAGGCAGAGGGGTGGACAGGAATTGCAGTGGCTACATTGGATCCCTCAAACAAAATTACAAACACTACTGTGCTTTGGGGAGTTTTATTCACTTACTTTTATTCAGTAAAGCTGTAAAATAAAGAGACAAGTATTGGACTTTTTTTTCCACTCAGGTATGGGGGGATAACAAAAAACCTGGATCCCACAACAAAGGGAGATATAAATTATTATATGAATGTGAGCATAGGACCAAGAGTCAAAAACTCCAGGTCTGAAAGTAAAACCTACACACTTCACACTAACAAAAGTAAAGGTGTAAATAATTTTACTTAAAAGAATGCTGGCACTTAAACTGTATTTCAAACTTTAACAGCTTCTACTTTTATTTAATAAAAGTGGAATTTATCAATTTAATAAATGTAATCCTTTTTCCAATCTTCTTAGATGGAGGAGATGGTACCTGACCCTGGGTTTCCAAGCAGGATGGTGTGTTACAGCAGTAGAGGTACTATCTACTGATTATCTCACTTCACATGGCAAGAAAAATGACAGAAATAATAATCAAAGAGATAAGAAAATAAATAAGCAATTCTAGTAATACCTGACACGAGCATTGCAGTATTTTTTAGCATATTCACTCCAAGTTCCAAATCTTCTTGGAAATAGTGCCTCAATCTGCATGAAAAGCTGTATTAAAAAAAATAGCAACGGTGAAAAATTAAAACTTGCCTGCAAATGTAAGACTATTCAGAAATAATTACTAACTGATTTTTGTGTTAAGTCTACATTCTATAGCTGCACAAAAATACACAACTTGGCCCACGAGCACAATTCCATGGGAGTACATGTGCCTTCAGACAGGACAGTTGTGGGAAATCCTCAGAGAACAGAGCACCCTGAGCACCATAACACAGCACTGATGGCTTGGGAAAGATTTATATTGAACAAGAAAACATGAATGCCAAGATGCTATTCCTGGAAATACAGCTTTTATCATTTGCCAGGTACATGGGCTTCTGCAAAACTTCAGTGCAGGTACTGCTTGAGTAGTCTGCTTCTTAAAATATGTGAAAAACCTACTCATTCTTAAATTTAACTTCAAAAAGCCCAATCATTGAACTATATAAAGGTATTACACATTCTAACTTCAGTTCTCTGTCCAGGGTTGGTTCAATGTCTTCGGTACCTGTGCAGGAAGTTTCATAATTATCCACACCCGGAGATACAAATATTTGTTTTCAAATTTTAAGCAAACATTCATGATATAACAAGCCCTTTCCCGTACAGTGGATATCTTTCTCCAGTTATAAGCTCGCCGAACAAATTAAACTATTAAAGGGTCTTGGCGTAAGTTCTATTTACACAGCAAGAAACTCTAAAATGTAAAGTGGTATTTATATAACTCTTATAGGTTCTCTGGATACAAATCAGCTCTTCTATTTAATTTATTTCTACACTTGATAAAAAAAGGCAGTTTTCTTGGGTTCAGTAAAAAACCCAAGTGTTTTCTGGTTTCCTCTCTCCTCCTCCCTAACTCCATAAACTGAACTTCCTTCAAGAGAAAATTTGTCTTTCTGGACTGCGACAAGCACAGGATATATTTTTGCCACTTATATGAACATCAGGAATATTCAGCGAAAAACCAAGGACTTCCTACATCAGATGATGAAGTAGAAGATTCAATACAAGTTCTTGTCTACCAAAGACTCTCCTACCCAGAGGAAACAAACAGTTCTCTACTCAGGGTCTTTATTTTCTATTTCCCCCAAGAATCTGTTACCTGTGAGATTAATTTCTTACAAGAAGCACTGTCTCAAGTCACCTGTGCACAAGCTTGAAATAAGTTTGTAAAACCAACTGAAACAAAAATATATTGGTTTAGTTTCTTGTACTTGTGCCTCTCAACGCAGCCAGTGCACTTCTGGATGTCACAATGCACGTAATTGTATATACTCAAGAAAACTACAGAACTCTTCATTTATTACTGACACCACCCTTATAAAAGCCCCAAAACACAACACAGGACATCAAATACCTCTTCAGGTCTTCCCAGAGCAGGAGTCCCAGTAAGAAGCACAGCTCTCAGAGCTTTCTGCACAATTGGCAGTAAGATCTTGCTGCGGGTGGCGTTTCTGGATTTCATGTAGTGGGACTCATCAACCACAACCACCTTGAAGTTCTGCCTGTATAAAGTGTCTATCAAAGTCTGTGCATCAGAAGTTAACAGGCCATACCCCAGAATCGTTACTTTGCTGGTTGATATTCCCCTAAAAGAGAAAATCCACAAGCTTTCTTGGTAAATTTTCATTGTAGGAAAAGCAATATGGCAAAGAAATGATAAAAAATTAATTTAGGAAGGTATGTATGTCTCTTTTTGGATTGATTGACTAGTGGGCTGTCAGGCGAACAATTTGGTTTGACTTTGGTTTTTGTGTTTAAAATGTCTCACACTTTTCACACACACATTTCACCATCATTTTCAGAAGCCATAAACTGCATTTAAAAGAACTTTCATGTATCTGGCTGTATTGCTTCAACCTGTGCCCACAGTATCACATGGGACAAATCCACTTTCTGGATAACAAGTTACACACAGTATCAGCACCTGAACACCTGAAGCAACAATGTCTCTGTGCAAGCCCTCTACTGCTCTGGGTACAGCATCCTAAGATGACTGTCCAGACTGTCCCTGAGTATCTGGACACTGTAAAAGTACAGTCTCACCTGAACCTCAGCCATGTGGAGAAAACATTCCTGCCAGAGCTCTCTATCCAGCATTTTTGCTTAAACAGAACATGAAGAAAACAAAAAACCTGGAAGCAGGGAACCAACAAGGCACAAGATGAAAAATTAGTATTTAATTGGAAATGAACTCATCATAATAAATGTAGGGATGTGTATAGGTCCACAAACTGATTTTAAAATCACTAGAGAGCACTGTGGCCCTTCAGGAGCCTTTGAGCAGCACAGGAACTGAAAGCTGTTTGACAGAAATCATCAGAAGGAGGGTCAGAGCTGGTGTACCCATCTGTCAGGCACCACTGCTCTGCTGGCATGACTTTTGTCTTTTCTTCAGTAGCAAGAGATCAAAAAACCGAGCTGAAGTTTCCTTGAGCATTTAAGAGGAAGGGAGTATGTGCATGTGCACACTGATGCTGCTGGCTATGGAAGAGGCAATGGTTGGAGCACTGTGGTCACTGCAGCACAGACTCTGGCTGTTCTGTACTGAGAAATGGAGCAACCAGGAAAACAAGAATATCCTCTATCCCTTTGTGAAGTGTGTATAAAAATTTACAAATAAATCTATTTATTCTTAGTGGAACCAATTTATTCAAGAAACATCCAATTTCAAATTTAGCTAGAAATTACAAGAACCTTAATTGATGCTTAAGTATATTTTAACCCATTTAAATCAAAAAGTCAAACAACACTCGAACAGTAAATTTACTTGCTGAAGTTTTGAAGAAAAGTAAAGGATTGAGCTGAGAGAAATCAAAGCTGAACATATGGAAGCAGAATGGAACAAAATGCTAAACCAAGTTTGGCAGTTGTATTTTTGCATTTTCTTGCAAATGCATAAAACACTTTCTAATGTTAAAATATTAATTAGTTCAACACAACCTCACTTGTGGCTAGGAAGTTTCAGGGGAATTAAGTTCAAAAAAGTAGAAACCCAAGTTTTCATCTTTCCTTGTTGAATAAAAGTGACAATGGTTAAGGTGTTCTCATTGAAAAAACTCTTAAAATATAAAACAAACAGGATTTTGTTTGCCATTTAATTTTGCCATCATTTTTCTTACTCCACATTTCCCCTTTCTACATTCAGTACTGTAACCATTAAGTGCCTTTCAGTTAAATAGCTTAAAAAAAAGGCTCATTTTAGTTCTCATATTCCAATGATAAATCTTGACTATCAGCAGCAATTAAGCTCCAACCTCTTTTCAGTTGGATTTCTGTGGTTCCCACAAGGAAGGTTCCAAGTGGCACATCCTGGTGGTCAAGTCACTTTCTGATGCTCCCCAGACCACAAGAAGATCAGTCTCCCTCATACTGAAGTTTTAGAACAACACCCAAACATTACCATGAAACCACCCAAGCCATTTACAGTAAAGCAGACTAAAAAACCCTTGTAATTCAGGGTTACAGGGGACTTATTCTACCAACACACCACACGTAGTCTCTCTGATGAATTCATGCTGTTAAGTCTAAAGATAGAAAGCCTAGGTCACGATGACCTTTTCAGTTATGTAGGGATTACTTATTCTAACTTACAGATTTTCTCAGTGCACTAAACAGAATTTTAACAGTAATTACCTCCTCGTTTTGTAATGTAACCAGAAGTTTTCAAAAAATGTTTTACAGAAGCTAATGAATTCATCAGAGTTGAGAAATAACTGTGTATGTTCAATCTGAGACACACTGAAGGCATCTAATTTTCAGCAGACAAGCACTTGCTACTTTGCAAAAAAACAGATCTCTCAACTTCAAAGACAATGAGTAACTAGTATAAAAAAATTACACAAAACTGGGAGGAGTGGCTGATATCCCAAAGGGTATATCTGATATTCCAGGGGGTTTATCTGACATCCCAGAGGGTGGCCCTCCTTGAGCAGGGGGTAGAGAACAAGGCTTTCCACAGAAGAATAACCAATTTTACTCACCCGACATCAGTTTTGTTCTGGATGATGGTAATGTCATCTGGAGAGAGCTCTGGAATCCACTTCTCCATCTCATCAACCCAAGGGTATCTCAGAGAGGAAGGCACCACAATCAGGAGAGGCCATTCATTTTTGTAGTAATATGAAATGGCAATTGCTTGAATGGTTTTACCCAGCCCCATCTGGGAAAAGAAAAGAACAAGATTAGACAAAGAAGTCTCAGCTCAGAAAGCATCTTCCACTCAGAAGAGCTAAAAAGAATTTGCAAAGACAGAGCCAGCTAAAGGAAACCAAGTCAAAGAGTTCATCACATAGTTTAATTAATTATCTGTTTAATTATCACTTGCTACCACAGATCATCCTTCATGAAACAAGATGTTTCTGTTAAAATGGATTAATACATTTGTTATATCTGGTTTGCTCATTAAAGCCAAAAGAAGTATTTCCATTCTTTTCAGAAGATTTTCAGTTCAGGTTCTTAATAGTATAGACCAAAAAAGATCAAACTCTTTAACCTGTTAAGGTGCAAAACCCATTTTTTTAAAGATTATGCAAAGGAAAGAAGAATATAGGATGCCTTTGTAACATAAAAACAACTTTGTTCTTAGTTGCAGAGGCAACTGGAGAACAAACAAGGGTCTGTGTGAACAACTCTGGTTTTGAACCAGTAGGTCAACAAAAAGGAACGACTGCTCTCATTCCCCAGAGCTAATGGGTTCTCTTTGGTCTGGAACACAGAGTGGGAAGTCCACATAGTCAGAATTCCCGTTTACGGACAAGGTGAAGGGTAATGATTCAATATATGTACATAACAAGAAAGTACTTGGTTCATACTGTCACGGTAGGAACACTGTCCATGAGTTATGACCACAGACAGCAACAGATGAATATAATATCCAGAATTTAGGGGTTTGTTCACATGGCAAGAGATAGTTACAGACTCCTGTTAAACACCAAAGCAGAGACTGGCCTTAAAATACTCTGTGCAGGTTTTCCACGGAGTCCAGTGGATATTGGAGTTCATTTGCTCCTGTCCAACTGCTCACAGCAGAGATACAAAAAACCAACTCTCATCTCCAGTATTGAATTTAAGTGGATTGATGTAATGATATAGTGGAGGGATTTCCCAGGTATAGAAGAAAACATAACGAATCTTTCTACTATTACTAGAAATAAAAATAATCAGAGCTGCTATGATATTAAGTTTTTGTTCAAAATTGCCAAGTTTTCATTAAAATTTTCCTGAAAGCTCCCCTTGTGTCACCAGGAGTTCTCAGGCCAGCTGAAAACAAATCCTAGTGAAAGAAAAAAACCCAACAAAATAACATTTATTTGTAGTTGTTGCCACAGTTGTGTCCCTAACTCAGACTGCCCAGACCCTGGTGATGATCCAGACAACTGAGCTGAAAGGAGCAAGGAGTAAAAGCAGGGCTCTTGGCATCAGTGCACCCATGACCATAGATTATGGCCTTGTTTTTTGATTTAAACTTATCTTTCTCCATCATGGAAATGGATGACACAAAAAAAGCTGAAATTTTGAGGGAAAAACATCTGTCCTCACTGCAGGGAAGAATGGAAATGTATTTTTAGAATACCTCTCAAACACACTCATTATATTACTTTAACCTTTACATAGTTACACAATGCAGGTATATGTACAGTAATTCTAAGATCTCCAGTTTTCATACATAGCTTCTCTTTGTATACAAACTCACAATACTGATATTTTCTTTCCCCAACATTCTCTTATTTTAGAGACAGTCAAGAAGCTCAGGATATCCCACTGCTCAATACTTCCTCCAGTGCCAGACCTATTGTCATTACAAAATATACATTATTTATTTTGCAATAAATACATCTTGCAGGACTTTTTATTGCTCACATAATTACACAGAGCTCATTTTCTCATTCAAGGAGGGAAATAAGAAATTTTTTTTTTAATAAACAAATATACTGCTGGTATTTTGATTTTTCCCAAGCTTCCCTTTTCTCTTCCCCTGAATACTTTTGTATTCTTCACGGTTTGCAGAAATTTCACATTCTATGCCAGTTTATCTCCAGTTGTAATGAGATTTTTCTAGTATGAGGAGACGCTTAAATCCCAGTAATCCATCTCTCTCTCCCTCCTGGTGTGCCAAGAAAACCCAAATTAGAATAGGGAGACTATATCAATCCCCAAATATTACCACTCTTTCAGAAAGGTTTTACACTGACGACACAGCAAGAGCATTATTACAGAAATGTTTTATCTGTGGTAAGAAATGCTGGACTCAGATTTCCCTACTACGGAATACAATGTGAATTTTCAACTGTATGGAAGCAATGAATTTCACTATCAACCACTTGATCAGTGAGTTTAAGAAAATTCATCTTTGGAAACCATATCTGTTAAAAATCTCTTTGGACCAAGAATGTCCACTAGTCCATCAAGAATGCAATTATAAAGTGCTTAAAAGAAATCACCTGAATTAAAGTTTTTAAGATTTAAGAATTCAAGAGATTTAACCCACCTAAATGTAGCTAAAAGGAACTTTCTAAGTTTTCTCATTCTTTTAAACATTCTTTTAAACTCATGTCAGGATTCAATTTTTTCCTCAGTTAGGTGTTTCCAGAATATCTGCTGACTATCACAGGAATTAGGCTGCTTTCATTACCAGCCTTTCTGCCCACATCTCTCAAACACAAAAAGTCACCTCTGCATGAAGAACATTAACACAAAATGGTGTTAGAGGAACAGGAACATCACTTACCTCATCAGCAATCATACACCTGAAAAAGAAATGAAAAGAGAGGGGGGAAGAGCAGAAATTAATACTAAATATAACAAATAAAACAATACTTACAAATGGATTACTATAAATTTAACTTGTGGATTTGCAGAACCAATGAAAGGAAAAAAGGTGACTTCACTCCTCCAGGTGTCAACTAAAAAAAGTGAATTTGGTCTGAATTTGAAAGGATGCCAATTGTTCTAGAAATGTACATTCAATTTGTGAGCATTACTGGAGAACTTGCAATTGCTGCTTAGGTCTAATGATACATTAATTGTAATCTTAGGAGACATTTTCAAGGCAGGAAGTGCATCTTCAGGGTTGTTTTGTCTTTCAGAAACAACAGTGCTTTTGCTGCTTCATGATTAAGGATTATTTATATGTCAGACTGATTTTAAAAATCTGCTTTCCAGAGCTGTCACATTTGTTTGAAAATAGAAGCAGACACTCCCTCTCCCCCACCAATTGTACCAGCTAAAGTATTAGAAAATGAATTTGATTTTTTGCCCATTTTGGAGTCACTTGGTAACTACTCCACACAAAGACAATGACAATTCCAAGTCTCCAGCCTAAACTGGTAAATTCTGTAAATTTACATTTTTTAAACATTAAATGTCATCTTTGATATGAATTTCTCAAAAGGTGCTTTAAGTTATTTAGTTTATTATGTACATTTTTAACTCAAAGAGGCTCTAGGGACCTTCAATGTTTCTAGCCCATGAAAGCTTCTTCATCATCCTGGAACTTGATGATCTTTGAGGTCCCTCCCAATCCAAACCATTCTGTGATTCTATGTGTACCCTCTGTCTGCCAGTGTAAATTCCAGTGTCTACCCATTTCCCCAGTTTCTTTCAACTGAGGTAAAAAAATGAATTAAAAATTAATTCTTCTACAACTCAATTCTTTATAAATAACAAACTATGTATCTGCAACTGCTTTGCAACCCGCTCCCCCCCAGCTGTTGGGGATGGAGCAATGAAAACAAAGGAAGAAAACACAACAAGAAAAAGCCCCCAAGTCTGCAGATTTCCAAAGGGAAAAAAAGCAGGAAGAGAACTATTTTTAGTGGCAACTCCTGAGTCTGGGGCGTTAATGCCTATGATTTGCAGCTGGGTAAAGACATTTACTTGCAGACATCTAACACAATTCTAATTTTAAAATGGCAGGTTTTGCTCCGACTGATTTTTTTTCCACTAAATACTCATTGTTAATTGCTTAAGCTGAAGTTTACAAAACAAGTCTTTCTTTCTGCAGATTCTTTGAGGCCAACAACATTAATGTGCTTTCAGTACATTAATCATGTTTTTTAAAAACAGTTTGAGGCCTGAAGTCAATTGGAATTCACAATAACCCACTGTTGCAGTTGTACTTCTTACACAAATGCAGAAAATGAGTGAGACTACAACAGTTAGACACAGAGCAGAGGCACCTCAAGAATAAACCACAGAACTTCTTCAATAAAAATTATTTAATATAAGGATATCAGGGCAAAAGCACAAATATAGCAATAACCAAGTAGCATCTGTTGTAAGGAAATGTGGAAAAGAGGACAGGAACACAAATGTTCCTTGCCAACTTGTGCTGACAAATACAGGATTTCTCAGCACATCAACTTAAATTTCAGTAGAATTGCATAAATAATGTAATGTTAATTATGCCAGTTCAGACACACAAATCGAAGTGAGAATACATAAGATCCTATTGCACTGTTCTTTGGCATGGGGGAATTATTTGGACCCTCCTTTTTCAATTTCAGGATAACAGGCTACAATGAAGAAATTCAGAGCGATTTACAAATCACTCTGACAATTAGAAGCTGAATAGCAAATAAAACAAAAAGCTTTAGAATTAGGTCAACCACAGGCACAGATTTTTTTTTCCATAAAACTAGATTTTTTCATTAGGGTGATCTGTAGCCACTTAAGCTTTGATGACTTGAGTATCTGCTGACGACTAAGAAATTGCTCTGGTTTTCTTTCTGCCCTCATTTTCAGACTGCACCCATAAAACCTTTGGTGCTACAGAGTATCTTCTGTCTTCATGGTTATTAACTTCCACTTAATATGTCTGAAGTGAAACTTATGTAGCAGCAGCAAACCTTTTTAAAGCTCCAGTTAAAGTATCTGAAGGTGTCAAGCCCTCTGTTATGATACACTTAGCAACATGAATCACTGCTTTGATCCACACTCTTCACACTCGAATTCCTGAAGTGCTACGGTTTTTAAACTGCTAATTTATGCCAATTAATTAACATTATTGACACTCACACTTGATAAAATTTTGACATGGCACACCAGGTTGAGTTTATGATACAGCTAGAAGTTAATAAAACTAATGTAAGTGGAAATGGAAATGGAGGATATTCGATTTATTTTATGACATAACGCATTTTAGAGCATTCATCTTGTGTAGCTTTCACAGCTCAAAAATAAGAATCCCAAAGATGCTTAATGTAGTTACAAAAGCTAAGTCCAGATTTTTTCCATTCGATTCTAGGGCAATGACAAATAGCTTATATTACCACGAGGGAAATCATCAAGTGTTCCCAGTTTATAACCACAACAATTAGATTTGAAATGTAAAGAACTCACCCATCATCAGAGCCCACATCTCACAGAACTCACAAGGTGTCTAATAATTGCATTAAGCTGTTAAAAAGCAATATTTTACATAATCTTAGAAATATGCAGCCTCTATTTAAACCAACCCTCAGTACAACCTATATTATTGCAGTCAGACAAGCTGCCAGCATGGACAGAAAGGTTCCGTGCTGTCAAAGCAGAAGAAACAGACCTTCAGCTACACTGAAGGGACAAATATGTATTTTTGTTTCGCATATTTTGACTGCAGGAAGACAGACTTCTTGTTCTCTGAAGTTCAATTAGTCATTTCCTCTCAACTGGTAGTTACCCAATCTGAGCTTCAGCATTCATGTCCCATCTGTTCATATGACACCTTAATAATAGCTCCATCCAAGAATATAAATCAGAGCTATGATACACACATTCATATCCTGTTATAAGCTCAGCCCACATGGGCAAAAGTTTCAGAAAAGCATGGAAAAAAAGCATTTTAGATGTCTCAGTTGCACTTACTCTCAGCAGCAAAGCCCAACCCTGCAAAAAGCACCACAGTCAATGGCAAATTCTTTCAGATTCGTTCCCATTTCATTTTCAAAGGTTTCCCTTCTTCAGAGCGAATCCTGTGGCTTTTACTTGAATCTCTGTCCATTCATCAAGGAAATCTACTATTTTTTCCTAGCAGAAAGCACCAGGATCTCATTGGGATGCACTGCTTCCTACTATTCACAACCCTTCTGCAGTTGTAGGGTCAGCAATGGACACAGGACACATTTGGACACAGGAGTATCTTGCATAAACAGAAGGGAACCATAGTTTGGTCTCTACTAGGATTTAATAGTCCTCTCATTTTGAGATGTATTACCTCCAAAATAAAACTACATTTTCCTTTAAAATGCAAACTCAAAGAGCCACAGGCAGTACACTGGTAAGTGAACACACATGCAGAGAGCAAGGTCTAGGTGCTGGTTCACCTCAGGTGCACAGAGCTCCAAAACCCTGCTGCTGATCCCCACCCTGAACAGAACAAATGCAAGTGCCTGAGGTTACACACAAAACCCATCACCGTGTGTGAAGATTTCTTCTAAATGTAGAGAATCCCTTAATTTAAGGGACCACACAAAGCTGGACGAGTCAGAACCAGATTGTCACAGAACAGTCTTGTAAAGGTATTGAGCACCAAGCAAAGGTGCACTTACAGATTTTTACTGCCAAACCCTGGAGAGAACCCAGAAGTAACCATAAAACAGGAGAAGGAACTAAGAAAGAAACCCAAACCTGAGCCCTCTGAAAGCTCTCATCAGTAAAGTTCTGTCTCTGGAAGGACAAAAAGAGTAATTTCTCAAACCTCAAAGAGCCCAGGAAAAGCTCCTGGTTGTGTTGATGTCAAGAAGACTGGAATCGACTTTGCAAAGCAGAAGGAGAAACAGATCTTGAAAATTTTATGCAGATGAGCTCATTGGAGAAGCAGGAGGAAACTGAGGTTAAGCTCCTGTGGCATATGCCATATAGGCACACAAAAATAGACTGCATCAGAGAGAGGGGAACGCTCAAAGAGTTTCATAAAATGAGTTTCAGGGAAGAACAAATGTTTAAATGAAAGTCATTTCTATTTCTGTGCGTCTGGGTTACATTCAGGTCACTCTTTTTGAAATGTCAGCACTATTAACCAGGCAAAGAATACAGGCAAAGTCTCTTATATTAATTATGGCTACTTCAGCAAGGGATCTTCGTAAAGAGAAAGAATCTCATTTTGAACTTTGCTCTTGAAGGAATATCGACTAACACCACGCTAGCACAAGTATAAGGTCTGTATAACCAAGGATCCCACTAAATCATACAGTTGGTGATAAAGGTTTCTTGTAACTACAGAAATCTTTTGCACTCATATCCTTTCTAAACTAGACAGTTGTGCTTCCTCATATGGAGGACTAAAAGCCAAAGGGGCACAGCAATCCAATACACCTATTGCCTGCTTGTGGGGATAATTTAACTTCTTGACTGATTTTCAACACCTATTTATCCAGAAAAAACAGTAGTTAGAACTGCAGGTAGCTTTGTCAGAACAAACTCCTTCCTTTTAAACGCATTTTCCAAGGCAAACACTCCAAGCAGTAGCACTTAATTTTTTAAAACACTGAAAAATTTTGTTACTACTGAAGCCAATGAAAGCTGTTTTTTGTTAATGCAAGCTTTGGAACATGTTGTACAGAGGAAGCTCACGTCTTTCTTTCACCAGTGTGGGTGTCCTGATATTCTTGGGATTCTCACCTACTCATGTGAGTCAGTTTTATATAACACTACAACATATAATTTGCCTCCTACTCACAGGCCAACACTTTAACACTAACATCTTATCCCAGGGTTATTTAAGGAATCTGAACTTAGAACATTTTTATATAAAACTGCGCAAGCAGGCGTTCCATTTGTGTGTCAGTAATCACAGCACAGCCCCAAAACTGCAACCAAGAGCTGACTTCCTTGCAGAAATCATCAAGGTTGTTTCACCAAAAATAGTGCTCCAGGAGATGTAAGATAGGCTGTACCCTTGCTACTGAACTACACTATTTTAAAAACCCCTAAACAATAAAGAAATGACCTTTTATTTAACATAAGAAGCACTAAATTGCCACATCTGCAGTGCTGGTGGTTCTCAAAAGGAGTGTAGAGGAGAATGGTTGTGCTTGTCTTGTGCTTTCCTCCAACACTCCTCAACATGTGACTGAAAAACCCACCCAAAGTGCTTTATTAACATTTGAAAGCTCTCAGACCACATATTCTAGTATTTTAGGTTTGACAGAGATGTGTGGAATAGCACATATCAGAGTGGTCAACTTGAAGGTTAAGCTCAGACACATCAAGAAGTTTTTAGGTTATATTAGCTGAACTGTTAACGGAGGAAAACTCCAGTCAAGGAGACACCAAACAGTGATAGTGAAAACTCTTCACCTATTCAGTCACTGGCTGCAGAGCCAAATTGGTTCTCCAGCTGACTCGGTGCAAGGAAAACTGACTTCACTTAATTGGAACAGTTGGAATAACATCAATGAATTTCAACTCCCGATAATCCAGGCTGCAAACTTAACCTTGCTGTTACCTGGCATGACTGAAATACCTGTGAGCAGCAGGTCTTCTCTAGTATGCAGACTTTCCATGAAATTCAGGTACTTGTCATGATTTTCCCAATGACCTCTGCATTCCCAAGTGACTCTCCCTCTGCATTTATCTGCACTGGAAGAGCTGTAGAAGCACTCTCTTCACATCTTTCTCCTGTAAACTCAGCTGAATCATACAATAGGGAAAAGAATTATCTAGAAAAATCTCATCACTAGTCTCTCACAGTTCCCAGAGTCAGTGTCTTTTTTTTTCTCCAGTACCCCAAGCTCTTAAGACCAGTGTTTTCTCCTACACTTGGTTCCTCCTCCATAGCAATCCTTCAAATTACTTTTATACATTCCAAATACTTCAAAACAACTATCCATTCAGCTGTTGACAGAATATGCCACTTCTTTTCTGACATATATCTCTGAACTAAGCAGTTCTGCTGATCTTTCCTATGTTGATTTATCTCCTCTACTCCAACTTGTCCCCCCGTCAACACAACCCAAAGCCATCAGAGAACATGTGGAATTAAATTGCTTACCCAGTCACCCTTGGGGTAGTTTTTCTTTCTGCTTATGTTATTCCTCTTCTTCCAACTTCCATTAAGTCAGTCAGAAGTGACTCATACTTGTTTAAAACTTTACTTCTTCTCACTTGCATTAAAGCCACTTGTCTCACATACTCCAACCTGATCACTCCCATTCTTCCCTCTCCCTGATGCTTTTAGTTGACCACTCTGACCTTTCCTCGTGGATTCTCACTCTGCAAACTTCCAGTGCACACAACTAACAGGAAATTCATCTCCCCTTCCCCCTCTCTCCATCACTGCTGGCACCCTATTACCTGCACTTGTCTCTATCTCACTTGGTTCTCCTCTTCCATTCTAACAAATTGTGCCCTGTATTTTGAAAATCTGTATTTTCTACTCTACTCCTGCTGCTACAAGTCCACATTTAAGCCCAGCCAAATACTTAGATTACTACCATTGCTTTTTCTATGTTCTTAAGTCCTATTTTTTTAACCCCACGCAGTTCCTCTCCTGAATTATATTCTACATTCACTTACTGACAATGCATTTTTTGTCCTATCTGAATTGCTTCCCCAGTTCCTCCAGCATCACTCCCAAACAAGCTTCCCTGGCTATGAGAGCTCTGCAGAACTTGGCTCGGTCTCTCATTCATACTTCCTGCATCTGAACCTCATTCTGTGAGCCAGCAGCTTCATTTAATCATCTCTCTCTTCTTTAGCACTTCTCAGATGTGAAATGTTCTCTGAAACATTACAAACCTCTTAAAGAAAAAGAGACATCTTTTGTTAAAAACACAGGACACTCAGAGCTGGAATATATCAACTGTTTGATCCTCTACAAATTCAATAAACAGCCATTCCATTCTCTTTCCCCAAGGGTTACTTCTGTGTCTTGTTTTCTAATACTGGAAACAACTGCTCACCTGTTATTATGCAGGGTTCAAGGACTCATTTATCACAAAATTATAATAGTTTTGTATATCTGGGTTGCTGAATATATTGGAATAAAAGAAGATTTCTTTCTTATTCTAGCAAAGACTTGTGCCTTGTTTCAAATCTCTCTCTCAGGCTATCTAACCACAAATTACTAGAACTTGAGACAGAAATCACATAAAGTTACAATTTTATTTTTATTCCCAGTTCTCTCTGACCTGAAGATCTTCAAATAACGGAGACACTTGTTGATGGCACTTGATGCTGCAAGCTACCAAGTACAAATTAAAATAAAAATAAAACATTCAAAGAAATATTCCTAGACATGACTAAAAAAAACCTCAAATGTGAGGGGAATTTCATTTTCTAACATGCAAATTTAATTAATTTGGCTTCCGTCTACATCAGTGTGACAAAACCAAAAAGAATAAGTAGATTTTCCAAAAGAAAAGATGATTAACTTCATCTTGTCTGTGAATTTATCTTCTTCCTGCTGAACTCTGAGTTCTCCATCTTAAGATCGAATTGGTCATGAGTTTAATAACAAGAATTCAAATTAACTCCAGTCTCCCCAACAATGATACCACAAAGTTTGGAGTCATTGAAGGATGTTCTGTTTGGTACTGACACCAGTTCTACATCCTTCCCTGCAGCATGTAAGAATGATAAATACTCACTGTCATGTGCTATTAAGGAAATAGCCAGAATGCTCACTAAGATTTTCAGCAACTTATTGAGCACAAAATGGCCCAATATGAATAAAAGTTGAAGAAAAATTCTTCTTCTTATATATATATATACTATATATATAAGTGTTCTCCCTAAATACCGGTAATTATCAGTATAAATACCGTTATCAGTATAAATAGTGATAATACACTGAGAATTATCAAACACCTACAGCTCCATTAAATACTAACTCTCTGTGCCAACCATTTCTGTTACATTTTTCTTTGTTTGGAAATCGATGGGTAATGTTTTCACTGTATAAATGAAATTGTGTGCTTCTTGTTTAAATTAAACTAGGACATTTAAGTAAACTAATAGAAACTAGTGTTGTGAGGACTTATAATAGATGAAAACAGTAAAGTAAAATTCCACTGAAAATAACTATGACATGTCTCCCAGGAGAGAAATACTAATAAATAACACTGGGGAAAAATTCAACAGTCGCCTGTAGCCTATAAAAATAAAATATTTTTAGAGGTGTTCCTTTAAACCATGTAGCTGATTCTAAAGAAACCAAAAAGAAATTTAGATAATGACAAAAAGCAGCTGCTCTTGCATTTAATCACAACATCGACTTGCAGCAACCTGTGACCTTTCAAACAAAGGACAGAAAAATCAGACAGTAACAGATACATGGACATGGAACTGGGCTTAGTGCTTCAAAATGAAAATGGAAGACAAATCTATTTTCTTATTCATACCTACTATCGAAGATAAGAAACTGAAGAAAAGAAACACACTGAAAAAGCAAAACAATCAGTAATCTCGGATCGAAAATGGTAAAGATAAAAGCAAAGTGAAACAAAAGCCTTGGTAACTTAAAAGGGCAACACAAGACAGAAAGCAACAATGGTATTGTACAGAAGGACAAAGAAAGATTAATAGACAACATGAAAATCAGAAGCAAACTCAGTAATAACGACAAAAATAACAGTGAAAGTGAAAAATAGTTAAATAAAAGTGTAAGACAAAAGGCCCCACTGCTCCAGCACAAACTAGAATGTGCACGGAAGTGCAGGGACTGAATGTATTTTCTCTTCCTGTATCAGTTCCCAAAATCTATGACTCCCTTAGACACCCAACTAACTCAAGTGGAAATTAAACCTTTCATACTACTCAATGACTAATACACCCTAGAAAGCTGAAGAAATTTGTGCAGAAATTCACCCAAGAATTTAAATATCACATATCAGAATTTCCTGGCCCTACAATGGGCTGTGCCTGGGAATTCTAAACATTTCTATTTGCTTCCTGCCCAAGAGCTACATTTCTATGGTTCAACTACTAAAACCTCGGCAGACTATGTGTGCCCTACATTAGCAGTGAAGAACCTTCCTGTGTTCATAAGGTTTGAGGAAATTTTGATTTGAACCTCTGGTTTTATTTGGTCTACTCTGAGGGTGGGAGGGGGGAATTAATTTCTACAAAGAATGATAAAGTCTTTGAAGTAAAAGTCTGTTCTAATTAACAAAGAACTATGTTTCTCCCGTGTAGCCTGCTAGAGATCAGAGACACACTCAGTGGGAAAAAATGCACTATTTTGAAGTGCAGGCAACTGATTTGATATTTTAATAGAGGACACTGACACTCCATTCTCTAATCAGCTCACTGTCACAATGGTCCTCTGTATCCTACTACCAAAAGCAATATTAAACACTACACAACTTTTTCTTACTCTAGAAAGGGACTGCCTAAGAAAACCAATATCCTTTCATTAAAACCCTTTCATTAAAACTTAACGCCAGATATGAACTCTGCATATCCTGATACTGCCATCCATGGTCATTTACCTTTTTTACTGTGTCTGTACTCAATAAACAACATTGAGCCAGCATGTATGCGAAACTAAAAATCACTCTCCAGAACATATGTTAATGTATTACCTCTAAAACTTAAAGAGGAAACAAGATTACCCCAGTAAAACAGTTTGAGCACACAGTTACAATGGAAAAGCTCATTTTCGTGGCTGGTAAATATCTCCAAATCCTCTTTTGCATCCACAAGCAAGACAGCTTAAACAAATTGTTCTGCCAGCATGTCTAGGAGGAAAGATATCTGTGTGTCTGAAGGCATCTTTTGCAGATACCATCAACTAGGCAAGCAATACTAAATAATGATGTTTGCAGATGCCATGCTGACAGCTTTTATGACGAAGCCTGATAAGGCATTTAGTGATATGGTGAACACATGCCACCCAGGAGCACAAGGACTAACTTCCAAACAGCACACCTCTGACTTTTATAGTGCAGTCAGGAGAACAAACTGTTTGTATTACGAGACAGATGTCCCACACTTCTGTAAAGAGAGGATACAAAACAAGAAAACATGGTAAAAAGAGATTGTGAGTCTCCAAGTGCTACATTAGTGAACAGCAGCAGTAAAAATCAATAGTATTCAAAGAGAGATGTGGGCTCAAAGGAGGTTGAATACAATCCTTATCAGTGCTATCAATCATTTGCCCACGTATCTACCACTTTTCCAGAGTACTGTGCTCGGACACTGCCACCTCCTCTTCACCAACACGTGGTGACTCCTCAGGATTTCCCAAGCCCATTGCTAAGAGTTTATGTTCCTAGAAGGGACAAGTTTGCTGGTTTTTTTTATTTAAGAGACAGTTTAAAGCACATAGAAATAAATAAATACATATTATTGCTGGTTTTAAAAGTAACTTAGATCTTTACTGAACAAAAATAATAGAAATAAAATAGTCTTCAAAGACATAATTTGTGTGCACCCATCTTTTCTGCACATTAATGTCTGAGGTTATAAATAAAGACTGTATGTTGTATCCATCCCTAAGTAGCCATTCCCAAGTGCATTTCTGAAGAATAAACTCTAGGAAGGAGTAAGTAGCCCTGCAGTTATTTACCTTTATGGCATGTTTGTGAGGTAAAAGGTATCTTAGCATATGTTGAACCATACACTGCCTTGTTGGCTCTAGAATTATCAGTTCCTAGAAAAGGGTTGGGCAGTGTCTGTCAGTCCAGATGATGCCCTTGGAGCATCTACTGGAAAAGCCTTTGATTCATTTACTAATGAAGCAAAAGCACAAACCACAACAGTATATTTATTTCATACCCTGGGAACAGATAAGGGAATTAATAGTTCACTCCCAGCCTCTTTCACGCAAGAAATAAAAGTTTGTTCCAATAATAAGTTCCTTTTTCAGGCTGGGTGCTTGTCTAACCTAAGATAAGATTAATTAATTGAATCTCTTCAGCCTACAGGAGAGCACTTGCTCTACACCGGTTTCCTTCCACTCCAGCAAAGCCTGGATTAAGTGATGACTGCAAGGAGGGCATAGCCTGGGGGAGAGAAGAGAGATGAGCTGAGATGCACATATTGCTGACTTCAAAACCTGTGTTTATATATTTTTTAAAACTAGAAAAGACACTTCTACAGGAAAGCACCAGACCCTGCTAAAATATACCCCTGGGGATACTGAAAAAAGATTTAAATCATTATGGAGTACACAAAAGGGAAAGACTTGGGTGAGCCAAGGGCTCACAAACTAATGAGAAAATTCAGCTGCAAGCACCAGAGGCTTTTGTTCTCTGTTTTGGGACAGAAAGAGAAATAGATCTGCATGAGCAAGGGACAGATTGAAAAACACTCCTTGGGAAAGTTTGATTTAATACATTTTAATTCTGATAGAAGCTGACTGAGAGTGGGCACACAATGCCCCAGTTTGACCCAGCTAAAACACAGGATTTGGTGTGCCAAGGAAAGAGGTTTCTTGCAATCATGATGAACATATTTCCATATGCAGGCCACATCAAAACCATCAGGGTCATATTATGTAAAAGTCTTGTTAATGAAGGGCTTAAAGAAAAAAAGAAAACAAACATAAATCCCATAACCCTAATGAAACTAATATAATATAATTCCCTCCTTGACAGAGTCATTAGCCTAATTCCAAACTTTTTCAGATTACTTATTGCAGGCAATTGTTACTTCTTCAACAAAGAGAATAAAGAAATATCTGATTAAAATGGATCTAGTCCTACAGTTAAGCTGCTTCCTGAGGAACCTCTGCATTATATAATAGGCTGCAAAAGATAATGCCCCTTTCAAACACATCCACTAGCCTACACTAATTAAATGGGTATAGTTTCTTCAATGTTAATGGCTTCTGTTATTTCACTATTTGTATATGCAAATGTACCTCAATTGCATATTCTATAAACTTCACTTCCCTTTATTAAAATCAGATCAACTGAGAAATGGTAGCCAAGGGCTTTCCATTTATTATATTCAAATTTAGGTCCTAAGCCTCTTGCCCTAAGTGAGATGATAAAATGATCAGAAATTAACTTCATCCATCTTTACAACCACTTCCATTGTAATTCCCCTTGTGCCAGTCCTCTTAAACACCATTACTTTCCAAAAGAACAGCACACAGTAGTTTCATGGCTTTAGGTTGCAATTGCCTGCGTTCCCTAAATTTTATAAATGTGGAAGTAGCACTTCCCTCCCTCCTCTTTATCTGTGTAACTCAGTAACTGGCTCTTATTCAGCAAAATATTTCCAGCCTGTGCTGCACAAACCATTTTTTTGGATTTATCAGGTACTTAACTGTTGAATGCCTCTCCTATCAGCTGCTGCACTTGCTGAGCTCTCTGCAGGGCTCCTTCTGCTCTGCTGCTGCAGCTCAGGGAGCTCCAGAACACCCTGGTTACATGCCAGAATGGTACCAAGTTTAAAATAGAATTAACACACAGATGCATCAGGATCTGTTAGTCACTCCCTTAACAGCTCTACCACGCCATTAAGAACTGAAGAATCAAATGTGAATTAACTTATTTTAAGAATTCTCTATTAACATAACAAAAATTGTGGTCCTGCTGACATCAACCTCCTTTTACATGAGGAGGCTGATATCACTTTGGTACTACAATTCTCTTTTGCAGAATGCATTATTAAACATTTTTCATCCTCCGTGGAAAAAAACCCCACAACTCCTCATTTTAAACCAGGTTATCTTCTAGTTTATGAAAGATTTCTGTAATATCTCAGCTAAGAGCTGCTGGTATTGAATAAATAAAAATTAATTTCTTTACCTAAAATAATTATTTTTAGCATGTGATACAAAAAGGATTTTACCTGCCACTTCTTTGAAGCGCAAATATGATGCCTTTTTCCTGAAAAGGAAGCAGCTTCTTTCTCAGTCTTTCAGGTAGAAAGGACAGCTTAGCATCAACATTTTCTGAATGAGAAGCTTCAAGTGTAGGTGTTTCCTGGAGTGCACTCATGTTGAACCTGAGGGAAACGAAAACAAAAAAAACCCGATGCTTTACCTGCAGGACAGGTCTGCAATGCATTAAAAAATAAAGCTTCATGGAACAATACTAATCATTTCAGCTCAAAATATTCAATATCTACACAACTTTTCTCGAGAATTCTTGAGAATTCTCTCTGGAAAGCACAAAATAATGCATGTGCTGGAGGAAGAGTCCACCACCTCAGTACCAACAAAACACTCTAAGATGAAGAGGTCAGGATGTATCACTTCCTTTAAAATATGAAATCACTATGTAAGGAAGTTTCCTGTTCACGAATGAAAGTTACTGGCCATTCAAATAGCGCTTGCTCATGGGCATTGAAATGGAACTCTTTTAGCAAATATTTTTCAGAAGAGTTCTAGGAAAAAAAATAGGCTATTTAACCTTCTGAGGATGGAACTAACAGTCCTTTAAAATTTTTAATTCTAATAATCAAATCAGAAAAAAGAGGAAAACACACCCACTTTGGGGGAAGGGGGGGAAAAAGAATAAAAAACAATAATAATAAAAAAAACCAGTAAGGAATTTTATTTCCCTCAGAAAGAAACAACACTGAACCACATAACTAATCAACAAAAATTCTCATAGTGTGCTTCAGATTGAAAATGTAGATTCTTCATTCATTTTTGTCCAAGGGACAGGGGTAGAAAAGAAATATTTTTAACTCTCTTTTAACTTCAGTAGACTTTAAACAACCAACCAAAAGGTTATAAAGCTCAGCAGCAGTGCACTGACAGAACATGAAAAAAGCGGCAAACCTTTACATCAAAACATTACCTAATTATTTTGGATTCAAAGCCTGTGTGAGGAGCTGGATTACCATAGGAACAAGGAACATCAGCCAAAATGCAGTTCCTACACTGTTAACAGTATTTCCAGGTTTGAGAGCAAAATCCTGAACATGGTATACTGGGGGTTTTTGATCCTGACTTATTTCTGAAGCAACTCGAAAGAAGTCAGAAAAAATGTGTGGGATGAGCCATTACATTCACAGGCAGAAACGTGCTGAGCTAAATGATCATTCTCTTCAAGGACCTGCAGGACTAAGGAACCTGCTGTTTTACACTCCTTACAGGGTAAGACAGACCTGGGGACACTGCAAATGGCTGTTCTATCACAACTCTATTTCCCAACGCTCCATCTCCCACATTAGACCAAAATTGAGAAATAATTTCCACTGGGATGAGCACAAGGGTTGCTACTGGACATTTTCCAAGATCAGTGGGAGATCCCAGTCCCCGAGAGACCCCTCTCCACAGAGCTTCTCCCAGTGGCAGCTTGGTCATAGCACGTGGAGCCCCTACCCGTGGTGTGGAGTGGAGATTCCAGAGTGGGATTCACTGACCCCCTGCTCTGCACCTCCCATGTGGCCCAGTAAGCCAGGTCCTGTCTTGTTAGACACTTAATATAGTCTTAAAATCAGGGAGATACAAATTAAAAGGGAATGAACAGACCACAGCAAATATAAGTTGTGGGGAATTTGCCACATCTGGAGAAAAATAAAAAGGAACTCCCACTACTGTTGACAACAGTGGGAAAAGGGAGAAGGATAGGGAAAAGAACAGGACCTGAATGTTCTGGAAGTCCACTAACTGTTGCAGAAACATCGAAAAATGAGGATTTTGAAAGATCTGTCACCAGCATTGCCAGTCAGACTAATGACATTCATGCAGACAGAAAATGAATAAGTGCTTTTTTTCTGGTTATAGGATGAATTACAGGCATGTCTATCAAGATATGCATTACAGACAGTCAGGGGAATGTGAAGAAAGTGCTGTGCATGAGCCTACAGGCAAGTTCCATGACATTCTCATTGTGAAAGAATTGAACTGGAGAACTTCCAGTTCATTCCTGCATTCCTTCTTGGGCATCTGTTACCACTTCTGCAATGAAGGGGTGTGTAACCACAGCTGCTTGGATGTACCATTCTGCTGGGCAGTGAGGGAACAGAGTGAATTCAAATTTAAATACTGATCAACACTCAAATTTGAGGCATAAGGGTTGTATTTACCATTGCTGTGGATTCTGTTCTATTTTGTGTTAAATTACTTGGCTGCTAGATAATCTTTTCTAAGAAGCATATTCTTGAAGAGGTATCCTTTGTCCCACATATAAAGCCCTAGGAATGTTATTGCTCATGTATGAAAGCAACAATCCTACCTGGAATCACAGCTAGGTGTGTGTGTGTATGCACACACTGCAGGACTTCTGTATAAACATGGTCACAGCACTGCTCTCAAAAACATGGACCTCAGGGGTCTGAGCACCTGCTGTTCCTCACCAGATGAGTGCAAGCGATTCACAGAGCAGGAAGAACTCCACGGGTGGAGAGAGGTTGATGTTGTGCTTCCAACAGCAAGATCAAGGTACAGAAAGCCCAGTTCTCACGTAAGTCTGGTACTATCAGCAGAAAGGCAGGACCTTTCTTCCCTAGACTCCTATCAGGAGTGCCCTCAAGGTGCTAAACTACTGAGACAAGCCCAGTGCTGCTCCACATACTCCTGATACAGAGCTCTGACTGAAGACCTGGAACATAACCTGTCCAAAGACAAATGGTGACTATTTGATGAGTCACCTTCTGAATGTCAATGAAATAACCAGTTACAGAGAAAGGAAATCCAGACTTCTTTCGCAAACCAGGCATTCTGTGCCATCTGGTTGGAATTGCATTATTGACTATTTTGGAATTGCATTATTGGCAATTTTTCCTCCCCATTTTACAAGTGGAATCTTTCATGTATCTTGAAAGAAACAATATTCTTGTACCCTGGGCCTCTGGAACGTTCAGCAGCAGATATAAGTACAGTAATCAGCACCAAGGCTCTCTGATGCATGTCCACCGCTGAACTTTTTTTAACAGGAGATGGAAAGCCTCTGGCTTGCCCAAGAGATGCATTTCACAGATCTCATAAAGCTCCAGTAAACACCCACTTTAGCTCTCAGTTGAGCAAACAGAAATGTTTCAGCTCTAACTGTTGGGAAAGCAACCATAATCCCTTCAATAGTTCTATCACAATATTTTCCACAGAGTATTTAATTCTTTTAAAAGTTGATTAAGGTACTTCAAGACTGGTGGTGAAAAAACAAACACCAAACATTTCTGGAGAGCCGAGCTTGAACACGAACACTGCAGGATTGGCGGACCCAACAAACCTGTTCAACGCTCAGTTCTGTGATTCACCTCCAAAGGAAATTTGTGACTCATTTTCTGTGATAATTTTCTATTCTATAAAAGCAGAGATAATGATACACCTTTTGATCAGCTTTGCTCCATAGCTTGTTGTGAGTGACAATATGAGAATGAAACGGTAACACAATTAACTTGCTGTTGAACGAGCTCACGACAAGATTCTTTCACTGAGACACTGAATAGGAACAATGCAGCTTTAGAAGCATAAATCTGAATTAGAGGAGGCACATATTAGTCATCAGTACACAGCAGTACTACCAGGAAAAATGTTTCTCTATCAGTCATTAATGAGGTTAAAACTGACTTTGGAGATCCATCTTGAAAGGCAGCAACACAGCAAGCACTAGCTACCAGATAAGTATAAAATTTTGTTTAGTTTATTACTGGGTGACTAATTATAGACCAGGTGATTAATTAGAGAACTCCATGTGGTGAACAATGACTATTATAAAAACATACACAATGACTTTGGCAGTGGTGGTCATTTATGGTTTGTTTGGAGACAGTCAATTACAGACAGCACTGTGGTAATGTTAAAAAATAAAAATAACCTTTTTTAAAAAAATCTAGTCAGTGTAGCAGAAGACCAGTTTGTATCTGTTGTTGTTCTACCCATTGCAGTCTCGGATCTCAGAGGAAAGAGTAAGACTAGTGCATATATTCTTTAACTACAATATTTCATTTGTTTCTGTGTCCCCAATTTGTTGTAACATCCATCCTATCACCCTTCTCATTCCTCTAGGTCACAAGCTCTGGAACTCGCATTTTTCCAGACAAAATAGACCTAAAAGGTTTGGTGTGGAGACCCAGCTTTTCACTCAGAGAGTTCATTCAACTGCACAGGTTTCATGAGTTAAAAACCCCCAAACTGTATTGTATTTATTCCAGTGTTTTAAAGGAAATCAAGGATGAAACAGCTGAATTGATAAACCCAATAACTATTTATCTAAAATTGCTTACGTATCTCAGCACTAGCTAGTGGTAAATGACCCCAGCTTCTAAAAGCAGGAATGAGGAAGACTCGTGGACCTACAACATGATTCATTCATAGGGCATAAAACCCAGTAAAAATTATGAACTGGAGGGTTTGTGAACACCAGGATAAATGCAAGTATTTGATGAGTCACCATGTGTTTTGTAAAGGTGAGTCTTACCTTTCCAGTCTGCTGAAGTTCTTTTGAAGGGGCTCTACAACAATGTACCTATAGACTATTCGATGCAGTCCAGTTCACACCATTTTTCAATACTAAATTAAAAGAGACTAGGTTTTATAGACATATTTGTGCAGTAATTGTAATTTCCAAGAAAACTTCTGAAAATGTCCCTCGAACTTTTAAGGAAACCTGAAACATGTTTTTTTTTTTTAAATTCAAGCAAGTAGACTGTTCATACATGAGAGAAACAACTTCAGCAATATTTCCAAGTAATGTGCTCCAACTTCTATTATGTTCAAAGAATCATAACTGATCTGGAAAAGTAAGTAACTACTGAGGAACAAGGGCAGTGCAAATACTAGTAAAATAAAATAAAATTTGAAAAAAAACCCCAAACTTGGAAATCTTTCTGTCACTGCTACTGCTACACTGCATTTCACCACAGACTGTCATCCTTCTGGAGGTAGCAACTGAAACCCAAGCTTGTTGAGGATATTACCCCAGATGACATGTTTCTGTGTTGGAAAGTTGGGTGTAAGACTGATGACAACTTCAAGGACTATTTTAAGTTTTCCAATAGCTGTTTGTCAACACAAGCTGATTACATAATATAAGCCCACTGCTTTTTTTCTTTTATAGGTCACTAAGTATAGCCTTCTAATGCAGCTCAGCAGCAGATGCTTAAAACAAACAAGTCTTTCCATTAAGGGTTTTGCTTCATAAATTTCCACTTGATGGCCTTAACTGCTCCGTGACTGTGTGTTCAGTAAAAGTTAATAGGGAATTCCAGGCTCAAAGAACATCATGGGACTTTGGCTGATTGATTAATCAACAATTTCACAGAATCATAGAATTGTCAGGGTTGGAAGGGACTTTTGGAGATCATTCAGTCAAACCTCCCTGCCAAGGCAGGGTCACCTGGAGCAGGTGACACAGGAACACATCCAGGTCGGTTTGGAATGTCTCCAGACAGGGAGACTCCACAACCTCCCAGTGCTCTGCCAATGTCAAGAAATTCCTTCTCATGTTGAGGTGAAACTTCTTGTTTTAGTTTATGGCCATTGCTCCTCATCCTGTCACTGGGCTCCACTGAAGAGTCTGGCACTGTTCTCTTGGCATCCACGTTTGGGATATTTATATGTATTAATGACATCGTCTCTCGGCCTTCTCTTCTGCAGACTAAACAGACCCAGCTCCCACACTCTCTCCTCATCAGAGAGATGCTCCAGACCCCTCATCATCTTCGTGGCTTCTGCTGGACCCTCTCCAGCAGCTCCTTGTCTTTCTTGTCCTGAGGAGCCACCAGCGGGATAATAAAGAACTCAACATCTACCCGAGCCAATAGAACACAGCATTAAAAAGCAAATCAGGCAAAGCATAGAACAGTTTTTCCACAGGCCGGCGTGTCGGGCTTGAGGAAAACAGACACCTCAGCACCTGCCTGGAGGCGAGTTTTTTGATTTTACTTACGCAACTCCCCGCAGCTGCAATCGCAGAACTATCTGCGATGAGCCGGCACCGGCAGCACCAGAACACAACCAGAGGGATCTCCTGGCACAGGCACGGGCTGGAACAGGAGTCAGCGGGCAGCTCGTCCCTGGCTGGCGACACCGACGGAGCCGCCCCGTCCCCTCTCACCTCGCGGGCTCCGCGCTCGAACGGCCGCCGGGAAGTGACGCACGGCCGGGGGGTCACGGACGGGAAGCGTTTTGGGGCTCGGGAACCGCTTTTCCTTATTTTTTTCTGCCCTCCCCATCCCTTCTCCCCTTCCCCCGCCCCGCTTCCCCGCGAGCGAGTTAAAAATCGTACTCCCGCCTGGCGTTGCCTCACCCCGGCCGCTGTCCCGCCGGGATTGGAGGAGCGCGGGCGGGCTGAGGGAGCGGGGTGGCGGGAAGGGGGAGCGGGGATGGCGCTGAGGGCCGGGCTGGACGGGGCTCACCCCGCCGGCTCTCGGCGTAGGTAAGAGTGGTGAGAGCCGGGGCGAGGCGCCAGCAGGGCGAGAAGGGGAGAGGGCAAGACCCGACTACAGCTCCCAGCCTGCCCCGCCGCGGTGCGGGAGGGCTGGTGGAGGCACCTGGCGGGGTCAGGGCGCTGCTGCTCAGAACGCACAGCACACCCGGCGAGAGGGGAAGGACGCGGGTGAAGGGGGAGCGGCCGGGGCCGGAGGGCGCGAGGAGTACAAGGACCCCACGCCGCCACAGCGGCGGGATCGCCCCGTCCGGCCGCGGCCATCAGCGGCGCGCAGCGGGCGGGCCTTGCGGTGCCGGTGCGCGCTTCTCATTGGTTTTCGTGACTGTCCGTCAATGCGGCAGAGCCCTTCCATTGGTCATTGTGCTCCGGGCGGGCTCTCCCTCGCGTCAGCGCCGAGCGGCACCACTCCGCGGCAGGGCCGGGGGAGGGCGGCGCGCCGCTCATTGGTCCTCGCCGCTGCCCATCATCGGCGTTCCACGCGGCCATTGGCGGCGGCTGCCGCCGGGGGCGGGGTCCCTCTCCCCGCCGCGGCAGCAGCGGCAGCAGCAGGAGGAACCCGGGCGGCGCTCGGCGCTGCGATCGGCGCCCCGCGTGTGTGAGGAGAGGAGCCGCCCGCCGGGCGCCGCGGCCCGGGAGGGAGCAAGGAAGGGGCCGGGAAAGGAGCGCTCCGGCCCGGTGAGGAGCCCACGGGGCCGCCGGAGAAGGCGCTGCCGCGGGCGGGGGTCGCGGTGCGCTGAGGGAGGGAGCGAGGGCGGGGGGGCCGCGGCCGCAGTGCGCAGAGCGGGGGCAGCGCTGAGGGAGCGGGGGCGCGGCCCGGGCGGGGGTCGCGGTCCGACGGGGCCAGCCCGGCCCTTCCCCTGCCCTAATATAGCCAGGGCTGGCCGGGGAGCGGCACACAGCGCTGGTCGTGCATTATGGATTTATTATTTTATTTATTTATTAATTTTTTTTTTTTTTATTTCTGCTGCATGTTGGGCAATGCTGCGTGTGGATGTATCTACCATGTTATAATCCAAAGTGTGAGTGGACTCGGGAGCAAACTACGTCACAGGCTGGGTTTTTGCCATCTCTTAATAACGTTTTTAAAATGAGTTTTCAGCACTGGATGGTTTCGCTTTATGAGGAAGACGGGCTGAGACAGAAAAAGGAGCGAGGCATCGCTGTTTCTTGCATGGAGCCTAAGAATTATTCAGATTATTCACCTTAAGAGATTTGCACACAACCTGCGTGTTGGTGGATTTGTGTGATGTCTGTAGAAAGCCGGATTAGGAAGGTGATGGAAAAAAAACCCTCAAAAGAGTGGTGCACACTTTGCTTAGGGGGCATGGCCAGGTGGTCTAACCTACCATAGTGTTTGGTTTTTTGGGGTGGGTTTGTTAATAGTCTTAATTCTTAATTTTGGTACCTCTTTCTCGTTAACCTGAAGCTGGAGAGAGCTTGTGTGCCCCGTTGCAGAACAGGGAATGTGTCGGGTTTTTTCCCTTGCAGTGTCTTACATTGGCCTTTTTGCATTGAGATATTAACCTGCAGATTTTAACGGCGTTGCTTTTTCATGTCTTGTCTTCTACAAGGAGTAATGTCTTTGAGACCTTGCTTTTTTTGCCTGAACATTAAGGAGCAATCTTACAGGGCAGCATGTCTAGTGAATGTTAGATTAGGAGTATGTATTTACTATCGAAGTGAAAGCAACAATGAAGTTCTGAAATTATTTTTCAAAATATTCAAACAATTTGCTATTCAGGAGAAACAAATGGCAATGGAAACGTGATTTTTTTTTTGGCAGTCTTCCGTTGGCTTGTTAGAAATTATAACATTGGCATGCACTTAAAATTAAGCATTTGTTCCACAGCAAGTAATGTGATGTCAAGTGGTTGAGTTTTTTCTAGGAATTTATAGATTGTACTCCTCAATTTAGAGAAGTCCCAGTGGTAAAGATAATGTCAACACTCGTGTCTTTAAATCTTGGAAGGTGAAAAATGTAGTACTTGTGACTGCATTGCTCAGTCATTTTTTATTTTACAGACTGTATTTTGCTATCAAGATCAATCACCACTTTTCTTAGGATTGACTAAATACCAGTATTATTGAGGGGTGTGCAGTGTACTGGGTTAGGTTTGGTAGCAGTTTTCCAGAAAATATTTGTTAAAGATTTGGGAAGGATCAGTCACTCTAATCTGTTGCAGTGGTCCTCTGTTTATATTTTAAATTTTGTGTCTCTGTTAAGAGGAATAAAGGAAAATTTGAGGAGACTGCTACTACTACTTTGCTCTTTCTCCTCTTAAGCATAATTCTGTCTACGTCTTTTTTTCTTCTTTTAGCTTATGTTAAGTTTTTGGTTTTCATTTCTTGTCAAGTTTCAATATATTTGCCTTACATCGTAGTCTTACTTATTTTATATTTCTTGCTTAAAGTCTGTCTGTGAAACTGCTTCACACCGTTCCTAGGTCAGGTGCTTTAGGCACAGCTCTGAGTATAACACACAAATTCCACAGTTTTGGGTTCTTTCAGTTGAAAGGTGCTATCACTTTGCTGCAGCAGCCTCTTTTAATTCAAGTCCATGTCTTTGTATCACCATTTTCCCACATTTACTTCTCCTCAGAGTTAATTTGACTTTAAGAGATGTAGCGCCGTATTTTTTTAAATACAATTCTATGTTTAAAGTTTCAAGGTGCTGTATTCCAGGCTTTTAAAAGTAGTTGATACAGTTGCGTTTCCGGGGACTCTGGGGAAAATGGGCCTTCTGACACCGTGTTCACAGCGAGTGAGTTGTCAGGTAATGGGATCAGTATAAACTTTGACTTGGCTGCAGTGTAGCATGCAGTGCATTCTTATAAACGTATTTTAATATCTATTGACAGCACGGCTCAGTTTTGGTGAGCTGAACAACTCAGTACTCTAACTTTTACCATCTGCATAAAAATAGCAACAGCTTTGGATGCCCTGATTAGCTGAAGTGTATTAGTTCTGAAGTTTTTCGGCACACTCGAGTTCTTATTTCACAGGTACGAGCAGAGTTAAGAAGCAGCCGGTAAATGCAAAGTGCTCTAATTCAGGGGTGTGACAGCTGAGGAGCTTTCCATAGGAGTGGGAGAGTATCCTGTAATCCTGGCACCGCTGGGCTCAAGGACTGCAGAAGTGTTGGGAGCCCGGTCAGGCTCTTAGTGGCAGCTTTCCCGGGTCCATCCCACCTGCTAATGGCCAGATAGGAGTGACCTAGGGGCTTTTGTTGACGGCTGCATTCCAAACTGCGCCTTTTAGTGATGGAAAGATGAGTCGTTTGGCGGGGCAAGACCTGGATAATAAGGTCATTCACATCGTATTCTTTAGGCAAGAAGGATCTCTGGGAATGCCTTAATGTGGTGCTCACTCTGGATGATGGGAAGCATCTTTGCAAGCCCATTAAAGTAGGTTTTAGGTGTTTCTTTCTTTTTCTTCCTTGACTTTTGTTTGAGGTGATGGACTGATGTGCTGTGCGACAATGTTAAAGAGATTTTTGAAGGTGGTGTTGGAAAGCTCTATTTCTAGGAGATCATAAGTCAGCAACAGATTATGATTGACTGTTGTTGGGAGAACGTCACTTTCGGCCTGCCTATAATCTCATTTTGATTTCGTAACTTTTTCAAGGAGTGCTTTAGAGGAAAGAATGTCTGAAACCAGATTTATGGAAGTGCAGCAGCCTTAATTACAGAACAGCCTGCACTGCTACTCTTGTGCATAAATGAGTCTCCTGCAGTTCAGTGTATGTATTATGAGAATCCTGTCAACCTGTCATTTTATGATATGCACTCTTCTCCAATATATAGAATTAAATTTCCAAGAATATTAAATTTGATTATTGTATGTTCCTATCCAGACTGCTGCAGCAAAGTGGGATGGCTGGGGAATGCTTATTCCAGGGTTTCTTTTCTACTCTTTATCTTGGATCTCTGGAAGAGAATGGGCCATTATCTCATAGGGCCATTATTTCTTAGCAGCCACTGATTTCTCCTTAAACATGCTACATTGTTCATCTCTCTTTTTTTATCTGCTGCTAAGTTGCCGTTATTTCTCTCCTTCCCAACATCAATTCTTTTTATTCTTTAATCTGTAACTCAAATTTGTGTGTAAAATGGAATTCTGTCCTTTGTTTAACGCTCATCTCTCTCCTCTGCCCCCTCCCCAGGTTTGTTATCCAGTTTGCAATGTGTGAAAACTCTTCGTCCCATAGTGGATAAAATGGTCTGAAGGCTGAAGCTTGTCGGGGCAAGTGTCCCAAATATCATTAAAACTATGGCTAAACAGCATAGCATAGTTGTTCCTTCATTTTGAAAGCATAGTTTTGGATAACTTGCCTTACTGGGTCAAAAAATAACCTCTGAAAGGTGTAAATGCAGAAGGTGTTGTTGGATTTGGTTTAGCAAAGGTCTGGTGCTGAGTTTTGTGTTTTTCGGTACAAGGGCTGAGGTGTGACAGCTCTCTGTAGGTGTCCAACTAAAGCATTTTAGTTTACACTGCTCTGAAGCGGGACATAAACAGATGCACTCCTGGCAAATACCTGCCCTTGTGAAAGAGGGCATCGTGGTGTCACAGCCTTGGCTTTTTGTTCATGCCCTCTGTCACCTCCTCTCCTCTGTTAAATGAGCTGTTATTGGGACGAATTTCCCAATTTTTAAGCCGTGTAAGATGTAGGTCTCTTAGTCTGTCAAATTGAAACATGTATTGGGAGACTTGGAGGAGCAGTTTTAACTGGCAGATGGAGGAGATGGTGACTGGAAGTGAGATCAGTGACTTCTTTAGCACAGCTGAATCTGGAAGAGGCTGTTGGTTGTGCAGCTGGGGAGTGAAGTTCTAACCAGTTGGAGTGTTCCTGCCAACAGCAGATTGGGGAGTGTGCTCACAGTGCTTCCCCATGGCAAAGCTTTGGGCACAAAAGCCTCCTGCTGGTGGTGAGTATTCGGAAGCACTTGCACCATTGACCAATGCTGGATCCGTGAGCAGATTTCCATCTGTTTTCATGTTCTAAGCGAGCTCAGAAGAATTCTGGATGTTCTTGTGGAGATACTGTAGAAGTTCTGAGAGGCATTGGAAAATTGCTGGCCCTTATAACTTAGGCTTTGATCAAAAATTCAGGTTTTGTACCCAAATGCTGCAGTAGCAAAATGAGTAAATCAGTTTGTGGGGAATTCTTGTCCGTGTTATCACAGCGGGATTTGGAACATTTCAACAGCAGGTACAGAAAAAAGCCTTTTTCCTTTAAAGCATTGTTAATCTCTCAATCTTTTGGATGAAGAGCTACATTTCAGGTTCAACGTGCTCTGTAGCTGTTTGAAGAATAAAATTTGCTGCAAGGATTAGATTCTTTTTCTCCCTTTCTTTTATAATCCATTCCATAACTTTGAGCGAGAACCAAACCCTCGCCAGTTTGTGTCTTCCCTCAGAAGTAGCTCCATTGATTAGCAAAGCTACACACAAGGTCAGTGCTGTGACTCAAAATAAGACCTGGCTTGCCTTTTTGAGTTGATGGATCCTTATCTTTGTCCACTGGGGAAGTCAGACTACACCTGAACAAAAACTTTTGCCTGATGGTTTTCCAAGGGAAAGCCAAGGGAAACCGATAGATTTTCTTGTGTTAGTGACAACTGGATACTGTGTATCTGCTCACAGTAGTTTTACTGTTAGAATTGACTGTAACAAGTCCTTGATTTTTACTCAAAATGAAGATTACAAATTATTAGTCTCCTAATTTGGATGTTGTGGTTTCTTCTTTTTAAGTTTTAAGCACCTCAAAGTGATCTTTAGTGTATTTTCATGGAAATAATCTCTCAGATGGATTCTAGGTGTGTTTGGTTGCACATTGCATTATTATCATGGAAAAATAAACTAGTCTTTCCAGGGCTTGTAGTTGTACCACAAACTAGTGCCAGTGTTGGTTTGAGGTGTCATCCTTGTGGTATGTCCAGGACTAGAAAGCCATTCAGTTACTTTATGGAAGCTGCCATAGGAATGCCTTCTGCCTAGACTTGTGCTCTAACAAGTGGGATATGAATCTTTCACACAAACCGTTGTGTTAGTTTATAAGAATGTTATGATTTTCATCCTAATACTTTGTGTGGTAGTGTTTTGTTTCCCTCTGACTTTGAATATTGGTTTCTGGAGAGGAACACCTGTATTTATGTGGGCATCCTTGCTGCTGGGAAAAGCAACTGAGTCCACACTGAGCTTATCTAGTAATGATTTAAATACATAAGAGCCTTCATCCAGGGTAATAAGCAATACTGTGTTTTGAGGAAGATGTCTGAGCTCCAAATGGTACCATTAGACCGAATTCTTAGGACAGTGGCATGAAAAGAATAAATGATGTTACTGGGCTAATGCAGTTATTGCAGTGTCTGATGTTCCAGCAGTTGGCTGTCCATCATTGGTGTGATGACATCCCATAGCTGCTCCTCAACTTTGTGTTTACTGACACTGCAAAGTTTGATTGGAAAAGCACAAAGAGCGGGAGTCCTTACTAAGACTTGCATATCCAAACAGTAGTGGAAGCTGTCCCAGCTCAGAACACAATCAACTTTTTATCTGGCCAGTGTTAAAACAGGATCTGTGTGTCTTCCTTGGTCATAGCAGTGCGAAGGCTTAAAATTTCTGTGTTCCATAAAGATCAGGAAATGTAAATGTGTAGGTTTTGTTTTTTGTTTATCTGTTTGTTTGTTTAATGTTTAATGTTAATTTTTAATCCTGTTTTTCAGTATGCAATGAAAAATAGGCTAATTTTAAGCAGGAAACAGTTTAGTCCATTTTTAACACATGGAATGATTGGGAATGGGAGACCTTGACGAGATTTTTCAACTCTGGTCAGACAGTGTGTGAATTCAGCCATGTTTGAGGTCAGTGGTGACAATGTTGACTGAGATCAGAGTGGATCTGATGGGTTCTTAGTTATTTTGTGTCTCCCTGCTCCAGAAAGGCAGCAGAGTGTCCTGCAGATCATTCCTGCCCTGGCTGGGTGCCTGTATCTGATGAACTGAGTGGCTCCTGATAGGACAAGTCAGAAAGTCCCCGTGTGTGACGTTACCAGGCTTTCAGCTGTAATGCTGCTCTTAACTTATTAACCTTGGGACTCTGGTGTTTGCAGCACCAGGAGTTGTTCTCTGGATCCATATTTTATTCATGTCTACATATGCTGCAGTTACATGTTCTAATGGCAATGATTCTAAGACTTTTGGACTCAGAGTGCCTGTGGACTACATATAGGTTAAGTGTAGGCATGAATTCCATAAGGAAGATGGATTCTCACATATGTCTGATAAGACAGACTCCCATATAAAATGTAGGAGGACATAAAATCGGTTTTAAATTATTCTTTGAAATTTTTGGAAATAAAGTACAGGTAAGTGGACTCGCTCCAGTTCCTTTTGATTCTAAGACAAAATTCTTGCTGATGCTGAGAAGGCTTTGTAACAGGCTGATTGAACAAAAAGATTTTCAGTTGGTTACCGCTGACTCTGGGCCATCCAGGTACCTTGGTACTAAATAGCAGTAATTATCAGTAAAATAATGGAATGCTTGTGGACAAGGATGCAGCTGAATGCACTGTGCACTGCATGGATGTGCCTGAAGACTGAAAGGAGAGACTGTGGGTCATTTAGTTCAGTCCCCTCTTGGTACAGGAAATCATGCTTTTATAACTGTGTCATGCTCCATCTTAATGTTAATTAAATTGCCAGCTATCTTCTTTCCTGCTGAACAGCAGTTGTAAAATCTGGTTCTGTGATATCTACTGGCCTTCAGCCTGGCTGACTGTGGAAAACTTAGAGACACATGGTTTTGTGGCAACATTTTCCTCTAGATTAAGTAGCTCTTCTACCCATCTGTTATCTGCTACAGCCACAAGAAATGATGTTTTCCATGCAAGTTTGTACTAGTGCAAATGCCATCTTCCATATAAGGTCTCACCAGGGCTTTATTAGAATGGCATTTATTCTTCTGTAGCTTTTCTGAGAATAAATGGAATGGTAGTTACATCTTTAAAATTTAAAGTTTGTTAATCTCCATTTTGTTAATCTCCATCTACTTTATCCATTTCCTTTGTAATGCTACCTATAATTCAAATAGATTAGGCCTACTCCATTTATTTTTTCTAGGAACTATTACTTTGTTAAGTAGAGCAGTTTGGCACAATCCCTGCTACACATGTTTTTCTGTCATTTTCCATTGACTTTGGTGCCTTTGATTCATCCTTTCCTTTAAAATTCATTCAAAAGTCAGGCATACAGTTATTTTTTTTCCATATACTTAGTTCTGTGCTTTTCATTCTAACTTCAAATGATCCATCATGCATTTTGTACTGTTGGAAAAAAAATCTCTACTTTGGGGTTTCTGATCTGATGAGAGATTTCAAATTTTCTGCAGTTAGTGGGTATGGTGTCATCAGCACTTTGTGATTCTCATTTTTCCTTTGAATGCACTCTTTCAGATTCATTTTCAGATGTACTATAGTGGTTTTCCTGTGTACTTTTTCTGTTTCTATGGATAATGAACTTTTTCTTAGCACATTCTGACTCGGAGTGATAACTTTTGTTTCTGATTTCCAAGGCTTACCTTGTGGTTGATCAGTGTATTTTGGGGTGGGGTTTATTTTCGGTTTTGTTTGTTTGTCAGTTGTTGTTTGGTTGGGATTTTTCCCCTCTTCCTCTGCATTTATTCTTCCAGCTGAATTTGTGGTTATTCCTTTTAGAGGGCTTTCATTCCCTTCCAGCCTCTTCTCCCTGTATCTTGGTGAGGGAAGTTCCATGGTTATTTTAGAGAAGATTCCTTACGCACATAACATTGTTAAATCCTACTTAACATTCAGCAACTTATTTTAATATATATTAATATAACTATATTGCATGTCTGTATAAGGAAATGATACATCAAGGACAGCCTGATTATCTTCAATCCCTGGATTGTTGTGGCCTAAGACTATGTCAAAGTCCCTGTCCTGAATTGCCTGTAAAGTAAAGCCTTCTGCTCAGAGAAGTGCAGGATTCTAATACTTATTAGTGGATATTTCATTAATTATTAATAAGCCTTTGCTTGAATATTCTGACTACATGAATAATACTCCTAAGGATCCACTTGTTCAGTGGTAGAAGAGAGTTAAAACTTGCTGTCTCTTCAAACCTTCCCCTTTCCTTATCCCACATTTGGTACCACGGGGAATGACTGTGGCACTGGCCTTCTGCTCTGCTCACACTTCCAGGATATGTTGGGCAAAACTTAATACAGGTTGTAAATGAACACCCTTCAAATGTGAAAAATCTGATTTTCAGGAAGGTTTTTCTTTCCTGTTCTTTTAAGCTCTCAAAACCTTTGTGGCCCCAGAGCTGGGTGTGCTCAGCTGGGGAATGGAGCATTTGATAGGTGTATTTTGAAGGTGGGTTTTTTTTCTCCTGTCAAATTTGCAATGGCTTTGCAATCTTTAAGGTATTTTTTAAGAAAACAATGGTGCTTATTTTTAATTTCCCTCATGCCTTTATACTTGTCCATAAAGTAGTTTTCCAGAAACTTTTCAAATAAATCCAGTAAGTTCTAAGGCACTGCACTAGTTTCTCATCTGAACACTGAGTTACAGAGATGCTTCAGAATATAAGCTTCCTGGTGGCAGTATTTGTCCTGTGTTTATACTTTTTTTTAATTAAATTCTTCATTAAGTGTAGTTTTCCTTTTCCCCTCCCCTCCAAAGAGAGAGACAGCATTTGATTTGGGTAAGTTTCTTAAATGCAGAGCCTCTTTTTTCAGTGATTATACCCTCACAAAAGGTTGGTATTTGGTGTAAATGTTGGCATTGCTTCCTTGACTGACCCCTCTGCTGCTTAAGAAGGTGAAGTATCTTTACAGGGTGTGAGCACCAAAGTGATGCTGTGAGGTTTTTTTAGTTGGGGAAAGGAGGAATCAGCTCCCAGTGTCCCTTGTGCCTCGTTCCAGGCAATGAAGCTGCTGTTCTGCTGATGATCACATGCTTTCAGAAGTGTTCAAAAGGATGCTCCTTTTGCTCTGGTTTGCCTTGTTGCCAGGATCTCCAGTTCTGAGCTATAGGATCGTGGTTAAACAGCTGTTCCATGAAGCCATCCTGTGAGTGAGGTAGATTGTCTTCTTACCTCCCTCTGACCAGAGGGAGGAACAAAGGAATTTACGGGATTCAGCTGCAATGCAGGGAACTGCTCAGCACTGGGTGTTAAACCTGTTTAGACTGAAGCTGCTGCAGAGGACAGAAGCTCATTTATAAACAATGCAGGAAGACCAGCTGTAAGAACTGGATACTTTAATCCTCTGTGAGTTAGACTGTTCCACTGAACAATTATGGATTCCACAGAAAACTGCTTTAGCTATAACCTAATTCAGGAAGCTTCGCTGACGTGGAAGACTTCGATGGTAAAACTTGGCCAGATGTCAAATTTCTATTGTGAGATTTCCCTGGGTGAACTTCAGTTTAAACCCAGTTCTGTCTGGCTGTCTGGGGGGTGTTCACATCTGTCCAGCTGTCACACGTTGTGACAAGACAATTTAACGTGTAACTTATTCCAGGACTTGTCCTCAAATCAGCTCCATGAAACAATTGCATGTAGTAAAAAATAGAATCATGGAATTGTTTGGATTGGAAAAGACCTCTGAGATCATGGAGTCCGACCATTCCTCCAGCACTGCCGAGGCCACCACTAACCCAGGTCCCCAGGTGCCACATCTGCATGTCTTTTAAATCCCTCCAGGGATGGTGGCTCCACCAACTTTCCTGGGCAGCTGTGCCAGGGTTTCACAACCCTTTCCTTGAAGAAAAGTTTTCCTAATACCCAAAGTAAATCTCCCCTGGTGCACCATGAGGCCATTTCCTCTTGTCCTGTTGCTTGTCACTTGGGAGCAGAGCCCAGACTTCCACCTTTCTCCCCCCTCCTGTCAGGGAGTTGTAGAGAGTGAAAAGGTCCCCCCTGAGCCTCCTTTTCTCCAGGCTGAGCCCCCTCAGCTGCTCCTCACAGGACTTGTGCTCCAGACCCTTCCCTTCTCTGGACACGCTCCAGCCCCTTGATGTCTTTCTTCTAGTGCGGGGCTTCATGGAGAATTAAAGAGTAGTTATCAAAATGATATCAAATAATGAGATTATCCATCTTTCACTGTGTTTTGGGAACTTATATTGGTAATGTCAGCTGTTTGTAAAACAGCTCTGTAGTTTGTACTTACAAATATTAATGCACAGTTGTCTGGTGGCATGAATTTATATCTCAATACACAGACCATGTTAATCTTGAAAAACTGGGAACTTTGCTTAAAATAACTACAAATCTTACTATTTTGTTGGTATTTGAAACAGAGATCTGTGACAGAAAGCCCCAAAGGTGGAGCAGGTTTTTTTCATATCTTACAGTGTCTCAGGGAACTCACAGGGAGAAACAGTTCAGTCCTAGAATAAGGCAAAATAGTTATTTTCTGTCAAAAAGAAGAATGTTCCAGCTGGCCTTGTCCAGATACTCAAACCATTGCTGATCAGCTGATCAGAGACTTGGTTGGAAAGCCAGGTGATGGAATCTATGTTAGTTAGTATATTGACTTCTCAGAGTTAAAAGTTTTAAATTAACAAGAATCTTGCCACATGTTGCTGCCATTGCTCTTGAAATGCAATAATAGACTATCTCTTGACTGTCTATATAAAATATCCTCCCCTAGCATTTTATATCTGGCAAAATCCCTGCTGTGGATGTGCATGATGGGTAAAGCATGTCCAGTTCTTCTCAGTTAGTCTGATCCTTACTTTGTAATTGCCAGGATTTGTTCCTGTCCTTCTGGAATTGCTATTGAATCTGTACAAGGAGAATCCTGGACAGAAAATTAGATTTAGCTTTGGCTTAGAAAAACTATTTTATTAGATTGTGTAACATATTTTATGCAAAATAACTTTATGCCTCTTTAGGTAGAGGTGTGAGCCTTTGTGTTCAGACCAGTGATCTTGCTTTACATCTCATGTTAAAACAATAAAAAGCGGTGCATGTTTAGAACTCTAATAAATATTCTAGACTAGGTAAGTAGTATTTCCATTTGTGGTGGTGGAATAAGGCTATTGCTTTCCTAAATCTCACCATTCAGCATTACATATAAATAATTCAGTCAGGAGTCGAAGATCTTTGTATATTGCCACCTGCTCATTATTCAGAAATTCTTGTTACAGTCTGCTGTTGCCCTGGCAACATTCTGAAAATTAGTGTTGCATCTATGAAAAAGCTTTTGTTTGTCTAGCAAAGCCCACTATCCAATCTGGATTATTGCAGGCTGCATCTCCAGTGACGACTCCAGGTCCCAGCCCTGGCTGTTTAAAAAATAATGATTTCCTTTTATGTAACAGTAATTGAAAATTATTATCTTTTCTTTTTTTTTTCTAACTAGTCACAGATGATTAAATGTGATGCTGGTTTTGCTTAAAGTCCCTTTAGGGTTTGCTGATGCCATTGCATTATCTAACTGGAGATGCTTGGCTGTGCAGATATGCAAGAAACTAAACCAAAATCTCACGTTGACTCCTGGTGTTCTTTGGGACCCCTCTCTGTCTCTCCTCCCTCCTTTCTCCTTCCCCCTGTTGACTTTACATGAAAAGTCAGATCTTGTTTAACCTTAAACACTTTGGGATTTAAAAAGATCTTCCTTTGTGCTTATGAAGTTGACCTGAGACAAATTTGGGGCAGGAGGTAACAAAGTCCTTGAAGCTGCTCGTGCCACAGCTCCCAGAAGTCTCAACTGCAGCGCTCACTTGCTTTAGCTGGGACATGTTTATCTCAGAAGATTTGTTTTAGAACAAAACCGAGGAGTAAAACTGGTAAGCTGGATTTCATTTTTCCAAGAGAGAAAAATTCATTGAAAAACAACATTAACAATACCCTGCTTTCCAAACCCTCTCTGTTGTCCTGAAGCAGGGGAAAAGCTCCAACCCTTTCCCTACCCCTCTGACCTGTGTGGTTCAGATCCTCCTTCTGGGTCGTGCTGCCTTTTGTTTGACTCAACCCTAGGGCTCCTCTCATTCCTTTCTGTGTGGGTGGAAGGTAAAACATAACCTGCTGTGAGAAAATTTGCTACTCTTGTCTTATTTGACCTGTTGATTTTCATATTACAGGTTCTAGAGAGTAATAAAGACCTCTGGTACATCAACAAGCTGGAGCCAAACTTCACTCTAGGAACATACAGATTTGTTCAGACTCTTACATCTCCCCAGGCCTAAACTAATGTGCTCCTTAGTCTTTTGCCTCTGAGGTACTTGAGTGTTGAAATTAATTAAGTTTTGTGATTTCTGAGGGGGTTTCTTTGTGCCTGCAAATTCCAGGCTTTCCAGATGACTGGGGTAATATTGTTATTTTCAAGAACTGGCTACTTTGGGTTTATAGTGATCTGAAGGGTGTTTAATCCTGGCAACTGCTAACTAGTGACATAGTAAATGTTAAGTTGTGGGGAAGGACAAGGAACAACTGAAGGAAGGGAAAAATGTGGGATTACAACTGAATTGCTCATCGTGATTCTACCCAAAGCCCCCTTCTCTTCTTTTTTCTTGCTTTTGGGCACCTGCCACTGAAGGACTGTTCCCATGCTCTAGTTTAGAATTTTTGGAATGATAACACAGTTTGTTGTGCTACCAAAACACAGAATTTTGCAAACATGAGTTAAATATTATTGTTTGGGTTTTTGTTATTTTGGAGGTAGACTTTATATTATTTGGGAACCTGTACTTCAGCTGTCTCTTTGCAGAAAATAACCCTGGCTTCGTATAAACAGTTTCTTACAGTTCTCTATTCTCATTTTTGTGTTCTCAGAACTACTGGTCATTGTGCCTTTTCGCTGGAATAGACAAAACCTTGGCTTTTTTGGTTGCTTGATAGTGTCTGTACCAAAAATTCCCATCCCCTGCCAGGTGTGACAGCTCCATGTGAATTGCTCCTGGGTGTTGGACGGCATGGCTTCAAAATCAGGACATTCTAAAGAATCAATATTTGCATATCCTAACCCTTGTGGAGACCATAAAGTTTGGCTTATGGGGAAAAAAATTATTTGGAGAAAAATGGAAAAATCTATCCAGGTAGACAACACAAGTTTGTTCTGAGTGTTGGTTCTCATGCAATGGTTTTAAAGGTTTTCTGTTCAGCAGGTGGGACCTGCATGTGCCTGGCCCTTTGTGTTCAGACAGTTGCTTTTTCGTTAAAAACCAAAGCACAATGATCCTTGTGTGGGTGAGAGGATATTGCACATTCTGCTTTCAGGCACTGGGGATGACCTTAAACTCCAACCTGTCAGTAGCTTAATTTTCTGCTTATCTATTGCTTGGCATTTAGATGACGCTGTATAAAACAATGTCTAGAACAGTCTGAATTTAAACTGCAGTTTAGGAAAAAGTTAATATCAAGATATGAATGCAGAACCAGACATACTGTGTTCTTTAGGTTTGCATGAATTTATGGTCTTGAGACTAAATTTAAGTACCTTCATTTTCTTTTATTTTTGTTAATAATGAAGTAGGTTGGATTGTGGAGAAAGTGTGAAAGTGTTGAAAGGGTCATACGCTCAGTTTTGAGAAGTGAGTTTAAGAGTGAATGAGAATGCTCAGTAATAGGAACAGCTGGGGGTGGAAGGACAGAAATTACAGTGATAAAACATCTGACGAACCGGAGTGACTGATCTTTAGTCTTGCTTTGTGATATATTCACTCCCTGGTTTAGCAAGAGACATTCCTCAGTTGTTTGCTTGGACTGCAGAAGCAAAGCCTTGTTTCATTTATTAAGCAGCAATGGTTTCTGTAGATCTCAAAAATCGGGCAGTGGTTGAATGTAATCTGAGTGGTTCTTGTTCCAGACCGTGGAGATAGGCCAGAGCTTCTACTGGTGGTATTTCTTTTCCCTTTCTTGTGTAGCACAATTATCTAGTGCTCAGAAAATTAGAAATATGGCCTTTTAAAATGTGTTCTACTGTGCTTTCTAGAGGAAAAGGAAAAGGTTTGGTGGTTTGAGGTTTTTTTGCTTCACTGACCATGACTGTAAGGACCATAATAAAGAAGTGAATGGCTACTTCAGTACTGTAGGATCATTTTCTACTAGAATGTGCTTTCTCTTTTCTTCACTCCTTGAAGAAAATAAGAGATTAGAGTTGCCTTGTTCAAGAGGTGAAGAACTGGACAGGATGTATCTTCTGGCTTCTTTACCTGGTTCCAAAAACATCCCTTCCACATTCTTAGTAATAGCTTTTATGAACTTTGAGAGATGCCAAGTGTTTGGTTGGTTGTTTTTCCTTCCCAAAGTCTGGTCATGTGAATGTTTTGCACCTCTTTAATTATTTAGAATTTCTGTACTCCAGGTAACACCAAAAGTTTACTTATACCCAGAGGTACATTTGATATTTTTCTAGTAGATTGCTGTAATGAGTACTTGTAAAGAGATCCTTAATCTGGAATTCTGTGAATCCTAGAAGTATTTTTTTCAGCTTGCTTTTGTACTGTTAGTCCAGACTTTTTAATTAACAGTAAGTTAATCATCATCCACCGGCCCTACAAATGGACCCATCAGGCAGACACTTGTTCACTTGGTGTCCATTGTCCAGAATGTATTTGCATTTAGTCTTTAAGGCTACTTTGCACAGTCAGTGTTTTGGGATTGTTTAAGTTCCAGGCTTTAGCTTCAAGTCTACTGTATTTAGACCTGGACAACACTTTATAGTAACCATGGCTAACTGGTGACTAGTTTCTAGGCAGCAGTGAAATTGTTTCATTTACACTGGTAAGAGTGAGGATATATTTAATTTCTTAGAACAAAAATAAAAGCACCAGAGAAAGCTGTTTATTTTAGCTTCATCACTATATACCGTCTAAACTGAGTTTATGGCTCAGAGGAATGAAATTGCAGTGCTGGAGCATTTCTGCCTTCTTGGAATTGAGAGATTTTTATGTGGATATGAACTAAATACAGAATAAGCATTCATGACCAATCTGGAATTACATCATTTCTTTAAGGGGAGAGATAAATATATTTCTCTTCAATCAAATGTTTAAGACTTAGGAGCAGTTCAGATAAGAGCAGTCTTGATCAGTCAAGTGGATGGAACTTGGTGTAGTCAGCAGGTGGCTTCATGTAGTACATTGTTATAAGACAGACACTGTTTAGGTGTCTTTCTTTCTCACATCACTGAGAAAAGCTGCTCTATTTCCTTTGAGTTTATAGATAAACTTCATTTTGGAATTGTGAGAAATAGTTAAAGTATCCCATTCTAGTATTTTTTAAGCTTTTTGTGTCTTAAACTTTTTCTTAAATGTCTTGTGGTTGGTCCAGAGGCTTTTCAGCTTGTTCTCTATGAATCTTCAAAGAACTGATTTTCTTTGTCATCTCTTTTTCCCTCTTCTGAAAGGATAGGCTGTTGTTAGTTAGAACATTTCAGTTTGTGAGCTGTGAGTGTCCTCCTCCAGGAGTTTGTGTCCTGCCCTTTCTGTCCTGAAAATGTACAAGCCCATAAATCTTGCTGTGAGTTACTTGTGCCTGAAGAGATTGGATATTGCAGAGCCAGTAGCACCTGCTTCCCAATATACCCTGGCTCACAGAGCAGGCTTTTTATCAGGTTGGATTTCTGTCCCTGTGTCAATACTCCTTTTCAAGTTCTAAAGAGAATTTCCTTTAGGACAGTCCAGTCTCCTCTACTCTGAGTCAGATACTGGTTTGGAGACAATTGATGGTGCACTTTTGCCACTTACTGAGTGGTGGAAGTTTGTTATGAGTTAAAAAGAAAAGAAAGAAAGGTAAGAAGCATTTCCATGATCACTTATTCCTGCTGCAGCTTTCAGTACAACTATCAGAGGGGATTGTTTTTCAGGAAAATGGTTTTGAAGACGTGGTGTTGCATATCTTCACTTTTTTTTTTTCCTCAAGCCTAGAATCCTTCTTCCCTTAGCAAGCATCTGATTGCTCTCTAGACAGCTTTTTGCTTATCTCTTGAATATCTGTCTTGCATGTTTGATATGTGCTATTGCTTTCAAATTTAAATTGAATTGAAACTTTTTATTTGCTTACCTATTGCTGAGCTTACAATGCCTGTTCTGTTAGATGGTATTTCAGCAAAGGTAACTGTGTGTGTTTGATAGCAGAGACAACTTATGTGTGTTTTGAGTTGAAGATCCGCTAAGTCAGGGTTGCTCATGCAATTGTAAACCAGCCCTGAGTGCTCCAGCTCCTGTTTCCGGAATATGAGGGTTTTTTTCTCTTAAGCATACTAATAATTAAAATAATATAATAATATTATAAAGTGAAATAATAATTTAAGAGATACATCAAGGCATTATTATTACGATATTCAGTTCAAATGGTTGTCCTGTTTCACACATGTTATTTCTATGTTCATTTGCACACAGTTGCTTTTGGCATTATCTCTGCATAAAGGCATTCACAGAGCTGAGGCCACAGCGTCAGATGGACATTTACAGAGTACATTTCTGATGCAGGAACATTTCTGGTAACAAGAGCTATTCCCATTTATAATCCATCAGTCAGAGCAGACCAATACATTTGTGGAGGGGGGAAAAAGGTTTTGCTAATGAGAAAGTAAACCCGGACCAATCTCTTCTCTCCTGTAGGATGAGTCTCCAGGACAGGAGTTACAGAAGCTCATAAAAGCCCAACTCTTTATAATGTGTGAGTTTTAGAAGAATAAACAAAATTTTTCTAAGGGGCAGTACAGGGTATAACAGTAGTTCATTGCTCAGTCCTATTTCTCTGGGTGCTACTTTATTTCCTATTTGGGTTTAGCTGCATCTTGTTGCTGATCTTAGTGATTAAGAAGATGCTCCTGGGTGCTGTGGGGTGTGTGAGTACAAATCTGATTATAACAGGCAGAACACACACACACACATTTGCCTGGTGTCGTGTGAGGGGACTGCTGAACAGATTATTCTGATATTAATGTCACCTGTGTGACGTGTCCAGAAATTAGAAACTCTTCTCTTTGGCAGCAGAGCACAGGCCCTGCAATGAGTGGCTTGTACACATAGGTGTTCACTGCATGATTAAAACAATAAGAGTAATTTTCTTTCCTAAAATCCTGCTAAAGGAAGCTTTTCCATGACAAATAATGTTCCTGTTGCAGACCAGCTGAAAGAGAAGAGGTGAAACCTCTCTGAGAATATCAAGGGCCTCCCAGAACTGTGCCTTTTGTGTGTATTTCCTTGGAGCTGTTACAGACTTGGGGAGATAATTGGGTGTGTGGATGGGGCAACATGTGGGACCAGATCTTGATCAAAAGAGCTGCCATCTGCATCCCTGAAGCCATGGCTTGGGGTGGGACACAGGAATGGGGAGCATGTGTGCTGAGGGAGGGAGGAACTGTGGTGTAGAGGACAGGCACAGCCAGCAGTTACATTGAACTCCCCATGCACAAGAAAAGTACCTGGTATTCCCAGAGCTGCCATCTTCAGCTAAAAGAAAAAAATGTACTTTTTTTTTTTTTTTTTTTCATAAAAGATCAAGGATTGATCCTTTTTGAAAAGGTCAAGGATGACAGCCAAGATGTGTTGAGTGTCAGTGTGCCACTGTTGTGTGTGGGCACAAAGAGTGGAGGCTTTAAAGATGGAGCACAGAGGTGGCAGAAGAGGGGAATGGCAAGAATAGAAAGATTTAGATCTGTTCCAGGCTACAGCAGTCTCAGTACCAAAAGATATTTTTATATATATTTATAAAAATCTATTTTGGTATTGAGACTGCTGCAGTCTGTGACAGGTCTCAAACTTCCTATGGTTGTTTTTGATTTATTGTTTTCCGTTTGTTATATTACAGAAATGAGTGTGTATATACATAGGTATATACATATATAAATATAAAGAATTTTTTAGTCTTGTCAAATATATAGGATCCTGATTCCTGTTTGTGAGGAATTACAGCCTCCCAAGATTGTATCTCCCCTCTTTGGAGCCCCTAGATTAAAAATCCTGCCCCATTTGCCTTCCAGCCTCCCTTGATGTGCAGGATCCTTCAGAGAAGTACAACAAGGGGTCTCCTTGTGCTGCTGAGTGCTGTGGGGATTCTGCAGGTGGGGCAGGGAGAGCAGTTTCTCACAAGCAAGAAAGTTGTAGACCCCTGGTCTGGATACAGATTTTGGAAGTATGATAATTAACATATAACTGGAGGGGTTTTTTTCCTACTCCTCTGTTTATAAAACATTTTTCTTCCTTATTTGGGTTCTGATGGTGGTTATGTGCCAGTCCAGAAAATTACCATGGCATTCATAGTGCTGGTGACAACGGCATTTGTCTGCTGGCACTGGGAAGTGACTGTGCTGGCTTTTTGAGTCGTGTTCACAATGCCAAACTGAAGAAGTAAAACTGTCTAGGAAGGAAATTAATATCTTTAATGTGTGAATGCTTTTGCCCTACTTCTGTGTCACTGCAGAATTTCTCGGGGTGTGGTACAAACTTTCATTTTGAGAGAGGTCTGGCTGTGAATGGGGGCAGCGATTAAATCTGTACAGCCATTTTCCGGCACAGGAGGGCTGTGACTCGCTAAGGAGGCACTCCCTGGGTGGCTGTGCAGTGCAGGGGCAGCCGTGGTGCCTTTTGGGGGACAGTAACAGTGACAGCATCACTCCCTGGGTGGCTGTGCAGTGCAGGGACAGCCATGGTGCCTCCCTGGGTGACAGTGGCAGTGACAGCATCATTCCCTGGGTGGCTGTGCAGTGCAGGGACGACAGTGGTGCCCAGCTGTGGCTTTGCCATTGTCCCCGAGGCTCTGGCAGTGCCTGGGATGGGGCTCCAGTGGCACAGGCAGAGCCCCGGCTGAGCGAGGATGGAAGGCACATCCTCAGGGATGGCACAATGGAGCACACAATGGAGCGGTGCCAGTGCCAGGCAGGTCTGTGGGTGCTGCAGTGGGGTGTTCCAACACTGGCCGAGAGGAGCAGCAAATGTCTGTAGGCAAATTGCAGTTTGCATTTGGTTTCTCTTTTCCCACAAAAGGCATTTTAGGCCTAATCAATCAACAGAGGTCATTAGCATCCCTAAATCTCTTCTTTTAAACACTGACTTGAAAAAGGTTTTTTCTTATATCCTTTGTATTCTGTTTGTACAGGGCTTGGGAAACCATTCTGAATATCTCTGCTAAAACAAGACAATTTCCCAAGGCAACCGAAATGGGAAATAAGACTTAATTTTTTTTTTTTTTTAAGTGTTGCTGTTATCTCCATTCTATTGAGGAAGTACAAGCAAGATTAATTTTTTTTTATAAAGATAAGTTTTGAACTGAAAAATAGGTTTCAAATCAAAACAGCAACAGTGTTTACAGGAGGCTACATGAAAATTATTTTTTCCTATGCAGGATGTTGGTGACTGTCTTATGTTGTGGAGCAAATATCTTTTTGTTGAGATAACAACTAGTTTTTGATGACTGTTAAAAATAATGACACTTGATTCCATGAAGATTAGTCATTTAATTTTTACCAAATTTCTGCACTATCAAAGCATATCTTAGGGCCCTGAACACAGTCTTTAATCTGTCCTGGTGACACCAGGAGTCTGTTCCTACCACTGTGGAAATTTGTGTGTCAGTTCTAGAGACACTTTCCCCTGTTGTTATTGATGGAAATACAATGGAAAAATGTTAACTTACATATTCTAAGAATAAAACCTGAATTATGCCTAGAAAAATTTTAGCTGTTGTGTGCAGCTCTGGGTGGCTCTTTGCTAAATGAAATGGAAATTGGTGTCTTTTTAAGAAAGCTGCTCTTTGAAGGGTATCCACTGAAAATAGTCACAGGCAACGTTTCAGTTTATTTACTTAAAATAACTGGGGAAAAAAAATCAATCTTTGACTATTTTGAGATTTTAAATTTACTGCTGTATCATGAGGACATGTAGATTGCATGGACTTTATTTGATGTTATGTGTTTTCTGCTTGTAGTGGTTGTCGTACTTTCTGTGAAGTGTTTTAAGTAGCAAGATGATTTTTTACTGTATCTGAAATGAAATTATTTATGTACTATTACTTCTGTCCTGTTTCTAATATAGGAAAATTAATCAGTGCTGAGCTGAAAAGACTTGAAGATACCTTTGGTTAGCTTACAGCTTGGTAATATTTAAAAAGTTTTTAATCTTTCTTATTTACTTGTTTTTAAAGCAGCTCAGGCTATACTTTATCGTACTATAAACCCTCTGACATTTAATAAGCATCAATAACCTCATAAAAGGGAAAACCAGTTATTTTTTCCCAAAATATTTATTTCCAATTGCCACAGAAAAAACATATTGTTACTCTTCTCCGGTTCCATTTTAAGGCCTTAACACTAGAAATGAAGCTTCAGGGAATGATCTGTTAACAGTTGATTCTTCTCCCCTTTCTAAGAGCTGTTTTTAATAGGACAACTGACTATTTGATATTTGAAAACAGGTAGATGCTTCAGTTTTGGATCCTTCACCTGACTGACTTTGTGACTTAAAGGTCTTAGATAGGTACATAGAGATAAATATGAAACAGATTATATGGTGATTTATGCAGAGTTTTGTGCTGTGTGGTATTACAGAGTGTGTTTCCTGGAATTGTTGGGAGCTTTCTAAATATAGAGTTGAAAATGAAAAAATTGTGGGGGAAAAAATATGCAAGATGACAAAAGGAGCTGATAAAGGATGATGGGTGAGCATGGAATATAAACAACATGAGGATAGAAAGGGCAGGTTTGGGGGTTGCTTGACAGATGAAATGGCTGGAAGCTGTGGGAGGTGCTGGTGTGGGCACAGGGACATGGAGCTGGGTGAGGATCAGCCACAGAGCTCCCAGAGTGGAAACTCAAGAGCCAGGAGGAGTTTTTGTGCTGTCAGTCGGGTTCCTCTGAATCATGAAAGCCAAGCCAACAAAGTCTTCGTCAGCACAGTTGTTTCTGCAGAGCTTTTGCTGCTACAGCAATGTCATGTGAGGAGGGCATTCATTTTTCGCCTCCCAGGCCAACAGAACTGTGCTGGCAAGAACTAAAGACACATCATGTTGGATTTCATGAGCTTTTGAAATAGTTCGTCCCTCATGCCTTTGGACAGGCACGTCCTCTGGGGGGGAGAGGCTGAGCCACTCAACAGATGTGTTTTGCACTAACCTAAAGCTCAGCTCTTCTCTGAGGGCTGGCATTTGTGAAAGGTTAATGCTGCACTAGTGTTCAGGCTTTTGTCTGCCAACGTACATCTGCCCTGTGCAGATGCTCTCCAGGAGGCAATTATATAAAAAATTGCGTTTAGGGAACTGTTTTAAGTCTGTTTCGGAAATTATTTTTTTCCCCCTCTCTCCCTAAAGCTTAAAAAAAAAAAAGTGAGAACAGATCCTAATGGAGCTACAACTTTAAATAGTGTATAAACCATTTGAGATTATTATAGTTACCTTAATGAGAGTGGCCTGGCCACAGAGCTGGGCTTTGTAATAACAATATGCAAATGCAAGCCAAGTTGGTTTCCATCCACCACAGATTGTTCAATGCTGGGACTGTAATTTCATCAGAAGCCCTGCATTTGTTGGAACTCGGACTCCTGTTGTTCTTCATGTGTAGCTCCCCATGTGAAAACAAGGATTGTGGTGGGATTTTTTTTCCCTAGGGGGTATCCTGGAATGCCAATCCTTTCCTTTCCTAAATTGTTAAAAGGAAAATACCTGAAGCCTACCAGATTTAATAGTGAGCTGGAAGCACCTGAGCATAACCCCTTTGCCATGTTCTGTTGTAGCAGGAATTACATCCAGGGGACTGTTTCATTTTCCACAAGGAAACCTTTAATTCCTATGATGTACTCGGCTCTGATTGTTCATATCCTAAAAGTCCAAATTGAAGTGCAGGAAGGGAATTCACAGGGCAGTGACAGCGCTTTGTGCAGAGTGGAATAGCCAACCCTCCTGAGGACCAGATTCCTCTGAAGAAGCGTTTTACAGTGGCAGAGTTTATTCAGTGTACATTCCAAGCTTTATTTTTTTGAGTTTGTGAATAAAAAATTACGACAAACTCTACATAAGTACTTGAATGCTACAGTTTCCTATCAGTATGTAGAATAAAAGACTGCTCTAGTCTTGCTGGTTGTTAAATTCATATTCTCATTTATGCAGCTACGTTCCTGAAGGAATTATCTTGTTATTTTTTGTCACTGTCAGCTAAGCATTCCTACTGCATTCAGGAGTGAACTCACAGGAGAAGATGAGGCAGGATTACAGAGCCTTAGATTCTTGCTCAGAATTTAAAATATAAAGGGAGGGGGAGGGATAGTTACTAATAATACACCCTGGCTTCTCACATGCCTATTCCTGGGAAAGGTGTCCTCTTTAAAAGCCTGTCAGCCATCCTATGAACAGTGGTAGTGTTCTGTCTTAGGCCCCAGGTGTGACAGAGAAGGGCACTGTATTCTTTAAAAGTATTGCAGAGGTTGTAGCATGAAAATGTGTCAGTAAAGAAAAGGAGTGTTTAAGTGATGAACTACAAGGCCGAGGGCAAGTTTCACTTTTTCTTTCTGATATGCAGCATTATTGTTGTACAAATAATAACCTGCACACCAGAGTGTGCTTAGGGCTGAAATGGGTGTTTGACAGGTTTGTTCTGGTGCTTTAAGTCTGTTCTTACAGAGCAGTCCTGTGAGAGTCTTTTATTGGGTTCACAATTGTGGGATTTTCTGTCCTAATTGGAGGGATTTTTCTCAAGAAAGTCTGCAAATGTCTTCTGCTAAATTTGGTGCTATTTCTGTCCAGTTAATTTTTAAATGATGCCTACACTTGGTAGTAGGACATCACTTGCACAGACAGCAGGATACATTCAGTCCTTAATTAATTTTGAAGGAGGTAGAGTAATTGCACATTATGTGTTTCTATTCTAATCTATCATTGTACTGCTGCTTTGAAAATCTGATTATTAAATAGCTTGGTAAATTGAATCAAATAAGAAGTATGTTCTAATGCTAATGCAATAAATAGCATTCAGTTGTTAAGTGATTAATGTAGAACTTCCAAACCTGGGTAAATAGCAGCATTGGAAAAGTATAAATCTCTGTTTTAAGTGTATTTAAATCAATACAGCCTGGATTCTCTCGTACAGCATTTTCTAGTACATAAATCTAAACAACATTAGTGAATCTTTTTGATTCATGCTTCAAAAGTGGATCAATTTCTCATTTATTTGTTATTAATAATTGTATAATTAAGACCAGACCTGCACAATATCACAGTGCAGTAGGCAGGCCAGGACTCTTGTCTTCCTAGTGAGTCGTTTAATGGGTCTCAAACTTTAGACATAAGATAACATGCAGAAAACAGGTGTTGCCTTCTCTGGAAAAAGGGAACAGCTGCCTCTGCATAATTCCAGCTTCTATTTCTCATAATTGTACAAATCTGCTTTGAATTTTCTGTGAAATGAATGGCAATCTTAAAATCAGCTGCTCCGTTTTATAGATCCTGTGTGGTAGATTTTTAACAGCCTGGGCCACAGAAGCACTAGTTGAGAGAGGGAGAGCAAAATTCTGTTTTCAGCCCCTGGCTTATGGCTCTTGGAGCATCTGTGAGCACAGCCTGGGCTGTTTGTGGCAGCAGAGTTGTTGCTCCCTCTGGAATCCTCCCTTGCTCTCCAAGTCAGGATTTTCAGGGTTGGGATGGAGGTTTGTTTTGGTTTTTTCTTCTCCTTTCCTCTCCTTTGTCACCTCAGGCAGTTTTCCTCCAGTCCTTTTCCCACCTCTCCCCAAAGGAAAGTTTCCCAGGAGGAACTAATCTGTTCCAAATATAGGTGTTGGTCATGTTGTCCATCTTTTGCCTCAGGACTCATCTACAGGCTCTCAGATAATGGTGAGTTAGTTCTCTGTTGGTCTGGGTGTCTGACTTGCCAAAGTTAGTTGTTCCCAAGAACTGTGTGTGGATTGTGGTCCTCAAGAACTGAGCAGTAGCTGGATGCAGTAATTCTCTTTTAGTTATACCCATAGCTTGTGTTAATGTAATGGTAAGATAATTTTGATTGACATCTTTCTGCTTAAGGCGTAAACATTCTCCCCTTTCATCCTAACAAAGGAACATCTGTAGCTTTATGAGTGTTTTTGGTTGGTGGGGAGAGTCGGTGTTTGTTCTAATCACAGGAGCCCTGAGTTTATGGTGCTCATATAAATATGTTTGTATACTTGAGGTGAAAAACAGTTGGAAAAAGCTCTTGCTGTGGCAAGTGTTTTATTTGAGTCTTCACAGTTGTGGTTTTCTAGGAAATGTCCTGACTTCTCTCAGAAAAAAAACGAAGCACTTCCACATCCCAGGAAAGTTTGCCTCACCGTTATTCCAGGGGTAAGGCAGGACTGTCCTATGGACTGTTGTGTTCATCAGTCTGTTCCTCCCCTTGAGCCGTGGGGGGAGTCGCTACATAAGCAGCTGTGCCAGAGGTGGTTTGTGTTTTTTCTCATGCAGCTCCTTCTGTAATATATTTTTTTTGAAATACCATGAGCCTTTTACAAAACTTGGGTCTCCCAAACGAAAAAACAAGTGGATTTGTAGGTTCCCTTTAAGTAGATAGTGCTGCTTTTGAGGAGGATATTACTAGTCTAGCCTTTTTGTAGTAATGGTAATTGTTTAATGCAGAGCTGCTTTTATGCATTTTTTCCCCTTCCTGATATCTCCTCTCTCTAGGGAGGATTATCCCTATAATCAGTTTAATGGAATATGTGATAAATAGCAGAGAAAATAACCTGCTGCTGTGCTTCCTCTGGGTGTTTGTACAGGCATAAAGGGGAGTTTTCACATAAAGTTAAAGCAGCTTCTGAGGAGAAGTGGAGCTTTGCTTGGAACTAGATGTTGGGAGTTAAACCAAGGTACAGCCTGGAGATTTTGGAATGACTTGCAACAAACCACTGAGAATTCAGCATGAAATTTTGACTGCCAGGTTAGAGGTAAACTCATAGTAAAAATAAGGTGGATCTTGTCCACAACCATGGATACTCTTAAGGCCTGTGCAGGAATTCTGTTGAGGAATTGGTGAACAGAAACTTGTTTAAGAAATAATTTTTCATTTTACCTCTCCACTGACAGTGCGTCCACTTTGTGTGTTGAACGTGGATTTTTTAACCCCCACCCTTCTAATCCAATTTCTTGCCCTTATTTTGATATCATTTATTTTAACAGCTGTTCCTGGGGTCTTTTACAACAATTAGTAACTTTAACACAGAACAAAAAATCACCTTCTGTCTTTTACCTTCTTTTTAAAAGAAAAAGACTGGATTTCTTCCATCATGGGCAGAGCAAAACTTCCTATCTCCATCTACACCACCCACAAGAAGGAGATGGAACTCTTGATGCCTATTAGAGAAATTGGATTGAGTAGATCCTGTTCCCAGAAATATCTCTACTCATTACAGGTCAATTGAGTGGGTTTCCATATGATGATTTTCAAGTCAGAACCTGACACAAAGGACCCGATGGTTTTCCGTGTGTCAGGGATTCAGGAGGCTGCCATCATGAAACTCAGGAATGGCTTTGCTGGATGAGTTTGTTTTTTTTTCTGTCTTGTCACAGGTTGTGCAAAAGAAAGCAGTAAGAGCACAGCACTGACCTTTTTATGATGTGCTGACTGACAAGCACGTGCCTATGCAGTACTAGACTTCACTCACAGCTCATAATTACGATTTGCCCTCTGAAATGGGGAGAATAGTTGCACAGACAAAGTGGTTACAACTTTTCAGAAAGAGAATTACTGGACTTTCAAGATGGGTGGTGGGCGTATAGTGTTACTAATCTGATGAACAAGAGGAAAAACATACATTTCAGCACTAAGTGCTCAGATGGGGACAGCAGCCCTGAGGGTGAAGAAGCTAAGTGTGACATATTATCCTCCACTTTTACATGCAAGTCCTTGTACTTCCTCTCTATGCCTGTTTTTGTCACCTCTAAAATATGGTAAGATTGAAAGGCTTTTTTCACAAGATCTGTTGTGAGCTGTTTGAACTTTTAATATTATAAGTAATACTCAGTCCTCTCACTGTTCAGATAATTTTAGGGCAGAGGTATCATGTCCCTCTTATTAAAATCTGCAGATTTTATGTTGGTCAGTATTGCAGTTCAGTCTAGGGCCAGTGCTGGGACTTGGTGTCAGTCAATCACTTTGCTGACTAGAACCAATTTCCTCCCCAGAGAGTAGAGCAGCTCCTAAGGAGCCTTCCTGCTTTTTTTCTCCTTTTTTCTGTCCTTCACAGGACACAGTAAATTAACATCCAACTATCTGGGAAGGTAAAAGAGCTGAGATTCATAAGGATGGTCTGTGATTTGCCCCCCCCCCCCCCCGCTCAGATTGTAGCATATAAAATTCCTGAAGTCTTTTTTAATCCAATCTCTGCCATTTTAGAAACTAGAACCAGATTATCTCAACTATGAAAATTGTCTGGATTAGAGGAAACTTCAGGGACTATTACCCAAGTATTTATAACTTACAGTTGTGTGTCACAAACACCAGGTTGCATTATCAATTACAGTGCATCTGTGGCTGTTATTATTTAAAAAAACAGATAAGCAAAGATTCATTTTTCTATTAAGTGTGTTTTGCTCTTAATCTGAAGCATTTACTCGTGGATGCACATATGGTGATTCCAGTTGACTCAAAATAGCCACATTCTGTGAACCCAAAAACTAGATATTTACATGTGAATTGAAACTATACAGCTTTTCCTCAGCTCTCTCCCTTTCCCTATAGGTTACATAGCACCAAATCTGCAGCTTTAAATCTGTCTGCAAGGAAAAATCTGTCCAGAACAAGTTCTAAGCTGATTTGCAGTTAGGTTGGTGTAGGAAATATAAGGACATTTTTCCTGTGCATCAGTTTTCTGGATTGACATAGGCAGGCAATATGTTTGCAGCAGGAGTTTTAGTAACTGAGGATGCTGAGACCGTTTGAAAATGGTGTTGCAAAAGGACAGGAGCCCTTAGTGAATTTGATGGGATTAAAGGAAAAACTTCGAGGTGTTCGTTACAGTTACTATGTGACTTGTGTAGGGAGTAGCAATTAAATTACACTTATTTTCCAATATTATAATTGCAACTGGACGTACATGTTTTGAGTTTTGATGATTTTTTTTTCTGTCTTCAGCATGTAATATTTTTGAACACTTATCTAAATATAGTACAAATCATATATCAGGCAACAAAATCAAACAGCATCTCTCTTCAAGTTCTGCTTACAGTGAAGGTTGTTAACCTGAGCTTCTTCATAAATCTTAGTATCTGCATCTGGATTGTCTGGGAAAACCACCTTGGAGTTACTTTTGCTTTGCCATGAGAGGTGTGCCCTTGCCTTCCACCTCAAACGCTGCCTTGGGGGTGGTGGGGTTACTTCTTTCTCAGAGAAGCAAATCTGAAAAAGAGGGAAGATGGAACATTATCAGTTTTGTAAAACTGTGTAAATCCTCATCCGATGGCATTTATTTTGCTGAGTGAAATAAAGCTGTCTTCTGTAATTCAAGTTGCCTAAAATATGGATTATATAGATTATTAACTACAACAAAGAGAAAATCGCTGTTACACTGACAGGGGTTTGGGAGCTTCCATGGCCTGTCACTCCCCCACACCCGCTGGGCTGCGGATTTCTGCCTCTTTGGGAAGATACCTGCTTGTTTATAGGAACAGTGTCACCAGGAATGCCAGCAAAATGTTTATTATGGCTAGTGTTAACTCTATAATGTCTGGAGTTCTAAGGAAAACTGTCACTGCTGCTCGATAGGACAAGTAAAATGGGTGTGACAAAAGCTGATTTCTTCTATGGCTTCTGATTTTTTATTTTCTTCCTTAAAATGACTATTTAAGCTTTTGGGTGTCACCGAATTCCCTCTCCCCTCCCACACCGAGTAAAAGTGTAATGTATTTCCTTTGTCGGTTTTCAGGCACTCAAAAGGGATGTTCCTGCTGATTCAAGACCACATAGTTCTGTCCAGGACTCTACACTGGGGATAGGGACATGGGACTCCTCCTGCCAGATTCCAGATGGTTCATTCCAGCTGACATCCTGGTTGACAACTGTGAAAAGGAACTTCGGATTATTCTATTTTATCTTCGTGGAAGACCTCAATCCCCAAACTGTAGGACATATCAGGTACTAAACCAGATAGTAAGACTTTTCTACAATATTCTTTGACTGTTACTTGTTTCCTGTGAATGATTTTAAGCATTCAGATCTTATTCTTTATTTCTTTGAAGAAATGGGAAATTCTTGGTTTTACTTGCACTGTAGCTGAGTAATGACAAGAATTTGTGTTTCTTGTTTTCTAGGGAAAATTTGAGGTGATTCTGTTACAACATTTAGTCATATTTTATAGAGTTTTAAAAATTATTATTATTATAAAATATAGTTGTTGATAATGGTTATTATTATTTTAATTACCAAATCTGTCTCTTTCTTTGTTGCTTTTGAGAAAATGCTTAATTTTATTAAGACTAATTTTACTGTATTTAGTACATAAGATACCAATTGCACAAGTTCTGAATGCAGGAACTATCTGGCAGCAATAAAACTTAGAAGTTTTAATGAAATTTATGATTTTTTGCACACTTGGGAAATTATGATTCATCTAATTACTTTCAACCCTCTTAAAATAAATCTATATGTAATTCTCTTTTCCTTTCAGAAAACCTTCCCTTGTTTCTGTTGGAACCTAGTTTATTTTTAAAATAGAGAAAGAAAAATCTGTGAGTGCTATCCAATAGTGCAGCCCTTAGTTCTTGTTTGTAGAGATGTTTGCTCTTAAAGCCTCTTGATAAAAGTGGTTAAAAAGAAATCACTTCCTCTAATACAAGACAGGAAAAAGGTCCTTTTTGCGACAAAATCGTGTTTATTTTGGGCAACTGTTTAGGTATGGGTGGGGTTTTTTGATTCATTTTAAATGACTCAATGATCCACTTTTTCTTTGTCCTAAAGGTTCCATATTTCTTGTAGAATTTTAAAATAACCTTTTCTAATGAGGATGTCTGATATTCTCACTGTAAAAGATGAAACTGATGCAATGAAGGGTTCAGAAGCTGAATTTAAAGACACAGACCCAGTTGAAAACCTTCTAAAATCAGGAAGTCAGGAGCAGATTCCAGCAGAGAAGGATGAGAATTGTCCTGATAACAAGAACAGTATGCCGGTAAGGAGCTCTCCACTTCATTTTTCACTAGTGTATCATGTGAAATAAATCTGTGTCTTGTTCTTCTCCATTCTCTTCACCCTCTAAGGTGTTTCTTTAGTACAGGGTAGGAAAACCTGGCTGGTGTTAGGGAAGCAAGTGGGATGATTATTGCTTCCTCTCCCCTCCTGTAAAGATGAGTCAGACATTTTTAAGAATACCTTCTCTTTTCCTCTGTTCTTCACTGCTTGACAGCTTTAGTACATGACTTTTAAGTAGGAAAGACAGTCCTCATGATTCATGTAAAGAATGGCCTTTGCAGGTGGGAGATGGACCCTTAAAGAAGTCATGGTAGCACATTTCAAGTGAGAAGGAGCTGAGGCAAATAGTGTGAAAACCCCTTGTGTTAATGGAGAGCACCCTGATGAGGGTGGATCGGGAATTTGTGGCAGCAGATTTGATCCCTCTGAGGTTTAGTTGAGTGTTTATGCTCCTGAGTCCTGGGAGATGGGTCTCTTTCCCGTGGGACAAGGTAGCTCACTCTGGGCTGAGGCTCCCACCTGCTCCCTGAGGACTGTAAGCAGCTCGGATGAGGAGGAGTTCAGGAAAGCAGCTAAAAATTTCTGACACAACCTGACACAATCAATGGACCAGATTTCTAAAAGAAAGCACAGAAGTTTGTGTTTTACAAAAATCTAGTTGTCTATAGGAATTTTGTATCTGTGGGTTAAGACTGAACAATTTTCTGTTAAAAATCCTGACTGGGATATGGGAGATTCTCTTGTGGGTTGCAAAACCAGGACAGCACTTATTAGATTTTTGTTATTGAGAATTGAGTAAAAGGTTCTTTGGGGAGTAGTTTTGTTCAAGACTAACAATTCAATACTCCACTGAGTGAAGTAAACTTTATCTGTATGTTATATTGCTTCCAAATAAATCTTGTAGATCCCTGAAATAACAATAGTTTTACACTTTAATGTCTGCTGGCTTTATTAAGGCTGACATCAGTGTAAATAGATAACTTTATGGAAAAAAATAAATCCTTGAAATGAAATAGTTCTCCTGAAACATAAGAAATAAATGCTACTGAAAAGCTGGTGGCATTATGGCTGAGCTGGTATTTCCTTTAATCAGTGCAATATCTCAGTAGCAAGCCTTAAAAATTAATTTAAGGTTTATTTATTTTCATACAGTTCAGTAATATGGAAAAATCCCTTTCACGTTTCCTCATTTAACAAATCCCGTTTGACGACTTGTGGTGTGGAAACTTGTATGAGACTCAAGTGGCAGATAAGAAATAAACCCCCCAGTCAGAGAGTCCAGAGGAATGAACCTGTTAGAGCTGCCAGGGGTGTGGGTTTGGCAGGGGGATGATTGCTTGGGGTGCTGCCCAGGATTGAGGGCTGGTGGCTGGAACAATTCTCTCCATGCCCAAAAGCAACCGAGTAACTGTGCTGGAGGCTGTTTGGTGGCCACAGCTTCACTGGCATCTGTGCTCAGTGCTGTCCTCAGTGTGGTGTCCAGGAGTCTCCACTGGAATTGGAACGTTCCTGTTACCTCAGCAGTGTCATTAAAAACAGAGTTTGGAGGCTGAGGGTGCAGATTTCCAGAGTGGAAGACAGGCAGTTACCAGTGGAACCTTGCTAATGTGAGCAAGCCCTTTGCAACAGGGGAAATCAGTAGAAGTTAATGTCACTTGTACTGTGGTAGCCTCTGGTGCAAATATGTGTCATGATATTTGAGGAGTTCTCATTGAAAGCATGTTTTATACTAAAATACAAACATTTTGGATTGTCCCTAGTAAAAAATCCTTGTGGAACAGTGGAGCAATCAGCAAGATTTACCTAATGGATGATTAAATAGTTTGATGAAGTTTCACAGAACACACTACTTGTCATTAAGTGCAGGTTATAAAGTATTTGCTGAGAAATGTTAGAGAACATTATCAGAAGCTTATTGGAATTTGTTGTGTTCTTCTGTTTGCTAATTGAGAGGATGGGTTGGGGGTGGGAGCTGGATGGGATTTGGGTTTGGCTTTCCTCCCTAGCAGTAGAATAGGTTTAATACCTATTGGCAAACTACAGTAATACTCCTGAGTACAGTTATCACTTGATTTCTGACTCTTCACAGCCAAGGCAGAAACGGGTTGTGATTTTTCCTCTGTCTAAACTTAATGTGGTTTGAGTTCAGGTGTGTTTCTGGATCTTCACGGTTCAGAAACTGGTGATTATGTTTTGAAATGTAACTGTGGTTCTAAATTCCAGATTATTTTGAGGGGTTGTGCATTAGTAACTGATTTGCTATTGTGGATGCTGCTGGAGGTACCATGTGAATGAGAAAAGTATCTAATCAGAGGACGTGGCCCGCACTCCCAATTTCTTTAAGTAGTGCAAAAGTAGTATAACTGATACTGAGATTTCTGAGTTGTCATATCTGAATTGAGGTTCAAGTGTCATTTAAATGACACTGGAAACAAGAGGCACATGAACATGCACAGCAGCACTGTGGTAGTTTTTGGAATCAGGAAGGTTTTGGTTCACCAATCACTGTTGTCTCCCACATGTTAATCTTATCCAGGTCAAGTGACAACACACTAATTTCGAATTAGCTGGAATACAGGGTCTGAAGTGTGTTGCTTTTGTCCTTGGGTGGTGGGGACAGGCAATACTGTAAGGGCTGTCAGGAAATATTGACAACACATTAAAGATCTGAATATATCTTGCAAGATAGTCCCTTATGGTTCTTCTTATTAGGAACATTTATTTTATTAAACCGTAAAAGCCTTGTGGAAGGATGGAGGCTGGAGCATGAATACAGAGTTGTGTGCATCTCCTGTATGAGACAGGCAAGGCAAATGTTGTATTAAGGAGTGTAATTCTGATTTTGTTTTATGCTAATTACACAGATATCTCTGTCCTTTGGGGGAATTAGGTTAATTTTTTTACTTGGCAACTTGACATCTCTCTTTCTAAAAGTTTCTTCCCTCCCTACTGGCGCCAACCTTGAGTGCTCTCTCTCTTTCACAGCTTGAGTTCTCTGAAGCTTTTCTTTGCCTCCTCCCCAGCTGTTTTGGCCTTGGCAGGATTTACCTTTCTTTGTCTCCAAAATACGTGACATAATACTTTTAAATAGATAAATGATCAGGTAGATTCTCTACTTTTGAACTGCCTCCATGTCCAATGGTGAAGCTATTTTTCCATCAGTCACCCTCTACTGTGCCATGGAAAATTGCTGTCACTGCTCACTGATGGAGGACAGCAAGTAGCCAGAGCCCACACTGTTCCTTCCTTCAGTGGTACAGATCTGTCTGTGGTGCTCAGGACTGTAGTCCTTAAGTGGACTTAAAATTGAGACCTAATTGAGCAGAAAGGTGAAAAGCTGAGTGTCCTCAGAACACCCTTTGTTCAGATTTGTCGTGTCGTGCCTGTCCTCAGAAATGTCCAAATGGTACTTCAGAAATAGGGCTCCTTCACAAAGCCTTTCACACGTCTGAGTTTGCCATCTTGTGCCTACCCTGTTTTTGTGCAGCTTGTTTAGACAGCACGGGGATGATGGAGGAAGATCTGTAACAGCTCCACATCTTTCCTTTGCATTTAATATGTGTGATCTGGTGAGGTCATTAGGGCAAAAATAAAGTAGGCAAATACTCCTACTGAAAGCCTGGATGTATATGATTACATGTGTTTGGTAAATGCTATCTTATTTCCCTTTTTATCGTGCAGTTGGAAATGTAGCATAATAGTTGGTCTTAAAAGTGGATGTGTTTTTGTGGTTTTTTTTTAAAAGACAAGAACCTAATCATTATTTTCATTATGCAATTATTTTGAATACTTGCTTTTAAACACTGTCTTGAAATCATGCCCATAATGACTATAAATAGGGCTTTCATTAACACAGTGTTTTCTCAAGGCAGTAGAAGTCTTTGAGAGCTGCAAATATGAAGAAATTGCTTAATTTGCACTCACCAAGGATTGCGTGTTCTAAATTAGCTATAAATTCTTTTTCACAAGTGGGGAACATAAAGATGCTCTGTAGGAGCAAAACCTAGTAAATGAAGAGAAATTAGGACAGAACTAAAATTCATGGGCCTGAAAAGAGAGAAAATGTTCATTAGCAGCTACAACGTGCGTTGGCTGCCTGTTGTCCTGGAATTCCGGTGGAAATGGTGTCATCCTCTGTCCAAGAAAGGCATCACTGGATTGTGCCCAGTTATCTTCATGTTTTGAGAGTGCACTGATGGGACTTTGGTGTTTGTACCTTCAGGCTCAGGACTCACAACATCAGCCTGTTCCCTGTGAGCTGTCCCAGCACTCTGGCCATTTATTGTTCCAGTGCTTCTTACCCAACAAGTGTGTGGTGCTCATTGCTCACAGTTACAGCTGGATGTGGAGGCTTGTATTTTTGTGTTTTGGCATCCTGAAGGTCACACAGGAAAGCCAGGAATCCAGACCTGTCTCAGGAGTGTTAGACAAGTTTGGATATGATGGGTGGGGTGAAACTTGTCTCGTGTGGAACGTTGAAGTTTGAGTCATGTCAGTCAAGGGAGAATCTCCCTCCTACAGTGACCCCCCGGTGTTAGTATTGGTTTAGTCCCTAAAAATTGTCAGGTGCTCATGAAACTGAGCACCAGAGTATTCCAGTACCTTAGTTTACTGCCCTGAATATCCTATATTGCCTTATTCTCCAGAGATTGCAAACACCTGTCATTAAAAAAATTGACAGTGTCAGTGTTGGCTTTCCAACCTGGAAACACGACTGTAATTCCCCAAGGAAAGCAGAAGATAAGACACAACATATGTAAAACACTTTAAGGAATGTACAACCAAACTTGTCCTATTGTCATTGAAATATAAAACCCACATTAATTTAAAATGTTCTTACGAAGAATTCAGATTTGATACCAGATCATTTCAATATCTCGATTAAATTTTGAGGCATTTGCTTCACTTTATCTGGTGTGAAACTGAAGTTTTGGCTGCAGTGGATTCCTGAGACTTTACTGAGGTAAAGTGAGGAGCAATCTGTGCTTTGTACAGATTTTGACTGAATTTAATTACAATATGGTTTCTCCTTTCCAGCAACAATCTCTTCTCTGCTGTTTTTTTTTAATCACTCTTAAAAATAACTGAAATGTGTGACTTATCTAATTAGTGAGCAGTAGCTTGTGTGTCAAGTTCTGGTTAACAGTACTGGGAATTCTGTTTGGCTGGTTTAAAGTGTCTGATACCCTGTATAACTAAATTGGTTTCTCTCCTCTGTGCCCCCTCAAATGTTGGATCTGGGGTGTTTGCTTCCATATATTCTTTTGGTTTATATACTGGCTTCAAATCTTCCAGAATTTCGCAAAAGATAAACAGTTGTCCAAGGGTGGATTCCTTTGCTTCTGGACAGTGAACTGAGGACCCTGCTGGTAGTCCTGATGTGATTTTGAGTTTACACTACTGGATTTGAATGCACCTCAGCTAATCGAGTAATCCACAGGAAGTTGGGAAATCATCCAGTTCTGGAAAGTTCAGTAGCTTGGTGTAACAGGAACTCTGTGAGGGATGTGCAGAGTGCCAGCTTTCAGGGTGCAGGGAATGCTTTCAGCTGGGATGATGGAAAGGAAAAAAGTATTTTGCAGGTAACAGCAAAACTCCAAGCCTCTCTATGGTCCCAGGTATGGAAACAGCAAAACTCAGAGTCTGACTGGTTCCAGGTCTGGAAGCATTTGGACTGTCTCTGCTGCTCAAAATCCCAGCAAGCTTCCTTTGAAAAGCTGCTGATGAGTTCAGTTAGTTTTCAGTGCAGCTATTTAAAATGCTGTTACACAGTGAAATGAGCTCCCCTTCTGCTGCTCCTCAGCTGAGCTGCTGCAACACCCAAAATAGACATTTGGGACTTGAGGAAAATGAGGGGAAAAGCGGCTCTGCCTTACGAACAGAGCTCTCTGCTGGAGGCCAGGTGTGCTTTTTAAGCAACATGTACATCCTGCTAAGAGGCTCAGGCACTTGATAGGCATCTCCTGAGGAGGGCTGGCTTCAGGGAGCTTTCCAATGGACTTTCTGTTTAGTTTCCTTCTGAAAGGATGAAATATTGTCCGTTAAACAACATTTAAAATTATATTACCAATATTCCTTTATTTTTACAAATATTAGGCCTGTGTTCTCTAAAACAAGTTCTATTAAAGGCTTCTCTATACCTGAGTTTTAGTTCTCCAGGGAAACCAGTACTTAAATTATGTGATGCCACTCTAAGTGCTTCTATTCCTGTGTCACCAGCACAGAGGGTTGGGTTAGTTTTAACTGTGCAGCTAACAGATTGTTAAATGCTTTTGTTGGTTCAAATGTACCCTTCAATCATACATCCTGTAGTAAAAGTCTGGTAATCTTTTCTTTTTTAAGGAACAGTAGTAATAGAAGAAGGGCTCTGGGAGGAAAAAGAGCAAATTAATGCATAATAAGGTACTAAAATGGCTCCGGGAGGAGAAAAAGCATATTAATGTATAGTAACTTATTAAATGAAAGGCAAAAAACGACCAGTGGCTCATTTCAAAATATACTTTTATAGGTCCCAAGATAAAAGATGAAAACCCAATGTGTTTTAAGCTGCTTACAGTGGGTCATCAGCTGGTACCTGTTCCCTGGTAGAGGCAATGCTTTTTTTTTTTTTTTTTTTTTTTAATGATCATTTCTCCAGGTAGGTTTCAGGAATAGAAAGAAAATTTATAAAAAGCATGTGATGTTGCCAAGGAAATTAGGACACAAGAATTTAAAATGTGGGAGCAGGCTGAGAGAGCGAACTGCTTGGATTCTGCTGAAGCAGAGGGATGCTTCCTTCCTGCTATAGTCCTGATCAATGGAGAAGGGAAATCAAGGACCGGCCCGAAGAAAGTGGGAGAGGGTACAATCCTGCAGCCCAAAGCACCTGCTGTTCCTGTCACAGAATTCTCAGTGATAACTGTCAAAGCTTTCTCTTGTACAGACTTTTGTTACCACACCTGTACGTTGAGTTTAACCCACCCTTCTCTGTTGTGTTGTCCAGCGGCCCCTGCAGTCCTTTGGACAGGCAGCAAAGAGGTCCAAGGTACAGTAGCCCTGTGTTGGCATGCAGAGGGAGCCCTTCATGCTTGGGGAGCTTTGTTACTTTGTGGAAAGTGCCTTTAGTTTTATTTTCTGGCATCGTAGCTTTGTTTTATTCTGTTGGGTTTTTGTCGTGCCTAGTTGTCTGCTTTTGTGATTTGCCTTCATATTTTTAGTGGCTTTTTATTGTTATGGAGAGAAACACTTTTCCCAAACACTTTTATTTACTTTTCATTAGATGTGCTCTATTGTGCTGGTAGTGCCTTCAAAAGCTGCAATTGCTTGGGTGTTTTCATCCTAAAAGAATTATTTATTCTACTGAAAACATTAAAAATGCAGTTTTCAGCCATTTTGTTTTACATAAAATGAATGGAAAAATAACGGCTTATGGTATATTTATATAACTTTTTATGAGCCATAGTTTTTAATTTTACATACTTTCCTTCAGTCAAACACAAAGTTAAAGTTAGTTCGGAGCCTTGCTGTATGTGAAGAGTATCCACCACCTCCCACAGCTGAAATATCACAGGACCTCCAGGTAAAAACCACATTACTGAAGTTTCTGAAACAATTTCAAGTAACTTGTTCAAAAGAAAATCTTTTGGGTATTCTTTAAATATGTGGGCACCGCCTGGTTTTAATTTTTTTTTCGTACAGCTCTAATAGAGGTGATCATGTCAGATGAAGAATTTGCTGCTTTTATGTTTTGCTGACTCTGCTGGTTGATATCTGGGGACAGGAAGAGCGGATTTGTTAGTTTAACTTCTTAGTCTTACAGTGCATTTGAAGGGCTCTTACCCTGCTCAAGTGCTGTCTGCAATCAGTAAGCCAGAAACATTGTGATTAGTATGGAGCACAATTTATCAGCTTTTTGTATTTAGGAAATGGAAACAGTTGTAAGTTCTGGTGTTGTAGCTGAATTCCTGCATGTCAGCCACAGTTGCTGGTGGCTGTGTAACACCTACCTGGGTGTGTCTGAAGACTAATGTATTAGGGTGATGTAACACACCTAAAGTTCTTACATGCTGAACAAAATATGTAAAAATACTTGAGAGAATTTAAACAAAATCCAATTTACCTGACTTTACCTTTATACCAGTCTGGATCTTCAGAGCAAAATCCTATTACTGGCTGTAGGTTGTATGTATGAATGAGGCCATCAAAGTGCTGCTGTTTTTTCACACCTGTCAAAACTGAAATGATCCTTTGCTGTTATTGAGAAGCTTCTAAACTCTCTTTTTGTGAAAACTCACTTTTGTTAAGAAGGAACCAGTAGAATAGCAGGTGTGAAGGGGTTTTGCTGGGGGAGTGGTTAATTCACTTCTGAGAAAGGACAGGCATTGAGAACTCATGTAGGTGTTTGTCAAGGTAGTTAAAATTCTTTTAGGATTGAAGCACAGAGTATCCAGGTTTGGGGTTTCTTTCCTTGGGGAAAATGAAAAAACAGTATTTTTGTAGGCCTTCAGTACTATACCACAATTTGAAGAGTTGAAGAGGGAAATTCAGAAACCAGGCCTGCTAATTTGATGAAAATCTATGTCATAGATTGGAACAGGCTGCAGAGCAAGAGATTAAAAGCCAACAGAAAAGCTAATGCTATTTACAATGACTTACATCCCTGTTGCAATGTTTTGTGTAAGATAATAGGCTGAGGGATGTAGCTGAGGCTGAATTGTTTAGTCTGAAGCAGTGGGGTTTAACTTTTCCAGTCACAGTAGCCAATTACAAGAAGACAGAACCCTGATTTGGTGGATGGTTCATGCAGGGTGTATTTCAAACATGAGGCATTAGGCTTTTCCAGCCTCCAGGACTATGCAGGACTATGCATTGAGTGGTTTAAAATCAGATATTTGTAATAAGTGTTCTCTGCAGATGGCATTTGTCACCAAGTCCTCTGGGAATCTGTCCTTGGCTGTGCACTGCCAGGTGGTTGTGGAAAGGAATTATTGTGGTAGTAGGAGGGAGGTAAAGGCCTGTTCCACAGAATGAATTTAATTGTGATAATGTAAGATGGTACAAAAGGAATCCATAAAGCAAATTGCCTGTTCAGAAACAGAATTAGATCTAGCTGTGAGTTTTCTTTGGAAGCAGTAATCTAGAAGAAATGAATCCCAATAGCTGTGCAAGTGATTGTGAGAACAAATTTAGTTCTTCTCTACCTACAGAGTGGAGGAATGCTTGTTGGAGGGTTAGAATGGGAATTTGTTACAAGTTCTGATGCTGGAGTGCACATCCTATGGGACACAAGTCTTGCATGCCCTCTGTAACAGCTCGGGCAATTTCTTCACCCATTTTGCCTTGTTTCCCAAACAAGGAGGCATGGAAGAGTCCTTCCATAACCACCAGTTGGCTGCTGGCTGGCTCAAGCCCCCCAGTCTGAAGCATTAATTGTGCTTGGGACATGTGGGGGATGCAGTGGCTCAGAGAAGGGAGACAACCCTCCCTGGCAGCAGGGAAGTCACCTCTGTGACACTTCCCCTTGCTGGAAGAGTCACTGCTCTGTTGTTATCAGAGATTGCAACTGAAAAGTGGCTCCCAGCTTTGTGTTAATGCTTAAAATGGATTTTAAGACACAGGAAAAAAATCATGTTGATGTTGCTGATGATAGTTGAAGAATCCCAATTTTTTATTATTAGAAAGTGTAGCCTTGATAGGATGGAAAATGCATATACTCAACTAGGAACTCGTGTGAGTTTTGGGATAACTTTGTAGTTGTGCCTGTGACTGTCCTCCAGTCAGCCCTTCCACCCCAGTGTGTGCAGCAGCTCCAGCAGGGTGAAGTTCTAATACAGGTGTGTGTAGAAGTCACTTCAGCAAGTCCCTGCTGCCATTGCTGGCTGCTCCTCTTTTAAGGCTGTGATGGGAGATAGAGCAAAGAAACTCTCTGGAACAGATCAATCTGTTTTCTGATACAGGAGTTTCTATTTTCCTGAGTAATTGCAACAGGAAACAAGATACTGTTCCTCACTGAGAAACCCAGGTAAGAGCCTCACGAGTTGTTAATCCTTGTTAAAAAGCACTGGCAGTCCTTTAGTAAAAAGTGCTGTGAAAGTACTAGCTTATACAAACTGATACATTTGATCTTTTATCTTTGTAAATACAGTATCTATTCTCTTGCCATCCCTTGCCTAAATGTTGGGTTGTTCTGACTGTGCACTCCAATAGGAAGTACAAGCACTAGCAAAGGATCATCCGTTTCAGTCCTTTTTAAGGAAGGGCTGTTTTCATATGAATTACAGTTATTAATGTGTGTTACAAGTAAGTAAATCTTTAAATGAGTGACCTTTTTTATTTAGAAAAAAAAGACAACCCAAAGGAGGGTGAGTGGGAGAAGACAAGGGTGTTAGTTTCCACTGACTTGTGTAAATTCAGGTTGGTGTTGGCTTTGGAGATTGCTGGTAAAAAGCCAAGACCCTGGAACACAGGGCTTTGAGAAATATTCCATAATGTTTCCTGATTCTCACCTTTTTTCTCAGATGTGTTAAGATGGAAGATTTTATCAGGTTTTCATGATTGTGGGGGGGTGTGCTTTGCTTTTACTTGTTTAATCAAAATTTGGTGACAATATCCTCTGCTACAGTGAAGGCTTGGGATGGGTGATCTGATTCTGTTCAGTCCCAATGCCAGCAGGGACCTACTGCAAGCAGGATGGGATTAGGAGAGTTTTATAGGGGAAGAGAAGTTAAAAGATTTCTCGGCAGCTTTGCTGTCAAGTAGGTCATATTTAATTAGATGCTACAGTTTTTATAGCATGAAATCACAAGAAAGTGCCCTTTGGTGCACAGTTCTGGTGTATCACACTTTGAAGTAGAACTGGTGTAGTAGCAGAACTGGCTGTTCAGATGGTGATTCCTTTTTTAGCTCCTGTTGGGGAAAGAAGTATGAAAATGATTACTTGCTGAGATCCTTTGACTGAACCATTGCTGTGTGCATTGACTGGAGATGAGTTTAGAACATGAACTCAATCAGTTTTCTAGTGAAGGAACATCAGACTATGAAAATTTCCCTAATTTACTGGTAGTTTTGTAGAGTATTATTGTAAAAGGGAGGATAACACATAGATGGATGGTCAAGAATAATTTCTTAATAAGACAGAAACATGTTTGTTCTTCAAATAACAGTTACACAGCTCCTGGGTGAACAGTGAATGTAATGTACTTTGGAGTGAAAATAAACTGCTCATTTGAATTATATTCAGGTTTATGAGGTAAGGAATGCTCAAGACTAAGAAAAGAATTCCATGAGAGTTCCTTGCTAGTGCCTGTGATGGTATTTATCAGGTGTGGTTATACAGGATCTCACAAGCTGAGAAGTCTTCACACTGTGGTGCTGTGTTGGGGTGTTCATGAATTCCTAAGTTTAATTAGAACATTTAGTGCGGGGGAAAATCTCTCAAAGGGAGAGGTGGTAAAACTGTCAGTGAATGTTTTTTCCTCATTGGAAGAAGTTGTTGCTCCAAAGCTGCAGATGGAAAGTGCTGTTTGACCCCCGTGGGATCCGTGCAGGGTTCCCATTGTGCTGCACAGGCAGGAGTGGCTCAGGGTGGACATGTGGAACAGGCTCCAGCCTTGGAGAATCCGGACTATATTTAACTCTGGCCAGATTCCAGGGCTGAGGTCAAGCCTGTGCCATGACACAGGAGGAGAGAAGCTCAGAGCAAGTGCCTGGATGTGGGTGAGAAAGGGTTTGAAGGAAGAGCGAGATCTGCGTGGGAAAGGATCAGGTGCAGGGCAGGAGAGGGATGGGCAAGAATGGACGAGGGGCAGGATCTTTGGATTGGGAAGGGTCAGATGTCCTCGAGATGGGAAGGTGACAGCATCCACTCAGCTGGCATCTGGGGGGAGCAGAACTGACATTTGAGGGAGTTCAGAGGTAACAGGGAAGGCTCTGACAGGACTTTGCCAGTCCTGCTCTTGGAGTCACTCAGACACGGAGTCTCCATCACTCCAGACCTCCCCTGGCTTTGCTGTCTGAAGGACATCAGCCCTTCACTGACAGTCCTGGGAAAGAGTAAAGCAGGAAAAACAAACTGCAGTCTCACTACTCAGGGAACCATTATGTCACTAATTTCAAAGGGAAACTCTTTTTGCTGTGTTTGAGAGACAAGTTTTATGATCGTTCACCTGCTTGTATAAAACCAGGGATTTTGAGATGATTGCACACAAAGCTCCTCTGTCAAAATACACAGGTAGTTAAGGATCTAAGCCTTGATGACAGGTTTGCAAATTTTACCTTGATATATTGTACTGGAAATATTTCCCCTATTTTTTGTGGATCTGGAAATGCTGGTCTGTCTTACATTGAAAGTTTTTTTTTTCCTTCTTAGTATAAACCAAATTGAAACTTGAAACAAGCTTTCATAGTAAAAGCAATGAATGGGGGTAAAAAGCATTGTGGATGATGCATTACTAAAACATAGAGGCTGTATAAAATTTATACACCTGAAAAACTGGAATCTTTTCTTATGTCTATGAATTAAGATAGTTTATATTCATTTTGCAATAGCATTCCTGGAAGTGTGTGTAAATCTAAAATGTGTGTGGTCCTTTCTCTGCCTTTTCTGTACTTTTTGATTTACTAATAAGTAATTTCATTGTATGGTAACACAGAGCACATGTGGGATTAAAAAGAATATGAAGACAATTTTTTTTTCTTCATTGTTCTGTAGGTAATATAGTACAGAACAGTTCTTCTTCAGGTATTGCATGAAATGATTTGTGTGGTGACTGGTTTTTACTTTTGACAGGAGAAAATTCAGATCCAGTTGTCACAGTCCTTTGAAAAAGAAGAAAAACCTGCAAAAGATGAATCAGAAAAGGAAAAATCCAGTGATAAACTGTCCAGAAAAATGTTATCAAGAGGTTTGCTATCTGTCATTGTCCTTTTAAATGTACTGTGTGGCTAAAGAACATATGGAAATGCAGTTCTGCTTCCAGGTCTGCATTGCAGAACATGGACACGAGCTGGAGAAGAGAGTTGGTCCCAGAGGACACGGTGCTTTCAAGGCTCCATCAAACACATGCAATCCAGCAAATGCTTTCCCTTTCTCTCCTGCCTGGCTGTGCAGACCAGCAGCAAAGCTGTTGTGTTGCCTCACTTGTGTCCAAGTGTTCCTTGGAAAACTGACTTTACCAGTCAGTGCAAGCTCCTGTCTCACTCCTAGACTTTGTTACAGGACTTGTGAAACCTAAGTGAGAATGGCACAGCCACCTTTGTACTGTTTCTGAGCTTTATTCAAAAGAAGTCCGTGTTCTCATTTGTTTATTTTACTTCTGAGAGTATCAGATTTTTTTTTGCAAAGTTTTGGAGTGAGAGTGGAACTACATAAATAAAAAGGACAAGTATTGTGTTTCCACTTAGATATTATTGCATTCTGCATTGAAGATCTAGTCTATCTGCTGGAAAACTTTAGGTTTTAGTCTGAAAGAGAGCTAAATATCTTAGATCACTGTATCTTAGATCACACAGTGTAAAGGAAATACCTTTAAAGACAGACTTCTCTTTGGGACAGGGGGCACTTGTCCCCCTCGTGTCCTGCAATTCCACATGGCCTTCCTCATGTGGCATTTCAGTGCAGCTTGTCCCAGCTGGCAGCCAGGTATTCCTGAAATAAAAAGCACTGGAATGGAGAACTTTACTTGCATTTATAAATCTCAGTCTTTGAAATGATGCCTTAAAAACCCCACAAATACCCCCCAGGTAATGATGAGGAGTTGAGAGCAAAGTGACAAAATGCCTGTGGTAGAGCTGTTCTAAATTCAACCAGTATCTCCTCTGGAGGTTCATTACTTCCCAATATAGGATGTGCTAAAATAGAAAATTATGGAATTTAAGCATCAGTCTTCTAGTAATTATAACTAAATCAGTGCTCAGTTGCAAATTGAGAAAATTAAATAATCATTGAATCTCAAAGTTATTTTACCAGGCATAGCACTTTTTTTTCCTTCACCTCCTCAGAATCAGGAGTAATCCCAAACCATAAATGCTCAGACTGGGACCTAAGCATAAGTTTGAGTTGTGCCTAACTAAGCTGAGACTAGGTTAACACATAAGTAGTTCTTGGAAGAAATCTAGTTCCAAAAATACTGTTAAAATATCTGTTGGTTTGAATTCTAGAACCTGGCACCTGAAGGTGCTCATACAAGGGAAGATTTGGTGTTAAATCATTTCTTCCAGGGGCAGATTTTAGAGGATAATGTGTAACTTCAAATACTTTCTGTCACTGAAACCTGAAAGGAGAGGAAGGTTGTGAGATTTCTTTTTGAAAACATCTAAACATGACATTGAGAAAACAAAGCCCAACAGAACAAGGGTTTTTAGTGATATAAACCAACATTTTGTGAAGGTTCAAGTGTCACATTCTGAATTACAATATTTCTTTGGGCAACATCCAGTAATTCTGTAGATTGGCTGCTGCTGGTCCACAGGTGTGAACACACCAGGACAATGTAGGATACTGAGGGAATGTGGAAGGCTGGTGGAAATCAGGTGTCTCAAGGTGATCTACTGCAATCTACAGCCAGTTGTTAAGAGATTGGTGGTGTCACTGAAGCTTTTCCTTCCCTGTTACACTGGAATCAGGGGATGGTGGGTGGAGGTGTTTAATTTTGGGAATAATGTGCTTAACAGTTACATAGTATTGATCCAAATATATATTATGTCCAGCAATAATTGGGAAAAAGTAGTATTAGTGTTTCTTCAGAGTGTAATTTTGCTTTCTTCCCCCTCACCCTTAGATTCCAGCCAAGAATATACAGATTCCACTGGTATAGATCTTCACGAGTTTTTAGTAAATACATTAAAAAACAATCCCAGGTAAGAATCAGTTATGTCAACTTTCTTCATGTTTTTCTTTCTTCTTGTTGCCTGAGGTGTCACACTACCTGGTTTTTGTTTGTGGTTTTATTTTTTCCCCTCTCACATGTCTAACACCACATGTCAGTTCTTCAGGAAGAGGTTTTGTTGCACAGGCCATCTCAAACACCAATCCACTGTAATTGGGGTGTTTTTTGAGCACAGGTTCAGGACATTGAAATATGATTTTATGTTTAATATGCAAATAATGTGTTCATTCTGTGTGTGGTTCTCTCCCTGAAGGAACTCTAATGCAGTGTCTCTGGAACTTGTACTCTCTAAGCACCTGCTTGTTTGAGACCAGACTGCCTTCTCTGACTCTACTCTGTCTGGCACTGAATTTGTAGATAAAGGCATTGTTTTTAAGCTGTAGTATATAACTATAGTTAGAGATCTTCACTCTGCACATCAGAAACCAAATCTGACCTCATCCAAGTCCACCATTTGTTAGCAACAGAGTTTACCTGGCTCTGTGTTGAGGTTTGCAGCGTGTCACAGGCTGCCTTGGTTGTCCTTCCCCTCCGTGGGGTTTTGTACTGGGTTTGTGGCTGTACAAGGCCAGAGGTTAACTGGGTGCAATTGTGTTCTGTCACAAAAGCTGTTTCACTGCTCTTTGTTATTAATTCGTATTATAGTTAGGAATTCCAATGCAATAATTTATTGGGATTCCATTTTATTGGCAAAAATTTTTAAAATGAGCCATAATAATGGGCCAAAGCCATAGTCCTGTAAAATTAGAAAGACAGACTTCTGTGAGACTCTTAGGTCGTTCCTATTTGAAGTCATAAAACATCCCTTAAAGTGGAAATAAGGAGTTGTAGGTGTAGCTTAGTTCTGTGATGTGCACAAATTGTGAACTGTGCAGCAGTGAATTCCATTGCCTGTTGATGGTTCAGGAGAACCAGCATAAGCAGTTCCAAGAACAGTGTTCATTTCTACCACCTTTGCATTTTCAATTCCTCGTCACATTGCTCCATGTGCCACCTTTAACCCCCTGGTTGCTGGTGTTATGCCTCCCGTTCCCAGAGCCCTGTCACTGTTTTCTCAAGGACTGTGCTCTCTGTTGAGCCTCCTGGGCAGAGACTTCTTGGAGGGTCTTTGTGCTCTGATTTCTGAGCTGAGAACAGCACGCTTCATTAGGCAGGCCCAAGTCAATATAGCTTAGCAAAAAAAGAATACTTTGTCCTAAAAATGCTGCATTTGACACCTGGTGGTCCTGTTTACAGTCTGCCATCACCCCTTGATCACAGCTCTGATCTGTGTATTCCTAAGATGAGTACAACCACAGTTATTGGAGTGTCTCATATGTGAGTTGCTGTGTTTTTATTTTCAGGGACAGAATGATGCTGCTGAAATTAGAACAGGAAATTTTAGATTTCATTGGTAATAATGAGTAAGTACTGTACTCTCATAGGAAAAAAGAATTCAAGAGTGTTCCTGTTTGTTTAATAAAGCTACTATTCCTTTCTTCCAGAGTTCCAAGAAAAAAGTTTCCCCCAATGACATCTTACCATAGAATGCTGTTGCACAGGGTAGCTGCTTACTTTGGATTAGAGCACAACGTGGACCAGAGTGGGAAGTCAGTCATAGTAAATAAAACTAGCAATACAAGAATGTAAGTGTAAAAGTCTTGAAAAAACCATTTTGATGCATAGATCTGACACCTGGGATATCTGATGCACTGGTGCTGTAGCAGGTGGGGTCTGTCTCCTCACTGGGAACAGGCATCAAGGAGAGGTGGTTGTAACATCTTTACTGTTCATGTTCCAGTGCTGTGTAATCATGTCATCTGTTTCATGTTTAACTCTTCTGGGGAACAAGGGATGTTACCTCTAAGTTAGGAATTTTGTTGCTTTTCTGGCAGAGGTGCATTGCTAGCTTTATTCCTATGAGATACGAATTTATGTCAACTGTTTATTTGTTTAAAGATTTACACCAGTGAAGTGTACAAAGTACATTCTTTGTTTCTTTTGGAAAGCAGAACCAGCCTTATCTTAGAATGGGTGAAGGGAGAGGATAAGACTTGCACAACTTTGGCTTTTGTACTGTAAAATTTTACAGGGAAAATTCAGGTGTTGAAGTTCTTTATCAGCTGGAATAAAGTTGCTTACGGATCTCACATGTCCTTACAAATAAACACAGCAGGGAGGACAGGCAGCAGTGGAAGTGTCAACCAGGTTAACAAACCATGGTATGGTGCTTTACTGGGAGGGCTGGGGCGTTCTTGGAAAACCCCCAGGAAAACCCATATTGCAAAAAAAGGAGAGCACTGGGGCCACAGCAACCCCAAAACCCGGGTGGAATTGAGGTTTTCATTCAAAGGAGCCACCTGTTCTCTCTGTTCTCTGCACTTGCCCTGTCTTCTCATTCTCTCTCAGAAAGACTAAAGTCTAATGTGTTGACATATTTATGCCACCTAGTTTCTACTTTTAACTTAAAGAATTTGCCTGACACCGTTTTTTTGTGGTTTTGAACATGACAACAGGAGTTGACAGTGCCTGCATCCTAATCCCAGTCTCTTTGTACACTCTCTGTAGCTTTGGGAGAAAAAAATCTAATTGTCCACCCTAGTTTTAGAGTCAGTAGAACTGAAATGATATGCCACGATGAAATTTCACTTAAGTAGACAATTTCTCCTCAGAAGTTTTTAGAAAAATATATAGAGCCTAAATATATGATAAATACTTACATTACTTATGTATGTGTTTGCTTTGGCTGTACGTTCTATATCTAAACTGACTTAGAAAGCCAGGCATTTGCATCTACTAGCATCTCTAGACTGAAGCTTCAATTGTGGAATAAGAACTAATAAAAGATTATTTCATTTTTATGGCTTTTAGTCCGTATTTAAATAGCTGACTGCCTCTGAAAGCCCCTGTAGGTGTAGTAACTAATTAGCAGGCATTTCATCTAACCTGCAGACATAAGGATTCTTGATGTTTTCAACATTCTTATTTTAAATCTCTTTGGATATAAAATAAGAATTTAGCAAGAAAACCTGGGAGATGTGCTCCATGTGGAATAAAGCCCAACTTACCTTTTCCTCATAGGCAGGTCCCGGCTCCATCGCCGCTCAGTGATGTTTCTGACATCAACCACCCAGTGCTCACTGGGACGACTCAGTGGAGTGGGAGTTGGTGATTGCAGGGCAGTAAATTCAGAGACCTTTAAAAGAAAGAGGTAAGACAGTCTAAAGGTTCTCTGAAATGCCTGCTAATTATGCCTGGGCAGCCAGTAACTAGTAGTTAGGGCTGGCTGTTCTGTAGAAAAGCTCTCCTCGCTCTACCCAGGTGTCCTCGGTAATGAATAAATAACAGAAACAGAGAAGAGTGTGCATTTGTTTTGTCTTCTGTTGGGCAAATACTTCCTGATTGTCTGAACTCTTCTCTTATGACAGCAGAAATTTTATTGTCCAGGAACTTGGTATCTCTTTTTAATAACAGGAGTTTGCAAAATAATCACTTTTTCTTTCACAAAGTAGATAAAATACCAAAGCAATATCTGTAATCTGTTACTTCACCCTCTCCCTATGATCATGTGAAGCTCTTGCTTGCCTGCATTGTACTGTTCTTCTCTTACTTATTTCTACTTAATTGTGTTTTAGAAATTTCTGAGTTTCAGTGCTCTCTCCTCTATCTTGTCTTCTGTTTTCCCTTGCAATGAACTTTGAGGTATTGCAGCTCTAGCAGCAAACACTTGTCTGCACTTCCATGCATGCCCAATATCCATTGCATGGCACTAGTTGGGATTCCAGAGCACTTCTGATTCCCCAAGGGCATGTGATTTGCTTGCCACCTTAACTGGAAATTGCAGAAAAAGCTTTGAAGGCAGAAGAGGTTTTTAAAAGCAGGTTTGTTATGCCTCAGGAACAGGACTTGTCAGGGGTGCGCCTCATCTTTTCCATTGCCTGGACAGGCCAAATCTGTCACTTCAGTTAGAATATTAAGTATATTTAACATTATCCTTGAGCATATTTCGGTTTGCTCCACTTTGTCCAGTATATGTTTACAAAACCAGACATCTTTTCTTTGTGACACCTTTTCCCAGACCTGACCAAAAGTTTTGTGAGCACATAAAGGACGAGAAGAGCGATGACTTCCAGAAGCGGTACATCCTTAAAAGAGATAACTCGAGTTTAGACAAAGATGACAACCAGGTAAAAGGCACAGCTTATTTCCTTCCCCTTGCTGCATTTGACTGTATCCATACTATTTTCCTGTAGAAGTTGACACTGTATCACTTACTTCAGATGAGGATACGATTAAAAGACGACAGAAGAAGTAAATCCATAGAAGAACGTGAAGAGGAATATCAGAGAGCTAGAGAAAGAATATTTGCACAAGATGTATGTATCAAAGAAAACCTTTCACTGTGTTCTGTGAGTACTTCACACACATACGGGCACATGTGGGTTTGTTAAAGGATACTTCTTTCCAGGAAACTTTCTGTTTCCAAAGGGGACTGAGCAGATAAGAATCATTAGTGTGCTCTAAGTGAGTTTTAAATTACATTGAAGTTACTGAGAAATCTTGTTTTCTCTAATCACTGCTGTGTGAAACCCAAGAGACCTTCAAGAACTATTTTGATGTGTTCTCTGGCACCACCTCCTTCAATGCACTTCCCCCTTTTGCGTTGTTTTTCCCCCTTACTGCAATTTAAATTCCAGAGTTCTGGTACTGCAATCAGTTCAGTTGTCGCTCAGAGCAATAATTAAAGAAGGAAAAAAACCAAGCAAAAAAACCCAAACCCTTTTCTCACTTATATCTATAGCAATCCCATTTTAAGTGGTCACAGTAAAACCATTTCAGGCCCCGTGTGTGAAATTGCAGTCAGGAATCTCCAGTCTAATCCCTGACTGGAGATACCCAGCAGGAAACCTTATAAGCTGCGATTCAATTGCAAGGAGTGATTATATTGACTCAAACAGTACAAATATGTCTTAAAAAATGTGTTACTTTTAATAATCCACATTTTCTGACATTTATCTGTAGCTCTTGCACATCCAAACCCACATTCTTGTTCTGAAGGGAGAATAATGAGCTCTGAGAGCCTAATTTATTTCTTTTTGTTCACCTTAGCTACAAACAAAAAGAGTGGGCTTTTGGATATAACATTACCTTTTCCTTAGGCATATTAATTTACCATATATATATAGTTTGCCATTTACCATAGGAGGGGTTCTAGATGCCATTCATATTAATTTCTGCGCTTCTTTGCCCCTCAGTCCCTGTGTTCCCAAGAGAATTATTTCACTGACAAAAGGTAAGAAAATTTGCCGTTTAATTCTGTTTTGTTTTCCTATTTTCTTAATAAATATTAAGCTGTCTTATTAAAATGTCAACAGAATCCAGGAGGAAGAAGCTAATAGTACACAGCAAAGACGACAGATACTTAGGTATTTGATGCTTTCTTTAAACCCATAACCCCTCAGTGTTCTGCATGCGTTTCACCTTTTCGTTCTTGATTTTCTTTCTTTTTTTTTTTTTCTTTTCCCTTATTTTGCAACTGGTGCTAAAAGCTGGGTTTATAAATTGCAGGATCAATAAGGAGACATCAGGGAGATCAGCCAACAGCCACCAGAGCAGCACTGAGAACGAGCTGAAGTGCTGCGAGCCCCGGCCCTGGAGCAGCACCGACTCCGACAGCTCCCTGCGCAACCTGAAGCCGGCGGTGACCAAAGCCAGCAGCTTCAGTGGCATCTCAGTGCTCACCAGGGGAGACAGCTCTGGGAGCAGCAAGAGCACGGGCAGGCTGTCCAAGACAGGTACAACAAAGTCTGTACAAATCCATGGCTCCATGGGGGTTTGATCCACTTGGGAAGCAGAGTTTTCAAGTGCGTTGTAGGTGGCTCGAAGCCGAGTGCGTTTCGTCTCGTGCAAAGGGCTGGAGAACGTTGATCACCCTGAATTTCGGTGTATAAAATACTTGGAGTTCAACTCCCCAATTACAGTGTGGCAAAGCTGCACTGTGCAGCCTTAGGAAACTGCACGGCTGTACTGCTAGCTCAGATAAAACAGCACTAAAGCCTAGGAATTGGTAGTTATATTTCTTGTGTTATCTTTCTTCTGTTAAATTGCATTGCATATGGCTAAAATGCTCTTTCAGTTTTTAGGTTGCTGAGAAATGAGGTCAGTGGAACAAAGTGTACTGTTTAATTTTAAGGTTCAAAAATGTGAGGCAAAAAAACTCCTAAGAGTCTGGGTTTCAGAGATCTGTTAACTTGCAATTAATGTGAAAACAAAATCTCAGAAGATATGGATGTGAATCTTCTGTGGGTCAAAAATGAAATGTAGTAAATATTTGTATTCCAAATGCCAACGTAATTTGATCTGATCTCTAATCTGGTTGTGGAGAATTTTAAGGTTTGTAATACGTGGATGGGTTACTGATGGACTGCTTCAGAATTTGAAGTAGAACTGTAAAAAAATCAAAATATATAATTGTATGCCTTAATAATGTTGGCTTTGATCTTATTTATAAAACTTGTTTCTAGTAAGGATCTGTTCAAATTTTTTTGCTTTCCCTAAAACCACCACTGTTTTTTAGGTATATTGCCACACTGCTCTATCTTAATGCAGTAAAACAGTTACAAATTAATCCATTGTATGCTTGTATAAAAAAAAATAGATTTCAAGTTATCTCTGCATGTGCTGTAAAACTGTGCCGTCACATGGAGTTATTTCATTTAGCAGTGCAGTAATGCTATTTGGCACAGCGTGAAAAGAAACTGCAACCTGACAATGTAGATATAAAATACATTCTTAGAAATATTTGTTGCCTAAATTTCAAGAACGTAAATGCGATTCTTAAAAATTTGCTGGAAACTTCATTTTGGCATTCTGAGAACATTCCAGGTTTGGAATGCCCGCCTGCATGGTTATTGCTTCACTGCAGTTCCAGGTTGTGGTGATTTGGCACGTGTTGAGCTTGGGTTAGTTTGTTCATTTGGATCAAGGATGTCATTGCCTTTGGTTCCAATGGCTTTGGCCTGACTTCTCTACATAATCTAGAAGGGGATACACTTGGAAACTAATCCAATCAAAGTAACTCTGGTCAGGGGAAGGTGGTTTGACAGAGCTGGGATGTGCTCTTTTGCCCAGTTTACAATTAATACCTTTGATTTTCGCTTTGTTCAGCAATAGAAAGAGGCCAAGAGCATCAGCCAATGCTTCGAGCTGTGCTCTCTTCATCAGCACAAGTAGAGGGGTTACAATTTTATGAAGGACTGCAAAGTAATTTCAAACTGTAGAGAAATTCCATCAGAGTGCTTTCAGTCTTCCTTTCTCTTCTAGATTGTATAGAGGCTGCTAATGAGGAGTTCTTTAATTTAAACAACTTTATTGTGTTTGCAAGTACTGCAAGTATCATACAGTTCTTATGAAGTCTTTGCTAAACTGTATACCTTGAGCTCTAGATGTACAGTGATCTGGGAACAGCAGTTCCACAGACCTCTCCATATTGGACGTTTGGAATATTGCTTTTAGCTGCATGTATTGGCTTTCAGGAAGCTCAGGGTCTTGTTCTCCACTGCCTTGCAATGTTTATAGTCATTCACAGCTGTAAAATGATTATTGCTTTCAATTGGCTATTTGATACTCCTTTGGAAATTTGATTTTTTTTTTTTTCATAAAGCCAGACTAACACTTCCATATTACACTAATTTTTTCTAGATGTATTTGTGATTTCAGTCTCAAAGTTATCAGAGGAGGAAAAAAATAGTTTTGTGTTTTTTAGTGTTCTGCAAATTGTCCAAAGGTGAGTCAGAGAAGATCTCTGATGCCAGTAGTAAAAAGCAGCTGGTCCTTGCTTACCTACATGTTCTGTGTGTGCAGAGCATGTGGATTTAGCCAATGTATCCACAGGGACCCGCTGGATCTGCATTGCCCCTGATTGCACAGGTGCAGCAGCTGTATGTCCATCTCCTTGATGTATCCCATCCACGTACGTGCATCCATCATTCTGGAGCAGTGACCAATTCCTTATAGGAACTCCGGATGTACAGAATCACTTCTAGATATGAAAGCTCCCTTTGCAGTGCAAAGCAGTGCTGAACTGACCCTTGGGGCACAGAAGGGACGTTGTAATGTATTTCAGGGGAGATGAAGGGGGAGTTCATTGAAAGGGTGCTGTTGAATCATGTGCTTAATGCTGAGCTTGTAAGTGCTCACCCTTATAGTGTATATTTTAAGTGAGCATGATGTTTCTCTCTGTAGGTAAAACCCTTTCTCGTTACTCCTTTCCCAGGTTCAGAGTCTTCTAGTAGTGTAGGGTCCTCCACGGGTTCTCTTTCCCACACCCAGCAGCCTGTCCCCGTGCCAGCTCTAAGCCAGCCCTCTCCTGGCACTCCTGCCGTCTATCCAGCTGCCAGCACTAGTAACTCTCTTTCCTTTGATGGTGGCATGAGTGGCCAAGTGGCACCTGCTGGCAGTAGCTTCTTTCTGCTTCCCTTGGAAGCGGCGGGCATCCCGCCGGGCAGCGTGCTGGTCAACCCCCAAACAGGTTGGTAGCGCTCGGGGGGTCTGTCACACTGACAACTGGGGACATGCACGAGTGTTTGCAAAGACTCACCCTCAGTGTTGTCCTGTGTCCTTTCTTTTCCTCTTCATTTTTTTCCTGTGGTTGTGTTCGTTCAGTGCACTTGATTTACCGAGAAAGCATGACTGTGGGATCGAAGGGATAAGGAAACTCCCGTGATTTTCTCGGGGAGAGTTTTAACTTATATGTGACATTTTAACGAGTGACTTGCACAAAATGTGAAAATCCTATGATTTATTATCCAGAACACAGAATAACTTAAATTATTGTTTCGGATCTTTTCAGGAGAGGGAAAAGTCTGTTTCAGTGAGGGGATAGAGCCTGAGAAAGGATTCACATTGACTGGCAAGGATTTATCATCCTTCATTTCTTTTGTCGCTGCATATTCTTGTGTCCCTGTGCTCATGGCTCTAATTTAATACAAGTGAGAGAGAGAACCATGAGCTGACCTGCTATTTCTAAACTTGTGTTGTCGGTTTAAAACAGGATTAAATCAATGTTGGTGTAATTGTCCAATCCTGATATCTTTAGTAAGCAGTGGGAAATGGATACTCCGTAATGTAGGTGCAAGGAGATATGTGACTACTTGTCTGGATGAAATGAGGAGTTAGAATTCTCTGGGCAAACTTTTACTTTATTGTAGAAATTAAGGAAAGCTTGAAAATTTTAATTTACCTTCTATGTAAAACACCATAATTTTTGGACATTATTATATTTTAATTTTAGTTTAATGATTTGTTTTCATGGCAGAAAAGAAAATGCCTCAGGATATGTTTACCATCATCCTGTAGATGGACTTTATTATGTTTGAATGTAACTGCACATGATGTTTTAAACTAAATGTTTCTGATTGGGGTTGTTAAGATGATCAGTTAGTAAATAACTTCTATAACTAGAAGATTTAACAAAGAAATAGATAAATTTCTCTTTCTCCTTAATATGAATCAATTTCTTAAAATTTGGTTACAAATGAGTTGCTGTAGGACCTAATTTTCATAGATAGCCATTGAATTTGTCATCTCAGAGCTGGGTTCATTAATAGTCTTTTATAATTATGTTAATGTCTAATGAGTGTCTAATAGAAGGTAAAGTGCACTTTAAGAACAAGGAATGTTTAGGTACAGATAAACTTGGATTTATGATGTACTGGAGTCGTCATATTCTGTAGTTGTTCCTTGGCTTTAATGTTCCAAATGACAGCTGGAGTTCAACAAACACAGTCTGGTTTCTCAGCATTTCTGACAGAGCATCCCATGGCCTGAGTCAGCAGAGTCACTCTGCTCATGAGTTGAAGAGGGTAATTAGGAAAAGACAGCTCGTACTGAGCCGCTCCAAGGAACAAGTGAAGCTCTGGTGGTGAGCAGAAAGTGAGAGCAGGAAATAGGCAAATCTGCCTCCCTGTTTCTGTGGATGTTCCCGATCCCTGGGTGTTACAGAGACACCTGTTAAGCTGAATTGAATCTCCCCTAATCACCTGCAGTCCAACTGCATGATTTGTAGCTTGTTTTTGTGAGCCTGTTCATACTCCCTGTCTGTCTCTTCCCTTAATTCTTCAATCCTTTTTTCAGTAACTGTTACATTTTATGTTGGCCAGTTGCATTTAAATATAATGGGACCAAGCAGTCTGGAGGAGCGCTAGTCTGCTTGGACAGGACCATGGCTAGGGGGCAAAGGCTTTATTTTATCTTAGTTTATACGTTTCTGGAAAGAATCTCAGACAAGAAAATATTTATATCAGAGGAGAGAAAAATCCACATCAATATTTGGCCTTAAGCATCAAAATAAGCCAATGCAGGATGTGTCATGAAGCAGGTAGACACAGGTCCTCACAGCCAGGCCATCATTCCTTCCATTTATTTGGGTTTTTTCCCAACCTAGGCACAAAAATAAATCACTGTTTGTCTATAATTTACTTTTAAGGAGTTGATTTTTCAGTTCTTTTTTTTTTAGTCCACTGCTGTAATACTGAAGTTGAAATAGGAGACTAATACTACATTATTTATTTTGAAAGCTAAAAGCCAGTTCATTTAAGAATAGGGGAAGAGAGTCCTTTAACAATAATATCATTAGCAGTCATGGGAATACCAGGGCAGCTATTGCTTTATATATTTTTTAAAAGATATTTGCCTTTAAGCTCTCCTGTGTTCTGATTGGCGTTCATATTGATTAAAGAAAATTAATTTTTAAAAGGTCCTTAAAATAGTATTTTTTTAGTAGGGTTTTTCATTATTACTCCTGTCCTTTTCAATCCACTTGATTAAAACTCAGGTTTCAAGACAAGCAGGATACAGCAAATATTTATGTGTTCACTAAGTAAAGACTGGGGTATCTTTGTTTAGCTTAAATGTTTTGGTTTTTCACTGCATGTAGTCATTACTATTATAAACGTGGTTGTGGGGATTTGGCATAAACCTGTCATATAAAACAGCATGACTTCACTTATTCTCAATAAAATTCTATTATTTCATCCATTTTGTAAATATATTTGTGTGTTTTCTCCAAGCTCAGATGGTGCAACTGGTTGTTTGTTCTCTTCCACCTTTCCCAGGGCAGCCATTCCTGAATCCAGATGGCACTCCAGTTGTGTACAATCCTCCTATGCCTCAGCAGCCTGTTAGGACCCAAGTGCCTGGACCTCCACAACAGCCACCTCTTCCCACCCCGGCTCAGCAACAGCCCCCGGCAAACCCCGTCCTGTCGCAGGTGACGTGGCACATCCGTGGGGTGGGGATGGAAAGGGACCAGGAGCAGGGCTCTGCCTCCACCCCCTGTGTCTGGGCAGGAAAAGGGAAGGTTCTCTTCCTTTCCACAGCAGCTATTTCAGGCACCAAGCTACTGCCCGTAGTCTCCTGTGATATTATCAGATGATTTTCAAATATTATCTAAAAGTTATTTATAGAACTTAATCTAAACCTTTACCTTTGTTCATTTTCCCTGTTTAAAACTTCTGTTCAGATACCTGTGTATCCTTTTGAAAAAGGCTCATTTGTACTCTTTCTAGTTCACAGAAGCGTATCTGTGGTATTTGCTGTTGTCTTCACAAATCCTTTACTAATTCTCTCATTGCCTTCTCAATGGATGCTGGAGTTGAAGCTGCCTGAAATACTATCAACAAGGATACTCCTTCAAATACCACAATCTAGAGAAAATATTTAAGTGCTGTTGAATAAACAAAAGTAATATGTTTGAATCTGTAGTTAGCAGTAAATTCATTCTGCCTTTAGGTGCTTTGAAAGAGCTTGTATTTAAAATGCATATGTAGTTTTTAATCTATAATGTAAAAAAAATATCTCTAAAGGAAACAGTAAATGTTAAATAGAAGCAATTTGCTGACATAGCTAATATAATGTATAGCAAATAAATCACATGTATTTTTTCTGGGAGACTGAACTATTCAAAGTTACTTTTAGTTTAATTCTATGCAGTCTAGAGCTTTAAAAAAAAAGTACTATCCATTCTGTTTCTAATAGAGGAGTGTGTTTCTTTTCTGAAGCATAGTTGCTTCTTCTGTTACAAGAGACTTGTTTTCACTTCTGTTTCTCTGCTGTTAACCTTGTTTGTAAACCTGTTATCTCTGCAGCCTCTGCGGGCTCTGCAGCCTTCCCAGCCTGTCCAGTACTCCGCAGTGTCCTTCCCACCCCCGCTCCTGCCAGCCTCCTCCACACAGCAATACTCTGTGGTACTGCATCTTCTCTTCTCTGCTCCCTGCTTAGGTTAATCTTTAGTGGCTGCTCACCTCGGCTTGGGTGTTTGTGAGGGGGGTGTGATACCAGGTAGTGACTGGCTTCCCAACCACAGTGATGTGGTACCAGAGATCCCCACGTGTGAACAGTTCAAGTTCAGCAGCAATATCTGTAATTGATGTATCTGTAATTGCTGTATCTATTTATCTCTGTATTTAGAGATATATTATTTCCCTTTATAAAGGAAGTTTTTCAATGCTTTGTTAGCCAGTCAATACCTTTTTATGTCTCTGGATTAACCCCTTTGCATTGTTTCTTGTTGTGTCTTTGTCTGCTCTCTCTTCTGCTGAACCTTGATACATTTTGAGGGATCAGCTGCCCTGGTTTTTTGAGGTTATCTTTTTGTAGCCTTTTTGCCAGAACTCTGAACACTCCCACTTCACGAGTATCCCTTGTTTAATAAGTAGAAGCTGGAAATTAAATATCTTAGTCTAAAAAAAAGGGGGGTGATAAAAAAAAAAAACAACACAAATTGAAACTGAAACTTAATAAAGGAGAGTTGTTATCCAAGGCAGAATCTGAACTAGAGTCCAGGTTAAAAATTACAGCTTCCCAACTCCTCAGACTGCTCTGAAACTCTGTGTACATGTTTGTGTTGGGTTTATGTGGCAAGAATTTGGTAGCAGGTGATACGGGGGTGGCTTCTGTGAGAAGGGACCAGGAGCTGCCCCCACGTGGGATAGACCCAATTCCTGAAGGACTTTAACCTGTGGGGAGAACCCACATTGAAGACATTACAGTGTCCCGTGGGAGGGATCCCACATTAGAGCAGGGGAAGAGTGTGAAGAGGGAGGAGCAGTAGAGACATGGTTGGGAACCAGTCAGAAGCTCCATTCCCCCATCCCTGTGATACTCAGAGGAGGAGGTAGAAGATCTGGAAGTGAAGCTGAGCCTGGGAAGACGCAGGAGGTTTTGGGAAACTGGTTTTAGTTCTAATTTCTCACTTTCCTACTCTATTATTAATTGGCATAAATGAAATGAATCTTCCCCAAGTCGGGTCTGTTTTGCCTGTCATGGTAATTGGTGAAGAATCTCCCTCCTTTTCTTGATCCATAAGCTTTTCATCTGATTTTCTTCTCCTGTATTGCTGAGGATGAGAGAGAGGAATGATGGAGTGCCTTGGGTGGGCACCAAGGAGCCAGCCAGGGTTAGCTCACCCCAGTGTTGTACAGTAGCTAATTTAGTATGTATTCAGAGCTTTTGTTATTATTGTCAACATGAATCAGAAGTGTCTTTAATAGTAAGTACAGATTTAGCTGAATTCAATAGCCTGCATACAATTAAAACTATTGTAGCCATTAGCAGCACATTAGTAATACAATTCTAAAAGGAATTGCTCTTGATGGAGGGCAATTTGCTAATTCTGTAATTAGCAATGTTGTTCCTGAAGTTACTTTCCAGTTTGAATAGTGTTAAAGCAGAGAAGGAAACTCCTTCCAGGTTTATAATAATTTCAGAGCATTTCACATTCAGGAAACGAGTTCAAATACAAAGTGTGCTGGGAGGTTCAAAAATGTGTTCCTGCTGATGGTAACTTAAATCACATAGTGAAAAGGATTGATGGTCTTGGGTCATAATCCCGATGGAACAGACCTGTAGCTGGCACCAGGAGAGTCTGCTTTGTCCATGTGTTGGGAATGCCAGGTTTCAGTGCTTAATCATGGTTATACCACACATGTCACCAGGACAAACGGAGCAGGTCAGGATTTACTGACATTATTATAGTGTCACAAATCAATGTGTTTTCCTTCGGTTTGTCCTTGGACATATTTAGGATTAATATAAACTCACATTCGGTATCTCCTCTCTAAACTCAGTATTCTGAAAAGCAGAGTGTAAAGTCCAATGTAGAAAAGTGTTATAGCTGTTTTAATAGGCACCATTAAGGAATGAAATGCCACAGTCAGATTACTGATCTAATGAAAATAGGGCTTTTAAGCTCTAAAGGTATTCTAAATTAAGTTTTAGGTGCAAATCTATATTTCCTGTGGTAATTAAGAATATCTTTAGCCTGGAAACAAGAAAAATTCATCATAAATTGTGAATGTAGCTAATCAGTAAAAGATGGAGCTTGCACTTTTTCCTGATTAATTCCTATCTAAGGATGATCTAAGAGAAGATCAAGTGGTCTTAAAATAGTTTTAATGTTCCTGCATGTTTGCAGAGTCCACTTTTGAAGTAGGAACAAAATCTTCCTGTTTAACATAAAAAGTGCAGTACTAGTTAGTGAGCACTTCTAATTTCCAGGATTTTGCTAACTTGATGCTGAGTTGCTTGTGAAGAATGAGAGCTTGGGGTTACAGTAATGGAAGTTTCAGGTTGCCCAGGACTCCTGCAGTGCTCGGTGATGTCATCATTTCAGATGTCAATGACATACAGAGAGAGGGCAACCACTGGGACACAGATTTTGCAGTTGTTACTTGATTTCAGATGAAAAAATAATTAATCTTTGCATGTAGAATAATACCAAGTTAGAAGAATGTGCCTTGTAACTCAGGATTAGAGCCTCATTATCTTAAGCTCTTAAACCCAAAAATTACTTCAGCAATACTAATGCCTTCTGCTATTTTAACTGGGGTTGGATGTTTTCACTCAAGCTTTGGAGTCCAGTCAGAAAATGTTAGTGACACAAATTCTGACTTTATTTTTGACAATTGAGTTCTCACAATAAGTAGGTAGAGGCAGATGTGATCCAAAAGTTGAATGTTTGCTGTGAAGAGTGAAATCTCTGAACATGGATGTTGTCTCCTCCTGTCAGCCCTGGAGATAATTCCCTACTGAGTTCCTTTCCTGTTGTCCCTTGGCTGCTGTTGCTAATGCACAGTAATCTGAGACATTGCTGCCTGAAACTTGCTGAGGCATTTGGCTGTTTTATTCTTTTTTTCTTGAATATTCATTTGCAAATGGAGCTTTTCCTGTTTCTTCCCCAATCCAGCAAGACAACCTGGGATCCCAGTTCAGCCACCTGAGCCTGTCCCGGCAGCCCCCGGCCGAGGCAGCGGAGCCTCCCAGTGCCCTGTTCCAGTCCACCGTGGTGCTCCAGCCCCAGCAGCCCGGATACATCCTCACTGCTGCTCCACCCCCTCCTCCCTCTGCCCAGCCCGTGTCTGCTCCGGGATACTCGGCATCCAGCCACCCAGTCACCCAGCCCGTGCTCCAGCAGCAGGGATACGTGCAGCAACCTGTGCCACAGGTACAATGGCTGTTCCATCCTGAAAAACTGATGGTGCTGTTCTGTTCCTGAGCTTCTCACACGGTGTGGGGCTCCCTGTTAAACTGCAGCTCTGTGCATTGAGTCTGGGGTTGGGTTTTTTCTGCCTTATGTGCTTTGAAATGACTGCTTTTAGTTTATTTGAGAAGCAGCAATCACACAGGTTTGCCTAATTACCCATAGCTGGTAAAACTCACCGTCTCCATGGTTTTCTTGTGTCTCAGAGGTCGCTTTATGGAGACTGGGAGATCGTTCCTTCTACACTGGAAGTAAAAGAAATGGGCTGTTAAAGAGGCAATTTATTATAAGTTTTTCATCTTTTTTATGATGGTGATGGTTTTGCATGTAGATTGTGCCTTCTGTCAGTGATCCCCCACTGTTGATTTCCAGATGCCAGCCTGTTACTGTGCCCCTGGCCAGTACCCTCACTCCAGCCCCCAGTACCGGCCTGTGTCCGTGCACTACAACGCGCAGCAGAACCAGCCCCTGGCACAGCCCCCCCAGCAGACAGGTTTGTGGAACTCTTCCTGCATTTCATTGGAATGCTGTGTGTGGTTTTTCTCCTGGTTTTTCATTTTAAACTTTGCTGTAAAATTTCAAATGAAGTAGGAGTTCAGGTATGGAATACAAAGTGCAGCTAACCTAAGGTGGCAAAATTTGAGTCGGTTGTGCATGAAACTTGAGATTTAAGCCATTCCTATCAGTAACTTTGATAGGATTTTACTTTTTTATAAGTTTAGAGCTGAATAATTTAAAAAATGTTTACTAATTCTTGAGTAAGTTGCAAAGATGAATTAGTACCTTTAAATGATGTAACATGGCAGAGATTGTGCCTTAACTGAAAGCTTTAAACAAAAGATACTAATTTTAGATACTGTGGCATGAACACAGTACTGTGCAGAAGGTACTGGTGATACTATTTTACTTTGTCTTTCTGGCCTATGATTAAAGGTATCAGGGTATTGAATGGAATATATAGTGACACTTAAGGGGTTAGAATTAGTTTTTTGCTCCTCCTATTTTTAGTAAAGACCTTTCAACTGTTCGAGTTACCTTTCTATGATCACAAGCTGTATTTTCATCTCCTTTCTTTCTTATTGTCTTTTTTTCTTACCAATTTTAACTGTAGCTACCATTATTCTGATAACCCGTACTTCAAAAGATTGTTATGACTTGATTCCTGAAACAAATTTATTCTCAGTAATATCTTGATGCATGATAAAAACTTTCAGAAGTAATTGGCAATGTTTGGAGGCAGAGATCCTTAAAGATCCTTTTATACTATCTCTTAGTTGAATACATTAGACTTGATGTCCTTTTGAGTTTCCTTCAGGAAGGATTTTTTTTAATTCCTGCTCCCAACTATCTGTTGCTCTACAGAAGCAGGATGAAAGATCAGCTTTTACAAGTACTAACTGGATTTCTTTATAGCTGTTGTATGTAGTAGCCTGTAGAAGGGATGGCTCCTCTTCTGCAGTTCTTCTAGGAAGTGCTCCAATAGTTGTAACACTTTAGTTGTTATTCAGGGTTCAGTTCACAAACTTACACAGGATTATTTCATTGCAGAATCATCAAGATTTCATGCCCACTTACGGTAGACTTGTCAGATTGTTTTAAAATACTGTAGGTACCTGCTTACTGTAAAACAGATCACCATCTTCCAGTCTTTGGAAGTGAAAGTATATTGAGATTTTTTCAAAGGAAAACAAATTACTTGGATTTGCAACTTGTTTTATCCAGTGGTGTTAAAGATGTGTTACCCAACTGTATTACACAACCTGCTTTCCTTCCTCAGAATTTTTAATACCTAGACTACTTAATAGCAAAAAGTCTGAGGCTCAGCTGGGATTACTCCCCACTGGGGACACCCTGTGTGAACAGCACACAAGGGCCCCAGCTCAGAGCTCAGGGTATGTGTAGCTAAACAAGCCAGTCTGAGAGGGGAAGCACGGGGGGAGGAGATGCAAAGGGCTGAGCTGGTTGCTCTTGGGTAAGTAAGTCTCTTTCTCATATGTTTTTAGCCCTTTACATTTAACTGAACTTCAGTGCCTGTGGGTGAAAAGTGTCAGCAGATCAACTCCCTCTCTCTGTCCTGAAGAAATACAATGAACAAGCTGTGCAGAGAGCGACTTCACTGCTTTGATGTGTGCCTTGTACTCCTGACATCAGGATATGATGTTGAAGTAGTTAAGGGGTAGTCCAGTCTATAACTATATTCAGTGTTTGGTTATTTGGTGTTCACTGGCACTAATGGGAGACAGGAGGATCTTACCAGCAATACCATAATTAGTGTTGAACTGAAACTCTCCAAACTGCTGTCCAGCCATTGCTGGTTCTCATTTACTGCATTATAGGCAAATTTGAATCAGCAGTCTATGCTGATTCTGTGCCATTCCATGGCATGCTTTCTGTTCTGAAAACTGCTCATGAGATGGTGTATTTGAAAGTTCACCTCTGTAATTTATTTTAAACCATTAATGTTGGTATTAATTTGACATGAAGCTGCACCTGAAGTTGTTGATGCTTATTAGCAGTGGCTGTTTTGGAGCCAAAGGGCAGCACGTTCCTTGGCTCACACAGCAACGTGCCCGGTCAAAAAGGAGAGTTACAGACCTTGTATTACAAAAAAGCTGTGGAGTTTATTCATCTCATAAAGTGGTTACTAACTGTGAAATGGCTTTGCAAACACAAATTCAGATAAAAGGTGACAGCTTCGGAGAGCTTGGCAACTGGAGCCACTTCTGGTCTAATGTTGTGGAGTGGCCTGACTTTGCTGATGAGCTGCTGGATTCGGGGCCGTAACACTGTCTGAGAGGTTTACATTTCTCACAGTGAACCGGTCTCTTTTTCAGCTGCTTCCTGCCTTCCTTTTTAAAGGGGCTTCAGGGGAAACATTTGGGGGGTTCACTTTTAGTAAAAATGCTTTGGTTGCCCCAAAAGACGTTGGGAGAAGAAAACTCTCTTTAAGAAAAAGGCATTTCTGATTGCCATGATCATGCGAGCCCAGTTACCGTGAGACCTGACTACAGGGGGTTTAAAAAATCAGCCTGAACTCCAGTTCCTGTAGGAACATCACCTGAACTTCAACTGGCTTGTGCTTCTCAAGGCTCAAGGGATAAAACTATTTGAGTTGTAACAGTAGCTGTAGTTGTAACAGTTGTAAGCAAGCTCATGAACTCCCAGCTTGTTAACCAAGTGGTTGTACTGGCTCCTCTGTTCTTGAATAAAGGCTGTTTCTCACTCTTGGTGTGTTTGTCACAAAATGTATATTCTGTAAATTAACTGTTCTTATATTAACAGTTGTTTTTAAAATCATGTAAATATTAAGCAGCGTGCTTTTTTTTTTTTTACCTGCAGTTTCAGGGTATTTCTGTGCCATGGGACAAACTGCTCTGGCAGGTGTGAGGTTTGTGCTGAGAGCTGCATTTCTGTCAGCCCATCTCTGCAGAGGTGAAATTGTGAGGCTAAAAATAGAGCATTCTTTGGAATGCTCTGGGGAAGCTCCGTGGCAGTCAATTTGTGTGGTTCCAGTTCTCTCTGCTTGCAAAATTGATCGTGTCTGTCTCTGGAAGTGCCAGAAAAAGCTGAAAAACTACTCCCAGCTCCATGGCAATTTCTGGGACATGAGGGGTTTAGGCTGCAGGTGTATTGATTGGGTCTGTCACACACCACAACTTCCCATTCTCCTGCTTTTAGGGACCATTTTGGAACAAAGCATATTTAAACGTTTTGTTTATTACAGATATGAAGGGGATTTTGTGCACAGTTCAAACTTAAGAGTTATTAAAAATTCTAATTACTAATCCTCCTTCAAGCATGCATTGTTCTGAAGTTTTGTCTAGTCCTCTGCAAATATTTATAGTGTTGTGTGTTTCTAGTGAATAGCTGTCTTGGTTTTAACAAACTCAACCTTCTTCCCTTTAATTTTCTGAAGCAATATTTGATTCTATTAACAGTCTTCTTTTAGTGTTCCTTGTTGCAATTTCTGTAGAGACAGCGAGCTGAGGCTGTTAGTGCACAGTGTTCATTGTACCCTGGGTGGGTGTCAATGAACACTGGTGGGTGTTGTTCACAAAAAGGTGTTTTGTGGGAACTGAATTACTTCCAGAATAGACCATCCCATTCTTATAACACAGTTTAAAGACAAACCGAGTGAGTTTTTGCAGCTAAATTTGCTTTATTATAGTTCTGTGCCAAGGTAGGGAGCATGGGGAATGTCGAGGTCAGTAGACTGTGAACGTGTCCAACTCAAACACAGACTCTTCTGGCCGTCAGTGCATCTTGACAAGCCCAGTTTTGTTAGTGTGGAGCGATAACTGGTTTGTCTCAGAAACACTGACAGTGTTTTGCTGACAGGGTAAGTAGTGCACACCTGTATGATAGAACATGACAGCAAGGACTGTGTTCTGCATGTGTTTGCTCATGGGAGCAGTTACCTGTATATGCTTTGTTAAAAAAGAACAAAGTGGGAGCTCAGGTTGGATTTAATAAATGCACAGATTTGGCACTCATGCTTGGGGTGTTTTGGTTTGGGTTTGGGGGGATGGGATTTTTTTAGGCATTTTTCGAAGGATACAGTTTAAGCAATACTAAACTGTTGTAGAGACACTATAGAGGGGTGATTTTGAAAATCTTTCTTTTTATCCCTAAGATAACTTTGAGTATGGAGGTCTTCCACTGTACATCAGTGTGGCTTCTACCTGGAAGATTTTTCTCAGCTCCCAGTTGGTTTCAGCATCACGGACTGCAGTAGAAATTGCCCCTTTGAAAAAGATTTGCACACACGCCTTACACAAATATTCCTGAAGTCAGATTCAGTTTTGAGTCGCAGCCAAGATGTTCTGACCCCTGGGCACCTGAGGCACCAGCTGAACTTGGCACAGCTGGAATTTCAAAACTGATGTGCCTGGAATGGCCTTGTTTGTAATAGACAATGGATTGGGTTGATATTGTCTAGCATGCTTTGTTCAAGTGCTTTGGAGGTGTTAATGCATGTAACTCCAGTGCAAATAAATCCTGCACGCATGTGGGAGCAGCACTGCCAACAGTATTATAGGATTTCATGCTGAATCCAAGTGAATAAATTATTAATTTTAATGTTGGCTTCTTTTATATGCATGAGAAGTTCAACTGTTATGAAGCTGCTGGATTTAACAAGCCATTGGAAAATGCTACACATATTTTCACATAGACAACTGTATATAAAATGTGTTCATTACTTCAAAGTAAGATTTAAATGTATAATTTCAGGTTACCAGATTTTGCCCAACCAGCAGCAAAACTACCAGGGTTTAGTTGGAGTTCAGCAGTCTCAGAATCAAAATCTAGTCAGTGGCCAACACAACAACGTTGGGAATCAAATTCAAGGTGTGATTGTTCCATATCCTTCAGTGCCATCTTATCAGGTGGGTGATGCAATCATGACTTTCCAGTCACTCTGCCGTGTGTTTGAGTGTTTATGTTTCTCTAGAGCTTTGTTTTGTAAATGGCAGAAAGCTGCAAGCAGGGGACAGAAATTAAACACAAACCCACAACTGAAGTGAGAAAAACGTCTGTCACAAGATACAAGTTCTAGTCCTGTTTAAAGCCAAGTGCTGTGTTAGTTGCTGTTAAATTCAGAGAAGATTTCCTTCCCCACCACCCCACTTTCTTTTGTAGAGAAAATCTCTTGATAATTGATGGAGTCCCTTGGAGCCAAAATTTCCATTTTTGGAGAAGAAGGGTTTTTTTTTAATAAACCACTGTTATTTCAACTACTGTTGTCACTAGTCTTCTGGATTTAGAGAATTCCAGAAGTTCTTTCAGTTTCTGGGTTTGTGGTTTTTTAAATTCTTGTATCAGCTAGGATGGTCAGGAGGCAGAAGGGAACCTTGTCTGCAGGAGAAGATCTGAGTGTGTTTCCCATTGCAGGTTTCGGTGCCTCAAGGTTCCCAAGCAGTGCCCCAGCAGACATATCAGCAGCCTGTCATAATTCCCAGTCAGTCCAATCAAGGATTGCCCACCACAGGAATGCCAGTTTACTACAGTGTCATTCCATCAGGTCAACAGAATAATTTAAGGTGAGTCGAACTGATACCGGATTTCTCAATAACCAGGTTTAAAGGCTTTGTAGCACTGCCAGGATCTGCTTTTAGTCCTGCAGATATCAAAACGTGTTTTAAAGGCAGACTTAGACACTCTGTCTATTGATTTTTGCTCTTATGCAATTAACTGAAACAACCAGTAGTGCTGTAATTGTGACAGACTTGCAGGACTGGAAAACATTGTCTCCGTATCACTTTCAGCAATACTTCACTGCAGTTCCACCTCTTGAATTTTCTGCATTCCTTCTCTTCCCCCTGAAACCCCTCGTGCTCAGCAGCAATGCCTTTTGCAGTAATATTTGACTGTCCATATTCACTGGGTTAGTCAAGGACACTACTTTAATAATGTGTAGAGAAAAAAGAATTTGAATCCCAGAATGAAACAAGTATAGAAACTTTTTCCTATGCTTGGCTTTTGTTTGACAAATAAGCTTTTTTCTTTTTTTTTTTACCTCCACGTACAGCCCTCCCTGCATATCCATGTTTGTTCCCAACACAGTCTGAGTGTGTGAGAACAGACAGGCATGGACCTAAAAGAATTAATTAGGCTTTGTGCTTGTTACAAATTTTTCTTTCTCTAGTTTTTTGAACTTAGAAATGTGCAGCATTTAAAAATACCTGGCAGCTTTTAAACAAGCAGCAGCAGTGTGGAGCTTGTTTCATCTTTTTGTGAGTGCAGAGACTTCAGTAGTATTTGTGTCATTGCCTCATGCCTTCAGCTACTGAAATCTGAATTCTCTTTCCTTCTATCTGAAGGGTTTTAATCCTTTTCTGTAGTTCTATTTGAGGTTCAGTGAAGTCACAGGTAGGCATAATCCCAGACTTTTTTGAAGTAAGTTTTGTTGCTTGATCTTTTGTGTCAGTTAGAATGTCCCTCTCTTTTGAACAGAAAAACATTTATTAGGAATTCAGAGCAGACAAGCAACTAATGACAGCATCCTGCTTTCCTCAGAAGAGTTCTGCTGCAGCACTGACAAGGAAAGCAGGATGCTGTTCTGCTAGAGCTGAAAGTGCCAAACCTACAGGCCACTACTGAAAAATAGGATCAATAAGCAGATGAGAAGCTGTGTTAGTTTGCAGTGGGTTTTGTCTGCTTTAATGGAAGGGCATCCTTAAATTAATATTATATAGTTGAACTGTGGGACAAAGGATGGGACAAACTTGTGAAAATGGAGGTAAAAATGGTAAGTCCAAGAGGATTAAACCTACTTTTTTCCCAGAATTTGAAGGAATTTTTTTTTCTCAGAAAGTTTATCTGTTAGTACAGGATTCTATAGGCACCATTCTGACTGTAGTCCACAAACCTGATGTTCTGGCTGAGCAGTTTGTGGTATGATAGAATCTCACTATGTCTGTTAATTACCTGTTTTTCGTGAATACCCTGAAAAAATACGTGACATAAATAAACTGTTAAAGTTATCCCTGTTATCCCTGTCCTACATGTTACAAACAACTGAATGGTTGTTTATCCCTTTGAGTCATCTTCTTTTTCCCACACCCTGTTCAGAAAAGCCATGGAAAGACAATCCCTTCTCTGGGCTGTGTGGATTGGTTGCTGATCAGCTGCCTCAGCTCTGTGGGGCCATCCTGCAGCTGGGAGACTGCATCCCAAATTCTGGTTAACTGAGGAAAAAGCTGTCTTTTTATTATTCTTCTCCATATCTTTTTGCTGATCTAGTGCTATGGACACAAAAATAGTGTATCAAAACAGGTGAATTAGTACAGCTTCTCAGTGTAGGCAGGGCATGTGTTTTTCCCAAGGAACAGGTGTGAAACTTCAGTCTTCTGAAGAATGAGCAGATTCGGGGGTAGGTGGAAATATTGATTTAAAATTAACAAATCTCAGTGACTTGCAGTACGTGGAGACAGCAGATGCAGCAGTCGTGATTAAATAAATGAGTGGGGCATAAATGCCTGTTAGTCATGTTCTTTTTTTATTATTACAGTTCATCAGTAGGATATTTGCAGCCTCCTGGATCGGAGCAGATACAGTTTCCTAGAACATCATCACCGTGCAACTCCCAGCAGCTCCAAGGACAGCAGTGTGCAGGTTGGGGGAATAAAGCTTAAAACAATGTCTGTTATTACTGTGCTGTGTGATTAGATATTTGCTATTTAGGGTTTGATTTACAATTAACTGCTCTATTCTGTTGCCTCCTTTCCTCCATATCTGAATTTATTTTCCATTTTTAACCTGAGGCAGGTTGATTTGACATCTCGACTTGTTTATGATTGAAATCTCTCAAGGCACATCACAGTGCCTTGTATGGCCACTTGTGAGTTGGGACAGACCTGGGAACTGAACTGCATGTCAGCAGAATGACTTTCATCCTTTCCTGAATAGCCAGACGGGTCTGAGAATTCTGAGGTTTGGGTTTGCATTTGACAGAAGGAGCAAGGTCCATTTGGGCAGCAGTGCAGTTACTCAGCTCTTCTACTCAAGCACATTCTAGATTTCACTAACAAAGCAGGAGTAGTGATTTTCTTAAGTGGTCCCGAGGAGAGTTTGCAAACTGTGTTCTGGGTTTGGATAGAGGAGAGGTCGCTTTTTGACCTGCTGAAAAGCTAAAAGTACTTGGAAGCTGTGTGGGGTGTTCTGTTTTTATGGTAGCCTTATTTACTGCTTTTACTTCCATAGTTTATAGCAACCACTCAAGTCAGAAGCCATCACCTCCTACATTATTGCCACCTTCATCCAAGTCAAAGCCACAACAGGCTGCTTCCCTTGTGCACTACAGCATAGTGTCTCCACCCTCATCATGTAAAAGTTCACCCACTGCTCTGTCCATCATGCAGCCAAAAAAAGGTATATTTTATTGGGATTTTCATCTAAGCCATTCTGTCTAGAACCTGCTGTAAATGATCAGATTTCATGGCTAACTGTTAGAACTGCTGCAACAACTGCAACTCCAGGGCCAGCTCTGAAGTTCTTTTGTAATTCTTCATCTGAATTGCTATTATTGTAACTTCTAAAATGACAACTTGGAACTAAAATGAAACAATAGCCAGCCTGGAGCAGCCTTCAGCAGGTAAATGTCACTTAGCAAAGCACTTAAAACAGGTTCAGAAGGTTTGGATCTACAGATACTTGGGTAATCTCTAGAAGGGGTGTAAGTAGCAGCTTCAATGTGTTTGAAAACACTGGTGACATAGAACTTGTCGATCCATGGAACCTTTATAAATGTTAATGTCCAAACACTTAAGACTCTGAAGTTCCAAGCATAACATTGATGAACTGGTCAGGAAGGTAGGAGCACTAGGGTTAGTCTGAGCCTCCAGACAAGAGATTCTAGAACAATCCTGTGATCACAGTGGCACTGTCTTTATCTTGCCAGGAGGAAATGTGATACATTACTGGCTTGGTAAAAAAGAGATAATCTCAAATAGTGCTATGTCAGTATTTTGCAAGCAAGCAATAGATGAAACCACCCTAGGTCAGTCACCCAGATTCTGCTACAGATGTGGTGTGTCTTACAAACATTATCTTTTAAGATATTTTTAGAACCTGTTTATGAGTAAATAGATAACATGCAGTTAAGTGGCAAGATAGCTGGATTAGCAGTGTATTATATAGTTCATGGGCAGCTTCGATTTTGTTTTCATTTTGCTTCAGGTTTGTTTGGCTTTAATTCTGGAATGTTGTAATTTCAGAATATCCAAAGTGGGCCTTGCACTAGTTTGTTTTTTTTCTGCCCTCCTAATCTATCCTGGAAGTGCAGGTTTTGTGCAGTTTTGATGGCCTGGTTCAGACCTGTTAAACTGTGATTTAAAGAAGTTTGAGGAAAGGGAAAGCCCTCTGTGGGGAAGGGAGAATAGATTCTGAGAGAATAAAGAAAAACATGCTTTTCAGTGACATTGAGGTGCTGAATCAAGGCCACTGAGGGAGGGACACTGAGGAGGTACAGACAAGGAGCAGAGTTGTGTTACAGAGGACCAGGCTGTAAATCTGGCAAGGCTTTGAAGGATTTCTTCTGGGTTTCCCTTCCCGTGGGATTTGACAGGTGCTAAAGCATCTACAAACTGACTTATTTGTTGTATGACACTTCATGTTGTCAGGATGCCTGTTTAGGAAAAGAATTCCATTTATTTCCACTTACTGAAAGGCTGTGGAACTACAAGCAGTAGAAAGAACAAGATTTTCTGGATACATGAAGTTTTCTTTTGCAGTTTAAATTGCATTTCAGATTGTGACACATTTTTAGAAATGGTGCTCTAGAAATGGAAAGGGTTTCAAAAGACAGGAGCATTTTTGTGGGGTGTTCCATTCTCACAGAACGAAATCAAAAGAGTGTGCTGGAATGCTGCAGAATAAAATACTGTATATAGGTTGTTTGGTACATCTCAGGTTTATGTATAGGGACTACATAAGTCTGTGGCTTTGCCACTTGGAAACTGTTGTTATATATTATTCTGATTATGTAGTAGTCATAAACAGAGCTGTATTTTATTCTGCTGTGCAACAAAATAGAAATGCTCACAATGCACTCACTCTTGCAGGGACTCCTAAATTTATATCCTCTGCTAAAGGTGGCCAAGTATCTGGTGCTTCCATTGCAACCTGTAACATGTGGGTAGAACTTCTGGCCTTTAAAGAGAAAGTATAGATGTGAAAACACTAATAGTTCATTTACCAATTTAATAAATATTTCTGAATACAATTTACAAAAGCTGGTGCAGTTTTAATGTTATGAGTTCATTATTCTACATTGTTTGGTTTGGTTTTTGAAGAAGTCTGTTTTTATGGAGCCCAGGGGTAGTGAAAACAATAGGCCATTTTAAAAAATGCCAGCTGGATGCATTTTATCATCTGTATCTGGCTGTTCTAACTGCTGAGGTGACAGTGGTGTTACACTGAGAAGATTCCAGACTCCTGCTTTAAAGATGGGTGATTAAATGATGGTTAAACCCTGTGTTTTAACCGTGGTTTCTGAGAAATGCTGTGAGCAGTGGGGAGAGCAGAGAAGGAAACTGCAAACAACCATTTACAAGTAAAAGAAACATTCTATAAATTACCTGGGGCACAGCCAGGCCAGAGGGGGAAGATGGTTTCTCTTGGGCAGGCTTTTGTCACAGTTCCTGGTGGGAAACCTCATGGAACAGTGTTGGATGTTCAGGTTCTCCCCTGACTCTACCATTGCTGTAGCTCCCACAGTACCTGAGTGGTGCAGGATGTGGGATCCATTTGCAGCATCTGCCCAGGAGAGTGTTCCTATAGAGAACTTGTAAGGGTGGGTAAGCTCACTGAGAGCCCAGGCTAAAGGTTGATCCCAGATCTTTCTGATAGATGCCATCCTAGCAGAGAAATCATTTGGAGTCTGCATTGCTGTGCATCATGTAAAACTAACCAGGAAACTTCTAATTTTAAATTTGCATAATATCACATCCTGCAACACATTGCTCTGACAGAAACTGCAGTGAATGTTGAATACTTCCAACTACTATTGAATAGAGTGATTGCTTTCTAAAATATTCTCAGCAATGAGTTTGTGGCTCCACTCTCTTCTTGTTCTGGGAAGCCCTCTCTAAGTTACTATTGCAGATGGGTCTGATAGTGGAAATGTAATTGTGCAGGAGATACCGCTCTAGTTTTCTGGGACTGAGCAGCTTTTTTAGCCAAACATTCCTGATGTTACTTCCCAGTTTTGTGAATTCCTGCCTGCTGTGGGATGTGTGATGAGTAACTGCACCCTCTGGCTCCCTGTCTTGCAGCAGTAGCACCCCCTCCAGGCGGGGGGGTGGTGATGATGCAGCTCAACATCCCCAGCAATGCCCAGCCCCGGAACCCGTCCCCTCCGCAGAGGAAACACAGCAAGTACTACTGTGACCATCCCCGGGGGCACAAGGCCACAGAACTCAGCACTTTAGACGGTGCTGCTCAGGTGGGAGCTGGTGCCCGATCTGCATGAACTGCACCTTTGCACGGTTCTTCAAAAGTTCTTTTTGGAGAATTAAAATCTGCTCAGAATACATGTAATAATAAAGTAAACCTATTTTAACTTCACTTCAGCCTTTGAAGGCTGTAGGTGCTGTTTAGCTTGTTCAAGTAGGTACTTTTTAGAACACTAATGTGGTGTTTGTTCCAGTTGCAGCACAGTCCTCAACTAGGTAGTCCTGTCACCTCACCGGCGCAGTCACCAGCACCAGCTCAGCTGTCGAACATGAAGAACATCCGTCCCACCTTAACACCTCTTTCTATTGTGTCCCAGTTTTCTAGACCTTTTGTCCCTGCACAAGGTATATTTTCAGTCAACTACAATGTGTCTGTGTTTTCTATCTGAATGTTTTAAAATACAGGTTATATGGGGATTTTCTGCTCTCTCCAGCAGTATTGCTATCGAAGCAGGATTGCCAAAATTATTCACTCAGGCATCATGGAAAACTTCACTGACACTGTCCCCCACATTCTCAGAGGCGTTTGATCTCCTTGTTAGTGTGAGAGCTTCTGTAACACACTGGCTTTCACATACTGTGAAATTCCCCATTTCAGCAGTGAAAACGTTTATAAAATGTTTGCTAGAATTCAGCTTCAAGTTTTAACCATAAATCACAAGCTGAGATCAAACCACTGCCTAAGCAAGCATTCATTCTTCATTGCTCTGTAGAACAACAGGATGGGATCAGAGCCTCCAGAGACTCTAGTACCGTTGCTGCTTCTGTTAGTATTTCAGACATTACCACCCAAAGACAGGAACAATTCCTTGTAGAAGAACTTCAGTCCTCGGCTGCCATGTTAACAGAAAAACAGAAAACATCCCACTGACATGGGATAGTTGGTAATGTTTAAAAAACAAATGGTAAAAAACCACTTTGTCATGAGCAAAATTAATGGGTCTGTTTTACACAAAGATTTACTTTAAAACAAAAGTTAGAGAAAATTCTGTGTGTCTTCCTCACTGACAAAGAAACCCTTGTTTTCTTGTCTGTCTTTGTCTTATCTGCTGCATAATCTTTATGTGATTGCTTTGTATTCAGATGTTGTAGAAATTCCAAGAGGCCTGTTCCAAGCACACCTCTCAGATCCTTAATCTGCTGGGATTACTAAAATCTCCTATTGCATTGTCTTTGTGGATCCTTGCAACAGATAGGAATGTGAAAATTTACTTGGCTCTAATCAGGCATATAACCACAAAAATGACTAAATTAGCATGCTGAGGGGAGCTTTGGACTTATTAAGCTCATTTTGAAATGAGAGGACTTAGATAAGACTGCAATGAAGCAAAACTTCCTTTCCTTAAATACTAGAAAGCTGGTACCTTTTCATCTTGGGACTAGTTTGTGACTGACTGACACTGATTTGTGCCAGGTGTGGGTTTGTGAGCCCAGCCAAACACAACTTTGTGCACAGTTACTCTGCTTTCTCTTCTGTGTAACACAAACATCATAAGAGGAACTTGGAGGAAGATTTCATATATAACAGAAAAACCCTTCTAATTACCTTTCTCTTTAAGGAGATGCCAGATACCCATTGCTTGGCCAACCCCTGCAATACAATCCATCTTTATTACGAGGACAAGTAACAAGCCAACAGGTATTAAAGAGAACAATCTCCTGCCAACAATGAAAACATTTAGGACAACCATTATAACCACCCTGAACAGGGGAATGTGTTATTGCACTAGCAAAGCAACTGAGTGGAAGGTGCTTGCTTTCCAGTCATTTTTTATTCTGTGTCAATACTTCCCGTTGTTCTTGTTCGTTGTATTAAAAAAAAAAGTGGAAACATTTGTCTGAAGTTTGGCTTTTAGGCACAGTGTAGATTATGGATTTTTTTGATGTTAAGCAATTCACTGGCTAATTCCAAAAATCTAAAGGACCCTTTGCTAAAAGGATTCTCTTTTATTCAAATAACAATTTAAAATATAATAAAAAAATACATGTGGGCACTTCTAAACAAAGAGTGGGTTTGTTTCTTATAAGAACAAACCCCAAATATTAGTGTTAGCAAAGTTGAAAAGTCGTGCCATTTATTTGATTTTTAAGACACACAGCCCCCCTGTCTCTGCCTTGCTCAGTTCTGCCCAATGTCAGCTCAGGATGTGGTGGCTGGGGCAGGGGTTCTTCTTCCCAGAAGATTTAAGGGGATTTTTTTATCCCATCCTTTTCTTCTGGAGCCAAGGATTGAATGTGCCCAACTGCGGGATTACAAAACTAAAATTGGACATGGAAATCTTTTCTGTACCGTGGTAGTGCAGGTCATTTTCCAGACATTCCTGGCACTGCTTTTCCCTGAGCTGACTAGAAATTTTAAGATACTGATGCATTGTCACTAAAGAACATCATTTGTGTCAATCTTTCCAGTGTCAACCTGGGAACAGACATGGGAACAGGGGAAAGAAACCAGCAAAGAAGGCTGCTTCAACAGATCTTGGGGCAGGAGAACCAGGTACAGAACTGCTGACTGACACAGTCCTGCAGAAAAATGAATTGTGGTCATGGGCTGGGAAGGTACAAGAAAAGCACAGGAGAGACAAATTGGACAGAAATGGACATGGCAAAGACTGGAAACGTAAGGATGGAGAGGAAGACATGATTTGAAGAGAGGGGAAAAGGGAGATTAAATGAGAAAAGTGTAGTTTTGAAGGCTGAAGAAAAGACCAGAGAAGTTCAGGATTGGGGAGTGCTAAAAGGAAAAGCAAGTTTGTCAGTTTACTGGATGTAAATTCTATTGTATTGTTACATTAAATATTAATTATTGGTACCTCTGCTTCCTTTTACTGGCATAAGAACTGAAATCAGATGTAAACCACAAATTATTTGTGCTATTTCTTTTTTAATTTTCCCCCTTTTAATATAAATAATCCCATGGATTTGGGGGACATGGTAGGAGATCTACAGATTAGCTCCTTGGATTTGGTAAAGACACATCCAATAAAACCTGGCAGCATCTTCATACCTTTACTGCAAAGAATTTTTGCTGGAGGTGTTACCTCCCATCAACTCTTGGTTAGTAAAAAATGGTTTCTCTGTAACATTCTGCAATTTACTGGAGAGGATTTTTTTGAGAGAAGACAGACTAGTTTCTTTGGCATGATGATGTGTGAAGGGTTACCAGGCAAAGCCGGTGAGATGCTCTAGTGAGTTCTGAAACCTGCTGTAAAATGAGTTGGTGATGATTTTATTATCTTTCCCTCTCTGTTCTGAGGACCCTCTTTGTATTTTCAGCTTCTGTTTGTATACACTCGTATTTGTAAGCAGTGCTAAGTGTGAAAGCAAAAGGCTCTCTGGAGTATCAGGAATGGGAAGCCTGTGCATTGGGTATCAGCCAAGTGGAGATACAAGCATGAAATAACTCATTTCCCACTGTGTGTGTCGTCTCATTAAGTACAACGACCAACTCAGATTCATTTGCTTTTCTCCTTCCAGCTGTGGGGAAAGTCCTAGAAATTACTGAGCTGCCAGAGGGCATCACCCGGCTGGAGGCAGAGAAGCTCTTTGGGGAACTGTTCAAAGTGGGAGCGAAGATCCGGTGGGTGCGGGACGCGCAGTGCCTGCACTCGCAGCAGCGCCGCTCCGGCGGGGACGGCAGTGGGAGCACGGAGCCATCCAAGCCCAGTGACTTGGCCTCCACCTACACGGTCCTGGCCGCCTTCCCCACCATGTCGGCGGCGCAGAACGCGCTGAAGAAGCAAAGCAGTACCTCAGTGGGCAAGTTCAGGCTGAGAACCAGCAAGAAGCACTACGACCTCCACGGCCTGGAGAGGGCCAGTTCTCAGTAGCAGTTCCACCACGGACACTCAGCCTTGACTACTTCCATGTTCCCCCCTCCTGGGTTGGTTTGATGTCACGGGGTTTCTGTTCTCTGCATGGAGACTCCTGGGATGTCTTGTCATACGACATTTGCCATTGAAGAATAAATAACCCGGTGAATCCAGCAAGATGAAGAAGAAAAGTTCCAGAGTTAATCCCAGACAATAGCAAGGAATCACCTTGGCGACAGGCAGTTTTCCATGAGGAATGCTGTGGAAATGCCCCCTACTTTTATAGTAGTTTTGTTTTATATTTTTGAAATCTTGTATCAGATCCAAAGTTCTATTGTACAGCAGATGTTCATAAAAATCCATATGCAGATTTGTATTTTATAATCCCTTTTCACAGCCAGCACACAGCTGTCCATTCCAAGGCAGGAACCTGAGGATTGGTGGAGGGGAAAAGAGAACCATTTTCAAGGAATTACATTCATTTTCTAGCAAACTACCCCAAATCTTCGAGTTAACCTGTTCTTTGTCCCTCGTGGTTTCCTTTTTTCTTTTTCTTTGAGGTTTTTTTTTTTTTAAGGAAAAAAAAATCATTTTAGTAACTAACTCCTTAGGTGGTCATTTTCCTTTACAATTCACTCAAACAATGTCAAAAGAAATTACAGGGTTGTACCCTCGAAGGATTTGCTTCTGATCCAGCAAGTTTAATAATTATTTAAAGGGGAATATGAACGGGTTACAAAGAATGTTCACTGAATCACATTTTAATATTTTTTTTTTTAGCGAAAGTGTGAAGAAACTAAAATGTATCTTCACAAGTGACAAAATGTTTGCACTTTAATTGTGTCCCCACCAGTATGGCTCTCTCTCTCTTCCTTTTCATGCTAAGATAATTGTGTTTGATAAGTGCTGGAAACCCTTTTAATGGTTTAAGTTTTCATCATTTGCAGATGCTCACTGGACATTAAAGATTCATTGCACATAAATGAAACAAACCTTTTTTCAATCTGTGTAATTTGCAAGTCTGTACAATGTGTGCTGATGCAAGCCTTTTTCAGTTCAAGAGAATAAATGTTTACAAACACAAACCTTCCCAGTGCACTTGTTTAAACTTCTGGGAGTCTTCTGAAACCGGGATGAACTCACATCAGTGCTTAGGATCCCTTGAAATGTGAGAAAAGAACTTAAAAATACTAGAACCTTCTAAAGAACCACTGTTGCTGTTCCTCCTCTTGAGTCTATGTTATCCTGCCCTCCGTCACTTTTAAATGTTTCCCTACATAAGTAAAAAAGAGAAATTATTCAGATGCCCTAAGGGACTGCTCCTGGTTTTATTTTTAGCTCAGGCACTGGTTTGTTGCTATAACTACTTGTTCACTTCCTAAGGCTATTGCTTTGTAAAAGGTGCATTTATAATTTCTGAAAGTGGAGACTCAAGGTAAACGTTGTGTTTGAAAACATTTTATAGAGCAAAAGTAAAAAATTAAGGGGCGTTAATTTTCAGCTTTTATACAAAAAAATTCTATCCCCGAGCAACCAATCGTGAAGTGGCAAGGACAGTCCTCTGCATGTTCAACTCTTGAGTCCTTCATGTGATGTAGTACTTGGAAGAAAGCTAAGAAATCTGACCTGTCTGGGAATGATGCAGCCTCACAAACTGGGTTTATGAGACTTAATTCTGGGAAATGCTGGAATAACAGGTATTGACGTGACTAAAGGTAAATTACACTCAATACTCCCCTAAAATGGAGAGGGAAATGTTGAGCTTCAAGCCCCTGGCCAAAAGGTGAATCTGCTTAGCCCTGGCTGCTTTCCTAAAAGGATGGGACTTGGCATTTGAGTTCCTGTGCTGCTGAGGGATTTGTTTCTTCCTGCTGGACTGCTGTAGTTCACTGCACCCACAGCCAAAGATGGGAAGAGCCCCAGCTTGTGCAGTTTTCCTGCTCCTCTGAACAGCAGAGGGAACATGACTAACGCCCACATTCTGTAACTCCCTCTTGCTGATTGCCAGGGCCAGTTTCAGATTATGTTTTAATCCTGTAAAAGTAGCTCACAGGTTACAGGTCTGCAGTGACAGGTGTCCCAGCCCAGCAAGGCAGCTTCTCCCGTAGTTATCACATTCCACAAGATTTTTCCTAGCTGTAGAAGGGTAGTCAGTGGCTGTGAGAGCTCCCATCTATTCTCAACAGCCCAAGAACTATATCTTGCATCAAATGGAACTGTTTCTGAGTGTTGCTTGACTTACTTCATTGCATAAACCTTCCCTATAACAAACCAGAGAAGAAAAGGTAATGCAAGGGACGCATGGAAATGCAATCCAAACAGTGGGAGGGGAGGGATACACTGGTTAGGAACAAGGCCCAGGAAATACTTCATTTTTATCAAGTAAGTTGTAAACTTGAATGCAAATTGCCTTAGAAGAAAAAATTAGAGCGTTTAATAAGCCAGTTGTACTCTAATGCAGAAGGTGATCCCTTCAATTCCTACGAGCTGCTCACCCTTTCTCTGTTTTCCCCTGCCTTACACAGGGACAGTTACTGTGCTCTACAAGCCACATACATACAATTAACAGAAGTGTCAGAGGCTTCTGCTGTGTGCAGGGGGTACAGAATTCACATATTCCCACTTTACAGTCTTGTTTATTCCTGATTTTGTGCTATTTCGTGCTGTCTCTAGTAAGTGAACGGGATGTTTGTACCTTCCTGGCTTTTACACTTGTGTCCCTTCTGGTCTCTTAAGCCACACGAGCCTAGGTCGGGACTATGTGCAAAACCCCTGAAACTACATCTGTTCCCCTAAATCTCCGTTCACAAAGCCCAGCCATGATGATGATGACATTTGTTCCATAGATTTGGATCATGGTCTAGAAAGCAAATAAAAGCACTTTATGGCATGGATTTGTCATTTGTAAAACATTCCCAAGTGTTCCCAGCAACTCCTCTGGTGCTGTGGTGTATTTGAGCTGCCTGTCATTTAACATCAGAGCCATTTTTGAAGCAAATAGTGGCAAAAGAAATTAAGGGCAATGCTAATTAACCCTACAACAAGGGCAAAAGTTAGGTATTAGAAAGCAGCAGAATGCCAGTGTCTCCCCTGAAGTTCAAACGGAGGCCTCTGTAATTCAACCTTCATGAAGACTGAGTTGTAGAAACAGTATGTTTCATTTTACTGCGAACGTGTCATAACTTAAAACTAAGGGAAAGTAGTTGAATAAGCAGAAAAGATCAACAAATGCAGCTTTTACCTCATCCACCAAAGGCTACTGTTTCTTGATTTTAATTTTTAATTAACACATTATATTGTAAAATGCATCCTGGACTGTGAACATTCAGTGTCATTTGTGCTATTACAGTCAAAAAGATCATTCAAAATTAGGAAAATAATTGTGAGTCCCATACTCTGCAGGCTCCTCAAAGCACATGGACCTGATGCTGGATTTGGGTAGATCAGAACGTCACACCTGAGAATCTCCTCACAGCCTGCAACCAAAAGGGAGTTAAAATTACAACCAGCTTCTTTTCTAAATACTTCTTTAGCTCCATTATGTATTTTTTCCATAGAAACTTGGTGCAGGCTTTAAGTTCTTGTATTGAGCCCTGAGGCAAAGAATGTTAAGATGAAGCTTTAGAGAAAACTGACCAAAACACTTTGATGTTATGGGTCATGAGAAATTATTGTAGCTGGAATTTTTATATATTTCTAACTATGAAAGGACTCATTTCAATCCCTTCAATGTTTCTACAGCTCAGTCTTCATGAAGGTTGAATTACAGAGGCCTCCGTTTGAACTTCAGGAGAGACACTGGCATTCTGCTGCTTTCTAATACTTAACTGTTGCCCTTGTGGTAGGGTTAATTAGCATTGCCCTCCTCTCAGTTCCCAAGTAGTTACTCAATGAAACATCATTACCAAGTGCTCTCATAGCCTATCACATTGATTTACCCAGTCTGGGAACTACATCAGACCTTGACTCCTTGGCTACTCAAAGTTGTTGCCTTCTTATTTGGCCTGAACTGATACTTTTATGTGTTAATGAACCATTGATTCAGGGTGAAGCAGCAGAACAATTTTAAAAAGGAATTCACTAAAAAAAATATTTCCTTTTTAATGCAAATGGATCTGTGCTGTTTGGGGGAGAAAAAATTATTCTCTTAGAATGCAAATTACTGTCTTGCATTGTATCCCATACCAATGGCTGAAAACACAGACACTCCCCAAAGGAACTGAATCCCAGGTAATGCTGCAGCTGCCAAATTATTTTTTCTGAGTTCTCAGTAAAACTTTCTACTTGCTACCCATTCCTTTCCCTGGGCCTACAAATTGCAGACCTCTGCTGTTTTCCAGGGACACTGGCAGTAAGGGCTCTCAGATTAATTACAGCAGCAAAGGCACATCCAACAGCAGCAATCACTGACTCTACAGTTAGAGAGTTACATTTTTAAAATTGTAATTATCTGAGAGTGTAATATAAATGGTCCCTGAGGATGTAAAAGATTGCACACCTTCACAAAAGTTACCTCTCCAGTCATTAGTAAGCGCTTCTTTCACATTTAAACAGAATTTCTTCCTTGTTTCAAGTGGTGGCAAAAATTTTGAAAATCATGTTTGCAAGAGAATTCCCAAAACATACAGTGCTCAACACTTCACTCACCCTTCCCATGGAACTTGGCTTCCAACTTCGGATTTCAAATGAGATGCAGTAAATGCAAACTGCAGCTGTTTGAAAAGCCATGAGAATTAGTGCAACACATCCAAATTCCTCACAGAGTTGATACCAACACACCTTACAGCATTACTCCTCCTCTCCATGCACGTGTAACAGAGATGTCTCTTTGCTCATCCCCCCCAAAAAATGTCTAGCGTAATATCATCCAACCTCTGGCATTGCCATCAAATGTTTTGTACCATGAAGAAAGAAAATACAAAAAAATACAAAATAATAATAAAAAACACAATAACAAAAAAACACTCAGAATGATGTTCTCATGGTTACTCCTTTAAAGCCCTGCAGAAGCACAACATGGGTGTGAGCAGTGAGCAGGATTACTGACACATTTTCCACATGCTGCATCTTGAGAGAGGTAAAACAGCTTTTGTATACTGTTGTCAACACTGACTTGCATTTTTTTCACTATTGGTTTGTAGGGTTTTTCTAGTTGTCATTATCCAGTGACTTCTCTAATTAAGCTCCAGGTTACACAAAGTACAACAGTGAAAGGCTTTCCAGGCTGAGAGACTCCGTGTTTTTTGGCCTTCCAATGTTTGACAGTATCTGCCTCAGCAAGTTGCACAGTTACACAGTCCCAGTCCTAATGGTGTTTCAGAAATGCTTGGGGGGACCATTTTGTCCAAAATGTTACTACCAGAGCACTTGAAATGAACTGTCCTGTCCTCATTACTGTGAGATGTCCATCAAGGAGCGTGGCTGCTTTGTGGGATGTGCTGTCCCAGCCTGGGAGCAGGAGGATGTCCTGGCCTTACCTCCTCCCTCTCATGGAGGATCTGTGCACACCTCACTCTATTTTTGTCCCATTTAGCACTGATTTCTGTCATTTTCCCCACTGCTTTCCCCCTCGGTCACACCTTTGCTGTCCCCAGGGCGGGCACTGGGGGTTGGCCATGTCCATCCTGCCCTCGCAGCCCCAGGGGACACGAGGGGCACGTGGGGGGTGTGTGCCCCTTTCTCCAACACTGCCCCACACAGTCACGGATTGTCAGGGTTGGAGGGGACCTCTGGAGATCACACAGACCAACCCCCTGCCAAGGCAGGGTCACCTGGAGCAGGGGACACAGGAACGCCTCCAGGTGGGTCTGGAATGTCTCCAGAGAGGGATACTCCACGCCCTCCCTGGGCAGCTGTTCCAGGGCTCTGCCACCCTCAACCTAAAGACGTTCTTCCTCGTGTTGAGGTGAAACTTCTTGTGTTTTAGTTTATGGCCATTGCTTCTCGTCCTGTTGCTAGGCAGCACTGTCTTGGCACCTGTCTTTGAGACACTTTTATTCATCAATGAGATCCCCTCTCAGTCTTCTCCAGAGTAAACGGCCCCAGCTCCCTCAGTCTCTCCTCATCAGAGAGATGCTCCAGACCTCTCGTCATCTTTGTGGCTTCTGCTGGACCCTCTCCAGTATCTCCTTGTCCTGGTACTGAGGAGCCCAGAACGGGTCACAGTATTCCAATGTTTAATCGCCCTTTCTGTGAAGAAATTACTCCCGATGTCCAACCTAATCCTCCCCTGGCACAGCTTAAGACTGTGTCCTCTCATCCTGTCGCTTGCTGCCTGGTAGAAGAGCCCGACCCCCGCCTAGCTATACCCTCCTTTCAGGTGGTTGTAGAGAGGGACATGGTCAGCCCTGAGCCTCCTTTTCTCCAGGCTTAGCCCCCCGCAGCTCCCTCCGCGGCTCCTCACAGCACTTCCCTCCCCCTCACCGAAGGACGCACCGCCCCTGCCGCAGTTCCAAGATGGCGGCGGCCCGAGGGCGGTGTGAGGGAGGGGAGCGGCCGCCAATCAGGAGGCGCCTCGCCGGGGCTCGAGCGCAGGCGCGCGGGGGCCGTTGGGCATGCGCGGTGTCCCCGGCGCGGTGCGGTGAGGGCGGCGGGTCCCGGCGGGTGCCGGCGCTGCCGCGGCCGCACGATGTGGTTCGGCGGGTCCGTGCCCGCCGCCATCGCCGCCGCCAAGGAGCGCAGCTCCGTTTTCGTCGTGTTCGTGGCAGGTACGCTGCGTCCCGGGGCCCGCCCGCCCGCCCGCCCGCCGGCAGGGCCCGGCGGAGCCCTGCCGGCCGTGTGCCGCCCGCCGGGCGGGATTTGTGCTGTGTCAGCCCCGGCCCCGGCCCGTGTGGGGCTTTGCCCCTCGTTCTGCCCCGCTGCGCTCACTCGGCTCCCGCTGCCGCGGCGTCGGGGGCTGTTCGTGGTGTTTTGTTTCCTCCCCTCGCACGGACAGCGCGTGTTTCGTAACCGAGTGCCGCTGGAACCCGCACAGACCCACAGCGCCGGGTGCGCGCTGCCTTCCTGCCTGGGAAACACGGGGAGCGGGACACGGCCCCGAGCTGCGCCAGCCGAGGGTTAGGGTGGGCATGAGGAGGAATTTCTTCAGAGAAGGGATGATTGGACACTGGAATGGGCTGCCCGGGGAGGTGGTGGAGTCACCGTCCCTGGGGGGTGTTTAAGGAAAGGCTGGACATGGCACTCAGTGCCGTGGTCTGGTTGACACGGTGATGTTTGGTCGCAAGTTGGACTCGATGATCCCAGAGGTCTCCTCCAACCCGATTGATTCTTTGATATTCTGTGGTTAGACAGGCCCTTTAACTCACTTCTTGTGCTTTTATGTATCTGCGTGTGTTGTTTCTTTAGGTTTTACTGTTGCCTTAATTGCTTATGGCTTCCAGTCTTTCAGATGTCTCATGGAACAATGACGTGTGGCTTAGTGTTGTTCCCTCAGGAACTGCTGAACCGTGAGATTGGTGAGGCTTTGAGGAGAAGTTCCCTCCCGAAGGGGATGTGAACAGAAAAGTTAGTGCAGTTAAGTTCCCCTGTTGACACAACTCTCCTTATACCTGGAGAACAGCATTTTCTGCTGGATAGTGAACATACTGCTGGAAATCAAGGCCTTCTCAGACCACAGATGGAGTAAGGGATGGGGTGGAGCAGTTCATGAAGAGCTGCAGCCCGTGGGAAAGACTCCCTTTGGAGATGCTGGGAAGGGACCCCATGCTCGAGCAGGGGAAGAGTGTGAGAAGTCCAGCTTCTGAGGAGGAAGGAGCAAGAGAGACAACGTGTGAGGAACTGACTGCAGGAAGAGTGGAGAGATTTGTTTTTCTCATGATCCTGCTCTGACTTTTGATTAGTAATAAATGACATGAATTTTTCCCCAAGTCGAGTCTGTTTTGCCTGTGACAGTAACTGGTGAGTGATCCCTCCCTGCCCTTATCTCTTCCACAAGCCTTCCATTCTATTCTCTTCCCCCTGCCCACTGAGGAGGGCAGTAGTAGAGTGGCTGAAAAGTGCATATTATAACTTGTTTCCACTATTTTTTATGACACTAAAATTTTACACAAACTAGGCCTTTTTAGATGTTGGTGTTGACTGGGTGGACGTAGGAATATGTAGACGTGTAACAGAGATGAATTTCTGGTTGCAGGGATGTAACCTAGTTTTGTCACTTGGTGTGCTCTGAGGATTTGTTTTGTTTGCTCTTTGAGCCCTGGAAAAGGGGGAGTGTTACTTCAGCGAACCGTATCTCTGAAAGGAAAGAGCTGGGGAGTTCTGCCAAGATCTGGTCCCCCCAGGCACTGTGGGATCAGGGCAGCTGACCTGGGCAGAGCTGATCATGAAGCATCAAGAACTCACTTTCTCAGTGTGTGTGGAAGCACGTGTGTTTGAAGGATGCAGAGTGATGAAAGAACTGTCTATTTTTATGTTGGCGGGGGTTGGCTTTGTTGTTTGGGTAGCAACATTTCAGACTGCACAGTGAGGGTAACTTTGGGCCTTTACACTCCACACTTCCCACTGGAGACAGGCATTTGAAAGCAGCTTTCTGAGCAGGAAAACAAGGATTCAACAGTGTTCAGTGTTTCTGTTTTGCTTTGGACACTTCATCCAAATAGTGGCTATGGGGATACAAAACGAATAAAGGAAAAAAATTAGTGAGAGAAGTTGAAAATATAAGTTAACTGCAATTTTGAGGTGGCCACTAGTGAAGAAGAACTGTTAGATACAGTCCTCACCAAAATGAGTGAATTCTGGTAGGTCCATCTCTGGTGTCTGCCACCATCTCTCTGCCCCTCACTCCTCTTCTTTGCTCTTTATTTACTTTCTCTCTAGAAAATGAAGAACTGAATGATTCTTTCTGCTTCCAGGACGTTTTTCTGGTCAAGCAAGGAATACTGTGGTTATTTATCTTAAAAAGGAGGTGGTGTTTATGACTGCAAGTGCACGTTGTTCAGCCAGGTTTCTCCTTTACCACTTGTGTCTGCAGCTGAAATCCCAATGTTTTTGAGTTCAGTGTTTGAAACCCTCAGGACACGTTGTGGTGATGCAATGGAGTAAGTGTAGTAAAGATGCTGTTGAACTCCTGGGAAGTTGCAATAAAAGGTGTTGCTCCATACTCTGCAGAGAGCACGAGGTGAAGCGTGTCTGCCTTAGGAAACTGATTTTAAATATTAAGGTGAGATGTTAAATAGAGCCTTCTGTGCACACCAGGCAGGGGAGTTGCTTGTGGGGAACAGACGAGTTACTTTGTGACATCAGTTAATTGCCGGCAGCAGTTTCCCTCTGCTGCTGTGCAGGAAACAGTATTCCTGGTGGTGAAACTGGTCTGAGGAACTCAGATAGGCAAGGGAACAGCTGGAGCTGTGTCAGGGGAGGTTTGGGTTGGGTATTAGGGGAAGGTTCTTCCCCCAGAGGGTGGTTGGGCACCGAAAAGGCTCCCCAGGGCACTGGCCATGGCCCCAAGGCTGCCAGAGCCCAAGAAGTGTTTGGACAACACTCTCAGGCACACGGTGTGACTCTTGGCCAGGAGTTGGACTGAATGATCCTGGTGGGTCCTTTCCAGCTCAGGATATTGTGTGATTCTGTTCTCTGGTATCTTGTGGTAGCTGTTCTGTAGCCTACAGAGTTAAAAAACGCCTTTCATTCCTTAAGTTATTAATCTGAAGTTCAGTTGTTCATTTGGTGTGAAACCTCCTCTGTTCTGGTTGAGGTGTTTAAGATTATCCTTTCCAAAGGTTAGAAATGTTCTGATCATGAAAATACCAGGCCACTCATAAAAAGTGCTTTTCAGAGTGAAGAAATGAAGGGGGGATGGGGAAGGTAAAAAGCTTCAAGATAAAATATTTGTTTTTCTTTTTAATAACATTTGTAGAAACCCTCCTTCCTTTGTTCACAGCTTTATTTTATGGATTATTTTTTTATAAAATGGTGCTTTGCAATCACAAGCTATTTGTTAGTAATTTGTAGCCAAGATGTATCAAAGCACTTTTCAAGTTAAATAACTGAAATGGAGGAGGAGGAGGAGGTGAACAGCTTCGTGTCCTGGCTTTTCTGGCATTTCCAGAATCAAAATCCTTACTCTTACTGCATAATTATGAAATGTTGGACATGGAAAAGTCAGGCTTATCTCTCTCCTTCTGAAAGGTAAACACTTTTCCCTGATGACTGAGTGTTGAGGAATAGGGGAGTTAAAGTCTGACAACCTGAGATGGTTTTGAGTAAGTTCCTCATACGGGAAATAAATCATTGCAGGAGAAGTGTCTGTTTTCTCTGCACAGCTGTCTAAATTTACCTGGCCAAATTTAAGAGACGCGGAAGTGTGACTGTGAATTGTGTACAGATTGTTACACCAAGTGAAATAAAGTGATGCTTTTGTTTGAGAAACAAGAAATCTGAGAGTCTTGGGAGCTGGAATTCCAAGGTGGTTGTGCTGGCTCAGTGTTTCACAGAATTATGAGTTATGTCATGTTCAGGCTTCACCTCTTGACCTTTCTGATGTTTTTCCTGTGACCTGGCAGTTTTCATTTCAGGATATAATTACTACTACCTGTAATAAAAGAGCCTTAACCCCCAAATGAGGAAGGGTTATCAAAACAAAAAGATATGTGAGAATAAGCAACTCTTCAGTGGGTAGTCACAATATTAATCTGTGTGTTGTGGCAGAGAGCTTTATAAAATGTGAGTTATCAGCATTTTCATTCACGGGGCACATCTCAGACTGTCCTGTGAACAGTTTCTGCCCTGTTCGTGTCTTTCAACATTCTTTCTTCTACAGCAGTTGTTTGTGTGGAAAAGTTAGTGTTAGGCAAGTCTTTAGATATTTTTAGTAGCCTAATCGGATGAGCACATGTCCTGTTGAAAGAGTGTGTGGTGAAGCAGCTGCCTCGGAGCATGTGGGAACAGGAGAGGGGCCTGAACTGCTCCTGGCAGAACAGCTGCTTCCACTGACAGCAGGAGAAAAGGCTCTGACATAAAACAGCCTAAATATTTACTTCCTTATGCAGAATAATTGTGACAGAGGTGGATACTTTGTTACTTGCTCCAATACTTCCAGGGTAAAATCGATACATCGGGTTGAAAACCAGGTGTTCAAAATGGTTATATTTTTGATACCTGTCCCTCTGAGAAGCCTCGTGACCAGACAGCAGCACTTCCCCGGGGGACTCCTAACAAATCAAAAATACTGCATGGAATGGCAACTGGGATGGAACAAACAAGTGGTTTGTTGTTGTCACCAAATAATGGACTACTGTACTGCTGTACTTGTGACTCAGATTCTTCATGAAGTCCATTCCAAGCTGCTGGGAAGTAATACAGATTGAAGATAAACAAATGGTGGCGAGCCAGGGTAGTTGTTGAAAAATGGTTAATATTCATCAGAATTATTTATTTACCCACATCCTCACTGAAGTGGTGCTTTGGAAGATAAATGGATGATTGACATGTTTCATTTGATTAAAATAACACTTCTGGATCTGTGGCCCCACAACACCTTTTCAGTTTCTCTTACCTGAGTAGCTCCTCTGTTCCTGTTATTCCTGTTCCTCTGTGCTCCTCACTCCTTTTCCTCTCCTACTGTTCACATCAAGAAAAGCACAAAATACAAAACTAAGATACAATTAATCCTGCAAATAAATGTTTCTTGGTTTGTGTATTTTTTTTCAACACTGTCAGACTGTGAAACTTTGCTGAATTATGTATTTCCAAAGAGTGGAGAACATAGTTTTACCTATCAGCAGCTGGTGAACCAATATGTAATTAAATTTATAATGAGAGGTAAGTGGCTGATAGTTTTGTCAGGTTAGGAGGTGAAGTTTACTGTCAGGGAGAAGCAGTGGTTCCCTCTGTGCTTCAGGATCTCTGTGCATGTTATGAGGGTAATCTGGAGCAAAATTATCAGCTGACTTGAAAGTAATCAGGAGTGTCTTTCAGAGGTGATCCCAAGTGATTTGAAGCAAAGCTAAAATCAGAGCAGAAAAAGCAATTTGTGGTGGATTTAGCTTCACAGAAGTGTTGTCTTGCAGGTGAAGATGAACAATCTACTGAGATGGCTTCGAGGTGGGAAGATGAGAAGGTGACTGAGGCTGCCTCAGATGGGTTTGTTGCTATTAAAATCGACACCAAAAGGTTCGAGCCCATTCTAATTCTGTCACTTATACCATCTTTCATTGTTGATGATGAGAATAAGAGGCTTTGAAGTCCTCACCCTGATTAGGAGGTATTCTAAATACAGGATTCCAGAGCATAAGTGAGTTCAGTACTCCTGAAGCCTCTAGGGCCTGAAGAAATGTCAGAATTTACTGTTGTGTTCTGCAGATATTCACTGTGTATTTCTGATTGTATTCCAGTACTAGTAAAAGAATGCTTGAAGTTGTCCTTTTTCAACAGGAGGAGACATGAAAGTGCTATAAAAAAAGCTGGAATCAAAATGAAGTGCTAGAGGCAGTTCTTGATTTGCCAAGTTACATAATGAATTAAAAACCTTTCATGAATTCAGAAGGATAAGAATCTGTAAAGCCCCAGAGAAAATGTGTTTGCCTCCATTGTAACACACAGAATGGAGAAGCATTGAAGTTCCTGAGTAAATTACGCAGCTATTTTGGTTACGTTTGTGTTCCAGCCCAAGTGCACAAAGTGCACTGACATTTCCCAAAATGGCATTATTTTGAAATGCTCTATAGACATTTTATTAGATTTACTATATTATTTGTGCTCAATAGACTAGATTGCCTCTTAGCACTGCTTCCCTCAATCTGATGTAGTCAACTGTGATAACCAGCGATTGTCACCATGTCAACACTTCTGCAGAATGTTGATGAGAAGATGCAATGCAAATTTGCTTTTAGTGTTCTCTCAAGTATTTAAATAGTTTTGTAGGACAGTTATTTTTATGATGAAAGACTTAATCTGAGGTTGTTGCGAAGCGATTGCTCCTCCTAAATGAATCTTTTCTTTTCAACAGTGAAGCATGCCTGCAGTTCTCTCAAATTTGTATCCTTTTGAGATCAGTTTAGATGCTACGTTATGATTACAGATAATTGCTCATTACAAGTTAATACTGTTCTTAAGACAAGTACTTACAAGCAACATTATTGAAAATACTTATTATGGCACAGAAGTGTGCAATAAACTGTGTATTTAATAGATACCATCTGTGTATTCAACTTACTGTCAGTTCTTAGAGAAAGTGAACAAGTTTATGTTAATCCTGTGTAATTCTCTAAATAGAAAATGATCTAAAATTGATGTCATCAGAATAACCCACTGGTATTACTAAGCAGCTTTCAGTTATTAGTTGGGGCTCAGAGATACAGGGGAGGAAGAACAAGCAGTGGACAGGGTTCTGTCACAGACACAGCTGTGGAGTCAGGGAAACATCTCCCTGCCTTAAGGGGGTCACTGCACAGAGTTCTGTATGATGCTGGGAAAGGGGATTCAGAACCTCAACTTGTATTTCCTTAATGCTGTAGAGAATTCATTATTGTCCACTTAAATGTTGTCTCACACTAAAACAAAATCTCTCCAGTCAAAGCATAATCCGCGCCCGGAAAAAAGTTGGAGAAAAATATTTTTGCTTAAACCAGTACAAAGAAAAGAAGAAATACTTATCACTGATATGCAGTGTTTGCCAGTGTCTCTTTTTCCTTCCTCCCTTGGCACTGGCAGCTGGTGAGCAGGTGGAGATAAGAGTGCTGGGCTGGAAGCTCCTGTAGGAGGGACGTCTGCCTTGCCCTGGAAGTTACTTTATGAACTTGTGTCATTCACTGCCCTTAACTGTTGCTGTGCAGATCCCGTGGTGTGTGTTCCATCCAGCTTTTTTATAGGAGACAATGGAATCCCTTTGGAAGTCATTGCTGGCAGTGTTTCTGTTGAAGAGCTTGTTACCAGGATCCATAAAGTTAAACAGGTAACACTTGCTGACAGCTGGGTCTGGGACTGGGTCGAGTGTGCTCAGGACAGGTGATGGCCCTGGGCAAGGGGGAGTTACTGGTTCTGTGTCCTTCCAACAACAAAACTGCAACCTGGAATTCAGCACACGGATTGAACAGGCCGGAAGCACTGTGGGGAAGTGCTACATTAACTTTTGATTCGCAGACTGGTTTAGATCATGTGTGTAACACCTGCAGTATTGAAGAAATGTGTTGAGATCTCTAAACTGGAATGACATACTAATTGCTCTTCAGCTCGTGTGTGGCTTTTTAATACTGTTCTGCAATGTGGATTTATAAAATTATGCTGTGGAACATAATGTAAGTGTAGATAGTTTTATCACTTTGATTTGATCACTTTGATGATTAATTTTAGTGCAAGACTAAAATTAGGAAAAGTGTGAAATGCATGATTGCACTACACTCAACAATATGTGATTATTCTAGTTTTATATTTTAATAGGGCTGATTCTCCAAAAATAGCTCACTCTTGACCTTTGAGCCCGTGAAAAATATTTGAACTTTCATGGCCTCAATTTTTTTTCTCCAATTTCTTAGATGCACACAGGGAAAGGGCGGCCTTTGGAAAATGGCACTCAGTCACCTGCCCCCCATCCCTCCTCCCAGTCTGATGGTGCTCCAGAAAATACACAATCCAGAGCAGCAGAGTCTTGTAACTCCTCTGGGTCTGCTATGCCTGAGGCAGTAAGACCTTCCACCAGTAATGGTGAGTGCTTTGACACAAATGCTTGCTAATTTACTTTGGAAATATTTTTTTTCCTGAAAGTTTCTTATGTACATGGTAGTACATAAAAGGCAATACGTTGTGGACTCGTTGAGGACAAACTTGGGTATTCCAGAATGTTTGTCCAGAGGGAAGAATAACTTGTCGTTCTGCTTAGCTTTAATGAGTGAGGAATGGTTTATAATACAATAAAATTTGTGTATGCTTTCCTGAAAAAGGATTCAATGAAAAAGTTTCTTTGGGTTTGCAGCCTGAAATCAAACTGCTGAGGGGGGAAGTCTAAGTAGCAGAACCTCAGATTTCCTTGAGATATCCCAGTTGCTGTAAATTGTGGCTAACAATGAGCATAGTAGTTTTTATCAAAGAAATATACCTTTTTTTTTTCTCTTATGCTTTTCTTTCTTGTAAATCCCTTGAAGATGGAGCAAATTCTGGTTCAGCAAGCCAGGAAGCAACTAATTCTGCAGATGAGCAAGTGAGTGATGCTCAGCCTGTGAATGATCTTACACTCAAAGTAGAAAGGTAAGTCTTCTTTTGCAGACTTCCTGCTGTGTTGTATTTGTTTCTCAGGAGGTTTTGTTGGGGTTTGGGTTGGGTTTTTTTTAACAAACAGCCTTAATTACAGGACTTTTAATCTGTGGTCATCTGGCACACCTTTTTGTGGCCTTGTTTTTGATTAGATGTTCTGTGACAATACAAGGGCTGATACTAAAACAGCTTTTAAATTAATCTCATTTTTCATGTACTGTGAAAGAAAAAGGTAATCTGGAAAAATACAAATGTTCACCTTTGATATAACTTTGTACAGACCATATGGTTGCTGCAAATTTTTGAATGACTTAAAACATTGAACTGAAAACACTGGAAACTGGTGTAATAAAATACTAACCTAGGTTTTATATAGAGATGCCTTCTTATTTCTTCTTGTTGATTTGATGACTTTTTGTAGTTTAGGGATACTGAAGAATCCAGAGGAATTCTATTCTGATACCCTTATTTTGCTTTGATCAGTGAACAGTGATGAGTTATTTTTAGTATTTTGAAGTATAGTGATCAGAAACATCTGGTTCAAAATGTGGTTCATTCCTTACACTGATTGTTTTTAAATACAGGATTTTGTGTATAAACTTGGTTTTAGTAAGACTGACACTATTTGAAATATCCAGCCTAAAACCACTTACACATATTTAGCAAATCAGATTATTTATAATATATAACATTTAAATGTTAAAAATTATTTAATTATACAATTAAATATATTTATTATAATACTTAAATGCTAAAATATGTTTTAAAACTACTTCTTGTTTAATATCAGTTTTCTTCCAAAGTTATTGGACAACAGGGATAATTTTTACATAACGCTGTTAAGACAATGAAATAATTTTTAATATAAATATCAATGTTGCATTTTAAAAAAATCCACTAATCATTATACGAATCTGGCATAATTTATCCACAGCATTGTTTCAAGGGGGAAAAAGAGGCCAAGCTGTGTGCTAACTACCATTTTCTTTTTAAGAAAACAGTACCACACAAACAAGATTTTTCTGGCTATCTGACTTACCATGTTTGGCTGTGCCTGCCCTTTCCCCAGACTAAAATTATGTTGGGCTTTTATTGTCAATCTGCATTGACAAATTACTGGGGTTTAAGTCACTCCTTATTCTAAGGCACCTTTCTGGAGAGCTGAGACAGAGGCATGTGCATCTCTGTCAGTGCTACGTTACTCGTGTTCCATTTGAGGAAGTGATGTGCAGAAGAAACCAGATGCTTTAAATAGCTAAAAAGAGTCTGAGACTTAGTGTTTGTTACCACGGGTCCTAAACAGTAATTGCTTATTGTACGTCTTCATAAGTTGGTCCAACAGCAAGAATATGTGGGATTCTTCATTTCCTGAGGGGAAAAGGACAAAGGGAATGTGTTGTAATTCCACTAAAAGTCGGAAAGGAGGTGGTGAATCCCCACCTGTCTTTGTGTGGGTGGTGCACCCCATGTGAGTGAATCGTGACTCTTACAGGGGTATCAGCACTGGGCTACAGTTCATTTCCATGTGTTCTGATCTCTGTTTGCAGATGCTTCCTTAGCATCTTAAAATACTGCAGTAAGGCTTCTCGCTTTATTCTTAAATTTAGATTAACGAAAAGGCTTGAAGAGAGACAGGAAGAGAAAAGGAAAGAAGAAGAACAGGTAACACAAAAATGTAAAACCCCTTGCAGGGTATTTTATACCCTTATTTGAATAAACTCCTTCTGAAACAGATGTACTTCAGTCTTTTCTCTTGTCCGAGGGAGTTTTGTGGTCCAATTTTGTATCTTTCTATTCAGAAAGAAATTAAGAAAGAAATTGAAAGGAGAAAAACTGGCAAAGAAATGCTGGAGTACAAAAGACGACAGGAAGAAGAAATGACCAAACGTATGTTGGAGGAAAGGAACAGAGAGAAGGCAGAGGAGAAGGCGGCCAGAGAGCGCATCAGGCAGCAGATTGCAATGGTACACGGGCATTTGGGAGCAGACCTTCTGCTCCTCTCTCTCACAGGGCCACTGGTGTAGTGAAATGATAAATTTTCTTTGATGAAACTCTGCGAGATTGTTCATTTTTCTGTTTGCAGTCCTGCGACGGTTTTGGTGTTTGGGTTTCATGTGGCATTTCCTGTGTATAAAATGAAACTTCTGCTTTTGTATTCATGATGATCTTTTCTATCTGAACAAACGTACCAGCTTTTCTGTCAAATTGCTTCAGCCTAGTGGAGAATTATCATTTAAACATAAAAATCAGTGCCATTTAAGCATGGTACTGAAAGAGCAGCACAGGGAATATTTAATTGTAGAACACACACGAGAATACCAGTCTCAAAATGGTGGGGAGAATTATTTTCTAAGTTTGTGTAAATGTGTGTGCATAGATGGATGCAAATAGATTGTAACAACTGAAATTCTTCCTCATTATTAGGGTTTGCTGCAGAACACTTAGAATTGCAATTGTGTAACTTGGCATAAGATTTTTGCCTTTATCTTCCCTGGAGCATTAAACTTGCATGGGAAGATCATCTATTAACAACTGGCAGTGGGAAGTGACTCATGAGAAGTGTGGCTAATGACACAAGATTGTGCAGCCTGGCAGTGAATAATTCCTTGCAGCACTACTGTCTTTTCTCCATATGCTCTGCTCCTGTCTGTGCAGTTCTGTCTATTCACGAGTCCAGATCGTTGCTGGTTGTTTGAATGAATGTTAAGCAACAACTTATAGCAAAAATTAAGGTTTCTCTTTGCTCCTTCTGCCAGGACCGTGCTGAGAGAGCAGCTCGCTTTGCAAAATCCAAGGAAGAGGCAGAAGCTGCAAAAGCTGCAGCTCTTCAGGCCAAACAGGCTGAACTAGAGGCCAGGAAAGAAGCAGCTCAAAGGGAGAGAAGGTGAGCTGCTGTAGAGAAACAAGGGTATATTTCTGGGGAGAGAGGTAAAGAAAAGAGCTTTCAAGAGATTTAATATCTATCCTAATCTATTGACAACATGTTGCAGTATTAAACTGTTTAAACAGTGACATTAAAAGTTGGCTTTTTTCCCCACATTAATTCGTAGCTATTTTCATGAACATTATGTTCTCTGACAACTTTTATCCTTTTGCCATGGCTGATTATGAAACACCACCTTTCCTTGTGTGTTATTTTGGTTAGATAAGAGCTTTTTCTGCCTGATCTTTGATTTAAATACCAAATGTAATGGGGCTGGATGGGGGACTAGATAAGGTGAGGATGTGAATGGTAATGAGGGGACAGAGTGGCTGACAGTGGCACTGCTGGGGAGTGGTGCTGATCCAGCTGCTGGGCTGTGAATGGTGGGCTGGGATTCAGCAAGGCTTGGCTGGGACCTTGTCAGAGCTGCCTCCTGCCTTGCCCAGTGCTGCTGTTTTAAGAATGATTCTGACCTACAGAGCCTGTGCATGGAGTTATGGAAGAGATGCAGGGTGAGGGATAAGCAAGAGATTATCCACTGTGAATCCAACCCATCTGCACTGCCAGGAGTAGGATGGCTGTCCCTCTCTGCCACATTTCAGTCCAACCAAGCTAAAGCCCCAGGAGTGTGTGTCTGTAGCTGTTTGTGTGCTGACTGACCCCCATATGTCCTGCAGTGCAATAGCCAGGATCCAGTTCCGCCTCCCAGATGGATCTTCCTTCACCAACCAGTTTCCATCGGAAGCACGGCTGGAAGAAGCAAGGCAGTTTGCTGCACAGGTAAACTGTGGGTTTGTTCTCTCAGCTACAGGCTGATTACAACTCAGTGTAGCATCAACTAGTTGACTGAGGTGGAGTTGTCATCAGCTCCTCTCCTTGGTGAGTATTTGAAGGGCGTTTTGGCAGCATCACTTTCTAGTGCCAGCTGTGTATCACTGCTGTGTATCATCAGTAAGAGACACGGAGGAGTGAAGGATCCCCTCATATCCTACTATGAAGATGATTGATAGTTTGATAAGAAATCTTAGCAAGGTACACAAGATATACTCAATGGCAAATCAGCAGTTGTTTGAAAGTGAACAGTTACCAATACAATAGAAATGAAGAGTTTCCTTTCTGTTTTTCCCAGACGGTTGGTAACACTTACGGCAATTTCTCACTGGCGACAATGTTTCCCAGGAGGGAGTTCACCAAAGAAGATTATGGAAAGAAGTTACTGGAACTGGAGTTAGCACCCAGTGCTTCAGTGGTGTTGCTGCCGGTGGGTGTTGGCTTGGTTCATGTTTCACTGTCCTGCAGGCAGCACTGCTGCAACTGGGTCAGCCCTCATATTTGGCTTGAATTTGGGGCTTTTTTGTGTCTACACAGATTGCCAAATTACTTTTGTTTTTGTCAAGATTCACTTGGAGTTCTTCTGAAGCAGATGAATGGTGGCACTGACGTTTGTGTGTCTAATGTGTCTCTGCTGAGCTGCTTCTAAATTACCTGTATAATACTCTGTCTACAAGAGCATGACTTCAGTATCTGACAAATGTGCTTTGTGTGTTCCTGACCAGGCGGGAAGACCTGCTACTTCTGTTGTCCAGGCTTCAGGCAGTGACCTGTGGAAGTTCCTGGGCACGATACTTTACCCCCTCTTAGCGGTTTGGAGATTCATTAGCAACTTTCTGTTTACGAGCCCACCCCCCTCCCAGCCCACGGTGAGAGCAGCTCATCAGCAAGACCATTCAGCCCCTTCAACGTCGAGCAGCCTCGAGCAGAGCAGGTGAGACAAGTGCTCAAGGCAGCTGTTTCTCAAGCTACTTGCTGGAATTGCTTTAATCTCGTAGTGGGGAACTGCACTTCCAATTACAGACCAGAAAAAGCACTGTCTTTAAAAGTCATTTATGAATGGGGAATTCAGCTGTAAGAGGTGGCTTCACTTCAGCTTAGGATGATATTTGTTACTTAGTATGATACTTTTTACTTCAGATAGTGTGTTGAAAATGAGACATCAAATGGTTATGATGTGGTTGTACAAGAAACTCGGGCAGCTGGAGTCAGATTCTGACTGGGTTTGTACTGCCTGAGATCTCCCCTGTACCAGGACAGCTGCTGGGCCGTTGTGGGTAAAGCAGCCCCATCTTCCTCAGTGACAGGGAAATGAGATTCTGTCAGTTTGTCCGACTGCAAAGTGACACATTTTCACCTGGGTATTGCTTCCCAAGGACACAAAGGGCTGAAGAAAACTATGACTGGGGATAAGAGAAGGAATGATGTGCAATTTGTGTTTATTGCATCTGCTGCTTCCCTTGTGTAATTATCGCTGGGGAAACTCAAACCCCTGTCCTTTGTGCCCTAGACAAGCAGTCAGGAAACGAGCCGTGGAAAAGCGGGGGGAAGACTTCAAAAAAGAAGGCAAAATATACAGACTGAGGACTCAAGATGATGGAGAAGATGAAAACAATACTTGGAATGGAAATTCTACACAACAAATGTAGTTTTGAGTAACTGCAGTTACTATCTGGCTGCTTTTTTTTTTTTTTTCCTTCTCTTCTCTTATTTGATCTAAGTCAACTAAAGGTTCTGGACAAGTGGGGCTTATTTTACACTGACTGAATTACTTAATTCTTATTCCTGCGGTGGAGTCTGGAATGGAGTCACCTATGTCAGAAAAATCAAGTGAGTATAGGTGAGACCTAGAAGCAAAAAAAGTAAAAAAACTGAAAACCTCCATCAGCTTTCATAATTATTACCCTCTGCCATAGAAAGGCACTTTTTAATCTATAAATATTCTGCTATATGAATCTAAGGGCCAGATATATTAATATAAAGGTCATGGTAGACAATGACTGATTAAAATGAGGGTTTCAGAAGCACTATAAGTAGCAAATCAGGTAACTAATTTATGTTTAACTTTTTTCTTGCTTCTGCAACTGCAAGCAAAACCTTGTAGTTTTTAATTCCCTAAGCACTCAATAAACTATTTTCCAGAAAAACGTCACTGTCTTGTGAAGTTCCTCTGAAGTTCCTGTGGCACAGGGAAACAAGGAAACTCAAAACACAGCAGAGAAATGTTTTGATCCAGTTTAATGACCTTGCTGTACATGACATAAAGGAAAAGGGGGGTAAAACCCCAATCTGTGCAGTAGCTGCACTAGAAGAGTACAGTCTAGACCAGTTTTCACCAGTATAGGCACTAACTTGTCTTAAAAACACTAAGAAGCAGTAAAGCTTTGAGGGGCTCCCCTCAGATCCACTGAAGATGCTGAAGCACAAACAGGTTCCAGCTGAAACTCAGAAACCTCACATGCAGGTAGGAACAAGCACTTTGGTCCTTAAGAAATCAAACCAATGATGCCCATGGAGAAAAAAAGACAGTTAACAGAGAAAAATAATTCTCCTCCCCCTTTTAAAGCTGGGAAAAGCAAACACCGCAATGCTGGGGAGCCATCTCTGAGGCAAGACACAAAGCTGCAGCAGAACAAGCACTAAGTTTCTTCTCCTGATGGTAGAACCTTCTTTTTTAAGAAAAACCAAACCCAAAAACCACTTGAGCAAGTGGAAATGTTACATTTTACTTCTCAGTTCCATGTGTGATTGTTTATGGGATCTTTTGACTGATTTTCCGTATTTGTATCCAAAAAGAGCCAAGGCCAAGGCTCCAACTCCCGAAAGAGCAAAAAGCATGTACAGGGCAATTTCTGCACTCTGGGATGTCAAATCCAATCCCAAAAAGCTCACAGTGGCAGCTGCTCCTGGAGTGGGGTCTGGTGGTGTCACTGGAAACAATAATGAAGTGTTAGTACAGAGCCTGGGGGAGCTGTTCCGTGCAGGTTTGGGCACTGCTGCTTCCTGCCTCCACACGGCTTTCCACTGTGCTGTTCCCTGCTCTGGGGATCAGGGATTGACACAGTTCTGGCTCAGAGTGAAGGCACAGTGGAGGCTGATAGTGCAATTCCTGAGTACACGTGAGGCTTCTCAGGCCTCCACGGTCATCCCCAGACCCCCACACTAACACTGGGTGCTGTTGATTGCCCTCCTCTAGTTCAGGGAACATAAATCATCACAAAAGGATCAGTATTTCCAAAGGCTTACCCAAAACACTGATTTGTATAAAGTACTCAAAACTGATTAGAAGAAATGTGGGAGTACTGAATGTGTGTGGTTTGGAAAACCACATCCTGGGCAGTTGTTAGTCAGAGAAAAGTCTAATGGAATAACTCTCTTGCTTCATGTTGGAGACAGGTGTGTGTTGAGGGGCTCTCGCACAGGATTTCAGCATTAGTCTGGTTTTGCACACAGGAATGGTATCACTGTACATGGATGTCTTCAGTCATAACAAGGACTGATGATGATAAGAGCCCTTAGAGGGAATACTGCAGAAAATACTGTCTCTAAAGACTGTAGATTATGGAGAACTTTAGGAACTGGAATCAGATGCAAGCACACAATTCCTGCTGCACCGCTTACCTTCTGGCTCTGGTTCCAGACAGGGATGTTGGCCCGTTGCTGGGTCTGGAAACCCATTGCAGTTGATGATCTGCGAGTAGTACCTGGCAGAGGCCTTGGGGCGCCGTGGCAAGGCGGGGTCTGAGAAGTTCACGTGGTAGAGCCCAAACCTTTCATCAAAGCCCACGGCCCACTCGAAGTTGTCCATCAGGCTCCACGCGGTGTAGCCCCGTAGGTCAACGCCGTCGTGCACCACGGCTGGGGCAGGACCAGAGAGAACAGGTCAGTGTGCCACCCCTTGCCAGCCACGGCATGAAATGCTCCAGAACATCCACACCTGACACTCCACCTCCTTGGTTTTTGGTTTTTTCCCCATTCCCACCTCTCTCCCGTGTTGACTCGGATCAGTTGCTCTGTGCTACTTCAGCTGCCAAGTTACAGCCCGGCTAGTTCATTCACTGCCCAGGACTACAGACTGCTTTTCTCTGCTCCAAAAATCAAAGCTTTTGTCTGAGAAACAAAGGTTTGGGAACAGAGAAGAAAAGCCATCAAAATGCAACAGCTGGTGAAACAAGCGTTTGTTGGGCCTCGTTCCACAGTAAATGAGCACTTCCTGAACACCTGGCTGGCAGTTCCCAGTATGTCAGAAAAGCAAACTGAAAATGCCCTTTCCTGAAGTTGCTCAAGCACTGCTGTAACTGAAACTAGTTTGGGGGTTGGTTTTTTTACCCTTTTTTTTTTTTTTTAAATGCAGTTTTTAGACACAGCAGTAGTCAAACTAGAAGCCAAAGTAGTGTTTAGCTAGAGAGGCACCTAATGAAGGAACCTGCTCTTACCCTGCTAAACCCAGGGTTTGTTCTCCCCTTAGATCCCTTTCCTGGCACAGTTGTGACTTCCGTGGCAGTTCTTGGTAAGCCCAAAGGCTCTTGGAATTGGATTCAGTAAACTCTTATATATGAGTGTGTAACAGGTGTGATGGCAGTGCTGTTTCAGCCCTTGCTTTATCCACCCCAGTCTCCAGCTCTCCAGAGCTCTGGCTGATGGGGTTTCCACCACCACTCCTACCTTTCAGTGCCTCGTTGATGTAGCTCCGGTAGTAATGCACCCTCTGAGTGTCATTGAACACAAAGGCCCCCCTCTCCGAGATCCCATTCTCAGTCACATAAATGGGGGGGTTGTTGTACTCCTCCTTGATCCACCTCAGGATCTTCCGGAATCCAAAGGGTGTCACCTTCAGCCAGGTAGAGCCGGAGCCCAGCCAGCTGCGGTCGCTCACCGTGGCCACACCCCTGCAGAGGAGACACTGGGGAGGACCAGTCCCAGCTCCTGGCACCTCAGCGCCCAGGGCTGAGCTGGGGCTGGTGCCCACAACCCTAAAAAGCACTCACAAGTGGTTTTTACAGAAAACACTTCTCCTGCTTTGCTGTGTAAATCAGCCATGGCTGAGGGTGTGATGTTGGCTCCAAATCTTTGTACGCTATGACACCAATTCTACTTTCCAATGTATCATGCGGTGCCTGAGCACGTAAAATTGCCCTTCATACCCACATACAGGAATGCAAGACTGAGCCCAATGTCCTATGGGGCTAAACCACAGGGGCTGGGATGCAGCAGCAAAGGCAAGTTAAAACAATTTCATATATTCCCTGTGGAAAGGTTTCAGAAAGCAGACAATTTCACCCCCATGTGTAGTCCCACCACTACTTTAATTCCCATCAGGAAAACTGATAAGCTCCTATCCTTTACCTTTTGAAGCTGGGGAATGAAATCAAGTATCTAATGAAAAATCTTTACTTATATATACCTAACCATGAAGTGATTTAGCTATTTAGCCTTTGAACTCACATTTATCCAATGGAACAGTATCCATTAAGCAGGATAACCTCACAGTTCAAACTGCAGACTGGAGACGGGAAATATGATAAAAACTCTTTGCAACTGATCCCAAACCACTGGGAAACTCACAAGTCCAGATTCTTTCCTTTAACAGATCCTCTCATTTTCCTTTTCCTGTTTCAAAGATTCATGTTTATCATGGAAATAACAGCACCACTGGTACTGGTTGGGGCTGTTTTCCCAAGTATTGGTTACAACAGCTTAAAATACCTATCTCACAGATTTATTTGCTATCAATTTACACTCGTCAGTTGGCCCAGGCTCCAGGTGTGCAGATTTTACTTGACCAGTAATTCATCTCTTACCTGTCAGAGTCATATGACTGAACAACCCTGGGAAAGTTTAGATTGTATGCTAATACTGTGGTGTATTGGTTTAGACCAAAGTAGTCATATGTGCCTTTAATTCTTTGCTTTTCACTTTCAGTAAATTCTGGAAGTCTGCAAGAGAAAACAGAGAACACACCCTGAACACACTCCATGTGTAATGCTGGTATCCCTGGGACCAGTACCATGATCCTTCTGGAGGAACATGGGAAAAAACAGGAGGAATGGGGAATGGAAAATAAGAACTGTAATTCAGAGGGACCAATGAGTTCTCAGTGCCAGAGTTCAGTACACAGTTTCAAGAAAAGGTAAAACAAATTTTTCAGAGTTGTCAGGTAATGTGTCTAATGCAGTGATACAGGCATTTACTGTATCACTGAGCTGCCAACTTATTACCCCAAAGCTGTGTTATATTAGTAAATTTAGTTTGCAAGAGAGGTACAGACAGGGAACAGGCAACTCCCCCTGCTGTGGAACTAGATAATCTTTAAGGTCCCTTCCAACCCAAACTATTCTATGGTTCTATGAAAACGTACACTACAAGTTTTCTGTGAGGATACAATGAGTTGTTCACAGTAACACTGCAACAGAGTCATTGAAATGTAGCACTTCTATCCCAGAAAAGCTGCAGGTCTGAGCACAGCAAGTGAAACAAGGGCAGGCGTGTGTGCCTGGGCTCTTACCGGGACTGGCTCAGGCCCTGGGCCAGGCTGCGCTCCCGAATCCTTCTCTTCATCACCTCATTGTAATCACCGTTTTTGAAAATGGGATGGGCAAACCAACCTAGTAAAAACTAAACCAGGAAATAAGGGAGGATAAATCATGTATCAAAACGAGGGATTTAACCATATCTCTGTCACAAGCTGCTTTATAGGTGATACCTTAATTTATAACAAACAGGCACATGGAGATGCCCAGCAATGCCCATATAAAGGCAGTAAATTTAATAAGCTTTTGCCACTGCAACCGTATTTTGTCTCATTTCTGTTGCCTACTCTATCAGCCCCAAAAGGAGAGTGATACATTTCCTTGCAGTGGTGCCTCTGGCTCATCATTTTCTTTCAGGTTCTGGGCATGTCCAGCACCGGGAGAGGGGTTGTCCCCATGAACAGACCCGGGAGCAGCAGGAGAGCTGTGACCAGGGGTCTCTGTACCTGCATGAACCGTCTGGAGGCTTCGACATCCTCCTGCTTGTGTGGGTTCCGTGGCTCTGCCCAGTCAGAGCTGATGGTGATGGAGATCAGCCCTCCCTGTCTGGCCCTGTAGGTCTCGTTGTAGAGGTGCCAGACCTCGGCGTGGGCCTTTATCAGGTTGTGTCCCACCACGTAGGGAGCTCGGCCCGGCCGGATGGAGATTCCTGCAGAGACAGGGACAGCACAGCCAGTGGAGCAGCAATTCCCAGCTTTCTCATGGCTGCTGCCCAGCTTAACACAATCCCCAGGACACTCAGAACTGTCCACAAATGTTTCAGCCCTGGGCTGAAATCGGTCCCTGGAGCTGAGGTCTGCTCCAGGCAGCACGTCCAATCCAGGGGCTGCAGAGGAGGGCTGGATTAGAGGAGTGGGAGAAGGAGGATGGGTCTTGGAGGTGAGAGGCAGAGTGAAAGAAGGACCTGCCCCACAGCAATCCAAACCCCATCTATCCACACCACACCTCCTTCCTTGGCCTACCTTTGCCAGCCCCAAACATCTGCTGTGCCGCAGCACAAACCAGCTGTGCCCGCAGTGCTGCCAGGGCTCTGAGGTTGTGCCCAGCAGTCCTACCTGGAGCAGCTGTGCCAACACCATGGCCAAGATAAGCAGTGTTGTAGGGTTCATTGAGGGTTATCCAAAATTTCACTTTATCTCCCAGTCTCTGGAAAAGGAGCTCAGCATATTCCTTAAACCTCTGAATTATTGTATCATTCTCCCACCCACCGACGTCCTGCAGGGCCTGTGGGAGGTCCCAGTGATACAGAGTTACCTGTGGGGAAAGACAGCAAGACAAAGGATTCAACCAGTCACTCTCACTTCTGGAAATAAGGACAGTAACCCAGACTCATTTATGAACACACAAACTGTGCTTTGATCTGTGGCCACCTGTTCCTAATGGTGATTGGAGTTTGTGGTGTTCACTCATGCACTCGAATAAAATACCTTTTTGCCACTGTTTCAGTGTTTTCTTTAGGATGTGGGGAAATGACTCAAACTCCAGGGACTGCCTGAGGGTGAAGACGGAGCTTTTACCAAAAAGCACCTTGTGACAGCAAGAACTCCTCAGTGAAGAACTGCTGCACTTGCACTGGTGAAATACAATCCAACAGAGCACCAGTCTGGGCTGGTACAAGGTTATGGGTCAGGTCAGATTCACTAACCAGTGCTGAAAGAGCTGAATGATGCAGTGCTGAGGTCACTGTCCATTGTATGTGACCCTGTGGAGATTCCTGGCTCCTGAGAAAAGAATAATGTTACACCTGTCTCCAAGAAAGGCAAGAAGGAAGATCTGGGGAAATACAGGTTGGTCAGTCTCACCTCAGTGTCTGGAAAGATCACTGTGTAGGTCCTTGTGGACTCTACTTCCAAGGAGATGAGGGACAAGAAGGTGATTGGAAACATCCAATAATAAGGTTACTATGATCTTTCTGGGTAAAAATATCACTATATTCCCAGTTTATTCCTTTATGCAAACCCCTATGTTTCTTTGCAGAATGCAGTGAAAAACAATGAAAACCAATTTCTCTGTGAAGAAGGGTGTGGATGGGAATACACACATTGCTCTGAGCACCAGACTTGGGTTCTGCTGTTTCTAAGTTACCTCAAAGTCACCAGTTTTAGTTACCTGAGGCTTAATGTTGGCTGCCAGCAGAGCATCAATGAGCCTTTCATAGTAGTTCAGTCCCATTTCATTGATGTACCTGGTGGTCCCATCTGGGAGAACACGGGACCAGGAGATGGAAAACCGATAGTGAGACACCTTGAGGCTTTTCAGCATTTCCACATCCTCCTCAATCTTGTGGTAGCTGTCACAAGCTACATCTCCGGTGTCATCGTTGCTGATTCTCAGGGGAGTGTGAGAATACTTGTCCCAAATGCTCAGTCCTTTCCCATCTGCTCTCCATCCTCCCTCAATCTGCAATTAATTGAAGATGGGGGGGAAATTGTTAGTAAACCCTAAATTTAGGTCTTGGTCTAGCAAAGAATTCAGCCTGTTAGTGTTCGTGGTGCCACACAATATTTTGGCTTATCAGCTTAAGACTAGAAATAGCAACGTTTTTGCTGTACCTTGGGCCTCAAGGCAAGACACATTAGCAAAGTACAATGTCCCAGAGCAGGCAGTGTTTCAGTTCACTAATGCTCCATGTTGGCTGGATCTTATGAAGCCCATGCTGTTGTCCTATTTCCTGTGGTATAACCACACCCTTCAACACTTCCAAGTTCCTCCCTTCTAGAGCAGTTGCTACACTAACCCTTAATTACAGTAAACCCCAATGTTTAATTACAGTAAACCCCAATGTTTAATTACAGTAAAACCCAATGTTGCAAAAGCTGTAGGTGTCTCATCCAAATTGAATTAACTGTCCACAGACACTCCAAGAGTCCCTCTCTGTTTCCTGACCTGGTATGCTGCAGTTGCTACACTCCACGAGAAGTTCTTTGGGAACTCTCCATACAAAAACTCATCCTCTTTGGGCAGTGGGATCCCATTACTGCGGATGATTTCAGCGTAGTACACAGCCGAGCGCTTTGGGGTCCTGGGCCTGTTGGGGTTGTTGAAATCAACCTGGAGCAATCCAAACCTTGGGTCATAACCATCCGACCACTCAAAGTTATCCATGAAGGACCAAGCGTTGTATCCCTTCAGATTAACACCGTCTAACCTGGAAGCTGAAAGACCAGAAACAAAAGGAAGGGCATCAGTGGCGTAATCACACATTAAATGAACCCTGAGGAACTCACTTGCTTTTAGCTTCATAAAGGTCATTAAGACACTTTTCACAGTTGGAGGACACAAAGCACAAGCAGCCATGCAGAGGAGTTCACAAAAAGAAACAGCATGTTTATATTGTGCTCAGGATATTTGAAGACTGATATTAATCACTTTTAAAAACGGCTCTTCAGAGGAATAAAGGAACCAGAAATCTAGAGAGGAGACACACAAACCCCAACAGAACAAAAGTAAACACTGGTACCTTTTAAAGCTTCGTCAATGTATGTTTTGTAGTAAAATATCCTGGCATTGTCATCCACATCCGATGTGGTGTTTATCGCCACCCCGTTCTCAATGACGTATATTGGGGGATTTCCATACTCCTCTTTGATCCAGTTCAGGAGCCTCCTGAGCCCCCAGGCCACGGGCCGATGGCCTTCGAGACCCGAGTAAGGCCAGGAGCTGTCAGCGCTGATTGAAACTTCCTGGTCATACTCATAGGAGAAGGGATTCAGGCGGGTTGTGGAGTGGGTGATGATTTTGGAGGTGTAGGTGTTGAAGCAGAACACGTCCGCCGTGCCCCGGATGTACTCGTGCTCCTCCGCCGTGAACGCCGGCAGGCGGGACGAGGGCAGCCCCTGGAGCTCACTCCTGTTCCCAACCTTCCACTTCATCGCCTCCGGGTAGTCCCCGTTTTTGAAAATGGGGTGTGCAAACCAGCCCACCATGAACTGCAGGTACCTGTCTGCGGCCTCCACGTCCCTGGGGTCGCCGGGGGACTTGGGCTCGGCCCAGTGGATGTAGAGGCACAGGGCGATGACCCCTCCCTGGCTGGCCCTGTACTTGTCGTCGTAGGTGTGGTAGGCCCTGGCGTGGGCCTTCAGCAGGATGTGGGCAACCCTGTAGGGAGCACTGCCAGGGTCTTGGACATTGGGAGGGAACGTCCCCTGGCCATAGCCCAGCCAGGCAATGACGTAGGGCTCATTGAACGTGATCCAGAATTTCACCCTGTCCCCGAAGGTCTGGAAACAGAAGTCTGCAAAGCTGTCAAACAGGTCAATCAGGGTGTTGTTTTCCCAGCCACCGATGTCCTGGAGAGCTTGGGGCAGGTCCCAGTGGTAGAGAGTGACAATTGGAGTGATGTTGTTTGCAACCAGCCCGTCAATGAGACGGTTATAGTAGTCAACTCCATGGCTGTTGACTGAGTTGTTCCTTCCAGTGGGGAAAATTCGAGGCCAGGACAGGGAGAAACGATAGTTCTTTACCCCCAAGGCTCTCAGCAGGTAAATATCTTCCTCCACCTTGTGGTAGCTATCACAAGCAATATCTCCAGTGTCATTATTCTTTACATTCCCTGGGACATGGGTGAAGGTATCCCAAATGCTGGGCCCCTTGCCGTCAGCATCCCAGCCTCCCTCGATCTGGTAGGCAGAAGAAGACACACCCCAGGTAAAGCCCTCTGGGAATGTCCCATGAAAGTACATGTCTCTTTCAAAGGCAGTCTGAGATGAAAACTTCTCCCAGACAACCTTTGCCTTGGAGGGAACTTCTGATGCTGGTAAATTTGGCAACTTTGGTGGCGCAGGTCGGTCAAACACCAGTGGCGCAGAAGATCTGCCCAAGGCTTCGGATGGAAAACCATTCTTTTCAATAACACTGGAATAGAAATAAGCAGATGCCTTGGGAGTCCTTGCTCTGTTGCTGTCTTCAAAGTCCACATGATGCAGCCCAAACTTCAGGCTGTACCCCAGCGGGCCTTCAAAGCCATCAACCAGGGACCGAGCGATGTACGACCGAACATCGACGGCGTCGTGTTTCACCGCTGCCACAGAGACAACACCACACACTGTTACACACTTGAACATTCTCTGAACACAGCTCAGCACAACAAGCACCACAACTGAGGGTGGTGTGACAAGCCAAACACCTACAAATGGGTTTTTAGGCTAAAAAAAACTCCCAAACAATTATGAGTATCAGGCAAGGAAAGCAGTCAACACTCTAACAGGAGCTGGTCAAATGCTTAGTGACAAAAACATGTGAGGAAAGAAGTATTAGTCAAGAGATGTTTGAGTACAGGACACTTGTGCCACTGGTATCCCTTTCCCTGTGTTCTTGCTTTCAAGCAGATTTCATCAATTAAGGTAATGGTGCATTTTAGATTTGACACCATAGTTAAACAGAAACATTGCATGTACTCAGTGCTTGCCTTTCTTCCCTGAGCTCAGGAGAGTTTCTTAAGGCAGAACAGTGTATTCAATGCCAGCAGGGGCAAGTCCAGCATCCTCCCTCACACTGTCTACAAAAAAGCACTACATCTGTCTCTCTCCAGAAAAGTTCGCTCCCCATGTGCAGTCCATCTCCTTTACTGCAGCTGAGGCACAACAGTAATGCTAAGTTGTGTTTTCTGAGCTCTTTTAGCACTCCTAGCTGTATGTTGAGAACTAGGTCAAGAAGATCAAATGCTGTACACTGATCACCAACATATTTAACACAGCATATTTAATAATGTTTTCCTGACACTATTGTTTTGAATATCTCAAGAGAATCAGTTAAATCTCTGTTTGAAACCTCAAATCTCTGTTCCTGCCCAGAACTTGAGTCACTAATATTATTTTTACATCAACAGATACATAGCTTGCAAAGACATAAGCCCAACTGGAACCTTCCAAAAATGATTAAGATATAAATATCTCTCTAAAGCTTCTAACCTGAAATGGTGCAGGATTCTGCCAGTTAGATCTGATGAATTAGTACAGGCAGTTCAGGTCTGATCTGTGAGATCTCTACAGGCAAGATCCTGCAGGCAAATCATCTTCAGGGGAGCTGGAGTATATGAACTGATCTTAGGGTCCAGACTACATCAATCCATATCTATGAAAACCTATGTCCATATCTAAAGAGGATGGAGAGCTCCATACCTGGACACCAGACAGGTTGGAGTAGATGAGGTCACACTCACTACACAACAGGCAGTTGACCTTGTATCACTCTGCTTTGATGTTTTGAAGTCAACCACCACGGAAGGGCTAAAATAGCCAGTTATCATGACTAAAAAGAAATACAATAATTTGATTTCTCCATACCTTTTAGGGCCTCGTTGATGTACCGTTGGAAATAATCCACTCTCAGGGTGTCATTAATGAGATCCCCCGTGTCTCCCGTGGGCATACCATTCCCTGATATGTATATTGGGATCTGTGTCCCTGTGTATTCCTGGGATACAAACTTCAGCAGTCTTCTCAACCCCCAGGGGACCACATGGACCCAGGAAGAGGCAGCCTGTGGCCAGGAAGGATCCACATGCAAGGAGAAGTTCCCAATGCTCTCGTATCCTGGAGCGCAGGTCCCGTCAGCCCCGGCACTGACCAGGCGGGAAGTGTAGTGGGAAAGGCCAAAAAAATCTGCAGTCCCTTTCACCCAGGACTTCTCCTCCTCTGTAAACACAGGCAGCTGTGCCACTGTTGTGGAGCAGTGCTGGTTCACTGCCTGGATCTGAGCCTTCAGGATCTCTGGGTAATCGCCATTGACAAATATGGGGTGGGCGAACCAGCCCAGCATGAACTGCAGGTACCTCTCAGATGCCCTCACGTCCTCGGAGCTGGCTGGAGTCTTGGGTTCAGCCCAGTCCGAGTTCAGCACCAGCCCCACCTTTCCCAGCTGCTGAGAGCGGTATTTGTCATTGTACAGGTGCCAGACCTTGGCATGAGCCTTGAGAATTGTGTGAGCCACCTGGGAGCAGAAAGCAGAGCAGCACATGTCACACTGCACCACACAAAAGCTCTCGAGCCTTCAGGTTATTGCCACGTGAAAATGGCCTCTACATCCAAAAGAAAAAGCCTTGACAAAATGAATAAGCTGGAGAATCTGACTATCCTTCAACACCAGCTTTCAGAATGGAAAAATAAAATAAAATAAGAACATCTAGCCCCTGTTAACAAACCCATTTTTTGCAGGTACCATAAATCCAAGAAGCAAATAGTTGTCTCAGAGGCCACATTAGGCTTGAACATAGGTAAAGTACAGAACATTAGAGGAAAACAACCCAACAAAAGCAGCTGCAGGATCCTAGTTATTCCCGTGTCCCTACCTTGTAAGATGCCACTCCTGGGTCAGTGATTCCTGGGGGATGCTCCCCGGTGCCGTAGCCAGCGTAGCTGATAACCCAGGGCTCATGGAATGTGATCCAGAGCTTGACTCGATCCCCAAAAGTGGAAAAGCAGAAGTCTGCATAGCTCACAAAAGCATCTATGACACTGTCATTCTGCCAGCCCCCAAGGGCCTGCAGGGCCTGGGGGAGGTCCCAGTGGAACAGAGTCACCATGGGCTCGATGTGAGAGTCCAACAGCTGGTCAATTAACTGGTTGTAATAATCAACACCTTTGGAGTTGATGGTCTCATTGGTGCCAGCAGGGAAAATCCTAGGCCAGGACACAGAAAACTTGTACAGCTGGGGGTGAAGACCCCTGAGCAGGAAAATGTCATAGCTGGTTTTGTAGTAGCTGTCACATGCCACGTCTGCTGTTTGGTTCAGGTGGACATGGCCTGCATGCCCAAACTGATCCCAGATGCTCTCCCCTTTCCCATCCTCTGCCCAAGCTCCTTCAATGCTAAAGGCACCTGTGGATGTGCCCCAGAGGAAACCATCTGGGAAAACGTCTTGCAGAAAAGAATCCCTCTCCAGTTCAGACTGTCCAGCAAACATTTCCCAAACTGTTTGGTAGGAGGAGCGAGGGGCAACAACAGCAGCTGGGTTCTCCTGTAGAGTATTTGTTTGGCTGGAAATGGAATAAAAAGAAGTTAAAATCTCCAAGGTGAATACCACTGCCATAGAACTTGCAAACATGGAGACTAAACTAATTTTTTTGCTTCCCATTCAGGTCACATAAGCCACTTTAGGATACAGTTCCTTTGTCATCTGATCAACCCAAGCTGCTGCCACCCAGGTGGAGGGCAGTGAGGTAACTGCTGAGCAGCTCACATGCCAGATATCTAATCTGCAGGCAGATTCTCATAATTCATTACAGCCAGGCCAGAGATACAAACAAAATCATTGCAGTGTGTAGAAATTGCACATGCTACAACTGCTCTCATTGAGTTTCCACGGGATAAGCTAAAACTAATCAATCCTGCTTCTGTAATCCTCAGCACCTCCCTGCACACTGACATCTCTCACATTTCCATAGGTCCAGTTGGCTTCTCCCCTAGGAAAGCCTCTATTGGATTTGTTTATTTATAACTATTTTGCAGAAGAGCAAAAGGCTTGGGAAACGTACTTGTCACTATTGGCTTGAAGGTGCAATTTGGGTAACTAAGGATGAGAGAGTGGAAGAGGATTACATTATGGGATTAGTAGCAGGATAGAGGATTGCCTGTAATCACAAGAGACTGGGCTCAGCAGAAGGGCCTCCCTTTCCAGCCCTTTCAGCCACTGACAACAGCCTTTACCACTACAACTGTCTTGTCTCTGCCTGCTCACGCGTTTCTAGAAGACACCGTTTTATTATCTGATTTAAAGATCAAAAACTGTACCTTGAAACACGAGACAAGTCGTCCAAGAACTCACTAATGTCATATCCAATCGTCCGTGTTCCTTCTTCATTAAGAGCTGAAAACAAGCAAACAGTAAGTGAAGGACTCGGTCCCACCTCAGGAGCCATGGACTGCACGGCACCGCCTGTACAGACAGTTACTCCTGGAGGAACAAGGTGCTCCTCATAACTAAGAGCTGTTTTTCTCAGAGCAGATGTATTGGGTTCTTTATTAGGTATTTACAAGTTCATGTTAAAAAATTATCATAGAATCATTGAATCATTTAGGGTGGAAGAGCTCTCTAAGATTATCGAGTCCAGCTGTTAACCCAGCACTGCCAAACACCACCAGTGTTGTAGCGTCCCCAAGTGCCACATCTGCACGTCTTTCAAATCCCTCCAGGGATGGTGACTCCACCACTGCCCTGGGCAGCTGTGCCAGGGCTTGACAACCCTTTTGGTGAAGAAATTTTTCCTTGTATCCAAACTAAACCTCTCACGTCACAACTTGTGGCTGATGAAAATTACAAAAAGCTTTGGGGGAAGTTTCCTGCTTCCTCTCCCTTAACACTCACCATCCATCCTTAATTTTCCAAGAAGGCTACAAAAGACCATAAAGTTATTTCATCTAATAGCAGCAGCCTAAATTGGACAATTTTGAATTTCCTCTACAATTTATCATGCAGATCTTAGCTAAAAAACTCTCCTCCTTCTTGAAATGCCACTTACCTATGACAATGGCAGCTACTGGTATGAAAGGATTCTCTTCCATGGAAGCACAACCAAGGAACTTCAGACTAAAAACCAAGATCTCTATGTCCTTCCAGACACTCTGCAAAACCAGAAGTCAGGGACTAGCATGAAAAGAAGCATCAGCCAGCTCCTAAAAACATGCTATTGCAGTTTTTGCATTCTACATGGGCAGCTCCTTATTTTGCTCCCCAGATACTGGATAACTCTTGTTTTATGGAATTTAAGAATGCAGGTTTTCAACCCTGGACAGAAGAATTCTGGCATTCTGGTCATAAATGCATCAATAAGACCAAGATGATCCTTTCCAGCACTTTCCAACACATGTTTTTAAGTCAGAATAACAGAGAAGCAAGTGAGCACCATGCAGCTGCTTCCCAGTGTAGTTGCTGTCTGAGTTCTCCCAGAAAATCAGGACTGTTCAGACATGTATCAAGGAAAATGAAATTCCACTTCTATTTATGGTTTGTTGTCTGCTGCTCTCATTTTAACCCTGTGCAAAATGTTACCTGGAATTCATCTAATTTCTTGTAGAAATCTGTTTCATTTCCACACTGGTACTGAAGGTTGAGAGACAGAAAGTCTACTGAATCCTGGAATAAAGAAAAGGAAAAGAATCATCCCAGAGTAAAATGTTTTTTGGTGGTTTTTTGTTTTTTTTTTCAGGTATTACATTAAAAATACAAAAAATTCTGAAAAGTTTGCTAAAGACACATCGCTGGAGTAAGAAGCCATACAGCTGCAGGGGATCCCTGGACAATATAATGAGCTCAAACTGGATACTGTCTGGGAAGATGTCTCCCTCAAAACAAAGTAAAATTTAAACAGCTAAATTAAATTCTAGGATTATTTTATGAATATAATATTAATGATTTACAGTGACTTTCTTAATTAGTAAGACTGTTTTTGATTAATCAGAGAAACCTTTGCAACTGTGTGGGTCAGGCCTTATCAATAACCCTTTGGGGAAAGTCCACTTCAGAAATCTCAAGGGAACAAGGGAACAAATTGCATTCCCTTATTACACCAGCTGATGAATTTGGAAGAAAACTGATAAGCTTTCAGTTTATTTTTCAGTCTAAGGTTCTCTTCTAGTTTAGCCAGCTTGTGTGATGCAATTTCTGTTCTCTCCCTACAAACCACACCTTGCTCAAATCCTTGCAATGTCATACCTACAACACTGTTCACCCCAGTACTGCTTTTTGCAAGATTGTGAATACAGCAAAAACCCTGCACTGTCATTTGTTCACATCAACATCCTCTGGGTGAATACGGACAGAGAACTTGATCTTCCAGAAAGGATTTCACTGTCTTTGTAGAGACTAATTTCTCCTCATGTTGTGCTTTCCCTGTGCAACTACATCACTGCTAGCACAGCTCAGGCTGTGTTTTAACATAATCAGCAGATTTTTTTAAATAGCAGTTATTTAAAATGAAGTATTCACATCTTTGGTGTGCCTTAAGTAGGTGCAAAGCAAATGATAACGGGTATACTCTTTGGAGACATCTTGTCATTTAGGCAAGTACATTGCTAAAATTGCCAATTATGAGAGCAAATATGTCTCCACCTATCTTAATCAGTGCTTACTAGCCAAGAAAAGATGCTGAAGGAATTTTGTTAAATTAGCTAGCTTCATGTAATTAGACTAATGAAATAAGTTAAACTTACCAAACTGGTCAATTGGTCAGCTTGCTAAAATCTTTAAAAAACCCCTAAAATTTAAAAAATCTTAAAAATCTTTAAAAAAATCTACAAACTTGCAAAAAGTCACTTGATCCCATACACGAAAATCAAGTTAAATCAAGTCAAATGTATATAATTTTGTAAGTTACCTGAAGAGAAACTGAAAGCAGTTCTGAAGAAGCACTGTCCAAAACACCACCTGTTTCTAAAGCAATGGACAGTTTTCCACCTGGAAAGAAAAACGAGACAGTCTGTTAGTAACATATTAAGGACAAATAAAACCTTCAGTTTACTGCAGTTATTTTTAAATCAGTGTTAAATTTTTGAAGCTGTGGAACAGCAGACAGTGCCTTGGGTAGGGGATTTCAGAATTCCCACTGCGATTTCAATGGAGAGCTGCAGAAGGTAGAAACTCAAAGGCAGAATTCAAGAAGCCTTTGTTAATAAATTGTGCCCTTCCACTCCCTGCATAATTATAAGTAGTACCTTTAATTATCATGCCTTTGTGGTGGTTCTATAGTGGTTATTTTTTTAAAATGCATTCTGTGCTGAATGCCTCTGCGATGCTGTGGGAACAGGAACTTGAGGGACACAGGAGACACAGGAGAGAAGCTGGGCAACTTCTAAGGGCTATCACCAGATAGTGTGAACTGTACAGCAAAGTATTCCTGACAAATGCAAGAATTAAATATAAATTCATTCATTAAAAATGTGGATAAAGAAACGTTGACTCAGTCAGCTCTACCAGCTGTCTGTTTGAGACAGAAAAATTCCAAGGCCAGAGAAGGCAGACCCCAGGGAACAGCTGCTTGGAAAATCCCAGGTACCCACCATGGAACAGGTGAAATTCTGTTGCTCTGTGTAACACAGGTAGATTTTAGATTTAATTACTGTAAAACCCCAGTGTCTGCAATGAGGAAAGTCAACCAAAGGACACTGCAGACTTCCTCACACTATTGTTATCTTATAAGAGACTTCTTGTGTCTTGTTTTTTCATGGTTCCATGCACATTTCAGGCAGTTTTTGGTCTTTCCTCTGTGGGTTAGGAAGAGGTACACAAAAATACAGAGACTGCATGTGGCAGTTGCCACTCAATCCCATCACAACATGTTTGTAAGTCATATTGGAAATAGCCCTGTCCCCCCTCTCCTTACCGGCCGGCGAGTGTTTCTCATGGAAGATGGTGTAAAACCCTTCGTGGGCAGCAGCCACGGCCTGGGCTCTGTCCTGGGGGTCAGGGTAAGGCAGGCTGTGCAGGACCTCCTGCAGGTCGCTGAAGGTGACCCACACATCCACCAGGTCCCCAAAAGCACGGAGGCAGAACTCTGCATACTCCACAAAAAGGTTGGCAAAAGCACCGGCTTCCCTCCCTCCGGCCCGCACGGCCACAGCGCCAGGGACACGCTGGTGGTGCAGGACCACCACGGGGCTGAGCTCTGCAGCAACCAGGGCCTGGAGCAACTCCCTGTAGCACTGCACCTGAGCTTCATCAGGCTCCCTGGCATTCCCCTCGGGAAGGACGCGCGACCACGGCAGGAACACTTTGTAGTGCGTCACCCCGATCTCCTGAAGGTGGGAGAAGTACCGGGGCAGCTCCGAAGCCACGAGGTCTTGTTGGCACAGGGAACCATGTGCTTCAGCCACAGCAGGGCCCTGCTCCTCCTGGGGCAGCACTTGGTCCCTCAGACCCAGTTTATCTGCCAACTCACTGGGCAGAGGCCCAGCAATGGCGATAAAATTCCGAGCAAATTCTCCATCTATCCCAAGGCCGGGAGAGACCAACAGAAAGAAGATGAATGTCGTGCAAATCAGCTCCATTTCTGAGCCTGCTTCACAAATGGCAATTCCACACTACATATAAGACAGTAGAAGTAATATTTAACCAGAATTATCTGTTACACTGATAAATGTTCCCAGAACTAGCTGACATTGGAATTATAACAGACCAGGATTTTTAATCAATAGATAATCAGACCAATGGACGAACACAAAAAAATCTGTCAAGCAATTAGTTGGAGAAAGGTCACGTGAAAACAGTTTCTGAGGTGCTCAGGTTCCCCCTTAGACTTGAATATCAACTGACATTTTGCTGATACTGCCTCCATTTCAGAGGAAGATAAAGTAAGTAGATAATACTTTCCTTCTCCTTTTAGCCTTTTTTTTGGCTTAGGAGGAATCCCAGCACAGCTCTGGCTGCAGAAAACAACCAAAGCAGAGTTACCTGCATTGCTGGGGCTGGGTGTGCAGGCTCAGGGTGTGCAGGACAGCAGGAAGCACTTTTGTACTTTAATTCTTGAGTGCATAAAGGAAATCTGAGATATGGTATCTCACCCCATTGGAAAAGTGGCTGTTAGTGAGAGTTAAGGTAGCTATAACAATAACAATGTGCTTCCTCAGGCCCAACAATATCCAGGAATTCGAATGTCATTTTATTGCTTAACCCCCAAAAACACAGGCTCTCCCAGCAGGGTGGGCACACTCAGATCACCTGAACTGCTGCAGGGAAAAGGTAACTCAGCCTTGCTACATTCAAATACTGAAGAGCTCAGAACATTTACTGCCTAAATACAGAACATGTCTAAATCAACTAACCACAAAATTCTACATATTTATATTGAAATGTCAGATCCACATGAGACTTATTTTTCTTTAACGATCAGCATTTTCTCTAAAACATACCTGGGCAAGTTATTGCTGTGTCAAGCAATTTTTTCTTTAAGTTATAACATAAAATATCTCTCAACATTTGCTGTTACTCAAATAGCCAGTCTTACACAGGGATTGTAATTTCTGTACTTTGACTCTGTTTGATTCCCAGATCATTTTTTCCCCAGGAAGCCCCGAAGAGCTGTAACCTCGTGCTTACTGTTCTGAAGAGCCACCAACCTTCTTCCCTCCACCTCAGTGTTTGAATAACCAGTTTGAACAGCAACTTTACAGCACCACCTGGTGCTTATTCCTCAGAACTCAGAGAGAGAACACCCTTCCCAGGCTACAGAACTGGGGAAAGAGAAGCAGAAAAAATACTTTCTCCTACATGAACAATATTTATTAGCAAACAAAGGCTGAGAGGAGGGGAGAGGGAAACACATAACAGTGACAGACATCTTCCTGACCTTAATTTGAAAGTAAAGGAACAATATAGAATAACATGAAACTGTTGTTGCAGGGGGGTGGCAATGCTGAATGAAATGTAGCATTTGTCTAAACGTGGTTTATGAAAGAAATCAGTGGAGAGAAATTCCTGCAGTTGGAGTCAGGGCCCAGTGATGTGACAGTGTTGTTGGTGGTGACAAATATTTATGATACCCTCCATTCCTTAAATACAACTGTTATCTTTAATGACATGCTTAGTTAGACCAAGGCATATCTCCTCAGAGTTGGGAGAGACTAAAAGGAAAAACATGACTGCCTTACAGACCACCTCCATTTCTAAATCTGCTTCAGAGACAGTTATTTCACACTATTTCTAATTAAAATATATAGCTTTAGTTTCTTTCATGCTATTACAAATTTTCTTAGCTGCTGGTATCAAGTTGACAAGACAAATATTCAGGTATTTTTAATTCTTAATAGATTTTATAATAATCCCATAGCTTACATTAAAAAACCGAGAACAGCAGAAATTTAAGTGAAGTTTTCTTATAAAAACACCTAAAACCAGGTTTACAAATATAGTCTTAAAAATCCCTCACAAATGGTGGCAGTTTTCAACTTACAGGTCAAGACATTTAAGATGGGGGTTTCTGCCCTCCTGACTTAAAACCTTGCATTGGGCTTGGCTATTTTCAATTTTCTACTTTACATATGCACATCTTTAGTCCATCTAAAAAGAAAGAGAAGCAATCAGTTTCTCACTATCCATTACTGGAAGTTAAAAAAAACTTCTTAAAAAGCAGCATCTGTCATCCAGGAAATTTAATCTTTCTTAAGACATTAAACATTTAGATCGCTACTTGTTCAGCCTCAAAGCACAGGCATAGAAAAACAGCAATCCCACATGTGAGTAACAGCAATCCACTCCCAGTGGATGAGCTTTTATTTATGTGAATAAGAAAAACAATAAAAACATATACCATAAGAAAATCTACTAAATGCAAAATTCCTCTCATTTAAAACAGAAGCACCTAAATAGCTTGATGATAAAAAAAGCCACTGGGTGATTCTCTTCTTCATCCAGATGATGGCACTAAAATTGAGAATTAATAATGAAACTAATATATAAATTTAAAAACTTTCCAGGTATGCTCAGTGTGAATGAGCAATCCCATATTACCGACCACACACTGGCACATCCATGGGAATTTAAGGAGTTTGCTGTACAGTAACCCCTGCAAGAAAAGAATGCATTTTCCAACTTGTAACCAGTCAGCTCTCCAATGCAGCTCCCAGCCCTCAGTCTTCCAGCAGATAGTTTGGGTTGACAACCAGGTATGGATCTTCATCAAAAGTCTCCTCTTCTTTGGATCCTCTCAGTCCAGACTGGGACAGTTCTATCAGAATGTGGTCCTGCAACAGACAAAGATTTGTATTAAAACAAGGGCAGAGAGGTTGGTCTGTAGTTTTTGAAAGGCACCTCTTTTTTATCCTGGTAGCACCTCTTATTAACTACTTAACCCTTTTAATTGTGAACTCCCTCTAACAGATTCTTGACCTTAACAATTACATTCAGTGGAAATTTCTTTTATGTTGAAATCTCACATGTTGTATGCTTTCTGGGAACTTTTTAGCCTAGAGCTTTCCAGTCTAGGGGGTTTGCACCTTTAAACGTGAAAAGTAGTTTATATTTTCATATGTTTTCCTCCAAAATACCTCAGTACCCCTGTGACTTAAGGCTATCCATTGATAAAGTGTTACTTGTACTTCAGTATCCTAATGCATAGCTAATACTATAGAAACACAGACAAATATCACACTTCTGTAGGGACGTAATATGGCCCTTTGGACTTTAAATTATACACATCTCTAGTTTATTTCAGTGTTTTTTCTAGAATTATTGCAACAGCTGTTAAGCAAAGAAGGCATCTATACTGCATCAGCCTGTGACATGGAAACACAAAACAGGTTTCTCCAATTAGGAATGTATTCTATTGAACATGAAAGATTGCCCAGTGTAAGTTAAAACCCCTTTTCACTACCCACACATGTCTATACTTACATAATGTGTGAGTCGATGAATGACTCTCTCTATGATCTTCTTTTTATTTATTAGTTCTTCTTCAGAATCAATTTCAGATTCAATTTCCTTTAGATACCAATTAATAAGTTCACTTTTCTTTAATGATGAATCGTCCTCTTCTGCAAAGAAAACAACTTGCATAAACTCAGCAGCAGTAAGATACCATTTAAACCACAGAAGAAAAGGATTTTTATGTTAACATTTAAAATGTTAACAGAAATATGCTTTAACATGTTTAAGCAACATCAGACTTTATTCTGATCCTTAAAGCATCATGTTTTGCATGGGAAGCTGTCGTGTCATGGTTTACTAGGCCATAATTAGACTGAGAATTGAAGCTTTCAGTTCTATGCACCCAAGTGGCTTCTAAATCACATCAGCCTTCAGCTGCAAGTTCTTTTCTGGGTCTGCTCTGTTGACATGCTTCTCAACTTAATGGGTTTTGACAAATGACTAAAATAACAGAGGTAAAAACTCCAAGAAATCATATTTGTATCACCAGATGTCGTACTCTCACATGAGCACAGGTCCACACCAGACCTGACACAGTTGTTGGCTCAACAGGAGTGAAAATCCCACATGGAACAGCACGAGATACAGTAACAATCACTCCCTGAGCTCAGGGCCAGCTGTCATTTCAATAAACAAATCCTTACCTTCCTCTGCTTTCCTGAGGTGCAGCACCAGGAGATTGGAAATCCGTCTGTACTCGGAGAAGCCCAGTCTAAGAGAAGCTTTGGGTGCAGCATCCTTGTTCCCATCCTCAGGATGGCCATTGACCCCATTCACAAGGCCATTGACCCCAGCTGGAGCTTCTGCCTCACCTGTTTGGACACATGCCCAGGTTTAAAGCTGAAACATCTTTTTACCTATTTAATACTCTGAGCCACTGAAAAATGTTGCACTGACCAACCAGGTGAGGTGGTGAAGAAGGCTGAAGAAGCAAGAGAGTTAAGAACAGGAGTCCAGATTTCTAGACCTCATCAGACGAGGAATAGGTGAGAAACGAAAGAGAAGTGTGTGCTCAAAAAGGGAATCTGTAAAGGCTGGAAGGACTTTCCCCTTTGAAAAAAATTCCCTGTAAGTAATTTACCATTGACCCCATCTTGGTCCTCTTGATCCTCCACTTGTTGCTCATCATCTTGGTCTAAATTGACATCGGGAGTCTCAACTCTAATGATGGACTTATTTAAAAGCCTGAAAGCTTCCTTCACATGTTTTGGGTGAACCTGAGGAAGATTTGAAAACATATGTATTAAATAAGTTAACATGTATTCAACAGGCTCTTTTGGTATCTCAACAGCTCCAGAAACTCATCTCTGACTCTGACACAGGGCTTTTCTACCCATCTCACCTGATTAATTCTCAGCAGTAAAGACTCTGCAAGTTAAATTGTATCCCACTACAAGCACACTGAGGTCACTCAAGGTTATGGAGGTAAAAAGCTGCCCGATTAATCTTTCAGGATTTAGTGATCATGTGGAGTCAATAAAAAATTTATTTAAGCCAAGAACAGTCAGAAGACAGATCAGTAGAGCAATAAACATGAAAGAAATGGGCCTAATGAGACTCTCCTCCAGAACTTAAAAGCAAAAACTGGAAAAATCCTCTCTAGCTGAGCCATAAGCTAAAAGCTATCTGTTTCTTTATGAGCTGAATTTAATTTAAAAGAACCCAATGGGTGTCCTTCTTACACAGCCAGTGAGCAAGGTTCCATCACTGCATGTGTCACATAACCCCTAATCAACATTTCAAAAGGCCTGCTGGGTTTTAAAGCAGGGACTAGGATGGGCAGTAGTCATGCTGCAGTTAACAGCCAGAACACATCACGCATTGCAGCACTGGTTGATGTGAGGAGGAGCTCAGATCACATATATGGGACTCTTGGGGAGGTTCAGATACTTTGATGAACTTTGTCTTTTTAGATTGCAGATGGAAGAGAGCTGAGAGATTACAAACTATGAAAGATCAGGAAAGACACTACCAACAGTCATGACTGATAGTAGTAGATGGTAGTTCTTCCCCTTTGTCACGATTTGACAGATAACAGGCTGAAAGTGCTGACACAACTGTAATGCAAAAACATGCACGTTCTCAGTTTGAATCAGCTGAACTCAGCTTTAAAAGACACACCTTAAACCCAGTGTTTCTGGCACACAGATTCAGACTGAGTGCGACCACAAGCGAAAACATTACCCAAGCTCTCCTCCTCACCCAATCTCAGGGTCAAACGGCAAAGCCAGAGCTCCCACACACTCACACCAAGCCCCCCCCGCCCTGGTACCTCGTCACAGCAGTGCATGCGGGCCATGGCCTCGGAGAGCCGGATCATGCTCTCCAGCTGCCGCACCGTGATCCTCCAGGATGACTTGGTCACCCCGGCGCCGTCGCGCTGCCGCAGCCGCTTGTACTGCTCCACTATGAAGTCCTCAGACTCCTTGGATATCTTTGGGACATCAAGCAGTATGACAGTTTGCATGTTCAGGTTATTAAAAGTTTACTCTTCTTGCATTAGATTGGCAATTCTCAGACTTTCCTGTACTTGCTGCTGCTTTTCTCTGAAATACTCTATGCTATAAACATACTGTACATAAATGCAACAATCATATTATGTTAAAATTATACTGTAATAATGATTATATTCACCAATGGTAATGATATTACAATAAGTACATAGCTGCATTAATCATTTTGCAGCAGGTTTGTTGATATTTTCTATTTTTCTGTTCTGCTGACTTGTTTCTGGGCATAGTTCATGTCTGTCCATACCAGATTGTTCTCTGTTTACAGACTTCTGAAAAATCTGACACTCAGCTCATCCAAGCTGCTACTACCAAAATACCTGTACTTAGAGCAGTTTCCCATGTTCTGTATTTTACCAAAAAGCAAGCAAAGAAATACCAAGGAACAATACCCTTTTAAAATAAAGGCAAACAAGCTGATCAAGCAATAAGTCAATAAAATACAAAAATCTCTGCTTCAGTCATGCTGAATAACCCATGCCCTTGAGGTACGAGAAAGCTATAAAATGACCCTCATTCTAGACAAAGGTTAGGAGCTGCCACCAAAGCAGTTAAGACTAGTGATTACAACAGTCTCAGCTGAGCTGGATGATTTTCAGAGCTCAAAAGAGTACATGGCTCCAAAATATGCTCTTTTTCCAGGTAATAAGTGAGTTTATAGCTATTTCTTTGAGAGAACACCACACTAAGTGTCTTTGTGTTTGCTGAAAATGAGCACACAGCAGAGTGACTGTTCCTTGGGACCTCCTCAGACAGAAAAACTTGCCCAGGAAAAGTGGAATTACCTTTGGTTTGAACTGCCTGGCAAACAGCAGATACCTTCTGATATCATCCAAGGAATAGACACGATCCACGGACTCTTCCACTCTGGAATGCAGATCCACGATGCGCCGGGCAATGGCGTAATCCGTAACCTGGGACATTGGGGCTCTGTCAGATCACTCTCACACCATCAGCCAAACAGCAAAACAACAGTTAGAGTCTTCCTTCCCACTCCCCTCCCTCACTTGCAATCCTCATGGCAGAGCTAGTCTTTCCAGAAGCCAAACTGTCTGCCAGAAGGTCCAAGAGAAAGTCCTGGCATTTTTTAATACAAGGAAACGCAGCAGAGCGGGGATAAAAGGCAGTTTTAGGATTTATAGCCTCTTGGAACTCTCCTGGGTTACAAGTCAGGCACAGAACAGGCAGAAAGCAGCACTTTGCAGCGTGGGAACTGCTTTCTTCCTTTTCAGCCTGCTCTGTCTCTCTCACCAGTCCCTTCCCAATTAGATAATCACTCCAAGCAGAGCAGTGGCAAGAGCAGCACTGAACAAACATTAATCTCTGGATCTCCTGTGCTCCCAAGGCAAATGCCACAAAGACAGGTGGTAGCAGCCTCAGTCTTAGTGACCAGCCATTTGTAAAAATGACTAATGGTGGTAAGTTTGCAGGTCAAACCTCTACACGGTGAAAAGGCAGTGTCCTTGTGTTCAGCAGAGCATGTCCACATTGGTACTGCCAGCTTTCAGCTGCAGAGCAGAGAAGTAGAAGCAAGATGCTCTTATGAGATCTGCTTCACCTAAAATTGCAGAGGGCCACCAAGATGGTCAGAGGGCAGGAGTATGTGATGTGGGAGGGGCCGAAAGAGCTGGGTCTGTTCAGCTTGAAAAGAAAGCAACTGCCTCATTGGCCAGTCAGTATAGAGGTGATGGAGCCAAATAACTCATAGAAAAGAGGCAAACAACACAAACTGAACCATGAGAAGTTCTGATTAGATATAAAAGTTATTATTTTTGAACACTTGAGAACTGTCAAACACTGCAGTAGGGGCCTAAAGAGGCTGCAGAATCTCCATCCCTGGAAATACTCAAAACTCACCAGGTCAAGGTCTTGGCAACCTGTTCCCAATAATCTGCTGGAGCGCGAGGTCAGACCAGAGACCTCCAAGAGATCTTTTCTGACACAATTTAATCTTCAATTCCTTAAAATTACCTCATTACATTCATCCACGAGGATGAAGAAGAGATCAAAGCGAGACATGATGGGAGCTGAGAGGTTTATATTCTGTTTCAGGGACTTGGATCTGTCGTAGCGCCCACCAACCGGGTTTGCTGCAGCCAGAATGGAAGTCCTGGCATTCAGGGTGGCCTGGAAATGGGGAAAAATAAATTGAAGAGAGAATGGTATCTGTGATCACTTCCTAAACTAACTCATTGCAATCCAAATAGGTCAGCATAACATGTTTTAGATGTTTAGGAGTTTCAATAGAGGTATTATAACAATCACTCCTCAAAAGCAGCCAAACTCTTAACCAGTCCTTTCTCACCAGGTCTCTGCCCCAAGACACAGTTTGAAGAATCAGTATTGTAACATTGTCACACTCTTGCCAACAATACCAGAATAAGCCCTTAAAACTTCTTTTCACAACACCCTGTTTTTAGCAGTGCAAACACACACTTTACTTCTACAAACACACACAAATCTACGACGTTTTTGGGGCTACTTCAAGAATGTTCCCATTTTCTGTTTCCTGTCCACTACTACCTTTTTTCCTTTCAGTAACATTTCTGATCTTTTTTGGGTACGTGGCACAAGAACTCTGCAGCAAGTGATCTCTGTGCTGCCACAGTGAGGCAGTTGCAGAGCTGGTACCAAAATCTGACAGGTTCGGCACCTCTAACAAACAGTCAGGTGATCCTACAGACTACACAGAGGACTAGTGCAAGCTACCTTCACTCCTGCTTTGGTGATGGATATTGTCTGCTGCTCCATTGCCTCATGGATGGCCACCTGATCCCGCACGTCCATCTTGTCGAACTCATCAATGCAGCAAACCCCCTGCAGGGCAGGAATGAAAAATAGTAAGTGACCCAAATTCAATCACTCTTGGAAAAAAAAAGCTCCATTAACACAACCAGGGGCTCTTTGCCATTAATGAAAAGCATCCCAGGGATGCAGGAACTCACGTTGTCCGCCAGCATCAGGGCTCCAGCTTCGATGACAAACTCATGGGACTCCTCATCCTTCACAACAGCCGCCGTCAGACCCGCGGCGCTGGAGGCTTTGCCACTGGTGTAAACGGCACGGGGACTGAACTCATCCACATGCCTGTGGAAAGAAGGAATAACACCCCCCCCCCAGTGTTTCACTTATCTCTGACATTTTAAAACGTGCAATAAATTTGTATTTTTAATATTCAATGTCTTTTTGAAAATATTTGGAAATTTGTACTTTCGTAAGTAAAGAACAAAAAAGTCTCAATCCATTCTTTAATACCACAGGGGCTTGGTGAGTTTGCTCCAGCCCTGTTCAAATACTTCAACCACATTTAAACAATCCCTGGAAAATATTTTTAAATACTTTACTTCCCTTTCCTGTTTAACACAGAAAAAAGCATGGGACACGTTTGTCACACATTTGTAGCTCCAGTCACACTGGACAATACTTAAATACTGAGTTTTAATGAGATGCTTACTTTAGAAATTGACTCTTGGCTGTACTTGGATCACCAACAACACAAACATTGATGTCCCCACGCAGCGAAGTGCCTTCTGATGTGGTTTTAGGAACTCCTCCAAAAAGCATCAGCAGGACCCCACGTTTCACTTCATCGTTACCTGCCACAGAAAAGACACTCAACTAAAAATCCAAGGAAAACACCACATTCTTCCTATTTAAAAATAATAATAATAAAATTATTTAAAATAGATCCAACTGTCAGCTGTAAGGTTCTGTAGTAGAACACCCAATAGCAAACCCAACCCATTTCACTAGTCTTGCAGGTCTTAATGATTAAACACAGTAAGTACTCAGGAAATAGATTCTCTTCTTCCAGCACAACCAGTGCTGGAGGGCAGAGTTTGTGCCAGTTAGAACAGGGCTTTCAACCTTCCCCAAAATGGCACCACACAGAGAGGAAAAGGAATTAATATTTACACAAGGGAAATCTTCAACTGGGTTCTTACCATGGATAGTGGGGAAGAGGCTGGTGCACAGATTATGGTAAAGGTTCTTATCTTGGCTCATCTCAAAAACCTTCTCCCACTCTTTCACAGACATCTGGTTTTTAATGCTCTCTGCAGTCTGTTCTTCATCTCTGAGCTCTTTTCCACCGAACTAAACAAAGGAAATAAAACAGTAACAGAAGGAATAACATGGTCACTAATGAATATGAGCACTGCAGACAGGTTACAAAAACTCACTGTAAGTAGGATGGGAGGAACATGTTCAGAAAAGCTGCCCTTAGGCTAAGGAAGCTCATCATCTTATACCTTTAAAATCCAATAGACAATTTCCTAACAGGCAAAATCAATGGTGTAACTTCAGTTAGTAAGAAAAACCCCAGGTGAGATGCTTATACAGAGATTAAAAGAAGAGTAAACCAGTATGGTTTCCTTTGGGTAAATTTGCCTTTGTAAGCATTCTTCATTAACTGGAACCTAACAAGGTCTTTTGTTACTCTGAAGTGGGGTCAGAAACTTCTACTCCCAGAAAATAATAGATGGTATTTTTATCCTGTGTGACAGTGAAGCTCCTAGCAGAGTGACAGATTACAATACCTCAACACGCCACAACCCAGACATACTCAGTATTACTTATGTTGCAGTAACATCCCAAGATGCTATGTGATAAACCAAAGGGAATAAGAAGAAATAGGATTTCCTGGAAGAAAAGCAAATGCTGCAGAAATGGCTGAAAGTTGAATGGAAATAGATGGACCAGTCAACTCTTTAGAATAAACACATAACACTGGCAAATAATCTCATCTGAAGACAAGAACCTTGCTATACAAATTCAATCAGAACTTACAGACAGTCAAATGCACACAGCAAGGTGGTACACGTACATATTTATAACTTTACCCATTCCCGCTCCCTAATTTGAGGGAAAACCACAGAGAGCAGAAATCAGGAACACCTTTAAATCTCTTCTCTTTCCAGACTCACCCGTGGATTTGTTGGTGCAACATAACAAGCCAGAAAGACCAGTTTATAGGAGAGCTCCCGGACTCCCAGGGCGCGCAGCCCTCGGACGCCTTCGGTTTCATATCCCTCTGTCCCCGTCAGCCGGGAGCCGGTTTCCGCGCGCAGCCCTGCCGGGAGAGCGGGAGTCAGGGCAGCAGGGACCGGGACAAGTGTGAAGGACACCTCGCTGAGGTCGTGAGCAGGAGCAACAAACCTGGTGTGGAGAGCTGGGACACATCAGGCACGACGATGAGTGAGCCGGTGAAGTCACACTTGTCACCTGCCTGGGCCGACTCCACGGCCTCCGCGCGCAGGATCACCTCCACGCTCCGGGGAATGCTGCCCCGCGGCAGCTCCCCCTGCGTCTCCTGGATGCGGACCTGGGCACGGAGGGGGGATAAACACTCAGCAAATGTCACCAGAGCTCAAACTGCTCCAAAAGCTGTGCTAATAAATAGTCAGTAGCATCCGACTGCTGCCATCCGTGCCAACCGTGAAGTTCCCCTTGCAGTAAGACAAACAACCAAAAATCTCTTCACTAATCAGCGTCTAAGGAGTCTTGGAGACACTTAAGAGGATGTACAGGGGCCACAGTGACAGTTCTGAAAACCAGCTTGAAAACTTCAGATAACATAGCTGGCATAAAATATTGCTGCAGGCCACGAAGTGCGGAGGATTCAGGAGAGTAAATCAATGTGGAAGAAAAAACATTGCAGATACTAGAAGGTACCTCTTTTTATACTGATATAGAACAACTACACTGATGTACCAGCAGCATGAGACTAATGATGGCTTGAGTATGTGGGGTTTCAGTGATTCACTTAGACAATAAATGTCACACAACAAAATTGGTCTGATACTATAAATAATTTCCCATGCTTAAACATAAGCCTTCCATAGACAGAAAGAAACTTTCCCCAGAAAATCCAGTGCCTTTTCTTGAGGTCTTTTCCTCACAAAACCAAAGCTAACTGTAGCAGAACAAACAACACCTTCCAATTACCACAGGTACACCATCGTTAGTCATCACCCCCAACCTCACCCTCGTACCTTTTGGAAATCAACAAATCTTGATTTGTTCGTGTCCAGCAGGAACCTCCTTCTGTTGGCACAGACTGGGTTCCTGCAGATGCTGGGCTGTGTGTATTTGAACTGCTGTTCCACATCTTTGATGACTGTCTGGCAGTCGAGGCACAGGAAGGTCCCACTCACCAGCTCCGGGTGCACCGGGTGGGTCCGAACCACCTGCCCACTGATGCGCATCAGGGAGCCGATCTTTGCCGAGGTCATCTCCCGAATTCTGGGCAAAACAGAAACTCCCAGGGATTAAATTACTGAGCTGACAATTCTAGGCCCCAAGATAGTAAGATACAACATAGTTTCATTCAGCCTGCGACTAAAGAAGTGCTGTAACAGACAAAGGAAACAAAGTTATTAAAATATATTCTCGTTTTATGATTTTACATAAACTTTTAGATTAATGCTAATGGTCAAACCAATGCAAAACTATTGGTACTTCAAAAGCAACACACACTAAATAATTTTTTTTAAATTAGAGAAGTTACATTATTTAAATTAGAGAAGCTTCACATTTGTGGAATATAATGAATATAAGTATCTGATTGTTATTCACAAATGAAAAACTCTTTCAAAATATATCCCGCACAAGGTCAGGAAACTTCTTCACAACTGTTCTGATCAGCTGCTCATTTTATGCTATATAACCAAAACATTTTCAGTGTGCTTTGACACGTTTTTCCTCACTAGTAAAAATGCACAAGTTTCTGCAAATATTAATCATCTTACTTGTGTCGGGTAGGCAGGTCTTGGAATGCAACATAAAAGTCCTTGTTTGAAGGAACATTTCCATGGTCTCTGGCAAAAGTCTTTGTTGCTCGACAGAGGTAAGGATAAACCCTGAAATACGGAAAAGCAGTTCAAATTTTACAAAAGCTATTAAAACACCTTCTCTGCTTTAGACTACAGCAAAGGTTTGTATCAGATTACCAGGTTCTGGTTTTTAATGTCATGTAACACAAAAAAAGTGAATCTAAATATGCTAAATGTGGGATTACTGCATAATAATGTCATTTGCATTATGGCTTCATAATGGACTTTTTAAAATCTCATTTTATGACACTTTTATCCTTACATTAAGAAGCGGATCTTCAAAATAAGTAACTGGCTCAATAAAATATTTTCAGAGCATGAAATTTTGGAGTTTATTCTGTATGCCTATCTACTTCTTCACCAGAATAAATGTCATTTCCTAGTTAGCTCATGGTTTCCAGAGAGGAATTCACTGAGAAATGTTTTGAGCCAGTTAAAAAAAAGTGTTCTCAGGATGCAGAAAGAAGACAAACCTCTCATTTTTTACATAACAAGCGAGGCATTACGAGCCTGAGACTGCAGCAGGGTTCAGCTTTACCTGAAAAAGGACCTCTACACTTTACCTGTAAAATTCCTCCTGGATAGTGGTGGACAGCTGCTGGTTGAACTGCTCCAAATCTGCAAAGCTGACGATCAGCGTGTTCCGCTCTGGCCGGATCAGCTCTTCAGCATCACGCAGGTACTTCACCTCCCCATCGCTGTTCTGGAACCTGAAAGGGATTCAGGAAAACAGTCTCACAGTCGTGCACCAGGCAGCAACTGAACACTTTGAATTCAGGAGACAGGTAAAGGAAAGGATGGCTCACATTAAGGCATCCCACAGTCCCTTGCAAAGCCCTTTCCAACAACATTTCTTCTTCCACCCCCTTCTGCATCTGTTCTATCAACATCCCAGCACAGACGAACCGGGTTTGAATTTCAAGCAGCACGAGTGTTGTCCCGAGTGCCACACTGAGTTTTATTTTATATTTAACAATGACTCTGCACCAATAAACAGGGTTTTGTTTCCTCAGGGTGATTATAATGGTTTCCTTATTTGACACGGACAGGCCCCTCAGGAGTCAAAACGCAGGGAGCAAGATGTGTAATACCCAAGCCGTGGAAAGGGTTTTCAACACGGCTGCCACAAAACTTTGTTAAAAGGGACCAAATGCACCAAAGAAATCATAGAATCAGAGAATGGTTTTGGTTGGAAGGGACCTCAAAGACCACCTCGTTCCAACCCCCTGCCATAGGCAGGGACACCTTCCACTAGACCTGGTGCAAAATACTTCTCAGAGAGCTCTCGCGGCTCCCTTCCTGTACCCCGGCAAAGCAGACTCCTCCCGGCAGAGCCGTTCCTCAGACCACAGGAGAGCTTTTCCAATCGAAGGCCGAGGGGCGGGGGCGCCAGGCCCCGGCAGGATCTCACTAAATGGCGGCCCCTCCGTGAGGCGCCTGCGGCCCGCCACTCGCCCTGCCCGCCCGCCCCAGGCCCGGCCCCCGGCACTCACTCCTCTAGGAAGTCCAGGAATAACTTCTGGCACTTCTCGGCAACCTCATCGCGGAGCTGCTGGTGCTGCTGCGCCGCTCCCCCGGCGCCGGCCGCCGCCACTGCCAGATCCATCCCTGCCGCCGACACCGACACTGTCCCAGCCCGGCCCGGCCCCGACCCGGTTCCCGCCACGCCGCGCACCACGTGGGCCGCGCGCCCGCCGCGCCGCCCAATCGGCGGCCGCCGTCCGTCAGAGCCCCGCCCCCCGCGGCCGTTTTCGCGCCAAAGGCCCAGAGCGGGACCGCGAGGAGGCGGCCCGGGAGCTCCGGGCACAGCGACTCGATCCCCGCCCGCTGCTGGGCTGGCACACAGAACGGGGGCTGCCCAGGGCTTAGGGCTGTGCCAGAGGAACGCGTCCCATAGAAACACACAGCCATAGAGCGTTAGGGGGTTGGAATGGACCTTAAAGCCCATTTCGACACAACCCTCCCTGCCCTGGGCAGGGACACCTCCCACTAGACCAGGTTACTCAAACCTTATCCAGCCTGGCTTTGATACCACAACCTCCCTCGGTAACCTATGCCAGTGCCTCACCACCCTCACAGTAAAGAATTTCTTCTTAATAGCTAACCTAAATTTTCCCTTCTTTCAGTTCATATCCATTACTCCTTGTCCTCTCACTAGGCCCCCTTCAAATACTGGAACGTGCTGTGAGGTCTCCACACAATCTTCCCTTCCCCAGGCTGCACAGCACCAACTCTCTCAGCCTGTCTCTGTAAGGGAGGTGCTCCAGTACTCTTACCGACTTCATGGCCCTCCTCTGGACTTGCTTCAGCAGTTCCACATCCTTCTTACGCTGGGGGCTCCAGAACCACAGGTATGGAGGTGTCAGCTCTGGGCGGCCTCAGCAAGGTCTTCAGCTGCTGTGAAGCTTCCACAGGGCACTGGTTTCCCAGAGAAGAAATCAGCTACAGCAAATGGAGTTAAAACTCCTCTGGTAGTTTCCTCCACTGCTGAGGAAGCTCAGATCCAGGGAATCCTCCCAGTGTGTGCAGGAAGCACTGGGGCAGCTGCTCACTGACCAGACACTCCGGAGGCTGCAGCTCCAGCTGCTGAAGGACTGACCCCAGGCGAAAAGGGTGTAAATTAAGCCAGGTGAGCGTCAGGCTGCAGTCTGGACACTTGGCTCCTTGTTGGCAACACAGGATGGTCGAAGGTAACATGTGCCAAGCGGTGCCATGGCTGACAGCCATTCCCGAATGGCAGCTGCTGGCACACGGTGCCTGCCAGCAGGAACCGCTTCAACATCCATGAAAAATTGCTTAGAATTGCTCTGCCACCTGCAAAGTCATTAATCTCTGCCTAAAGTGGGAATTTTGCTGTAATTAAGGCAGCTAAGGGCTCCTTTTCAGTTCTGAAGGCCTTTAAGAAGTGCCAGCAGCACCAGCCTCCTGCAGCACTGTTAGTTCGTGTTACAGTGCACTTGCCATACAGGGAGCAGAGACTGAACTGCAAAATGGTAAAGAAAATAAGAAACTAGTAGAATTAACTTGGTAACTTTAAAAACACTTGCAGTGAATAAATGCCATGTTTTATGAAATCGTACCAATGTGCACAAATTGTGAGGCTTATTTTAAAAGAATAATTAATCTCAGGTAATTTCTACTGTTTTTTTTCATCACTTTTCCTCTACCAAAATAATAAAATCTACAGCCTTCATATGTGGATAAGTACAATATTCAAAGAAGAAACAGTACATAATTAAAATATGCTTGGACAAGTTGTATACTCTAGAGGTGGCTGTCCAGAAAATACCCTGTTTTTCCACAGTCTCATTTTTCCAGGCTCTCTTTGTCCAGGAGGAACATGCATGGTGTATGGGATGGAGGGGGACTGTGCACTCCTGTGGCCTAGGCAAAATCATTCCACCATATGGGATATGCTGGAAGCCCAGTATGAACTGGAGTCCCAGGCAGCCATGTGGTTCCCCAGTGGACACTGTCAATGTGTTCTCCTCCATCCCTTTGGCAGCAGAGTGCAGGCCACAGTTTGTTTTCACATGGAGTGGTGCCCAATACACCTGTTACTGACAGGCACAGGGTGGAAGCACAAAGTTTTCCTGCTTTTCCTCTCCCCCTGTCCCACTGGGCAGGAGCAGGCAGCTGTGTGGTGCCCACCAGGGTTATCCTAGCAGGTGTGGGCAGCCATGGGGAGCCAGTCCTGCACTCGGCTGCCAAAAGAACAGCCTGAGCCCCCTTTCCTGCTGGGCAGATTTAGACAGCTCAGCGAACACAGATGGATTTTCACAGGAAAATGGTGTAGTTAAAAACTTCTGAGGCAAACTGAAGCTTTGTGTTTGTTTTGAGCAGATTACTCCCTGGCTACTCCTTACCAAAGTTCTTTATAGTTCCTTAGTTTAAAAAATGCACTGTTGTAATGACCTTCCGTATATCCTCAAAGAAAATATAACCAAAGCCCATTTTACCTGGTGGAGAGGCAGCAGCCATGGGGACTCCACATAAACTGCTGAACTTCCTGCAAATTATTGGAAATAAAGGACAATACAGGTTTTACTTTTTTCAGAGTTGCTACCTATCAAAGCAATATAAAGTTCTGAAATTTCAATTTGCAAGGTTTCAAACAAAGTTCTAAGACTCCCACTAAAGTGGGAGTGCAGCTCCCACTAAAGTATCCTGTTAACACGACATTCGGGACAAATGCGCTTTGATTTATGATCACAATTATTTTCTGTTAGCTAAGAGAGACTGTATGAAAAGATTCTGCATACAAAGGAATTGGGGCCTCCATCCCAACCCTTGTTCTTGTGCAGCTCCTGTGAATAAATCAAACTACAGCAGGAGCCTGAATAACTCTTAACAGAATTGGGATGAGTACAGTAGTTACAGCAATGTATGAACAAAACTTGCTGCCAAATCTAGAGCAAAAAACAGTCCTCAGAATACTTTTTTTGTTGGCAGGCAATTTAAGTCAGTAATTTTGCTCCTGATTAGAAGGATGAGCTTCTGAAGTGGAATATATTACCAGTTCTGTATGAACAAAAGTAATTAAATTAAATTCATTCCAGTTGGCTTAGCTGAATAAACAACTGTTTTGAAACTTGGATTCATCAGTAATAAGTCTGTGATGATGAGCTGTGTTTATAATCCACTCAGCTTTGCAAAGTACAACTGGGTACACTGTAAGATTTTCAAGTTAATAACTGGGGAAGATTCCACAGTAAATTAATTACAACAGACTCATAAGCAAAGCTGCAAAGTGTTATTCCTTGAATTGTGTGACTTCTAAACAAAGTTTAACTTCCACATTTCCAGTACTTTACCTGACTGACCTTTAGTCTGATTGTTTTCTAATGGAGAACTCTTGTCACAAGACATTAAAATTAAGTCTTGTTCAATGGCAGGTGCAAAAGATGGTTTGCCCTTTTGTGAAAATCTACACAATTTATACACAGCCTGACTGACCTTTCTGTAGCACAGCCAATATGTGACTTCTCTGACATTTAAAAATCAAGGTAGCAACAACACCACAGACAGTCTGAACCGTACCTCCTACTGAAAGCTTTATCATGGAAAATGTTAAACAAAAATTAAGTCAGGAACTACAAATATGTATGAATATTAGATAACTCTACTGCAGTGCCCAAGTAAGGAATTTAATCCTTTGCTCTTTGGCATCCACACTTACAAAAATGTTTTAAATTTGAAAAACAACTCTCAGCTGCAGCCCACACAAGGAAGTTTCCAAGGCTCTAGTTCCTCTCCATATGCAGGGCACATCCTCTGGGCTGGGAGGAGGAGGACGAGGAGAAGTAGCTTTGTGCATCACTGCAAATTGAGGAGGTTCAAGTAAGTCATTCATTTGAGAAAAAGGATGTCTAGAAAGAATTTCAGAAGTACTCTTAGAGAAACACCCAATTTCTCTTAATGTACAACAGTTGGGTTGGGGACCCAACTAAAATAAAAAAACCACAACAAACCTGATATAGGCTGGCTTACATAATTTCCTTCTTTTTTTCCTTGGTAATAAGATGCATGGAGTCCTTGGTGATTTGTTTTGTTTGTTATTCCAGAGGCTGGATCAGGCAGGAAAACACATGACCTGCTCTCAAATTCATTGTCCATTAATTTTCTGAGAATATTATATATCCCTTGTGTATTCTGGGAGCATGTATAAACTTCTATCCATTCTCAAATAGTAAAATAAAATACAGAAAAAGTCTTCAGCTTGTATACAACTTTCAAAAAAAAAAAGGGGGGGAAGAAGATACAATGAAAATAAATTTAAACTTTAGAGTTATTACATAATTAAAAAAAACCCAAACAAACCTTATTGATTCATTATTATCTTGAGAGAATACAAAGCAAAAAACAGAAAGACAGATTTGCATCTAATTTACTTTGAGAGATTTATTTCAACCTATTTTCACAATTTCAAACAAAGGTTTCTTGTTAAGAATGTTCTTCTCACCTGCTTCCTACCTGACACTCCTGTAAGTTAACAGTTGGCTGGTCTCCTCCTGATTTTTAAATTTTATCTTTGAGCCCATACTTCAGAATATTCAATCTTGCTGACATAAGTTAAAAATGCAAAATGGTTATTGCATAATTTATTAAAATGTTTAGAAAAATGATACAATTTAATGTGACACCAGAATACTAACTCCAAGTATCACATTTTCATTAAAAACGTGCACAGTTGCCAATACAAAGAGTCCTGATCTGTTAAAATATTTTCTTTAAATAAACAACTACGGATAAAAAAAAATGTGGCACTTCATAAAGGAGGATTTGTTTTTAATTGCATATCATAATGCTCAAATCAATACAGGTTCACGAGGAGCAGGGGATATGCTTGCAATCATATCTGTCTGCAGGGCAAATCTTCTCCAACTTTCAGCAGCAGCTCCTGTCAGGGCGTCAGTCGCTTGGGATCCCGTGGGAACATGGAGGTCTGACGGACATTGTGCAGTCCCAGGTACAACATGGTCACTCTTTCCAGCCCTAAAACAGATGAAAACAACCCAGCAGTGCTGTCAGTCTGTTGTTCAAAACTCTTAAGAAGCTACAGGTACTTCCCACCCACTGCCAGCCAAACCCACTGGAGGCTGAGGTGTTCACATCAGCGTGTGTGCCTGCGGGAAGGAGCTAAACCAAAAATTAGGGATTTTACATCAGTGCCTTCTGCCATGGCACACACATCATTTGGAACAGGTATTGACAAGCAATGGCACTGGAGAATCAAGCCTGCTCTGAATCACTTCAGGACTTCAAGGAAGGTATAGAAAATTGAGAGCAGAGGTGGGTAATCAGGAGAACTGTACCTCGGATACAGTAACACAAATAAAGCCCAAACCAGTCTTAACAGCTTCAGAGCAAGAGACACCAAGTGCCATAAGCAGCAACAGCAAAAACCTACACCTGGGTAATTTCATCCCAAATCCTCTGCAGTACAAAAAAGTAGATTCACACCATTCATTTGTGTAACTATTTTCTGATGATATCTTCATGATAGTAAGTATTTCACTGGTTGTTGTGTTCTTTCTTCCTGAAATATCAGAGGTTATGTGTGTCCTGAGGAACGCAGAAGCACTTCCTAATCCATGAGGCTGTATAAGCACCCCAGCCATGCTGAGGTGAAATCCAGGTGCACCCTACTTTTTCCACACACTGCCTTCCTATATTAAGATTTCCACCTGGAACAGCCTGAACCCAGTGTTAATTCCCACAGCATCTCCTGTTTGGCTGGTACTTGGCCTGACCTCTGGGACATGCCATATGGAGCACTTAGTCTGCAGAAAAGATGTACCTTCAGCTTCCCTGCTGTCAGTTCTGACTGCCCTAAATCATTTTGGATCATCAGCAAATGCTGCATCTCCTCTGCTCACAAGGACTGCATGACCACCGACACTCACACCTTGTAGGTATGTCAGAAGGCAAGTGCAGAAAGACTGAATCAAAGAAATTCTGGTTCTATTGATCAGGACCTACGAAATGTCCTGTTTCCACATACAGGAATAGATTTCATCCTGCCTATGAAAGCAACGTGCCAAACTGTCAGTTGTTGTCATTAAGATGCCTAAAACCTATCTTCTTTTCATTTTTATCTATAAAACACACCCCATGACATGAAGCCTCTCAGTACCTTTGCTGAAACAACAAGCATCAAGCTGATCAGTGACACTGTCAAATCACTGATAAGGCAGAAGTAACCACTTATTTCCCCTCACTGCAGAACAGCTCCACCAAATGCAGAGACCTGTGGCCGCCGGTACGGTGGGGGCTCTGATAAATCCATACAGAATACAGTACATTCTTGCTTCCTTCAATTTTCCTCTTGGGTCACATTTGAAAGTGATGTGCCTGGCTAATGAACTGGCACTTTTTCTTGTGATCACTTACTTTTTAATTGCCAGATTGTGCCATTAATATTTTGCCTCTTTGTTTTATGATGATCCTTGTATTTTAGCTTCTCTCCTTAAATTCTCCAGGATGAACAGCCCCACAAATTCACCTAACAAGGCTGCTGTTATGAATTTTATATTGAACTCTGTTTGAGACTGAGCAGTGTAGGTTAAGCTAACACAGAAGAAAATAAAATACAGACACTCACCTATTCCACCCCCTGCGTGTGGAGGGGCACCAAACCGAAAGGCATCAATGTAAGCCTTTATCTTCTCCAAATCTAGAAAGGAAAAACATCTGTTTTTCACCTGCTGAATGATCCCCAAGCCAGACATACAAGTGATTACAGGACTGCAAACACACAAAAAAATTTACAAGCTAACAGTGGGGTTTTACTCCTTGAATGTATAAATTATCCAGCACTATCTAGAAATTACGACTGCAAAGGATTTGTTTTACAATTGTTTATAACTCTTCAACAAGGAGTTGCAGGGAAACAAACTAATTTCTTAATATCACCACTCTAGATGGTTGAACAGAATTAGATGGGTTAACATTACGAATGAAACAGTACTGTGAGTTTACCACTACGGCCATATAAGAAATTCTGTCCCAAATTCTTCCTCTAAAGGACACAAATTCAATCATGACTTATACTCTCTTAAATGGATTTGTTACCAATGCCATGATGTTTGGCTCTCTCTGTCAGCAGCTGAGGGTCATGAATTCTCTGAGCTCCAGACAGGATCTCCTCCCCTCTCATGAACATATCATAAGAGTTAGAGGTTTTCTGGAAAAACAAAGATGAGTTTATTTCCTACCCACAGTGACTCCATAGGTTGCAAATATGCACCTCTCAGTAACTTCACTTGTGATATTCAAAGTTGTGCAGTAAGAGTACAATATATTAGGAGCTTGCCCACAAATTACAGTCCTTGGGCTCCTTCTCAACAGACTGGAGCTGATTTAATAAACTGAAGTTCATCCACACACCCTTTGACAAGCCATTACACTTGCATGTAGTTATCCCAGCAAAAGATGCTCTGAACATATCTGTCCTGGATTTAGGAATAAACTGTGGAAATGTAAAAAGCCATCTTTTATGTTATGTCTGCTGCCCTGGAAGAATGTTTTTGCCACTTTTCAGTGATGGCAGCAGTGTTTGACCATGGAGATCTCTTCATAAAGCTCTCCCAATCTCTCTAGAATGTTTTCACCAGCAACTGGAAACATTTCCCAAGTTGTGTAACACTGACCTGCTCTTGTTATCAGAATGTTAATTGTAACAGCAGATCCCAGGGGGGCTGGAACTAGCTGATCTTTAAGGTCCCTTCCAAACCAAACTGTTCAATGATTCTGTGGTCCTATAAATGTACTTTATCTATATTGTCAAGTTATCCTTACACAGCATAATTTAAACTGAAAAAAAGAGAAACACATTGAAGCAACAAGGAATTTTACTTACAGGGTTGGCTGGATCTGGCATTGTATAAAAAGGCCTCACAGCAAGAGGGTATTTGTCCAGAATGTAGAAGTCTGTGTCGTACTGAAAGAAGGTAATTTAAAGCAGTTAGAACAAAAGAAAATTACATAAAGAACAAATTACAAGAAGAAGACAAAACCAGTGAATCTTTGAAACAAAATTCAAACAAATCTCCCAATAACTTCCTACAATATTGTCTTAAAAAATAAGTTATCAATAAAAGTGGTGTATTATGTCTCAATTTTCCAATACTACTTCTAGTGTAAACTTACAAATGTTTAGCAATAAAATGTGTTGCTGTAGCAACAGGTACTCTTTTTTCCCCAAAGATCTCATCTTTTCCTATAGATTTAGTCAGAATCTGATTTGGGTTTTTTTTTCAATTATAAGAACAGGTTTTGGAACAGACTATCCTGTTTGGTGTACTCAGTACAACATGATAGAAATAAATATAAAAGACTGAAAATGGTGTGAAACAGTTTAACAGTGATTAAGATAAAAGTGAGAGTAGATTAAACACACAGCACCAAAATGGGGATGCAGTCAGATAATTAAAAATGGTAATCAGAAACGCTTCACAACGTCTGCATGTTCTGAGACACTCTGCTGTCCATCAGTGTGTAAAAAGCTGTTTTACATGCAGGCATTTATACCAACCCAATGACTCCATGGCATCAGGTTTGAGATGTAACAACAAATTTATTCATTCTAAAGTCATTGTTACCTTTTCCTTTACCAGGCGTCCCAGCAGCTTTTCATTAGGAGTGCTGAAAAAGATTATCACCATTAAAATTAATTTAAACATGTATTGGCTATATACTTCATAAAGCCAAAAAGACTGCAAGCTACAGATCTGCTGCACCCTGAGCCTTAGAAAATCTAGTACTTGTTTCTGAATGTTTTGGATTGTGCAGGCAGAAATTGCAGAAATAAAGTATATTTATTTGTTTCTAAATATTTTGTATTGGTCCTAAAAATCCCTTAAATTAACTGATACCTAAAGATGTTCTTAATAGAACTACTTGCTAGTCACCATATTCTGATTACTGAAGAACTGTGTATTCTATTTCCTATTGCCATATACCTTGTGTACAACAAAAAAAGTGAGAAACACCATGAGCAGTTGCTGAGGAAATTATTTGTGCTCTATCATGCTCTTATGATTGAAACTTTCTTGGATGCACAGAGAGTTTAACACACTATCCTAAGGGTAATGGATACATTATGGAAATAAATGTTTTTCATTGTGTTTAGAAAAGTTGACATATAATCAGCTAATTAAACCATCCTTCAGTAAATGGGAATGCATCAAAACTGCTTAATCACTTTCCTGAGAGGTGGAAGGAAGAAATGGAAAGATATTTCTTAAAAGCAAGACCTTGAGACTAAAGAATCTTTTTGTTTAATCCTATTCAAAAACATGTGACAGTTCACATGAAGGGCTGCCACTGACAGACAAACAAACACTTCTTATCCTTAGAAGGTTCAAGTTGCTCTCACTTTATGTTGTAAGTTATTTTCTTTCAGATTTCAGAGTTTGTACCTACAGTCTACGTTAAAAGAAAGGATTATTTTCACATCCACTCACATACTTGTCAAGAGACCTGGATATAAGACCTGTTTATTCCTCTAAAAGCTGTGGTTCCTTCTTGGGAGCTGCCAGGTGCAGAGGACAAAACTGACACTTTACTGCCACCTTCCCATTTGTGCACTGCCAAAGTACCTCAGATCCTCTTCATCGCCCATCTCAACTCCCGCCTCCCTAAGCATGGCCACACCTTCACGATATTCCAGCCTCAGAGTTGGCTCCAAGAACTTAAAGGGCTCACATGGGAACTGTTTGCCCACTGTCTGGATTTCAGTTTGGAATCTGTGTATGAGGAAACAAGAAGAGAAGCCAAATACAGAACAATCAAGAACTCGCATCTGATACAGATTTTGCCATGGCACTACATTGTACCACAAGAGGTCCCTCTTGCAATATAAAAACTGCATTAAAGCCACTTCTGGAGAAATTCTATACAATCCTAATGAAATGATTCATCCAAGTTAATGCACCTACTTCACACACATACATGTTAATATTTTACTATCACTTCTAATTCCTTTTGTAAGAAATAATTGACTAGGTCAAATTTTCACAGTAAAGACATTGAGAAATCATCCCTTTGATTTGTAATATTTACCTGGGTTCTTCTTTTATTTGAGTAATATCCTATTTCAAATATAAACAAGACATTTCCTTCTGGACAGAAGAATATATTTGCATTTCTGCTGGCAAGACAGTCTAACTTGTAAACAAAAGAAAACAACTTCCTAAACTTTTGGTTTGACTTTTTAACGAGTTAGACTGAATAGTGGAAAATAATCTTTGCTGCTATCATGGAACAGATGCAGGCTGGTGTAGTAATTTTTAATCAGAAAAACTTTCTTGTATAGCAAACATTAGGATAATTTTCAAAATAGAACAAGATCATTTCCAAAACAGAACAATCTGTTGTTCTACCTACTACCTGTAGTGCCACAAAAAGACATTTTAAATAATGATGGATCATTTCTGTTAGAAAATCCTTCCAACAGCAAACAGCAACTTTCTCAGTGCGGGCCAGCACACTCCAGGAGATGCTAAAAGTACTTTACTGGCCTATGGTTTGAGTGAACTTTAAAAGTCAGACATGAAAAAATAGCTAAGAGCAAAGCAAAAATGTTTGTTTTGAAGTTCTGTGGAGATTAGATCAGATTATCAATGATTATCTGACAAGTTGAAGATAAAACGCTCGCCCACTTCATACCACAGTGCAAGAGCTGTCAAACAAAGAAAGCTCCTCGTTAAAAGAAGGAAATGCTCTTCTTACCTTTCCTGAAGCCCCTTGAATATCTGCACCAAGGTATCTGCAATCTCATCTACCACTTCATGATAGTGATAGTTAAAAGCCATTTCAATATCCAGGCCAACAAACTCAGTCAGGTGTCTGTGAGTATTGGAGTCCTCAGCTCGAAATACTGTAAAATTAAACAACAGAAGTTCTAACTGACCTGAAATGATCATTCCATTTGGAAAAATAACCCTGACAATCACATCAGCATTAGAGACGTGTTGTCCTTAGACACGAAAACTCTCATTGAAAAATAGAAGGAAAAGCAGCAGCCCCAGAGCATCATTTGAAACAGTGACAGCATTCCTGTAGCTGTGGTGCTCCAAGGATACAAGGCAGGATCTCTCCTTAGACCCACAGACACAAGTGCAAAAAATAGACACACTTTCAGGCAGGCAACGTTTTCAGATTTGAAAACTGCCCTTTTCAGAGGAAGTGGACTTGTACACGTGTGTGTCTTCTGGGATGGTTGTTTTTTTTCAGATATGAGTGACATAAACATGTCTTCCTATAAACCATGACTCATTTGTTAGTAATTAACAAGAAATTTAAGATCTTCTGGATTTCTTGGAATTTTTTTTTTATTCTATAAGCTGTTATTGACTTGTTTTTCAGCATTTACAGGTTATTTGAGGTCTTAGAGTAAAAAATTTGTATTACCAATTAAAGAGTCCATGCTTTTGAGACAGAGAGAATGGGACTGAAATTATTAATTTTTCATTCTTTATCGACAGCCCAGTTAAAAGTAAGCATGTTCTAAATAATGTTGTTTGGTACCTGCACAAAAGCAAGGGATAAGTCTATGTTAATATGCAATCTCAAAGCTAGGTTGCCTATTTTAACTGGTTGGTACTGGGCAGTAAAGGGGCATGGTGAACAGGAAACTATGGCTGCAGTTATGGTGTTTTCCACGTTTTATTAACTTCATCCCATTACCCATTTCCAATGCAACTCTATTTTTCCTCCTCACACCACAGCAGGCACTGGAGAAGAGTATTCCACCCTTATTTCACCATTTTAGTTTTGTTCCAGCAACTTCTCTGTCAACTTTACTCTCATTAGTCGCCCCAACAGCAATTTGTGCTTGGTAAGTGAAACTGTGTTAAGTGAAACCATTCAGAGCTCTCAGTGTGCCTGTTGTCTCATTAGTGCTGCAGCTGCTAAAAGCCATCAGGGCCCACTTCACACGGGTGTTAAAGCAAAGCTTTTCTTACCTGGCCCCACGCAAAAAACCTTGTCAAAGTCAGCACATATACACATCTGCTTGTACAGCTGTGGGGACTGAGCCAGGTAGGCACTGGTTTTGAAGTAGGACACAGTAAACACATTGGCTCCTCCTTCACTGGCAGCTGAAAAGCAAATGCTTTTATAAGTAATAATTAAAATAAAACAGTAAAAAATACATCAGAGAGAGAATGACAGATAACTGGGCTAACATCTAGAGATCAGAAAGAGATTTTTCTTCAAAGCATATTAGAGGAAAAAGATATATTTGCATGCATTCATGCCAAGGGAAATTTTGCAGCTTAGGACTGTCATGCCTTGTCTTACAAACCTGTAAATTTAGTTGGGGTAGTTTAAAATGTTACTGTTCCCAGCTGCCCTTCACCCTGGAGTGTGTGTACCACCCCATCTGCCTGCAGCCCAACACTCTGTGGCCACCAAGCTGTGTGGGTGACACAGCCTGCCAGGGGGGACTGCAGAGCCTGAGCTCAAACTGCATATCCTGTTTTGCCAGGACCATCCTCTCTAACTGAAGGCATCGATACCTCTCACAGCCAAACCCACGTTCACCAGGGGCCACGTGCCAAAGTTTTTTCTCAGTTTGAGGCAGTTTTCATAGACAGTCAGTTGCCTTGAGAGCACAGGAACCAAGAACACGTCATTTGTGTCCCTCCTGCAAACTGCCTGCCACAACTGCAGCGCTTCCCCTGCCACTCCCCAGGCTGGGACAGGAGAGGGGCACTGGCCTAACTTGCTAACAAAACATGCCACAGCAAAAGATTAGTTAATCAACTTTGAAAGGTCTGATGTTAATCTGACTCTAGGTAAAGTACTTATTATTATTACTGACCATTCCAGTGAGATTAATGTTTCTTTTCTTTCATCACTACTCCCACTGATACAGTTACAGTGAATATTTACAGTTATTTTTCAACCGAGGTAACTTTTAAAACCTCAGATCTTAGGACAGCCACGATGTTTAAATTTGAAGTTCAGTGAGGATTGTATTGACTTGGTTAATGTTACAAACTCCAGCCTCATTCAAACAATAGGATGCTTGCTTGCCTGCTCTCAATGGTACACTGAGCAGTAAGAATAGCACACTTCCTCAAAGGTGCTGCATAAATAAACTACTTGGGAGTCTTTTAGTACTTCAGACTGCCTTAACTGTCTCTGTAGGAAAAAACTTATCTCATCTTCAACATACTTTCCATGTTGAAAGAATAGCTGTTTACATGGATTTTGTTAAAAAGCTCATTTTTTTATCTCAACCAAGAGCTGCCTTCAAAAATATAAATACAGAAGTATAAAATTCAGGAAGAAAAATGTATTCATTTAATCAATGTACATGCAATGAGAACACCACAAATATTTTGCCCTGATTTTCCATGCTATATGTCTTAGTGGAATCAACAAAAGCTCAAGGAACACCAGTAAGCCAATCTGATTTTTGAAAACAATACAGCAAATCAACAACAGAACTGGAAGCAAAATATGCATTTCCAGACTTTAAGTTAGGCTGAAGCTGTTATGCCACATTTCCAAAAAGAAAAAAGTATCCCAGCACCTTCTATTTAGCCATGAGTTCATTGCTGAAGAAGTGAGATATTGTATATATCATATTTTATACCATCATATGTATATTGTAACTTCTTTATGATGGAATCTGCTTTTAATCTAAATTAGAGTGGGTTTTTGTTTTGTATACTGAGAATGGAACTGTCAGTGCCCAACAGTAAGAACACTGGAAGAACAATGCACATGATCAGACACCTGTATTTAGCAAATTAAAACTTAATCTGCACTGTGGAATACATAAATGAGGTATATGTAATGCCTGTCTTGTCATTCTTTTGAAATCCAAAGTCAGGAGAAAAGGAAAGAACAACTCTGACACCAGCTACAAGTTTGCTATGTTGCATCTAAACTAAAAATGAAACTTCACGTTTTTAAAATAAAAACTTTTTGGCAGATAGGAACACTGAGCAAGTGTAAAACAAGCACACCTGGAGCTGCTGGATCACAAATACAATACCTGAAATGATTTTGGGAGTCTGAATTTCCACAAATCCCTTGCGAATAAGAGTTTCTCGGAAAAGCTGACAAATACCAGACTGAAGGCAGAAGATTGCCTGACTAGTGGAGGTCTATAAGAAGAAGATAAAATAATGAATCCTAAGTTAGTTTTTCCTGACTCTATTACTTTTTCTGGGCAGCTGGAAGGATGAATCTCTTCCCTTAGGAATACTTGATTACCGTATCTGCCCAAACAGCAAAACGTGCAAATCAGTAATTCTTTATTACACAAAAAGAAACAGCAGAGGAAACAAGAGAAATTATTCATTTCAATTTATGGCATATTCAGTTATAAAGGAGGCACTGTGGTTGATTCTGCATTTTAAAAAATAACTGATTTATGAGATGTGCTTCTGCAAATAAAGGCTTTATAGTAAGAAATTGAATAAAAGCACTAAACCTATTAAGAAGCTTTCAGCACAGTGAACTAGAACAGCTGCAGTAACATACAGAGCATGATAAAAGCAAAGCCATCAGTAACTTACAGAAGGTAGAAAGGTTTGTCTGTTAAAGGTTACAAACACAACAGGCTACAAAATTCATGTGAAAACACAGCCACATGTTAACCAGGTACAACACTGCCTCAAAAACATCCCAAAAGCAAGGGCTAAACTCCCAGCATTTCAACAGTCCACAGAACACCTGTTCATATGAACTGCAATTCTGTCTTTTTTTACTCTTAAAAAGTGCATTTAGCTGAAGACAGAAGTAGATTAAGCTGAATTGATCAACACCTTTTTGTTTATGTAAATGACACAACTGAGCTACTTCTCTGGTTAGCACATACCTACACTAAATGTTCCTGTAACGCTTGTGGCACGAAGAAGAACAAAACCACCTTAGTGAACACTGCAGAGACTGAGAGACGTCAGCACTGAGCCCATATCTGATTTTGGGCTTGCAGCATTTCAAACGTGACAGTGAGCAACCTAAAAGGGTACAAAGAGTCAAACAAATTCCTGCAAAGGACCCAGAGAGCGGCTCTTTACGCCAACCTGCGTCACAGCACTGTTTACTTCTCCTTTCTGAAAGGTACCCAGCTCTTCAGTTAGGGTAAGAAAAGACTTGTGGGCTTTTTCACATGACTCCTACCAAACCACAAAACAAAAAACCCCCAACCAAAACAAATTATATAAGCACCCGAATTTAGACAGTCAGTCAGGAGAAACGCTGAAATAGAGCTCCATCCACCAGCCCTGCGAGATAAAGATATCCCTTCACCGACACAGCCAAGGAGAAAGCTGCAGGAGCGCTGCAGATCTGCGGCAATTTGGGGCTGGCTGCTGTTTTAGCTGACCAACGAAATATCTCAGGGGTGCAAGTGGTTTAGACTAGTAAATAATAGCTGGCAGTTCTCACTGTCTGATAGCACAAACCACAGCCGCTACTCCAAGTGTTCAAAATGAAGGAAATGAGGTTTTGAGCAACAGTTACAAAAGTACCCTCAAAGTTTTTCACTTTTTTTACGTTGGTCTCCCAGAATCAGACACGTGCAAAGACTCTGCCTGAGTTCTGGGCAAAACTTGGCAGTGACACATCAAAGCACCAGGATCATTCAAAGGTTTTTTTTTTTCTTAACCAGTTCCTACTTAAAAGGTGAAAGGCATTTTCCAATTTAAAGTCATGTTTGGGTTTACCAATACAGTTTTTGATGAATCAGACACATTTCTGAAAATGCTAATAGATAAAACCTGTCACATTTATTTAAAGTGGGGTAGTTGACAATGCCTCCTCTACCCTTCTGATGAACCCAACCCCAGTTTCATGCCAGAGAGGTGAGCACGCAGTCCTGAGTCACACACTCCCAGGAAAAAGAAGAATGGTTGCTAAACCCAATCTGAAAGCAATTACTTGGTCTGACCTAAAACTGTGCACAGAAACACAGCCAGTCAATACCTAGCACAGTTCTGCACTAACAATGGTTTGTCAGGCAGTAACTCCTGGCTTTTGTGAGGATGCAGGGCAAAGATTCTGTCTTCCCAAGCCATCTATAATGATAAATTATGCTTAGAAACAGTATTTATGAAAGCAGCCAAATTCACAGAACTGGACACTGAAGCCTTTATTTAACTACAGACCAGGAACAAGCAGCAATTCTCTGTACCTCAAATTGGATCTGACAAGACCACTCTTCTTTCACCAAAGGTGGCTGAGTTTCAGTGTCCATTCATTCACAGACTGCCAACATGGATAACTGCTGGGAATTTGTGATACTGCAGTCTCCTTGTAAGGATTAAACAGCCCAACAAGACATCTGAAATAAGCTCCTAAAGAACTGCACCTGCCAATTTGCAGTGTAAGTAAATCAATGACCTCAAAAGTTTCATGTGACACAACTTTCCAAAGATTTTAAAGATGGAGAAAAACTTTTCAGATCAAATTAAATTTTTTGCACTGGTATGGTGTTCAGGACAAAAAGCAAATTAATTCATCTGAAGAAAACAATTCAGTAACTGAGATGCTGGTATATGTATTACCAAGTTTGTACAATGGTGGGTAACACAGAACTTCCACACTTTGTACAATACAGCAAACTAAAGACAGAGACAGCTGCCAAAATTAATTGATTTTTACCTTTCCCTTAAAAAAGATCTTGCCATGGCACTCCTTTCCTGTAGTGTTTACTCCAATATGAACTCTCCCCCACATACATACTAACAAACTGTTTTACCTGAGACTATGGCAAAGATAGTAAATATTCCTTCAAGAGTTAAGCAGAAAGAGAAACACACCACACCTAAATGTTGCTGCAGTTAACACTTAACTGCAGCATGTTATGTTTTAAAGTTCATTTTACAGGAAAACTCCTTATTTTTAATGATCACCTTCGTTACACACAGCAGAAAAAGAACACTTAGCTAATGATGCTGAAATACAAGTTTCAATCACAATCTCACCCTAATTTCACCTGCGTGTTTATTATTCAGATGCTACAATGGAAGATATTAATAATAACAGAACTGAGCACTGTAAGCAAGATTATAAAAACCATTGTTTCATCTGGCACAAGCTCTATTGACAGAACAACAGCAATGCAGGAGGCCAAATGTGTTTCAGTGGAATTGAGGGCAGTTCACACCTCAGGTGATTGTATCTCCCAGAGCTGAGACCCAGGCACAGACATGCCAAGTTGAACTTTTCTTTTTTACTCTCACCTCAGCTCTAGAATTTGTTCTGCTCTCTCCTCCTTTTTGCTTTTCTGCTTGCCTGCTGTAACTAGCTATCTTCCACCATAAACAGCCACTAAGTACGTAGCTGGCTACATAAAAAGGGAAAATAACGCAATCTATATTCTTTTAAGTAATATACATTATTTTAAATAATGTAAATAATTCTGCCATTCCTTTACTACATATAGGACAAATGAAGGTTTTGCTAGGAAACAGAATCTGTACTAAATAATATTTTTTAACCCCAAAGTGACTGAAGTTAATTTTTATTCAAATTACTTATCGTATAAGAAGAATCTATGAAGTTTGTTGTCTAAACAACTGGGACTGTGTATGTCTTCAGTACCCACAATAAAATAAACTGCATATCTGCTTGTTCATTACAGCTTGAATTCAGCCAGGGAAAGCACAGCTTTTGCAATGAGTAAATTGAATTCAACGCAATGAAATCAAGCTTGAAGTAATCGAGTATTTTGAAAAAAGTGCATTAAGATCAGTGTACAGTTGGATTATCACATGACACAGTTTGACATCCATAAAGTACTAAAGATACAGTTTAATGTTTATGCTCTACCCTGAGCAGCATAAACAAGATAGTACTGACCCTGAAAAGGCTACAATTTGGTCTCAATGAGCTGTGCATTAGCAGACACAATTACAGCACCAGGACTGCAAAATGCATGTAATTCAAGCCCAATTTGGACAGATGCTGCTGAGATAAAAGCCCTGCTGAACATCAAAAATAAGCCAGAGCAAGGACATCAGTCAGGTCCATTGTAAAACTGGATGCACCTGAACTGATTTTTTTCTTCGGAGGAAGACAAACTCAGAAGCAAAACCTGAAAATCAGTGTTTCACTGGTCTTTTCTTCATTGTGTTTCATCTATCACAGAACTTCATGAAATAAGACTGAAGTAGGTGTTTTTATAGACATGGGAAGTCTCCACACCACAGAACACTGCAGTTAAACTTAAGAACGGCAGAAAAGCAAAGATTTAAAACATAGTCAGTGCTCCACTTTGCCTTCTTTAACTGTTCCAGTAAGTGAAGGGTAAATCAAACATCTCTAGAATCAAGCGGTTTGACTTTCATTCAGCCACCATGAAAAATCGATACTTAGGTCAGCAGTGGTTTCCTCACAGTCACCTGTGGTTATGTGTAAGAAAATCTGGTCTGTGCAAGGACTTTTCCTTCTTACCAGCTCTCCTTTCTCCACACCCCTGACTTTTTACTCCAAGTGTGTGATCTGTATTTTATGAGTTAACCCAGCAGGAACAGGTTCATTCTTCCTTAGTCATCCTTCCTTGGAAATGATTTTTAAAACCCCTCTGCACTAAATAATCACAATTTTCTCTACATACATCAGAATAACAACTACAGCAATAGCTTGGGATCTTGGCATTTAAGTACTTCCCATCCCTAACCTAAAAAAAAATGCCTATCAGACACTTCTGAGAGATCTCTGTCAGCAACCAAAATGCAAGATTGTTAATAGTTCAGTGCAATTTTCACATGTACACAAGTATGGAAGTCTTGCAGTTTTTGTAGAATACTTTGCATATCACAGCTCCACTAATGTAATTTCCTTATTATTAATTTTACACTCCTTCTTCTGCATCATAATCAAGCTCTCCTCCATATACATTACAGCTGGATGGAGTGATGCTAGTTTTGGAAATCCAGTCTTTTTTATTCATGCAGTAACTGAGTTTCACAGCTCCATGTTATCATGATTTGGCCCTATCCAATGAATTCCTTAGTTAATCACTACTTAAAATTAGTTAAACGACTTAACTACTTTAAATACTGCAGTGAAATGGACAAAAATAATTTTAGTTTCATACTAAGGACTTTTTTAATCCAAGCCCAGCCAAGATCTATGCATTTAGCTTGTTAAATCTTTCTCCAAAAAACAGTATCTCTGTTTTTGATGTTCAGTGACCCCCTTCTTCCTTAGAAAACTGGGGCACTGAGGAGAAGAGAACTAGATGATATCTGTGGTTGGACTTCCTCCTTCCTCCCACACTCATAGGAACAGATCAGCACAGCACCTCTATTAGATCTGTTCTGTTAACACCTCTTCCCTGTTGCCCATGATCTGGTTTTCCTAGAAGGAAGAGCTATGGCAGAGCAGTGGCCAGCAATGGTTTCAGTTAACACACCATATTTTCCTCTCCTCCTTAGCACATGCCTACTTGAGCAGTGCATTGGAAACACCAGGGGCTCTTTGAGGTCCCATTTGTACTCCAGTAGCTCCAGTCAATGGAACCAAATCACTGAAAATCAATGACTGCTTTTTAGGTTTCTTTTCCAGTTATTTTGAAGGACAAACTGCCTTTGTACCCCCACTCTTGTGATTCCACTGCACACAGTGCTTAGGATGTGAACATACATATAAGCACATGTTCTCATTGGGATGTCCCCTTTCTCCATTAAATACCTTTCCTGCTTACTCAGCATTCCCTTTAAAAAACAGATCAAAGTAACACAGAAGCAAAGCTCCTGCAGTACAAACAAGGTAAACCAATGAGTAGCAGATGCCCTCAACTGCATTCCAGCCAAGGATACCTCCATGCCATTTTTCAGTCAGTATTTTTAACCTTTATTTCCCTTTGTATTACTTCTCTGTTCTCTTTGGGGCTCATGGTTCTTTCCAGTTTATTATTTTCATTAATTTAATGGATTTTCTTAAGTTTCTCTGGAGTGCTGTTGATTATTTTTATTCATCACCAGAAGTTCAAGCAAAGCTTGCACTTGCAGCATCCCAGAGCTCTCCTTTCAATTTAGTACACTGCCTTACCACTCCTGCAAGCTGATGATCCTTCAAATAAATGATTTTCACTTTCAATCATTAGTACAGAATTCTGAAAGGCTTAATTTAAGACTGATGAAGAGACCAATATGAGGAGATACTGAGTAACCTGAAAAGTAATGGCAAATTGAAGTTACTCAGCATTATACATAAGCTCAAGTGAAATGCAAATAACTTTGGTCCAAGTAAAACAATTTGCACAAGCAGTTTTTGCTGTTGAAATAAGGAGATCAGATGCTGAAATGCTCTAAGTATCTCAGTGCCAGAAGTTTTCCAAATTTCCCCATAAGTGACTTTTGTGTTTCATTTCCCAGCCCACAGACTGATTTACTGAGAAACTGCCATTATCAGAACTGTGTATACCAAAAAATGAGCTAAGCAGAGTCTTCATTCAATGAAAAGTTCATTAAAATTTTACTGTGGAGAGCCAAAGGTGGGAAAAGGCCAGGGTGCCTCCTGTCAGTAAGAATGGTTAGTTACTGACACATTTAGTGTTAACTGCTGTTTTATCAAAAAAGAATCCAAATTCTGTAAGTAATTTAGTAGATGTTCTTTTGCGGCCGATCAAAGAGAGTAAATATTTGGGAGCTCTATGAATTCAGAGGAGGTTGTGCCTCTATGACCTGGATGAAGAAAGGTGTTTCAAAAATATAAAAGGAAAATACATGAATGTGGAAGAAACAAAGAGTATGAGATTGGTATTGTGGCCTGGCACAATTTCACTGCCAGGACATGCACTACAGCACCTCTATAGCACTTAAACTTCCATCTTATACCCCAAAAGTGAGCTCTTCACAGGTTTTGGGTATCAAAGACTACATCCAAGAAAATATGCTGTCTCTAAATTGTCCCTTTTCAGTCACCTTTGACTTTTGTAAATAAAAGCCCTGTCGTACATGGCCACATGTCAAATACTAAATGTTCTCCTTCAAACTCCTAATACCTGTTCTTTAATTAATGTCAGTAGAGGTGAACATTTAGGATTCAAAAACCCTGTGTTTTCACAACACCACTCACAAAAACATCTTGTTTATTTTTTTTCTGGCCAACAAAACACTTCCATCAAATCCATGAGTTTTCTTGCTTCATGGATTAGAAATGTGAAGAATAAACACTTGCAGGCAAGCAAGCAGTACAGCATGTTCCTTACCCTCAGATCAATGATTCTGTTGTCCAGTCTTGTATCTTGGTTTACAGTAGCTCTTCCATCCTAAACAGTTGTGCAAAAACACATAGTGAATACACATCCAAAAAATAAACAATACTCCAACAAAACAAAATCAATGGAGAAAAATTAGCGTTACTTCTAAGTTCAGCAGAATTTCTAGATCATTCTAGAAAAAACATACAGCACTGGTAGTATAGCAAAGGTAAAGGTGCAACTTCTCCCAGAGGTCACAGAGGAACCCAACTATGAGGACCCAGCAGAAACACATGCAAGACTGGAAACCCTCTGGTTTTGACCTTCTGCTGCAGTTCTCTATCAGAGCTATAGAGATGTTGGACACAGCTCTGGATAACATAAAGGAAATCAAATGCAAGCCCAACAAACCCCCAAAATCACCACATTAAGGAAGCCGCTTTCACGCTTTTGATCAGCTACAAAGACAATAAAAGGCATTTGAGGATGCCAAGGTTTCACCTCCTCTCCTTCCACCTCTGGCCTCACAGCATCGTCCAGCTGCAGGGGCAGGCGGGGCTCAGCCGAGCTGATCACATAGATCTGCAAGCGAGAGAGCACAGAAACAGCTGAGGCTCTGCTCCACGGGAGCTGGCACTGACAGAGGGCTATTTCTGGCACAGACCTGAAACACTGTTTGCATAGGCTGTGATTTTATTCAAGTACTGGAGATACACGGGTGCATTCTCATGACAATACTGGAAATGCTTAGTTCTTGCTTTCCTTTTGAAAGATTAAAAATATCCTTTTTTCTTCTGAGAAGCACCGAGTTTAGCAAGCACATACTGCCTGAGGGACAAGGCTCTTGGCATCAATGCCAGCTCTGAAACTAGGAGACTTCACCGAGTTTTAGGTTCTGATTCCAGCAGGATCATCCTGTTCTTCTTGTTGTTAATGTATTATTTACTTATCATCTGATTAGATCTGAAAGAGCTATTTTGGGTTGAAAAATTTATGAGACACCTAAAGTACAATCAGAGAATGAAAAACAGCTTGCCCTGCCTTACAGCCTAGTTACAAGAGCAGTGAATTTGATGTTCTTTAAGAAAAATCAAGCGTATGAAAACCTGCACATATATTAAAACATGTTTCTTCACAATCTGCAGGTTTTCCCCAATGCTAAAATTTACCTTACTGTTATAATAGCCATTGTACTCTAGCCCTGAGGCCACTGTGTTTCAGCTGTATTGCAGGCAGAGTTTGCTTAAAAACCTTTAGAAGGAAAGGATATTACATAAAGGTTTAAATATGCTTTCTATTTAAACAAATTATAAAGTTGCACTTCCTCCACCCCTACAGCACGAGCTCCAGGAATTTTAGATTTCAAAAGCTCCCATACTGTTAAGCCAGTGAGAGTTTATTTCTGCCCTGAGTTCTGTATTTCACTCCATTGTATTGAGGGGAAGATTGTAACTCTGATAAAGAAGAAACTGCTGACTTGCACTTAAAAAGAAGCAGACTTTAGTCCAGTATCTGCTTCAGTTAAGAATCAGAAATAAGAATTACAAGCTTTTGTACCCCAAATTGTTCTAGGGAGATACTTCATTTTACTTGATACTGCAATTCAAATGGCACATAAAAATAGGAAAATATAAAACCCAAATAACTTAAACCCAGAAATGTTTAGTGTTTACATAAGATACACTGAAATTTGTAGTTTAAAGGAGTTTATTTCTCTGGCATGAGATTCCTTACTGACAAAGTTAATACATGCAGAGAGTCAATCTCAACAGATAATTTATCAAACAATTAACCAGTGCTCCATTTGCTCAAACATTTACCCTTTGAACATGAAGCTCAACATCTTGCTGAGTACAACCTCCGACTTTCTGAAATGCTTTCCTCACAACACCTTCCACATCCACAATGCTCTCCTTGGTGATGCTGCCAATAAAGAGAGGACAGAAGGGTTACTGACTTCCATGGCACTGCAGCAGCCTCAGCACTGGGCACCAGCACGTTCAGGTACTGCATGGACTGCTGAAAACAACAGAGTTAAGGACCTTGGTGAAGTTACTTTTATATATATAATAAGCAAGTAATGAAGGACTTTGCCAAAATACTCCCAGCCACAATGAATTCAAGCTGGGATGGAGGACTTGTGAGGGAAAGAATGATGATTGAGCTCAGTGCTGTCCCCTTCTTTGTGTGTGAATACACAAACTGACAGTCACAGCTCTTTTTCTAGGCCAGGGACACTCTTGCATGTGTCAGCTGATGCAATTATCTGAAAGATGTGCCTTCCTCAGCTAAACAACAAACTGAAGGGAAGTCCTAGAACTGGAGGGGAAAATCAAAACTGCTCCAGCTTGTTTAAACTACAGACTTGTTACTGAGAGCTGCAAGATGCTTCTAAGTCATTTTTTGGCGACAGGGGACATCCTAATTGCTCTCCACTACCAGTCCCTATTAGTACATTAAAACACCAGAAAGTCTTCCAAAGATCTGACATAAAGCATGTCTGCTATAAGCAAACAGTAACAAAAGCCTCAAGAGTCAGAGGGGAGAAAAAAAAATTTGTATGAGGTTTTTATTTACATATTTAAGGTACTGGAATTTAAACCAGTAATTTTCTACAGATACTCTCACCCTCACTGGAAATACATTTTCACTCTGTCTCTTTGCTAACAGGCTTACAAAAGGCCAAATATCAGAAAATATTTCTTCCCTTTTTACAGAATAATGTTACAACTCATCTTTCACTCCTCGGGCCTCCTTGAGGAGGCTGAAAAGCACTTCATGAACATCACTTGAGCACCCAAATCCTCAGCCAGCAGGGAAGTATCAGGGCCACAATTTAACCGCAAATAATAAGAGGTGAGCGAGGATGTCACTGGACAAGCTGGTCACTGCTGGGCTCGGCAAAGCAAAGAGCCATTAACAATCCTCAAGTTCACAAGGCTGGTGCTTCTTTTACTTTGAGTAAAGATGATAAAAGTCTTGAAAAATCTGATGACATTGAAGTAACAGTAGAAAATTCGAGCATCAAAAGTCTCAAAACCAAACGGTGGCACTGTAAGTAAACTCTGAATAACTTAAAAAAAAAAAAAGCCAAATTTGAGCATTTTAACTGATTACACTGTTTCTTTGATGGTAATACTTTCAGGGGATAGAACTCATTGGCAGCTGCTCTAAAAGTTATAGACCATGGTGATTCATATGCTTGCCTTTCTTAACCATTAGGTAATTCTACCTACTGCATAAAACTCGTGAGTAGTGTGTGCTTCTGGTACATTTACACCTTAAAACAGTTGCTCAAATCATGACTAAATTTGTCTAAAGCAGAGGTCGAGAGCTGGTTTTAAATCAGAACTCACTCAGTTATGGGTGAGCCTCCATTCATCTCCATCATTTTAGCAGAGGCAACAAATTCAAGAAAGGGTAACTGAAATGACACCAAGTGCTTGGAAGTACACTCTCTTACAAATGACTGTTTAAAACTCCTTAAAAAGACTGTGGAACCAATACAGTGCTTTGGATGCAAGAGAATGTGATGATAAGAAATGCAGAGAGAATAAATGATGCTGAAACTGTCATAATTGTAACTATAAATCCCCTCTGCTTTTCAAATACGTGAATGTTTAAAAGAAAGTTTTACTCTCTTGTGAACTTTTTTCCCCAAACAGTTCTCTTCTGTCTATTTTTCCCTGCTTCGTTTTCCATGTCAACACTTTGGCAAATGTCCAGAAAACACCACTAATGACATGAAGAGCAGTGTCTTCACCGAAAATGTAAGGTTCTAATCTGCTGAATAAAAGCCCTCCCACTAATAAGTGCAAATAATGTTTTAGACTTACTGAAGGAAATTCTTTGCATTGTGAAAAAAAAATAGTTAAATAGAGAAGTGTTGTATGATGGATTCCCAATCAGATTACTGATCCCATGGCTGAGAACTGGTGTGAGTGAAGTCCTTACAGAGCTTTGATCAGAACATGCAAGGAATTCAAGACATCCCAAATGGTATCAGCTTAAAAGCACAGGAAGACACTGACTTTTACATCACTTTTACACATTGTAACTGCAATATTGCTTTGCAAACTTGCATAACAGAACTTATCTGAATGTATGATAAAATGAGCTTTGTCTCTCTAAACTGGAGTTGCAAATAAAATGTGTTTCTTCATCTGGACCATACTTTAAAACTGTAGCATTCCTTAGGAGTTACATTTGCCATAATTTTAATTGCTAAATTAAACTATGTAAATCCCTGTATCCAAACATGCTTGGACACAAAAGCACTATGAAGGTTTCTGCTGCATACGACCATCTTTGTACTCACAAACATTCAACATCTCCTCTAACTTTCATTTGATAAATAAAAAATATGCTTTTTCTCCTTAAAACTACAGATTTAATCAGGAATGGAAATAAAAGCTGGTGTTTTGAGTTCTGTTTGAACTCAGCAAGATCTAGAGCTGGGAAAATCAGAAGTCCCTAACAAAGTGCATCAAACAAACTACAGAAACCCAGAAGGTGCTGCTTTGATCCCAACAGGTAATTCCAATAATGTTACTGAAATGGTAATTTCAGGTCAAGTTACAACAAGAAACAAGAAGTTTTAAGGAAATGCCAGTAAATTTGTTTTCCACAGCAGCAGGACCAAGTCATCTGGGTGATTTTTGATAAAATTCCCCTGGGGAACAAAAAAACCCCCAAACACACCAAAAAAAGTGAACAAGTAGCAGAAAAGCGTGACAAAGTTACCACCATTCCCAAAGAAGACAACAATATTAATACCTGGAATTAATATTAGCAAGGATTAGAAACTCAATTAGTTTAATAATAAATAAATAAATAAATAAATCATTAAGAAAGATGACATCTTTACATTGTTTAATATTTAAAGAAGCTACTTGAGTAAGAGATTTATGAAGTCCAATGCTAAAAAATTTCTCTGTATAATAAACGACTTTGTATGTAATGGTCCAAAAAATCAAGACTATAATTACTAAAGTGTCCACTAGATGCCTTTTTATGTCCCTCTTAATTATGTGCATGTCTATTAGCCAAGACTTTCTCTTTCAACCACAAGATTGCATCCTTGCAGCCTGTATGGCAACATCTTTCACCAACAGCTTTGTGTTGCAAGCTGAACCCTGTGCTGAGGTGAAGAACAATAAACATTTTCTTGATCAAAAGTCTGAAGAATAGGAAAAAACGTGGTTATTTATAGATTTTAAGTAGAAAATATTTTAATTCATCTGTAGCATCTATACTTACTCAGGCATTTTCTTGTTTTTACATCTGTAAGCACTCTGCATTAATTACTATATTAATACATTATTAAATCTAAAAGTATTAAATAATTGGCATAAAATATAATAATCAATGATACTATATGTGACTGCCAATGAAAGCTGAAGGCAATGGAGTTTACTTTTAAAAAATGAGTTGAGAGTATAAACATTTTGTACTCAATGAGAGCAACTGTGATCCTGCCTGCACAGACAGAGCAAGTATCCATGAAGCCCCCTGAAAACTGACATTGTACTCCTGAAGGTCAGGTAAACACCTTATTCTCTTCATTCTAAAAATATAATAATCTCTTTCTTATACCAACATTCTAACACTTGGTTGAACCCCACTACCTTCTGGGAAAAAAGAAGCCTGTCTGCTTTTAGAGATTTTAAGTAACAAAATCCACCATGCATTTTTAATAACTTTTACTGAAGAAACTCCACTTTATTTCCCTTCTGCATTTCCCCAACTTCATCCTCTGTTCACTGCAACCTGTCACACCTTTGTATCTGTGACTTAAGAACCCTCCATTGGCAGAAAACCTTCTTGCATAGGTACCATCAGACTGGGATTTAAATCACTAATTTCCCTAGGATTGAATAGTTTTCGTTGGTCTCACAGAAAGGCAGATTTGCCTGAGTGTAGATCATTTTATCTTGCAACTTCACCATCAACCTTTTCCAATTTGAAATACATTCAGACACAAAGACAACAAAAGTGGACTAAATATTCCAGAAATGGTCTAATGACTGGTACATATTACATTAATGGCATTTTATTTCTCTTTTTCAAAATTCCAGAGATCTCCCAGCACAGCAAATAAGAACTGCATTGGCTGCTGTCAGGTCAGTTATCCATCACCATCTCACATTTCTCTCTGTGCTCTGCTACATATAAATCCTGATCAGACACCAAATCTGATGTAATGATCACAAAGGTACAAATTCCCACTGAAGAGCATCAAAGTGATTATTCTAAATGAGCCCTGGTTACTCTACACTCCTGAGCATCTACTTTACCAGTCCAATTTCTGTGTCACCAGCAAACTTAACAACTGCAATTTGACATCTTCTTCCAAACCACTGACATAAAAATTGAACAGAAATGCATAAAGAAAACATTCTGCAGTATCCAGCAGTTTTCCTGGTTTTACTAAATTATCTAGCTAAAAACTCATGTCTATTTTTCTACATTGTGCATTGTTTTCACAGAGGTTTACCCTTTTTTCCCCCCTTCCATTTTTATTCTCTTTCCTGTATTTTTATTCTCTCCTATAAAGAGCCATCAAGTTATTTCCTCTGCAAGGACACATTTGGGCAGCTAAATTAGAAGCTGTTAACCACCTCTGCCAGCTGCTCTATCATCTCACGTGGCTCTGGCAGTGGGGTGGCAGGAAAGGCTCGATGCTGATATAGAAAAAGAGAAAGAAAACCAAAACCAACCACACCCCATACTTGCTGGAAAAAGCAGGTTGATAAATTACTAATTGCTCCACTTGGCACCTCTGCTGCCTGAAGGAGACAATGAACTCTTTCCCTCACACAGCATCCCGTGCAGGACCAGGTTGGATTGGTTTTTCTGATCAGAGACATAAGAACAATTCCACAGCTGCCAATCCAGGATCTCCAGTGGCTCTGTGCTGTTGGCCACGAACATTTTGAAAGTTCAACTAGAAATTTTCCATAGTTAAACTCCCAGAAATGTCTGTAAAACCTGAGCTAAAGGAGTGTTAAGTACCTTTCACTAAAAAGAACTTACATTCTTAATGATAATGGAGATAATTGGTATATGAATGTTGCTGGTCACAGGAGGTTATGAAAGTTCTTGGTTTCCATGTGCCAATATCTAAAAGAGGAACCGGTTTGTTTATCATTTATGAAAATTTGTACAAGAAATGTTCATTATTTAATGAACTCTCATTAAAAACACAAGATCCAGAATTTCACAAATTATTTTAAAGGGAGTCGTGAACACAATCAAAATATGAGAAAGTAGCACATGAAAAATATAAATTACGTACTACCAGTGAAAAAGTTGAAAAATCTATTGAAATTTAAGGTATTTAAGTGATGTTTTCATCAATAAATGTGTATTTGCTCACTTAACGCGCAGGAAATGAGATGACGAAAAGAGACACCGAGAAGGGCAGGGAAACAGGACTGCTATTTTTAGACATCTAAGACATGCCTCATCTGTTAAAAATAATGCAGCATTCCAGAGCAGGTGAAATCCGGCCGGGAAGTGACTGAGGCCAGGCACGGACTGGGCTCTGCCTCAGGTGCTGTGACACAGAGACCCCACATGCCCTCAGGAGCCAGGGAACAGCAGCAGCCTCGGAAGGGATAAGAAGCAGCTGCAGTGGCAACATCAGACAGAATTGTGGGAGATCTGGAAAAAGTGAGAGCATGGCAGGATATGAATAAAATAGGTCTGTGGGTGGGAAGGATTCATGAGAAGATGGCTGCACTGATGGTGTTAACAAAACCAAACCCCTAAAGAGAACCCAGGGGGTTGTGACAGGGAAAGTTACACCATTCAAAGAACGTGATGATGAGCATGCAAACATTTCAGAACCACAAATAACGAGCAAAACATGAATGCTGTAAATTAAGAGAGGCTGAAGTACCAGGATTTAACCAGCAAATGCTGTCACAGAAGGGAGCAGAATGAAAAGTCAAAGCACAGCTTACAAACATCACGAGTCTGGCTACCCAAAGGAATTCAGGTCTGTCCTGTCCAGAAAAGTGGAGAGATTACAGGAGTTGGGAAGAACTAAGGATGAGGTTCTGTCTGATTCAACAGCTCTCTACTGCCATGAGAGAAAGGAGCTTTGCCCATGACTCATTCAGATACCCTAATCCACCATTTACCATTCCTTGTTAGCTCTGGATCTCCATGACCTAGTGTAAATCACTAACCTGGCAGAAAACTAACCAAGTGAAAAAAGAGCAGTGAATCACAAAAAAACATCATGGAAGGTTTATAAGTGTCAGTCAGCATATGGAAGAAAAGAGTAAGGACCAACTTCCTTCTCATGAGCTCCTAACCGCTGAGCTCTGCCACTCACGAAATGTAAGAAAGTCTGCTGTGGAGTAAAGAATCATGAAGAAAACTGAAAAACAGATATTGGAGAGAACTGGAGAATAGGAGATCACAACTCTAAGGGTTGTTCCACTGCTCTGCAGTACAAGGTTGCCAAGAGAGTACAGGCAGACTATTGGTAGGTTAGAGGGAGATGAATTAGGGAACAAGTAAATTATACACTTAATTCTTTTCAAGGATTCTAAGTGGTGGAGAGAATAAACCATTTCATGAAGAAACTGGACACTTCACTTTGGCTCACAAACACCTGTAAACAGCATGTTTCACACTGGCACTGCCAGCACTAAGCACGGCCAACCAACAAACACTGCTGGGTCTGTTTTCCCGTTGCCTTGAACCCCCTCAGCAGAAGTATTATCCCAACCTTCTTAGCTCGGCTTCTGGAAGTCTGTACTATAACAAATCCTTCCTCTCCTGACATATTGAAGGTTGAAGGCTGTAGCACTTTTGCAGTTAATTAGTGGGGGCTCCCTTCCCAGGCATGAGAGTAGTGCCAAGAGCTACACAGAAGCAACTCAAGTGCCACATGTTAAACATTATTGCACCAAACTGAGCCACATTTCTACTTGTGAACAAGTAGATATACATGATTAAAAGTTCTGCTATAAAACACATCTATCATGCAAGCATGTTTATTACTGGGCAACCTGAAAGCACAACCTTAGGCAAACAGAAAAATCATCTTTTATCTTCAGGAACAAAACGAACCAAATAACTGAATTCAAGTTGCTGCAACAAACACTTTCAATTGGCAAGTCTATTAGTGCTCCTCCCCCAACTTCTGAAAAATTAACTTAAATCCCTCATTAAACATTCTAGTGCCAAAAATAAGGTGTAAATAAGATTAATGCAATGCACAGAAGCTACTTTTAATTTCTTCAACTCAGTAAGCCACTTGCAACATGGGACTCCTTCACACCAGTTCTAACTATAAAATGTATTGCTACACTGCACATCTTGTAGAAGAAAAACCCTGAACATGTGCAGACACACAGCAGCACCACACACAAAATGAAGTGTCCCACTAAGCTCAGCTTGCCAGACTTTTTGTTAGCCAGCTTGGAAATAAATGTAGGTTGTCTATGGCGAGAGAATGCTGCTTCAGCAGTTCAGAATGAATTTCAAGCCTGTTCTCTATTTTACCTTTTGTCAGTGTAATGTATTCAGGGCAATAGAGAGCTGACAATTTAAATAACTACATTTTAAAACAAACGAAGCATTGATGTTAATGTGTGAAAATGGTCCCGACCCCTGGGAGTCCTGGTTCCCACCATTGTTTACTCTGACAACAGGATATAATTGCTTACTTACTTGGCAGCAAACTTTACCATCTGCTTGCTCGCATGCTGTCCCACAGCCACGAGAGCCTGGATATTGAACTGCTGCTGACGCAGGACTAAGAAGCACTGCTTCCCTGAACACAAAGGGAAACAACACAGGTGCATTAAGGACAACTTACTCCAGCTCTCTGTGAATGAGAAAAAATGCTTTCCTACTTAAATATTAGGCTGAGCTTTAAAGAGTGTGTGTGTCTGTGTTTAGCTCATCGTCACCAGCCCCCCCACCCCCAAAAAGCTCCATCACACTACTCAGCTCTGCATGTACACACACCCTCAGATAAATAATTCTGCCTTACATCTATAAACACGTGAATGGACATCTTCTGAAAATAACAGTAAGTCTTCCAAGATAAATAATATTTAGACAAAAGAAAAACAACAAATCGTAACTTTCAAAGAAACTATTTTTGTTCAACTGCAAGAAATAAATCACACTTTTCCTTCTTTCTTTGCTCACAACTACTTCAAGTCTAATTTCTTTTTAAAGAAGTTTTTTCTTATCTTCTCAAATCGAAGCTGTAGAGTTGACTTTACAAAGCTGCTCTGAGAGAAACAGGCTTGATTTTGCACTGCAGGGACTAAACCAACAATAATACACCACACATTCAGAATGAAGGGGTACAAAAGGAGTATTGATTCTAGTGAATGACAAGAACCTAAAAGACCCAATTAAAAATTCCTGTAAGAGCAATTTAATCGTGAACATCTTAGGGAAAGAGAAGTTAATAGAAATTAATAACAATTTACAAAGAACATAATGCATTTTGTTGACTTTTAAAATGGGGATTTCCAAGTCATCAGAGCTCTTTCTAACCTGTTTAGCTGACAGTTACAATCATTTCATATTTCTTCTCACATCTCTAATAGTCATTTACTCCTTAACTTAGATTAAAGGAAATATGGTGATTTTAAATACTTCTTCCTAGAGAGAGCCATTAACAACAAACATTTCATTGTTGTACCAGTATCTGATAAATGCACCAATATCCCTTTAACTTTATCCCTCTGACTCAGAACATTGTAACATTTCCATTGAAATGGTGAGAATAGGAAGAGGTCAAAAGCTTTGTTATACACAGCTACTTCCCAGTTATTGTTGACTTAGAGTCTAAAACAATAAATCAACATCCACATAACTGGAAAACTGACACTAAAAAGCCTGTTGCCATTTTCATTTGTAATTATGCAACTGCCATTCCTGACACAGCTACAGAGAATTTAAACAGTATCAGAAGAGAAACACAGAACACTTGACACATGCTCTCAGGGAAATAAAAGTAAACATACAAAACTAGTACAAAATATTATTAAATATTAACATTATAATTATTGGAAAAAATTAATCTCATCATATGACAAACAAAAATGCAACTAAATTAGTTACTAATTTTCAGAAAACAGAACACAACTATTTCTGTACTCCAGAGGTGTTCAAACAAAAAATCCACAGCTGAAGTCAGCTACAATGTCACTCAAGTAGCAAATATTTAAGGATAAAATAGTGAAATGATGGAGGAACCTGATACCACAGGATCATAGAATAGTTTGGGTGGAAGGGACCTTTAAAGGCCATCCATCCAACCCCCCTGCAACGAGCAGGAACATCTTCAACTAGACCAGCTTGCTCAGAGCCTCATCCAAAACTCTCTGGCAGTTGCACTTAATCCCCAGCACTGGAAGCCTGATCAATATCTGCATTATAAAAGGACTCAAATCTGTTTGTCGTGAGTAACAGTAGCGGTTTTCATTAGCAAAGAGGATGTTTTGCAGAACTCAACCATTTCTAATCATAGAGCAGATAAGTGATCAAACAGACCTCACTGACAGCACCAGTTAAAGTATCCCAGTTACAAGGATTGCAGGAGGAAACAGAACTTTTCCCAAAAGAACTGAAGGCGTTCAAAACCAAGTATCAAAAGAACAAGCCATAATCAAATCTAGCTCATGCTTAGATACCTTTCCAGATCAAGAGCTGGGACAAAGGAAGCATCTGAGTGATAAAAAACTGGGATTATGGGATGTTCTCTATGTGTTTTAAAATACTGACACAGTCTTTAAGTGGAAAGTATAAGACCAGCATTACTCACATTCAACAGTAAGCTACTCTAAGTTTCCATAAAACAAACCCAAACCATGTCCCACAAGAACCCCTAAAAAAAAAGTTTCAAAAGAAATTTGGTTAAAAAGCTCTGACACAGTATAATGCAAGGAATGTTTAGTCACTGAACAAATAAGAGAAGACACCATGTGGAGAATTCCATCAAAAGTAAGCACATAAAACCAACCAGAAATCCATTGTTTTTCTTGGATAAAAGCACCAAATCACCTGAGACCTTATGAAAGAAAATGATGTAAGGAAGGAATGTGTATAGAGAGTAAAAACTGTTTGGTCATATAAATTAATATATGGCTGGTTTCAGACATTTGCCAGCAAAGAGAAAACTTTATACAGTTGATTATAAAATTTGGTCCAGTATTTAAATTGGTCTTGGTGGGATTCTTATTTTCAGATGTTTAATAAACCTTTGCATTCATAAACCAAAACCGAGTTCAGGTCTACCATCTTGCACAAGTCCAGCTGCCTGGCCAAGCCCAGACCAATTTCCCAAAGGCTTTTCCATGATAAACGTAACCAGTAGCTTAGGGTGGCTTTAAAAGAAGGCCAGAAATAACATTTATTTAATCCACGATAAGAACCACAGGGCCCCAAGCACTTTAATTTTAGTACCAGCCACAGCAATTCCCAACACCCCATTCTTTACACATCCTTCAGTTCATTTCCATCAGATTTCAGGAGTGACTTGCTATATGAGACAGCTGGAATCTGCAGTTGTTCCCATTAATTTCTGGTTTATTGGTCAGAACTAGACAGGGTTAAATAAAGGGTATGTATATTGGTTATTTAGGAGTCAAATTCAAGTTTCTGAGAAAAACTAAAGCTATTTTTGTGTAACATTTTCCTGTTTCCTGCAAGGCTTTCTTTTCCATAATGGTAGGAATAGTGCCATGATGTGTGTGGGAAAGGCTAATATTACTTTTTACCCTTAAACATTTGCTTTTCTTGTAAGATTCTTTCCCCAAAAGCTTAAGTAAACAAGCATATGGCATTCCCTAGCAGCACTCCCTGAATGTCAGAATTGTTCTCTGCTGTCAGACCGAGAGGGAACAAGAGACACAATCAATAAATTCAGACCGTTCATGCCCACGATCAGCTCCTTTTTCTTTCATTCTTCAGGTTGTGTTAAAGAGTTTTGAAAATAAGTAGTGTTATTTCATCAAAACCAATAGCTTTTCCTGAGGTCAAAGGTGAAGGATGACAACCAGCTTCTTGGAAGTTAGTCCTGCCATGTTACAGAGATGTCACTGTGATTGAAGTAAATGCATCTACCACAGATCAATGTCATACAGCAATGCAGTTCCTTATTTTAACTGACTGCAGCACAGACACCCATTAAGTGGGACATTTTTTAAGAAAATGATGACTCTAAAAGAGAAATGAATCTGTGACCATATTCTGTACTGGATCCTTGCCCCTAATTTGCATCATTCCCAATTTTAAGATTACTGTTAAGTTTCACTCAGGAAGGTAATTTCTTTATGCTCTTTTCTTTCAATTCTTGGAAAGACTACAGAGCTGCCCAACATAACTGAAACCAGTACAACAGTTGTCAGCATCTGATGCCAAAAGGCCAAAGCCTATTTAGGTTTGCATATGGCAACCTGGTCTCCAGAGAGAACTTCTGATTCCAGGGAAGAAATGTGACTGTCAGACAGCCAAGTATGACAGCCCACACTGCTGAGAACCTAGGAAAGGATTTTCCCTTTGTCTTGGTAAAGAAAGATGATGCCTCTTCTTTGAAGTTCAAACTGATATAATCAGATACCAGTAACTGAAAGTAAAACTGAAATTTTAACACAGATTTTTGTTTCCTGCCAAAGAAAAGGTATGGTGGAGATATTGATATGCAGCAGAATAAATATGACCTGTCTGACAACTGGTACGTTTATAATAAAAGTACATTTTACTGTAGAAGCTTAAAACTGGTTTATCTCACAACTGTTAGCATCAAAGGAGAACAGTTGTAATATTTTTGAATTCCTATTATTTACAATTGTCCACATACTATTTAGCAATATGATAAAACCAAAACTCACGTTGACTACAATGTAATAGTAATAACCTGATTTCCTCACTGCTGAAAAGAAAATTTCCTTTTACCTCTTGGGAAAAGAAAAGTGGAAAAAGAGAAAATACCCAGTCAATGTGAACACTGAGGGGACACTGAGTAACCAGGTGGCAAAATTTTCTTGAATGCAAGACCATAGGCCATGAAACCAAAATAAACATTCAGGTTACACTAACAATATGAGGAAATAAAACTAAAAACCCTGGAGGCATCTCACCTTTAGCTCTGCTTGTGTGAATTCTGCCACGAACCCAAACCTCTTGATCAGCCTTCTCCAATGTCAAGTCTTTAACGCGAACCAAAACTCTATCTGAGTCACAGAAAGAAACAAAGATGTTAAAAGTTCTGGTGGTTTTGAAGCAAAACATTTTTCACTTTCAACTTCAAATACCCTGCCAAAATTTAAAATAAATCCAAACCATTACTTTTTTGTATCTACAGCATAATCGACGTACTGAAAACTCACAAGATCCCATTTCCTTTCCCAGTGACTTGAACAGGATCAAGGAGCTTTAACTTGGTTCAATTTAATTTGACTTATACAGCAGGGTCAGGCTGCACTTTAACAACACCAACGCTCACTGCAGTTCACGGATGGCAGAGCCCAGCATGACTACACTGGTTTTGATAGGACTTCACTGCACCACCTGCACTTATTAGTCTGAATTTCTGCCACCTAAGGGATGCCTGCCCTGCTCCACTGTGCAACGGGAGGGCTGGCAGGTTGAACCAGCAAAGCAAAGGCTCAGAGGTGGCAGGGCTGTTCTCTGTACCCACCCTAGGTAAGTAGGGTGAATAGCACCATAAAATAATTATTAACTTTAAATTAATTCGAATTAATGAACAGCAATTTATTTAAAATAAATATGAGAAAGAAACCACAAATAAATGGGTATTATAAATTAAAAGAAAATTTATTTTTATAAAAACAACAGCATTTTGGAGCAACAAGAGTAGTACTGTGTAAAATGGATAACAATTTTAAGAGAGAATCTGTTTGACCACCTCATCAAGCACTGCTATCACTATCACTGTCAGAGCCAAAGTTGATCAGAAAGAACCCTTCAAATTCAATGTACCCATGAAAGCTAAATAACAGAAATGCATGGTTTAGGAAGGTCAGATTTTGGGTAAAAAATGAAAAAATAAAAATTACCGAGGAAAATATTTTTAAATAAATCAGGACTTTAAAAATTGTACACAACCATTATGAACTGCCAATATGCTGGCTGCATGCCACTGTTTCTTGAAATGTACTTGTCTACTTGTATTTTTCTGGCCAAATGCATTTTTGCATGGTCTCAAACACTTTTTATAGTATCTAGAAATCAAATAGAGGATATAGATAGCACTGCATAGAACCTCAACGGTTCTAACAGCTACACTTGCTCACTTGCAGTTAAAAACACTGCTTATGAGCCAAAAAAATTCTTCAGTGGAGATATTGATCCTTATGGGTCTCTTCCAACCTGAGATACTCTCTGATTCTATGACATACCTTTCCTCACAGACTTCTCCTGATTTCAAAATAACACTAAATTTACTCAGACACTTTCACTGGAGACTTTTCCCGCCAGAACTTTTCCAAAGTTTGCCCACTCCAGCCTACCATCTGTTCTTCTGGACTCCCTCCTTCTGTCTCTGAATGCCAGTCACAGCTTGCCCTGCAAGCCCATTATTCTGCACTAGGGATTTTAGGGGGCTGAAGATGTTTATTAGCTCATGCTCAGGGCAATGCAGCTCTTTCTTCACAGAAACACATTAAAACAATGGACAGAATGGAAACAAAGACAGAAATGTGATGGGAAATCGACTCAAATAAACGAATATTGTGTGTGTGTGTGTGTGTGTGTGTGTGTGTGCATGCACTGGAGAAGGAGAAAGGGGAATAAAGATGCTATCATTTTCCAGTAACTTCTAACATTCAAACTCTACCAGTGTAGTACTACAGGAAACATGCAACCATCACAACCCATAACCTTTGGTGTTTCTAAGAGTACAATATTCAGTAAAAATTACCTCAGTCAACTTAAAACTGTATTGTTAAAACTTAAAATAATTTCTAGGTACGACACTTTTTATGGATCCTCTAAGTGTTTCAGGATCCACCTGCACCAGATAAATATTTTCAAAAGTCATTTGGATACATAATGGTCCATGTTTCACCAAGAGTAAACAAGACATGGTCAACACAAAAATTGTTATATGCTATGAATTATTAAAAACTATTTCACTTTTCATAAAAAGGGTACTTTCATATATCATTTGACCTGGAATTCCTTCCAGCTCACTTTCATCTCTTTCATGATATAAATGAAGCTTCTTGCTCCCACTATTAAGGTCCTTCCACCGTATTCTTCAGACTATGACCTACTTGTTCTTTCATAAACGCAAGCTACACTTACATTTTCTGTCTTTTTGCCACATAAACACTTCTAGACAATTAAATGCAAAAATAAAAGATGTTTTAAACCATGCTACAGTTGCAGACGGTACAAAGATTTTAAACAAAGTTAAACAAAACACTCTGCAAGTTTGAAATTGCACTTGCAGCCTCAATTCAGTATTCAGATTGTCTCACCTTCATTGCCATTTTGAGTCATGTTTTATGGGGAAGCTGTATTTTTTGTTTCCTTAACATACAGCACAATCTCTTCTTTTCAACATATTAAATCTCCTTATCTTTCTCTGAGAGCTCTGACCTCTTCTAAACATGGGTGGAGAGGATAAAAGCCTAAAAAGCTGTGTGGGATGTACAAGACAAAATCACTTTTCCACCTCCAGACCCCATTCCCTGCCTGTCAACTAAGTTAATTTCTCTTGCATCGTGGAATTTTGAACAGACTGATCAGTACTTCTGCTGTCCCTGTGGAGTGCCAGCATCTTTGCAATATTCCATAAAGTTGAAAAAGAGAAGGTAAGTTTGATTAAAAAAAAAACAAACTGGAAGTCAAAAGCAGTAGAAGACGAAAGCAACTTCCAGGGAGGGGAGATGAGATAATGGGGCTGAAAGGAGAAAAAAGGAAAGGCAAAAAATGCAGTTTTACTAGAAATCACAGCCTCAAGTCAGGACTTAAAGACCTGACATAACAGAAATGAGAACATCAGAGAGCCAGGGCAGCCAATGTTAGCAGGAGAAGGACTGAAGTGGGCCAAGAAAGGCACAGGTGTATGTGAGCTCAGCAGAGCAGGGTGGAGAAACAACACTGTGAACCTCTGAAAAGTTTTAATTTGTCTGCAGAGGAACAAGAACCCTTTGGCAATAGCTCTCCTGGCAGGAACTACTGAATCTCTAAATAAAAGTGCAATAGTCTCAGTGAAGGGACTATGATGATTTCCAACTTTTTTTATCATAGGTATTTTGTTCTTTATGGTTACCTAATTCTGGTGTTCAGGGCAACCATCTCCTAAAAAACAGAACAGCAGGAGTGTTGTAGGTTGTATTTTAAGCCCAATGGAAAACCCACTCAATGTTGTCCACACACTGAGACTTTTTTAAAAGAGTATCAAGAGTCACAGGGACAATATAACATAACTAAACACAGCACTCAGCCTTTTTCAGCCGAAACCATTCAGAGGAGGAAAAAAAAAAATCAACTCATCACAGATGATGTTGCTTCTTTACATTTCACTATGAAGAAGTTACAAAAAGTCAGTCTATTCCTTCTCATGTTCCTGTTTCATGCTCTGAATAATACAAAGATTAGTATTTCCTGGGATGTTGTCCCGGGAGATTGTTCTCTAGCTGATAAGTTTTTCTGAATCTCAATTCCCCATCAGTAGAAAATGAGGATTTCCTAAATTCAGGGTGGTGTGAATAATATAAACCCCATAAATATTAATGGTTTGGTGCTCCTATGCAGGAGCAATGCAGGCTGCATAAGCAGACTGAGATCCTACTCAGGGAGAACAACCACAGCAGCACGCACTTACTCCAAACACAGAGAAACCCTGACAGCTCAGGACTCAGTATATTATAAATCATAATAATTTAATAATAACAAAAGAAGTCAACCCTACAGTGTTGGACAGAGACAAAACTACTGAGCTGTGTAAGGTGTGGCCCAGGCAAGGGCAAAGACTGAGACTCCACAATCTCTCTGGACCCAGCTCCCATATCCAATCACACTCCTGGTTTTATTTTTTTCTTCCCTCTCATTTCAGTTTCCTGTGTTCTAACTTGTGTCCATGACCTCCTGTCCAATTACCACACACTTTCAAATCCTGGTTTTACCTTTCCTACACCCTTCCATTAAGCAGATATAAACGGTAATAAAACCTCCCCACAGCTCCCTCTTCTCCAGACTGAACAAGCCCAGCTCCCTCAGCCTCTCCTCTGAGATCCTGTGCTCCAGCCCCCTGGACAATTTGGTGGCTCTCCACTGGAGTGGCTCCAAAACATGAGTTTTCCTTGCACTGGAGAGCCCAAAACTGGACATAGCACTCCAAATTCAAGTGTCTCACAAGTGTCTCACAAGTATTCAAAGAAAGTGAAAGAATGCCAGTGGGATATGAATGAAAAAGTTTGGTAAATGATTTCTCAACAAAGTACTGAAGGTATCAAATACATAACTTCTTTTTTCCTTCTTTCCCCATCCTCCCTCTCTTTTGCAAGTACTTGTTTCGGTTTTCAACTGACCTGGTTTCTCTTGGGATTGTATCATTGGTGATACTCCATATCTTTCCTTAGCATAATCCTAAAATGGAGGTAAGAAACACACATCAAAGAAGCATACACAGAAAGATGAACAATATCACTGCAGAGTTAACTGAGGGGATACAAAATAATTAGCTGTAATAGTAAAGAAATTGTGGTTCAGACTCGTATGAGACACACAAGGGAGAGAAGACAATTGTGCCAGGTAAGAAAATAATAACTCCCACAAGTTCAAATGTGCACGAGGATCATCACCTCTTACACAGAAATTTGTGTGACTTTCTCTACAAAGAACCTACTCCTGAAAATACTGAGTCCTACAGAAGTAGATACATTAAATATCTCTTTCCCACATTCAGGTACACGGAGAAATCCAGATCACGTGCCATGGTCACAGCCCAGTGAAGCCTGACTGTTAACAAAACAGGTGAGACACAGGGGAACACGGCCTTTTCTCCAAAAATATCACAATCCTGGTTTCATAACCAAACAATTCATTTAGAATAAAAACCCCTGAATTATTTATTTCGTTCTATTCAATATACGAACTAAAGTTCGTTCTAAATGCTTTATTTGGACAGACTTTGCTCCTCTGCTTTTGATAAATTGTGGCACATTCACGATTTTATGGAAGCCGCCAACATTCACAATTCCTTACTGCTGATGCATTTTGGCCTTGCAACAAGTAAAACAGATTTCATTACAAAACGAACTGATGTTCATTATTAGTACTTTTTTTTCCCTTGAAGAAACACCGGCCTACAATCTTTCATTACTGCTGTGTGATCCTCACGCTTGGGACAGAAGCACCTGCAGGAGCCCCTGCTGTGGAGAGGCAGCCCAGGTGCTTCTGGAGGGGCTGAGCTCTTCAGGGAATCACAGACCGGGCCCGGTGAAGGTGGGACGGGGGGGATATAGGCAGGGTAAAGCCAAAGGCAGCCGTGTCCCCGGGCCCGGCCAAACCCCACCCTGGGGAGCCTCCACATCGCGCCCGCCCCGTTCCCTGCGGAGACCCACATCAGCCGCCGACGAGTCGTCGTTCTCCGGGCGGCGGTCGTGGCCCTGCCCGCGGCTGGCGGCGCTCGGCATCTCTGCGGCGGCCGGGGCGGTCCCGGGCGGACCCTCACGGCGCTTCACGGTCTCTGGCCCCTCACGGCCACGCCGCTTCCGCGCGCCCGGCTCTCGCGAGAACAGCTGCCCCGCCCCGCCCCGCCCCGCCCGGCCCCGGCCGCAGTATCGCGAGAGCCGCCGCCGGCGCGTGCTCCGCTCAGCGCTGTGCGCGCGCTGTCCGCGCGCTCCGCTCAGCGCTGTCCGCGCGCTCCGCTCAGCGCTGTGCGCGCGCTCCGCTCAGCGCTGTGCGCGCGCTGTCCGCGCGCTGTCCGCGCGCTGTCCGCGCGCTGTCCGCGCGCTGTCCGCGCGCTGTCCGCGCGCTGTCCGCGCGCTGTCCGCGGTCCCTCAGGGCTCCCCTCAGGGAGGTGTCGTGGTCCTGCCCCGCCCGCACCGCTGTTGGCCGCCTCCCGCTCCCATTTTCGTTCAAAAGGGTCGTTTTCATGGAGCCGCTGCCGTCCTGACGAGGCTCAGCGCCTCCAGCCCCGCGCCGATGCCGGCGCTGCGGAGGTGTGCGGGGCTGGGATGCGCTGAGGCAGCGCAGCGGGAGGGTTTGGTGTTCGCTTGCCCTCCTTCGCATCAGGCACGGTGTGGCCTGAGGTAACATCACAGAATCATATAATCCTCAGGGTGGGAAGGGGTCCCAGTCCAACCCCCCCTTTCCAAGGCAGGGTCACCTGGAGCAGGTGACACAGCTGGCTTTGGAATGTCTCCAGAGAGGGACACTCCACGCCCTCCCTGGGCAGCCCGCTCCAGTGCTCTGCCACCCTCAAAGTTCTTCATGTTGGGGTGACACTTCTGGAGTCTTAAGTTATGGCCATTGCTCCTCATCTTGTCAGTGGGCACCACCGAAGAGTCTGGCACCATCTTCTTGGCACCTGCCCTGGAGATATTTATATGGATGTAAATAAGCATGTTGGACTGTGAGGTGGCCAGCTACTGTGCGTGGAACCAAACCAAAGTGCACTTCTGATGTTTCTCCCCAGCAAGCGTGGCTTCCCCATGCTTACCCCAGCAGCAGTTCAGTCTCCTGACCCCTTGCCCAATTGTGCTGTTTATAATTAGTTAGCTGTTTATTAGTTAGCTACAAGTGGTAGTTTGGGGAGGATGAGCAATAGTGCAAATGCAGGTGTTTCCCTCCAGCTGGGTGCCTGAAGCAACGCTGCAGTTCTGAGGCCAGGGCTGGCTGCAGGTGCCAGCTCTGAAATGACACAAATCAAAGGTGCAAGCAGCTGTCGAGTCCTATAGACTCATAGATTGTTTATTTGGTGCAGGGCGAGAAAGAGTTGGCTGTCCTGATTTAAACTGCAGTTTTGAATTTTCACATTTGACTAACTAATGCCTCTTGCGGTATCGATTAGAGCTCTTCGTTTCCTGTCCTGCCGTTGTTTGTTTTGCAGCACTTTGTACTGCACTGGTTCAACACCTCTTCTCGTGGGAATCCCCTTGCAAAGTTCCCCTTCTGGCCCTGTCTCAGGGAATTGTCACTTCACCCCGAGACCACGCAGCTTTCACAAAATCCTTTCTTGTCTTCTTGCAAAGAGTCAAGATTCAGGGGCAGAGAAGGCAAATCACAGTCAGTTTTCATTCCTCACCACAAGAAAGCAAGTTCTGATGGCAGGGTGTTGTGTAGTGAACATAAATGCTAATGTAACAGTAACCACACATGGATTTCTCACAGTGTCAGTTGTGCCTTTTCTTACCTGTCACTTAGAACTGCTGCTGAACCTGAACTAACAGACAGATGCAAATCTTGTGCCTCACCACGGAGCAGACGGTACCATCTGCACTGACACAGTGACACAGTGCTCTGCAATTCCTGGCACTTTACTGATCTTGCTGTGAAACTCAGGAGAAACAAGCCCTGTAACCCGTGTTTTTGTGCTGGAGCCTTCCAGTGGTGAATAGCATGGAGTATGTCCTCCAGGGCAAATAAGCTCAAGGTGGTTCTGAAGGAAAAGCCCTTTTTATGTAATGAGGGTGTTAACTGAAAACAAAATCTGAAAGGGACTGTGCCTAATTATTCCATTGCCCAACTTTCAGGAGAAGCATTTTCCAGAGTTTGTGCTCTCGGGTCGTTTTTTCCAGAATCCCTTTGTTTTGCAGTGCAGAAACAGGGGTTTTTTGAGCAAAAACCTGTAATGCACTGAAAATAGAAAAATTAACTAATTTTAAGAATAATTACTGACAATAACCCCTCAAAATCCTCCATTTAATTTGGGCCTGCAGCAAAAATTTCTTTTCCACCTCCACGTCGGTAAATCGATAACAGGCCTTCTGTGAAGGGCACAGACCGCCACGTGCAGACGACACAGCTCATCTGCCGCCCCTTCTGTGTCATTGCGCTGCTGTCGAGGGCCGTGCGATGGGGGCAGTACCTGCAGCGAACCTGGGGGCGATGAGCAGGAGCAGAGCCGGGGGCGGAGGGGCCGGGGGGGAGGGGGGGGGGCGGCCAGCGCTGTCCCCCGGGCCCTGGCCCGGGATTACCACATGGAAATGACATCACCCGCAGCCAATCCCGCGGCCCCGGGGGTGCAGCTGGAGGGAGGCCATACCCCACTTAAGTAACAAGACATGACATACCATGTGCTAATGCTAAATAATTTATCCCTCAGGCATACAGTGAATTGCAAAGCCAAGCTGAGGCCTGGTCAACAGTTTGTAGTTTAAATTAAAATTGGCTTTTCTGCCTTAAAGGACGGGAGGGGGTTGTCAACCGTTGTGATCAAGAGTGGAACACAGAAATCCCTTTTTTTCTCTCCATTTCACTTCTTTCTCTGGTTACAATTTGATCTAATCAAAGCACTTTTGGTGATTTGGGGTGTGTGCTCCACATATCTCTATTATGAAGGAGATGTATGAAGGAAAATCTTAGAGGAAGTTTTCAGTCACTGTGAATAATGATATCCAATATATCCTCGAAATTTAGACATTAGCACTTGTCATATTCTAAACCGAAGCTATTCCAAAACTGGGTGTTTCATGTTACAAATGTTGTGAGGGTGTTTCCATAGCAGAGCCATAAATTTGTCTCATTAGGAATCCGGAGGCATGAGTTGCTGCTGAGGCTGAAGCTCAGGCCCAGCCCCTCTGAGGGTGCTGTGAGCCAGCAGCGCACACAGGCTGGGTGTGATGTTGACCACAGCACTTGCTGGTGGCTACTGAAACTCTGACTCCAGCCAAGCTTGGCCACACCTCTGACATTTGTTGCTCTACCAAGCTGATTTTACTTAATATGCTGAACAACATTTCCACTGAAAACACAAGAAGATGAAGGTAGTCAGCACCTTCCACAATCTGTCCTTACACAGCATCTTACAAACAGGGTGGCTCAAATATTCTTTAATCTTCCAGTCTACTATTGATCAAGAAATGAACAGTTGCAATATACATCATGTTGGTAGGAAGGAGATAGGAATTGTCCTTGGAGTTATTCTAGGAGAAGAAATTAAAAGGACTTCTGGCCCATGGAATAAGTCAGAATATATTTACCTAATCTCTATATGTTTGGCAAGTTAAAACCTGGAGAGCATGAAGTGGTACAGAGTTAAAAAGAGCATGTGGAAAAAATACAAAACAAATTGGTGGTGTCTCTGAAGGGTCTTGAGGGAATTCAGCTTTATTGCCACAACAGCACACTTTTCCGTGTGCAATTACTCGTTGTCATGGAAATGGATTTTGAAGATTTCTCTTATTTTGGATGCTGCAAAGCACGCTTAATTTAATTAAGAGGTTGCCTTTGATTTTTCCCTTTCCGTATTTGCTTACTTATCTAGGTTCTTGTATGATTGTCAGCCCAGTGTCCGAGTTCCTCTTAGATAACAAAAAGAAAAAAAAAAAAACCACTGAAAAAAAAATAGCAGCAGCTAAAAAATCAATATATTATTTATTTTCTAAGTTGTGTAAGTTCACAGTGTGCATTCTGTGATAAAGCTCTTCTATTAATAATTTCAACCTTGGCAAAAATGCATTTCTGCAGTTGATCATTCTTTTTTTACTCCAGCATTTGTACAATGCTGGAGTGTAACAAAGCCTTTGCATCTAAATCCAAGTAGGAGCAGAATTTGGCAAATCTAATTCCTTCCTGGATTTTCGCAGCTCTACTTCCTTTAGGAAGTTTTTAGTCAATGGGAGACAAAGGCTTATTGAAAGGATTAAAGTTGCAACTATTCTCTTTGTTTTAGAGCTTCAGTCACGGTTTTCCTCTAGTAAACAACATTTGCAATTAATAAAACTTCTAAAAAAACAGGAACTTTGGGGAAGTACGTGCTTATGATAAGCAGCAGGATTTCTTTTGACAGAACTCTATACAAAGGTGTAGTCTTTTTAAGTTCAGACAATGACAACAATTAAGTTTCTCAAAGCATTTTGAAGGTGTTCCTCCTGATAAACAGGAGACAAGGAGCTCTGCAGTTAGGGATGGGCAACACATTTAAATAGGATATATCTTGTCAACAGTTTGTGTGTCCCAAAGTTGTTTTACATGGCTGCACACAGCTCACATTTCATGTCATGCCTACACCCAGTGATCATCTGTTACACAATATCTGTGCACATTGGACATACAGTGCTGCATATAGTTCTGAACTATTACCCATAAATTGTTTATTGGTTCCTTTATATGATGCTTGAAAAAGGCATTTGGATAGCAGTTATCTGTGCATGAATAAGAACACATGGAATATTTAATTTTTATAATTTGTTTTTTTACTGTTTTTTATGTGATGAAATATGCATATTTTCGTGTTTATGTCAGCTGTGTTTCTCTCACTCGCTGTATGTGTTCACTCCCGAGGAATTCTGTCCTGCCAGAGGGAACCTGAGGGAAGCACGGTAACTTTGTTGGGGGCCCTCCCTGGAGGGCAGTGTGGAGCCGCCGGATGATCGGGACTGGCTGGCGCGGGAGCCTTCGGGAACAGCTCCGCTATTGTTCTCACCCAAGTGTCCCGTTCTTTTTCGGGGGTGGCTGATGTCCAAAGGGTGCTGAAAACGGCAAACTGCACAATAAAGGGACTGCAGTTCTGCCTGGGCCCTTAAGCACCAGCACATTGTTCTTTCTTCTCATCTACAAAAACCATCTTAGGCCGCTGTTGTCCTTCTGATGATAATTTTTACACTCTTATCTCACATGCAAGCAGATTTTTTTCCCTTCAGATTTTGTTGAGTAAATGCTCCATTGAGCATCTTTGCTAACCCCTAACCCAGAGTCAACTTGTGGTGAAGTTATAAACCCTTAGAAGCAGAAGGGTTCAGTGGGAATCCTGACTCAGACCTTGTTTCAGCGGCAGGAACAGTGCTCTGTTATCAGGAGAATGTGAGTCAGGCACCAACAGTAAATCTGATCTTTGAGATCATCCGTTAAGAGTAAACGTTCTTTGTTGCCGTCTGAAACAAACAAAAAGCAGAGAGGAGTCATCTAAGCGATTAAATGTGTCACAGAGGATGTTCAGTACTGTTTTTGAGACATTTTCCTACAGCAGCCGTGAGCTATTTTGTAAACAAAGTGTGCTAGTGATCAAAGGTGCTCGGGCAGACACTGTGCATGTATTCCTTGCATCACACTGGGAAGAGTCACAGAGAAGTTTGTAGGGCAGTGTAAACGGACAGACTGATTCCTAGAGGAAATAAGCGTTAGCATGAGAACAACAGCTGAACTGAAATCCCATAAGCCAGGAAAAACAGCTACACAATTACACTAACAGGTGGTTGGTTTCAAAACAAATTTCAAGGTCTGACAGCTCAGTGCACCTGCTTTGGGCTGATTTCTTTTAAGGACTTGGATTTGGCATGAGCCATTGATAAAAAACATAATTCTCTGTATCTGAGAAAAGTCATCATTACCATGCAGCAATGATAAACTGCTAAAGCTTTCTAAAAGTTGTGCTTGGCCAAAAGGTAATATGGGTCATTCTGCACACTCTGTCATCAGAGCTTGAGCTTTTTGCTATCAGACCTACCAGGCAAATACCATTAGGCTAAACCAGCTCCTTCTGTAAGCTGAGATAATTCCATTCACTAGAGTGCTCTGATTTGAATTAGGTATGACTTCATCCTTTGCATTCACCACCACAAGAAAAGCCAAATTTTATTTGATTTTGACAAAGATATTCAGAAAATTCTGTTATAAAGGTTGTACTTGTTCTTCTAATTTTCTTTTAATTGCTAACATTTAATTTGGGGAGGGTTTTTTTTCTTTATTAGTCTTTGTTCTCAGCTTATGTACATTTTTCATGAATTTTGGACAAAGAAAGGACGGTCATTTTCATTTTTCGGGAAAAAGATCAACACAAGCTTTTATCATTCAAATGTCTGTACTGGTGGTCCTATATGAATGGCTCCCACATGTCAGTAAGAGATGGGATAAAACTAAGTTTGATCAGAACAGATTGATAAATGTAGCAGTTGGGATTGAAGTTACTTAGTTTTTACACAATTGAAAAGAGATTTTCAGAATTGTCTACATTCCTAGAAATTCAGGTTCCTCTAGTTTTTGGGTAGTGGGATTACACAGAGTGCCAAGTTCAGCACATCCCTGTGAGATCTGGGCCTTCATTTTGAACACCTCACTTTGCAAACCTAACATGTCAGGGGTCTGTGTGATGCAATCCTGAGTTCTGAAAACGTGGGGGGTTTTAGTTTCTTCTGGAGAGAGTAAGAAGAATATGATGCTGATTTTCAATTCTGAGCAACCGGTGTGATTCAACGATAACACACTTACAGCCCAGGCCTGTCCTGGGGACACCGGTGTGACCTGCACACTACACACACTGCAGCTACTTTTCACTGCTGTACCTCCTCCCTCTGATCTGCTGAGAAAAACTTGTAGATATTTATAAATTTGTGGTGCTCAAGACTGTGGGGAGTGCATGTGGAACTGCCAGGGTAGTTCTGTAGTGCTGCTGGGGGGGGTTTCCCCTCTCCATTTTGCTGTTTTTTCTAAGACCTAAACTGATGAGTATATGGTTCACAGCTGGTACCAGAGAAACAGAAATACAGGGTGATTAACCTGGCATATCCTTTCAATGAGTGAAAATGCAAATCTACATGATAACAGGTTTTTGTTTTAGCTGCCCTTAATTCAGAATGCCTAAATACATTACCTGACAGCAGAGTTGGTTGAGTTTTTTCTGAAGATTCTGTTCCTTAGACCTTGATAAATTACTCTTTTTATTGGATTATTGAGGATATTCCTGATCATTTTGCTTGTCTGCTGTATATGCTTTCACTATGTGACTGTCAAAGTCTGTCTGTTAGTTTTTCATATTTTTGTAGTTACATTCCAGATTTCATGATCCGTAGACTTGAACCCATCTAACTGGAAAATGAGATGTGAAAGGTACTAAGTTACATCTTGTGACATGTACTTAAAATACCCACCTTTCAATTTGCTGTATCAGTTATCTGGGTTTGCAGTGTTTTGCCTTTGTTGTAGTTGCTCAGCTTGCAAATACTGGTGTACCCCATTTTTTGGTTGTTGACAGACACCGGCGCAAAGCCAAAACCTCTCAGCTGCCTTCCTTGAGGAGGAAGAGTTGGCAAAACTGAGCATTAGGTTCATGAACTGGGAACAAGGTTTATCACTTGAAGGATCAAGGTACAGAAAAAAAGAAGTAGAAGATCATGTGGATGAAGAATCTGAGGATGTATGAATTTCCCCTCATAAATACCTCGCAACAAGCCAGGGACAATAGTCTTTTCTACCAATGAGCTGCTCCACAGTACTCTTATAGGTTAGCTTTTGTGGTAACCTGCAATTACACCGAAGTTCAGTGTGAAGCCACACTCTCAGACTGAACTACTTCTGTAAATGCACCCCTGTCCCTTTCAGACAAAGACTTCCAGGTCACCAGACCCTGGCGTTTGTTTACCTGGCGTGACCTTACTTGAAACGCAAGGGGAAATGCTCAGGTGAACACGGAGCAGAGATCAGGGTTAGTGATTTCCTCTGAAAAGGGTTTGCTTCCTCTGAAGTGATGAACAACTGAGGAAGAGCCAGTGGGCAGTGGCGTGTAGGGTACAGCTGTTTGCAAAGGCGTGTTTGTCTGCAGTGTGAATCATTCTGAGAAGATGTGCACCTCGGGTTTGCTGTGCTCCCCACACTGCTGCCATTAACTCTCTGTGTGCCCTGCTCAGGGCTGTGTTGTGCTCTAATATATCAGAGCGTTTCAACCTGCTGGGGAGCAACCCTTTGTTGCTCTCTTAGAATGTGTCTCTGAGCTTTCCGGAAGGTCAGGGCATCTCAGGACTTTGCTTTGAATGCTTTTCTCAGAGCCCTGATTGCTGAAGGGTGCTCAGATTTTAAATTGAAAGATTTGACCCACTTTGGGGAGGAAGAAGAACAAATAGAACTGGAAGTGGGAAGGTCACCTTTAATAGCACATGAACTACTTCTCAACGAGCTTTACAATTGCTTTGTTTCTTCCTCTCCTAGTGCTGTAAACATGACCAGCCAAAGGAAGACCTTAGAAAACAACTCAAGGAAGCTACGAAGGCTGTTGAGAAAGCAGAGAAGCAGCTGGACTGGTTAGTGTTAAACACAGCATTTTCTAATAGTTGTGGAGGATTGATTTCTCCACGTTTCTCAGAAGCTGCACATCCCATATTTTGAGCTGGTACAGTGAAGCACGTGAGGACATTCTCATACAGAAACCTCACTTTTTTAATGCATAATAATAGGCTGGGTTCTATTTGGAGTTTTCCTAAATCCCCAGTAAATAGACAGCTGCTTAATCCAAGATTGAGCAGATGAGGAAAATTTTAACACATTCTTTTTTTCACTTGAAGTTTAGCTACTGGGTTTTCCGCTAAAAGAGACTCATTTTTCTTGGTTTGGGCGCATTACTAAAGCCAACACATTTGACAATTAATTGAGAAATATGTGGGGGTTTTTAGCAATGTCAAAATTCTGAACCTCATGCTTCAGAGGCTGCACTGTTTAGAGGGAATGTTAGATTGCTAGTGGTTTGTGATATTGTATATTTGAAAACAAAGAGGGATGGGATAATATTGACAAGTCGCAGGTTAAGCCTCTTAGTGAGAATAAGTTTGTAGATATCAAATCTAACTCTTACCATAGAATCATCTAATTCTTCTTAGTTTGTGATGCCTAAAAACATGCTGGGAGCAGGATGTATGGTTGATGGATGCAGGTGATACATCTGTGCCTGGAGCTCGGAGGAGCCGTCAGGTATTTTCAGAGTAGCTATTTCCAAGGTCACTGTGAGGCTCGTGGCATCCACAGTCCCTGTTCCTTCTTCCCTGATTGTGGATAAGTACAAGGATGAGTTGCTCAAACAACATGCAGTGCCTGTATTGTCCAGGGTGGTCTGCACAAGCCTGTACACTATGTGCAGAGCACAGTGGGAGGGCTTGATATTTCCTGGCTCCCTGATGGCTTTCCTTTCCCTTTTGTTCCTGCTCTGGGCAGCCTGTGTTGGCCTCCACAGTGTATTAAATCCTGCTTGCAGGCACACATGGTCATTTGGTACCTGTCAGGGAATGGCAGCAGGGGCAGGTGTTCCTCTGTCACTATGTTCTGCCTCTTGCCACAGCATTTAATCTCTCCCTCAGTATTTCGTTGCCTCCCATATGAAGCCTAGGAGACATCTCTCATGTAAATCAAAGGATGTTTTCTTTTCCTGTTATGTCTTCAAGAGCCCAATTCTTCTTGCATACACTGACTCTAATTTGTAAATAGTAACTCTGTCTCTGTGGTAGGGTAAATTACTGAACTATATTTTTCACTCTGCACTTCATTTTTATGTTCATAGAATGAACTTGTGGCTCTTTACATTAGGAATCAAGGGCAGGTTTTGCTGGAATCTGTTTTTCAAGCTGAAATGTTTCTGACAGTAAAAACAAAATTCTCATCTCTGTTAGGGGCTTGGTTACATTCAGAATATAGTTTTATCCATAATAATTAATCTTAAATTGGAGGGAAATTTGAATTCTGAGGTGACACCAAATGAAGTTTTTAAGTCATGTATATGCACAGTGTGAACAAAAGGAAATGGTTCTTTGTGAGAGAGCAAAACCAAGCAGGTAGGAAAAAGGAAAATGCAGATTTTGCAAAGACAATACAAAACAAAGCCTTTAGTGTAATCAGGGTAGCAAATAAGAATAATAATAACAGAGACATAAATGTGGTAAACAAGAAAGGATAAAAAAATAGTTATACTGACGGAACTGACTGAGCTGGAATTGCCTTTGTATGATCTACTGTCTTGTACTTTGAAAGTCCGTTAAACAACAAAAATGGGGAAAGTCCATAATAAACTAGTTTTGGCTTTGCATGTTTGAGCTGTGATATGTCTTTGTTTCATGTATTTATTTGTTTGTTATGTAAACTACAAGTGGTGACTGGTTTCTTCCTGTACAATATCCATTCACTACAACCAAGGAGGGGTGGGACATTCAACCTTTGTCTTTGGAGTGAGAAAGTAAGTTGTACATGCAAAGATAGCAGATTATTTGTTATTGCTGTGTCTATCCCAGCACTTCTATATGAAGCTCTCAGCCTTTATAAGTTATAAATGTCATATGATTTTTTCTAGAGTAGGTTGAATAACATCTTAAATTGTGGTCTAGTGATAAAAGTTAAAGCTGTAAGCTGAGGTTGGCATAGAGTCACAAAGGAAAATAATCTCATTTTAACTCGCTCTGTAGGTGGTAGAATGTTCTACAGAACCACTGAGCCATTACTTGCTCTCTAATTGTCCTTCATTTTCCTGTGCTGAGGAGCTATTAGTGCAGCATATAAATTGTGTCTGTACTGGATCTTTGCAGCTGACTGGTAAGGAATCAAATTTTTAAATTGTCTCGTAGAGCTCCTCAAACACCCCTTGAACTTCACACAATAAAACCTGCTAAAACACGGGGTTTGGAGTCGCCTGTCTCAGAGACAGTGTTGATATTTTGGAGGCTTTTTGGCTGATGGCAACCAGGACCCATTTTCTCTGCAGTATACTGCTTCAAGCTAATGGATTTGTAATTAGTGGGGAAGCCAAATTCAAAAGGCTCTTCACCATTTAAGGTATCACAGTTCAGGCTTAAGAGGCAGTTTATTACAGCAGTAATACTTCTTTGTCTTCACTGCAGTTACAAAAAGTGATTTTTACATGTTGTGCTTATTTGATTTGAGTGAAGCCATGGTCCCACCATGAACCTGGAGCTTTCTTCTGTTCTGCTTTGTTTGTCACAAGCCACTTTCTGCTTAGGTGGTTAATTGTAGGTTTACTTTGGAAGAATGTTGATTTCTGACTTAGTGTCTCGAAAGCAGTGGCCTTAAACTGAACAGGATAGAGCTGGAATTATTTGAAATCCTATTGCTTCCCATAACCTTAAGAAGGCTCATAAAAATATGACATGAGCTCTGAAGAGAGAAACAGAGAGATCTGATTATGAATGGGAAGAAGATCTTTCTGTCCAGAGTAAGTGATTTATCTTCATGTCTCCATTTCCAAAACCACCTCCAAACAAGATCAAAATGATCCCTAGGATTTGCTTCAGCTGTTACAGTGTTTTAATTTGCTGTAGTTTTTCAATGAATAGCAGAAATTGTATATGATGTATTAAAAAAAGTATTACTCTTTTTTCCTTCGTTGTCATTGTTTCCTAGTCTCGGTTGGGTTTTTCTGTCTCTCCTTTCTCCTGTATCTTTGTAGAACTTCTCTGAATTTTCTGAGTTTGTTTCTCAGGAATGTTCGCAGCCAAAAGTTCTCAGTGGTACAAAGTCAAATAGATTATTTAATTTTTCTTCTTCCCTTCATAGTCTTCATATGTTTGAGGCAGCTTGGAGAAATATCACATCTAAATATATGCATCATTATAGAGATCTGCGTGTGTACAACAGAGCAGAATTGGCTGAAAGTCTGCTTCAAAAGGAAACTGAGTAGGATCCTGCAATCCCGACCTGCTTCCCTTTCCAGCAGCACTGAGCTGAATCAGAAGGGAACTAATGAATTCTGGGTGATTTCCTTCAGCACCAAAGCTCTTTAAACACACACTGGAGAAGGGAAATGAAGTAGGATTAGTCCATTTCCCTTTGAAGCCAGCTGTGTGTTCACAGTGCAAGTACTGGAACACTATTTCACTTGCCACTTTCTGGCTGTGGGCCAACCTGTAGTATCATCTTCAATTGATGCAGGATCCAAAAATACATCGGAAAACACATGGACAATAAGGAAGAAGTTGATGTCCATATGGCAAACTGGCTTGCGTTTTTATTCTTCAGTGCTTTACCTGTCTGGCAAGGGATCACCTAATTTTCTTTTTTCATTAGCTTTGCCACAGCCATAAGCAGTTCTGGGGCTGCATTTTCCCTTTAAGATTAACTTCAAATGGGAGTGTGAATTTTTAATGTAATGTTGGGACATTTTGTTGTTTCTTTAGTGCTATTAAGTTGTGTTTTTGAGGGAGAGAAGTCCCACATGTTTCATCTTATAGAGAGTGTTTGGGGAAGAGGGATGTTTGAGGAGTTGTGTAATACTGAAAGTTGTGTATGTGTGACTCATGCAAGTACTAACTATTGTTCTGCCTGTATAGAGCACCTTTCTTTCCAGAAGGTCTTAAAACGTTTTGTAAATAATGTGGTGATTTCCTAGTGTGTGAAACTCACAGGAACTGAAATATCCTCCTGCTCCAAAAGGATGAGACTTTGCCAGTGCATTTGAGTTTAGTTGCAGAACTGTGGCTGCCACACAATCGAACAGTTCTGATCCTTTGTGCAGGAGATAAGCAAAAGATAAGAAACAGAGAGGCAGAATCTGATCCACAGCACTACACACTTGAAGTACACTGGAATGTTGTGGCTGCAATCACACAAGTAGTGTGCCGTTGGGAAGAACTGGGACATTTGGGCTGGGACCTTCCTTCTACAGAGCTGTTGGACCTCTGTGTCTTTCTTACGATGTGTCCAGTGACACTGGCCCTGTCTTACCTGTTACAGGGCATCTGCCATGTCCATCTTTTTCAGTGCCACTGCGAGTTTTGCCAGTTTAATTACAGGGCATTTCTGAAGGCACAAACTAAGCTGACAAATGTGCTGCCCTGGTGGCATAAATGAGGTTGGACCGGGCACTTAGTGGTGCAGCAGAGTCAGCTGGAGGTTGTGTGCTTTTCACAGTTTGTGTTGACGTAGCCGTGCTGGCAGGAATCTGTAGTACAATGCTGCCTCTGGGGATCAGTGGATGAGGGTTCTTGGCTGCTCTTAAAGTAGATGTGCACTAACCAAATTAGGGATTTGTAGATTAGGACTGGGAATTCAGACCTGATCCAGAAGTGAGAGGAGGCTTGGTGGAATACCCAGAGCACCAGAGCAATATTAGACTCTGTCAGGCTGAATACAGTGCAGCTTCTCTCCGAGGTTCAGGTTTGCTTGCAGGCTGAGTGAGCTGCTGAGCTGGTACCACACCTGACAAAAGGCAATTAGCATGAGCAACCTTCATATTAAAACATGCTAACAATAAATTTGAAGGAAGCTACCAATAGCTATTTGGAAACTTGCCTCTTATGTGACTCTGGTTTTTACCTAATGACAATACTGTCTGTAATACACAGTGGAGGATTGTGATTGCAGAGCTGAATTCAAACCACAGAATCTGAATGCGTATGGGCCTGCCTTCTGAGAAGATTAGTCAGTCCAAAACTAAATCCATGGATAAAGCAGTGATCTTTCTTCAGGCCATGGAAAAACCAAAGGAATTTCTTAGTTTGCTGTTCTTTGTTCTCAAGAAAGCACAGTGAAAGGAGGGAAAATAAGAAAAGCTATGCTTGCGTTCCTAAAGAGGCCTTTTAAAAACCCCCAAACACCCAGGCAATAAAGAGTCAGGTAGGAAAAGATGAATGGCCTTGAGAATTTACATGCAAAACTGCCCTTACCGGAGAGCTACAGGGAAGCTTAACAGATCTCCGTAAGTACTACTAACTCAGCCAAAAGCTAACAGAAAGTTGTCAGGATCCCACAAAGCCCAGGGAGCAGTCCCAAACGCCTGCATGCAGATTAGCCATGCATGACTTCTGGGGGCCCCGGGATGGGAGGGGATGCACCCGATCGGGAGAGAGGGAAAAAACAAACACCGAAAAAAGTGCAGATAATTCCGTACTCCCTAACCCACTACTCTGGAGATGTTCCCTTTTGTGTCCCACACAACAGAGGTAGAAATTAGGCCACAGCATCACTGGAGCAGACGGGCACGCTCTGTCTGTGCCGCAGCTCCATGTGCTTCTTTTCAGGGAGTTGCCTGGCAACGGAATGCTGTCCGCCCGAGTGACTGCGGGAGCCCATTGAGAGCCTCCGCCGGGCAGGGCGACGAGAAAGGACCGAAGGAAGGAGGAGGGGGAGAGTGAGCTCACCGGTTTAGAAATCTCTGGCAGCAAAGCCAGGACACCAAGAATGAAAGAGGGGAAACAAACCAGGAAAGGGCAGAAATACTCTTGCTGTTCAAGAGTAAGTCTTTCCATACATGTCTAGTTTTATTTCATACAAGTCAGAGAGGGATCTAATTTCGTCAGTTTTATAGAACGTGGGAGGATGGTCACACTCAAAGAATATATTACGTCTAATGTGTAGAATATCCATGCTTCTCAAAGTGTTTGTGGAAAGCTGGATGCAGGTTCACAGCCTCACTGCAGGTAATGAGAGGCTCCTCCAGCTCCAGCACTTCCCTCCTACCCCACTCCAGGTGACTGGGATCTCAGCTGCTGTGAGCCCGGAGACAGGACACATGAGCTCCTCTAACCAGTCATTCAATGCTGTGCTGGGGACTGAACCCTTTCCAGTGACCAACAATTAGATTGCATCGTTCTGCCAAGTGACTGATTTCTATTAGTGTGGGAATTAGTTAAATATCACTTCATCTGGGATTCTAAAGAACCTGAGGGAGTCAAGTATTCAGCTCTCACCGAATTTCAATTGCATATCTCTCTGGGAAAATTAATGAGCTGAGTCCTGAGGAGCCTTGCTGTTCTCAAAGGAGCCTCGACTTATTGTTTGGTGTCCAAGTCTCTTTTTCCTTTCATATATACATACAGAGTATTCATTTTTACAACAGAAACATTTGTCAGAAATTTCAGTTGGCAACAGTTTGGAAATTTGAAGTCCTTGCCCTTGTGGAACAGGCCTTCCAATGATTTCAACTAAATTCTGCTGTGGGGGTTGTGAAGCAGATAGCTGATGGAGGTCTGACCACTTTGGGAGTGAGCAGCTCACTGAACTAAATGGTTAACTCTCTCAGAAGTCCAGATCAGAGTCAGGAAATGAGCACTGAGACAGCCTTCACTGGAGGCTAGTGCAGTCTGCTTTCCCAGTGAAAACTGGAGCCCTGGAGAGAATAATGGAATTAGTTAAATATCCAAACAGGAAATGCTGTATTAAATCAGAGCAATATTCCATCTGATATGAAGCCAATTTTTGACAGTTACCAGAAGCATAGGGAAGTATGTTAGAAATAATTTTGAAAAGGATTGCCTATAAAGGGTAATCTATTGGTGGTAGGATTATTTTTTTAAATGTAAAGGTTAAAGAAAATATATGTCAATATGATTGGTCATCATAGGAACTCTAGAAGAATGGTAAGTTCCTACAGGCAACTGTATCTATTGTAAGTTTGAATTATTTTTTTACAGAGAACAGTTTCTATGGTGCCCTGCCAGGAGCTCTGCTCACACCAGGCTGTTCAATCTTTGCTTTTCCTCTAGGTGTGCATGGGAATCCAGCCAGTAGTAGGAATGTGTTCAGATTAATTGTGCAGCTATTCTTGTACTGGCCACTGGTGAGATGATATCCCCCAAGAATATGGATGTGCTGTTATAGTGTCCTGTTGTGTGAAGGCCACCATCCTGCAGCAGCCAACCACTTCTGAATTTCAGGAGTGATCCCAACAGGCTCGGGGAGAATCAGCACATATTGTTCCTCAATTCAATAATTAGTTGATGTTTTATGGTTAAAGCAGAAGAAACTTGCTTTGCAAAAAAATACACAAAGAACTGGGAATAGTATTTCCATTATTTCTAAAAAATTATGTCCTGTGAGGTAAACAATCTCAGGCAATTACACTTTTTTTTTTTGCATCACAGGGCCTGAAAAGAAGTTATAATAAAATAAAGTGTAGATAAAGGAAATAACTTTCTTCCTTTGGAAACCAGAATGGAAATTCGTGGGTTTTGTTGTCTTTCAAAAAGTATTGTGATCTTTTGAGAAACAAGTTAGAACGTCTGGAGAGAATTAACTATCCAGGTAATGGGTGGTGGTAACAGCAACAGCTGGAGCTCATAGGACACTGAAAGAAAAAAATCTTTTGGGATCAAACATCCTGTGTGCTTTCCCTACCACGTTCATACTTTAATTTAGAAATGCAGTCTTCTGAGATATTTTTTAGATATACTGTGTTGCTGCTGTCATCAAGCATATCATTCCTATTATTCTCAGTTCACTGGGTTGTGCAAGAAACAGTTTTTCTCCCAAAGCCCAGGAAATGAGCCATGTTGATTGTTCATCAGAGAATACAACTGAAGTTTAGCTTTGTGTTTGACTGCAAGAATATTTTCTGTGATCAAAAACTGTGTATCCATTCTGTGTCTGAATGTAGGATCAGAAGTTCCCAGGTTTTCCAGGATATGGAATTATTTCAGCCATTCTGATACAATAAGCCCAGGCTCAGTCTTTGCTTTGCTCTTATCAGATTTGCCATGCTCTGCAATACAATAAACGCCCACACAAAAAACAATGTTAAAATAAGGTTAAGGTGAGGACATACAATCACAAAGGAAGGAAGTTCTGAAATACTGTTTTCATTAAAATCTTCACTCAACAAGCAGAATGTTATCAAACGATGAAGGGTCTGTGGTTGAGGACTGACAGTATCCTAAATTTTTTACTGCTGTGGTCTGATCTTTATTGTACAAAATGATTCTTCAGTGATCTGCCCCAGCTTGATAATCCCACCCCCTAGCAAAATGCATGACAAGTTATTGCAGTAGATTGGTTGCAATACTTACTGCTGGATATTTTTATGCAGTAGTTTTTCTCTTTGATATCTAGAGACAGCTCTCAACACTGAGAGCCTGTGTTCAGTTCTGAATTTCTCTGCCTTTTACAGACCTCCTTTTCTGTACAGCCCATCCTGTTCTATACCTTGAGCTCAGAAATGCCAGCTGCAGGATCTGATTTGAGGGCTGTGCTGTCACTCATTAATCTGACTTTTACAGCCCCACACAGAGCTATTTAGTTTTGTTGAGACATAGATTTCCAAGCACATTTACTCAATTTCACTCTGACATCACAGAAATTGCCTTTGATACAGATCTTGTTCACTTTGTTGAGGTTTCCATAGATTCCACAAATATGATTTGACACCTAGATTTTTTTTCTTTATTGACTTCCTCTTATGCTTGCCTTCATTTTGCCATGGTATGATTCCTACATGTCTTTTGAAATTCACCTAGATTAGTTTGAGGAATTTTCTGTTTTGTCTGAGTTTACTTTCGTGGAAAGCCACAGCATATTTGAACTGCTATACCATCTTCCAGTGGCAAAATATTATAAAAAATATAAATAAGAATTTTCAAAATATTTTTTCCTATGGTATTTGCTATCAAGAAAGAATTTTTCAATGAATTTAATATAATCATTCAGTATATTGTGATGATTAGTAGTCAACTGGTAATAAATAGACACCAACCAAAAGCTGCAGTTTGGTAATTCCAATAAGATTGTATGGAAGTACCATGAGGAATGATCATACCAGCATCAAAAAATCACACCTTTTGCAAAGGATTTATGCCTTCAAATGAACAATGAACAAAAATACATGGTGTTCATTTAGCTATCAGAACAGTGCAGGAGTTGCTGTGATCTTGTTTTCACTGAAGGTAAATGGTGCCTGACATTTGCTGGCTCTCTACAGTAAAGTTACAGCCTTGGGGGATAAAGGCAGAGCCACTGGTGTCACCCGCCTGAACCTGGGCAAGGCTGCCTTGGACACTGTCCCACACAACAGCCTTGGCTCTAAACTGGAGAGAGATGGATTTTAGGGGTGGGTATTTGGTGGGTAGGAGTTGGCTGGATGGTCCCACTCCAAGTGTATCAGTCAATGGCTCAGTGTCCAAGTGCAGCCCTGTGCCAAGTCACATTCCTCAGGGTTGGCTTCAGGACTGGGGCTGTTTAACAGCTTTGCCAGCAACAGGCACGGAGGGATTTAAGTGCACCCTTGGGAATATTGTTGATGACACCAACCTGTGTAGTGATGTGGATACAATGGAGGGAAGGGATAGAGAAGGCAAGGGTCTGGGGAGACCTTAGAGCTCCTTCCAGAGGCTACAAGAAAACTTTTTACAAAGCATAGAGTGATAGGTCAAGGGAACTGAAAGAGGGTCAATTTTTAGGTTAGATAATGAGAAGAAATTCTTTCCCGTGAGGGTGGGGAGGCCCTGGCACAGGTTGCCCAGAGAAGCTGTGGCTGCCCCATCCCTGGAAGTGTCCAAGGCCAGGTTGGACGGGGCTTGGAGCAACCTGGGCTAGTGGAAGGGGTCCCTGCCCATGGCAGGGGGTTGGAACAGGATGATCTTTAGGATCCCTTCCAACCCAAACCCTTCTGTGATTCCATGATACAGGAGACAAGTTATGAACTGCATTAAAACAATTTCCGAGGTTTTTCTTGTTACTGTCACTCTTGGATGTTTTTATTCTGAATAAAATTGTCCATATGGAGAGAGTTTGGATTTCTGGAATTTTTTAAAGTAATTGTTCTACTTTGAAGGTGTATTTTATCTTACTTGGATGAGCAAGTTTAGGCAAGGCCTTAGCTTTTACCACTGTGCCATTCCAGCATATGTAGGATTTTATTGCAAGTTGCCGTGGAAAGCTGTGGTACAAGATAGACCATATTCAGTGTAAAAATTCAGCAGAAAAGTCTGAACTTGTATGTATGTTTGTAATCCTGTACTCAAGATACTGCTTCTGTGAGGAGATCTGTGTTTTTTCTCATTTTACCATTGATCTTTATTTAATGTCTTTTTTTTCCATTTCTGTCTCTTTCCTGCTCTATTTTAAATTTTTCTTCTTTGTGTTAGACAATAAAATCAGTGAATTAACAGAAAAAACACGTAAGAAAAACAATGAACAGATCTTCAGCTATAGTGGGCATTTTAATTATTATGAATTGGGATGTGCTTCTTTAAATGAACATAATTAACTATCAAAATGTGATGGTTATCAGATTGACAACAAATCTAATTTCATTTACTCTGTGTATAGGTACAGATCTTTTGTTGTCTAAGTTGTCAGAGCTGATGACTTGGTGAACTGTGATAAATTTATTACTCCAGCTGGGGAGTGGCCAGTGTAAGAATATTGATGGGTCAGTAGTTCAGGTTTTCTTTCATTTTATGTTTTTTTACCGTAGATTTTCCTTGATTTCAGTCTCCTGTGTTTTCCTCTGTCTTTTTCTCAGCTGTGTGGTTATTTAAGGAACAATCATAGTGCTCATAGTGTTGTTTAGTATAATACATGTTTTCACATTTAGTTTGGTATAAAATTTACATATGTTTGGCAGTGCTGTGTCAAATGGGAATAAATCCTAAGGAGGAGCCCCTTACTTAACCCAGTGTCTTGTGTTATCCAAAGAATAACTTCAAAGCTGATTATTTTACCAAGAGGAACCACACAGGGCAACCCTTTGATTTTCCTTTTTACTGCTCACAAGCTTTGATAAAACAAATTAAAACAAAATTTCTCAAAGACCACTTCTTTATATTTTTAGTTGCCCTAATAAAAGAGATCACCTCCACATTTTGGGGGTGCTGTAAAGTGCTTTTCTGTTGAGCCAGTGTGATTACCATTTGCACATTCCTTAGTTTAAAGGAAAAAAAGAAAGCTTTATAACACAGAGCCTGTATCACACAGCCCTGGCATTGTGTTTAACGTGATTCAGGACTGCAGCTGTTTATTCCCTTTTTTTCTTTTCTGTGACAACAATTTAAGATGATTTTGTTTAAAGTGAGATCCTGTTCCTGTTATTCACCTACATTATAAAAATCCTACCATATTTGAAAGTGTCACCAGTGCAGCAAATGTTTGAGATTGTATTGAGAGTTTAATAGATCTGAGCAGATGGGTCCCCAGTTTCAATCCCTATAGTGAAAGATGTGCACTGCTGAGAACCTGCCCTTAAACAATGACTATACCATATGTTGTTGTAAAGGGACACATTAAGGTTTGGCAAACTGTTTAAAAAAATACTTTACATCGTTCAACCTCCTGCTTGAAGATACCAAAGTTACCTCAAGACATGGAGCAAGTGATTTAAATCAAGTAGTTTAGTAGTGCTGGTGAGCATTTCCCCTGGTGTGTCCTTAACAGCCATGTGCATAATGAGAAAGAAAAGTGCTGTATTAAATAGTATGTTGGCAAATCATTTAACTGGGCTGTCCTGCAGCTTTGTTTGATGTGTGAGAACATGGCCATCTCACACTGTTTTTATTATGAATGCAGGAAGTGATGGTTATTATGGCCTGGGAATCCTGTTCAAACATATACTTGAATTAACATGTTACCACTGGCAGCAGACTTTGTTAGCAAAGGGAAGAACTTGAAGTATTCAAGTGAAAAATAATGTATTCAAAAGTGAAATAAAAGATGAAGTCAGCAACTTATCCTGTAGTGCATAAAAAGTAACCACACACTTAACATGTGATCTCTGTTAATTTACAGCAGTTGGAAACAGCAAAGAGCAGAACATAAAGTAAGTCAAGGCTCCTATGAAGAAGTAATATCTTTTACTAGACAAATGACTTAAGTGAAATAACAGCTGCAGTGTAAGATCTTATTCAGGCCTGAACTAAAGCAACTACTGAATATATTGGTTTGTGTAGTAAAAACATTGGCTATCCCTAGACAGCTTAAATCATTTATATGCACGGACTGCCACAGTTGCAGCATCATTGCTACTAGAAACATAATATATTTGTGAAAAGAACTTCTTTCCCCTAGTTAGCCTTCCTTCTGCTTCACAAAGTGATTCCTCTGCGTTTTGGGAAGAAACTTGGACATGCTAAAAGTGCAGTCAGTAGTAGTGCCATAAACCATGCAATCCTGGTGAGAAGCGGTGTGCTTTGAGGCAGAGATCCCAAGGTGCAGCTGCGTGGAATTGTCAGCAGATTCCATTAGATCCGTTCCAAATTTGTGGCTGTGGTGTTTGCCAGAGATCGCTCCTGAAGACTCTGCTTCCACAGCCTGGGGCTGAACGTGTGTCCTCCGAGGCTGAACCCCTGAGAACCTGATACAGTTTTAAGTCCCAATTTGGAGCCTTTCATTGTCATTAGTATTTTTGAATATTCTGGCTCACTCTCTAGGTGTACTTTAGACTGTGTCATTGCTTACTAAGATGTTTACAGCAAAGTAACTGTAATATAAATACAGTTTTTATTTATAATGCACAACATGGATGACTTTTGAATTGGTGGTGAAGGTTTTTCTAAGACACAGGTAATCGAGTAGGTGGTGAAGGAATGCACACTGAAGGATGTAACAACATGGGTCAACACACAGCTGGTACAAGCACATCCCCAGCAGTGCTGTAGCTGTGGAGGTTTGGGAACACAGAAGTACAAGCAGGCAAGGCTTCTAGGAAGAGGCAAAATCTTATTATTTAAGTTTTCAGCTGGAGAAATTAATATGCTTTTGGGAATGCAAGACAGAAAGAGACACAGACTAGAAGCAGCAAATGTCAACCTGTAATCCATTTAGGAATAATTGCTTTGATAATTTAAATTCCTTAATTACATTAAGCACCTTGAAGGAAAAGAGGTGGCAAGGAGTGTGGAGGCACAGGGAGAGACAGGAAACTCATTGGGCACTGGGAGACTGAGGGACAATGATGGAAAATGACAATAAAGGGAAAGTTTAGAAACAACTACTAAAAAGAAAAAAATTGTATTGAGATAGAGAATTTATTATAAAACCCCCCACAACTATGCCCTTCCAAAGTAATCCTGTGAATTTTAGTAACTCCTTCTGGGTTGTGACAGAACAGAATTTCTCCACCAGCATCCTTGCCAGACTGTGATTTACTATCTGTGATGTGATTGTCTTCATGTTTGGATTTAAAGTAACTGGGTTCTTTCTTTGCTCTTTCATTCCCTTAAATTGAATGTTTTCTCTCTTTAAGCGTGAAGGCGCTTGTTCTTTTATTTGGTGAGAGAATCAAAGCAGCTCAGACAGATTGCACAGCATTGTTTCTAATCAAATGAAAGGAGATAACTCTGTAGTTTGAAAGTGAAACCCAGCAGCGGTTCCAATGAAAACAAATCTCATTAAGTGTAACTATTTTTTTCTATTTATATTGCCTTGTTTTCCAGCTCCTTGCAAATTGCTGTTTCTTCCTTCTTCTTTTGTAGTTCTAACAAACCAAAGTGAAACTGAACTTTCTTTGATTGCATTTACAACATCATCCAAAAATTCAGTGACTCATATCATATGGAAGGTACATGATCTAAAGACTCAGTTGTGTGAACTTTGTAGAAAGTTTGTTGTGTGGTATTATCAATACTTCTTCCATAACAAATGTGGCTGAAATACTTTCAAAGGAAATGTCTTATAAAATTTCAAGAGAAGATGTGGTTGGAGCCCTGCTGAAGTGCTTTCTGTAAAAATATAATTCTTAGCAAGTGCTGATTATTAAATGCCTTTGCCAGTGTATATATTTTATTTTTAGTAATGATAAATGTAGATGTTTGCAAAGCTTCTTTTGCCTGTGAAGTGTCCTACCAAACTGGGATACAGTTCTACTGTGAAGCAGAGACAAGAGTTATGTTGATCATTGGTCACTTGTTACTGCAAAAATCGCACCAAAAGTCTGCCTTTAAGAAATTATATCTCCCATTACTAATACATTTTTATAATGTCTTTGTCAGAATGACAAATATTGGTCTGATTTGCCAATATATATATTAACAAAGAACCAAATACCTAACCTAGTTTTCAGAGTGGCACTGGTAATCCTGTGGGAATGGTAGTGTTTGCACACAGCAAACTTGCATGTGGAAAATCAGAAATTTGTGTGCTGTGATCATCTCTGTACCTGCAAAAGAGCTTTAGTGTGTAAGTATTAAATATGTAAATAGGAAAGCAGGTAATTTGAAAGTACTTCTACTATCAGCAGGAGAGGGCAGTAAGAACTGTGTAGTGTCAGTTGATTAGGTATTTCTGTGAGAAGTGTTCCTGTGAAAAAGAAAGGACTGTGTTTTTAATTGCCTCATAACACTGCAGACTGAGGGCACTTGGTTTGCAGTAGATATTCATGGATGGAAAGCGAAGATTTTGGTGTGCATGTTTAAAAAAGGATTTCCTCTGAACAAATTGGATTCTTCTGCATCAGGTGATGCATGAAATACCAGTTCCTTAAAAACTGCAGTTTTATACAAGGTATAAAATATACCAAAGTGACTGTCTGTAATTCTAAACAGTGAAACACACACTTCTGTTGGCAACTCCATTTTTACAGGAGAACGTAAGGAAGTGCTTTAGGATAAAAAGTGCAATAAAGTATTACAAACAGATTGGTGGAAATGCCCCATGTCTTAGCAATTGGGAAGGGAGGGGATCATTCCAGATTAAAAAATATAAAGAATACTTCTGTTCTCTGGAAACTTAAGGAAGAAAAGAAAGAAAGAGGGTGGGATAGTGAGAGTATAAGTAAATCAGGTTAGAGGATGGTAAAATCAAAATTACAGCATGCCTTTATACCCAGTGAACAGAGAATTTTGGAAATCAAAACTACCATAATTTCAAACAAGATATGGAGATGACAGACATTTGGTGCTGCTGAAAAACAACTGATAGTAAATGGAAATTAAAGACAACTCCTAAACACTGGTATTTTCCACATTCACAGAATCACAGAATGGTTGAGCCTGGAAGGGACCTCTGGAGATTGTCTAGTCCAGAGTCAAAACAGGGTCATCCATTGCACAGTGCCCAGGGCTGTGTCCCTTTGGGTGTTAAATATCTGCAAGGATGGAGCCTCTACAACTCCTCTGTTCAGCCTCTTCCAATGAAAAAGGTTTTTCACAATGAAAAAGGTTTTTTTTCTTATTGTTAAATGGAATTTCCTGTATTTCCACTTGTTCTCATCAAGAAACTACACAAAACACTAAAGCAACTGTTAGCCCTAAACACTGCATTTTCAGTAAGGAATGATTCTAGGATTCTTCTCCTGCTATCTTATATAATATTGGGTTTTGAGCAGAAAATTGCTTTTTACTTAGGAAAGAGAATTTGACCTTTAGAGGAAAAATCTGAAAATTTCTGTGCAGAAATATGTTTTGGTCAACTGCCACTGAATAATTGCAACCTTTCAGCTGATTGCTGTCAGATACTTTTTATGAGAGGAAAGCTACTGACCTACCTAGTCGGGCTTACTTTTAAAATTCACGCTTGTCTCACCTCTGTCAGCATTGCCAGAGCGTAAGTGGTTAAAGGTAACCAGTGCCTTCAGATTTGGATCTCCTATCAATTCATTTTATTTTGGGTAATTGCTTGCTCTTGACATCTGGTGTGATTACTTCTATCACACTGCTTTTGTCTCTATTTCCACCAGACATCTGCCCTGCAGACGTTGTTTTCAGTGCCAGAAAAGTCTAGAAAACCTGAGTTCATCTCAGCTAGAGAGCAGACTACAGAGAGAATCTTAGTGAGCATAAATCAGTTTGTGGTTTCCATAATGTTCTTACTCATTACATGTGAACTGCTAATTTACCTAAAACTATAAATTGTGTCATGTTCACCGAGATTTCTCTCATTTTTCTTCATTCTCTCTCAGTTGTGTATTTTGCCACATGCAAAAATGATCACTAGATCATAGCATCCCAAAGATGCTGTGAAGCAGCAAGGACTGTTTCCCTAGCATTGGCAAAAGGCCATTGTCACAAAGATGTTTTGAGAAGACTTCAATTCTGAATAATGATAATAAAGAATATTCCTTCATTTGCTGGATAATGACCAGCTGGTGATTACTTACACAATAACTTTGTATTTCTATTCTGTGGAATGTTACTATACTGATGAATTTGAAAGCTGTGTAAAACAAGTTAGCAGCTTTTTGGTTCTATTTTATTTAAAATCGTTGCTTTTACTATCTACTACAAAAAAAATTTGAATATCATGTTATGAATTATGTGGCATTTCAAGTTCAGTTTTGGAGTTAGAGAAATGTAAGACTCTTCAGAGTTCTAAATGAGTGGCTGAATTAGACACTCAGCCCTGAAGTCTGTGCATATTAACAATGTGCAGTGTTCCTTCCTCAGTGTGGGCATTCAATTGGCTGGAAGAAGCTGCTGAAAGAGGAAGAAAATCTCAATGTATTTTCACATATCAAATTTACTTGACTATGTCTAATTATATCCTGCTTGACTGTCAGCAGAAAAAGTGCTTGGGTAATCTTTCAAGAGGATAATAAAATAAGCAAAGGAAAAAACAGCAATACTGGGGTTTTTTTGGTCCCTGTTCTGTCTGCAGGACAGTGATGTTTCCCTTTTAGGCACTTCCGGATGGTTCCATTTTTTTAAGCTTTGTGCTAAAATGCTTCATTTTCTCCCTTCTCCATTTTGCTGAACCCACTCAGAGTTTCCCATGACAAACTGCTTTTACTGGGACAATCACTTGACAGTCCCAATTCTGAAAAATACCTTTATGGAATTTTGAAAGGATACATTTATAGTCTGATCCTGAAATGTTATGGTTTCTTCTACTGTCTCGTGTAAGATGCTTATAATACAGCCCACTTTTTCCACTGTATTTACTTGAATCTGTGTATTCCACAGCTGTTGCCTTCACAGTAGACCTCCCAAATAAAAAAGCTGCTCATATAATTTAGGAGCCACAGATTGTATTCTCTTGTATATGAGAGCAAAATTGTTTCACAGTATTTATTTTCCAGTATCGAAGAAGGGAGGCTGGGGAGCCACCTCAGGCTTTCATTTTGTTGAATGTTTGTATTGTCAAATTCAAGCTCAGGATGATTATGATGGTGATAATACCGTCATTTCAAAGGGTTAACTTCCTTTTCTCTCCTAATCTTAGTTTATTGGCACATTATAATCCATTTCATAGGGAAGTTCATTGCTTTGTTGCGCAGTATCACTGGTTCTACACGATTGTGCAGTTCAATCTTCCTCTTACCTTGAGGGTCAATAGCAAAGGTTCCTGCAGTGGCCATTGCTCATACTGACTTATTTTCTATCCTCATCTTGGTAGCAGGCAGGTGAAATGTTTTGAAAACTCCACAGTCTGTTTAGCACTTCTTAACTCTTCAAGACTCACAGTCAATATGTCACAGTCTCCTCTGAAGTGCAGACCATGATGTACATGTAACAACCCATCTTGATTTTATTTCTAACAGATCTGATGTGCCTGAAATCAGTTCCAAATGTAGGATCTATCCTTCAAAAGGTGGAGGCTTGTTCTTTCATGTCACAGAAGACCTACTTAGCTTGGGGAATCATTCCTTTCCCTTGAAAGTTTTAATTCCAAGGATATAAATATGATGTTGAACTGTGCACTCCGGTGAACGTGATGAACACGAAGTCTGTAGGAGTCAAATTTTTCATTAGGTCATGGAAAACCCACACAGTGTTAGCAAGGGAATGTTCTGTTGTCTCGTCTCTGTCCCTACCATCAGTTGTGTGCACATCTCCTGGCTGTGGCCCTTGGACAGGCTGTGGCACGAGGGCTCTCCCTGTTACAGTGTTGATGGAGTTTGTAAGACATTCCTCCTTTTCACCGGGGGTTATAACAGTAACACAGACAGTACCACTGATGCATTTTGCATGAACACACAGAACAAAACCAGCATGGGGTTTCCTCTTCTCTGCCTGTAAATATTCTGGTATGAGAATGGCCTGTCCAGCATCAGCCTGCCTTGACTCTTCTCTGCCTTTCCAGAATGGCAGACACAAACTGTACAGCTATACTGCTCAGGCCTGACCAATTACAGATGAGAACTGTGGGGCAATTCTCAGAGCCCTCTTCCAGGATTTGTGGGTCCCTGGAAACCTATCTCCTTCCCTTCAGGACCTAAAAGAAAAGCCACTCTTTCTCTGACAGTCTGTTTTCTGGTTTCTTGTTATTTGTACTCCAGCTGCTGTGGGGAAAGATTCTCATTTCTTCGGCTCTGCCTGATGGACATCTGGAAGATAAAGCACAACACAAACGAGGTAATTACAATAAGCTTGGGTTGGCCAAAGCTGTTCTCTCCCTGAATTTATTCCAGCTCTTAGAAGAGGCATGTGAAACCTTGTCTTAGTTTCCACACTTGTTTTCATGTCATCTCCACCTGCACTTGAAGGTTGTTTGCCAATTAGTCTCAGGTTTAGTGCCTGCTGGTTCTTCCTTGGCAGGACCTAGATTCCTTTCAGCTCTTACAAAGGACATCTGATGGACAAGTGTATTCCCAGAGTGTCCCTTTTATGAAAATAAAATTGATTTACATCCTTCATTGGGTTTGAAGCATTTTGAAGAAGTAGTTGAGCAGCAGATGTAGCAGGACACTGATTCCACTTCCTGGGGGCAGAGATGCTGGAGGCCAAGTTTGTAGACAAGTTGGCTTCCTTACTCACATATAGAAAAGCTTGTTTTTCTTTTACTTTCTCCCTCTTGTATAAAGTCTTGATGTATTGAAAAACTGTAGTAAACAGAAGACTGTGACAATGTCCTTAGAACGTCTAAACGCACTGTCTTTGTTTGTGTGCTGTCCTCTGATTAAGTGTCACAGTTTTGTCTCTTATATGCAAAATAGATAATAAAATACATGCTTCCCATTTTCCATCTGTGTGCCAACATCTTCAGTTTTCACACTTGCAAGTGTAATGGCTGTTTCTGTCACTTTGATCACAAACTCCAAGGAGCACCTCATCTCCATGAGTCTGTTTGTAGGAAAACTATAAGAATAATTAGAAATTTTCATGCTGCTGAAGTAAAATAATTTTGAAGAAAGTGTAATGCACTTGTTGTGACTGAAGTCTGCAGTCTGTTTTCTCTGGGGGTAAAATGTCTACTGGCTGTTTACTCTGTCCTTGGCAGTACTCTTAATATTGTTATTTGTCCTCACCTTCAGGACCAAAATATCAGAATTCATCTTCTCACACCAGTTTTTCCCTTCTTGTTGAGTTGTCTCCCTGTCACCATCCCAGAGCTGTGAGCTGTGGGCAGTGTGATCCCAGTGTCTGCAGCTCTTTTAGTCTCAGCTGGGATAACTCTTGAGTTCATTCAACTGGAATTGAGGCTTCTGCACGTTCCTAAATCACTGAGAATACATTTTTAGAAAAGGCTAGTGACTGAAGGTGCAATTGTGGACATTTCTTTAAGAGGGGCTGAAATCATTGGTGCTGAAAGTGGGACATGGTTACTGAATCTGGCCAGTCCAAATGAATCCAGCTAAAAAACCCTGACTCCTATTATCCAGTGTAGGAGGGCAACAATCCTGCCACAGTCTCATTCCAGGAATGCAGTTCTGCCATCAGCCTCAGCCTCATTAGCTTCCCATCCAGTGCCAAATCTACAGAATTGTCTTCTTGCTTTCTGTGCTTTCTCATGAAACTGCTTCATCCTCTCTCACAGAGCTCACAAGCCCAGCCCCTACACTGCTAATCTTTTTAAACTGTTAAAAAAAAAAAAAAGTCTCTGTCTTCTAGTAAGTCACTTTTTCTCTTGATTGTTCATACACAAAGCTGGGTGTTCAGACTCGCAGTGTACAGGAATTTAGACATCCAGCTGCTTTCAGTAGGACTGTTCAAATTCCAAAAGCTGAGCATAAGAACAACTTCTCTTGGTCAGACCAAAGGTTTGTCTGAATCAGTGTCTTGTCTTGGCACTGACCAGCATCAGAGCAAAGGAAAGCAGGTAAGACAGTAAGTATTTAGTGCTATTTCCCCAAAATACCTCCCAACCTCCAGTGATTTTCAGAGCAGGAACTTCTTAAGCCAAATATAACCTCTGTGCGTTTCATTATCCACGCTGGATTTTCTTCCACTGATTTCACGATACCTCTTTTTGTATCCCTGTGAACTTTCAGCATCTTTTAGTTCTAGAGATGTATATTATGAAGCAATACCTGCTTGTGTTGACCTTGACCCTGCTGCTCTCTGGTTTTTGAGTCAGCCTGATTGAACACTCTCTTACCTATTTATCTTCTTTGTACTGCAATAACTGATTGTTCTCTCTACGCAGGAGACTCCTGTGTGTGGTTTTGTTCCCTGTAGAGAATCCATTCCATACCTGTGGTGCACATAAACATATGGAAGTGATGAATAGGAATTACGGTGTTGGCATTCTGCTAGACTGAACATCAAAATAAATATAATCTGTTAATTGATTAAATAAATGAATCCCAGGAAACATTTTATATCCTGGGTTTCAAACTAGTTCTCTCTTTGTATTTGAATCCTTAAACTTCTGGTCATAGTTCTTTAATTCCTACAGCATGAATCACATACAGAGTTCAACATCCAACAGATATATTGAGATAGGAATCAAGTCAGCTGTCAAGATAACACAAATGTGCATTAATATTTATGTAGTTATATATTTTTATAAAAATGTCATAATATTTTCTTATCTCTGAACTTTCCAGTCTGTCTATCTACCTGACTGGGTTACTCACCACTTACTCGCCTTTATCCCATTAATGGATTCAGCCCTTACCATCCTTTCTCTTTTCCTTTGTTAATATGCCACTCTTTTGTCTTCCTAAACTTGTTGTGACTACTTGTTGTGCATCAATGTAAAGGAATTGTTAATAAAAGAATTGTTAATATTTATCTGTGTAAGATGGAAGCTGTCTCAAACTCATGTTTATCACAGAGGAGAATTAATGCAGGGGAAGAGGAAGGTGCTTCTTGAAGGGATCTTTGGGCAGGAAAATGCCTTTGTGCCAGGGGCTGCAGCAGGGTGAGCACACAGGTGCTGTGGGGGCCTGCAGGAGGACGGAGCTCCTGACACATCCAGCATTCCGGGCCAGTCACCGTGTGTGAGCTGCAGCAGCCCTGAGGAGACAAAGCCCTTGTCTATGTGATGGAGAACCGAATACTGCAGAAAAAAGTCCCCCAGAGGAAAACATGGAGCTAGGAGAAAGAAAAAAGAGATAATTGCAGAAAAGTGTTAGTTGGAAGAGGTTTTTCCCTCTATTCTTTTCTGAAGAACTTCACTTTTTAGAGACATGTGGCAAAATGTCTTTAGACAGTTCTAACATATTTTATTCTCCCCTCATCTCTTTGCCGTTCATTCCTTTTTAATGCATTTCTTTTTTCACCTTTTCCTTTCTACCTTACTCTTTATTCTCATCAATCACCCTTTGATTGCTTTATATTTACCTTTTCTTTGTTTGGATCAGTTATTGAAAGTAAGCAACTGCTTTTGATGTCTCATTAGCACTTTTGGAAGCTTTCTTCTTGCCTCCCAGTTTCTGGTTACAGAAGTGTAACAGTTGTCATGAAACCAATATTGTAAATAATGGAATCTGTATGTTTGTGTAGCTGATGAATTTATAATATTCAGTTCCCATAATTAAGGCAAACCAAAAGGTTTTAGCATATAAATAAAAAACACTGCCTGCATTTTAAACTTAGGAAGCTGCACACAGGCAGCTTCAGAGCAGCCACCAAGCTGAGGTGCCAACAACAGAATCAGATATCACTGCTGGGAAAAAAATACATTCCTGAGTTTGACATCTGGGTCCTGCAGCTGGAGTGACTGGAAGAAGAAAGGGAAACAGTACAGACTGTCATCAAAAGGAGATAGTGGTGCCAAGTGGAAATTACATACAGATGCCACTTTTTTTGCTTAAGACAAATAGCTCAACTATATAAAAAGATAACAGCTACAACATCCAAAGATGTGCTCAGAAGTGCCTGATGGGTAAAGGAGCATTGCCTTTTGTGAATAGAACTGGCTCCTAACTAGAGATGTGAGATTTGGAGTTTGTAGTTGGATAGGTTTTAATGTTTGAACAAATAAGCTCCAAAGAATTTTTATGTATAGAAAGGCAAAGAGCAAACGTGGTGTATTGCAGCTACTTTGTGAGTAACTCATTGTTTCAGCTTTCCTGCCTGAGACTTCACTTTGCAGTATATCATCTTGCTCAGCACACCAGTTACCCACACAGGGCCCACTGTGAGCACTCTGCTGAAAAGCCCCAGCTCTCTGAGGCAAAAACCAGTCAGAATTCCTGAGGTAGCTGTGATGGCATCGGAAAGAGTGAAGAAAGCCAGTGTGCAGGAGACATTGGTGTCCTAATACAAACCTTATCAACCTGGTGACAGCCTCCACCGATTTGAGTAGGTGTTTGACTGAAGCTGTAATCTAATGTCCTTAATTACTGTGTAAGAGGATGAGTGAGGGTGAGGTAACTGGGGTGGGTGGGAATTGTAAGACTTGCTAGAAAGAAACGTACCTTAGTTCTGCCTTTTCTTTTTTAAGACTGCAGGAAAGCAGCGCTTTCACTGGCCCACTCTGTTCTGTCTCAAAAGCTTGATTATTAATAATTTTAGAAGGAAAAATTGTATTAGGATCCATTTTATGCACATATTCTTCACTATACCTTGCTTTTACTTCTAAATGGTATATGGTATCTGAATTTGTAACTGTATTTACCTGGGTATAAACCCTCTGGAATCACCTAGTGGATGGACTACTATTTTTCATTTCTTTGTGGCTATTTAGTGTCATAAATCCTTTCATTAAAAAAATGGTTGAAAGTTAATTTCATTTTATCTTACTGTGTCTCTTTTGTGTGCATATTAGGCATGCTCTGCTTCCTGTCTTTCCTGCAGTCAAAAGACAGCTTTCCTAGAACCATGTGACTCAAGCATGTCAACAGAGAAATAATGTGTTTTCACAAATAAAATTGAAAGAGTAATCTAGATTTAAGGTGTTTTAGGAGTTGCCTGGCTGATCAATATGATCTTCTGGGGAAGACAGATAACCAGGTATATCCACTAACATGTATGTGGTGCTGTGTGAGATGTAAGACCTGCTGTGAATACAAAAATGTGCCTTCTTTGCTGAGGAAACATTAAAATATCATTGGGGATGCTCTGACTAGACAAGGTACCAGCAACAGCTTGAACTAGGCTGTGACTGGAAAAGGCACTGGATCATGCTGTAGAAATAAAGAAGAAAGAGGAGGAAGATTTAGATTCTGGGTTTATTTAGGCCATAAATTAGTGGTGTAAATCTATTGTACAATGGAAAGATGTCCATGTACTGGAATCATTTATACCCTGTTGATGACTTCAGCAGGAAAGCTGAATAATTCAGGGATCCTAAGGATTTTCCCTTGTTTACAGAGGTTGTCCTAGGAAGGCTGTAGCACTCTCAGTGATACAGGTTTTTTTCTGTAAATATTTACAGGTTTTACCAATTCCAAGATCATCAAAGCAGGCATCTTTTACAGCATAAATCAACCTTGATTAATAAAACTGTGTCATTGCCATGGTATCTTATTTTAGAGATAGAGTAAAACTTCTTTCTGTTACCAGACCTTCAGTTGATCCCGGACTACTTTACTCAGAATAGTAAATGGGAATGCTTTATTTGGGGAGTGAGCAGTTGGTGGCTTTGAAATTCCGTCTACTGAAATCCTTGAGGAAAGGTGAGGCAGTCTGGCAGCCAAATAACTTCTTCACTGCAGAACACTTTACATAACACACTGCAAATCGAAAGGAAGAAAGCTTGAGCCCGAATCAATTCTGTACAAACAAGCCCATTTCTTGTTCAGCTTGTATTCTAACTCCCTGTCTCGGTGCTGCCTGAAGCAGCATCAGTGGGTCTTGCCACCATTTGGGAAACCTGTGTGTGTTTGAGTCACACATTGTTCTTGCAGCATTTCCTTAGGCTAAGGCACAGAACTGAAAGAGCTCCATTTAAGAGAGTCTGTGAATTACTAGGAAACGAGCATCAAACTCGGCATTATCTGAAGATGTTTGTTAACATGCAGGATGTTCCTTAAGGCCTCTATCTTCAATAAGAAGAGTTTTTATTCAGGATTGCTTTTTGAAAAAGCAAGTGTTCTTTTGCATGCATGTCACTATGGGCCCGACTCAGGCAAAGAGCTGTTTGATGCTCTTGGCACATGTCTGCTCCTCCAGTTCCCTTGGATATCCTGCTATAGGCAGCTTTATTGGGAAGAAGATTAGAACTTTTGAGTAGTGAGAATGGGCACAACTTACAACCTTGCTACTCACCTGTAAACTACTCCTGTTCTATTGCAAAATTGTAACAAAAAATCATAAAAAACGGTTCTCTACTGGGAGATCTCTAGAAGAAAAAAAATGTGGAGAGAAGGCTCTGCACTTTCACCAGAAGATCAACTGTGACCCTTCCCTTATCTTGATAAAAATACTACATTTCGTATCTAGCTGAGAAAAAGAAAATAACATTGTATGAGCAGTAGGCTCTGCTTTCTGAAGAATGTTGGGCAAAAGGATTTGTTGTTATATAGTGGAATAACAAGCAGCTGGAGAAGGAAGTTTTAGCAGGACACCAACTCAAAAGTACAGCCATGGAGATAAATGAAGTTGAAGTTTTCCTATCAAAATATCAGATTGCGACCCAAAGTATAATCAGTTGGGTTTGTGTGTGTGTGCCTGTGTGCTTGCATGTATGAATGAAGAACACAAACATCTTTCCAGAAGAATGTTCTTAGCTGAGGCCTTGCCTACAAAATTTGCACCAGGGAAAGAAAATCTAGGTAGTTGTACTGGTGTAGTTTTCTGTAATATTGGCAAAATCTCAGAAATGGCTTAAGAGAAGAGCGAATAATTAACCTTTAGACTGTGAAATCCTTAAACTGTGAAAGACATCCGCTAAAAAGTTAAGGAAGCATAAAGTGGAACCTTGTGCATTCAGAGACAAAAGGGATCCATTCATACACTCACTCTTGTGTTCTTTGTGTAAGCATCATCCTCATCTCTGGGGAAGCAAAGACTTAGAAGAATACAAATGCTATATTCATGTTTATCTAATTAATTTATAGAGAGATTCCTAACTCAGCAGACAGTTTTTGTATATCAAAGTCAAAGGTCCTAACATATGTCAGCCTTCTTACACAGATGTTATACATTTGATATCTAATAAATAATTAAACATTGGGCTCAGCAAAGCTACACAGAATATAGATTTGGCCTACTTAATATCTGGAAAGCTACTTATTTTTGACAAACAAAAAATAATTTAGATACCACAGTGATTTTAATATGGCAAAGTGAGGTTGTTCACAAGATGTGCTTTGGAGGATATGTCTATTTATGTTAATTCAGTGCCAGATCAGACTGGGATATTGAATACATTACCATTTTGCACTTCATGCCCACTGACGTATAAATCTTGTATTATTAGCTTTTTACTTCTGGTGGTTTTATCAATTGACTCTTTTAGATGGAAGAAGATCTTCAAAAAATGCTAGAACAGCATAAGCTTTGCAGTTACACCATCTTCTCAGCTACTTAAAATTAGAAGTGAAGCCATCGTGTCCTGTATATGAAGATACCTGCACTTCAAAAACAAGAGTGTGGCTGAACTATGGCTACAACAACATATGGGAACTACTCTCTCATCCTTTCCAAGTCATAAACAGTCCACTGTTTCTTTTCCATAAAACCTGACTATCTATTGTAATGTAATGGAACAAATACAAAGCATCTGGAAAGAAAATAATTATAATTAAATTAGTGTTTCCAATTAGAGAAAATGGTGAACCTTTCCCTTGATTTAGAGTTATAATAATCATTTGTAATCTGATTTAAAAGGGGCTTATGGTTGCATTCATAAAACTGGCAGACATTAGGACTGACATGACCTCTTAGGTATCTAAAGAAATTATAGGCCTACAGAGGTAAGAATATATCATTAAGTCCTGAGCTGACAGCATTTTTTTATTTGTACTGACCTTTGGTTGGATTAAGTCCAGTCATCAGAAAATAATTCCATTTCCAGCAGCTGAGAGTTATGAGGTTTTGCTGATTCAGGATTCAGTGTCGCTCTGCCCGAAGGGCTCCTGAGGATCAGCTCGCTTATGGACACTGGGAACAGCCCGAGACTTTGTGGCTGTTCCTGCTGCTGTAGAGCGGGATTTACCGGGCTACCAGCATCGCCTGCAGCTCTGCTTTTGCCGTGGGGCAGGGGTCTGTCCTGCTCTAGACTCTGACACCTGGATGTACAGGACATTTACGTCTCTACAAATGAGACGGACACTTTAATCTAAACACCGTCCTTAAAAAGCTTTTGTCCGTTCGCAGCAGATCTGATACCCCGGTATCTCTTGCTGCTCTCGTACAGAACCGTCTCAGATTTGATGGTGCCAATGACCAACGTAGATCTGCCGGACTCCAGCAGAAGTCAAAACAAAGCACTTCTCGGCTTTGTCCAAGGACAGCCTTACTCCTATAGGTGCTTAACGCACACTTAATCCTACACAAAACATTGACGAGCAGGAGGAGGAGCCCTCTCGCAAAAACAATGTCCCTTGTCAGGGGACATCGGTGCAAAAGCTCGGGTTTCCTCGCAGTCTGAGAGCTCGCTCTCTCTTGGGAGGCGCTTAATCGCCGTGCTGTTGTATTTGATGGGGTGCTTTTGTCCTGTGAGTCCTTTTGAAAATGTCTAACTTTGCATAAATAAATATTCACCACGTCGGAGAGAGACTAATTGTACAGCCCAGTGGTCAGGACAGTCGGGATGGATGAAGGGCCAGGTAATCACAGCTGCTTCTCTGGCTGCATCGGTGACATTACCTCGGGTAATGCCCACCGCTGGGGGCTCAGGCAGTGTCACCTCAGCACTTCAACACCCTCTTCCAGTTCAGGGTCATTTTCCTCGCAGGACACGGCTTAGAGAGGGCATCATGGGCCCCACTGGCTGGCAACTGAAAGAGTACACGTGAACTGTGTGGTGCTAAGAACAGGGGATCTTAAAATAGGTTACTTTTAGACACTGAAAGTATTCTAACAAGATACAAAAATCTTTGTTGTGATTTTTAGTTGTCACTGGAACTGGTGAATGAATGAACAGGATCTCTTTCAAGCACCTGGGCAGCCGAGTGGTTCTTGAATATCACGGACAAAGGATCTTGTATCCTTCATCTGTCACAGCTTTTAACACAGAGTCCCCACAAAGTGCTTGATGCGGGGGCAAAGTTTCTTAATGTTCCCTCCATGTTAGCGTGTAGTAAGAAGCAAGAGTGAGTGGATTCAAGGATTTGTGGCTCTGTTGACTGTTTATTCTCTGGGCTGAGGTGTGGTTAGACTGTTGGATTGGTGAATACACTACACTGAATATTCATGCAGTTGCCAGGCTCTCCCCTTCCTTGCAGAATATTAGGAGAGCCATGTAGTTCCTATAGCTCCATGCATTCAGATTATGCAGTCAGAGCATATTTAGTTTGGCTTCAACATAACTGGGCTGACTACATATCTGCAATGAAACTAGGTTTGCATTTGCTAAGCAGATTTCATATTGTGAGGCAATTTCTTCTTTCCTTAGTTGATAGGCTGAGTATATGAAGAGAATCACAGCATAATACTTACACTAAATGGTTTGCTTTTTCTAGTGATTGTTGAATAGAAGACTTGCTCTGTACTTTTCAAGCACCTGCATTTAAAAATCGCACAAACACCCACCACATTCCAAAAGTCCTGTGAACTCGACCTGTGAATGTGGAGTCGCAGTGTGCCTTAACAAGTAGCTACATTGAATCTAATGAGCATGATTAATCAGGAACATGATTAATCAGCTATTGCAGATCTGTTTAGTTTAAAATGGTTATTCCAGGCCTCTTTCTTGAGCTTTGTTTCAGGGAAAAGTCCTCTGCAGGACCATGATCACATAGTTAACAGGTAGTGATGTTTTAGTTTAAAATGGTTATTCCAGGCCTCTTTCTTGAGCTTTGTTTCAGGGAAAAGTCCTCTGCAGGACCATGATCACATAGTTAACAGGTAATGATGTTTTATTTAAGGAGCAGTCAGGGCTTCCCTTAAAGAGGGACATCTGTTCTCTCCATTCTCTCACCTTTTCAGCCTCTTGCCCCCTACCTGAGAACTCGTTTGTTTGTTTAACAATTTGGCTGTTTACTTAGGGAAGTTTTGACAAGACAGCTAAACCGGTCTGACAACTTGCTGCTCCCAGAGCCGGGGTCCCATTTCTTTGCTCCCCCCACAGCTCCCAAGTGCGTGAATCCGCCCTCACTCTTGCAGTTGCTCTGATTTTTGAGGTCTTGGTGAGCCAGTTCAGTTCACTATGCTGGCTGAGATCCATTCTCGTCCTTTTGTTGGTTCGTTTTCTGTGGGATTCACAAATAGAGGAGTCAAACTAAGAGCTCATTGCTGCTGAAAGAAAGAGGGGAAAAAAACCTCCTACTTTTCTTTCTTTGCTTTGCCATGTGTCTGACTGCTTTTATTTTATCTGGGATGTAGTCAGCCCTTTTTCTGAGCTAACTTCATTAAAATGGTATAAAATACATTAAGAAAAAAGATACTCTGTCTATTTAGTCAATTAAGTCTGTTCAAAAGAAAGTGTGACTGATTCCATAGATAATGCACAGCAGGGGACAGGTCCAGAGGACTTGGAATAAGAGAGTATTGAAGATATCAAATGAAAGGATTAGAACAGGGAGGGAGGAAAGGAAGGAGGGAGACTGGGAATCTTCCCCACAGAGGAAGTTAGATTGCTTCAAATTCCTGTGGAACTCCGATCTTCAGAAGCTGAACTGGTTTGCCAAGGAATCATATAAGCACCAGAGGCTGAGAGGTGTGCAAGGGTAAGAGTAAAGGAGAGAAGGAGGGGACTGTGAGGTGTGAAACTCTCCACTTTTGTCCTGTTGATCAGCTCAGTGCCTTGTGTGGGTGCATTATTAGAGCAGGATTGCTCTGTTCAGGGATCACCCCAATGGAGCTGGGGAGAAGAGAGCAAACAGAGCGGGGTGGGGGCATGGCCTGCTGGGCCATGGAAAGGAAGGTAGTAAATAGTGAGGGGTAAGGGAGGACAGGAACTCATTAAATCTACTTGGCTGCCAAATTAAATCTAACGTGAGCCGTGCCCTTGTACAATAATCCCTTCTTCCCTTTCCTTCTTGTGGGACTCTTCCTATCAATGCATTCCTGTACTGAGTTCCAACAGTGAACTTAACATTTGCATGAGATGTAGTTCCTCTTCCAAAGAGCAGGAATAATAGCTCTCAGGCTTGCAGTCAACCTCATGTTGACAAGACATTGCTGTCCCATTGAAACACCTCTATAAAAACATCAGAATTATTCTCTTGCTTCCCACAGATTTTAGAGATGGAGTTGATCTGTGGAAACTGAAGTCCCAGTTTCATCTTCTGGTATCAAGCATATCAGCATTTCTCTCTTTGGTGAACTCATGTAGACAGGCTTGGCAGAATCGGTGGTTTTAAAGGTATTTTAAATATATATTTAAAAGAGTAATTGTAAGAAGGGTGACAAGGAGCTGTGAAAGGAAAGTTAAGAAAAGGTGTTGTACTTGAACTTTTTGGGTTTATTTTGTGCTATATCTGTTGAGGAGTGTGATGCTCACCTTTGGCAAGGGACAGGTTAGGATTATCCTCAGTGATAATTATTGGTGTCTGGTCTTGGTTTAGCCTTTCAAAGTGCCTCAGTACTGAGAGCAAATCCATGGGTAGCTCGTGTTCCTGGAGCTGTGGTGGCATCAGCGGTGAGAGACAAGCAGGAGAGGGGCCTCCTCAGCCTCCTTATCCGTCCCCTCTCTGGGAGATCTGCCCCATTACCCAGTGCTCAGTAGGAAAGAACCAAGACAGTAAACAAATGCGTGCTGTGATTGCACTTTAAGAAACTTGAGAGTGAAACCAACCTTTGAGTTTAAACTTTTCATACAATATAGAAGTAATTTATCTTCCAGCTAAAGAAAAGCAGATGTTGGAAGGGAAATGCACAAGAGAAGATATAGAAACACTTGTGAAGGCTCTGTTTCTTCTTTGAAGAGTTTCTCTTTAGGTTTTCTTACTTGTGCAGGATATTGTGTGTAATCCTAACAGAACAGAACCATTAAAAATTCTATAAAGATATATTTCTAGAGGAAAAGCCTAGAAGAATAGAAACTGTGAGAAGAGGGCAGTAGGAACAAAAGGCAGCATCAACAGCAAAAAAATCCAAGTGAAAACCAAACCAAACCAGAAGCCAAAGAACTCTTTACAGTGTAAACCTTCAAATATCCCTCATAATTTCTACTTACTCTGACATGTTCGTGTGGTGAGGATCTATTCCTGGCGTGAATTCCAGAAGACAAGGATTTTTTAGATGTTGACCTCTTTCTTTCAAACACTGTGCCACTGAAGACAGATCACTGCAAGACAGTTGGTAGCTGGGTATGCAAAGCTTGCAAGCCTTCAGAAAGAGAAAACCATTTTGCTGAAAATTTATTTCTCTTGTGTTCAGCAGAACAATTCCACCTGCTCCAGACTGAAAGATTTAGTTTTTTGTGCACCTCTGACTGCAACCGAAATCAGAGCAACTTGTAATCTTCATTCATAATGGATTGGGGCTGTAAGGTTGTACACCTAATTCTTTAGGTACCCTGCTGTCTCTGCCTTCAGTGGGAGTTTGTCACCGAAGCCATCTGTCCTTTCAAGAAAATAGTCATTTTAATCAATACCTGCTACATCTGTAATGAATCCTGACTCCTCTGAAGTCAGTAGTAGCTGTGCTGGAGCCTGGGTCACTTGTATCAACACCTAAAAACGGTGCTTATAATCTACATCATTATGTAGAGGTATTTATGTTAAAATATATGTAAACAAGCAAACATAAAATACATTTATAATGAAGTTCTATTAAAATATGCTTTCAAACCCAATAAACATAGCATTGTTTAATTGTATGTCCTGTTAGAACTGGAATGGTGGGAAGATAGTGACAGAATTGATGTGACAGCAAATTCTCTTTAAACTTCATCCTGATAAAGATTAAATATTTTCAGAGAAAATTAAAAGAATGACAGAAAAGTTGTTGCCTAAAGGGAACGGATTTTAAGAAATCTGTGCCTTCTTTATAAGCAATAATCCCAGTGCTCATGTAATTTCAATTGACACGTGATTTATGGCTGCGAAAGAGTCTGTACAGCTCTTTCAAAACATAAAGTGAGGGAGTGGCATCCTTTGAGCAAAAACCTCTGGGGCTCTATCTGCTTAAGTGTTTCCTAAGTTTCAGCACTATGAGAATATGAGAATACTCCATTGTTAGGGGATTTTGGAGGCATGCCTGGATCAAGGAAGTACTTCCTCGTCATGCTGTTTCCTTTCCCAAACAATGTGAAAAATGGCCTTTTCAACCAAACATCTCGAGGTGGTCACTTTGTACATTGTCCAACTAGAGCACAGCCATGGTAAGATAAACCATTCACTGGTATGAATGGCTCCGTGTTATTGCTGCCACTTCCTTTTTATTTTCATGGTGATTTTGTTTTGATTTATGGATATGCAGAGAAGTTCAAGCCCCTGTGTAATGATTGTGTCATAGAACTGGCCAGGGAAAATACCCCAAGTGACTCCCCCTTGCTCTCTGCCCTCGGCACACAGGAGCTCTCTCACCTTCACCACAGCACTCAGCTTTCCACGTGCTCCTCCAACGTGGGCTTGGTGCAGCCTGGTCACACAGAGTGAAAATGCACCTCAGAGAGTGGATTACAGGGGAATTTTGCCCCAGTGCTTTGAGTGTTCTGACTCTACTTCCAAACAGCATTTCAGAGGAAGCAAAAGCGAGTTCACATACATGTTCTGTTCCTGGTTTAGCTCTGCATGATCCAAAGGATTTCTAACTAATCTTAAGCACACAAAATGTGTGCATCAGAGTATTGGATGAATATCCACGTTTTAGTCCAGCACTGCTGTTGGCACACTGCAAAATACTTAGTGCCTGAATTGCATGGAAAGAGTCTTTAAATCCATTATAAATCTTTGAGATTACCACATAAAATTTTAAACTGTTTTTTAACCAATACTCAGTGGTGCTCACATTTGTTTTCTGCTCTGTATCTTGAGTTGCATATTTAAAATTACTTGGACACAGCTATTATTTTATGACCTCAAGAAAATGCCGAGCCCATGCATTGTGTATATCTTGAAGAATGTCATGAATATTCTGTGTGCTAGTGAGGAACAATTTGGAAAAAAACTTGGAAAGTCCCTTTGAAAACTTTGGCAAGTTCTTGGTGTGTGTGGACTTGTCCAATATATAAATTACAAAATTAGGTCCATTCACCTTTGCAACTGAATTTACATTTTGAGAAATGCATTTACTGGGACCACTTTTGCTTCAGAAAGATGTAAAATAGTCACAGCCTCAACAAAAACCAACTTAACGGTGATTTTGTTTTGAAAGGGAGCAAATTAATGTTTTTTACCAACATGGAATATTTGGAATAGCTCAGTGGCTTTGAGAGAAATTTGCCTGATTTTCTCTGACTTACTCAGCGGTAAAAGGACAGAACTGGTTTCATAATTTCTTACTATGTTTCCTTGTGACAACTTCATTCAATTTGCAAATATTTGATCTGTGAACAGTACCAAGATATGTTATATTTATAGATATATAAAGTTATTTAGAAATAAATACACGTGGCTTTTGACTAATTTTTCTTACTGGAGCAAAACCCCAAGGAACTTACATCTCCTTTTCAGGACAGTCTTCTGTCCATAGTTTCACTAATTCTCCTGAGAACAATGGCAGTTTTATGAAAATCATTCTCTGGGGCCATGGGTTGAGTTTTTTTAATTTTGCTCATTTATTTTCTACACAAATTCTTTCTGTTGTTTGTTCAGTGTCCTTTCAGTGGTCTTTGGCAGTAACATGACTGCTGAGTTTATTCCGTCTTGCACTCTCTTTCCTGTTAACTCTGCTCCAGGGGAACAGTTGTTTGACTGAGGCATAATGGGAATAATCTGAGTTAATGCTGGGGGCTCTAAACATTTCCTCAGCAAATAAGCAGCAGTGTGTTGATAGCCTGTAAGTATTTTATAAGTGCAATTAAATCACAGTGATTGATTGGGCTGGGGTGAAAATCAGAATCATTTAGAACAACAAATTCTTCACGGGGCAAACCCTCACTAAATTAAGAAAACACACAAAGGTACAACAAAAATAAACAATTTAAGGATTTCTGCTCTTATACCACGTTTTCCTCATTTCTCAGCTCTGTTTGGGAGGAACAACTTCATCAAAGTGAGACCTTTTGTTTCTTGAAAATACATCTTTCCTGTTGTTAATTTATGTTGAGTGAAAATACGCACTAGTTGACTGATCTAAAAGTTTAGTTGCTAAAAGTGGGAGGAAATCTGCTTCCTTTTCATTTTATCTCACGTTTCTCTCCCTGTGCCTGGCTCCAGGTTACAGGATCTTGCACTTTCGTAGTGCTCATTTCATAGTGCTCATTGGACTCCTCATTGAGCTCATTCAATTCTCTTAATTGCTGAAACCCTGTTTTTCTGCCAGGTTAGTTTTGTGCTGGTTCAGCAAACTGAGACTGCTCACCGTAGAATCAGGTGACTCCTACTGTCATTGAAAGGGAAAGAGTGCAGGATGCAGCCAAGGCTGCAGCCTCCTGCCTGGAGAGGAGGGAAGTTGAAAACAGAAGGGTCTTGTATTTATGAAAATATCTAAAATAAAGCATGGAATTTAATGTATACTTTAGCATAGTGGTACTTGCTCCACAAAGTCACCAGGGTGCTGTGCCTGTGAAAAATTTGGATAATACCACTGCAATATCCGTGTTGCCCATTTGAGTTCTGTGTGACTAGTAGACATTGGTTTTTTGCTCTTTTTGACTTCCAAACTGTTATATATATATATATATAAGTAACAGTTGTGTTTGTCCTTTTAAGGTAGGAACAAATACTCTCAATGGCTCTGTCCTCTTGGGAATCCATTGCTTTTGAATACATTCTACTAACATGAAGACATGACAAGACAATTAAGTTTTCAACACTAATTATGGGAAATTCTGTAGTCTGGCTGATCCCTACTAAAAATATTTTTAAGAACTGGTACACATTCTATATTTTTTAAAAGTATGTTAAGATTGTAATGTTACCTTAAGTAAATCTGGATGTAGGCAGGACAGGGAAAGATCCATAAAGGAAAACAACTTGCCTTCCACAGAGCAGATACACCAATAACTTTGTTTCTAGTCCAAATAGCAAAATGGCTTCAATCCAACTATGTTTGATTACCATTAACATGTGAAACTAATCTTAGCAGCACAGCAAAAGGCAGAAGAAATGTAGGATTGACTTTATATACATGGTATAAAGGTGAGGCACTTGCAGCAATCCGAGTTTGATTCCTGAGGCTGTGAACTTTAGCAATTGCTTAAATAGATTGTTTTTCATTTGTAGAGATTTTGCCCTCAAGTTGTTCTTTAAGTGAGAGTTTAAGTAATTCTAAACATAATGTTAACTGGAGGAAATGTATTCTGGTGAAAAAAACATATGACTTAGAACTCACAGGTGTCAACTGAATTATCAGGCTGTACTGAAACTCATTTTCCTGCTTTTCATGAGACATGCAATTTCCAAAGAAATGATTGTGTATTGAGAATTGTAAATAAAAGCGTTGAGAAAAACATTTCACCAGAAGTGAAAATACCACTCAAAATAACTTTTTTTTCCAAATACTTTTATTTTATCTTGAACAGAAAATTTTGCAAACCATCAATTACTGAGAACGGGGGGCAAACCCTAGCATGTAACAGAGGAGGCTTTGGTTATAAGTGCCATTTCTACAGCGGAGTTAAGCTATTGTAAACCAAACATCTTGTAGTAAGGTAAAAATATCCAGCCAAGTTTTTAAGAATAACAGCAACACTGAAAACATTTACATATAAACAACAGAGAAATATTTTCTAAACTTTTAACAGTCACTTTGCTACAATCCAAAGGGTTTAGTTCACGTATCTATACACACAGACAGACACTAAAGCTCTTGTGAACTAACCACTTGTCCACAGGACCTGCCTAGACAGTTTGTCATCAATGCAAAAGGTTTTTTTATATAAATAAGTCAATTAAACTTCACAGAGACTAAAAGAAATAATATAAAATCCCAACTGTAAATAAATCTGTACATTATGGTCAGTCTTATTTCGCTGAACTGTTGCGCAACTTTAAAGTGTCTGTGTATAAAAGAGCAGCGTTAGCTGGAATGGAAACTTGAAGACTCGGACTCTGTAGAAACAGAAGAATGTCCCCCACGTTTGCTTTTTGAGAGGATCTTGAGGCTGGATCCTCTGCTAACTGATGTCAAGGCATTCTGAGCTGATGTTTTGAATTTGGCACCCAGGAAGGCGTACAGGATTGGATTCAGGCAGCAGTGGAAGAACGCCAGGGCTTCCGTAATGGAGATCCATTTGTGCACTACGGTCTCCAAGCTGCAGCGATGTCGGATGACTCCCAGCAGGATGAAGGTGTCGATGCTGATGCCAATGTAATATGGCAGCCAGCAGGCAAAGAAGGCGAGGATGAGGATCACCGTGGTCTTCAAGGCTTTGCGCTTCTGGTGGCCCTTGGAGTGTGACAGCTTGGATATGATGATACAGTAGCAAGTCAGAATGATGAGACCGGGCAAGACCAGCCCTACCAGGATGTGCTGAAACCTGAAGGAGATCAGCCACTTGTCGTTAGGGTACATGCGATCACACAGGTACTTCCCCTCCACTTCCGTGGTGCTGGCGAAGATGATGTCGGGCACTGTGAGGAGCACAGCTGGCAGCCACACGCCCACGTACACCACCTTCTCAGCCAGCAGCTTCCGCGGGCGCTGGCTGTTGGTGGCGTGGACTATGGCCAGGTAACGGTCGAGACTTATGAAGGCCAAGATCAGGACGCTGCTGTAGAGGTTGACTGTGTAAATGACGTGAACCGCCTTGCACAGGACATTCCCAAAGTACCAGCTTATGGCCGCATCCACGGACCAGAACGGCAAGGTGATGACGAAAAGGAGGTCGGCCACAGAGAGGTGCAGCCTGTACTTATCAGTCATGCTTCTTTGTTTCTTCTGGTAGCCCATAACAATAATAACCAATCCATTGCCGATTATTCCCGTTAGGAAGATGATGGAATAGATGGTTGGCAAGAAGATCCTGTTGAAATCGGCATTCTCATGCTGGAAGCACGGTTCTCCATAGTCTCCATAGTCACCGGAACCAACCTCATCCGTGCCATTATCAGAAAATTCGATGAATAACCCAGATGACAGCTAAAAAAAAATAAAAACAAATAAATTAGATGTTAGCCCCTCTGCAAAAACTTACTCTGTGTGGCAGTGTGTGTGGAGGACAGTGTGTGGAGAATGGTCCCCACCGTCACAAATGGGCAAACTTTTTGAAAACCAGATGGGAAAATACAATGTTCAAGTATATATATAAAATACACAGCAAATAAGAACATGTTAAAAAACTTCCTTTGTCTTTCTCTGAGGACTAAGGTCTTACTAAGGGGCAGGGCACGAAAGGGAAAAGAAAGGGAATGGCTGCTCCCAGAAGTCTCGCTGGTTCTGGACATCTCAGTGCTTTGATCAGATACACACCACAAATGGGAGAGCCCAGAAGGGCTGAATGCAAGAGGTTTGTCCACACAGAACATGACCTCTCACATTTAACTCTTACAATAGAGAGCTATAAAAAAAAAATCACTTGGAAATGCTGCTGCTCCATAGTGCCTTCTCATTAAGGGGATGAGGTCAAGGAGAAATAGAGAAGGTACCCTCGGCTGATGTAATAAAGGATAAATAATAGCAAGAATTCCCTGCTGAGAAGCAAATGACAGCTCCACACACACAGGCAAGAAAAAAACCCCAAAGCCCATAAAGAAGAGAAAGAGCGAGGTGACCTTAATCAGGGGAACTCAAACCCCATGGAGGGTCACCACGTTCCCTCCCTTTGTTCCCCACCCTCTGCGGTCGCGGGGCAGGGGGTGAGCGCGGCGGGCTCACCAGACGGATCCACTGAGCACAGCGGTGGAAAAAGGAAGCGAAATTCTGGGGAGGGCATGAAAGCGCATCAGGAAACCACCAACGGTTTTGGCCACCGCGCCGAAAAGCAACGCTGGCGGGCGAGTGCCATCTGGCTCTGTGCAATTCCTCAGCTCCTCAGATTGTCCTTGTCATGCCCCGTGTCCCGCGGACCCCCGACCCCCGCGCAGGGCGCGCCCGCGGGTCCCGCAGCGCTTCGCACGCAGAGGCACCGGCCCCGCGCGGGCATTGACCGAGTTGGAACTTGCCGGAGATCTCCGCTTCGCTCCTAACTGCTCTCAAAACCCCGTGTCAGAGGGGCTGCCTCCGAAACGTGGGGACACCGCCGCGTTCGGGCGGCGGGGGCCGGGCCGGGCTGGCCGGGCGCTGCCGCGCTCCCGGTGCCGCCGGCAGCCCGCGGACAGGACGGGCACCGGGCCAAAGGGATGCCCTTCCCTGGAGTCACATCGCTCCAAACTTCTTCGCCTGTTCTCCCCCTCACCGTTCCCGTGGCTGAATGCTCTGCCGGCGTTTTCCAGCCCGCAAAAGCGCCACATGTCCCTTGACCCGCCGGCCGGGCAGCAGAGCCCGCGGGCAGGAGAAGGTCCGGCCGTGGCTGCAGCGGTGCCAAGGTCCGAAGCGCTGCGGGCAGAGGCAGCAGCTGCCGGGGCTCAGGGTCGAGCCCCGCTCGCCTGCGCCCCGCAGACCCCTCCGTTGTCCCGACCCCGCCACCCGCAGCCTCCGCCGAGGGCAGCTTTGTTTGCAAACAGCGCGCACATGGGCACTTACATCCAGGCTGTCGAGGCTGCTGTCCATGCTCTGAGCCATCGGGCGGCTCCGGGCTCTCGGGCTGTTGCCGCCGCGCCTCTCGCAGTGACACCACTCGCCGCTGCTCCAAACACGCCCCGGCTCTTCTGGCGGGACGCGGCTCTTATAAGTTGCGGGGCTGCCCCCCCGCCCCCGGGGCAGCCCCGTCTGGCTCCTCCCCGGCGGGTGCCGCCCGGACTTCGGGCGGGCGCCTCGGGCCGCTCTTTGTCTGCGCCCCGGGCATGGGAACTGCACTTGCCCGGCGCGCCCGCGGGGGCCACGCACCTCGCGGGGACATTTGCCACCCTCTGATTGATGTGTTCATACAAGCGGGCTTTTGAATTTCCCCTCAAGAGCATTCTTTGAAGTGTGTTGTCGGGCCCCGTGTTGCCATGGGTACTCCAGGCGGGCTCCCGGGGAAGTCGCTAGTCCAGGAATCGTGGTGGAGGAGGAAGAGGAGTGTAAAAATAGGCAACTTTGTCCTCAAAGTTGTCGCTCCCCCGCGCTGAAGAGAGAGTGTACTGAGAGAGGCAGGAAGAAAGGGATGGTCCCTAGTGAGGGATCTGAGGGATCAGAGTTCTGCAAACCTTTGAGGGGTTCTGCAAGGTGAGTGGTCTGCAGGTTGCCTACTGAACTCTGGCATCTGTGGTTTTGGGTGAGAAGTCTGATGATGATCTGTTTCCGGTAGTTGGATGATGTAAAAACAACGACAACAACAACCACAAGATAAAACCGTGAAATTAAGTCAGCACTCATATAGAATTAAAATAGCAGTCATATAACATAGGTTTGCAAGGGAAAACTACCAAATATAAAGAAAAACAAACCAGAATAATTGCTTTTCCTTTCTCTGGAGTCTCAATACTGTTGATATTCATGCAGGTAAATTAATTTGCAGAAAAGATTTTGTTTACAGAATCGCAGAATCAATTAGGTTGGAAAAAACCTCTGGGATCATCAAATCTAACCTAAGCCCTGACACAACCATGTCAAACACACCACGGCACCCAGTGCCACGTCCAGTCTTTCCTTAAACACTTCCAGGGACAGTGACTTCACTACCTCCCAGGGCAGCCCATTCCAGTTCCTAATCACCCTTTCTGTGAAGAACTTCTTCCTGATGTCCAACTGAAACCTCCCCTGGCACAACTTAAAACTGTGTCCTCTTGTCTTGTCGCTGGTTTCCTGGGAGAAAAACCCAACTCTCACCTGGCTACACCCTCCTGTGGTTGTAGAGAGTGATGAGGTCTCCCCTGAGCCTTCTCTCCGGGCTAAACAACCTCAGCTCCCTCAGCCACTCCTTATAAGAGGGGAACCCCAACAGTGAAACTCTTAGAATAGTGTGTGGAGCGTGTGTGTGTCCCCTCAGTTTCACAGCTCACACCACAGTGAGTAACTCTATTGGGAATTATTGATTCAGCTGTTCAGATTTGCTCTTTACAGTTGGAGTTTGGAGTGGAAAGAAGACTAAGAAAGAGAGCAGCATTCTTTATGTGATAACAATATGCTCAAATTACCCCGGTAACCTCAAGGGATGAAAAAAGTGAAACTTTGACAAAAGTTTTATTATTAAATGCCCCTATTGCCAACCTACGTGCTCCCAGTCAGTTAAAACACCAGTTTTAGATGCAAATCTTATTTCCAGGTATTTGACAAGAATTACTGTCTTACGCTTCCCCTAAAGCTTTAGAACTCTTTCTCACGCACTACAGTGAGTATGAGTTTGGTTATGATTAATAACCAAATAACGGTTATCTTTAAAAACATGGTGTGTAAGGTATGACCTATAATGCCATTGTGTACTTCAACTACATTTTAATTCAATAGTAATTAGTATTTTGCTAGTAGGTCTGGAAAATCACATACAAGTTGCATTAAAAGGAAACTAATTTTCTAAATAAGTTGGGAAATACCAGTCTTCAGAAAACTCAGGATCTACTCTGAGTTTATACCCTGAAATATTTGAAAGGGATACCATGCTAGAATTCTACAGAAATAAAAAATCTTCTCCTGAATCCCCCTTTTCAGATACTAACCCTAACCTTACAATACCATAAATCTACTCTGTCAAACTTCTTTAAAAACAAGTGTGACCAAAGTATAATTATTGGTATTTGTTCCTTATTTTCCATAGAACCTGTGATACATTCACTGCTTTTTAGACACAAAAATAGGAAAGCACATGCTCCAAGTAATCAAAGAATGTGCAGCACAACATTAGGTGGCCAGGCAGATAAATGAGCAAATGAGGGATTTTTATGTACAGATGAGTAGGATCATGTCTAAATAGTTTTCTCTCACTCTTTCCCTTGTGGAGGATGCCCAGCTCACGGCACCAGCAGGTGCTGGGCAGTTCTCAGCAGGGAGATGCTGCTGCAAAGGCTCTCCAGCCCACTGGGCCTGCAAGCCTGGGAACAAGGTTTCACAAAGATGTATATTGAACAGGTGCTGAAACATTGCTCAGGGCAGTATAGAGACGTATAGAGGAGGTGAACTTTCAGGAGAGATTGGGTTGCACCTTGCCAGAAATTCATGTGGCTGAGAGATGTATTTTTATGCAGAAGTATTCCCATCTACCTGTGCAAGGCAGGACATTAAAATACGCTCGTGGTGCTGGTGGCTTGTGGCAATGGTGCAGATGAGCAGAAGATATCTATGCACATGAACTCTGGAGCTCTTGGACAAGTCTGGGAGTTGGTTGGTTTTGGGGTGGACAGCAGGGACCCTGACATGTGGGGCAGGGAAGCACAGTGCAGTTGTGCCCCAGTAGGCAAGTGTTCTCACAGCTCCATTTTACCGTGCAGATGGACCCGTAACAGCAGAGATTATTATGTAAAAATTGATTTAGTTAATTAATGGGATATGGAACTGTCACTCAGTTATTTGTGTTCATAGATAACGTAAGAAATTGGGAACTGTGGAGTGATCTGCTTCCCTGAATTAGCCCTGAAGGCCATAGTTCTGAGTGCTGGGAAATTTGGGGATTGATACCCTATCCGATGAGATGTCACTGAAAGGTGTTTGGATGAAGGTCCTCTAAAACTGTCATTCACACTGCTACTTTGCTATCTGTAATCTCTTTTGTTTCCTCTATCAGAAAATCCATGTGAAAACTTCCTTTGCTGCACAGAGGACCATCCGGGGCAAGTTAATGATTTCCAAAGTGATAAAAGAAGGGAGCTGTTTCTGCAGAGCATGTAATTCAGAGTCAGCCACAAATCTTCTTAAGACAGAGCTAGCAAATAGCAATTTCCAAGCTTATGTTTTGCATGACATGTTTTTCTGGTCACAGAATTACTGTGAAAATCAGACCTTTCTCAACCCATGTAATACATATTTTTGTTACTGAAAACCCGCCCTCGGAGAGTCAAAATCCTGCATGTTCTTACACTGTTGTGCTGACAGTACAATTCCTCAGTTGTGAATTATTAACTTTCTTTTTTTGTCTTCTAAAAAGAGACATAAGTGCTTGTCATGCAAGAGCAAAATAGTTTCTAACAAACCTTTCTAATGGGAAAAATACCCTTTCGATTCAGCATCCACAGATGCAGGAAAAACAAATTGCATTTTATTTAACTATGTTAAATGATTTACTTAATCTGAAGGCTTCACAAGTGCCCTTAACAAAGTAAACTTCTAGCTAATAAAAGTCTGATGAGACCATTACCTGTGGGCAATACCTAACAAAAAGGGGATATTATCCCTGGTTTATGTAATAGATGAATGCTAACATGTATTAATTACAACGATGTATTAATAAATTGTTCCTTACTTTTTAGCATTAATGGAGCTCTACTTTCAGGACACATCACAGAAATACAGCAATAGGGCTGAAAATACTGTACTATATAGTAGGGAGTGAATAAGTTTCAACTATTCGCTGATTTTCTCTTTGCATGTCAATTCCTGTACTGAAAGGCTTCTGAAAGGAGGGAGAGCATCTTCTGAAAAACATAACAGAAAATGTGCTCAGGGGTTGCAAGGCATCAGCTCTGAGCAGTGGGTTTTTCTGTCCTAAGAAGTATTCCAGGAACCAGTGCTGTGAACTTGCCCCTGGATGAAAAGTGGTTTCCTGATAAAGCTCAAACTTTTATTACAATACACTGGATTGACTTAATGGATCTCCCAGTGGCCTGAAGTTGTATACACAGAGAGGAAAAGGATACACTCTCCCTTTCCCATCTGATCTTTCTGTTGAAAGTGGGAGAGGTATCAATCTTACGCCTGTTCCAAGGGTTACAAGCGCTTCGCTGGGGTTGGGTTTCACTTAATGGCTTTCTTTGCTCTTGGTTCTCAGAGCTGCCTTTCTCCATTTCTTTCTGCCTGGGCTGCAGTGAAACAAGCCAACCAACTGTTACCCTGATCCTAGAAGGAAAGTGTCTGCCCAATTTATGGGCAGGGAGCCACCTAAACTTACAGATTTGAAAGCAGAAAGACAGAATAAAACCTGCAAAGGAGCAGGACATATCTTTCAATTGGTAGCATGTTACATCACCGTAGAAATAAGTCCCCTTATGAAAGGAATGACACTTGAATATCAGAACAAAATTAAAGGAAAAACCTTACATCAGTATAAGACAACAAAAGTGGCATAAAAACACCCAGGTTTCTTGATGGTTCCTTGCTTTTAACAAGGAGAATTTGTTTTGTTTCCTTTAAGTATTGCCACGAGGCCAATAGGTCTAAAGTCAGCACAGAAAAGTCAGCACAAAAAAAGAAGTGCTGTCCTCTAAAAAGAATCCTAGTGACTCTTGTGTTTTAATCCCACCTCCATCTGTGGCCTGCAGCAAATCACTTAACCCTCTGACTGTGTGCACCCAACTGTAAAATGGGGATAACAATACCTACTTACCTACCTCAGAGGAGAGTTGTAGGGATTAATTGGTTGATGTTTGCAAGGCACTTTGAAGACAGAAAGTGCTTATTTTAGAGCCTGTTGAAATTATTGGTGACACTGATCAGCTAAAAGTCAAAGGGGACCAAACTCATTAAGGTTCTGCTCTTCTTCCTCCATTTGGCTGTGTTTATGGGTTAGTGAATCTCACTGCATGAGGACAGTTTATTGTTTGTTTGGAAGCAGAGTAGACTAAAAAGATGCTTTGAACAACTCGGTTAATCCTTTTAACAAACATGTCTTCATTTGCATATCACTGGAGCTGAAGGTTTTATCTTTGGTGATTCTATAGCAGAACAGTTCCGGAGACAGCTTTGAAATGTGGGCATTTTTTTCCAGAATTGCAGTCAGATCATAATTATGAAAACTAAGTAAAACCTACGTAATTATATCTCAAGTATAAGTTTCCTATAACCAGGTAGCATTCAGATAGATTTCTGTTTGACTATGAGATGTGTTTCTTATTATGTTCTTTTATGCTGTAAAATTCCATTAGTAACTTGCTCTAGTTCAGTTTAGATTAAAAAGGAAGGGATTTGCTTCTGGGACCCGTGCTAAGGGCATGCTATGCTCCTCTCTTAAGAGTACATGGATAAATAAGAAAACCTAGTTCAGATATTCATGAATACATGAATACTGGCACAATCTCATGATTTCTTAGTAGATAGCTTTAGAAATACAGTTACATCTGGGATTGCACGTTGCTGCTCCTACCAGTGTAAACAGGACACGGGTGCCTGGAGACTAATAGTCTGAACAGGGCCCTGGGTGACCTGGTCTGGCTTTGAATCCAGAGGTTCCTTCCAGCCTGAATTATTCTATGACTCAAAATAGGTCCATCAGTCCCTGTTCTCCTACCACTGCTACCAGCAGTGCCCAGGGCTGTCTGGATCAGGACACATCCCATACATTTGTGTACATTAAGCCCATTTGCTCTTCACAATGGAAATGGCATTTTGATGTCGTGTTTCCGCCCTGACAGTTTTTGATCGATCTTTTGTTGAAATGCTGTCTATAGAACCGTGTGCTTGGGATGTAGCAAAGTATTCTAGAATGTGCCATTGTTTCTTTGTCATTTCACACATTTCTTCTACTTCCTTTCTCTGGATGCCATAGTAGGTATTGATTTTTCACACGTTGTGAGCTTCTGAGCTTGTTGAAATAAGTCTCTTACCTCATTTGCCCACTTGTCTAAAAAGTGGCACTGAAAGCAGAGTAGGAGCAACCACTCTTCCTGTTTAGCTCAGTTTAGCAGTCTGAAGCTCAAATGTTTGAGTTTTATTGCATCAGCTTTGAAGTAAAGTCTGTGCATGTGGGTGCTGAATGTCAGCTCGGATATTTCAGGACCTGCATGCCAGGGATTGCTCCTGTCTCTGCTTCCTCTCAAAACTGGTGATGGGATCTGTGGTTCAGCAAGTAGGGAGGTCTCCCAGATTCAGTGATGAGCATTGCTAGTGTTTCTTTCCTTTGGATCTCTCCTTCACTTCAGGATTCCAAACATTTTTTTTGCTGCTGGAAACCAGGTTTGCTGTATGCCATTGAAATATATGCAGGAGTAAGACTGGCTTTACATTTTTGAGTCAGAGCTTCCTATTTAGGTAATGTATTTGGTAGCATTTACTTGATAACAGTCCATCCCTTTGATGTCTGTTGAAATCATGACCAAACATTTCTAAAACAACCAAAATATCTCTATTAGATGTTGCCAAACTTTTGGTCCTGCTGTCAAGCCCTCTATGTACAGAACTTGCTGAAATACCCTGAGTAAACACACATACACATGGATGTATGCTACATCCATTTATTTATAGCCAAATACAAGGATATAAATGGAGATCTCTGTAGGAATATTTATGGCAGGTCCATTCCTTTCTCTGTTCATTAATTACCAGTGAAATGAGCATGATATCACATGCTCATTATTTTAAGCTGATTTGTTGTGAATAGTGATATTTGCTCTTGCTGTTTTGAAAATTTGGTAGGCAGGATTTGGGGCCTAATCTTTGCAAATAATCCCTGAGGTCACACAGTAGGATTTCTTCTCAGTCATTAGGTGACCAACCTCTATGAAAGCAAGAGAACTGCTTGAAGAAATTATTGAGATGTTGAACCTCTCTTTCTGGTTTAATGGGAAGGTAAATCCGATTTTCAGGGTATCTCTTGCTGCATAAAGAGCCATATGGTACAAAGAGCTGATCTCTTACAACTGAACTTGCTAAACTTTTGTCTTGCTGGTTCAAATTAATTTTTTGGAAGTTGAACAGGCAACTTTGGGCAAGCTTTGTGCTGAACCAGGCATTGTCTGCATAATCTCCAAGGCGGCTTAATCAAAGACTTCCCAAACTTCGTGGTGTGGGCTCCGGCTGGTTTGACAGAAAAGTGGCAGCACGTGGTGCCTGATCCAGGTCACATCCACACAGCTGGACAATTCAGCAACAATCTGATCTGAGGAACTGTGGAGCCCTCACCTCTGCAAGAGAAGGTGAGGCAGAATCCTGAAGGAGTGTAAAGAATAGAAGAGGAGCATCCTAGAAAATAAAGGGCATTAAAAATCTCTTCCTGCCTTTTCCTTTTGCACAAGAAGGAGAACTTGCATTTGGCTTGTAGATGGATCTTAAGGTGCTATAGGTTTGTTCCTCCCTGCCAGGGTGAGCAGAAGTCACCATCTGAGCTCAGTTCAGCTCGCTTTTTTTCGCTCTCCCTCCAGATTATTGCACACAGCAGAGAAGCCTCTAGAAATGTAGTTGTCGTGAGTATACTTGGTCATGTGGGCACGGTTGTTCACGCTTCGCTATACCTGGTTATGCACCAGCATATTTTTAAAAAAACCTTCCCCAAACGTAAATATTTAGCAGTGATGGTTCTAGTTTAGCTTAATTTACACTTCAAACTTTTTCCATTTAAATCTGTAGTCTACAGTCCTGTTCCTTCATTCATAAACTCAGTGCAACTGAACATGGGAAGGCAGAATTTAGCCTTTAAATACTCACTCTATAAATGAATTTGCTCTTCTCGAAATTTGCCATTATTTTAGGTAAATGGTTCAATATTTTTGAGGTTATTTTTCAGTAGGGAGTGAATATTGTGAAAAACATACAAGAGGGGAATTCTAAAAATACTCCTGGGTTACAGTCTGTGTTCAGGACGGTCTGTACCAAATTATATTCTATCTTTTTTTTTTTTTTCTTTTTAACATATAAAAACAGGAAGAAGCCTTACTGCTTCTGAGGACCCTGATAAATGTTTCTACCTGGCTTCTTCTAGAAAGATCTCTTCATGTGCCAACCAGGGGTCACTGTAACCATGGATACCTATACTCCATTTTCCCCGTGGGTTTCTGTGAAAAACTTGGTGTGATGCCCAGCTTAAACCACACTTTGTGTTAGGTAACCATAGGCTCAGTCTTTTCTTGGGTACTGTGGTTTTAAGTTTTCAACGGTTGCTCTGTGGTTTGAAAGCTGTGTTTTTAATTCCCTCTTCTCTTCTAAGCAAAGAACATGTTAAAGCAAAGTTGCTTGATAACATTTATTCCACCAAAATTAAGTCTTTTGGGAAGGATTGATTGTTGTGTGGTTTAAAACTGAAACCAAACTAAGAAACCACTTTAGTCTGGCATCACATTCAATGCATAATATCTGACATTTTACTGCATTTGGAAAGAGACTGTTGCATTCCTTGGATTTGTCAAAATGCACTTAGGAATTAAGACTTGATCTGTTTTCAATGTGTATCTTACAACTCAGTCGGAAAAGGGTTTCTAAATGCATTTTAGTAAAAAGTGGAATATTTATTTTCCATGAAGTAGGCTGTGAACCCTCCTCTGCTGCTTTGATATAGATCTACCAAGGATCTAAGTCTGGTTGAAGGAGTGGTGCAGCTCAGCTGAGGGGAGAAACTAATTATAGATTTTTCTCACCTTTCAAAAACATCGGAGGTGTTGAACAAGCAGACACAGACGAAGGAAGATACCCCATATGAGTGAGCATGAATGAGCATATGGAAATAGAAACTGCTCTGAGGGATGTGGAAGCAAAGCTCAAGAAGATCAGAAGAACCATATCAGCTCCATCAAATACTGAAAGGACTGTTAAGCCTTGAAACAGTCATTTTTTTAAAAATCTGTCAAAATCAGGAAAAAGTTAGGTGACTATTGAGTAGCAAATGCACAGCCTACATCTAAAAAGAATAACTTGGGCTTGTGTTGCTTTAGTTGTCTTATTAGCATACAAAACTTCAGAACAACCTCTGGTGTGAAGAGTATTTAAAAGTGTGGGAGTAAATAGAAAATAGAACAAAAAGGAAGTTGAATTTATAAAGGTATACATTGTTGGAGGACTACATATTAGCTTTCATTGATAATTAATTTTCTAGGCAAATGAATTACAGTAAGTTCCACTTGCCTAGACTTTAGTGAAGCATTTCATATGATGCTCTTTAAGTGCTGATTATCTTAGTTCATTAACCTAGAGAATTAATAGCATGTATTTAATGTGAACAAGGACATTTAGAAAGGAAAATTACGGTGCTGACACTGCAAGGGAACCAGTGGGCTGCAGGAAGGCCATCAGTGAGCTCTTCATTAGTGGTACCACTTACACTCACTATTTTGCATTAGCTTTGGGACAAAAAGTAGTTAACTACTGACATTCACTGCTAGTGGAAAATGAGGTGTCACTGTTGAACTGAGGATACTCTCAGCCAGAAGTGAGAAGACACAAACATATGAGCCAGTTGCAGGATGAGTCTGAATTTCTTGTATACAGCTGAGAGTGTGATGTCTTTGCTTGTTGAATGCATCGAGTATTACTGAGGGGAGAAAAAAGTACTGAAGGGACAAAGTACTATTGCTGCCAAACACAGCACTGGAAATTCATCTTCTGAAATATTTTTTACGACTCTTAACAAGAAAAACTGAATTCAAATGGGGTGGGTGAACAGAAGGATGATTGGGGTGAAGCGTAGAACAGAGAGCTGCTCCTGTGTGAAGAGACTGAAAGAGCTTCTTTTCCTTAGTTAACAAAAGGAATGCTGAAAGGGACAATGAAGCAGGATAGTAGACATCTGGGAAAGAAAAGAAATGCTGGGGCCAGTATTGGCACACAAATGGCTGGATGTAATATCATGGTGAATACACACTGTAAAAATATGACAAAATTGTTAACTGTCAGAGGGACAAGCTTTAGAAACAGTTTCCCAATAAAAGAGGATTTTAACCAATTGTCTGCTTTGCCAGATTTGTTGGGATTGTTGACCCTGTTCAGTCCCATTATCTTAGGTTCTGATCTGAAGTTCTGTTCCTTTGATAGCTGCAATATCTGTGAAAGTTGAAATATCACATATCTGATGATCACAGAATCTAAGCGTTTGTGTAACTTTCATCCTATGCATTTTTTTGTTATATTTGAAAGAGTTTTTATCTCTTTCTTTAGGGTTTCAGGAGCAATTTGAGTAGCAAGAGCAGTTTTATGTGAGATGGAAATAACTGCTGAGAGAGTGCCCTTCTGGTTACTAAAGACGAAGTAGTATTGAATAGTTCATAAAATCCTGATCTTATGATCAAGAGAGAAGAAATTTTCAGCCACAAATGTCAGATTTTAGTGTCCAACCTATGGCAGAGCTGGTGAGCAAATCTCTGTTCACCAACTGTACTGCTTGTGTCAAATATTTCTACCTTGAAAATATGGATCTTGGAGTAGCATATAAAATCAGTCACATACTGTACTGTTGCTTATTACAAAAACTCAATCAAAAACATTAATTCAGTGGTTTCTGACTGATTGTGTAAGAACCACCATTGTAGAGAAAATACAGGAATGAACAGTCATAACCACTGTTAGCCTTTGAACAGAAGTCAAACACAAAATTCAAATCTCATGAACAAAGAGACAGAAGGGCCTTTTCATCATCTGTCTTACTGCCAGTGGAAGGTGGTTTCCTCTAGGAAAGGTAGCAATCAAAGGCAAGAAGGGGCAAGTAGAAGCAAAATGTAAACATGCAGAGCCAGAATCTGGAGGTCGGGAGGAGGTCAGTGCCTGACATGGTAAAGGCAAAGTCTAATTGTGTTCTTAGACCTTGATTTCTAGGTTAGTACCCATTGAGGGAAAGGCTGCACTTTAAACACGTTGTGTTAGATATTGGGAATACACACACAGTCACAAGGCCATTGGAAAGTTGGTTTTGCTAAGTGTGGTAGTTTGGATGTTGCCAGAATATGCCTTTTAATATTAAATGTGCTGTGGGAATTGAATGTGTGTTTATGTCTGTTCTTAGAAATTGGATGTACACAATGAAATAGAAGTAATGTAGTAAAAACAACAGGTTGTCTCTACTTCTAGATAATGTCTGGTTGATTGCAGAGCACAACTTGTGCAGCTTCTTAAACCTCAGTCAGGGAGACAAGGACAAGAAATGGCAGTGAGTGTTTGACTGGCCTCGTGCCCAGTCTTTGTTGTAAAGTCCCTGGAAAGGCTCTTAGTTCTGGGTAACAAAACACTGGTAAATCTGCCTGTGATTCTTTGTAATATTCATGACACAGAAACCACTTCCCATGCAGGTAAATTCCATCTCAGAGAGATAACTTGTGACCACAGAACAGAACTTAAAAGGCAGTAAACTTCATGGTAAAGGATAAAAGGGAAACATGCAAAAATAAGACTGTATATACAATGCTTGCATGTGTACAATCATCCCAGAACAGCTTGTCCAACAGAAAATATCATGCATGAAACAACAGAAGGAGGAATATCAGCTCAGTTATTTACTTGAAAGTGCTAGAAACAGAGATTTCAACTCCCTAAGAGCCAGACTAACTTATGCATCTGGCTTTTCAGAAAAGTAATGTGGTCAATAATGACAGGAATATGAAGCCAAGCACAACTTGGATCCTGCTGTTGTTCCCAAGGTGGAGAAATCACCTTGAAGTGAACAGCTATTTACTGTGGAATGGGGGCTGCTTTGGGAAGAGTCAGGTTAAACAGTGGAGGGAGGGAGGAGTAGCAAAGAGGGAAAGATGAACAATAAGTTCAGAAGAAGCAAATAAATAGGAACAGAGACAGCGGGGTCATTGAGGGACAAGAGCATGAAAAGATGGTGACAGATGGAGTTGATAGTCCCTCTCTTTTATTTTCAGTTGTCACATAACCATAGAAGAGCAACCTTATCCTGGTGCACAGGAAGAGGTGAAGATTTCTCAGTCAAGGAGCAGGTCTGTTTGAATTGCTGCAGGCTGAGCAGAATGACAAATGAAAATGGAGAGGAAAATGGGGGCCTTAGGGGAAATTTGTCCTAGCTCAGTACAGACAGGGATAGTACCAGATTCACAGACTTATTTATCATCCAGGGGAAAAATAACAAGAGAAACTAGAGAAAATAATGGACTGACTTACACCTTATTTCTATAAGAAATATTTTAACTACAAATAGGCAAACGCAAAGTTCTTTATTAATACATGTTGGTGCCTTTCTGCTTGTGTCTATTTTAAAAAGAAAGGGATGCAATGCTTGTGAAAGTGTAAGACTGGGAGTTTTTAAGACAAGACCTGTTTTATTCCAAGTGCTAGTAGGGCACGATGAGTAGAAGTCAAATATGTATGATTTTATCATTTCCATCTCTTGCTGTTAAATAACTCTTTATCTGTTTGTCAACCATGTGATTATTAAATAATTTTAAATGTATTTTTATTTCTGTCAAATAACAATTTTCTTTTTCCTACCACTAACCAGGAAACATTTGTGGGTTATTCCTCTGGTTTCCTGTGTGGCTATGGACAAACACACACACACACAGAGTCTCTGCCCTAGGAACTGGGGAATGGTGTGGAGGGGACAACTCTCCAGTGTAACAGTGCACAGCCTGTAGCATGTTCCCCACTGAACCACACGACAGAGATCCTCCAAGGACCGAAATACCCCCTCAACAGCTCGCCAAAGTAGTGGTTTATTTGTTCTGATGACAGGAGTTCCAGAGATGGAGGGCTCTATTTTTTGGAAAGCAGGGCTGTAACATCCCTGAGAGTCCCACCAGGCTCATTCCCAACCACGAGGACCCACCTACAGAATAAAAAGGGTTTATTTAGTTCTGTCCCTGCCATGGTCAGTGCGGTGTCACTCAGGTCGAAGTGTAAGATGGGGCCACTTGTCCATTAGGAAGTGGAATGACACCACTAATTCATTTTCTGTGGACTACAAACCAGCTGCCAGACAGTAATAATTTTCAGTCACTGCTGACCTGGGGTAGATTTAACAAGTGACCTAGAAATGAAAAGCTGGGTAGGCAACTGCAAATCCCTTGAGTTATTTGAAAAGGCATGCCTCTGAAAGATTTAGAAATGTATAATTTAGTAAGGGACAGACAGTAGGCTTTAATTAATATGCTTGCATTTTCCTAGGTTGGATTTTCTTTTACAATTTACTTGACACTGTCATTTGTATCAGTAAAGAATGGATGAGAAATATTATTTCCTAAGAATAGTTATGTTTTGTATCAATTTTACATGAAATTAAATTAACTCATGAACAGGAATGTAATACAGAACCAAATTCTTGGAGGGCAGATTTGCATTTCTGAAAATGAGCAAAAATGCTACGAGTAAACACAGTGCATTTGAAATCAGTAAAATACTTCTTTGATTGTCCCTGTCAGGAGAGATGCCCAGGAGTGAGTAATGAGACTGTTCGGGGCAAGGGCCTGGCCAAAAAGACTGACACTGGGCTCTGAACAAACATGAATAACAGAGGGCTAAATTATAAAATAATGAATGGCCTAGAGAAAACAGAGGAGGAGCTTATTGTCTTCTAATTTTACAAGACTAAAATAAGGGGACTCAGTGAACTCAATATAGCAGTGACCTCCTGCTCCTTTGGCTGAGGAAGTCACACAGCTGGTGTGGCTGAGGACAGTGGCAGGGAGAGGTCACTGCCCTGTGTTGTGTGTGTGACCTTCAGATGCCTGAACCTTAAAATGTACAGAGATTCCAGAAAGGAGAAGATGCTTATTTGAATATTGTATATATGCAGAGCTGCTACAGTCAGTAATTTCTGCTCCCATAGCCATAAGTTTCAGGCAGAAAAGGGATAGATGACTACTCACTGTTTTCACCTGGTAGGATTAGTCCCTGACATTTCAGTTCCCTGAGTTGCTTCACTGTGGAATTTGGAGCCCATACAGTGGTGGGATTATATTGCTAGGATCAAGACTGACATTAGAGGGACAAGCCATTAGATCTTCTTACCAGTAATGTGAAAATGCATTTTGAGAGATTCGTGGGAAATATAATGGCTGGCATGGGGGGGGAAAAGCAAAACATTTGTCAGCTGGGGGGATGGGGTGGTTGTGCTTTCCCTGCTGGCCACTGACAAATGAAGGTAATATGTGCTAGGGCCTAATGTGGTGTAGAAATTCCCATATTTCTATTGCCATAAACCACAACATTTTATTTTACCTAGAGAGAAACTCCACTGCAATCCTTGCTACACAGAACTTGTCAGTTGAGACTCCAGGGGTTTGATAATGGCTCTACTTTTCATGTGCTGGATGACTCCAGGCAAACCATTTCCCCAGCACTGCAGCAGCTCGATGCTCCTTGAAAAGGGGAGAGCACAGTGTGTGTGCTTGACTCCAGGAAAACCTTAAATACTAGAGGATCTCATACCTATGGGTTGGGTTAGGAGATATGCATGATAAGTTAATGTTTCTTCGGTCAGGTTGGTGGTTTTCAGAGAAACAAACCCAAAACCAACCAAAAACACAACACCCAACTTTGGGTTTGATCTGTTGATAAAGGTGACCTCACATCACCTTACCTTGACTGTAACAATACAGTGCCTAAGGAGAGGAGGAGCCACTAGTGTGGCCTTCCTGACCCTCTGTCACAGCTGCAGATCCCCTTCTGTCCCCTCAGTTTGCTACAAGGCATTACTCCCCAAAGGCTGACCGTGCACACCTTTCACCTCTACTAAATCAGGGTGATCTGTTGTCTCATTCCACGTCTGCCATGGTACTATCTTCTCATTTTCTGAAACTGCAATGTGTACAAAATATTTTTCTTTTACTTCCAGACAGCAAGAAACTTTTAACCATATTTTGGGCTGTTTGTTGGAAATATTGAGCTTTGCAGTTTTGCCCATCGATGCTGAGGTTGCTGACCTCTATTGAAAGAGCTTGTGGGAGGGATGCTGAACCATTTTTGTCTTCTGCACACCTCGATTTTGCTCTTGACGTTGACAGTTTCATAGTTCCAGTAGGATAGAGCTGTCATCAAAGGACGTTGAGATCACACAGCATGAAATGGTCCCTCCTTTAAATGACACTAAAGGAGAGTTTTGGACATGGGAAACAAATAATTTAACCAAACTGAATGCCCTGAGGAGAGGAATGGAGAGGACTGAACATGCAGAGGATGGTGGACTTTCAGAGGTTTGCACTGGTTTGAAGATTTAATGAAATATGCTTCTGAACATTGATTATACATGTAGACATGAAAAAATTGGACTCCTCAGATCATTACTCTATGAATTTCTATAGTAAAGTTCCAATGAATTCATGAAGAATTGTTCTTTTACTGATCAAGGCAGAAAAGGTTTTACTAACCATGAGTTCATTGATAGAACATATATACCTTTTACTTAAGCTTCGATTATGGTTTTAGTATAGAATGTCTGCAATCCAAATAGAAATACCTGTGTCTGAGGTTAGAAGAAATATTTGCCTGGAATAAGTCCTCAAGCTAGGAGGGAATAAATTCATAACCTGGGCAGAACCCCCCTTTTGTTTGCTGTATACATCCAAGCTGAAGGAGTTTGGAGTTAATAGTGCCCATCTATTGTTGCTTGCAAAGGGGGTTACTCATCAGTTGGTTAGGGAAAAATTCTGAGGTTTCTCATTAAACAGAAATATGGACATTCCCTCCATAGAAATGAATAGAAATGAATTAAAAATAATGAGGACCAACAAACAGAGCAGGGCTGACATGCAAGCAATGAATTCAGAATATAGTTCAATGAACTGGACCATGGGTGAGTATCTCTTCTCTTAAACTCTGAAAATTAAGAAACATCAAAACAACTTCTGATAATCCTCTCAAATAAGGCTTAAATTCCTGCAGTGATCCCTTTGCTGAAGTAGCTGCTTTGTGTAACAAAGAGCCTTATACAAGGGCTCCCTGAGGCAGGAAGATAGGCAGGATGCAGGCTTGGAAGTTTGCTGGCCCAGTCAAGACTTTTTATAGCCTTGGGCTACACGGCACCAGTTCATTTGGGGAACTGTTTAACTGACTTTTGGTTATACAATGTTCCTCTCTCTGAGTTTGACTGAAAGCTCTTGGTTACACCAGTTGGCATCACTGTAGTGCTTCTGAAACAACAATGAAGCTGAAATCAGTAAATCAGTGTTGCAGGTACAAACGTGGTGAACAGAAAGTGAAATCGAGTTTTTGAGCAGTTTTTCTTTTCCTCTTGCTGCGGTTGCCGTGATTTCTTTGTAAAGCAGTAATAACCACTACCAGACTACTCAACTGCAGCTCCACAATAAACCCCCCCCGTTCCTCCCCCTGCTCCTCACTCTCAGCCCTCCATCCTGAAAAATCCCCTCCAACTTACCATTTCATTCTGAAAGCAGAAGGAGCTGCACGTTAGACCAACGTGTTTTCTGGATGTCCAGTAATTACTGAATACATTTCTATTGTCAACTGAACTTCTGTGTAGAACTGAGACCCATCAGTGTTTCCTTTCATTTGTGATGTCCCCATGTTGGTGTCTCTGAGAGGTCCATAAGAACACGCTGGAGTGTGATGTTTACAAGCATCTTGTGTCACTTTTTTGGGAAGCCCACACCACATATGACCAGTGACTGTTTTAGGAACACTCTGCAACTAGAACACAGTAAATCACCACTCAGAAGGGAGGGCTCAGATCTTACATTTCTAACTTAAGAGGTTGTAACTCACATTAAAAATGAGAGAGCAAAGTTAAAATGCAAAAAAAAGATGAGCAACTTCTTGCAAGAACCTAGACGATACATTGAATTTTATAAATATACAAACTAATAATTGTCATCTTTAGCAAAACTTTAACCTATTGCCTTCCTAAAAGGAGATGTGTTGCATTCTGAGAGTAGAGATTTGAAAGGGAAAGAAAGCTGCTGTGAGCAGGTTCTACTTCCCTTCACTTAACAATTGCAGACCCACAGGCCTGGCTCATCTCTAAAAATAAAGCCTTAATGTGGTGTCAGAGGAGAGGAGAAAATGCCATCACCCTGCCACAGGTGGCACCCCAGTTCCTGTGGTTGCTGGTGGGTGTCTTCTGTTCATTGACACAATCCAAAGGCAGTTGGTCCCATCAATTGATCTGAAACTTCCTGCACTCTGGTGCTTTTCTGGTTCTTACCTCAAGGCTCTTTTGCGTTTGCTTTCAACTTTAGATGAAAACTGATTTGGACTTATCCCTTAAGCTGAGTATTTCTAGGTGTAATTTATATTAAAGATTTTTTTTTTCCTCTTGAACAATAGTAGAAACAAATATTGTACAATCAATTCTCTGCCAGAGAAATCTTTGTTAAAACAATATTTTCTCTCTCCAAAAAGCTGTGCTTTTTTTACCTCTGTTTTTCAGAGGCATAAGAGGCATGTGGTAAAAACCAATCTGTTTCCTTGGGGGAACACATCCAGCTCAGTCTTCTCACTGCACAATGTCTGTGAGATACATCCCCAGAAATCTTGGCATCACATGTGAGTGGATGCAGGGCGAACACGAGCACAGCAGCTCAAGTGGTTTTTATGGAGTGGTGCTCTCCTCTAAGCCACTGCACTGATCAGGAGGAAGTAACTCAAGCCTAGAGAGCCTGAGTTACATGACAATGCACACTCAGAAACAGATCTGGTGACATGTTTGCACAGCAAAGTATGCAACTAAAGCAAGCTCCACAGGCAAATCCTTCTTTTTTTCTCTCAAGTAATGATGCATTAATAGAGAATCAAATGTATTTTTTTTGTATCAAGAAAATTTCAAGTAGATATCTGTAGCCCTGTTTCAGCTACAGGCAGCAAACGGGGTGTTGTGCAATAATTATTGAAGCAGGTAAGAGATTTCAGATCTCACAGGCCTGACATGGCAGGACTCTGAATAAGAACCTACATTCCAGCAACATTTCCTATTGCAAGATTTCCAAGATTTTGATGAGAGCTCAGAACAAAAGCCACTCTGTTCCTCCTGGGGTTTGCGTCAACCAGTTGTCTTATTATTCCTGATGCTCTGCCAATTACATTGTAGGCTTGGAGAAAGGGATGAAAAAGCAGCTTTTCTCCTTTAAAGAGATTTAAACTTCAAAATCTTGTTACTGTGACTCTTGGTTGCAGAAGGCAAGCTGAAGTGCCAGCTAGAGAGCACAGCAGAGGTACTGCTGGCAACATTTGTACAAGGTTCCACATAATGGCATTCCTGTAAGATGACCTTAAGGTTATAGATGTTCCCATAAATTATACATTATTTTTTTTTATGGATAGGAGTGGAGTACAATGGATGGGATTAGAAACAAATCCAGCATGACAAGCAATCTTTATTTTCTAGATTTCTTCAATTTTCAGGCATTCCGTAATTTTTGAGTGCTTGGATTTGCAGACTTAAAATTATGTTTAACATATTTCTGTTGCAAATATATTTAATTTGGTTGTTTGCAACAGCCCTAAATATTAAGGCAATGCAAAGAGCTACAGTCTTGCATGCATTAACTGTGCTTAAAGAGTGTGTGCTGAGGAGACAGGCTCTGAAGTCCCAGGAACTACAGCTAGAGTTTTTTAGAGGAATTTGCTTTTGTACTTGTATGTCTGGAATAACCAAACAGGCTCCCAAGAAAAGCAGCAAAATTCCCTGGAAGCCAAACAACCAGGACACTGTACACTAAACATGTTTATTTCTTATCTTACAAGCGATGGGTACAACACAGGTTTTGAAATGTTTGTCTAACAAAACAACAAACCTGCAGCTTAGTGATAAAGAAAAGGCACAGGTGCCCTTTAGATGTCTCCTAAAATAGTAGTTTTTCCTTGTTTTCTGTGCTACTGGAGTGAGAAATCTTGATCTATCCATAGGCCTTCGTTTGAGTTTTCTACAGGTTAAATTTCTCAGGATCTCACCAGTTACTTCATAATAGACTCACTATTTTATTGAAAGATATTTTTTGCAGTCGTTAACTAACCTCCACTTAATCAAGCCTTCTATTTAAAGAGTCCTTAGGGAAAAAAAATCCACTGATTTCCTCCATTTTTAAAATCAGTTTTTTAAACCCCTTTTGATAACTTTACTAAGGCAAAATTGCCACTGAACATGCTCAATACAAAGGGATTAATTCTGGATTCAACTACATTTTCTTAACTAAAGCTTTCAGAATTTCATTATTATTATTGCTACTAATCTTGATTGCCTTATAAGTTCACAATCTGTACCAAAACTTGATATTTCAAATGCTCAAATCCATGCATATCATGGTCTGAACCAGCACCAACTAGAGAAGTTTTGAGTGATTTTGATCCGATGTAAGAAAGTTTTTCTCAAATTTTCTGCATGTGGGCATTTGGAATTGTTGGTATTAGTAACACAGTGTCTGAGACATTCTTGAAATTTTAGCATTTTTCACTGAGAAAACTATCCAATATAACAAATGAAGTTTCCCTCAGTTTATGTGAATTTTACAATTTTTGTTACTAATACTGTCCAGACTCAGAAATGAAACTGAAAGCTGGGTCGTGGGAGAAACAGTCATGTGGAGTCAGATCTCTTTTTCCCAGGACCTAAACTGAAACCACACCAAAGCATGGAACTCTGAAGACAATTTCCCCAAGAAAAGTCCTGGGGGTAGCAGGAGGTGAGACAGATCCACAGACCAGTGACAGAGCTGCAAATACAGCCTTGGTCAAAGATACCTTTGCATCTACTTGTTAATTTATGGCAATTTTTTTAAATAGGAGTTGCTTATTTAACACATATTATTTCTTTATATGTATATATCTACAGCTGCATTTTTTGGCAGGACCATGTTCTTTTATAGTACACATTTTCTATGTAACATAGAATTAAGGAATTAAATTAAGGAAGAGAGATTCTGACAACTGTACAAATGATAATTTTACGATCTGATATCCCAAATACCCACAAGGATCAACAAAAATCAGACAAATCCCAGTAGGTTGCCCCACCAGTAGTCACAAGGCTGATCTCAAAATCACTTACGTGAGATCATGGAAATATGAAAAGAATTTTAAGGATAGCAGAAGTTTTGATATGCTTTTTGAATCTTTGCACTGCTATACAAAATAGCAGAAGGGAGCAAAGAAACTGGTTTATTGCTGCAATAAATTAACCTAAAAGAAATATTTAGAAGCCATGGGTCTGAATCATAATGTTGGTATTAATGATACAGGAAGGCAGCGGTCCTGGTGTGGTACTGCAAGTTTATAAAATTGAAATGTCATGCTCAGGCTGTATTTCATAGATGGGAGATAAATGGGACTACATGTCATGAAATATGAGGGACCAACAGAATCTGGTATGAGCACTTTGTGAAATTATAAAGGTTAAAAAATGTTATCACAGTAGAGAGGATACATCATAATTAAATCTAGGGAAAATGAGGTATTTGCAGAGTTTATTTCATTACATTGGCCTTTTTATCATACACTGCTTAAAATGTGTTGTTGAGGACTGGCAGAGGGCATGCTGCAGGAAAAAATACCCAAGGGAAAGGTTTTGCTCCGAGACCTTATTCAGTGGAGAAAAAGTGTGCTAATGGTACTGAACCCTTGTGTAGCATTTTATTTGTTTGTATCCAGATGCTCCAACAACAAACCCATATCTCTGTTTTACAGAGGGTGAGATGGGGGCACAGAGATTTATCTACCAGGGCCATAGTGGAGATTATGAAGTCAGGAGCAGAGCTGACAGGAGACTTGAGATCTCTTTAACTCCATCTCAGGACAACACAACGGGTATGTATTTATATATTTTTAAGTGGCTACATTCACTATCATATCTGACACTCTCCAAAGACAAGTTCAGCTATCTCTTGACTGCACAGCAATGCTCCTTTCTGCTGTAAATTTTGATAGCGATAATTATATTGCTGCAATTAACTACAGGCAATTTTGCTGAAGTAACAAGCCAGGTTACAATTCCATCGAGTTTGACAGGAACCTTTCGGGGACTGGTGTGGGGTCAAGTAAACCTCCTCCTCCTCTTTTTGTTTTTATTATAGTTACTCCTTGTTTAGGTAGTGTCTGCAACGTTCTGGGCAATTTCCCAACATAAAAGAAGGCAATATTTCCTTCCCTAAGAGGTTACATGATTAAAAAAACAGACAAAAAGATAAAGAGTAGAAAAGGTCAGAATATAAACCATTACTGTTTTAGCATCTTGTCACTTTTAGTGGGTTTACTGAGTCACTGAGTGATCTCTGAGAACCCCTGTCTGGCCATAATCCACCTAAAAGAAGGCTCATCCCATTTTTAATAATTTAACTCTTTGTGTGCAGAAAACTGTTGCCCATTCTTAAGAAAATCATCTTTTTTTGCCCCAGCTGTTGATTTGGGAGGGCACCATGCAAACCCTCATGTTTAAATAGGGTTTAGACATGGAGCTCCTGCTGAAGGTGATCCACCCTCTATAGAACTTCTATGATCTGCACATACTGGGGGATTTTTTAGTGTGTGGGTGGGTGATAATGTATTAAAAACACAGATCAGTGCACAGGGTAAAGCTGCACATACAAGTAATTGGTAATAATCCAGTTCATAGTAAGACTGCAAAAGAATAACACATTAAGAAGTCAAATGCTACAGATATTAGTAATGGGACAGATTGTCCAAGAAGGCTTTTAAATCCTCAATTCAAATCAAATTTAGGTCTGTATCTACCAAATGTTACTGTTTCATTGTTTATCACAAGACCTATAATAAAGACATTTACCTGTCTTTGTTTGTCTGCCTACAGCATGAAAGTTAGGACTACAATAAAAATCTTGTTTTAGCAGACTTCACAGATGCCTTTAATTTACTTTTGACTGCCTGTGGACACTTGGAAACTCTTAATAAGTCTTTTTGGGAAATTCCACCTGCATATAGAACCTCATCAGATGGATTATCATTCCTACAAGCACTATATTTAGGTTAAAAAAATATGTGTTTATAAACTTCAAGCATAGAACAAGGCCAGAACCAGTGATCAGACTTCTGAGCTTAATGGTTCTGTAAATTCAGAACTTAATTATTTTGATATTATTAATGAATATATTTTCATCTAGGATGATGTTAGTTACCCACATTACCTGTCTAATGTAAACATTAAACCACTTGATAATGGTATAAGTAAGTTAATTAGCAAAAGCTGTTCTTCCTACATTATTTTGTTGCCTTCTCATCTTACAACACACATTAGAACACAGATAAAAACAGAAGCAGCATGAAATAAACCTCAGAAAGGAACATTATTCTTATCATCACAATACTGCACAGATAAAATCTAACAAACACCAAAGACTGGAGCAGGGGAATGAGGATCTTCCTAATTGCTTTATAAGCAGAGTTAGCAAAAAATACGTGATAAAAAATGTACTAATTAGGAGCTCCAATGCTGGGTTAAAAATGCATAAACATTTAAAACAATCAGGTAAGAAAAATACTAAAGAAAAATTAAAAGGAGAATGACAACATTTTTATGATGAGTTTTTCTTTAGATCATATTTCTCATGTGAACTAAATCTTTGTAGATTTGAAATACATTTCGCAAAATTAGTGTTTTGCTGAAATTTGTTTTATTTTAGCTGTTCCTTCTTGTACATGAAGATCTGCGTGGACTGGGGCAATTTCCAAAGTGGAATTAAAATTGGTCTTTTAAAATATTGCAATTGCCTGTTACAGACTGCCAGTTTTTTGTTCTTTTTTTTTTTTTCCCTTCTATCTAATGCTGAGGTTTCACAAACAATTTATGTGAGGGTCAACTGTAGATTGTCAGAGAAAGAGGTGTTTACAACTCTTTAGAAACTGGCTGCAAAGTAAGTATTTTCAGTGTTAGTTTTCAGCAGGATCAGTGAGCTGATCTTGTTTATCCTTTGGCTGGATGATCTCTAGAGCCCGCACAAGGGAAGTGGTGGGAACAGGCAGCTGGAGATAAAAGGAAGTTGGATTGCCCTGCTCAGGAGCAGTCTTAGATCAGCTTAAATTGACTGTGAAATCTCACTTTTAGTAGAGAGGGAAATTTGCTGATTTGCAGAGCAAGGACAGTGGCACTGATGTCTGAATTCTGTCTTACGTGGGTTTAGATTCACAGGAACTTTGTTGAAGTGAGTGGGCTTAAAATAATAGGGAAGTGCTAGGAATACTTTTAGAGTTAGGAAAATTGTTATACCCATCAAAAGAAACATGTCCATTTGTTCAGTGATATATAAAAAGGCTTTTTGATTCCTTTCACGTCTGCCTTTACAGGCTTCCCATTTAGGCCCAGGTTCTGACGGGGCTGTGGGATCTGCCCTGACTGACTTCTCCCTTAACCTCTTTACTTAAAACATCAAAAAAACCCCCACGGAAATGTGTGTAGCAACTTTCTCAATGCCAGGCTGTAGATCTATCAAAATAGATATTCTCTTAATGCTTATGTCTGTGCTCTACTGATGCCTCTTGGCCTTAGAAACTTCTTGGAGAGAACACCACTGTATTTTTTATTTCAATAGGTGGGTCTTACCAACTTACTGTCAGGGCAGAGGGGGCACCAACAGCCCTTGGTGGTTCTTGTCAGCCTCCATGGGACCTCCACCACCCCACCCATGGCACAGGACCCCATTTCAGCTCTTCAACTGTATCACAAATCAATATCCAAAACAGAAAAAAAATTGATATTCTGGTGGTTTTCCCTTGTTCTTTTAATTCTGCCGTCTCATGGTCCTTCTGGGGAGATGTTTTACAGTCATTCTGCATTAAACTAAATGCATATTTATCACATTCATTACACAAATTACAACTGGCCAATCAATAGTTATCTGATACAACTATTTCTAGCAGAAAAGAAATTAAACTGATCAGTGGGCAATCTCTGTGGTCAGTGAAGTTTAATACTTAATGAAATTATTGAAATGTTATTACTGTGGGATTGATTTTCTTATTAAAAGTTACAATTGAAAGCATAATTTGTGCTATTTTGATTGGGTTTCTCTTTAGACACAAATCTGTACTTTATCTTAGAAGAGATTTTGCACACACTGATATTTCACACAACTCTCTGCTTGGAGCAGTCTGAGATTTCTTTTTGTTGTTAAGTGGGGGAAGATTCTTTTTCTGTCACTCATCTTCGAAACAGAGGCAACACTTGAGTGAGAGCTTCCCTGTCACCTTCTCGTGTCTCCTTTTGTTTATCTGACACTGTTGTGAGACATTTGGAACCCTCCAGCTCAATATAAAACATTTGCTTGGCAGGTTGGGCCTCCTCTTCCTTTGATGGGGACAGCACATGTGAAGAAGGGTTGTTGGACACATCTGATCTCGTTCTCTGTGCCTGGGTAGCTCAGCTTTCTCATTTAATAACTTATAAGAACTCTTCTCCCTGCCCTTGAAAAAGAGCAGCTCCAAACTCTGTCTGCTCAAATCAGAGCAAAATGCCCTACTGCTGCTGTTGTCTAAACAGTGTTGTTAAATACTTATTACTTCACATTTATGCTCACTCTTTGTTTTCTGAGTGGTCTTTGCTGGGATTTGAAGCTCCTGAGGATTGTGCTTTGTGCTATGCACATGCCCAGGAATAGTCTGTTCCACTTCAGGTACCACAGCTCAAGCAAGACCTGTTCTCTGTAGTTAGCAGATATTAACTTTTAATTTATACCCAACTTCATTATCTGGAAGGATACAGAGAGAAATAAAATAAAGAAGAGTGTTTGAGATCAAAACCGTCAAAAAATTCAGCAGTGCATATACACACTTGGATATTTATTCATTCTTTGTGAGGGAGAAGGTTGCACAAAGCTGCTCAACTCATGAAAAATGCCATCAGAGTTTACTTTCAATAGGATTTATATAGATGCACACCTGCAACTTGAACTGTTGTTGCTCACTGCATGGAAAATTACCTGTTTCCATTGTTTTGAGTAGGCAAGTCTGTAGCTGGCCTCTTGCAAATTACCTTTTCCTACTCTAAAGGTGAGCAATTTGCCTGGCACTGTTCTTCAGCCTACAGGTAGCAGAACTGCTGTGGTCCCAGTCCATGGAAAGCAGCATTTGGAGAGACTGGGGGACAGAGTAAATGCACTGAGAGCTTGTTTGCACATCTGCTAGTTATTGGTCAATAAGTAGCTCCATTTGGTCAAGTGATGGACAGGCATGTTTTCATAGTCTGAAGATGCTGGGTTCAAATCAAGCTGGCTTGTGGAAAAAACCCGTGATTTTCCTTAAGAATCTCAACAGGGGCTGTGTTCCCTGCTAGCACAGTGCTGCATGGGGAGGGCTCTGTGTCACAGGAGTGCCACTGCAACATTGCTGAGGGGAGAGTTTGTGGGAAAGGATACCGGGATGGGGGTGTGGAGGTGGAAAATCTGGGTGCAGGTAAAATACTCTTGCCACTGAGGGGCCCAAGGCCACAGGGAGAAGTGACTGCGAGTGGCCTGGGAGAGATGTCTGCAGCACACACTGCTGTGAAAGGGGGTTTGTTCTGATACTTTGTACATTAGGAGAGTAGAATAATATTCACTGCTTTTTTGAGATATCACAAAAACTGGCAGCCTCCAGAGGTCTAAGGTAAGTGTATGTAAATACATGTGCATGGGTAGGGATAAATGGCAAACCATACTGTCTGTGCTTGAGGGTGGATGGTGAATCACAGTGTATGATGGAACTATGTGGTATCTCAGTGTGTGCAAAAAGCCTGCCCTTAACTATACAATAACACTGAATTATGTCTAAGCCACCCTGCTTCGAAATCAAACATTTCTGTTCATGTAGAACACTCTATGCACTGACCTGAGATAACTTCAATAACAGACAGGTCTGGAGTTGTCCCTCTGTGCCCCCAGCAGTGCTGCACCAAGACACTGTGCAGTGTAAAGCTGATACAACATTCACCTCTGAGATCCATGTTCTGTGCTCTTCATGCATCCAGATCTTTAGAATTAGAAAATCACGATTAGAAAATGCTGCAAATACTAGAATAGAACTAGAATGCCTGATTTACCCAGCAAAAAGCTTTTCTTTTTCCCCAGAGTGATTGTTAGTAACTTATTGTGACAATTAAACACAGAGGATAATTATTATTTTCCCTTTCTAAGCACCTCTAATCCCTTTATGCCAAACCAGGTGAGATACAGAACATTCTCTATTAATTCTCCCTGATCTAATCTGGGACACAGATAAGGCACATTTGACTGGTTCTGTTAACCTTCCCTAGGAAGAGGAAAGATGAGTCTCAGGAGAAGAATGAGCAAATTGAAATTGCAAATTCAGGAAACAGTATTGCAACTTCAATTACTTGAGTGAGGAAACAAATTGAAGCTGTGTCACAATTTAGGTTGCAAAATGTAAAAACACGGAGCATAAGTAAAACTAAACCTGTCATTAAATCCATTTATCCACTGTGACAATGTTGTTCATTTTTTTCCCCTGTAGTAGATTGTAGTCTTTTTTAATCTTAAGGGGAATTGTGCACAAGAAGGGTTTAAAGCACTGTAAATATATCAGAAAAGTTTTACAGAAACCACAGAAACTCTACTAATTGCATTTATTGAAAAATACAAAGCTAACATTTCATCGGGATAAACTAAATTTCACTGCATATTTACTGAGATATTTTCCAGCATATTCATTTGCCTTAATATGATCTTCAGTTTGTTTCACATTTTAAGCTCAACCTGAGCCCTTGCAGCTTTAAAATGATTGTTAGTCCTTGAATATCCAACTTAAGAATGCAGTGTTTGGCTTTCAAGATTTGCCCATCTGTATTTTCACTACTGATCAATGTGTGCTCAGGTACCAGTTTATCCCACATGTCAAACTCTCCTACTCCTGCCTTGTGTTTCTCTCCATGCTATTGCATCACCAAACAATGCAGTTCAGCGTTGTCATAACAAAATTAATAGCAACTAGTGGCAGTAAAGTTGCCTTGGAAGAATGGGTCCATCATCCTAGATTAGCATACAAATTCTCAGAATGCAAAATGCTACATTATCTTCAAAGTGCAGACCCAAACCTATGGGTTTTGTATTTACAAAATATTGATGGCAAATGGAACTTCACTCATTTCTATTGTAGTTTTTGTGTTTCCTTGAAGAGCTTTGACATCTGTTGGGAACAAAATTGTTACTAATGATGGTGGCATGGGATAATGACCTCTGTGGAACCAGTAACTATTAACAGAAATAAAGCTTTTGGAAAGCTTCTGAATTCATGTGGTTTGCAGCAGTGATAGCTGGCAGGTGAATTAACAGCATTTTTCTAGGCTTTCAAGTGTTAAAACCATTTTTATACAGAAATTGCCAAACCCAAGATGAAAAGAAGTATTCAAAAATAAGTAAGCTTTTTAAAATTCTTGCCTTTTATTTCTGTCTTTCCTGTTTCAGTCTTCCTTTTCCCACATGTTGCAATTTAAAAGAATTTGTCCACGTTTCAACAGAAATTAGTCCAACAAGACATATTGTGTGGATGTGTGGATGTGCTGAAGCTCCCTTGGCTCCGGGAGGCCAGCAGAGCACAAGTAAGGTGAACATGGACTTGATTGCCACTCCTTTAACATGGTTTAATATTTTTTGAGATTCATTGTAATGAAGAAGGCAAGGGAATAAACAGGAGAAGTTGGAAAGCAAAAAAAAAAAAGCAAACAAGATTAAAAAGGAACTTCAGAGAAAAAGTCCTCTGAGCAAGATCTGTGGAAAACACCAGTGTTGTTTGTGTGGTGAAGTGTCAGATCAGCTGTGAACTATTGCGGATGTTTGACAATGCAGAGTTCACCTTCTGTGTCTGCAGCTCCAGAGCCTGGAGTTCTGCACAGAAGTATTTTATGGAGGATAAAATAGTAGAAATATTTTATATAGGGTGAAGTTCGTATCAACCCTTCTTTCTCTATAGACATAATGGGAATGATAGTTATTTTGGGGAGACAGAGGCTAAAATTACCTTTCAGGTTTTTGAGCACAAGGCTGTGGGACAGTTTGTAGCAAAGGGAGGTTGGTTATGGAACAGAAGGATGTAGAGGAGTCCTAAAATGAAGCTGGAACACATAGATGGTGGTTAGACTTATTAAATTGTCAGGAATATAGGGATGAATTATAGTCCCAGATAAATTAAATGTGCATGAAATTGAATTTAAAACTTCCATTGTTTCCTGCAGAGTGGAATCAGGACTATTTGAGTGTATCTGGTGCAGAACCAAGGTGCTTCTGGGATTCTGTGCAGATCTAGATCAGGGCTCTGGCAACCACCAGCTGCTGGGATGGAAATCTCTCCCTTTGCTTCAGGAGTCTTATTCCTGACCTGCAGAGCTGCCCCTGTGTCAGGTGCCAGACACCTTCTGCACTGGCTTGTTCTGTCCCTAAGGGAAGCCTTTGCTCTGTGTGGGCACAGAGAGTTGTCTCTGCAGTGTTCGTGCACAGATGTGGTCCCCAGGAGGTGACAGCAACAGCCCCAGTGCAGTTGCTGGGGAAATCGTTGGGGACTCTGATGCAAACAGGATGTGAGATGTTTCTGGATGTGGCTGTGAAGGCTTTGTGTGAGCCCGTGGAAGGCTCTAGAGCTCAAAAAGGCCAAGAGGCAGGTCCCCAGAGAGGTAGAAAGTGCTTTACAATGGAGTGTCAGAGGAGCAGAAGAAAGTGCAGGGACTCCAGCAGTACTCTGGGAGCTGAGAGGGAACTGAAATCAAGGCTTAGGAAACTAAAGAATAAAGATATCAAAACCCAGGGCTTTTGAATGGCCTAGTTAAGAGAACCTCGGGGAGTTAGACATCCTGTCAGAGTTAGTGTTCAGTTTGTAGTGGACATATAGTGTTTATGGAAATGTATGCAGATGGATTGGCTCCTTGAACACTGTTGGGAATTTATCAACAATTCTTTGCTCTGTTTCTCTATAAACATTTATATTATACGTTCTTTTATATTTTATTCCTCACAATGACATTTGGCTTTGCCAAATGTATCTCAGAGGAACTTTATTATTTTTGTATTGTTTGTGGTATGAGCATGAACTTTGACTTCCTGCCTTCCAATTTAGTTTGGTGTCTAGCTTTTTGCTGTCTGGGTCACTCATGTTACAGCTGGAGCTTCCTGTTTTCAAACCCATATCAGCCAACCATGTAAACCTGAGGGTCAGCTCGTTCAGAAATGATGCATGATTCCAGTCACTTGTTTGCTGAAATAAATTAGATTTACGTAATGAAAGCTGTCAGGTGCTGTATCAATCTTCTGCACTAGTCAAAGTACTTCCTTATTTACAATTCTTGTTTCTTGATGCGCAACTCAGCCACTCAAAAATACGTTATTTCACTTAGAGGACAACTGAAAACTTCTTTCAGACAAAATTCCTGTTGAATTTTGTCAGCCTGATGCAAAAAACTTATTCATAATGAAAGTTAAGAGTATTCTGCACGTAAAATCTTGGATGAAATAGTAATAATTTGAGTTTAATTGCACACTCTGTATCACAAGTAAGGATGTCCACCTGTATATGGGTATTATCCCCTCCATCCAGAAGAGGAAGGGAGAATGAAGGGACATTCCTGGGTCTGCGTGATCCTGAAATCTGGGGCTTCCGAGAGACATTTTATTAGGAAATAGGAAATGCTGTGTCCTGACTGTAAAAAGAAATCCCACAGTTTCTGTGAAGATGAGTCTGATGGGTCAGTGTGAGCTCCCCAGGTCTGTCCCTACGAGAGTGGAAAGGCCAGGTCAGATGGCATTTTAAAGAGAGGGTCCCCACAGGGGGTCATCTGGAGATTTGTTCCCTTTGGACTGTTCTGGGAGTTCTGGAAGACAAGGCACTTTGCCTCTCTCTCAGCTGGGAGTGCTAGATTTTCTCAAAGTGGCTTTCTGATGCTATTGTTTCTAAAGTATCAGCAGCGCTGCCAGCTACAAGTATGAGCTTCTCCTCCCTTGCCCATCAGTCAGCCTTCAAAGCATCATGAGATTTGCTGAAGTCATGAGAATTCTGAAGCTGCCATACGTGCCAAGTTCTCTTTATCTGACTTCTTGGTTTTGTGTGTTCAGGATCCACCCAAGTCACACTGGCAAGTGTTCCTCCAAAAAGGTCACATGCTGGCCCAGAGTTACATCAGCTGAGGCCTGAACCAAAACATGATGATGTTCCGTGCAAGAAGATCCTGAGAGACAGGGGCACACTCATATGGAGTGCTAGCAGAACTGGCTTGCTCTTCATTTTCTGATTCAGCATGAATTCAGAATAACTTATATTAAATCTGAAGAGTGTTTCTTCTGGAGCAAAAGAAAATACATTTTCATCTGGTTTGTGTTGCTTGATTAATGAGGTCCCTGGAAGAGGTGATTACTAAATTAAAAAGAAAAAGCAATTGGAACATGTAGGTGTTGCTTTTATTTACAATTAAGGAATCTGCAGAGATCTAACAGTGTAAAATGGCCCTTAAGTGCATTGAAATTGCATTTAAGCTACAACAAGGTAATAAGAATAATTTCCAGTGATTTTCCTGCCCATTTAGGGTTTCTGATCACAGCTAAGGAGCTGTCTGTGCTTGGCCAGCAGGACAACTGTTTCACTTGAGCTAAATGTGGGTACCTTCTTCACATCTGACATACTCATTGCCAATAGGAAGTATCTTCTAGTCAGCGTGCTTGTCTCTCTCGCGTGTTTTAAAAATGAAGTTATCAGATAGGTAATAATACGATGTGAGTTTCAGCTCAGACAAATTCAGATTGTCAAAGCAAATGTTGCACTGGGAGTGTGAGTAGCACTAATGGAAATAACTGGGTCACAGAGGACCGTGAGGGGAATCAGAAAATTAACATTTTCTTTTACTTCACATTCATAATATATGATTGAGAGCTTTGTGCATATTTGAGCTGGCCATTGTCAGCCTCACATCTGAGTTTTATATTTTTACATTTGCAACTTTTAAATTCCAGCAGTTTTCCTGTGAGTTTATTTTGCTTGTGTGAACTTAAAAGAAATTATAAAGTTGAACTTTATCTTATAACTTTTAAAAGAGGGTATGTTGGAGGCAGATTCAGGCTGTGGCCCTACCAGCATCCTCCAGGAGTGGCAGTGGTGTTGGTTTGTTCCAGACAGAGCCAGGTATTGTGCTCATCCCTGGAGACCCTTCCCACTGTACATTAGGCCAGATGCTTGGCGTGCTCCTTGGGACAAAGTGTGCACACAGAGAATTAATCTGTCAGGCTTTTAATATGCAAATGTATACATATATCCACACACATAGGAACACAAAGAGAGGTGCAGGCACACATTGGTATGCACAGGGATCTTCCTTTGTCTTAGAGAAAATAAGGTCAGACAAGTGCCACATAAGCAGGGAGAAGACAGCACATTCTCCTTCTGCAGGGAATTCATTCTGTAGGCCTGTGTCAGCAATGCAGAGTACTCCTGCTCTAGGACAGATGAAGTGTCACCACGATGATCCAGTCCTGAAGTTCCTGAGCAGTGAAGCTGTCAACCACAGTCTTCACCCTAAAGTTGTATAAAATAATTTGTAGATCTTGCAGGCAAACTGGGGAGCACCATATGATTAAAAGAAATGATCTTGAACTTTATTCATCGTTCTGGTGGATGTCGAGGTAGGACACGTGTAGTACCTCCATGACAGTCTGTGTTTCAGAGACCATGTGTTGCTATAAGTTGAATTGTTGGCATTTCCTGAGGTCAGCACCTCCACGCTCACGTGCTGCATTGTTGTGATCGAGGTGGCAGGTGACAAAGAGCGGCCTCTGGGGTGTGAGCATCATAGGGCAGGATCACATGGGCTGTATCTATATTTAGGGCACTGGAGGCTTCTCTCTTCAGCTGTGGGTTTTCTGTCTCTGTTCTTCAGAGGTGCAGTTGAGTCTCTGCACCACCGGTGTGCAGGAAGCAGTTTTGCGACTGGTGGAAACCAAGGTTGAGTTGCACACCAAGCACTGTGCAGAGAGCAAGACTTGGGATGAGGATGGAAAGGGCCTCCTCAAGAGGAAAGTGGATCTTCTTTGAGGTGATCTCCCACCAGTTTGCTTTCTGCACGTGGGATTTTGTTAGTAACAGGAACATCACATTGGTGATAGGACTGAGGAATTCAAGGCCAACTGCAGTCCAGCTTATAGGAATGTGCCAAAGTGTTCCTAGGACTTTGCCTTTGGATGGCTTTTTAAGGAGAATTTACTAAATGCTTGTCAAAGGTGAGGGTATGACAGAGCCAAGGTGATAAGAGCTGGACTGGTTGAAACATCTATTTTTAGTGAATAGGACTTGGTGAGACTTAAAGTCTACCATGGAAAACAGAATCCCAGAATCAATTAGGTTAGAAAAGACCTCTGAGATCATCAAGTCCAATCTGTAACACGTGACTGTTGTATCCCAATAACAGAAATTGTTCTGGGTGGGAATTCTCTAACCCCTCCATGATCACCTGGCACTACTGCCGTGTAAGACAGCACCGGTGTAGCATTCACATGCTTACCTAGGCTGACACCACTGATGAAGAAATCAAAAGTCTCTCATCTATTCTGTTGTAACATATATGTCTTTAAAGGTATTCACCAGCATTTGCACTAGCAATAGTGTTTCATTTCAATTAACCCTGTAATTGATTAATTGCAGAAGGCATACCTTAGTTCTCTAGGCTGCTGCAGAACTTGTGTTGGTGTTAAAGTAGCACTGGATTCCCTTACCTTCCTTTTATTTTGGTGTTACAGTGGTCTTCCATGAAAGTCAAGTTTCAGCTCTTACTTAGTTAAAGCTCAAATTTATTGTATCAGACAAGATGTTAAAAAAATCAAGATCTTCAAGCTGCAGTGATAATTCCTAATGCTCTGACCTTACTCCAGTAGAAATAATGTGTGCTCCCAGCTTTCCCTTCAGGAATCCTCATTGGCCTGTAAGAACTCTCTAGCTCTGCTATGAAGTTTCATTTGTGTCTGTGGTGAATATTTGAAACACTGAGTCTTGCTTGTAATTAATCTAGATTAGGCTTGTCCTATGCTGTGATTTTACCTGATAGTGATGCAACTTCTCTGTGAACCAAAGGAATAAAAGTATGAGCTCCAGTGGCTGCAGGAAATGTTCTGTGGTTAAATGGTTTGGCTTTGTTTGTTTCTGTCTTCAGAGATTACATGTGATAACTAAGATTTTTAAAAACCTTTTCCTTATTTCTTGGATAACCACAAGAAAGAAAATGCACAAATATTTGAAGGGGGTAAGAAATGAGAAGAACAGTCCTAGGTAGCACACAGTTCTGGATATTGATTTAACCCCACTCTAAATCCAGCATTTACTACAGAAAGCCTGCTGCTGGCTGAATTTCTCCTTCACACACGCTCTCTACAAACTTCCCCATTTTCAGCTCATGTGGGCAGGGAAAACAGCTGGGACTTGTGTGGTTTGCTGAGCAGACGAGTCCCGTGTGCTGGAGCCAGAGACTATCCCACATTTAATCTGGGCTCAAGATCCTGACTCATTATGTGACCCCGAGCAAATCATTTGACCTCCTTGATCTTCTGCCAGCTCAGATGGAAAATTAGGTAAAAAGCAAAGCCTGCAGTGGAAACTTAGTTCTGTAACTGAACTGAATAGATGAAATGAGTAAACCTACAGGTGTTTCCCTGCGTTTGCACGACTGGTACCAACCGGAGCCGCTGCGGGATTGAAACAAAAGACAGAAAATAGCAAATGTTTGGCATTTTCCCTGGCTGAGCAGTCTCTTTCATAATATGTGGCATCTCGCTGGAAACAAGCCATTACAAATATGTTAAAATAAAGCAGTTCAACGTGCTGTTATTTCCAAGGTGCCATCCCCAGGGAATGTGAATTTGATAGCCATAATAACTATTTCTGCTCCTGTATTTCTCCTTGGCTTTGGCACAGCATTCAACAGCACTCACTTCCACTTGTCCTGCCTGGAACAGAAGGGACCCAGAAGTTCAAAATCACTAGGAAAGATTCTACTCAGTGGGTGGAAAGGGTTCTCACTGTCAGAATCACAGGGTCTTGTTCCTACTTCTGCCACTCTCTCACAGGGGGCCTCTGTTTTTATCTTACCTATCTATGAAATGTTTGCACTGAGATGTTCTCTAATATATTGAAATTAGCAGTACTTGGAAATTCTAGGATCAAATACCCAAATAAAAAAGAGAAAGGGTGTTTTTTGTTTCTTTTGAAAAAACAAAATCAGTTACTTGTGAAAGTGTGATGAAAACAATGGCTGTGATAAGGCTGAGATCGGGTTTTAGTGCTTCAGGAGGGAAGGCCAGAGAAAGGCATGGGACAGTCATCAAGAGAAGGGAATAAAGGACATGGGATAGCCTGAGCAGGAACTGAAAACAGATAAAAAGAAAAGTTTTACATTATATTCCTTCTCCACCCACATTCCCAAAGCCCCTTTAAAAAGCGACATCGTGGAAAAACTTGTTCCAGTTGTGGTTGCATCACAGGGCACTTGATCAAGCTGGTTATGATGTCACCAAAGCTGCAAAATTGTTTAAAATCTTATTTCTCACATTGCTTTTATAATTTTTCTTTACACATGACTGTTACATTAGAAACTGTGAGCACCAACTGTAAGTTTGTTTGACCTTCCACTAAGAATTCAAGAGTGACCGAGTTAGTCCTAGATGTAGTTTTATTGCATTGTTTTATTTTTATTACCATGCCATGGAAAACATGTTCATATTACTGAAATCCATCTGAGAGAGATCTTATTACCTGAAAAAAATTGGGTTTTTTGATCTTTATACATCAAAGGTAATCCTTTTCCACTCTACAACTGGTTTAGGGCCAGCCACGTGAGTGCCACTTTTATACTTGTTTTCTGAGAATGTCAGAAACCCCCCTTTTTCCTCAATGTCTTTTAATTTACATGCTTTTTATTTTTCTATTTAAAAATGTATAACTATATATTAATTATATTTCTTTTCCTCTGATGCAAAGCAAACTCCAGCCTTCGATGCCTTAAAGCATTAACTAGGAGGAAGCAAATTTTATTTACATTGTTATTAAGTCTGGGACATTTTCCCTATTTAAGAATTATTTTCTCCTGTGTTTTTTCCAGTTTGTATGTGAGCCTGGAAGTATTTTGAGTTTTCTGGCTTGAACATCTATTGCCTCTGGTGGACTTGATACAAACTACCTGCAGTACAGTGAGACAAAATCTGAACCTTGAACTAATCCTGGCCTATAGAGACTCCTGCCTTTGAAATAGAAGTAAAACTTTCATCTGAGCTTCTGAGGGGGGTGTCTGAAAATGGGATTGAGCCCTGAATTTCACGGCCTGATCCTGCCTTGCTGCTTGGAATTGTCCTATAGTTACACTGCAGTTACTTTGATGAGGGCAGTAAAGGAAACTGTTTCTGATTCAGACTGATTCACCATGCCCAGACTTCTTTCTCATGGCTGATTAAACAAAACACCATTTATTGTGTGTGCTGGTTACCATGGGAATGAGAAACACTGAACATCAATGAACCTGATTAGAAATTGGGATGCTTTATATGTAGAAACTTATCTTTTGTGTGGAGACTTTCTTACAAGTTTGGATCCCTGAGTTAGCTTTGAGAAAGCAGTCTCTGAATTGGCTCCCACAAACATGCAGGGACATAGGTGCACACCAGTAATTTGTATGTGCAAATTAGCATTTTCAGGAGCAAACAAAGGCAAATCATTTGTTTAAGATGTGGATCTGGCAAGCCTGAGTCCTTTCCCAGATTCAGACACAAACATCTTGTCTGGCCTTGGACCTTGCCTCATAAAGAATTTTTTTTTTAAAGGCCTGTGCTTTTGGGCGCTTGTGTTTTCAGGCACAAAAGGTACCTTAAGCCTGTTTTATTTCAGATATTCTGTATATCCATGATTTTAGTTGTTGTCATTGAGAAACTTTGCTTGTTTCCCACTCTAAAATATGTCTTAAAGCAAGGCAATACAGCAGAAACACTTTGTTTTCAAGTAGTAGCCCACTGTGCAGAACATCTTTTCACTTCCCTTTTCTGGACTATTGATGAGATTTTCCTAAAATAAGAAGGATGTTGTTGTTTTCTTCTGCCAGTCAGTTCCAATCGCTGGGTTTGTTTGGTGCCGCTTTCTCAAACAAGTAACACATGAACTAATCAGACCATTTTCATGTACGAATGAAGATTATACATAATGGATGTCATTTGACAGAAAGACTGTGGCAGGATGGATCTGACTTCAAGAGTTAATCTGGTTTGGCCTGAATCAATAGTGTGGAGAAGCAGCTTTGATCTTGGGCTGTGTAACAGAATTCAGTGGATTTTGCTGTTCCTGTAAGTGCACCTGCTTAGGCCTTGGAAGAGGATGCTGAACACAGCAGAAGTTATCTCTGCACTTAATCTCTTACCTGTGAAAGGACAGCTCCCTGTCTGTAATCCAGGTCTGGAGTGAGATTCCATTATTTTTCCCTCTGTTTACATGAATTCTTCAGGGACAGGGCATTATAAATGCCTCAGCCCTTATAATCTGCTGGTGGACAAGTTCAGAGCTCTTAAATATGAAAGCAGCGTGGGCAGAGTGTGGTGGAGAGAAGCTTAACAGTGCCAAAGCCTGAGACCCTCGTGTGGTGGGGTCAGTATGAGGGAGCTGAGATTGTCTTTTTCCCCACAAAGAGAGCCAAAATGAGCCAGCATGAAGAATGAATTTATGAATTCCCTACAGAATACAATTTGTCCTGGCCATGGGAAGGTCACTGGTAGGGCAGTGTAGGTAGGATTAAACATACAGACTTGGCTTGATGATTTACTTTTGGTTTGAAACTAATATCACTTTTCTGTTCTAGTGCTAAATTGCAGCCCATGACAGATGGGAAGAATCCACAGCCATTTGAACTGCTTATAATATTTCAACATTCACCACTGAAACCCTGTAGTTCATTGCATGTTATTTTAGAGAGAAGTGATTAAAACAAAAAAAATAACATAAATCAAAATTTCTCGCTTTATTTCTTCTCTTTCTCTCCCCTCTTCTCTCTCCCCTTCTTTTCTTCTTTGGAAGGGCTCCAAGAGATACATTAGGAAATCTAATGCCAAATGCCAACAAAGTCTGAACTAGTATCAGGATAAGATTTTAAAATATGTTTTTGTTAAAACATAAAAAGGGCATACAAACTAATTTTATTTCCCAGGATTACAGATGAAATGCTGAATACCCAGTCATCTCAATCACACATGAAGCCTTTTGAGAGAATTCCATTTGACTTTAATAATTGTGTGACAGCTTTTTCCCTAAAGCTTTGTTTAAAATAAAGCTTGGGAGTTTGACATCAAGACATGTTCATTCCAATCAATTTATAATAGAAGTGTTTAGTACTTCTTGACTGCAGATGCCCATGAACTTTAAAAAGTGGTGGAAGATTATTCAACACACACTGAGACTAGAGGAACAGATTTTATTTGATTTGAGAAGATTACCCAAAACATGTGAGATGAACTGATAGTAGAATTCAGGACTCTCGACTCTGTTCAGCACCATAACTTTGGAAGACATTGCTTCATTATTCCTGCCCTCCATGGGAATATTAACTTCAGCAAAAACTCTTGCAAGAGTAAACTTGTATTTTCCAACATTCCTTTGCTATTGATACAAATGAATAAAAGCATTAGCAGATTACAGACTGTCCTTCATCACTGTCTCTGCAGTTAATCTCTCCCAGGAGATGATGAAAGGTGGAAGGACTGACAGATAACAGCCTGGCACTTGTCTGACTGTCCAGGAAGTAGTATCCCACATAGGAAAAATTCCTATATTCCTCTAACACACACAAACTACAATGTGGTGAACAAGATACTGCATGCAGTGCTAAAATGCACTAAAGTGTCCAGGGAGGTCAGCTCAAGTCTCAGTCACGGAATGGGCACTTTTATGGCCTTCTTGGATATGAAGCTTCATTATATCCCACAAAATGGAAAGATAAGGTAGGAAAAAAGTTATGCAGGAAAATTGCTTGATATTGGTGAACCAGAAGCAATGATCATACAAGAATGACAGAAAAATGGTATCTTCAGGGCCTGCCTAAAATGTCTGACTCTTATAAAACTACATAGCAGTGTGGCTAAGGTTATCAGAGTCAATATTTGTATTGTAGGTATGGATGGAAACCTGAGACACTTCCTTAGGAACAAGGGACGAGTGAATGGTCATGTCACAGTGGGAATTCTGAAATCCACTGAATACAGAGAATTAATGGTGCCACTAATGTGACTAATTTCTGCTAATGCCACTAATAGTTTCTTTGTGGGCCAACTATTCTCTCAGTGCCTTTCTCCTCTACACTGCACTGACCACTGAACTTAGGCTCCCAAATTCCTTTGCTGGTGTTGGTGGCAATAGACCCAGCTGACTGCACTGACAGGTTTGGGATATTGCTGCCAGATACAGGGGAGAGATTTATCCTGTGAAACAAATTCTGCTCATTTCGTATGAAAACCTTCCTCTGCCAAAGGGTTATATAAACTCCAAAGCTAATCAGTAGGGCAAAAACAAGTGGTCTTTAGCAGACAGCAATTAAGGAATTAGGGGTTTTCTCTGAAAGGGAAAGTCCTTTGCAGTAAAATAGGTGCCATGGAAGTGACAAAGTGATTGTGTGGCTTCTTTGGTGTGGAAGGGAAGTGCCAGTCACACTGGCTCCGGGACCCAGCAGGTGGGTTCCCCACCTGAATGGTCCATGGAACATGTGGCTGCGCCTCCTACAAAAGGAACATAAACAGTTTTGGATGATCTCACAGGCAGAGCCTGAGCCATGAGATAAAATCTTTAAAGAAAGAGACAAGACTTGAATTCACTTTCAATTCAAAGAAGGAAGATGTTTTGGGCTAGGATGAAAAAAAGGAAAACTGGGAATTGTCAAAGGGAACTCTAAATAAAAGTAGATCAGGATAATTTAAAGATTCAGTGTCCACTGACTGGTCATTTGTCTCTTGAAAGAAACCACTTCCCAAGTTACTGTGGACTAACTGATCAGTACAATGAGAATTCATTAACAGAAACACAAACCTTTCCTATTATTATTATGGATACCCCATTTTTTTTATCCTATTCTTCCAATGTCCTTTGCTCTGGGGATAGTTATAGGATCTAAGTCCATCAGTGACAGGAGGGAGGGAACTTTATAAGAATGGGATAGAAAGCAGGTGTGGGATGCACTGAGGACCTACATCCCTCCTGATATAAATAATCTCATTTATTTAGTCTTTTTCTGGTCACTTCAATTCTGTTCACTTTTGTTCATGTTAATTTAGTTTTCCTGTTTTCATTTTCTGCATTCTAGCTAAGGCAAAGAATGATATCAACCTGAATATCTTGGCTGCTTGCCTCTGGATACTGGAATTAGACATGAACAAGAACTCTTCTATGACATGAATTATAATGGATATACAGGGCTATATAATATATTGAATATATTGAATATATTGAATATATTATATTGGGCTTTATGCTCTGGTTTTGCCTGCCTCATTTGATTCCCTAGATATCTGCTGCTCTATTTCCCACTTTGCATTCTTTTCTGATTAGTTTTTTTTGTCCCCTTTTTTGCCACTCTTGTTACAGAGGTGATTTCTGTACATGGACACATATTCACCAGGAATTAGTTTCACCCCCCAGTTTAGATCTCAGTTGCCCAGTTGCAGTGACTTTCAGTCACTGGTGACCTGGATCCCATTGGTCCCTTTGCCCTGAGCTCAATCCCTTTTCTGTAGCAGGCTCAGATTAGCTGCTGAAACCACAAATCCTTCCATTGTGAAACAGAGTCTGACCTTCCATTTGCTGAAGTCAGTGATTTCCAGGGAATCAGGACTGGGTCCAAAGTCTCGAAAGAAGCTTAAGCTATTTAAATTTTCATGTGTAGCAACAGAAATGGCATTCTTGGCTCTCTAAAGTACAACCTTCACAAGGCCAACGCTGCTGTTTATTCTCTCCTGCCACACTATCTCGGTTGTGAATTCATCATGTTGGAGACCCTAAAATACAGAGTCAAACAAAGCCACTTGAAACGATCCAGAGTCTTCATTACCATCTTCTTCAGCTCTGGGCAGCTAGTCTTGCATACATCACCCCAGCAATATTTACCCAGAACTATGAAAACTGCTGGAATTGTGCTTTGCCCCTGCTAGACAAAGTATACTTTTTAATAGGCATGGGTCCAAAGCAAATTGACATTTTAGAGGGAGACAGCCTGCTCCTCAAAAACTATTAGAGATTCTGTCATCTGGAATATCCCTATCAAGTTGACCTTATTTAGAGATTCCATGAAAAATACAGCATCATAACATTGATGTATAGGCCCTCCAGCATCCAATTTCTTTAAAGGATGTCTCCATATGAAATAAGGATGCTGGTCGTGAATCCATGCATGCTGAGGCAATACTAATGAGACTAAGCACTGGGGAATATATTGCACACAAAGGCTTTTTTTAAACAGAGTCATACACTTTGGAGATAAAGCAATTTGGCATCTTACCGTGGCTGCAAACGAGGTGGTGTTGTAGGAGGGGGAGGCAGGTAATAAAAGTGACAGCGCTGGAGTGTTATTGACAGCTCTTCTCGTAATTACAAACTGTACCTGCATCTATCCACATTATCCAAGCTCTGATCTTCTTTAGGAGCAAAACACAACCATAGGGTGGTAACATTTCATTCAGTCTGTTGGAATAACACTTTATCATCAGCAATTAAGATATCTCTTTTATTATTTTTATGATTTTGTTGATATAATCATGTTCACGACCATAATTTAAGTGCTCCAAGGAGCAAGTAGGTAAGATAGACACAAGGACAGGTGTTTTACAGTCCAAATTTAGAGGGAAGAGATCAGGATTCCTTAAAGATTCAGAGTGAATATTTAGGAAAACTCAAGGGAGGTGAAAACAGGGAGGTGAAAACAGAACGAGTGATGATGTGTTCCTTTGTCTAGAACTGCAAACATCAGTTGCTCTGGGGAAGAATAGACTGACTTGTAACAAACAGGCTTGTGATTCCCGGGCCTCTTGCTGATAAGAGATGGTAAACTGAGAGCCTGGAGTCCAAAAGATCGACAAAACAGCAGCCGACTGGTGCTTAGGCAAGTTCGAATGACACTGGGGAAGGGAGGGTCCAGTCAAGGCTTGTGACTTCTCCAGTTGTTTTTAGCATCTCCATCCTTCTTTCTTATTTAAACAAACTTAGCAAAAGAGCCTGGAAAGGCAGAAAGTGTTTATTCTGTTAATCCTTCCTGCAATTCCAGTGAATTCTTTACTTGTAGGGAACCCTTTAATACTATCAGTGATTTTTGGGTGACAGTACAGCGGCAATCATTGCAAAATGGTAGTATTTATGAATGTGAGTGTATGGTCATCTCTATCATGCTTGTATGTCATTAACAAAATGACAGCAAAATACTACAGTGGTTATATAATTATCTCTCAGGATATCTCTATTTTCTCTTTTAAGTTGAAAGGTAAGTGCTTTTTTATTTAAATTGGTATTGGTCTGTAAAAGCTGTGCTACATCTTGCAAAGGAAGCAGTTTATCCACGTGACACAATACATCATAATTCAGCCTTCAGAGGGTACAAGAGATCCCATATACAAATACATTCCAAAGTACTTTCTAATAAAATGAAGTAAAATAAAAATAAAAGTAAAAATAAAAATAAAATAAAATTTGGTTTCTGTGATACCACATTGTATTTTGCCTGAAGGCTAAAGTTATCAGGAATAGAGATCTTTAGGCTGAAAGGAGTGTGTTCATTTGGCTTTCATACCTTGGCCAGCAGTGCATTTTTTGTCTGGTATATCGAAATTTATAGCAAGTGTTGGACACACTTTCAGCCTGCATTTTTTGTATGATCAATAGATCAGAATTGAATGATATCAGTAGCTTAGAGTCAGCAATCCAATTTAAAAGACAATTTATGAAATTATGCACAACCTCACAGGTCTTTAAAACAACATTAAAACTCGATTTCATCTTTGGGAAGTGGTCCATGTAGCTCTGTCGATAGGAGGGACACACCGAGGTCACACAGCAGCACATTCTGCTCCTGGGGGGTCATGGAATGAACAAATAACAACATTAATATCAGGGGGTGAGTAACTTTACAACAGCGTGTGCTGGGGCAGGATGTGACTTTTACGGGAAGAGTCTCTTCCCACTGGAGCTGAACGGTGAGGAGCCCCGTGTAGACAAGTGACGTGAGTGGAGTTTAGATTGTCACTCATGGGTAGGGCCTACATGTTTGCTCACAAAAATGTCTAACCTGCATATCTGTAGGTCAACACACACATATTGATTATATATTCTCATGTATGGGGTTAGTTCAGGAGTATTCGTTCTTCTAATAAATGATCAAAATTATGTCCTATACGACACTGCTTACTGAAAATTCAACCTTTGGCTTTCTTTTGTCTCCTCAAATTATATATGCCAGTGCAAACCCTCATACACCAGGTGCTCTATGCAGCACAAATATGCTGTTTTGAAGAAAAGAAACAAACCTTGGGATAAATTTCCATCTTCTATAAGCACTGTGCTGACATGTAATGGTTGGCATATTTTAAGCAGGTAATATTAGCTCCTTTTTCAGTCATGAAAGTTTGCTTCTGCCCTTAATAAATTATGTGCTTTTCTCTATACCTCAGTAGAGTCAGCTCCATAGGTGGTCATGTGTGTACCTGAGTTAAAATGAGTTTTATTTCCTAAGATAAGTTACCTTTGGGTATGACTGCCAGCCATTCTCAACTTGTGAGACCATAGAAGAAAGTGAAGGATCCCTTACAACAGGAGACATAGGCCATGTTACAGAATTTCAGCCTGAATTCCTGGTTGTTTTACACAGATTTTTTCTGTGAGTTTCTACATTTGAAGGACTTGAAGCTTTCCGGGTCTTTGTTTTCACCTGGAGGAGTTTTAACAATTAGTGTATGGAACCTTCAAGGCTGTTAACTGACTAGTGTCCTTTCTTTGATAATAAATTAGTTAAACTTATGGCTTATGGTAATTACAGTACATCATATGAAATTATATTTATGAGACCTCATCTGTCTTAATCACTTGTAACAGAAGGCGCTTTGTTGGGAGGATTGAACAGGACTTCAGAACAGTTGGTGTCACCTTCAGTTGTTTAAAGGGGAAAACCAAGGAACTTCCACATGTTTCTTTCTCCAAGATTGGAAACTAAATCATTAGTTACTATTAGAGCATATTTACAGGTTATTGTTTTATATCAGGGAACAGCAAGGGTCTGCTACCCCTTCAGGGAAGGTGAGCCTGTGCTGAGGGTGATCCCTGTGGTGGCAGTGCCCTGGCACATCCTTTGGGGTCTGACCATGGTGTCAGAGCCAGGAGCTGCTCACAGGGTCCATCAACTGCCCCACACAAGACAAACGATGATCCAGGTCCAGGGTCCTTCCAGGGAGCCCAGCCATGGATAAAAGGAGACAGGGCTACAGAGTGGGTCCAAATTCCAGCCAGGGGACGAGGCCAAAGGCAGGACTTGGAGACAATCGGTAACACACATCTAAGCATGTCTGCATCAACCACGTGGGTGCAGGAGGCATCCAGGGGGCAATCTTGGAGGCAAACGTTCCAACAAAACAGCTCAGGCAAGGGCTGAAAGCCTGGAATGGAGCCCCTGGGCCCAGGGGCAAGGGAGTGGGGCCCAGGTGAAGGACAGGGCCCTTAAGAACCATTAGCGCTCACAGATCTCTGGCATTTCAGAACGGAGTCCTTTCACTGAGAGCTTTGTCTGCCAGGGGACAATACACAACACGTGGACTTAAGGAATCGTGCAACTCAGTTTATCCACGTGTTTTACTAGCAAGTTCTCTGCCTTTGCAAAAGCAAAATAATCATTTGACTAAGATTTTAAATGCTTTTCATAATTTTAAAACGTTTCAAGGAATCACAATTTTGAGACAAGGAATTGAGAGAATAACTGGGGAGCCTATAAGAGTGTTTTAAAATATCGTGCCTTCAATATGTGATCACTAGCAAAGCTTTGAAAATAGATGACAGAATCTGAAGCTGCTCTACAGTAATTTTTGACTGTTGTATTTTAACTTGTAAGTTATTGGGCCATTGGATGCATGAACTCAGTGTTTGTCTAAAAGGCAGTGGGGAGGAAGAAGCAGGAAAAAAGAAATTATTTCTGAGAGGTGCCTTATCTCGATCCCACACTTGAGAGCTATCGAAGGACAATGGTTGAGCCATTGGTTTTGAGAACTTTGTCTTAATCTCCTGCTGAGTTTACAGTACTGGTTTTATCTAGGAAGGGCAAACCCTGAGAGTACAGAAGAATAACCCCCTTGTGACTGGTGTTTAAATTGGATTCTTCCTCAAAAGAGAGGTCAGTGTGCTCTTGGGGGAGACAGGCTGAGGTGTGCAATGTTTGAAAAAGCAAGGTCTGCCCATCCCGGTGGGTAATGGAGCGAACCTTTGACAAAGATAAACAAGAAAAGTCTCCAGCTTTTCACAATCTCATTTTTTAATGACTGATTTGATTCTACGGTTAAATAATGAATGTTTTTTACTTTTGGGAGCTGTTTTGTCAATACATATGCCTGTCAGTGTGTCTAAAGTGGGTCTAAACAGGCTGTTAACAACTGACCTGATTGCTGTAAAACTGAATGTATCTGACTGAATGATACTCTCGATTCAAAATATTAGTTCTATATTTATTCTAGTTTAGTAAACCAGGGCTGGGTATGAACAGTGAACTTTAGCACTAATGGGGAAATTACAACTGTCTTGTGTCTCACAGATCGACTTCCAACTATACCCTTCCATATAACCTTATTTCTGTTCTTGGTTACTGTTCTCTAAATTTAATGATATAATGCATCCTCCAATACATGCTTTATGTTTTCACAAGTGAGAAGAAACTCACTGCAGTTTTTTATACTAAACACTTTGTTACCACTCATGGGACATCCTTAATCCTGATTTATGAACAACAATGCGACAAGTTTTGCGACGCTGCAAAAATAAATGAAACAAATGCAGCTGTTTGCTTGGTAATTATTTACCATACAATTTCCATAGTATTCCATGGTTCTACATTGCAATTACACTGATTAGCAGTGATTATGAGTGCCAGGACCATTCACATTATATCAGTGGCCTGCAAATAAGCTCCTATCAAATGCAATGAGCTGAACTGCACAGGAAATGCTGGAGGTACCTATGCCACAGGTGGATAATGCAGTCCTTGTGCAGCCTGGCCACGTGCTGAATTCTGTCCATAAATGCACAAAGACAATGCTGCTACCTCCCTCACCAGAAGTGCTGTGTGGGCCTGTAGCTGAATGGCCCATATAACGTATGTCATAGGTAGAGCAGTTCAGAGCAGGAACAGACTGGAGCTCTGCATCATGCTGGTTATGTTCCCAGGGAATTCGGCTTTGTAACTCATTAGGACAAGTAATCCTTGTTTCTGAAGTTATTCACTGAGAAACAAATAACCAGTGAGTTATTTTTCACAAAGGAGTGGGGTATGGGAGTCCGGGGCCTCTTGTCCGGGCTTCATATGCCTGGTAGAGAATCCTCCTCTGCCTGGCTCTAGAACATGGGTAGCACTGATATCCTGCTCTCCTATCAAGGAGAGATGGATGAGGGTGGCAGAAGGTTTTGCAGCTTTGTGTTTGTGCAGCCAGTGCACAGTAGAGGGTAAAAATGGAATTTCTCACTCAGTGTCCTGCAGGTTGTTGGATTCAGTGTTCATCCATTTATTACTGATTTCAGCAGTTCTTCCTGTGGAAATGTGGCAGGTTATGGTGATGAAACCTTGGCAAACTTTACTCAAAATTTCCCCTGAATTAAAACTCAGGAGAAGGTTCCTCCTAGAAGGCAGGACAAAGATGGTTGTGTGCCAGCCAAGGGGATCACAGCGTGAGAGGTTACACTCGGAATTCTACTCTTATTGAGAGTTAAACTCTCACTGGAGTAGGACCAGGACCCTTTTTAACAAATCTGTTGCTTTGTACCATAGAGAGGCCAATGAAATATTTCTCCTGGCTAAAAAGTGACTGGATATTTGGAATGAAGAGAATGGTAGCTTAGAAGGAGACATTCCATGGCTTTCAAACTATATATCAATGAGTTACTTGCGGTTTCTTCTCGTTGTTTGCTTAACTGGTATTTTCAAATGTCTCTCTTTGTCAATTTTTGGCATTGAAATATGAGTAGGAGCATGACAATAGAAAGTGAAAAGGCACATTCCCAAGTTTTTGGGTACATTATTCCATGAGTCTCTTTTGTCGTTGCACATGACCAATTGACCTTTGAAACTGTGTCAGAAATAACTCCACATCTTGATGGATGACACTGACCTTAATAACAATAACAAAAAGAGAGTAAAAAATGCGGTCCCTTTTCTCTGTAATCACCATGGACTGCTGGCTGTCAGGCTCAGACTTTCCTTATTGTTCTTCTCATTTACAAGCCAGACAGCATTACAATGGTTTTTACTTATTGGCTACTGCAAGAGCTAATGTGGGGCTGGGGAGTGCGAGTGCAGCCAGAACTCCGTGGTATGAGCAGAGGGAAAGGAGCTCAGGAGCTGACTTTAAATATACGGCAGAGGCTTTGCAGGCAGGAGTGCTCCAGTCTGTCCTGGTACACTGAGGCTCACTGGTGTTTTTTCAACTTATTTCTCCTCTAAAGAAAGGGCTTTCAAACACTGGAGTGACAAACACAGCGTTCACACCCAGCAGCGTTCACAGATGAAGATATTCTTGCCTCCTGATAACACACAATATGTGTGCTATCGTTTTGTGTGTATTCCATTAAGAAACAGACGTGGATTAGATTCTTGTGGACAGATTATGGAATGTTTCCTTTGTATTCATGGCTGAAATGGACTAATAGGATTTACCTGATTCAGGGATCAGATCAGGCCTTGTTTAAAGGAGGAGACAAACCAAGGATGGGAACAGAAACTTTTTGTGTCAATACAAGTAAGGAAAAATAAATAAATAGAATGACCGTAACTTCTATCATACTTTTCGGCTGGTGTGGCATGATACACACTACTTATTATAATTATAAAAAATAGAATCTCCTCTGCAACCATTCGATTGAAAATGCCATCATTTAAAAGTGGCGATAAAAAAGAGGTAGGAAATAATACAATGCGTGGAGGTTAATGGGAGAAGTGCTGTATTGGTCTGATACATCTTTTGTACATCCAAGTTTGGGAAGCAGAGAATATTCACAGCACACGAATTACTAAACTTATCTGAAGGAGTGAGCCTGGTATGGTGAACCTTTGCCCAAGTGCTTTAACAAAGGCCTTTGTGAATCTATTCCGATCAGGTACTTTTCCAGATTTCATGCCCATTAAAGCATCAATTACCTCTGACGTTTCTATCAGCCTCCTATTAAGTTTGCACTTACTAAATTTGCAGAAATTCTAAGCAAATTAATCCAGGCATTAATCAGACTGCAGAGGGAATAACTTAAAAAAGGAGGAAAAAATGACGAGTATAATTTATGATAATAGATTTTCAAATAAATTGCTTCCTTTAGTTAATAACTTGTTCTCTTGTGACTACGTACTTGATATGACACTGGAAGTGGTTGTTTTTCTGACTAGATCACTTAGTTAATGTTTACGCAGCCCTTTGAAGATGTAAAACACCATGTAAGTGCAGGCTTGTTATTATTGCTTCATCAGTCAATAATCTACCAGGCTCATAGTCCTCTTTGTAAAACGTATTTAACAACTGTCCAGTTGACTCTTCTTTCTTTTCCATATTTTTAGAGGTCCTTCAGTTGTGTTGGTGGGTTTTCAATTGGAAGGTTTCTTTCTTATAATACTGAATAGCCCCTTCATTGTACTGAAAAGACCCAGGAGGGAGAGGCAAAAGTTATTATTACCTATTATGACTTCTTATTGCCTCAATTAAGGGGTTTAAAAGCCCCCCAGACCCGGAATCAATAAAATCAGAAATGGAATAAATTAGATCTATTTACTGTGTTTATTTTCCTCCCCCTATATGACCGAATACCTCTCTCTTAACACAGGGGTAGGGGCACATCTCTGTGAATTCCAAAACTATAAGGATTAATGAATTGAAATAAACACTATTTTCAAAGGGGCTTGTTTTGGGGATGCACAGCAGGGGACATTCTGCATTGTATGCTGAAGTCAAGTTAGATATGGAGACACACAATGGGTAAGTCGTTAAGCTCCAGTTGAATTTAGGGGCTTGAAATACTCAAAGCTGGTGGGATTTCGGCTGTTTACAAGGAAGCTCTCAGACATTAATCCAGTCATTCCTAACAAAGAGATGGAGTCGCTGAAATGCTTATTTTTCTCTCCTACTTTTTTTTTATTTAACCTTACAAATATTTCAGCCTATTGTTGAGCTTTTATATGGCACAGGACTCTGCACATCACATCTTTATTGTTCTTTCAGAACAAAATGAAAGCTCAGCAAAAAAATGGGAAAGTGAGAATAGGGACATGGCAGACATAGACATCTAAGAAATTGTGATTAATACCACTCACCGGTTTTATAACGCTTTTGTCTAGTGGCACTGGCCTGGAACAAACAATAACAAACCAACCATAATGTAACATCCCCTGAGAGCCATTTGGATCATGCAGGAGCTGGAGAGCCGACAGCATGAGCCAGTGAAAATTGCTCTAATTACTTGTTAAGATACACTCTCAAATCTGGCAGAGGAGGCTGCACTGAGCACCACAAACGGTGCAGCAGTGCCACCACCTGAAAGAAAGGGAGACTCTGAGGGTGGGGGAGAAGGCAGAGAGGGCAATTAAAATAAATGAAATCACGGGAATGGTCTGATTTTGAAATCTAACTGAAATCCTACTGCACCCATTCCAAGTGAGGCCTTTGGCCTCGAGCCTGGAAATCAGTTTGTTTTCATCTCCAGCACTAAATGCAGAATGTACCGGGTGTGATACGTGTGTGAAACCGAGCAGGAGAGAAAGGAAACTAGGACAGGAAAGGCTTCTCTCCTTGCATGAGGAGCAGGAAGGTGCCATGGAGGATCTCTTGGTCCCTGAGCTCCTCTCGGAGACTGATGTTCCTTTCCAGTTTTCCTGTTGATCTTTGCACAGGAGGATTCCAGAGGTATTGGGAGGTGAAAGGAGAAGTAAGAAAGAACCGCAGCCTTTTCACTGTCCATATCTTTACATCAATCTCGTGTTTGATGGCTGGGTGACAAGATAAGACAGTACAAAGTGTGCTCACCAAGGAAATGTGTTTGCTAAGGATAGCACTGAGCAACCTTGGGCTCTTATCCGCTGAGAGAGGCACTGCTCTGGTGTGAGGGCCCGGGACACACCTGATAGTGCATCTCCACAGCCTGACACACACCAGGGTCACGTCAGTAAAAAGAAAAGATTTGTACTTCTTTCTAATGGCAGCCTCTCTCTCTGCTTGATGCCAGGGACTGTTATGACTTTATGTCAAATTAAATGTCCAAAGTTTGAATATTTCTATAAGAAAGCCCAATACTTATTGAGGAATCTTGAGTGCTATGATTATGACAAGACAGAACATCACAGAAATAGGTGAAAGGTGTCTATACATGTTCATCAATACACAGCTTTAAATGATTTGTCTTCCTTGGTTGATTTTTTAACATTGTCATCCTTGACTGATTTGAAAGGCTCCTGAAGACAAATTAAGACTGAAATGTGCTGTTTAAATAATTAACATTTTTAACCAGGAGTCATTGTAAATATTTTCTACATGTGAAATGGCTTTGCACTCATAATTTCAGGCTCAGTTGCCACTTTTAGTCCTCTTCAACACTGGTGTGTGTGAGTTGGAACTGTGAACTCTTAGCAATCAAGACTCTGTTGGCTATATTCAATTTAATGTTTGTTATGTAGATTCAAGTTATTTGGTAATGTTTCACTTGTTCTACAGCATTCAGGCAAAGCTACCCAAGCACTAACACATTATCAAAAGCAACTTGCTGATGATCAGTCAGTCAGAATCAGTGCTGTCTTAGTTATGTCAGGTTTCCACTGTTGATTTTAAACATGGATTTCTAATAAACACTGTTCCTAAAAAGTAAAGAGAAGAAAAAAGTTTCTCAGTTGGGAAATAAGTTGCTGAAGTGTTTCTATCCATTTATTGGCAGCGTGAATGATGAAAAAGCCAAACAGGTGCACAAAGGAGAGCTAAACCCTTCTGTGAGCCTGTAAAAACAAACCCCCTCCCTCCTTTCTGCTGAGGTGAGTGTGAGAGGGAGCCTTCCTGTTTGTTTTTTCCCAAACAAGGAGGAAGCACTGAGCTTTATTTTCCTATATCTTGTTTAGCCACCTTGATTAGAGTCTATATTCAGGTTCCTTAGTGGACAGCGTGTTATATAGGTTGTTTGAGGTTAAGTAACAATGGGGAGCATGGCTAGCACAATTTCCCATGTCTCTAAATATAAACACAATAAGAATCCTGTTAAGACAATGAGGCAAGACAGAAACAGGCTTTGCTGCTCGAGTGTAGGTTCTTTTTCTTGTTTTGTGGCCATTATGTAAACTGACATTCTGTTTTTCCCATTTGAGAGCAGACCTCTGCCTTATCATCATCACAGCAGATGTGCCCAGAGACTGTTTACCAATAAGGAAAAGAGACATTGCCGTTGTCTGGGTTGTTATTTCCTACTACACAGAATAGGGGAGTTGGGATGGAGGAGGAGGACGGAAGGCAGGCGGGTGTTGAAGCGCTCCAGGCGACAGTGTAAGCAGAGCCCCTGATGTGAGGTGGGAGCAGAGCTGTTGCATAGCTACCGACTTCATTCAGGACTGGAGGTGTGTGGGAGAAGTGAGAACTGCTGCCACCCGACTGTGCTTGCACCCAAACCCACAGGCACAACGCTGCACCATCCTTTGATGAGATATGTGCCATCATGAGATCTGTGCCATCTGCCCCCCGCCCCGCTGATGGCTACACCAGATCAAGCCCCCTCGTGACACCTGTGTCAAATGGGCTTCCAACCACGCAAGCCACATCTGTGCCAGCTTCATTTCATTTTAGTGCAGGCCACTTACACCAAGATGAGCTGAATTATTACCAATGTAACCCTGATGCAAAAGCTCCCACATCAGTAAGACCAACAAGTGTTTTTGACAGGTGGAAGAGAGGTTGATTCCACTAGAAAACTGAATTCTCTGCAAAAATAGAAAATATCTGCTTTGGAGCAAAATCAAATTAAAGTATAAACAGAGGCAGATATAACAATTTGTAGGCAGGAAGAATGTTTGTGCAGTAATAACATTTTAACTGTTAAATATTCATGAATATATCTAAATTTAATAAAGACAAGAAAGTGACAAAATTCAGCTCAGCTCTGGATCAGAGCTTTTCTCCTTGCTCAGATACAAGATTGCCTTCTGCCTAAAGTGGCTGTGACTGCTAAAAAGCAATTTCTGAGAGTCGTGAAGTATTCAGGCTTTGGTTTTTAGCTTGCTGCTAAATGTCTTTAGAAAGTGTAAGTGAACTCCAACAGTCACTAAACAAACCTTTCTAACCACACAGCTGTCGCTGCACTTGTGGCTCTGTAGTCTCTGCAAAACACAAATCATAATTTTCCCTAATTAAGTGTTAGGAGAAGGCTTTAGTGGATACTTGCTGAAGATCTTGGAGCATAAACAGTTAAAGAGTGTAAAGAGCTGAGAAGTGTTTTTGCCTTATGCTGTTTGTTTCTCGTTGACTCAAAAGGTTCTTTAGATTTTTGCAGTGGGAATAATAAGCACAGAGTTCAGTTCTCACTTATCTGGCTCAGAGAAATATAAACCAGAGGTGAAAGTGAAATGCTGACCCCGATAACAAGCAGAGTGTCAGGACTCGAAGCCATTCTGATTTCTCCAAGCTATAAATGTTAAAAACCCAGTAGTGCCTACATTGGAGTGAAAATGCCCGGAATTCTGTGTTCAGGGAGAACAGCTTCATTCTCTGCGCCGTAGCAGATGAAGACACGCTCGGCTGCAGAGCAGAGCAGGTACAACTAAAAGCTGAATTTGTGTTCCTTGGGTTGTTTGTACAGATTCAGCCTCCAAGACAAAGTGTCACCAGCTGTGAGGGAAGGTCTTGGCAGCTGTATTCCAGGTGCTCCTTTAACTTGTATTACTATAACTTCACCCTCTGCATTCATCCCTTTGTGGCAGTTTGGAGATGGCACAGATATGGAAAGCAAGGGCACAAGGTTACTTCTTCTGCACTGGAGTCGACACACACATTTTCACCTCCTGGGATTTGGTGGAGTGGTTCATTAGTGCAGTGGAATTTATTCAAGGCTCTAAGCTTTTTCTGCCAGGTATTTGTCTCTCTAATTATGCTTTTTCTGTTTTTATCAGAAGTACTTATTTCTAGAAAGCTATAGGGTTAACGAGCCTGGAAATTTAAAAGAAACCTTTGTGTAATTGTTATGGCACATTTTATATGCAATGCAACATCATACTCCTGTAGCGAAGAAAATCTATATTTCTCCATCATACTTTAAAGACTAATTCCCTGGAGTAATCTCCATTCTTTACTAGCTTATTCTAAATAAAATTGATTTTTTTCCTGGGAGATTAAAACCTTCCTTGAAGATTGTGAATGGTTTTGTTGCGTGGGACTTTATTAATAGACTCCCTGCAGCTTAATTCTGTTTATACAACTTGAAAACAATAAAAAGAGTTGACAGTTTTGTCAGTTGTGTTTGCTTAAAAAAACGCCGAACCATTAAAAAAGGAAACCCAGAGCCCTCCTCCCCCTGATGTAGCAACGACAGCGCCGTAAACAAACTTCAGCGGAGTGTTTGGGAGGATCTGAGTCATTCCTCGGGGCAGAGCGGGCTGTCGGGTTTATCAGCGAGATGCTAAATCTGCAGACAGGGAGCGCTGGCACTCGGGCCGGGCTCTGTCGAGCAGGAGGGGTGTGTCTGTCGCGATCGGCACCGACCGACTGCGGGGCTGCCGAGACTGAGCCCGGCGGGCGCTTCTCCCTGAGCACGGCAGGTCCCACGCGGGGGAACAGGCGCGGGATCGGACCCGGAGGATGCGCTGTACGGGCTCGTGGGCAGCGGCTTCCTGTGCAGAGAGAGCGAAAGTGCTGCCTTCGGTTTGGGGTGGGGTAGGAACGACTGTGCGGAGCTTTAATGCTCGCGTTTGGCGCTGATAGGACCATGCACTGATAGGACTTGCCAGCAGGGACCTCCCTGGGAAAGGCAGGGTGAGCTTGGCCCTGCCGGCTAACAAATGCAGTGTTTAAGTAGTCGATAGCAGTGCAAATTTACAATTCCCAGGCAATTGTATTCCAGGTAAGACAGAGGAGCCGAGACCGGGGTGTTAATGCCGAAGCGTTTAGTTCCAAACGAGGTTATCTTCACGGAACTTAGGACTCACTTTGCAGGTGATCAGAGGAACTTCCCAAGGTTGGATAGTCAGACGCCTTTTTAATCTGCCTTACTTTGGGAATTGAATGAGCCGTGGCTCTTCCCCCTGGCGTGGCACCAGTCTTTGTTACTATAAAAGCAAACTTCTTGTTCAAGACAATTTGACAAAAATTATTTAAGCTTGCCTAAATTTCCCTCAGCTTAGTTTTGATGTGGGTCAGGCTACCACAGCCGAGTTCTGCTCCCCCCACCCCCCTGAATTCTGTCACCAAAACCATTGATCTCAGAATTCCAACATTATGCTATTTATCATCTTGCATTCACTTTAGATGTCCAATTTTACTCTAGACATATTTTCTACTTTTGCCTTTTGCCGATTTAGTTCAAAATTTGGAATTTATACTTAAATCTCTTTCAGCAAACTGTTACCTTAGGATGGATAAGAATCATGCAAACTTTTTTCTACGTGAAACCCAAGCAAAACATCTTTCACAGGTTCTTCAAAAGAACTTTCACTGAGTCCTTCAGCTGGCAAAAATGCTCAGCAGTAAGCATATGTGTATTCCCTCTGATTTGAGTTCAGAGTGGTTTTAAAGTTCATCAAATAATGCCCTGAAACTAATGGTGGTCTTTAAGTTGTTGTGAAGCAGCAGTAATTCCAGAGATATCAAAGCATGATGTGGATTTAAACGGCCCAAATGATGCCAAATAATGACCTTGTGACAAAAGCACTTTGGAGGGTTCAACCCAAAATTTACGTCGAGTGCTGGAAGTTTTGCACCTAAACTCTGTGGTGGTCCTGCCCATCGCCCTCAAGCATTTCTGAAGTGAGATTTTGCTCATTTGAATAAAAATGTAGGGATACAACTTACAAGGTGCCATCCATCCATTTGAAAAAGGGTTAAATGTCACTGTGGCATGTTTTTATATATTTTCCTTTTAAAAAATATAAAAATTTAGGAAAGCAATCCTCGAGTCATCTAGGCAGAAGAGCATTTAGAACATGTAGGAACACGTTACAAATGGGTGTATTGGCAGTAGGTGACTTAAAATTAAGCCTTTGCCACAGAAATGAGAAAAATTAACAAAATCACAACCTGCTCTTGGCTGAGCAGCAGGCCAGGTAAAGGAATCCCAAGCCAAGTTCCAGGGTGAGAAGTATGGAACTAGAGGAGGAACAGGAGCCAAATAGCAGTGTCTCAGAAGAACCTGAGTGCTGGGAATAAATGGAAGAAGTGAGCTCTCCTATCTTCCCTGAGCCAAAACTTAAGAAGTTCTGAACTTTAGCTATCTTTTTTGCTTTCCGCTTGATATGGGACTTCTCTTCAAAGCTGTTATCTAAAACTTTCTGTCTAGAGAAAAAAAAACCAAAACAGCTTAAAAGGAATACTGAATACAACTGAAAGCAGTATAAATCTATTAAATGCTGAGTAAAAAATTTTTCCTTTTATCTATAAACAGATTATTGATGCTGATACAACCACATCATAGAGTGGGGGGAAGTGGGGCTGCAGAAGAATCTCATCCTCTGCATCTCAGAGAGGAAAAAAAACCCACTATTTTTACCCCCAGGAATTATATTTAATTTTGCATGGGCTTTTAAAGCATGTTTATATAAGACAGGATTTCTGTTGAGTAAATCATAATCCAAGAAATATGCTGTTATAAATTCTTTGTGATATACGTTCTTAAGATTTCATTTTTTACCCTCTGAAAATTCATTGAACTAATAATGAATGGGGACTCCAGGCCCATAAACAGAAATAGTCAGAAAAACTTAGCTTCCAATCCGTGTTTTGGGGATCTTGTTCAGTTCCATGGAGTGATTTGATCCAGCTGGTATGTCCAGTGTCATGGATCTCCTTCCAGGGACACTGGAGCCCATTACAGGCAGCATGGCTAATTTGTGTGAGAAAGAGGGGAAAGCTGAGGCTGCAGCCTTATGCTTTAGATAAAAACAAGAAGAGATGGTCAGTTAGAGGCTTGTTCTCATGATAACTTTAGTCTCATCTAGTCTGATTGATGTAATTTAGGATGTACACACTATGTCAGAATAAAAGATAGAATAAAAACATACTTGCTGTTCCAGTTTCTAGTCACCGCCTACACTTGGGATCTTTTGATGAAATACTGAATTGTTTTTCAAGTGATACTCCTGCTGCTATGATGCTCCCACTCCTATTTGGCTGTTAAACAAAACTGAATCCACCTGCTGGTCTTCTAAGAAAGATAATATTCTGTATAATTAGAAATATTGGGGGTGAATCCAATAGTGGTGGATGTTTTCCTGTAGAGGCAGAGGTATCCTGGAAGAACAAGGTCACATTAAAAACAAACCAAATCAACCAAGCAACCAAAAAAAGAACAAAATCCACAAAAACTTATATATGGTATTTTCTATGAGAACAAACTGATTCTCCTTGTGTATTGGATTAAATGAAGTGTAACATCTATGGAGTTAGAGAAAGACTAAAGTAAAATGGGTAGCAACAGGAGAAAATCAATCCAGATATTTTAAAGTAAGAATAATATTTTAAAAAGTATTAAGATCCTTAGGGATATTATGCAACTTATTTGTGATGTGTTTTTCTGAAATATAGTCAATGCTGTTTGAACCTGGCCTTTTTCCTTAGAAAAATTAGTTTCAACAGTAAGGAACAGAGGTGGAAAGCAGTGTTAAATTAGTCAACTGTGAATCTCATTAATTTAAATAATGCTGTTCTCAAAATTCATCCAACAGCAACAGCTCAGTTCAACAATTTCCTTTTCAGTTCAAGTTCATTGCTGCCAGCCTTTTACCCAGTTTCCTCATCACCCCATGGTGCCCACAGAGTTGTGCTGCTCCTTCCCGTGCAGCACTGTCTGAAGGCTGGTACTGCCCCCACACCCAGTTCAGAGAATCTAAAGGTAAATTGGACTGGATGTGGTACAGAAGGTTAATTACCACTGCTGCCAAACCTCTTGTGAGCCTGAAGGTGTGGGATACTGGAGGCCTTTGGGACATCCTAAACTGCTCCAGTTTCTGCCAGCGTCAGTCCGCAGGAGACAGTCACCAGTATATATATAAAAAATAAATAATTTAAAAATTTTTATACATACCTTCCTCCCTAAGATTATTTCCAAGGAACTTTTCCAGCTGCTGGGAAAAAGCTGAAAAAGTGCTTTAAATGGAAGTCTATATTTGATATATATATGCTTTTGAAGTTTTTGTGAAAGGTCATTTTTTTTATTTTATGAAATATGCTCTGTGAATATACATCTATGAGACAACCAAATTAAAACAAATACTTGCTACGTCCTATTCTTAGTAAAAGGTGGGTAAAAAATAATTCAAGTCACTGGTGAATGAATTCCATCTTTACTGACCTTTGTAAAGCAATAGAATAATAATCACTGGTCTCGCTCTGCCGTTATTCCATTGTTTTTAGTGTCCCGGTGCCGTTCAGACAGGAGATATCCTGCTTACAGATGCACAGTCATTTCCAAACAACTGCTCAGGCAAACGGTTGATGGAGTGCTGCCATCTCTTGGTTATGCAAATTATATGTTGCAAGACATTGGGCACTTTTCTGAGATGGAAATGCCCTCCCTGAACAGCTTTAGTATGTGAAGGGTGATACTCAGCTCTGATACTCAGTGTATTTACAGACATTCTCTGTTGAGCATGTCCAGCAAGGTTATTAGCAATTTTTGAGAGACATTGAGTTTGTCCTTCCTATTAAAGATGGAGAGGTTGGCTGCTGTTGGGAAAGTTTAAAGGGCCAAAAGCATTAAATGCTGTTCAGACATCTTTGTACAATCGTGTGCCAATGCTTATATGTATTTCTGTAACTAATAGGTAGTAATAGCTAGTTGCCCTTAGAGGGAATCATCTATGACCCTACAGTAAAACACAACGTAAGAAAGAACAGGCAGGTGATGGCAGCAAACCCCTTGGAAGTGTGAGCACAGGAGGATACCAGAGGCACTGGGGTCATCAAATGGAAGCAACTCAACACCCACTTGAAATGTTAGAAGACCTTTTCTATAATGCTGGAAATAACGTGGATTTGATCAGGATCTCAGGCACATTTGTCCCTGTGGAGCTGGGGGTACTCCAAGTCCTGGAGTCAACCCACTCATGGTATTCCAACAGGCAGTTTCTCACCTTCTGGCACCTGCTGCCTCCTCCAAGTCTGACTCAACCTCATAAAGCCATGACACTTCCTCACAATACATTTGTCCTGGTGGTTTCCTTGGGAGAGCAGGATGAGGGATAAACGTAGGACACTGTGCTGATTAAATGATACACACTGATCTTTAACAGCCCGAATCCGAAGGAGGAAAGCTCTGCATCCCCTTTGTTTGCCAGTTCCTTGTACATCTTATTATGCATTCTGCTCCTGGTTATTATCTTCTATAATGCAACTTTAAATTGGTTATTTATCCACCCATAAACATGCAGAAAATTACACTTATTGGCAGCACTGTTTATTCAGTTGCTGATAGGCATCTTTAAAATCTCTGGTTGGGTATTTCCTTGTCTGTACATGTCATAGATATGTTGGGTAGATTTTCCTTAGTCCTTTGATAGCTTACAGATATTCTGCTTGGTGGATGATTTTCTGCCTGCTAATCACTCATTGTGCCATTTAAATTATATTCAGATATAATCATTAGAGCTCATGCCTTTTAGGGCTTCATAGGCTCTCAGTGGTAGCCTAAAAAATGTTCCTGTGTCTGCTCCACCTACTACACCTTTTTTGGTGTCACATCCAAGGCTTTCAGTGTTGACCCCTTTTGGAATAGTCCCAGTTTTGAAAAGGTGTCAATTTGATTAAAGCAGCTTTGAGCAGATAGGCTGTGTTTACATGAATACTTGTTGCTTCTAAGTTAGAGATGAGACTCTTGTTCTGTTGTAAAACAAATGGTTGAGAGTATCCCTCCAACGCTCTGTTCAGGGAATGTGGTGTCTCTAATTAGCAGAGTAAGGAAATGGCACAGTCTGCATGGGTCTGAATAGGAAAGAAAGGAAAATACCTTCTTAATTAAGCTTTAGTTTACTTCTCCTAGTTCATCTTTCTTTACTCATTTATAGAAGGTGACAGCAACAGTGGGAGATGAAATAATTAAATGAGATTTTTTTTAATCCTTGTTCTCTGTGTGAAAAGCGGCTGCAATCTACAAAACACTCCGATGGTTTGCATACTCTACTGCTCTTTCAATATTCTCAAGTCTCCCATGTTCCTTCTTCAGTAGAAGCACTACATAAATAGTCTTGCTAATTGGTTGATTCAATTTCTGGGAACATCATCCTTAGCAAATTCCTTGTTAGGTGAGTGAGAAAGAAAGAAAGACTGCAAAACTCTTCCAATTTTCTTGCTTTCTCTGGGTAAGGATCAAATATTCATGGAGAAAATGAAACACTTTCATGAGACTTGAAATTCTAAGTAAGTGGTTTTGAAACTACTGCCTAAGGACACGTTTTGTAAAGCTTGGAAAAAAATAGTCTGTCTGTTCTTACCAGCTGTAATCTGTATGTGAGAGGTGTAGTAGGTCTACAGTGAAAATCCTTTTCCCTCCCTTTCCACTTCAGCAACAGCGCAGCAGTTTAAAGAATGGGAAGAAGTAGAAAGGGCTTCTAAACTCATACTTGTTGTTAGAAAGGCTGGGACACCACTTCTGCATTGTTGTTCTTCCATGTATTTAGATGGCCAGTATGGACACCATCACACCATTTAAACAGTGGTGTTAGAAAACCAGGTGTAGATAAGGTGTTACCTCCATCCCTTACTGTGACAGCCAGTCTGAAACTGCTGTTGAACTTTGGAACTCCTGCATTCCAGGTTTCCTCTCAAAATGAGAATCTCCTCCTACATTGCCAGCAGCTATGGACAATGTCACTTTTCACTATATATCAGAATCTTGGATGGTTTTTTTTTAGAACACTCTTTAGGTCAGAGATGCATTTTGGAGGTAGAATAGCCATGTCTGCGTTATGTGAGAATTCTGAGACACCAACTACAATATGAGAGCAGAAATGAGATTCTCTTCTGCAAGTAAAAATAGATGAGCTGGTGTGGCTGAACTAGAAAGTTTGCTGGAAATCAGGGAAATATGTCTGAACTGTAACTGATGCATTTATGGATAACATAGTTATTTCTTCTCATACTTTCCACCTCCATATGAGGGTATCTCCTGGGCTTCTCTGACCCACACAGGGACACACCGTGCAGTTTGGGAGATGCTTTACTTTAAAAATATACTAATAAGTTTAATCAGGGCTGGTAATAAGTTATTTTGTTTTCACTTCCTCAAAAAAGGCAAAAAAAGGCTTTGCTTCTGATTCTTGTTTTTGCTGGTTGTGAGTTGTCTCTGTCAGTCCCAGCAGAGCAGAGAGTGTCACACACGGGTAGTTACCTGCTGTTATGGTTCAGAGGGCAAAAATAACTCCTGGGACGTGACAGCAGCAATGTGCACATTCAGAGCATCGTTGGTGCCGAAGAGCATCCTTCCTGAAGTTTTGGAGGGTTACAGTGAGAGTGAATGAGCCAACTCACCTCCCAGAAGGCACCATCAGCAGCAAAGATGGCAGTTTGCTGGGAAATGGCCCTTTCATTTTTTGTGGTGCCAGTGAAGGGCCCTGTCAGCTCCCATTCCCACACCCAGCTCTAAGTGCGACTGGCTTTGATCGATTGCACTGCGAGGAGGCTGCTTGTAATTCTTTGTTTGTCCCAGTTTATATACTGCACCAGCTCCTGGTCACCTTATTATTCTGATCTTTGGGTGAATATTTAATAGATAGTCACATAATTTTAGAAATTATTGTATTTCCAGTCTCCTCTGTTAAACCTAATCAATATTTATACTTTATTCAAATAATATTTATACTTTATTCAAATTTTTCTTCTTCTTATTTGACCTTGTGTAAGATAAAAATCCTTTCTCTGCTATAAAACTGGGATATTTTCAATCACCTCTTTTTTTTTTCACTGATCTAGATGCTGGCAGCAAGTTTTATTGTAAGCTTTTGTTTTATTTCCCACTCCTCTTAGATGCTCCTACACAAACGTATTTCAAGCAATTGGCTATGAACTATCTACATTATTCTGATCCATATGTCAGTGAAATTATATCAACAATATTTACTGCACAGAAAAACTTTAAGAGCATCCAGCAGAACATCAGCTTGCCTGGTAATAATTCTGAAACAGAAACAGGTTACATTTTTTATAGCTTAAGAAAATAAGGTTAATATTGATTTGAAAAATTCACACACAGCCTTTTTTTTAGCATAGTCAATAAAAGAAAAGAAATGTGTGTATGGGTCAGTTTTAAGATGTGTAAATAATATGAATAATACAGGTTAATCAGATTTTTCTGGCATGTAGAAGTGTTTAGACCTCGAATTGTTTGGTTACGTATTTTTGTGTTGCAGAGAGGTTGTTGTGTTACGAGTTCTAAGTATTTCATGACACAATCAACTTATCAAGCTGTCCTAGAGAAACTAACTCCAACACAAAATTCAAGTACTGCAGAGACAGATACATTTCTGCCACAGGTGTGCAACTCCTTCAGGTTCAGAAAGTGAATTGACAATCACAGTTTTTACATTTAAGAAAAGAATAGTTTTATTTGCAAAGTAGTGTCTGTATTTATACTGTCACTGTTCTTCACAAGCTTGTTCTTATCAACCATCAGGAAACTGAGGAGAAAAAGTGCTCCCGTTCCAGTCTTATTCTGAAATTGGCCATGAAACGGCTTAAATGGTTAATTTTCTTGTGTTCAGGTGAGTGAAGATTTGATAACATTATGTATCTGTCCTCTTGATTCTCTGGTTATGGCTCACATAGCCTAAAACATGAGGTGACAGCACTGGACATTTGGAAAGGAAGGTTGTTACCTCCTACCCTTTTCAACAAGAGTTACAGAGAACAAGTAACTAATCAGGAACCAAATCCTGAAGTCCTCTTTCCACCTTCCCGTGGAATGTATGTACAATTTGCACAAGACAGAAGAAAGCAAAAACCTGAGCTAAATAGCAAAATAGAAGACCAAGCCGAAAAATATTTAGCAATAACACAATTAAAAAAAATCTACATACACACATGTCTGTGTTCCTGGGCTAGTGAAAACATCCTTAATGGCAAAACCAATTTCCAGGCACAGAACAGAACTTTGGAGAAGAATATGTTTAGAGTGAGACTTAAAGCAGACAAGCTATTTCTGACAGTGATTGGATTTGTGGATCAGTCTTTTGGCAAACTGGGAAACCTGCCTTGGCATGATACTCTGTGTTTTTTCCTTATGTAACTCACACCATGGGGAAAACAAAATGCACACATCACAAAGTTCTACCACGGGGGCTGCAACTTTTTTAAAAGCTCCAACACTGTGCATGGATGGTAGTTCAGGCAGAATGAATACACAACTCCTAATGCAACTTGACACCCACTTGAAATGTTGAAGCTCCTTTTCTGTGATGCAAAAATTAATGAGAACTTAATGAGAATCCCCTGAGAATATGGGGCACAAATGTAAAGCCACAAATGAGAGGTATTCACTAACATGTAATTGAGAAGAAAATCTGCTGGATACTTTGCAGAGATCCATTTTTTTTTCTGTTTTATTTGTGAGCAGTGAACCAGGTAAATCTGGGCTCCTGAAGGCAGAAGTGTTCTGAAGAGCAATGCAAATGAGGAGCTTGCAGAACACAGTTATCAAGAAATTTTAAGTGTTTCACATTTAAGTATAACTTAACTAAAAACCAATTCCCCTTGTTTAGTCACTCAGAGATAAGGGCAGAATGACTTGTAGACCTTTCAGTGAAGAGTGACTGTCACCCTGTCAGGAGGAATTTCTGTATCTGCAGACACTAGTGGTATTCATTTGACTATTTCAAGTGATGGCTTATTATAAAAAACCAAGAAGGTTGAACCATTATTAAGAAAAACCATTAATCTGGCTGCAGGTAGTTTGTTGCCTGTGGTCTTTGAGGGTCTAGGTTGGGGACACTGTCACACCAGAGGATGTGTGTTCTCTGTGTGGTAGAACTTAAGGATTTCAGTTCTGCAAAGCTAACAGTGTAATTCACCTTTCTTGGGGTCAATAGGCTGTACAGGGGTCTTGGACTATAATTACTGCACAAAGTGGGAACTTCATATAAAGATATAATGCCTATTGATAAAGTGATTCATGGCACTGTGAGTAGATGGCAAACCTAATTAGACCTTTTCATAATGATCACTTTCTGTATTTGCTGTTGCTTTATGGTTCATATCTGGGAGACAGAAATGGTCATTTGACCACCATGTGATCCAGAGCCTCCTAAGCCACGCTCTGCTCTGCTCTGTGACCCTTGCTGGGCCATGCAGTGTGTCAGCGTCGGGGACCAGGAGCACCAAATTAACCCTCTGATCCCCCAGAAACACTGTACTTCTTGTTCAGGATGGGACAGCAGGGAGACAAAATGAGTATATATGGTTTAAAAAGGAAAATACAGGATCACAGTGCTTCTTTGGAAAGAGTGGGAAGAGGGAGTCAGAAAAAACTGGTCTCAGGATTCTGACCTGGGAAAACCAAGGTTGTACCCGGGCTCTTGCATGTGCTTCCAGGATGGAAATATGTCTCTATACAGGTCACACCATATACCCTGTGCACAATAAGCCTCATGTTTATGAAAAGAAACAAATATGCTGTTTTATGATTATTTTATTTTATATAAACTGCTTCATTAACTTCATCCATCTTAACTGGAAAGTTAAATTAGAGGGTAAATTAACGTAAAATAAAATCCAAACAGCCCCCACTCTTACTATGATTTTTTAAAAGGATTTTCTTTTACACATTTTTAATCTGCTATAATATATTATGATGTATTAGTCTTCTAATGGATCACTGGTGCATAATCTTGTACTACTGCTGATTTACATCACTGCAAGCCACAGCAGTGTTTGTGTTACAATGTAAGGCAAAAGTCATTCAGATCTCTTTCAGCTGGTGGAATTAAGAAAATTCATGCATATCCCTACTGTTCAGACCTTGAGAACTATTAATTGCCTTAAGATTAAGCTTAGGAACAGAGCAGAACACTTAATCTTCTAACAGGTCTAAATCTTATTTACCATTCAGTTACAAGCCCTGTATTAAAAAAAAATCTTCAGCAAGTGAAGGTTTTAATTGCAGAGTTTTAACCCCTAACCAGGTTCTTGGTTAGATTAAATCTGATCTAATAAGCTAATTGTTAAACAGCTGATGATTTTTGTCAAATCCCTTTGCTTAGTTGCTTATGGTAGTGCTTGTACCATTTGCATCCAGGTTTGTGGTGCTGTGTGTCAGTGACCTGTACATGAGTCTCTGTGTGAGAGCCATATTCCTGTTGAAATTTAGTTTGTGAGGTGTTGTTTAAGCCAAGGTGGAAATATCAGTGATGTTTTGGGCTCGTAGGAGTTGAAGCAATGTCCAGTGCATTCTAATGAAACATTTCTGCACCAAGATCTATGGAATACATGTGGCATTAGGCCACATGTTCCTGCAGAAATAATGCAAAATAATGATGTAACGCTTTGGAGCTCCTCTAGCCACATCCCCTTAAAGATGCTCAGGAGTTCCTCCATGTAACTGTGTTGGAGAACAGCCCTAGGAATCCCAGTGTGAAGGAAAATAAGAGCTTTACCAAACACAGAAAGCAAGACATGTTGGCCTCCTACCAATTCTTGTGGCTTTCCCTGCTGGCTTTGGCTACACCTGTACCCTGCCAGCAGGCAGGGCTGTGACACTGCTGCTTTCCTCACCACCCCCAGTGTTTGAACACGCTCATGCAGGAATTCAGATCATCGCTGCAAGGGAGTGATCCTTGGTTCCAGGTGACTCAACTGCCATGCCTGTGATCCGAGCAGGTTGAGCACAGACAGGAACAAACCTGCTCCATCTCACTGGTCCCAACCACTTTCCCAGGTGTGGCCTTTCTGCACTGAAGCTGATTTAGCTTTTTGAGTATGCAGTGAGAAATTACTGACAGTTCCCTATGTTTCTGAGGGACATTCAAAACCAAACAGGAGCAGGTGAGACCACTCCAGTAACCTCTGAGAGCTGCACTTCCATTTCTTCCCTGAATACTGATAACGGCATCCGACTTGAGGGTGATAGTAACCACATTCTCTGAAAGCAAACATGCAGAATTTCTCATTCATCTTGCTGTAATAGCTAAAGGAAGCAATTTTTTCATAGTGTGTAGAAACCAAATGCAATTATTGCTTCCTTCCTAATACTGACCCGGCAGCCTAGAATTGGTCCCTGAAGAATCACAGGCAGGTTGAAGGCGTTGGCTGAAGACACCATTCCCACAGACCCAGCTTGCAGGGACATGGAGCACCGGGAGGATGCTGTCCCCACAGACATGGGTCACAGGGACACTGAGCATCGAGGGGATGCTGTCCCCACAGACATGGGTCACAGGGACACGGAGCATCGAGGGGATGCTGTCCCCACAGACATGGGTCACAGGGACACGGAGCATCGAGGGGATGCTGTCCCCACGGACATGGGTCACAGGGACACAGAGCACCGGGAGGATGTCACCCCCACGGACTCTGCTCATGGGGATATGGAGCACTAGCCACTGTCTGGAATGACACACGCGCTGGGGGCATCTCGCTGCCGCTTAGATTTTTATTTCAAATCTGCTGTGAACTGAGGATCAGAGACGACAAGGGAACGCGTTATCCTCTCTCTGGTTCCCGCTCCAGAGCGGGAAGCGTGCTACAGCCCGAGCGCGGGGAGGGAGCTCAGGCACAAGGCTTTGGGAGCCTGTCCCGCTCACAGGCAACATTCCTGATGGCTTTGGGGCTCCCTTAGCTGCCTGTGCTCCGGCATAGCCCCGCGCGGAGGGTTTGTGTGTTGGAGGAGCGGGAGGAACGGGGCCGGGAAAGGGCTCGGGCACAGCCGCCGCCGGAGGGCAGCCTGGGGTATCCGAACCCCCACACTCCCGGCGTTGGGAGACGGGCCAACCGACAGAGACGGAGGGCTCCACGGAAAATGCTTCCATGGAAATACTTGTTCAAACCTTCACATCTGCCCGTGGTTTTGCGGACTAACCGGCGGCACAGGAGCATTTATGGCCAACTGCTCGTGGGGATCACTTCAGCGAAAATGCACATCTTTAAACCCACCCTTTCCCTTAGAGCATCAGGGAATTGCGGCAGGGCTCTGATAGGGCGCTCAGGTGAGGACTGAACGCTGCCACTCAGAGGCTGGGACAGACAATAAGGTGTAATGACAAAGCAGAAAGGAAAAGGGTGACAGAAAAACTCAGTCCTCCGCAGTGATTGGCATTACACATTTGGGTTTAATGGCAGATGTATTAACCCTACATTACACGAAAATGTCAAAGCAAAAACCCCCTGAAAGCATCTAAAAGCACGAATATTTATTCGCTGACACTCTATTGCCTTTCAACTGTTATCCTGTGTCTGTGTAACTGTAATTTATAGATGTAAGAAAGAATTTTACAAAATAAGCAGAGGAGGGCAAATAAAACGTTTCAGAGGAGCAAAAATCTATTCTAAGAAAAAATTACTACCTTGTAATGGGGAAACCACTTATTTATATTTTGTTGTTTGAAGTGTTTCCTGCTCTTGCCACTGCCAGAGAAGAAAGGCAGTTTTCTGAAGGATGTTGTCCCAGGCTTTGCAGGCAGCAAGTGATGCCACCTACATCTGTGGACTGCAGGATTCCTCTGGTCCAGAGGATGCTGGTGCAGGTCAGGGATGGCACAGGTACCACTTCTGCAGCTTGTGCTGTATCGTAGAACAGAGAGAGGAGGCAAATCATTTTGTAGTGCATGGAAGCAGCAGCTGATCAAATAATCCACCTGGGAATTGCTTTAGGAGAAAACTAATCATGTGACAACTTCAGCGAGAACAGCAAAGGGAAGTTGGTGTCATTACAATTCAGGAGGGTGCCGAAGGATGACCTTCTATGAAAATGCTTTATAATACCCCTTAGGTGTGTTTTGTCTGATCTTTGCTGTATCAAGTAACACTTTGTAGAGAATTCAGCTTTAAAAAGTAGCTACCAAATACTCATGCTTTCATGGGGTCTGTAATTGGAAGACTAAAATAAAACCCTATAAAGTATTCAAAGATACAATATTCAACAGGGGTAGAACAGCCTATCCCTTAATATCTTTTGTGAAAATTTAGATCTGGGTTAGGAGCAGAGCAGTAAGATTTGAGAATGAACAAAAAGGCTGTGGGTTAACATGGATGAAGTGTAATTCTAACACGATGTTCATACAAGACTTTGGTCAAAAATGCTACAAGTCTTGGGAGCCTAGGGCCTTCCAAGGACATACTTCTATTTATACTGGAAAATATCCTTCCTATTTGGGATCCAACCTAGAACTTAAATTTCAGGTATCAATCTGGATGCAAAATCCGTTAACATTTGTTGTTGGGGTTTCCTAAGTGCCTATGTTATTTATTAGTAGTCATTTGGATTATAACACCTCATACATTTCCCATGACACCTAAAAAGGTACATTTCCCAGTAGTTTAAATTATTTTCTGTTCCAAGAACAGGTAAAAGAGTTTTTCTTGCTGTCTGTTTTTAGTTTCTATAGATAGCTGTGTTAGAGTATGTAAATGAAGTTTGTTGCAAGTTCTTCTGTGACTTGCAGGTGCTAAATGAAGTTTGTTGCAAGTTCTTCTGTGACTTGCAGGTGCTCTATGAAGTTTAAATAATAAGACTTACCCATAGAATGTTCAGTAAACAAGATGAATTAAAAAAAAATCAGTATCAGAATAACTCAGTGTCACCACCAGTACGGGGTGGTGATAAGATGAACAGCAATTTCCCGTGTGCACAGCTACAGGGATTTGGCAAAGGGATGATGCTTTTGATATTCTGCAAGACAACCCAAAAGCCAGATGGAAAGGCAGGAGGAGGTCTGTAAACTCCTGGATGACAAACTGTCTTGTCACAACCACCCTCACAGTGTTTTCTAAGACTGAAAGACTGGACATGGCTGCACAGCATCAAAAGCTACGCAGGCTCAAGCTGGGATTCTCCTAAGGGATCACTTGTACCATTCAGCCACAGGAGTTCTCAGCTGCAGCAATGCTTGGAGCTGAACTCATGGGAGGAAAAGTCCAGGCAGCACCTGTAAATATTCACTTTAATCCTAGAACCTGGATGTAACACAGAATTGCATTAATTATCTTGGATAAAGGCATAGCTATACAAGTGGCAGCACTAGCAGGTCTGTGATTAACAGAACAGGAGGTTCTCTCTGACAGGCTGCAGGGTAAAGATTTCTTCCAGGCATCTGTTCCCTCTCTGTCGGTGGTTTTGGCTAATTCAGGTTGCTTTTGGCTATCCAGTTTGAAGATTTTTTCCAGTTTCTATTTTCTGTAGAAGGGATAGAGATTTACCAGACATTTGATGGCTGAATTTCGATGGAAGATACAGACAGCTCCAGCTTAGATGTGTGAAGGAGTCCTCCTGAGAAGCCTTTGGAGAAAACATGCTCTGGACAGGGAGTTCCTCTGGGTACAATACATGAAAATGGAACACCACAAAACCATCAAATAGTCTGGGGCTGGGATGAACAGAGAAATCAAGCAGCCTCTGCTTTTACTTGCAAGTGGTGCTGGGGTTGGCAAAATACACTCATTGCTTAGGAAGAGAGATTTATTGCTATGTTTAAATTCAGAAAACACATCTACTTTTCCTCCCCATGGAACTGCCAAAAAAGGGCCAAGGACCAGCTGAAGTAAAGTTTAATTTGACAAAAGTAGGGAAAATAGCTATTATTTATTCATTAGCTTAAACAGTGAATAACAGCACAGCACTAAAAGTGTGAATGACAGGACTGATTCCCTTACAGAGCCACAAAATCTTGATGTAGGCAGAAAGACTGGTTTGATGTGACACTGATGCAGACAGATAATTCCAAACAGTTGGTGTGTATTATCTTAAATGCCATTAAAGTAATCAGTTGTGAAAGTACTACAGACTTAAATTTTCAAATATCCCCAGATGACATGAATATAATGCTATGGATCTGAAGTGAAATCTTCCCTTAATGGATTTAAATCCGTTGCACAATATTTAAAGTCTTGAAAAAAAAAATTTTCAGGATTTTGACAGATCTAATGTGAGTTCTTTTAGGCTTAGAGGTAAGTATTAATAATACAGCTGAATGAATGTCTTCATTTTATTTTTCAGTGATTTATATATAGAAGAGAAATTTCACAGTAATGTTGTGTCTTCAGCCTATATCTTTGATTTCCTAAATAAGAAACATAAGCATAATTCCAAAGACCTTTCCTCTTTCTTTTGAGATGTTGTATATGTATTTATTTGGCTGTAAATATGTGACCTTAATGTCTAAAGAGGGACCTTAATGTCTAAAGATAGAGCTTGACTGAAAAAAAGTTCCTTTTTAAAAAATGGGAGTTATTTTAGAATATGAGTTGTTTCAAATGCGAGTATCAGTTGGACTGATTTAATAATGGAGTGATTTTGGATATCTTGGGTCTGCACAGCATTACAATCTACATCATTCTCCTCACACTTTGTTATGCAGTGAGACTGATCCTTACTGCAAGTCCTCCATATAGATTAATTTTTAGACCTGCACATAATATCTTTCATCAAAAATATTGGGTTTGATGTTAAAACAATGCTCTTTTCCTGATCCTCACAGCCTTAAGCAGGCAAGCCTTCATTGACAAGCTCTGTTAAATTCCGGGTCTTCCTATTTTTTAGAGCTGTACAACTGAAGAGATATGTTCTTGTGTGCACTCTTTTGAGATTCACTAATTACTTCAGTCTGGAAATACTGGTAATAATATGTGGCAAACATCCCTGCATATTGCACGGTGGTTTTACAATGGAGGGAGAAGTACAAATGAAGCACAAAACAAACACACTAAGAATTACCTCCTGGGATTTCTTGAAAGAAAAGGCACTGATAGCCAACAGAGGGTGTTTCAGCCTGTTAATGAGCAGATGTGGCTGGCAATCTTTCATAACTTGCTCTTAAAATAAATCATTATATAAGTAAAGCTTAATTTCTGATGTGCCTTTGGTGAGTTGGTTGTGAAATATGCACAAAGGAAAGCAGTCCACCCTGCACTATTCATTAAGCTCCTTTAATGGTTATTTATGTGGGTGTCAGAAATGTGTGGTGCTGCTGAGAAGAGAACACATCAACAGCTGTAAAGGCAAAACTGTATTTTGGAAGTTGTGTTATTCGTTCCTGCTCATTACCTTCAGGTGTATACATTGTCTGGGTGCCCATTTTTGAGGACTTGATATAAGCAATTGCAAGTGACATTTTTTGGCAATGCCTTGATATTATTTTCTTCACATGAATTTAAAGAAGGCTCTTGATTTTTTCACATGTACTTGCCAGAATGAGGAATTTCCTCACATTATGAGTCAAGGATTTTGTTTAATTATTGAAGTTCAAATTGTGTTGTATTTTGTTTAATCTCTTTTTATATCTGGGGAGCTCAGAAGATCCAGGCATTGTAAAAACATTTGTCTAAGTCTTTATATTTTTATTTGATCCACAATGCTTCATATGAAAGGAGCTCAAGGACTTTCAAGAAGAACAAAAAACCACAATGAACCATTTCAACAGTCAAGTTAAAAAAGATCTGATTTTGATGTTGCAATTCTTTGAAAATCAAAATACTTATATGTAGGAATTTACTAGTTTGTATTCCTCTTTAAGTAGTCAGCCCATGTTGATATAATTAAAAAAATATTACATATTTGAGAATGTACTTCCTCTGATTTGGTTTCCTACTTCACATTTTACAAGGACTGCTGGTTGTTTTAAGTGGGGAGCCACAGTTCTTCAAACACTTAAGGAATTATGTGGAAAACTGTTTTTCTCAACTACCCCTGTGCCTGGTGACAGACATGTTCAGCTAAGTTCTCAGTGATTTTTAATCCATGAAACTTGAAGCAGAGGATAAAGATCTTCATTTTATTTATTTTTTTTTTTTTGCCTGAAGAGAGGCTGCTTGTAAAATTGCATTGCAGAGGGCTATGTGGATGGTCATTAGAAAAAATACTCCATGACACCCAAAGGTAAGTAGTGAGATGAATTGCCTAATGCTCCTACTTGTGCAGGATGGAAGACAGTTTTAGGGAAATTGTAAAGGTCTCAGGAGATATTAATCAGAAAAATATCAACAGTGCTTAACAAACATCAGAAAAAGCATCATATTCTCAAGAACACGCTGTGTTTTACACACACTAGCAATACTAAACTTTTGTGATTGCATTCTTAAATTCCAGTCAGGCTTCAAAAGATGGGATAGGTCAGAAATATTAAATACTCTGAAAACAAATATAGCATCTTACTAGTTTGGGCTTCTGGTTTCTAAGGGAAGGAAGAAACCCCAGAGACCTGCAGCTTAGAAAAGCTGTTTCTAAAAGCACCTGAAACTTTTAACAGGAAAGAAGAGACACATTGTCACACACAGAGAAACCCAGACTCGGCAGAGCCCTGGTACAAGTCAGCACCTGAACTGTGCCAGTGCATGGAATGTCCTGAGCAGCACCAGTGAAGAGCCTTTGGGTTGTGTACACATGGACAGGAAAGAGAGGGACAAAATGGGGAGGTTTTATTTCACATCCTCTCTAGGCAACTATGATAAAATAAAGGCATATTTGTATCTCCAAGCGAGGGGAATGGGATTTTGATAATTCAGAATCACAGATGATTCAGAGTTTTGGGCCTGTGTTTATCCACAGTGTTAAGGTCTAAAATTCATGTGGTTTTGTAGTGATTAAAGGGGTGAACCAATGCAAGCACACAAGCTTATAGAGGTAAATCACTGCACTCCACCACTGCAGCTGCAATCACAGGATCTTACACCTACATATTGCTGCCCAGCAGTGAAGAAGTGTCCAAATATGAATAAATCTGCTTCTATGCAACTCTTATACTGTGCTCTTTTCCAGACTGAGGTATATTGGTAGATGAAATGCACAGGCATGTTCATGAGAGACTGAGAGAGAATTTCCTGATATTTTTGAGTCTAAAATGGATGAATTCTCCATCACTCTGCTTTTCTCCACAGAACATTCTGACATAAAGGCTGGATGGTTTGTGCACAGCAGCACAAATGCCATTATCATGTTGATTGAGGTAAAGGGCAGAGGTGTTGGTCATGGTGATGCAGAAGAGAAGAAAAATTTCTTACAGCAAAACCAAAGCTTAAATCAAATTAAATGAAAAAGCCTTATACTGTCCAGGGAGAGAGGAACTCTCACAAAATCTGAGAACTGATCCTAAAGATCAGCATAGGGGAAAAAATGTGATGGGAGAGAGAATAAATCAGCACAAAAGAGAAAACTGCCCTGGAAAAAAAAATCCAAGTAGAGCAGAAGAAAAACATGAAAAGCAAGTTGACTGCTTTGTTTCACACTCAGCAAACCCTCGGTGGGGATTGCAGCATCAGTGTCAGCTTGAAGTTAAAAAAACCCACAACCTTAAGTCACTCAGGTCAGAAACAACCTGAGCACAGCTTCAGTCTCTTTTGCCAACACATGTCATTGTTTTTTTCTGCTACAGACTCTTCTTTTCTGGCCTTTCAGGACCTTTTATGGTCCATACCAAAGAGCCTCTTTTGACATTTTCCTTTCTCACACCCCTCTTTTCCTCCCTTTTCTGATAATTTCCTCCCTGGCTCTGATAATTCCTGTTGCATCTACTCTTATCTACTGCTCTGTTCCAGATCTCCTGTTAAGCTTCTACTTATGTATGCTCCTTGTCTCTACATTTCCTTTTCCCTTTCCTTTATTTTTTCAGAGTCCTGTGTTCCCTTAGCACGTCTTTTTCACAAAATGCACGAGTAGTGGTCTGGCCTTCTCTTCACACAGTCCTTGTGCCAGATTCATGCAACTTTCCTTCAGTCCATTGTTTTTTGGGAGACTCTTGACAAAGCACTTTAGCTCCCTTCACTTCAAATTTCCCAACTGTAAAATGGTGACAATATTGTTAACTTCCTTTGTGGAATGTTTTGAAATCTCCTGGTGAAGCTCTGCATAACAGGTGAATATTATTGCTATTTAAATCAATAGGCACTAACAATAAGGTGAGCTGTGGGTATCTCTTTAATGTAAGATCCTGTTTGATCTTCCTCTGTCCAGCTGAGAAAAAGTGTGTGCCTGCTGTGTCTCAAGTGCAGACTGCAGCCTGAGCTCTGGTTCAAATTTATTTATAATACACACTGTGTACATGATTTCAAGGTTATATCATTGGCTTGAAAACCCAGGATCTCATCTTGAGGAAGGATTGTGAGCTGCATTTGTGGCTCCCTTCCTGCCTTGGGCATAGGGACACATGGGAGAGTAAGGGCAGGTGCATGAACATGAACCTTGTTAAGTGCCTGACACACTTCCTACCTGTGCTGACTAAAACATATGGTCATTGCTTTTCTTGAAATTTTCCCTCAAGAATCATTTATTTTTCTGTTGAGAATAAGCATGAGCAATTCTCCCCAGAAGGTGAAGTTCAAAGCTGCTATTTCTGAAAACAAAGGTTTAGAAAGAAAATGCCACGTCAGTTTTGGCTGTATCTGATGAGCATTTCCAGATCTCTTTTTAACTTACTCTTTTGTGAAACAAGCAATGCATGTAAGAATAGAGCTGGCATACACTTAGCCTTCATTTAAAATGAAGATTGTATTGAAATTATTTCAGACAGCTATTTGGTTTTACATGAATTATGAGTTGTAAGCTTTACGTAGTGGAGACAAACATTTACCTTGTGAAACAGTTATTGCCAATTTCCCAGTTTTATGTGTAGGAGAATAATATGATATTTCATCAGACATTGAAGTACAAGATATTCTGAAAAGTATATGAAATATTGTGTGAAAACCTGTGTTCTCATGAACAATGGCCAAGTTTTTCTGAACCCATTGATGCTAAGTGTTATACATTGGTATTGTGTAGGAATAGGGTGTGCTTAGACAATCTCTCCAGGTCATTTCCAGACCCAGATTCTAGTGTTTACAGTATGATCATAAACAATTTGTCAATCAGTCACATGTCAATTGATGTAATGGTGTGTGTTTTTATCTTTGTTTTTGTTTGTTTGGGTTGATTTTCCTAAATGCATTTAATACTGACATTCTTACAAGAAACCAACGTTCAGAGCTTTTAGGGATCTTTGGTAGAACTGATCGCCTGTGATCCCAATGTCTTCCCTTATGTGAACCCACTTATTCCCACATTTTGTAACAAGCTTGTTGCCAAGAGTGGTTTAGAGTTTAAGATTATGCTGAATGTTGTGCTTAGTGGAACCTCTCACTATCCTGAGATGGTCCCATTTCCTTAGGCCTTGTTTAATTTCTTCTTCAGTGCTATTTTTTTTTTCTTCCACAATAAGCTGGTGTATAAAACTTAAAAGGTCTGCAGACACTAAGGAAAAGGAAGGTAATTCATCCTGGCTGTGGAGTGAACAATAGATTTTGTCCCTGTCACTGCTGAGCAGAGTTCCTTGTCTGCTCCTGACATGGTAACAGGCAGCTGCACTGCCAGCCTCCAGTGCCCCACGAGGGAAGCTCACTGCCAGCTCTGACTGTGGACAGAACCAGAGAACAGAATCTAAAGTTGTGTCTGTACTAGGAAACCAAGGATCTTATACTGAATTGTTTTATGCTTCATGTTTGTTGTTTCTATTTCCAGGCTAGCCTTTATACAGAAATAAGAACGTCTCTGGACATTCTTAATCCAGAGAGTGTTCAAGAAGAGGAAAGCCTGGATAGCTGCTGGCTTGCTCTGCACAGAGTTTATCCCCTTCCAGGCCTGATCTGTGTGGCTCACACCAGAGTGAGCTCAGGCCTCTTGATAAGGCAGAGAGGATGTTTAGGTTTGCTTCTGTTGAAGAGTTGCTGAGTTTGACAGTGAAGTCATTGACAGGCTGTGTCAATGGTGGGCAAAGGTGTTTGGTGAGAGGGCTCAGACCTGCCCTTACCTGGCAAGGCAGGTTCTGGTGCGGTGACTCTGCTCACTTGTGACAGTCACCACGTTGTAGAACCCTGTCTAACCTGCCATTCTCTGAGGCAGCCTCTCCTACCATTTGTCTCGAGGAAGAATCAAACTGTTCTCTCTTTCTCTTCAGGTAAATCTGCCTTAATCCCAGACCTTGCACTTCTGCTTTCTCCAAGGGCAGTGACTGTACAGTTTCTTTAAAGCATAGTGTTCACTTCAATGAAACCTCTTGGCAACAAGCAGTGACATCCACAGCTTGCTTTAGGGGTTTCCTGTAGTCATAGCATTCCCTGAACCTGAGGAAGGTATAGTTTCTTCGGGAACTCTCCCGGAATCTCTCCTCTGTCCACAAGCCGACCTCCATCCTCTCTTCCTATGAGATGTCCCTCTTAATTTGCAGGTCTTTGACCTCATATTCCTGCCTTCACAAATCAAGTTGTGGAAGTGGGAATGGGATCCTTGATTGTGACTCATTTGCCTGTCATGTTCCAAGTACACCCTGGACATCTGCTCTGTTGCATTCATCTTTACTCTTCCTCCTACCACAACATAGTCACACAGGGGATTGTCTCAGCTACCAAAGGTGGTTATTTAACACTAAATACTGTGTAAATAACATTTTATTCAGTAAAAATAATTAAAGCATCATTTAGTTCTGCAGACAAGCAGTTTACTTTATTGACAGTGGAGAGGCATGTACCAAGATGATGGAATTTCCTAACTTTTTATACTGAATTGTTTCTTGGGAAAAGGAGAAAACTTACTCTGAAGTGGAGATAAGAAAAATCATTGTCTGAATTGATACCATCTTAAGTCTAAGGACGGTAACTGCATAGGCAGAGGTCTCCAGATTCATTTCTTCTACATCCAGTAGAGTTAATTTAGGAATGGCATTCTTTTGGATCAGTGAGGTGTTGATGTTAGAAAACCTCTGGGAAAGAAAAGAATTATTTTTATTAGTAGCAGGACTGAGCAGAGAAGTACATGAGCAGAAGGAATAGAAATGTCTGTTTGCACTTGATAAGCAGTAAATCACTTTATTTGAAACATTTTCCATGCAATAAGCTACTATTGTCTTTGTAAGGTACCTATTGTGTGTGTGGGCTCCAGTCTTACTGTGCTATACATTGTCCAAATATAAAATAGAGTAAAAGCCATTCTCAAATAGTTGGAAATCTAAGCGAAAGGCAAACATAAAGATAAAGCAAATAGATAAAGGGAAGAGCAGAAAATGTAGGGAGTACAAATGGTTTGAGTGAGTGAGTCTGAGCCTTGTGACTGGTAAAGTCAAGAAATGTAGAGATCCTGCTGGTATGGGGTTTTATGAATCATTTCGATAAAGCTGTTATCAAGGAATGAATCAAAATAGTTCCTGTTAAGGAAAACATTATCCTTGCAGTCTATTAGAATTCTTTCATTACTTTAAGACAGGAAATCTTGTAGTTACAATAGTAAATACAGTTTATGTGGATAAAGTCACCCCCTAAAAAAATTATCTCAGTATAAGAAGGAAGTTCTCTTGTGGATGAGGGACCTCTAAGAAGGGGAGAAATAAGAACTTGAGAGAAAGATTAATAGTTGATCAATGTAAGGACCCATACTGGAACTTGTGAAAACTGGAATGGGAATAAATAGGTTTTTTTCCCTGTTGGTGGCAAGGTGAAATTACAGAGGGCTGGTTAGCTATGGGAGATACAAAGAATGCAGGGGGGTCAAACAGTGATCGAGCATTCAGGAATAAATGACAGGTGAGCTTCAGGGTGGACAGCTGATGATAACTGATGCTGAAGGGACAATTGGAACTAATCATACTGCCTGATAGATTCTAAATTAACTGTAACAACTCCGAGAAAAATACTTGATCATTGCAGGGAACAGCGTAGGGAAGGCTGGGGTTCAGTGCAGTCTAAAAAGAAATTGAGATGCTCGATTGTATTAAGACAAAACAAGTATCATTACAGGAATTTGTAGTACAGCTTTTCCTGTATTAAAGTGTTCAGTCTCAGCATTCTATCTCAAAAGGCACATGGAATAATAGAAAAGGTCCTAAAGAGAGCAACTAAACTGATGAAGAAATGTAAAAACAATTCCTGGAGAAGTAAACATGAGAGGAAATTAATACGGGAAAACATAATAGATGAATGATGGTAATGTGAGTCCTGCTTTTTCTGCATAAGATGACATGAAGAGGATGCTTCAGTTAAGTGTGGGTAAAAGGCAGCAGACTCAAAAAAAAGAGTGGAGCAAACTGGACACTACTGAACTAACAGTGTTTTCCTTCTTCACACTTTGCTGAGACAAAGATCCTGAGGTAAAATGTTCAGAGCTGACTGCTGCTCCTACTGCTGCGTGGCCAAATTGGGCTTTCCAGGGCTCTTGGCACCTCGAGGTGCAGCTGGTCACCAAAGAACCACTCCAGGAATGCTTTCTGATCCTGTATTTCAGGACCAGACTTAAAACTGTACCTTGTCCATCTTCTGACTGACTGAGCCTGAGTGTCCTTGTGAATGCAGTGCTCTCTGTGCAGACCAAAGAGCTCGTGGTGCTGTCCAGCTTACTGGCATCCTACATCCAGGAATTCAAACCACTGCTCATTTCTGTCTCTCTGCCTTCAGGTCCTTATGTGTTGTATCACAGATCCTGTCATGAGCTTTTGAGCAGGTTAATTACCTTTCATCGTGCAGAGCTTCATTATCACTGCCATCTGTTTAGTGAATACTTTATCTGGACAAGCTCTGGTCTGAGTTCCCTCTGTAATGTACCTTTGAACTTTAAAAACAGGCAGATAGATGGCAATAAAATGATCAGAATATCTAGAATCTCACCTTCTCTCTCTCAAATGTGTCATTGCTCCAATTGCACAACTGCACTAATTGCAATAATTTCCCTTTTTAGATCTGGATACCTTTTTTTAGCCTACAGATAGCAGCTGATTTTTGGTAACTTAAGGGAGACTTGTTGTTTTCTGAAATTCATCTCAAATAACTCTTCAAATTTTACAATTTAATATATATTTAAAAATAATCATAGTAATATTTTTGTTATTTTTCTTACATTTTCAGGGGAAGAATGAGCATGCTTTTACTGGAAGGTTGAAAAACAACACTGAGAAGACAAGGGAAGCAGATAGGATTGGAAGGTACTCTGAGAGATCCCGCAGCCCACTCAAGTCATTCCTAACTAATGTTTGTTTAATTTGTCCTTAAATATTCCTGTCTGCAATTTAAACATATTAGCAGAGTGGGCAGTAAGAGTAACTTTTTGCAAAACTTCTGTGTTATTTGAAGACTGTTGTTATGACTTCTTGAGTCTTGGCTAAGTTAAACAAACCCAATTCTCTCCATCTTTCCTCTCAGGTGTTTCCAAACCTTTGGCCATCCTTGCTGTTCTTGGCCTATCCAGCTGACTTGCATCTTTCCCCATGTTTGGTTAATTAAACTCCCTACAGTGCTCCAGCCTCAGGGAGGTTACTTCATATGTGCTGTGTGTGACATCTTCATCTCCCACTATTAATTGTGTAATTAGGAGTCCCCCGTGCTGTGTGAGCACAACTGATGGTTTCTACATAAGTGCAGTATATTGCACTTGTTTTCCCTGAATTGTATCTTATTTGTATCTTCAGTTTGTTTAGATAAGTTTTGAATTTTAATCCTGTCCTCCACAGTCCCTGTGCATCCTTCCAGCTTAATGTTATGTGCAAATGTAATTGCTGTGTGTTTTATTCCCTCGCTGGAGTCACTCACCGAAGCGCTGAGCAGCCCCGAGCTCAGCCGCGGCTCCCGCAGGGGCTCAGCCCCACACACCGGCTCCTCTTGGCAGTGCACCAGCACTTCGGCAGACATTTCTGTAGCACTTGTACAAGAACTTCATCGAGATTGTGCCAGCTTAGCTCATTTTTGACAATATCACAAGAGATTGTGTAGAAAGCTTTTCTGAAGTTAATCTAAAACTAATCCTGAGCTCAGAAGCCTATTAACCTGTCCTAGGAACAAGTCAGGGTGACTTTTTGGGAGACTGCTGTTTTATAGGTGGGGTTTTATTTTTTTTTGCTTGTTTTCATAATTGCAGGGAGTCAGCCCAACTTCACACAGCCTGGGATTTCCTCATAATGCCCTTTAGAAGTTGGCACTATTTGCCTTCTTCTGTTGTTAGACACTTACCTGCCACTTTGATTTCGAAGGTAAATTACTAATGGACCTAGGTTTGAACGAAAACAGCACAAAACTTTTCTGTTACTGGATTTGTTTCCCCAGACTAACTCTTTCTACTTATTACTAACATACTTAGGAAGTATTTTCATGTTGCTCTTTCCCTGTACATTTATATTTGTAGTTTAGCTTCTGTATCTTGCCTCTATGTTCCTGCAACCACATCAAGATATTAAATAGGATGTAACTGGCTTTTATTTCAGAGCCAAACCATTTTTCATCTTTAATAATATGACCTAATGGTCACTACTGGCCTGTGATTTCCAAGCAGACTGTTCACAGTTCCCTGCATTGTGTGCCTTTGCATATTTTCCAGTCTATACACACTGGATACTGTCTCCATTAAAAAGACACTGTGTAAGCTCTTCTCCTGGTGTGTCACTCCCGTATATTCCTTCCTGTTCATGCACAAAGAAATAAGCTCAGCTGTAAGAGAGCTGATTTCCTTTGGTTATGATATTTTTGTTTCAGGTTGCCTACTTCCCTCTCTTTCTGATGCAGCAAATAGTTGGTGATAACTAGAAACAGAAGAGATAGCGTGTGTGCTCACTGTAAAGAAAGCATATTTTGTTGCACAGTGGTGATTAGACATGAGCTGTCAGCATGTTCCAGTGTTCTGCAGTTAACTGTCCATTAAAAATAATAATAGGAATAATAACTCCTATTATACAGAACAGATCGTTTCACAGTCCCTACCCAATGCAGTGTGGAAATGCAGCCCCGACCTGGGGCAGGTGAGAGCTGAGGAGCACAGAGTGTGCCAGCCAAGGCTGGGAAAATGTCTGCAAAAACTCCCAGAGGAATGAAAAAGAAATGGGAAATTTCCTCACAACCAAAGATGGAACAAATATTTCTATTAATGGACTGTGTTGAGGGTGTGGGGGGACGTTCTTTCCTGTCTGAGGGTTATGTGGGTAAAGGTTTAGTGGCTGCATTCTGGCCCACGGAGGTAATTTCACATATGGCAGTCCCTGACAGCCAAAGAAGGTATCTGCTCTCTATAACACAAGTGTAAACTGCTTTTAATATTCCTCTATATTGACATATAACTGGCCTGTCTGCAGCACAGAAATAGTGTGACTTAATAATCAACTCTTGATAGTGTTGCTTCAGTAATGTGGACCCTTTCAAAAGGCCTGATTATGGCAAATTGTGAGTCTGTTTGAGATGGATCTGCTTGTTTGTTCGTGCTCACTTTCTGTTGTACTTTGGTGGCAATAATACTCATAAGCAATAATAGCTGATTTCTCTCTGTGATCATTTGCATAAGAAGTTAGATGAGAAAAAGGGTATTGCCCAGTGATCTGTGCATCATCATCATCATCATCATTTGTGCATCTCATCATTGTTAGGGGTGAGCTTACAGTCTGAGTTGTAACACCAAGAAAAGGAATGAGAAAAGACAACTGAGCTGTGATGAGCAGTTCTGAAAGATGGGGGCTGATTGGGAAACCCCTGCCCATGAGAATGATTGAACTCATTCTCCCTCAGAGCAGGAGCTGCTCCTGGTAGTGGTATGGATGTCTGTGTGCTAGAACTTGGACTGGGGCCATGCTTTCTCTTCTGAAAGGTCACCAAAGAGCCATTAAATAGCAGCAGCTTTCAGCTTCATGTCAGAAGTAGTTTGCCAGTCACAAGGCAGCACTTCACAAAGTTTTAAATTTGTCCTGTTACATCAAGAGCAATGTAATAAGCTCTAGTAGTCACCCAGGACAAGAACTATGCTCTTGGATAACACTTAATGTATGCTTTGTCATCCCTGAAACTCCACAGTCCTGTATGGTGCTATTATACTTAAGGAAGAATATGTACCTGGTGAATCACTCCTACTAAATCTGATTTACTTGTAGCAAAGCCTAAAAAAAACAGCCCAACGCATTCACAGGAGCAAGATGTACAGCTTTTCCTCTGCTATTCCACACACAGGATAATGACAATGGAAATAACAGCAAAGGGTGCCAAGACACCTTGAGGAAAATGACTTGTTGTAATCGTGCCTGACCTCTATCTGTCGCCCGTCCTTTATGTGTGTTCTGAACAACAGTGGAACCAATGCACATTATTAAAAACCAAAACCAATTCTGTCGCTCCTGAATGATGGACAGGGCATGTATTTTTCAGATCTATTCTCTTGCCTCCTACCACCTTTCTCTTACTACCAAAAGAAGGGCAAAAGGAAACATTTATTTGTTTAAAAATGTCTGCCTTGCATTTCTCTTCTGATAACAAAAAAACCCCAACGTTCCTATACTATTATTTATTGCTGTGCATTGTCTGCTAAGGCTATGTTTTCTATCATGGGATTCAAATTGCTTCTTGTGCCATCAGCATTTTCCTTTTTCACATTTCTTTCAAGGCAAAATAGAAAATCTATTTCTCTGCAGTAGCAACACTGATCTGGGAAAACTTTATTTAGGGTGAAAGGGAAAATAATGGAGTCAGAATAAGCATCTATACTAAAAATCTATTTACAACATCAAACCCCAATGTAATCACAAGACAGCATTGTATCTGTTTTAAATTAAGCTCAAGAAGATATAGAAGCATAGCATGTAATGACCACCAACCTACCTATTTGCATTGCAGATTAAAAAATCTGAAGATGTAGTAATGAGGAGCTGAAATGAAAAGACAGTGTGTTTATGGCAGACAGTATATTTATTTTGCAGAAAGGCCATGTGAAGGCAGTGCCACTCTTGTGGTGATAAAACTTGGAGTGCATTTAAAACTAAACAAATGCATTTCCATTCAGGGCTATTGCACAGGAGACCACATAAATAAAAATACAAACACTGCTTTCTTAATTCACATATAGTTACATTTAATGACACTACGACTTCCAACATGAGGAAACGCAGCAGGGTCTGGCCCATAAAAATGACTCTTGTTTGCAGCCTGCCTGTTTTCTAAAGGTTGGCGCTGGGTTTTCCTTTCCTGTCTTCTGCAGCAGCAGCTCGGATTTAAGGACGTGCTGACCTCTACCCTCCAGCTCCTCATTCCCCTTCCGTAGGACTTTGTCAGCTGTGCTGGCACAAGAGTTGGTGGGGCCATTTGGCAAACCAAATGTGGGAAAAAAATTACATCCAGTACCCTGAGCTCCTTCCACAATGGCAATGCAGAAGAGGAGATCCAGGGAGTTTAGTGAGTGCTCCTCATCCAGAGATAATAAAAACAGTCATTAGGCCATGACAGATACTGAAACAGGGTCTGGGTTCAAGTGCTAGATCTCTCCTCTAGTGCAGTAAATCTTTTAGTGATATAGTGGTCAAAAAAAGAAAGGACTATTAAAGCTGATTATCTAGTTTAAAAGCAACATTAAAATGTACATATTCCAGCATCTTCTGAATTTTGAATGAGCCTGTTTGCATCAATGTAGCATTTACAAAATTTAACTGTGACAGGAACTGACAGGTTTACGTCAGACAGCTTAAACTTTCAAGTTTTCCCTTTTTTATGGGTAATAAGAAATGATAAGAAATTCTGTCTACAATGCAAAAGGAAAGGAGGAACAGAAATTGCAGTGCAATTAGCTTCTTTTTCCTCTCTTCTCTGAATACCCTGCTAATGGATAGCACTCAAACTGCTGGAGTCACAGGCTGTGGTACAGGGCTCTGTTCTGAAATCATGTAACAATGTGCTTAACTTATAGACATGAACACTATAAAAGCTGAAAATGCTGAGGCCACTTACACTTAATCTCTAGGATGTGCTCAGTATTTTGCTGATCAGGGCTGGAGTACTGAGCCCTTACAGCAGTGAGGGCCAGCTGATCTGCTTAGGAGAGGCTTTAATGGAAATTTCATTTTTCCTTTCATTTACAGTTCTGTCAACAGTATGTCCTTGCTGGCCCCTGCAGGAAGAACTGTATCTAGATAATGCCTCATTGTTGCTGCAGCAAATGGGCTGTAAAGTAAATGTTCTAATTAGTCTTTGAGTCATTAGGTTGGGTGTAGCTTGTCCAGTGGAACTGTAGCTGCTGTGTAGAGATCCTTTTATTCTACTGGGCACAATGCTGGAAAGAAACCAAAGTCCTTCTGCCTTTCCTAGCTGTTTTTTTTTGGTTTAAGACTGTTGTGACTCAATAGTCACTCTTATGCTGCTGATATCAAGGGGAGAATCCCTACTTTTGTTTTATTTCCATACTTACCAGTTTTGACGTGAGAAGAGAGGTTGGTATTCCAGAAAGCACATTTAGCTTCAATCTTTGCCTTGAAGATTTCAGGTGCAGTATATGCATTCTGCTTCAGATGATCATTTATGCAGATGAAAAATACTATTTTTGCCCTCTAGTATCTTTTTAAAATGTCAGATGTGGACATGTCTGGGTGGTCTAAGAGGCTTTTATGTGGGCCTGGAAGGAACTAGTGCTGGTACTAACAGCTGTACACACTGTGTCACCTCTAGAGTCTCTACATCTGTTTCTCAGAGGTCCTGCCTAGCTCTGAGTACCCCAGAGAGCTCTGAGATGGCATAAGAGCAAACGGTGTTGAGGTGGCTTCCAAATACAGAAGAAAGAAGCAATAAATGTATACAAAGTGAACCCTTGTGTGAGAGAGAATTGCAAATGGAGCTGATGTCCAAGATCCTCAATGTGTGAAATATCTGAGGCCATTAGGAAGACAAATGCACTGTAGTAAATCAAGGAAGAAAGAAGATAGGGAAACTTGAGCTGAAATTCAGTACGTTGGTAATTCCAGGTTGGTTTGGGTGGTTTGCAATTTGTCTTCCAGCATAAAAACGCTTTGAGGCTCAAGTCTATTCTGGCAGCTCTTTCAATTAAAGATCTTATTGAAAGGAAAGTGAAAAAATACTCCCATCTATCGTGTTGGCTTTAGACTTGGTTAATTCCCTCCAGAAGATTCTATAGGCACGTGGAAGTCCTCAGGAAATGGCCTGGCAAAGGACCTTTAGTGTCAGCTCCAAGTGTGCTGTGCAGTTGAGGAACTCGGCCAGGAGATGAAATAACAGTAAAGCAAAGCAGAACTGCCCTGCAGGAGAACTGCCTTTTGGAACAATAGCACTGTGGGAGTTCCTGTGCTGCTGTTTCACCTGATCTTATCTAGTAACATGTTTGCCTTAGGTTTTATCTGTACCTTAACCACACTCCAGCAAAGCTGGTGGAGCAGTGATAGTGCAGACTGACATCCAGAGTGATCTGATCTGATCTGCTGTGCCTGGGAAGCAGAGTCAGCTCAGGTTCAATGCTAATGCAGAACAGCATCCAGGGTGATCTGATTTACTGGCACAGACCTGGCATCAAGGTTGGCTTAATGGCAAAAAGGGCCCATCTGCAACTGGTGCTGTCAGAGGAGCTGCACTCGGTCTCGGGGGTGGCTCATGGCTGCTGCTTTCTCTGTGCACAACATGGGTGTGTGATGAGTCTATTACCATTTATCATGTAAATATACATTTAAGGACCTTATAAAACTGCCTGAATTGTTGCATCTGTGGACTAACTGCTCCTTGATAGCATTGGTGGCGTAGTTAAAGGGCTGTCTAAAGTGCATGTCATTAACTTGATGGACTACAGCAGCTCCAAAGGTTTATCATCCCAGTGCAGGTGTTGAACTGGAGTGGGGGGGTAATTCTAGTGGCTGGAACAGAAGAATAGGAGCTTGGAAATGTCATGAAGTCTCTCACTGGTGTATTTTGAGTCTCTCTTAACCTCGCTTCTCACCCTTCTCACAGAAGTATTTGAAGAGAGAAATAAATGCCAGCAAAGGCTTTTAGAATCTTGGATTTTAGGTGCTGCGGAAAAGCGAAGTATTTTACAAGCATTCAAAATCAAATATCTCCATTTAGGAAATAACTGTTATTAATTCTTTCAGTCAAACTAATGAAATTTTTTCAGTCAAAGCTTTCTTTCTTGTGTAAACTAGTAGTCTACAGCCTATTTAAGTTAAAAAAACCCAACACTAAACAAACCAACAAACCGAGTCTTTATTAGAAGTTTATTACGAGAGCACCTAAACCTTGCCAGCAAAATTGCCCTTTTTGAAGAAAAATGGCAGGTGAGTACTCTAATTGAAGAGATACTGGCTAACTCCATTAAAAAAAAATAATAGTATATTAAGTTTGGAGTGAAGCTTCAGCCCTTTCCAAATGCAACTCCTTCCCATGGAGTTCCTGAACTCGCAGCATGTTAGAAAAACACAGTTTGGAAGGGACCTTTGAGGTCCAGGGTCCTCCCACACACAGGACTAACATCAGATCACAGCATTTTCTCCTGTCAGGTTCTGAAAATCTTCAAGGACTCAAATATCTTTAAAAATAAAAAAAGTAAACATATTTTGGAATCATATGTTTAAAAGTTTAGGCTTTAGAAGTCAGCGAGCAACTGTTGATTGAAGGCAACAAGAAAACAAAGATGGCCTTTCTCTCTCCTTTCTCTCCAGGTGCAAGCAGTCTCTTTGCATCTGGAAATATTTTCTGAAAAGCTGTCTTTTAGTACCTAAATAGTAAAAAAAAAAATCAAAAAAATAAAATTAGAGCAACTTCTGTCCCTCTTACTTTTCATTTCCGAGCTAAATTTTAAAGCACAGTACCTTTTTATGGGTGCTCTACATAAACATTTTGAAGTCAGGGTAAAGAATGGAAACACAGAGAGAGTTTTTATTGTAGCGCTGCTAGGGATGTTGCTGTAGTAAATAAAGTCCCATTAATTTTTTAGAGTGGCATCCCTGAAGTATCTTACACAATATTTCTTCTCAACTGCCTTTCTTTAGTTGCAAAAAGGAAAAGTAGTTCTTAAGAACACATGTGCCTCTACCTCATCAATTATGTATACAATTTTTTCAGGAGACAATTAAATTTAATTATATGAATTTTATATATCTAAAATAAATACTTAATTTTTATACTAAATATAAATTAAAGATCTCTGAACTGAGTTAGTTTGAATATTTTTGGATTTTTTTTTTTTGGTGGACCTTTAGTGCCTTAGAATAATGGTAATAATTATAAAATAATGCCCCCAAGGCACATAAATGTGCTTGGAGTTGTTTACTCCAAACAGAAGACTTGTAGTTACAAAGCTTGGCTTGTGCATGTGGGTGGATTATGAAATTATTTATCAAATTATTTCAAATAATGAATGAGGAGATTGCAAATTGTTCAGAAATAATTCCAAGAAAAAGGATTGCATTAATCAAGTAAATAATTCATTGTGAACCATTTGCCCAGCTCAGTTCTAACCAACTTCTTCCAATGTCAAAAATGGACAGAAATGGATGTTTGTGATATGCCCAGATTGCTTTCATGTTGCTCCAGCACGAGCATTCCCTGATATGGAGTATTTCCCAGAATTTGCCTGTAATTTCCCTAAATTGCATATTGTGCTAAATGGGCTTTGGTCATGGGGAAAATCATCGGAGTGAAATGAGGTCACTTGAAAACTGTGAGACAAAAAGTGACTTAAAGTAATTTAAGGAGCAGTAAATATGTATAATATGTTTTAAAGTGGTTTTGAAGCGAGGGACATTTTAATGAACTGCGGAGAACAATAAATGAGTTTTTAAGTAGAAGGAGAGGACAGAGATGTGTGGGGGAAAAAAAGGAGATGGAACTGAGGAAACAAAATGGATCAGAAATGAGCAAAATTATCCTGCCATCCTGTGAGAAGGAAGAGAGCAGGCACTCAGGAGTGCCAATTCCATCAGTGTTTTGAGAAAGGCACTATTTCTTTGCCAGGAAGTGTAGGCCATTATCAGGCGCTGATATTTCAAGCATAACATGGGGGAAAAAATAATTGTAAACTCAGGTGGTGTTTTCCCTTCCCTCTTCACTTGATAAGTGCAGGGACAAAAACTTCACTCCTGAAAGATGCATTTATCTATTTACTTATTTCCTATGTTACCTGTCAAAAGTCAATGCACAGTTGTATTTGGTAATTTATTTCACCATGAAACATCTGTTTTCTCCCATGGATTATTTAATGGTATATGAACCTCTACTCTACTCTACTCATGAACTAACCAAGAGGGATATTAGTTATCTCCTGTTGGCCATGATGTGTATAATTTCAGATGACAAATGCGTAGTTGAAATGTGTGTCTCTTCTTATTTCCACTCTATCTATTCATAGGACATTGCTAAAACAATTATGAAAAAAATTAAAGGGACCCAGATATAAATAAGGTATCACCAAATTTACTGCACAGCAAATGATTTTTTGCTACAGCTGCCCACGAAATAGCTTTTTTCTTTCATGAAATATCTGAGTCCAAACCTGAAAAATATGCATTGAAATCCCTGGGTTGAGGCAGGACTGATCCAGCTGTTATGAAGAGTCCTGAATGGGGCACTTTGGACAAAAGTATTTTAGTTTTGAAGACTAAGTGTTGTGGGAGGTGAGTTTTTGTTGTTGTTGTTTGTTTGTTTATTTGTTTGTATTTTTCCTTGTTCCTTTCAGGAAACAGTGGCCTTTCCCCAGAAAACAAACAGCACTTGTAATTTTTGAAAAATGGGGTCGTAATTTTTTATTCACCTGTTTAAATTTTCACCTGCAACGCCATAAATGTTAATTCTGCTGCAGAAATAGAGATGAGAGTGAGACTTTGTCTTCCCTGGTGAGAGCTGTAAAATGTACAGACAAAAAAATGTTTGTACATTTTCAACAACCCAGTAGTTGAGCAAACCCTTCCTTAAATTTTGTTCTGTAGAAATAAGCAGCCGGTATATGTTTTGTCTTTAAACACCTTGATTGTTTAGCATGCAGGATTTTAGACATGTCAGCTCTGGTTGTTTGATTTATACCTTTGACCTATCTCTAATTATTTTAACCTTATAATTTGCATAAATCCAATCTCTGCTTCAGACTTGGAAGACAACAGAAATCCCCTTATGCATTGTGATTCACTAAAGAAATTAGAGGTGTGATGCTGGGTGGGCTTTTTCATTTGACCCTTTACAACTTCTTCTAACTTTGAAGCACTCCAGTGAATTTTTCAGCTGCTCAAAGTAAAAGGTGCAGAGAAGAGATTATTGCTGAGTGCTGCCTTGTGTTATGGAAACATTTTTTGCCTCCTCCTGGCCAAGGGGATCGATGTCTGCCTGCAACATCTGTGCTGTACCTGAGCTGCCCAGCTCAGGGGGGAGCTCTGGGCTGGAGATCGCAGCCAGCTCAGGTCAGAGGCACTGGTTTGCTTCATTATATCACCTATCAGACTTAGAAACTTGAATTTCAAATTCCAGACACTGACTCATGGGGCCATAGGGAATTCAGTTCTTTCAGACCTGGAGTTTTGGTTCCAGCCCGTTTTGAGCTGTGAGGATGCTGCCAGACTGCTCTTGACACTTAGCACTGTACAAACTGGGGGGTCTCTCCGAGGGCTTAATGGCCCTTTCTGCCTTTTCTCAGCTTCCTGAAGCCAAAGTGAGCATCTTTGCCGTGTGGTGGTGAAAAGATAGTCAGTGTTTTGTGTGAAATGGCAGTTTTAGACTTCCAAAATTTATTCCTGTGGAAGAAAGTGTTTTGAGAACAGAAATGGTGGCCTTATCAGGCACAGTTTCATACATAAGATTGAAAAGTTTATTTAGTTGGCATTTGTCTGGCTCTTTACCTCGGTGCAAGAGGGTGATCAGTACTTCCTTACCTCACAAAAACATGGTGACAGGACTTTGTATGTTAAAGGACATGGAGCTGGGCTGATGTTGCAATAATGAAGGCCATTACTATCTATTAGCTCAGATGGATTAAAAGGTTAAACCAGTTTCTGGTGAAAATTAATTATCCTGAGAATTCAGTTAGAAGTGTTCTTTGATGTCTGGCATTTGCATGTCTGTGATGAGGAATAGGTCACCTGAGATGTGCATAAACTCTCAAGGCTTACTGAAGAGGAGGAGCAAAGTTCCCCTGCTAATCTACTTCTCCTGCTTAAGGATGAGTTTCCTACCGATGTGGAGGAAGTCACAGCTCACTGATGGGATTATCTGCAGGCTGACTAATACTGGACAGGAATTAGGAGCATCTTCATGGCTTTGTTTAGTGATAGTCTCACTATCCTCCTTAACTGGAGCAAGGAACACCCCATCCTCTTTCATTCTGCTCTTGTGGTGATGCTGGGGAGAAAAATGATAGTAAAGGGTGAAACTGCCTTGTATTTAACAGTAATGTGACCAACGAGGCATTCATTGGCCTGGCCATGGGCTACATGACTTCCACATCCTGAGGTTTGATTACCTGTTGACACTGATGCTCATCAACCACAGTTCACCCGGACACAAAGTACTTTTCTGTGTCAGTGCCAGAGTCCTTATCACTCTGTACACTTGGCACTTAGCAGGGTTGTTTTAGTCCTTCCCTGCCTTGCTCTGTGTCTCTGTTTCAAGGGGCAGTGTGACGTGTTGTTGGCAGAGGATGTCTAGCACAATTTGGGAGTGCCCCAAGACCTGGTAGTATGTTTATGTACACACACTCCTTTACGGAGAGAAGAAAAGGACCTAGATTATGACAACCTGTAAAAAATGAGGTCAGCAAAACACAGTTAGGAAATGACTTACAGTGAACATTCATTTTCTTCAAGGTAGTAAATATTACCAGTCTGCAGTTACTGCCTTTGTGATAAAGATGCCCATGAGGTGGCAAGGCCCTTCCCTTCACAGCTCCTGATGGTCACTCAGCACACTGGTTTGGTTTCAGAGCAGCCTCAAAGATGTCAAGAATCTACAGTGCAAACCTCTACAGTCTGCTCAGTTTCTCTACAGTCTCTGCTGGCTTCAGCATGAGAGTTAGTCATGGTTACAACTCTCAAACTCTCTACAGCATCAAAATATGTTTAATAGTCTTTTTCTATGTCCTTTTTAATTGTTTAGAGAAGCCTGAATCTTTAACTTTTTATCTGCTCTGTGGTTAGGCCTTGTATGAATTATGTTGTCTTCATTTATCTGGGGAAGAGAATCTGAGAGATCTGTCAAATCTTTAAATATTTTGCTCTGAAAAATCACTGTATGGACCAGCTGAGCAGGTATCACATTTGGTGCCACGTCCTGTCCTTTCAGATTCTACCCAAGGTGTCATCAGAGTTCACATCACTATCCTATGCAGCCCACTATATGTTTTAAACAATGCGCTTAAAATTTAATTGGAAAATTTAAAAATCATAGAATTGTTGAATTATTTAGGTTGGAAAAGCTCTTTAATATCAAATCCAACTATAGCTCAAGTTCAACCACAAATGGATAAATTAGTCTTTTCAGTTTTAAGCAGCAATATGGACTCAACGATGGGACTCCGCTTTGTCTTACCACCTCTAGAAGAGCTCTGTGAATTCTTAGCAGTCTTGTATGCTTGAATTTGTCTATTTTTAAATTTTTGCTGATGTCTCAGGTAGTAGACATGCTTACAGATTAAAAAAAAACCTGGATGAGGAGTGAGTCATTGTGTGCTCTCTGTTAGACTGCTTTTCAAACTTTAGAGTGAGCAACTCATTAATTTCACTTTTACTGGTCTCTTCTCATGCACTTCATGCATATAAATCTCTACAAACCTCACAGTTCAAGCTGACTGATACAAAGCCAAATTCAGCTTCAAGGCAAAATTTGGCCAAATTATCTCTTAATGAGTGCATGTAAGTGTTCTCTGCTTTCTTTACACTCTAGGGTATTATGTCTTTCATGAACACCTATTTGACTTCTCAGCCCTCTTATAGGCAATCTGAATTGAAAGTTTAAATGTAATAACTAGTTTGTAAGCCTGAGATATCAACTGATTACTCTAGTTACTCAGAATGGGGCCAAAATTAGTGTTGGAGTAATTCTTATGATGACAGAATAGACCTGCAGCTGTGTTTAATCTTAGTCCATCATTGCTGCAGAAATTGTTGATTCCACATGGGGCAATTAAAAGCTCAATATTGCTTCTGCCCAGAGACAGTCTTGCCTTTCAAAGAAAACAGAAGCAGAGCAGCCAGTGGGCTCTTTGCTTGCAGCACTTTGCCCAGCTCTGCTTTTGACCTTTATGTAAATGAAATGGCCATTCCACACCACTGAAACCATATGCACAGAGCAACTTCAAACATTAGATACCTCTCAGAGCAGTGATGCCAGGACAATGTGCAGGCAACAAAGAGGAAGGTGATTATGCAAAGCAAGAGTTACCTTCTCAAATGAACAAGTCATGAATATTTTCCTTTTGTGACACTTAGGAGAAATGTCAGGCTTTGGGGGCAGTTTGGATCTGCTACACCCAAACCTTCCAGCATCCAATATAGTCTGTAATTAACTAGTTATCTCCATTCTCTCCACTGTCTTCCACTATACAGGAAGCCTGACTGGGAGTGAGGATTTTATTAGCTGACCTGGTGGTTAAGCTTTGAAGATACAACTCTGGAAAAGTTATACTAAATTTAGTTTAGTAAGTGCTGTGCACTTACTTTAATAAGTGCCCACTTACTAAAGTGCACAGAATTAGAATAAAGACTGTAATTCATTACCCATAACTTGTAACTCAGCTCTTAGCACTATCTCCCTTTGGTTGAGGACTCTGACTTTGTGCAGTTATTTCATTTCTAGGTCCACTCTTTATAGCTGTAATATAGCCAAGTACAGTGCTACTGTGATGAGCTGTGGCTTGTAACATGAGTATCCTTGGACTGGTGTTGCTTAGCATCTCTGCTTACTGCACAACTAATGAAAAGAGTTTATGCCTAAATTCATCCCTAGTGTAATTCCAATAAGGAGAATGGAGCCAGGCGTGCATATACTGCTAAGTGGGTTTTTTTTTCCTACTTCCTATTATTCAAGTCTATGATGTCACTGCAGAAAAGGGAAATAAAAGTGGCTGAGGAAGAAATAAGAATAAGTGGACATCTGGTGACTTTGTAACTCCACCTGTGCTATGGTAGAGCAGTGCAAGTGTGCCGAAAAAAGAGCAGTACATCACGAGGATTTCGGCTTTTATCTGGAGAGTATCTCTTATCCATAAAGATCATGAGGAGCTTTACACTCATGGGAGTGTGAATAACACTGTTAAGTCCTCCTGGTCAGAGAGGTGAAAAGGCAGTGACTGGGCTGGGAAAGGGTAATTGACTGATGGCTTCTGTGACCCTGCTGCTCAGAGAGAGAAGGACCTTGTCAGTCAGACAAAAATTACTGCTTAAGAACGAGCCCAGAAGTTCAGTCATATAGCTCCAATTATCAGTTAGGTCGGAGCATTTTAACCCTCCATGCAATGCTTTAAAAATGCAGGGAGACACAAAGCCAGCAGCAGTTTGAAAGCGTTTATGCCTTTAATGAGAGACATCTCACCTGTTCGTGTCCTTGCTTTAAAAGCACAATTAGGGAGCAGCAGGAGGGGAGGGAAGATGGTGAGAGCAGGGAACCTCTGGGAGCTCTGCTTCCTGCAGTGCCGAGTGTGCTCCACAGAGGCACCTTCAGGTAGGGGGTGTGATGTGTGCCTGGGAAGAAGGCTGAAGGTCACTGCTCCAAATCGTGTTTTTACACTGAAATGCAAAAGGAATTGCTCAAAACTTACAGTGGCTGAGAGCAGATTTTGGCACTGCCTTCCATTTGTGGCCCTCCCTGTCATGAGATGAAAGTTTTGCAGTCCTGCAGAGTCTGAATGACCTTTGTGTCTCAAGTTTGGGCAGGTTTTTCTGTCTGAACTTCTAAGGCTTTCTTTGCTGCTAATCTTATGTATAGAAATAGAAACTGTTCCTGGCATGTAAATGCACCTGCCCCAAATCAAAGTCTGAATTCGACTTCTGGGAGACATTAGGAGAGATCCTTTTTGTTGCTGTTCTGTTGTGCAGGAGCTCTGAATACACTGGCTTGTGGATTTTGCCCAAGGAAGATCTCAGAAGACTCCTGTGGAGTTTTGTTATTGTCATCAAATGGATTTAAAAGAAAGAAAACAACTTGCTGTGTTTTCAGGCAAAACTAACACATTTTATTTTTGTTCCTTGAAGGCTGTTCAGAAGGGGGCATGTAGTGTTCCAGCTGACTGGAACTTTCCTGATGTGTTTCATCACTTTCTGATTCAACATTTAAGTCTTTGGAAAAGTTGCTTAAAGCATCAAAGTACCTCTTTTTTTTTTTTTTTTTTTTTTTTTTTTTTTTTTTTTCCCTCCCATTTGAAAGGGAATTTCATTTCTTTAAAGTGTCAGCAGGTATTTAGAGTACAGCCTTTCTATAAGGAGAACCAGCCCTTGTTATGTGTGATTTATCTGTGGGATGTTCCTTCATTTGTCATTGGTGAGGCTGTAGTGGTGTGAGCAAAGGCAAGTTATCCCAGTAAAAGGCTTGTTGCTGGCCAGCTCTGCCTGAGGATGAGCAGTGGGGCTGGAGAAAGGCAGAGCTGGGTTACAACACAGTCAAATCAATTTAGGGTAATTTGAATCTGATTTCTTTCTGGTTATTTGGCCTTAACTACTCATGACTGGCTGTGAGCATAATTGTAGAAACATGTCCATCTCTACCATGGCAGTGAGCATTTACTGTGGCACGGGTAAGTGTTAAACAGTGTCTTTTTCCTGTGCTCTAAGACTGATTTTTGTGGTTGTTTCCAGAGATCAGGCAAAGGCTCTGATCTGTGACTGAGTACATCAAGCCAGCCAACCTCTCTTTTGATTGATTTTTGATATTTACAAATGCTGTGGGACTGCAGATGTGTGTTATGAACTATATCCTATGGGCTTGTCTGCACAAATCTGAACACAAGCACTGTATAATAAGAAAGGCTTTAACTTAGATAAACAGATTTATAACAAAGTGAAAAAAACCCCCACCGTAATACAAAGTTAGGATATAACAAGATATTCTTGCACCACTTGTCTCAGTCCCATAATTAGCAGCCCATCATTTCTTGACCTTGTACAGAGTCTGCAGGAGACAGTTCCTGTGGTGCTGTGGTGGGCTGGCCCTGGCTGGGTGCCAGGAGCCCACCAAAGCTGCTCTGTCACTGCCCTCCTCAGCTGGGCAGGGAGGAGACAAGATAAGGAAAGGCTCGTGGGGAGAGATCACTCCATGACCGTCAGGGGCAAAACAGACTTGGGGAAATTAGTTTAATTTGTCACCAATCAAATCAGAGTAGGTTAATGAGAAACAAAACCCAAATCTTAAAAACACCTTCCCCTCACTCCTCCTTTCTTCCCTCGTGATTTTCTCCACCTTCTCCTTCCCCAGCAGCTCGGGGGGACAGGGAATGGGGGATGCAGTCAGTTCATAACACGTTGTCTCTGCCCCTCCTTCCTCCTCAGGGGGAGGATTCCTCACACTCTTCCCCTGCTCCAGCATGGGTCCCCCACGGAGTCACAAGTCCTGCCAGCAAACCTGCTCCAGTGTGGCCCCTCTCTCCACAGGTCTGCAGGTCCTGCCTGGCCCCTGCTCCAACATGGTCTTCCCACGAAGTCACAGCCATCTTTTGGGAATGCACCTGCTCCAGCACGGGCTCCTCCATGAGCTGCAGGTGGGTGTCTGTACCCTGTGCTCCTCCATGGGCTGCAGGCGGGTCTCTGTACCCTGTGCTCCTCCATGGGCTGCAGGGGCAGGGCTGCACCCTGGGCTGCAGGGGAACCTCAGCTGCAGCGCCCGGAGTGCCTCCTGCCCTCTGCACAGGAGTGCCTCCCTCCCGGAGTGCCTCCTGCCCCTCCTTCTGCACAGACCTTGGTGTTGGCAGAGTTGTTCTCACAAATCCTCACTCCTCTGTCCAGCTGCAGTTGCTCTTTCCTTCCCTCCCCTTTTTAAGTACATTATCCCAGAGGTTCTACCACTGTCACTGATGGGCTCAGCCTTGGCCAGCAGCGGGTCCATCCTGGAGTTGGCTCTGTTGGACGTGGGGAAGCTTCCAGCAGCTTTTCACAGCAGGCACCCCTGTATTCCCCCTTTTCCCCCCCAAACTCTTGCCATGCAAACCCAATACTTGTGCAAATAGGTCAATAGGCAAGACTCAGTCTGGCATCATTGTTATTGATTTGTATAGGGCTGACATTCCAAGGAGGTGATGAGTACAGAGATAATACCCTGTGCTGTTCGGTGTATAAAATATATGTCTTCTTTTTTTTCCTGAAGTGGAGCTGAATAAAGACTGTTTATTTTTCACACTCCTTAAATGAGCAACACAGTGATTGACTGTAGCTATGAGGTGTACATATCCTATTGAAACAAATTATGGGGAAAGAGTTGTATAATTCACTCACTGATGTGAGCTAAGTTCATCTAACACTGTCTCGATGACTGACTGATATTGCTGTTTAGGAGATGTGACATTTAAAAGTTTAATCATGATCCTGCAGCATTCACTGGCTCGTTCTAAATTGTGGAATAAGAAATGGGGCATTTGGCATGCTTTCAGGCACACCGCTATCTGCTGCAAAGCACTCAGTAATAGTTCTAAATGCATGGATCAACCTTTTCATCTATTGATCTCAAAATGTTTTACTGAGTTAAGTAAGAATCATCAGCCTCCCTATTTAAAAAAAAATAAAAAGAAAGGAAAGAGATAGGAATGAAGAACTTTTGCAAAGTCTGTTTCTTCTGATCATATGTACAGCAGGAGATCAGTGTCCAGCACTTCTGTGGTTTAGGACAGTCTTTCAGGGTTTGAGCTTTGAGGCTCATGTCTGCTTGCAGTGAGACTTTCAAAATGCCAGCTCTGTCCTGACAGTGTTGTAGGTGGTTGCACAGATGAGGACAATGTGCCAGATGTGTCTCTTTCTCCCTGTTTTCAGATTTTATGTTTGTTTGGGAATTTGAGCAGTAAATCATGGGGGGGGGGAGGGGGAGGGAAAGAAAGTAATAGTAAATTTTATGATGTTATTGAATTTGGCCTTATTTCAGATATCAAACAACAATATTGAACTGGTGGAGAACAGTTTTAAAGTATGGAAATATCAATGCTGTTATGCACGTGGCTTGAATTACTTTTCCCAGTGAAGAAGAAACATGGAAATGTATTCAAATCTTTTGTCTGTCTTCAATGATCTGACATAAATTTGAATTCAGTGTTATAACTTTGGTAGTTTCTTTTCTTCCCCCCAGTCTATTAATAAAATGTTACTGTTATCTTAGGTTTACTGAGTGTCATTATGGGGACTATTTTACATGGGCAAAAGCACATAGCCTGTTGGGAAGGAGATTGCTTTTGCTGAATTATTTGGGAGATTCTGAAAATCTGATTGTATATGATTCAGACTCAGTTTAATCTTCTTTTAAGAATAAAGCAAAAGAACCCCAACACACCCACCCTCCGCCATAGGAGAATAAACACAAATATCCTTTGGATCTTTGCTCAGTGTTTCTCTGAGTTGAAATAGGGATGTTGGTATTAAACATGTTGTATTTCCTTAGTTTGCTCTTGATCTTGACCTGTCCCAAATTGTTTATGGTGAGTACTCTTCCCTTCCTTCAATTCACCTAATGGAGTTTTGACAATACAGATTTAGTGGGGGAACAACAGGAAGCAGAAGGACAGAAGACAAAGCAATCGTGGTGTTGAGAGGCTCTAAACAAAACCTTCAAACCAAGTTTTTAGCACTTGCCGTTCACAGTATGTGTTGGCAGTGATTGCATGTGATTACCTGTCATAGTCACAGTATGTCACACACAGTAAGGAAATATTTCCCATGTTATACAGATGAGGAACTGAGTAGAAATGTAGATATTAAAGAGAGCCTACAGTTGAACCAGGAGTTGAACAAGGTTCAGGGAAAAAGAGCCTTTATTCAGTGCTCTCTAAAAACACTCTCCTCCCTCCTTTTACTTGTGCTTTTCAATTCTTTCTAGCTGGATGTTTAACCTGGTTTTCCTTTGCTGTATCATTTGCCCTTCTATTATTTTCCAGAAATCAAAAGCTTTGCTAGTACTGGTAGCCCACCAGAGAGAAGCTTTGCAGTGTAGACTGTCAAGTAGCTGCCTCCTGGGAGGAGTGAAAGGTGCCTTCCCGGGGTGATAAACCCAGCACTCAAGCAAAAAGTGCGGAAAAAGGGAGATTCAGTCAGGAGAATTTGTCTACTGGGCTCTTGTAAACTGGCATGATAAAGCCATATGCAGGGAAAGCTTAATCCCATTTATTATGCAGAGATTAAAAGTGACTTTAGCTTCCATGTCAGAGAAATGTTGGATGAAAACTTCTTATTTATGCATTTGCTCAGTGAACTCTGTTAAGATGCAAGTCCAGGTAGAATTTAGGATGCTAGTTTCTGAGCAAGTCCATTACACAGGTGAATCAAACAAAATCTGCTTCCTTAGTAGACCCTACAATGCTTCTTAGTGAAAACAATGTCCAATACTCTAAACTACGGTCTGTGCGTATGCAGATAATTGATTATTTAAGAGGGAAAAATGTTCACTCATGGTTTTCTTTCTGGACCCAGCAAAATTCCCACTCACCTAATCTTTCATTTCTCTGAGCTCTGTTAACTTGTCCAGCACTAATATTCTAATGAAAGTTATAGGCAGGAAAGTTTTATGTACTATTTAATGCTGGAGTTTCCATTGGCACTTCCTTCCCCACCTGTTACCTTCTCTGTCTCTATGGGTGAGAAGGTGCAATTCAGCAAAACTGTGATTTCTGTTATTGGTGCAGGGGAGGGGAGTGACAAAACAGGCCTTGCTTTTTGGCTATTATGTTTTCAGTGGAATAATTTTTCCCTTTTGTTCACTTTTGCCCCATCCTTTCAGAGGAAGAACTTCACCTACACGCAGCTCAGAGTAGTCTTATATTTTTGTTGTATTATCCATCCATTCAGAAACCATCTGCCCCAGGAACACTTCATCAGCAAAACTCTCTAGGTTGTGCACGTTCAGCTTCAAGTGGCATCACTATTTTATTTTTTTATTACAATTTTTTTCCTAGTAATTACTGTACCTTTAGACTTGCATTTGTATTTTTATACTGCTTAAAAATTTCAGAAAATCACACACATCCTAGAAACAGGGGTCTCAATCCTTTCTGCATTGCAGTCCTGTCAGTCATTCATATCTGTGCAAAGTAAGTGCAGCATAAACAAAGTGCCAGGGCCAATTTGACATCAACTGTGCAATGCATAAATAAGGTGCAAAGCAGGGAATGACTGACCACAGGAACTCTATAGCAGGTTGCTGGGTGGGTACAGAAGTATGGAAATTCTGGGTGCCAATAACTTCATGTAAATGGGTTGTGTAGGAATACAAGGCTGTATTTGCTGCAGATACACAGTATTTCTGGTACATATGTCATGGTTTCCTTTATACATTATCTCTCTGAACATATGGAATTGATGGCTTTTGCTCCACCTGCACCTGGAAGATGTGTGGGATGGCAGAAGCTACAATGTCTGATATAGAAAGATAGAAGTATTGGAAAAATAAACCATTCCCTAAAATCCAGTCAAAGCTGATTTCTAGTGGAAACAGTAAAGGAATATCTCAGCATGTTTATTCTTGAAAGTATTCTTCCTGCAGAGATTGGCTGTGTTAACCCCAAGTTATGGTCCAGGCACAATTTAGAGCAATCCCTGCACCAGTTGTCTGGATCTGCATTCCATCTACTCACATGCTCTGTGTCTAAGGAAGTATTTTCTTTTCTTGTTCTGTAAGTTATCAGTCTTTTCTGTAGTGGCTAAAGACCACCTTAAGACACAACTGAGAGTACTTAATTTTTTTTATTTAATCCACATTAGTCTAGATTAATCTGTAAAATGTTTCAGATGAATTTAGTAGAAAGATGTGGTTTTTTGTTGTTTGAATCAGAGTATTCTGCCCTATGATACAGTGTAGGACTCAGTCATGGAGAGCTCATGACATGTATGAATAGCCTTTGGGATGAGGACCAAATTTCTTGCCAAATTATAGTGCTGAAATGTAAAGATTAAATAACACAAGTGTTTTCATGATAAATAGTGAACTGTAGCGTTTTCCTACCAAACACTTGACACTGGGGAGATAATGAAAACTGTGCTGGAAGTTATCTCATCTTTCAGGTTCTCTTCCAGTACTAGTGGTAGCTGCAATTTGGATACTGAAAAAAATATGGATGAATTCTTAGTTGTAATAAAATGAAGTTGTCTTATCAATTCTTTCCTGCTCCCACTGAAAACTTGACAGATGCATTTCTTAAGTGAAATGGAGATAAGCCAAGACTGAAGAGCTATAAAGCCCCTCTCCTGTCTGGTCATGGTCTGAGGGCACCTTAAGTTAGGGGACTGGAGGAAGCAATGAGTTCCCACTTCAAATGGAGCTCAGTCAGAAATTAATCAAATGGCTACTTCAAAACTGATAAAGCAACTGGGAGTTGAAAAAATGAGAAAGTCTGTGTTCTTCCATTCCAGGGGTACACACACGGCATCACTGGAACGGGCTCTGCTAGTTTAAAAGTCTGGAAGAGACAGCAATGATTTAATTACAGCTGATTATCTCAGCCAAGTTCAGACACAGAGCCTGGGCTGTAAAATGGTACCAGCCTCTTTTTTTCTGTAGGATCATGGAAATCGATCACTTTTCATGCATACAGGGTTGATAGACAAGCAGCAGACATCACTGGACATAACCTTATTGATTTCCTTGATAATCAAAAGAGAAAGAAATCACAGGGGAAACAAGAGACAAGATGAACTCCAGACCTCTGACTGGCTGGTTTCTCAGTTTTACCCTTACTTACAGCTTGTTTGTACATGAAAAAAAATCCCATGGATCTGTTCTTCTCCTTCTCCTCTCCTTTTACAAATGTGACTTCTCTGAATGTGGGCTCAAGCAAAAAGGGAAGAAAGAGAAATCAGGGGCAAGAGTTGAAAACCAGAATTTTTGTGAGCCTAGACCTCAGTAATCATTTGGATTTTGTCAGTCATTTAGGCTGTCAGCTTCAGCCTCCCACACGTGAACTGGCATTTTTACAATGAAACTTCATTGTTCAGAAATTCCTTGTGTTTTTTTTTCTCCCAAATTTATCCAGAAAATGTGAAAGGAGCATCCAAATATCCCAATAAATTCTCCTGCTTTTACCAGTTGTTCCAGGTTAGTGGGTTCTGGGTTTCTTCTGGGTTAGTGTGGCACTGTAATCATGGACAAATGGTGTCATTCTCCTGGACATCCAGCCCTGCTGTTCCACACCCAATTAAGCAAAGGCTTCCAGGATGGAAAAAACCATCCTAGTTAAGGCAAAAGCCAGCCTGGCATCACAGAGGTGTTTATTTTAATTTTCTGTGGATTTTGAGTTATGTCAGTCTATTCTCTGTGTTTATCTTATGTGATAATGGCAGTAATAAGTCACTGTAAAATAACTGTGCACTTCCAGGTCATTCCAGGGGAAATAAACACCAGGAAAGTATGTTATGAAATAATCAGAAAAATAATTTCAGTGTTTAAAGTGAAGTTTCCAGCTGCCTTCCCCACCTTAAACTTGCTTTCACTTGGGAAGCAACAGGACTGGAAACACATCTGTAACAAGAAAAAGTTAAAGGGAGGAGAAGGTGGGGGAGGGAAAACTTCCTTGAGCTGCTGTTTTGGCCTGGGGGTACAAAGCACTGCATCCACTCACATCAGCCCCCTAAACTGAGTGTTCTCTTCCCGCAAATCCTGGAAACACAGGGACAATTGCAGTCTCAGCAATAGGAATTTCAGTCAGATGCAATTCCACTGATTTCTGTGGAAGTCTTTGAGTGGTTCAAGAGAAAAGGAAACCAGAGCAATAATCTTGGCAATGAAAATGCTCTGTGCTGAGGTGTTTTCTGGGGTGTGTTTCATGTGCTGGGGTTCCCATAGGTCCAAGACAATCCATGTGCTGTGGAAAGGACAGGAATGAATTGTCAAAAATTGCAAGCACAACCTTACAGTTCTTATGATACTCCAAACCCTGGCAATGAGGTGCAGGTTACCTGAAACTGGGACCTCAACAGGCTCTTCTGGATGTGACTTGGGCAGCAGGACAAGAAAGACAACTGCAGTTTTTGGTTTGGAAAAGCAGGATTTGCTCCAGGGGTTGGTTCAAAATCTAGGGAAGACTCAAAGCACGTGACAAAGAGCATCTTAATCTTGCATTGAAGGAACTGGAAAACTTTAAACCCATGATCAATAATGGGAATCAGTGTGTTAGATCCCTCAGAACTGCGGGTAAAACACGAACTTTCTGATGTGGTTCTATGGTGGTGCATTTTGAGCATTCCCTTGGGAGCTGTTCCTGCTCCAGCCACAATATAAAGGGCCGTCCTGAGACCATCCTGGAGATTTCAATGTAGATGAGTTGAGCTTTCAACATAGGTTTAAATAAAATAATGTTAAAAGTGATGGAGATCCCTCAGATTAAGTGCTCTCTGTTGTGTCTTAAGGTAGTCTTCAACCACTACAGAAAAGACTGATAACTTATAGAGTCTCTTCCCAAGAGAGCCAGTTTAGACTCTAAGCCATAACTGAAGACTTTCCTGGGAAAACTTGGGAAGAAATACTCCAAAGTGCAATACATTTATCACTAGATCTAAATTTTATGCAATTTGGGTTCTTTATGGTTGCATTTCAGTTGTAATATTGCCAGTTTTGTTCAGTGCTTGCCCACTGGTATGTTCTGTAATTGGAAAGCAGGATGAACAACGGGGAAATAACTGTTACACTGGAGCTTTCATTGGCTCTATATTCAGGGAGGAGTTGGCCATAAGGGACTCCCTCGATCCCATTCCTCCCTCAAAAGGAATGTTCCATAGAGGCTGGTGGAGAAGTGATGCAGACTGACTGCACTTTTTGTCTAAAATTTGAAAGCAAGGCTGAGGGAATGAAGGGACAGAGAGAGACGGCAGAGCAGGAGAAAATGAAAACGCTCAGTTTGGTCCCGCTTTACAGTCTGTGTGAAAACAAGCAAACAGGTTTAAGAAGACTTTCCTTATACACTTAAGAAATATTTTTAAAAATCTTTTTATGATCAAAAAGTTTTTCAGAGTAGAAAAACACTGAGGGCTCTGGGTGTAAAGCATCCAGGAGGTGGTCAGACTGCAACTGCACTGGGACATGGCAGAGGCAGGGGTGAGAACTGGTGTTTAACAGGAAGTTTATGAGAAAATGTGAAGAGCCAAGTGTTTGTGAGGCAGTGTGGTGTAAAGGTTTGGGGAGGGAAGGGGGGTTCTAGGAGAGAACTACTTGGCTGTGGAGCTTCTACTACTTGGCTGTGGGACAAAGACTGATGGAGCTGGATGCAAAGGCTGGTGATGGAGAAAGGAATGGAAGGAGCAGTTACAGACCATATTGGAGGTATTTGGAGGCATTTGCAGGCACAGGGAAAACAGAGGTAATGGAGGTTAGTGTTGGTTTGCAGAGAAATAGATAAAGGATGGTGTAAAGAAGGAGGCCAGTTTAAGTTCATGCAAAGATGGAGAGGAGGGAGGAGCACAGTTGGAAGTAAAGCTTTGGGAAGAGAGGAAAAGCGGGAAGGGAGGTCCTGATTTCCTGTATGAGATCCCTCATGGTAGTGTGGGGATAAAACCTAACAGCAAGGGGATGCTCTGTGGGACTGCCAAAGTTGCCATGATGGGAGGCACAGAAAGAGGGAAACTGCAATGAAGTTTGAAGCAACATGTACAAGGGAGGAAAGAGAGTTCCTGTGGAGGCAAGGACAAAAGTGAACAGGCAATACAGCTGCACTGAATAGGGGAAAACTGTCCAGTAATAAGCTTGTGCTCAAAAGCCCATATTCCCACGATTTCTGTTGAGGGACCACAGTGCACATGGAAGATCTTTTATAAGTGACCAATTAGGGGACAAATAGAAACTGGTTTCGTAATAGAAGCGCAGTTGAACTGCAATTTGAGCAGAAGGCTCTGGAAAGGACACCTTGGTGTCTGGAGACAGGGCCAGGCTAACGGAGATGGAGCGTTGCTGAGCAGCCTCTGCAGTGTGGGAAGGGGTGTGTGGGCACGTGCACGTGGCTCTTCCAGCCATCCAGCTTCATTCATGCCTCACACTTCTTAGCTTCTGCAGGCATCATTATTTTAGAATATATTTTTAAGCTAATGGATAGGTTTTTAAAAATCTGTTGGGATTTGCAGACTTTAAAGAGAGGCTTCAAAGAAAGTAATTGGCTTTGCCTTCGTTCAGACACTGAAGCTCAATTTTCAGTGCAGGAGAGCATTAAAAACAGCAAAGAAAAATGGCCTAAGTGCATATAGTTGTAATACATGCTGCATTTGTAGCATCCCCAACAGGATACAAAAACAATATAGCTGAGGCACTTTGCTGGCATGAAAGAGCATCATTCCTTTGGTATTAGTTTATAGCACATGGAGTCATCTCTCACTTGCAGGAAAAGTCACTGAAATAATTTATGTCACTATTAAACAGCTTCACTGCTGATCCATTGCAGCCTCAGCACATTAACTATATTTACCATCTAAGATACAGAAAGGAATCTGTCCTATCTGACGAGGAAGCAATAAAGTTTTAGTGAAATGGATGTAAATCAAAGTTTAAGTTTGCCAAGTAAAAATACATAAAGCTATGCTGGACATCATGTTTTATGCATAGCAGTATTCTGCATATATGAATAAAACCTGCATTTGTTGGTAAATACTGTTTCCTTATTGTTGATTGTTTTGGTCTGTAAATTAAACACCGTACATCTAGAGAAAAATGCATTTTTTGGTCCATAATGTGTAAAAAAGGTGCATTGAATGGTAGAAGGAGGAGAGGAAATAGCCTAAAAATGTACAGCATTCACTTCCTGACATCTTCTTGGTTTCAAGTGCACAATTTGCTGCGTGTACCTGGAGTTCTGCTTTTCTTTTTGGAGCTTGTGGCTTTGCACTGAGCTGTCACTTTATTAAAGTCTTGCAGAGTGTGTGTTTATGTGACAGACTGGCCACAGGATGGGGTTTATTGCTCTGTCCTCTCCTGGAAAATGATTTGGCCACACGGAACTTTGTATGTGTAAGGTAATGACACTCTGCTTGGTGTCAGGGAACCTACTCCATGGTGGTTCTGTTCTTGCTTGGTTCTCTGGACATTCCCATTCCCTGAGTGCCTTTGCTTAGGCATTGACTGAAATTTGGTCCTAAAAGCTGTGGATGGTTGTTGGTGCAGCGAGACAGACCCAGTTTTTGAGTGTGGCTCCTTTCTGCAATGATGAAGACCAGTGGGTTTGGAGGGAGCAGCTTGGTGTGCTCCAGTGTGGAGTGACGGTGTCCTGAGCATGGACTGCAGAGCTGATCAGAGTGGAGTGATGAATTCTGGCTCTCTCAGGCATTGGGTGTGGCCATCACTATTTTAAGTGTTGTGATGTGCTGGATGTTCTTCCTCCCCACAGAGAGGGAAGAAAGGGTCAGCCAGTGCCTGGAGACAAAATCCTGTTGCAGTCAAAGGGCTTTGTGCGATCTCTTGAAGAAGGAAGGCATTGTTCTTATGTGCTGGCCCCCACCTCTCAAGGTTAGAAGTGGGAGGGGGCAGGGAGGAATAGGATGTTTATATTTGACCATATGTAATATTTAAATATCATCCGAGTATGGCCCTTCTGTTTCACAACTTGTCTAATTTTTCCAGGAGCACTAACTGGTATAATAAACCCACTTGATGTTGTGAAGGGAACTTGCCAGTACTGGCTTTTTTTTTTTTTTTCCCCCTAGGAGAATTCAAGTTCTACCATTGGCATTGAGGATCCCCCAGCCCTTGACTACCTCCTGAGACAGCTCCATGCTTTCATAGGCTTCTGCTGGGCTATTCCTGCTATTTTCCAGTGGGGCTCTGCACTGCGTGCTGCATGGGTTATGGCACTAAGTAACCTGGCATCATCTGGCAGGCAGAGCGTCTCTATGGACTTAATGGTCTTATATGGCTCACAAAATGAAGTCAGATGATAACTTGAGCATGCAGTTACATTCTTTTATCTCCTTCTCATCATCGTTATTATTATCATCATCATTATTATTACCATCATCCATATTATTAACAGAACCACAGCTCAAGCATCCCTGTTGCAGAAATAGCCCTCAAGGCCTGTTGTGCCCAGGCATGAGCAGATGTTACAAACAAACAAGCTTGTTTGCTTCTGTTGGTTTAAAACAGACTTTTGTGGTTACTTTAATGCACCCTTTTTCTTTGTATCTTGAAGGCTTAAAACATTTCCCTGAGACATATCAGTAAATTGGGAGCTGTGCTGAAGGAGTCAGGGATCAGCTATTCCAGCAAAAGGATATTCAGAATCCATCAGATTCTGCAGCCATCATCTTTCATATGGACAAAGTTCCCATGCCTGGCAGGCTGTCTCAGTGTGTCCAATTGCCTGCTTTAACAAACACATCTTTAGGCTTCCAGAAAAGTAAGGTCATTGCTTAGATGAGTGATCTGACACTTGGGAAAGAGATGCAGTGGGATAGGTCTGCTGCTCCCCGAAAAGTGTGCAGGAAAAATAATAGTAAAACTAAGAGATAACATATAAGCAATAAAAATAGCAAGTGTCTCTTCCCAGGCCCATCAATCCTGGCATCATCAGCCCAGCCACGAGTTAGATGGTGAGGGAAAACAGAGACAAAATGTGCCTCATTCTAGCACTGAAGATTACATGCCATCAAAAAGATAAAATTACCTGAGACCCTTCCAGATCACCTAAAAGTTGGGGTTGTGTATATGCAGCACACTGGAAATCTAGCCCAATTTATCATCTTCTCAAGAAAGCAAATACTCGGCAGGTTTTGTATTTTAAACAGCACTCAAGGTGCATGAAAATAAATAAATAAGGTAACCTTAAAGTCTAAGCCCAGGAACGAAAATCTGAGCAGACTTCAGCCTTCATCATCAGCTTAGCTCTCTGGGTGTGACAGGCAATTTTCCATTTTAATTTTCTCCAGCAGTAAGGAAGCTAATGGTACATCTTAAAAGATATGACCTTATCCTTGTAAAGCTACCTGGAGCTTGGCAGAAAATAGGATGGCCTCACTGTCCATGAAAGGCTGGCTTGAAGGGAAAAATCCCCTTCTTTCTTGCATCAATGGACTGAAGAATGGGAGGGAAGATTTGATTCTTGTACACCATTTTTATTCTGCTCCAGATTTGATCACTGTGATGGCTTTTAGAGGTAGCATTTTATACATTTTTATATTATGGATGCTCCATATAGATAGATATGACTCTATTTGGCCAGAATAAATATTGTGGAGGGCAAAATTTCTCAATAGCATGCCTGGGTGCAGACTTTTTCCTCCTCCCAGTCCTCTTGATGTCAATGCTCTGGTCATAAAGTTGTGGGTTTTCTGGGCTTTAACATGGCAAGGGCTTTGATAAAATAAAAAGTATAAATTGCAGCCAGAGCTATTTCAGTGAGCAATATGCCAGAGTATCATTGGTGCTGTGAATCTGTCATAACTGTGGCAAGAGAAAATACTGAATTCTGCTATGTTTGTTTCTGTAGGGTTGCTGACATTTAACTGGGAAATGATACGTACAAATATATTCATTTTATACACACACATACACACCCTTCTCTCTCATGTACTGTAGTTTTTAGCAGAGCCAGACCTTTCCCTGCTAATTTTTGGCAGCAGTTACTCCATTATCTTACCGCTTCATCTGCTGTCAAAAAATGAAATGTTTACACATCACGAGACTCTTTTTTTAGGATGTCATGCAGGACAGAGCCCACATCACAGCACTGGAGTTACAGGAGGAGCCTCTTTTCCTTTTCCACAAATGCTCAGCAATGTTGCTGCCCTGCTTTTAATTTGTTGTGTGTTTTCATTAGAAATGCAATGTTGCCTCCTGTCATGATTCGTGGAGTTAATGAACTCTGAGCCCCTGGTCTGTTCAAAGAGCACAGTCTGGTAATTTGCAAATATTTTTGCTGGTTTTCCAGTCTCAGGGCCAAATCCTGTGTTTCCGTGCAAATCTAACCATGGATGGGAAGCGGGACAAGGGAGAGCAGGAGGCAGAGCCCTTCCATCCTGGCACCAGCCAACCTCCAAGTCCCAGTTGGGAAGCAGACGTGGTTTACACCTTCTGCCAAATGACTTGTCCAAATTCCCATAGCTCTGTGGTTCAGCAGAAAAACTAAACCTGGGCATCACAAATGCCAGAATAATGATCTAATCACTGGACCATGTGTCCTCTATTTAACTTGGCTTTAGAATCTGCACTCTGCTGCTGTGCACAGGACAGTTCACACATCCAGCTCCGGTGTTGTTACAGGTGCCTAAAGACTTGAGCACACATTACTGCATTGGCCTGAACTCATTTCACATTTCAAAGGTTGTCTTTGTGATCAAAGGGACCAGAGACCTCTTTCTGAATGAAAGCAGACATTTTGGGACTATTTTGTCACTACAGCCACCACAGGAAAGAGAAGGCTGGGAGAGAGGAGTGGGACTGGCAATCAACCCAAAGCAGGCTTCCTTTTTCTGGTCTGACTTTGCAAGTGTAAGACTTGGTTGGAAAGAGGAATATCTTCCCAATTTATAGGTGTGCTTAATCAGGAAGATTCTGAAATACAGCTGCAACTGAAATGTAACTGAGAGCACTTCTGGTGGCTCTAAAGAATGCTTTTCCATAAGAGAAGTCTGCTTCAAACAAGCTGTGTTACATTGTCCTTGTACTATTATGCCATAAGTACTTGGAGATACAGAATCAAAGACCAACATTTCACACTCTGACTAAAGGCTGTGTGTGTTTACATGAACCAGACCACTTACACACAGCTTAGCCATTGGTAAATTTGATTTTAGTATTTCCATCATAACCAAATACAGGTTTTGCAGGAACTTGGCAGAAACGAAGCTTCACTAAAAAGACACTCAAACTCAACACAAAGCTGGTGTGGACAATTTGAATTGATGGAACAAATGGTGAGGACACAGGCAAAGTCGTGTCCTTGCTGTGTTGGCTGGGATGACCCTTTGTGTTATTTATACACTTTATCCAATTATTCTCTGCTGCCAAAGGTAGAGTGGATTGTGATGACCCACCCTTAAGGGGAAGGAATGGGCCTCTACATGGATGCAGGAAGCAGGGATCAGACCCAGGACATTGCTCTCCTGCTTGAATCCACTTGCTTTTAGGCTGCTAAGCAGGTTCCCTGCCTGGCCCTGAGTGTTTGTGGAACAGTGACCCAGTTTCAGGAGCAGGGATGCAGCATGGCCCTGTCTGGGAGCTGTAGACTGTGGGTACCAGCATTTGGGGTGAGTTTGGAGCCTCCTCACCTGTGCTGTCAGGGGAAGAGCTACTTTTTGTTTTCCCTTTTCTTGCACACTTGATAGGCTTAAATTTTCTGAAACGTGCTGCATTTCCTTCATCCAAGGGCAAAGCCTACCTGGTTTGGCTGGACTGACTCTATGTCTGTGACTCCTTCCAGTTGTGGACCTCCTGCCCAGCTATCACTGTCACCATGGAGCTCAGGTGGCCCTCTGGCAAACTGTGACTCATAGCTCTGTGTTTCAAGAGCCCTCACAGATCCTGGCAACCGTTTTTCATGACCAGTGTCAAGATGATCTGTAAAGATACCAGGCAGAGAGAAAGAGAAGATTCAGATGCTGTCAGAAGATGTCAGGGTGTTTGCTAATTTGCTTTAATAGCTGCAATGGATGTTCTGGGTCATTAGTTGCAACTCAGGAAGATTTCAGCTAAGGTCACTGGCCCAGCTGGAGAGAACAGATCAAGCTGTTTGCCTCCACATGTGGCTGGTACAGATGCAGATGTTATTTTGGACATCTCTAATGTTTGTTCTGCCTCCTTTGAAGCTCTGTGGTTTTAAGTGTCTGAAGTGAGTGAGTCTTCTGCTGCAGACCCTTGAAATCTATGGCATCTGAGGGTCATGGTTTGAAGCACAACTCTGCATTATTATCTTCAGAAACACAAGGAAGAGATCTCCTGGAGGTGATGTTTTATTGGAAAATAATAATTGACTGGACCTATCAACACTCCCTTGCTCTCTGACTGCTCACCCTGACTATTTACTGATCATGTAGCATGTTAAAGCTGATTTCTGATTTGAGTGATGCATTGATGGGGATATCCCGGTGGCTTTGAAGTCTAGAAGAGTGATGATTTATGGAGGCTGTGCTGCCTTTAGAAAGAGAGGAACTCCACTGCAACAACAGGAGCTCTCAGAAGGCAGGGTCAATGGCTGTCACTCATTCCCCTGAGTCCCATTATTTGTGCCTTCATCCAATAGCTTAGGCCAAATGCTTTCAGATGCCTTATACCCCAGGGAATCTCTGCTATTTTGGGAGCAAAAGCAAGTTTGGATGAAGTTCTGGATTCGTATTTGCAAAGCTCCTACTATGAGAATCCTTCACCTCAGGTTGCCTTTTGCAAGTGATTTGTGAAAAATTTGAATATCCAAGTCCTTTTGTAAAGAGTGCTGTGTAATGCTTATGAGCTTAATCCTCAGTATAATCCCCAAACTTAGTGTATCCTGGAAGGTTTCCCTGAATAAGTGTACTTTGCAGCTACATCCAGCAAAAAGAATAAATTCCTTGAGTTAAGCAGAATGACCAATATCCATTTTGGAATTTATTCTTGCTTATGTGGCTCTGGTCTTGCGGGGCCAGGATTGCCTCTGCATCTAGTATTTAAAAAATAAACATTTTAAATCCCTAAGAATCTCTAACGACATTTCTGAAAATTCACGGCTTGTTTTTTTCCTCTTTCCCCCCCCCCTCTATTTTCTGCCACCTTTTTGCACATCTCTCTTACTGGACTTGTCAGAATTCAAGAAGTCAACTGGTACAAATGGGAAAGTGGGGCACAATATCAAGAAACCTCTCTAGGACTTTACAGTGGATTAACTAGAATGCTTTACAGGTGATTTGATGTAAGAGTGTGGGTTGGTGCTTCTCCTTTGTGCCCTGTGAACAAGATTACTTGCCACGAGCACATCCATCACTTGGAATAAGAAGTTGCAAAAGGGCTTGATCTTCCCTTGCAATACCAGTTCAAAGCCTATATTGTTCCCAAAATCTATCCTGAGCATGGAAAAAAATGGTAAAAGATGCTTTTATGGCTAGTCATAGCTAAAACTGAAGCATCATTTTCCTTTTCCTAGAGCTTTGGGATAGACTTCTTGGTGTATTGCCTGATTTCTTAATGTATTTCCAAATTCCACGAAATCCTCCATATGACTCCAGTGTTTAACCATCTTCATTCTGTGCTTGCTCCAGATCAATACACCGATTCCATGAGTGTAAAAATTTACCCCTGAAGTACAAAAATCAGAAGAGGGTCCTACACGGTGGAGGTTACAGCCCCTTTTGATGGGACGGGGGGAACATGCCATTGTCAAGGGACAGGGAGTCGTTTTCCTTGGCACTGTCAGCACCAGAGCTCTCGGAATATTGTTCTTTGCAAGGACAGTTTAACAAACAAACACCACAACTCGCGGCTGACAGGGCATAGCAGCTGAACAAACAGACAAGGGTATAATTTATCCCTTTCCCTGGTTTTCAGTGTCTATTTAATGCATTAGCTAATATGATCCTTACTGTGTGATGTCAGTTGTGACAGAAGCTGCCTCGTCTGTTGTTTTTAGCCTGGGTTTAATTGAGAACAAAGGAAGACAGGGCAAGAGGTGGAAGAGTTGGCACAAGAGAGGAAAAAGAGAGGGCTGGATGGAGAAGAGAGAAAAGGCACCGTCACCAGTGACTGTGGGACAGACACACCCCAGAGCAAAAGAGCTGTCTTTGATTAGAAACCTAACGAGAAGTCCTTAATAATCTTGTCTGGACTTTAATTACTCGTTCCTTAGTTACTACAGCATCCTTCTGTCTGACCTTGACAATTGCAGCTGTGCCAAATGTGAGCTTTCCCCCATCCCCTTGGTCACAGCCTCTTCCAATGGATCCTCTCGCTGAGAAGCGACAGATCATTCCACAGCACCGGCCCGGCTTTGCTGCATTTACAAACACAGTGTCTTAAACTGCCTTCACAGCCTGAAGACACATCTTGGGAATGTTTTTGTTGTGTCACCTTGCCCCTGAAGGCTCATGCTGGTACAGATACATGTGAGGCTCCTCGTGTGTGGAGACCATGGCCTGTCATCCTATGGAGCCTGTCTCCTTGTATTCCTTCTCTGGCTTCCTCCATGTTATCTCCTCTGATTTTGAGCCTTAATCCATCTTCTTGCTATTGTTTGTAAAGTTTTTAGCAGAATGTGATTACCTTCCAGGCTTTGACACATCATGCTATGAATGAGAAAAATATATGAACAAAATATGTCAAAGAACAACTTTTTCTTCTATTTTAGTCATGTGTTTCTTGATACGTGTGGTACCAGTGACTCCCTCACAGTTAGCTGATGACTGCAGGTCATCAATACTGAATGCTTTTTGGTTTCATCTGGCAGGAGGGGCCGCTGAACCCAGCTATTACCACCATTATTTCTATGTGAGTGCTTCTGCAATAACTGTGATTCAGAACCACATGGCAGGACGCTGTAGAGAGCTGGCAAACTATTGCCTATGAGAAAAATTAGAAGAGTTTCTCCCTTAAAATGAATTTATCTGATTTCTGTCTTCCTCAGATACACAGATTGAGGCTTAACTGCCTAGAGTAGTTTTTTATTGTTTCTGTCAAGGAGGATGGGGTAAGGATTCTGATTGATAAATGATGTGTGTGAGACATGGCTGATGACTGGCAATCATTGATTTGCCCAGCTCTAGTTTTCAAACACTGCAATTGTTTTCCTATTTAGTGGCCACCGTCTCTGAAACTATATCATGTGTAAGTACTCTGAATATTTCATATTGCCGTGCTTCTTTTTCCCCAGGTTTCTTCCTCCCTTCTTTTATCAGCCTTCTTTTAATGGCCTGGGCTTTGAGTTGTTTTATCACTCTAAAAGAGATTGACTGAACAAATAATGTTGCTCTTTTGTTGATTGCCTGGTTGTCACTTAAATACTATTCCAACATAATGGGTGAGTTATTACGTCTAAGACAGATTTGCTGTTACATTTTTTAGCTCTGGCTTTGGGAAGAAGGAAGTTATCTCAGGAAAAATTATGTTTCTTGGGAAGGAAGAAGATACTGTGCATTTGAAACCCATGAGAATAGTTGATTTTTCGGTTCAGGATAATACAACCTTTAATTAACTGAAGAGGGGACTTTCAAAGGTAAAAGTGCAAGTGAGGTTCCTCGTAATCCCTGTGGTTTCTCTTCTCTCACTTGTATGATTTTGCAACTTTTTGACCAGTGACACAATAAATAAATACCCTTTCATCTTTATTGCTCTAATTGCCTATAGGAGGAGGATTCCAGAGCACCCAACCAGAATGGGGGCAAGCCAACAATCCTGTTCCCATTAGTGGTGTCTGACCACACACTTTGAAAGCAGCAGTTACTCTGAATTTACCATGAGGAATTTGCCACAATGAGCTGAGATAGAATGCAGGTCTCTATTAGATGTATAAATATTTGTCACATGTGGAAAGCTGCCTTGATGTATGGGTAAAGATAACTGTTTCTTGATGAGCTCAAGTCCTTGAGTTTTAATGCTTTAAAAGATTTATGGATAGTTGCCTGAGACAGCACAAAGCCTATGCTTGGAACAATGTATTTTTAGAACCTATGCATGCAGGTAATAGGCCTGATTTTTATAGCTAAGGAATACCCCAAATTAATGCTGTAATCAATAACAAATCTGAATGGTCAGCATCTCTGAGAGCTAATGCTCAGGAAGAGAAGCAAGTGGTTTTCCTTTTATAAGAGAAGAAATCAAGAAATCGAGATCAGAAAAAGGGAAAAAAACCCACCACAAACCCTCAATTCTCCTCTACTTTTCAGAAAATAAAGGTTGTGCACCTCTTTTAACATTTATAGCTCTTCTAAGTGTGAAGAACCAGCTATGAAGAGGAAAACTCCCAATCAAAGGTGTCTTATCTGGGAGAAAAGGAGCTGCTTGTTTTCAGTCTGAAGAGGTAGAGGTTAAGTGACAGTTTGAAAGCAGCTGAGACTCATTCTGAAAAATTAACGTGGTGCACTTCCTTGGAAAGGAAAGGAGTAACAGCAGTGTTGGTTTCTGTGCCTCTTCAGGAAAGAGCTTTGGTTGTGTTTGACTGGCCTGTTGTCAAAAATAGGTAATAATATGTAGCATTAAAAAAACCCCCAAACAAATAACCAAACCCCCCTGAAATGTTCTGTGCTTTGGGGTTGCCTGTACTGCGTTGCCCTGCAGCAGAAACACAGTGACATCAAAGGCAGCTGTAGAAGGATTTTTCACAGGGAGCGAGGCAACGGTAAAAAGGTGCATCAGTAGGGAAGTACCTCCTGCCTCGGTCAAAACAGCCTGAATCAACTGCAGTCCCTCCAAATCGATATCCAGGATCATAAGGGATATAAAACTTTCAGCTTTGGCCTAAGGAAATAGTAGGAGCTGTCAGAGCAGATCTGAGAGGCAGGTGAACAGGAACAAGAGCTGTGGGCGCTGTGCTGTGCTCGGGATGAGGAAAGCTGGGATGAAGGGCCTCCCAGGGACACGTGGAGAAGGTTTGAGGGGGTGCAAGGACTTGTTCTGTGGGCTCTGCTCTGCAGGGCTCTTGGGGGAGCTCATGGCACCAGTATTCTCTGAAAAAGCGAATTGCTGCCCTGTTCAGGACTCCGGGTGTCAGATGGCTGTTCAACACTCCACAAGGTTCCTCATCCTTTCCAAAGCACATGGAAAGCAGCCTGTAAACCCCTGTTTTATGACTGAGTGGAAAACAGAATTTAATTTACCATGTAGAAAGCATTAGTATATTATTGGGATAGGGTAACAGATAGATGAAGAACAGTTCTATGGTGCATGAATATAGAATTATGTAAAAATAAAGTTTAAGAAAAATAGGAAGCGAGTAGATATTAGATGTATTGCAATTGTTTTTTTAATATAAAAATTATTATGTACTGCCTGCTGAGAGGGACTTTATTAGTCTATCTAAAGTAAAGCTTTGCAAATTTGCCATGGAGGCTGCAGAGAACTGCTGGGGCTTGCAGGAGTCTTTGTCTTTCTTGCTTGATTTTGAAAAGTTATCAAAAATAAAGCAGTCATTATAATTTAGAGGTAACAGTACATAGAAAAGCCCATTTGTTGCTACTCCACACAGTGAAATGGTAACTGTCAGCCACACTTTTTTCTCCAAAATACAAGCCTGTCTGTCTAACCACAGTGTGGCACTAATGGTATAAATGCAGCAGAACACAGATGGAAATTAAACAGCAGCTGGGTAATCATCTTCATAAATGTAATATTAAAAATATCACAATCCTTTAATTTTTGTTCTGCTTGTATAAGGCAAAACTGCATAACAAATGGCTGTCACAACTTTTCTGAGAGAAGTGCAGCTTGTGACCAGTTTAAACCAAATTACTCTTTCCCCCTCCTGTTCTCACTAGGGCTTTTCCTATGCCACTATTAACAATCTGGTGTAGACCAGATTCAGGTCATAACCACTCATTAGTCCCTCAGAAGAAGGTCACCTCTGGTTTGTTGAATATTGATTAGGAGGCACCAGGACACACCAGTCGGAAGCCAACGTGGAAGATGCTCAACTTCTGAAGCATTTCCTCTGCATTTCATGAAGCTGTGGATCAGATCTGCTGGGGCCACTTTCATTTTCATTTTTACCGGCCACTCTCTTTGTCCTTCCTCTCCTGGACAGGACCAGGCACCAAGGAAAGCTGACTGAACAATAAACAAAAATATTGGTGTCGCCCTCGGCCTCCTGCAGGATGGAGGAGAACTCTGACAACTTGACTCAGCTTTGCCATCCCTCATGGACAAGCCTCCTTCCTTTCCTTCCTCTGATGCATTGCAAGTGTAATGTGTCTTGTCCTGCTGCCAATACCACCACAATGGATTGCAGTGCTTCCCTGAATAGAGATACTGGTGAGTCATTTTCATCTCTACTGAAATTAATTCATACATTTTCCCCCATCTTGCATCAAAATCAGGTAACTTGACTGATTTAAGGTCCAAACTCTCAACTGCTAAATATAGAAAATCCTTCTAAAGACAGTTTCTTGAAATTGGTAGCATGATGGTAAATGCTGTTGAGATGACCTTGAGGTAATAACTTCAAAAGCTGATAATAGGATTTATGCTCTGGTGGTAGTAGGTGTTTAAAAATTAAACAAGCAAAACATTGTTTCAGTATTAAAAAACCTCATATGTTGTCTTAATATGTGCTATAATCCAAGCCTGAGTGTGCATAATAAGCTTGTAATTCCATTGATTCATCGATGGGGAGATAACAAACCCCAGCAAATGGAAAATGGATTGTGTGTGAGGAATGCGATGTTGATGGACCTGCTTTGGCGTCTGCTGCAGTGTCACCGTGTCACTGTCCTGCTCCCAGCCTATTACCTGGAGATTACCTGCCTTGTCAGTGCCCTCAGCAAACCAGGCAGACTTTACAGATGATTCCAGCAGCTCAGGCACTGCTTTGCCTTGACCCGCCAGCCCTCACATCCCATACGCTGTGCAGGCAGTGAGCTGTGAGCACGCACAGCCGGACAAGGAGATCCCTGCACTGGGTGTCACACAGCAACCACACCACTTGCTTGTGCTGCTGGGTTTGTAAGGTGTGTTTCTCTGAGTGATTTTCTCCAGTAAATCCCCCCCTGCTCACAATGAGAACGTTCAAGGAGTTGACACTTTGTGGTCACACACACACGGCGTCATGAGAAGAAACCTTCTAATGTGAAGTCAAACAGTGATGTTGAATAAATGTGGGATGTAGATATAAACATATAAGGGGAATGTTACAGTTAGAGGAAATGAAAGTGTTTAAGATTGTGAAATCAATGGCAAAGGGAAGGGCAAACTGCTCTTCAACTCATCTCACACCCACAAAAGTTGGGGCCAAAATACTACATTTTCGAAAGGCATGAATCCTCCACTATTGAAGTCAATGACACAAAAAAAATATTCCATACTATTTTGATAAGCGAAGGTTGAATGCTTAAAAAAGCTGTTAATAACATCTTGTCCGCTGGTTGTTTTGGAAAATGAAACAAGCTCTTTTAGACCTCTCTTCCCATCTTTTATGGTTCCAAAATCAGCTTAACAGTTTATGGGCTAGAGGTATCTCACCTCTCCTCTGCTCTCTAGGGAGTCCAGGGTTGTCTTTGCCTTTATGAAACATACCCCTACAGAAAAGGGGAAAATCTATTTAATTTTATTTTCCATTATACACTCTAGAAAATACAACTTCATCTATATACCAGCCTGTGATGAGGCGGAGAGCGGGAGCTGCTCATCTAATAATCTCCTTGTATCCAATTCAGAATCTTGCAACACTTTCCTGAGGCAACACTGATCGTTTCTCCATCCAATCCATGCTAACTGCCTTCATAAAAAGTAAATATTGGGTTCATGCAGAATAAGTTTTGCTTTGCTGAACATTAACGTCTGCCCTTCTAATGCAGACTCTTATTGTCATTCAGAGAAAGTCAGTGTATGAGGCTCATAACCTTTTGGAAACTTCTGTACCGTCTTATGGATTTAGTTTTTTTTTTTTCTGAAGAGTAATGTGACTGGAGTTAAGGCATTTGCTGTTAAATAAATGTTCCTTGTTTTAATTTCTCATTAGTCCCAAAGAGTTTGGGTGGAAATCATAGTGCTTTAATATTGATGTAGCTCTGAGGTAGATTGCTGCAGCGACCAAGAGGTGTTATGGACTTCTTAAATGGGGTGTGGGTACCTGGGGAGAGTGGAATACAACCTTATCTTGAACATCAGACAAGGTGATGATCTTAAGAGCTTTATTTGCAAGGTCAGAGCTGGAAATACCAGCTGCATTCTGCCCAGGTGTGGGCAGAATTGTTCACCCTGCAGTGCTGTTGTGACATGCTGGTCACCTCCTAGCTCGGCTGTGGGGCCAGTGGGGTCATACATGTGTTTGAGCAGCACCTTCCTGTTAGGCTGGTGCAAGAGCCCTGATTCTCCTGAACAAAACATTGTTTCTTTGTTCTAAACTAAAAGGAGGGCTTCATTAGTTGGGAAATGTAATTTGTATGTGAATTTGAGTCCCTAATGATGTGGGGAGTTGAAAATGTGCTGAGGATTAACCCCAGGGTAGGATGACCAGATGATGGGAGTGAGAGGAGGCACAGCTGAGATATATAAGAGCTGCTTTGGAGGGGCTGTCTCTTAGATTCTTGGATGCTCTAGGCCCGAGCTGAGGGCTGCTGATGCCCAAGGGACAACAGTTTCTCTTTCACATGTCCTGGGCCAGGTGACCTCTTCCCTTTGGAGAGGCCTCTCCTTAGGCTGGCACACAGTGAGTTACCCCGAGTTCCCCCTCATTACTGCCCCTTGCAGAAGCCACTCTTGATGGGAGCATGGGCACACAAATACTAATTATAAATACATCAAGATGCAAAACGTGTGTCTTTCAGTCTGTGCACAATCTGTGCATACCCTGCACATGAAAGAATGAAGTATTGCAGGGTTCGGATACCAGTTTTGTGGGAGGAGGTTAAACATTTCAAATTAAGGCAATGTTAGTGACCTGTAACTCAGCACTGCCAGATTGTCTTCAAATTGTAGACCTCAATCTCTTTTCTGTTCGTTTTCAAGATAAACCTGACAGTTTTCAGTCTAAGCTGTTTTTTTAATTCCCTAGCCAAAATTGTGTGCCACTAAAAATAGAGTTTGTAATAGAAGTTGCAGCTTTTAACTAAGAGGCCTTCAGGATGGCTCCATTATACTTCAGTTCTGTTAATTAAAACCAAGGGGGAAAATATATATAATAGGATTGTGCTAATAAAGCATGAAATGAACACTCTTACCTTAAGACAGTTGTCTATCTGTTTTTCCTTACTGCTTGAGCAGTTGCCTTTGTCTTCCTCAAAATACACTGAAATTGAGGGAAGGGTTTTTTTTTTTAAAAAGAAACTTCTAAGCCTTCCTATTCACTGCAATTGTGGCATCCTCTGATTTGTCACATGATTGTGTTTATGCATTTTTGGGCAGTGGATGGGAACACAGTGGAGCCTGGTTGAATGGATGCTTCGTGTTGAATTCAGATTGCCAAATGCTACAGACTGAATCGCTGGAGCCGCTGGATTAATAGGCTGGGCTTTTTTCCCCTGTGTGCTTTCAGGAGAACTTGTACTGAAAAATAACTTTCACTTCTCACCTTAAACCTGGAGGGTTTCTCAAATAGTCTGTGGTGTTGTAAATCTGCAGTACAATTTGTAGACCCTTAATAGTGATCATAATGCAGAAGCAAAGCTTTTATATCAATATGACTATACCAGGGAAGAAAATTGAATCTCTCCCCGTGTTTTCTGAATTAAAATTTAAAACATGCAACAGCAGTATAGATCTGGAAGCTGTAGGTAATGTTGAACTCGATTCTTCAAGCATGGTATTATGCCCCCAGCATTAATTTTTTTCTTGCATGGTTGTACTACATATAGATCCATTCTTCATATACAGTCTCTGCATATATATTTTTTACACATTTCCACCAAATAGAATTGGAGCTCTTGTGAAATGGATTGGAATGACCTCAGGTGTTCACAAGGTTGGGGACTAACAAATGCAGATCTCTGGACAATGAAGGCTGCATTAAATACCATTTGAAACATTCAGTTTTGCTAGTAAAGTATTCTGTATTAATGTGAACATTTTTCATAAGAATATTGTTTTTTAAGAGAAAAAATAATGCAGCTGCCAGGTTTAAATAAAGAGAAAGTTCATGCAGAAGTCAGTTTGTCCATGCACTTTCCAAGGCAGAAAATTCAAAGGTGAGAGCAGAGCACCGGGTTCAAATGGACAGAGTTGCCTGGCACCAAGTCACCCATGGGACATCTGCCACTGACAGTAGCCAGCACAGCTTTCAAATGGGTTATAAAATCCTGGAAATCAAAGCAGAGGCAAGATGTAAAATACCTTAACTTCTGCCACTTGCACAGCTCAGAGAGACACCACTGTAGAAATAAAAAGTAATATTCTGAGTAAACCAAAATGACAGAACATGCATTGCAAAGTGCTGCTCAAGCATATAAAGTGCAATCCAGCCACTAACTGGAATGAAATATTCTGTTAACTGCTGAGGGCATCAGCCTCGTGCCACGGCAGTGTCTGTACAGAAGAGCTGGAAAGTTCTGATGACTTATCCAAAGAAGTCATTAGAAGTACTAAGGTGAAATTTTTTTGAGAATAGCTGATCAGTCCACCTGAAACTGCTGCTAAAAGGAAACAAAAATATATTTCTTGGTTAGAGTTTTGATAGCTGAAGTGAGGTTTTCCCAGAGTTGAAATGCATCAGGTTTCTGATAGCCATTATTAGATGAAATACTGTCGGGAGACTCAGCCCTGAGCTGATCTTGTCTCATTTTGCCAGAATTAAAGGGTGATTTGTGAGGTTGCTGTGGTGGGAGCAATACTAATAATTTTTTTGTAGGGCTTAAGATTTTATTGGGTGTTGTGCAAGGGAAAATGAAAAATCTCAATGTATGTTCTCATGTCTACATTTTTAAAATGTGTCTACATTTTTAAAATGTGTAACAATGGAGCTTAAAAACTGGGCATTCCTTTTGGTGTGTGAATAGTAAAGAAAAGCCAGCTTTTTGATCATGTACTGACTGTGAAATATTTAAAAGTAATGCAAATAGCTTGGATAAAGTTTTTAATCTCAAATATTAATGGATATCTGTATATTCGTCTGCTTGAACTGAAATTGGATACTAATTAAAAAAAAAAAAAAAAGGAAAAAAATGTGAGCCCCAGACTTTCTGTTCCTTGAAAAGGAAGTCCCAAACTTTTTGCTCCTTCAGTGATGGTGACAAGACTGTACTGAATTCACTGTGCTTTGGGCTGCCAAGCCCATGGCTCGTGACAAAGCCCTGGTTCTTCCAGGAAGGAGACTGGAAGCCAAGCTTTTCTCTGCAACTGCAAGCAAAGAGTTACAAGGGGGGTTTCAGGGTCTCTTGAGACATCTGGAGTTGTAAATGGGTTGTGCCTGATATGGGAAATGGACCCAACCCCCCAGGCTTCTGGGGCAAGATATCTAATGCAGTCACTGGGGACAGACATAATCACACACATTAAAGCCTTATTTTATGCTACAGACTGTGTGACTAACTTGGCTTGACGTGTCTGATCTAGATTTTTTGTGTTCACAAAGCCTTTTAGCCGTGCTGGGAGCTGCCTGGGTATTCTCCTTGTCTCTGCAAGGTGCTGCTGCACACTCAGGGTCCTGACGAGTCCTCCTGCCCTGGCTGCTGTCACCGGTTTGACTACGGTGCAGATACACCTTAAACTCGTGGGGTTTATTTCCATAGAGCTTTTCCATTTGGCTTCACATTTAGATTCTTAGGAAGTGCTAGCTGGGTGTTTCTATAGTTGTTTTAACATTGCTTTTCTTTGTGGAGTGAGAATCACCAAGCACACCCCAGGGATAAAGATAAGATTTGAAACTGGGAGCCGTATCGTTTAAGAAACATTCCAAGAGAAATAAACAGCAGAAAGGATTTGATTTTCAAATTATGTTAGAGGGAAAAGTTTATACAACAAGAACAGAAACAAATTTGTTTGTTCGTTTGGTGGGTTTTTTTTGCCAGGCTTCAGATTCAGGGTATCGAATGGATTATTATTGGTTCTTATCTAAGTTTAGAAAGAGCTGTGAATATATAATGAATACAACAGAGAGATTTCAGTGTTTATTGGTTTACTGGTTTATTGATGCTTCACTTGCCTATCTTTGCAAGAGGTGCCATTTTTTATGAAGACTTGGCTAATCTCCAAAGGCAGTCTAGATTTGTTCCATTTATTGCTCTTCCGAGTTTGCCTTTTGGCAAAAAGTCTCGGATCAGGAGCCGTTTGCATATCAAGGCTCACAGGTCTGCTTTGAAAACGTGCCAGGTCTCAGAAGTCATGAATCCTCTCACTGTAAATTAAAGGAACAGTAATTGCATGTATTAATTCTAATTCTTAACACTTTTTTTGTAATAGGCATACTTAATTTTGCCATAACTTCACGTAACTAACTAAAGGTTGCATGCAGTGTTCTGGTTTTCACTGAGGGGAAGTACAAGGAAATACTGCAGAGGGGGAAGTGTTTTGGGCATAAGTCACAATGAAGTTTAGGTTTAATATGCTGATAAGGCAACAGCCAGCACAACACTGGTCACGCTGCTCTGATGTCTGTAGGGAAAGGTCAAGTGGAGTTGTTTCATCTCTTTCAGAGAGTTCTGAAGCTGCTTCATAAATGATGGTTTATGTTGATCAGTGAAGCAGCGACTGCTGCACAGACTATTAACTACCAGTGCAGGAAGAAAATCCCCTAAACATCTCTGTTCGTGGGTGGAAACAATCCCACTCCAGCAGCACAGAGAGCAGCCAAGCAAGGACAGCTCAGGTTTGGACTCATTCCCATGGAGCCTGTGAGCTGGATGAGCAGGCTGTAAACACCCCGAGGCAGTGGCCTAGGAGAGGTTAGCTAAGGATGGCTTTTACCTCCTATAAGTGGCTAATTAGAAATATGTCTTCTGAAGGAGCTTCAGCCTGTAGGAGGGGAGGGAAAGAGCTCTGGAAGGAATGATGAAGTGATGCTGATGAGCAGACAAAGCAAGAACTGGCGAATAGTGGGAATAAGAAAGGCACAATCGAATGCTTATAAAAGGCTCTCTTGGGCTGGAGAACAGGAGTGGGAGGCAGGAGGATCTACTGATGGCACCACTGGAGCTGATCTGTGGTCATTGATCAGTATCTTTGCTGCCTACTTGTTGAAAACAAAATGATGCTGCCTCTTTCCTTTGTAGAAAGGAGGAACTGAGTTTCTCTCCATCCAGCACCTCCTTCTGTACCTAGATCCTCATTCCTGTGCCACAGGAGAGCTGGACTGGTGGTTACAGAGAACAGTGGCACTGCTATGTCAAGCCAACCCACAAACCACAGGTCACTGTTCACAGCTCAGGAATGATGGATGCACAGAGAGCTCCTCAGTACGGAACAGCAAGGCAAGTAACAGCCCCAGCTTCTGTACTTATTTAAGATTTATCCCAGACCTATGCAGTGCTCCTCCCACTGAACCTCAATTCCAGTTTTTGCTCATTTAGTCCATTTTTGAGCCAAATGCAGAGGGGGTCTTTTACAGGGAGAAAGAAAATGAGTGCCCTCCGCAAGTGTGCGTGTCAGTGTCTGGCACTGCTTGTTCCCTTAACAAACAACCCATAAATGAGCTTTTTCCTTTTCACTATAATCTCTCCAATTTCATAAGCTGACCAGCTTCTTTCAGCTCCTCTAATTCTCTTATATGTGCTGTAATTGCCTTATTAAAATTTCCATGAACATATGGAAATTTTATAACAAGTTTCTCAATATGAAGCTCAAACAGTGACTGTTTGGTTCTGTAGGCTATAGATCATCTCTCATATGCTTTTGAATCAAATATTGATGTTGCTCTATATTGTAATGGGGTTATATTTCATTTTCTGAATGTCACATTTTTATTAATTTCTGATACTGGTGCCATACTAAATATCTTATTCATTTGAGCACAATCTTTCACGTCCAGGGTATAATTAAATATGCACTGGACAGGTGTGGTTTGCGTCCTAAAATGACTTATAATGTTTATAACTTTTGAGCTGTTACATATCCTGTGTTTCATAGACAAGTGTGCCATATTCCACTTAATGCTCTGACAGCGAGGTTCTTCGGTTGTTGTAAGGCACTTATGCATATTCTGTATTTTCTATCAGCATTAAAATTGCTGTTCCTTTCAGTTGACATCTCCTTTTTGCTTTGCCTCAGAATTTTTCCCCAGCCTATGACAGTATTGATCGTGTCACTCACCCTTTATTAACAAATTAATTTATTTGCATTGGAGGACTTACATACTAATTGTAGTCTCCTGCATCAGCTTTCCCAGTGTGACACTTCTTCTATGAAGGCAATGCTTAGGAGACTGCAGTGGAAGTTATATTCCTGCAGTGGAAGTTATATGGACAGACCTGAACAAGTGAAATGTAAAGTCCCAAAGTCTGGGAGGCGAATAGAAACCCCTGAAATGTCAGCTGTGATGTGAAGGACAGCCTGACTTGTCCCTTGGGCGTGTTGCCTCCTGCTGTTGCAGTAGCGCTGTGGGGAGTAATGCCGTGGGTGACTTTGCTCTGGAATTGAAAGCAGGAAGGATGTCTGAGTGCAAATGGATACAGCTCCTGTTAGCTGCTGGTGTGCACAGAGGTCAAGGGAATTTGCTTGGTACAAGATATGGTTCATGAGCCTTGTGATTTCCTGCTTTGTGCAGTTTGCCTTACTTGGCGTCTTCTGCTAAGATTAAGGGGGGTGCCAAGCAGCCGAAGCCAAAATGTCAATTGTGTGTTTTGGAAAACTGAAACATTCTATGACTAAAATAATCTTACCTTAATAGCACTTTTTTAAATCAAGGATGTAAGAAAACCAAGTCTTGCATAGGGAGATGGTGTGGAACATGGTCAACAAGGTTTAAAATTGTAAATCAGCTCAAATCTGGAGCTAAATCTTTAGGTTTTCTCTCTGACTAACCTATTTTAGTCGTCTGAGTGTTACCTGCAAAAAGTTTGTGCTATTTTCTTCAGACTCCAAAGGTGGTAAATGTTCTTATAAACCTTTATTTTTTCAAAAAGTAAAAAGAACAAAGTAGTTTCATTTCAGTACCCCTTTAGCAGCAATAATGAATCCTCTGGCACTCTTAACTAAGCATTTAATGTCAAATTTACCTTTCACCCTTAACTCATCTAGACATTAACTGATCTATAAAATTCACTTGAGGATTCATTGCCAATTATAAAACTCTTGTTCTGAAATGTGATTTTTTTTATATATTAAAACATTTTAATTAGTGAAATATCTTCACATCAAACAAGTGATAGATTAATGATCGACTGCGAACACATCTGGTTTGTTCAGTTTTGCATTTTATTACTTTGTGGACTAGGCAGATAATATCCAAATTCTTCTGTCAATGAAACCAATGAAAACCCTGACTAATTGTTGCAGTGAATGGCCCCGATCTGCATTTTCACACCCCATTGAACAAAACACAGCCCGGAGCACAGAGGAAAAGGTGGCACTGGGGAAACTGTCAAGGATACAAGTGTCATAAAACTCAGCAACTGGGCTTAGTTAAAAGTCCTTGGAGCCTTGCCTTGCTACAGGCAGGAAAAAAGATGATCTCTCCTGCAGGGCAGCACCGTGTGCCTGGGTCCTTTGCTGAATTCTGATGAAAATGTCCCTGGTTTAGCCGGGTCAGGCCAAGTGTCCATCGATCCCAACTGCTGGGTCCTGCATCCCCCTGCCCCAAGAAGGAGGGAGCCACCACAGAGACCAGTGCTGTCACCATGGTGCTGGTGGCATCCCCATCATGCTCATGGGTACCTGGATGATCAAGCCTTACCTTCACCTGCAGCAGGAGCCAAAAACTTTGGCATGTATCTGGGTCTGCTCATCCCAGGAGCCAGAATTTCTGTCCACGGATTTTCCATCATACCTTCCAGGAAGAAAGCCCTCAGCCAGGGATGAGTTAGAGCAGAATCCCTCTTCTTCCCCTAAGTGCTGTCCTAATCCTCCACCAATCCACCCTTCTTCTCCTGTACTCATGTGCCATTTTCTCCTCCCCTTCTATTCCCATCTGTGCCACCAAGTCACATCATTTCTCCTCCAGGGCTCCATGCAGTCTGAGGTTCTGGATCCTGTTCTCACGTGCTCTTCAAGGCTTTGAAGTCCCTGCTCCCATCCTCGATTCTCAGAAATCGTCTCCCTCCTGAACCCACTATGAGCACAATGTTTTGGAGAAGAGTATCTGAGGATGGAGAGTGGGTTCCCACCATGCCTGTCCTCCTGTGGCAGCAGATGCTGGGAAGGGACTGCAGGAAAGGAGGATTTCCTTACCCCCATGCTCATGTCTCTGTCCCATGAGCATTGCCACCTTCGAGTCAACACTGGGCATGTGGGGTGTTCTGATTGTTCCAGGGTTCTTATTTCTTCCATATGTCTCTTTGCCCTCTTCACTTCCCTCTTTCTTCATTTCCCTCCTGAGTATTTGATTTTTCAACAGATCTTTTCACCAGGGCTGAATGCTGCTGCTTGTTGGGAAATACTGGGTTTTGTTGGGGAGAAGGTGACACCCATTCCTTAAGAGGGATTCTGATAGAAGTGGGCTGGTACTGGTGCTCTGGAAGAAAGCAGACTTAGGGAGCCATTGTGGAAAAGCAAAAATCAAGTCCCCTCCTCCATCCAGAATGAGAGGAAAGTAGGGCAGACTTCTGCTCTGCTGCTTGGTAGAAGTTTGCTGGTGTGTTTTACGGAGGCAGGCATCATGGTAAGATTAAAAATAAAAAAATAGTGAATTGCACAGATGTCTGGAGTCAGAGGGAAGCTGCTGTTTGGGGCCCTTGCTAGGACAGGGAGGTTTAATGAAGTGCTGCCTGACTGACAGTGCCATCCCAGAGTCTGGAACTGCTGACCTCCGGCGCTGCCGGGTGTTGGCCCATTACATCAGCTTTCACAGGCATAACCATCCCCATCCACCGGGCTCTGATATTATTTGAAAGGAACTGAGGTGAAAATACTGTCAAGACTCCTCTTTACCTTGAGGAAGGAGTGGAAAGAAATGATGTGAGAAGCTGCATTTGCAATGAATCACTCCCAGAAAATAGTTTATTGCAGAGATATCTGTGAAAGCAAACCCGGGATGAGGAGCACACATATGAGTCCACCAGATCTATTAACTGAGGGTGTCCAGTATCAGCAAGGATCAACAAGAGGAGACTTTGCACTTATTGCTGGAAAAAATGTCAGTGTCCCCTCAGGAATTCTAGCTGCCCTTTGGTAATAACTGCTAAAACCCTCTGTTCTCAGGATTTGCAGGTGTCAATCTAACTCATGTTTTTTCCTCACCTGTGAGGCATATTTCAGTTCATGGTTTTTCTCAAAGTTTCCGTGAATGTGCCGCAAAAAAAAAACCTTTAACCCGCAGACATCAGTTATGTAGATTTTAAATGTATCATTCATACAGGGTATTAAGCATAAAATGGGTTTACTCCTGATCTGAAATGTTCTGAATAATACATATTTAAATGCTTTTGTATTTTATGGGAAACGAGGCCACAAAGGTAATTTAGATGTTTCTTTATGATGGTTTATCTCAGTATTTTAAAGAGGCGTATTACTGTGTGAAGGCTTTAAAAAAAAAGAGACAAAGGAAAGCAAAGCATTGTAACCTCTATTTGCAGTGGTTGATGACAGTGACTTGGAAATGTTAAACAAGAAAAATAAAAGGGCTGCAGTGTTCTGTGATAGTTTTGTGTATTTTATTGACAAATGCTTTGATGTTGAAAACTCCCATTGTGATGTTTTTAGAATGGAACACTTCATTTTTTTATTATCCAAACTGCTTTGAAAATGTGTCATTGTTTCCATGTGTACAGTTTAGGTAGTATAATAACAATGTTTAGGGAAAAAAAAAGCACTGAACTACTTGTTGTAGGGGCCAGAGACATTTTTTGAGAGCGAATATTTGCAATATTAAACATGTATTTTTCCCTGAAATGGGGAAGAAGAAACAGGAGCAGGTTTTGTTGGGCTCCGATTTCTCCCGGCACAAAGGGCTCCAGCTCTGACAAAGAGCTGTAGAATCTATTTCCCTGAGACAGAGGTGCACAATCAGTATTCTAGTTGCCCACTGCGAAATTCCCCTTTTCACAGTAAAACCCAAGACTGACTGTTTCTGGGATCCCCATCTGGGATTGTCTAAATGTTCCTAGAAGGAAACGGCAGTTTTGGTACATGCTCCTCTTACGCCTCAGAGCATCTTGGAGCTCCCCAAAGCCAGAAGGTTTGTCCTGGATTTATACTGGTCTTCTTACTCTGTTGTACTCGAGCTCTGTGTAGGTTTTGAATGGCTGTTGATACAGAAATTTATCCCCCAAGGTGTTCTTTTCTTTGTCTGCAGAAGTTTCTGTCTTCCGCAGAAGAGGAGTGCATTACCCTGCCCAAATAACACGTCTGTGAGATTGACTGGGAGAGTGCACTGTGAGCCATGCACTAAAGACACTATAAATAGTGAATCATCTGTCGCAGACAAACCAGCTCCTGTAATGGAATCACTTGGATAGGTGCCATTTATCCTTATCATTTTTCTAGTAAGAGTTTTACATTAGGGGAAAAAGACATGAAGAAATGTTTTCGAGCTGCCTGCCCGTCATCCTTGAACCAAGATTTATACAGGAACTGATCTTTGTATCTTTAACATTTATTGGTATTAACAACACAAGAGTGTAACAAATAGTCACACTCACCATTTTTGCAAGATATCAAAGAGGTCAGGAATCACTTTTGTTTCTTTTTTTCTTTCTTTCTTATGGGAGTCACAAGGTCCTTTATGAAATAATACTTGGGAGGAATATGAAGAAAGTCAGAAAAGCTGCTGCCTTTCCTACTGAGCTCTACTAATTTAGCAAGCTTTACTAATGAGTCACAGAGAAAGGAGCCAGGTGAATGAGAATGCAATTATTTACACTAGATTTGCAACACTAGACGTGTAACAGCTACACCAGCTTAAGGAGCACCCAGCTGCCTGCCCTCATCTCGGGTGCTGAATTCCCACCTGTGCTGTCGTTGTTCCTGCAATTGTATGAGGCAGCAGCATAAATTAGAGCAATAAAATGGTCTGGGTGGGGCAGGTTTTAGCCTGGGTAATTTTACTGATCTGCAGCGTGGCACCACAGGGTGGCATCACAGGGAGGGAGCAGATTGAAATTGAAATAGAAATGGGAACGAATAGTTGAGGGTGGAAGAGTAGAAACTTAGATTAATTTTGATACAGTCTTGGTATGTCCAGACCTGGCATAAATAATTAGCAGCACATGAACTGTGTAACTTGTCTTTCACTGTCTCATCTTGTTTCCTGTTTTACTGGTCCCTGTAGCTCAGAGTGAAAAAACCTAGCAATTTGTCTCTAAATGGTGTAATTGTTCACTGTGCTGTTTCTTATGTATTAGAGTCAGTGAACAGCCTAGTGGAGAAAGGAGTAGGAGAACACGGGAGAGAAAGATGCAAAACCAGCAACAGAAGGGGAGAAATTACCTCAGGAAAATATGGTGCTGTAGACAGCTGAATCTAAGCACGAGTTGAGAGTGATTGTGTGGCAGGAAAAAGACAAGGAAAAAACCAAATGTGAGATGCAATAAAAAAACAATGATGGCAAAAGTAAAACAAAACGGTTTTCTGACTTAAGATCAGTCATTTTATTGATTTTTAAAATAAAAGCTCTATTTTATTATGTGTGCCTGAATACACCAGGCAAAACCTAAACCCTCAAATGCTCGTATAGCCTCGGGCAGCCCCCAGCCCCCTGGCCAATAACTCTTGTGCTGCAAGTGCAAGAGTGTGTGTACTCTGTTTGCAAGGTCATTTATCAACAAAATCCCAGAGAACTGCACGAAACGGGTCAAGAACAAGCCCTTTTGGCTCTATACTAGACAAATCACTGGACTTTTGTTAGAACAATCGTAAAAAATCAGGGAGAAAGTTAAAAAAGATCCAGTCCGAGGAGACATGGTTACTACTGTGTGTATCTAGAAGTTGCTTCTCAAAGGTGGTTTTGCAGGAGTTAAACAGTGATGTACCTGTGCTGCTCAGATTTGTCTGACAGAGGGAATCCAGGGATAAAATCTCTTTTCAAACAAAGCCATACCGAAGGCCATGAAAGAAAAATAAAGACAGATGATGCTCATTGTGTGTGTCTAGAAAAATATTAATATGGTAATGTCTCTATATCTGTGAATTGTGTACTTCCATTGCCTTCAGTGGAATTGCAGCAACTTATCCTGCTGAGCATTTTTACTGGAGAGCCCAACTCTGCACTGGATGAATCTCCTGATAACAAATTTGAGAGCTGTGAGTCAATAACTCAGATGCCAAAATGTTTGTAGCACATCTAGAACTCCAGGGTATTTGATCCTGCCAAAGAGCCCTTGCCTTTGTTGAGGACGTGGCTGATATAATTGCAGAAGGTGAGATGGGTTAAGTCTGCAACAACTGGTCACTTGAGCTCTCTCTAGGGAGCTGAGAAAGGCACCGAGTCTGATGGCACTGCTGAACTGTCTCCACTGCACCCCGGGCACTGATTCACTGCCCAAGCGTGGCTGTGGCATCTCTGAGCTGATGTGAATGTGATCCTGATTCGTAACCAGTTATTGATGGAGAAAGGTGGAGTCATTGGGCATCTGTGCTCATTTGGAGCAACTTCTGACCGGTGATGTGGTGGACTGTGATTGGGAAAGAATTTGGCCTGTGGCCACTTGTTGACTGAGAGATGTGGAGGTAACCCCACTAATTGTTCTGGTGCCCTAGGACTGCCTCCTCTTTCCTGCACCTCATTTCAGAGCAGGATTCCTCTGTGGGAGTTGTGTGAATACCTGCAAAATTATTGGAGACAGTGAAACAAACCCCTTTCTGCATTTTGAAGAGGAAGAAGAATTTCCCATACAGTCCAGCCCTTGGTGGTTGTTCTGTTTGCCCCTGGGGCTCTGAATTGAAAACTTCTGCATTTGGTCACACACTGTAGTATTTTCAGCAGGCTTTTCAATTTCTTTCTGGGGTTCATATTCCTTGTGCTTATACACAAGTCTTATGTTGCTGTTGGACTGTGTGTGGTATTTGAAGAGAAGGGTAGAATATCCAAAAGTATTAATATTTCACTTCAGACTCTAAAATTCCTTCATGCATTTCATAAAAACACCATTTGAAAGTGAGCCTTCTTGCTGAATGAAAACTGCATGTGTTTTAAGTGAAAAGAAAGATCTAATAACAGGTTTATCAGAAATTTACATATAATTAGTGTAAAAATAGGTATTTATGTTTTATCTCATGTAAAGAAAATTACTAGGATTTGTAGAGATTTGAGAATTTTTCTTAATTTTGAGTAATCCTTGTACTAAGAACTTAGTAAGGTATTCCTGAAAAATATGCATATGATCAAAATAAAACTAGTTTTCTTGAGTAGACTTAAGGCATGACTGAGATTAGTACTTGAAACCAGCCTTTTTCCCTGTTAAATACTGGGAGCAATCCCTAGGATCCCGGTGACAGCTTGCTGCATTCAGTCTTCTTCCTGACACTGTGCATGCACTGAGTCACAAGAAAGGTATTCAAATGCAACAGTAAGTCATGATAGAAAATTCTACATGAAATTCTTATCAAAACAGAGCTTTCATGCTTAAAAACTGCAGCCCTTACTCAACTCAGATTGAAACTCTGAGATCAAATGGAAATGGAGTAGAAATCTTTCCATGGGCTCTGTCAGAACTGGCACTTGACCACAAGGGTTCTGGATACACCTAAAAGTTGGCAGGCATTGCTTTGTGGCTGGTAGCAGGAAGGACAGATAAGTGAAAAAAGAGTCAAGGATGAAAGGGGAAAAAAGCTTCTTTCCATGTCACAGACAGTAGGATTTGTAGGTGTAACTACAGTGCCCTTGAGTAAGAAGAATGGCAACGTTTCCTCCATAGTGCCTTAGACCTAAATTAAACTGTGCTTTGCTCAGGGAATGAGTAAACTGAAACACTTCCTTCTTAACCATGGGCCATTTTGCTTGGCAAACTGCCTTCCTATTTAAATGGTGAAATACTTGATAAAACTATTCTTTAGTCTGGAAGTGCTTCTATAAAATTAACCCGTTAGTCAGCCCAGGACAGGCTGTCAGTCTCTGCAGTGATGTGACTGGTATTACCTGCCATCAACCTGATCCCTTCTTTTTCTGCTCCTCTGTATTACAAGGGAAAGTTAGCCATTGAAAAGTTCCTTTTGTGCCAGTGCAGAGGCAGTATCTCAAAGGAGAAGCTTCTCCTGATATTTATTTTACTTATCTGAAGTGAAATGTCCCGCTGCAGAGCGGAGCAGCCACTACCTGTGTTCCTGCCACATGGATGAAGGTGTCAGTCAAGATAATGACTATTCCAACCCAATCTGGTTTCTTTGTCTCACCGTCCTCTTATTCCTATCATACCCACACCTGGAAAATTTAGGTCAGGCAGGCTCCTTTCAGCCAAAACAAACCCAGAAGAATCCTTCAGCAACAGCCCCCGCAGTATTAGCAAGGGATGGGGACAATTTCTTGACGTGTGAGGAAGGTTCTCAGACTTCCCTTCCTGTGAATCATCGTGGAGAAGACCAGCATGGAAAGTTGTGTGGCTCCCACACCCACACACCCCCAGCCTCCCTCGTACAGACTCCTTATTAATGGAGGCATTGCATTAAAAGGACTAAACCTTCCCTCAGAGGATCAATTAGCAACCTTAAAATAGAATAAAGGAAGACAGAAGCCCTTGCAGAGCCCTTCTGCCTGTAGCTCTCCTTCTCACTGAAAAATCCAGGAGTAAGCAAGAGCCTGACAGATGATGGAGAGGCTTCTGTCCTCATTCCCTTTTAACACTTCCTTCACTGTAATTACTGGAGTGTTGCTGGTCACAGCAATCCAGTTAGAGTTGCAGCAGTGCTTCTATTAACAGCTTCTATTTCCAGGGCTTTCAGCTCAGCTGTAAATACTCGCTAACGGGGACGGTTTGGCACACAAGGCCTCACTCAAGGCACAAAGTTCAGAATGATTTTTCTATGCAATTGTTCTAAACCTCGATATTTCATGACTGCACAACACAAACACAAGTTTTGTAGCAGTTTCTATGTCTATGACTTTGAGTGAAGAGTTCAGATATAAAGTCCAATCTAACCCTTGGATCTGCCAGAAATACCTTATTATCTCTACCAATCAGTTGGTGACATATTGGGAAATGCTAGTGTTTTGATAATTAAAAGGCAACATGGAGCTGCAAATGAATACTGAAACCTTTCTGATGTGTGTAGCAAAGGCAAAAGGCTTAAAGTATCCCTGACAATGTCCCATGCAGACTTCCTTATTTAGGAATTAATCTAAATAGCCAAATGAGGTCACAATTAGACAGTGTTGGCCAATGTGTCTTTAAAATTTCCTGTTACGTTATTTTTACTTTCCAGTTCATATTACTGCCCTCCCACAATTGCCTTGAAGTGTTAAGCTTCTCAAAAACGTGAAATACATTTTTCAACACACTTTGCTATCAGTAATTTGGCGCAAAGGACAAAGGACACAAAAGCAAAGATTTCACGAAATACCTTTGACTTTACCACATTCCATTATATAACATCTCGCAGAAGAGGAAAATGATTAAAATGTCTCAGTCCAAAAAAGTAGTTGGAATAAGTTACAGATTGTGTATGTTCAGCTGCCCTTATACAGCTTTGATTTGTGTGGCCAGCACTTACTCAGCAGTTCAGTATAACTCTTATTGACCTTGGCAGCTGTCACATCGCTCGCTGGATTTTATGTCGCTGGAGGTGTCAGTGTTCAGGGGAAAGATGTGCAGAATATGCGCAGTTTTATTTGCAGGCGGGAATGAGGTAGAACCCAAACTGCATTTCCAACAGCATTATTTCACCGATGACAGTCACAGGAGACCTGTGACCAACTTTAACCTTTTAATAGTACGCATAAATTAAGGCTACGAGAGAATACTGAGCTGCCAATTATAGAAGCTGTAGTTCCAGGGTCTTTGATTAGAATATTCTTCCCTACCTGCCCCACGACAAAAATGAATTCCAAAGGTTTTATGAAACAGTTTCTGAGAGTAGAAACTCATAGAAACTTATCTCCAAATAAATTTAAGGTGCAAAGTAGATAACTAAAGCTTCCGTTAGCACCAAATACCCAGAGTGAGAAGGTGGAGCAGGAAGTAGACTCACATTCCAATTTCCTTTGTTCCTTTAACAAAAACCTGATGCTGGTTTTTTTGGCCTACAACCCCTCCTGCAGAACGCAAAGAGCTGAGTCTGAGGCTGACCTTCCCCAAGGCAGTCAAGTTCATCCTCAATCCTTATCTGCATAATGGTTCTGCAATAAACAGATGTGGCTTTGCAGTATTTGTGGTATAAAATATAATGCTTTCCAAATGTCTTGGATGTCCTCTAGGGTGTGTTGCAGGGTGAGTTTGGATTTCAAGTCTGAATGCTGTTGTACCTCAGGGCTTTCTTTGGGATCATGCTTCTAGGTGGTGTGTAAGACCCTCAGTGCTCACAGCCTGCTCTGAACCTTGTGTGTTCAAAGGGCTCAGCATGGGGGGCTCTGTCCCCCTCTGATGTGCTGGTGGCACAGAGGAACCAACCTCACGTGTTCAACTCTTACCCAGCCCTGCAAGAGACTTGTGGGAGCAAGACCATTGATGCTCAAAACAAGGCTTCATGGAGTAAATACAAGGATGATGATGTCCGTGGCTCAGGGGGTAAAAAATCCCCAGTGCACCATTATCCTCATCTTCGTTTTCCTGGCAGTTTTGTCTGGGAGGTGTATTCTGTATTTCTTGTGGACTATTAGAGCACTTCATTTGCAGAGGAGTCTTTGTGTCAGTTTATAAGAGAACATTAGTACTTGAATAAGTACTTGAGATGTGAGTCCCATATAGCTGAAACCTGTCTGCACATAGGTTGAAAGTGTACAGCTGACACCTCGTACTTATCCTGCCTGTCTCTGGCTTCAGTTGTGCTGTGTGGAGTGGGAATGAGCTGCTGCAGCAAACGAGCAAGTATCAAAGAGTTAAACTCCTTCACAAAACCCTCCAGCAATACAACCTCTGTTCCTTGCTCTGCTGATTTTTTCTCTTTTTTTTTTTTGGCATATTTTTCATTCTGTTGATCAATCTGACCTGCCAGTGCATGTAACCCACTACTGGGCATGAAATACGCCTGAGAAATGGCTTGTGGATGTTGCCTCAGGAAGTTGCCCACAGAAATGGCCTCAGCAATAGCTGCTGCAGCATCGTGCCAGCTCCTGCAGTAACTCTTGGTGACAGATGTCACCTTTTCAGAATGGCCAAAGCCATCTGTGACACTTTTATTTTGACCTTGTATTGATTAGCCCTTTGGTTTTTTTTTTTTTAAAGTTCCAGCAAATAACAATGCTAATCCAGATAAAACAAGTCACAACTGAAGGTCAGCATTATCTAGATGCTCCAGCCACTTGCTGAAATGGTACCTGAAAGATTGCTTATGATTTTAGTTTACTTTTAAGAGGGACCAATTTATTGATATCATTCTCTAAATGCTGATTTCAATAACTGATAACAATAACTGCAGTTGTGTGTGATTTCCCTAAAGATTTAAAAATGCAACAAGTCATGTAAAAATGGATAAATTACAGAATTTAAAAGCTGCAGACTGATTTCAGTCTGTGCTACACCAGGCCATTTTTCTTGTATCCTGTGTTTACATGGTGTTTTTTAAGCAAGTGTAGAATAAAAAGCAAAATAGCCTGAAGACACCAAATATGACACCGTAAGAAGTCCCGTATGGGTGGGTGCATGTGAGCCACTGATTTCTCCTACATGGGTAAAACTTAATAGTTCCATCCTGTGTTATATTTTCAGTATTTTTAATGGCAGATATTGACTTAGTTTTAGTAGCTGTGATGTGAGAAGTGTCTAAACCCTGACCCTGCAACCCCAGACATTTCTGTCATAAAAAGCTGAGACAATTGGAGACTGATATGGGGTTTTTGCACTATTTCATTGGAAATAAATTTTCATTGACCTTTGGCAGAAAAATCTCTTTAAGTACAGCCCGGTCTTTTACTTCCTGGAGAGTTGGAAATCAGAGTTAATGAGTGTTTATTGAGGTGAGAAAGCCTGGTGCCCTTTTCTTGGAAACATGCACCCCTCTCTCCTTAATGTCACAGGGTGGCTATTAGGAAAAGCTCACCGGTGCTACAGAAATGAAGAGCAAAGCAGTTCTTCTCTCCCTTGCCTTCTTCCAGGCGAGAAATTTTCAGTTTAATCTCAGTTTTAGGGTGGGGTTTTACCCTTTCTTTTTTTTTTTTTTTTTTTTAATCACAAAGAGAAGTATTCAAGCACATTCCCTAAGACCAAAATACATAAGATGATAAGAGTTTTAGAGTGTGGAGCTGGCTGAACTCACGGGCTTCAGTTGCTTAGTTTTAGTTACTGTGTTTAAACATTATGGCTTGGGATGCATTTCTGCCCTTCTACTGTACAAATGCTGCCAGTTCCACCCTCTCTGAACTCCTATGTGAATTCCATAGGTCTCCAAGGCCGTGAAAAACAGAGTGGGAAATACTTCAAGCCTTGCCAGGTGTGTTGTGGCTTGTCCTAAGACAAGAGCTTTCCCCTTTAGTGTCGGCCATGGCCGTGTGTTGAAGGTGTGTCCCGGATACTCCATCGGACACGTCCATTCCGGCTGCTGAGTCAACAGAGTAGGGAAGCAGAGCGTGGCTGTGTCATACTAAATAGTTTTCTTTGCAGATCCTTCCCTTCCTGAGTCTCTTTGTGCCCCTGATCTTATCGATCGTATTGGCTGTGCTAATTTAGCAGTCCTTTGGGCTGATGAGCGTAATTACAACACACAGCACAGCCTGAGTAAACAGGTCCATTTCAGACCTAACGCTTTTGGCTGTCCAATGGCAAATAAACACGTTTGGCAAGTAGTGCTTCTTTAATGACTTTCACTGGTTGCTACAAACCCTGAGGAGCTGTTGCAGTGTTGTGCAGAAAAGGGGAGTTATTCTGTGTGAGGTTCAGATCCGTAAACTTTTGCATGTAGCACTAAAACTGTTGTAGGACTGAGTTCTTTTGAAGCAGACAGACATTGACAGGATTCAAGATAATTTTTATCGTGCCTACCTAACTACAATATTGCTATTGTTGCTAATGAGGTAAATATTTATGCTTGACTTTTCTTTGACAGCTATCTTGGAGTAGCTGTGTCATACAGTTGGCAGAGTATATTTTAAATTAACATGTTTGCTTTAAAGTTCAGTGGTAAAATACAACTGCAGAGGAGAAAGTTGCATATATTACAGACAGTAATTGGAAATAATTATAAAATTCTCTGCTAGAAAATTGTGATGAAAGAGCACTTAGATGAATGACAAAGAAGCTGTTCAAAGTTTGGGTGACGACAAAGGTAAGGCTGTGTGGGTGAGGTTAGTTCTCTTCCCTCGTGCACATGCACTGCAAGTACTAATGAATGATCCCCCCTTGCACCTTGAAAGTCTTCTGCTGCAATCAGTGGGCAAACCCCATACTCCTCATTATTTTATGGCTTCCCTCAAAGGTGTAAAACCCAATACTATTAATTGCAGTTGGTTTTACAGTGTGCTCTGGTGCAAGCACACAGATTCTGTTCCTACCCCAATATGACAACAGAAGCTGGACAATAACCAAAAGCCCTTATTTCCATCATTATATTCCTGTCCCAGTCACTGTTTCCTTAATTTAGCTGGAAGGTAGAATAAATAGTTCTGCTTTGCAAACAAATGTTGTGACTTGGAGGGATTTGTGGTTTCCCTTCCTGGCACAGCACTGCAGCCCCTCCCAGGAGCAGTTCACTGGGGTGCTTGGCAGGTGAAGCCCTTGGTCCTGGGCAGCTGACCTGTGACCCCCCCGGGGAGGGTGATGGCCACCAGCTGCTGCCCACTCTGCCAGCTGGCTGGAGTTTTGATGACAAAACCCTCCTCTGGTCCAGGGATTGAAGCCTTTAGCACTCCTGATGAAGTCCACAGGGACTTTGCAGAATCTCACAAAATCATCTCCTAAGTTATCCTTTAAAATCATTTAAAAGTAACATGCCGTCAGTTCTGAAGTAAGACAGGTACTTGAAGGCAAGTATTGAAAAGGAATTTAGTGATCCAAGATATGTCTTTAGGATGCAGCAAGGAGGGGTGATCAGTGTGGGGAAACAACTGATGTGATCAGTTTTAACAGCATGTTTTTCTGTCAGTTTTAACCACACAGCTCTTTGGATAAAGTAGATTTAGTGGGAGTTCTGGGCGTACCATGATTCATCTGGCTGGAGCACTTAAACATGTCTCAGCAATCTGTTTTTACTTTAAACAGCATTTAAACTCAATCTTTCAAGTAGGTACAGGCATTATTTGTACATTATTTAATCCTATGCAAGAATTTCTTCAGTTTATTGCTAGCTGTGATACCCAAATCAGTTTGCTGCCAGAACATCAAGTACTGTTTGATCTAATACAGCTTTATTGGATGAAGATTATACTGTAAGTTAGGTCTACTTGTGAAAGCTTTTCTATCCTGTAGACAAACATTTAATATCTGAACTCCCTGTAAAGCTCACTTTACAAGAGAGATACTTCAGAGAAAAATGTTATCACCCCCAACGTGACTTTACCTTCAAGTAAAGTGCTGAAGTGGAAACTCTCATAAAATTAATAGAAATAATGTTTTCCCTTGGATGTGATCAGAAGACAAGTGTCAAGCTGGGGAAGTCCATTTCTGGCCATTCCTGCTTTTGTTTTATTGGGATGTGAGTGTTGAGCCGTTGCCACTGTCGATGAGGTCAGAGGGATTCTCTGTCTCCTCGGCCTTCACTTGATTTGTGGACTGTCGTGGTACAGACTGAAATGTAACTGATTAACTATATATATAAATGAAACTAATTAACTATAAGGAAATTTGGGGCCATGCTCTATATGCATGCATAGATATAGATATAGATATAGCCTCTATATTTTCCAGTTAACCTTTTACTAAGTGCAAATCTACTTTTGGGATGATAGCTCTTATTGATCACTATAGTTAGAGGAAGTCTGAGTTACATAGTTCCTTTTTGGTTTTTCTGGCTGAGCAGCCTGTCTTTGTGAGCTAACGCTTTATAGAAGAAGAATCCATGCAATTGTGAATACATAGGAGCAAAAAGAAGTTTTTCCAGAGTGTCCTGCTGTGACATTATCTCCTCTGTGGAGGACAGCAGCTGAATTTGCACTCTGTCAGGGAGCTGAGAAGTCAGGCTCTTTCATATGACCCACGACCATTTCCAGAACTGTCTGAAGGGAAGAAGATGATTTTTTTATTCCTTTTACCTGAATGACAAGCTGCAGACAGCCTGGTACAGATGTAGGTTTATGTGGAGAGATTTCCAGGCAGGAAGGTGCACCCTCTGTTTTCAGCCCTTCCTTCAGTTTGCATTCCTGAAGGTTTAAATGAGCAATGCATGCCTGAGTGAGGAGTAGCAGAGAAACCACCTGATATAAATGAGGTTTCCTCTCTCCTTTCTTTCCTGCCTGGAGAAATCTAAATGAAGGATCATCTTTGTTATTATGGGACAAGATGTGCCTGGTTGTTCTGCAGGATTATTTATGAAGTGAACGCCAACAGGAGAGTTAGCTCTCTGAGGATCAGTGCTCAGGTCTGAGCTACTACCTTTGGCACAGTAATAATAGCACTGTCAAAAAGTGGAGCTTTTTTTCCCCTTCAACCTACAAATCTCTTACAGCATATCTTTTCTATTATTTAAATTCTGGTATGATATAACTCAGCCAGCACACCGTGCAGTCTTCCTCAGGATTAGGTCCTTAAACTTTAAACTCTGGAGAAAGTGCAGGCATTGAAGCATTTTCACAGAAGGAAAGAAGGTTTCTGGATATCGTAGCTGAGCTGAATCCGTAGTCGCTGTTACGCATTGCGGGGAAGTCCTTGGATGGTGTTGAACACAGTTCAAGGGAGAGCTCTCAGAATTATTGATATTCCAACCAATAAATGTCTGACATTTACCCCTTGAGAGGATGGTGCCTCTTCACCCTCCAGGTGCACTGCAACTAAAACCCTGATGCAACCACTGCTCGCAGGGCAGATAATTGAGCCACATAGACTTCAAAGGTATCACTTGCATGAGAAAATGGGATTTAGTGCAAGGTTTATAAATATGCTATAATTAGACCATTAATTGTGTCGTCTCTTTTGGCACAGCAGTTGACATTGCCTGTGCCTGTAAGTATACAGTGGTTTTGTTTTAACAAAGGTTTGCGTCACACTGAGGACGTTTGACATATGCAATGCTGACAACGTGGAAACAAGGCCAATCTAAGAAGACACAGACTGTGCATGTTAGTTAATTGGCAGATGTTTTTTCCTTCCTTGTTGCAAAGAAACACTTTTAACAAGTATTAAAATTGTGTGTTTCCACTGGCTAACAGATTTACTGGAGACCGAATGGATATTAGATCGATTTCCTATTAAATGAAGAAGAATGAATCTGAGTATACAATGAGACTAGTGAGCAGCAGGGTTTGTTTTTAGATTATACTTTTAAAGCTAAACACTATCTTTAAGTCCAATAGGAATGTGCCATTTCTTTCATTACTTTTTTGCACTTGATTTCTTTTGGCAGGTTAAGACAGTAACTTTACATGAAATGGATGATTGGTTGGGAGACTGTGAATCCTGGTTTCCAGGTTATTTCTTTTCTAATAAATCATTTATAGAAAAAGTGGTCTTCTGAAGTTGTCTCATTAGTCTTCATTTTTTCTGTCTTTTCTCAATTTGGTTTTAAAAAGACTCTGGTTAAATAACCACCATCCTCTTTCAAATTCATGGGTGCAACTAACCCCTCAAATGAGCAAATGACCCCTCTTTGATCACTGGTTCAGAATTTGGCTCTCACTAGGAATCAAACACTGAAATTCTTGTTTCTAAGCCTAGAGATGAGTTTCTGCCCCGTATTAAGGTCCCTTTCTGCCTCTCTCAGTACCCAGGAGTTCATCACTGGCTGTGCAGAGGTCCTTACCTGTGCACTGACTGCTGCAGCCAGTGCTGTACTGAGCCCAGACTGTGAAATGTTCTCTGGTGCTTGTCAAGTCTGGAAATAATTTACTGTGCAGGGGGTCAAAATGCCTTCTCACTGCCACTGTGCTTGTGAGCACAAGTGAAACTTTAAAACTACCTTTGTTCTGCTTTCCTCAGCAAAGGCATTGGACTTCCAGGCCCTAACCCAGTGCTCTTGCCATTTAGAAACCCATGTAGGGTTTTGTCTTTCATTCATTTTGCTGCTAGGAATCAAATATTTAATCATTTACAAGGATTCTTTTCAGATTTCTGCATGGATGAGAAAGCATCAATCAAATTATGGGCCCTTGCTGGCAATCATATGGACTCGATCTGAGCTTGAATGAATTCAGAGTAACATTTAACAGAACAAATTTCTTCTTTGGTCCTCTCCAGATGAAACTCTGCTACTGCCTGGGGATTAAGGTAAACTGAATAGCTTGTGAGTTCCTCTTCCTATTCCCTTTCTTCTCACTGTGTTTGCTCTTGAAAACGAAAGAATGAAATCAGCAAGTGAGTCTCAGATTTTCTTTAAAACTTCAGTCCATTTAAGCCAAGGTGCCCTTTGTAGGAGTTAGGAAAGCACTGAATTTCCCTTGATTTATTTTGATTTGGGCTCATGTAATTCTAGATACAAAACTAAAGAGAAAAAAGCTTCAAATTCCTTAGGCACTACTGTATTGTATCTGGAAATAACACAAAGGGAAAAAGAAGTTGGTGGCTTGTGATTCCCCCATTTCCAAGTGCAATAGTGCAGTGTCTCGTTTGCTATCACTGTCTGACTCTCTTGCCATGGTGAAACAAGTCAGAGCCCAGCACTGGTCACAGGGTTTCAGAGATGACCAAAGCTGACACTGAAAGGGGGAGGCTGCTCTAAAATTTATCTGGCAGCTGGGAGTGTTTGAAGGCATAAAAACGAGTTGGGGCTTCCTGCAGCTGCTGGCAGCCTGAAGTGTTAAATGGGAAAAGGAGTTATCAGGGAACAAACAATTTTTGACTGAATCAACACCTCAGGAAACAGCAAGTTGTTTTTAAAGGATTTCTGAAGATCAGGAGTAGGTCTAAGGGAGTCATGGAGTCACTGAGTCATGAACAGAAGATGCCTGACATGGCATTATACTTCTCCATTATACTTCTCCACAACAGCTGGGAACAACCCACCATATCAGTTTTCCTTTGGTGATTTTTATGAACAATTATTTTATTCCAGGCATGAAATTCCTCTTGTTCATGTTTGAGTGAGTGGTAGTATTGACTCTGTTCTCTACTGATAGATAAAATTTTTTACAGCTTTGATTTGAGCATAAAAGGCAGGTTCTGGGTGTTCCTCTTTAAAGTGCTGTAGTCAGATCCTCTGATGATAACTGTAGAATCACAGAATGGTTTGGATTGGAAGGGACTTTAAAGACCATCTAGTTCCAATCCCCCTGCCATGGGCAGGGACACCTTCCACTAGCCCAGGTTGCTCCAAGCCCTGTCCAAACTGGCCTTGAACACTTCCAAGGATGGGGCAGCCACAGCTTCTCTGGGCAACTGTGCCAGAGCCTCACCACCCTCATAGGGAAGAATTTCTTCCTAATCTCTAATCTAACCCTGCCCTCTGTCAGTTTGAAACCATTCCCCCTTGTCCTGTCAACCCACCCGGGGATGTGGTATTAGAGATGTGCTGTGCCTTTCCATGTCTGGGAAGTACATGAGGATTTACATGGATTTACCAACCTGGTGTAAAGCAGACTGGCACCAGTAGCATTGGTTCACCCTTTCAGATGCTTTTCCCAATGGATGCAGCTATACTTTTTTGTCTCTTTGTTCAGAAACTACCTTAACATGTGTGTTGCAAATGTTATTTAGCTACAGAAGAGCAGATCCCGTCAGTGAGGTGTGTTACCTCATCTGCTTAGTGAAGATAAGTGCACAGGTACAGCAAAAAAAGGGAGCACATGTACAGTTTCCCCACTTCTTTACATCCAGCTAAAACATGTCTGTATGGAATCTTGTATTAAATGTTGTTTAAGTCATCTTTTAATTGTGTAAATGTTCACAGCAATGAATTTTAGAATGTTGTAGAGAGTCTGCAGAAAGCAGACTTTGGGCAGTGAGGAAAGGCTTGTGCTGCATAAACGGGAGAGGGAATTAAGCCATGTCCCAGAGCTGATCACAAAGAAATGGAGTTGCTGGTGTATGGTGTGGCTCACCTGCCCTTACTGCAAAATGAAACCTTGGCTCTGGTAGGAGCTTCCCCCAAAACAAGGCAGTGAAATCCTTACACCTCACACTGAGAGTTACATGGAACAGAAATAGTGAGAGAGAATTCTCCATCAGTTTGGAACTCTGAAAAAAGTATGAATCTTTTTCACTTGGGGTAGTATCTGCTTGTGTTTTCTGGTTCTTAAGAGATGTCTTACTGGATAAGCCCAGTGGTCTGCCTGGGGGCACTGGAGATGCCCCGCCCTCCTACATGCTCATTCTTCTCCTAATTCCCCAGAATAATTGAATTTTGAATGTTAGAGAATGATTTTTAAGTGAAAGTAGATAAAATATATTACTTTAATATTGCATTCATTTTTGCAATGCCATCCAATTCCACCCCAATTAAATAAAATCTCTCCATGAGAGAATTGCAAATATTAAAGTTTTGGGGTGACGTACAAAAAAGTGATAACTTTTAATCTCTTAGCATTCACAGTTAGTGATCACTCACAATATCTTCATTTAAGTATATCTTTATATTATCTGCTGTCAACAGTTGTATTCTGCAAAATGTCATATCACAGGTGATGTGTTAGGTGAGAGCTACCATCTGTCATAGATATGGGACATACGAGTTCTGTTGACTGTCAAGATGCTGCTGCAGAGCTTGTAGACCCATGTTAGACTAGGAAAAACCCAAATTATGGGTGGTTTTATGTTATTTTTGGTTAGCACAGGTTCCAACTGGTGAATTACCATTAGTTGTCATTGCCTCACTGATGAATTCATGTCCTTTTAAATTATTTTTGAATGTGTGCCTACAGGTTCCAGCAGGCTCCTTGAAGTAATATAAATGAATAAATCAGCAATAAGTACCCACCACACTATTACACCAGGGGGTGTAAATGGTTTAGTAAGGAAGCACTTATTTAATATTAAATATTTGTCTTAAGCTGCTTACCCCTTCTGTCTAACTGACTCTTTAGCTGCTGTTAAAAATGCTTATTTTTAAATGTGCACAAGTCTCTATGTGAAAGCTGAGGGGTGTGTGGAGAAGAGCTTGTGACCTCTGGGAGCTCAAAATGAGGTTTGGGACAGGAAACAAATACAGACATTTTAATCATGGTTGCTGCTAGGGCTTGGGGTTTTTTTCTTTCCTTTTTTTTTTTAATCTGAGTGGTTGGTAGAAAATGACATGATGACAGTTAATTATAACTAATCCTGCAGCGCTTCAACACAGACTAATAAAAAGTTCAGAGAGTTCCACCAGCAGTTAGTTATGTCCTTAGGAAGCAACGAGGTTTTGCCTAAAATAGTTGTATTGTTTCTTGGCATCTGAAAAAACACCACCCCACATTGCTTAGTAGGTACATCTGATACGGTGCTGAAAAGCAAGGCTGCAGGGAAAGAAGGGATATTTCAGCCTCTGTACGTAGGTTCTAGGACTACAAAGAGTCTTTTACAAATAGTTTTTGTTAAAAAAAACCCCCAAAAACAGTTACAGAAATGTCTCTCAAACACGAAACTTAGCAGTTAGTGAGACCATGGTTCAAGTAAACTGTTTCAACTTTTTCTGTATGTATCCAAAGTGGAAAAGAAATAACTAGAAAGCAGAGAAAGAAATAACTAGGTTAGGATTTAAGAGGGAGGAAAACAGTATTAAAGTTGGTAACTGTTGCCTCAATCAGTTAACAATATTAAGGCACTCTGCAGCAACGCTGCCTCCTGAAGGGTTTGGGTCCATCACTCCCCATCCTGCTGCTGCTCCTGGTGGGCTGCACAGGATGGCTTTGTGGATTATTAAAGTGGGAGAATGTCTCAGTTGCTTCACAGATCACCTGGTTTGTGAAATGGCACCAATCTGGAGCCTTAATGGGAGAAATGTGGTGGAAAAAAGAGGAGCAAATACACTGAACTCTGTCCTAAATGTTGTTAGGAGGCTGCAAAGTGTGGGAGGACAGCCGGGGTGGGGAAGTGCAGTCCACAGTAAGCAAGCCTTGAGGAGAAATGAACCTCAGCACCTGGCTCCACTGGAGGCATCAGACAAATTCCCTCTCATCCTTAAATGCTCAACAAGAAAAAAGTAGGGGATGATTTTTAAAACCTTCTTAAAAATAAAAAAACAACAAAAATAGTTTTGAACTTTTTTTGTGGCTGTTCTGGAACTTCACTTCAGCTCTTTTCTACATATGTCCCACTTACATAGATATGGATGATACTTGAGTTGAATCCTTGGAATTGAATCCTGTGGAATTGAATCCTTGCTATTGAAAACTAGTTAAATTTAGTATGTTATTTTCTATTCAAAATTGCAGAAAAGTGCAATTTTAGAAAGTTATGAAAAGCTTGATAAGGTGATGGAAAATTGTGTATAATGCATTTATTGTGTTTGCATGTACAGACAGACAGGATGTATAATCAGGTATTCTAAACGATTTTCAAAGGTACACATGGTGCATACAAATTCTGAAGAGCACTGTGATGTTTAGGCATTAATCAGGGAGCCCCTGGAGAAGGAGAGAGACCTGGTATGAAGGGAAGGCTCTTAGCTGACTTGAATATCCCTCTCATCTTTGGTTCTTTAGGCAAAAAGTGATGACTGCTTTTTAGTGCAAGAGAAATCAGAGGAACCTTCTGAAAAACGTGGCTGAATATTAAGCTGTTGGCTGGATTTCTCTTCGGTCTTTAATCCCATTTCTGTTCTGTAATTCTAATTGAATTTTGTCTTAAAAAATTGCAGCCATTTATAGTGCAAAGACTTTTTTTGTTTTATGTTATGTTTTTCCACACATAACTGGGAATTTAATAGTATGTCATTTAAATAATAGATTGTAGCAAGTTGAGTGTTTAAGGGCAGGCTGGATGGAGCTCTGAGCAACCTGTTTTAGTGGAAGGTGTCCCTGTCCATGGCAGGGGGTTGGGATTAAATATCTTTAAGGTCTCTTTCCACCCAGACCACTCTATGATTCCATGATTCTGTAGTATTATCAAGACAGATTTTTTATACAGTTAGAAGTACTTATGTGCCCTGACTTTGTAAAATATTCACAAGATAAAAGCAGCCAAAGCCAGTAAAGTGTGGTAGTAAGGGAAAGCTGTTTGTTGTGAGTGTGGCTGGGTCAAAGCAGAGTTCTGCAGGCAGCTGAAGGTGCTCACCCCCCAGTGCCGTGTTTGGAGGGACCCTTCACCTCTTCCATGGGTCCTCAGAAGTATGGGACAGGATACAACCTCCATGAGACAAAGACCTTGTTGGGAACCTCCTATGCTGGCTGTATCTGCAGAGCCCAAGGCGTGACTAAGGATGACAGGCAATAACGAAGCAGCGTGTTAAAAATAGCAAGTCAATTCAACATCAGCATCAGAATGCCATTATTGATTGTGCTGAGCAAATCCCTTACCTTGTATTCAACACTTAATTAAAGCAGTGGGATAGAAGCACTAATAGAGAGAAAAAAAATCCAAAGCAAAACCTAAATAATCAGAACATATCTTGAATTTCAGTTTTCCACTCCACAGTCATTGACAGATTTCAAATCTAATTATTAGTCACTACCTTGAACCTTCTCTATCTCTTATTATCACTTTTGCTACTAAATACGTAGCGTGTCAGGACAAAAACCCCTTAACACTTGACAGGTTCCCCATCTGTTCAATTATTGCCAGTTACTATTTTCAGGGAAGCCCATTTTTGAGTAGGCACTTGCTGCTCTTTCTGTAAAGCAAGACTCCAATCAGGAAAGGTTAATAGCTTGTGAAGAGCCTCCATTGCAGCTTTTCTTGCCCTGCCATGGCTGGTGAATAGGTGGCAGATGCATTGCTTAGTGCTGCACCCTATTCATGTTTTTCTTTAACCTGCATGCCATCATGCTTAAAAAGGACTTTTTCTTACACACGAATACAACTGTTGTGTTTCCTTGAACATTAACAAGGGTATCACATTTTTAAATTCCAGGGGCTTGAGCCAACAAGATAATTGGTCTTTTGTAGTAGTTCTGGTCTGTGCTTTGATTCAGTGGTTATTTATTTGGTAAATATTCCTCCTTCTTCAACCCATCATTGGCATTAAAAGGTCTGATCCTGCATTCTCAAACATGATCTTGAAATTTGAACAGAAATGTTTCCCGATGGTCAGCCACAACTGCTGCTGGAGCTGTCTTAGCATAGAGAGGATATGTCCCAAAAGGATCTAGAGTACCAATAGTTAAACCCCTCCTTTGGGGGAAGGAACGCAGGACACTGGTTCTTAAGTTTAAATGATAAAGCATTACAATTCTTTTATAACAACCAGTGAGGTCTACACAAATCCACTCTTCTCAAGTGCATCTGGAGTGGTTTTGTTTTTCTCCTGTGTGATATGCAATCCCTGTGGTATGGTACACACACAGTAGGGAGTGGGGACAGGAGAGCCGCTGGATGCCAAAGATGTGATGGGGTTAAATCTCCACTGCTATTTAGGTCTTACTTGCAGTTTACACCCTCCACTACCTGTGGATGTGTAACAAAGTCATGTAAAGAGGAGCTGTGTGTCCCTTGAGAAACACTTGCCACCATTTGTGGGACACAAAGAAAAGAACTTGGGTGGAGAAGAATAAGAAGGGACAGGTGGGTTGTGCATGAGAGGGGGCTGGTGTGCTGATCAGCCCCTGCAGGGAGGATTGATTTCAAACCCTGGTTCATCAGTTATTTCAGGTCAGGCGGGGATGCACGCTGGGATTTGGGATATTGTTCTCAGTGATGGGTGGTGGGTTGGGATCCTGGCTGGATCTACTCACAGAGTGTACTCTCACTGGAATGTTAGTAAAGGTGAATATCCTGCCTGCATTTCTTATGTTACTAAAGAAGTCATAACACAAGGATATGTTCACAACGGGACTGCCATCAATTATGCTGGTGTCTCAATAAATCCAGAATTAAAAACAAATTATATTTGATCCTTAATAGGACTAGTATTAAACTGAATGCCTGTTTAATCTCTGTTAAATCTGCCACAAAGAAATGACACCACGAGAAGTGTGAATGAATGATATCCTTTTTCCCCCCTTTCCCTGACTCTAATTACACATGATGGCACTTGCAGTGTCCCTTGTGAATGCACAAAATTGGTGCAGCAGGGGAAATGCAAGCTTCCCTGTGCTGCAGTCTGTTCATTAGCATCGATTTCTGAGGCACTGCCCCTAAGGATGAGAGGATAATTTCTTTTTTCAGTTTCTCATGATCACAGCTTGTAAGAGACTATTAAAAATAACTTCTAAACCTCGGTGTAAGTTCTGAAACAGTGAGAGATTCAAAAAACTCCTCGTAATCCACCTTTCCATGGAGCATTAAAGCCCAGCTAACCACTCCTACTTTGTGCCTGTCCTGTGTGTAACACTTATCTAAAGCTGTGCCTTTGGGCTGCAAATCCATTGTGTCAGGCTTTCATTATCTGCTTGACTTTCTGCTGCTTTTCCATGGTGCAATGTGAAAGCTGATACAACTAGAGTGAAAACGCCATACTTCCCATATGAAAAAAGCTGTCATTTATCTGCAGTTATAACATCCCGGTTAAGAGTACATTGTTCAGATTTTCCTTTCCTTTTCTTTTTTTTTTTCCTTCTCCTCAGTTGTACTAGCTGTTGTGGTACGGTGTAAAAACATCCCTACCACCACACTTACAAAATCTTCATTATATAAAAAAATAGAAGCCTGATCTATTCATCTAACTGGCTTTGCTCTGATTTATACACTCCCTTTTATTAACTTTGGGCACAGGAATAAATGCTGAGTATTGGTGAAAAAAGTCCAGATATCCTGAAAGTTTCACATTAATTATTATTAAAAAAAATGCACCCAAGGCATTTTCCTTAATTTGTTTGGGGGCTTTTTTTGTGTCTTCCTCTTTAAAAAAAATGGCTATCTAAAGCAAGAATAAAATTTAAGTCCAACTGGCTTCAGTAACAAATCATAGTATGTGCATATTAACGGTGAAGAGTGAGAAAACAAATCATAGGTGAGCCCTAATTTCGACAGCTCCTCATCTGCATTACTCCTGTAACTACTTTAAATAACATAAAAAATGAATTATGAAATTATTATGAGAGACTACCTAAAAATTGCGAGATATATTGATAGGAACATTCTGTAACAGTTTGCTCACTTTCCATTAATGCTGCAGTGGGAGGCTCTGAATTTTGCTCTGAATTTTTGCTCCCTAAGAAAAGGACAAAAACTTGGTGCCGTGTTTTTGTGCAAGCTTACCTCCTCACTTTTAAGCCTGGAGTGCCATGTTTTGAAACTGTTCCTGTGTAAGCTTTTTTCCAGCTGCTGTGCAGGCAGGTTGGTTCAGGTCCCCGAGGTACAGAGTACAGGAGGAGATGGCTGCTGTGCCCATCGTGCTGAAGATGGACCTGCCTGTAGTCTGTGGCTTTCTGCCCAGCTCTGCTGGAACTGGCTGTTGCCTCGCAAGCTTTGCCAAAATTTTTCACAATAACAAGCTCCAATCTACATAACACCTGGCCTGTACAAACCAGGTCATTATGAACTTGATCCAAGCTGTCATTCAAGCGGCTTTGTTATTCCCTTCTTAGACTGAGCCAGTCATCCATAAGCAAACGCTGGTTTAAACCTTCCAGCCCTCACAGCACTTGGCTACCAGTTTTTTTTCTTTAAGCCCCACCAAGCAGGTGAGATCCATGTAACAGAAGGATCACCAATAGCAGAAACATGAAGAAACAATGAGTGATCTGGGCTAAAACCCGGCTTAAGAGGTTACTCTCAGTTCCAAGCTCCTTCATGCTCTGTGCTTTCATTTTCCTGTTGCTGCTTCTTGTTCTCATCCTTCAGCCTTCCCACTCAAACTGAGAAAAACAGATTTACTTAATGTATCTCTTGCATATTCACCCCATATTCCATATACATCTTTCAGGTGTATATAGTCCTCCATGAATATTTTGAGGAAAGCTAAAGTCTCAAGGAAGAGAATCAAAGCCAAAATGTCTGTGATGAAGGGAGCTGGCACTGACCTGCCTGTAGGACTGTGAGGACTCTTTTCTTGCCTTCTTGTGCTGCCTCTTCTTTTGATCAGTGCTACTCTTGGGCTGCAGGGAGGAGTTTAAGCTCCCATACCCAGATGCTGGATTAGCTGCATTAATGGAAACTCTACATTGGCAAATTAAGCTAAAAATTGCAGCAGTGCAGTTTCCCAGAGGCTTTGACTCCAGATTAACCATGAGGGGTGAAATGTGGCTATTCTTGGCAGGCAATAACACGAGGGCTGTGGGGAGGCAAACAGAATGTAGTCCAGGGCCAGTCAGCAAAAAACCAAGTGTCACTTGTGAAAAACTCCTGACATTTCAAGAGGTGTTTTCCATTCTGTATCAGACAAAACAGAGACCTTTAAAAAGTTTTGAATGAAGAAAAGAGAACAGTGAAGGTGGGGCTGGTGCAGTGTGGGTGGGTGCCCTCTGTCACTCACTGTTGGCCATTTGGGGTAGGGCTCTCTGACCTCGAAGAAGGCTGAGAAAAAAACCTTCTTGGAACAAATTGTCTTTGAGGAAGTGTTTCCATTTTGACAAATTTTCGCACGAAACTTAGTTTGGAACATTCCTGACCAGCTGCAGTGCAATCTCTGGGGGACTCTCCTTCCCCAGCAAATGTCTAGGATTTTATAATTCATGAGAGCAATGGGCAGGGGAGAACCTAGTGACAGGAAACCCATGTTTCAAGCTCTGATCCGTATTTCATACCTTAGGATAAGTATCGTGACATTTCTCTGCCTTCACTTCTGCTCTGCTGTCTCTCACCTTTGTAAGGTAGAAGGACTCTGAAGTACGAACACTGATTTTTTACATAGCACCTAGCACAACAAAGTTCTGGTTTCATTTGGAGTTTGTAGATGATGTGAACAATCCTTGCATGAGGATTTACCAGTATTTAATATTTCGGCAAAGAAAAAGTAAACCAAGGAACATAAGTGATGCAACCATGTCCACTAAACATTATATATGTTGTTCTTGTTAAATGGCAAATATCCAAGAGAGCTAATTTTCAGAGCCTGAATAGGTTATCCCTGGGGTACAGAGTGAGCACAAAGGTCATCTATTAGTCTTAAAGGGCCTGATTGTCACTTGTTTATACCAGCTTTATATCATAGTCATAGAATCATAGAATAATCTGAGTTGGAAGGGTCCAACTCCTGGTCCTATGTCAGTGGAGTTACTTCCTATTCTCAATAGTTATAGTTAGTTTCACACACAACACAGTGTGAGACTGAACCTTCTTTAAAAACACAGAAATTAGAACAGTCCAAAAAGCAGGAATAAATATTGTAGTAATTTCATTGTGCACACAGTCACCTATTACTGGCTGAGTTGGATATATGCATTAATTTTTCCTCAATAACACCTAAACTTAATGAGTAGGTCTCAAAGAAAAAGATTCTGCTGAATAATGCCTAGTTTTAATTTTAAATAGGGCAGATAAAGTAAACTGCGATCATTCACTTTGTGTATTTAAAAAGTGATGGGTTCATTATCCTCCCTGGATTCAATAAATATTCCCTCCTTAGTGGAGGACTTTGGCCAGTTTGGTGATCTCTTGTGCTAATTACATCCTGGAAAATATGACTTAGATGTGTTTGCAAGTGAGAGGCACCAGCATTCCTTGGGCAAAGCTACTGATTCTCTGTGCAGTTCTGGGCCCCTTGGTTCAGGAAGGACATTGAGGTGCTGGAGACAGTCCAGAGAAGGGCAACGGAGCTGGTGCAGGGTCTGGAGCACAAGTCCTGTGAGGAGCAGCTGAGGGAGCTGGGGGTGCTTAGTCTGGAGAAGAGGAGGCTCAGGGGAGACCCTATTGCTCTCTGCAACTATCCCAAAGGAGGCTGTAGCCAGGTGGGCATGGGGGTCTTCTCCAAGGAGTAGGACAAGAGGGCACAGTCTTAAGCTGCACCAGGGGAATTTAAGGTTGGACATTAGGAGGGATTTCTTCACAGAAAGTGTGATTAGAAACGGGAACGGGCTGCCCAGAGAGGTGGTGGTGTCACCATCCCTGGAGGTGTTTAAGGAAAGACTGGACGTGGCACTCAGTGCCATGGTGTGTTTGACATGGTGATGATCGGTCGCAGGTCAGATTCGATGATCCCAGAGGTCTTTTCCAACCTGATTGTTTCCGTGATTCCCTGGGATTGTTATGGAAGCACTGCAAGCTTCCTCCGCGCTGCATGGACGAGGTGGTTGGTGAGAACGCAGCTCCGGGAATCCATAACATAAATCAAAACCCAGTTCTGACTGATTTCGTAGAGCTACCGCGTATTTAACAAAATGCGCTCAGAACTCGGTCTCCTTCGCCTTCCAAGCAACAACTTTCCTCGCCGTGCCCCGGCCCCGAGCTCTCAGGCGCGGCCGGCAGAGGGCGCCGCGCGCGCCGCTCGCGTGCGGGGCTGGGCGGGCACGGCCGCGCCTCCTCCACGTTGGCCCCGCCCGCGGCCCCTCCGCGCCGCGGGGCCGAGCGGGGAGAGCGCGCCCGTCCCGCCCCGCCCGCCCGGGCTCGCCCGCGGCGCCGGCCCCGGCCCCGCACACCCGCCGCCGACAGCGCACCGCGCCGGGCTCCATGCCGCGCACCGGGAGCCGAGGAGGTGCGGCCGCCCCGCTGCCGGGAGAGCGGGTGGGTCCGGTGGGTTCCGGGAGCTCGGCTCCGGGAGGGGCGCGCGGGGGGGGATGGATGGATGGAGGGACCCGCAGAAGTTGCCGCGGGTTTGGGAGCGCTCCGATCGGGATCTCCCGGCTCGCTGCTGGGCGGGAACCCGCCCGCATCCCCCGAGCGCCGGTCTGGGTGCTGCGCGCCGGGGTAGCGGGGCACGGACATCGCCGGAGGCAGGTGAAGTTCGGGTGGGCAGCGCGTCCGCGGCTCGATGCGGCACCGCCGCCAACTCCGCTCCGCCGGGAAAGTATCGCGGCTGCCGCGGGCAGCGCGGTCGCGGCTCGGTCTGGGCTCTTCGTGGTGCGGGGTGGCTCCTAAACCCACGCTTCCTCAGCCACCCCCGGCCACAGCATCGCGGTCCGTCTGAGTTGTCTTTTCCCCTTCGCCCGTTTCTTCAGTCGGAGGTTTTAAACAAGGCACGCGGACACGCTTCTTCATTAACCACTCATCACCTTGAACGTTCATTCTTAATTTGTGCTCGTCCTTGTGTTTATTTTGTGTGTTGTTGTTCATTCAAGGTCAAGCCGTGTAGAGTTTGGACTTTATTTGTGTGGAGATATGATGAGCACTCTGTAGTCGTGTTCCTTCTCCTCCCTCCCACTCCTCTGCCTGCCTGAGCGTTCCTGGAGAAGGCTTTCAAAAGGATAGATGAGGGTCATAAAAAGTACTTGCTGACCGCTGCCTCCAGCTCTTTTGTATAATTGAAATGTGTTGTTTAATTCCTCTAGTCAAAACAGAAAATCAGCTTAAAGAATTGATTTTCTGAGAATGTAATTTTTGGAAGAAGTAGTTATGCAGGGCATGTCTTTGCTGTGCACGCAGGTGAGTGGGATAATATACCTGTTAGAGCTGGGTACCACTGAAGGTACATGTGAGAGGACGAGGTGGCTGAGAGCTGCTGTTGTCAGTGCCTTGTGTCACACAGGTGCGTTAGGTGGCTGTTCAACTGACGTCGTAAAATCTTCAAACTTCAAGGAAACTGGTTAACTAGAGCATTGAACTCTTTAGTTTCTGAAAAGATTCCGGTGGAATTTAAGTAATGCCATATCAAAGGTGAAAGAGATGGCATTAAAGTGACGTGCTCTGGTACAGGCATACTCCTCAAAGAAGACAGGTGTGGGCGTGTTGGGGTGTGGGCTGGGCTGGTTCGTGGGGATGAGACCAGCTCAGAATGCATAACATGGTGTCTTTGAGGGAGTAGGCTCGTGGTGTTAAGTGCTAAATTTCCCTAAGGAGAGAGATTCTGTGCCTGCCTGTATCTGACATATTGCAGGGCTGGTTTTAGAGCATTGTGGAAGTTACTGCTTTAACTGCTGCGAACATCAACACGAGGAGCACGACGCTGCTGTAAGTCGTGATGGTTTTGCTGCTTGCTTTGATGGGACTGAAGTTTCATTGTTGATTTTTGCAGAAAGTATTTAGACAGTGTTCTCAGCAAAGCCTTTTCTGCAACACCAGGGGAGAGCAGAAGATTGTACACTCTGCTTTTTTGTCTTGGTTCTGTGAGGGGAAGCTGTGTCTACTCATCTTCATACGTGAAAACAGAGACTCTTTTTCAGATTGCAGGATTTAAAAGCATTTTTCTGAAGAATCAGAAGCAAACACCACTCATTAGTAAACTTCTTTCTCTTCTGCTTTGCCACTATGGTGTTTCAGAGATCCCATTCCGCTCTGGTAATGGAAGACCAAAAGAGCTGTTAAGCTCCATCTGTATGCATTAGGGTAGGTGGTTGATTTGTACCCTGGGGCCATATTATCTGCTATTTCATTACTTCTGGATCAGTAATGATATTCAGGAAAACTGTGTTTGTAGTGACTGCTTTCTAGGGACGTCTCCTCACTAGAAAGCCGTGCCGATAAGGATCACCCCGCGCGTGTTTGCTGACGCTGCTCTGGTGGAGGCTCTCGGGCTGCTTTGAGCTGCCTTTGATGGCACAAAAGTTCCAGGGTTTGTGAGTAGGAAGTGGGGATTCCCCTGGGTCTCCTTGCACTTTAGTATAATTTGTGTTGTTTTTTTTTTTATTCCCTAACCACTATTCAGTCTCTTACACGTCCTCACACGGATGATCAGAGCTCTCGTGCCTGTTTTAACACTTGGTCCTTTTGTGTTTGGGCGCAGCATTAACTACCCCAGGGGCTGGTAGAGGAGCCTGAGCTGGAGCGGGTGAACCATGCCAGGTGCTGCAAGTATTCTGTGCCAAGCTCAGTGCTGAGTAACAGCACAGAGGTGGTGATGCGAGACTGGTTTTGGGGAGTGGAAAACCCAAGTGGTGGTTGCACTTTGGAAGCTTTTGATGTCCCCGTTCTGTTGGTAGGTGGGCAGGGTGGTCCTGGTGGAAGATGTGCTGTGATGTGAACGGTTTCATCCAGGTGTCCAAGGCAACTGAGCTTGTCTGGCTGTGCAGGCTGTAAGCAAAGAGTGGGATAAGAAAAATACCAAAAAATAAATTACCCTGAGTTGACAGTGCTGCACTGACACCACGAGCACCTGTGTCTGCTCTGCTTCCCTGCCCTGCAATGCTGCTGGCATTCCCATACCTTAACCTAAAGGGATTCTGAAAGCTGAGCAACGGGGATGCTGTTGCAGATTAAAGAGGTGATGGAAATGCCTCCAGGCTGTTGTCCAGGGAGGTAAGTTCTTCATTCTCCATTAAAGGTATATGCTGTGCTTTAATGGGGTGTGCTGAGCTGGGCTTGATGCTATTGATGGGCTGGAGGGGGGCAAGGCAGAGGTCTGTCTGCTGGAGCCACCTGACGCAGAGGCGGCTTTGGGAACTTCTTGGGGCATTTTTGTACGTGAGGGAAACTGTCCTGATGGATTGCTCTGAAGTGTGTTCGTAAAGTGTGTGTCTAGGTTGTCAATTTGCAGGACCTTTGTTGAAACTCAGGGGTTTTGTTTCAGTATGGTGAGAAAAAAGCATTGTTTTCACGAAACAGAGCTGCTCTGTGGTTTGTTAATGCAATAGAAAATGAAAAGTCGTCTTGTCCTGGCAGCAGTTCCCAGGCTCCGGTGTTACCAGTGGGGCTGAGGATCAGGAATGCTGCTGGAGCTGCCTAAGGGTGACGGCTTGTGTGGTTTGCTTGTAAACCAGAAAACGTGCGAAGCCGTGTGTGGGCTGGCTGGCATGCCTCGTTGTACTTGAGCTTCAGGGTAAGATCAGACTGCACGGCCAGCACTCTCTGTGCTGTTGTGGTGTGTTGCTCTCTGTGTTCTGGGTCCTTCCAAGCCGTGAGGTTTTGCCCAAATGTCACTCCAGCTCTTTGCCTAAACTTTGAAAGTGTTGACTCTTTAGTGAGATAGCATTCCACCTTTTCTGTTATTTGCCTGAGGATCATGTAGAGCAGAGTAAATGGGAGGGTGTGGTGTGAAATGAGGGTGTGGTTGCCAGGTGAGGCCAGGATGGTGCTGAGGATGCTGAACCCTGCTCACTATGCTCCTTCTGGAAGCTGGGCATCCCACCACAGCCAAAGCTGCTTCCAGAGTGGTGATGGAGTGGGTACTGTGGTAGGGGAAGCAGATAAAGGCCACAGGCAAAATAAAGTAGTGTTCGTGTGAAAAAATAAAACCCCGGAATTTGTGCCGGAGGATGAGAGTTGTGTGGGTCATTTAAAACCAGAAACTCTGCAAGGAAGGCAGGTTTTTCTGCTCACTCTGTGAGGCTGCAGAGGTTCAGCCTCTGAGTCACTGATAGAGTGTCCTACCTTACTTCTGTGTCTGAGCACAAGTGCTCACTGTCTGCAGTCTGGCTTTAACCACAAGAACAAAAATATACTGTGCTTCGGACTAGCAAGCTTGCCCTGAACATGCTGGTAATGCTCTTTCTGCTTTGAATGCCTTGTTATTGAATCATCTTTAGGCATTCCTTTGTACTTCTGCTGTATTTAGTTAAAACACTCCAGTATTAAGGACATACTGCATCGTTTGTGTTGGGAATGCTCTTAGTTGCGCTTCCTTTCTGTTATGATTTTTGTTTGTTAAGCTTTTGTTCTGATTGAAACAAAATCTATTTTTTTTTTTTGCCAAAGATTTTTGGTCATTCTCTTTTTTTTTTTCTGTGGAGTCTCATCTTGCTTATGCTCCTATTTGTGCCTGAAAATAAGGTAGCAACTTTAAAAGGGAGTTGTTTTGTTTTCTACCTCACCTGCAGTCAGTGAGCAGGCAGCTCTTTTGAGAAAGTGCATGGAATGGGGGAGGAAAGAGGTTCAAGGACCACCAAGAAAGCAAATAAAAACCAGAATGTGCAAGCCCAGTTGCAGTGCAGGAAAGTATGAAAAGTGTTTCAGCTGAGGTGATGTGACCTGAAAGGGTAGCGTGACCCAGGAGAGAGGGAAAATAAAAGGTTTTATAAGTGAAATAAACATTTATAACTACTTAAAAACTATTAGAAAGTGGAGAAATAGTAACCTTACTAACTCAGTTGCTTAAACAGAAAATGTCTTTATGCAGGAAAGGGATGTTCTGGTAGTGGACAGCTGTTTTTGGAAGGTTGGAGATTGCCTAAGTTCATGTGGCAGAGTTCTGGTGCCAGCCTTGCTGGGGTGAGGGGGGACTCCTTGTCAGTCTTTAGGTTGCCAGGAATGTACAGAAAGACACCAGGTGCCGTTTGGCTCTGTCAGGCTGGTGTGGCCTTCCCGAGGAAAGATAAATGAAACGATCTCCTCAGTCATTAGGTGTAATTGTGGCCGTTTCTGATCCATCTTCCACAATAGCTTGTAATTCACACTGGCCTTGTTTCAGCAGTGTGGGGTTCTGTCTGCTGCCTGCTCAGCAGGGCTTTGTGGAGAGCAGAACTTGCCACAGCACATTATGGGATATGTAAGTATTTATATTAAAAAAACATAATGTTTTTATATGTGTACAATAGGACAGTGGTATTGAGTCTTGTGATGGATTTTTATCTTTGCTTAAGCCCCTATTTTAACTGAATTGCTGGGTTTTCATTGCAAAATTGATCTGAGTAGATAGTAGAGGGCAGGGCAGAACTGTCGAGGGTACTGCATTGTGGGGGTAATGATCCTGGACATTAACATAAGTCTTTTGAGACACTTTTGAGAACTGTAGGCTGCAAATATTTAAGAATCTGTAATTAATTTCAGATACACATGATAGATGCCTTTAGCACGGGAGCTAGCAGTGGTCTTTGTGATTGCCACTATCTCCAGCAGTGATGTACAGTTTTGGACCACCAGTTTTTAGTGTATGGTTTTCATTCATGAAGAAAAGACTTAGGTGGTGGGAGGCTTGACAGTTATGGCAAACTTTATTTTACAAACCCATCCCTACAGAAACACGCAGGAGGATTCCCTCTTATGTTTCTTTTTTTTTTTTTTTCAATCTGTGTGTGTCTTGTTTTGCTGTTTAAAAATTTATCTGTGCTCCATCTTGTGAAATGTTTTGAAACAGTCAGGAAAATCACCCGTCCTGTGTGGGAATATGTACTGAATTAAATTACAGTTAATAAAACAGAGAATACACCCACAGCACAAACTGTAATGGATGGAGGAGCGACCTGAAGATGTAGCACAATAAAGGTGAGTGCAGTTCAGCCATTAATGAATGGGATTAAGACTCATGTTCATGAGCAAGGGAGGCTTTCCACTGGGATGGAGTCTGTTTTGTGGCTGGCTTTTTGTCTCTGGTGGGCTGAAACAGAGCTCTGTTCCAGAGCCTTGCTGAAGCTCAGCACGGATGATTTGTATTCTCCCAGAGAGTCATTTGTCAGGAGATGAACAGCAATATGCTCAGTGTTTGCTGCAATAGCAAAGACAAGTCCAGTTAAAGACTTATTTCTTGGGGTAAAGTAATTTTTAAACTTTCCATCAAAAAAAGTCATAAATACCTCTGCCTGGCCTAGATTTTTTTTTCTAACTCAAGTACTTTAGTGCCAAGTTCAGGTGCTGCAGAAAATGGAACAACCAGGGCTTCCAGTTAGGGAGGACACAAGTTTGGTCCCCGGAGGACATGTTGCTAGTGAAAGGTCACTGTTTCACAAGTCATGTGATTTGGGAACTTGGTGAATTTCTCTAAACATTGTAATGTATTTTTAAGTAAAATTCTGTTTCAAAACAGAAATTGAAACAAAATAAGCAGAAGGCTAAATTTCCCCCAGATGAAGCCATAATTTTTCGGGAATAAAACTTGGCTGACTTTAAATGAAAGCTTTAGTATTGTTTTCTAGCAGAAGCAAAAAGAAAATAAGGATTCAGTCCTAGTTCAGCTCTTTTTTCTTTTGGGAAAGGAGGTCTGGGGTGTGTGTGGGTTTTTTTGGTGTTTTCTTTTTTTTTTTTTAATATTTTATTCCATTTAACAGAGAAGCCCAATCACCTCCAGGTCCAGCTCTGAGATAACTGCAGATTGTTGTCTTCCTGTTACTTCCTTGGTGTGGAGCTGGGAATGATTCTCTCTTTTTCTTCAGTATCAAGTCTAAATTGGGTATTAAGACTGGGCTGGACAGGGCTAAGAGCAACCTGGTCTAGTGGAAGATGTCCCTGCCTGTGGCAGGGGGTTGGGATGAGATGATCTTTAAGGTCCCTTCCAACACAAACCATTCTATGATTCTATTAAAGATATACATTGGATAGAGTAGCTCTCAAATAAGTTATTTTCTGAGGCTTTTGTTAATCTTCAGTTCTAGGTTTCTTTTTGGTACCTCTGGAGCTTGAGTGTGGAATTTGGTAAGGGACGATTTCTTTGCAGGGGTTGTGGCGGTAGTTTATTATTCTGTCTTCTTTTGCTGAACACAGGGATGAGTGAAATGAATGTGAGGTGTTTGGTCTCACACCAAATGATCAAGAAAAACGGGATTGGGACAGTGTTGCAGTGAAGCAAACCTGGGAATGAGTAGATAGAGAGAAGCTTTGCAAGTTGACAAAGAAAGGGTGGTTTATAGAAAGAGAACCAGTAGAATGTGTTTAAAATAATAGGAAATTGCTCATACTAAAAAGTTTGCAGAGATGATGAAAATTGGTGTTGGGACCAGGGAGAAGGGTTGTGTGAGTGCTGGTAAGGAGATGGTGGCAATTTGTAATGGAGCTGTGAAATGAGGGGAAGGGGTTTTGGTGAGTGCCAGTGGAAAGTGGAGAGGCAAGGACGTGAGCTGGTGTTGAGGAATGGACTCAGACTGTAAATGTGGTCAGACAGCAAATGGCTTGGAGCTTCTGAATGACAAAGAGGGAAGGAAAGACGTGAGAAAGAGACATGATCCAACTTTGATTTTAGTGAGCTGCAATAAAAAAAAGGATGTTTTGTGTCACTCTGACTGTGATGGAAATAGGAACTAGAAAGGAGAGGAGAAACTTTAATGAACAAACAGAATGGAGACAGAAGTGATGGAGGCATGTCAGGATTTGTTTTTTCGCCTCAAAATATGTAAAACCCTACTCCCACCCTTCAAAAAGCCAATCCTCTACTCCTTTTATATATTTAGGAATATTGCTGGTAATATATCATGTCAAATTTGTTTGTATATCTGCTTATATCATGTCTAATTTTGGCAGGAAGTATAACACTAATTATGTTTACTGTCAGGTTGATTGCCCCTTCCCTGTGCAGCTCTGGTTGAGCCTGTCTTGATCCCTGTTTAAATAGGAGTAACTTTTTCCCTGGCTATTTGAAAGAGTCTTGGCTGTACAATGCCCTTTCTCTGGGTCTGGAGAAATACCAGCTTGTCAATCTTCCAGATGAGCTGTAAAGACTTTCTTATCAGGAAAGGTTTAAAGCAGAAAGGTATTGATGGGCTGGAATTACCAGATTTGATTTTTTTTATTCGAGAGAGGGGCAGTTGCAAACATGTTATGCTCTCTTGGTTTTCTGGGTATCAAATCAGCCTCTGTGGTTGACAGTTTAAAAATACAAACTGGATGAAGACAACAAGTAGTAGATATATTATTTTGATTCTGGGATGCTCGTTGTAAATATTCCTCAAATAAGCAACAGGGCAGCTGAGCAAGAAGCTGTGGGGGAAAAAGTGGGGCAGGAAAGTTGAGTGGGAAGTGGTGTTTAGCAGGAATAAAGAATATGGAAGTTGGGACTGTGGCTTCACTGAAAATAATCATAGCAATAGTCATCCTCCTGCAGAGGATGATGGGGGGGAATGCAGAATGGGATGCAAAACTTAATGCAGAAAGGATAAGATATGAAAACTTTTTCAAAGTCATTTGCAAAATACCTCTGGAAGGCAGAACCTGAAGTAATTTGGAAGGGCAGAGTTTGGAAAGCATCTGATCCTGCAGAAGAGCACATTTGGGGGTGAAAAATTTGGAATTACTTTTCCAAAATGGACTCCAATTTGAGGTTGGTATTAATGCCTGTCTGCCTTTAGGAAAACGCAGATAGTTACTATTTTCTGCTAAATTTGAAAAGGAAAATCTGAATAACACTACTGGGACTGAGAGTTAAAGGTCAGAAACTTTGAATAGCAGCATTAATTGCTCCCTTTAAAGGATATAAAGGATCAGAGTCTTTCAGGGCTCGCCTAAGGAGGAGAGCAGTATTAATGCCAGTAAGTGATGATACAGCAGGACTCAAACAGGGGAGGTGGGGCAGGTTTTCCTCCTTGTTACTCCAAAATAAGATCAACATCCTGTTACCTTGGGTGTTAACTTGGTGTCTGAAGCACTGCAGCGTGGCTTCAACTGTGTGCTGTGTTCAGTGCTTTCTCTCCCGTTGGGCAGGGCCAAGCCTCAAGAAACACTAACAGCAGGGTTGGATGTTGCAGTGCACAAGGGATTGCCTTGGGCCATCCAGTATAGAGAACTGGTTTTAATTTTTAAAACTTTTTTTTTTTTTTTTTGAATCTCTGCTAGGTTTTCATCACAGCTTTTCAGCAAATGATGCCACACTTAATTTTCTGTTTTGTAATCTTCAATTTTGAACTGTTGTCTTTGGAAGTTATGCTCCGTTCTCTTAGGTGATGGTTTAATGTTACTGACTGACCAAAAAAGATGTGGTGCCTTAGAATATATGAATTATCTTATGCACTGTGTTGCTGAGCTCTTATTGTTAGTTCAGGCTATCGTGGAACAATGTAAATATTGAAGGAATCAGTGGCACATGATGGAACTTGCTGTTGAAATGGATTATGCTTTTTTCATCATGACAATAATTTTTAAGAAACTTGGGTTCCCACAGCTGCCTGTAAGATTCTATATAATGATAATGAAGCTATTTCTTCTTTCCTTCTCTCACTCACATATTCAGAAGATTACTTACATGCTTATTCATGCAAGGAAGAATTTTGGAAATCGAAGCTTCCCAGTGTTGAAGAAACAAATAAAAAGCTTTATTGTGTCTACAGTTAGATTTGCAAAGGAGTCCTCATTGTAAAAAACGCTTGATGCTAAAAATTTTGTTGGTTTTCCTCACTCCCGAGGTACCTTCACTACTCTTTGCCTCCCTCACTGCATCCTTTAGGAAAAATTGTCTTATCTCTAGGGAATGAGAATACTTGTGGGGAAATTATTATAATTTGCAAACAAGAATGCTTTTTAAATATTTAAATTGTTTTAACTTCATAGCTACAGGTGGCAGATTTTTTTTTATTCTCTTGATTACATATATGCTTCTTGATGATCTGTGGAGAAGGATTTAGATTTGGCTTTTTCAGTTAAAAAAAAAAAAAGAATACTCCTGATTGCTCTTTTGTCTAAGTTACTAGCAGCTTGCCTTCGCTGGGGTAGTTTTAGAGTTTGTAAGCAAATCCTGTTGGACAATGTAATGATGTGTTTGGATTATGTTTCCTCCCTATTGCACATTCTACAGGGAAATTTATTTTCTGTTACTCTGGAAGATAGTTGTATAGGACAGATTTTGATTGCTTTTGAAACAGCAGAAGTCTCTGAGGCAATGCTGTTAAATTCCAGATAATTCCAAGGTGGGGAAGGGAGCACCATTGTGCAAATTGCAATTTTAGCAAATTGCACTGTTGCTATTTCTGCCTTACTGCAACCACTCTGTAGGAGAAGTGGAATGATTGACCTCTAGAAGGACCCTCCTCCTTTACCCTGCTGGGCTGGCTCTCCTTAGGCTGGGCTCAGGTGGAGGGCACGTGAAGCTGCTGGATGTAGCTGAGAAACTTCTGATGCTGATGATCTTGGATGGTGTGGTAAGTAAAACATGAGGTTGCATACAAAAGAAGGCTCAAAAGTTGTTTCCAAAGAAAAAATACTTCAAACTCTTGCAGTATACCCTTAGACTACATAAGGGATCTTGATTTTTGCATTTTTGTCTCTTAGTAGTTTCATGAGTTCTCTAAGGACAATGTGAGCTTGCTTCTTGGATCATATAACAGTGAAGAAGGGAAACACTTTAAACTCAACTTTAAGCACTTGAGGTATTTCATTGTAGTAAGCCTATGAAAAAAAAAATTTAGTTGATATTGGCAGAGCCAAGACTTACATGCTTAGGATGGACAATGAAACCCTGTTAGGCAGGTGTTCCAGATCTGGTGTTCTCCCTGTAGAGTGAATTTTTGTGCTTTATATATAACAGCAATATCTGCAATTATACACTGTAGAAAATACTTGCATCTTCTGTGGATTCAAATCCCTGAAAACAAATAGTTGCAGGTTGAAATATTGGCAGCCTGGCAGTGTATTTAAGCTTGCCGTGTAGATTACTGTTACATTTGTTTGCTATCTGGGGATGCTGCTTGCAGAGCTAAAACCCCTCCGAGCTGATCAAGTGTTTAAAAGGAGTAGCAAAGCAGGAGTGTCGAATTCTGTCTGGCATCTGAGTAAAGCTTTTTTCCATGTGAACTTGTCTCAAACTTTTAAAAATAATACAGTACCTAATGTCTGACCTTTTAATTAAAACTTCACTAGTTTTTTTAGGAGTTAGTTTTGTCAAGACACTTTTGCAGTGTAATGTTCTTGGTGGCAGAGCTTTTTGTATTCCCCTCGACGGACAAATGATTAATGGTCTCAACACTGCCTTCTGGATCACCTTGTAAGAGGTCTCCTTCATCAATCTGGCAAGGGGATTGTATGGCAGTTTGCACCCTAATTACAGTCCCCAGCTGGGGATGTGCTGCTTAACAGATTACTTGTAGCACCAGTGGAGCCGGTGCAGATATGGATGGCCATGGAGTTGTTCGACGCCGGCGTGCAAAAAATTAGATTTCCTTCTGGAAAAAAAAAAAAATCCACTTCATATAAGCAGTGCAACAGATAAAAGTGTTTAGCTGGAATTAACTCTGTAACTTAAAGGTTTAATAATAACAGCGGTTCTGTGTTTCCCTTCCCTTCTCTTGCAGTGTTATAGACGAGGGCAGTATTGCAAGCCAGAAATTTTATTACCGATGGAAACATTAAGGTATTCCACAGGGCAAAACAAAAGTGATTCAAAAGGTGCTTTTGCAGATAATAAGTTTTAGCGTTGAGCAGTTTACCCAGAAGGCAACAGATTATTTCTAGTGGTCTGTCATTATTGCTGGCCTTTTTTTCTGGCTCATTTGTGGTGTAATGCTGCTACTCAATTAAGATGTATTTCGGTAAAAACTATGAATGACAAGTTCCACCAAGCATATTGCTAAGCATATACATACGTGCCTGGTGCTCAGTCTGACAAGTGAGAGTGTGTTACTGAGAAACAGCTCATTTAAGGACTAAGGCACAGAGGAAAACTTGCACAGCATCCAGTCAAACACAAAAGCAAAACCCTCATGTGGTATTTGACAATGAGAAGATTTTGTGCTTGGGAAGGATGTAGTTGCCAAATGGTTTTGCATCTGTGTATCAATGCTGTAGTAATCAATATTTCCAAAACAGAGAATATTATGAACATCTTGACCACCTGGGGAAAAAAAAAGTTTTGTTTTATTTTGTTTGTTTGTGCTAGTGATAAGAATTTATTTTTAGGATCTGAGGATCATCTGGGCGCTGATAACTTCCCACTGGGTGACATGTACTGGAAGAAAAAAGGCAGTGAAAAGAGGTACCAGTAGACTGAGGCTGGAATCGAAGAACTGAAGGGATTAATATTTATGTTTTGGAACAGTAGAAACCTTCAGTAGTGCCGTGGCTGCTGTGAAGGTGTGGATGCTTATGTTGGATTTGGTCTAACTGAAAGAGGAAAGAAAAGTCTTTGCTACTCAGTGAATAAGTAGTTGAATATGCCTGACGTGTGTTCTAGTGCTGTGGAATGGCAGCAAGGCTTGGCAGTCTTCTCCCTGTCTGGGGAGTTGATTCTTGAGTGTGAAAAGGAGCTGATAGGTGTGTGTAAAGCAGGAGTTTATCACTGCTTGGTCCTAGGTTTGGGACAAAATCTCCTCTGAATTTTTTGCTCCCAGGAATGATCAGATAATGGTTGGTTATGGTGCATTTACTCTTTCCGTGTTTCCCTCTCCATGAGAAATGGAGGATTTGACCGTAGAGTTGTTACATTGTCTGGAAATCATATGCAGTTCATGGTGAAAACACTTCTGAGAGATCATTTGGAAGGTTTTGCTTTCTTTGACCCGGGTTTGCTCTAAGGTGGAACTCATGGCTTTCTGTCTTCTGGTTCCTTCTTGCTCCTTGGGCTCCCATCAGAAGCCAGCAGTCCTTCTGTGCCTCGTTATGTCAGCTAAAAGCTGAAGGCTGGCGGTTCAGCTTCTCTTTATTGTCTTGTTAAAAAGCAGATGCAACGTTTCCTCCCTATCAGTCTTTCAGATGGGAGAGAGCACGGGTTGGTGTTCTTGTGAGCGTCATCACTCTTCTGTTTGCAGAAGCAATTGGAAGCAAATGATCCAGGTCGTTGTTATTACTCATATTTTGGTTTTTTTTTCTAGTTCTGCAGCTCCAGCTCCTCATTCGAGCTGCGTTGACACGTCATGAAACACCACATTTTGGTCTGTAGTCGTGCATATTAATAGCCAAGCGATGCAGCCGCTCGCCGATCTTGGTTTTCCTTGGCGGCTCTCTGGGGTTTTGTTCCAGGACAAATGCACCGTAGGTACTCAAGAGGAAAACGTTTTCTCCTAAATTATTTTAGCAAATGGAAACCCTTTTTTACTCTGGCTGAAGACTTTGTCTTGGCTGTAAGCCTGAGAGATTTAAGCATTTGCAGTTCCTTTTATTGTTCAAGCCTGTGCAGCGTATTTTAGGTGAGTGAGCAGCCTGTCAAGTTACTAGAAATCATTACTTTGCCGGAGAGTTATCGAATGGATGTGAAAACAGGTGTTTGTCAGATTTTTACCTTCTGGACTGAATATTTTTGATGTTTGGGAACTTTTATCTGCAGTCAGCCATTGTGCTTTTTGTAGGAGAAGGCTTAATTCAGATTATCTGAGCAATCAGGGAGCGGAGATGTGGTTCTGTGATTCATAATTGAAATTTAGCCTTTAGATTAACTTCATTAGTATGCTGTTGAACAAGGATAGAGTGTTAATAAATGAGAAAATCCTTCTGGGTTTAAGCACCAAAGAACCACAATAGGTCTCTACAGTTCATTATGAATTTTTTATTTTTGCTGTGACAGCATTTTTTTTTATTTGATAATGCTCTTTTTGTCCTTATTCCTCAAAATTGTACAGACAGAAATAAGAGAAAGGTTTGATCTGATGTGAGGTCAAACCCAAAATTCTTCTAGTAAAGCCACGTTTATTAGCCATTGCGAGATCAAGAAAAGGAACATTGGAAAATAGACTTCAATCTCCTTTCTAACTGATAATTTAGAGTAATGAGTGAAACCTTACTTGTGTTCTTATAATACTTGAAACTTTCTGGGGAGGCAGAAACTAGAGAGTCTCCAGTCATTAGCTTGCAAATGTTTATAAAAAAATGTACTTGTTGATCCTACTGAGATGAAAAATATCTTATTTCTGTTTCAATATCCTGATTACTTTGTAAATTCTCGATCTTGAGTTTAATTAAAGGACTTTTCCAACCTAAATGATTCTGTGTATATCTCACAGTAACCTGGGGGCCATCAGCATAGAAGGGGGTATTCAGACTTCTCCAAGTGGAATTTTCTTGCATGAGGTAAAGGTTAATGTAACTGAGTTTTGAGTGACTGTGCTGTAACTGAGGAAGTTGTTACTGTTTTCATTTGTTAGGCTGTTTTAGCATTTTCAAACAGTGTCTTTTATGCTTTGCATGGCTTAATGAAAGATTTTGATGGATTCTCATTTGTTTGTCGTAGAGCAGTACTAGGAAACAAGAAAAAAATCCTGTTAGCAGAATGGAAAAGAAGATATTAGGGATTTTTGGTTCCTTCCCATCTTCACAGTTGCTCTTGATCTCCCTAAAACCTGTATCAGTGTATTTTGAGTTGTCTGTACATATGCTTTGCAGTGGAGAGCCGTGCACTTGATGTAATCCTCTGTGCTTTGAGGTGCCGTGGCATCTGCTTCCGCGAGGAAGGATTACGGAGGGAGCTTTCTTTCTGCATTCAGCCTTGGGGGAAGCACAGGTTGCTGAACATCACAGCAGATTGGTGTGGAGTGCTTGAAAGGCTGGGAGCTGAGTTTGAGCTCCATGCACGGAGTCTGTGCAGCCTTGCAGAGTTTGGCTCCGGGGAGCTTTGGGGCTTCGCTGCGACTGGGAGTCCTGGGTGAGTGCAGTGGTGACGTCAGAAAGTTGGGAAAAGGAGAATGAAGAGAAGAGCAAAAAGTGTTTGTCGTAACAGGTGTGTAGAGTCCTGGAGTATCCTGGGAAAAGCATAGGTTATGATCTCCTGACATATATGAATGGGATATATGTTATACTTTTCTGTATGTTTTAGTGTGGGGAAACACACACTTAAAAAATCCTAAAAGTTGTGACTGAGAAAAATTGCCTTGTATGAGGCAGTTGAAGATATATGGAATCTAATAACTTCCTTTGTTTCCCCCTGTGGAAGACAAGTCCTACTAACAGATGTAGTTCACATTCCAAAATGTCCTAATTCTCACAGAAGTTGTTCTTAGGAAACCTTGACTTAAGATGCGCTGCTGGACTGGAGGGGAGAATTGCACCATTGCTATTTCTGCCTTACTGCAGCCACTCTGCAGGAGAAGTGAAATGATTAACCCCTAGAAGGGCCCAGGCCCAAAAATATAAATTAAAAATGATTTTTAACGTGCTTCCTTTTTTTTTTGCCCCAGATGACAAAATTTGGAATACTTGTTTGCCTTTGAGCAGTACCCAGAGTACAAGACACTGTATTCAGTTTTAAATAGGGAAGCTTAATCTGTAAGAACTTGCCTTTTCCCAAGAGAAAACCACGCACAGAGAAAGAGGAGAGAGAAAAGGAAGTAAAATAGAGAACTGTGGATTTCAGATAACATTTAACTATAGTCCAGTAGTACAAAGTTTGAATGATGAACTACGTGCTTGAAGACCAAAAGATAAACTCGATCTCCCCACAGTCATTAACATTACACTTGATAGATGCCATGAGAGCAAGCACGGTTTGTGAAAATACTTGAATAAGGGATGATGGCTTTGGTTCACGTAAAGAAGTGGGGTTGCCAACAGGAAAATAGTGGGAGAGAAATACAAGAAATGTCTAAAGAGATTGGGGGAAAAAAGTTACGTTTACTTTTCAGGAAACCAGTGTTGGTGTTTCATTTCAGCAAGATGCTGTAATAAATTCCCTGGGGATGCTCAGGAGTCAAATGCACTTTCCAGTATTTTGTTTTCTGTAATAGAGAACTTTTCTGGTTGCCAGCATTTCTCTATTCATCCTGATACTTAAGTTGTGAGGAGTCCCTCGACCTTGGCAGCTCCAGTTGGGGACTGTTTTGCCTTTCCATGCTCTGGAAAACTTGGGTGAGCTGTGGCACCTCTTGCCCAGTCATGGCTGCCCTCGCTCAATGGATCTGCTGTTGCTGAAAGAGAAATGGTTGTTTCTCTCCAGATAACTCAAGATCGTGCTCAGTTCAAAACAGTTAAGGCAAAATGCAATCAGTCATTTATCTACAAAATTTGAAGTAGTGAAATCCTGGATGGAGACATGGGAGAAACTCTTCGCTTCCTTTGCAAAGATTACACTGGAATGGTTTGTCTGCGTGATGTGCTGGAGCCTCTGTTGATGTGGTGGGGGTCAAGTGCTCCCTCTTCAGTGAAGGATAAAACCCTTCTACATCTCTTCAGTGACTTGTTGACTAACTCAGTGTAAGGCATCTCCTTGGACCATGCTGTGTAGGAACTATAAAACCAGATATAAATACTTAAAATAAGCATTACTCATTACTGATCCTTGACTGAGACCACGTCACAGCGACAGGTACCTGACATGGTGTGACTGACCCACTCCATGTAACCTCTAACAAGCTGTAACACATGGATATCTTATTCTAATGAAAAATTTTGGTAACAAAGTTTAGTTTCTGTTGGACAAATGCATATGAAATACAGTCACAAGTGGAAACCTTTCACTGAGCTAACAGCTTCTCTCACTTCGCAGTCTCTGCACCCCTTTTTCCCCCTCGTTGCTTCTTTCCATGAGCACATCCAAAAGAGGAAATGCGAAACAGGAAAATGTTGAAACCCATTGAAGTCTGTGTGAGGTTTCTTGGAGACTTAAATGGGAATGCAAAAGCCGGTGGTCCTGTACTAAGCTTTAAATAAATTTTTCACTGTATAGAAACAGTGGAACTGGAAAATAGACTGTCAACATGCCTTGAAAGAATTTAAGCAGAAATGAAAAAGCCTAAGTAGAATCTGCTTCCAGCCATTAATATTATTATTTTGATATTCCAAATTTTCATATCCTTTTCTTAAACAATTCACAGGATCACAGCCTGAGCTTTTAAAGTATCTTCTTGCTTGTGTAAAGTTTCTATTGAAACAGAGCTTAATCTCTGGCTTCACTGATCCTCTGTTTTAGTCAGAGCTGTCACTTACTTCAGGTCAGCTCAGGCACACTATAAATCAGGACCTCCTCACCAGTCAATCAGTGATTGATTTAGTTTTGCAGCACTCGAAGGCAGTCGGTTTTGGTTTAAAGCTGAGTTAATGTGGCCTAAAAGGCTTGAGCACAAGGGAGCTTGTGGGTTCTGCAGCCAAGACTGGTGTTACTGGTTTGCAGTAAATAATTGTACATTTAAATGTAGAAATACTTGTGCTTGAGTCTTTTTGTGTCTCTTTTTTTCCCCTGTGTTAAACTTGAGTTCTTTAAGGCCCTGCTGCTGGACTCCATGTTTAGAGTTGCTTATCTTCCCTAGCGCCTGGCAGTACTTAGGGATGACAAATCATGTACTCTGGTGAGTGCCTCAGATGGAGATGTATGTGCTAATGGAGCTTTAAAAAATAGCAAAAAAGTATCTTTGCAAAGGCCTTTAACATTTCTGCAGAATGATTGGAAATAAGACTAAGTAGAATTTTTATTTTCTTCTGAAGGTATGATAAGCCTTCCTCCCATGCCTTGTCCTGTCTACACCACAGCCCATAGGTTGGAAACTCTCAAATCCTTTGTGGTACTGACTAGTGGATAACAAGTGCAACTAGTGGATAACAAGTGCATCGTGGTGGGACTGAACTCTGTGTGTTCATAATAAAAAGTACTTGGGAGGGACAGAGTTCTCTGATGTGCAGTTTTGATTTTTGTTCCCCATACTGTGTAAAGACTTACTCTCCCATGTTGATATTCCTGTGAAGGGAAGGCCTGTGTGTATGTCCTGGTGCCTCTCTGGGTTTCAAAGTTAGCTCTTGTCTATGTTCTGTAACCTTTCCATACTCCCAGAGCGTGGGAAAGCGCTACCAGTGTGAAGATGCTCAACATTTCAGCTTATTAGTAAAAAAAGAAAGATCCCGTAAAAACATCCACTTTTTAAAATGGAACAAAGTTCAAACTTTTGTAATTGTTTCAAAATTAAATGTGCTTTATAAGTAATAACAAATAAAATCTGTTTTCCTGAGGCAGATGAAACTATAAGGATAACTGATAGCGAATTAAAGGAAAGTAGGAATAGACTTTGATCTTCCTTTTCCCCCTCTTGCTGTCTCGTGGGTCTTCTGCTGTGGTATTCTCCTGCTTACTTTGAAATTGCCCCAGGGAGGTTGGTCTGAAGTTATTGTTGCTATGAGGGAAATGTTTTTTGCATTAGAAATATGTGTCATTTGACTAGCCTTGAAAGGTTTTGTTTTTTTTTTTTTTTTTTTTTTTTTTTTTTTTTTTTTTTCAGTAGTAGCTCCATTTCCAGAATTACAACCAACATCACAGTGTGGGCAAGGAAGGAAATCTAAGAAATGCATTTTCTGACAGTACTTGGTATTTTTTTGTTTATCAGAATGACTCTGAAATTCTGTTCTCTTGAAACAACGGTGAGGAAATAGTTCTGGTTTTCTGATTAGAAAAAAGGAAATATTCTGTCTGATCTGGAATGTACTTGGAGCAATTCCAGAGAGATGAGGGATGCTCTGGGTAGCGAAAAGGATCCTGCAAGGCAGACTGCCCTCGGTGTTCAGCAGAGCATCTCTAACTTACTTAGCTCTTTTATGTCTCAATATTGTGTATCTGCTGAAAGGTGACTGGTGGTGGTGTGTGCTGGGTTTGCTGCTGGTGTCACTGGATTGATGAATTGGTGCTCCCTGAAGGAGCTTTGCCCTCTGTGCCGACCTGACGCGGCACCGCGGCCACATCCTCAGCTCTCCTACATGAGCATGAGCAGCAAGCTGCACATTAGCCCAGAAAGGTTCTTTCTGTGCATCTTTAGCTCCTCTAAATATATGCTTGTATATATGCCAGAATTTCTGAGTAATTATTCCATTAAAACGTGAATATTTGAAGTAACTAAAACAAATGAGCTGCGATAACATTGTGTATGACTGAATTTGCATAGTCTGTTTAATAGATATGAATTGTTACTGTGTTTAGTTTAATTTGTCATCATTTGCCCTGCTTTACTCTTGCTTTGGAGGCAAAAAAACTAAGGTCTAAATACTTACTCTTCTACAGAGACTTACTGGCACCCGTAAAGGAGTTGGTTGCCTGACTCAGGAATGTGTCTACTCGTGTTTCCACTCCACCTTCTCCTTTCTGTTGCTTCTTAGTACAATTTAGAGTTTGACCACTGCAATCCTGGAGCAGCAGCAGCTGTAGAGATGAGAATGAACTGGAGCCAGCCCTTGTAGAGCAGTGAGTTAATAATATATTTATAAGGATACTATATATAGGTACTTTGATATCAATATATACTATTAAATAATATATAATGTATTTACAGGAAAGAAATTTCAGCTCTGCAGAGGCAATTGCAGGTACAATTATGTGGCAACAAGCATCACATGTAGGTTGTAGGTATTGGTAATGTTAGTCCATTTAAAAACAAGGGGAAAATTGCTGTAAGTGTCCAGAGTGGGCTAAATGCCATCTGGATTCTTAACAAATCTTGCAGCAGGTTATAAAATTGTTCAGAGGAACCTTTTGAGGTAGTAAACAGAATTTTAAAGCCTGCAGACTTTGAACTTGAGAATTGGAGCATCTTCTGAGAGAGATTGGAAGGTGTAGGAGATGCAGTGTTTTAGTGAGCTACGCCTAAAATGGGTCCCATGTGAAGCTCAGGATTATTGGAAACCTCTCCACCAAGTGTTGGGAATATTTGTTCAGCCTTGCCTTCTTTAATAGAAGAAGTTATGGTTGTATGATAGGACTTTAGAGATTAAATATTGGTCTTTGATTATATGGAAGAAAATGAGAGCTACTCAGCAGTGTGGAAGATTGGTCTTCACCTCCACTAAGGCAGGTGGTTATGGGCAGAAGCCAGAAATCCCTCTGTAAATGTTAACACTTATTAAAATCAATGTTTTTCCGTCTGAAGTTCCAGCCATGTTAAGGGGTAAAAGGGGAAGAAAAGGTTAATCAGTTACTGGTATAAACAACATGTTGGCTCATAAGGCAATAATTTATTTCTTTCCAAAGGCATTAAGGTATAAGTGTGTTTTCGAGTTCACATACGCAATCAAAACCAAATGACAACAAAACTACAAACAAACCGACCAATAAAACTCCAACCCCCCCAAACAAACTGAGGAAACTCCCTGAAAAAAAAACAACCCAGAGGTCAGATGAACTGACTGCTTTGACCTGGGAGGTCTTGTCCCATCACCTCAGATTTAAGCTGATTGTTTTTACAGACAATTACTTTAAGATTGTTCTTCTTTGACATAATGTAGTAAGTAGTAGGATAAAAAGAAAACCACCGATGGCAGAACCAGGAAGAGCAGTTGAGCCTAAGGGAGTTGGGGCTCGGTACCAGCAGGGATGTCTTAGGTGACCACTGTGCTGGAAGCAGTGCTGGACACTTGCAGGACATGCATTTGGGGGCACATCCCTCTCCTGAGGCTTTGGAGAGAAGCTGCTACTGCCCTGATTTCTTCTGGCTACAAAGTGCTGCTGCCAACCCCACTTTTTCTTGGCTCCCTAAGGGTTCCTTCTGAGGAGAAGCAACCACAAGAGCTGCTGGCAAGGACCCGGTGCTCCCTTCAAGTGTTTCTTAATCAGTTCCCTCATTACTCTGTCACAGCTCCATCCTGGTAACCTCTGACAGGGATCCTTCCCTCAAAACAACCTGACTTTGAATGAGGATAATACTCTGCTCGATGATGATGATGGATTCACGAGCGTTATTTGACATATATTTCATGTTAAAATTAATGTCGTCTTTGATGTCGTGAAGGTTGAGTTCAGAGGAGATAATTGATTCCCGAGCTGAAAAGATGTCTTCAAAGTGCTTGGCAGTGACTGGTAGCTCAGGCTGCAGTGGTGTCCTGGCTGTCATTCCAGTTGCAGACCAGCCTTACAGTCTGATGGGTAAAGTACCAAAACTGGAAATGTCACATGAACACACGAAAACTGCAAAGACCGGGTGGTTTGGGAGTTTTTTTGCCTTTAAACCAAAAGATCCAGGATTTCTTAAATTTGTAAACATGACTGTATCATCTTTTTTCATTTAGAGCTATATAAATTATTAAATTATATGTGGGAAAAATAGATAACTTATTTGCAGTTAGTACTAGATAATTTACTAGCTACTTGCCTTTTTTAATGTGTAGGATTATTATTTTAGAATTAAAAAAATGTCACCTCCGGAAACTTTTTTGAATTTGATTTTATAGTGAAGGTTCAGGTACTCATCCTTGGAAATTCAGGGTGGTGAAGCAGATGTGAAATGGCTCCTGCATCCTCTAATTCTGGGTGGAAATACCACAGATCGCTGATCACTTATGTTAGTTGCATAATCAAAATTTTTGGAAGGTTTTTGCCCAATAGCAAAGAATTCTGACACTAACAGCTTCAATCTGTGATGTGAAAGCTTTGTGTGGTGGAAACTACCATTGCTAAGGTGGAATTGCCTCCTGTTACAGCACTGGGCACGTAGGAATGCAGGTAGAAAGTGTGATTAAATTCAGAATATGTTGTTTATTACAACTGATTGCAAATTCAGTAGAAAGGGACTCTTTCTATAGCTGAATAACTCTTGAGAATCCAGATGCAATGGAGAGCTTTAATCTGAGGTCTCAGGCTCTGGATTTTTGCCTTTTATTTTTCTGCATCTGAAAGGAAAGTGGAACTTGAATAGGTATCATTTGGTGCATGTCGGTGTAGGGATGTATTAGAGGCACAAATTGTGCTTCCATGTTTCTGCAATAATTTTTCTTTTTCCTTTGGGATGGATGTCTTTGATCTGAAGGTTTGACTATTCCCACCTTAGCTCCTAGAATGGTGGAGTCCAGTTATCTAGAATGCTGTCATTGGTGGGCACTGTCAGCAAAATCAATAGGAATCTCAAAATACTTAGTACTGACCATGACATAACCAAGTTTATGTGAAGGTTCGGTTATTAAATAAGTATTTAAAGTCTTTTCAGTGATACCTCTCACTATAAACGTGCTATGACAGATTTAGTTATTTAATAAGTATTTAAAGTGTTTTAAATGATACCTTTCACTATAATCGTGCTATGAGGGATGAAATGACATCTTTAAAGTTTTGTTTCAAAATTCTTCCGTATTTTCCTGAAGAGCTGAGTGTATTTTCCTTGCTACTTGATTGAGGCCAGCAAAATTATTATTTTAATCCATTTCTTCTATAAAGTAGTAATACAGTAATGTGCAGCAGTTACTGACAGGATATTAATTAATTGTAATATTGTTATTAACAAAATTCTAATAACTTTAAATACATCTTTGTCATATTAAACGTTCATGCATAAGTACGATGGGAAAGGTGGTTTTCAAATTCAAGGAAAGTACCAAAGAATGCTATTTGTCCCTAATTAAATATTGAGCACTCTTGTATTAAATATTTAATTGGCCTGCTGTTCTGCACTGAAGTGGTGGAGCAATGATAAAACCCTGCATTTGCATTCAAAGACTGTTTTGGGGCAGTTAAGTGACCTGTTGCTAAATTAATTCAAAAGAAGGAAGGGACTTAAATAAAAATACCTTTAGTGTGTTCCCACCACTGCTGCTCCAGAGAAAGAACCCTTGTTAATCTACACCAGGGCTCTTCTGAGCCATTTTATATATAAGTGCACTGAGACCTGTTTCTGGCTTTTGTGAAGAAGTCCAGGAAGTTTGGAAAGTCCATAAGGCATGTGAGGAAAAGCAGGAAACACTCCTTTTGTGCAAGAAGTCTGTGTGAAAATTGGTATTAAGCCCTTGCAAATTGAAATGGTTCAGGATGATAGTGTTTTTGTCAATTTTACAGACTGCTTTGAAGCAGATAGTTACCAGAAGAAGCAAAGATTCTCTTTCACAACGCGTGAAATAGTCCTTGTATGATGAGGGGAAAATGTAAAGACAAAGGGGAGGTAGCAGGGAAAACACAGCTGAGCACTACATATATTTAGTTTAAACAGGTATCTGCACTATAGATGGTGTAAAGGCAGAGCTTTAGACAGGAAATACTGGAGCACCCTGGGACATTGTCGTGGGCCCATAAGGCCCTCAGGAAAATCAAAATGTGCATGTGGTGTGAGGCTGTGTCATGTCAAAGGCCATCCAGTTCCAACCCCTCACAGTGGGCAGGGACTCACCCATAACATGGGGACAGAAGCTTTATTATGAACCTAGAGGTTGTTCCCAAGATGCTTTGAGGAATGGGGATGTGTTGGGAATGTGTTGTTCCAGACACCACGAGAGGCAACACGATGGCTCTGCTTATCCTCTCTTGTCCATCCTTTCTCTCCCGCCCCTCCCTAAATAACTGACAAAGAGAAGGGGAGATCAACTCCACATCTCAGGGTGAATGATCATTTGACATCAGGTGACCTGGGCACACGTTTGTCCAAATTTACTTTTGCCTGGAAATTGAGAGAGGGTTTAAACCAGAAATAGGAGATGTCCCAGAATGGCATTGTAGTCTGAGGGATTTTGTATCTGAGTCTCTCTGCTGCTGTACCCAGGGAGTTTCACTCTCTGGCTTATAACTTTGGGTGTGTGGATTTTTATGGGGTTTTGTTTTGTTGTCAACAGTGTGTTGAAGTTGGGTCACAGCAGATGCGTGCTGGTGTCTGTGGGCTTGAATTAATTGGATTCTGAGGTTTAAGGAATGGAAAGCATGTTCATCTGGAGCAAAGAAAGCTGAGATTTTTGACTTTCTGTAGCATGTGGGGTCATGCATGTTCTCAGACCATCTGGGTGTTTGGCCTAAGAGATGGTGATGCCCACGATCTGTTCTGTATTTCTGTTCCACACTGCAGTCCTGACTACTGCCCTTTACTCTGGGCTTGGTTTTTTGCTGGGTGTTTGAAGTGGATTGTAGTTTGAGGAGACATTTTATGGACCTGTAGGTTAAACTTCTACCATACCTTTCAGTGGCTGTGGGGCTGAGCTCAGTGATGCAGGTAGTTCTTCCTTTTTTATGTTTTTCCAATGTATTTTTTTTTCCCCTAAGGAGAAATGTTGTTTATTACTATTGTAATAAATTTTTGTGGTTGAATTAATGAAATCTAAAAAGAATTCCTGTTTTTCATTGGGATGTCGTAAAGCTGCACTTTTTAATAGATGTGAGTTATTGTAAAAAGTAGCAAGACTTAGTAAAAATGGACATAGTGCTGTGCAAGTGTGCTAGTATACTATAAATTCAGCTGGTACAGCACATCCTGGCCTTTAATAGTTTTATTATTCTGTTTGTTGGTCATTTCTGAGCAAAGAGCATCAAAAAGGACTACATAAAATGCTGTTCCTTAAAGACCAGTGAGTTTGAGTGCACTCTCATATGCAGGATAGAAAGGGAAATGTTTCAGTTAAGACAGTGAATTGAAACTTGTGCTTATTCCTCATGTGGAAAACTGAAGTCCACTGAGTGGGAAAGGCTACCTAAGATTCATATTTGTTTTTGTAATGCTATATGTTGAGAGATGTGTCCCTTTGTGAAGATAGTTTGTATTACAGAGTGAGATTCAGTTGTTCCTCTGACTTTGCAACAGATGGCCCATGAATCCTTCCTCGCATTTCTGAATTGCACAGATACACCCAGAGGGACAGATCCCATCATTTGAATATCTAAAACTTTTTCCAACATCCTAATGCAAAATACCTTTTTATCAGAAAACCCCAATTGCAACAGAAACAGCTTAATGAAATACTGTGGGCTTGACTGAAGTTCTTCAGTAATTTTTTCAATGTTCACAGTGGAATTTCTGGTATGTCACCAGTGAGTCCGTAGCTGGTAGGATGGGGGTGAGGATGTACTTAGGAAGAGGGATGCCTGCATTCAGATCCACTCTGCTTGGCTTCATTTAGATGTAGGACTTGGATTAATATTCTGGGATTCGGTTGAGTATTTTGCATATGGAGCTGCGGTGAGGTGTTTCTCTCTCATGTTTTTGATGTAAAATATATGTGAGAAGGATAACCTCCGTAATCCATCAGAACATTAAAAAGTTGCAGGATGAAATAAACCACTCCAGTTCAGTCTTAATGACAGTCACAGATGAACCCTGTAGCTCCCAGGTGCATAAGACAAGACTTATAACTGGGAAAGCTGCTTTAATTTGGCTTGAAATGTGGTCCGTCAGGAAGCCTTATAAGCAACTTTAGCTGTATTATGCAATGGAATGAAGCTATTACTAATCTAATTGCCTAGATTTTCATTAATAATGCAAAATTCCCTGCTTTTTCATTCCTTCAGGTGATTAACTGGAGATTTTTCTCAGCAGTCTCCTCTCTGTTTTGAAAGAGGTGCAATGAACAGTCCAATAGATCTTTATCTTTCCTTTAGAGAAAAGGAATTGATGTGATTAACCTTTAGTGAAGCTTCCATGACTGTTAACATCTGATGTGGTAGCTGTGCTGAGCCAGTGCTGAACTTTTGGGAAGAAGGTTAATGACTGATCCTCTGTCCTGAGGTTCTGGGAAGACCTTAGAGCTCCTTGCAGCACCTAAAGGGGCTCCAGAAGAGCTGGAGAGGGACTTTGGATAAGAGCATGCATAGGTCAAGGGGGGATGGCTTCACACTGACAGGGGGCAGGGTTAGATGGGATATTGGGAAGGAATTCTTGGCTGTGAGGGTGGTGAGGCCCCGACACAGGTTCCAGAGAAGCTGTGGCTGCCCCATCCCTGGAAGTGTTCAAGGCTGGATTGGATGGGGCTTGGAGCAACCTGGTTTAGTGGAAGGTGTCCCTGCCCATGGCAGGGGGTTGGGACTGGATCGTCTTTAAGGTCCCTTCCAACCCAGACCATTCTGTAATTCTAAGTTGATCTCCCATGATTTAAATATAGATCCGAGAGCGAGTCGGAGATTGTTGGATTTTCACTGCTTTTCACTTCAAAACTCCAGCAGAACTTGGGTGACAGAACCTGCACTGAGATTATTAAATTTAGATAAACGGGCAACTCAGAGTTCCAGGGGTGTAATTTTAGCAGGATGCTGGGGTAATACCATGAAGTGTGACAGCAAAGCTTGAGGAGTTCATGGAGTTAGCAAAAGCTGGAGGTGGTGTGGGATGGTGGAGATGGCCTCATTGTCTCAAATATGATGGCTGATGCTTAAATTTTACCTAGAACAGAGTCCCTGGGTGTGCCCTGGTACGATGGGTTTTGTAGGAGGGCTGCAGTTTGTTGGCTGAATTACTAATGGCCATGGTGGGATCTTTCTCTGTGAATTACCTTTCCCTCTCTGGATTAGTGCCACTGCCTTAACAAAGCATGAAAACTGCTAATTGCTAAAACTAACAGCTTACATTTGTGTGTGGCCATCAAAGAAATGTTGTGTATAAACCATGTGTGATATGTTGTGGCCCTTAATTGGCTTTTATTGGTTTGTCTTAATGATGGTCCGTACTTAACATAATCACAGGAATCCTTTTATCTGAGTAAGGATCCATGAGCAGGGTATCTGGGTAAAGGCACTGACTGTTCCTTCCATTCAAAACGTTGCTGTGCTCCAGCTGCCACATGAAATACAAAATTCTCAAATGTAGTATTTCTTAGAATATATTTTTGTAGAGTTGTTTCTATGCCAGTTGTTATTTCCTGTGCAAATGGCATGGTGAAAGTCAAATGGGTGAATGTTTCCTTAGGCTGAAGATGCTTAACAGAGCAACTGTTGCTGACTTTAGAACAATGCCTCAACTTTTTAACACGATTTTAAATGTTTAAATAGGAAAAAAATGCTGTGAGATTGTATAATCAATGCAACCAATAGGTTTTGAGAAATAATGTTTTATTGAAAGTACTACTTTTTTCAGGTTTCAATCCATAATCATTGGTTTTTTCCATAAGTACATATTCATTATTTTGTGCAGCCAGCCTTGAATTAAAGGGCTGATGGAATAAATCTAGTGCTAAACTATTGCTTTACTTTTCTAAATATAACGTTGAATCTGGGGATACATCTTAAGTGCAGAGTTGTGCATACCATGGTTGTCAGAACTGAAGTAGCCTGTGAGCTGCAACTTTGAAACAACGGTTGTAACTGCTGTGATCTTGCTGTTCATCTGTAAAAGAGAGGAAAACTTGACAGCATGTCTGTGGAAGTTAAACTGGAGCTTATACTTAAGCCCTGGCAATCATAAAACAATGTATTTTTTGGACTCAGCCCCTCCTGCAGTAGGACATCTCGTAGGATGTGTTCACGAGTGAACTCTGGAGAGCCTCAGTGCTGTGTGTGCTGTTCTGTCCTGGTGCTTTGGCTCAGTGTTATATCCTTGTAGTCACTGGAGTGTTTTGTGCCTTCTCCAGCTTCTCCTGTATCCTCAGGGTTCAGAAGCTGAACAAACAGAGGTGTTCATTAACTTGGTTCCTTGCCCTGCTACTTTTTCCTGGAGTGAGTACAAGGGTGATGGAGTGAGTCCAAGGATAGGGAGCAAGTCCAGAGGAGGCCACGAAGATGCTCTGGGAGCTGGAGCCCCTCTGCTATGGAGAAAGACTGAGAGAGGTGGAGGTGTGCAGCCTGGAGAAGAGAAAGCTCTGTGTAGACCTTAGAGCCCCTTCCAGTGCCTAAACAGGCTCCAGGAGAGCTGGAGAGGAACTTTGGACAAAGTGCATGGAGTGACAGGTCACTGGCACAGGTTGCCCAGAGAAGCTGTGGCTGCCCCATCCCTGGAATTGTCCAAGGCCAGGTTGGATGGGGCTTGGAGCAACCTGGTTTAGTGGAAGGTGTCACTGCCTATGGCAGGGGGGCTGGAATGAGGTGATCTCCAAGGTCCCTTCCAACCCAAACCCTTCTATGAGTCTGTGGTCGGATTGGGTGGGGGAAGACTGTTCTGCTGTCTTCCTTGCTGGAACGTTTCCAGCCTCGCTGACAGCCGGATGACCTTCCTTTCCAAGGGATGGTGGCACTGCCCGTTGTTGCTGCCGTCCTGCTGCAGAGCTGTAACTGTGTTTTTGTAAAACAAAATGTAAGTAAGATGCTGTCTGTTTTTTCTCAAATGACTTTAATACTCTGGGAAGCTCAGTGGAGAATTAGGTGTTTATGCATGGATGAGGAGAAGTTTAATGAAGAGGAAAACTACAGTCTTTACTCATTTTAGCCTTTCTACTGTTTTTCAAATAAATCCACAGAGAAGTCGCAATATTAACAGCGTGCACCTATTCTTATTGTACCTCTCAGCACTTTAGCATAGAAATTAAAGACAAATAAACCCCTCCAAACCAAACCCAGAGGCAAGCTTTGAAAAATGATAATGGGAAAAAACCTCAGAGCGCTCTGTGTTTCAGGTTTCACAGAGCAAACTTTTTAAAAAATGAGGGACTCCAGGGCTATTGTGCTGTAAAGTGAACCTCTTCTTTAATTTTAATTGCCCAGGTGTTGAGAAATGAGGACAAACTTGAAAATGGGGGTTTTGCCAGGCACAATCTTAAAAATAAATAAATAAATACAGTAATATATATATATACGCCAAGTGTTAGTTGCTGAGGGCAAGGCTTAAAATGCTGTTTGGCTTTATCCCGTTCATCTCCCTGCACATATTTTGGTTCCCTGACCGCATGTGAGAAAGGGGCAGCGTGAAGGAGCTTATTCTGTAGCATTTATATTCATAATTTATGCCTGCAGTCTTGAAATAATCTCATTTGTCTTCCGCTGTTACCGGAACAGTTTTGCTAGCAATGAAGAATGCTGGAAGCAATGAGGGATTCTGTTGTTTCAGCTTTTCATTTGTCTCCTGTAAAGAGTGGTTTTGAATAAAAAGATGAATCGGGCAGTGTTGTGTAACACGATTGCCAGGACGGACCCAACCTGATTTGGAGGCGGCTCGCAGGACTGCGGCGTGTCTGTTCAACAGATAACCAGGTTTATTGGGCAGATAATACATTTCTCTGGGGCACAGGAAAAGAGCGTGTCAAACACCTTCCCTTGTCTTTCCAGGGGACGGATAGTGCTGCTGGCAGCAGGGCTGGAGAAGGCCCATAGCTTTGCCGGCGCCTCGCTGGGAAGCACATCAAGGATGAAGGGGGTTGTGGATCCCTCTGCACCCCCCTGTGGGGAAGCACATCAAGGATGGAGGGGGTTGTGGATCCCTGTGCACCCCCCTGTGGGGAAGCACATCAAGGATGGAGGGGGTTGTGGATCCCTGTGCATCCCTACCAGCAGCGTTTATCTGCCCCAAGCAAAATGCAGGCAGAGAGAAGCCAGGGCTCTGATCTCTCTTGCAGCTGGGAATCATTCCTAAAGTGAGCTCAGATCAGGCAAGGACTGGTTTCTTGAACGAACCCTCACCAGGAGGGAGCTCCTGCCCTGCACACCCGAGCTGTGTCGGAGGTGTCCTGGGGGACAGCCGTGGTTCACCTGCTCTCAGTCGCAGGAACAGCTACACAAACTTTAACCTAAGCCAACTAAACCATTAGCAGTCTGTCAGCAGCAGCATGGCACTCAGCATGGATTAATTTTTCCCTCTTGTCAGTAGTTCTGTGATGGTAGAGCAGCAGTGCCCTGTACCTGCAGTTTTTGTAGGTTAAGCCAGCAGGTTACAGACTGCACTGCAAAGTGGTGAGTCGAGTCTGTAGAGAAGAAGCAATTTAAAACTTTGTTTGAAAGGAATTTGTGGAAGATTTTGGCAACTACAAACCCAGGAAACAAAAATGTTTGTGTTAGGCTTTTTATGCAACTTCTTACCTTGTTTACACTGGAGTAAATCCGAGTGAATGCCGGTGATGTAGGATTTATTTGGTGTAAATTAGATTAAAATTCACTCTTGGGACCTAATTAAGCAGTGATATAAACAGGGCAGTAAGTTAAATGCAGTAGATTTTGCAGATAACAGTTATGAATGGATGCAAATATGATTTCATTGATGTGGAAATCTTAATTGCAGTTGTTGGTTGCTCTCAGTGTGACTGCCTGCAGCCCAGGACCCTGTGCTGTGTCCGTGTTCCCTCTGGTGTCATTTTACCTGCACACTAGGTTATTAACTGTCTTCTGCCTGATTCCTGGTAGCTAAAGGTGGCTGTGGGGAGTTTTACTACTTCTGTTTCCCTGGTAGATGATTCTGCAGTAAAGGATGAGGTGCCGAGATCAGCATCAGCCACGTCTCACATGTGCAGTCGCAGGCTGAGCCCTCAGCACAGTCTCATTAACTCACCACACACTTAGTGGTGGGCACAGAGACCTCACAAATGTCATTACTGCCCTTAATGAAGGAAGCTACCACCTGCTAGAGCACTGCCAAGTTGTGTGTGTTTCCAGCCTTGGCTAGTTTTATATTCTGTTAAATATTAAAGATTGTTTCTTTTAACTAAAGGCTCCATGGAAGTTATGGGGAAACTCCATTTTATTTTCTGTTTGATTGAATCCTGAATTCAATGCTAAAAGTAAAAGATAAATTCATAATAAAATCTCCAGCTATTTCCATCAAGGAAATTTGATAACTAAACTCCAAGTATTTTCTTCTCCTAATATCTATCTGATTGGCTTTTAATGCTAAAAAAATAATCAAAGCGTTTTTGAAGACCGCTGAGGTAAAAGGAAAAAGCTGTGAACTTTTGAAAGTATTTTTATTTGCTTTCACAGTTTGATTACTGGAAAGTGCTTTGTGTGACTTCAGTAGGGGAATGTCACCTTATGGTCACCCCTGTACCGAGGAGTTTACACCTGGTGGGATTGATCCTGCTGTTGTTGAAGACAGCAGCAAAACCTTTCCAGAATGCAGCAGTTCTTGCAGTTGGGGCAGGTGACGTGCTTTGATTGCTGGTTTATGGCAGCGGTGATCAGCGAAGCTGGGACATGCAGCTCCAGGGCTGGAGACCAGAGCTGGAGCAAGTCACACTTGTTTTCAGTTAAAATTGTACAGAGCAGCAAAACTAACTCCCTCAAATCAGACCAAAGCCTTAAGCTTAACTTCTGCAACTTGACCTGAATTTAAAGCACTTGCTCTGACTACCTGTTTCGGAGGTCTTGGCGGCTCATCCCTTTTCTTTCTTTGGATTAAGAGAATAACTGAAGCGAATCCTTGATATGGAAGTTCAAATGTAGATCATATTTAAAAGGATTTATAATGAACTTTGTTAAAAACATCTCCTGATTTCCTCTGGTGAATTGAAGTGCATATTTTAAAAGCTGCCGATTTAAAGATCAGCTTATGTAAGCTTATATATTGAGAAGTTAAAAAAGATTTTTTCGGTATAAATTTGGACCAGCTCTCACAGTGAGATTATACTGCGGGTCTTTAGGATGTGGAGATTCCAAAAGTGTCCTTCTGTGAATCCATGTTCTTTCAGGTGTCTTTGTGGACCAGCCATGTCTGTGCTCAGTATTAAGAAATACTGAACTGATCTACGAGAAGACTGTTGAAATAGAGACCTACAAAACTGGGAAGAGCTGACTGTGCAGAATGTGTGGGGGCTTTCTCTTCCCTGTGAGGGGACTGTCAGTGCCTTAATGGGCTGCAAGCCCTGGTCCCTGGGGGAGGTCAGCTGAACAGCAAGCAGTTAATGCTGCTGTATTGCACAACATCTTGGGGGAACATAACTTTGTCTGGTGAAAAGCTTTAAGGCCAGGGGCTCTAACTGTACACTTAGCCCATTTCCTTTTCATCTCACTGGTTTTTTGCCTTTTTTTTTTTTTTTTTAGAATAAGCCTAATGCTCATGATGTCTTACTGAAAAATTGTTCACGATTACTTTATGGGAATCAAAACCCTGCAGAAGGAGTGTGGTGGTTAGTTCTGAAATAGCGAAACAATTGGGTGCCTTGTACCTCGACTTGAAATAATAGACTCATTAGTCTTAACCATATCAGCCCCACCATATGAGGGTCAAACATAGTTTAATCCTAATAGGTGAGAATGTGTCGGCTTACGCTCCAGTTCTGACAGTTATTCCTCTTCCTGGAAAATTTGCTAATATTTTTACAAAGAAATTAGGAAAAAAGAGAGTAGAAGATACCGACTAAGCTGTAATACATATACTGGGACAAAAAAGAAGCTATGCAGCAGAATTTAAACCTTCACAAATGGGATTTTGAAGAATATTAGATGAGAACCATCAAATAAGAACAAAAAAGAAAAGTATGTGCCTTTTTAAAATTTGATTTTGCCCTGTGCTTCTGGTTTTATGCTGGTCAGTTTATTATCTCTTCGGAAATTATTGTTCACCCACGTACTTGTCAGTCTGTACTCCTTGAGTCAGATGCTTAATGCTGTGTCTTAGTAGAAAATAGTTTCTAAACTTGAATTTGTCGTTTTCTATCAAATCTGCATGTTACAAAATAGCACATTGTAATGTGGTTGTTATGATGCTGTATCGTGGTTTAAATAACATGGCTTCTTTTTTCTAACCATTGGCAAATACAGCTCAGTGTCTGGTGAATAATGGATGGAAATAACAGTCAAAAGGGGAGTGTTAAACAGCCATTGCTAAACAGATGGTCATCAAAAATCATTCAGCTTATCTTTTGCAGACAGCACGAACACAGATATCTGTTCTTCTGCTGAATCAGTTCCTAGGGGAGCTCTTTGAAATCGTCGAGCTGTGTCCCAGCACTGGTGGCAGCTCTGGGAAGGCCAGGCCACAGGTGGATCCCTGTGTTGGTTGGGCACTGAAACATGGATCTGAGCATGGTGGATTATGGATTCCCTGCCTTCAGGCTGCTGCAGAAACAATTGATTCTGCCAAAGAGAAAGTTTTGGGCTGTGGGCTGAGTAAGAGGTGAGAAAGGTATGTCCTTCCTCTGGGCCCTCCTCCCTCTCCATCCTGGAGCAGAGGTGCTGAGGGAGCCACATCATACCTAAGTCAGAGATGATAGCTAAAACTGTACCATGGCCACCAGTGATGTGTTGTGTGGAACAAAGTTCCCCACCTTCCTGCAAAGGCTGCTTTAGAGCTCCAAATGAGTTACTGCAGATGGAGTCTCCTTGAAATGTGCTTCCCAACCTCTGATGTGCAAACTCCATGTGTCCATGACTGTGCAGGCAGCTGGTTCTATATTAAATATAGATTTGGTGGTTGGTTGGTTTTTATTTTTTTTTCCCAGTTTAGAAAGTTTGGAGAAAGTGCATATGAGCCATGATGTGGAAAGGAATGGTGGCTGGCAGAGCTGTAGTTCAGAAAGAGACTGCCAAAAATAGGAGAGCACAGAGGTACCAAGTTGTTGTTATCAGTGTATATATAGTGTGTGCCAGGATTGTCATTAAAGGGCTCAGAATGACAAAAGATAAAGCCTTAAACATTATATGCTGCCTCAGATGCTCAGGGATGCAGAGGCTGTCAGTGCTTTTGCAGATGTGAGAAAATACAGGTCTGGCACTGCCGAGAGCCCCGTTAATGATACTGGAGATACTGGTACCCTTGAGCAGAGGAAAAGGCTGGGAAAGTTTTGTACTTGTTTTGTACTATTCCCTTCATTTCCCTGGGGCAGCTTTGGTTATACTGCAGCTAAACAGGGGATTCTATGGACAAAAATGCTTCTGATCTCCAGGTTGTGCAGCCAACACAGTAACATCCAGCAGTAAGCCACGGTTTTAGGGAAGAGCTTAAGGACTTTGCAGAGAAGTGTAAGTTTGGATGTGTCATTGGTAGTCACTATTATGTTTAATCCAATAAACTGATGAAAAAGGTGTCAAAATAAAAAAATGCCAACCGAGAAAGCTTCAGAATTGGATTCCCCTTAGTAATGTTACACTGCAGAGAGATGCCCATGAAGCAGGGGCTGTCAGCTGGCAGCGTTTCACTCCACAGCTAGCTGAGAGATGAGTGCTTGTGCTGTCTGATACTGATGTTGGAGTCATTGGGGATTACACGTGTATGAAGACAGACAGGGCAAAACAAGGAGGAAATCGGTATGATTTGGGGTTCCAGAAGTTACCACCACTTTATGGAAATGCTGCTCTGTGTCTCTCAGGAGGAAGAGGTAACGTCAAGGTCACGGGAGATCGTTGCTCCGTGCTCTGGAGTGATAGGTGATAACACGTGGGAATTGCAGGAGTGCAGGTGATGGCTCTTGATGTTTCCTGAGCTCTCCACAGCTCCCATAGCTTGAAATGAGAGAGGGCTTCAGGATGCAGCATAACCCAGACAAATGAATGTGTTCCCCAGAGGTGCTGATTTTCAGGAGTGAAATTTTATCCATCCCAGGAGCAGCCTGAGTCTCCTCAAGGACTACCTGATTATTGTCGGCAAACTTATGTCACAGTTTGGCTGTGCCCATTTGGATGGTCTGTATTGTTTAGTTACAGAAAGGAGGACATGCTGAGGGCTCTTGAGGACAGGTTAAGGACACTCTGCCCATCAGGGCTTTCTCAGACAGAACATCTGAGAGGTGTCACAGTGATTGGACACAGAATACATCAAAGTTTCTGCAAGAACGTGAAGCAGTGAGTAATCACGAAAAGCTGCTGAATCTTGCTTCAGATTTGTCTTGTGGTTCCTTGCTTTCAGTGCAGAAAATACATTACCAGAAACACTGATATTGAGTGAATCATCTGTGTTGTTATATAGCAAATAGTGTTTTTGAGTAGCTAAAACAAGCTCTTCGCTGGGAGTCTAGTCAAACATAGTATGTCAAAGATGATACATGACTGCTGTTAAACTTTATAAATCTTTTATAGTGTGGTAAATGGGCTAAAACCAGCTAGGCTGGAAAGAGTATGCAAATTAAAAGTAAAAGGAAAATTAAGAGCCTATATGGGAAAGGAGAAATACACTCACATATATAGGTATGAGAATAGGCTGTTCCTGGTGTAACCCTTGCATTTGTGTAATCCAGCTGTGAGAACTGGGGATGGGAGGTGTCACTAATCAGCACACCTGTCTGGGCAGCAGGCTCAGGTGAGGACAAAGAGCCTTTCTTTGACTGGAGAGAGGCAGTGGAGATAAAAGCCAGAACTGTTCTGAGCACTTCCATCCCCAGGAAAGCAGCATTAGCTGCCCAGCCCTGACACTACCTGACATCCTGGTCTGCAGCTCAGACATGGTGCATGACAGGATGGTGGTGGGAAGAGGTTGGTTTGGTGATGGAACACCACAGGGCAAAAGTGCTGCTGAATTCATCTTCGCAGCTGGTAGCTTAAAGATGCTCTGAAAGGAATCTGCAACTAAAGACAGGCTAAAGTTTCAGGTACACTTTGATACTTTTCCTCTGTGACACATTTCAAGTTTAACCATTAAACACGAAACCTTTGTGAGCGTCAACCTGACACTTTGTTCCCTGCCTGGGGCTGCAGGTGGAGTGGTGAAGGGCAGATCCTGCTGCAAGGGATGGCTTATCTCTGAGGGGGCAGGGGAGCTTTTTCTTCACAGAGAATGGCATCTCACACCAAGGTTATGGACTCTTGTAAGTTGGAACAACTTTTATGAACTTGAGACGGTGGATGAGACTTAATGGTGGCTGCTCCGGCTGATGTTAGCCAGTGCCCTTCCAACAACTGGTTGGGCTGGCTGGTGGGAAGATGGCCAGTGGCTTGGCTATCCATGTCAAGAGTAAATATGGAGAGAGATTCTCATTTTTTCTGTGTGTGTCAGAGTTTGAACAGACGTGTGTGCTCACAGGCTTTGGGAGGTGTGGAGGTGCCCATCGGCTGCTGGAAGTGCTTGGAAGGTTTCGTCATTCTCAGCTGATGGAGTTGGATTGTGAGATTTTGCATCCCCTGAGGAACGTAATCTGCAATAAGGGAAGGCAGATAAAGTGCAGTGTGCTCTGGCATGTTGCCTGTAAGCATGTGGCTGATGGTTGTTCATAAGATGGGAACTCATCTAGGACCGTCAGTACTGGCATTTAACTGGGCAGGAACCTTAATCCAACCTAAATTGTTATGAGGCTTTCAATTCCCACAAATTAAGGCTTCAGCAGTAAGTTTCTTTCAAAAGACAGGAAGATTTCCTAGTGCTGTGTTCTGTGATGTATTATTTGTCTACCCTTATGATTCAATTTTCTGTGTGCTGCTTAACTGCTGTGAGGAGAAAGGAAAAGCGATTCCGCGAGGCCGCCTGGGAGAGCGGCTGCAGAGCCGGTTGTGCTCGTGCGCACGGGCCCTCTGGGAGTGCCAGTCGGGGCTGACGGCAAGAAATCCTGGGGTTCACTTCCATGTGGAGCTCCTGGAATGGGTTGGCAGCAGGGTTGGTGCAGGATCCCTTTAGTGAGGTGGCTCCAGGGCAACCAGGTGACAGCTTGGGTGTTCCACCATCCATCCCATTTCGGCAAGTGTCTGAGGACGGGGTGCTTCCTGCTGCTTCCCTGCACTGCCAACTGTGCCCAGTATTGGCTTGATTGTTTCCCTGTTGCACTTCACCAAGGGGATGTTACTTCACACCACCTGTGGCTCTGTGTGGTGCTGGTCCTTGGCCTTGATGCTCAAGGAATCATTGCAATAGTCCTGTGTTGAAATTTGGTGCTGGCTATTTTAATGCAGAGCATCAGGTGATATTTAAAGTGCTAAGTTCTGTTGAGGTGCTTTTAATTTTCTGTTGAGTTTCTGAGCATCCCTTAGGATGTACCCAAGATGATGTCTGCAGGTTTTATGTTGCTGCCATGAAAGACACAAAACTTCCTCTTCTGAGATAGAGATTCTCATATAATAGCACAATGTGTAGATCTGGTCCTTAAGGAAAAGAAACAAAGTAGTAGTGGACTGTAAGAGGAATACTTATGAAGGCATTTTTTTCCTGATTAATTTTAGTTGGAGATCTTGTACCATACCACTTGTGGACAATCAATTTCATATCAAATAATATAGAATGTGTTGCCGAATTATACATGTTAATTGATTATGAGCTTGTATTATTAAATGTTATTTTTAGCCCGGATGGTGCGTGCCTCTGTTCTACTGCACGGTCTAAACCACATTTCATGGTGGTAGGTGTGTCAAAGGCAATTATATTTCTGTGTATGGAGTGAAAGCTGGTGGCTGCCTGGAGTAGGCATGAAATGAGTGCTCCCATGGATGGGAAGGCTGCAGCGTGTGGGGTGAGCATCCCATCTATTCCCGATACTCTTGTGTGTGGTGTGGAGCCAGCTGCAGGAAATGCCACCCCTTGCTCGGCTGGTTGTGGGGGTTGGAGCTGGATGTGCTACAGGACCTGTGGAAGGACAAGGAGAACAGGGGATATGAGAAGGGACTGGATGGAGGCATTGGTGAGATGATGAAACAGCTGAGGTTGTACAGGAAATGGGAAGGAAACCTCCAGGGAGCATCCATACAAATCCAGGCTTCAGTAAATCCATGAGACACCTTCTCAGTTAAGTAAAACCATAAAGGAAATAAATAAAAATTTACCTTTTTTTTTTTTCTGATGGGATTTTACTTTAATTAATTGCTTTTAAATGGAAATCATAACTTTTAGCAAGGAGAATGGGCATCTACTGTTGAGATTTCATTTTGGTAATTTTCATGGTCCCTTCTTATATATCAGAACCCCAACCTGAGAAGTGTAAAAGGCCACTGAAGCACTGAGGAGTTGTGCTAAACAACAGAGTGGCTTGGTTTAAGGAGAGAGCATTTGGGAAGGCACTTCATGTGTTACTGTTCTGTCTTGTAAACGAGGCTGGAGTTGTGTGGGCATGGGAGTCTGCTGGGATTCAGAGTGGAGTCTAAAAATATAAACACATCTTTATGGTACTGTTAAGGGTTCAGTTCCTGCAAGGTCACTGCATGTCATTTTAGGGTGGACCCAAATTTATCATCTCCAGTGGTTTGTGTCTGCTCCTTGCTCTTTGCAGCTACGCTTCCTGGAAAAAACTTTAGTTTCCCCAAGAATCCTAAATTATTTCAGAATCAGAAGAAAATTGCAATTGTAGATTTAGAGGCTTTCTGATGGATTTCCCCGTCCCCCCCATTTTGGTACAAGACGTGTTTTCTTGCTATGATGTTTCCAAGAGGCTGTGGGAAATGGGATGTTATTAATGAACACATTTAGTGAGTACATTAGTGAGTGTATTTTATGTATATGACTGCTCATCTGCATACACTACATATTCCAGGGCTTTACCCAGAAAGGCAGTTTTCCTTCTGGAAATAAAGTGAAGAGTTTTAACCAAGGGACTTGTTTTTGACGTGGATTAAGTTGCTTACAAATTTCATTTGAGTTCAGTGACGGCAGACTCAGGTCCAGTACTGTAATTCTTCATATCAAGTGGGGTGAATTCCTGTGATACAGGGTTTATCTAGTGCTCCTTGTAGTCTTTTAAAGAAAGGTTTAGAGAGAGCTTTTATTCGTACTGATTTTCTTTTTTAAAAGAAATTGAATTTTTCGTCATGAAAAATTCATCTATACTACACTGATTAAGAAGTGTGTGCACCAGATTTGTCTAGACATAATTTTTTGTATGTTTTTCCCCATTAACACAACCTCTCTTTCCTCCAGTGCAGTCTTTTTGAACTGGATCCTTTCAGAATGGAGTCACTTCTTTACAAAAGCTTAGACCCTTGCACATGGTGGAGTTTTTTTTAAACATTTTTAATCTATCTCAATATTTTTCATGTCCTATAGCAATGTATAATAGCTTTTATTAAGATACTTACAATGCCTTTTTAAATCCCCAAATACTTGGCATGTCAGGATTATATAGAAGCGTAACCTTTTTTTTTGAGTGTGTCTGGAAATCACAAGGAGCCTGATGGACCCTTATTTTTCAAAGGCTGCTGTTTTAACCCCCCTAAGGCAATCAGAAGAGAACTGGCAATAGTATATGTAATGTGCATAATTTTGGATACATTTCTTTTTCATTTCTCCGAGATGCCTGTGAAAGGGTCTGGCCTCTGGAGCTTCTCATCACCTGCTTTCTGCAATCCCAACCCATTTACTGTGTCCTGTAAGGGGCACCTGAAATCACTGCTCACATTTCAGGGCATTGCTAAAAAGGTGAGAATGGTTTTTCTTTTTTTTTTTTTTTTCTGCAGTCATTTTTTTCCAGCAGTCAGACTTGTACTGCTGTATTGGAATGGAAGGGTACAGAAGGGACAGGATTCACTGCTTTCATACCTGCTTGTTTGTTAATTTAGCACTTCAAAATTCAAATTTCTGGCTATAAGTGATGGTTGACTACAAGAAGAACTTATGCATTTTTTTATTTCCAAATTCTTAACACTTTCAAAGCAAGGTCATATCCATATTTAAAGTACATATCATAGCTTCAGTAAAAGTTATGGGCTGGATGCAGGTTTTTCAGGATGGATCTTTGGCTTGTTTAATGCAAGAAATGGGACTGGATGTGCACAGTGACCTACTTAGGTGATGTCAGCATTTGTGACATAAAATAAAATTTAAAATTTTGAGGAAAACAGGTATCTCTTCGTTTGTTCAGAAGTTAATTAACAATAGTAAGCAACTTTTGAATGTTTTCGAATTTACAGAAACTCCTCTGTGTTGAAATGGAAACATGTTGAGCAGATTCTGTGGGTATGTTTGAAGAAATGTTAATGTATGGAGTTGTCTGAGGGTACACTTAGGTGTATATGTATAAAAGTAGAAAGAATTACACAGCTGTACTGTAACTTCATTCCTAATTACCCTGTGTTCATAGAATAATATGTTTATTCTTAGCTCTGAGAGCAACTCCTGGTTCTTCTCTGATGAGAAAAGCTGTATGGAAAAATGGGAAAGTCCGTACTTTTGTCTTATTTCCCTCTACAGGTTGTTTTGCATTAATAAACAATGATATTTAGTACAACAAATAAGTGAGGAAAATGAACAGTGTTTCCCCCGAGTTTCAGTGTCTGTATAATCAGTTTGGGTGCACAGAGTATCCACTGAAACACCATCAAAATTGAAGCCTTTGTTGTGTGTGAAATCACTGGTAATGTTAAGGTGGAGCGTGGCATGGCAAGATTGTGTTAGGCTGCCAAGAGATAGCAGAACTGGTCAGGTAAAGGCTGAGGAGGTTCCTTGGATCTGGTACGTGACTGTTTAGTGGCACTTCCATCCCTGAGAGACCTCGTGAGGGTTTTCTTCAAGTTAAGCACCTTATAGAGAGTTTGAGTCCTGCTGCCTCTGATCCAAAGATCTTCCCTTGCCTGGAGCATTGCTGCTGTCCTGTTTTGGGGTCCTGGTGGTTCCCTGATCCCCTTTCCTGGTGTACTGCTTCAACATTCTCTAACTATTCTTCTCTTTCTTATTCAGCCAGATTCTGTTAGAACTGTGATTGTTGGATGTGGTTCCGTATCACACAAACTCCTCGTGAGCTTCGTGGATTGGCACTTTCTTCAGTGAATTAACTGTTGTCTTGTGGCAGGTCCCTGCTCAGATTTCACCTCGTGCTCACCTCTGTGGCTGTGCAGTGATTTGGATCTCACAGCCTGTTTTAGTGCACTGGTTGGCAGTGGGAATTGTTTAGCAAAGTTGCTGGCTGGATGCAGTGCTGCTCTGATTGTCTGGGAGACAAACTGGCATTAGAATAAAAGATGATTTTGCTCAGCCTGGTTCTGATGCTGGTACAAGCTTTGTTAGAGATGGAATAATTTCTTAGGGTCATCATTCAACTATCTGATATTAATTGCCCCAGCCCAGAAATAGAGAAGGAGAAAAACTCCTTTTTTCTTTCTTTGTTGGTATTTGATAGTCTCTCGGTGTCTGTATAATGTTCCCTCGTGGTTTAAATATTGTTCCCCAGTTGATACACCAGACATCAATCTTGCCAGCACAGAAGAGAAACACTTCTGAGCTGGCCATCAGTTCTTGAGTATATACTATCATCATTTCACTCTTGGGAGATGTGACATCTGTCACTTATTACTGTGGGATTTGGGGACTATCAAGTGTGGAAAGTGACAGCTGCTTCAGGGAGCCCGACAGCATTGATCTGAGTTTGGAGAGTCCTCCTGGCTTTGGTGGGACGACCTTCTCCCAGGGTGGGCTTGGCAAAGGAGTCTGCAGCTTCCCCTGTATGTTCTAGTGGAGTTCTGAACCTGCCTTTCTTCTCCCTGGTGCTGACAGCTCGTTCATCTGAAGGTAGGGTGTGCATTGATATTCCAGTGCAGCTCTTCAGCTGCTGTAGGTGTTGGCACATCACAGGGATCTGCGAGGGAAACCCTCCCTTCTGTGTGTGTGTGTGTGGGTTCCATCTGTGCCCGCGGAGGCATCAGGACCAACCAGATCACCCCCGTGTGTTCTGCACCCGCAGCCTTGGCAGTGTCTTACATCACCAACAAACCTCTTGCAGTGATATTCTAACAGCAGGTTTTTAAGTTCTTCCCAAATAAATTCCTTAAGATTAAAAATATAAGGCATGTGATGATGTCTGTATCTATTTTGTATGAGATGATGCATAGCTGTATCTTCCTGCTAAATGCTGCATATTGTTTAAGTTGTCTCTTCTGCTTTTTGTTATTGATTATTCTAAAATACAAATTTACAGTTGATTCTCGAGTCTTGGATGCTGCTGAAAACCTCTGCTAGGAATAGATTTATACAGATGATATTCACTGCTACTTCCAGCGTATGGAAATATACTGAAACACTATTTTTAGATGTTTTATATGGCAGTCAAAAGCTTTTTGCTCACCTTCTTGCTGGTACTTTTATTTCTTGCAATTTGGAGAATTTTAGATTAAAATAAAGAGAAAATTAGGAACAACAATCAATTTACCCTTGGCTTTACAGCCCCTTATTACAATTGCTAATTCATCAGTGGGTAGGCACCTTTCTTTTGTAATGGATATTGAGGATAATTTTAAATGCAACTTTTAAGCTTAGCCAATTTACATAGTACTCTGGGAGATTAGTTACTTATGTATAAAGAGTTATGTGCATTCCAGGGGTGTTCTATAGCCCTCTTGTGTGTTTTTTTAAACGTTTGTCCTCATAATCATTGATTTCTTTAGCAAGGTGTTTACCCCTAAGTGAGTATTGCAGATTGAAGCAGGGAAACTTTTGAAAATTGCTTGGAAGTCTTTGGTTGGAGCAGCCTTTCTCAACTCACAATTTGTATTGTGTTTGTCAGAATGGGTTGGGGTCCAGAAAAGCTGCTGGATTTTTCCTTTCTGTGTAAGCTGTTTCCCTGCTTCTGGGTTTGGGGTTCTTTGGTTTTGGTTTGGTGGGTTTTGTCTGCTCCCCATCAAATGATCTTCAGCGAAACAGAAGCTGCATTTTCCTGTCTTCTGTCCTTCCATTCTACCTCCTGCGTTTTTGCTTTCCTTGTTTTTTTAAGCTGTTAACATCACGAGCATCAGGACAGAAAATGTGAGAGCTACTAAATGGGATTACATTAAAATGATGATTTAATTGAGCTCTTACACACGATAAGAAGATTGTCTTGTTTTACTGAACCACAGTTTACAGAGGTCCTTGGCAAGAGGATGCCAAGTTGCTTTTGGCATTCATTGACAGCAAATCCAAATCACTGCTAATTTTGTTTAGCAGGATAAGTAACAAATAGAGGAAAAGCAGAGCCCGTGATTTTAAGCGTATTTGTATTTGCAAATGTGTATTTTCCTGTAACTTGGAGGAAATTCTTCCCACAGGTTGAGAAATTCTCTGATTTTTTCCCTGTATCTTATAGATGGAATGATCCTACAGAACAATTGCTGGCAGGGCAAAATCCCAGTCTTGAAAGTAGGACAGGAGATCTTTTCCACTTTCTACAGATCAATCTTTTTGTATAACTCAAAGCAATTGCAGTCCTTTAAAAAAGGACTCGTGTACTGAGGAAAAATTACATAGTAAATGGAGTTCTAACTCTGTTAGTAACCCAGTTCCCTGCTAGTTTTACCACGTAAGGAAAAAAGTATGTGTAGAATTAGGACCCAGCTCTTGTGCTGCCTCTGCCAAATATTGCCTGGTAGACCAATTTGTAAAGCAATGCCCAGCACTTGCAATATATTTACTTCAGCCATTTAAATTCTAATTTTATTTTAGATTTGTTTGTGTAATCAGATATATCAGATTACTGCTGCTATCAAGTCCTGTATTTAGTTCAGATTCCCATCTCTCCAAAGGAAGAAAATGCCAGAGGAGGGTAAAATAGTTCAAATAATGTGGAATACAAGCCTGGGAGTGGATGCAGATTTCAGATTTTAATACTGAAAGTGTCTGTAATAGCAGTCCTAAAGACTTGCAGTGAGCAGGAGTGTATGAGACTCAGGGAGCTATCAGTGCAGATTTTATTTAGGTTCAAGTGCAGCTTTTTCACTGCAGAAGCTGTTAATCTAAGTGTGAATCCACAAAGAACTTCCGCCAGCACCGATTTCTCCTGGAGGTTGACTGAATTTTTATTTAAATTCTGAAACACATGGAAAATGAAGGCTGAAGTCTGGTAAACGTCCATCTGGGTGTGCTTTTACGAAAGACTTCAGGCATTAGTTGACTTATTAATTCAGCTACTTTGGAAAAGTGGAGAAAATGGGCAGTGACATATATTAACCTGCAACAGTCTGATGAGTTGACCTTGACTAGTTTGACAGATGTGTTTTTGTGCGTTTTCCTTCTGTAACCATCACAAACTTCAGTGGACAAAGTGCAAGTCCAGTATGGACAATTGGAGCTGAGGGCTTTGGGCAGGCTCCTCTTGACTGTTGTGTTCCTAAAATACCCCTGTGTTGGCCCTTGAGTTTTCTCAGTCCTTCTCCTGAAATAATGTTTTATATTCCTTTCTTGCAGCTTACACTTGGGCCCAATATGACCAACTATCTATGTTTTACCTTGCTAATAATACTGAGATGCAACTTTAAATCAAAAGTAGCTTTTTTTTGCTACTAAAGCAAAAAGTAGCTTTTTGACTAACGGCTTTGGTAGCATTTATTGCATAGACTCTGTCTGTTCTTTCTTTAACCTGATGGAAGCTAGTCCATAGTGTGGTTATCAAATTTTGAGTTATTTAACCTAATATATTTAAATAATTTTTTAAAAATGTTACCCATAGCTACTAAGAGTGAAGTAAATAACATTTTCTGTGATTGCAGTTATTGGATTTACAGGTACTTTCTGCCTGCTTCAGAGAGAAGTATGAGTAAGGCTTTAAGAGAGGGTTGAAGGCAGGTGTGATGAATAGATAAAAGCAAAAGAAGTCAAAGATAGATTTAAATTGCATTTTAATATAGACTTTAGTAATATGGTAAAAATAGATGTAATCACAAAACCTGACTATCTTTATACGTTCCTGCAAGGCAACCTTAATTCTAGCATTTCTTAAATGCTGATTATTTGTAACTCTAAAATTGTTATAGTGTCCTATTTTGTATATACTGTAGTTTGTCTGTAGCATTTCCTCTCCAAGCTTATCCAAGGGAAAAAAAAAAGGCAGAAAACAATAGAGAAAATGTGGGAGGCATGAAAATGACCCCAGGGAATCAGAAAATAGAAGGGAGATGCAAGTGAACAAAGGGCTAGTTAGGAGAAAGGACAAAATACTGTAGGGTGAGAAAATTAATAAGAAACCATGCTGAGAAAAGGTGGGGAAGATAATAAAATTCAATGTGTTATCTTTTGGGACAAGTCAAATAGTTTAGTATGGGGGAAAATTAGGGTCAGGGGTTGGGAAGGGTTTTAGGATTAATGACAGGACAGCGAGGAGGAGATGTGCAGCAGGTGATTAAACCCATGAGGAAAGAGGTGGCAGAACTGAATGAAGAAAAGAGTGTGATACTGAAATGGGGGAAAGCTGCCTGGTTGTAGGACTTGGGAGAGGTCACAACTTCAGATCTGATGTCAGCTGGTGTGAGCTTGGCAGACTGGGCTTCCTGGTGGGAAGTAGAAGCAACATCAAAAAAAACTGGGCACAGTGTAGAATACCTTGTGTGATTCACAGCTGTCTGGTCCTCCTTTGAGCAGAAGGTTGGACTGAGGTAGGGACTGCCAGCCTGGATTATCCTGTGAATGAGGGATGAACTGACCTGTACTCATAGAAAAGAGTTGTCAGAGCAGGCAGACAGTCTTTGGTGCAATGCAAATAATTGTGTGATGGGAAAGGACGTGTCTCAAATGAAGCTGATCCCGAGAGAAATGAGGCCATGAATATGGAGCTGTGGGACTGTGCAGCTGTGTAAATTCACTGTGGTTCACTGGTCACATTACAGAAGCAGAGCTTAGGGAGGAAATGTATTTTCCTTTTTTTCCTCCTCTCATGCCCATCATCCTCAGTAGATCTGTGCCTTAATGATATTAAGGAGACATGAAATAGAAAATTGAAATCAAGTTAATTGCCTATTTCAGTGAATAAGATTGTTGAAATAAAGCTGAAAAACTGGTGAGGACACTACAATGAGAAGGCAAAATACATCCACACAGAGCCACATCCCTCAGACACAGTCCCTGTGACAGCCAGTGGTGGAGTAGGAGAGGAAGGGACTGTAGGTGGCTCTGGATTTTTAAGATGGAATAGGTGTTTCTAAAGATAGGTGGGAATTAGAGGGGAGCCTCTGCTGGAAAGGTGCAGAAGGAAATAGAGGGACAAACAAAATCTGGGCACCAGTGAGTAGTGTGTTCTGTGGGACAGGGGGAGAACTCAGGCTGACACTGCAACGTAGGAGATTTTGGTTTTGTGGAAGTACTCCACCCAGGTTTGACACGGGTGTGAGTTTCATTCTGCCTGAGTTACTTCAGTAATAGTTTTTGGCTCATTTTCTGTGCTCAGGTGTTTAATTTTTTAATTCAGACCAGCTGCTGAATGCACGAGTAGAAACCGTTCCACTGGTAGAAGTGGCAAAGAGAAAATTCATAAGGATGAATCCTTTCAGTGTGGGAAGGGCTGTTAATCAGGGACTCCTTGCGGGTTGCACCACCAGAGAAACCAGACAACACTTTGAGTTGCATGTTGAAGCTCGAAAATATAAAATTAACAGATAATTTTCATAGGTCACGCTCTTTCCCATAAACCAAACTCATCTGCTCTCCTGGAGGGAGACAGAACAACTGGGCTGACTTCTCATTATCTCTTCCTATGGCGTACCCTTATTGAATTACTGCCGGGTAGAGGCAGCAGATGCTCATCAAGCCACTGCAGGACTCCTCTGTTAATTGAACTGTGATGGGGATGACAGCAGGGAAGGTCAGGATGATGGGACCGGTGATGTAACGTGAACTCCGGTAAGAACAACCTGCACGGGCAATTGACCTTGCTTAAATAATATTATAATGAGCTCTTTTATCAGTTGCTATAATTATGATTATTTTTTCGTATCAATACTGCAGTAGTGTCAGGGACCCCTGCGTGAATCGTATTATATTGAGTTCAGGGCAAATATATTTCTCACCCTAAAGAGATTAGGCTTTCCAGTGTGATAAAATACAGTGAGTGACTATAACCAGCAACAGGGGAAAAGAAATGGGAACGAAAAAGGTAACAGCATCACAGAATTCTTGAATAGATCCATGGTTTCACTCAGCTGGTTGCTCCAAGTGCTTTAAAGGGTGGTGTCATTCTTTTTAACTGCCTGTATGGCAATTTGGAGTTTTTGCTGCAGTCATGCATAGTTAATCTTGAGGTGAAAGCAAGTCCACTTTTAAATGAATGTGCAGATGGAAGGAATGGGTTTTGATATGAAAAAACCCACGTTCCTACACCTGGTTCTGCGGCTCTTGCAAAGTGTGTGGGAATGCCCGAGCTTCAGGCACACATCCTGGTGCCAGGGTCTGAGCCAGAGCATGTGCCTGGTGTTGTTCCCACTCTGCAGGAAGCCGATGTGATGTGCTGGTGTGAGCACTGGGCTGCTCTGTGCACCTTCTGCAGTGGCACCTTCTCCCTGGGGGCCTCCACTGCAGGGGGAAGGAGCTTTCCAAGACTTTCCCTCAAGTCCCTCGCACGGCAGCCTGAGGAAGTTGGGTATAAGGAGTAGCTTGGCCGTTCCTGAAAATGAATTCCACCTAAAAAGCAAGTGCTGCTTTTCAGTACAAGCCCTCTATCCCTGCACTGTGTTGCTCTTGGTTTGTTGGAGTAAGTCTGCATGGCAGTTAATAAAAGCTGGATTCAGAGTGCAGCGTGCACATGTTGGTATCTGTGTGTGTTCAGAAAGCAGGTTTTAGAGCTTTTTATACTAATATCACTGTTCCCCCCCATGTGTGTTCAACCTTCACTGTCTTTTTTCTTTTTAAGTAATATAGTTTTTTCTTAACCCTTTTATTACACTGTCTGCCTGGGCCAGTTGGCATCAATGCCTGGGACATCTGTTGCAAAGTGAATGGAAGGGAAGTGAATGAATCACTAGTAAGGCATCACAAAATATATTAGATTAATTAATTTTGACAACTCTAGCTGTAATTATTTAAAATACGTATTCTGACATGCGACCTGACTTATACAGGGCTTTATTCTGTAGAAATAGTGAAACCTTGGTTCATCACAGGAGTTCATGTGTGATGTTTGATAGGAAATGAATAAGTACAGTGTCAGTGTTTGATGGACTGTGCTCCTCTGCAGTGCCTGCGTGTTTTTGGAGTTGTTATGGTGTTTGCCTTGTGTTGTGCTCCATATTTTCTCCTTTCCTAAAAGTTTGTACTTTGGTGCACTGAAATAAACAGCTGATGACAGAGGATGCATTGGAATAAATGTTTATTTCAGCACTTTGGAAATGAGTTTTTTGAAATGGAATTCATCTTGTGGATGTGTGTGTGTCTCTTCTTATTAGCTCATTTGGGTATGGGCTAGAGCTAGGTGGTGCAAATGGCAAAATAGAAACGACTTCATACAAATAGAGGTATGGATCTTGTGGAAAAGAAATTATTCTTAGTGTATGTGTTACACCAGAAGGAAAATTATACATTTCAGAAGTATTGAAGTTGGCCTCTGCATATTTGTGTATACAGGAGTGGGGTTGTTTTAGCTATAGTCACCAATGTTTATAGGTTCAAAACTGAACCCTGGTTCTCCCCCCAGAACTGATTAACAGGTTAAAACTAACATTTTCCTGCCTCTTTGCAGTTACTTCTTTGCTGAGGTGCTTGGGTGTGTGCATGCACTTGATTGCTCTGTTTGATCCATGGAAGTGTAGAAAAAATAGTTTAAACTGGAGATAAGCTTCAGCTCTGCCAGTCCTGGGCAGGGAAGCAGATGGTCCTTCCCTGCTAAGCAGAGCCCAAGTCTTTGTTGAGCTCATATGCCTGGTGGTACTTGATTGTATTGTTTTGACCTTGTGTTGAAGATTGATAAACTCTACGTGGGGGCCGCGTTCCAGTGAGGAGAGAAAAAAACCCTGACCTACAGCCTGCGATGCTGCACTAATGTCAAATAATATAAAGTAATATCAGAATGCAGAAGAAAATCACTGCAGTAAAGCAATTTAATTTCTGAACTGAAAGCACTTTAATGGGAATGCTCAGGAAATCTGCCGTTGTTCCTGCAGCAGAGGTTATGAGGAGGTTTATTCTTTTTTTGAAACTGCTGCCTTGTAATTGGTGACTTTGAAGCTTTCTGTTGTTTTCGGTGTGAATGGTCCTGCTGCTAAAGTAGGGACTTTGCTCTCTACTGAGTCTGATTTCCAGGTTTGCCTTTTAAAGGAAAATAATTTCAAATACTAGTTTTCAAATGGTATTATACTGCTGAATGTGCATTATATGCAATGCTTTGCCAGTGAAGTGAGAGTAATCCTCTTTGAACAAAAACTTGCAATAGCATTTACTGAAATGGTGGTGGAAGCAGTGCCAGCTCCCTTTGCCTTTGTTTAATTGCAATTTAACAGTAATCCAAGATCTGTGCAACTGTGACAGCAGTTCTCAGATATAGCTGAGTTTCAAAGGACCTTCAGCTCATCCATTGCCAATGATAAAAGCTACAGCAGAGCAGTGTATTGATAATAGACTCAAACTTTTCTCTATCCATTGAAAAATAAACAATAAGAAACTTCTTTTCCCCTCAAAGCTGTAAAGTTTTGTTGTTACAGAAAGGATGTGCCATGGTGTGAAGACATCACTGAGCTTATTCTGGGCTGTGTTCTGCTGTGCTGGCTGAGAAGCCTGGCAGGAGGCATCCAGCTGTAGTGTACAGAGGCTGTATACACAACCTATATAAAATAACCTCTAAAACTTATGTAGGTTAAAAATGCGACTCCATAAGTTAGTAAGATGACTGTTGGTTTGTTGATGAGATGTTTGGTTTGAGTCTCTACAGCCTTTTCTGTATTTAATTAAATATATAAAAGTGCACGAGCAGCATGAAAAGGTTACTTAAAAGTTGTTGGACACTTCTTGTGTTCTGCTGCTCAGAAAAAAATCAATGACTGAGTTCAGGAGAGAAGCCTATTGACAGTCTTGAACATTTTGATTTTAATTGCTCTGTACTTGTTTGTGCTGCAAGGGGTATGATAATCGCCTGAAGAACATCTGTGAAGGTAAATTACTCTACTTTGAGTAGAGTACAACACCAAAAGCACCAAAAGGTCTGTGGCTGTTAAATACCACTGGGAAGTCCAAGGCTTGGCTTCCACTTGGGCACCTGCACAGAGGGTCACCCTGAGTGCTGTTTGTAGAGGGAAATGTTGGAGGGCTCCTTGGTTGCTGAACATCCTTCATTCTGCTCTCAGTGGGCCTGGGGGATGTGGGTGACTGTGGGGTCGTGCAGCTGAGGAGTGCCAGGATGGTGCCTTTCACAGGATGGTGCTCCTGAATCCTTGAGCTTTTGAAGTCTCCCTGCCCTTCTGGCAGAGTCTGAGCTGTCCATGTTTGTGTGCAAGTGAAGCAAGTGTTGCGTCAGCTGCCTTTGACTGATCTCCTGAGCTGGGTTCCTCGAAGAGTCTGCAATCACACGACTTTTTGTTGCTGGAAGTCAAGTGTGTTCCCATGGAGTCTATTGGAAGTACTCAGAGTGGAGGAGATGGAGCAGCAGCATTGTTTCACAGAACAGTTCTGCTCTAGCACTGTTGTAATTAAAGTTGTTCTACTGATGGAAAGTCTATTCTCTGGTGTTTTCTTTAATGTAATCATAATGCATCAGTCTGAGCTCCCTTGCTGGAACATCTTTCATTATAATCCACTTAGCTGAGTTTATAATTAAACTTCTAAATTCAAACCTGCTTTTGTTACATTTTTAGGATGTACAAAAACTGAAGCAGGAGAACTTAGGATTCGTGGGTTTTACCCCAAACAAATTGATGTAAGTTAAGAAGCAATTCATTGACAGCATAGTAGTTTCATATTCTTGCTTTTAGTCCCCAGGATTTTACATAGCTTTGGGACAAGAATTGGATACAATTGAATAGAAAAGATGACATAATTAATAGATTCTTACTGTTTGACTGTAAACATCTCTAAAAGACCCAAACTTTCAAATGTAACTGGTAAAGATGGTGACAACTGACCGAGCTTTCCAGCAACAGTGTTGAGGAAGGTTGTTGAAGTTTATACATGAAAATGGAGCAGTGTTGTAGATATGGAGGTTGTGCAGGCTTTCTCCCAGCCCAAAGAGGCTGGTTTGGAGTCTGCTCATTGTTTGGAGTTATCTTCTGGAGGCAGATGTGTTAACATTAGATGTTCTTTCGTTATTTGCCCTTACAATTATTGTAGCAAATTATCAAAGAACTGTGAAGATTAATGTTTGGGTTCCCAATGAGTGACCACTCAGGACAAAAATACTGTCAGGCACTTGTTAACCCAAGTATAAATTTTGCTCCTTCACACTGTGTGCTTTTATCCAGGATTTTCTCAAATGCTCCTGGAAGAAGAGTAAATATCCTCAGTTTAGGTTTGGAGGTGACAAAGTAGGGGTATAGAAAATCAAGCTGCCATTCTCATATATGCAAAGTCACTCGCTGAAATCACTTGCAGAATCAAGTATTAGTGTCTGAGCGTGACCTTAAATGGCTTTTTGCTCAGGAAGTTTGTGACAGAGTTGGAAGCAGAATGAATTTAGGCTGACTCTGCTTTAACCAGAAGACTCTCTCCCTCCAAATCTGTAAGTGGAATAATGTATAGAGTTCATTTTAGGTATGGAAGTAAGGGCAAATTAATGTAACTGTATTCATCATTAAATAAAAGACTGGACACATATGCACTTATATTTGAAGATGTTTTTCTAGTTTGACATATGTGAATGTCCAAACACTTTAATTTTGTTAAACTCGATGCCTGTAGCAGTAGCATAAGTGTTTTTTTGGAAGTCTTTCCCCCAGGGATGGTCAGCAGTGCTTGTCTGTGATGATCAGCCTTTGCTGCTACAGGCCAGGCATTCTGCTGCTTTAGGACAGAATAGAATTAGCTTTTTGGATAACAGCTTTCTGAGATGGCAAGGCAGGTTTTAGTGGTCTCAGAGGATAAAGAGTGTGATATAAACATCCAGATTATCTTGGAATATCACATGCAGTGTGTTTGTGCTGTGTGTAGTAGGCAAACAGTTGCATGGTTACTGCTTACATTTGCAGTAAAAAAATTTATTCCTGATTAATGATGCTTATCTTTGTGCTAGACACCTGCCAAATGATTTATAGCCACGCATGTGATCTGCAATTGCTGCCCTTTTTTTTTTTGGTTACTATTTAAGGTGTTTGAGACTATTCTAATTGCATCATGTATTTTAAATGGAGAGTGCTGCCCAGGTGTCCCTGTCAGCATTCCCATCTCACACCAGAAAGTAGGTCAGATTTGCCTGTGACAGGGAAGGTCACAGCTCCCAGTGAAGTCAGGGGGAACTGAACTGATGTATGACAAGGCTGAAATCATGTCTCAGCTTTGAATCAGTTTAAGTTGATCTTTTTCTAAATTCAGTGTTAGATACTTTGTAAATCCATGTTGGAGCAGAGCCAGGCTGGACTTTCCTAAGCCACAGAAATGATGGAGAAGGACTGGAGAAACCTCTTGTCCTGTGGAAACTTGGAGAAAGAGCACCTTGCCCCTTCTCTACCAGTGCAGTAGCTGTGAGTGAAGAGTCCAAATTGGACCATCAGCCTTCCATCTTTCAGTGTTGGGTGCTTTTGAGGACTCTAATGTGTCCTGGACTAGCACAGTGCCTTCCTTTGGGAATACCTTTCTCTGAGTGCTCAGCAGTGGCTGGAAAATGGGAAAAGTTTCCCAGAGGGTTTTTCCCTTCCCTGACTAAACAGGTATTATACTGGGATTTGGCTGGTGGATATTCCATTGACATTGAAAATGAAATTAAATTTTGAACACTTCACAAATAAGATATATGTCAGCTATAGGCATATTTATTTATAACATTTTGACACCAGAATGCCATGTTTTCAGCAGAAATAGAGGTTTCTAAAATGTCTACTTTTCAAAACTATAGTTTTATTCAATCCTGTCATTAAGAGAATTAGCAGTGGCTTAGAAAATGTAAATGCATTTTTATGATCATTAGAAAACTTGCACATAACTTTTTCACAACTGCGTGCGTATTCCCAGCTGTTACAGCTGATGTGTGTTAACTGTGTTTTTCTGAACAAGGTTCCATACAAACTAAACAAAATGACAAGGAGTCTTGTGACTAATCTTTCAAATATCAAGAAAAACACCTCATTTTTTAATTTCATGAAAATACACTAGAGCAGACTATTAACTGGCCAAGCCTGTATTATAAAGGATATTGAATAAATCCAGATAATCAGTTTTGGAAAAGAGAGAGATTTTTTAATACTAAAACAAAAATCTTGAACACATTTAGTAAATAATTCTTCCCTGTGAGGTTGGTGAGGCCCTGGCACAGGTTGCCCAGAGAAGCTGTGGCTGCCCCATCCCTGGAAGCGTTCAAGGCCAGGTTGGACGGGACAACCTGGTCTAGTGGAAGGTGTCCCTGCCCATGGCAGGGGCGTTGGAATGAGATGTTCATTAGGATCCCTTCCAACTCAAACCATTCTGTGATTCTGTGGTATTTAAGCAATTGCATGAATTTAATCATCAGCAGTCTCGGTGAAGTCAATTCCTAAAATGTAAGTTTAAATATTTTTTCTCCGTTTTCCTTTGTATTTGCCAGTTTACAGCTAGCCATGCTGACACATTTGGGAGCTGAGATACAGTGTAACTAAATTTGATGTGAAGTGTTGGTGGCCTTCATAATGTAATTTATTCATGTTTCTGTAGATAGCATATGTTGCCTGTGCAATAATTTTTTATCGTATCAGGACAGAACAGCTACTGTTCCAAATTGTGCTACACAAACCCAGATATACAGACAAATTTTTATTGTGCTTTGCTGGGGTGTAAATCAGTGGACTGTGTTGAGCTCTGCTGGGGTGGGGGAGATTACAATCAGTGTCATGGTGTCTAATTTATTTCTGGTTTTCCTGACTTAATGTAATCTCTGCTCTTGCTCCGTGGGGAGCAGCAGCCAGTTATCTTTGTAGTCCTGCCCAAAGAACGACCGTATGTGAAACCCCTTGTTTTGGGCAGGAGGCAGCTCCTCCCAGGGATGTGCTGCTGTTCGCTGACCCTTTGAATGCTGAGATGAAGGCAGTGCATTAGGAAGGCAGCTGATGAGCACTACTGGTGCTTCATTAAAAATCTCAGCATCTTTATCAGCTCTTATCTGAGTTTCCTTGGATTCACTCGTTCCATGCCCCTGCCTGTTTAAGTTGTGTTGTTTCAGTGGCATTTTTTGGACCTGGGGAGCCGCCCTGCAAGTCAGATGAGTGTTGTCTGTGCAGGGCTGGGCAGGGCGGAGCTGGCTCCCCTCCACAACTTAAATCTGAGCAGCTGAATAATTTCTCTCCTCGCTTTGTGTTTCTGTGTGTGCACAGTGTTGGAGCCAGAGTCACTGATTCCTTCTCTTTCCTTTGGCAGGAAGTCGGTGACTCTGTTTTCCGACCGTCGTAGATGGTGACTGCGATGCTGAAGGCACTGGGCGAGTTGCTCCTCCTCAGCTCTTCTGTGTGAGGTGAGCAGCTGTCTAGATGGGCAAAAACCCCCTTAATTGGTGGGTGTCTGAGGGCCTTTCTTCCCCCCATCCCAGGACTTCCCTGCTGCACTGGATTTCTGAAGGATGCTCAAGATTTCTTGTGCTTCTTATGAGGCCACTTGTGGTCTGTGTTACACTGCCTGGGTGTTGGGACTCGGTGGGTTGCACTGGGAATGAAATGTGATTTCTGAATAAAATTAACCCAGAACACATGAGAAAAGCATAAGTTTGGTCTCTTGCCCACATTACTGCATTTGGACAGCTTGGTGGGTTTTCAGGTCTTACATGAGATGCTGTTCATCTGGAACACAAGAATGAGCTAAACCAGATAACAGATCCTACATTGTATCTGCCACTGCAGTTAGTCAATATCTGATTAAACACAATTGCATGAATTTATCATGATAGAAACTGTTTCAAAGTAATCTGAATACAGCTTGAAATTAAAAGCTTTACTGTATATTCAGTATGTACAATTTTCAGATTTATCTTCAGTTTCTTATCAAGAACGATGCTGTGTATTATGTACTATGACAATGTTGCTTTTCATAAGGTTAGGAATGTAATGGAATTTTCTGGACTAAACTTGTAAAAACTAATAATTATTTTAATGAAAATTACCAAGATTATGCCAATGAAGGCAAATCTTGAAGGCAGGTGTTATCTCTATCCTTATGCAAGCACGGATGTGACATTTTTACCTATAACAGTAAGGTTAATCACTAATAAATAGAACTATGTTGAGAATTTAAGCATAGTATAAATACAAAAGCTATTACATCAGAAAAATGAATATGTAAATTTACATCAAAAACTTTTTCATGGGGAAGTACCATGAACATTTTTTGAGACTTCCAAATTGTTCCTTCCTGAATGTGGACGAGTCGAAAATATCTTGAAATTCACATAGAATCTGTCAAAATTAGTGTCTGGTTTGGTCATCTTCTGGGATGAGAGAAACAGGGATTTGTATTACCAGACTGAACTAGAATTGTTAAGATTTTATTTTGTTGTATGCCTTTTTAGTCTCTCATTTGGAGCTTTTCTGTGGTGTATAAACAATGTGGATGTTTGCTGAAGCAGGCATTTAGAAGTTGGTCTCCTGCTTTGTGTGGGAGACCAAGAGAGACATTCCTCCTTGCTTCCAGCACCACACAGTGATTATTTTAATGAATTGTGTGGTGTAAAACCACTGCAGCAGCAGAACTTGATCCATTCCTGTCTCATTCACAATGTGCCTCTGGTATTCGTCTGAAGTGTTGGAGAGCTTAATTAAAATCCATTAGTCAGAGAGACCTCTCTGGAGTAACTGGTTGCTGATCTGGAGCTCAAAGATCAGGGACTTGAATGAGAGTCCCAAATTCCTTAGAAATGCCTACATAGTGTCTAGTTTTCCCTTTCAAGGTGGTTCATCATCTGCTAAAAAGCAACCCCTGCTTCCCTGCTTTCCCTGCTGCCTTTCTGATGTTGCTCTGTCCCATGTTTACACAGAGCTAAAACAATTCCAGGTCTGTCATTTTGGTTGTCAGGGATCTGAAATGTAGGCCATGGGGTCTGTATTGGGAGCTGAATTTTGCACCTGGAATCCATTCTCACTTTGGTTTATGCTGCCTATATCATGGTAAAGTTAAACAGAGAAAAGGAACATACCACATGCTGCTCCTGGATCCCTTGCCATTTATTTGCACTGGTAGATTTCTTCTTAAGAACCTGCTAAAAGCATTTACAGTGGCTCTGTAGGATGGGTCTGCAGGTCATCTGGGAGCTGGCTCTTCCTCTCTCTTCCCCCCCTTCTTTTTTTCCTCTCTCTCTCTCTCTCCAAGCGAAGCACCTGTACCAGACTGTCCTCATCAAACCTGGCACACAGGGACTGTGAAATGCACAGTGGCCACCAGGTTACCCTTAGGCTGAGCCTGTTGCCTTGGTGTTTTAAATATTTTAGCAAGCTTTCTCTTTTTTTTTTTTTTTGTTAATTCTAGGACCAAAGAAGACAAGAGACTGAATTATCTGAATTATGCTTCTACAACAGAACTGGGTTTCTCCTCATTGGGCATGGCAGAGCCTGGGGAAGCCCTTCCTTTTGTTTGTTTTCTTAATGTTACAAACAGCTGATCTGGAAGCCAGGAGAGGTCATCAATTTGTCTGGAAAACAGGTAGGATAAAGATATATTCTCTTATCTACTAGATAATTCTTGTGTTTCAGGATTGAGTGATTGCCTGTTTTTCATTCTGTTTTAGCTCAATAATAAATTAAAAAGGCCTGATAATTTCTTCTGTTCTGATTTTTATTATAACTGACGAATAGAGGAGTTCAATCTCTATTGTAGGTTAGTAATCTTCATGCATGTTGCAGTTAAGCACCAGAGTGACTCCAGAGTATAATTCTGGACTCCTTAATACTTTTAATCCAAGAGTAAAATATTTACTGGATCCTGATATCATCATCCTAATGTTGCTTCCTTCAAAATATTTAATAATTTTCTTTTCATTTTTGAATGCAAAGGGCACACTTTCAGGATGTACTGAGCCAGAAGTCCATGCTCTGGTTGACCTGTTTGTAATTTCCTTGCTACATTTAGTGAATTATTTCTGTTCCTTGGTCAGGTTGGATACATGCAGGGTTTGAATATGCAAAACCAGGTGTGCACAAGGCTTAGAAACATGTGAAGGTACATTGATAGACTCAGTGACAGGGAGGTAATGGGTAGGAGATGGTGTGATACAGCTGCACAAACCCAAACGTGATGCATTGGATGCTTATTTTGTAGCACAACACACAACAACAGAGAATGTTCAGTGGGATGGAAAAATTGTCGAATTGGGAAATGTTTACTTAAAGTACTTAATCAAAAATACCCAACTGAACCAGAGGTTTCAGTGCCCAGGATCCCTTTGAGGTTTGGCCTTCTGTGACTGAGCGAGAGAGCGATTAAATTTGATGGAAAAATAATTTCTTTCCTTTTTTTTTTGGGGAAGGTTCTTTGGTATTTTGGTTATTTGATTTTTAATTATAGTTCTGTGGAAGGCAATAGACTGAATGAACTGAATAATGAAGCAATTGTTCCAGGAGGGCTCCTGTCCTTCTGGTGGGATCAACACCAGCTTCTTGCCTGGCTGCTGGGATGGGAGGCTGAGTGCTGGGGAAGTGCAATATGACACTATATTTCCAAAGACTCTTTTTTTTGCAATGTCTAACATATGAAATGAAGAGGAAATAAACACCAACTGTCTTTCCCCAATTCACTGTTATTTACCTGATTTTTGAACAAGCTTTGAAAGGTAGAGTTGTTTTCTTAAGACAAATTAGAGCCTTCGTTGCTGTCTGTCTTCAGTTCTGAGGTGTGTTGTGCCATCAGTCTTTAGGGCTGTACATTTGAAGTCATAAGAATTTAATTTGACTTGATGATTCCAGCTGACAATAAGGAGTTATTGATGCTTCAAAGGCATCTGAGGCAGATTTGTTTAGACCTAAGAGAAGGTGGTGCCCAGGTGTGTGTGGACGTGGGCACCATGCTCTGAAAGCCCCACGATGAGCTTGTTGTAAAAGTCTGTCTTCCAGATGCAGAAGAAAATTGTCAGCTCCTGTGACTCCCACAGTGAATTAAAAATATCTGAGCCCTCAAGAGTCACTTTGAAAACCACAAATCCTAAGCGTGTTTTGATGTCCTTTCTCTGCTTATGTAGTGACAAGAGGTGGAAAACAACTTTGAGTGAAATGTTTTCCAAATGAAAATCACTTGTGAGCTTCAGCCAAATTCATTGTCCTATTGGGAAAAAAAAAAGAATTTTTTTCTCCAGTATTTGTAAACATTTCTTTCTTTTTCTTTTTTCACTGGAGTATTTTGTTGGAAGTATGATAAAAGTTACATCTAAAGCCCAACTGTTTAGTTCTAGGTTGAAACAAATAGTATGTTCACCCAAACCACTTGGTTTTGCTAAGAAACAGTATTTGAGAAGCCCCTTTTTTCTCTGCAGTACTAGTGAAGCATCAGCATTTCTAAATTTTCTAAAAGATTACAGGGAAGAAAGTTCTAAAAATTTTGGGAAGAGAGGGATGGTAAGTTGAGTGGAACAGGTGGATCTGAAGAGGTTGAAGGGTTAACATAACCTGTCGTGGCAGGATATTAATAATAAAATAACTTCAGGATGTAGATTGTGGAGACTTTGGCACAGTGAAGTCTGTGGTTTGTATAATAATAATGATACTTATAAAAAAATCATCCCATAGTTTGAGGATTTTTGTCCCCAATGCAACATAAGAAAAATTAAATAAAAACACAGCACAGATAACCTAAAATTAAAAACTTTTAATGTCAGAACTGAGCAGATCCATTCTGATAGAAAGACCTGCAGCTGTTGTCTTTTTTTTTTTTTTTTTATAAATGAAACAACCTGATGAGAAATGAGCAATCCTTAATGGAAAAGTGGATGATCTGTTCTGTTTTTAAATCTTGAATTGACTGCTGAAAGCATGGCGAGTTACTTACCTGCTGGGGAGAAATCCAACTCCTTATTGAAATGTCATGCTTTATAATTAAATAAGATTATGCTACTGAAAGCTCTGACTTTATGAAAATGAATTTATATGTACTAAAATGAATTTTCCTAGCACATGGAAGTCCAGGGAGGCATCCTTAATATAGATGGGGCTTAAAAAAAACAAAACAGAAAAGAAAAAAAAAAGAATCATATCAGCACTGCAGTTTATAACACAGACTTTTTTCAATTAAGTCCTTGATTTTATCTAATGAAGATTTGCACATTTTCAAGCTGGGCTTGATGGTCTTGGTGTAGGTGAAAGCAACAGTATTGAAATCACTACATCTACAAAAAACCCAGGCTCTGTAATTCTAAAATGTAAGAACTCATCAGTGTGAGGTAAATGACACGTGCTCCTCCCTGTCACTTGCGTGTTCCTTATTTGTGGCCTGTTTTAAAACCCTTTATTTTGAGCTTCTGGCATTTAGAAGTTACACATTGATGTCCAAATATGTGTACGCTGTATCTTTTGGTTTCAAGATGTTTCTTGTCAGATGCTCATTTGGTGACCACTAAACACGAAAGCAATAATTATATCAATTAAATTACTCAGCAACCTCAAAGAGCTGAACAATTTTCTCACTCTTGCTAAGTTTGATTGGATCTAAATTCTCGTAAATTAATAGTATTTAATGCAATTTCCATTTAGCAATTTGCATATTTCCCCGTGTTGATTTTCTTCAACACTTGAGTGGTCCTAAAAGCTCCTGGAATCTCTGCAATGCCAATATTTCTGTGTTTTAGTGACGGCAATTCAGGCTTTTAAAACTGTGTGTGGAATGTTGACACACACATGAATCCACAACAGAATTCCAGTTGCTTTATTTTTTGATGAAGCTCTGAGATTTAGTTCTAAAGTCAAAATTAAGTGTAAAATATGTGCAACACAGGAAATATTTTGTGTGCTTTACTGGAGAGGGGCTGATAATTAGGATTGCAAAATGCTGAGGTGTCTCTTCCCAGAGACACTTGCTGTTGCTCGTGGGTTTGTTGCCATCTCCCCATCACTGCTGGTGTCTTCACCTCCTTCATAAACGGTACTTCAGTAATGGTGCATGTGCTGTTTCCCCCAAAACACTGAGAGATTGAAAAGGATAAGGGGTATTCCCCACAAAGATGGCTCTCAGAGCTAAAGCAATGATGCGGCTTTATTTTTTAATAAGCGGAACATTATAAAAATGTTTCTTGTAGGGTGAAATTGTTCTGATTTTTAGGAAAAATCAGTTCTTTAATCATGGTAAAAATACTAACATGGAAATAATACTCTATCTATTATGGAAGGGAAAAAGGGGATTGTTAGAAGATGTGTCCTAGGGAGTTCTCCATCTGTAATTCTCTACCAAAAATGAGTCAGGATGGTGATTTAGCCCAGCAGGGACGTGCTCCCTGATATGAGTGGAAGAGCACTGAAAGTGAGGTATCAGACTGGGAAATGGGTTTGTAATGATTCCGATCACAGTAGAGAGATTTTTACCTGAGGAAGAAACCATTAAACCTGTGGAGTTCGTGGGCTTGGGGGAGCCAGGTGTGTGAGCCATAAGTGCTCTTGCCCCAGGTGAACACAGGAAAACTTCAGTTCGGAGTCACTACCCGTATTTGAAAGTTGTCCTTAAAATAGGGTGAGCAAATGGGTTTTGATCATTAGTCTTTCTTCAGAAACAATCCATAATGGAAAAGGTACGAAATGAACTTTCCAGAGAACCACTTCTAACGTGGAGGAACCTTTGAACTGCCCATGAGGGTGGGCGAGGCAGCCGCGGCTACGATGAAAAAGGGTCTTTTGTTCTCTGTTCTCAGATAATGCTGCCATAAAGTGCCCTTTCTCAAGATCGTAGTTTCAGGAAGGTCAAGTGCTGGTTTGGAAGTGCCTTTGACCTTACGTATTAAAAGACAGGTTTTTACCTGCGTACGCTAAATGTTAAAAGGAGTCCAGGTCTTCAAAGGACAGCAGAGCTCAAACCTGCTGAAAGAAGATTCAAAAATAGCTCTGCAACAAGTGAAGTTTTTCGAGAAGCTCAACAAAGTGAAGAGTGATGATCTGTCCTAGATTAAGTGATTTTTCTATTTGATAGGACAACACCTCGTGAATGAGGCACCGGTGGCTTTTTAGCGATCTTTGTGTGGCATCTGGGAGGTTTATGGTATTTCTCACTCATGATTCCAAACTTCTAATGATGAAAAGTTGTTCTAAAATGATAAGCCTTCTTATTTTTACCTTGAACTTTAATAATGACCAGTTTATACCTCTGTTCTTGAGCCAGACTACTCTTTTATTTAAGTAACACTTCTTTTGGTCATTGCTGCTAATGTATTTACTCATCAAGGGTACCAAGCTTCTGGACCTCTATGAGTAAACATATTCTCTTTGAATGAAATCTTTCCTTAGCATCGCTCCTCAGAATTATATAAAATCTCAATGAAGATTTCACCTACTGATATTTTACAATTGTAGTTAGAAGTGTCTGGCTTAAAATATCTCTGAATCATTTTTTAAAAATATTTTGTAATGAACAGTTTCATTTGAAGCAGGTTAGTTGTTTTTAATGTGTTGGTATAGTTTCATTATTAAAAAAGTGACTTAAATAAAAAAGTAGTACTTTAGTTCTAAATTTGTCTAAAATATTTATGAAAAATATTTTATGGGAAAATATAAATTACACTTTTATTTCTATGAAACTTTAAAAAACCCCAATAATATTTGAATATTCAGAGAAAGTTTTTTGCAAAATTTCATTAGCAGCAAAATTTATATGCTGGTTGATATAAGTCACTGATATTTGAGAAGCTTTAAGGGTGATCTCAAAGCTAATTTCATGTTTCCTCAGACAGAAGTGCAGCTGTTTGAGATGGATAAACATTTGGTTTTCTCCCTTCATTTTCCTTACCTTTTCCTATCCACATTTTCTCCTTCCTGTTCCACAGACCTGTAAATTCTGTTACATAATGTTCTGCTGCTGCACCTCACCTGCATTATTCCAGTTCTGATGTGGTGTCCTCATGTGGTCTTATTTTCTCAACAGCTGAATCCAACTTGTCTTGGGGTTGTAGAGATGCACTCGTTGCCTTAATTTACACCCCTTTGCAGTGGTTGTACAATTTATGTTTAGGTGGGTGAGACATTTCAAAGTTGGTGGAGACCTTGTGTCTTCAGGCAGTAGATACTGGTGTGTTTGTCAGAGAACCAGATAAACATACACCATAAGAGCTCCATCTCTCTCCTGGAGAACCTTTCTTATGCTGGAAGATCATTTTCCAGCCTGGTCTTTCCTCCAGGTGCTCGAGGTCTTGTTGGGATGGACAAATGCCACAGCAGCCCATAGCACACCCACAGGGGTCCTGTCCTTATCCCACCCGGCTCAAAGATCTGTGTACGGGCCATGGCTGAGGGACCTGCCCTGTGGCACAGAGAATGCCATTGAAATTATTCCTGGAGGAGTTTGGGAAGTGTAATTAGTGATGCAGAAGTGCCTAAACTGATGCTGTTTTTCCTTGTCTGTAAACTCAGTGTTTCCAAGTTGTTCCCTTATTAGCTCTGGTTTCCTGTAGGGACCTGTCGGCACCGGTGGAAGGTTCTTGGTGGCACTGCTTAAAGAAAGGATCACTGGCTTCTGTATATTTTCCTAGCAAAACACACTCCAGCGTAGAGTATGAGACCAATTAAAAAGTTAAGCAAAGGAGGAACTGAAAGAACACTGAAATTAAGTTCCAAAATTTACACTTTACGTTCTTGGAATACGAGTTCCTCGGTGGAGAGGAGCGCTGAGCCGCAGCACGGCTGTGGGCTGGTGCCTTGCTGTGTTCAGATGGGAGCTTTTACAGCATGTTCCTGGTAATTTTGTTATTGTTGGGCTTCCAAAACTATTTCAACAGTTCTTTTACACAAAGGCTACCCGCTTTAACAAACATCTTTGTCTAACCAACATCAGATGTTCAGTAGGTGGTGGTTTAAACTAGATTACACAAGAGATTCACACTAATCTTTTAATGTCCCTCTTCCCCTCCTGAGAATAATAGTTTTTGAGAATAAGGTGCTTTTTTCTGTGTTTTGTTGGTATTGGGAAAAGTATGTTAGGCTTCTTATCCTTTTCTTTCCTCAATAGTTACTATGGGAACAGAGCTGGGGGGTCACAGGGGAAAATCTGCAAAAGTGGTTTCTTTTAAATTGTTCATTTTAAAAAATAAAAAGATAGCTTATTATTGTTGGAATTGTGGTACTTTTCATTCAACTTCATTGGATTGTATTGTCGTACATATTTCAGACACAAAAGAAGCACAGTGAGTGGCAAGAAAAACAGATGGGGATGTTTTTGTAGTTTTTCCTTGGGGTTAATATTTTTTTAATTGAATGCAGCTGTTGGAAAGATTTCTGTTGTTACGTATAGGTGGAGCATTAAAAATGGATGATCACATTTTCAGCCTGTTTTAGCAGAGTACTAGATTTAATTATTTTGCTGCCCCTGTTCAGAAGCCTGCAGGGTTTTTTTTCTTAATAATTATATCTTAAGTTAGAGTAAGAGTTTTACTTGGCCTCTTAGTTGAATGAGTTCAGTATATGGGGATAATCACCTTCTCATTCAACTCTTGTGTAGAGCACAATTATTATGGATGAAAATACACAAAATTGTATTAGAAGTCCCCAAGATGCCTATTGTTGTGCTCACTATGCAAGTAATGCTGCTGATTCTTTCTGCTGCTGCTGCTGACTCTTCGTGAGGTTTGGGTTGTCTGCCTTCTGATACCCTTATTCCCTAGATTTATTTTTTCCCCCCTCTGTCATTTATGAGAATAGTCCTGCTGTCTTCAACTTATTCTTTGTATTCTTTCTTAGTTTCAGAAAATATGAATGTCAAAAGCCAGGAAAATGAATTAGAGAAGTTAGAAGGGATAGGGGATATTTCATGGTAATCCAGATGATTGCAGTAGTGTCGATATGGTTTATTTTAATCACTTTCAGCTAGTGGATAGATATGATGAAATTGCTACTTAATATAGTAGTTTTGAATGTAGGATCTTCAGTTTGCCTGGGGAATTCCTGCTGAGATCAGTACGAGTGTGGTGTGTGAGTCCAGAGGCACTGTCTGGTCCTTACTCTTGATGCCACTGGTGTCCACCACCACTTCTGCAGTTCCTTCTTCCAGAGACCTTTTAAAGTTTGTGGTTAAATGTGTCTCCATGTCGTACTTGCTTATAATAGTGATTGAGGATTATAGAGCTAGGTTTGGAAAAGCGTGTTAAAACTTCATTACAGCACTTCTATAGTGGTTCTGTGTGCTGGGGGATGAGTTGTAGACAGTTGCTCAAGTAGGTCCAGCTTTTGTGTGGCGTGTCCTGGAAGGCTGGCCATGAAAAATCACTTTTCAAATGAGAACTTAATAAAAACTTTCCTGCTCTGAACGCTAAGCCCTGCTCCCCGTGCGATTAGTGGTTTCATTTCTTTCTCAGCAGTTGGGTAATGATTATGGCTCCAGATGCTGCAGGAGTGATAAAGAGAGTGATTAATTTCACTTGAAAGGGCATATGTTCAAAGAGGAGCCAGCCCAGCGCCTCGGAGGCGGAGCTGAGTGTGTGCCTTGGTACCCAGCGGATCCCGGGGAAAGGACCGTACACCTCCCTTATTTCCCCTAAACCAATATATTTGCTGCCTGGTTTTTGTGTATTCCCCCCACCCCACCCCCCCTTACTGTATTCCACAGGATCTGTTTTAAAGGCTCTTTGTGGCTCTGTAAAGCAGTGCTGTCAGGCTTTCAGCAGAAGGCGTTGAGAAGGGGCTGATGCCACCAGCACAGAACTCTGAGAACAAACTCAGAGTTGTGTTTATACCCTGTACAGAATTAAGTGGTAATGAGAGGTTCATATTCCCTGGATTAGTCAACAGCAGCTTTCAAAGTCTTCCTACGCATCATTTGCAATAATAGTTCACGCTGGATGACTCTGAAAAATTCTGACATTCAAGGCATTATATTTTCAATATGCTTAAAAAATTAAATGTGTAAGGGAGGTACTTCTCTAAGTTTTTATCAGGATTTTATTGACCTCTTGAATAGGTCAATAGAAGTATGAAATATGGCTGGGGGTGCCAGCCACGAGGTTAAACCCAGGGTGAGGGGTTATCTGGTGTTTATTGTTTTATCTGAAATTTTTCACTGATTGGTGTTTTATTCTATCACCCCTGAGATCCAAAGACCTTCAAATATCAATAGTTTAAAAATATGTGAAGCATGTTTTAATTCTCTACAGTATGACATTTATAATCATAACTTCCATGGCTTTGAAGCTGCTGAAGGGAAAACTAACTTCAATAATTGTGACACCTTCAACATCTTTTGACCCATTAGTTAAATTGATTTGTGTTACCCAGTTGCTTTTAAACAAAATTAGCTCTGCTGGTTAGAGCGTGGTGCTGATAACACCAAGGTTGTGGGTTTGATCCCTGTTCAGGCCATTTATGTAAGAGTTGGACACGATGATCCTTGTGGGTCCCTTCCCACTCAGACTATTCTGTGATTCTGTGAAATAAGCACTTTTCTTCTAGTTATTGAAGATCTTCACAGTAGAGACACTGGATATAGAAAAAAGTATTTCTAACTTTTAATTTTCTATGCATTTAATAAATGCATAGAAATAAACGTCTATTAGCTGCAGAGTTTTGAAGCAGCTGCCTGGAATTAGAATTTTTACAGACAAAGATTAAAAGGAAGCTTTAATGATAAAACACCGGGAACTTTTCAGAAGTTCTGTTATTAAATATAGTGCACATAAGGTAGCACTCATGTTTTTATTGTCATTCCCATAATATTCTTGGTTGCATTAATAAAGTAATGCTGTGTTCAAGGGAAGTAGAAATGAATTTCAGTAGATTGTTCACAGCTCTGTGTGTTAAATGTGTTCGGTGGATCACTGAAATGCGTAACTTATCTAAGAATTCAATATTTTCAGTTAAACTAATTCAGTACATTTATTTTTCAACCGGCATTAAATATTTTATAACCCCAGTATAATTGTACCTTGATTTAAAACATTGTTAATGTGAGAATTTGTGATTCTGCAGATTTGAAGTCGTGTCTGTGTTTAACAGGCGGCCGACGTGGATTCGTTTTGAAGTTGTAGGAATCCAATAATGAGGGTTTATCCACACTTTAGCTGTTATTGATCTCACTTTACTCTTAAGGAAATATCAATCCTCTATCTTCTTCACTCCTCTGCAAAATGCAAAGAAGATCTTACTTTAAGGATTGTCCCCAAACAATTTCAAACTTGAAAAAGTGTGCAAAACCACCTTCCCAAAACCCCAAGTACATCCTTGTATGCACAGCATTGGGAAAGTTGTCCGTGTGTCTGAGTGTTACATATGTTGCTCAGATGTTGGGGGGGGATGTTTAAGCATTAATTTTTGCCTGTGTTTTATGTTAACTGTGTATAATTATTGTGTTGCCATCTAGCCAAGGATGCTGGTGTGGTGGCATAAATAGAAACAGAGCTGCATTGTTTCGAAGAGACTGGAGATGGATCAAGTGAGAGACAGGGAAGTCAGAGTAAATGATGACAGTAATGTTATTGTGCCCTAAGGGTCTTGCAAAGTACGGTACTTAAAACCCAATTTTTTGCTTTGTAGATAAGTGAGCGTGTCTCGGTTAAATCAATATGTGTGTGCAATAGATGATAAAATTTGGTATTACATACCTTCTTTGATATTTTTCATACTTACTGCTTTAAAGGTAACATTATATTTATTTTCAGAACACTCTAAAGTACTTTATGCTTTTTGTTATGAGCTTTCCAACATGTTGCTTGGTTTAGTAATGGGAGCTCAGGCAGCCCAAAATTGTCACTCTCATGTTGGGTATTTACTGATGGTTAATTGACTGCTGACCTTTGCCAGGACTCTCTTCAAAGAGCAGGGAGTGACACCAGGGGATAACAAATCAAAGAAATTGAAAAGCAGGTGAGAAAAGGTAATTCTATGCAGTTACATTTAAATTTTGAAGGCTGTTTTTTTTTGGATAAAAACAAAGGTTAAAACCAAACAACACCCCATAGATATTTTAATGTACTCCAATACAAAAATGGGAAACTTTTACTTACTCATCTTCTTCACTGTGATTTACTTGTCCTTGACTGATATTTTTTTTTTAATGGATGAGCTAGCTTTCAAAGTCCTCAAAATGATTTAATTATTACAGCACACAGGGCCCCAAATCAGATTTAAGTTTTTTTGATAGAGTTTATGGAATAAACCAGCGAACAGATGCAGAGGATGGAAAGCTGCTGGTACTCAAATCAACTAGATGATTCTGCAGGCAGAAGATTCCCCGTAGACCTTAACTGAAAGGTCAGGAGGTAACCTTAGTATGTGCCATTTAATCCAATGTCATTGGGATAAATATATTGTAACTGTGTGTCTGCAGTGTATCAGGAACTGTAGAACTGGTAAACTCGCAATGTTCTGAGTGTATTGCCAAATAAAGCTATGCAGCATTCAATAAAGCAATTACATGAAAAGCATTACAGTCAACTTCAATTCCAATACTAGCAGCATAATCAATCATTTTCAATCCAAGGGATGGTCTAATCGCTTTTTGTTGCTGCTTTGAAAGGTTACATTACTCAGTTATCTTGCAGCCGAGCAAAACCTTTTCATGTTTGCTTCATGTAGGATTTTATAAATGTTCTTTCTTTTAATCTCAGCGCTTTGGTGCTGGGTTTAGTGAGAGTTAAAAAAATTCCCTAACCTTATTCTGACAACTTTTTGCAGTTCTTAAACATTCTTGGAGTAGAAGACCTAATTGTTGTGAGCAACAAACACGTGATTTTTTTCAATCTGTTTATCTCTGTAAAATCTCCTTTTTGTTCTTTGTGCTTTGTTCTTTGTTGCCACTTTTCTTTGTGGTGGAATAATTATCCTCCATAAGTCATCTCATTTGGCTTCATCTGGTGCTTGTTCCTGTGCAGTTCAGGGACTTGCCTTCCCTTGGCACAATTCCTGCAGTGAGTCTGACCATCTCACAGAGTTTGTTCCTCAGTCTCAGTCCTGTGACCAGCAGTGGTTGCTCTGCTCTGCTTTGCTCTCAGCTCATGGGCTGTTAGAGATCACTGCTGGTGGGTGTTAATTGGTACCACCTAGGAAACACTATTGAATTCCTTCCTCAGTCAGGTAATTTGGGAAGCAGTTAAGGGCAATTGTGTTATCACCATTAGGACAATGCTAGTGTGTTGGAACTTTAATGAAAAGACAGATGTGAGAGAGTGGAAAAAAGATGGGAATAAAGATGGGAAAAAAGATGATTTCCATCAAGCTTTCCTCCTACTTCACCTCTTAAGAATAACAGGCCGTTGAGTTACAAAGTGACAGGTGATTCAACTTCTTTTCTGTAAGTTTTATAGGGCCTGATCTTTTTTTTTCCCCCAGAAGCCTAGATACTTTGTGAAAGATCCTTGTTTTCAGGTCTTTTGGAACCAGTTCTAGCCAGTACTTTACTTGTGGACAGTGCTATTTAGACAATATTAACTACAATGCAAAAGATTAGCTTTGAAGCAAAAGGATATCTCCTTTTCTTAGATACAAACCTGGCCAATATTTCCTTGAATTACTGTGTCCTGGAGGCTGCCTGTCAGCCCATAAATTTGCTTCTTCCCTAAACCTGTAGAATTAGCATATTTTGCATGAATGACAACTACAAGGTCTGTAGCATTTTAGTTGTTTTCCCATTTAAATAGCAACTGAAGCAGCTGGGAAATTTTAGTTTAAGAATAAATTATCAGAGATTTGCTTCTTTTTATGTCCTTGGTATTGGCAAAGCTGTCTATCTGGTAATGTATTGCTGATGGATTTTTCATTTATTTATTTATTAAATCCTAACAGTTTCTTCATGTCCAGCCCGAATATCCACGATAGTGCCAGTGGTTCCAGCTATCCCATGGACACATATATGTGTTCTGGCCTGCTTATCTTTGGGTAGCTGTTAACACTCCATACATCTGAATGAATGTCTGTTGTGTTGTTTTTTATTATTTTTAGTCTTTGTCAACATAAATCTGTTCTTCTGTTGCCTCTGTGCACTGACAGCTGCACGGAGGTGGCACAGGATGTCACAGGAATCTGCTGATTGTTAATGTCATGTTTTTTTTTTTTTTTTTTTTTTTTTTTTTTTTTTTTTTTTTTTTTTGTTAAACTAGGCTGGTAAATGCCATATGTAAAATTTCATAGCTTTCTCATAAAACCCTTTTAGTATCTTTCTGGGCACTCTCATGATAAACTTTCCCTTAAGCATACAGAGAAATTAAATGTGAGAACCTGCGGCCAAAAGAAGTTGCTCCAAGGCAATGATTCACAAGGATGAAGAATCAATAAGAGTTTCATTAAGGAAGGAAGGAAAGTTTAGACGGGCTCTTTACTTTGCTTTCCTGTGGGAAGTAGGGGGAAAACCATTTTATTCAGCTTTATTCTTAGAAATAGGAGTCATAATGTGGATGTGGGTATTTTGAAGCAGTGCTGTAAGTGGAATTATCCTCGGGAGAAGCTGCCTTGGCTGATAACTTGGAACTTGTTCAGTTGGGTGTATTTATTCGAAAGGTTTCAGTGTGGACTTGTAGAACTGCTGCCAAAGGGAGCCATATCCTCCCCTGGACAGAGGTTTCCATCTGTATCCCCACTCCTCAGTGGCTCGGGTTGGATGAGGATGCTGGATGAGTCGATTTGAAGCTTTTGAAGGAAATTGTATTTTCCCCCCTGTATTTAGAAGGATTTTCTGTTGAATCAGCAGTGTGAGAAGTGACCTGCCCTGCAGCAGATGCGAGGGTGATCAGTGGGAAGGCAGGAGGGTGCTGTGGGTGGGTTGGAGCGGGGGGATGACTCCAGCCCGTGTGTGGGAGGTGGATGAGTGTGCACATCAGCTCCGACACAGACACCCACTCGGGCTGTGCGTAGGAGCTCCTCTCCTTCCTTCTCTAGGGAATATTGTGTTTGGGAAAGATGGACTTCTATAGCAACCTTATTTCCCTGTCATAACTCTCCATCTCTTTTTTTTTTTTTTTTAGTTCTGCTGTTAAAACTTGGTGATGACACATGTTAACAGTCTCTCAGTGACATTCGGCAGTTGTACATCTGTTTGTTTTCATTAAACACTGTTTTTTGAAAAGTTTAAGCAGTGATCCGATTAAAACACACTTAGGATGGAAAACCTGGCAGAGCTTCTCGCAGCCAAGAGCAAATTTGTTTCTTCGATCTTGTTTAAAAAAACCCAGGAATGCTGGCAGGGTTGGATAGTAAATATGAGCTGTACATCTTGTTCAGTGGGCTTTTTTTGGATGCCTTGTGTGAACTGAACGAGTGAGTAAGTGAAGCACACGTGACTGGGGGCTCTGACAGGGTTGTGGTGATGGATTAAATCAGATGAGTGAAGCTGCTGCCACCCCTGACCATCTGCCCCACTCTTTGTTGTGCATCCCAGAACAGCAATATTTGGTCTGTTCGTGAATCAGCTTTCATAAAGCAGTTTTTAGCCTGGAATATTAAAGTAGGCTGAACTTGGGCTGGTTTGCTTTAACATGCTTCTCCTGAATGGTTTTAGGGGAGCTTTCAGGCTGCCCCAGCTGTCTGTAAAGGCATGCTGCTTCCTGCTCTGCTGCTCTGTGTAAGTGCAAGTGGGCACATTTATGTGGTTACTCTGCTCTGTGCTGTGGATAATGGTGTTCACAGCCCTGAGCGTCCCTGTGCCGGCATGGCCCATCCTGAGGGTCAGCACAAAGGCTGCTCTCAGCCTAAGGTTTCTTCTCAGTGTATTTAAAATTGAGATCCTGCTTACCTTTCAAGTCCTGCAGAACCACTGTACCCATTTGTAAATATTTTTATCTTCAGAACAAACTACTATTTTTTACTTAAATATTTGTATGATAACATATGCAGTGATTGCTTAACTTGCCTCTTCATCTGCCGAGCATCTGAACTGTAACTTTGGGAATCTTTCCTTGGTTTTAGAGCAAAGTTGGGTTAAAGTTGTTTAGCTGAAGCAAACGTGGTGCACCACAAACTGAAGCTGGGTTGTGTTAAATGCAATAAACAGTAATAAACAAGTGTATGGGGCTGAAAATCCCATGCCTCCAAGTGCCGTGGGCTGCAGGGCGACCTGTTCACCTTTCCTAGGTTTTGAACACTGGCAAGTGAACAGATTGGATCAGATCTTGTTTCACCATCATCTGTTTCCGCAGCTGAAGCTCCCATATGATCAGTTCCTATAAATTATTTAAGATGCAGAAGCTGTGTAACCAGAGTCTCCAGTAAAGGTTAAGGCTCCATCTGTTCTGCCAACCTCGAGGACTGTGCATTTTGTGGCATCATCTGTGTTGCTGGGTGACATTAGAAGAGTCAGGAACACTCAAACGTGCCCCAAACTGTTGCTTCATATTTGCTGCACAGCAGTGAAGCCCTCACAGCGTTGGTACCGTACACCTGGGATGCTCTTGGCCCAAGTTCATTCACAGTCAGTCCTTGCAGCCAAGTGCACCTTCAGCCCCAGGTTTGGCATCCTCTAACAAAAACTGAAATCACTGTGCACAGCACTGAAAGAAAACATACATGATCTGAGAGGTTCTTGTGCAGTAAGAGGAGAAAACAAAACAATTAAATAGGAAAGAACAAAAAAATTCAGTCTTTTGGGTTACTGTTGTACATTGTCTATCTTGTTTAAAACTGTTCTTTCAATTTAAAATCTTACGACCAATCAGTATTTTAGTGATTCTATTCAGGAATGAGGGTAGCAGTGCTTCTTCTGTAACAAAACCAAATGAAATGATTCCCTGTGTAGGTGATGAGGAGGATAAGAATGGAGTTTTGGAAGTTGAAACTCCTTTTCCAGGTTTCAGTGCTGCCAACCTCTTCCTCTCAAAGAGCCGGAGCTGAGTTTCTGAAAAGCTCCCTGAAAGAGAATTCTGCTTTGTGACATGAAAATTAAATATTGGTGTTGTTTTCTGGTTTCTCTGCAAACCCAAGTACCATATATATTCTCTACATACTGTATTCTGCATATATTAAAAAACCCAGAGAAATGTACGTTCTTAAAAGCTGCATGAATTCGGGTGCAGGCTTAAAGAGTCGCTCCAGCTATCACAGCTGCTTAGATTAAAATTGAGAGAGTAAGAAAGGATAAAGTTGAGTGTGGTAGATGAAGTTTACGAACTTCTAAGGCTTAATTTTCAGGGCTTCGTTTTCTCCCGTTCAGTTTATTGTGACCCATCTCAGAGTTCTCTCTCTTCAGGCTGGCTGATTTCTGTTCGGGTGGAAACCAGGCGGGATCACAGATACAATATCTGTGGGGTAGCTCCTGTGCCATGTTCCTAAACATAATAGTTATGTTCCAGCCTTGCATTCTTCTGATGCGAAACCAAAAGCCCGGCTCCTGTGTTCTACCCTTCCTCCATGAGCAGTCTGAGCAGCCTGAGCAGGCGTGGTGGTGACAGCTGGCTGGGACGGGTGGCGTTACCGCTTGTTAGAGGGAGCGTTAATGGGCTCTGTTCTGGAGAGATTTACAGCTCACAGTTCTGGGTGAGAAGGAGAACAACGGAAGCTAAATAAAGTAGGGTGGTTTTTTTTTTTTCTAATTTGAGAAGTTTTCACGACAGATTTTGTTTGACAGACCTGCGTGGCCTCATCAAAAACTTCTTTTGGGTGTGTGTGCGTGTGACAGTGTGAAAGTGGAATGGTTTAGCCCCCCTTAACTGTCATATATTAGAACTCAACATTTTGCAGCTATTGAAGACAGAGCTGATGTGTTTTTTGGTAGAGAACTCACATGGGCATTTATGGGTGGCAGCAGCACAGGCAACGCAGAGGCTCTGGAGAAACCCTGTTTGTGTTGCCTGTGGGGTGGGCAGGGGGTAGGACCATCCCTGTCCCATTCCCTGGTCTTGGAATATGTTTGGATTGGGCTGTGGTGAGAACCCAGGAGCTGTGCAGCTGTTTTAGGAGATGTTTTGGGTGTGCATTTCCTCTGCCTCCACTGGAGAGTAGCTGAGAGATTCAGCGTGGATCAAAGATTTATCCCAGAGATGAAGAAAGAAATTAAAAGGAGGCAGTTAAATCTCTTTTTATGCTTTTTGACTTCACAGGATTTTTTCGTTCTGTGCCACGACTGTGCTTTTTTTTGAGCTGAACGCTGAAAATATAACAGAACATAAAAGCTCATAAATTTAACAGAAGGCAGAAAGGCCATGGAATGAATAAATACATTTACCTTCCAGGAAATATCTTTTACCAGTCAACTTCTCTCCATTCAGGTCGGGCTCCTCTGTGGATCTTGTTTCCAGGAAGAGATTGCTCCCAAAGGCTTTAGTGGCTTCTTCTGGAGCAGGGTACTGCTAACTAGTGAGGACAGGTGGGCATCCCTCCTAATTTTAGTGCAACCACCTATTTTTTGATACTTTTGAAGAAAGAGAAAGAGTGAGGGTGTCAGAGTGTCCTAGAGCTGCAATCTCTCTTCTCCATTTTGCCCCTGCACTGCAAACCCAGGCCCTGTTTCCTGCCTGCTCGTGTGTGGATCTCCCCTGTGCCTGTGCAGCTTTGCATCCATCAGGAAAAGTGGAAAAAAAAAGGGTGAAATGGAGGTTAGTGGTCGTGTAGGACATACTGTGCCGAGGGCTGTGGCAGAGTGGGAAAAGAAGGATGTTTGTCAGCACGTAACCGTGCTCAGAGTCATCAATAAAAAGGAATGTAATTGTCAACTTTTCTTTTACAATACTTCCCTTTAGATTGTTTTTCCCATTTCTCTAAATTCATAGCTGTGACAGCAAATGCTGTTTTTTGGGGATCAGCCAGCAGAGAGTTAAACTCTGGTGCATGGTGTATAATTTACCTAAGCTTAGCAGAATTGCTAAAAAACAGAATTTACTGCAGAAAGGCAACAATAAAATCTAACATAATGGTGGGAAGCTCACTGGGGCTGTTGTAGCAAGTGTCCTCCTGTGCTGGTTGTTTCCTGTGCTGTTGTGAGTGCCTATCTGCTGGGAGGGGGAAAAACAGTTGAATGAACAGACTGAGAGAGTAGAGAATATCTGTGGTTTAATAGTTCTGTCAGGCCTCTGTTTATTCTAACATGAGGTTTTAACTGAAGAGGTAATAAACTTTTTAATAAAGCTCATCAGCTGCCCAGAACCATAATGGACTTTTATGTATTTTAAGAGTGGTCAGGCTTGCCTAAAGTCAAAATGGCCTTGTTTTGCTCATGCAAAGGTGTTTTGCTCCCTCTAAATCATGGGAAATCCTTTCCTCCCTGGTCAGTTCTCAAACTGATCAGTAATTTCCTTCAAGTGGCTGAATTAGTGATAAAATGTCTGGGAGTAAAAATTTTGTAACACGTATTGTTTCCCGATTTTTCAGATGGACAGGCAGGGAAGGCTGTGGCACCTGCCTGCTGCAGTGAGGAGCTGCTCAAAAAATCTAATATGAATCAAATTGGGATCAAAGCACTTCATTGATTTATTAATGGGACAAAATTAACCATCAGGCACAGAACTGTTCGTTCAAGGCCAGTACCAGCAATGCACCAGATGAGCTGCAGTACAAAAGGCTTAATATAACTTAACAAACACCTTCCTAGAGCTAATCCCCAAAAGTTCCTGGTTATCATCCCAGTCCCTGGTTGTGCAGGGTCTCATCCCACAGACGATGTGGATGCTGTGCCCTGTGAGATCTGTCTCCCCCTGCTCTCTCTCCTCTGCTATAAGAAACAAAACAACCATGCCTTTTAAAATACTTTTGGAGCTGATTCCTTTCTTTATTTCAGAAGTCTCTGTGGAGTTCCCTGGCTGCTGTTTAATCTGGCTGATGGCTCATGATCATCCTCTTTAGTGTGGCCAGTCCTGGATGGGCATATTTGGGGCAGTTTTGGGTGCTCCCACTGCCATACAAAACTCTGGTACGCTGCATCTAGGAGTGGTTCTTGGAACTACTTTGTCTGGAGGTGATATTTAAATTCCAGCTATGGGGTTACAGTCACTTAATGTACTAAGCAGTGTGGTACAACCGTGGCTGCTCCTCTCCCCATTTATCTCTGTACATTCTGCAGCTGCATCCATTTCTGTTATTTGCTAAGTGGCCTTTCCATTTAAAAAGGGATTCAAGAATAGATGAGAAAACACTTGCAGTTTTTGCTGTATTATACCTCACTTTAAGAGCCCAAATACTATTTTCATTTTAACAAAGAAGAAGTACTCACTCATGTCCATAGCTGGCTTCCTCTGGGTAAATAGCCAGTTTGTCTGCAGTAATTTCAGAGTGATTGAGCACTCACATAAAAAATTTTGGTATTTTGTTTGGTTCAATTGGTCTAATCTGACAGGTCTCATCTCCAGTCTCTCACTCAGTTTCAAGCCAAAATATTATTCTGGATATTACTTTATATTTCCAGCATATTAAGTAAACAGTTCATTTCGGTAATGCTGTACTCTGAGTTGTTTCAGAAGGGAAGGAATTATGGTACCAAAACCCTCACAGTATTTTGCCAGTGCTGCACATTGAGCATTGACAAGGCTGTGTGAAATATGACCTCGTCAGAAACGATGGTAGGGAAAAATATGCTTTAAAAAAGCCTTTGGTGTGGGACCGTCTGGGGTTTCCCAACAAGAAATGTGTGTGCCTGGGCTGGAGCGTAGGCAGCAATCTGGGTACAGGTCACAAGTATTTTATATCTGTGTGTTCTGGCCACTGGGGGGTCCTTCATGTACATGGAAAAACTAAAGTGTTCACTTCAGGTCAAGGAATGTATCACTCAGCATCCGGGAGGGATGAGCTGAGGTTGTCTAATGAAGACTTCACAGGACCCACGAGGCAGTTAGTCATGTTGTTGGCATGATTCCTTTGGCTCCTGATATTCTTGAAACCTCACATATTTCTTAGCCTTCATGCTAACTAGCTTTCCTGTCTTTTTCTTTACATTTTGTGTTAAGTTCTAAAGGCTAATCTCTATTAATTATTCTTAATTTTTTAATCATTTTATATTTTGCACGTTTGCATTTCTGTGATCTTTCTTAACAAGCTTGTGCTTCTTTCAGCTTTTTCCTTAAGTGCTTCGCAGTGATCATTTACATCTCTTGTAAAGATTTTCTTCTATTTGATTTGGACTCAAAATTGTTTCAAGCATATAGACATCACCCTTTTAAACAGCAGAGTAAATAGATTTTGAATTGGTAGGCACTTCAGTTCTTTTAATTATAACTTTGCAATTAAGTCAGAACTGCTCATAAAGCATAGGCTACTACTGTGTTGTAGTTTCCTTTCATTCTTTCTGGTGCAAATGCCAGTAAACTGAGGCTCTCCTGGTAAATATCCAACCCCAAAATCTATGGAAGAGATACCTGAAATATTGAATCCAATTACGGTGGTTTTAAAGAAATATTTTACAGGCAATTAACTGTGACTACCAGTAATTTTTTGAAGTGTTATGTTGTTTTGACTGCATACCTAATGATGTTTTAATAGATGTCAACTCTTATGGAAATACAAGAATTAGAGATGAGGGTGGATTTTTCAACAGCACAAAGGATAATTGGGTGTCTGACTCATATCAAAAGTCAATTCGAGTTGAGTGCCGAGCCCTTTTTGTGCCTCCAGATACCATGTACAGAAAGAGAACTAGTTAGTGCTCCCACTGTAAGGCCCAGAAACAGTTATGTGTACATTTAAGATTAATTTCTATTTTGGCTTTTTAGCATTTTTTCAGAGTTAAATGCACCTGAGTTGGCTGAAGTGAGTGACACTTTTGTGTGTGTGGAGTAAGATGTGACTTGTGGGTGTTGGCTGGGGGCGATGGGTACAGAAAGTGCTGCCTAGGTACTTTTAAAATCCTTACTGGGAATGTCAGCTACTCTTGGTAGCTCCTCTCAGCTAACTACAGGCTTTTCAGAGAAGGCTGAACATTTTGATAGCCAGGTGTGTCAAAACTGATCAGCTGCAAAATTGGTATTTGCATATGTTTAATGAAAAATAGTGTTATCTGAACTTTTAAAATTTTTTAAAATAGTGCTGTTTTAATGATTCAGCCAAAGGAACCCTCTGCTGACAGTAAAAGGAAAATCCAGACGTCAAGCCTAAGGCATAAAGCCATTACAGATGACATTCCTTGTTATGATACAGACTGTTTTTTGGACTTCATGATTTTCTTCCTGATGCCTGTCAGAGTTTACTCTGTTGTTCTTTGTCGTCCTTCAGTAATCAAGATCAACATCCAAGCTGGAATCTCATTTGGCCAAGCAGTTAAATAATTTTTCCTCCCTTAAGCTGTATAACCACTTCTTTTTGAGGAAATGCTGGCTCTGATCCAACGCCTGAGTCAGCAGGAATTCGCACTGACTTTGTGTGAGGTCTGCGGAAACAAAATGATGAGCACCACAAATCCAGGCACCACTCCTGATGAATGGTGTCCCAACAGACAGGTTGATTGCTGGGGAAGCATTAATCAGATAAATGCTTCTCGGTAGACTCTTCTTTGGTGTAAGACCAGAAGATGATGTGTGTGAGAGTGAACACGGGTTTCTTACTGACCTTCTGCAAACCTTGGACTCCCCTTTCTTCCAGTGTGTCAAGAGAGCAGGAGCAGTGACCAACCCACAGTCCCCCGAGGCTCCTTTGTCCCCAGCACTGCCCACACTGCCTGCCAGGGGAAATTCTGTAAGAAATGGGTAAATGTAGGGACTTCCTGGTGTCCCTTCTACTCCTGACAGCCTGGAGCTTCAGGAAGCCCTGAGCTGGAGATGGTGCTTGCACCATTTTTGGGGATAATAACCTTCATAGCCCCGATGGACTTTTTGCCATGAGTTTGAAACAATTTTTACCTCTGACATACGAGCATCCTAGAGCAGCAAGGCCCAAAATTTAATTCATCATGATCCTGCTATGGCATATGCTGGAAGCATGTTTGGTTTTGCTACTTGTATCCTTTGGTCTAATAAATCATATTCCTTTTCCTTGCAGTTCTTGCATTCTATCTGAATTATGCCTTGTATTTTTTGTAAGGTTTTAAGATTGCTGCCTATCAGCTAGTGACACAAGGTGAATATTCACTTCCTTTTTTCCTTTCCTCTTGCTAATTCTCACATTGCATCCTGTAGGGAGTATTTGAAATATTTTATCCTGAAAACCTGAAGGATTCAGTGGCGCTGAATATGGGACCCAGAGATGTTTTCTTTTCCCCTTTTGGTCAGTTGGGTTTGCAATTAAAAGTAGCAAAACGAGCTCCAAAATTTGGTTTAATAGGCCTTTAACTGTGTTGCTCCAAATGCCCTGCCATTCTCAGAGCCAGGCAAGCACGGTGGGAGCTCTGCTGCAAGACTTGGAGCTTGGAAATGAAAAGGGGAATCATCTGCCCAGGGAAATGGTTGGGTGCACTGGGAGTGCTGCACAAAGCCCAGGGAAAGATGATATGGACTCCTTAAGGTCTTGGCTGTTACAATCTAAAGCTGGAGTCCTCCAGGTCTGTGTAGGTAGTTTGGAAGCACAGCAATGCTCTTCTTAAATATTAATTGAAACTACTCTAACTTACAACATTGCAATTTTTGTTTCTCCACTCTCTTCTTTGGGGAATCTGTCATATTTTTCCTACATCTCTCAGGTTCTGTCTCTTAGATATGTACTTGGCTACCTACTGCCAAATTACATGTTTAAGAGGTGAAAAGAAAACTTAATATCAACCCTGCCATGGACCTTTTCCCAACCTTGCTGTGTGATGCCCATCTGTTGACCAGACTGATGGAATGAGTGATGAGAGATTCCCTGTGAGATGTGTAAAGCTATTGAAAAATAATTTTTTCCTGTTTCCCTTTATTGTAATAATAAAAAATAGATCATTAAAACTGTTTTATAAACGTGAATGAGCTAGAAAATATTATGACAACGAAAGTTACTGAAGACAGAGAAATGAAATTTTAAGATGAGATTTATCTTCTTACTCTAATTTGTACTCCTGCTGTACTCTAAATGTAATAACCATCAAAATGAAAAATGCAACAGATTGATAATACCATTGAGTTTTAATTAAACCACTGAATTGAAAAGGGCCCAGATGGATAACTGGAAAATGTAGTTATAAGCCTGGTATGAAAAATGCTGGATTGCTAGCGATATGTCTTATAAATAAATGCTATGCCAAAAATAATCTCATTTTTAGAACATCTTCCTAAAATTAATCATTAAAGTTTCTAAAACAGATGGTTTCTAGATTTTATTTAATTTGTCTGCCAAACAGTTACTTCCCTAGATCAGGAGTTGTGCTTTTAACAAATCCCTGTCCGAGGGGTTTGTCCAGTGCTGTGATGTCCCAGGAAACACAGAGGTAGTGCCAAGGAATTTGAAAGTTCCAGTGTATAAAATCATGGCTTAATCTGTTTAAATGTGGAAACTGCATTAATTTGGCACAAAATGCTTAACAGGCAAAATGATTCAACATGAGATATTGTTAAACAGTGCCCAGGTAAAGCTGCATCTTTTACTGTTGAGTTTTTTTGAATTATACTTTAAGTAGAGACTCTCAATCAAGAGGTGGCTCTGTGCTGAGATGTTCCTGGCCTCATGTCTTGGCAGATTATTCCAGGTAATATTTTTTTGTCACTGAACAAGCTGGTGTGTGAGTTCCTGCATGAGTGTGTGTGCACAAGTGAGTACAAAACCCCGTAAGTTTTCACAATTCTATTTCCTGATGGAGTCTTCTGAAGTTATTGTCAAAGGGAATCTTCATCCTCAAGCTGTTTTGTAGATATCTAAAAATAAAAAAGCGCTAGTCAAATTAAATTAGCTGTGATCAAATCCTGAAATTAGCATAGAAAGTCGCACAAATCAATATCTTGTTACCTTCAAAGCTTGTTATCTGTACCTTCTCGTGAATTAATTCTAGAAACTTTATGCTAAATGATGTAAAAATTGATCTAAAGCCGGAAAAAAAATTGGTGATCAATAAATTTCTTCTAGGTGGAGGGAAATTCATTAAATTCTATAGGTATTACATTGCCAGATATTCTTACCGTGCTCTGTTCTAATCACTACATTATTCTTGACTGAGAGCACATTAGCTGTAAAAATTCATGAAATGAGAAACAGAACGTTATAAAGATTTTCTCTGGGTATTGTCTGTAATGAGTTGTGCAGAAGAGTGGAACACACTCTCCTTGCCAGTGAAGATGTGTTATATCTGGTATTGCGTTACACTTAAGCATAGATGACTGTGCCTTTTTATCATTACATAAAGAAATTATTTCCTGAGAAATTTGAAGAAAAATAAAATGTTTGGGGTTATTTTTCTTTTTTTTTCCCCCCCTCCCCCTACGAGGGGGATTTAACTTGCCTTTTCTCTACCTAAATATATTTCTTATAATAAAAAGTCGAGGCAAGAATGATGAGGTTCAGCGTATCATTCAGAGAAGTGGTTGATAAAGTACCTTTTACTTCCTTGGCTTTTCCCGTGGGGATCACCAGTATAATTTTAGCAGGGTGTTAGTGATGATGGAAGAGACACCTCTCTGGGCTGAGTCATCTCTTTCAGCTGCTGCACCCCCTCTGCTTTGGCTGATTTTTAAATTATTTAGTTTCATTTTCTGGCACTGTGGCTGCGGTGTCTGTTCTTTACAGCTGTTCAGACCTGGGACAGAATTCCTCTGCTGATCAGAGGTGCACTGTGGTCCAAATTAAATCATCTTTAGGAAACCCCCTGGCTGGTTTTACAGGACTGATGAGCATGTACCCATGTGTGTGCTCCAAGGAAAACCCTCCCTTCTATTAATTATCATTTTCTTGCCCTGTTTTGCTGGCTGCCAGATGTTTCTCCTGTCACAGTATCTGCCCTCTGGCCTTTCTTTCCCTGTCCTTTTTGGTATTTTTCAATACTTTGGCTTCTGCATGAATGTCACCAGGAGTGAAAAATAGGAGTTGTTGATATTCAAGTAAGTCACTCCCTAGTACTTCAGCTTATTTTGATGATTCAGGAGAGCCTACACATTATGTAAATTGAGTAGCAAATATGAATTCCTATTGACAAGACAGGAAAAGTACAATCTAAGAAAAAAATGTAAAGCTTGTGCTTTACACTGAATAATAAATAATTGAAATGGAGTGAATTGTCAGAAAATACTCATTAATAATTTGTGACTGACGTGTAGCACTATTGTAATAAAGAAAATTTCTGTTCTGCGTATTGTGTGTCAGAGAACAGACACATAAATGTGAAGTTACTATTTAAAGCACATATATTTAAAAAAAACCAATTTGGCACTTTACTCACACATGTGTACTGGTTAACCATGTTATCCCCTTAGAGCAGTTAATGGACAATTATATACAATGGTGTCATATGAACTTTCTCTTCTTCTCCATGTCATATGTTTTTGTTTAAAGGAGAGCAGCAGTGTGGGTTGAAGTTGAGCAGATCTGATTGAGGTTGGATGAAGCCCAGATAACACTTGCTGTTGTCTGTGGCAAATTTTGAGCAGTCACACTTAAATTGTCACAAGAAGTGGGCTTCTTGTGGATCAGGGTTTCTAGTGGATTTGCATCAGCAGAAATGAAGAAGAAAAATTTACATTCTTTATTAATGGAATGAACCTTATAAAGTAAAACACTGCCATCTGTTAGCAGGTCAAAGCCTCCCTGGTCAGGCAGAGGGAGATGCCCAATATGTGCTACAACTGTTGTCTTGGGGAAACCTTCACTAGAATTTACCAAAAGTGCCTTTTGTGACCTAAAGCATCTCAGTATGTAGGGATGGAAAGCTGTGCAGTTACGTATTTCACAATATTTGTGCTGCCTTTATTCCATAAAGCAAACAAAATTTGTGCTAAAGTGCAGTGTTTTTAAGGATATTTGGTTAAAATCTAGTTTTGTAGTAGCACAGTCTCACAAATGTATTTTTAAATGGCTCAGCAGTTGTTTTGTGCAGCTGTGTGAGAAAGAAGGCAGGCTGCAAAATCCAGTCTGTCAGCATTTCACCCCTCCAGACCTCGATAGCCCTGCCTGCCAGTGAAATGGTTTCCAAGAGTAGACTTGAGGTGCCAGCCTTAGTCTGCCTCACATCACTCCTGTAACTTCAAATTAATCATGTGTTCAGTTTCCCAATGATTCAAGTGCTGAAATATTGATATTATATACGCAGTATGCAAAAATTGCAAATGAATTATTAAGCTGAACCTTTAGACTCCTCCTCATCGGAAACTAAAGTCTGTGATGAGTGAATTATTTTTACCAAGGCCACAGTTGTATGTTGTATGTTGTAGCCTGAGCCAAAAGATTGACAAGATGTATTAAACCCCCACCTAATTACCCTGTAATTCAAACAGTGTTAGGGAAAGTATTTTCATATTAAGACTCTCTTACAGTGTTTACTCATCCCAGTGCAGGTTCACCAATGCACCAGCGTGCCCTTGCCCTTGTTAAATTGTGCAAACATGGCTTTGAAGTACATTTTTAGGGGATGAAGGTTGTTAGAGCTTGACAATTTAAATGATGTTTACTGACTCACTGCCATTTGTGTTATACATCCATATATTACAGGGAAAAATATTTTTTTAAGCATATTTTGTGAACTTTCTTCTTACTGTGGGAGCCCATCACCCCTCCTGCCATGCTGGGGTGGGTGCTGGGATGTTTTGGGTCTGCTTTTCCTCACTGCTGTAACATGTGATTTGGGAGGTCGATGTTATTCCCAGCTTCTTTAGTTGAGAGGAATGAGGGAGAGAGGACCTCTGTGTATCTTCCCAGCCCTGATACCAGCACGCCTCTGAATTTACTCATGCTATACTCTTTCAGCTGGTGGAGTAATCTGGAGTTAATGGGTTTTTGACTTTCAGGAGAGTAGTGTGTGCTTCTGTGAACTAGTCAGGTGTTTTAATACAAATATTACCGTGTTACAAGCGCTTGTAAAATTGTTTTATCACGAGTGCGAGAAAGTGATGGAGACAGTTACAGCAGGATGCACCTGCTGGGGTGCAGTTTCTTTTGATATAACCTGTAGTTCAGTAATTTTGCAAGAATTTAATAATGGAAGCACATGCTATCATTTCTATCTCTGTTCCCATGACATTTAAGCCCAGGAAATAAAGGCAGGAATTTAGCCCTCCATACTTCAGAGGTGTATGAACAGACTGTGGAACCACTGCTCAACGAGTATGAGTTGCCTTTAGGAGCAGTAAAATAACTGTGAACCTCTTGAGCCTCATTATACTGTCTCACCTGTGATCTTCCAAAGCTATTGCTGTTTGTTAGTTCATTTGTAAAGCAGGTGTCCTGTCTGAAATTTCCTCGACAACCCACCTAGTCAAAGATAAGATCAAATACAAAATAGCTGTACGGTGAAGTACAGGAAACTTTAAAATACAGTGAAATTTACTGATGAAAGTGGTGGTAGGTTGAATAAAAAGCAGTTGATGAAAAGCAACATGTTATCTCTGATATATATAAGGGAACGAGATTAAAAAATGGTAGCTTGTAAAATAGACTAAAGAGGGCTTTTTCTGCATTGTGAGGAACAGCTGGGCTTTGCACGCTTCAGGGCTCCTAATCATCTTACTCGGAGCTTTAGATCAAGGGAATAGCTATTGGAGAAATCCAGCTCCATAATGTCAATGCCCTAAAGCCTTCCCCATTTTGAGATGAGCTTATCCCACAATGTAGACCTTGTTCCAGGTGTGAGACTGATGGTGAAACCTTCAAAACCCACCAGGTCTGCACATGGAGCGAGGAGCTGCCCCAGGAGTTCTGGTTGGAGGATCTCCAACCAGAGAGTGAGGAACTCCAACCAGGAGTTCTGGTTGGAGGATCAGGGCAGTCCTGTATCAGCAGGAGATTATTTTTACTTAAGCTGTACAGCTGGTTTAAGCTTCTGTAAACTCTTGCTGCATGGAAGGGCTTGTGCTCACAGAAGTGTGGTGGCAAATATGTGATGCAGTGGCCAGGGTATGGAAGATCCTAGATGTTCTTCCTTGGGGAAGAATGTTCTGGGGAGGTCCCAGATGATTGGAAGTTGGAGAATGTCACGTCAATCCACAAAAAGGGCCGGAAGGAGGACCCGGGAAACTACAGGCCTGTCAGCCTGACCTCAGTGCCTGGCAAGGTTATGGAGCAGATCATCCTAAGTGCAATCACACAGCACCTACAGGATGGACAAGGGATCAGACCCAGCCAGCACAGGTTTAGGAGAGGCAGGTCCTGTCTGACCAACCTGATCTTTTATGATCAGGTGGACCCGCCTGGCGGATGAGGGGAAGGCTGTGGATGTGTCGACCTGGACTTCAGCAAAGCCTTTGACACCATCTCCCACAGCATACTCCTGAGAAAGCTGGCAGCCCACGGCTTGGACAGGGGCACCCTGTGCTGGGTTAGGAACTGGCTGGAGGGTGGGCCCAGAGGGTGGTGGGGAACGGAGCTACATCCAGTTGGCAGCTGCTCACTAGTGGTGTCCCCCAGGGATCAGTGTTGGGCCCAGTTCTGTTTAATATCTTTATCAATGATTTAGATGAGGGGATTGAGTCTATCATCAGCAAATTTGCAGATGACACTAAGTTGGGGGAAGTGTCAATCAGCTGGAAGGCAGGAGGGCTCTGCAGGGGGACCTGGATAGGCTGGAGAGTTGGGCTGATTCCAACGGGATGAGGTTCAACAAGGCCAAGTGCCAGGTCCTGCATCCATCCCTGGAGGTTTTTAAGATGAGACTGGATGTGGCATCAGTGCCATGGTCTAGTAACTTTGGTGGTAGTGGATCAAGGGTTGGACTTGATGATCTCAGAGGTCCCTTCCATCCCGACTGATTCTATGATTCTATGATTCTCTTCATGGAAAGAGGAGCTTTGAACTGAGGTGTGTGTTTTTAGTATATTCAGGGCATTTCTTTGGAGGACTGAAGTTCTTTGACATTGCAAAATAATTGCAAAAATACCTCTTTTTAAGAGCAGAGCAATATAGTGAGAGAAAATTATTTGTATTTTATGCAAAGTTTTGATCTGAATGTGATGTGGTAAAGTATTTGTGCTAATTCTCCATCTGTAGCAAACTTTTATAACCAGTGACCCATCTGTTTCAAACTGCTGCTTTGCTTGTGCATTTATAAATTCAGTGCTTTGCATGATGCACTTTGTTAAAGAATGTACCTGACTTACTGTTTTTTTCCCCTCTGCACTGTTATGTTTCGTGGACTGTGCTAATAAATGGCATTTTGTTAGTTTTTGCTGAACATTCAGTTTTTGGGGAAAGAAAGCAAACATGTCTAATAAAAGCAACTGATTGTGCCTCAGCTTGTAGTTGTGACAGAAGTGCTGAACTGCTTGAAGGGAACAGTGTTGGGCCTTGCTGTTAGTGTGAAAAGCCATAATTATGTTTGTTGAATATGAAGTCTGAAGTTCTTAACTCAAAATGCGTTTTTCTTCCACCTAATTTATGAAAACCACATGAAGAATCCTCCTTCCGTCTTCTTTTTGGTTCCCTCCCATCCACATCATCACAGTTTTGCTCCACTTCGTTCCTAAATTGTTCTGGTCTCTCTTGCTTCCCTACACCTTCAGTTAAAACACACAGAAGTTCTTTAACACTGTTTTTATGGGCTCTATTTTTGGCTTTCAGAGCTTTCAAGGAGTCTCCTGCTCTCCAGACAACCTCTTACTCATTTTCATGTTGTCTTCCAGTCACTACAATAATGAAAGATTTAGGAAATGCCTCACCAGCAGCATAAGCCATCAAGTCCAAAGATGTAAACAGATTACAGTTTTACCCACTGTCAGCTTTGCCCGCTCCACCAACATGCTATTTTACACCAGACTTTGGAAATCATTTAGTTGATTGATATGGCAATAAAAGGGCACTTAATAGCAACCAAGATAAAAAGCTTTGCCTAACAGTCTTCGTCGTGTAATAATGATCCTTGCAACGTTCCAGACCTTCTTAAATGATGAAAGTAGAATACATAAAAATGTCTGACAAAGCTCTGTGCACTTTGAAAATTACTTCTAGGATGAGAGGACCAATTAAAAAAAAAGTTCCTGTTTCCTCTTGCGACACCTGTCATTGCAGGAGAATTTGGAACTGAGTGAAATCAGAGGAAAATGAACTTTTGAAAAGCATATCAACCCTCTTTGCAGGTGGAGTTATTCCTGCCGTATACTGTTCAGAAAAGGTTAAACAGCAGTCAAAATATGGCTAAATCTTGTATGATCTCTTGATTTATTATAACTATAAATTTGGTTGAACAACACACCTATTACTTTGCCATAAATATTTTCTAGGATTTTCTGTCTCAGATGAGATGCAAATTGGCTCTGCATTAATTCTGGTAGGAATTTCATTCCCCATAGTCAAGAGTAAATTTTTGTCCTTAAGGAATTTGTTCCCTTGGTAGGGAAAGGACAACACCTCATACCTCTGTTCTTCAGTGGAATGGGAGAGTAGGAGACCTTGGCTCATGCTGACTTCCACAAAGCCAGTGAGAAGCTTCTCTCGGTGTTCCTGAGTTTATAGCAATGGCTCGGAGGAAACCAGGAGTGTGCACAGTGGAAAAGGGGAAGCATATTCCTGCTGGGAAGCATGCTGTGTACTTTTTTGAGCTCTGGATAGTGGATATAGAAACGTGAAAGGTGTGGTGGTTAAGTTTATGTTGGGGCAGGCAGGGAGGTCTTTGCCATTTCAGGCAGTCAGCTGCAGCCGTGTCCATGTGGGGCCTCCTTCCCTGGGCCTCCAGTTAAAATGAGGTATTTGTTACTCTGTACTGAGATGCACTTCATGGTGAAGAGCAGGGAATGAGTTAGGAGTTGCTGTGCATGTCTTAGGAACACACTATAGGGTGTGCAAAGGTATTGAATGCAGGGCTTAAGGGATTATGTGTAGGAAGGAGAAAAGAATCAATTTAAGATGTCGAGTCAAGGGTTTTGCTATGCTGGTGCACCCAGTTATCTCTGCTGGTATAATATTTCTTGCAAGATTGGGACAGAAAGTTAGAAACAGTTGAATTTTCGTGTACTTTTTTTTGAGGGACAAAGAGAGGCTGAGAATAGCACTGCTGGGGCAGAACTGTGGATGAAGTCTGTGCTGTTTCATTAGAACCTTAATAGTTGGTGTGAATGGAGAGCGGAGAGATTGCAGAGCTGAAAATCCCATTTGAAACTCAGATTCAAGGTTCTTTGATAGCTGGGTTTCTGCTCAGAAAGCTATTCACAATGGAAGGAATGTGCATGCTTTGCCTTTTTAACCTGATTTACCATCTTGTATTGAATTAAGTCTTTTTCTGTCTATCCTTGTGAACCTTCCCACCATTTCAGCATCTACTTCTTAGGGATAGCTAGAGACTTAAAAACATTTCAGGTAATTAGTGGGATATGCCTCCTGAAAGGAAGGATTTCCAAGCTAAATACCTGCAAAATATTTTTTGAAAAGTGACTTAAACGTACAGATTCCTACTGAAACAGCTGGAAAATTTAAGACTGTGCAGAAGGATGAGCTTTAACCTTGCCTGTGTCTGTATAGCTGAAAGAGGAGCTTCTCTGGGGGGAAGGTCCACATGTGGCCATGACCTGAGTGCTCCCAGTTTTCTGCTAGAGAAGCTGATTGCTCTCCACTAATGGTGGAGGGCTCTTCCCTTGAGGGCTCTTTGTGACCAGTCAGTGCATGTTCACACCCATCCCATCCTCTCAGCAGTAGTGTTTTGTTCTTACAGAAGCATCACAGATACCTGTTATAGGCTTATCTATATGTCCAGACACCTAGTCACCAAAAATCAGTTATGTGTGATTCTTCCTCCATGTGTGCCTGCAGCCTCATGTAAGCCAGATCACCAAAAATAAGTAAAATTTCAGGGCTATAGTAGGTTGCAAATTCACAAATATCTATGTAAGACATTTAAATATAATATTTTACCCTTTGAAAATACTAGCTCATTTTGGTTTCTCCACTAGCCACTAATACAAGGTGATAAGTGATTTCCATTTCATAGGGAACACATTATATGCCCAAATGTGGGCTTGAAAAAACTCTTCCCTTTGAACTTACATTTGTAGAATTGAGTATCAAACCACAGGGAAAATGCCTGAGGTGTTAGTGTCTAATTGACATTGAGTCATACTGCTGGCATGGAATTTTCTTTTCCTTTTTTTATCATAAAAATACAGAACAAATATATCTCAGCATTCCGGTGACTTTCACAGGCATTGACTCTGTACAGTGTTCCAGTTTGGGATAAAATAGTATCATGGTTTGGAACTGGTACCAGTTATTTAAAAAAAAAAAAAGAAAAAGTACCTTATCTGCCCTTGAAGTGTCTGCTGTACAGAATTGCCTGAGACTTGAAGTCTGAAAGCAAGTGTGTATCCTGTTCCTAGATCTTTTCATATGTATTACACACACACACACACATGTATTTAGCTAACTTATTAGTGCTGAAATGTTTAATGAATGAGCAGCATTATAATTGTTGCAGTTCATAATTGGCAAGTGTGATTAACACCACCACAGTGGTTAATCCAGATGCTGTTTCCAGTGCCCGGGTTCGATGGGCGTGTGAGCTATTGCAGATAAATTGACAAGCACGGGCAGTGCTGATTTATTAGAGGAAGTATTTTTTTTTTAAAGTATTTGAAATCAATAGGTATTCTTCATCTTGCAGACAGCAGTAAATTACTGTTCTGTGAAGCTGAGGTGCCCAGACTTGGGTGGCCAGTGGGGCTGGAGAGTTTAAGCATCACTGCCTTGGGCTAAGAGGTCTTGATCCAAGATGCCTCTAGTGCTCTTTTCAGAGAGTAGAAATAAAATCAGCAAAGGTATAATTTATAAAGAAGTGGTTCCCCATTCTTCTCTACCTGTCCGTGCTACCCCTCAATGAACTGAACGGTTCAAACTCCTGTTCCATGAGGATACTGAGTGCTGCTGGATGTGTAGAACAACCAGGGAAAAAAAAGCCTCGGTAATTTGTGAATTAGCACTGGAAACGGGAAATTATTGCCATTTCAGTTCTTAAGTTGTCACTGGAAAACAGGATTAGAGGAGGAAGGATTTCTCTAAGCCTCCGGAGAAAAGCTATTGCAGTGGAATATTGACCCAGGAGAAATGCCTGGATTCTGTGCTGTTCAGCATACTTAGGAAGATAGTTCAGTGCCAGTCACAACTGGCTGTTGATATTTCTCTTATGTGATTCATAGGAGCAATCAGAGGAAGCTGATTTATGTTGAAGCCAGGTTTTTTCCACCCTACCTCTGTGTGCCTGATTCCCATGAAGTTGTCCTGGCTCCAGGTACCTGCTGGTGCAGAGCCTTCCCCGGTGTCGATATCCCAGCAGAAGGAGCTGCTTTCCAGGATTGGTGTTGGTGTCTGGAGAAAGGTTAATCACATGGATAACGCTGGCTGGTATTTCCCTGATCTGCCTTTTATTCCTCTACAGGCTATTTTCTTAGGTCTATCTTTGGTAAAAAAATGTAAGATCTCTTTTTTAGTATCTTCTTGAGAACAGTTTTTTTGGTTTTTTTTTTTTTAGCATAGTTTCTTTCCAGTTTTTTAATGGCATATCAGATACTGGGTCTCATTCAGCAGAACTACAAAATACTTAAATAGCATGATGTAAGGAATAGTGCAATGTTGTCTATATTGTTTGGAAACAGTTGTGAATACAGCCACCCAGTGTAGACCGACTGGCTAAATAATATTTCTCAAAATTCAACATTTTTTAGAGCACTACAAGTGGAATTTGGAACAGGCTGTAATATTATCTGGGTTAAGTGCAACATGTTAAATCAAAAGGCTCTCTTAAGGGGGAGCAAATGGGGCTAAACCAGTGGCAGTGATGAGATGTTCTCACAATGATTACTTGGGTTCTCAGGGGAAACTGTGGGGAAACTGTGAAATGGAAATAAATCACATTCTGGCACCCATCAGCATGCTATGTATTGCTTTTCTTAAGCAGGTCTTGGGGTAAGGAGCATACTAAAACCTGAAAGGCTCTTGTCTGGGCAGAGGAAGAAAAGGAACACCTTTAGGATGACAATAGAGAGAGAATGACAGAATGGGAAAGAGAATAATTTGTTTTGCCAGTGCCGAGGTGGAGGTATTCTAAAAATGTATAAAAGAACAGGATTAGCTGTATGAACATAGAATCCATTCATAGAAACTTCTTATTGTTTTTACCCTCCAATCTCCATGTTAATACTTTTGGGTGAAAGAATAAATAATTATTTGTGTTGTGGAGAAATGGTTTTTAGACTCATTTTAATGGGAAGTGTCACAGTGTTGTGGAAGAGAAAGAATTAGAGGTGTTGTGTTAACAGGGTTGGGAAGCAGAGGCAATAGCCCAGAGAGCTATTTTAAGAGTGAGTGTCATCCAGGAGGAGAAAAGGGCTGCATAATCCCTTCCCCAAAGAGGTGAATACAAAGGATCACAAAGATCATCTCATTCTGCCACTTTTAACACATCCTGATTGTTTTAACTCAGGTATGCACAAAGAAGTATTGAAAAATGCATGCAGTTTGTTTTAATTGTATCATTTGGAATAATTGTGGCTGATAAGTAGGCTCCCTTTTGTTATAAGCTGTCATCACTTTCACCAATAAAAATTACTTCGTATTGCTCCCCTGGGATTTTAATTGCATTAAGAAATGATTGGCCCTAATAAACTTCTACAGTCTGTGATAATTATAATCAAATAAGATATCCATATAAAAGCATAAAATTATGCTGAAGCAAATGCAATCTTGATCATTAATTAGTGAGCTATCAGAGGCATTGCAGATGGCAGTCATTTGGTGCTTTTTAGAATGAAGCCTGACCATCACAGCCCCAACTGTGTGTAGTAAATTTATTTTTCAGTTATTCTTGCATCAGTAAACACCTCTGAATGTGTGTATATACGTATCCTGTGTGCTACATGTATGTTCTCAGTTGCTTTTCAGATGTGAAAGTATCCTCAGTAAGGGTGTTTGTTTTGTTTTAATAAGACTGTGACACTGTACAGTACTTTATTGAACAGAGAAATGGATAAGGTAAAATATAGAGCAGCAGTTCACAAGTGTGTTATGGCAATGGAATAAGTTTGGCTGAAGTGGTATCTTTAGAAAGTGCTGAATGTTTTGAGTTTTGTGAATAGGAGGAGTTGGTGTTTGGTGTTTGGAGATTGTGCCATGTTTGAGTGTCAATATAGAGAAATGAGATTTCTTCCCTGTGAGAGTGGTGAGGCCCTGGCACAGGTTGCCCAGATAAGCTGTGGCTGCCCCATCCTTGGAAGTGTTCAAGGGCAGGCTGGATGGAGCTCTGAGCAACTTTGTCTAGTGGAAGGCATGTCTGCCCATGGCAGAGGGGTTGGATGAGATAGTCTTCAAAGTCTATTCCAACCCAAACTATTCTAGGATTGTATGAAATGAGTCAATGAGGAGCGAAAGGAAAATGCAGTGGACTCTGGCAGACAGCAGGGAAGTCAAAGCAACTCTCCAGCTCAGTGTTGGGCCACTGTGTTTGGTGTCTTGGGCGGCCTCCTCGTAGGACCAGGAGGGAGAATTGACTCTGCAGCTCTGGACACCTTGGTACCAACCCAGGTTCTTCCATCGTGGAAATTTTTGGAATGAAGTGCAAGTTTAAAAGCACAATATGCTTCCTACTTCTGCAGTCCTTGGAGAAACACTGGACCTACAAAAACCAAAGTGTTAACAGGGACAGGTGGGCTCATCTGTCAAACTCCGGTGAGATGCTGCCATCAAAACTGTCGTGAGCACGGCTTTGTTTAGAAAGAATGCCAGTCAGAACTAAAGATCAGGAGCATCATTACACCAAATTATCTTAATCTTATGATAGATGACTCTCTTGTGTGTGGTATCAAGATAGAATGTGGCATTTTTGTCTTACAGCAAGTTCCCCTCTAGATACATGGGCATCACAGCTATCTTTCAGTTGTAGGAAGACTTTGATTCCTAAATCCTATAAAGTGGATTTAGGTCCCGGTTTCCCCTTTATTGATTAAAAAGTTAAATTTAATTGCTTACGCAGTGTTTTTTTTCCATTTTACACGTTTTATCAGTGAAATACAGGCCGGCATCTTTGACTTCAAACAGTTCCATTTACATAATCAGCACATTTACCATTTTCCCTCACAGTTTATGTATTGGTTGAGCTTGCCTGCCTGCCATGTGATGTGACCACAACGGCCAACCACTCCTTAGAGATAATTTACATTATTATTGTGATATGGATTAGGCATCAGTTGGAAGCGAGTCCGAGTCGATACGGAGTTTTTTCCTGTGACATCTTAAAAGAAATTATTTAACAGTCTGATATCCATTTGGAAATTCAAAGACATGACTAAAAATGCTTCTTGGCAAACTGAGGTTCATGAATGAAACTTAGCAATTAGCTTGACATCCAAAATGTGGGACAGAGATAAGCGAGGAATGGAGCAGGAACGTGGACTCTGGTCAGCTCGAATTGATGCTGGTGTAATGGATCAGAGTTTGGGCCTCTTCTCCTTTGGAAAATGATGCCAAGGGTGCCTCTGTCAAGTGGCTGCTGGTCCTGGCACTCATAACCCCCTGAGAGAAGAACGTGGCTGTTGTAGGGACACATATTTGTAAGTAATGGCCAGTCTTCGCGAGCGAAGATTTGGGAAAGGTCACATATTTAGTGTTCTTGTAAAAGCGTTTTTCTCCTTGAGCTGGCAAACATGTACATAAAAGCAAACTGGAAGAAAATGAATTCTCCTGCCTGCCCAACCAGTTCGTTGTCTGGGGCTTGAATTCCCCGAAGAGAGGAAATATGAATGCTTCTACAGGAAGTAGCAGCTGTTCTTCCTCCTCCCTGGGGCAAAGGATGTGCACGGTGATCAGTAAAACCCCCCTATTTTGTATCACTGTGATTGGCACCTGGTGACTTGTTCTAATGGTCCAGCTGTTGGATGCTGTAATCCCTCTTGGTCTGGTGACATATGCTGTTGTTGCTGCTGTGCTCCATTTATCTATAGACTTGATGCTGAGTTAATATTTTCATGTAGCTTGTATGAGCAGTTTCATTATAATTGCGTGATTTTGGAGTTTTTTTAGGGCGACCATAAAAAGGTGTTTTCAAGCTTCGCCGAAGTTTTAATGGGGAAAATCTGTTTGCCCGTAAATAATGAATGTAAAAAGCCCTACAGAGTTGTTATGGGTGAGTTTATTCACATATGAAACTTGAGAAGGGCTTTAGTGCACCCTTAATCTAAGGAAGAGTTTATAAAATGTTCAGATTAGTTGGTATTTTAAAAAAATTAAGTTAGTTTCCATAATAAGTGTCTTTGACATGCATAGTGTTCTTCAGCTATTACATGTGAAATGAAATAAATTATTTGAAAAGAGTTAACGTCTGTCGCAGTACCCAAGACTCTGAACTTTGCAGTCAGAAAGCTGTAGTGACTTGTTTTTCCAAGGCATTGCAGTCCCTAATAAATGTGAAGAATCTTTTTATGAGGGCTGATGCAAAACATCCTTATTTCTACTTACACAAATGTCTGAGGCTGATTTATTCCTGAGACTCACTATTTGAATATGCTGCATTACAGCAGGCACTTGTGTGTTCCCAGCATTCTGGCTGCTCAGGCTGGACTGTCTTGTTTCACTGCAGTCCTGTCAGGACCTGGGGCTGCAGTGACAGGAATGAAAATACTCAGATCTGTGTGGACTAAGAAGGAGAGTCCATCTCTAATATGAGTCAAAGTGTCATAAGGAAAATTTTTCTCCCCTTATTCTTGGGCAAGGAGGAAGAGATAAGTATATCCAGTTAATTAATGTTAGTGTAGCTGAAACCCTAAGAGGACAATCATTATTAGTCCAGATTTAATCATTACAGAGAAGAAGAGTAATGCAGTTCAAGTTGTTACACACACACAAACCCCACCTTGTACACCTTTCCTGGTGTTAATGTCACCTTGCTCCCATGTGTCCTAAGCTGGGGGTTTTGTTCTGGGGGTGGTGGATTATCAGCATCTGGCGTCTTTTCCCAGGAGGAATCTGATGTTCATGTTGATGGTTTCTTTTTCCTCTCTGTAGGATTCACAAGGGGTTGTTTCTGCCCAGTTTTACACCCTCCTCTTTCTTTATTGGTCCATGTTACTGTGTTAGTTTTTATTTTATCCCCTCAGTCATTTCCGGGTGTCCATTTCCCTGACTGACCACTGGTGAGATTCCAGTAGTGTTGGGGCCTCCAGTGCCAGCCTGCATCCCACCATGTGTCATTCCCTGTTTCTACTCCTCTACACTGTTTGTATTCAGGTGCTGGAGAGGCCACCTGAGGTGATGATGTGCAAGGTGGGTGATGCACGGGTACAGAGGAACTGATCTGGAGGGTGGGAATCAGGAACCTTGACCATGGGGAGTGGTTTGGTCCACAGGATGGTGGAGTTTAAGATCCTGAGGGAGGTGAGGAGGGAATGTGGGTTGGAGCTCCTTCCCTGGTCTTGGGAGCATGGATTTTAATTTCTTCAGGGAACTAGGATCCTGTGGGAAGCTGTCCTGAAGGGCCAAGAAGATACAGGTTTATGTAGAAGTCCATAGGCTATTTTATTCTCTTGTTTTACTGCAAAGTTTGATGGGAGGCTGTCTGGACACATGGTGGGAAGCTTCTGCTTTCCTAGTCCGGTGGACACTGATGGCACATGGAAATGAAAAAGGCTGTGGTGTGGATGTGGTGTGTGATCACACATCCGTCATTATCAGGGCAAGATTCTTTGGGCAGCAACTACTGTAATCAGACAAATTTAGATAAATGGAAACATTGACCGAGTAATCATTAATAATGTATTTTTGCACGTGTAAAAAGGAATGTGGAAAAGCATTTAGTTGCTTAGTTTGCCTGTCAAGATTGTTTCATTGGTTTAAGTTAGAATATGTGGGAGAATGGGAGTATGGTACAGTGAAGTGGTTTGAGAAGAGTGATGGAACACCAGACCTAACTGGACTTTATAAGCAGAAGAACTTACAACAATACAGCCTATATTACCCTATAGTGACTAAGCTCAGAGGTCCTGAAGGTATTCTCCTCTCTTTTATTCTTAAGACAGAAAAGTAGAAACAGTTTAACTTTCACAAGCAGGTTTTAGTGTAAGAAGGGATTTTTAGAAAACACATCCTGGGAACAGTAAATATTGTTTGAAAAAATTTCTTTTTTGTTTTGAAAAGACCTGAAGTCTGTCCAGATTCTTTCTGTTTATGCTTTTTGGAAGCCACTTTCTGTATCTGCAGCAGTATCAAGATTAGATGTAAACTGAATATCTTTCTGCATCATCTGAGAAGGAATACAAGTCAATTAAGGTTAATTTTCAAAGATGATGAATATCTTGACTTTCTAAACTTCAGATAGGAAAGACAGTAAATGTTTTAAACATGTAATGAATATGGATTGCATTTTCTTAGCTCCCTTTTTTTCATTGATTTTTGCTATTTGACCAGTCATTTCTCTTTGTGTATGTAAAATATATGGCTTACTGTTAAAAGGATCTCAAATCAGATTGGCTTTATTTACTTCAGAATATTCTGAGTAAAGTTTATTATGGCAATCATAAGAAAGGAATAGACATTTATAATAGAGGAGTGTTTCCAAGTGGCTTGATTGAATTGAAGAATGCCCAGTGGAATTAAAACTCAATTAAGAGCAGTTACGTCAGTGTCCTTAGAGGGAAAGCCAATTTATCTTATTCCACAGAACTACAAGTCTGGTATTTCTACAGCTGAGTGTTGTCAACCATTGAGGGTGTAGACAGATTTCCTAATGCTGCAGTTGGTGGCTGCTTACACCAACTTTGCTGTGAACTTTGTAGTTCTTTAAACCTGGGGAGAAGACCAGGAGGTGGATTTCCTTCTGGCAGAGGCCAGGTATCCCCCTCCATTTCTCAAGAAAGCTCTTTCTGTAGCAGTTTATTGTTTTCTTGTGGTGATACTGAATCTCCATGTACTGGTTAATGGACCAGCTGGGACATGTTAATGAGCTGGTTTGTATGGAAACAGCTTACTCAAATAAAAGCAGCAAAATTAAAAGCTCTGTGGTTCAGGGTTATTAGCTAAGTGTTTTCATTGCCCTGTTCCCCAAAATCACTCCTCATTCTGTCTGTCTGAACTACTGTCAGGGGTTTTGGAGTAATTAGATTACCAGGTTTCAGTGTTCTGTCCATTTTCTGTCATCATCTACTCTTCCAGAGTATCCACATTCTCCATCATGACGTCCAAGGCACTGGAAGCGTCTCCTGTGGGAAGGGTTAGGAGCTGGCTCCAGTACAGTCATGGCATGTCACATACACTTTTGTTGTGTTGGGCTCAGACTGAGCATCAAAACACTGATTGACTCCAAAATGGGAGCAAAGTGGGATCATCAGAATACAAATATCACATAACATGTATATATATGTCTGTGCATGTGTGTATGAATATATTTGACATCAGTTATGCAAGTTATGCACATTCACACATATATTCTTTTCCTTTTATTAAATAATTTATGATTTTTCTTAATCGGATGTGCCTTAAAAGAGCAAGGAGAAAGGGATATTTATCTTGGCTTGTCTTTTCTCCCATGCAGCCATTGCTGAGCTTGAGCAGGTGTTGGAAGGTTCCTTTGATAGTATCTCCTTTAAGTAACACCCGTCAGGACCTTGGGCTCATCCTCTCCTTTGATTAAACACTGGGGCAGCAGCATCTTCTGTCAGTATTTAGTAAGTTGAGGGATTTCAGATGCTATCATGATGAACCTAAATATGACCTAAATTGAACTGAAAGCAGCTTGAGGCAGGAATGGCTTTTTATCTTCTTGAATCGTGTTTGAAGTTGTGATCGTTCTTTGAGGCATATTTAAATTAATAACCACTGCATTTTCTTGACAATACTGGTAGAGATAATGTGTGATTTCCATTATTCTGGCCTGGTTTTCCATCATTTTGCAGTTACAGTGAGGGTGATAAATGAACATTGCCAAGAAATTATATTTTAAAACATTAGTTTTGCCATGTGGTGACACAGTGGTCCAAAGATGATTAGCAGGGCTGATGTTTAATTTAAAACTATCTAAAAATTTGTACTTGACCTCTTTATATCAAGGTGAACTTGAGGCAGGCTTAGTTTATGCAGGTTTCCCAGGCAGTCATGACATTAGTGTAAGTGCTAGATTTATTTTGCAGGCTAAATGATCATTTTATGTATTCATTAGAACCACTTGGGGATACAAAAGAGAACTCTTTGCAGTTGAATTTTCATGCAAATATCTTTATTTGTAGTGCAAAACATTAGAAAAGATAGGTACTCTTGTGCAAATTGCTAGCACTGTTTATAAATATCTCTGCAATTGAAAGCAGCAGAAGTGCCAGATGTGTAATTACATTAGCACAGATATTCTACAGAAAGCTGCTTCTGTGAAACAGAAACAAGCTTAATGTGAAAATCTTTGCTTTTGAGAGCAAGCATGCTATGCACATCATTAACCTGTTAATTAAATCTATTAAGGGCTGCATTTTCTGAGCCCTTGTTAAATGATTAGTTATGTATAAGAACGTTTTTTTTCTAAAAAACCTTCAGTTGCAAAGTGTGGGCTGACGTTGTGAAAGCAGATGCTTATGTTTGGATGTCAAATTGTGTGCAGCATATGTGCATCTGTAACTGATACTTTTCCATGTCACCATCCTTTTACTTCAAAAAGTCAGAGTATGATGTCTTTTATGGCAACAGTGACCAGATTTCCAAGTTCAAAATTGTTCATCTCTGCTCAGCAAACAGCCCCAGCAGAAAACCTGAATGCTGCCTGCCACATCTCTTAGTGGTTTTTGAAAGAAACATGGGGCTGTGCTTGCCAAGCCATTCTCAGGATAGATATTCTCAGCTGTTTCAACATCTAAAAGGAGGTGGTTTTATCCCTTGTGTTGAAGCTTGTGAAAATACAACTAAAGGTGCACGTCTGTTAGGATTTCAGTGATATCTGAAGACTATTCAGAAATATGTAACCACTATAAATTCAGAATAACGTGAGCAAAACACCTGCCACAAAGGCAGTGAAGATCTACCAGTCTGGTAAGACTGACCTCTGAGTAATTTTAGGGTGCAGTTTGATGTTTGAACTCTTCCATCTTTAAATTACTGGAACTGACGTTCTACTTTCAGCTTTCTTTATTTCAGCAGAGTAAGTACTGAAAAAAGCAACCCAAACCCTGCCCCTTCCCTTGAACGGGCCTGTTCCCACCCCGGAGGGTGGGTTGGCACTGCCCACTGCAGGACTGGCAGTGCTTGGGGTCCAGTGAAGGGACTGACAGAGATTTATTGCCAAACCCAAGGTGTTCTCTTCTCTGTTCATCCTTAGAGCAGTACTAGCTTTTGCTCCACAGAATCTAACACAGCTGGAATAGGAAAAAAAACGAAATTAAAAAGTAAAACTAGTAGGAAATTGCTTTTAATGTTGTAATGCTTTATTGCCCTGGTTCTGGGTTTTGTTGCTCTTGTCTGGTAGGTGGGTTTGAAGAGAAGCACGGCTGCTCTGGATGGGGTGTTGCTGAGTACCATGTCCTGCTCTCCAGCACCTAAATATGTCTTGCTTAAAATAAAATAAAATAAATTCAAAAGCACCATGGGATAATACAACCTCCTCGTAAGATCCCTGGATCTCAGTCTAGCCTGATGTTCAGGTCTTAATTTGACCATATTTTGCTTTCACTTACCTGCATGTGCAGTCGTTTGGAGCGATGCCTGGCAAAATCTGCCTCCAGATGGGATGGAGATTTTTCTTTCTTCACATACTCATGCAGATATGATGTGCTTACTTATATTTTGTAATTCTTGGCACAAGGAACCCAAGATTTTTCTTAACACCTACAAACCTGAATGAGATAATGTGATCACGTTCCCTGAGTGCAAACTGAAGTATTTCAGTTATTCTGTTCTTCTGGACCTCACAGTCAGGAGGCAAAATTCATGATGCGATGGGAGTTTGTTTCAATTAGAACATTAATGTCTTTGTCCTTGCTTTCCTTTTACATTAATTATTTTATTTCCCCTCATCCAAATCGAATTTTTGTGAATTGGATTTAGCTTTTTTTCTTTTTGTTGGTTGGTGTTTTGTTGTTGTTATTGTTGTCTCTTTTTGTTTTGTTTTGTATGTGCTACATGCCTGTCCTTCTTCCCTGAAGTGTAAATCACTTGCATGTTAAAGCCCTTAATCCTGAGTACACTGCCTGGAAATCTAACCTCTTTGGCCCTCTTGGGTTGATGAGCCGCTGCTCCTTCCTCAGCCACTCCTCCTGTCAGCAGCTGGTGCTCCCAGTGTCTGCGAGAGGAGCAGATTGATTTACTGCTGGAGAACACTTGTCAGTCCAAATTTTGGCATTGCTGCTCGTATGGTTTATTCCTCCACAGCTATTTACAAACAATGCACTGAATTACGCTTTTCCAAAACACTTTCCCCCTAGAATATGGAGTAGAGTGTCTAGAGCAAATGGGAATTTAATTATAAATAATTGAAAGGGAGATAATTAAAAATGGACTGTAAATAAAGGGAAAATGCCCAGTAAAAGCAGTTTGTAGAGTTCTACAATAACCTCTGTCCAGTTTTTATAAAATTGATTGTGCACATATTTAAAAATAGTACTTTTCACATGAATTAATTATGCTGTTGCCAGGGAATTGTTATCATAGGTGTTCTCCATCTTTGCAGAAATACTAATTAGCAGCAGTAGGGCACCATGGGACTCCTGCCCATTGTATAGCTCTTCTATAATGCTTATTAAGAATAATGAGTGGCTGGCCCATACGGTTGAGAAGATATTTGTCTAGAAGTACGTGGTGTCTGTATTTTACACATCTGCCTTTTCTGTTCCAAGAGCTTTGGGCAGCCCCACTTCTGCTCCAGAGCAAGGGAGAGAGTCTGCCCCAAGTGGGGCTCGCCAGAGGTGGGGAACCTCCAAGGTAATGGGATATCTCTAGGTGTGGGCACATCAGCTCTGCAGGAGGCCGAGGGGCAGGGAATGCAATTCCACTGTTTAGCCCCAGCCAGACTTAGTGTGCAGCTCTGGGTTCTGATTCCTTTACCATGGCATATTGATTGCTGTAGTAGCTGAAAACGTATGTTGGCTTCTGGGCTGTTGTGAGTTATAAAATATGTAAGCTGGGAATAGTTTGAAGCTGAGCAGAAAGATTATAGTTCTCCCTTAAAATGATGTCTGGAGGGAGATGCACCTATTTCTGTGCTTATGCGCATGGGAAGTAAATTTGGATACTTCAGAAAGGTTTTGCAGGTGTGCAGATTGCTGTATTATTTCACAACATTTTCTCTGAAACAATTTGTTTATTTTGCTATTATTTCAATGAACAAGCATAATTTAAACTTCATGAAAGAGTAGAAAAATTAGAAACTGCAGTTGTCATGGTTTGGAAGAAGCATTGGGCTCTATCTTCAGTGTTTGCCAGGTAATGAATTATTGCAGAACTAAAATAAGAATTCTCTTTGTGTCTTGGAGCTGGAATAGCAAGCAGATGTTGAACCACTGCCAGTGCTGTCCCACCCAGGGCCTGTCTCAGAGCAGCGAACCTTTGACAGCGAGTTTCCTGCTGTGATTCCCTTAGGAGTCCATTAGTGCCAATCTTCTCTGCCCTCACTGAATCTTCACCGTGAGGGTGGGGAGGCCCTGGCACAGGTTGCCCAGAGAAGCTGTGGCTGCCCCATCCCTGGAAGTGTTCCAGGCCGGGTTGGATGGGGCTTGGAGCAACCTGGTTTAGTGGAAGGTGTCCCTGCCCACAGCACAGGCTTGGACTAGGTGGTGTTTCAGGTCCCTTCCAACCCAAACCATTCCATGATTGTCTGATGTTGATATTGTTTGCTGAGGTTTGTTGTGGATGAGGCTCTTTCTTACAGAGCTAAGTGTATCCCAGCTGGACTGTCAGCAGAACATGGACCTGAGTGAAACCTGGGCTTTGCATGCTGGAAAAATATCTTGGAGTGATTGCCTGTGTGAAGGGCAACAGGGGGAAGCCAGAATATGGAAAAACAGAAAAAGCCTTTTGCAAGGCTTGCTGGTGTTAATGCAGAAGGTTTAAGGACCTTCTGAATCTCCCAGTTCCTGGAGGAAAATAAGAAATAACCCCATTCACAAATATCTCAAGTTTCCTTCTGCTTTCTTGCAAATGTCAGCATAGACCTCCTTGACTTCTTACTTGGCTGTGCTTGAAGGGATTTGAGCTTTCCTGTGGGCCTGGGAGAAGGTTTAAGTATAACTAGAGGGGAGGCTGGGGATCAGAAGAAAGTGTTACTGAGATGGGTGTCCAGCAGTGCCCGTGTTTTTCCCCTGGCCCCACTGGTAAACTGATGCTTTGTGTTATAGGAGATGCTGCATAACCTGTGCTGTGTTGATTCTGGGAAATAACAGTTCCTGTTGGGGATTATAAGGCCCAAAGTCAGGGTGGAGTGAATGAAGAAACATTTCTTTTTCTCTTAAGGTGATGTTTACAAACAACTCGTAAAGGCTGTTATGTTTTAGAAGGAATTGGTTTTCATAGCTGTTTGGAATTTTGAAAAGACAAGAGTTTGATTATAGCTATCTATAATCCAGTATCGAGGTGTTTTTAATCTCCTATGCATTACTTATAGTTTACTCATAGTTGTAATCTGCTGATAGACAGATAAATAGACAACATCTATTTATTCTTTTTGTTTCTATAGAATACATAAATCTAGATAGATTATGGACTCCTCTCCCAACACCCACTGCTATCAAGGCAAGAGATCTGTTCTCACAAACCCTCAAAATGTGTTGGATGAGTATTACAGAAATGTTTTGGAATGTGTGGGGTTTTTCTATTTTTTTCTATTTTTTAACTGAGAGTTGAAAGAAAAGAATATTTTTCCCTGGGCTGTCTCCAGGGTGTGGGCACATGATTGAGTAGCTCAGCTAACGCCGTTTACATTAGTGCTTAATATTGGGAAGTCCTGCCTTCCAGTGCCAAGGGGTTAGTAAATCACTGCATTTTCATAAACAGCACTGCTCATTACATTCTGCTGCAGAATGTCTCTCTTGCTGAAGTGTGTCTTGAGTGTTACAGCATGTGGATAATAAGGGAAAAACCTGAAATGTAAAATTGGAACAAACTGCTGCATGGCTTTAAGTCACTAAACTTCACATTTATTGAGATCTAAAATAAGATGAATAACTAAGCTGCTGAATTGCTCATTTGTGTAGGTCATGAAAGTTTAAAAAAGTGCTGCAAGTATTTAAAATTAATCCCAGGAATCAGAGGAACTTTATATGCGCTGTGTGACACACCGCAAATAGAACAATAGTCTTTTGTATAGAATCTTTCACACAGATTATAGTACAAAGTGATTTAATGAATTGCTGTTAATAATAAATAGAAAAATAATTGAGACAGTTAAGTATAGGCAAGGAAAAAAACTGTGTTTTGGCTGAGATGTGGCAGTAGGTGAAGGGCAAGGAGACAGGAGGGAGTGGGCAGTTCTGCCAACTACAGTGACACAACATTACTTTGTAATATAAAATACTGAGACGTATCAGATCTGATGTCCTAGACTCTGTACAGACCTGGTCCCAAAGATTTTAGCCTGCAAAAAAAGATTTGACTGAGATATTTGCCTGAATCTTTTGAGTTATTTTTCTTGGTATAATATTGGATGTCTTTAAATTGTGTTCTTTGAGAATTTGGTTCATAATAAAGAAATGTGTGTCCAAGTCTCATAAAACATGCATAATTCTCATAAAATTACATTAAAATTAGATAAATCTCATTAAAAACTTCTCATAAAGCAACATATTATTCTGAGGAAACATGTTCAGTGGAACTTATTTTTTGCCTTCGTTACTAATAATCAAGATTAATTAGGTGCAGTGCCATCAGGAATAAAGCTCCCTTGTTCTCTGAGTCAGTTGTTAAAGCTGAGTTGGAGCTTTGCGTTTCCCATGACCATGCTCTGGTGGAAGGATCCTGGAATGACATCCAGAGGGGTTATATGATGTTTCAAGCAGAAATATTCCATTAAAGTGGACACTGCAGTGATCTTGTGGAGTTACATCACATCTGGTGGAGTTACTTCTCGGTCAGGGATTAGTGAAGTTGTATGTCTCTGTTAATGATGTATAAGAATTAGAAGGTTCTGTTTAAAAACAAGTTGTTAAGGTCTAGAGCAATTGCTTCTAAGTTGGATACTTAAACTGGAAGAGAAGGTAAAAATGGGTAGAAAATAGGACTATTCCAGTGTTTGTCCATTAATTCATTCAGTGTTCCTTCACTGTTTTATGTATCAAATGTGCACATATCTATTACCTGATATAAATTGCTAACACAGTATTCTATTTTTACTGATTGCTGATCTCATCCTAAGTTTGAAAATCAGTACATAGCATCAGGGACAGAATCACTGTGGAAGATGCTGACTGTTGAATGAATTCCCCAATGATGGAATGGTTAGGATTAAACTAAATGTCACAATAACCAGAGCATAATTAGTCTGGCAAGCCTTATTAAGCAATAACATACTTACTAAGCAGATCTTATTGGGATTCCTCATCTAATTTTGATGTTTAATGGTGTTTCATTTTGTCTGTAAGATGTAATTATTGCCTGTATACCCTGCCTGCCTTATGTGTGTGTGACCTGTGGCAGAGAGCAGATGTCACGGCATCCTTTCACACATAATTATGGTGTAGGTAGGTCTTGCAGGCAGGAAAAGCAGATCAGTGTGCACTGCATCAAATAAACTACAATTGCTGTGTTATTGCATGTTTTGAAAGGGATTAGAGGAGCTGTGTGGGATGATAGTACAGTACTCCTTCTGGCTGATAAAGGATGGCAAACAGAACAATGTGTAGTTTTTCTTTAATAGATTGTCTTGATTTATTAATCCCTTTCATGTCTTTACTTGTAGTGTTATAGATGTTCTGTAAGAAACAGTAGGATGTCTTTGTTCTCAGTTTTCTGTAAACAAAGACACCCCGCTGTCTGTTACAATTTCTGTGCAACCCAAGCAAGTTTTGTTCGACTTCTAATTTTTGGAAATGGAGATTTGGTCGAACTCCTCTTTGGTTTGGTTGACTGATGGATTTATTTGTGCTGTTGCATGTCCCTTGGTACTTTGCAGATCTCGGTGGTATTTATTAGGGAAAAGCTTTTTTTGGCATCCTGTTGGACAAGGCCTCGCTTTCATTTAGATGCTCCTTCACAGAGTAATTCCGGTCGGAAAGAACCACGGGAGGTCGTCTGGTTGAACCTCCTGCACAGAGCAGGCTCAGCATCGAATTCACAGCAGGCTTTGTTCAGTCAGATCTTGAAAACCTCCACTGATGAGATTCTGCTGTCCCTTGGGGCAGCCTCTTCCCAGGGTTATCCTCACAGAGATGAAGTTTTTTCTTACATCCATCTTGCAATCTTCCTGTTTCCGTGTATATCCACAGTCCCTTTCTCCCATCTTTGTCCTGCCTTCAAACACGTTTTGTCCTTTGTCCTGAGTTCAAACACCCATCCAGTATCTGATTAGGTTACAAAAGATAGGAGACAGATGATCTATCCTTTATCTTCATCTTTTTGTACTTTCTACGGACAGATCACTGTGAAATTTATTTCATTTTATTTAGTTTCTGCTTAAATTACCAGTGACCTCCCGTTTGAGATGGGGAGTTGTAAAACATGTTTCTGAAGTTCGGGCTTTTGATGCCTAAATTCCAGTGGGTTTTTAATGTAGCTAATATTATTATTCACATTGTGCTGAGATGTTTCTTTTAATTGACTCAGATTTATTTTGGGAAAAGCGTAAATTTAACATGACCCTTCTAAAAAGAATTAAATTCTAATTACAAAGCAGGCTATTGACTAGGAAGTATTTACATCCTTTTCCTCATTTAACTACTAAACAGGATATCTAACTAAGCAGTGAAAGATTGTGGATAAGTTTACTGCCACGTCCTGAAGAGATCGTCAGGAAGTAAAAAAATCTATAGTAATGGGTTTTTCATCTGATTTTTAACCTTATTTTTCATGCTTCGTTTTTTTTGCTATACCAAGAGCAGGCTCTGTTTTTAGCATGTTTACCAGAGAATAATTGCAAATTGTAATATTTCTAATGACAGTGTAATTACTTACAAGTCCTTGCTTACTTTTTTTTTTTTTTTGGTAATTTTTCATTCTAAATTCACATCTGACATTAAATAATGGCCACTTCTTGCTTCTGACTTCTACTGCTTGTCTCTCTATCCTGTTAATGTGAGGGGTGGTAAATCTGCAGCTGATCCATACTTCATGAGCAGCACCCAGAAATGTATAAAAACTACCAGAGAGACCCGTTCTGTGCAGTAGGGAAAGAGCAGTGATGGGTTTGATGAGTGAGATTTGGCCAGTCCTCTGCTACAGCTGCCTTGTATTACTCCATCTGGGGGTTTAATGCTATTTTTAATACAGTTTTCTATCCTAAGAAATAGATAGTAAATCCTTGATTGGCGTAATGTGTTTCAAGGTCCTATTGATGAGCAAAATACTGTTCTGAAGTGAAACAACATATTCTTGAATTTTTGCTTTAAAAACAAACTGGTGAAAACCACGCTTTTCCTGCACTGAGATTTCTGCATCTCCAAAACTAAGCTGCCTTTGCTGAAGCGCCTCAGAGAAATAAATAAGCTCATGATACAATTCAGTTGCGATGCTTAATCTTTGTGGTAGTTGCTTTTCTCTGCTAATAGAAAGCCACCTACTGCCTGAGGTTTGAATTTTGACTATTATTTTTAGGAGATGATAGTTTATACATAATCTGATGTCTGGTTTTGAATCTTGGTGACGTTAGAATAAGAATATTCTGTTAGATCAAGGTGAAGTATCAAGGACGAACGTTTAAATCATCAATGGACCTTTTCCTGTAACTGAACTTCAAAAACATATTTAAAGATTAATTTTTTTTTTTAATATTCAGTTTTTAAGCACATCAGATTCTGTTGAAAGCCTATCCTTAGTGTAGGACAGCTTGTAGAGCACACTAGGGTGTGATGCTCCCTTTTCCCATTCAAGATATGTGTCACAGCTGAGTCCTTACCTTGGGCTGATGGCTTTTGGTGTGAAACGGAGGCATAAAAGGGACAAAGATTTTTTTCACGTATCTGGAAGGACTCAGCAAAAGCTGCATCTGTCTAAACCCTGAGGGATCTGCAAACCCCTCTTGCCTCAACCTGTCCACCAAAACAGAAGCTCTGTCTGAGGGCAGAGCTGCAGCCCTGGCCCGGAGGATGGGGCAGGAGGAGCTCCCACAGGAGGGACATGGCAAGAGCGTAGGATCTGTTGGAGGAGAAACTCAGCTATATCCAGTTCCTATTTGCTTTTCCTCCTTTCTTAACAATGAAAAAGAGATCAGGCATTTTTATTTATTTATTTTCATTTTTCATTACACGATGTCAAGCCCCTGGCTCTGGAGGATCAACTCCTCTATTCATGGAGAAAGAACAACGGGATTGCCAATGAAACCGCCATCGGCTGAATGAAATACCTGGGATTATAACTGCAGCTGTTATGGGACTGCTTTTGGGTTTTATGTGCCTTTGGTTTTGTAGTGTGAGCATGTAACTGATTCCGGTAGTTTTAAAATCAATTTAAAAAAAAATTGACCAGAGAAGCATTGCTTAATATAAATAGACTCATTTGTTGCAGGTTCATTTTCTGCCTTGAAAAAATAAAAAAAGATAAGCTTCAGTGTATTTTCAAGCAAGGATTATGTATGCAGTGTTTGTACTGAGCAAAATGGGTCTTTTATGAGGTATTGGAAAGTTTTTAAACTTAGGATGAGATGAGACCCCCTTGAGATGATCATCAAAATCCCTTTAATAGTTAAGATTCGGCCTGAGTGCTCTTCTCTACCTTTGCTCTTCAAGTTTGCCAGCAATTTTGTACTTTATAGCCCTCATTATTTTTTTGACTTGCTGGATTTTTATCGAATAATATTTTCATAGACAAATCTTTCTATTTAGCCTTGTCTGATTGTGTTCTCTTGCAAATCCTCAAGTAAGATTCATATGATTACACATGTATGTTCACGTGCTCCAGAAGTGAAAATTACATTGCTGGGTTTTATTTGGGTTTAATTTCTCTTCCTGAATTACTGGCTTAACCACCTCTTATAGTGCCACATACTGCAAGCGGAAATTACTTGCTCAATGTACCTTGAGGGTGATTGGAAGTCCATGCATGTGAGGTGCCTTTTCTGCCGTCGGGCTCCGCTCTTGGAGCAGCACCCTGTGGGACCCATCCTGCAGTACCATGCCAAGTCACTTCCTCCATTTCAAACTCCTATCAGGAATATATTCTTATTTTTACGTATTTAACCACATCGTTTTATCCCTTCAGATGATGATTCAGCTGCTTCCCAGTGCAGTTTATTCCATTAACTAATTGCTCTATTAGGACTGTTTTCCTCTTATCTAGCTCGACTTTCTTTTCCTATTAGATTATTGTTCTTTTATGATAATTTTTATATTAATTTGTACAAGTAAAATTAAGTAGTCATACTTCCTGAGGCTTTGGGAGGAATTTTACTGCCACAGAAACGTGCCTGGCTTGCCTTTAATTTGAAGTATTGTGGGGCTTTTTCTTTTTACCCTAAATTTCTCCAAGCGGTTAGTGATGTGAGTACACTGAGAGGAGAAATGTCTTGCAGCCTTTAGGAAGTATTTAACCAATTTTAGGGACCAGCTGACAGTTATTTACTTTTTAATATACAGCAGGGTACGGTTTATATTTTGTATACGGTTTATATTTTTTTACATGAGATAGGACAAGGGGGAATGGCTTTAAACTAAAAGAGGAGAGATTTAGATGAGGCGTTAGGAAGAAATTCTTCACTGTGAGGTTGGCGAGGCACTGGCACAGGTTGCCCAGAGAAGCTGTGGCTGCCCCATCCTTGGAAGCATTGAAGGCCAGGCCGGGTGGGATTCTGAGAAACCTGGTCTAGTGGAAGGTGTCCTTGCCCATGGCAGGGGTTTGTCATGGGATGAGCTTTAAGGTTCCTTCCAACCCAATCTGTTCTGTGATTCTGTGGTTCTCTTATCTGCTCTTGGGCATCAGGACAGATTCGTGGGAGAAGCATTGCATGGCATTTCTCAACACCCCCTCTCTTGCAGGTCACTGGGGCCGATGCGTAGGTGACTGCGGCTCGGGGGGCCTCCGGAGCCGGGCCGTCTGGTGCACACACGCGGAGGGCTGGACCACGTACCACGCCAACTGCGACCAGCAGCACAAACCCGAGAGCCAGAGGAGGTGCTTTAAGGTCTGCGACTGGCACCTGGAGCTGTTCGAGTGGGAGGTTTCGGGATGGGACAGGTGTGGGCTGGTCTCCGCTGCCGGAGCTGAGGTGGGAGCCGAGGCCTGTGTCACCGCGCAGCACGGGCTGCAGCGCCGGAGCGTGCGCTGCCTCCAGAGACTGAACAGGACCGTGGTTGCCAGCGAAATATGTGAGTATTTCACACCACAGCCACCGGCTGAGCAAGCCTGCCTGGTGCCCTGCCCGCGGGACTGCGTCGTGTCCGAGTTCTCCGGCTGGTCCGAGTGCGGCACGGACTGCGCCAGGAGTTTGCAGCACCGCACGCGGGCGGTCATCGCTCCCCCTCTCTACGGGGGTGCCCCGTGCCCGAACCTCACGGAATCCAGAGCCTGTGCAGCTCCCGGCTGTGCCCTCGGCGAGGAGGAGCACTCCTACAGCCTCCGCGTGGGCTCGTGGGGCGAATGCCGGCTGCCCCACCCTAAGGACGTCGAGCTGGCCGGGAGGAACATGCGGGATTTGGGCTCGGACTCTGGAGAGCGAAGCACGCCTGGACTTCACGGCTCTAAACGCCACCACCATGCCGGGGAGGTGGAGATCGGCTACCAAACCAGGCAGGTCAGGTGTGTAAGGAGCGATGGAAAACATGCAGTGCTCAGGTAAGGGGGCTTCGGCTTCTGGTTCATCCCCAGAGGATTTTTAGGGCAGAGCGCTGGCTCGACCTGGCAGCACCACAGAGAATGAGCTTTAAATGCCTATTTTTATGTGTTTTCTTTATGGACCTCTTTTTGATATAATTTTCTTCTAGCATATGCTGAAGGTTTTGCATTCTTCTGAAGTTTGTGACTGTTTAATTCATTTTATATTTTCAGTAATTCTCTTCTGTGGTTTTTTTGTTTTGTTTTGTTTTCTTCTGTTGTTTTGAGGAAGTGGAATTATATATCACTTTGTACTGTTGCTGGGCCCTGGCTGTGGGAAAGGGAGGTTTCATTCTCAGTCATGTACTGCATATATTTGGCAGAAGAGGCTAAAATTGCACCAACTTAAACTCCCTCATTCTTACAAATCAGCACTGCATAAAATAAGTCCGAAAAGTTTGGCCTGGGGAATTTGCTAGAAGGTATATTTTGGAAAGAAATCAGTGAGCAAACCTGTGATTGTTGTCCTTATTGAGGAGCTTTCCTGTCTGGGTGTAACTCGTGGGTGCTGATACAGGATAGGTGACTGGTATGACTGTCTTTGGTAGAGGTTGTTGATTTCTGTCCTTACCTAATGTTTTATCTAATGATTTCTCTTAGTCTGTGTAGGTTGCTTTGCTATAATTCAGATGTGAAGGTTACAGTAAATGCAACAAGTAATGGAAAGATTTATTCTCTCTATTTCTCACATTTGAATTTAAGCTATCTGGGCTCTGCCGTTTGACTCCAGGTTGGATTTGGGCAGGTGCCAGTAGCTTCAGATGACCGAGAAATTGATTGACTTCTGAGAAAGTCAAAATTGCTGGAGATCTTCTTGTGTTCTGTTTTTCAAGAATATTGGAAGTTCTTGAAAAATCCTGCTCCTGAATTTTGCAGAAATCAATCCATAGCTCCTGGCGCTTGCACAAACTCAAATGGCAGAGATTTTATGTCCAATTCTCTACCCCTGTTAATGTCCACAGTGGTTTTGCACACACACTGAGGTGAAAATACACTTTCTACCGCTTTTCTAACCTGCTCCTGTTACACTTGTAGCCAGGGAAGGATTATTTTTTTGTCAGTTGGAAAAAGTCAGGCTTTGTGAACTGTTCCAGCAGTTTCCAACATCTTGACTTTATTACTCCTCTCTAAATATATGCTGATTCTAAATATACAGATTTTATGCTCATGTAGCTGCTTGACTTTAATGGAGTCACTTGTGATTTATGCTGCTATGTGACTACCAGCAGGTTTATGTCTGCTAACACTTGTTAGCTGTTCTGCCTCTTGTATCTCTTTCCTTATCAGAGGCTCTGGGAAGGGAATCTTGCTTTTGTTAAAATTTCACTCGCTCTGCCTTCACACTCTCACTGCTATATTTGTAAGAATGGGTATGGAAACTTTCTATAAATGTTTTCTCTGCTGTGTTATACATTCAGTTTCTGGATGACAGTGGAGAGGATGCTGGGAGCTTTGGTTTAGTGACTCTGTCCCTGCTCTAACTGTCTTTTTCCTCGCTCCTTTCTGAGTTTTTTGCTGATCTAACCCCCTTTTGGGGAGTGTACAGCTCCATTAGCCACCTCCTGGCAGTCTTTTTCTGCTGAGCTTGTGTCTCAGATTTACTGCAGAGCTGAGCCTGACCCATCCCTTACTCTATGCTCCAAATACAAGAGCAAAGCTCATTGATTGAGTAGAGGAGGAAAGGTCATGTCATGTTACAACGTCCAGCTAGTCACACACTTTTCCTTTCTTTTTCTGGATCTAAAATTCAAAGCTAAAAATCCAGCCCAAAATCCGGTTGGTGTTTAATCTTGGGGGTGGAGTGTCACAGACATCAAATACCCTTGACAGTGACTCCCTTTGAGCATCCCCTGGTTTTGTTGTGCAGAGTATTTGCTGCCATTCTTCTGAAGAACAGGCCTGATCTTACAGATGTTGCTGTATGACAGCGATGGTATTTTGGCTACTGATAAAGAAGAGTAAATGCATTTGCATCACCTTGTAGTGGGGTCTGGCAGGAAGCCAAGTGTCTGCTGTAAAACGGGAAAGAGGTTCCTTGTTTGTGCTTCTGCATTTTCCTGGCCGAGGTTTCCCATTTCTACTGTCACTGCCGAGTAAGTACCAGTGTAAATTAAATGTCTGGAAAACTGAGGGAAGAGACAGGGATATCCCAGGACATGCTTTAACAGTGGGCTCTGAGCTGCTGGTCTGCCAGGGCTCTGCCATCAACCTGCCTTCCACCAGTGCCCAATTCTCACAGGAAAGTGGCAGGTAACAGGAGTGGTCAGCAAACCACCCCCAGCTGGCCAAGGGCCTCAAAAGGAGAGGGAACATATGCTCATCTTGCCTACTGATTTATAATGCAGTGGCAAAGATGCCCAGTTTATTATCAAGGTTGTTTAATTTACTGGTGTCTAATTTCAGGGCTGTAGAGCAGCTGGTGAGGCCAGTGAGCAGCAGCAGCTGCTGTGCTCCCTGATGGGAGAGGATACAGGGTACACTCCTTGGCGGGAAAGAACAGTCTTTTCCAAAAATTGGATTTTGGTGGCCTTGGGTGCAATGTGTTTTTTAAAAGCTAAAAGGTTGAATGCATTCACTTCTTATAAATCACAGAGTCACAGAATGGATTGGGATGGAAGGGACCTTAAAGCCCATCTCGTTCCAAGCCCCTGCCTGACGTTTAAGTTTGCCATGTAACCCTGTAAAAAGGACCCTTTGGTTTTACAGTGAACCCTCAGAAGGAGATGAACAATCCTTTGCATTATGAGGAAGACGCTTTTTTAAATTTAAATAATTGGTCCTGTGATGATCTGTGTGTCTGTACCAGCCTTAAAGGTGCAAGCAAAAATCCAGCAATTTTAAATGTAAAAACTGTAAATAGGAATTACTTGGAGAGGAGCACGAGCATTGGAAGATTGGACGTTCTGTGTCAGGGAAACAGAGCTGGGGATGCTTTTGATGAAACATCTTTTCAGTCTGGAGGTTCTGCATTTGGCAGAAGGGAAGGAAAAGGGGCAAAGAAGAAGGAAAGGGAGCAACAGACCTTTCTGAAAACACCCAAAGTGACAACAGTTGAACAGCAGAACATCAACAGACCTTGAGAGAGGTTCACTTCTGCTCAGAAATGGTTTTGGTGTAGAAACCTTATATTCATGAAAATAAAAGGAATAAAATCAAAATAGGATGATTTGATGGATCTGATCTGAAGCTTTTAAAGACTTTTTTTTTAAAGGCTGGAATTCTTTTTCATACTATTTCCAATCGAACTCAGATTTCAGTTTAGTTCAGAAAAATGTTTCCATTTTGTGTTAAATCTCATATCCAGTATTAAATTCAAATATAAGCACTTCCATGCATTAAAAAAATATCTCTGAAAAAGTTGCAAGGAATGAATATGCCAGAAATTCTGCTGGTTTTGGTTTCCTGTCTTGTTAGAGTTGTAAAAATGTACTGAATAGTGAGGCAAAGGCACTTGAGTTTGTTTCTTTTTCTTTTTTTTAAAGAAAAAAGGTTATTCAGGTTAGATACTGAATTGCAGTTTAGTGAAATGAGTGCCCATAGCCAGACATTGAAGTCCTAAATAAATTTAACATTTAACCTGATTTTCTAACCTGATGTGTGTGCTCACTAAGCATACTGAGAAGGTAAAGTCAGGATCAAACAGTTTTAGGGTTTTTTTATTATTATTATTTGGATTAGGAGTCTTTTAGGTACATATTTCTTAAACTCTTCATTTTACATTTGAGATAACAACAGTGATATAATAGAGTTGGATTTGGGTTTCTGTTTACTTTGCCTTTGTAAGTGAAAATTCAGGTCAAACTCAGTCAAGGGACAACCCATCTGTCAAGGCGGAGGTGGAGCAGCATTCAACTCTTTTGTTTGCCTCTGTAATTTAAATTTCCATTATCCATTTCCTAGTGGATTGTGTGTAACCACTGCGCTGATGTACGTTTTTAGGAAAAAAATATTTGCAGTTTCAGTGTTGACATTCTTCTGTTCTCTGGGTGAATACAAAATTCTGCAGTCCAGAGCTGGAAATGCCGTGCTGTGATACGCTATTTGATGGTTATGATTCCGATCTGGGAGAGGAGTTTTATGTTCATGTTCCTCCTGGCAGATGTAGGAATCAAGCCTCAGTGCTCAGGCTTCAAAACAATTCCCAGAGCTGTTGGAGAGGAAGGAGATTTTATTTTCTAGTGTTCTTTTCAAAAGTTTTGTCTGTCATTTCCTTTGCTTTCACTGAAAGCATGTGAAACAAAGGAGCAGTGATGGCTTTTTCGTTTCCATAAGTAACTTTTTGGTGGTCAGGCATTGTAATAGGATGCCCAGGAAAGTGGTTGAATCATCATCCCTGGAAGGGATTGTTCAAAACCCATGTGGGTGTGGCACTTGGGGACATGGTTTAGTGTTGGACCTGGCAGTGTTGGGTTAATGGTTGGACTTGATGATCTTAGAGGCCATTTCTAATCTTACTGACGCTCTGATTCTATGCTTGTTGAAATAGTGTCCAATAATGGCTGTGTTTTTCTCTGTTCTCAAACTGTGATGGGATCCAGTTGCCTCTGTAGCCCCAAGATTTGAGACTCTGCCTGGGCAGTGCAAATGTAAACCAGCATTTATTTTTAATTAAAGCAGAGGATCTGGTGCATTAAGTTTTGGAGACACCAAATCTTAGACATCTTTACTGATGTTTGTTTGGATTATAGGACCTTTCCCTTTGGTCAGTTGTATGGCAGGCAAATATTCCCCATCTTTACCACCCTGGTGCAGAAGGGGCTGGTGTTTCTTCTGCCAAAAAACCCTCTGCTGCACAGATTGAGTATATGGTATTGCCAGTACCCAAAATACCCCTGGCAGCTCTGGAGGTCCCTAAAATACCTTAGGAATCCTCAAAAGTATGCCTGTTAACATTGATTGCCAATTTCTAAGGGAAAAAAGTTATTTGATGCTGTTAGAAACTTGGCAAGATTGTGTCCATTATGAGACCTTAATATTATTAGCCAAGTGCAAAGAGCAGGTAGTGTGTAGTCCAGCCGCCTGTAGGGCTGGATCCTTGATTACAGCATAGAGACCATTATAAAAAAAAGAGAAAAAATGAAAATGGGTTGTTATCAGTGTGGCTTAGCTCACTCCAGGATTGTCTTGCTCTACAGCAGATGGGTTTGAACACACATTCCCCAGTCAGGCAAGGTACTTCCCAGGTGCCTTCCTGAGCTGCTGGGAGAGAGCCTGGCTGCAGAAGTGGTACCCTGCCCTCCTGGTGCTGCCTTTGTACCAGCAGCATGGCCATGGTGACAACTTCTTAGTGTGTCAAATTATTTTGGAGATGATCCTTTCAGTGTAAAAGGTTTAACAATAACCACCTGCCTTATCCTGTAATGTGAGGAATTGCATTGGTACGGTTGGGAGAGGAAACCAGGGGTAATTTCTGTGCTGTGCCCAACCTGATTTAGTGATGCACAGCTCCTGGATGGTCTCTCTCCTTTTTCCAGCTGATAGACATGTTCCCACTCATTTCCTTGCAGTGGATGTGACGGCTCTGTGACTGTAGGGCATGTAGCACAAAGGCACCGAGCTGCTGGGAAATGTGCTATTTTTTGGTGAACTACTTTTTGTCCAGAGCAGAAAGGTGGTGTGGTTCAGCTTGGGGCTGCACAATTACTGTGTCTCCTGGGTGTGTGTGACTGAAGGTGGAGGAAACGAGCAGAGCTGCTCCATGGGAACAGCCTGGAGGGATGTGGAGCTGCACAGCCAGAGTGGTTGGTACCTGGAGCTGCTTTCCCTCCCCCTCTCTGCTCTTCTGTGTGTAGCTCCAGGACTGTGCAAGTGTAAAAGAGGCATGAGTAGGTTTCCCTTGGTCGAGTGTTTTGTGGTTTTTTAATAAGTGGTTTATTCCCCTTCAATACACAAGAGGCTAAGAGGGCACTCTGCCACTTGAGGCTCCGTGCTGCTGCTGACTAATGGATCCATCCTGCACCGCAGGCGCCGCGACACAGGGATACAATTCCTGTAGTGCTACAGTGTCAATCCAAGTGCATAACACAGAATAAAGCATCAGTAGTGTAAGTACCCTATTATGTCACAGTTCCCAGATCGACTCCCAAGTAGAAGATCTAACCTGAGACATTAATACATGGAAAATTAGTTTGAAAACAGGGCTCTTGTAGTACCTCCTGCCCCCAGGACCTCCTTCCTCTCCCTGCTGGTTTGGATACAGCCACAGCAGCACAAATATGTGTCTCGTTTGCAGCCTCAGATCAGCGAGTGTCTCACATGTCTGGGCTTTATCTGTATTAGATCGTCCTAAATACATCTGCGACATGAAAGGCTGTGTCTGAATTTCATGCAAAAGAGTGTTTTTACATTTGTCTTTGTGTTGCTTGGTGTCACAATTAATTTGACTTGGACGCTCTGAATGAGTAGGTACAAGTTAATTAATTTTCTTTCTGTTAGGCAGTTGCTTGTAATTCTCCCTCAAAAGCCTACTTGAGCAGGATGGAAATTGCCAGCTCCCTGTCTTATTCACCTGGAGGTCAACAAAGTTACCCTCTTATTTTGTAGCAGGAGCAGTGGAGAGATTTTCAGGGACAGAAACAGCTATTCAGCCCTTGGCAAAGGCTTTTGCCAGTGCAGGGATGATTTCTCTACAGGGGTGGCTTTTGCAGCCGGAGGGTCAGAGTAGGTTTGAATCCATTAGGAGAGATATTGTCTGGCTAAGAATTGGGACTAGCAATGTACATTTCAAAAAGACCCCAAACCAGATTTTTAAAGGCTTCATTTTGTTCAGTGCTTCAGTAAAGATCAAGCAAGACTTAAATCTCTTTTGCAGTGGTGCAACCCCAAAAATGGATTTGGGTTTTCGCACTGGTATCTGAATGGGGAGTTTTGATCACACTTTAAAATGTGAGATCAGTTACCCTCTGTGCTATGTTCTTAGATAAACTCGAGTTTTCTGGTACCATCAGTTAGGGCAGTGTTTTGTCTGTGCTGCTGTTTGATCTACTCAAAATCAGGAATTATTCTTTCTTGTTGGTGTTTGTGGCACTAGTGGCACATCTGTTAAAAAAATATTGAAAAGGAAATAAGGTGACCATTCATGTGACTGCACCTAACCTAATGTTCCAAAAAAAAGACTCAAAGTCCCTGGGTTAGTAAGTACATGTATAATGATTAGTACTTTTCAGTCCTTGGTTCCACTGAGCTGATGTTTTGTTCCAGAGACAGCTTTGCAATCAGTTGCATTTGACTTGTAACAGGGGAATGAGACATGTTTTTAAATTGTAAGCAAGAATATTTTTATTTTGAGGGGTCTATGAACATCACAGGCTGTTTGTACTTTATGAAGTTGTTTAAATAAACCTCAGTAAATTCATGCTCATAGCACCTGTGAGATGAATGAGTTTTATTCTGGGTGAAGACATTAAGACCAAAAGTTGTTATGCTTTTTTCTTTTTTCACACTGGAGTACAAATATAAGCCACTAAATGCTGTATTTTGCAGGTGGTTGAGGTTCTAGTCAAACTTGATGTGTATCAGTGGGAATATTCCTATTGACCTTTGTGAAAAGGGGACCAATTTGTAGGCTGGAGAAGCAGTGAATGTCCTTTATCTTCTCTGCTCCTGCCTGTGAGGCTGCCTGGCAATCCTGAAATGATTGCCCCAGTCTATTTTCTTTGGAAGGAGTTAGGTTGGTCAAACTGTGCTGTAAGTAGTAACAAGGGAGGTAATGGCTGGTTTCCTGGCAGCAGCTCTGGATTTCACACCTTTTAAGTGTACCTGTATTTGCTCCTTACAGTTGGCAAAAGCTTGACCACAAGTAACTGGAGGCCGGAGAAGACAAATTTAGAGTTCACACTGACTTCATCATGTGTGGTCTTAATTTCAGAGGCCAGTTTGCATGATCTGTATAACACTATGCAGAAGTCAGAAAATCTTGTTTTCTTTTTTCCTGGTGATTTCTTTTTTCTGGGTTTTGTCTCTATCTGCCCCATCCTGTCCTCCATGATGCTTCAGTGGTATCTCTGCTCATACATCCCTCAGTCCTCCTTCGGTGTATCCTTTTGTGCTCTGCTACCTCAGCTATCCAAGGTTTTTGAGACAAGAAAGGCTTTTCTCCCATTTTGGGGGAGGAGAGGTTACCTTCTAGAGTCACAGAATTGTTTGGGTTGGATGGGATCTTAAAGATCATCTAGTTCCAACTCCCCTGCCTTGGGCAGGGACATCTTCTACTAGACCAGGTTACTCAAGGCCCCATCCAATCTGGCCTTGAACACTTCCAGGGGTGTGCCAACCCCTTTAGTTGGTCTCTGGCCAGGGTGAGGTGGAGCAGCCACAACTGTGCTCTCTGGGGTCTCCCCCAGCACCCTCTGGGCATGAGAGCCATCAGCTGGTTGAGACAGGAACGGAGGAGCAAGGAAGGATGGTGTCCTTAGTCTGCAGGGTTGTCTTCTCCCAAAAGTATTTGCTTCATTTGCCATACTTTTCTATATTGTGAAAATTTATTGTAACCTTGGAACTCTTAAAAATGTTATTCTGGGACTTTGTATCTCGATACCAAATCTCAAGAGTTGGCAGCTCTTAGAATTTGGTTTCCTACTGTATTGGGCCTTGTGTGGTGTCTCGACGTGCTGCAGAGTGAATGAGATCGTGTCCTGATGTCATCAGGAGTAACTGAGTCCCAAAATATAGCCCCAGTTGCAGCATTCCTGGGTCTCTGGTGGTTTGTCAGGTTTGAAAACCCTCTAACCTTGTTTGACAGCATGTGTTTGATAAGAGCCTCACAGAACTGACACCGTTCTTATTAGTGTGGGACTAATTGTTTTTTAAAAGAGCAGAGTTTCTCAGCAGGACGTGCTGACTCCTGGCTGGACGGATGGATAGAGGATATCTCATCCCGTGTATGGGCTGTGGGAATGGTTACCAGTGGCATTATTTCTCTTGAGCTTGCATTTTGTTGTCCATTCTGGATAAACTGTGAAATTCTAACTACAGAGGAGCAAATATAATGCCTTTCTCATCTGTTTAACCCAAAATAAATGAGACATATTATTTACAAACTACTCGTCCTGAAACATTGAACACAGAGCTTGCTGGAAATATGTTATGTGCACTGCATTGGAGCTCCTCTGACTTTCATTTTATTCCTTTTGATACAGATCTTCTGATTTGCCCAAAATGGCCATAGGTTTCTTCTTTGGGGGTTTGGCTTGAAAAAGAAGAAAGGAATTTTTTAAGCAAGACCTTCTCAGCTGTTGTACTGTGTTCTTGTCGCAGCCTCTGCCTGCAGGATCCCGTCCCTGTGACCGCCAAGTCCTGTGTCATCCCTAAAGACTGTGAAACATCCGAGTGGTCCCCGTGGAGCTCCTGCTCACGGACCTGCAGCTGGGGAGATCCCACCCCAGGATTCCGGAGTCGGCGCCGCAGCGTGCGGAGCATGGCCGTGGGCGCTGGGAAGCCGTGCCCGGAGCTGGAAGAGAGGGAAGCCTGCAGCGTGGGAGGGAAGGAGCTGCTGCAGCCCTGCCCCAGGTATGGTGAGAGCTTCTAGCCCAGTTTTTGGAAGTAAAGAAGCCCCTGTTTGCTGACTTGCCTCGTGCAAAGCAGATCCTCATTGCTTGGTTTGTGCACGGAGAGGGTTGTGTGTTGTGCTTTCTGTGTCTAAGACATCATTGATTTGATCATTGTTAACTATGATTAGTGGTGTTATTTATTGTTAGTAATGTTCTTGTAATTGCTTCTATTGTTGTTACTGCTATTACAATAATTACAGTTATATATAGAAATTAATTTAAATTACATCCACTACAGTTTATATTTTCATATTTTAAAAACTGGGAGCAGAGACTCTTGTTGTCTGAAGGAGCTTTGGTACTGATTGCTGTTTCAGAGAATTTCCTCAGCTGCACAGAGACTGGGCAGGTCTCTATGACTGTGCTTTTAATGGCTTTGAAACTGTAATTTTTACATAAGATTTAATGATTTTTCTTCATCTCCCCTTAAAAAAATCCCAGTCCTGCTTGAGGAAAATGGGAACTGATCAGAGGTAATAGCTTGGACTTTACTCAACTTCTCTCTGGGTACTTCTTGAAATGGGAAACTTTGCAATCCCTGAGAGCTTGTTTGGTTTGTGGCAATCTTTGTTCTGGCAGAAGGAGAGGATCTCCCCTTTCTGGTCTGCAAACCCACGCCATTGTGCTTGGCCAGGCTGGTATGGGAGGTTGATAGTGTGATTTGCAAAGCAAATAAAATATTACTTGATTTTTTTTCAGATTGATTGTAAAAGGCTTTGGGATTGATAAAATTTTATATACGTTCAGACAAATCTCCCTGTCTGTGCATGAGTGTGTTTAATAGGAGAGCTGTTCAGTGCTCAAGTCATGAGTTTCTGGGGCTTTGCCAGACACTGCCAAAACCTTCGATAAAGCCTTTGCAAGATATATTTCTTAGGAAGGCATCACCTGTAAAAGTGTCTCTGTATCATTGTGCTCATTCAAAATCAAATGCTGATCATTTTTATGCACCCTGCCAGCAGAAGAGAGGAAGTATGAAAAAAAAATATTCTGTTGCTTGATTACATCCTCCGAAAAAGGCTCTTAGAGAGTGATTTTTGCTCCTGCCCCAGCGCACATCGATTTCAAAGACAATAGATTAGCACATTGTCTTGCTGATTTTGTGCAGGAGGGTGGGTGCAGTGACACCTGATTGGGGGAGACTGGCTGGGTTGTCTTCTCCCAGAAGTGTTTGCTGCATTTGCCATACTTAATCAGGGAGCAAACAGCTGTGGGGCTGTGCCCACTTTCTCACCTCTGCTTTTTGACATTGCACTTTATTAAAGGGCAAACGGCTGTGTAGAGACAGGAGAACCCAAAAGGTGAGAATCTGCGTAACACTGATAAATTTTTGGAGGTGCCACTCTTTCTGTAGAAGGAAACCTGTTGTTCTGTCAGTGTATTGCTGCTGTGCCCAGGTTTTCGTGAGTCTGTGAACTCTAAAACCTTCCCCATCTTTCCATGCCTCCATACCTTGAGGCAACACCTCCAGGGCAGTATCTGCGAGAGCAGGAATAAACTGCCTAATGTGCCAGCTCAGAAAAATAACATTAAACTTGCAGGTTAATAGAGCCACTTAGCTAAAAATATTAAAAACACAACTCTGGTATTTAGTTAATTGATATTTCTAGGGATGTAATATCTCAAAATGCAGGTGGTAGGCTATGACCTTCTCATACTGTGCAGTGTTGAGGAGAATTTTGCAGTAGTGCCTAGTTAGTAGACTTTGATTTTTCCATTCAGTACATACAGAAACAAGCAAGGATGAAAATCTGTAATACTGCAGTATGTGCTGAGGGTTTACCAGACATAAGGCTGTGGGGACCAGAATTTTGTATCAGTGAACAGAAACTCAACATTCAGATGTTATTTAGGTGTCAGCAGCTGGTAAAGGATACTATTGGTCCATATTACAGTTTACAGCCTGGTGATTTGGTGTTGCTCTTTGGGAACTGGTGACAAAGCTACTGGCAGTAGCTCAGATTGGAAAGCAGTGGCTTTCAGCCCTAGAGGGATGGAGTGTTAATCCCTGTGAAATAATATAAGAAGCCTTTGATGCTCCTATTCTCCTTATTTCACCATATTCTCTTTGCAGTGTAATACCTAGAAAGATTATGCTTTTTTCCCCCTTAAATATATGACACTTCATTTGTGGCTTTGCTGGGGCTTAGCAAACAGTTATCTTTTCTTTCTTCCCCTTACGAGAAGATGATGAATTTAAGGAGATTCTATAGCAGAAATAAAAGGCTCTTTCCTTCATTTGGTCTCAACACAAGCCATTCCTTTTTTCTTTCTTGTGTTTGACTAATCAGATTAGTCTTAAAATTTCTTAAGGTGAGACTTGTATTTACTTTTCCAGTTCATGGAAATACACTCTAGGCTAATTTCTGGTTTATTTTGAGACAAGCAGCCTTTCCTTTAGCTTTATTCTTTGGGCAAGAATTTTCAGATGCATGCTGCAGGCACAGCAAAGAAAATGGGTAATGACACAGACCAGAAGCAGAACAAGCCTCTGAGCAGGAGAAGGAAGGAGATTACAAACAAATTCTTATTATATTAGGGAGAATATTAGGAAGAAATTCTTCACTGTGAGAGTGCTGAGGCCCTGGCACAGGTTGCCCAGAGAAGCTGTGACTGTCCCATCCCTGGAAGTGTCGAAGTCCAGGTTGGATGGTGCTTTTAGCAGCCTGGTGTAGTGGAAGGTGTCCCTGCTATGGCAGAGGGGTTGGAACTGGGTAATCCATAAGATTCCTTCCAACCCAACCCACTGGATGATCCCACGGTTCTCTAGAGGCTGTTCTTTAATGCAGGGGCAGAGAGCACCCCATGGGTGAATGAAGGGACACGTTGTGGGCTACATCCTCCCACATGGAAAAGCAGCAGATAAAGAAGTAGCACTTGCAGAGTTGCACTCAGCAGAGGGAGATGGGTGAAATGATATTCCAGCTCCTAAAAGGATCCAGAGAGGAAAAAAAATACCTTAAGGCTCAGAACTGTTCTGTTAAATATTATCTCTATGTCCATGGCAAGGCTTCAAGTTAAACATCCCATCACAGGTAGGTGGCAAAGCTGTAAATTTGCTGTTAGATGGGAAGGGCTTTTAATTTTATGACTGAAGTTTACAAAGGCTATTGTAATCAATAGTTTAAATGCAAGAAAATAAAACACGTTAACTGCATGTAAGACTCCAGAGCTTTGTGCTTTGTTTTACTTTTGGTTATTTGCTCTGAAAGGATTAAGTGCTTAAAAAGCTTAAACACATAGGAGGTGATTCTGTTTTCTTTTATTGTGGTATAAATTTGGGATACTTCAATTAAAGTGAATGGGTTTATACAGGTATAAAACTTGTGTAAACACTAAGAGCATAAGTCCCGTAGACTAAAGACACCAAGAGGTTACTATAAATCGGAAAGATATTGAGCACTTGTTTGTTGCATAACTGTCACTGAGTCATGGGTTTTAGAACAATGTTTTATATCTTTCTTATCCTGGATGTGTAGCTTTCGTGTTTGCTGAGAATAGATAGATTTTCTAGAATTACGATTATGTCTTTATATCGTTCATTTTGCTTGTGGTTGCCATGTTACAAGACAGGGATTTAGAGAAAAAACTCTCTTCGCTTTGTTGGAAATTCAGAGCTTTTCAAAAGTTAAATGATGGAAAATGGGAAAGTTTTAAGATCTGATTTTTAAAAAAAGACTTGAGGTTATTGCTGAGATACAGGTATGATAGTGTCACTTTGTAAATGAGGCTCATTATGCCCAAATTAAAGACAAGACATTAGTGTGAAGTAGGAAAGACTGGAGTGGCAATGCAGTGAATAGTGCTGCTAGGCTCTGGAGCTACACTGCGGGAGCAACACTACTCTTAACCCCTTTGACCATCGCTGGTCTTGGGCAGGCAGCAGTGACCTCCAGCTTTGTTGCCTCCCATTGGATCAGGAATGATCCCTGGTGAAGCTTTGGTTATCCATCTCCATGCTGGATGATTTCTCCTGCAGTTGCAGGTGGGTGTCACAGCACAAGAGCAGACTTTTGCCATGATTGGAACAGAAATCTGCAGGACCTGCTCTTCTGCTTCTTCTACTAACTCTTTAGCAGGGAAATTCTGAGCACTGCTTATGATGTGAAAGCTGTTCAGCTTTAATGGCCAAGTTCCCTCCTGGATACCTCAAGCACAAACTTCATTGTTCCTAAACCAGCATTTTTTGTTTGCCAGTTTTCTTAAGCAGCGTGATACAGCTGTCTGGGGATTCTGGAGTTCCCCATCAGTGGGGTCTGTCTTTGAAGTAGCTGGACTTCCTGTTCCTCAGTATTGTCAAAAACTGGAACGAACCTATTGGGAAGCCAAAGGGAAGGGCTGAGTTATTTTAGCTATAGTGAGAGGTCTGTAGATAAATGGGTCACAGCTAGGACTGCAGCTATAGTTTGCATCAGTCTCACGAGACATTGGTAGGAGTTAAAATGAGATGTTAAATCTGTTGACATCTGAAATTGTTGTCAGTGACAGGTTTTGGAGTAAAGATCACAAGAGCAGACTGGAGCTGACCAACTTTGACCGCAGTGTGTTATGTTCCTCCTAATTCCTGAGTTACCATAATCCTCACCCTCTGGGGATGGAGTACCTGGGTGGATTGACCCCTCAGTTTAACATGGGTACAGCACATTTTTGTTATGGTTTCTTGGTGGCTTTGGTCATCTGCAATCAGTTGGAGAAATTACAGTCATGTAAACTCACTGTGGATATTGCTAATAATTTGCAAGAGTTTACCAACGTCAAAAAATGCCCCAAGTATTTTCCAACCAGTAATCTCATTTTTTTAGCTAATGGCGATTAATAAGCCTCTGTTTAAATATAAATAGAGATTATGCAGCCTGTTTCTCTCTGTTAAATAATGTTAATTCTCATTGTCTTTAATGTAGTCCATAGGTGGGCAAATGAATGCCAAGTATTGGCCATGCTCCTTAAAACCCTGCAAAGAGCTGTCCAAGGTCACCATGTCCATCAGGAATGGTCGTGCGTTGGGTTTCCTACTCAGTGGGACAGCAATCCCTTGGATACATTTCAGGGGTAGTGGGCTTCTTAATGGCAGTGAAAATGTTTTAAAAAAATTTTTAATGCTTGGAGATCAGGATTTGGTACAGGAAAATTCCATGCAGCTGAGGGCATGTCCAGCTGGGAAAAAACAAGATGGGCTGATGGGGCTGAGGCTTAGAGCTGGTGAGAGCAGCACAGGCACCGGCTGGACTCCGATAGCTGTTCCTTATGGACTGCTCAGCAGTGGAACACACTATCCACTTACTCTGGGAGAATATCTAAAGGGATTTTTTTTTTTTTAAGACTCAGGAGTTGATGAAGTTTAATTATCTCAGAGCTCAGATTTAGTTATTTTGCATAATTTTAATCACTGATGGCCTAATTTTCCTAGGTGTTAACTCCCGCAGCTCACGCCGAATAGGAGAAGCAGATGCTCACACCTCTGGAAATGAGGCTTTAGGATCCAGAGTTCACAGCTGACTTCCTAAGCCAGATATTAAGAATGAGTTTTTCTTTAGTCAGGTTTTTTTTCCAATAAATGCTTCCTTAAAAGAACTATTTCCATGGCTGCAGAAAGATGCGTGTGTTCTCTGTGTAAGCTTTCGATTTTGAAAGTGTAGACCTGAAAAGCACAATGTCCTGAAGTGCTGTGGAGGAGGAATCCTCTTCACCCAATGTTTGATGAAGAGCACTTTACTTTTCATTGCCTATATAGTAAGGGGAAGGTTGCATTTAACACTGCAGGCCCAAGAAATGGGATTAGCAACTACTACAAGAAAAAATTCATGGCTGTGCTTTGTATGTTATTGGAGCTGAAGTATTTGATACTGGTCATGTGAAAAGTATGTTCTTCATTGTTTTCTCTGTTGGTGATAAACCCTGTGAGTGTATCCAGATTTGCACCTTATGCTGTGTGTTATTTAAGAGAGCATGACAGCTCATCCAAACAGTAACTGTAAATGAAAAGTAATTGACAGCATTCACAAATGTTTTCCATAAGTATGTTACAAAATTCAGAAGTGCTTTGTGGCTAGAAATCATTTAATGCCCATACTTACAACATAAGAAGTTTAAGAGAACACTGATGTGTGCTCAGACAAATTAATGTATTTATTTTTCATATAATTTTGAGATGCATGTTTCCTTACCATAGCTGTAGTCAGGAACATATACTTGCCATGAAGAATACAGGAAATTAAGATGCATGGGAAGGCTTTTTCTGCAGAGACACCCCATTGTGTTTGAGTTTCCAGAGATCAGTCAGCAGCCAACAAGCACACGTAATTTTGACAACTGTGGATCTGCTGTGAGAAGAGAGAGCATTTGTCTGGAGGATTAAAGAAGGAAATTATTTTACATAGTTTACATTACACAAACCCCAAAGATTGTATGGAAAAGAGGAAACTATGAAATTTAGAGGAATGGAGGAATAAAGCAGCAGAAGTGTGAACAGATTGTTATAAAAACAATATTGCCTAAGATTTGCATTCAGGAAGCTCTGAAAAACTTTGAGCTCTTATTTACTCCCCTCATACTGTGACCTATGAGTCAAAGTGAATTATACCTGTGAAAACTGTTATGTTAGAAATATGCTCTGCATTTCCAGACATGATGGGGGTATAACTCTCACTTTCCATGGATACACAACACCATTTTCCCTACGGTTTTAATAAGTTCTTCCTGGCATTTAAGCTGGTACACACCAACAACTATTGTCTGCACAGCATTCACCTGTCTGTGCCCCAAAACATTATCCTGACTTGAGAACCATTAATGCTCTTTAGTTGTGAATGGAACGTAGAATAAAAGTCTTTTTATCTAGAGCTTGCTGTGTATCACAGCTTCTGGGAACTGGAATTAACTGAGCTACTTTAGCCAATCCCTTGAAGGAATTGTCCCCGCAGAAAATCCACCTGTGCTTGGAGCTCCACTGACATATGCAGGATTTCAGCTATTAAGTGCATTTCAGAGTGAGGTGTTCAGCTCTTGGCAGAGAGGGGTGGTTTAGTGGTTGGAGCCACATGTCTGAAAACTAGTTTTCACACTTAATCAAACCTCTTAATCTTCACTCCTTTTTTACACCCTGCTCAGAGGTGTTGTCAGGATGATTTAGTGTTTCAGAACGCTTTGGAGATTGGTGATCTGGGAAAAGTTTTACACAAGCGCACCAGACACATAGCATATACTTAACCTGTGTAAATTTAATGCTCAAAATGTTTCAGAACGTTCCCTGTTTTGGATAGGGAAGTACTGCTATAAGGATTAAACCAATTATATTTTGTCATCCAGTAAAGTACCTCTCCCTTACCCATTGTCTTTACCTGTTCTGTTTTATTTCCAAAGGTTTGCCTGGAGAACTTCTGAATGGAAAGCTTGCCAGGTGTCTCTCCTCCTTGGTCAGCAGGACCCTCACCACCACAGGCACGTAGGGCTTTGTGGAGGTGGCCTACAAACCCGGGTGGTCTACTGTGTCCAGATCACCATGGAGCCTGGGACACACCGGCTGAAGGAAGGTACGTGTGTGGGGTCACTCTCAAGTGCTGGCCTAAGTAGGTCTGAGTAAGGAAACAGGGGAAGAAAATAAGGAGATAACATGCAGTCATTGGTAGCCTTTGACTAGCTGATGCCCTCCTGGTATCCCTGCTCTCCAAGGCGGGTGTTGCTTGGCATCAGAGGGAGGATGTGTTGTGTGGAAGGGCCAGGAACCACACCCTTCTTGGATGAATTGCTGCCACTTCTGTTGTTCGCTTGTGCTGGGAGAGTTACAAAGGATGAAGGAACTAAATTTTGCTTGGAGTTGACTTTTCTTCCTCTCTCATATATCAGGTAGCCCAGCCCCTCGGTAGCTGAATGCATTTATCTGTCGTGTAGTCCTGGTTTAGGGTATAAAAAAAGATGTCACACTCCATTCGGGATGTGGCTTTAGCCTCTGCTTCAGATTGATACACAATCTTGTGATTTGAATGGGAAAGCAAAAGTAATATTGTCACAACTTCTGAGCAAACAGAAGGTTTTTGGACTCAGGAAGTGAGTTATATTTCTTTTAGAAGAATAATAAGTAGTTACAGATTCACCATGAATAATTCATCATAGGCTGTTTTATTTACTCGATGTAGTGCTCTTGTGGAATGTGTATTTGAGCAGAGATGTAAGATAATAACACAATAGGATATCTTAGATTTATTTACTTACAGAGGCAAAGCAAATGTTTCCTGGATGCCCAGTGTGTGTCCCAGCATCCCACACAGACTCTGAGTTTTTATGCATAGTGGCTGCTCCACCTCTCCCAAACATCTGGCACCCCTTTGCTCTCCCAACACAACACGCCTCTGTTCTGCACAAGTGTGTGGTGCACAGGGCTTTGAAAGCTAGAAAAGTGCTGTTGATGAGAGGTGTGGGACATTTATTAACTGTCTTCATCCTGCTGACCACTTCTGTGGTCCGTGTGACCACTCTGTGTTAGGCTGGTGAGCAACAGGTTTGAACTGACTTTATTCACACGTTATTCTTTGTCAGTGTTGTAAATTACCCCAGAGGATTAGAGGAGTGCATCTGAATTCCTTATACCAATACATCTTGTGACAGAAGTGGTGCTCTATATCCACTCTGTGATCACCTGCAGGTTTTCCCCTTGTTCAAAGCTCAGTTCAACTTAAAAGTTGCAAGCCCTCTTCTCAACAAAAAAACACCCCAAATGCACTGGGATACCTCTTCCTTGTATTTACAGTTACAACTTTTTTTAAAAAAATAATTTCATATAGGCAAAAAAATTGAACATGCAGGGCAATTGTACAAGATATAAATTATTACTGTAGTTTCAAAGCAGTACTGGAGATGTACAGAAGTCCTTGGCAAGTGAGAATCCCATCTACTGGCAGCACAGTCACGTGCAAATAGAAAGAGGGAAAACCTTCCCTGTTATCCCTCCCTAGCCAGTAATATTCAGTGTGTCTCATGTACTAGCTGATCAATTTTTGTTTTTTGAATAAATAAGGAATGACATATATTTGGGCTTTTTTTTTTCTTCTGGCAATCTGAACTGACAGAATACTTTTATTCATCACTAGGGCATCTCATATTTTATTGTACCAATTTTTCAGTGATGAGGAGAAGATGAGGAAGTTAATCCTCTATGTATAAGCAAATATAGAGCCTAATTGCTACCATCAAAAGTACAGTAATTTTTCTTTTTTCACCTCTTGAGTGTCCTTAGAGGGATCATTCAGGAATCAAACAAGCGAGTCTAATAGGATATTACCATCCATCACAGTTGTTATTCTTCTAGTTACTTCCAATGAGAATTTGGACCTAGGCCCAATGACATATGTGAAAGAAGATTTTGTCCTGTGGTCTCTCCAGCAGCATTCTTGGAAAAATATGTAGAATCCTGGTTGGAGACAGGTACCATCTGTGATGTATTTATACATACTGCTCAAAGCTCTTTTATCCCCCAAGGATATCTTTCCCATTTTTCATTTGCTTGGTCTTCCCATCTATTTCTTCCTTTATTAAAATGTGTGTATTTGGAAAGAGAGCACCTGTTTTCTTGAGTCCCTATATATCAGTTATTCTGAAGGTTAAGTCTACAGAAATCTTCCTGTATTTTGATTATAAAATTCCAACTTGAAGATACTGGAAATGGAAAACTCTCATTTAGGTATTACTTTGAGAAGTGCATTGATAAGATTTCACATCTTTCTCCCCAAAGAGGTGACCTAACTAAGAAATCCCTGTCTTGATCCAAGTGAAGTTATATATTTTTTAGGCCTTAAGGAGGAAGCCCATACTTTTAACATGGGTGAGGAGTATTTGGAGGCAGAATATCTTCAAGTCTTTGTAGTCCTTGGTAATATTCTTGCATGCTGAGATTGTTCCATCTAGATGAAGCTGTCAGTGAGCAGTTGGTAAACAGGTAAAGGGAACTCCACATCTCTACTCACTGTGAGGCTTTTGTTAATTTAGACTGAACTTTACCATGATTAGCTTTAAACAGATCTTTGTGTTTTCTTTAAGTATCTCATTGAATTTTAACACATTTAAATTTATAACCCTCAATTTTCACAGAGAGGTCGTCATCTAATACTTCAAGTTTATCGTTATTCTTTTGATATCCAGAGATGGAAGTAGCAAATTTGCATGTTGGAAATGATGTTGCTTTTAAGGAAGAGACAAAGTTTGCACAAAAAGTAATGTAGAATGTGGAAATGAGATATCTACAGTACAACTCCAGTCTGTCCTTTCTGCCCTTCAATTCTGAGTACTCCCTGATCTCTGTGCCTGGACATCCTGTGTCTGGACCAAACTGTAGTCATGGTGCTGGTTACCCTTCTTTGTACCTCTTCACTCATGTGGAAGCTCTTTTAAATAAAGTAGAAAGGCAGAGCCTCAATTTATTTTCAAAGCAAGACACTGCCACCATGGGACTCACATATTTTCTTCTCTTTTGCAAGTGGGCTTACAAAAAGAGGTAGGATTTTTGTGACTGTTGATTTTACAGAATTTTACCTGAAATGTGTTTCCCCACAATAAATTTTAGTTGATCTGGGTGAACATCACTGTCTAGCAATCCCCAGGGTACCAACAAAAAAGACATTTGGTACAAGTAGGGAAGAATATTATGCAATGATCAGTTCATGAAACCTCTCCTAGTTTGGCAACGCAAATCTCCTCTCAATCACAATAAATGATTCCAATAATGTGGGGAATTTAAATTGCTCTTAGGGTCTGGGAGTGGTGTCTGTGTTTATGTTCAAACAGTTAATAAACATATGTGGTTCCTAGATTTAATCATCTTCCTCGGGAATTTTTTACCTTCTCTTCTGAAGACCAGGTAGTATCCTTTTGTTTTCTGATAAATTTTCCTTTTTGGATTTATCTAGAAACTGTAACTCTCTATCAGTAGTCTTGGAGATGGCAGCCTTTATAAAACCCACCAGAAGCATTTCCTCTCTTCTCTGAACTAGTTGCCTGCTGTCCCTAGTGACTGGGATTGCTGTTCTCTCCATATTTTCTGCAGCTTTCTAACTAGGGAATCTGTCTGCCCTGTCATTCTTTCATAAAATTTGTGCCTTATATATCTTGACATTTTTTCTTTCTTACTTGTTTGAATGAGATCCAATTTGCCTCTCACTTTCAGAATTTTCTTATAATGTTTTTTGCAGCCTGCCTGCTTAAGTTTTAATTATAGGACTGAAAAGACTTTTGTGAAATGCTCTTCTCCCTTGAATCCTCTTTATTGTTTACCCAGCATAGTAAACTTGGCTAATAAAATGTATCTCTTATTACCTTCTCACCAGCAAATCACTGCAGGTTCCTATCTTTTTAATCTTTGTTATTTTCCATGTGAAAATGCACATAAAATTCTTATACCTGTACAAGGTTCTAAAGTCTTGTCTGCAGTTTTTTTGCTTAATGAGTGTCTCCATCATATTTGTCTCCTTATATTTATTTTTATTTGATCCTGAATTTCAATAGCAGGTGTGTGAGATAGTTGTGCCTTCATTATTTTTGGATACCTTTTAGTGTTACCCTGCAAAGCTATTTCTTACAGAAGTCTCCTTCCTTTGAGAGACATTCAGCCCTCCCCTGTTAGTAGACATATTATCTTGACTGACTTACTCCACTGTAGTTCCCCAGCCTATACTAATTTTTGCTTTATTTTTAGGATGCAATTCCACCTGGTTCATCTTAAATCAGATTTTCTTTATAAATTTGTGTGTCACCAGCTGTAGCAGCAAAACCTCCTTTAGTCTGTTTAGAGTTAAGGGCTTGGAAAATACTCAAGTACCTTTTCAGGTCTAATGGTTACTTTCTGATCCATCCCTGTGTGTATTCCCTTATGTAGTTTTGTCTTACAAGCCACTTTACTGACAGAATCACAAAATGGTCTGAAACTGAAACTGTTCCCCTGCACTTTCATCTAACTCCAACTTATACGACTCTCAAAATGATGATTTTATGGCCTTTATACTTTCTTGTTTTCCTCAAAATATTGAGCTTTCTCCCTACTGCTGATAGACAAAAATATCTATTCCTTTCTTATCTGATGAGTGAACTTTTCAGACTGTTCTTGATTCCCATATGGGAAATGTTTTGGTACTGTGTTTTATTTTCCAGAAAATGGTGCCTCTTTGGAGTTTGCCCAGAGATTAATTTGAGTACTCTTTTCATTCGTATCTTGTATTATTCTCTGCTTTTCCTCATCTTTTTCTTTCTGCCCTTTTGTCTTTTTTAGCTCTAAAATATTCTGGTTTTCCTTCTTTGCTCTGTACACTGTTTCCTAATGAAGGTGCCACATTTTTTTCCCCTGCAAGTTCTTTGTTCTGCTCTGAATCATGATCTTCCAGTGCTTGTCTTCTGGGGGATTAGTGTTTCAAATTGGTACATGTGGCATCTGTTCAGTAAACTATGGAAGTAGTTTTGGGAAGAGAGAAATACCAATGAAGAATCCAATTTGTGTGTGCCACCATCCCCTTGGGTGCCAGGTGTCTTGTGAACCACCAGGTCCAGCTCTTTAGAAACTGGAAGTTGGTTGTGCAGGTTGTTGTCATTTATGGCTGTTACCATCCTGCATATTTACTGGGAAAAGACTGTGTTGATGGAGATAAGCTGCCCGTAGGAGTTGATGCAGGTTCTGCACTGCTGGAATGAATATGAGCCCTTTGAGGAATACGAGCCCTGTATTAAATGCACACCTTTTTTTGTTTTTGGTTTTTTTTTTTGTTTTGTTTTGTTTTGTTCTTGTTCTTGCTGTTATAAATTTATGCTGGTGAAGCTGCAGGAATGAGAAGATTAATTTACGGAAATTAGAATTTAAGAACTTTGATGTTTAAATCCTGTTGTCCTTGTCTGGTTTATGAAGTTGAAAAAGAATAGGTTAGAATATATTAGTAATGAGAAAACTTGACTAGAACCATGGTGGGGGAGAGAACTGATGGTCAGCAGTGGTGTGAAAAAAGCTTTCTTCTGCTGGCTCATGGTCCAGCAATAGGAGCATCCAGCCTGGGGCTTAGTTGACCTGAATCCCAGAAACCACATTCTCAAGTGGAAGAACACCCCCCCCCTAGGACCCCTCTAGTCCCAAACTAGCAAACTAGTTGTTTGTCACTGGGATGACCGCACTGGCTTGAAAAGATGAGAAATGTACCTCTGAAGTGTGAAATATATTCAGGGAAGTCTGCATCAGATTTATATTCTGGGATGCCGAGTTATTGATCTGTAAGCTCACCAAATGCTGAGCAGAATTTATGAGATACAACTCACATAATGGAAAAATAAATATGTAACAGCTGGCTTCTTCGGGGGAAACCCTTTAGAAGCAGGAGAGGAAATGATTTTATTCAGATTGTTGCAGTGCTTGACAGTAGTGTTTAAATGCGTATTTCAAAAATTTTAGTTTGAATCCATTAAGGAAAAAAACATTTTCCCTAATGTCTTTTAGAGGTATAATATTTTCACTTCTTTCATGTCTTGAAACTAATTAAACTAAAATGAAGAGAATAATGTATAAAAGGGCTTTGACAGTGAAAGAAGTGTGCCTTCTAAGAGGTGCCTTATAAAGAATAGGCCTTTTTTTTTGTCAACGAGCTATTTGTTATGACCATGAAATAGTTATACTTTTATAAATACTTTTATTTGTATAGTTGGCCATGGTATCTAGCAAATAATATGCGGCCCAATTAGTTCACGTGAGATACGAGGTTTTGGTTCAGGCTTTTACCCTTGAAAGCTAAGATTTTAATTGCATCTGTATTTTTGTCATTATTTCCTGCCACTGGAACTGGATTCATTTTATTCAAAACAGTGATGGTTTGTTCAGCGTAATTTTGTCCTGTTGTTGTTATGAGGCCAGGGAGCTGCATTGTGTTCAGACAATAACATTGAGTCAGATGGAAAATTAAAAAGATTTGTATGTGCGAGGCGACGCCACAAACTGGGACACTGTGGAGAGAGAACGGAGCCAACGGTGGCTGGGCTTGTCCTGGAACAGAAGACATTGGAGATAAATGAAATGAAATTTTCATGGGTTTTCTTCACTGTTTCTTAGGTTTTTTTCCCTGTTTTCCTTGTGACTTCTCTCACCTTCTCTGGTGGTCTGTCCCAGTGATTTCCAGCCTTTCCTGGGTAACAGCCAAAAGGCTCAAACATCCCGCAGAGCCCTTTTTTCCTTCCCATCCTTGCCTTCACTGCCGTCCCAGCATCCCTGTTGCCTCCACTGTTTTTCTTGGACACTCTTAATGACTTGTCACTTCTGGTCTGCTCAGTCATGTGGCTGCTGGTGGGAAGCCCCACGTTCACTCTGAATTTTTGCCAGATCTGTGGTTTCTGCCGTTAATCTCCACAAATCTGCTGCAGCAAAACAATACAGTATTCCAGCTGGGATCACAGTCCTGTTGTACAGCAGAGGATATGGATACAGGGACACTTTTTGCCTGTGTCACTTTAATAAAATTGTGAGGATCTTTATTGTTCCGGAATACATTAAACCGTTGTTGCTCTTGGCAGTCCACTATTAACCCTCTTTCATGCTGTGATCAGCCTTCTATTCATACGTTGTTCCTTGTCTATTAAGTAGGTTTTAATTGAAAATAGGACTTCAGCTTTGTGCCTGGTGACTTCAAAACTAATTGATTCTTCCTAAAAGCCTAAAGGAACCCTTTCCATCAGGCATGGCGTGCATTAGGCTCCTTAATGGAGGGATGCAGCAGGCTGGGATTGGTGCCATTTCCAGGCTGCTTAAACTGCACTCACCACTTCTCCCTTGTGTAATATTTTGGTTTTGCTATAAGTCTTTCAGGTTAGAGAAATTGCTTACAAACGTTGTGCTGGGTTTATCCCTATTGTGTTTTACACACAAAGGTGTTTTTATAGCATAACTCATTCCTTTGTGATTTTCTCAAGTAATTTCCCTTTGTATTGATCTAAGTGTCTTTGGTTTATAAGTCTTGGCAGAGGCAGTAAGAACTTTCACAAGGATATGCCATCCCTTTCTGGTACCTTTTTTGTACCCTGGAAATCATTAATTTGGGTTAGTTTTGCCAAAAGAAATGGTAAACATATGGATTTATTTCCTTCAGAATTGAATATTACCTAAAATACCAATATGTACGTTGCACCAATATGTAAGAGACAGACCTGGTATCTCTGTGTGTATGCCAGATATGTTAGTGATATTTAGAAATGTCTCATTTTGATTTTAATATCAAAAATACTTGGGTTTTCATTGTAAAAGGGAAATGTAGTTAAGGTCCAGGAAAAAAAAAGTTATTTACCTCCTGAGGAGTTGAAAAACCGTATTTGACAGGAATCCCTGCATCCAAAATGCTATCCTATGCATTTCTCCCTCTGTCTGGTCAGCATTGCTTTTAACACAGTGTTGGTATGTGTGCCTGCAAGTATCTGTCCACATGACTGTATTCAAAGATAATTTATTTATTGGCTGAAAATTACATTATGGAAATAATCATATCAGAGCTGATTTCCTCTTCCACTCTTCCTCCAAGTCATTACCTCAGTAAAAATATATAGGGAAACAAGACACTTTAGAACCCAATTTATTTTCTCCTGCTGGTAGCAATAACCTGAAAATAACAGCAAATAGTAAAATTCCAACTTGAGGCAAGACACTGGTGCTGGGAACAGCTGCAGTTGCATTTATAAAGGAGAGATTCAATATAACAGCTATAGAAATGTGCAATGTTTCAGAGGCTCCCAGATTAGTACTTGATTGCTTTTCCAAGTTTGTTCTATAGATTGGGAAGAACACAGGATTTTAAAAGGTAAGAACGAGTGTCATAAATAAGCTGCTACTTGAATCAGAGATGTTACCTTCCCCTCCCACTCTTCACTTCCCTGGCTTCTGCCTTTCCCCTTCCCCCTACTCCCAAAAAAAAAGGCTGATATTGTTCCAAGAAAATAGTTACACAAAAAGCACTTTTTCTATATGAATGTAGGAAAATGCCATTGCAGAGTCAATTATTGAAAAAATCAGAAGGCTGGCCTGTTCCTAAAGACATTCCTAGCAGCTGTGTTCATTTATCATAGGCATAATGTCAGGCTTTTTTCCTGAAGAGGACATCCCCAGCCAGGCTACCTGTGCCATTTGGAGGCTGCGGTGTGGGAGGATTTTGGTGTTTAAAAGGTTCACAGAAAAAGTCCACTTTATCCTTAGTTTAAAATAAAAAAAAAAAAAAGAAAAAAAAATTGTTAGGGTATACAAGAATAGCAATAGAAAATCACATCAAGCTTTGAAATAAAACAGATGGAAATCAGAGATTTTAATCAAATGAGTGAAAAGGAATGAAATTCTTTTAAAGAGGACTCTGCTGGTCCATCCAGTCACTCTGGCCATCGTGCTGGAAACTGTTGCTCTCTGTACCCGCCTGGTGTTGTATATGCATATACATGGTGTTGTAGTCAGTGTAGAGTGAGCAAAAGCTGGCACAGACCTAGAGTGTATTTGTGTATTTGATTAGAATGGTATTTGCTGATTTACCTTTTATGGAATATAAAGAACTACCTAAGGAAGTGAGTAATCAAACAGTTTTACTGCAGAGACAGGTAGGATGTAGGTCCTGGGAAAAGAACTCCCAGTGCTAGAATTAAATAGGGCATCAGCCCGAGGGAGGAGGAGGAGCAGGAGATGGTTGGCAGGGAGAAGAAGGCAGGGATTTCCTTCAGAATAGGAAGAATCCTTCAGAACAGGAAGACTTCCATGAGTCTGGGATGGCTGGTAGGCCCTTTAACTTTTTGTGATCAATTTTTCTTGTTTTTCTTTTATCCAAAATCAATTTAAAATACCCTTGGGCACACTGGTTGGTTTTCAAGGCAGGAGAGCAATCTGACTTTATAGAGTGGCTTCCATGTTTAAATAGTTAAATTCAATATAGAAATCTAAAAAGCAGTGAGGAGGAAAGAGCCATTCCTGGCACCGACACCTTGAATTAGAGCAGAGTAGGACTGGACTTCATTCCTTGTGTTGACCATCTGCACTCAATTTTATTTCCTTTCATTTCTTCGGGTGAACTCCCAAAAACTGATACAGTTTTGCAAAGCTTGATGCTGAAAGGCAGGTTAAGCCATGCATGAGACTTCTTGGTAAAAGAAATACTCTTATCTTTAAAACTCTAATATTTATTTCATTCTGTCTGTCACTTCTCTTGCAAGGTCTCCAGAAAAGGTCTCTCTGTGTGAGCATTCAGGTGAATTGGATTTATGCCACCTTGTTCAAATCTCTAAATGAACATGTCAGAGGCCTTACAGTGTCTCAGAAGTCATTCAGAAAATGGTCTTTTTTACTAATATATTATCTTTCAGCTGAGTATTAAATCACACTGTTGTTTAATCCTGTTATTCTGATGAGCTGGAATCATAAGCACTGATATTGTCTGAAGTCTCAGCTTCAGGATGTGCAAATCAAAATGTATGGGGATTTTGAGCACTGAAGTCTTGTGTTCAAAAAAAAAAAAGAACTTGGGTTTTTCTTCAAATGATTCATTTTAAAGAAAGTGGTAAAATATCAGAAAAAAGAAAAGATTACTCATATATTGGGCATGTTTTTATAAATTCTTTTCAAATCAATTCCATGCATGGAAGCGAAGAAAAACAGACATTAAAAATAAAAATGAGGATAAAACAAACTCAGTAGCTATAAAAATTAATGAAGTCTTGGTAATACCATGGCAGAGTAAACTCAAACAAGCCTTTTGAAAGACTTCTTTGATATTGATTTATCTAAAGAGACAGCCAAATTCAGCCCATAATGTAATTAAAATGCAATATCATATAATGACTCAGAAGATAGATTGAAGAGTCTTTCCTGTTCTTTTCCTTCTTTCCTCTGCCCCAAATAAAAAGGTGAGGGAAGTTAATTGAAACTAGAAATATCTAATGTTAAATGGAAATACAAAGAGAGTCAAATTTCCAGACTTATTGTTGGTATCAAGTAAACTGGTCCTTGGCAGAATTTGGAGTCAGCTCATTTCTGGGATAAAGAGGATTGGAGATCCATGCCTGGCAACTCCAGTAAATGTCTCACCTCCCAGGCACGAAAGATGCTTCCTGCATGTGTCTGCATAGAAGAAATTGAGATCTCTGTTCAATTTTATTGGAAGTAGATGAACAAAATTCAAAAGTATGGACCCTTCATCCATAATCCAGAGGTGGCAGTGCCCCTGAAGGGGACGGGGATGGGGAGTTTCCCCCGTGCTTGGGTTTTAGTCACCTGCCTCTGCCTGGCTCCCAATTGCAACATGAACTTTTTGGATTTCCTTCTTAGATGTCTTTCTATCCAGTCTGGTATAAAGAGGCCATAAATGCAGGGATTAGATTCCAGTGTATTGCTCCAGCATTGTCAAAAATCAGCACTGAATTTAGATTTAAAGCTCCTGTTTACCACTAAGCATAGTCTTAATTGGCTTGCTGAGTACGGACAGTTTAGATCAAACTTCTACGTGCCTTGCTGAACACAGGATTAACTTTTTGCTCAGGGAGATAAGACCCTGAAAAAAACCACTGGATTTTGGTGCACTTTGGAAAACTAAGGTCAGCAGTAAACTCCTGGAGCGCTGTCAGGGCAAAGTTGCAGCCTTGATTTCCTTTTTTTTTTTTTTATCTCTTAGTTGCTAGACCAGTAGATGGGAAGCTGTGCCAGGGTCCTGCTCCCTCCAGCTCCCAGGTGTGTCACCTGCCGTGCCCAGCTGAGTGTGTGGTGTCCCTGTGGTCGGCGTGGGGTCCCTGCCTGCACGAGAACTGCCAGCACCGCCACGGAGCCAGAGGTGAGGGCAGCCCTTCTCTGTTCCTTGGGCAGCATTGAGGGGCTCTAAGGCAGGCCACGGAATATTACAAAAACATTGCAAAGGCAGTGGTGTCAAATTCTACATCGGGAGCTTGATGTGTTTTCCTTTTAAAAATTAATCGAACATAGGATGAAGCTCTTAGGTGTGTGTAGTGGAATGTGACCTTTAAAAGCTTTTTGCAGTTATTCGTGTGAGAAATAAAAAAAAAGATAAGAATTTTTCAAGCTGATTCAGATCCCTTTATCCTGCACTGCACTTGTAAGAAAGGAGGATTTCTTGGGCTAGCAGCAGCCAGGCTGCTCCTCTCTCATTCCCCTTGGAAGTCCTGCTGTGTGCCCGGATTCCAGGGCAATGCAGCTGGCTGGAACGTGTCAGGACTAAGGTGCATCCCACAGCCCTGAAATCAGCAGTCTGCCTGACCCAAGAGGTTGTTCTATTCTCCTGGGTTTGGTTTAAATTCCTGAAGAAGGATATACAAATATAATTTAACCTCCCCTGGATTTTAATTGACTGCTGCACATGTTTGTTGCTGCAACATGTTGAGATTCCTTGCAGAGCCTTTCCTAAGGCTCTGAGTTGGAAAGATGACTGTTGGAGTCCATGTCAGGGAGTGGATATTATTGTTTGGATATTACACTTTTCTGAAAACTGCCTAAGTTTGTGAAATGATTTGAGCTGATCAAAATTTTTCAAATTAAAAGAGAAATAATAAAAAATCTTCAAATATAAATACTTGCAAAAGCATTTCATGTTCGAATAGTTTTGAGTAATTTCTTTTTACTTATTTGAGAACTGTGAAAGTTTGATCTGTTATGTTCTTTGGAATGTTTTATTTTTAATTTCCTTTTCTTTTTCATGGGCAGAACATTTCCACGTGGCCTCTACTAAGGCTGTATATAAGGCTGTATATTTGCCCCTGCTCTGAGATTGTTGGAGGAAAGACCACCATATATTTTTTTCTGCCTTTTTCTCAGAATTCTGTGTCATTTACATAACAGGAGACGCTGAAAGATACTTGTGTATTAGTTCTGCATTTTATGTAGCAACATGACTTTTGGCTTTATTCAGAAGGAGGTAGATTATGTAATCAATTCTATGATTATTTCTGTAACCTTTTTCTTCCACTTTACATTTGAATCTTCCAGTTTAATAGGATGTCATTTCAAAGAGGTCTGATATGCATTATGTATCAGAAAACCTTACACCTTCATAAAGCAGAATACTAATTTCTTAGTAAACTGCTCTACTGTGTCTCAAAACAAATCTTTTCGTTAGTGGATTCCCAGGCAGAATATAGATGTTCTTTATATCTTCAGTTCTTTAACTGTTCCTCTCTTTTTATATTAATGCTGCTATTGCATTAATGTATGCATCACTGGTAAATTTCTGTATTTTGACATGTGTATTTCTATCTGATGTTGATAAAAGGGAAAAAGAAATGTGAAAAATGTGGGTTGCTGGAATTCTTTTACACACTCAGATTTTGCATGGCCGAGCTGTGGGCACATACAGCCAAGTGGGCACATACAGCTGAGTACCATCCCAGCCAGTCCAGTTTGTAAATGTTGTACTCTTGTTTTTCCCCCTGTTCCAGGTGCCCTGTATAGTCCTATTCCTGCTACGTGATTGTATAAATATTTTTGCCGTTGTCCAGTTAATTCGGTTCCGCTTTTTCCAGGCTTTAGGATGAGACAAAGGCAAGTGATTGTGGATCCAGTGGGCACCCTGGCGGGCTGTCCCCATTTAGTGGAGTCTATTCCTTGTGAAGACCCTCTGTGCTACGAGTGGGTCGTTTCAGAAGGAGAATGTGTGACTGACCATGGGAGATGTGGGCCTGGACACCGCATCCTGAACGCCGTCTGCAAGAGCAGGAAAGGTGAGCAGTGGTATTGTCTCAAAAGCCATTTGTGTTTTTTTGTGTCTCCTTCTAAAATGACATTTTGCTGAAGACATTTGCGAGTATTTAAAGTATCTCCGTACTGAATTTTCATGGAAGTTTGAGCTTTTTGAGTTGGCTGTGTTGCTCATGAGAGCCTGGTGCTGATAGGACTTGGGATTTTGCCTGGAGCTTCCTCTTCTATTTTATCCTAAGGGAGATGACTCACCAGTGCAGGTCATGTGCTGTCATTCCTGGCCTTATCACCACAAAAGTGGGATGCCGGTGTCCTGGTTCTGCCTAGAATCCTCCCTCTTGCTCATCTTGTACTAAACTGAGGCTGTCACTCAGGTCAGCAGCACTATGGGCGTTCAAAATATTAACCCAGTCCTTAGCATTTCTTCTATCCTCAGTTTTTAGTGTGTGGTCTGAATGTTTATCTTGTGATAACCCTGTTACAGTCATGAGAAGGGATGCTTGGTTGCTCTGCCAAAATTAATACAGGACCAAGATGTCACTGAAGTGATTGTACCAAGTAATCCTTCACTTGGCAGCAATTTGAGACCTGTAGTTGGAGACCTGCAGAGTGTTCAGTGTACAAGTTGCTAATAATGAATAAGTACGTTTTTATATGACGTTTACAAACAACCAGCAAGATGTTATTTCTTGTGTTTGGTTTGAACCTCAGCCAAAGGTTTCATTCCTTGATAAGGTCAGTGTTGTCAGATCTTTAGATTCAATTACTTGGAGCACGATTTTGCAGTCCTTAGTCACAGCAAGACTGTGCTATCATCTCAAAAGTGGCAAAATTGTGCAACTTTAGAGCCTGATATTATATCTGAAATGGAGAATTGTTCTTTTACATGGTGCTGAGACCGATCACAGGAAACAGTTTCAAGTTGATAACAAGGGGGGTTAATTGGCAAGTGGTTAAAATAGTGTGTCCTTCACGAGACATTAGAACCTGACAGAAAGAAATGATGGCTGCTTTGTCTGAAGAGCACAGATTCTCCTGAAATACATTTAAATCTGTGTGGTTTTCTTGTAAATTTTTGAGAATGGGGGAGAAAAAGAAAAGAAATCTTCAACTGTTATAAAATGACACAGCCAGAATATAGTGGGGAGCAAAGAGCTGACTGTGGATTTTGTCTGAGTGGTCTCTGCTGATCTGTGATTGTAACTGTAGGTCCAGGCCTGTGGTGAAGCGTGCAGATGGATGGTATTGCTAAGGAGCACCATGTACTTCACACTGTTAGAACTGTGCCAGCATCCATGTCTATGCACCAACTTGGGGCTGGGAAGGAGAGCACGTTCCAGGGCAGATGCTCCTTGATCTCTGATCAAACTGTTCTCTGTGGCTATGATCCTACAGAAGCCAGGCCTTTGAAGTGCCTCTTCTTCACTCAGTTGTTCAACAAGGTATTGGAGATCTCACAGTACCCTTTTAATTTCAATTACTCTGTGCATATTCTAGTTACAAAATAAACATTCTTCCCACCATGCCACCTCGGGACAAACATTGTCTCTAGACGTGATCAGTATCCAGTTATAACTGAGAAGGTTTCACAAGGAAGTATCTGTATCACTAGGCAGGTTAGAAGCACTGCTTAATAGTACTTTTAAGCCTTTCTGAATTTTTGGTTGTGTAGGAGAGGTCTGGAAGAGTCCTTAAAGTAGAAGTTCAAAAAAAAAAAGTCAAATTGTTTCTTCTTCCCTGAATCCAGTAACATTAGTTGCTTTGTTCATAACCTTGTTTCCTTCTGTAATATTCTCTTAGGTAAATTTCTTTTGCAAGAAGTAGTTTCTCTTTTTAGCTAAAAGCTGGAATAAGTGTCAGACTGGCATAATGTGTTTTACCTGGAATAGCTGGTTAGTTGGTAGTAGGAGGCCAGGAGGGAGTCATGTGAAACACGATGTATCAATTACAGGTAAAATAGCATAAGGCCTATGCTCATGCTTACCATTGTACACGTGTTCAATATTCTGTGCAAGTAAGGGTCCTGCTGAAAGCATTTAGGGTAGCTGTATTATGTGCTGGCATTTGCATTTACTTAAGCATCTTTTCTAGAATTCAGTTCTGTCTCCTAAAATCCAGTAATTTATCCAGTCATTCCATCATCCATGCCTGGCATTGTTGTTCAGTATTCCCACTGAAAGCCTACAAGGATGAAAATAATTTTTTCGGACCCTGTTACATGACAAAATCCAGTGTATCATCATCTTAATAACAATTCATTTGGGCCTGGAGTATGTTCATTAGGGTACTTTGGGTCTTCTCTGTCTGCAAGACGCCTTCATTTTCACATGAATGCTAGACTTTTTGGCACTCTTTTTCCTGTTCTTGCTGCAGTGTGTTGGTTGACTTCTCTTGAGAAGGAGCTGATCTCAGTGCTGTTTGTGTCAGCCATGATGCAGAACAGCTTGGCATCACACATTCTTGCCCTTGCCCACCTTCGCTTCTTTCTCTGTCCACAGTGTGACTGAACCCGAGTCCTTCCCCAGCCTGTGCTCTGCTGTGTAACACTGGGCTGTTCTGTGCTGCTCCCCATGGCTCAGAGACAGGAGGCCCTTTTCATGAGGAGACTGTTTTTTCACTTGCCTAAAACAAGCTTCAATCACACCGATTGCAGTGGAGGGGAACTGGCCGTGTTTTCAGTCCTGCCCCGTGGCTGAGGACTTTGCTGCTGCTGCTGGAGCCTGTGGGATCCAGTTGGGCTAAACTTCCCTCCAGCAAGGTGGAGCTTGGAGGTGCCTCTTTCTCTCTGAAATATGTTGATAGACAGCAAGTGAAGTTCACAAGGCATTAGCCCTTCTATGTCCGTGGTGCCAACCTGTGCCATGAGAGAGGTGAGCAGGGAGCAGTGGATAACAAACAGGTTCCTCCGGCTGAAACTCCACCTTTGAATCCCTTGTAGTGTCCTTTCTTCCCACGTTAAAAATCCATCCTTTCTGGTGAGATTTTGTGGTACTGACCCAGGTAACAAATGGCTGCTGGCCTGAGCTGGAGCAAGTCACAGATGGATCTAACTGTGGTTTCTCTGAAGACTTCCCTCTCAAAGCAATATCTCTTTGTAAGGACTTGTATGAATTTCAGTGATGTAGCACTTGTACTTCCACTTGATCTAGAGGTACAGAAATGACTTTTTGTTCCTTAAATAGGTTAATCTCTAATAATGAAGTGGCCTCCACAGAGCACATACCGTGTACAGCAGTTTTTTTATGGAGTAGCTGGAGTCTGTAATTTGTGATTTGTGGTACTTTGGCATAAATGAGGAGTAATGAGAAGACAATAATAATCTCATTACTTTGTCATTGTTAGGTGTCTGCTCCCACTAGCAGTGTCTCTAATCTCTGTTAATAAGATATTGAACATGTATATGATGTGTGTGAGATGCTCTTACTGTCTGGTCCATATCCCTCGAGTGCTCTTCTTCTGTATCAACAAAAGACAGTAGTGTAATAAATCAAATGAAATAAAATAATGCATAGAAATGCAATGTGAAGTAATGCATAGAATGGCAAAAGACCTCTATTGCATGCTTTTTCCAAACAAAATTTTTCAGCAAAGTGTTTTTTATTTAGCTAGTGAAGGACGATGGATATTTTTGGGAAAGTCTGCGAAGCCAAAAGAATACTATAGGAAAATTGATGATGATACTAAAAATTGGATGGTGTAAGTGTATCACTGGGTACATGGATCTATAATTCAGATCAAAGAATTTATTTGAAAACTCTTTTTTTTTATATTCACAGGCAACTCAAATTATTTGTGATTTGTCTCAGAGTTGTTGTTTTTGGTTTTCAACAAGGAATTGAATAATTGCCTGTTTGTAATGTATTCTTGATCAGATAGTTGCAAGTATTTGACATTTGATTTTGGGCGGTCTTGATTAGAACCGACAACCATTACTGTGCATTGACCAGATGAAAATAACTCTCTAAAAACTTTCCAGTTCGCAAAACATGGACGTGGTTAAAACTTTCTTGTTTTCAAGTGCAATTGGGCAGTAGCCAAAATGTACTGCGATTCTTTTTTTTGAAGACAATGATCATAATAATCTTTTGTGTGCTCTGCTGCTTCTGTCTGTGCAAGAGATACAAGCATTTAGAGTATGGAGAGTGAAGGGGAACTCAGTGCTGTAGTAGAGTGCAGAAAACTGCAGATAACCTTAAACAGCAGGACTTGGCTCAGGATCAGCAGGTAGAACCTCAGTCCAGTCAGGAGAAGTTCTGCCTTCATGGGTAGTTTCACAGTTGTTTGATTTAAGTGCTAAGAAATATATAAACATGTATTTTAACTCATAAATGCTGTTGGGTTCAGTCTGATGAAGCAACTTGGGCACCCTTTTTATTGTTATTTTCCATATCTATTTTAGGCTGCAATAATGATAGAAAATAAGATTGAAACAAGACAAATGCCAAACCAAACTGTGCTTTTTTTTTTTTAGAAATGCCCGTTGTGTAGCTTGTGAGCAGAGTAGTCATTATGGTAAGGAGTACAACCTGAGAACGTACGTAAGGGGAACTATAACAATAAATTCGTGAAATAACAAGTATGACTCATAAAAGTAACAATTCCTTTTCCGAGCATTTTATAAATGTTTCTGACAATACTATAAACGAATTCTCACCTATTAGCAGTGCTCATGAATAGATTGTAAAATATTATTATTCAGAATCATACCCACAAGTCATCAATCTATTTTGTTGTAATTCCCATGTCATCATTTATTAATTTGCTTCTGCTTGTTCTGATTCCTACCAGAAGAATTATTAGTAGCAAAGACAGTTTCTCTGTGACAGTGAACAGCATATTGTCTAAGTAATCAAAAATATGGAATAGTTCATACCCAAAGGCTTAATTGTTTTAATCAGAAATTATTAGATCAGCAACAAGGTTTAATGCAAAGGTCGTGTGATTTTGCTGGATTCTGGCTCTTTTGCTCTACTCCTTGTTAACAAGTCTAGTCACAGCTCAAAAGCTGCTGAGTGTTTGCCTTTCTGTAGTGTCAGCTTGGGTGTCAGGGTTTCTTCGGTTTGTGGGAGTTAAAATTCATAGAATCAGAGAATGGTTTGGCTTGGAAGGGACCTCCAAGACCATTTCATTCTGACCCCCCTGCCATGGGCAGGGATACCACTCACTAGGCCAGGTACCTCAGGGCCCCATCCAACCTGACAACCCAAACCTGTGGAGTTGTCTGCCTTTTCGAGGACAGAATAATCTCTCCCTTCCTTATTCATGCACAGTTCATGCAGTGCTGGGGAGATGCAGATGTTGAGCCCAGAGGAGCAGAGTCCAGAGGGGCCCAGACAAATGCTGCTGTCTCTCTTCTCCTGTAGCACCCGAAGGACTATTCCTAGGACCTGTCCCAGAAACACCATCTGCAGCAGCTTCTGCCTCACCTAGTTTCCTCCCAGGAACTTTGTGGGTTTCTGTGCACTCTTCCCAGCCATACCTGATAAATTAATATCAGGCAGGTCTCAGGACTCACAGCTGTAAGGGGCGAACCTCCCTGCTGCAGACAATCTGCCAAAGTGGTGGCTTAGACATAAAACACTTCCTGCCATAGCTGTTGTGGTGGCAAGATGTTTTCTTTAACTAGTCTCAGTGGAATAAGCTGCTGGCTTCAAGCTGCAGGATTTACCTGAGCCTGGGATGACTGAGCCTCGGGGCTGCTGGACACGGGACTGCACGAGTGGCAGCGAGGAGAGGCAGGAGCTGAAACCCTTCTGGAGTGAAAAATCAATCGTCCTCATTTCGGCAGTGCAATGCCAGAAGAAGAAACAACCTGACCCAAACCCCCCAAGACCCCAGGGTGTATTTGCAGAGGTTGGTGAGTAGAAGAAACCCACAAAATAAGGGTGTTCACTGAACTTCTAGGCCTGTTGCTTCTTTTGGTTTCAAGCAGAAAACCTGTATATGAGCACTGCTACTGCTGTTCTGGCAGTACTGGGGACAGTAGCTTCAGTTTTGTTTTATTTCTCTCTTTATTTCTTTGATTCTAGGCAGTTGGTATCTAGAATGTGACACTTGTCAAGAAAACGAGGGGGTTTTTCTTTTTAAGTGTTAGTAAGTTCACTGAAAAAATACACCTTTTGATTGAAATATGTCTATTCCCAAATTTCTGTTTCACCTGACAGTTTTATTTGTAAAACTGGAGAACATTATTTCAGAGTTAAAATATTTTCTTTCAGCATTTTTAGATCAAAGGGTTAATGTTTGGAGTTTTTTTGATAAATGAACTAGTCTTAAACAAAATTAAAAAATCGAATTATTTTTAAGAGGTTGTTAACATAAAAGCAAAATATTCCTTTCATATTAAACAAACATTTTGCCTTATCTTGAAATTACTTTTTTCCTAAATCCACCCCCAGTCTCTCTTCAGACTACTTTAAACAGTTATACAGTTTTTCTTCCTTTTCCTTTTTTTTTTCCTTTTGTTTTGGTTCAGTGCCCAAACAGAAATCTATTATTCACACGGCTCGATTGACAGAGCAGACACTGAATTCCTGTTGGAATTGAAGCAAAGAGTAAAGGGAAGTAAGGTAATCAAAGCAGTGTTATTTTACGATCCAATATTATGTTCTGCCATGGGTTGACAGTGAAGCTCTGCACTTACAGAAGCTGAAGACTCTTTGGGGGTAGGATGTTAACAACAGTGTGCTCAGTTACCTGTCTGTGCTCCCAGGTCCATCCCAGCGTGTCCCGTGGTCCCTAAGAAAGGCTCTTCCCAGGGACAGCCTACAATATGTTCTCCCACCTCAATCCTCCAGGAAGCAGGGGCTTCAAGGAGAGATGACAGCTGGTTTTATTCCTCTTTGAGGGCATGAAGGTAGCAGTGTCCTGTTTCAACATGAATCATAGGATCACTTAGGTTGGAAAAGACCTCTAAGATCATCGAGTCCAATCTCAGCAAGGCCAAGTTCTTACCTGGGTAGAATTCACGATTTTTCATTTTGCAGTGGATTAGTGATATAGAGTGAATTTGCAGAGTCTGTTTTATTTCTCAGAGAAAAGACTGCATTCAATTTATTGAAAATAAGTCTGAAATACATTCTTTGTGACATATCAATTTTCATTGATGCATCAAGTCCAGTGACACAACATTGTATCTAATGATACATTGAGATTTTGTTTCTCCTGTAAAAGGAGCATAAGCTTAGATTGTGGTAATTCCTTATTTTAGAAACAGAAACTTTTAGAAACCAAAAGAAGCGGTTTTATTTGTAAAATTAAAACGCTTGTTTTCAAGTTAATGTGGAAATGCACCTTTGTTTAGTCTGACCTTAACAAATGGAGTAATGAAAATCAATTTTTCTTCAGTGCCCATGAGGGCTGTGACATCCTGAGCAGGGTGTGGGAGGAGAGTGAGCTCCGAGTGATACACAGGGAATAAGAGAACAGTGTCTAGTTAAAAGTTAAGTAGCTGGTCAATGGATTAGGAGCTGTTTTGTCTCAGCTTCTGGAGTCATTGAGGTTAGAAAAGACAGACTGATAAACTGCTCTGGTCAGATTTGTGTACTGTCAGCATTAGCAGGACAGAACTGGCAATGGGAGTTGTGCCTGAGGAGGGTGTGATTAATACACACAGTTATGGACTGGTCATGTAAATGCAAACTGGCGTTGAAACAACTGTACACATCTGAGATTTAGAATTATTTTGTAGGGAATGGTAAAATTACCCAGTTACTCGACACAATTGCACGTAGAGTCAATAAAATGAAACAGGTACCAGCTTTTTCAAGCTTACAGGTTCAGGTACCGCTGTGGGGCTCAGCCTTCTGCACCACACTGCTCATTCCTCCTTTTCATTCCTGAGTTTATCCCACCATACTCTGTCACTGGAGCTGCTGATCCCAAACCAGTATGCTTTCCTGACTGTTAGGGACACAAATCCTAAAAGCTAATCCTAAATCCTAAAAGCAAAGCTTTCTGGCAATTAGATAGGATCCATATTTCTCATTTAGCAGCCGTGGTGGAAGGAGGATGTTGCAGTCTAGTAGCAAGGCTGATGAGTGTTATAGGAATCCTGAAGTATGGTGTGGGGTTCGTTCAGTAGATTTGAGACCCGTTTTTCTTGTAGTCATAAAGATTGATGTGCTCTTTGAGCAGGCTGGCTGTTAATGAGCCAGGTGGACTGGATTTAGTTACCTCCATCAAGCCTTACCTCACAGCAGCTGGTACCGTGCCAAAGATTTGATGTCTCCTGCTGGAAACATTTAGAAAGACAAAATGCAGATTGTGCCCTGCTCTAGGACTGGTGCACAGACAATCAGAGGACAGACACTGCCATGAGTTCAGGAGAATTTATTGTCTTTGCATCCTCTACCGAAATTGATGTCTGCAAAAGAAGCAGAAGATCAGCTTTAGGTTAATCTTAAGGTAAGCTGCTGAAAAGTTAGAGCTTTCTTTGCTTAGTCACACTTTAACAGTTTTGCGTCATTCAAGATTAGAGCAAACATGTGGCCCACAAACCAAGGAAGACAGAAACTGAAAAGTCTATAAACAATTCTTGTATTAGCTATGTTTGTGTAAATATCTGTGTCTTGGAGACAGGAATATTGGCACTAAAGCACAGGCTGAAATATCTAGTGCTGGAAAGGTGGGAAATAGTGGGCTTGAATTGAGAGGATAAACTCAAGCATATTCTGATTAATTTTCTTCATCTCTGAATGCAAATATGTTGCAAGATTTCCAGCTAAACTGTGAGAGCGCTTTTTCGATTGCTGGTAATGTGTCTTGTGTCAGTCATCCAGAAGGCAACTACAGTTGGTATCCAGTGGTAATTTTAGCTCCTTGTATTTTGGCAGATGGAGATGCAGTGGAGTTGATTAGGTATATGTCAAACTTTCATCCTTCCTGTGCTTGTCAGTATAAGGTATTACAGCTACCTGTGAACATATTTTTTTCTGTGCTAGCCTAGCGTGTGCTTGTGGTCAGTGCAGAAAGCCCTCAAATGAATTGCTATGCAAAACCAGGGTCTTTTTCAGTACCTAGTGCTCCTTTTTTATACCTAATGTCTCCAAAAGATGTTTTTCAAGACTTCAGAGCAGTGTTAAAATGGTGAGGGCAGAGGCTGCTTCTTCCCTGTGGCTGTTTTGGCAGAGAGGAGATGGATTTTCAAAGATCCAGCTCCCACTTGCACGAGAGGGAGCAACAGGTGATGATGTTTTTTAAAAATTAACCTGAGCTTCAAACACCTGTTGGAACAAAGGTTCAAGGTAGCCCTTTCAGAAATGGGAATTATAACATTAAGAAAAATATAAACATCAGTTATAATGGCAAGATCTGTATTGCCCTTTATGTTTTAAAATGTTATGGAATAAGTTTGACCTGAGTTGATCTGAGCTTGTGATAAAGGTTACCTAAAGAGCATGATGTGTGTGTGTGACCTGTAGGTCTGTTACTTTGGTGCAAGTGGTTTGAAGAAACTGTATAGAAGGATTAACATTTATGTGCTGGGCTAATGCATATGTATAGTTTAAAACTATTTATTTATAAACTAGTTTTTAATGCCTAGAGAATATTGAGTTTGATGGTTTCTAACCTTTTGATTATGAGATTGAAATAAAGTTCCTTTATTGTATTTTATAACCACAGAAGTATTTGTAGTTAGTTTTTTTAAGTCTGGAAAAGAAATTGTTTTATTTAGTTTTGCCCCTATTTTAGACAAAAATCTCAGGTTGTTTCAGTAAAAGACTAGAAAAATACCTGTAAGTACCAATAGAATTCCTGTTTTCTCATTGAAATGGAGCACGAAACATAAAATACCTGCTTGGCTGTTTTCTTTAAACTAAGCAGAACTTCACATACATGTTGAGTTCATATTCTTTTTGTAGAGTTATTTTATTTCTCAGGGAACCCTGCTTCCGAAAGGGGAGATATGAGCAAAGTAGGATCCTTCTTGAACTGTGTTAGAAAGGCAGGCCGATGGCAAGTTGTAAAATTAACTTGTGTGGATGGAAGAGGAGGGGGGGAAGGATCCTTCTGAAAAGCATTACTGAGGACAGGATTCTGTGACCCAAAGGTGGCTGAATGTACCAGGAGGAGCAGGTGGAGATGTGACTGTGAGGGTAATCTCATCCATAAAGGTTCTGGTTTTTAGGATTAAGTGCATTCCAAAAGGGGTTAAGGATTTCACTGCCTTTCTACTAGTGAAGGAAGTGTTTAACAAATGTAGCTATTAAGATAGCACATCTCACTCCTTGATTTTGATTTGGTAACATTTGTGTTAAGTCTCTCAAACACACAGTGTCTTGAGGAATATTATGATGTCTTTTCATCCTCCTCATCCCAGGTGGAGTCCCTATGGCATTTTGGTGCTTTAGTCCCATCCTTGTTGGTTTTGATACATAGAAAGGGGCTTTCTGAAGATGGCCAGTGTCTATTTATAGCGTTTGCATCAGTGGCATTTTCTCCTGGTTTTGAGATGGTGATTTTAGAGCTTATTTACACAGTTGTAACCTCAAAATTTCCTTGAGGTTTACTTTCCTATTAATAATATCTCCTTGAGATACACTAATTCAAAGTTTTTGGCATTAATACTGTCCTTAAGCCATTTGTCTTTAACTAGATATTCAGCTGTATTTATATGACACCACTCACACAGGTTTTCTGAAAGATCCTGTAGCAAGAGAGTCCAGTAATGGTTTCTGACTTTCTCCAACACTCAGAAGGTAGTTCAAACAGGCATTTGAATCTTAGAGACCAACCCCTCTGTCGAATTTTATTTACATTAATAGAAGGTTTCAAAATTCTCTGATGTTCAGCAGATGGATAAACAGCACAATGGCAAATCCTTATTTCCTTAGGACACCAGACTAAAACAAGCCAGTAAATAATTTTTAATGTGTGTGATATTTTTCAAATTCTCAACAGGCAGAAAATTGCCCAATTCGCAGTTCAAAATCATTTTAGCCAGGACTTTTTTTTTGCTTAGAGAAACAGTCAAGAGTACAGAAGGTTTAAATTAAACAGGAGATCATTAGGGTAAAGAAACCAACTGTATTTTATTGCATTCGGTATGTGAGGCTTAGTGGGACAGAGTCCAACTCATATGATATAACTCATGAAAGGAAAGAAATGTTTCAGAATAAGCCAGTTAAGTTCTTTGTGAAGTAGAAATAAACTAAACCTGATTGTGCAGACAGGAGACTGACACCTGGGAGGGAGTATCTGTAAGAAGCCGGGGTGTGTGGGGCTGGGGGCCTCCCTCCAGCTCAGTCTGCAGGAGGGATTGGGGTGAGGGAGAGGAGAGGTGCAGAGGAGTCAGTGCAGGCAGTCTCCCTGCAGAGGTGCAGGGAGTCAGAGGAGTCCAGAAAAGGCTGGGAGCAGCCTGCAGCCATGAGGTCTCGGTGCTCACTGCTCCTCAGGCGAGGTGGAGGAGCTGCACCTGGGGTCTGGTTGTGTGCTGTGCTCCGGGTGTCAGCAGCAGCCTTCTCCTGAGGTTTAAATAAGGGAATAATTTGAGTCTGACTTCAATAGGCAGCTCCTCACATTGATCTCTGACCACAGCCCTTTAGTGGAGGAAAAAAAGCAGGGGCTTTTTTTGTGTAATTTAATCCTTCCCTGCTGGGTGGCCCTATAGAAGGCTTTTTCTGCAGCAGAAATTCCTTCGGTGCTGCACGTCGTGTGCTGGACAGGAGTGATTGTGAGAGCCACCTTTGTACAGTAGTTCTGAAGGCTGTTGAGTGGAAATGAAAGATAAGTCTTGTACTTTCTTTAAGTTTCTTTTTATCAAGCTGTTTATGAAGTAGAGCTGATTTAAAAACAATTTAGTCACTTGTTTGGAGGTTAATGGATTCTAGAGGGGAAGGCTCCCCCCCGTAAAAGAAGAAGTTTTGACGAACTTTTAATTAAGAATTTGGGACATGGAAATTTTGGGGTAGTTCTGCACTAGCAAGATTGGCTCTGGGGCATATTGGTCTGTCAGGTTTTTAAAGTAAATCTTCCTCCTAATTCTAATTAAGTATTATAATGCCAGCACTCTTCATTAGGCAGCAATTTGTGATTAGTCAGGTGGTCGTAATGGAAGGAGAAGAACATGCGATAAAACAGTGGAGAAATTGCAGAGCAGGGAAAACAGCCATGAGATGCAGCTCCTAAATGCTCTTTAATGTCCTCCTATTGGCAGATTTCCCATTGAATTCCGTGAGTTCTGTGGGACAGCATTCAATCCTCATACAGATCCTGCCTTGTGTGGAAACACAAGCCCAGTGGACCTTGATTACAGGACTTGAGCTCTGAGGTTGTGACAAGAAATGATGCTAAGAACAGCAATAAAAAGGGAAAACTCCTAATTCCCCCCTAAACTTTGAGGCCAAGCTATTATTTTAAGTGTAGATTACTAATGTAATTGAATTGTTTATCTGCGAATTGAATCTCGTATTTAATAGATGGGAGCTTTTGTGAAGTGCTGCAGTGAATGTGAATTAGTGAATCGAGAAAGATTAGCTCTGTGAGGAGATTGAGAACAATTTAAAATTCCATTGTACGGTGTTTTTCTTTCTGTCTCTGTGAAACATGGCTGTAATTGCCTCAAATTAGGTACTGCCTTTGTATAGGAGAGTTAAACAAGTAACAGGATAAGATATTTCATAGTTCCTTTCTAAATAAACAGCTTGTTCAGTTTGTATCTTTAGGCAGCTTGCAAATGTCAGAACAAGGTTTGTGAAGAGAATGTCTGTATGAGGTGGAGTTTCTTTAGAAACAGAATCATCCTGGATTGTTGGGGTGTGTTTTGCAATTTGAAACCCAGTCTTCCCATCCTGTATAATTTTAGTGTATCCTCCTGCCATGATTGTTAAAACAGATGCATTATTTAAAAAATCCTGTGGAGATGTGGACTGTAAGCATGAATTTGCTCAGTTCCTTTCTGACAGCTGTGGTCTATATTTTGCCATCACTCTCCTGGAGGTGTTGCTACTAATGAACCCTCACATTGTCGTGGTAATTACCAAGCCCAGAAAAAAAAAAAAGGAAAAAAATGAGCCAATACACCCACGTGGACTGGGGCAGCAGCTCTGCATGCAGACAATGGTACTTTTTCCTTTCCTATTGCTGAGGAGGGAAAAACAATCCCACAAAGTTAGCTCCTGGCGTGGGCCTGTGGCTAGAGGTGTCCATGGGGATTCAGGCACTGCATCTGGTGGGAGATGGTTGTAGTTTGAAAAGTGACTTTTCTGAAAGAAGGGAGAATATATATCTGCCACTAGCAAGTGAGCAGGGAGTTTGCTGGGACTGGCTGAGCCCAGGATGCTTTGCTGGATGGACAGAGTCCCTTTCAGGTGACACTGTCATGTCCACCTGGACCCTTCCCACATCAGGGGAGGAGCTGAGTCTTGGCTGCCCGTAGTATTGTAGAAACCAGGACGATCCTGTAAGCTCAAATTCCATTTTTTGTTCCCAGATGCAAAATTCCCATCACCCCCAGCCCTGCTTTCAGGAGATTTCCCAAGTCAGCACTGTTTGTTGTACACTTAGTGCTGTGTCAAAGGAGACTAGAGCCAAGAGGGTATTTTGTTCTATTTCATGGTGTTTACAAATAAAGCCGAGTGATTTGGTAACTCTCTTGGAAACTCTCTGAGACTGTAAGTTGGGCAGAGTGCTCCCTGGGCATGCATAGATCTAAAGATAGCAGTTTCTTGCCTATCAATAAGTATCTCAAGGCCTTTACTATTAATGCTATATACGACTTAAATCCCAGGAAAATAATTCCACTGCTGCCGTTCATTTATATCATTGGAGTCTGCATTAATTCAGCCTGGGCTAGGTTTTCTAATACATTATTTATTTAGGTCTTCAAAATGTCTGTGGTGCTGCATGTGGTTGACAGAGCATATTCTTGTTTGTTAATATTATATGGCATCCTGTTTTCCCAAGATGCTTCAGTAAATGTATGTCTTCAAATAAAGCTGGGATTTTAACAGGCACTTTTTTTTCCCCTGTTGTAACTATAACATCCCAGAATCTTAGCTCTGATTTCTCTTCTCTACAACCATCTATTTTAAATGGTTCTGGAAAGATCTTCAATTCTTTAATGTTGGTTGACTTTTTTTTTTTTTAATGCTTATTTAGGTCTTGATTCTAAATATCTAGCCCAGTTTCTCCCACTGCCCCCAGGCAATAGAAGCTTAGAAATACCCCTAAATTCAATGAAAAAATCCCTGATGTGGAGGGTGGAACATTGAGCTTGTGTTTTCTGACAGCCCACAAAGCTTATAGATCAAAAGACATGAGTGCTGCATGAGTGAGGGTGAAACAAATGGAATACAATACTTGAAAATGAATGAGTCATGTGAATGAACATTGACATATACATCCCCAGCCCCACATTAAGATTAAAGTGAGTTGTCTGCTCTACAATTGCATAATTGCTTCTGTGACTGATTTGGTGCTGCTCCATAATAAGTTGTGAATACTGTACACTGACCTGGTTAATGGGATGTTTACTAAATGAATATATTTGTATAGTTTAATAGGAGGATGCTTGGAAAAATTAGCAGGATGAGGAAGAATGGCTCAAGAGAGTAATTTTTCAGCAGGTACTGGGGTTGTGAAGAGGGCAGAAGGCTGCTTTGCCATTCGCATTTGGAGGCTTGGAGGGTGAGGTTGCATGGGGCTGGCTCTTCTTCCTTCATGTGCATCAACATGGAGCATCCCTGCCCTGAATTCCTGGGTGAGTGGCTGCTCCAGGCTTGGGGTACCCAGACTGTGCCTCCCCCTGAAGGTGCTGCCATGTGGGGGTGTGTCAGTGGGAGCAGCCTCCATCCTGCAGCCCTAACAGCTTCATTTGTAAAACTATCTTTCTTGAATTTGGCTATTTTAAGTACTAGAGACTAAGATAATTATTTCATGAAGTAATATTATCTGCAAATTAACCTTGGATCTCTGCGTAGGTTCAGAAGAAGAGAGATAAGGAATTTTATCACAAATTGCAGACTTACTGGGTTTAACGTAAAGGCCGTGGCAAGTAATACATTTAAACTGCATTTAAGTAGTAAAGACCAGAATATCAAAGTCTAAAAGCAATAAACATTAATTTATTCAGAAATTTTTTATATTTTCTTTCTAGTTTGTATGTTCTTTTCACACACTGTCATTTAATGAGGTTATACTCTGATTAAAGTAGAAAAATAAAAAAGTAAAATGTTTTATTTCAGTAGATAAAAATGCAGCTTTTAAAATACATCAGCTTGCCCTGCGTAGTCTGAGCTGGATGTACAATTTCCCCTTCATTCAGCATGGCTGCTAACTAATGGATTTTGGGGGAAAACGTCCCTCTTATGTAGAGTTTCAATTGAAATCCATATTTTAATTTTCAGTGACAACTAATACATTTACTGTAATCCCTTTCAAATATTCACTGGCAGTATTCCCAGATATATATTTTTGAAGGTTAAGTGGTTTAGGATTTATGTACTGTACTATGGAGGTGTATTGGGTTTGTGTGGCAAGGGTTTGATAGCAGGGGGGCTACAGGGGTGGCTTCTGGGAGAGAAAATCGGGACTGAAGTTAAGCCCAGGAAGAAGGAGGGGTGGAGGGGAAGGCGTTTTAAGATTTGGTTTTATTTCTCATTATCCTAGTAATAAATTAAACTAATCTCCCTGAGTCAAGTCTGCATTGCCTGTGACTGTAACAGCTCAGTGATCTCTCCCTACCTTTATCTCTCTCATGAGCCTTTAGTTATATTTTCTCCCTTGGCATAGCTGAGAGGAGCTTTGGTGGGCATCTGGTGCCCAGCCAGGGTCAACCCAGCACAGCAGGTCAGTCTGAACGAGCCACTAACTCTGTAGGGCCCCCTCACTGCCAGAGGGGTTTGTAGCTCAGAAACAGCTGCGGTAGCACCAAGTTTTCCTGGTTAATGACCTGTGTTTCTGACAAGCCCAGGGTGCTGTGCTGTGCTGAAAAACTGCTTTTGCTGTTGCAGAGCTCACTTGGGTGTTGTTACATAGGGCTGATTCACATTGTGTAGATGCACCTTCCTGGAAGCTCGGAGTTTTGAATGTGTCCAGAAAAAACTCTTTTTTTTTTTTTTTTTTTTTTTTTAATAGACTGCAATTGGCATGAGTAAAGAACAGTAATTAAAATAATATTCCATGAGGTTTGTGTTTTAGTACAGCAGTGTGATTAAAATTGGATCTGCCTTTTGCTCTCCCTTGAGCACCATTGTGTGCTTTGTGGCTGATGAAGTGGAATGAGCACTGTGATCAATATTTATGGTGTCACTGTGGGCACCTGCAGCTCTTTCAACCCTTCTTGCACTATGAAGCTGCAGTGGAGGTTCTTGGTTCGAGCTAATTAATGGCTAAATGCAACTTGATGTGAAGGCTGGACAGGCTGTTCCTAGCACTGTTTCTGATGAGGGTCACGTGCCACTTGCACAGATTTGCTAGTTCTCATCATTGATCAGACAAAAGTAGGAACTTGGTTTCTTCAGCGATGTACTTTCAGGTCTTGCAGTCATCTTTTGGTGTTTGGGCTCTCCCTGTCTTGGGAACAACCACTCTTGGGGTACCAGATCCTGCCACTGGACGCACGAAAAAGAAGACACGTATGGATTCTTTCAGCTGAGTTTATAGACTTCTTCCCTACAACTTTTCTTTTTACCCTCCAGTCTATGCTACAAACAGCATGTATTTCATTCCAACATGAATGCCAAGGAGTTAGTGCAAGTCTGCACTTCTGCAGCTTACCAATTTGGGAGCTTCTGCCAGCTGTGCCAAAATATTTTTCTACAGCTGCTTGTGAAATCCACAGACTATTTTCTGTCCAAATCAGCCCTGCACTGCTTTGTTCCACAGTTCTCTAGTCTCTTGACCTCTTCAAGGCTTTTCCAAAATAATAATATCATCTTTGAACTCTTAGTGGTTTGGTTTGTTGCAAACTTTGCCCGTTTCCTGGCAGTGACAGTGGCTGGAGGCAGTCCAATGTAATTAGTAAGTATTTTGGAGACTTTGCTTTGGCAGCCCTGTTAAATATGTGCAGTGAAAGCAGGATTAGTATGGGGCTTCATTTTTTTTTTTCTCATTAGGGCATCTCTATGATCTGGAAGCTTATTTAATTGGAAATTAGCCATTCTTATTAACACAGGAGATACCCTTTGGTCCAAATCCTGACATTGGATAAATGTGTATAGTTTCCACTGAGGAGAAAGAAAATGCATCCGTATACTCCAGGGTGGAAATTTGCCCTTTTGTGTCCACTGCAGTTCTCCTGCAGGAGAATTTCATTTTCTGGTACAGGCAATAAATTTTCAATGCTCAGATAAGTGACTACAGAGGTTCATCATCAGGATTTGAAGAAATAAACCTCCTAAGAAGATGGATGATGACAAGGGGAGTAAGAGTTGTTATCCAATCATTTGTCACAGTCCAGAACATTAAGATGTATGGGTAAGACCCCAAAGGTGTGTGGAAGTTCCTTTTTTCCAGCAGTCTGTTGGTGTGCAATAACTTACCCTGTGCAGTCAGCCAAGTGTCACAGTGACTCTGAGAGCTCATTGTTTGTATCTCTTTGTATACACAGCACATGAGCGGGAACAACTTATATGTCGTTGGGAAGTATTCCACACATTATCCAAATGTAGCCCCACAGCTACTGAAGATAAAGGCTGACTTCCCTCCCTTCTCTCCCTCCTCCATCCCACTCCAGATGTTAACATTTCTGCCTTGCCTCCTTTGCTGTGATGCTGTTCTGCTTCGGGCTTTCTCCAGAGACTTTTCCCTCTGCCTGCTTTCCTGTGGTTCCCTGCTCTACACCCTCTAGTTCTTCCCTTGTCTCAAGGCTTCAAAACCACGGAGCAGCCGTGGGGTACAGCGTCAGCTAGTGAGAAACTGGATTAAACATTCATGGCTGTAGGAGTGCTTGTTAGCATGTATGTATTAATTCAACACTTCCTGCTGGTTTCCAATATGCTGGGAGGTTATGTTGCCGGTGAGGTGACTTTAAAATCCGTAGTGGAATATGTTCCAACTAACTGCTTGAGAGAAGGTAAAAATCTTGCTCTGCTTATCTGATTTCAAAGAAAAACCTTTCTCCTTACTTTTTAACAAGTGAATATTCCTCTCTAAACCAAATCTGCTTGAGACCAGATTTCTGAAGGATTTTGTTAAATTTTGGCTCTACAGCAGAGATAGCTGATATTGGAAGTTCACCTTTGTGTAGGAGGGAGACAACACCATAGTTTGCTGTGGTAAACTGCTCCCTGCTTTGCTGCTTGTTGATGGGAATTCATGCAAAGATGAGGTTTGACTTGTCCCGTCTGGGCTTGCTGTGGCACAGAATGGCTCAGTAGCCTAAATTTGATCAGAGGTTGAGAGCTTGATATCATGCACGGAGTCTACTAAATTCTGGGAAATCCTTTGTCTTAGCAACTTCCTTACATCTGTGTGCTGGAGTTGAAATATGGCCCTCACGCATTTCCTCAGCCTGTTCTGGTATTTTGTGGTCAAAAAGCTTAATTGGCTCAGTGTCTTTATTCCCTTGCATTTTTGTCTTGCACCTGGCTCAGGAGGATGTATGTGACCACTGCTGGCTCACAGACAGAGTTCTGACAAGAGTTTAGATATGAAAGCCTCAGACTTAGTCCTCAAGGGTGGCCTGTGTCAGGACAGAGGTGTGGTGGGGACAGTGATGCTCTGGAAAGATCATGATGTTGGTGCTTCTCAGAAGTTTGGGATTAGAGAAGCCAGAGTCCAGGGCTGCCAGCAGTCCTGGCTGTGGAGTTTTCAGAACTCCCCTGGTGTGATCCTGTGGTGGTCAAACTGCCATAGGCTGCCTCCAGGAGGATGGGGGTGATGGGCCCCTGGGTTTGGGAGCCCTTTGGACCATTCCTAGCAGTGTGTCTTCAGGTGCCCAGGTGTTCAGTTCTGCAAACTGGCTGTGGTGGGGAGATCTGTTCCTGTGGGTTTAGGAGCTGTCAAACACGTGGCCGTGTTTCCAGGGAAGCAAAATGCGATTCCTCCGAGTCACAGCCATGTAATTACAGCAGTAATAATAGCTATCATTTTTGATGCCTCGGTGCCAAATGTAAGGGTGGTTAAGTTGTTTCTGTTAATGTTTTCAGAGGAGTCTGTTCTGCTGCTTTTTCCCTATTTGTGCCTTATCTGTGACTGAACAATTACCAGAAATGTGATGAGGATGTGGTATGCAGAAAGTCATCCCCTTGTCTCTGTTCCCAATGACTGAGGAGTGTGTGAGCTGCTGTTATCTCAGCTGCTAATCAATGGAGCTGGAGCTAATGTGCGAAGTGACCTTTGCGAGGAGAGAGGAGATTGTGCCAATGTTATACCTGCAGTTCGAGTCAACTTTTGCACTTTGTCATGTACTTGATTGTGTGAGCTGCTCCCTTTCTGGATTGCTGTATCAGTTACTGCTCTATCCACCAATTTAGGAGATTCCCAGAATTTCTCTTGTGTGTCAGTCCTGATGTTTTCCTTGGCCAGGTATCATTTGTTTTACTGATGACCCCTGATCTTCCCAGTCTAAATTCCTTCTGTGCTTTCACTTGTTTGTGCTTTCATTAAGTTTGAAGTTATCCTGCATAGCTGTGCCTGCATAGCTGTACACTTTGCAGTGTGGAGAAGTCAATGGGATTTTTACCACTGAAATTAGACCCAATTTTCAGCTGCCTGTGGGTGAGCAAATGTTATTTTCTAGCTTTTCCCCTCTCTGCATTTTTATAGTGCTTAGAGGAGTCTGATGGATGGACCACTCAATTATTTAGTATCAATCAAGTTTTTGCTTACAACACCTAAACAAACACTAGTATTACATCCTTTTTTTCTGAATATCTAAAATATAATTCTGCTACATTAATTTACAAATTTATAAAAACATATACTGTTGCTTAACCAGGCCTTTTAATGAAATGGGTTTTGAATTGAAATTTTAAGTATGCATGAAGACAGTAAGATACCATTTGCGCTGTTAGGATTTCAATAATGTATGGAATTAGCAGAGCTTTATTATATTTCTGTGCCTGCATGCCCTCCATAGAGTAAAAGTTGTAATAAATATAAGTTCAAAGGTAAAATTTTATTGCTGCGCATGAGAGGAGAAAAAATAAATTAGAGTAATGTAATCATGCTCATATATGTTATGAATTTTGAACAGTGTCTATTAGAAAGTTTGTCAAAATGTGCTTAGCTTTGAAAATACAGATTAACGCTGAAGGTTTTAATATTGTTCTTCCTTATGTTCCCATTCCTTGCAAATATAAGTGTAAAATATCTCCTGCCGAAAGCAATTGTCATAAAATGACACTTTCCTATTTTAATAGCTGAATAATCAGAACAGAAATATTTTCCAAGTTGTGAAGTGGTTATTGCTTTTTTCACACGGAGAAATTTAGTGGTAGAAAACCAAATTTTATCCAGATATTCTCCATTTTTTCTGTTTCCGTTCTTATATGTGAAGAGCGTGTCCAAATGTCTCCTGACAGCCTCGACACTTCAGGGTGTTTAAAAGGGGGGTGAAGTGCTTTCATTTGATTTCATTTACTGATTCTGTGTTTTTCTTTAATCTAGTGGCAAAGTTAAAATTGTAGCAAAGTTAAAAACAGGAGCTGGAAAACCTGTTAGGGAATGAGTGGTTGGGATCCATTTGGGCCCTTCGGGGTTCATACTTATTTTTTCTTTTTTTTCTTTTTTTTTTCTACTTTGGAACAAATAAGGAAATTATAATTTTTTTTCCCCAGGAAAAATTGTACTCACAGATGCCATCTTTCAGATTTTTTTAAAGTAGTTTCCAGACAGTTTGGACTCTGAATAATTGGGCAAAATACTGATTGAGTTTTAGATTTTTTTTCTTTTTCTTTTGGTTTTTTCTTCCAAAACAACTGCCACCTTTAAATCTATATAAACTTTCTGGAGGCAGAAAATAACGGGAAGCTTTTCTAAATAAACCATATTAGGTCATCATAAGTGATTCCTGCCTTTAAATTCTTCAGTTGATGCCATTGTAGCTGAGTTTTGTAAGCAGGATGAGGCTGCTGCTTCCATATAATCAGTGAACCAGTTCCAGAGGGTGGGGCAGTTTAGAGACCAAATGCAGTTTAAATGGCACTAGAGGAATGATGCAGTACTGAGTGAAAATGCAGGCATGGTTATTAATGATGTAATTAAAGTTCCACCTCATGGGCAAAGTGGAAGCACACAGAAAATATTGTTAATATTGTGTTTCCTACATTTGATTTATCCCCATTTTAAGTACTAAATGATCTATGCAAAATACAGTGGAAATTAAACACTCTGTCTAAAATTCACAGCTTTATTATGTAAAAATGGTTCAAGCAGAGGTCAGGGTACATTAGCCAGAAGTAACTTAACCCAGCTGAAAAGTGTCTTATGCACTTTAGATGCATAGTTCATACTTGGCCAAACCTGTGTACACTGGGAAGTTTTCCTCAATAACTGAAGGTCGTGGTTTGCTATTGTATTGTTGTGGTCAAGAACAGATCTCAGACATTCATCCAGACCCTTGACTGATGATCATCTCTGATACTGGGTGTATTTTCTTCTTTATTGCAGTTTTTAAAAGCTCTGTTCTGAGATTTGTGGATCAATTAGAGAAAAAATTGAAAAAGATGGTAGTAATAATAAAAATAAAAAATAGCTTAGTGTTTGGTCCTGCAAATTCTGAACATTTCCTGGTGGGCTGCAGGAGCTCTCAGAGTTGCTTTATGGGATTAGGCCAGACTCTGCAGCTGAACTAGAACACATTTTTGTGTTAACTGCTTCTAAATGAGCTCTTAGTTTTAAGTTGTTGGCATAAATCTAATTTTAATTTACTGTTTTCATTTTCTTTTGCATTGATCCTCTTTTTGTAGAGATTCAATTGCAGACTTGGAGAAAGATGTTTTTTAAAGAGTCCAGATGGTATTTGCAATTATTTATTATCATTAGCATTCACTGTATCTGAAAACAAGACTTTTGCCAACTTAGATCAACCTCATTTGCTGCACTGTTGTTTACAATTTTTCAGTGTCCCATGTTAATACAAACTCACTTCTGGGGTGATTCCTGGGCTAGAAGAGAAAAAGAGTCTGCTATTCCCAATAGATGTCAAATTGCCAACTTATTTTGGGAATATTGTTTGGATAACAGTCAGTCACAGGCTTTTGATGGCTATGAGCAAGCCAGCAAGGAATATCATTACTCAGTAGCATAATCTGAAGAAAAATTAGAATAATCAAAGCAGTATAGGTATAAAAGTATTGCACTTTTCCATGTGTGAACACACAACTTTTCTTCTACTTTGCCCTTTGTAATAATTTTTTTTTTTTTTTTTTAGTTTTGAGAGCAAAGGTGGCAACTTAAGTCAACTTAAGGCAGCTTAATGTTTGGAAATTTATGGCTGTGATGCATTAGAAATAAAATGCCACCTTCCTTTTTTCTAAACTAAAATGCCTGAATTCTTCCACTAAAATTATTCTGCCCCATATTATATATTATATCTTAGCATATTATATATGCTAAGATATATAATATGAAGTGGACTCTGTATGTTATTGGAATAAAAAAGCCCACTAATTTTTTTTCGTAAAGTTTTGGAAATATATGTATATTTTATAATATTTTAATACATTTGACTTTTTTGTATAATTGCTTTCTACAATATTTTGTGTTGATTAGCATTTGGAAGAAAGTAATACAGAGAAGGAAATAGAGGGACACCTGTTTCAATTACACCATAGCAGCAATTTCAACAATAAATCTTAATTGCAATCAGTCTTGATCAACCCACCTGTATAGCTTCCCTCATTTACAAGGAGGAGGGATAATGGAGAAAAAAAGAAAAACGTGCGAAGAAAAAGAGAGGAAAAAACCCCCAGAACACTAATATGGATTATGTTAAGTTGTTATACTTTATATTTTCAGATTGCTGTGCTATGTTAATTATTAGGAACAGCAGCCTGAATTTCCATGCTTTTCTCTGGGGATGCAGCGAACCCGTGTTTACTTTCAGCTGCCACAGGAGCAATTTCTCTTTAATTCAGGAGGGACTCTGCAAACAGCCATAAGGTAGAACTGATTCTGCTCCTGTGCCCAAGCTCAGCAGGTGAATATGCAGCAAATTCCTTTAAGTGACAACTTGTCTTTCCATGTGGGATAGGAAACACACTGGAGTCAATCTCTGTGTGGGAAACCTCACGCAGGTGTGTTAGTTTTTGTAACCTTGTGTGTGTGATACTCCACAGAGATGTTCTGGGATGTTCTCTGCGGGCTTGGCAGCTGCTCACTCACGTGCCTCTCCTGGGCTGGGCTTTCTTGGAGCTTCCTTGGAGTCACAAATCAGTTTTCTTGTGTGCATTTGCATAAAGAGAAAACAACAGTGGGCAAACAGTCCAAATTGCTGTAGAGGATACACAGGAAACAAAACCAAATACTGCTTTTTCTCCATGCTCATCTTTTTCTCATACCCTCTGTAATGATTGCTTGGGCATAGTAAGGGACAGGATGGTGGCCAGTGATGGAGGGATTTGGACAAGATTTCTGATTTTATGGGGATTTTGGAACATATTTCCAGACATCCATTTCTTTTCATCTTTATTCTCATTCCCTCTGTTAATTTTTGTACTTTTTGGCTTACTTTCCTTTTTCTTATCCTCCTGAGTCTTTTCTGCCTTTTTCTTCACTGAGCATTATGCGGTTAAAAATGTGTTTTCCTTAAACTAACACATTGTTTTTCACAGTTGCGTTTTAACCAAGCCTTTTGACTCAAAACCTTAATGATTGTCTCATCCATTCTTTTATTCTTTTGTTCCCTGAGAAAGTCTTGGTTTTATTTGTGCTTATTTCCTCCTGTCTGCTGTGAGTGGCTTGTTCTATTTCACGGCTTCACCTTCTTTCACGGTCTCGACCTCCGTTCGCCTTCGTCGCTTTTGCATTCCCCTTCCCCTCTGTGGGGTTCTGCTAAGAGTGATGGACCACTGCAATTAAATTTATTCCATGTGCCACTGTTCTCCCTGACAAACTGACACTGCTCTTCTCCGATGTTCTTACCTGTTGAGTGGCATTAAGGAAAACCAAGCGGGAGCCAGAGGTTTCAGTGAGATTCATCTGCTGGAGATGACTGAAGACATCAGCCCCTGGATGCTTTAAGATCTCTCTAAAGCTGGTTGTGCAGCATGGGAAAAAAGGTCCGTGATGCTGTGATGAGATGAAGACATTCAAGATGGTTATGAGAAATTTCTCCTGTTGTAATTTGATTGTTATTGAGTTTAAATGTACCGTTTTCGGTAGCTGATGAGATGCCTAGGCCAGGATGCTGCCAGCAGACAGCTTTCTCTGAATGCATTTGCTCTTAGCAAACTGGCATACAGTCAATAGGAATTCCTCTGGATTTACTGCTGCCTGTTGACATCTCACTCTGTTACAGGCAAGTATTTAATCAAAGTTTATTGTCATTCTTTTCTGAGATTTAAGTGGCACATAAAATTTTACGATACATATAGTATTTTAGATGACAGCTTCATTATTTCCAGTGAATAATTTGGAATGCTACAAGGAGAAATATTGATGGCAAACTGGTAATTGTCATTAAAAATGCAGCATTTTTGCAGCAGTCTTGTGCAAAAAATAAATTTTCTGAACTTCTACATAGCAATGCAGAACAGTCTGAAATGTAATTCCTTTGCCTTGAGCCTTTTCCCATCATGGAGGTCACTCGAGGCTCCACACATGTGAAAACCTGAAATCTTCAAAGTAACTTTGCAGTTTTTCCTTCTAAAAAATGAGCATGGTATACTATTGAATGTCAAAAGGAGAATACTTGGTTTGTTATTGAGTTGATCTTTCCATTCCTGCTGCCTGATGGGATTTGTATTTTTACTGCCTTAATTGTGTCCTGTCTAGTGGACATTCCCTTTTTCCTGAGCCAGAGGAGGAACGTCTTTGGCAGGAGTAATTAAAAACTGTGTCACAGGAGGTGGGTGTACGACAGGTCACTGGGAAGAATGAGGCTAATGCACCAGAGCTGCAAGGCAGTATGTAAAATAGACAGATGCAGTTTAATATGGGACTGATTCCAAATGCAACTTTCCTGTTGGTTCAGTGCCTCGACATGGAGCGTGTTATTCAGGACCATGGAAGTGGCTTCTCCTTCTGGAATGGAAAAGACAATGAGAAAAAAATTGAGTTGCTGGAAACGAGACCAAGCTCTTTAATTCAAGGGGGGGTTTAGGTCATTCCTTATTTTGTGTCTGCTGTTGGGAAGAATTTAGTTTGCTTTTAGGTGAATTAAAAATTCTACTCAGAATGGTACTTCTCCACGTAGCTTCTCTGTTGCCTTGTTAAAGAATTCAAATGAGGGACTGGTACATTAGGTAATGAGCAACTTTGTTAGCCAATATATTTACAAAAATGCCATGCTAGTCTTCTCTTTTGTAATTATTACCTCCTGACTGGGAAGAATATGGATTAAATCTTTCCTATAAAAGGCTATCTGGTGAGTATATCTTGAGTATTTAGCTTTATAATCACTAAACTATTCAAGTACAGGGCAATCAGTTTAAAAAATGCCATTAGAGTTGTTCAGGATGTTTGCAATAAAACATTTTGAATAGAAAACTGTAGCATTTTTCTTAACTATAGCTTCTTTTAGGAAAGCAAGCATTCAGCAAGGCTGAGAACAATTTGTGCTTAAGGCATGAAATAAAGAGCATGTGAGAGGGATCACTTTGGCTGCTGGGATGCTGAGGGTACTGTTTCAATTATTCTACCTCAGGCAGTTCAGAAGTTGTGCCTCACAGGTGATGGCAGGTAGTTATGTTCTTGCTCTCAGCCAGCTGCTGACCAACATCCTCAGGTCCTTTTCTATCAGGCAGCTTCCAACCACTCTATCCAGCCTGCCCAGATCCCTCTGCAGAGCCTTCCTACCATCCAGCAGATCAACACTCCCACCCAGCTTGGTGTCAGACTTACTGGGGTGCACTCAATCCCCTTGTCCAGGTTATCAATCAGGACTGACCCCAGTACCGAGCCCTGGGACACCCCACTGGTGACTGATCTCAGGTGGATGTAATCCCATTCCCCACCACTGTCTGGGCCTGGATGTCCAGCCAGTTTTTTACCCATTGCACAGTGCATCCATCCAAGCCATGAGCAGCCAGTTTCTCCAGGAGAATGCTGTGGGGAGTGGTGTCAAAAACTTTGATAAAGTCCAGTTAGACACATCCACAGCCTTTCCCTCATCCAATAGGTCGGTCATCTTGTCATAGAATGAGGTCAGTTTAGTCAAGTAGGACCTGCTTTTCGTAAAACCTCTCTGGCTGGGGATGATTCCCCTGGTTGTCCTGTACATGCTGTGTGATGGCACTCAAGATGATCTGCTCCATGACTTTCCCTGGTACCAAGATCAGGCTGCAGGCTTAAAGATCCCTGGATCCTCCTCCAGCCCTTTTTGTAGCTGAGTGTCACATTTGCTGACCGCGGGTTACCTGGTACTTTCCCAGATAGCCAGAACTTCTGGTAAATGATGGAGAGTGTCTAATGAGCCCTTTTGCCAGCTCCCTCAGTGCATTTGGGTGGATCCCATCCAGCCCCATAGAACAGACTCGTGTGTGTAAAGATTATAGAAATATCTGGAAAGATTATTCAGCATATCTGAGATAAGAATTACACCTTCAAGGTACGGGGTGGACAGTTTGGAAGCTCTGGAGAATTTAATATTCCCTGTAAATCTGTGACAATGTATAAAGCACACTTCAGCTTTATCCTGTACTAGTATTTTTCATGGAAAATGAAATATTATTGCCTCCCTTTGTAGTATGCAGTAGTTTTTTGAGAATTCTCAGCCAGGCGGCTGGTGCAGGAGAACATTCCCCTTCTGCAGTAATAGAAGGCAGTAATTAAACCTGAACACAGAGAGTGGAGCTATAAAGTAAATCAAAGTGAGTGTTGAATTGTACCTCCATGCACCTGGTGGTAAACTCTTTATAACAAAACACAAAGCTTCCCTTCCTTGCTGAGGAACTGTGAATTGCAGCCTCTGTTTGCAGTGTTGCTGTTGCTGTCCCCCGCTGTAAATCCAGCGTGAAAAGGAGTCACAGAGGGAAGAAGGTGAAAGTGTGTTTTGCTCCTTTGCTTCCCTTCCCCACAGGGTGCTTACTCCAAAATATGTGGCACCTGGAGGAAGCCACCCCAAAGGGGACCTGTCTTTTGAATGGAGTGGCTTGGGTTTTGTAAAGTCAGATTAGATCAATGGAGAGGCTCTCCTGGCTTTCAACAAGTAGGTTTTTCTCTGATTCTTACATCTGTAGCACAGTCTGGTGGAAAAATTGGGTTAAATTCAGAATCTGGTGAACTTCATGGTGCTCTCTTTGCATAAAGTCCTGATGCAACAGAGATAACCTGCGTTATGGATGGAGGGGCGGGGGGCCTGCTTGAAGTACCATTGTCCCTTTTCCATCCCTTCTGGTTCAGAAGCCCGTTACTGACTGTCCACGTGCTTCCCTGTCAGTGTCAGTGATGGGAGAAGAAGACAGATGTTTCACCCCACTTCACCAAAGCATATATAATCTCTTGATGCTACTGTACCATTGACTCCAGAAATCACGCCTGCCCAGCATGCCCTCCTGTTATCTGCTGCTGTACAGACAAGCTGTCAAAACGTTAGCAGGGATTTTGACGCTGAAGTGACTCGGGAAGACAGCTGGAATAAGGCTTACAGGTTTATTTGGTGTTTTTACATTGTTTTTCTCTGAAGATAGTTCTCAGTATTATGTGAGCGTCAAAAGCAGCAGTGCTGATCTGGGCCAGTCAAAGGGAATGAGGGATTGAGCTTGGTTTGCAGGGGTGCCAGTTGCAGTTCTGAGGGATGGGGGCCGTGTGCAGGGAGTATACTGCAGAGACTGGGCATATCGAGCCTTTCCTGGTGAGCAGAGGTGTGTACAAAGGAAAGGGAGTATAAAAATAAAGTATTTTTAACCATATCTTGCAGTCTGATTGCCTGCTGGATCCGACGCTCCTTCTCATAATACGCTTGAAAAGTTTTATTTGTGCCTCGAGGGCAATGAGCCTGTCTTCATTTAGGAATGCAACTGCAGATAATACCACCCTGCTGCCGACAGCTTTATGTGCTCACAGCCTGCCTCTCTTATTTACTCACTTGTATATGTGGGGCCAGCAGTTTTCTACCCTCCCACTTATAATTGCATCCTGGGCTGCCTTGTTCCGGAGCCTGTTCCTGTAGTGTGAGGTGAAAGAGCCAGTTGTTGCCATTATAAATTTAATTTTATTTTTTCTTACATATAGTTGAGCCTGAATAGTCATTATGGTTTTTTTTTCCCTAGGTTCATAATTAAAGAAACCTCAAAGGAGAGCTTTGTAACTATTATGAGGGCAAAAGAAGAGGTAACGTTTGGTGTGACCTTGTTGTTTATAAACAAGTGGAGTTGAGCTTCCAGAAATTTCATATATATAGCTGAAAATTCATGAGGATACAGAAATACTAAGCAATAGAACAAAGTCAATCATGACTGTTCATCACTTAAAATATATTTGTAAGATATTAGATGTAACTCAGTACTGAAAGTTATATTTATGAACTTTTTGTGAATTATGATGTCCTCGTCAATTCTACATAATTACTAAAATTTCTGGACTTTTTCCATATTATTTTAAAAAATAAAAGTGTATTTTATTATTTTATTTTCCTTTTTAAAAACAATAGTTCTCTGTTGTATTCCACATGACATCCCTCATATGCTTTCTTTTGCTGCTCATTCTACCAGTGGTTGTTTTGGTTGATAGGTTTTTCTCCACCAGTCCCCAGTGTCCTACCTTCTTGTTGACAGGGCTTTTGGAAAGATGCTTCTCATCAGGAGGTGTGCTTTGGTCCAGGTCCCTTGGCTCATCTCCGACAGAAAGTATTTTTCCCTTGGATGTGGGTGATCTGACTGATTCATAATTTTGTATCTCCTAGGTTTTGGGTGAGAAGCAAGAGTCAGAAATAAGAGTGGTTTGTTCTGGTGAGGTTGCAGGGGAAGGACAAAAACATCTATCAGATACTTCTCTGATCTACAGGAAAAAGAAATCTGACTTCTTTGGGTACCTGCACGATTTATATTGTGGAAAATAGGTTCTGTAGGTAGAGATTGCTAGAAAATACAGGGCAACTGTCATTATTTCTGATTGAATTCTGCGAATCTGTGAATTATCTCATTCCTTTTGCTTGCCTGCTTCATAAAGTGGACTGCAGCCAAGATGTCGCACACCAACCTTGAAACACGTTTCTTTCTTCTTTGCTTTTCTGAATAAATATTTAAGTTAGTTGTTCAAGTACTACCCTTTCAAGCCTGAAGCCTAACCACATTCTCTTTTGTAGTATATTCCTCCGTGGCCAGGCGAGTGTTTGACATAAAGTTAGTCTGTTTGATGCAGCCTGTGGATATTGAACCAAGCCGTACCTCTCTCCATATGTCTTTTTCCGTTTGCTCCAGGTGAAGAAGTGCCACATCACCTCTGCTCAGAGCTGCCCCATCCTGAAGTTGTGGCTTGTGAAATCCCTTGTGCCGTGGACTGTGTCATCAGCGAGTGGTCCCCGTGGTCCCCCTGTTCCCACTCGTGCTCCAGTAAAAACGCGGAGGGCACTCAAAGCAGGAGCAGGTCCATCTTGGCCCTTCCAGCTGAGGGTGAGTGGTGAACACTTTTGCATTAACCACTGTTCCTTTGATGAATTGACTTGCATTCCTCAGCCAAACTGTGTTTAGATCAGAGCTGGTCCCAGTTCCACAGCGGTGAGGAATAATAGTTAATGCTTGTCCGTGCATCATACCTGGGGTGTAAGAGATCTTTATGGGCTGGAGTTAATGTGTCACTTAGAGAAATTCTGTCACAGTTCAAAGTTATTTACTTCAGCCTCTGAATTGCTGTCTATGGAGGGCCAGTCTGGGTGTGAATTTGTTTCGGGAGAGCTGCATCCTCTGCCAATAAAATTGCTGCGTGACAGACTCATCCTGTGAGTGTCTTTATCTAGGAATATTGTAGTAATAATTTAAAAGCAGTGAGCTGTGAAAAATGAGGAAGTGGAAAAGGGCCTCTTATGTTATTTTATTAATGCAGACCTACTGACCTTGTTTTTCTGTTGTAGCAAGTAAATAACTATTGATGAATATATGTGATTTCCTCTGGATCTTCATGGACACATCTTGTATCTGTTTTTTTGCGTATTAACATCAGTGATACAGCTATTTACACAAACTATTTTCTGTTAGAACTTTAGTCTTCTAGCTACAGTTACACATATGGTAATTAATTTATGTATTGGTTTATCACCCAGGATTTGAAAGGTCTTGAATCAAGTGCATAAAAATTCATAAAATGTGAAGAGCTCCAACAGACTAAAGCCTTGTTGACACAAAATACCTGCTATTGCCAGAACTATGTGCGGTTAATGCAGCAACAAAACACTTCCAGATGCAAATCTAGTTTAGGACAAGCTCTGTTAAGTGCTATTTTGCAAATTGTCAGTAAAGCCACCTGCTGTTTCTGGGACAGTGTAAGGACTTGATCTTGCAAACATCCTTATAAGCACTTGTTAAGAAAATTTGGACTTTTCAGGATGAAAATAATTGTTAATTGAATGATAATAACTACTACTAAACCAGTCTGTGAGCTAGAGAATAATTAAAATGAAAAATACAGTTGGCTTCATATTTTCCGTGGAAGTAATGAAATGCAAATAACAGATAAACTTGGAATTATGACAGTGAAATTGTGAAGAAGTGAATTCTGGAACTACAGAAGCACAGTAATCTCAACCTGCAAGACACTAAACTAAAAATGTCCTACTTTTAACTGAATGCTGTAAATGTCTCAGGAAGGAATAATTAACTATTAAAATCAAACACCCCGACTTTTTCTGTGCATCTTTAGCAATGAGTGTGATGGTTTGCTATGCAGTCACACTTCTGTGTAGAGACAGTGACTGAAATTTTGGAGAGTGAAAGTGGATTTAATGCCATTATCACTGCAATAGTGAGGCAATGTTAAGTTACCTGCTTTCTCTACCTCTTTCATACCCGGCTCAGAGCTGGGCCACCAACTCTACAAATCTGTGGTACCTTTGCAAGGGCCATTTCGTTTGTCCTCTGTCAGTGGAGGCAATGTTGGCTGTGGCTCTGCTGTCTGAGGACTTCTGGACACCATCTCACAGGCTGACTTCACTTCAAACTCTTCGGTCAACTTCTCCAAGCCCTTCACCAGCTCCCAGAATAAACCCAGGAAGCTGTTGATGAAACTAGACGGACTTTATTTTACTTGATTTAAAGCAGGTTTTCAAAGATAATTAATTATGCAGCAAACTTCTGAAAGTTGGTACAAGAGGAGATTGTGGAGCAGGCATTCTCAGCAGGTGTAAAATGAGTTAGAGGAACTGATGAACATCATGTCCATAAAAAGTCTGTAAATGGCTACTGGAATGGCCAGGCAGAGGAGTCCTGTCCTGCTTTCCTTGTGCAAAAGTTGTCAATGAACTGCAGAAAATGACCAGGTTTTTTTGCTTTCTATGAAGAGTATCTCCTGCTTGTGGTGTTGCAGGCACAATGCCAGGTTGGATGGACCTTGTGGTATTTCTTATTAAGTTAAAACTACCTCGTTACTACTCTCTGTTGTTTAGGAGAGCTTCCTTAACATGAGTATTTTTGAAAAAAAAGGCACATCATTTTTTCCCCTGGGAAGTTAAAAATCTAAGTTAGATATTTTCTTTTGATTTTTATTTTTTTCCCTAATGCACCAAGCATTTTACCATTTGCTTGCTATGCCTTTTTTTTTTTTTTTTAAACTTGTGCTCACAAACACACAAGAACAGTAGTTGGTCTGCATTTTTCCTGCCAAGTCAAAATCTTCAGGAAATAAGTTACCTGGGGCATTTTCTACTCCTTCATCATACTAAACATTTCTGAGACTGAACACTGGGTGGAACAGTCCATTTTCATGAAAAGATAAATGGTAATGTGACGTGATTATCCAAATCAGCATGTCAAGTAATTTTTCTCTCTCTTCCCTTTCTCACTGCTATTCATTGTGGCTGCTTGGGGTCATACCTTATTTCGGGAAGGTCAGTCCTGCAAGGCAATAGGCATCCCTTTGAGGAGCAATATACCTTCATCTCCTGCTCATTTTAGTAGGGTGTAAAGGTGCTCTGAACCTCCTGATATCTGGCCCCACTCTTCAGTTCTTTCAAAATCTGCAGCACTTTGGCAATGTCCCAGGTTGCCAGATTCTCCTTCCTGGAAGAGAATGGTTTCCATTTTAGTAATTTTTACTTCTTTCTTCCAAAAATCGCAATGCTTACTGTTTAATTTCACTGCATTACTCCATAGCTTTTGAGCTACAAATATCTCCTGCTTTTATGGGATAAATTCAGGCTGCTGGCTGGAGTGTTATACTTTCTGGGGAGGCTGTTCAAACTCGTGTACTTTGTGGATTTATCACCAGTTGCTGACAAAGTACAGCAGCTTAGCAAAATCTTTGGACGCACATTTGAAGGATGGTACTTCAGAAAAGTAAAGGCTTCATACTCAAAACCTGTCTTTCAAGTTTCCCCTCCTTGATTTTTCAGATGAGGGTATCATTTGATGCGTTCCTCTGTCATTACTGTTCAGCATCTCAGCAGCTCCAATCTTTAAGGCAACACGTGAATAGAGTCCAAATATGAGATAGAGACCTTCCTCCTTGGGAAATTAGCAAGGAGAATGAACATAAAAATAATGCTTAATTTGTCTTAAAACCTAATTGCATGTTTGCTGAGTGATACTGGCATTTAAGTTGAATTAACTTGGCTGTGTGTAGGAGTTATCAATAAGGTAGCTCAGAAATATTCTTTGCCTATTTCTGTTTCCATTATGCATTGGAATACAATTTTATGCAAGGCTAGTTTAATGGGGAAACAATATTTTAGAAGGTTGTTATTGCAGCCATAAAGGTCAACAGCTTTCTTTAAGCTTTATTTATTTATTTTAATGGGAAAAAAAGAGAAGATATTAGACAAACCTGGCATTTTTGTTTATCTTTCCTTGTCTTCCTTTTGCCATGTGCCATAAGATAAAATATGGTGTTCTCTTGACCCTTTCCAGGTGGAAAAGCCTGTCCCCCTGACCGAGCCCTGCAGGAACACCGTGCCTGTAACAATCATCCATGTGTGCATTTCTTCTGGGAAACGTCTCCCTGGAGCTCCTGCTCCGAAGACGTGCTGGTGACCGCGCTCAACTCCACCATCAACTGGAGTGGAGAGGCCACTTGTGGAGTGGGAATACAGACAAGGAAAGTCTTCTGCATGAAGAGCAGTTCTGGCCAGGTCACACCTAAAAGGTAATTAAAGGAGGACTATTAGTGATTATTTATACAACACATGGCAGGTAAAGGCATTTTCAGTGTATGGAATCTGCGGCGTTGAAAATAATTTTGTTTCAGGACTAATTCTCCAGGTGCTACTCCATCACTACTAGGAAAGGGGTCCTAATATATAACAAAACCAAATAGCTACCCCCTTTTTAGCTTTCCATGTAAATCCAAGCCAAGTTCGGCTTTTAGCAGTGGAGATTTTTTTGCTGTAGCTCCTCTGTTATTCTAATTTACGGTTTTCTGCAAATACTTTTCCTGCAGGACAGGTGTGAGGAAAATGTAAAGTGCATCTGAATATAACGTTCATCAATACGTTATTAGCAGTGCTCTAATAAAACAGAAAAAGTAAATAGATTTTGCATTATATTTGCACCCCAATGAGGCAGAACCATATGTGTGATTTATATTGTTCATTTGGTATATATAGCTTCTATAATGTGATAGCAACACAACAACAAAATTATATGTTCTGCAGTACAAATATCCTGAATTTTGCTTTGCTTTACTAAATGAGGAAAATAAGTAGCACAGATGTTTTCCCTCGTATAGGAAAATCAAGACCTTGCTAATTATTTTTGCACCATTAATGAGTCTAGAGACTTACAAGTGAGTTTCATTTCTTACTGTAGCTCTCAAAACAATCCTATTCGTATAAGCAGACTGTGTTGATTTCAGTAAAGTTAATTAAAATTCTTGAGGTTAATGAGATTAATTAAATAAAAGGAAAGAAATCTAGTATTCATTTGGATCTTGAATCCACTGATATGCTCTGACTTTACCTAATTAGACATATTGTTTATAGAGCTATATAATGTCTAAAATAGTTGTTTGCCCCCTCCACTTGTGAGATGGTGTAAGGAGAAATGGAACCAAAGGGGGTAAGTAAACACTTAAGTAGCAGAATCATGACTTTCAAATTTTTTTCTTTCCTCTAGTAGGGATTAGTGGGATATTCCTCTTTGAAAGGGGATCATTTTGGGTTGCATGCATTGCTAAGTATTTTTGAATGATTTTTTTTTTAATGGAAACCAATAAGAAATAAAAAAGAATAATTTCTTTCCTGTTCACCTACTTGATATGCAAGATCTGCCTGATCCCAGAAAATTGTCCCTTTTACACTTTTTGAGTTTTTATATATTAACTAATTAATATAATTAACTTATGTATTAACTGTGTCTGAAATTTTTATTAAAATATGTGTGACGTTTTTCATTTAAGAGTTAAAAATGAATGAAGAAATTCACAGAGCTCTTCTTACTGTACTGTGTTGTACAACTTTTAACATAACAATCAAGGCCTCAATTAAAGATCACTTGAAACTATTTTTGTGTTTCCTAGGGTTTGAGAGTGAAGGAATATCACATCAGTCCTTAGAGCCAGTTGCAAGTGGTTTGAAAGCTGTTGCATGTTGTGCTGAAAGAAGGTTACTTTATAAACATAACTACTCAGTTTCTTTGGTAATAAATATGTCTGTTTTGCTCCAGTGAGCTTTGTATTTTTGTTGTCATAGACAAAGCTACCTTTGTCCTGTAGTCATCAAGCTGAGCTCCACAATTTTTAAAACATTTATTTTTTTTTTTTCACCCTTGAAATGTACTAAATTGCTATGTGAGAGCAAAGGAGAAGAAAAACGAGTTGTGCTGTGACCAGGAGGGATATCTTTGGTATGGCACTATGCTCACTATGCCCTGTGAAAGTCTTGAGAAGAAGGTCTTTCTCCATAGTTTTAATTTTTTATTACGCTTTGTCTTTGCGTTCGGATCAATAGGTGTCCAGAGTCCATCCGACCTGAGGCCGTGCGGCCGTGTGTCCTCCCCTGCAAGAAGGACTGTGTTGTTACACCTTTCAGTGAGTGGACTCCCTGCCCAACAGCATGTCAGCCTGGTAAGCCTTTAAGAGGTCAACATTTGGGGAAAAATTAGAGAATTGGCCTAGAAACATGTGGTAGTTGTAGTTCACACCAGTCTAATAATTTTTAGGGCATTCATGTGCATGAGTTTTGGACTTGAGGTCTTCGGTTGACTTTGAGTTGACGCTGGTCTTGTGCAAGTGGGACCCTCATGAACAGATTTGGAGATGTAGATTCTCTCTGCATGGAATAAATTTCTTCTGGGTTTCTGCCTTCAAAGTCAGGACTCCAAGGTCCCAGTGTTATTTGACTATGCATGGAATTGCTTCATTATATGAGGTGTTTTTCTCTTGACCAACCTAGGTGTATGTACGAGGTTGTGCAAGTAACTCCTGTGCTTTGTGGTTTTTCAAGGACCTTACATTTCTTTGATCTAGTTGGCTGGGACAAGAAATGTTCAGCAAGGTTTCTTTATAATGATCTAGTGTTGGGTTCTGTGACAAATTTATGTGTTTCATTAATTGTTCAGATGAAAGTCTTCTCAGTTATCAGAATATTTCATTATTGTTGGTAGTTTCCTTGCCCTTCAGAGATTCTCAGTGGATGCTGTAGCATAGTCCTTGTTAGATTTTACAGGAAAATGAGTTGCTTTCTAAAACAGTGAATCCTGTTTTAATTAGCAATTTATTTTTAGACTTTAAATGAGCTGCCTATGAAGAAGTTGAATAAATTACCTGGTAAATTACTTTGTTTATTAAATAATAGTCTACAATTAAAATGAGACGAAATTAATTATTTAACCTCCTTGGCAGCGTTATCATTTTAATATAATTCTAAATTAAAACTTCTTAGATGGGGGAGTTTGCTTTTTGCTAAATCTGTTACTGATATGGCTGCATTGCAAGGTTTTTTTTTTTAATTTGCATCTCACAATTAAAACCTCAGCACGATAATGAAATTTCAAAGCCACTATACATACGTGAGTTGTGAGGGGTGTTGTTTTTTTTATAGAAAAGTTGTATTTAATAAAAGCAATATACAGATGGTGAATTACTAGGCAGATCAAGCAGGAACAGGTATTGCCTGGCAGATTTAAAATTAATTGTGTACCAACATAAGATTAGAACTTAGACAAACATGTAATCACTAAATCAGGTTTACACAGAACTTTACCAGTTGAGCTGTTTGTAGTTTATCTGAGAAAATACATCCCATTTTACTATCTAACAATAAAAAAGCTGACATTTTCCCTACATTTAAATGTCATCAGACAACCGTCTGTCTTCTGGCAAAAGATTCTCCCCTACCTCAGAAGAGGAGACAGCAATGAACTCAAGGCAGCAACAGATGGACGGACAGCATAATTCACCAAAGAAGTGCCATTGAATCCAAGCACCTGTTGGGGAGGCAGGAACAGGGAGGTTGTTGCAAGTTATTGATTCTCTGCCATTTCAGATACTTAAAGGTGACAACTGTCTACTGCAGTCTCCTATAATGTTATCTGTTTTAATGGGTCTTTGAGGATGGATCGAAACAACAATCAAAGAATCAATAGGGTGGCTTCAGAGTATGAGTTGCTCTGAATGAGCAGCATGTAGATTTTCCTCTGTCATCTGCTTTAGGGTGGCAAAGGTGGCCTGGAGAGGTAAGTGCTTTCAGCATGGATGAGGTGCTCTCTGGTCTGTCAGCACAGATTTAAAACAGAGAGATTAACAAGAAAAGCAAAAAACTAACAATAAATAATGTTTTTCATCTTCCTCCTGAAAATAGATGTTACCTATAAGTACCTCTCCTCTTCTGAGCGTTGGTTCTCCAGGAGGAAGGTTAGAAATTGCCTAATTCTCTAAGCAAGCTTACATGAAATGTTGGGTAGTAACTGTCCTATTTCTTTCCCCATGCCTTAAATCAGATTTGAAATGAGATGGGGTAAAAGTGGATAAAATGCATGGTGTGCCATGATAAGAAATTCCAGTGACTTCTGCCTTGTTTCAGGCAGTCCACAATCTGCCATTTCAGTCCTCGTAAACAAACACTCAGCCAGAGTTGGTCAAAGTTAAAGTCTTACTCCTTCAAAAGCTCTTATCTGTACAGAAGTACTGGAGAGAGTTCTGATGTTAGTGACTAAATTCTCAGAATCCTGTGAAAATCTGTCCATATTTGTGTGTGCAGAGCCTTGTGCTGACCAGACCCTGCCTTTCCATGTGGTCAGGAGCAGAGTCTGGAGCTGGATGTTTCCTGTAGAAGCTGGAGCAGATATAGCACATGTTACAGGAGTGAACAAGGATTTTGTCCCTCACCTGAGAATGGTCGTGCACCTCTCTGAGCACTGGGCAGGAGTGAAACACAGAGGAATGAGAGATGCAAGATCCAGGGAGGAATGAGAAGAATGGATTGGTAAAAGGAGTTGAATGACTCTGTGTGAAAGGGAGGAGAATGGAGGCTGATGGCAGAGGGAGGTGGAGAAGGCACGCTTGAAATTCTCAAACAGCATTATCTGAGTTGCAGAGTCAAGGACATAGAAGTTAAGATGGTCCTAGAGATCTTGAGGCTTGACTTTCTTTTTTTAGGAGGGCAAGCAGTCGTAGCCATGCTGAAAATCAGCTGAAGCTCAGCCGTAAAAGGACAGTCCTACACTATGCTAATACTCTGGAAAAATCAGACTATAGCAATTCTAAATGAAATATAAAAATTATGCTCATTAACATTTGTGAGGAACACTATAGAAAAGCCAGTGAGGAAATTCAATTTTGAAAATGGGGTTTGAGTAACATGCAATAAATGTTGAGGATAATTTAGTTTCTCGAGGTGGAGAAAATTACTGTGGGAAGCTCATTTAGATTTGGTGCTGATTAATAGGAAGGAAATGGCTAAGATTCTAATGGTGGTAGATAATTTGAATGAAAATCGTCACAAAGTGATAGAGTTCATGATTCTTAGAGGGAAGGATGGCAATATCAGCAAGACATTAAAAAAAAAAAAGACAGACTTCAACAAACTGCAAGGATTGGTAGCTGTACCTCTTGGGAACATTTTCTATGCAGGCAGGAGTACAGAAGATCTGGAAGCTGCCAAGAAAGCCTCTACAAAGAACTGAAGCCCTACTGGACTGTAATTTCTGTCCTTAAACTGTGCTAAGAGCAAGCCAGTAGCACAGGAGAGCGAGACGTGTGTATATGACTTGCAAGTTCAAACTTCAAAAAATGAAGAGAAACCGTCACACACAGCTAGAGAAGCCCTTTCTTATCTTATCATCAGAGTTGTTCACAATCTTGTTTCCTTTTGGATTGTCAAATTGTTTCACAAAGATTAGAAAGAAGAAATTGAGAATGCAAACTAAGCTAGTGGATATTAGATAACAAGAATTACATAAAGGGATTAATAGTAAAGGGAAGCTGAATGAAATATATGTCCACGACTTTCTGAGAAATGAGGGAAACACAACAAGGGAAATGTGCAATTGCTGCTGTTGTTTCTTGTCTGCAGCCAGAAGAATGGACTAAAGAGTAAGTATTTCCACTGAGTACATATTCCTGTGTCAGTGGGGCTGTGTGAATAAGAAGGAAGAAATAAAGTAATGCCAGAGCATTTAGTGTCTGTCTTCTGGGTGAGAAACTGTTAAGTCTTAAGGAATTAACTAAATTTCAGTAGTACCAAGACAAACCAAACCCAACACTCTCTCTCTCACTCCCACCTCCTCAAAAAGAAAGGTCAAGAAAACTGTAGATTACTCTTCCTCACTTCATTATGTGAAAAGCCATGAGAACAAGTTATTATTCAAGAAATAAACATTTAAAGAATCAGATTCAGATAACCTGGCCAATAGGGATTTATTGAGAACAAATTGTGCCCAATAAGTTTAATCTTTTTTTTTGACAGTGTAGCTACTCTAATTAAGGGAAATGGTAGATTTTAACGCATTAAACTTTTATCAGGAAACTGAGGAATGGTGCCTTGAATTAAATCTCTCTTAAATGGGTACTCAGCTGCTTGAAAAATCTTGCAGTGGATATCACTGTGAAAACAGTCTGTCTCTGTCTCCTTTCCTGTCTGCCATTGCTTATTGATACACATTGATAAAATCCTGTGAGCTGTCTTTCCAGGCTGAAGAGTCCCAGCTTTCCTGATCTCTTCTTGTGTGTCAGATGTTCCAGTCCCTAAACAATCCCTGTGGCTGCTCACTGGACTCACTCCAATGTACCCATATCTTTTTGCTGCTGGGGAGCCCAGAACTGGGTGCAACACCCAGTTTCTCACCAGGGCTGAGCAGAGGGGAAGGATCACCTCCCTCATGGATGATTCTCTTCCTAATGCAACCCAGGATGCTGTGTCTCTTTGCTGCAAGAGCACATTGCTGCCTCATGGTCACCTTGTCCATCAGGACTCCCATGTCCTCTTCAAGGCTACTTTCAGTCAGTTAGCTGATAGATGTCCTCTGTTTGGGATCAAACTGGAACATGAGCTGAGTCCTCCTGGCCCCAATTCCCTGTGATATTTGTCTTAACAGCTTGTGTGCTTGAATAATAACACCAGTAGATGGTGCAGAACTGAAAGAGGTAGCAAACATAGTAAAGAATATTTTGAGTTATATTGGAATAACTGAGAAAATTCTCAAAATGTGGCTTGGGAAGTAAAAACTGATTGCACAAAGACAGAATGGGAAGTGAAAACATCACTACTGCCTCAGGCACCTCTGGAGATACAGTGGACTACAAAATGCCTGAAAGTCAACAATTTGAAATGCTAAAACTCATCCTGGGCCCGTCAAACTCATGATCAAGTTGTTTGTGACACACCAAAGGTGTCATTGTGCTTTGCCCTGGTGAGGCTACAGTTGGGATTCCTTGGGCACAGTGTTGAAAGAAAGAGAGCAGTGAGAGGTAATTGAGAAGGACTTACGAAGAACTGTGTTTGGTTAGTTTGGAGAGTGGAAGACTTAAGAGTTAAGATACAAGCCCTTGCAATTTCATGAAGGTTGTGCGTCAGGTGACAGGGATAAACTGTTTCGTTCATGCAGTGGACAGAAGATAAAACAAGTTTAGCTTAATTTACAGGAGTGATGACTTGGGCTAGATTTTAAGAAAAGGCTCTTTGTGAGGCTTTACAGGCACTGAATCAGGCATCTGAAAGGAGACTGTAGGAAGCCGTAGAGCTGCCTCAGGTAGTGGTTGTGAAAGAAGCAGGAGAGGGATCACTCTGGATGTGCTTATCCTGTCCTAGGGCAGCAGCCATGGTGAGCAGCCTCAAGGCAGGCCCAAAGTTCCTTTGCAGTGATCTCACAGTGATGGCACATGTGCCAGTGGAGGCTTTCATTTAAAGCCAGCATTTTTATTGGACTCGTACTTTGTGTTCATTGTGTGACTTTTTCTAAGTTTTCCTTCTACTGTAATGCATTGTAGTCTTGCTGCTGCAGCTTTGCCCTTATCCTGAGCTGGAAAAGTAATGCTTATGATGGGCTAATTGGCACACTGCTTTTCTCTTTTGGACAAATCTGATGAAGTCCACTATTTCAAGATGCTTACCTGGTGTGGCATCCTTTATGGAGTTCTGCTGAGATACTTTTTTAGTTTTCTAGCATCTGTTTTTGAAGTATGAATACGGTACCCAAAGAAGTACTAATGCCACAGACAGTGGTTAAAACAGCTCTCAGTTTGTACTTACCACCTGCACAGCCAAGGATTGTGCTTGGTTTGGCTGTAGAGATACACAGATAAGCCTTGTCCTTGTCTTTCCTGCCACATTCTGTTCTGTGGATTTTGTGAACTGTGTTTCTAGATGGATTGATCTTGCATCAACTCGGGTTGAGCAGAGCGTTAGCCTCTCTTGGTTGCAATGGTTTCCCTATCAGGAAGTTATCTGTAATTTCTAGAGCCATAAAGATGAGTTACTGTTAGCAGCCTGAGACCACAAAGATGTGTTTTCAGAACAAAATCCATTAGGACAGTTTGTTTCTTTGGGTTTTATTCTTTTCTCTCGTTAAGGTATTCATTTTCTTATTTATTTATTTATTTTCTTCTTTGATTTGATGTTCTGTTAAATAGACATTTTTTGATGCGTCTCTTAGGCTGTTGATTTATCAACCTTTCATGTGCTGTTCTGCTGAACTCCTGGTAGCTTTAAAGCAAGTAAAGGTAGCTTTTGATCCAATGTACCATTCCTTCCCTGCTTGGATAGAGCCAGAGTGCTCGCAGTTTCAAAATATAAATGGAACACAAAGCATCTTTATTACCAAGTCAGCTAGATCACTTACTTGGGGTGCCAGCTGTGTCTGGAAGGCAACTTTTTTGTTTGTTTTACAGGCAATGCCACTGCAGTTAAGCAGTCTCGGTACAGGATTATTGTCCAGGATTCTGCCAACGGGGGACAGGCATGCCCAGACACCTTGTATGAGGAAAGAGAATGTGAAGATATTCCCATCTGTCCAGTGTATAGGTAAAAACTGTCAGTTTGGATCCAGCCTCTAATGGGTGTCCACTTCTCCAGAAACGACTTTTGTGCCATTGTCCTGCACAGTTTTCACCAGAAAATAACGCAATACTGGAAAATGCAGAGTTAAAACAAATAATGTGCCTTGCAAAATGTATAAAAGTAGAGTTCAAACTGGGGATTTCAGCAGATCTGACATCATCAGAACAAGCAGCAATAGACACAACTCCTAGAAATGGCAACCTCAGGGTACGATGTGTGTAAGGAAACTGTTACTGGCAACTCCCCCCTCACTGTATCTAAAAATAAATGGGAGCTGTTTTGGGACCACAAGCCCTCAACTGCCTTAATCATGATTGTATGCTTATTGCAGAAACTCTTCTTTTCCCCCGGTCCTCTCACACCGGTGAATAATACGCACTTAAAAAAATACTGATTAGACAAACAGTACAATAGGGCAATTACTCACCTCTCCTCATTAAAATTCTGTGGCCCATCTGTTATTATGCAATATTAGTAAATAGAGAAGCATTGTACCTTTGCATATAAATCTCCAGCCCACGCATCCCATAGGAGATGGTCTGGGAGTGGAGCGGGGAGCTGGAGGTGCTGCCAGGCAGGTTCACACCACTCTGCTGTGCCATGGAAAGCTGCTTCCTGGTGTTCTTGGCTGGCACATGTACGAGCACGGGAAGCAGGCTGGGAACACCATCAGTTGCATGAGAACAGGCTGGCAGGAGGAGAGCCGGATTTCAAAGCCCACTGGAGATACTTTCTGTGTATTTTGTGTAACTCTGAACCATGCCCTGCAAAAATGAGAAAGGGGAATGTTGTTGGAGGAGGATGTGGCTTTCTGGAAGGCTTATTTCAAGAGGAATTGCAGCTTTTTAACTTGTTTTTCTTTAAGTCTCTAGCAAATCGTCATTAGTAACTGAGGTTTTTTGCCTGGACGTGTTTTCTAGTTTTAACCACTTACCTGTTCACCTTTTCCTGTTGCAGGTGGAAGACCCACCGCTGGAGTCCCTGTGTGCTGGTGCCAGACTCAGTGAGACAGGGTGTGCCAGGACAGACTGAGGCGTGTGGACATGGTTTGCAGTCACGGGGTGAGCTTCCTCCATCCAGCCTCTGCGTATTTATGGTGCTGGAGTGTGGCATTTAAGTAGGGTCTTTGCTCTTTTACAGTAGATAATTTGGAAACTTACTGAACTACTTTATAAAATAAGAGTGTGGATCCAATGTACAGTTTTTCTGTGCTAGGCATTAAAATACCACTAACACGATAGTTTGTTTGAAATATAGGAGGAGATTTATGCTTGATGTTCAAGGACCTTCACTAACATGCTCTTCTACCTAAAGCTGAAGCATGTGGGCTTTAAAAGAATTATCTATAGGCCTCTATGAAGTAATCCATTCATGGTGCTAAAAATGGAAAGGATAATTTCCTCATGATTTTAAATTCTACTAATGACTTGCCTGAGGCCTGATTTTCATTAAGACTGTTGGAGAAGTTCAGCATGGGTAAATGCTTTGGGCTCCTGCCCTTGGCGTAATTAAGCACTTAAAAATTACAGTGATCCCATTGTCTGAACAGAATTGTTGAGAAGAATGTCACTGTTCAGAGTATGTGATCAGAGTCTGTAGTGGTGCCTGCAGATGGCTGGAGATGTGGCTGTTATCAGTCTCCTGGGAATTCTAATGAAACCTTTAACAAAAGGTTATTTTTATTGAAAAAAAAATTGCTATACAGGTATGCTGAGGAAACTTGACATAATAATTTACTCCTTCACAAAGGTAGAAGCTATTCTTTAAAGATGAAGTGAATTTCTTATATAATCTGGAAACAAAGGAAACGAAAGAAAAGTTCTGACAGTATGTGGGATGTATCTGAAAGAAGAAATGTGTTTTAAACTAAAACTCAAATGAGTAAATATCTTTAACTAGGTTTTGACCACAAACCTTTCCACAAGGTTTTCAAATCTGTAAATTGTATTCCTCAGCCTCTGTGTGAAGGTATGGTAATCTTTATGCTCCAGTAGGTGCATGAACTTTGTATTAATGTTACTGTGACAGAATTAGAAGTATAAGAGAAGAATATCGCACTTATTTTAACTCTGTGGAGTGCCCTCCAATAATTACATAGGCTATGTGCTGTTCTGGTGTAATCATGAAAAACATCTCATACCTTGGTAGGTTTAAGCAAAAATTGTTTCAGTGCCACGTTCACTTTTTGTAATTAACTGTGGCTTTTGTAACAGCTTTGGTTTTCATAATTACATGCAGTCTGCTAGGTATTATTGAAGATGAGTGGGGTCTCAGGAAAATGAGTTCTCAGATGAATCCCATGGAAGAAGGTTTTTAAAGATGTTTTGTATGAACAAGGGGAGTGATCTCCATGGAGGGGGCAGCTGAAGCCAAGTTGCCAACTGACCATATTGTGTCTGAAAAAGGAGCTGCTGGATTTTCAGCAATTCTGTATTTTAGCTGTAGAAGTGTTGAGTAAGGGAAACTTTGATAAGGCTGCCTTGCTACTTGAGCTCCTCAGGAGCAGCTCGTGTGCGTGAGGAGGTGCTGGGAAATGTCAGGGAGCAGCCAAGGGAGGTGTTTGTCATGTGCCTTGCAGGGTCTCTTCAGCTTGTAAACCTCGACACTGGAGGACTTCTGATCCTCTCATTCTTCACCATGAAGGGGGGGGGTCTTCGGAGGTATTTTTGAAATAACATGTGAGGTGAGAGTGGGGATTTGGACTTGTTCAGCCTGGAGAAGTGCCTAGTGTGGATTTCACAGGGAAGGTGGAGCCACACTTCCCAGAGGTGCACAGTGAAATAACAGAGGATAACAGTTGTAGGCTGGAGGGAAAGGTTGCCTGGAGGGACTCTAGATTCCTTGGAGATACTGGAAACTCAACTGTATAAGGTCTTGAACAGCGTTTTCTAACTTTGAGGTGTGTCCTGCTTAGAGCAGGCATTGGATCTTCAGAGGTCCCTTCCATTCTAAATTGCCCTGTATGATTCTGTCAGTCTGTGGGTTTTTCCAGGGGAATCTGTGCCATCAGTGGAAGAACCCCAGGTGTTAGAACAGATGCTTTCCTGCAATATTCAGGCATCCTGCAAACGAACTTGCATTCGAGGTATCTCCACTCCACACAGTAGTTGGCTTACATAATGTGCCAGTGTCTTTAGCCAGTAAGTGCTCCTTCTCCAAAGAGTATTCATATGAATTAGCTTAGTTTCTTTTTTACCATGTAACAGCAATTACCCTTTTAGCACTGAAGATAATCAGTCTGGCTGTTCCTTGGAGCATCCATTTTTAGATTTCTTTTTTCTGTCCATACCCTGACTGTCATGTAAAAAAGAGGATTTTAGTTTTCAGTGACTGTCATATCCAACCAATTATAAAAGGACATTGAATTCATAGAAATTATTTCTAAAGAAAAACAGAGTGTGTTTATGTGTACCTATTTAGAACAATGACTCTGCTGAGGGCAAATTAGGTCTGAAATGACATTTAAGCTCCATCCTTTCTCTCAGCTAAATTCTGAGATAGATACTTACAGATCTTGTTCCATGAGTGCTTTCACTGAAATTGCATGTAGAGGTACTGTGTAATATGCAGAAGATATCAGAATTTGTCTGTGAATAATAAGCAGAATGGCCAAAGAGATGACAGCTGTCTGAAGCTGCATTTTTTTATGGTTTCATCTTGGAAAGATATTACACTAATTACAATAGCCTTTCATTTTTTATACCAGCTTCAGTGGGCTAACTTAGTCAGAAAACAGTCATACAGGAAAGAGAAAAGGAGCCTTTAGAAATAATGAATATAGTTGTTATTTAAACTTAATTGAGGTGTGATTTGGAAAACGCCCCTGAGATAGGACACTCGAGTAAAACAGGGTGGGGATGTTACTGTTGCTTGACAGTAGACAACATTTCTAAAAGTAAATGAAAAGCTTTACAAACTTTTCTACTGCTGTATAGCTGTCATTTTCCTGACAAGGGACTAATTTACTAGAGGGTGACAAGACTGTGAAGAAAGGTCCTGCACATGGGTGGGAGCAGTCCCAAGTACAGGTACAGCCTGAGTGGAGAATAGATTGAGAGTAGCTCTGGGGAGAAGGACTTGGGGATGTTGGTTGATGACAAAGTCAATATGACCCAGCCATGTGCGTTTGCAGGCCAGAAATCCAACCATGTCCTGGACTGCATCCAAAGCAGCGTGGGCAGCATGCCGAGGGAGGTGATCCTCCCCCTCTGCTCCACTCTGATGAGACCCCACCTGGAGTACTGCATCCAGCTCTGGGGTCCTTAACATAAGAAGGATGTTGATCTGTTGGAGCAGGTCCAGAGGAAACCACATTGATGCTCAGAAAGCTGGAGCACCTCTGCTATGGAGACAGGCTGAGAGAGTTGAGGTTGTTCAGCCTGAAGGAGAGAAGGCTTTGGTGAGACCTTACACTCCCTTCCAGTACCTAAAGGGATTCCAAGAGAGCTGAAGAGGGACTTTGGACAAGGGTATGGAATAGGGCCAAGGAGAATGGCTTTAAACTGACAGAAGGCAGGTTTAGATTAGAGATTAGGAAGCAATTCTTTACTGTGAGGATGATGAGGCACTGGCACAGATTGCCTAGAAAAATTGTGCCTACCCCATCCCTGGAAGTGTTCAAGGCCCAGTTGGATGGGTCTTAGAGCAACCTGGGATAGTGGAAGGTGTCCCTGCCCATGGCAGGGAGATCCAAACGAGATAATCTTCAAGGTCCCTTCCAACCCAAACCATTCTATGTTTTCATGAGAATTGTTTCTGCTTTAGATGCCCTTCAGTGACTTTACTGTTCTGAGATGTTTGTGATGGAGGATCCTTCAGAACTGACCTCTCCTTTCAGTGCTGACATGAGCAGCCACCTTAGACATACACATTTTCGGGAAAAAAATATGTTGCTCATTACAAGGGATTGTTAAGGTTTAATTAGTGGATGGAAAGCTGGTTTTAAGGAAGTGTCTTTGAAGGCTGCTTCAAACGCCATTGATAAAGTAAATAGACGTGTATTAAAGTCCAGACTGGTCTAATGAGGCTCTGCTTTAAAAACTAGTCTTGGAAATACACTGACAACGTGATTATGGAAAGAGTAGTTACTTTCCAGAAGCTGCAGCAATAGAACATGTCATGCCTTATTTCTTCTGTTCCTGCCACTTTGCTTTGATTCATCTGGGGGATTCGACCATATTTCCCCCTGTTAATGAGACAGTAGGTCCATCTCAGAGCTGTAGCTCCCCATTGCAAGAATACAGAAACGCTGTGACACAGAGCAGTAGATATTTTTAGAGATAATTTATTGATTTGTGTACAGGAAAACAGCTACAGACCCACCAATGCAGTAATGAGAAGCTACTCCTCTGCTTTGGAGAAAGGCACTGCCCTTGGTTTACCAGAGGTCACAGGGTGGATCATCCCTGGACAGCCCTATTGGGCATCTCAGTAGCATATTTCTGGTGTGCTCTAATATCAGACCACATATGATGTATTTGTTTGCTTCTTTAACTGTGTTGTGAATTCACACCACGTGGACTTAGCTGGACTTAGCTAAGATGGTCGGTGTTAAATATAACCTGTTTCAGTTGAAAAGGTGATGCATGAATTGACAGGGGAAAAATGGAATGCAGGCAGCACCGGCCTCGAGCAATTTAAGATTCTTGTCTCCTTCATTGCAGGTTTCTGTCTCTTACTCCAGAGCTTTCTGATAGCTATAGGGATATTGCAGACAAGACTGGTTTTAGACTGAGATTCAGGCCAAGAACTTGTCATCATGAGAAAAAAATGGTAACAAACTGCTGCATAAGTTTTCTGAGTGATAGTTCCAGTAAAATGTTGCATGAAATATAGGCAATACTGTGATCACAAACTTAATAGTGCCTAAGTTAATGCATCCATATCAAGCAAGACGAAAGGATGAGTTTAGATATAGGCTCTTAATATTGCATCTACAAAAATATTTCAAACAGGCATCCCTTAGCTGTATTATCTTGTGTATTATCAATCAGTAATGGCCATATACACTGCTGTTGTTTCTCCTGCAATTATTTTATGGTAACCTATTTATAATGAGTTGTACCATCAAAAAAGCATCAGTGTTACCTATTTTTTTGCTTATAATCCAACAGTTCTTATTCCCTCTTTTGCAGGTAGTTAGTATAACTGCTGATTAGCTAAATTAACAGATGTATTCATTATAATTTGAATTGCAGAATGCTTTTGCAGAGAATTACCAATTTCAGGAGGTACATATTAGAATCCTGTGATAATTTACAGTCTAAAGGCAATGTGATAACTTAAACTTTGCAAGGAACACATTTATGATTGTAAACGTGGCGAAGACTCGCCTGCTTCAGTTCTGGGGTGATATTTTCTGAGCAGTGCTCTGCAGTGCAGTCCTGTGTATAAATCTGTCCAGCTGACAACAGCTCACCTGTCATCAGCAGCTCCCTCCAATATTAACTTTGCCTGGGAGGACAATGGCACCTTGAGCTTTATTCTGGGTGATGCTGGGGGGTTCATGAGGTTTGTCAGTGTTTTTCCTGATGGTACCAGTCTAAGGTAACACAAATGGAGCACAGCGAGCTGAACTTGAGTGGTCCCAGCCAGTCACGGTCTGGAAGACACCTGCCTGACAGCATTGGGAGCAAATAATTGAAGGGAAGAATAATTACCAGGGTAAAGACAGGAGCTGATCTTGTTTGTTATATGTTTGTGAAACAGTTTGTCCAGGATGGGATTGAGGTTCAGGGGGAACCTGCCTTTGTGGGATGAAGAGCCTTGGCCTCTTTATCAGCCATGTCTGCCTGGGGCTTCACCAGTGCTTTAGGGATGTAGTCACTCTGCATCTTAATGCAAATTCATAAAAGAAGTGTTTATCTGTGTTGTTACCCTCCTGTCGCTGATAATGCAGTTTTTAGCTTATAAACATGGAGAGTAGCAAGATGGTAAGAAACAACTAAACCAGAATTGATTTACCATTACTTGTTTTTGATAATCTGATTTCTTTCCCTGATGAGGCAGTGGACTGGAGGTCAGGCAATAAGAGAAGTGGAAAGCAGCACAGATAAAATTCTCTTGACTTCAGGAAGACATTGAGTCTGGTCCCACATGATGGTCTCCCATGTGCAATAAGAAAGTATGACCTAGAGAAATGCAGGGTGAGGTTGTGCAACTTGTTGAAAAAAACCATTCCAAGCTCTATTATCATTATTTACTGTCAGCCAGGAAGGCTGTTTCAGATGGCTTCCCACAGGGCACATGTGCTCTGGACTGTCTTCAGTGTTTCCACTAACAGTGTGGATGATAAACTAGAGAGTACATCTGTAACACACCTGGGTAATTGCAAGTCATGAGTGCTTTGAAAGGCAGACCAAAAATATGTGTTGGATAAATTTGAGCATGCTCTGAAATCAGAAAAGTGAAATTTTCATCAAAGAAAAAAATATGGAGCACTTGCACTGTAGAAAGTGGGCGACAGTACTGTAAAGAAAAATCTGGAATTATGGACTATGTGTGAGTGTTGTAAAAAAGCACCCGTCATAAAATCATGTATTACTTATGTTTTTCTTCTCATCTCCAAGTTCCTGAAATTTATTCTTCTGTTTCCTAAAATAGAATATGTTAAACAGGTAATCCTCCCTTTTACTTTTTGTTCCATAACACCTTCTGCCACTGTAAGTAATGACAAACAATTAAGATCAAATAAAAGCACCAAAACTTTCTCTTGGGTAATTCCACTTCCTGTTTTGCCAATAGATTTAGAATAGATTGGGAACCTTTTTGCAAAACACCCAAATTTCATTAACAGAAAGAAATAAGATATTTAGGAGCCTACCTCTGGTGAATAGCAGTGAACAAATTAAAATCTCTTGAACTTAATGAAACTTTACCCTTGATTTTGCATTTAAAACTAATCTTCATTCTTGGTGAGCTCTGTATATCTGCACACAGGAGTTGGAGAGATTGATCACTGCAGTATGGATGTGTGATTACATGAGTCTGGATAGTGTTTATCAGTTCACCTATAGACTTTGCTCTTTACTTCCCAAAACCTGGGTTTAACTGTAGATTTGATAGTAGATTGGTTTCATGCAAAAATGTGTGAAAGTGTTTCACAAAGGGGAAAACAAGGAAAAAATTAAGTAGGGGTAGACAAAAATGTAATGCTAATGTCATGTATGCATTCTTAGCCTTCCCTGCACCAGTGACATGAGGAAGATATCCTCATCCAGACAGATTTTCCATAGGATTAAGTTTGTTTTTTAACATTAGAATTGACCAGGAGCAGGAGGGAAGGGGAGGGGAAGGGACAGATGAGGCTGTGTGAGACGTGATGGATCAATCTCTCTGACCATTTTGGCCGCCTTTGATATTCCTTCAGTTTAATGTATGAGAAATAAAATCACCTGCTTGTGTAGAAGTCATCCTGGGCCAATTTCTTAAAACCTGGTGCTGTAGCAGAGGTGTGTATGTAAATCTGTGTATGGCTGGAGTGCAGCTGGGCACTGCTTTGGGGCATGGAAATTCATCCTCATATTGTACTACATCCCACTGATCTCCAGGTAATATGTTCCCGTAGACCAATTTTTCTTTCTTTGGATGTTAGTTGATAAGACAGGGGGAAGAAAGATTGATACTGATTTTCCAGTGACAGGTTGTTCACAGAAGAGTGATGGTGGACTGCCCTCCTGTTTTTAATGGAGGATGTCAACAGGCATCACAGGATGCTTAAAACTATATTTCAACCTAGGTCTGCCCCACTTCCACCCCGGATAGAGCTGCTCTAAGAGTATTTCATAGGTGGTAGGAGAATTGGCATGACATTACTTCATAGACACTAACTAATAGCAAGAGAGACTCCAAGTCATTTCTGTCACTGTAGCCTTATGCCAGCAACATAAAAATTGAGGAGACTCTCAGAGAATTTGTCCTGACAGCAATCTACAGTGCAGCATTTTATCCAAAGGCAACTCAATGATCTGTAGACTTCCCGTAAAATAAAGATGATGAAGACTGCATCAGATAAATTACATATATTTGATTTCCTTCAAAACCAGGACAGTATATTCCACTCTGAAGAAGGCAGTAAGAAGGCTCTCTAGCTTAACAACATGCTGTTCTTATCTGATAAACAAAACAAATATCAGCATCTTAATACCACACACAGCATTTGTTTTCTGGGGGAAAATAAAAAGCCTTAATCAAGTAGAAGCCAGAAGGCAGGAACACTGAAAATGCATGGCTTGTACCAATGGAGGGATTGTTAAAAGATCAAAATAATGAGAAGTAAAGCAGAGGAACATCAAAGCTTTCCACGTTATGTATTTCTGTCTTGATTAGGAGGAAAAAGGGAAGAAGGGGGGAAAGAAGGTTTCAGATCAATAGGAAGTGGCCCGGTCACCTCAAAGTCAAAGACAGCACCATCCAAATGTGTACAATTTACAGGAATTGCTGGAGCATCTCAATCATAAAAGTCCCACAGGATCTGACAGTACTCACACCATATTTAACAGGTACAGAGAGAGAGTTGAGATCATCTTATCTGAAGGAAACTCCTTTTTAAATGTAAGCGTAGATAGATTTTCATTTTGTCTTTCATCCCTCTGATTAAGTTCAGCTCTCTTTGGTCCTCCCAAGATTTCTTTTATCTAGCGTGTAGTCTGTATGATCTAAGCAACTATCGCTGGCGAAAGTAATTTTTGGGGTCCTTTTTTAAATGATGGACTGTCATTAAACAGAGTATAGTAGATGAAAGAGGTCCAAGGAGAACCAAACCGTGCTGTGACTGAGGAGGATGAAAGGCATAATGAGAGACATAATGAAGAGCAATCTCTCCCTCAAACTGGAGACAGGCCCTTCCAATTATGACTTGTTTTTACCACCAACTTCCAGTGATTTAAAATCCTAGTTATGAGCAGTTGATTCAGATTTTTAATACAAATCTTGAGAAATTTATATTATGTGAGCTGTAGGCCTGGGTGGTCACACGTCATGGTTTGTGCAGAGGATGTTACAGACTGTAACAGAATCTCTCCTGTGGCCATGAGTGGGTTGTAAGCAGACCTGATCACACAGCCTTGTGTGCTCTTTATCAGAAACACAGGAGCCACCTCATCCTAAAACTCCGTGTTTGGTTCACTTGGAGCCTGAAACACAAGGGTTTCTAATCCTTAATATTTTTTATGAACTCCTGTAACTGTCGCTGTAACTAGCTGTAAAAATATCTGACTTTTTCATGTTCTTTCTAATCTGTTGACCCCTGTGTATGTCTGGCATACCTCAGTTCAATGGGTTAACCCTGCAGGGAGTAAACTATTTTAGTTTCTTGATGATTTTCAGTTTAATTGAATCATCCTTTGTTCTTGAGACATTTGTGTCCTGGTTGGTCTCCTTTTTTGTTTGCTATTTTATATAACACTTTCACATCCCTCTTGTGCACCTCTTTGTGTGCAGGCAGGCCCATTCAGTACTGATTTAGATCTACTTTTGCTTTTATAAAATTTTAATTTCCTCCTTGTCACAGTTGTGCTGTTTACAACTCCAAAGACAATTCATGCCAAAGCCGCTGTGGTTCATAGGGAAATTGTTAAAAATTCATCTGAGCTGAGCAGGATAAGATCCAGGTTCCCTGGAAAATGACCTTAAGGAGAACTTTTCTTCAAATAGACATTTTAAATGGGAAAGCTTGAAGCATGACCAAAAATAAGCAAGTTTATTAAAAAGCTTTTATAGTATTAGTTGTCAGGAGAACACTAGATATGTTACTCTCACAGTCTTTACCCAAATAACCTCTCTCTTGTCCATAATGATCTCATTAACTGGAAGGATGAAGACTGGTCATTTATTCTTACACTACTGTAGTACCAAAGGGATTTAGTTTGAGAAATGGACAATTCTGTGTTGAAATACTGATCCTGCTTAAATCAATGAAATATTAAAGGACTCCGTCATTTGTTTGGACGCCCCCTTCCCCCACCTCCCCCCCAAAAAATCAACAAATGCAAATGAACAAACAAAAAACCCTACAAAAACAACAAACAGAAAAACCAACCGACAAACAAACCCAACTGCTGGTGAAAGGAAAATGGAGATGTTGAAAGGAATGCAAAGTTTGATTTATAGCATGTATTGTTCATTGTCAGACTGCTAAGGTTTGGCCTGTCTGGACAATTTCCTTCAGAGGAGCTTGATAAAAGTTGCAGTTTGCATTTTCCCTTATTCTGCATTAGTTAGAAATTACTGGAAATTATTGAGTCAGGTTTCTTTCAATAATTGGGAAGTAATACTCAACATGAATATTAGCATCCTGAATGGCAGAGCTCATCAGTATGGCTTACTGTAAATCTTCAAGCACAAGATTCTTTTTTAAATGAGACATGCCACAAAGGTGCAAAAGGAGTCCTAATGTCATGTTCGTTGACTCTGAATTTGTATATTAATGTTGCTTCAATCCCTTTATGTCTCCGGTAGAGGTTTTAGACATGAGATTTCAATTTCAGAATGAATGAGTAACCTTGACTCAAACTGTCTTTCAAAATTCCCAGCATCTTTCTTTCAAACAGGTGCACTAAAGTGACAGTAGAATAACTGGAAGTGACAGGGATGCTTATGAAGTGCTTACACTTGTGAGAATACAGCAGGTGACTGTGAACTGGTCAATATTACATTGCTTTGGGTGCCCGGTGGTGCTCTTTTCTGTTGGCACTGTTTCTAAATATGTTCAGAAATACTAAAAATACTCTGAAACAAGTCTGGTGATCGTGGTTGTAATACTTCCAAACATTTTTCCTGTTGGAAACACCTCTTCTGCACTTTCTCCTTAACAGTATTGTCATTTATTTGCTTCTGAAAAGACTCAAGAGAAGATTCTGTCTTCTTTATTTATAATAAATCAAGTGAAAACTTCATCCAAAAAATTGGAATTCCTCTGGAATAAAATTACTACATAAGAAAAAACCATCTCTATACCTTGATGGCAATAGATAGTAATGAAAAAAACGTCACCTTCTAACAAAGATTTTTCTAAAGTCAATTTTTTTGCTGGCAGCCGCTGGGTTTGCCAGGTGCGTGCATCATTTATTAAAGGATTGCTGATATTGGCTTTGTGAAATAAGGAAAGTTTGGAATAATATATTCTGATATTTGACAGAGTTTTCCCGAAGTAGGGTATTTTGTAATGTCAAATTTGGATCGTGAATGTGAAGCCTTGTAGCAAATGTTACTTTTTACCGCTTTTCTGATCAATTCCGGTCAGTGCTATTGTTTCTTTTTGACAGTTCACTGAAGTTTCAACCCTGCAATCATATATTTGGTTTTTTTGTGATGTGCCCCAGGGTGACTGAAATTTCTCCGAGTTATGTCTTTCCTACTGTCTTTTGGATATTAACTTTCTGCATCTTTGTTTTTTACTCCGGTCTTTGCGTAGGCAACGGAAGCGCCTGAACTCGAGGCAGGCAGTGTGAGGGATTCTAACAGACCTATTAAAATGTAATAGGCTTGTCGGAGGCCATCTACTTCAGCATCCGTTTAATTCAGGGTGAAGGAGATCAGCACGTCCTCGGGGGATGTGGGACGTGCCAGGGCAGCGCTCCCAGGCTCTGCTGTGTGCTTGGAATACGGGGCTTCCACAGCCACTGCCCTCGCTGACCACGAGCCTCCGCTGCAGGCCTGTTTTTTTTCCTTGTGCTCTGGGAGGGCATCTTAATAATAGGTCTTATTAACAATATCTAAGAAAATCAAGCAGAAATTGGCCTGCAGAACTGAGCAGCTCCGTGCAGACATGATCTCTTCGGAGAGTTTGGGGGATTCAGCTCTTCTGTCACATTTTAACCCCCAGAACACACGGTGTAATCACAGCAGGCCTTGTTCGGGGCGCACTGGGGAGTCTGTGGGACAAATCAGAAGCACCCTGTTTGTAAGAAGTTGCTTTGACCAGCAGGTGCTTTTCCAGGGCCACTTTGAAACGTTTGGTTAGTGGAGCACGTAAAAAGCACTGCCTGTGAGATGGATGGGTTTTGTGAGGGCTACATTACTGATGTAGTTGCACGTGAACAAACCTCCAAACAAACAGGGACGAATTTGTGTTTTAAAATAAATAAGTATCTTCAATGCCTACTTTCATGGGGTATAAATTTTCATGTAATCTAAGCACATCTGCTCATAATAATTAACTTCTGTGGTGTATGAAAAGAAAAGCTAGATCAGCTCTATGGTGTGGCGAGATGGATTGCTTTCTCTCTGTTCATCATGGTGATTAATTGTAGCATTTATAGGAAGATGGCTGCTTTTTATTCATTTTTGTTTTTAGATCATGTATCTGGCCCTTCGTTTAAGCTTATTTAAATGTTAATACTCTGCAAATCCGGAATGAAAGCATAAACTTTCCAATTTTAAGTGCTTTGATGAGAAACAGGGCAAAATGTGTTTGCTCAAATTGTCTTATCTGAAGCCTTTCAAAGATGCCTGTCTTTCCTAGTGAGCTCAGTTTCACAGGTAAATGTAAATAGTGCAAGTAACCAGGAAAGGAATTTAGAAGGATTATGGAATTTCATTTGACCCTAATTGCTAGTGTTTCCAAGGGGCAAACTTAATAATAACGAAACTTATTAGCAATTTGCAGTTGGTTCTGTGGTTTGGCAGGTATTACATTTTCCCTGTGAGTGAAATAATCATCTGATGTGTTATCAGAAGTTAAATACACTTAATTCTTGGGCTTTAGTTGAGTAAAATTTGATTATATGCTTTGTGGAATGTAAATGTTAAGGTTTGCAGTGATGAGTATTTGAGTACAGCTGTCAATTAGCACTAACCTGTCAAGTAGGTTGATGAGGAGAGCCTAATGAACCTGCTATATTTTCTCCCAGTGCAGTCATCATCTGCTTCCATTGCTTGCAAACCAATTAATACATGTTGTATAGATGGAGTTCAGCCACAGGTTTTTCTTGGTGTTGAGTTTGCCCAGTCAGAATGGTGGAAGCAAAAGAAATGAAATGTGGAGAGCATTTATTGAGCAACAGTCTGAACCTTGGGTAAAGTTGCAGGAGGAGTGCAGAATTTGGTTTACTGTTTAAAAATCTTTCTGGGTTGCTCAAATTATATTGATTAAATGATAAACAAAGTACTTTCTTGAAATCTCACAGTTACTGGCATAAACTCCCCGATTGAATTATGTGGCAAACAGAACACTATAAGGGAAAATGTCTTTACCAGTTACAGTTATATCTTTTTTTAAGGATTTCTTATTAAAAATTTCATCTCAGGGTTTTCTCAGAAGATAAACTAGACTCGACAAAGAAGTTAATGCAAAAATAAGCTATTGCAGTGGCATCAATGAGCAGATACAATAAGCAAATAAGCAATTTGCAGATAGAGAGTCAACATCCCATGAAATGTTTATAAAGGTAATATTTAAGATCTCATAAAATCAAATTGTATTCAGATACAATAACAAAAGTCAGTAATAAAACAGTGGTGAATCAGTCCTAGAGATTATCATGAAGCAAAAGGCTCTATTCAATTTCAGAGGTTTTCTTTAGTGCTAAGCATACTATATGTTTTTATGTCATCTCCACCCAATCTTTGCTCACCCAGTTGCTCGTGTTTAGAGCGCACACATCCAAATCAAACTGCTGGAGGCATGTGTTTTTTGATGCAATATAATTTAATTATTAGGAAAGTCTTTTAGGATTCACGGTGCTGAGCATTTTTAGGATTTTTGTTCTCGAGGAAACAAGCTATTCTAAAATGAGGCTACTGTTCTTAATTTTCTTCCCCTGTGTCCATCAATCTATTACAGAAAGAAAGTTGATGTATTTAACTTTTATCCTTTTTTTTTTTTTTAAATAGTTGTCTCTGCTAAATGATGATTTGTCCCAGTATCTTTGTGCAAATCAAAAATAAGCTGATGCTCACTTCTGGCACATCAAGATCAGTTTGCTAGAGCTGGAATTCATTAGGACAGACATTTGAAATAGCCAGCTTATCCTTGATAGCCCTTTCCCTGAAAGGAAAGACACTCCTGGGATTGCAGCTGACCCTCTTGGTGAAGGATGGTGCAACTCAGGCCAGTTTTTGAGAAAGTGGGTAGGAGAGGGGACAGTGCCTGATTTTTACCACATTTGCAAGAGGATCCTTTGTTGCTTTTAATGCCTGTTTCTAGTTCTGATTTTGCATGCTTGTGCTGCAGCTTTCTGCTAATCCTTAGGAACCTGACCTAATTTTCACCTTGTTTTTTGTTTGAGGACAGTGTTTGAGGGCTAAGCTTTTGACTGAGCTTAGCTGATCTCTCCTACTCCAGCTTATCCCCACCATGGTTGTGCCCATTCCCTGATAGGAGAACTTTCACTTTTCTCTTTTTTTTCTGAACTGCACCCTTCTTCCATTTTCTTTTCCCTACCAGCCCAGCCTTCCAGGACACCTTAGTTAGCGTTAATGCAGATATATTTATATGAATGTATTAATCTATCTGTCTGTCCCAGCTGTTCTCCATTGGTTCCTCCTTATGGCTTTTGCTCTATCTGACTGGAGTTTACTCTGTCTCCACCCTGACAGACCAGATTTTACCAGTTGTTCTTTGTAGACTATTCCAGAGATGGAAAAGATGTATAATTTGTAGATAAAATAAAAAATGTCACCTAGCATTTATGTGTTCTTTCAGAAGAGCTGCCCCCCTTTTATGTTAGTATTGCAGTCATGTGAATTAAACTGTTAAATATTGACTACAATGTGGTTTCAATAAAAAATATATGTTATTGTGATAACTGTGTGAACATTTTCAGTCTGATTTTAAGACTTTGGTGAGTAAGTATATCCTTATCGTGAAACCTTAGTTGTCTAAGCTGAAGTATGATAAGAAGATGATGGAGGAGCTGTCATGACTTGGGAGAGGGATCTGGGTGCCTCATTGGGCACAGCCTCACATGGTGTAGGTACATTGGGCAGCCGACTTGTGGGGGACAAAAATCAGGTCCCATTTCTTCATTTCCTTATGTAAGTTACTCTAAAAATAATTGTTTAATACTTGCAGCGGGTGTCTGTTGTTTGCTATTTGTTCAGTGTTTTTGTGGGTGTAGCAGACTTTGTGTTGATAAAGAATAATTTGATTTTTGAAGGTGATTCCATATAACGTGTTTGTTTGAGGTGGTTACTGAAGAGTCCCACTATCACCATAATGGAAAGTGTATTAAACTTCATTTTAAACATATATGATAGAAAGGTAGATAAGCATTTGAAACATTAGAGTTAAGCATTTTCTCTCTTCTTCACAATCTTTACTCATTCTTTATTTTGGAGAGAACTGTCAATCTTGCATCTTTTAACTTAAATGTAACCCATGTACACGCCAGCGTACACTTATTTTTTCTGGAATAATTTTATATGGCAATGTGAAGTGAGCTTCTGTTATATTGGACAATGTAGAATCCAAGAATCTGTGCAAAGCACCATATGATTCTCAGGGGGTTTTATTTTGTGTTTATCGTATTGGAAAAGATTGTTGTCTCATCAAGACTTCTCATTTATTGATAGCAGACACATCAGTATTGGCAGCTCATCTTTTTTTCCCTTTTTATTAGAAAAACCTTACTGCATTTATTGAGTAGAGAAAAAAAAAATATTTTCTTTTTTATATGGGTACACAATTCTCATCACAGGAGATAACACTGTGGTTTGGGGTAGTTTTTTTAAACTTCACTGTGTTTTTACAGTTGTATGATTACCTAGGCCAGTGGGTTAATAGTTAAAATAGCCATTTTATGAATTTCTTTATTACTTTCAAAAACTAGAGAACACCTTTTTTTTTTTTTATCTTGTTGTAATTGGTAACTTTACCAACAGTACTTTTCAATACTTTCTTCTTTACCTTTTGAAAAAGTCCAATTTCGTGTATGTTGTTAACCATACACCTTCAGTATGTGGTATTTAATTTAATATTATTTTGGTACTTTTGATCCTTACATGGAAGGCTTTGAAGATGTCTTTGGTTCACACACCTAATGCTTTATGAGGCAAACAAATAAGTAATGCAAGCTTTGTAGTCAGTGTGCTATGTAATGACCTAGTCATAATTTTTCAGTTGACGGTCAGCACATATTAAATCAGATCATCTGTTTGAAACAGTTGTATTTCTTAAGCTGCATTTGACAGTTCATAATCTTATCTGTGAGAATTCCTTTCTTCCTTCATCCTGCCTCAAAAACAATATCCATGCAATTGAACTTTTGGTAGAAGTCAAGGTCACAGCTTTGGAATAAAGTTATATAAGGGAATTGCCTGTCTTTGTGTTGAAAAGGTGAGTAAATCAGAAGTACTGATATGGTGATCTAAATCTACAGTGTGTTCTTTTGCATTTTATAGAAACAAAATGATAAGAAGTTTTCTTGACTTTTAAAAACTGTTCTTAGTGAGACTTTCTTGAGAAAGTATCTTAACCTATATGGAAACTGCACTTAATGAACTCTGCACTTAAAAAAAAATAAAAAAAAAAACAGGAATGGCAGTCAATTATAACATCCATTCATCTATCTATCTATCTATCTATCTATCTATCTATCTATCTATCTATCTATCTATCTATCTATAGATGTCAGATCACACAACTTTTCAGAAATGACAGGAGTTAGGAACCCAAGGGCCTTCCTAAGGAAAGAGGTGTGCTTGGAGTTGAGTGAGGGGCTGCTGGACACTCCCAACCTCTCAGGCTACAGTTCTCCTTCAGATTCTTTGTTCTTTTTCTGTGTTTCATCCTTTTCGCTGCTGGGTCATTTTGAACTGTGGGCAAAATTATTTTCAAACATGGCTCTTGTTCAATTCCCTCTTACCCCCTTTTTTTTTAATACACATCAATGAGATCTGCTGATGTTAGGTGAAGAGCCAGTAAAATAAAAATCAAAGTTGCTTCCAAGGATCCTCTTCTTCCTTATTCGTTGATTCAAACTTTCCAGCTTAATCAATATCTCCTTTATTCCTTGTTCCAGTCACCTTGTAGGCCTGAGTGAAGGCAGTGGTTTTCATAGCTTCTAGTATGTTGTTGCTAAATTGTTCATTAAGTGAAGAACTGACATATTACACACACCGTCCCCAAACTTCCTCATTAGTGTGGCCCTGATCTACTGAACAGTAGTGTTACCTTCAGGGGTTTTTTCTTTGGGGGGCTGTGGAGAAATATAATAAATTGCCTTTTTTTTTTTCTGAACTGAATTATACATTATTCTGAGTAAGTGAAAACCATGGATGAAATATTGGCATTTAATAATGTAATACCAGAACCTCCTGGCATAAAGTTTCATAGCTAGACCAATATTTAAGCTGTTGAGCAACATTATTGCTCTACTAAACCTCCTCACTTCGCCCATCTCTCTGCAAGACTTACTATTGCCTCAGGCTGTAAATGGAAGATGAGGTTTTATTATAAGTCTCCTGGATTAGGTACACAGGAACCACACTGGCTGACATTGGCTTTGATATATATGAGCAAAAGTTTATATAGTCATTTTTGCTGTTTCTATTCTAAAAGTTAATTAACTGATAAGATATAACCCTGGAGTGTGGGCCTTCAAATAGGACAAGACAAAGTTTTAAAGAGAAATTGAGACAAAGGTCTGATGCGACGAATGATCTTGGAAAGGCAAAATGCCAGTGCAGTAGCTCATGGAACCTCCCAGTTCTGTAGAGCTGTACAGTCTGAATTTATTTGGCCCTGCCATGTCAAACTTGCTCATAGACACAGATTGCTGTGGGTTCTTGCTATGCTGTATTTACACTTTGATTATAGCAACAGCAAGACTTAGTCTCCCAAGTACAGCACATTTGTATGAAAAGTTCCCTTTCCTTTGGGCTTCTGATGAATTAAAAAGCTGCTATTTACTGTTTCTTTGAAATACACACTTGAAATTCCAAATATCAGTTTTCGCCTCTGAAAAGGGAATGTGATGTGAATCTTGATGAATCTTCAAAGTATTGAGTTGGTTCTGCATTGAATTTTATTTCCAAATAACTTATTCTAAAATGGAAGAATTACCACTTCAGGAAATTTTGGAAGTCCCTCTGGTTATGTCTCTTGGTTTTAAGGGACATGGTAGTGCTGGGCATAATTGAACATAGACTTTGTTCCCTCTTCAGGGAAGAAAGGGTCAGATGTTCCTCCGGGCTTTGTGTCACTGAGGCAGCCTCAGGTCCAAGTTACTGATGTGCTCCTTAATGATGCCTTCCATGGCTGGGTCCTGCCTCTCCAGAGGTGAACACGGCTCCTGATGCTCTGTGTGGACACTGAGGACTTCCCAGGGGTGTGGGGGATGTTTCTGCCTTTACAGGAGGAGGAAGCTGCTGGTAAATGAGCCAGGAGAGGCATGTGAACTAAATGGTGGGTCCACTGTTGCTGCACTGGCAGAGTATGAACAGCCACCTCCATTTCTATGAAATTTTATTCCAAGTTAATTTCCAAAGATGACCTTCCCCTGCTTTAAGTGCTCCTCAATTTAAACCTTTGATGTTGTAATGACAGTTGGCAGAAACCTTCTGCATCCAGAAAGATTCACACACGGAGCAATTTTATGGGAGAAACGACTCTGAGCTCCAGCAAAGATGAACAAAACTTCACAGGTGAAAAGAGGGTATAAGATGAGAATCAAACTGATAATTTTATTATAGCCAAGATTAAAATGGTTTTTACTGGAAAGAATGTAATAAAAGGAAATGTAATGTAGTGTCCTAGCCAGCTCTACCCTGGGGTTGGCTAGAATGAAGCACATGAAGATTAGCTAAAAATACTAACAATATTCCAGTAGAGTGGAAAACATTTCTAGGTCTGATGCAATTTAGTTTCTGTTGTATTAATTTGTTTTTATTGCATTGGATTGCTTTTTTCAGTTAAATAAATCATAAATTATGTGATCTGAACCAATGGTAAAGAAACCACAAAAAAGAATTTTTTGTGTCCAAATATTGTATCTGTTATAGATGAATGATCCTATTGTGATCAGTCAGTGTTTGGATTGTGTAATTGCTTTAGAAACAAATGTTTGCAAACAAATGCTTCGTTCATAGAAGAATCATTAAAAAGAAAGTGTAATAGGATCTGTTTTCCTATTGAAATAAATGTGAGTTTCCCCATTGTTTCAGCAGGAATGCAATCTGCTTTATAAACCCCCCTCAATTATAACAATTTAGTGCAAACTTAAGATAAGTAGCAGCAGCTAAATAAGAAATGTTTCTTTTTTTTCTGCCTGTAAGAAAGGAAAAGAAGATCACTGTATGGAAAACATAACATCCTGTAAGATATCTGCCTTTGCATCTTCTCTGATTTTCTGCTTTGTTTTTAAGAGACTAGAAAGAGAAAGCAAATAGTCCCTTGAGATCTGCTAGCTTCAAAAGGAGAGTAAAAAGGAACATACTAGCAGTGAGAACGGTCTGAACAGCAAATCCAAGGAAAGATGGGTGTAATTATTTTTATTATTCTGAAGAGTCAAATCTATTGGATCTGCTTCACTCACACACACAAAAAAAGTTCATTTAGCATGACCCAGGGGAAATACCACTTCTTATACTTACGGGAATCAGTGTCTTTTCTATGCTCAGGTTAGAAATATACCCTTCACTGTCTTGGACTGATAGTCTCTTTTGGCAAATTTGGATGTCTTTTTTGAGTTTGTTTGTCTTTTTTTTTTTTTTTTCCCTCCAAAGAAAGGATGCCCTGAGGTGGGGTTTCTGTAAAACACTTTTTCCCTGCACAGTGGGAATATTTAGGAAGAAGTATAAAAAGCCTTTCTGGGTATATAATTCATACATTGTGTGTACATGTATGGAACTCCCACACATCAGAGTGTGACTTTGCTCTTACTGGGATTCCAATCTGCCTACCTAGTTTTCCCACTGGGTAAATCTCCTGAAAGGCCTCAAACATTTAATTTTTCAGGGTTGTGGGTGGGAAATTTTTCACAATCTCTTTCTGCCTCTCTCACCTTTAATCTAAGTACAGTGTCTTTATTGTACTTCGACAGTGCTGACCCTTCAATCTCAAGTCCAGCATCTTTATTTTCTCTCATGAGGTGGACAATATTATATGATGGCTGAAAGATACTTAATTTAGATAACATGAATTATTTGAACATGTATTTCTGTTAGCTTCAGTCAAAGTAATTTTAGTTGTTTTATCAGTTTTAGGCTGGAGATGAGTAGCCAGACTTCAGACCTCAAAGCATTTAGTATTCTTATCTGTTCTTTAGAAAAGTGATAGTCGAAGTGAAAAGTTTTATGCAGGACCATATCTGCAAAATCCATTGGTACTTAAGAAAACTTTGAGAGCAGTTTCTGCGAGAGGAATATAGATGAGGATGAGTTGAAAAGTTGTTGGAGGGCCAATGTATGTCTGTAGTGCTGGTCCCTGAGAAGGGGTCAAGGGCAGTGAGTTTTGAATACCAAAATGAGAAGAGCCAGAGCTGGGGATTGGGGAGCTGAGGTGAAAGGGTAAATTCAGATCTGTAGGTGTTGCCTTGGACCACAATGTTTTAAATATACTCTTGGGGCAGTTGTGAATATCGTGGTATGTTAGTGTTATGTTCTGGATTTAGTACCTGTGCTTTACTGTAAAGGGAGAGATGGAGTAAACTGGCAGAGTGTCTGCCTTCCAGGGCAAGATTCCACATGTATTCTCCTAACCCCACATAAACCAATGTTTTGAATGCCTAATTACCTGAAAGTTGATACAAGTGGATAATTTTGAATTTTAGCAAAACCAATGCCAAAAAAATTCAGACTGAAACGGACAAGTTTACAGAGCTGTCTTCTGAGTCTTCCCAAGACTGGGGTTTGCCATGGGAGTCAGCTGCAGTGTTGAACTCTCTGCTGCCATTGTGAGAGATGACCTTGGGGTGCTACCAAAAACTGGACCTGGCTGGAATAAAACAGGTTACATGAGATTCTAAGTTCATCCAGCTGCCACTAAAAACCATGTCCAGGGAATGTATAACTGAGGAAGAGCTTTCAAAAGAAAGTCAGTGCTTGCTAATTCAGTGATTTACCAACTTGAGTTACTAGAAGTACTGTAAATGTTGGTTTTGTTTTCCATTTCCTCTCTCTTGTGTTGTGTGGCATGCTTCATTCTCTGTATTTACTGTCATCTCAATGTGTGTATTTATAGCAGGATATCTTAGTTTTATTTTCAAGTGTGCAATAAATAATTTATCTTAAATATAACTTGATGATAGGAGCTACAAAGAAATCGAACTCGAGTAATTTTAGTAATTGTGGGCCACAGAAAGAGGAAAAATATAAGCATATTTTTGTATTTTATGTTCTCTGAAAGGAGCATAATTTCTATCATTAATCATCTTATGCACTTCCATTGATTTTCTTTTTAATAGAAAATGAAAGTAAAGCCATTCAAAACCTATGATAATGTTAGGAAAAAAAGGGAAAAATTGTGAAAGATTCTATAGACTGATTGCATAATGTAAAAGCACTCAGATTGCAGTTATTCTCTGGCCAGAGTAAATTTGAAACATTAAAAACTCATATTGTTTTGTCTTTCTGGCCAGGCAGAGTGTGAATCCCTTAGAATAAGAAAACCCTTGTATGAAAACAGTGCTCAACATTAATGAATCAGTCCTGTATTCTGCATTCACTGTGTGGGTGTGAGGAGGAATGGGCTTTATAGCAATGTATTTTTCTCCTGCTTCTCCTCAAACAGTGGTTCAGTTCACAGATGAGGAAGATTAAAACCTCAAGTCACACAGCTTGGCAAAACTGACACGTGCAGCTCAGCTCTTGCAGCAGTTCTAGTCCTGTATTCCAAACCGAATGATCGGTCACCTCATCCATAAGTATCAAAGAAAAGTTGCACTTTAAGGAGTTATTTGAGATGGAACAGAGAGAAGTGAGTCCAGCTGAAGGCATTAAGTGGCAGAGGCTGCACTGGAGGTGGTCCCCAGAGACCTGTAGCTGGGACTGCTTCTGAGGCTCTTGTGCCTACATTCAACTTTTTTTTCCCCATGTCCCTGTCTTATTGTGGAAAGGCTGTGGGGAAAAACTAACCTAAAGAGCAGCTAAAACATGGACCTTTAACTTGAGAAGGATCTTCACAGTTGTGCATGCTTTTTTTCCTTCACTTCTATCCCAAACTTCTGCCCTTTCCCCTGTTACAATTTCTTCTCCATGCTAATGCTCTGCATTAACTTTTCTGCCCATTTCTCTCACCCTTTTTCATGCAAATAATTTCAGTTGCTTTCCTTTATCTATTCAGCTGGTATTTACCATCTTTATTGCATCCCAACCTCATCTTGGGCTCCTCTTGTTTGTTTATAGAGCAGGTTGGTGGGGATCTGTGTTTATTCAGTGCTCTGTTTGCTTGGTGGCATTTGTTAGCCCTTTAGCACTACTGTCAATATCATTAATAATTACAAAATGCGAAACTGGTGACCTCGGAGGCAGTTTTCCTCATGCATAACTAGTTGTTCCAGCTCTTTCTCGGCTATTTTTACTAGATTTGTGTCTATGATGTCCTTCCTGGAATCATTTGTTCTTTTCTTCAGATTTACTTTCAACGTTTATCTTACGGTTTGCTCCTGTAAGTCCAGACATCGGACACATTTCCGTGCAGGGAGTGCTGCTGCATCCAAGGGCTGGAGTTGAGTGTATATTTATGTCCTTATAGGCTCAGGGCCTTAGACTTAAACCTGAGTCTCAGCAGAGCCTTATGTTACGTCTTCTATTATGTCTGCTTCTGGTCTCCTATAATTAGGGTTGTGTTAACACACCAAGAAAAACCTAAATGTTCCACCGGGGATTTTGAAGCAACTCATTGTAACTGTAAAGGAGTGTCAATATAGAAAATAAATGAGGTCATTCTGAGTTATGAGACTATTCTTATAGTCAGCAAGTCTGGACTCTTAAATTATTTCCTTTTTTTTGAACGTATTACCCCTTAACTTCTTTTCCACTTATAGTTAGTAATATGTGTAAGAAATTATATGTTATTATATTGGGATACCTAGAATAATTATGCAACACAAAGTGAAATTTATTCTGAACAATGAGAAGGAAAAAAAGCTATATTAAAATAATTTCTTTAACTTTACGTGCTGGCTTTGATTTGTCACACATACTTGGAATTTGAAGCCAGGGAAGATTGTTACCTTGTTGTGCCTACAGCTCTTGAATGTTAGAGCTCTTGTCTAACCTCATAGCTCATCCTGTTTTTCCTGTACTAATTACAGCCATTTGATTTGCACTACTGTATTGCTTTAGTTTCTTTGGCCTTCCCAGAATTATCAGTCATTGTTTTCTGATGTTCTAATGACATTTAATTCCAGAGTTTTGAAAACACTAATTTAGTTTTCACAAATTGAAAGTGCCACAGTACAACATAATTTTACTGCTTCGCATTTGATACTCTCACTCTTTAGCATTTTTACCCTTTGGAATCTGTTGAAATGCATTTTTAAAGGAGAATTGATTATAACTTTGGTGAATGAATATGATTGCAGCGGCTGTCTGTAATTGGATTTTTACTTAAGAGGAACTATATTTATGTTATCTTTCCTTATTGGATGCAACGCTGTGCCTATAATGTTTCTTTTTCAATACACTTCTTTTTGCCAGGACCATCTCTAGTGCTCTTCTAAGTCAGGCCTGTGCACCTGAGGGCACCTGAGTTATCCCAGTTTGATGCTGACATTCCTCTTTGGTGATGATGGAAGGAAGGATGCCTTCAGCGTCTCTGCAGTTTGACAGCGTACAAACATTTGATTTCACCATCTAAAAGTTTATAGAACAAGTGTCTGCTATTTACTTTCAATTTGAGAGAAATGTAGTTAAAGAATATAGCTTCCATATGCTTCTGTGTGCCATATGCCGAGGTGCTGGGATACAGACATGCTCTTGTGGGTGGAAATATAAAGCCAGAAGACAGAGACTGTCACACTGAATATCCTGTTACCAGTCCTTGTTCAGTCTCCCAACAGGACCCTGTAGCAGCAGAAAGGGAAACTTCCTCCCCAAGCTGTACATTTAACACTTGACTGATGCCTTGAAGCAAAGCAGTTGCATCTGCAGTGTTTTCATTGCTCATATTAATTGCTGAGTTAGGTTGGCACCTTCACAGATGTATCCACATGGTCTGTTAAACAATTCCAGCCCTTTCCTGCAAAAAAGTTATTTTCTTTTAGCCTCTTAAACCTGCCTACCTTTCAATTTAATTCATGATCTTGTGTTTATCATTACAAGAGAAGGTGTACTTTTTTAAAATTATTTTTATGCCAGCAGTTCTTTTTATATCAACAGAACTGCATCAAAATGTCATCTCACAGTTTGGCCCCAAGTGTTTAGTTCCAGTTTGGTGGTGTTGATTGGTGGTAATAAAAAAGAATAGGAGGAGTTGAAAAGGAAATCCTACATTTCCCCACTTCGTGGGAATCAATATTATAATTTGAAAGCCTTTATCTGGCAGTGTCCTGTTATTAGCTGTTTTATTCATATGTTTGCGTCCATTTTAAATGCTGCAGAGATGGTAGAAATCACACATTATGTCTAGGAGGGATTTATTACTCTGATTTTTTTTTTTCTCAGTGCACAGGGCTGCAAATGGACTGCATTTACTCTCCAGTGGTATCCCCCTTAAAAAAACAAAACAGATGTTGACATAGCAGAAATGGCTTTGCGGTATGAGTTTATTTAAAACCATTGTGACAGAACTGAGGATTAAGGGGAAATATTTTTTATGCAACATAAACCACATATGAGCCAAACCAATCAGTAGTTCGAAACCACTGAGGATAAATAATTTTACTTTCCTGGAGGTTCACTGAAAACAAATTTCTCTCATTCTCTTTCCAGAAGTGCCTGTATATGAAAATATTTTTCTCTTAGAAGTTAAAGCTAACTAAATTGGGAAGTAAGTTTGCAGCAGGCAGAAACGAGGGGAATAGTTCCCAACTGAACCACTGGAATGGCCCCGTCATGTCTGCTGCTTCCTGCCTGCCCCTTCTCAATCCATTAAAATGCCCTAAATGGGCTTTTGTTTTATTATTTAATTTATTTTAGCAGTTCATGCTGCTCACCTCAAGCGTGGTTGTAAGCATGTAGCAGAAATGCTGCTTTTGCTTATGAGTGACATGCTGCAAAGATCAGGCCCATTAAGCTCATGCTTTTGAACATAATTCAGTTTAGACTGAAGAAGTCATGCCCTGGCATAGTTTCGAAGACGTTTGCAGGCTCTTGGGTGCAAATGAATTGCCTCCTAATATGACTGAAATGCCCTGTGCTGCTTCTGAGGAGGTGTGGGGTATGTAAGGGTACCAGATGCTTGTGGCTGGCATTTAATGGTGTTCTGTGAAATGAGGAGTGCCTGCTCTCCCCACAAAGTGACATGGATGCAGGTCAGGTCGCCACAGAGGTGCCCACCAGCTCGGTAATAACACTGATGGCCTTGGGAAGTGCAGAAGTTCAGGAGTGTGGGAAGCAAGTGAAGTGTTTGCTCTCCAGAGCCAGTATTTTAGGCATCAAGAAAAGTTTTTTGGATTCCTTGCTCTCTGACTGCTGCCTTCTTGCTGGCACAGAGGCTTTGTTGCTCTGTCGGGAATGACTGGATGGATTTACATGATCTGCACTTAAAAAAATTCCTTAAGTAGAGAAGAAAAGCAATTCTGTATTTTCAACCACCTGCCCATCCCTAATCACATCACAAGAGATCCTCCTTTAGGTCTTATGTCTCTTACTAGACTATCCATTATATTTTCTTTTCAACTCTTTCTTGTCTCCATGCTTAGACATCTATAATGCACTATATTATTTGCTGTTTTAATTCAACTTTGCTCTACCCATGTGTCTATTGTCACCAATTTCTTTAAGCTCTGTGATCTCTGGCAAAGATTTGCTCTGATCCTATATGTCCTGATATATCCATCTATTTTAGCATCCAAATAGGCTCAGCGAACTCAGTGAATTATTTGTATGCTGAAAACCATGAAAAATAATTTTTTTATTTGTTATACAACCACAAGTCTGGCTGCATGGGGTTGGCAGTGCAGGGTGGTGTTCATGTCCCTGCCAACAGCTGCAGGGATGCTGAGAAGATGGTTTGCATATCCTTGGCCAGACTTCACGTGGACACGTCTGTGTTGCCAAATCTATGGTGTCCTTGCTGAAGGTAATGAGGCTACACAGACCTTGGGCATCAGAGTCTATTACTTGTTTAACCTTCCTGAAGAGGGCAATTACACCACGTCCCCGTACAGAGCCCTGACCTGTGTCCTTGCCCTCCCGTAATTGAGAAGGGGAACAGCTCCAAGTCTGACTGCCGGAGTTGGGAGCTAGGAAGGGTCACGGGATTGAAAGTGAAAGGCAAGGATCAGCAGTTTAGAGGTAGTTATTAATATGCTGATTTGCTGTCACTTGAATCTAAAGAGACTTTTAACAATTGCTTGCCTTTTGCATGCTCTTCAAAATACTGACTTTTTTTTCCACAGAAATCTAATTACATTTTAATAGAATGGTTTTTTATTTCCAGATGGTTGCCAACCCACCCCTTGCTCCCATACAGTACTGTAGTTAAAACCCCAAAATCATGTGTATTCATTGCAGAGTTACACCCCAGTAAGTCCTTTAACTGCAAGAAAACAGAGTTCTTTTTCCCTTTCTCTTCATGCACTCATAGTCACATTAAGTGCTGGCAGCAAGGAAAACTATATGCGGACTCAGAAACCTGAATTATTTAGCAATCGTCATAAAGTAATATCACAGGTTGTTAAAGTTAAATATTAAAATCTGGATTAAATAATTTCATCTTCAGTGCCTTTATGATACAATGTGTGGACTTGCCTGAAATCAGAGAGCCCGACGTGACGAAAGTATTGTGGCTGAATTCAGTTCCTTACTCTGTCCCTGAGTTCATTACTTTAATCAAGTCATGACCTTCCTTTGCTTTGTTTAACCTACACTGTAGGGTATAAATAGCCTATAATCTTGGAGATTTTGTGGGAACTAATTATTATTAATGAAATTAAACACTCCATGATGTGCAGGCTATTTTTATTTATTATAATTACTTATTATAAATTCACTGAAACTTTAGCAACTTTTGTCCTAGGCTTCCTTTGACTCAAATTTATGCATTAAGTACTTTTTTTTCTCCATCATGGCTATACAGTGCCAATATCCACGCTGAAAACTTAATCATTACAGTCACAAAAAGGACAATGGACAGAGAATGGGAGAGTGGAAGAGGTAGCACAATATTTAGGGAACTCATTTTGGAAAGGCCAGACCTTGTATTTACACCCTGCTGCAAGAAGCATTTAGCTGTAGCTTCTGCTGCTCAGTCATTCCTTTAAGCTGAAATATGGAAAAGATGACAGTTTTAGAGAAGGAAGCTTTCTTTTATAGTTTTTAAATATTTTTTTCTTACTTTGAAGCGGTTTCAGTTCCATGAGTAGCATGTCCATCAGAGCTTGTGAATCCTGGCCTCAACCAAATATGTTTTCTGGCACATAACCACAGTATTACATGTTTTGTTGCTTGGTCGTACAATGTGTCATTGGTTAAACTGTTGCCACAACCCTTAAAATGACTGCCTCCTTGAAAATACTGAATTTATATCACCATTCTAATAACACACTGCTCAAATAAGAAAGTGTCTTGATGGTTTTGTGGAGCTCCTAGCACATCCTTGAGTGACCCGTGAATAATGACTAAAAACAAATCAGCTTTATTGTGTTAATCCAGGAGAGTGAATCTCACACAGAACACAGGGACTGACTGCACAGGGTATGATACAATATATACAAGAATCTAAAGATGTCTGTGCCTTTCCTTTCAGCTGTCACGTGCCTGTCGGAGCAGGATGGCCCTGCCGATGTCGGTGACTGTGTGCGGTGGGCAGGAGCGATGCCATCCCCTGTCCAGGAGTGCCTCATTCCCTGCAAAGATGACTGCACATTTACCCCCTGGTCCAAATTTACAGCCTGCTCATCTGACTGTGAAACAACTAGAAGCAGGAGACGGTCACTCACAGGTGATATATTTTATAATGTTTATCTGATGGTGATACTTGTTATTAATGCTCTCAGGTGTTGTTGGACTGATGGTGGGGTTGTGGGAAAACCCAGAGTAGTTATCACCCTTAATTGATTTTTGATAGTGGTCATTGCCTGCCTTATGCACATGCATTTTGGTATGAGAATAATGCAGGAAAACTCACTGATGGAAAGCTGGTTTTAGACATAAACCAAATGAAACAGTGACCACTCTTTGTGCAATTGTGACCTATTAATCTGGGAAACATGCAGCAAACACCTATACAAGAGTACAAATCAGTGTCATTTTCTGTTTAAGACTGTTGAAATCTGAAGGAGGTTTAAAACTGGCTGTTTTGTGCTCAGCAGTATTCCATAGTTCAACAGGGCAAATTAATACCATGAGTAAAGAAAAAACAGTACCATTTAGAACAGTTTTGTTCAAAATTTTCTATGTATTCATTATACTCACCAGTTCAAACCATTTCATGGAGCAGTCTCCCATACTTGCTGTCGTGGTTTGTTATTATGTTATTTGAATGCTGACCAAACTGAAAAGCTTTAAAACTCCTTAACATTAATAGCTTGGAACTGCTTGTTTTGCTGAGAGTTGTATTCCCCCACCTATATTGTTAAATCAAATGAAAACGAATTATAATGTTCTTAGGTTTACAAGAAATTTGGCTCTTATTGTTACCCTCAACACTCACACCTTTTCATGTTTCTCTGTTGTGTTTGAGAGCTATGGTGTAGCTGGCTTGAGTTTGCTCCGTTAATAGAGGTAAAACTTCACAGATTTCTACTCTGGAGTGGAATGTTAACATTGCTGTAAGAATATCTACTGGGATAAAGCCTTGGGAACCGAGTGGCAGCAAAATATGGTGGCCACCACTGCTCCTTTTTCTATACTCCCCTTGTCCTTGCCTGCATGGATGTCTTGTTATTTGGTGTGTTACTGCTGGAGTGTTCCAAGTTTTTAGTACCTAACAATTACAGCATACATATATAATGGCTTCAAGCTGCCATTCTTCAGTGTGGCTCATTAAAGGATAAAGATTTCTCTTTTACATAAAAACCAGTATTATATAATGCTCTGTTGTTTCTGGCAAAGAGTGTATTCTGAAATGTTCTCTATGTCAATGCCTGTATGTTTGTAGTAGGAAAGTCTTTGATCCCTGGCAGAATAATAGGTGCCTGATGTAATAGAAAATATTTTAGAATTAAGTGGATACTTACTTCCAGGTAGTTTTAAATCTGAATTTGATTTATGAACATCTGTGCAAGTTACAAAACAGTATGATCCTGTCTATTCCCTTCCTTACTCTGTTCTGTTTCAGACAAAGATTTGTTCAAGTAAGTGGACCAAAAATGGTTTCTAGTACTCAGGTTTTGCTGACTCGTCTCCTCACCTTCACTGTACTTGTGCCCAAACACCACCAGTCTGTCCCCATACGACCTTGCTGGGTTCCATTTCTCCTGCTGGGATGGAGCTTGTGGTCTCAGCCTGTGCCCAGCAAAGGTGTCCTGAAAAGGGAGTGGTGAACATGCGCTGGGTGTCCAGGGTGGGGACAGCACAACACCCCAGAAAACAACAAGGGAGGACAAAATCCGGTGTCAGGGTTGGTTTGGCCACATTTCCGAAGGGAAAGTCGATGAGATTAGTGCTGACTTGTATTTGCATAAAAACTTTGTGAAAATTAGAGGTAGCCAAAAGTCTTGAAAAGGTGCGATCCACACAAAATCTGTCCAAAGATTTAAGGAAAGTGCTATTTTAGGAAGTGTTTTGTGATGTTAGAAGAGTCCTTTATTCATTTGCATTTCACCTCTCTAAGCATGCATGAATTGTACCTCTTGTTCATCACTGTGTGTGTCTATGCTCAAGTGAATGCTTTGGCTTCATTATGAGAGTTCATTAACAGTGTCATTTAGTGGGAATCTGCTAATTGTTCACTAAGTATTTGCTTGCCCTCCACTCAGTTTTTAATAGTATTACTCATTTTACCTTGTAAGTCATCATCGACTCTACATATAAAATTAGTCATTACTTAAGAAGTGAAAGACTTATTACAGAACATGTCGAAATTCAAAGTCATTATGATGAAAACACGTTTTTTAGGTGAGTCTTCAGATAATTAATACAGTTAATTCACTGTATTGTGGGTACAAAGCATTTTCTGTATTTTTAATGTTTCCTGTAATTTTTACGTACAGTATGCGCTACCTGATAATACTTAATGTATATAGTGTTTGTTAGTGTTCAGAAATGTGATTTAAAAAAAGAAAATACTATCTAATTGAAGAGTTTCTGTCCTCAAAAATTTTGGAGATGGTATTTTTAAGAGTAATTTTTAAAGCAGCCTGTGAAGATGATAAAAATATCACCACCAACCATTCTAAAACTATTTCTTTGTGAGGAGTATGAGATCAGTGTCACTTTTGCCCTCAAGTTAGGGGTTTCATAGCAAAGCAGGTGGTAGAGCAAGTTGGAAAAGAAGAGCCATATAAGTGTGAGATTATTCACATCCTTACCTGAGTCTGATGTGCTTTGTGCCATGATGACAAAACAATGGCAAATCCCGAATTCCCATGTTTACTTATATAATGGAGAACATACAACTGCACATATAGGCTGAGTGTGTGGCCCCTGTCAGCTCGTCAAACATAAAATGCTGGAGATGCCACTAGAGAGCTCCCAATCTATTTAAAGCCTTTTAAAAGACTTTCTTTGAAGTCTGAGGAGTTGTACCTGAATTTGCTCATAAATACCTACATAAAAATGTACACATATATTTATGTAAAAAACCATAAAGATGCTGGCACTGTTTGGTTTCTTTCTGTTTAGTATCCCTCTGTGCTGGCAAATTTTACATTCTGCAGAACTCTGGCAGTACAGTTTTAAAAGAGCTGGGGCTTGAAGGACAGTGATATGAAGGGTCTGCAGCCATGGCCTTTACTTTGGAGGTACATATTTGTATGCAAATGGGTACTGATGAGACCCAGCTTGTGTGTGGTGAAATGAACTCTTGGTTCCAGACTATAAAGAGGATTGTTGGGTTATATAACTTTTGTTTGTTTGTTTTTACTATCTTATTTGTGTGCAGTATCAAAGAGAAAACATTTCTTTTGGGATCAAAGCTTTAAAAACCTTCTGCAGAAATGTTTTTAGCACATCCAAGATCCCTGAGGAACATTTTGAGGGTGGGATACAGATGCAGTTTGTTACTGAAGATGAACTCTCCCTTCTGTGCAGATGCCAAATGCAGAGACATTCCTGAGCTCAGCCAGCATCAAGATTGCTCCACGGCATGTTGGCTGACCTGTGCCAAGGAAGGCATTGATTTTATCTTTATATACAGACATTTGTTCCCTGGAGCAGTTGTAGGGATGCAGGGAGCATGGACTCTCTTCTTTGCATTATTTCCTTTTATACTGGGGACCCCTTCTCATGCCTTGAAGTCCTGCAGGAGCAGGGCATGGGGAGTGCAGTTGCAGAGAGCTGTACCAAAGGTTTATTCGGATGCTGCTGCTTCCTGAAACAGGAGCCTTCTTTTAAAACCTGTTGAAGGAATAGACCAAAGGAAAACATAAAAGCAAATGTAACCATTGAAATGCTTTCCAGCCCTAATAATTTACTGAGGATTATCTTCTTCTGTTTTCATCAAAGCACAGTTTGTGTGCACAGCACATCTTTAACTAATTTGTAAAGAAACCTCAAAGAGGAAGTTGTGGCTAATGTAGAGTCCTTTGGAAGTTGTCCTGGCAACCATTGATTGTGAGCAAATAGAGACAAAACAATCAATTTATTTTCATCAGATAATTAGAGAAAAACGATATTATATGAAATTGCAAAGCAGTTTCTGAGCACACCATTCCTAGAGTAAGACTTCGTATTTTGCTCCTTGATCTACCCATCAAAACGCTATTTCCAAGTTCTCCGGTTGCCCCTGGAGATAAATACGTTGTCCTTGCTCACCAGAGCACTGGCAGCAGCTAATAGATGCTTCAGGAACATTCCTGGATATTAACATTCAGATTGTCTTGTTTCTAATGTGTTGAATTCATGCAAGTATAAATAATATGACGTGTTGTTATCAAGAGTAGCAGCTGTTAAGCTAACAAACAGATTTCTGTGGTTGGAACAGGGCGAAGCAGAAAGCGAGACAAATGCCAGAACACAGAAGTTTATCCTCAAGTTGAAACAGAACCGTGCCCTTGCGAGGTGTTTACCTCCCAGCCCCATGGAAATTGGTCTGACTGCATCATCAGAGGAGGCCCATCCGAGCTGCAGCTGGGAATGCCATCCCATGGAGCTTCCAAGGAGTGTGGTGAGGGCGTGCGGCTGCGAGCTCTCGCCTGCTACGATGGGAGCGGGACACTCGTGGAACCATCTCGCTGCAGCAGTTCAGGTAAGGAGATTTAAAACAGCTCCCACACGTGTAAATAGCCCCGGTGCTGAGCACTCCATGGCTCGGAGGTGGAGCTTGTCGTAGGTGTGGCTTGCTGGAGTAGCTCTCACAAGTTTGCCGCGGGTGTTGAACGCAGTTCTTCGAATGTCTTCTTATTGCTCTTTAATGCTGAGGTTTTCCTCAATAGGAGGGTCTGCTGACATTTCTACAATGGAAATGAAGTACAGGAGGGCTAAAGTTGGCTACGCTGTCAGAATAGCAGAGACATTTCTTTTATTTATCTGAAAATCCCATAGAAGTATAAGCGTAGGAGAAGGTATATTTCAATCAGCATTTTGTTGGAAGACAGTTCCTACTCCAGCTTTTACTTGTTTAGAAATTTTTCTTCCCTTTCACTACATTTGGAGGCTTGTGAAGGAAAATGACACACTGCCCTGTGTCATTTTGTAACCATTCCCCCTTGTCCTGTCACAGAGACAAGCCTTTTTCTTAGATTCTATAGCTGTGCTGCCTCCAAACCACTGCTGCTCTCTGACTTAGTCAGAAGGCTTGAGACACCACACAGTGGGATGTAGTAGGTTGGAAGGCTGCTTATGATAGAAGAGGGAGAAATGATGTCTCAGGACAAGATTAACTAATACAGTCTGAACCATAAATGTTCAGAGAGCAGAGAAGCAGTGGGGCTGCTCTGTGGAGGGTCTTCAGGATGAGGATCAGCAGCCTGAGCTGCGTGTAATAAAAGAAAAAAACCTCCACCCTAATGAAGTGATTCAGTCCTGGAGTGAATTCCTCTCGCAGCTGTTGATGGCAGTTCCAGCTGGCTGCACGGGTTCATAAAGCAGCTTTCCATGGTTTGTGTTTCAACAATGTGCTTTTGTGCCAATTGATTATGCCTCTGTGGCCCATGAAGGAGCAGTGCTATACCTTTCCCCCACATTACTTTTTCTTCTACAAAAAGGGAGCTGCTGGGTTTTGAAAGGTGGGTTTGCCTGTGGCGTGACTTGCTCTTTTGAGAAACTCTGGGTTTTTATCACTACTAAAAAGGGGAGGTTGTCTATGCGTGGGGCTTTTCTGAATAACCTTGAAGCCTGTTTTCTGTCAGTGATATTTATGTGGCATTTTTAATGGTCTGGCTTCTCTTAGGGAGGTAGTAGGGAGTGGTAGCTCCAGAGGATTATTGTTGGCTTTCTTGCCTTCAGCTTTTTATGTGAGCAGAAATGATTGCAACACCACCCTGGCACATGTCACAGGACAAAGGGGTGGCCAGTGCTGTACAGCAGGGTCCTCTCGTATACCCTCCCTCCTGCACTCCATTTACACAGTTTTCTGAAGACCCTTAAGTTTGGAAGCGGGATGTAAAGGAGGGGTGAGATGTTTCTACCTTCTGGATACCCTGCTAAGGGTGAACTATTATCTCCAGCCAACCCCTGTTTAATACCTAGGATACATAAGCTGCCCAGTACTGAACACCTTCTGTTCCCTGCAGCAGCATTCCCTTGGTCTCTAGAGGATGTGGACATTTCAGTGACTTTAGTGCAAAGTGCCTAAAAATGGGCAGAAAGCTCCATAGGCTCCACTTCCATCACTTGGGACCTGCCTTCCAACCAGAGCAGTTATGTCAAGATAAGTCTAATATTTATGGTCTGTAGAGCTGGGAACTTTCAAAATGCACTTCTGAACACATTATTGAATTAGTGATAGAAACAAATCATTATCCAATTAATAATTAGCAGAATGCTTTTCAACCATAATAGAGAAGAGCAATTTACAGAAGCATCTAGAATTACTAAGCCCTGAGAAATTATTCACAGCAGTGGTTTTTTTAAGCAGCTCAGTTTGTCTTGTTCACAATTAGTATCAAGTGACCTTTTAACATTTGCTAGCTGACCATGATTATGGCTAATTAAGCCATTTCTTTATATAATGAATGCCAGTCATGGTGATATCTTGGGCATTGTTCTTGCTTTATGAGATGGAGAGGTAAGCGTGTTCCTCTTTTGTGTCCTTCAGGTCTTCTGACTTCTCTTTGTTTCCTGCTCTTTGCCTTTTGCAGGACAGTGCTTTTCCTTCCTTTCTCTTGAACCAGGACAAAAGGGAAAGTTTTAAGACTTAGACCTCAGTTCTTCTACAAAAGGTAGAAAGACAGATGTAAGGATGCAAATTGTGTCTCAAGAGGAGATTTAAGTTTGTCCTAGACTTTATAATGTCCTGAGTACATGGTATAGGACAAAAAAGTGGTACAGAACAGTATTGATCTGTTTGTAGCCTTTCTAGAGAGCAAATTCTGAGCTTTTGCCTTCTCGCTGCAGTGATTTTCACTTTCCCTGACTGAAACCTGCTTGTTGAACTTACAGTTCAGTAGGGTTTGGTTCACTCGTGTCAATGTGACCTATTATGTGAGTGTATCAAAGTTGTCAAGTAAATGTACTGTGAGTTTGAGTCTAATGTAGAGATGAATCACTGCTCAGGGGGGTTCAGGGTCTGAGGCCCTGATCTTACACTGACTTTTGTGTCTGATTCTGCAAAAAAAGAATCCCTAACCAAAACCTCAGTTAAAGTCCTTTCATTTGTGTTTGCCAGCAGTCTAGACTCCAACTGTCCTAAGCCTGTTATCTGCAAATATATTAACCCTTTAAATATACCTTCTCAGCAGGAAATGGATTTTCTCCACATTGGTGTAGTTACCACATGCAGAGCATCCCCTCTGTCCTGACCCTGCACAGCTGAGCAAGGCTTGTGTCATTACTTTGGGTCAACTCTAGTGGGCACACGGGTCATGCCTCGACTAATTTACCTTTCCTTACTGCTATTAAATCTTCTATTAGCTCGTGATAATTTGATATGACAGGATTAAAAATACAAATTACAGATTTTCTGAATTTTATTCCTTTCTATAGCAAGCCTTTCCTCCAATATCTAGAAGAAAGTACACTTTTTTTTCATGACTAGCTTTTGTGATTAGACTGCTACTTTATTTTAGTGGTGTCATCATTTTCCTTGATCACCCATTCAATAACCTCAAGAAATGAGAGACCTGCAGTTTCCAGTTGAGCTAGTTATTTTTTCCTGGATTTGGTTCACACTTCTTTTCCTACCTTTATTTTGGAAATGCACTTATGAAATAGCGGATAGAGGTAACTATCTTTAACTACATTACAAAAATGGAATTGATAGTTTGCCTCAATTTCTCTTCCTATCAGAAGACTAGATTATATTGTGTTCAGCTCACTGCTAGTCCAAAGGGTCTCAATTTTCTAACTGGTGTCTGGAACATCCCCTTTGTACATGAAATTGTCCTTTTAATTGCAGTTCATCCTCTTCTCAATCTGTCATCTGAGTTGCTTGTACTATTTTTGAATTTCTGTCTCCTTTGTTTTGAAAGATTTCACGTCGTCCCTTTGCCTCTCTCTCTTGTATTCTGTGCCAACAGGGTTTTTTTAATCTTGGAGGAACATAGGGTGCCTCATCTGTTCCAAATCAAAGGCTGGAGATTTCTGTGCTCTTGCATGGAGGTTCTGCTTTTGATCCGACAGGCAATTTATGGAAAGCAGGAATTTATGAAGAGTGCTTATACTATTCAAATTCTACTGTGCTCGCAACAAGAGGAACATGGAAGAAAGACACAACAGACAAATAGATCCTGACTTTAAATCACAGAGTGGTTAGCTTCAACCTGCAGTCACCTTAAAAAGCGTTAATTATCTCTAAATTTATGAAGGGCGCGGCAGGGATGCTCATACACCTCCTTATTCTCAACAGTGCCGTTTTCTTGTATGTGTTCTAGTTGCTGGTGGACAAATTGAAGGTGACTGGGGTTGCTCAGAGAGTTCCTTGGCACCTGCAGATGCAGGGGTGTCGCTTGGTTCCTCCCAGGCAGGTTGATGTAACACTGCAACTGAGATTGCTGCTGGCAAGGACACTCCTTGAAAATGCCAGTTTTAATCCCACATGGGTGGGATTAGCAAACGGGTGCACCAGGAGGAGTTAAAAACTTTGGTGATGAGAAAACTGCCAGGTTTTGTGTTTGCTGGAGGGATGTTCCCTGCTCCAAGGCACATCAGGGCAGTGTGTGCCAGCAGTGATAGAGCTGCTTCTGTCCTGATCAGCCATGTCCCCATTGCTGAGGGATTTAGGGCAGTGTGCAAAGGTCATAGATTGGGAATATCAGCTCCTGCTGCTGAAAACCAGGCAGTATCAAGTGTCATGAAGTTTGATTTACTGAAATGTCATCTCAGAGTAATACTGCATTTCTACCTGGGGTGTTCCTTTGGGGTTTGTGCTCCTGTATGTGGAAATTCTGGCCACCAGCCTGATAGATGCTACATGACCTACCTGTGACCTGACACAGGGACCTGCTCTGAAACCCTGCAGGATGTCAGTCCCAGCATTTTCATTTTTGGAGAAAATTAGCTGTTTTCAGGTAGTTTTAAATGCCTAGATTCTAATAATTGTTCTGCAAGTTTATATTGGTGTAGCTCCAAAAGCTGTAAGCAGAGCTTAATAGGTTAAGGAAATGTAGGCCAAACCTATCCTGGCCTGATAGCAAACCTACTACTACTACAAGGTAGTAATTTTGGGGGAAAAAAAGGTTGAAAATGCAACATTGAATGGTTATTTTTGAAAGTGTATAATTTCTGGTAATAACTGTGCTACACATTTTTCCATGTCTAGTAAATTGTGTTTCAAAAAATGAAATTGTTGTAGAAATCCCTGATTTTGTTTCGAAAGTCCTCAGAAATAGAAGATTTTATGAACACAAGTTTTCCTCCTTCTGTTTTTGAAAATATTCCAAAGTATTTAATTTAATTCTTGGTCTGAATGAAATTTTGTATTGAAATTTCGTTTTTTAGTACAATCCATTCATTTCAGAATCCAGCTAGGCCTTGGCTTTCTGTAATCACTGCCCAGTGATAATGAAGACATCCTGTGTAATGAACACTTCATCACAAATCCAAAACACAGCCCCATACCAGCTACTGTGAAGAAAATTAACTCTACCCCAGTCCAAACCAGCACAGTCTCTCTCTGTGGCCTTTTTGTTGCATGACTGTATTTTATTAATGGCTCTATTACTACTAGGACAAACCTTTTCAAAGACTGCTTCAGGAAAAAGTTTCAACTGAAAATTCACCTTGTTCTGTGCCCCTCCAATCCCCTGGCATGGGAATTAGGGTAGCTAAAAGGTCTTGCCAGCTGCAGACAGGACTGTCCTACCCTCGAGTCCCCATTTCAGGGCTCTTCAAAGCCATGGCCACCTTTGACTGGTTTCCTGCTCTCTCACAGCTAAATAGTTTCTTAATTTAGCCCTGAAATCCTGGCTGGGTTCTCCTCTGGACTCTCTCTGACATTTCTACATGTCTCCTTGGGTATGTGGTGACACTTTTAATTACAGCTGTGGCTGCCAGGGGAGCTGTAAGCACAGACACAGAGCCCAGGAAGGACCTGCCCTCCATTTCTTGTTTGACTACAGAATTTTTACATATTGCTCTCATAACAGTGCTCAAAGAACATTGATTTATTCTGTATCTTTTCCTTTCTTTCCCTCCCCCCCCCCCAGATCTGTTCACCATAAGAAAACTTGGCCGTGTTTCTTCCTTTAGGGATGTTAAAAGACTTATCAAATGAAATTGGATCACAGGACAAGTGCTCAGACATTGAGTTCTCTGTGTTTTCCTGGCAACAATATCAAAGATAAACAGCCATCAAAAAAGTTATTTCTGAATGGGTCAAACTGGCTACCAAAGAAGCTTATTTAAAGCAAGGTAGGACTTCCCCTGAGGCATTAGTACGTAGAAATGCACGTTCTTCTAGGTCTTTATCTTCTTACAGAAAGGAAACATGCATCTTACAGGGAAACATTTAGAGAATTGGCTGTTTGAGCAGCATCCTCTGTAAGTGCTGCATTTAGTCATAGTGATGTCTCTTGTTATTCCTTGGCTTTAAATACAAATCTTTATTGCTTATCTTTTTGCCCAAATTTCTTTTATTCTTTTTGCTGCATTCCATAAAATGACCTTTTTGAAGAGGCAGCGGTACCAGACTGTGTGGAGGAATGGTTTTTTACTGACCTCAAACAGACTTTCTCTTGTTTGACACTCACCCTTAGCCTCCTCTTGCTGGACCACCTCTGCCCACCCTTGCTCATGTTCATTCCATTTGCTTTCTGTTATTAGGCTCAGTCAGTTTTTGACAGATTGATTAAAGCTCTTCTATGGGATTTGGGAATGTTTCTAGTGTAGAAATTGTAACTCAGTGTAGAAATAGTCTATGGGAGGTTTAGGGGAGCTGTGAGAGCAAGTTAATGCAGTGGGTGATCTCCTGCCCTGACTCCTGCAGTGGGCTATGGAAAGAGAATCTCTTTGAAATGTGGCCCATCTCTTCTGCCTTAATAACACATTTGTCACAAATACAGCCTGTTATGAAGCAAGGCTCTAATAAAATGTTACCATACAAAGATAGAATTAACATTTTTCTCTCCCTATGTGTCATTCCATTTAATACGTTATATTGGAAGTATGAAGAAATAACCTTTTAGCCTAGTCCTGTTCATGAATTATGTACTCTGGTCTTAAGACCTCTACACTTCTACCGCTCATGGAGAGCTTCGTGATCCTTTTGAGACATGTAGCTGTACTGGGATGTGACATGTACTGGTGGTAATTCACAGGATTCCTCTCATGTCTTACATGGTTTTTTTGCAATGTTTTTTAACCTGTTTGAGCGACTTTCAGTCAAATAAATGGATGACAAATCATTTTTGAGAGGGAAGTGACAGTTCCATATCTTTACCCCTGGCTAGAGCTGTAGGTGTTGTAGTGCACAGCAGTGAGCATTAAAGGTTTTCGTGTCTTGCCATAACCTGAAGATTTTTGGAAGCAACTTCTTGTGTTTCTACTTGTATGGGACAAGGATCCTATAAAAATAAGAATTCCAGGTTTTGGACACAGACCAATGTCTGAATAAAATGAGCAGTGATGAGTTTGATGGAGGACTTTATACAGAAGTAGAATTAGCATGGCAGGGGTAGATGGGCACATAGTGGACATCTCTGTAAGGTGCCTCATGTAGTCTGCTTGATCACAGAGTTTGGGAGACCAACTGAGAAATACAGTGACAGGTGAATTTAGAAGATGTGAGGAAATGAGCCTGAGCTAGGAAATACAAGTGAAATTAAACCTCAGCTCAGTCTGCTCTAAGGATTATCCCTGTGATATTGATGAGTAACTGAGCATTTGTCCTACCTTACTCCATGCCTGGGTCTGAGATATACTTTGATAGCTCTCTGTTCCTCCAAGGTTTGCAAATGAGGATGGTGCAAATTAAATTACTGAGAGCCTGGTTTTCAAATCTTCTAATATTCCTCACTACAGACAGAGATTCCCACTGTGAAATCTTGGATCTCATTTGTGTTTGGTAACATGAAGGGGTGACCATTAAAAATGGCATTATTTAACAAGATTGCATCGCTTTCTGATTCCGAATTCACTGAAGTCCTCCAGCACAGGAGGTTGAGCTACACAACCAGAGAGCTCAAAGTCACACTGCAAAATTGAAACAAAAGTCTATCAGGAATTCAGTACATCAATACTCTGTACTGGGGCCTGCTAACGTCACAAAAACGTCCTGTTTCCCTCTCAAGGTTTTCCATCATCTAAATGAGTCGCTGGTCTCTCCGTGCCTGAGCTGTGGAAAACCAGGACTGTTCCCTTTCTTAAAATCCTGTTTCCATCAGATGTTTTTTATAGTACAACTTTATTTAAGAAGGTCAGATGCCTTTGCATCCCTGCTTCTGCAGCAGGGTGACCTCTAATAGAGGGAGTGAAACTCCTTATCCAAACAGGTGGGGCCTGGCATTTGGGAAAGGTCTTCCTAATGCTGGTAATGGTTAGTGGCATCCTTAAAGCTGCATTGGTGTAATTAAAGTGTGCATTGGTATAATTAAAGTGGGTTTCTCAGTTAGTGTTGATGAGAGGAGAAGGAATTGAGGCAGTGTATTGATTTAAGGGTATTGATTTTGGGGGTCACTGTGGCACTTGCCTCCTGTGACAGTGAGGGGTCACTGTGTCATTCACCTCCTGTGACACTGGGAGGGGGCTGTGGAGGTCACTGCAGGCTCAGAACCTGCCCCTGCCTTTCCAGTGCCTGTGTGACCTGCTTGTGAACAGACGCCCTCGCACCTGGTAAAACCTCTCAAGTTTGTAAATTGAAGAACTAGGAATGTACATTTAAAGGGAAAAAACGTTGGGTTATTTTCATGTTGTTATGAGCCTTCTTTAAAATATTAATTGCACATTGGTCTAATTAGTGTTCCTGTCTTCTGCACTGTCATCTGGTGGTTTGTTTTGTCTGAAATAAGAGCAGTATTATACTGCACAATACGTGCTAATTATCAGGATACAGGAGATGCATCAGCAGTTCCCATTCTGTGGAATGGAAACTGTCACGTTGTTGTCCGAGGCAAGTTGTCTAAATGAGGCTTGTCTGTGTCTTGGGGTCACATCTTGGCAGCCGGAATTGGGTGGCATATTGTGTTGACAGTGCCTAATGTCGTGACTTTAGAAACTGGCAAAAAGATGCTCTTCATGGAGGGCCCCAAACTCTGAAATTGAGTTTCTTAGTGTGCTCCAGCAGAGCCTGAAACCATTGACCTTCAGGTCGTACAAGATTTACTGAGGGGGGTAGATATTTTTGGTGACATTTGGCGGCAGCTTTCTCCCAGTGATGGACCCTTGGCTCTGGAAGGTGTTTCCTGCCTGGTCCAAATTGCCCAAGTCTATATTGATCTTCAGAGCACTCTGCAGTGCACATCTATTTTCAGAGCTGCTGTGCAATCGGGCCTCTGAGAGGAGTCAGGTGTAGGAGAAAGGGGGAATTTGATGGTCTGTGGACAGTTTAATTGTCTCTGTGATGTACTGCTGAAGGTGTGCAGCCGATAAAAAAGGTCTTGTTTTCTTATATAAATCTCATCATCACCATAAAAAATAAACAGAATCTCAAGTTTATTTTAAAAACCTGCTTTTACTGTGAATGGAGTAGCCTGAAAAAAATATATATGCTAAACAATCCATAATAAAGTACAGTGGGCTGAGTTTCTTTCCTGATATACAGATGTTGACAACACTAATAAGGAAAAAAAAAAAGCTACTCAGTTTTGTTTGGACAAAGCAGATGATTTTCACAGTGGCAGAGTGATGAGCAAAGTAGATAGAAAAACACAGCTGAGCTACTCCCCTAACTGCTATTGATCCCAGTGGATGATTTTTTATTTGAGTAAGGACTTTGTTAAGACATCAGGGCTCCCAAGCAGCCCTTTGCTGTGGGGGAGCAGCCCTGGGAGAAGGGAGAATCATTCCCACAGTTGGTTTTGGAGCCTGGACAGATTTGTGCTGTGGATTTCTGCCCTCCTGCATCAAAAGTTCCCTATGAGATAAATGTACACTGTGAGGTCCTATTTATTTGCTTTATTTATTTGCACTCTGAAGGCAGCAGACGAGCTTCCTTCTCCGGAAGAGTTCTCAGCTTGTTCTGCAATCTGTTACAGGGAATGTGCTAATTAATGGAGATTTCCTTATTGAGTTAAAAGGTTAAATATATCAGCTAGTATTGTTTGTGTGTAACTCAAAGCATAAGCTTGCAAGTTCTTTAGGGAAGAAAACCGTAATGCAAAATCAAAGGAAATTAGGAATCATAGTGCAAAGTCAGCACCAACCCAACTGCCTCGTAGGGATTTATAGAGACTGTGAAATTGAGCAATAAAACCAACCTTTGGATGAATTTCAATAACAATAATGTTGAGTTAAACTTACCGCCTTTTTTACAAGTCCTCGCTGGTCTATTTAGAATCTCTAATCAGTCTGCTACAAGATAACATGAGCACGTGCCTCTTTGTTGAGCAAGTGGGAATAAATTAGCTAAGGGTCCATTATTTAAGCTTTGCAAAACATTTGATGTGAAAGTTATTTTAGCTGGGTTTTTTGGCTATGCCTTCACTGAATGTATTCATTAGATTATCTCTTAAATTTCTCAGCAAACTAATATTGCATAAAATCTCTCAAATCCTTGCACACTATAATAGAAAGAAGATTAAACATTTGTTCTGTGGCAAGATTACATCCTTTTCAGCTGCAACTCAAGTTGTTAGCAACTTTAAGACTCCCAGACTTATTCTGCTTAGTTCCCTTCAGTTAATAGTTTTCTCCCTTGAAGCAGAATTTAGGTTTTGAACCAAGATTGCTTAGGACGAGATGCTCCCCTTGTATGTCACAAGGTACTGGAGCCTTCAGTCATGCTGGGTGGCCCATGGCCAGTGGCTGCCTTATTCATGGCACATTGGGAAAGCCTCAAACATAGAACTATGATCAGCTGGTGGAGTTAAGTCTTTTAACTTCAGTCTGTGCTCCATGCTGAGTTTTAACGTGAGTTAAAATAAGACCTTTTCTTTGTAGGAGATCCCAAAGCTTCAGCTGAACAGAATGTGGCCCACTGAGTGCTGTGGTCCACCAGGTCTCCCTTATAGAACCTTTAGCTATTAAATTTTTAGTCCTGTATGGATTTACTGGTGTTATTCTATGATACTTCACAGTCAGTAACCAAAGGAATGTAAATATTAATTGCATAATGAATCAATTTTTTTTCCCCTCTACCTTTGGTGTGTGTAATTAGAAACATTTCTTCTGTGTCACTGTCCACTCTGCTACTCCCTTGTTTGTTAGAGGGTGATCTGTCCTGTCCCACAGACTCCAGGGGAAATTAGCGGTGTTATTACCAGTGGCAGCTGTGGTGATGCACAGAATTGTCCCTCTCAAGGAATGACCTTGAGTTTTATGAACCACCTCAAGGTTTACTAACAAGGGTAGAACCGCTAGAAGTTTGTTAATTGAAACCATGAAATATGTTAGAGAGGATACAAATGAGTTTAAAGCCAATTCAATTAGAGGTGCATCTGTTTTCAAAGCTGCTGGAGAAATGTTGTTTATTTTCGCATCACTTTTAAGTCGGCCTCTTGGAATGCTGTTGGCACTGTTGTTTAACGCTCTGTGCAGACCTTATACCCACAGCAAATTTATCTTTTGGAAATGCAACAGTCAGGTGGATGCCAGTGTCTTATGTTAGCTCGTAAACCTACTAATCTCCTGCTTCTCCCATTTGTGCCTATGGAGGGGACATGGAAGGACACTGCGGCCCCTCACTGGCTGTGCTGCTGTGATACACCAGTGTCTTGTGTACATGGGAAAGAAATGGTGCTGCTACAAACCTGCCCCCATGGTGCTGCTGTGCCATCCACAGCCTCTTTGTCCTTCTGCATCACTGACACCCCCCAGCCCATCCTCCAGCTGCCTCCTCTTGCCTTGCCTCTCCTGGGTTGCGCTGAAAAAAATGAGACAATTACAGTTTTTGCACCGTGTATTTGTGCCTTAACCTCTGACATTGGAGGTTGCCCAGAGAAGCTGTGGCTGCCCCATCCCTGGAAGTGTTCAAGGCCAGGTTGGACGGGGCTTGGAGCAACCTGGTCTGGTGCAAGGTGTCCCTGTCCATGACAGGGTTTGGAATGAGATGGTCTTTAAGGTCCCTTCCAACCCAAACCAATCTGTGATTCTGTGACTCCTGCTAAACCCCTGTCCTCACTTTGTTCATCCACCTGCCATTGCTTTGGCTCTGGGTTGCACAGGAGAAGGGAGATGAGCGGTGTCTGCTACATCGTGTGTTCCAGCCTTCCCAGTACATCCTGTGTAATCTGTGGGTGCTTTGTTACAGACACTTTAGAGAGGAGACTCCATTTGTGGCTTCTTCAGCAACAAACACATTGTTCTTATGAATAAATCATAGTAAAATTAACTGTGCGGCCTGGGTAAATGCATTTGTTCATCCCATTACATTGACAGTGTCTCAGTAGAAAAACAATAGCACTTAAGCATAGAAAAGGCTTGTTTGATCATCCAGATCAATTTTTTCTGCCAATTCCCAGGAGTATTTTTCAAAATATCTACTTAAATATGCTGGTGTTCCTGCCGCTGCCTCCTGTGACATCTGTGTGTGCAGCTCCATCTCTGTGGTGTTCAGGTACCTGCTGTTGGTTTAGGCAGGACAGAGGCTCTCATCTGCTCTGTCTTAATTAAATGAGCTTTATTTTAACAGTGTTTGAAATTTTGACAAGTAATAATAATGAAAAAAAAGAAGTTAAAGGAGGCTTCAAGAAATAATCTAAAAACACATGGAAAGCAGGCTGAGCAGGGCTGGGGAGAACAGAACATGTTTTTCTGCAGAAGATTTTAGAAACTTAAGTTTTTGGTAACAGGTTCTGCAGAGGAGAGAAAAATGGGGGATGTGATAGATGAGTGAGAAGTGTGAGGATGACACTGACAAAACCAGCTGTGTAAACTCAGCCTTGAGTTAGTCTCCCCAGGCCGAGCAACAGTAGCTCAGAAATATGTTTATGCTCCTTTATTCATATTTTGTTATGGTAAGAATATTTCTCTTGATAATAGCCTAAACATAGAATTCTTTATTAATGGATTGTTTTAATAGCATGTCTCCCTTGGGATTTTTTGTTTGTTTTGTATTGTGCACCGTGCCAATACTACAAGTTTTCTGGGCATGCCAAAACTAGGATTACTGTGGGTCTTTTTAACCCCCTGACAACAGCACGTCATTGCTTGGCTCCTTCAGAGAAAAACAAATACCCTGTTCTCACCAGCAATGGATGAGCTGAGTACAAGTTATTTACTAATTATCATAAAAAGATAGCCATAAAGGCATTCTCTATCTGAGCAGAGAGGGTACATCACAGGAACGTTTTTGGAGGAAAGTTTTGGTTGAATGAAATCTCTGCTCTATGAGTATCTCAGCCTAGAATTAACCTCATGTGATTGATGGAAGAGTAATGGCAGTCTGTGAGAAGAGCCTGGAGGAAAGTTATGATCCCGTTTTGATTCTGTAGCTTTGTTCAGTATGGGGAATTGGCTTCCTCTGGGCAGTATGGAAATTTAATGCTCTATTAACTGGCCACTGTTTGTTTATACTTAATGTAGTTTAAAAATATGGGTGAGGAAAACTGAAAAAGGAATGAGCTGGTCCCTGAGAAACAGGATGTCTTCAGAAATTCTGTGGTTTGCTGAGGGATAACTCACAGCGCTTCCTGGGGATGGAATACAATAGGTTTCTTTAATTTCCATAATGTCATGGAATAGTTTGGGAGGGACCTTTTAAAGATCACTATGTCCAACCTCCTGCAGTGAGCTAGACTAAGTTGCTCCCAGCTCTATCCAACCTGGCCTTGAATATTTCCAGGAATGGGGCATCCACAGCTTCTCTGGGCAACCCGTGTCAGTGTTTTACCACCCCTGTTGTAAAAAACTTATTTCTTATATCTGAGAAAGATGGTTTATTATAACTTTTCTTTAATCTTCCTTATTGTTTTTGTATTCCTTTCTTTTTTGTCTTATTTTTTTTTATTATAGAGTTAGATCTCGAACTGCCAAAAGACTTAGCCCATTTTGCCTTCTCTGATAAGTTGATAACCCCTCTGACTAATTCTACTTTGAAACAAGGCACTTTCTTTGTTTCTGTTGAGAGTTAATTACCCAGGCTGTCACACAGCCCAAGGAAAAATGATATTTCATACAGTGGTGGAACAGAACTCTTTGGAGAACTGCCTAAGAAATGCTTCTCATAAATCTATCATGAGAAAATTTCTTTTACTTATCATAATGTATTATGAATTACTTTGAGTGACAACCAAAGCAGATGGAATAGAATATTAGTGGGATATTTGGGAGTTTTATTTTGGGGGAAAAAAGCAAGTCTATTTTGGAAATATTTGTGTATGTCTGTGCATGGGTGTCATCTCACCGAAGTGAGCACACAAAGCATGCAAAGTTGAAATGTCTCAAACATGCGAACACCACTGCAGCAGATTCAGTAGGAAATAATTAAGATGCCCAATTCCAGTGGCTTTGGAGCTGCAAATGAAAAGGCCCCGCAGCACACAGAGATCAGAGGTGGCAAAGAAAACCAGAGCACACTGTATGGGAGCGGGTCTGCAGCTCTAGGGAAGAGTTACAGCGTGAGTTACGGGGGAAGTGATTGCAGCTGTCAGGCTGCGGGGCGGCCGCCGTAAAGAAAGAGGGAACAGCACCATCACTGAGCATCATGAGAGGAGAAATGGAGCATCACCGAGCTGAAGGAGGGAACTGCTGCTGCTACCAGCGTTTTTTAAGGCACTGTTTACAAAAGCAACATCAGTATTTCTTCTACTTCTGGAAGGGAGATATTTTCCGGAGAATGGATGCCTAAATAAGCCTGGAACCTTTCTTGGTGCTGACTTCAGTGTCAAGAGCGGCAGTGAGGCAGCGTGTTGTTGCTGTGCGTGGATGCTCTGGCAGTAATACAGTCCTGGTTGGAGTGAGCAGCAGTTCAGGCATAGTTTGGCTAGTAAATCCAGCTCTGAACCAGAATAATCTCTGTGCCTCAGCACTGGTGTTTCTTGGTTGTCGGAAGCTGTTGTCTGAGGGTTTTGGACAGCAGCTGCTACTGGGTTGGATTTTGTTGTTTGGGTGTTTTTTCCCTCCATGCTGCAGTGACTGTCACCTGGATAGAGTGGGGAAACCCTTCCTAAAAGAGTCATGAAATGAGCTAGTTTGGTATTCTGTGGGTAAGGAATAGAGAGGGAGTGTTTGTGTGATGAAAACCAAAGAGAAAGGAAGGGCATAAAAATGAGAAACATCAGAAATGTGGTAGGGATGAAATTCAGTTATTTCCATGACCATCATTGCCACAGCTGTCAGAGGGACGAAGCTGCCTCTAATAAAGGCTAATCTGAGCAGCCACTGCCTTTCATGGTCTAACATGAAATCTCTTTTTTGTTTAAATTAAAATAATACATACAGACATGACAAGCAGATAATAGGAACTGGAGGAGAATGAATGCAGCATGGTAAGCAGGAAGGTGCAGGAATTATTCCACACTGCCAACCCAAGACTGGTGCTAGTAATTCCCTGGAGATCTTCAGGGTTTGGCCACCCTCCACTGCCTTTCTGCACACCAAGAGCTCCACAGCCAGGCTAGCCTCTGCAAAATCTCTCTTCCCATATGCCAGCTCCTAAAACAGCTGTGGGGTTGTGCCTTCATGGAGGAACTTGTTGGGTTTTAATTCAGAAGGTGTTGCTACTGCAGATGCCTGGTATTGTGATTTTAAGAGGTGATGATCTTCTGAGGACTTTTATGTCAAACCAGGTTAAGGTGAAAGCAGAGCTTTAAAATGCCATTTATGAAACCCATAATAAGCAAAGCAGTTAGAAAGGTGTACAAGGAGAATTACTAGTAAGATGTGGGATGCAGGTTTCATCTGTTTCTCGCAAGAACAGATTCCACACTGCTCCAGCTGGCAGGCAGGTCCCTCACACATCTTGTGGGAGCTGCCAAGAGAAGAACTCTGTTGCCTCCAGCATCCTCTGCTTCCCTCTGCTGGGAAGAGAGCCTCTGTCTGACTCCTGCCTGTGCCAGCTCTGGAGATGACTAGTATCATACTGAAGGAATATGGAACTGGGCTGTGCACTTGGTTCTCCAGAATTTAATATGGCCACAGTCTCATAGGGAAGATAACCACCACATATTGGTGACCACCAGCTTCACATCAGTTACTTTCACCAGTGTGTGTCCTTTACATCAGTGAGTTTTATCACTGCCTTTATTGGACTAAACCAAGTAGAAATTAATTTAAGTCGCTGCTGGTCTTTAAAACTAATGCCATAGCCTCGTGCTGGGATGGCATTGTCAGTGTGCCAAATGTCTTCTCTTTCAGAAGTTCTCATTTTGTGTTGATTGCACAGATCCCATCAGAGGGTCGGAGTTCATCCATCGGTTGCGGTGATTAAAACCTGTCTCAAATTTTTGGTTTAGGTTACATTGAAGAACCTTGCACGGTCCCTTGCCCGTTTGATTGCAAACTAAGCGATTGGTCCAGTTGGTCTCCTTGCAGCTCTTCCTGTGGACCAGGGGTGAAAGTCCGATCCAAGTGGCTCAAGGAGAAGCCGTACAATGGAGGCCGTCCCTGCCCGAAGCTGGATCTCAAGAATCAGGTGAGTGGTGTTGAAACAGCCCACAGAAATCCCTCTGGGCTTGCTGTGTTTTGAATTGTGATCCAAAGGTATTGTGCTGGTGAAGAAATTAAAAACAGGGGGTATCTCTGGGACCAAACCTTGTGTGACATTTTGTAGGCAATCCTTGAACTTCTTAAGAATTGAAGGAGAGATGCTCAGAATTTGATCTGAAACAACGTACTTCTTACATGAAAAAATTATTATCTCCCAGAGCACCGGAAGCCCTGGATTAATAATCCCACCTGGGAAGTGTGTAGACATCAGAGAGCTCAGATGTCACGGCTATTTTAAAACTTTTTAATTCTTTCTGAGACTATGGTTGCTGTAGAAACATTTGTTAAATATATATTGCTATTTTTAACAACATTTCCCTTCAACACAGCACCGGTTCCCTTGAACATTAATCTCTGTATATTCAATATTGAAGTATCCCATCAGAGGAAGATAATCTTTAAATTGCTACTCTTAAAGAAAGATCAGCATCTATTTAAATGCTACTTAATGCTGTATGCATTTCTGCAAAGTGAATAGTGATTTCCTACATTTGCTGATTAATTCTCAATACTAATTAACACTGATGAAGTACTGTTTAGTTTTCCCTGTCCTATATTTCAGATTCAGCCATGAAAATTAATTAATAGGGCAGAAACAGTCATGCTGAAGGAACTTCATATATATGTTATGAATATGTATATGTATAAAATATGTGTCATGTAGAAGTACTTCAATGGTATTCACACAGAGATTTATTTATGTAGTGGTTGGTAGGTGCCAGAGCTGGTGGATCCAGCTGTTTTTCTGCACAACCTTTGCTGTAGGAGTCGTGTCCTGGGATGCAGCACCACTTCCTCGTTAGGAACTTGCCTCATTTTGTTCACAGTTAATTTTTTTTCCCTGTGAGAAACTTGGTAAATACTCCCTTTTTTTTTTTTAATCCTTTCTTTTTCTTTTTCCTTGTTGCTATTCATCGGAAGTAGGCTGACAGAAGCAGCAGGGACTACGAAAGTATAAAACTGCAATAAAGTGTATGTTGTCCATAGCTCAGTGCTTTCCTTAATAGATCAGACAGATCACCAGAGAGGCAAAGTGAAATCCCACAGTAAGTCATATGGTAACAATAAGCTCCTTTGTAATGAAAAGATACTGGGGTTTGTTAGCCATAGAAACAGCAGACTCTTTCCATTAAAAGCAAACTTATTGCTATCATGTGTTGCCTATTCCCACACACATTAGAGTTGCTAGTTTCAAAAGCCTTTCAGAAGATATTAAAGGAAAGAAGTTGTTTAAACTTGGAAGTTATGTCTTTGTACAGTATATTGGTGCATAGTGCTTGCAGAGTACCATGGCTGGTATTAATATAAACGTGGTTGGTGCTTTTTGCCTCTTTACCAGGACCACATGTCGTGATCTAAAACCCACTGAATTCATTAGAGGCTTTCTGTTAAAGGCTGTAGGAGTGACACTGTGGTAGAATTGCATTAAGGTTTGTGACTTCATGTCTTTAGGGTTTGGGGGTTTTTTGTTTGGTTTTTGGGTTTTTTTTGGGGGGGTTTTGTTTCTTTACCTGTGAGTTTGAGTTTTTTAGGGTAGAACAGAAGCTGTTTCTAGCTGGTTTAGCACACAAATGGATTATATCTTTCCAGTTTAGATTTATAGGATTGATCATATATATATATATATATATTTATATATATATACACATATATATAGGAGCTTTTACGATAAGAAGAACTTGTGCTAATAAGAAAAGTGTGTTTTTATACATATATATGTATGTGCAGTTAGATATGCACACACACACACATTGTGTCTGTCATTCCATTCATCGGCTCTCCCAACACTTCTCAATTCTTTGTGCAGTTCAGAAGGAGTTTTGCTCTGCACCCACTGGAATTAGACTTCCAGCCCAGATGTAACACACTGAGGTCCTTGGGCACGCTGCAACATGTACAAGTTGTCTGCCCAGATGGTAAATGAAATTAGCTGATGGCACTGCTGTTTAGCTAAGCTGGACACATATCGTTAATCCGCTGCCAGGCAGATTGTCTGCTCTTTCCTCTGGTCTGGGCAGTGTTTAAACCCTAGAGCAAAGCTCTGTGGATTCATTAGGTATAAAAATGTGACATCCTCATTATTTTATATAATCTGGATTAGGTACCTGCAGTAAATACTTGCTTTTGTTCAATATCAGACATGGGAAAGCAAAATCGCCATGGTGCTGAGTTTTACTTTTCACTGGATACTGTGTTATATTGTGCTTTATGCAGTTGATAAGACTTGAGATAACTTTGAACCAATAATGAATTCCTCCAGGTGCCAATAGAATTCGCTTATGATTTTCTTATTATTTCCTCCAGTATTTGTAGTTTTTTTTTTTTATTATTATTGCTTCTGAGGTTGGGTCTTGCTATTGCTTAATCAATTACTTTGGAGAACCCTCCATTTTTCCAGTGTCTTATAATTAAATCCCTCAGTCAGTTTGTGTGTTTTTTTTATTAAGCCATGTAATCTTTTCACCTTCTCCTTGTGCAGGGTGTTGTCTAGGCTTTCTGGCAGACCCCTGTATGTCGTTTTTTTCAATGCCTTTCAAATATTTGACATAAATTTAACTGCAGAGAATGTTACTTGAAACACTGTTCTATCAATTCTTTCTTACCATGTCCAGGGCTCTGCCAATACAGATATTTAGCAAAGCTACTGCTTTGGAGAGACGGGCAGTTTGCATGATCAAACAATTTATTTTATGAATATAAGTAGTTATTTGAGTCACAGAAACTGTTCCATAAAAGACTGTCCTCCTGGAGTCAGTTTGGTCAGTGTACTGCAGCTTGCTTGTGTATTTAGGACAGAACTTTTTAGCAGGAATTTGATTTTATGCAGAAATAATGACACGTCCTATTACTGCATAATGTTCCGTGGGGTTTATGCTCTTAATTCCATGGAGGTTTTGACTCTTGTGGAGTATCTTGAAGCCATTCTTTAAATGTCTTCGTCTGCCTGTGGAGCCCCTCAGGCAGCCCACTCTTTTTGCAGTAGATGTGAGAAGTTAACTCAGAGTTAGGAGAATTAATTCAGCTTTTTTTTTCATTTCTCCTTCTCATTATAGTCAATGGACTAGGTTGAGCCCCAGATTTTATTCCAGGTTATTTCCTGATAGAAGTGACAAACATTTGTGTGGGCTGTATGCGCTTGGTATTCTGATACAATCACTCGATTTGATGTAGTCACTTCAGCCCTAAACTCTGTCTGTGCTGTTGCCCTGTGAAATTAAGGGATAAATTACAATATTTGGCGGGAGAGATGACAGTATTTTAATGCAGCTCCGTGTAATTTGCGGAATTACTTTCGCCTTGTATCTCTGTTCGAAAATCGTTGGAGAGCTGGCTAACTACATTTTGCTCCATCTCTTAAAGAAAATGGGCTTTGCATGTGGGAGCTGTGCAGCTCTTATCTGAGGATGTGATTGCTTCTGAACAGCCGATTGGATTAGGGGGTCAGCTGGCAGATGTTCTTGGCTGTGCAGTGCATGTTAAAAGAGGTGTAGTATTTACATTTTTCTATTTCTGCTCCTATTTGAATGCACTTACACAGCATGCAGTTGCTAAGCTATTTAATATGTAGTTCTACATGATGAAAGGTTAAATATGAGTTAAGGGGGGTTTATTGCTTGAACATTCTTTTATAGGTTTTTAGGATTACTACAAGAAAATGCATCTTATTTTCAAGACTCATGAATTCCAGGGATTATTTTTTTATTGATTGCTCTCATACATATTCTTGTCAAGATATTCCCTCCTTCTCCTTCCTCCCCCTCTCTCTCTTACCCAGTCCTGCTAAAGGACAAATATCACAGCAAGTAGCTTATCCCCTTTATATATGCTGTATATATTTAAGCAAACATTTTTAAAGGATTGGGAGTATTTGTTATGGCAGGCATAGCAGGAAAAAGATGTAATGTATTTAGAATGTAAACTTACTGCTTTCATTAAAATGAATATTTTATTCTTAATGACATTTTCCGCTGTTCACTCTAGAATATGAGAAATACAGACACTTTGCACATTAGAATTGCAAGTACTTCCCCTGAAATTGCATACAGGAGTTTAAGGAAAAGGAAAAGGAGCGGGCAGTGGTGCATTTACAGACCAGTTCTCTCAGAAGCAGGTGTGAAGGTGTGTGAATTTCTGGAACCTTTTCACAGAAAGTGACTGGTTTAACCCTACTTGCACTTCAGAAAAAACAAATTTTATTTTGATCGGCAAAAAATATGACAAATTTCTTTTCAGAAATGAAAATCTTACAAAATTATTGGCTCTTAAAACTCACCATTGGATGTACCAGGTTGGGTGGACTGTGGCAGTCACTGTCTCTTGGAGGCAGAGCTGGGCTTGGGCTGGAGATGGAGAGGTGTGTGGTGGGAGTGTGTGTGTGTGTGTGATCTTTCCCCTTTTCTAAATGGTCATGTTAGGAAAGGTCTGTTCAGGAAAGGCCTTTTTTAAAGATGTTTCCAGAGCTTTTCACACTCTAATTCCTCAAGTAAATCCTCAAAGAAAACCAACACAGTAGTATGCAGGCTAAAGTTTGTCTTGCTCACATTGAGTAGCCATTTCTCTGGGCAATTTTGGGCTGACCTTTGGCAAGGTAAGTTTCTGTGATCCAAAAATGCCCTTAGACCTCGTCAGGGAAACTCTGCCAAAGGAAGATCGGCATACCATGGCTTATCCCAGGGCACTGCAATTAAACAAGGTTCCCTTTTTTAGGTAGGTAACTGTTCTCAAAGCAATAATTGTGTATCCAGTAAAGTTTCTGAATAAACAACATTTAACACTGTATTTTACCTGCTTTCCTTCAGTTTATGTTCTTGTCCTTACTTACTTGCAAAATATTTGCAACCTCTTCCATTTATCTTTGTCTCTTACGTGTCTGTGGATTATTAAAATAATTTTTATTTTCATAATTTTGCCTGTGTCTGACTACAGAAGAGTTTATTTTCATGTTTTGTTTTGATGTAGTACCTGGTCATACTCTTCCTTTGCATCAATATATCTTTTATCCATACATATGTATAGATACATGTGTTGTATGAAAAACTTTCAAAACTTTTAGACTCTTGTTTTAGAAGCTAAGTTTGGAGCCAACACCTTTAATTGCTGTCACTGAATTAGCTGACATGCAGTCCCTGGCTGGTGAGTTGCATGTATAACCCTCACCTTCCAGTATTAGAAATTGGTCTTCAAGAATATCATTATCAGTGTAATAGCTATAAATAGCTCCTGCTTAAATCACTTCTTTTATAATACAGATTTCTAATTGTCAGCAAAAGTCACTGCATTTTTGCATTTTTTCAAGGCACTTAGAATCTCTTCCTCTCATAGTTTTCAGCTGCCAGTAGTTTATTTCTGAACGCAGTTCTGCTGTATGAGTCCATTGGCTGTGTAAGATCCCATCCTGTACCATGCAGGGAAACATCTGACTTACATTTTCCTCTGGCTCTATCAACAATCATTTGCTTCATGTGCAACTTCTGGGAAAAAAAATCCTATCTTTAATCTCAGTTTTACCTTCAGAAGGTCTGATTTCCTCCTACTCTGCCTTAAAGGAAGGAATTACAGCACAAAACATATTTTTCCTCTGATTTTAGTGCAGTTTTACAGTATCATAAAAATGACAAGTTTTTTTGCCTGCTGCACTAATGTGGGAGAATTTTCAGTGTCAAAAAATAGCGAGAACCTCCTGTTTCCCTTACACTTTTCTTGCTGTGACTGAAAGTTTTTATACTAAACAGTAATTTAGTTGGTTAAGTGAGCAAAAGTAGCAGCCAAGTCTGTGTCTGAGCACTATCTCACCTGCCTGAAGAGAGTGTCTGGGAGTCCAATATGTGGGTGGGTGTTACTTCACTTCCTAAGGGAAATACAGCTACTTCCCATTTTATCCTTCAGGATGATAACCCTGTAGTGTCTGCTCTAATTCCGGGTATATATTAAATTTATATTCAGCTTCAATAACTATCCACACTTGATTTTCATTTCTCCTGCAGGTTTTCTGTTGAATAAAGAGTCGTATAAACATATTTTCACTATTGCCACTCATGAAAAGCTTTAGCCTTGCAAAAATGGAGCCGTTTAACAACTTCAACAGTATTTTTCACTTGGCTTTTTTTTTTTTTCTAAATAGCTTCTTTAAATTTCTCTTCAATAACAAAGAAACTTGATATATGGTGTAATGCTGTTTTTCTGCAATTGTGAGAGAACATTTGCACTTTGTGAAGTTAAAAATGTTACAATGCCAGTCTGCTTCCTGGAATTACTTTTGAATCCACAAAAATAAGCAGCCTTGTGCTAATTGGTTAAACTACATTTTTGTCTGCCTACTACAGCCACTACCAAGTTCTTAATGAAATATGTATCAGAGCAGGAATTTTTGCTGTTAAAGAAATTGATATGTTTGCATCTCTGGAACTGAGAATGTACCCATAATTATTTCTGATTCAAATATAGTTCCTACATTTGTGGTTGAAAGGAATATTTATTGTTTAATACAACAGCATACTGCAAAATATAGCGAAAGACAGGAATTATACCCAAAGTGCTTTGTCCTGTTGATTTCTCTGCAGAGAAGATGGAATTAAATGGAAAATCAGCCATAGACGGTCGGGTGGCCCAGTGGAGAAAGCATTAACATTTCACCTAAGGAACTGCAGTTCAATTGGTTTTGGGCAATATTTTTTTAAGCAAGAAGTCTGGTTTGTGCTGAATCTCTCGTGGACAATATGTCACGTTGGAGGACCAGCACACAGTGCGTGTCATAAATCAGCGTGACAGCGTCTAACACCGAGGCTGAACTTACTCTTGCTTGTCTTTGTCTTAGGAGCAGGAGAACACGAAGGATTGATGCCTTGGCTATTCCTTGGCAGCAGATTTAATCTTGGGTGTTTTTTTCCGCTTCTTCCTCCTTTTAAAAAGCTTTCTGTTTCTTTTCTGCAGTTTTGCAGTGCAATTTGTTCTCAGTTTTAGGTTTGCAATCATTAAGGAAGGGGAGATGCTGCATAACAGTTAAAATAAGGCCCTGGCTTCTGTTCTAATTGGAACAAACCCAAGAATATTCTGAATAGAAAATGTTGGTGCGTCTTCACCTTTTCATATGGTAGAAGATGTGACAAACAGTTATTTGGCATGCATTTTATCACATGTGACTAAGTCTTCAGAGAGAGTGAATTACACAGAAGTATCCCTTCTCTTGCTTTTGGCAAGTTAAATGAACATTTTGACACATTTTCCTTTCCTTTACTCTCTTTTATAACTCCTTTCTGTACAAAATTAATTTCCAAAATATGATCTTGTTGATTGCAAAGCACTGTTTGCTATGATGGAAGACATGAATGTGGAAATTTCTTCTGAAATAGATTCTAAGTCAGGAAATTCATGACAGTAATTTAATATTCTAAGAACCTGCCACATAATGACTTCAAAACTTTTTGAAGTGTGAATGCAACAAGATATTGCCAAGATGCTGGACACAGGAGGGCTTTAAGCAGAAGGCAGCCCAGATCTGTCCAATCCAGGGAGCTGGTGTGTGAATCAGAATCATGCTGGGAGAGCATCCGATATGAACAAAGGTTGGGTTGGCTCGATTTGGTAAATTAGGTGCTGGCGTTGGCCTGATTTAGCGTCTGCTCCCATCAGAAACCAGTGCGAAGCTGTTCTAGGAAGCTCTTTAAGAAAGGATGTGATGGCAGTCTGCTCCCAGCTCTGATGTTGGGAAGACTGCAGTAAAGACATGAGTTTCCTCTCCTCAGGACAGAGTATCTCATATGTCCTTTGGCCAGTCAAATAACAGTCTGGATTTTCTTATGCAGGTCCTCATATGGGGGTCGTCTGCATTCTCTCGGCTAGGTATGCAGCTCTAGCTTGGTTACTAATGAAGATTTTGATCACTTTTTTAATTTTCTCAGTGGACAGCAGTGTCTTTAGAAGGACTGAATTTTCTTATAAATATGTAGCAGACTCTGTGTGTCCCCAGTTTAAAGGTGAGTGCATTTCAGTGAATGGCTTTATTCCTAAGAGGAATAGGAGTTTGCTAAACATGGTCTGACTCACCTGCGTGCTGTGAACATACCCTGAGCATTCAGAGCAGAAAATTCCTACTCTTCTGACTCTCCTTTATGAATAAGAGAGAATAATTGGAAATGAAGTTGCTGCTCAAAGAGGGAGAACAGACATGAAGATGTATGTGCTGTGTGAATTCATCTGTCAGAGCTCCTGAGCTCAGGCACTCTCAGGCCCAGGAACTCTCAGGCACCACTTGCATAATGGTCGTTAAAATGACCCTGATCTTTAAAATAACCCTGGTCTTGCCTCTTTTTAAAGTATTTAATATTACTGTGTTGTTCTGTCTACAGCAGTTCTCCTTGATTAATACTTAACAAGTGTTAATATTTTTTCTGGTGCAGACGTTTCTTGTGGCCATTTCTCAGAAATTATAACCATTTCATTTGTTGGGTTCCCTTTGTTTTGTGCTCTGTAGCTGATTGATAGATTCAGGAATGGGCTTTATTTTCTTTTTATGTTGTTTAATTGGTTTCTTCCTCCAAGACAGCAGAATAAAAGTGCAAATGACCTTCTCTATTCCTCTTGATCTCCCCTCTCATGACTGGAAGGATAGAGCTGGACTTGCCGTCAGCTAAGTGTGTCCATTTGAACCCCAAGTTGAATACATGAATTTTGCATCTTTCTTAAGTGACAGCATCAGGACCATCAACATTCCCAGATTGCTGGCTGGAATGTAAACCACTTAGAGATTTCAGATTTCAAGGCCCAATTACAGCTTTCTGAGTGGTTGTCAGATACAACCCCCGTGTCAGGGAGGGCTGTTGTTTGCAAGGGCTGTTTTCCCAAACTCGAAATTCATTCCAGTCACGTGCTGATGTCTTCAGGGAGAGAAGGGAGCAATTAAAGACGTCTCCCCTGTACACCTGTCTGGGGCTCTCCCTACTTCCTGAAGTCTTTGTTTTATCAGGGACACCAAGAAAAGAGAGTTGTAAATATGAGTAACACAAATTCAGCTAATCCTTCCTCATTATCTATAGATTGTGGCACGTCTTCGAGTTATAAATATGTTGCAGGTTATATCCAACAGTAGGAATATTAAAGGTGAGCAGATTTTTATATATGAATGAAACACCAAAGGATAAATTCTTCTTCTCCAATAAGATGTATATTCTGTCCTGTCTCATTCTATTTACTGCTTCTCACTTGTGGAGTGCATAAATCAGCAGTCCTGTGGAGTCTGGTGTGATTTATTGCTTAATTAAAAGTTATGAGGGCTTTTAATCCGCCTATAATTTGTATTATTTTTGAGTCAGCTGTTTCCCATATTGTAACTTAACCAGGAAACTTGCATCCTTTTATGAAGGGAGCATTTTGTGAGCCCTTGGATTCACTAACAGATGTGGCCCATCATGGTGTCTCAGATGTTCCAGATTGACTTTGGAGTTCAAACTCAGAATCAAAGATAATTGAATATTAGTGCACTTAATAAAGTTTACCCAGCATCGATTATAGTTTGATGGCAAATATAATCTACATGTTTTTTTAGAGTTACAGATTAATTTTAAAAAGGATGAGACTCAGTCGTGGTTTCACAATGAACAGATGTTAGCCACACTTTAATAATTTAAAAAGCAGGCTTAAAATGGTTATTTAGGTTTTAATGGAGGATTAATTTGGCTCTAGTGCTGAACCACATGCTGTTGTCAAAACAATAAACCAACCAGTTTTAGTGTTTTCTTTTAGTTTGGTCATTGGGTGATCATTTTCTTTAGTTGGTAGGTTACTGCTGTGTTTTTTCCTTAATTAAACTTATAATCAGCATGCATTATGAAAACAGATTTTTTTTTCTCCATATGAGTTACTATTGAAGAATGAATATATTATGCAAAATTCAATTTTTGTAGTGATAGCAGAGGTGGCTGACTTGAGACAGAGCACTCACTGATTTGAACTTCAGTAAGTTTATCTCCTCCTTTCTCAAATATCTTTATTATTTGAAAACACTCGCTATTTTCACTAGCAACACTTTGTCCAATCCTGGCATTATAGATTTCAGGTAAAAAGTTTTGACATCAGTTTGGATTTCATTGATGGCACAGGAGTTTTGCTGTGGGTTTCATCAGGAGAGGGATTCCCTATAGCTGTGAGTCAGCTGCCCTCTGTTGGTTAGTTCAGCTTGGCTGTGATTTCATTTGTGATTCTTGTGACTTCTGGTGGGATGGATGGGAAGAGCCTTCCCTGAGTCCCACCTGCTAGTCCTGTTTGAAATCAGTGGGGTCCTTCCAGTAACCCCCCTCTACTCCTTATGAGGTGTAACCACTGAAAACTCTCAACTTCTCTCAACTTCTCTTTTGAATTTTGGATTTCCTACATAACTTGACTTGTAACTACAGTACTGTCATTGAACAGTCTTAATTATTTCTTAAACAAGAATTTTTTCCTTGATTTTTTTAAAACCTTTTCTTTGAAATAGTATTTAAAAATCATAAATAAAGGCCATTAAAATGATTTCCTATAAATCATGCAGCAAATGTCTTATGCCACATTAGATAAAAATTGTAGATATCTTTTGGATAGTCAGAAAGATTTTTTTCCAGTCTATTATGTAGGATTTTGAGAACTGGACAATTATTATTAATTATTATGGCTATTAAATATGCTAAATCAAATAATATCTATCAGCCTTGCTGGTCAGTCTACATTCAAGAGTTTATTCCAATATCTGTTAAGTTTAGGTGTCCTTTATGCTCTTATAAGTTAGTTTTAAATTATGACTTTGAATTTTAAATTATTACTTTACTAAGTAAAAGTGAGAATTTTTGCTTATTTAAGGACATTATGAGGTTCATGAACTTTCTGTTTTAGTACCAGGCATAAAGATATTTCATTCTTGTTCTGAACAGTCTGAGTAAAAAGGGCAATGGTGAAAAACTGTAGGGTTTAGAGGCCTCTTCTAAGAAAGACTTTGAAAAGTAATGAAGATCTAGTCATATGCCACTTTTGTAATGTCTTATTATATATGTATTTAACTGGTGAGATGAATTAATATATGTTTGTTAATGCTGTTATACAGTGTTCTATTTCATACATGGAGTTCAAGTCTTTCATTCAGTCTTAGCAGACCTTGTCAACCTGGTCCCTGCTTTCAGTTGGACATTCTTGAGGCACCTTACTTGGTTTTGGTTTTGTGGGCAATGCTCAGTGCACTAGGCTTAGTGCTTAGTCACTAAGTCCAACATATGGCCCTTTCTTATTGTGCAAAATTTTTCAAAATTTCTTAAAATAAAGCCACTCTGTTGCTTTAATTTACATTCTGTGTATTCTCAAGTGGCCATGTGGAACATATATTTGCCTATCTGCCAGTTTGGAGCCCAATATTTGTAACTCTGTGGGCATTGATGTTTTTTTTCACGTTGCTTTTCCCTAGTTTGTAGCTCGTTGTGAAGTTGGACGGTAAATAAACCGATTTGTATTTAGCTGGAAAACAAACAGTAGTGAGTACTTTAGCAACTAGAGTAACAGTAGATACTCATTAGAAAATCCATTGGAGAAATCAATTATACTTTGAGTTTGTCTTGTTGAGAGAATGAAAGTACTTGGTCTGTGTAAACCAGATTTTACTCCAGTGATCAGCAGGTGGGCAGACAGAACAGGCTTTATGGATAGTCTCACAGGTGAGTAAAATAATAAGAAAAGGCTCATTTTCAATGCTGTGTGTTCCCAGAGCAACCACTGACAAAACAACTGGATTTTTTGTGAGTGAGATATGTCAGATTGTATCTTATAGAGCACAGTACATGCACAACTCATCGGTCCTGAGAAAGGAAAGTCATGATTAAACTCAATCGTATTAAGCATTTGCATATAAAAGAGGTTTTTCTTAATATTCATTCCAGGTCAGTGTTTGATAAATGACTCGCAGATTTTCGTCAGCGTTCTCACGTCTTCGTTTTTGCATAATAAAAACCCTCTCAGGAGTTGTATGCAAACAGCAGCATTTCAGCATAGTTAGTTATCACACAGCAAATTCGAAGTGCAGCTTGTATTCGGGTCATATCTGCATGCTAACCTCAGAAATTAATCCCAGCTAGAGGAAGCATAAATGTTTTTTTACCTTCGTTTCCTTTTTTTCACCCTGTCACAATAATGTAGCATACCACGGTACCTGAGAGCTTGGCGAGGGAAGGGAACCCAGAGGACTTCTGAAATCCCTCTGATAAGACTAAAATCTCTACTTGTTTTGGAGTGAAATATTCATTTTAGGCAGGTCTCTTTTAGTCCAGATGTCATAACTTTTTTTTTAAATTAAATAAAACAATCCTTTCTAACGGGTGCAGCTGCGGAGTCCTCACAGTGCTGGTTCTGCGCACCTGATTTCTGTACCCCTGAATGGAAATTCATTTGTAATCACATCCAAAGAATAATCAGTGCCTGACAGGTGTTGGTTTAAAACTGAGGATGGGACACTTTTCTTTCAGTTCCTAGTGGTGTTAAGGGTGTTATTTCATCTCTACCTGAAAGGAGGTTGTAGCCAGGTGGGGGTTGTTCTCTTCTCCCAGGCAACCAGCAGGATAGGAGAAGAGGGCATGGTCTTAAGCTGTGCCAGGGGAGGTTTAGGTTGGATATTAGGAAGAAATTTTTTACAGAGAGAGTAATCAGACACTGGAATGGGCTGCCCAGGGAGGTGGTGGATTCACCATCCCTGGTGGTTTTTAAGATGAGACTGAATGTGGCATCAGTGCCATGGTCTAGTAACCACGGCAGTGTTGGATCAAGGATTGGACTTGATGATCTCAGAGGTCTTTTCCGACCTGGTTGATTCTATGATTCTATGATCTCCATGTCCCGCTGTGCAGGGCAGCATCAGGCAGTAGTTCTTCTTGAAGCATCCTGTACGAAAAGGCTGTGCTTGACACTCAGCTGTGAGAAGTCTGGGAATGGATTCAGGCTCTACATCTCTGCCTCCCTTCCTATAATCCTCAGTAAATTGTGTGTGCCTGAGCCACTGACCAGTAGTTGGTGAGTGATGGGATGTGCACTCCAGCTGCTCCACGTGCCCGGTGGTTGTGCTGCCTGGCAGGGAGGCACTTTATGGCAGCTCCTCACTTCTGGAGCATGCCCATAAATCCCTGACATACTGTGTGACAGCAGATGCAAACACCAGTTTTATGTCCTCTCTTCCACCTAGTGTTTTCCTAACGACTGTGTTGTTCTAACCAAATGTCTCTGGCCCGACTCTCATAATTTATTTAAATACAGGGAAATTCCAATTAACTTTTAAGACACCTGAAATTGGCTCAGTTTTTTGTCAGAAAGCAGTATTAATTTACACAATATTTCTCTTTTTTTCTGCCTCTTCAGCAAAGGTGAGACCTTTGGTCCAAGATAGATGTAAAACCCTGTAAAGTGGCCTCCCTATGTAGAATAGTCAATCATTTCGTATACCAGGAGTTTGCATGTTTTTGCTGGATTGTGGTCCAATTTGCAGACTGGGAAACAGATGATGTTTGATTCAAAAAACAAAAAGATAATTTTTTTGGCTTGAGCTAATGTTTATCAATGGAGTTAATAATGAAAGGAACAATCAGTCTCCACATGCTTCCCTGAAATATGTCCAATAGTATTTGCAACACTATTGGACCATCACTTAAATGGTGAAATCAGGAACATTTGTTTTTTTAATGTGTTGCAAATAGGAAAAATACAAATGTCTCAATGTCACACAAATGTAACATGCTCTCAGGATTGTATTGCAAGCACCTAAGGGAAAGGAGTATACTTCCCAGAAATAGATTACAGCAGAACCAGAATAATCTGAGATAATGTAATTCTATTCAAAGTAAAGTAAAAGTTTGTCAGAGGTCTGTGCTTTATGTTTTGTCAGTTTAAATTCCTTCTGTTACAGTGCTGTCCCTCCATTATGTTTTGTGGAAAAAAAAGCCCATTTATTTTCAGTTCATTTTAGTTATGTTGCCTAACCTTCTGTGTGTAAATAGACTTTGTTTAGGGAAGACCTTCACTTATCAGTTTCACCATGTAGAACTGTCACTGTTTTTATTCTTATGTTTGATGTGTATAAAGGTAGCTAAATCATGGAAAGTAATCTGTCTTTCCTAATTTGGTAGGAGTAAAATTCTGTTAAATAATGGGCCTTTTCCTATTTCCATTAAATTCAATTGATTAAAACTCTTAATGGTGTGTATGGAAACCAAAATGGGCCACATCTGTGGCTTCCCACGCCAGCCTTGCTTGGTTTTGGAGCTGAAGCTGTTGGCTCTCAGTGTTGCAAACAACACTGATTGGAAAAAAAAGAAGCATTTTTCATCTAAAGGCTAAGAACAAATTTATACATTGGATATGGGGTTTTAGATTATATTTTTAATTATATTTTGTAACAAAATGTAAAAAATGAGTGTTTATCTTAATAGCTTTACATTAGTCATTGCTTTAGCCAATTTATCTTGTCTTTGATACCCCAGAGCTACCTAAACCCTGCTAACAACTGCTAAAGACAAAACCCAATTCATTACCTACTTCCAATCAAAGATCACTTTTTCAGTGGTCTTGAATTTAATTTGCATTTAATTTGAGGTTTCATTAGGATAATTGTCTGTTGGTTCACTCCTGTAATTGAACGTTTGCAAGGAAATTAATGTGCGATCACCCGAGGGAGAGGGGAGGTGCAGCAGGTGTCACACTGCTGTATTCCAGGTTCACACATGGAACACTCATGATATTTTCACAGGACATGGGACTTATTTCTCTGTTATAGTCACAGAAATTGCAGGCAGCTGTATTGGCCAGTTGAAAACGTTATTAAATTTTGCCTTGGCATTAGGCAGATAATCTGCATTACTCCAGTGAAAAGCCTGGCCCATCCTCTCCTGTTGAAAATTCTTGTCATTCCCAGGTTGAGTGGATGGGTATTTTCTTCTGTCTCATCTTTGCTGAAGTTTCCATTAATACTAAAAGCTCTGCTCTCTGGTATTTTCTTGCCCCACAGGCTTTATAGGAAGAAAACATCTCTATTCTCTAATGGTAAGATAGCCATCCCTTGCAGCTTCCCATCTCCAGACATATTTAAACCTCTTAGCCTCTCCTAGCAAGACAGAAGCTTCATTCTCAAAATTATCCTGTTGTTTCTCTTCTGTTGTTCTTTGTGTTTGAATTTGGGAAGCTAAGTGTCCAGATTGGTACACACCACACAAGGGACAGTCTTAGCCGGGCTTTGTAGAACACCAGTAATTGCATTCCATCTTGTAGGGAAATTGTAAGCTAAAACCTTCCTGGATTCCATTTTCTTCTGGTTTCTTAAGCAGCCACATCACGTAATGTTTCATCTTGTGATGCCCCCCGTGGTTTCCCAAGAAAACCAAGATTTTGGGCTTGTTTTAGTCTCCAAATATATGATCCGTGCTCTCTACTACTGAACTGCAGCCTCTCTCCAATGCTTCGGTCCAGGGCCATGTGGATCTTGCTCCACACTCTCCCACTCCTCTCTTCATAAAGATATCATTTAGCTCCTGGTGTTCAGGAAAATTTGAACAGGGCCGTACCTATTTGTGTGCCAGTATAATTGGTGAAATATTAACCAAGACTGGCTGTCAGACCAGTCCCTCAGCACTGATGCTGATAACTTCCCTCCAGCCTGACGTTCCCCATTTCATGCTGCTGTTGCTGTCCTACCTCCCGCAGTTTCAGACCAAATTAAAATTTTTGTACTAATCCCCCATCTTCTTCAATTTAACTAATAACTTCCCAGGTGACATGACGTTAAAGCTTTCCCAAAATCGGACTGCCAAGATCAATTTCATTTCCTTTCTCTGGAAATTGAGGTTTTTTCTCTGAGAAAGATGTCAGATCCATGTGCCTTACCTGTATTAAATCCATGCGCTGTTTCCCCCCAGATTCTGTTAGCTTCGCTGGCTTGGATTATTCTTACCTTAAAGTTGTTTTAAGGCTTTGCTACTAAACATAGAAGAAAGGGCTTCTAGTTGCTCTGATAATTTTTTTCCTCATTATATATAGATGTGGCATTTATTATTTCTGACTGCGTGGTATTGTTCGTGTCTTGCTTGATTTATTAAACTTGCTACCCCACGTGAAATTTCATCTGCCAGCTCTTTCACTTGTCTGGATGGAAATTTCTCATTTTTGGACATTTTGTTTCTTGAGCTACGTGTTCATCTCAACTGTGATACTTTCTATGTGGTTATTATCATTGACATCAGTGAGAATTGAAGCATGTATTCATGTAATTTGGAGTTACCTACTGCCTTTAATCTGTACTCCACTGCTCCAGCTTCACTGCGTATTAGCTCCGCTTCTTTGCAGGTTATTTCTTCATGTACCATTTGTCATCTTTTGTCACTTCTTTTAGTGTCTTCCAAAGCAACTCACTTGTCTGGGCTGTGGCAGCTGCCCCTTGCTGTCTCCTCTGTCGTTTCCAGACTCTAAGGTGGGGTTCTTCTTGGTGCTTCCTTCCACGTCCGTCCACTCAATTATCCCCTCAGGGCTTGTTCTGATCTCCTCGACAAGTGAGGGCCAGGCATGCTGCCTTCAAGGTTTCATTTCTTCCTTGAGGTGTGGATCCCTGTAAGTATTGGCTTCTCTGACTCAAAACCTCTGGTCTCCTTCCCCTGGCAGATCCTTCAGCCCCCCGTGATTAGTGGCTTCCCAGCTGGTCCCCTCACTGTGCGCAAGTTGCCCTTTTGAAGCCAAGAGCTGTGACTGAAAATGCCAGCCTGCGTTTTCTAAGGATTTCTACTTTAATTTAGAATTTTCATATAATCACATACTTCAAATTTATTTTTATAGCCAGTTCTCTCATTCCTCCTAGGAAAAACAAATCTGGAATAGCATCACCTTGTTTCAGTGGCTGAATGAACCTGTCAGTGACTGCTTTTGGGAATATCTGGTTCTAATATTATTATTAGCTGCATTTGTTCTGCAATAAAAGAGAAATCTTACTAAAAAATAGCAGTCTAATAACACTGTTTTTATATTAAAATCCCTCTCTGGAGGTCTGTGATGTGTTACCCGCCAGCACCATCCCAGTGGAACCATCCCAGTGTTACTTCTGGGCCCCAGACAATTTCAGCCTGGTTTTGATAAACTTCTTCAATCATTTAATTCACTGAGTCTCGTTTACCTCTCACTCTGGTGAATCTCCGTGACATCAGGTTCTGATTTATGTGTCTGTAAGAAGAAACTTAAGGTAGCTAACTATCATCCATATTTGAAGCCTTATAGAGCTGCACTGTGCTGCTTCTCAGCAGGTAATGCAAACATTTGTATTTGTTTCCTGATGTGTGAATTGGAATTTTCTGGAAAGGGTCTAGATATTTCAGTAGAAAAACTAAAGAAATATTTTAATATAAATTTTGACTTAAGATGTGTGTGTATTAGGATGTACATGGATATATACAGAAAAGATACCGCAGAAAAAAATGAAATAATGAGTTGAGTATAGACTGTGTACTTGTTTTGATTGTCCTAAATATTCATTTAAAAATTGTTATAAATTCAGGAAGAACTTCCTTTGGTCAGTTGGAAGGAAATACACATGTAAGGTACTGAGATGACTTAAATCCTGTTGAAATCTGCAGAAAACAGCAGAGCAGTTTGGTTTGGTTTCACTGCTTTGAAGAAGCTGAAGATCCCTTCCTCCTCTTGCTGTATGGTGCTGCCCTTTTCAGAGGATTTGGTCATGCATTCACTTATAGCCAGGGTTGAACCTTGCCACTCTTCAGCCTTAAATTAAACACAAGTTTAAGACTGGAAGTGTCACATGGGAAATGCAGAGATGAAATGTTATCAGTGAATATTTGATCACAAGAAAAATAAGTAGGAATGTATGATACTGTCCAGCAGGTCATTGAGAAAATTAATTATGAGAAAAATTTTAGAGGTAATATGGAAAAATTAGCTTTACTTCAAAGTTAGTGGCCTGGATGCAATTACTGAATGCGGTTTATAGCAAGCAATATAAATATATAGGTTTATAACAGTCTAGAAAAGTTTAAGAAGAACTTTCAGCCATTAGTTTGTCCTGTTTGTTTGCTGGAAACATTTGCCTTTGGGGGTGATAGCTATGAGTTCAAAGATAATAAAGACAAAGATTCACACAAACAGTTTCAAAAAGGTCTTCATTTGTCAGTAGTGCAAATCTAGGAAAAGAACCTCTTTTGTCCTGTTGGAAAATACCACTGTCATTTTCTTCCCCACTTATCCCCCAAGCTGTTGAGTGTTGAAAGGTCAGGCTTGATGGACTCATTTGGGAATACGTGGTGTCAGAGTAGTACAAAATGGACTCTGTCAGTGGAAGTGTCTCTGTTCTGCCTGACCTATCTGTCTGTCCAAAATACACTTAAATGACAAATCATCTGCAGCTTGAACGGTGGTCCTGTCTGCATATTCATTTCACCTCTGCTCTTCTACCTCAGATTGTTATTAGACAGCCCAGTCATTTGGTAGAGTGATGGGTTTCAATAAGGACACTCATATATTAAATTTTAGCTACACCCAAACAGGGCTTCTCTGCTAAATAGCAGTGACATTCCTGAAGTGAGTGCTCCAGATTGGATAAGAAGTTTGAAATAGGAGAGACTGTGATTATGAAGGTGCTTTCTAAACTGTCAGTGTGCAGCCTAAGAGTTACACTTCTATTCCTCACTTCAAAGGTGTTTTGTAGGACTTATTTCTCCTTTAAGCCATTTTTCAGAGGAATATTCTCTTCTTTAGAGGATAGAACCTATGTATTGTGATGCTCTTTATATTGAGTATTAGAGACATTGAACTATTTTGCAAAGCTAACAGATATACCCTGATAAAGTGCATTCAGATCCTTACCTAAACAGCACATGAGAAAATCTGATCAGCTCAGACTGATTTAGATAAAAAACTAATGAGTGTGAAGCCTAAGTAATGACTGCCAGACTGGGCTCATTGTTTGTCTGGTGCTTTGGGCTGAAAAGTGGCCTTTTATATGATATGCAATGATGGCAGTTTTATTAAAAGTAGCATTGTTTTGGTCCCAGTACAAATATCCAAATTCCCTGGACAACTGCATTCTTTTTTTAATTTGCAATTTCTTTTATTCTTTGTGACTCTTCAAAATTAAAGAAGCATTCTTCTGTTTGTCACGCAAAATCCACTTTTTTTAAATGTGCTTCAGCTCTTACCAATAGCCCAGACACTTCACCATGGCACAGAAGGGGATAATAGGCTGAATTATCCTTAAGCAATTGAAGTTGTAACTATTTCATGTCTTATTGTGGTATGCAAATTTGATTCTTTGCTGGGTCCCATGGACATATCTTCATTTTGACTACTGGAAGGCACAGTGGGATAAATGGATTAAAGTAGAACTAGCTCTTAGCACTATTTCTTATCACTTTTATGGTAATGTCTTCTCTGATACGGTTGCTGTATGCACACAGAAGACGTATTTCGTTCCCAAAAGTGGGAAAGCCTATCAGTATTGAACAAAATGTAAAAAAGAAAATAATAAATCACAGAACAATGAGAAAGGATCAATGAAGGGGGTCATAGTGCAGAGATTGTTTGGTCACACAGGTTAACAGCAGACATAACGGGATGGTGATGCTGTTTTTGCAAGGTTATTTTTTGATAGAGCAAGTACAATAAAAAGCCACCAGTATTACCAAGACTTGTGCAACCGAAATATTGTGTCTGGCTGGTTTTGGGAGGGGGAGGTGAGGCTTCCAGCCAGAGCAGATCCTGAGAAAGTACCGAGAGCTGGGAAAGGGAATGCTATTTCATATTAATTCCAGTTAAGTATTCCAGGAGGGTGGCATAAAGAAAGGTATAACAGAAGTTCAGACGTGAGTGCTCCTCAGTGGTACCATTGATGGAGCGAAGTGGGGACAACTGAAATGAGAGTGAGATGAGCTAAAATAATGTGTTGACTGGAGAGGAACACTTCAGATATAACAGTGTAAGTGCTAGTTGGAAATGAAAGTTGAAGCCATGGGGGAGATAAAATTAGCTGTGGACAAGAGAGGGAGAAAGAAGAGCGAGTGAGCTGAGGAATAGCTCTCTTGTGCCCCATAAAAAGGAGGATAAGTGGAGGGAGCAAACTTATGAAAGGCATAGCAAAGAGACAGCTAACTCCTATTCTCGATAGAGTTATTCCTTGGTGCAGTATATATATAAAATAGGATGTAAGGCCTTTGCATTAGAGACCAGGTTTTTTTGTTCCTTATTTGAACCTGAGGCTTTTAGCACCTTACGAACACAAATCACTTGTGACGTGCTCTAACAGGAGCACTACATCTAGACGGTGAGTAGTGCACGTGCTCCTGCCTGTCTGGTCAGCCTGGGATGGCAATTTTGAATTGTAGTTTGGGCCTGCTGATAATATTCCCACGCTGGAGTGTTCTCCAGCAGGCAGGGATGCATGGCTTCTGCCTTTGCAGATGGGAGTACGTCCACAGGGAATGTTTCCAGCTACAATGAGGAGGGAGGGAAGAAGTTCATTATCACCAGCAGGTGCGAAATTTTGCAACTGGCACTTAGCTCATAACTTCAGGAAGTTTGGCCTAACCTGTCAGAGACCCGTGTCGTGACCGTATGCTGTCCCTTATAATGTTGCACCCTCTAAGTCTCAGTGAAGCTTCTCTTATTAGAATGGTTAGGTTAATTATGCTTTATTGTTTTCTTGCCAGGTTATTCATTGGTATGGAGTGTGGAGAGAAGTGAGAACATGAGGCTGATGAGCAAGCTGCAGACTTAAGTGAGGGGTTGTTCTCAACAGGGTCAGTCCACAGGGGCTTTCCCTGTGCCCTTGGGAGCAGGAATGAGCCACTTGGGTGTGGAGCACCAAGACAGTGTTGCATGAGGGTCAGGCAGGAGAGGCCCTGCAAAGAGCCAGAACTGGCATTCCCTGGTGTATGGACGAGCGGATGCTCTCTTCCTCCAGCTGCCCAAAATCAGTGGCCTCTAAAATACAGTTGTTCCCCTCCTTTCAGCCTTGCCTCCTGGAACTCTCACTGGCTCTGCCAGTCCTCTGTGCCCTCCACTGGATCCAGCTCTGCTGCTGGCACCAAATTCAGGTTTTCTACCTATAGGGTTAGGGAAAAATAACTGATCAAGTATTGCCTACATTACTGAGCAGCCTTGGGCTGCCTCAGAAGGCAGGTGGGTATTTAATGTGACATTTGTACCTCTGTGCACTGGAGGTTCTGGCAGTGTCGTGGGGGCCAGCTAATGCAGGTGAGCAATTGCCAGTGGTGGACTATCTCTTGAAGAACAGTAATATGTCAGGTCATACTCCAGACTTCTCTCTGCGGGACGATACTGCTCAAGGAAATTAAGCCTAAGAGATAATTTGGCAACAGTCTTATTTTAAATACCGATTAATGACTATTGCTTTAGTGCGGCTCCTGCTTTACTCGTGATGTTTTAATATGGCAAAAGAATTATGATTAGTGCTTTTAGGTTTTTAATGTTCAGATAGTTAAAATGCCCCATAATAATCGCTCCTTTTAATATTCAGCATAACTATTACAGAGATATAATTGTGCTTTGGTGTTGAAAAGAAGAAACCAGGATCCCAATGTGATCGTGAATGCCTTTCTCTGGTAGCTTAAATCAAATCCTTAAATTTCAAAGTCCTTGGCAGCAAGTTTTAAGAACTTTATTAAAAAAGAAGTCTTACAGAAATAAATCAAAGCAAAAGACTAAAATTTGTTAAAGGAGCTACTGCAACAATTGCAGTTAAAAAATATAGTAGAATATGTACCAGAAAGCACAAGTAAAAGCATCAGAATCAGAAAACAAATTCAGATTCAGGATACCTGTAATCCGAGACATACCTGTGCAGAATACAAATCACGCTCCAAGATTTGTAATCATTATTCTGGTGACATTAACATATTTTAGATCTGATTCTGCAATATCTCACGCCATTGGAAGCCAGGGGTTTTCTAATAGAATTACAAAAAAAATCCAATAAAAATGAGAGCAGGCTCCAACTCTGCAAATCCGGCTGATCATTGGCAGAAACAAGAAATATTTGCATATATTTCCCCTCTCTGTCCCCAGAGGTGGTATCTTGCATGCAGTACTTAGTTTTCACCTCACCCAGCTTGTAATTCTGTTGCTTTCGGTTCTCTGTATCGGGGAAAAAATACTCAGCTGTGGTTTTGTAAACCGTGTTAGAGAGTCAAAGGAGTGTGAACTCAAACCTTCCCTTGAAAAGAAGATTTCCCCAGAGCCTGTGCAGGACTGCCGTGAGGCACAGAGAAGCATCTCTGCATTTGGGCTCGCAGAGCGCGCTGTGAGGGCGTTGGCAATTTGTCTAAGAGAATTTTTTATGTACAGTCACCTCTTGCAGGAGTTACAGCGCTCCCACACAGCCCCACGGGCTCTGCCTCTCCATGGCTACATCAGCCCTTTGAATTCATCCTCACCTCTGTCTCCTTCCAGTGCGAGCCCCTGGTGTTGCTCTGGATCTGCTGTGGGGTTGTGCTACCTCCCCCCCTACAGCCCCAGCCACCCACTTGCTCCCCTCTTCCCTGCCGACCTTGGATGATGTCCCACACTGCCTCCATGCATGGACAAAACTTCCCTCTCTAGTTCCTTAAAGTCTTACCTTACCTTCTCTCACATACCATTTTAAGACGATATCCCTGCTGACATTAGTCTGACAATTCACGAGGCCCCTGGTTTTGGTGAGTTCTTCTCATGACGTCCTCTTCCATATGTTCCCTCTTCCTCTTCCTGTGTCCCACTTGCCAAAGGCTGTTGTTGATCTTGCTATTCTTCCAGTTCTGCAAAAGTGTTAGTAGTTCTTTATTTCAGTGTTGTTTTTACTGATAGTTTAGCTGATGTTGTCCATGTGTTGATGTACCCGAAGTACATGGTCCCTTCCCTCAGTCCACAGGTGGTTCTTTGGCTGTCGGTTCCTCTTTCTGCTCCCTGTGTTCCTTCATTTGCCATGAAGCTAAATATGGGCAATTGATAACACTCATCAGCTTCCTGGCATGGCATTTCCTGCTTTTTTCAGGATGACCCCAGGAATGTAATTTGTATAGTTAAACAACAGTTAAACAAAAACAGGGCACCCCGCTGGCATGGGGCTGGCTGTTTATTCCCGTAGGAAGACACCAAGGAGGGGATGGAAAGGGCAGGCGGCAGTACTGTTTATACAAGTGAGAAATTACTTGTAGTGAGGCTGTTTGGCAGCTCCTGACTTTGCCTTATGTGTTGCTCAGGTAAGGATGAGATGTAGAAAAGGGAGATAGCTGAGTATTTTGCTTCTCATGTGGATCTCTGTGCGCGTCTTCCAGTGCCAATAGAAGCAGTAACCTCAGTGAACTCATTGTTGGCAGAATTAATGTATAGGACTAGTTAAAGAAGGGGACTAGAGTGATGAGCATGACAAGGAAGGAAGGAATGAGAAGGGTTTAGCATTTGGGGTAGGATAAGTTGGAGGTTAAAGACAAATTGTAATGATATTCCCATTAATCTTCAAAGCTGGGAGGCTGACATCCATACATAGTCAATGGAAGGAGGTGAATGCCTATAACATGCCTTAACTAGAAGCCTAAATTAGAGGGTTTTAATGCCACCTGTTTTATTGTTATGATCTGTGATCTTATTAATGCATTTTTAAAATGAAAGAAAGTGTCAGACGTCAAGAAGGATAAAGGGTAGGTGGAAAGCCTGAACATCTGGTAAATGTTCTATTCTATTCATTTTAATAATAATTTTGAGTGTTTTTTTCCCTTCCTCTTTCATTATTTTTAGGTAAATGAGATTGCAGCTTAGCATGAAACTGATTTTGGAAATAAATTTGACTGTGTGCTCCTTCTCTTGCAGAGGTGGCTTGATCTCTATAATACAGTTTCTTGTATTAAGTATGAATCTTTTTATGTGTGTTTATTGCTTGTTAAAGATGTGTCCTCAAGTGTGGATCACTACATTAAAGGATCTGGCCATATCTGTGGCCAAAAACTTTTTTTTGAGCTGTTTAACTATGATTTTTTGAACAAGTACAGTGCTGTCTTTACTGGCCACATAACTTTAATAAGAGCAGCTGCAGTTTCTCATATTTTTGCATTACTGAACATCTTGTATTTTTTGCCAGGGAGATAACACATGGCAGAAAAATTTGCACGCCCGAACGCAGCTTTCAGTTATTGGCAACTTGCAAAACTTTGCAAGTGGTTTAAGTGTCTGAATTCATTTTTCATAGAAGGTCTCCGGGAAATAGAAAAATCCTTGCAGAGGCATCCAAATACAGTTTGACCATTTTCTGTTGTGTTAAAATATATCATAGCGATGTCTGGAAAATCAGTATCTTCCATTAGTGCAATGCTAAACCTCAGACAGGTGCCTCAGTGGTGGCTGACCCCAATATAATTGTACTGGACCTGCAGCAATTCATTGTCCTCTTGTGTGTCTCTCCAAAACCATCATCTCTTCCCTTAACTTTTACACTAAAATCCTGTCAAACTCATAAATGCCTTTCCCATTCTTTTTTATCTCTGAGGGCTAAACTCCTAGCTGACATCCTGATAGATTTCATAAGGAAATGCCGACGGAGCACATTTTTGACAGCCATTCTGACACTTGACCAATTAGTGGAGCTTACGGTGGGTGTCTCTCAGAGACTGCACAGGCAGAAGTCCACTCAGGATGATAAGTGAGCAGTTACGAAACAAATGATGTCTCACATAAGTTGGTAATTACTGGCTCCTCCATAATTCTGTGGTGCCACAGTGAAAATCGAGATGAAGGTGGTTTTTAGCCCCCATACCAGTTTTGGAACTGCTTTCTTTTCTTCTGCCTCTGAAGTTACAGCACTCAGAGCATATCAGTGATGTGCTGTAGGTGACTATCTAGAGAGGGTTTGTAGACCCACCAGTCTTGAGCTGTTAGCTCTTTACTCCTGGGGGGGTGTATTGCTGGTGGGGTGTGCACTCAGAATGGGAAAGGGGTGTTGTAAACCACTGCACAACCAGGACCAGACTATTGCCACTGCCAGGAGCAGACTGTTGAGCAGCATCCAGTACCACGTTGATGGTCGCTTAAGCTGTTCAAACAGGAGCTCAGGTAATCATGAGTGGCCACCCAAATTGAAAGCTACATTTATTGAAGCTGAGGCTAGAATGTTTTGTCCTCAAAGGTTATCTTGAAACTCACCGTGAATGAGCACTGAGGTGTAAGTTGGAATGATTCTTTTGACCTCTGTAGTTCTTGTACTTTCTGGAAATTGTACTGACACTTGAAACATCAAATTAACCAGGAGGTTTTTCAGCTCTGATTTCAGAGGTGTTTTAGGCTGAATATTAAGGAGAAAAGAGCTACACAAAGTAAAAAAAGATAAATCCCAGGTAGCTTGATGAAAGCCCTATAAATAACTGTTTGAAAATAAGACATTGTCATACTGGAACTAATACTGTATTGAACTAGTTGGAAAGTTATATTGACATTATTCAAGAATGTTTTATCTCTAGTACTTGTGATTCTAAGCTGGGCATTTATTAGATCTTGCCACTGGGAAAATGGACACCTATTATATATTCCTCTAAGAAAGGACAGTCATCCAGGATTCAGCACATGGCTGAGCAAAGGAAGAAGAAAGAAAATTAATTTTCACTGGGAGAGTGGGACAGAAGATTAAAAAGAAAAAAAAAAGATATATTATGGAGGTGGCTGAGTGGAATTAGATAATCTAAAGACCAAAGATCACCTGTTGAACCAAATAAATAATTCAGGATGACCCTTGATCCCCATGGATCCTGGGCTCACTTGGTGACTGAGCTCTCTCAGTCCTTGCCTGCTGATGTGAATTGATACCTGACAGCTCCACTGCCACTGTGCCAGAGGCTGGGATCTCCCCCAGCTGATCTTGGCAGGCTCCATCAGTGGCTTACATTGTCCTGAGATAGCCATAAATCCCCTGCCTCATGTTGTGGTGTCTGCTCTCAGAAATTACCTCCCACTGAACTGAAGGCCAGCTCATTGACCTACTTCTCCTGCAGGAACTTCCATGCCCTACATATACAAGGGTGAAGGTTTTGAATAAAGATTTAACATTATTAAAATACCGATCATCCAGATTACCTTCCTGATGTGGGAACTCAGGCAGGGTGACAGTGGTTTGGGCACAGAGGTGTCCACAGGGTGAAGTCCCACTGACACTTAGATTCTCACTGCTTGGTCACGTCTGAGAGTGTGATTAAAGGTTCCGAGATGACTTATAGCCTCACGTTGTTCTTAATGTTCATATTAAATAATCATAATCTCTACAGAGAAATGCACTGCAGCCTAAGGAGAGTCAGGCAGTAGAAGTTAGTCCTTGGATTTCTTATGACTTTCAGGAAAGCTTGGATGTTCCCTTGCCTCCAGCTTTCTGAAATCCAATGCTGCCATTAATCTTCATAGTTGGCAGACCAAGTGATTCTGGAAAACCAGCCTGACTGCAATAAATGCTTTCAGATTATTGTCCCAAATGATCTGTTGAAGAAGGAACGGGTGAAGGGAGGAATAAGAAAATAAGTGCATTTCCATAAAGAGCAAATCACTGAGGGAGACCCTGGCTATTTTTCAGGCTCTATCATGTAATCAGAAGCATTCAGAACTGGAAAGTGTTGGAAGGAGATAAGGGACATGTACACAGGAGCAGTGAGGTTGTTGGTGATAATCTGCAGCAACCTGAGAGAAGCCGACCAGTCTAATCTCCTTAGGTTTATCTCAGAGAAGAGTAAAAACAGTTTTACAATATTGAGATACACAATTCCAGTCTGTGAGAGGCTGCAGATAAAAGCAGCATGGAGCATCCTAGGAGCCAGTGCGGCCTAATTAAGAGAAAATACTGAACGTAATCCCCTAAGACTCTGCTCAATGGTTCATTGCTAAGCCAGTGGAGTTCAGCATAAACAAAGTTAAATACACTGATATAAAACTGAATTGCGTAATAAACATAGATAGAGAGCTTTTCTTCCCCTCTAATGCCTGGGAAGAGTGCAGTAAATGGGCCAAGAAGCCAGGGGAGAGCAAGCAATGTGATGTTTGAATGGTATGATCCTGTTTTCCATCAAAGTCTGAATTAAATCTGTGTGTGTTTATGCTAAAGACTTCAAGGGTTTGTGTGAGCTGGGGCCATACAGCTTCTCTGTGCTTCCCAGGCTGCTTCTGAATGGGAGTTTGGGCTGTAGTTAACACAGCTGTATCACCCCGCTGCTGGGGGAATGGGAAGAGCCAAATACTGCTGTGAAAGGGCATGTGGGGCTGAGCAGTGTCTGCAGGGTTCATAACAGTTCCCAAACACATAAAGGGTATAAATATAAAAGAAAGATGCCACAACGTGGTGCCCACGGGTGTAACAAGGGTAATGGGGTGGAATTAAAAGAGTGGAGATAGAGGCTGACTTTAAGGAAAAAATCTTCCTAGCTAATCGACCAATGCCACAATACCCTCCTCTGATGGAAAGAGCTATTGAAACAGGACCAAACTAGTTCTTCCTTCAAGAATTTCTCAAGTTCGTTAGGTGCCAACAGAGGCCTGGGTGTGGATTACTGCTGTGTGTAATTCTGCTGATGAAGTGGAGCTATGGAGAAGAGGAATAACTGTGTTCATGCTGTAAAGTGTGTGTGGGAATGGCCCTGCTATTTCTGCCATATGGGACGAGTGTTTGCCTCTCTGCTGCTGTGCCAGCCTGGTGGAGAACACGACCTCACTGGAGAAGGACTTTACATCCTCTTTCAGCTATTGCTGTGTCTGCATTTTGGCACGTTTGGGGTGCAGTGCAATGTCATCTGTAGGGATGAAATGGGGGGATTGCATTGGTGAAGGCTCTGCTTCTTGGTGGTGGTGGTTTGGTGCCGTGCCGTGGCGTGTGGGTAAAGCTGCACCATGTTCACTTGCTGAGCTGTGCTGAGTACAGTCCAACGGCCCATGACTTATCCCAAGATATGTTTGTTCCTACTGCACACAGAGCAGATTTAAATGGGATTTCACGAAGAAAACAACCCAAACAAGACAATAGGTGAGAGCAAAGTCTGAATGCTTAGTAGCACATTGCTTTGGGAAAACCAAGAAACATAGGCTTCTGGAAGCATGCAGTCTGAGGGGGCTAATCCCCCAAAAAAGCATGCATTCTTAAAATCAGAATTGTTAAAAATGTCATTTTTTATGAGTAGATGTGCTGTGAAGAAGTCGGCATATATTACTAGCAAAGATAATCTTGTCTTACTGCATTCTGTTTGATTCTCAGTATTTTAGAGCTGACATTGTACATACCTGTGCCAGAGACTGTCAGGGGCTTCCTTCAGTGCCTCACCTAATTTTCTTTAAGCCTCCCATAATTCTTCCCCAAGGAAAGGTGTATTTTACCCACTGTGGCATCTAACCTCATCCCCAGGAGGTCTTAAAAGCACAGCCATTAAAATAGCATCAGTTGCTGGCATTTTCTCTGCCCTGGGCTCATTTACCAGCATTTTCTCTGCCCCAGTCCTTCCCACTGGTGATGTGTCTTTTTGATGCCGGGAATGCAAAAAACGTGAAGACTAAAATTTTTGAAAAGCATCAAAGCAAATTTTCCAGTAAACAGGCAGGAGCGTTGAGGTGCCTTTTTCTCAAGTTGACCAGGTGAACGCTGTGGTCCCTCATGCTCTTCTGTACATCCCAATATCTCCGAGTTGCTGCTAGTTTTGCCCCCAAAAGTCTGCAATTACAGCCCTGGGCAGCTCTGATGTCTTTCTGCACCAGAGATGTGGTGTTTATGGGATTTCCACCCAAAACATTCCCAGTTTTGTGTGGAAATCCCAAGTGCCAGCAGTGGGCATGGTTTCTGATGCTTTTGTGTGTTGTGTGAAACCATGTAGCTCCTGCCCAGTGTGTGATAAGGCTTTTTCCTTAATTGCTTTGTTTTCACTCTGCAGTGCTCAGGTGCAGCTGTAATTGTTTTCTCTGGATGAGTGAGGAAGAGAAATCCTCTTTCCTTTTGTGTGGGAGACGTCAAGTCTGAGATATTCATGAAGGGCAGTTTTGCTGGCAGTGCTACCTGATTGCATTCCTTGTGTTTAACAGGAGCATGCCATGCTCCAGAGCCCTCAGACCAGTGCACGAGGAAGCCAGGCAGGAACAGAGAGACCTAAATTTTGTGGTTTGGGTTGTTTTTTTTGAATATCCTGAGTTTTGCTGACCGTCACGGCGATAAACGTGTTTTGGTTTCATTGGTGTCCAGCAGCTGCCTGAGTTAGAAAGTCAGGCGTTGTCCTTGAGAAGCATCTTTCGCTGTATTTAGAAGGGAAACATGCTACCTCAGGTTTCTGTTTTCTTCAAAATTGTAATGTCTTCTGTTTTTATTAAGAAAAATATTTCCTTGTGTAAACATGCACAAGCACAAATAACATTGTTACTCAGTTGATTATTTTTTCATCTCTGTGGTGCAAAAGAAGGAATTTGTTTGGCACTTTTCCTCTCTGATTATTTTTGTTGATATAACAGAAGGTAACAGAAGGCAGCTGGATTGTTTTATTCAACAATCCAAAATAACCCAAACCAAACAAAAATCCAACTATTACTTATGCCAAATGCAGTGGATTTTTTAGTGATCTATACCAGGGTGTGTTTCTCTATACCCATCTGCAGCAATCTATTCTATGTCAGTCCTTCATTCTAGCTTTGTCAACAGTTAAAAATGTCACTTGCAAACTGTCTGGTGTCCATATAATAAACATGGAAGGGGATTTGCTGCTATGCTTAAGTATTTTTAAATGTCTCTGAGTGAGCAGCTACTTTTCTTACTGCCTAGTGTTCCCCTCTAAGTCTAAATGAAAAGGCAGTGAAATGTGGCTTGTTTCCCTGCTCAGCATACATGGGCAAGGAGGATTGGTATGATCTGTTTGCTCAGCAGGCCAAAAGCAACCATGGAGACATTATCACCATGTCCCAGTATTTTAGGAGTGGCTACAAAGATGGAGACTCCCTTTTTACAAGGAGTCCTGTGGAAGAGATGACAGGTAAGAGGTACGTGTTAATCCTTGCAGCTGGACACAAGGAACATTTCTCACAATGAGAACAATCAGCCTTTGAAATAACCTCCCCAGAGAAGTGGTGGCTTCCTCAGTGCTTCAAGATGCTGGACAGGGTGCTGGGCTACCTTGTCTAGACCGTGCTTTTGCCTTGAAAAGTTGGACCTGATGATCCTTGAGTTCCTTACCGAGCTCATATTATCTGATTCCATGACTGTGAAATGTATGTCTCTGGACCCTACATGCTGGTGTGCAGCTGCACTGTGGGAGAGGCTTTGATATGAAGCGAATGGAGTCTGATTCTAACACCAGCATTGCTGGCTGAAAACAAAGATTTCCAAAAGTGGCTTTGTAAAACAAGCTGAAAATAACCATGGGAGTGTTGCCTATTTGTATGTAGAGCAAATGGTGGCACTAAGGTCACTATCAAACTGTCAGTTGATGGGTATAAAGGCACTATCCTTTTAAACATTGCTGCTTTCCCAACTATTCTGATCCATTGCACTTGTCTCACATGACCAGATGCTGTTACAGGACTTGCCAAACCACAAAGAAACAGCCGAAGTCGAGCCCAGCAGGGTTCCATGTATTCCCTATTGCAAATAACTTTGTCACTGCCTCTCTGTGCGCCTCTGTGCTGCCTCAGACATGTTTTCCTTTGTGTTTTACTTTGCTAAGCCTTTGTAAAACACAGTGAGCCTCTTCCTCTAGTGTTTCCCTTTGTCTTTTTGTTGCTTTTATCCCTTTCTGTGTCACTGCCAGTATTCCTTGTTACCGCATTTCTCCTCTTTTTCTTGTTTTCCCTGCAATGCATTTCTGTACAATGAATATTTGCCCTTCTTTGCCAGTTGTTCTTTTTCTGTTTTCTTTCTTTTCACTTTTCTGTCAATCAGCTCATATTTATTCTTAGTGACGTCCATGCATACATGCATATATTTGTCCATGTGCCAGGTGCTGTGCGCTGACCCGCAGGAGGGTCAGGGATGTGTTGCTAAGCCAGGGGTCCTTGTAATAAAAACCAGCACAAGCAGCTGTCTCAGAAGCAAACCAAAAACCTGGAAGCCTCTACCCAGGAAGACTCCAACTTGCATTTCCAAGTATTCCATCTATTTTACTCACCCCAGAATTACAGTTGAGAAATGGCAGAAGTCACTGATGAACAGATGCAGCCAAGAGTGTGTTTGCTTTATTTAAATAATTGCTTTTTTTTCCCTCCTCCATCCTGCACGCTACTGGTGCCATTATGACCTTGCTAAAAAGTGTATTCTCCTGCTGAATTTCAGTTCCTCTCTTGCTTAAAATTTAGTAGCTAGAGCTGATGCAGTAAATAAAATATTGTCTTCTTTGGGGGATCAACATTTAGGGGATGATACATGGACTGGCTTAACTGCAGTGTGCTGCTGATCTATAATGTAGAGCTATGTTTTTTTGACCACCTCTCAAAATGCATGTGAAATCCACCCAAGCATCCCTTCAATCTACAATTTATATTTAAAGTGTATAGTGTAGTTTAGTAAAAGTGGTGCTCATTTAATGATTAATGTATGATTTAGAAGTCTTCTGTGGAATTCCTCATTCAGAGATTCTGAGACAAGATCATGATGATGATGAAGGTGATGATCTGCTTTGACCTCTTGTGTAGCATAAGCTCCTTGACTGCAGGCAAATCCATGCCTACCTGTCGAGGTCTGTAGATAGGCACCCACCTTGCCAAACACTTTGGCTGAATTATCCTGAATAAACTGATCCAGTAGTTAATTTTCTTCATGCTTAAAAAATTCCCCTTTTTTAAAACTTGAGTATGAATTTGTCTAACTACAGCTCTCAGCCTTGGGAAGATATCTCTTTACTTGCTAGTTTAAAAGGAGCTTTTCTAAGAGAAATCTGCTTTGTATACTCTCAAAAATGATTGAGTCTCCTCTTCCCCACCTCTCATCTAAACCAAGGAGGTAGGTTCCTTCATTTTGTTACTTTTAGGCAAGATTTTCGGATCTCGAATTATTTTTCTGGGTTTCCTTTAACCACTCTGTCATTATCAATGTTGCTTCTACAATGAGGAGCTAGGACTGTAGGCAGCGTTACAACAGTGCTGTTAATATTTAATATCAATTCCTCCATCCTATTCCTGTATGAGGTATAAGAGCCTCTGGTTTCCAAAACACAATCTGGTAGTCTGTGATTTATTCAAGGCAGCAGTGAATAAGCCAGCACAGAGCTCAGTGATGCTGCAGATAGATGGTTTCAAGCTGCTGGAAGATCTCTTTAAAGCTCTCTCAGGTGTCTTTTTGCTACTCTGCATCTGGTATGATGCAGCAGAGTTATTTCTTTTTACGGCTCAGTATTGCTATTTTATCTGACAGTGATACCATGCTTTGTTGACAGACCTACCATCATATAGTTTGTCACTAATTATACTGGTGTTTTAAATGTTTGCCTGTAAAGCAACAGAGGAAATGCCACCACTCACCTTGGCAATTTGATTCTGGTCTTAATAGTGTTACTGTCATCAGTCGCCTCTCAGTGGGTTCAAATCCTGCAGATGTCTCATGGGGTTGGGTGCATGCATCTGGACGTGCTTCCTGAGCTGAATCTATGCCATGGCTCAAGTGGTACCTCAGAGTTTTTACAAAATATGCTTTTGTCTCATTTTACAATACTATTGAATCACATTCTCTTTATGGTTCTCTGGATCCAGGACAGTGGTACCACAGAGGGGCCATTTGTTTCTCATCCTGTGTTCATGCTGTTGTCTGGTCAGTCTCTTGTCACTGTAGTTCTGTACTTCTCTCTCAACCTATTTTTTCATTCCATTTCACCAATTCATAAAGCCCACTTTGAATTCTCTTCCTGTCCTCCAATTGCCTCACTGTCCCTCTCACCTTGGCAGCATCCACAGAGTCAGTAAGAATCATTTTCAGTCCATCAGCCCCAAATTAATGAAAACAAGTAATATGACTGGATATAGAACATAAAGCTCTGCAGAGACATCTGTGAGGTTTCTTGCCCATTTTACACTATTACTATTCAGAATTTGATTTTCCAGCATTGTACTTACAGAGTATTAGATTAATCCAGGCTGTATTTCCTTAGCCTGAACGGTAGTGTGAAAGGCTTACTAAGGTCAACAGAATACCTGCCATTTCATCCCTATCCACAGCATCTGTTATCCTGTTACCCAAGAACATCAGAATGATTTCACACAGGTTGTTCTTGACAAGCCCGTGCTGCCTGCTACTCATCTCCTTGTTATTTTCTGCTACTTATAGATAATGTCTGTAGGAAAATAGTTTCCCAAGAATAAAAGTTTATTTGACTGCTGTGCAGGTCACTGTTTTTTATCCCTTTCCTCCTCCATCTGTCTCGCATTTCATCTTCCAAAGGATACTCAGTATCTTGTCTCCTTCATTCCTAAATAACCCCATCGACACATAAATCACTTCAAGTGTCTCTTCAAGTTTTCCCTCCTTGTTGGCCAAACTTTCTGAGTCAATGCTCATCATAAAAGGTTTATCTCACCTTTCTTTCCCTTCACCCCATTGGTGATCTTCCATTTCCTGCCATTCCCTCTATTGTAAATTGAATATTTTTAGTGTTGGGCTTTCTCTGTGTGGCTCCTGCGATAGATAACAGTGTTTCCCTTTATTTCTTGGGCTCTTCAGTTCATTTCAGATCTGTCATTCAACTTCAGGTTCTTGTCTCATGCCTTTTAATTTTCCTCTCTTTCTCATCTCCTATGGGCTGAGTGATTACTTTCTTTTAGACCATTTGCATGATCTTTAAGTTACTGTGTCCTCTAATTTCTATCACATGCTGTTTGCTGTGTTGCATTATTTAATTCTCTAAAAGGTTTCAGGTAGAGTGGTTTGTGTGTACGACACGCTGCAAAGCACAGCTGTGTTGTGTAGCCTCCATATGCATTTTCTTTCTATTTGCTCCCTTTACTTATTGTTTTGGGAAACAGCCTTTTTCACTCCATTATTTCCAGAATCGTGGATGCATGAAGGTGGTGCTCTGGGGAACGGCTGAGGTGTGAGAATTGCTGAATCACTCGTGGCCTGACATCCCCACTGAACGCTGCAGTGGTACAGAGCACGACTTGGTGTGCTGGTGGTGGCTGTTACAGGGTGAAGTACCTACTGGTGCATGATTCTGGTAGGGTTCCAGTAGTCAGACACTTATAAACTCCTTAAAACCAAGAAAACATAACCATGTGCTAGATCTGATGTTTGCAGTGCATGGGCATATGTGCACGAAGAGTTATGCAGTTATTCCTTCAGAGAATCATAGAATGCTATGGATTGCAAGGGACCTTAAATATTAGCTAGTCCAACACTCCTGCTATGGGTAGGGATGTTTTCCTTGTCAGATTTATTCAAAAAACCATCTATTTGGTTTTTATATAGCTTCTCATTAATCAGCAGTATATAGGCAGTATTGATGTACATTCTTAATAAATACATACTGCAGCAAAAATTCACCATGATCAATACTTTTTTTTTTTCCTCTAAATTTTAGTGATGTGCCTATAAATGTCTAGATATTCCTTGCTTGCCACAGCATGACCCAGTGGAATTAGTAGAAGACTTTCCATCGATTCGCGTGGATTTGTACAGGTCCATGTAAAGCATTTAACCTCAGACTACGGGTCAGTGATAGAAATGTAGGAATCTGAGAATACATATTCCCTGCTCTGACAGAAAGGAACAGAAGAGAGATATCCAGAACTACAGAGACATCAGCTACCCCACAAGGTAGTGACTCGCAAGCACTTCCCTCTTATCTTTTGGCTCAGGGACAGTATGTGTGCACTCTGATGTTTGAAATAGGTTGGGTAGAATTTAACTTTTGGCTCAAGGGAGCTTTTAGTTGATTAAATATGGATGTTCTTGCAGGTAGAAGCTTGGTTTCTCTCTGCAGCACATCACTTTTCTTGAATGTATGCATTTGGGAAAGAAAACTTGGCTCTTCTGTGCCTAAATCTTTTCTGTCTGGACCCGCCTACAAGAAATACCAATAAAAACTGTCAGATTGTAACAACTGTAGGATTTCTAAGTGTGCAGCAGTGTGGTTGTAGCTGCCTTCAGATCTGTGAATTCCTCTGCCTGGTCCCGAGGCTGACCTGTGCAGCACTGCTGGGAGACCTGCCTTACCTGTAATTATACGCAGAAAATCGCTCCAGTTAATGCCGAGTCTAAGCGCAGTACTAACGTCTGCCTGTCTTGGCAGAAAGACAGCTACCACAAACAGGCGATGCAACAGGCTGTCAAATATGCTGACTTCTGCAGGAACTTGCTCTTCTAGGGAAATTTTTCCAGCTCCAGTTACTAATCAGGCTGTGGGTGATCTTTCTGAGCTCTGAAGCTGTGGGATCTATCACTCATCCATCAGCGCCTGTCCCGCTCTCCCTGCGAGCATCTGCTTCTGTCTGGATGCAGCTGAGGAGGAATGAGACTTCCTGCTGAGTGGACTGGGGGGAGAGTGACAGTCTCATCCTAACAAAACAATCAGGTTTTGAGCCGGTTTGCATTTCTGTTGCTGCTTTTGCAGGAACATAAACTGGACTGTTTCTTGCTGTGACTGCAGGAAGCCTCAGGAGCGGTTTGCAGTTCTCTCTGCTTCCAGCCCTTGGTGTAGCCTCAGAGAAGCGTGTTTCAAAAAACATAACTTTCAACTGCCTGGCACTTCCCAGTCTCTTCTATCTCTTGTCTACAGTGCCATCAATCAAATTGTTCTTGTCAGCTAACTGGTTTTAAATCTCGTGTGGAAAAATTGTCAGTTCAAGATCATACGATGGTAAGGACAAACCTGACTGCTCTTGTCGCGCTAATTCATTGTTGCTTAAGACATGAAAATAAACTGATAAAATATCAATTTGAAGCTTTTAGACCTTGAAATGATTTAAAATCTCTTAAAAGAAAGACTAGGCCTGAAACTTTGTCTCCGAGGCATCATTTTTAACTTAGCAGGAAGCTCTGATGGTCTTTTCTTTAAATTGCCTATTGTCCAGATGCCCACAAAGAAAGTGCTTCTGTGGGACTGTTTGTGTTTAGTGCTGGCATTTATTTCATTTCATGTGACAGATGACTTGGCTTCTGGATCTAGTAATTACTTGCTCATATCCCGCCGGAGGAGGTTTTTGACCTGCTGGAAGGCTGTGATTTGGTCTGGGAGCACCGGCTGGCTGGGCAGACTCGCTCAGGAGCCCCATGTTCTCCAGGCCTGGTTGGCTCCTGGTGCACATCTGTGTGGGCTTTGCTGGGTGTTGCAGTCAGATGAGAGCAGTGGGAGCATGGAACCTTTAGGCTTTACTAATGACAGAACCACCCAATTATGATTTAAATGTCTGAAAACCTTTTGTATCTGTTATGATTGATAGTCCGTAATTGTGGGGTGTCTTACCAGATCTCAGGTTAAGTTTAACAGCTTTTTTTATTAGTTTTTGTTATCCTAAACTTTGATTGTGAGAGACAGTTATGAACTTCAGAGGATTGCTGGATGGAGCTGAATGAACTGTGCTTTATTCTTCAGCATAGTCATTGCTTTTCATTCACTCATAAAGAAACGCCTGATTTCTGCTTGAGGGATTCTTTTTTTTTAATTTTTTTTTTGAAAGATGGGGAAATCGAAGAATTGAATGCAGCCTTACATTGTGGCAGTTTTAAGTAGGTTTTCTTCCCTTTTTTTTTTATTTATTTTGCAATATTATCATATAGCAGCTAAACTAATGAATATATAATTTTCTTTCCTTTCTGCTTGTCATGCCCTGCTAACATGGACCTCTACAAAGGCTCAGGTTGGTGTTGCAATCTGTCTTCATCTTATTGTTCTCATTTAGTAAAAAGGGCTTTGATGTTGTTCTACATCAATCAGCTTTTTTCCCCCTTCCCCTCTTCAAAACTGGATCCAACATTATTACTACATAACAGATTCATCCAGAGAGGTGCCACATTTGTTTGTTACCCCTGAAACTGCAGCAAAATGTGCTGTTTCAGAAACAAGGGACATTGATTTATTTATACCTACTTAAATTTGCTATGCTTGTCTGGCTTTGTGACAGGGAGGCAGCAGCAGCTGCAGCACCTTCAACTCCTGAAATCTGTAAAATGCACTGAAACTCTCACTAATGAGTTTCTGCCTTGCATTAGACCCCCATATTTGACAACATAGTAATAAAGCATTTGTCAATATCTCATCTGGATTCAATATTTTCTTGATAGTGACAAAATAGAATTAAAAAATAAAATAAAAAAGCAGAGCCAGAGGAACTGGCCATTTGTGATTGTATTCTCATATCCCCCATTCCCAATTTAACAGCTCAAATTTTTGTATAGGTCTGAGACTAAATTGTCTTGCCTGAGTGTTTCAGGTAGAAATAAATGCCCAGTACCTGCAGGGCTATACTTTGTGCTGTGTCCCGCTCCTCAGAGGCTGTAGTGACAGTAAAACCAGGGACGCAAGTTTGGGGCCAGGAGCTGCATGTTCTCCCTTATTTTCTCACGTTGAATGATGCCACCTTGGTATTTTAACCTCTGTGAAAGAGCACTCTTGCTTTACCATGTTACAACTTGGTGTTTCTAATGCCTGCACCAATCTCACAGAAAATAAAGCCACTTACTGCTCATAAATATGAATTAATAAACCTTGCTGAGCAACATGTTAGTTCTGTCAGAGTGAGCCGTAATGACTGGGGTTTGAGAGAGCTCGCCTCAATTAACTTTTTAAACAAGGCATTTTCCACTCATTGCACTTAAGAATTTGAAATAAAGCAGTGTCTGACTTTGAATATTTAATTACCCATTAGAAGAATGTAAGGGATTTACTGGGAGCATTTTGTAAAGTCCAGCAAAAGGCTAGATACAGTAAAGGCCATGGTGAGGGAAAGTGGAGCATCCAGATATCTTTATAGCAAGAATACCCTGCTGATTTCCTAATATCTCCTCTTTTCCTCATTTTACAGGCAGAATTTTATGGTGCTGCTTTTTTTGATGACTTCATCCTGAAATGTCTTTATCTGAACTTTTCAGGAGCTGATTTTAATCTGAGATGTCATCCAGTTAGTGCAGGAAATCGGGCATTTCCAGATTCAGTTCCTCACTCCCTTAGGGCTCCCTTACCAACCTGTCTGTAGTAAATCACTCTTCATCCTCAGTTTTCTCATGAGTAAATTAGGATTAAAGTTGAGCAGTTTTGAGGATTGGGCTATAAATAGATAATCAAGAGAAGGAGAAACTTCAGAGGCTTGATAAGTGTTTTCGCTCTTTTCAGAGAAAGTGATTTTTCAGCAGTTTTTGAAGTAGTGGAGTAGTGGTGAAGGATCTGTTTCTGTAGGGGTTTCCATACTGCCCGCAGAGCAGACACTGGGAATTGATGCAACTTTCTGTCTGTTCTGTCATAATTACTGCCCTGACTCTGAATTCATATTTTGCACTTAAAATAAAATGGATCCCATCCCTTTGCCAGCTACAAAGTTTTAGACAGGTCTAGGTTTTCTTGGTTTAATGCCAGCGAAGGTTTTCGAGAACCTTAGCGAAGGTTGAAATTGATTTTCTTTTTTCCACACCACAGAGGAGGAAAAAATCACAAACTCCTTTGATTTGGGCGTAAATGAAAACTAAAAGTGCTGAATTTGCTCCACGAGTATTTGTGCAGGTATCTGCTAGAGGCATAAAAAATTCAGGAATTCCAATAATTTCAGAAGTCTTACTGCATAATGATCTGTTCAAACTTTTGTGCTGTAAGTAATTTTGAGCAATTTTTTTTTCATTTTGGTGGCTATTTGCAGCATCCAAATACCCAAAGACAAGTATTCGTCAGTGAAACCACTGCTTTGCAAAATCCAAATTGTTTGCAAATTAATTGTTCAACCAGTTTTAATACTGGTGAGTGGTTAGCATATTTCTGGCAATCTTGATCAATATATAAACTAGCATGAAATAAAATCAATTTTATTTTAAAGAGGACTATTTAATGTTGAAATTTTAATGAGATAATTTCTGTGATGTAGTGTTTGTTAATGTGCAAGTACTTCAGATATACAGTTAATTCAGTAAAGCTTTTAAGTGCATGCTTAGATCTGCCAAATCAAACACGCAGTTAAGTAATTAACAAGGCAAGTACTCCATTTTTAATTCAGTTTTAAAGAATTAAATGATAGAAACTCATTGTTAGAAATTATCTGGTTTGGATTAAACAGAATGTGAAAGCAGTGTTAGTACATTATAAAAGTTATTGAATTAATATATAGGCATCTTACAACCAAAAAAGAGATTTGTGTGAAATAGATGGAGTCAATGTAGAAGTCAAATTTGCAGGTTATTACAATGAATGGACATTTTTGGGATGTATTTCCCACCATGCTCTGGATCCATTTGTGTCAGGCTGGTTACAAGGGAGTGCTGGCTGTGGCCCAGATGTCACCAAGTGGTGGCCATAAGCTCTGAGAGGAGGAGAGATTCCCTTTTGCACTGTGACATCCCACTGCTGCCTCCCCTCCTCTTGCAGCCTGGATATGCAGGGAACATAAAAGTGGGTATGCAAACAGTGTTAAAAGTGAGCAAATTACTGGCCAGTCTTAGTAGGAGGGGTTTTAAAATCTGCACTTGATTTTCCTTACCATTAAGTCCATTTGCAGACCAGAGCAAGTCAGCTCTCCCACCTAAAAAAAGATCTTTTCTAGCTTTGGTGTTACTCAAGGTGGTCTCCACAGTTTAAAAATGGGTTGTTATTTCTTCAGCTCTGGCTGTTTCAGTGTATTAGGTCTAATGTAACCTTGGTATAAGGGCAGCGATGTGAAATGAACTTACGTTAGCGATGAGTTTAGCCCATTTGTATTAGAAATGAATAGCACAGAGGTAGTCCTCAGGGTCTCAGGCAACTGCTACAGTGATCAGTTTGGTTGTTCTAATATAATAAGCAGATATTGACTTAGTTGGAGTGAACACCAAGATTTACTGTCATGAAAGCTAAAATATCGACTGAGGGAAAACCAGAGTCAATATTTATCTTGAGGGACAATAAATCTTGATGTTCACTGAAATATGAAGTCACTGTGATTTTCAGAAGTGTTGGACCTCGTTCTAGCTCATCAGAAAAACTACCTGAAGTGTAGGTATGAATTTCTTTCAATGAATTGCATCAGTTGAGTAAGTGCACTTGTTTCTATACATCCTTTGCAAGGTCTCTGTTATTCCTGACCTACGTTTAGATAATTTAGAGAACATTGTAAACCACACCAAAACTCCTTGGTTGTTAAGTATTTGGACTTTTCTTTAAAAGGCAAGTATCAGGTATTAAAAGAGAAAATAAATAGATTAATGTTTGTATATCTTGCTGAAGTAACTGTTGACATCAATATTCTTTAGGAAGAGCTCAGGCTTTGCATTGGACTGAATGGTAAATGGCATCTTTTGTTAGGGCAAGCTTTAGCAGTCTGTCTCCTATGTCCTTCTTTCCTTTAATTTACTAAGAAGTGTGCCCATCAACTTGATTTTAGGTTTCAGATGTTAAAGTGCTATTCTAGGGCAGTTGTGTCTACAAAGAGCGATACAGTGGTCCTGTGAAAGTCAGTGGCAAAACTCCCCTTGACTTCAGTCAGGCATTGTTTCACCCCTTGATTCATTGAGCCCAAAACCCAGCATGTAAATGTGAATAAAAATTGGGGAAAGCAGTTAATTTCCTGAACTGCTAAAAGACTGTGTTTATTTCTTGAGGCAGTAAGGGATGGAGCCAGGCTGGCCCCCTGGGTGCTGAGCTCTGCAGCTCCTCACGGGTCAGGCATTTGCAGCTTCCATCATCTTTCTCCCCCGTGAGCCATGCAGAACAACGGGCCTCTGTGCCTATCACATGGAATTTATTTCATTTCTGCCCTTCAGGAGATGGATTATGGTACTACAGCTCCATACATGTGTTGAGGGGCTCAGTCTGAAGGGGTTTGTAAATGCGCTGTCATAGTGTGTTTGCATAAGTTTGGGGAAGGGTGAGCATTAAGCAGCTTATTTTTAGTGGAACTGTTGTCTTTGTGAAGTGGCATAGCTGGTCAAGAAAATTCTGTATCTGCAGCAGAGATACTGAATGGCAAACATGATATGGGCTGGGAGACTTAGACTGTATGTAATTTGAAGCTTGGATGCACTCTGTGTTACAGCCAGGGATCCATGGGAGCACATCCCAACCTTGTTCCATGCTCAGGCACTTTGGGTCCCTGGGTTGGTGAGGAGTGAGGATACCACATCCCATCCCAGGCTCAGGACAGGGGTGTTCCCGTGGACCTAGGAGGTGAGAGGTGAACTTAGGTTGCCCTGATAGGTAGGACCCAAAGAACAGAAAGGCTTAGGCAAAATCCTTTCAAAATGCAAAATCAAGAGCATCGTGTGACCTCCTTAAGTATCACAGTTTCTAGCAAAACTTAGGAATGAAAGGTTTGTTTTGATTTTTTTCCCCAATACAAAAAAAAAGAGGATTTGGAGGTGATTGAAAACAAATTATGGCAAACCAGGAGAGAGAAACAGGAGGAAAACGTTGTCCTGTGGAGGAAAGGACCACATGCCACATCACTGTGGTTTTTAAATGCAAAGATGGAGACACAAATTATATTCACAGCTTCCTGAATGCATTTCCATAGAGTTCCACCTGTGGAAATCTTGCATCTCTTTGAGACTCCCATTTAAAAGCTTAACGGTGTCCATTGGTGTCTGCTGTAACTTGTTCTGAAGAAATCTGTGCCTCCCAGTGATGTGAGGTGGTTATTTACGTCTCCCCAGTGTCCCAGAGGTACTACCAGAGATGGCATTGCTCAGTGCTGACGCAGGGCAGAGGGGAGAGGTTGTTCAGAGGCGAGAGGTGCTGTGTGTCAGGACAAGAACTTAGGAAAGCAGGTTGTTTGTAACAGTTACATTTCAGAGTTTTGGTGGTGAGTGTAACCTGGGAATCCTGACCAAAGTGGAAGTACTGAACAGGTCAGCAGCAGAGGTGCTGCAGGGATATGTGGGCCAGTGTTGTGTGACCTTTCTCCTCCAGTGCAGAATGGGATGTCTGTCAGTCTGTCTGTCAGAGGAGGAGGAGAGCTGATGGGACTTCACATGTAATCATAGCAGTTTGACACAATCAGACAGCAGACGAGCAATGCTGTATTAATGGCTTTGTTGTTGTGATCCTGCCTGCTCTTGAAAGAGCTCATTTGAAGTTTCACTTCGTATTATGTGTATTTGTGTCACTGAATATGGGATTTCTGTTTTGACCTCACATGTTTCCTCAGATAGATTTTAGTTAATGTGGCATCCCCTGCCTGCCCAACATCTGGTTTTCCTACATGGGTACATGCTGCAGGAGCTTTTGACCACCAAAACACATTTGTGGTAAATGCCTGATGTTAAGCCTCTACTGCTGTCCACAGGTGGGCTTTGCTGGTTCAGAGAGGTCTGAGGTTTAACAGATGTTAAGGCAGAGCAATCAGTGGAGATGGTATTCCCAAGCTCTTGACCCTGTCCTGGCTGCAGGCAGCAGGACAAGCACTGAAAGGCTGGCAGTGCTGTGAACCTGCAGGATTCACAACAGCATCCTCTAACTCTGAGGGAAGGTTATTAATTAGAACCAGGAAAAGAATCTTAAATCCCCAAAGCCACTGTGCTGGCCTGCCCCTGCTGCCCTACTGTGCTTGTGGAGGGAAGCAGCACCACACCATCAGCTCCTGGCTGCTACCAACTCTGGCTTTCTCTCCAGAAGTCTAACGAGCAGGAACAGGCCAACCAGCTCCTAATAAACTTACTAAGTTTTACCATCCTTGACACTACCCAGTGAGACACCTCCTCCCTGGGCTGCAGGATTCCTGCCCCCAGCAGCCAGCTTTGTCCAAGTTTGGCTCTTTTCTCTCTCTGATTTTGCCTCCCCTCTGTTTCTAGGGAATCACTGATCATGCCTCAAGCACACATTTCGCTCTCACTAGTCACCTCCTGCGGACAGCAGTATGTTTTGTCAGGCAACATAGGCAGGCTGTAGTTTTTCCTTCCCCCTGTGGAGCAGGGAAAGTAATAAATACTCCCTGTCTCTACATCCATCTCCGGGATGGATGTCTGTGGGGAATGCAAAGGCTTCGCAGTGCCTGGAGAGGGATTGCTGTTGTCCCTGGCGTGTGCAGGGATGTGGCTGCAGGAGCCGGTGACTCTCTGGAGGTGACAGGCTGGTGGGGCAGGATAGTGGCTTCACAGTGGGAGAGTGCTTCCTCTGTGTGCTCCTGTGTACAACAGTTAGTGTTAACGAGCCTGGCTGCGCAGCTAATTAGCAGCACTTGTGGTGCTGCTTACCATATCAAGTATCTGAGGAGCACTGAGATCTTTCAGAGACCTTTGTGCAGGTCCAGCAGGTGCTCGAAGCACCACACACCCCCTGAGCTCCCTCAAAAGGCTGTGGGTTGACCCCACTCGCTCTGACGGGAAAATTGTTGTAGCAGATGCCATCATTGAGCATAATTTATCCCTGGTGTAGTAGTGCATGTTTCTATGTGTTATTTGTGCACAGGCCGTGAAAAAAGGATTTCACAGAACCATAGAGTGATTTGGAAATGGACCTTAAAGATCATATCGTTCCAGTCCCCCCAGCATGGGCAGGGACACCTTCCCACTAGTTCAGATTGCTTCAAGCCTCATCCAAGTTTGTAATTTGTTCTTAATAATATGTAGGGAAAGTTGTACTAATTGTACTGCTGCCTTTGCCCCATTTGTTCCCCTCCCCTTCCTCTGCATGGAACATGATACTCTTATTAGTTCGTGTTGTCCTTGCCCTCACCAGTCCCAATTTTGGTTTCCCTTTTTCCTGTCTCTTCTTCTTTGTGTATTTTGCACTTTTCAGCATCTCTAATTCTTCCTTCTCTGCTAAACCTGTGCACAACATGTAAGCAGACCCACTGCTAAGGTAGTTTCTGACATTTTCTGTTCCTGAGGGGTTTTCCTTTGCAAGTTATCTTCCTTTTATTTGATAGGAAGGTGATTTTCTGATGGGATACCAGTTTTGTTTCCAGACTGATATCTCAATCTCCTTGTCTTCCCACCTCTAAAGTGTTGCAAAGAAGGTTTCTTTATTCTTGTGACCACAACATGCAAAGTCATAATCCGCTATTTTAAAATGAAGCTGTAAATTATTAAACTTGTGGCTGATTTTCTTTTGAGGGGGTAACTGGGAGGAAGGCTATTGATTTATAGTTATTTTAAAGGTGAGAATGAAATGGCTCCACAGCAGCAAGGCTGAGGAGATCTTGGTGTGTGGAAGAAGAAATTTTAGGTGCACTGTATTTTTCCAGGGCAGCACATATGCTTCGTACAAAGCAACAGGGAATACTGTATCTTCAAATCAGCTTCTGCAGGCAAGCCAGATTCAAAATAAATAACTTTTATTCATCACTGTAATAGAACTGTTGATGCGTTCATTTATTTAAACCTAAACATCTGCTGAAGTGTTATATCTCAGTGTGCTGCTTTTAACAACCTGAATATCTGGCACCTTTTATCAAGCTTTTGGCTGTATTTTTCTCTCTACATACATACCATAGTTCAGGTGAATACACTATTGTGTTTGATTGGGAGATATGTTAGAGATAAGTCACCTGTATGGAAAAAATAAGCATTTACAGTTTTTATGTATAAAAAGGAAATTTGTGGGACGCATGAAATTTCATTCTTTTATGGTAAATGACTTACAAGGATATGTTAGAAGCAAAGGTAAATGAGTGCTGATTTTAAGTTTCTACCTTCTGAAACTTGAAAGGATGTGGTACATACAGTCCTGGTGAATGACATGTGATAGATTATACTGAGAGCAGGCAGAGCAAATGAAATTGTAATGGAGTTCCTCTTTTGGCTGCAGGAAATAGCTGTTATTTATCCTGTTTCCTAAGATGCTGCATGCATACTACTCTTTATTATATACTTAAAAATCCCTTGGCAAGTCAAAAATGAATAAATGAACTTAAAGCCATTACAACACCCTTAGCATAGGAGTGTAATCCAGGATATTTTTCAGTGTGCCTTTTGCTGGGCTTGGCTGAGGTGTTTCTGCAGAGGTACTAACCTGGATGGCTCAGCTGAACAGTTTGGTTCTTTTTCCTGGCAGGTGCACGAGGCAGTCCCATGCTACAGCGAGTGCAATCAGTATTCTTGGGCAGTAGAACCGTGGTCTCCGTGCAAAATCAACAGCGAACAAAATTCCCTCCACTGCGGAGAAGGAATACAAACGAGGAAAGTCAGGTGCGTGAAGGCAAAAGCTCAGGTACTCCAGATCAAAAAGAGCTGATATGTACTCGAATAAAGCTGGAATATCTGACCATCTGACAGTGAGTACGTTCCTGAGTCCAGTGTATTTTGATGAAAAGAAACATGTGTTTATGTGCAATGGTTTACAGGAAAAGCATCTCAGAGATGCAGCCTTGGTTTTTCAGGAAGACAGCATGATATTTAAATTAGAATTCTTCAACCTAAATGCCATGTATACATAAAGCTCCCTGAGGTGCCTCCATATTCTGATTTGCTAACATTTTCCCCAAGTAATGGCACTGCACGCACCAGAGTAGCATTCATTATTACTGAATATTCATTCCCCAGGCACGGGGAAATGCTTAGTTATTTCCAAATGTTCAGATGTTCCTAGCAGGAGCACAAAGGTTTGTTCTTGCTGGGTGTCATTTTCTGTTTGCTCCTCTGTCAGCCGATCAAAGCTAAAATCCCTCTGTATGAAGTTTGAAATGTTTATTTAAAATGTTTGTTGGTACTGAAGTCTGTGAGTAACAAAAGCGTGTTGTGCATGTAGCTGTTTTTGATTTGCATTAACATAATTAATTCTGCTTTTTGACCAGACGTACTGCACGTAGCTATTGTCATGTCTGGTGTCCCCTATGGGGTCGAGCAGACTCGTTGATATCCATCACATCTGTGGTACTCTAATGAAAATGTCTTTTTCCTGTGTAGGTGTGTGAGTATTGCTGAGGACCATGGAGGGGAGACTGTGCCCAACGCTCTGTGTAATCAGGCTGAAATCCCAGACACAGTGCAGAAGTGTAGCTTGTACTGTCCCAGTGAGTGTGCAGTGTCTGACTGGGGACAGTGGAGCAGGTGTCCACAGGTAGGCCCTCCTGCTTGTGTCACTGGCAATGTTCCTCTTTGCTTGTCCTTCAACCATTTCATGGCACAGTTATTTTCTAGGAAAGTAAATTATTTTCTGAGGGATGTCAGGCTTAATGGATCCTGCCATGTGGTTGAATCTGGAGATATTTATATCTCTACAGAGACTGAGCTATAGAAAGTTGGTTAGTGAAACACATAGTTATTACTGTGACAGTTGATTCGACACATCCTTCCCCTTGGTCTACGGGAGAGGGCCCACACAAGCTGAGTGGGTGAAGGGAGCAGTATTCAAGCTGCAATAAGGGCTGTCTGTCTGAGGAAATATTTGCAGGGGACACCTCTGTCAATGATGCACAACTGCCATAACAATTTACTGGTAATCTGTGGTGGTGACACTTCTCTGGACAGGTCTTAGTCCTGAGGGAATAATAGCTCTCCCCTCCCAGCAGACACTATTTCTGTCCAGCGTCTCCTCCTCCTCAAAACCTTGAGGGAAGATTTGAGACAACAGCAGCAGAAGGGCATGGCAGCAAGATGCCTGAACAATTTGTCATGTCATGAAACTTGGTGAATTATGCAGGGATTCAAGCCACTGCCAAGTGCTCTGTGTTTTCCTAAGTGTGCAAGATGGAAAGAAGCTGCAAATTTTGTATTGTGAAACCTCTCTGGCCTCAAAGCATGTGATTTCAAACCTATTGTTTCTCCCTGATGGGTGTTGAAATAGGTGCCGGGTTTAATCTCACAGGGTTTTTTTAACAGACTTACTCAATGTATTTAAGTGACAAACATATATTCATTGCCCCTGTGTTAACAGGGCCATTATTGAAAGTCTGAGTGGTTATTGGACAGGTATTTATACTACTGCTGACACAGGTAATTTCCTTCCATAATATTTTGTGTAGCGTATCAATATACTCGGCAAGAACATGTCAAATAAAATCTTGTGTTTCATTTCCTGCGTTCACCTCCTCCTGAGCAGCATAGCTTTGATGAAGTATAACGCTCTTGCAACCCATACAAATGCTTGGATACCTTTCAAAGTCCCACTGTGGTTGAGCTGTTTCTTTGCCATTGACTTTTTCAGACATAGATTTTCCTCATTTTCGCACGCAGTGAACTAATACAGAGATCCTTGAGGCCATTGGGTGTATTTCAGGTGCCTTGGTGACAGATCAAGCAGAAGAACTGCTTGAAGCTTTAAGCACCCTGGTATCCTTAAGACACCAAGAATTTTTGCCTGGAGGCTCCTTTTTGCCAGTGGTGAAGCCTCCGTAGCCCACAGAAGCAGGAAAGGGAAGCCCAGAGCTCATGGGCTGCACTCCATCAGGCAACGCAGCTCTTGGCAGGCACAGGGCCTCATGCCACAGTCCCTGTGTCTCCTTGTGCATCCTTTTGCCACGGTGGATGTTAATTCATAAATGTGAGGGCATCTGCATGCCAATGCAATTAACTGAACAATATGTTTTCACAAGCTGTTCTGCAATGCTTTGTTATGAAACTGAGATGACTGTGTGCCGACGGAGCATGTGTTTCAATAGTGCTGTCCAGATACGAGGCAATAAACAGCTTGAAGTTTTATGGGCAGATAAAACCCTCCCTTTGATGAGTTTACAGCAGTGCTGTCTCCCTTTTACAGCTACTCCGGCTGTTTGTGTTTGGTTTTAAGAGAGAACCACACAACACGGTCCCTCCCAGGCTGCACATGCTCAGCATCTCCAAGGCAAGCGCTGGGCTTTGCTGTCAGTGCAGAGTGCCTGTGCTGTGCCAGTGGTGTGCCTTTGGTATGTGTGGGGCCAGAGGTGTGATGGGGCAGGGATTGAGGGAATGGTGATGGCCAGGAGGGAGGGACTGACAGCATTAGGGTGATTAATGGAACCCTCATCTCCTGAGTCACCACTAGGAAAGGTGGTCATTGAGAATGGCCATGAGCCAGTGGATGTGGGCAATGGAGTTACAGAGCCAGTGGAACCTGTGGAGGATCCCATTCCATCTGTAAGGCAAGAGCTACCTGTGGTCAGCTGAGTAGCTCCACTGGTTGCAAGTGAGAGCTTGGATCTGGACTATGCATGGAGAACTACAAATAGACACCCAAATACATACAGATACCCAAATATAGGAGTCTGTACCTGCAGCTGCATCTCATGTTAAGTCTTTTGGTCAGACCTATTGGGCCTTCAGTCTTCCTTCACATGTCTTCCCACAGAGCTCAAAATACATGCCAGTAAGGTTGTATGCACAGAACCTCTTGCTCATTAGGGTTGTCTATTTAATTGCATGTTATACCATAGCTGGTATAATCATGCATGGTTTCTGACTCATGCCAAACTGTGAGGAAATGCCTGTCTTCTGAGGATGTATAAAATGCTTTTTGAATATTCACCAAAAACATGTTTTCTAAGTATGACTCCTTTCTCTTCCCCGACTAGTCCGAAAAATTTGAAAGATCGCATCATATTGCAATGAAAAAGCAAAACTGTAAATCCTGGCTGCTCTTTCTCAAGTGCATTTGCATTTCATACCAAAATAGTTGGCACTCTTCTAGTCATACCACTCTCATGAGGCAGCTGCCAAAGACCATTCCAGGATATCTTCCTCTAGCTCTGGTTTTGTTTGGCTTGCTGGAGATAAAGAGGATTTATGAAACTTGACAAATTCTAGTTTGTAAGAAATGAACAATCACAATTTCAGCCTCATGTTTGCCTGAGGAGTTCTTTGATTTGAGATATTTACCAAAGATCTTGCTCAGGTGAGAATTCTTTTCCAGCCGCTTTGGTGTTCTGCTCATGTTTTATAGTGTTGATAATAAATTCATCCTGATAGCAGAATAACTAACTCTTATCAGCTGAATATAAAAAAGCCTTTTAGATTATCCGTTGTACCTTTTGTCAATATGTCATTGTACTCTGGATACTTCTAGGGTATTACTCGGTTTTTATCTTGTAGCAATATTCTTCCCATGTGAATTTTCCACTTTCAGGATGGCAAATGATCTTGAATCATGTTGAAATCAATGAGTCATAAAGGTGGTGACTGCTTTGTCAATGGAAAGTATTTTCTTCAATACTTTTTTGCCTAAAACATTGTATTTGCTCTACCTTTTTTTGGTGCATTTCCCCTTTACTTTTAAATATTTGTGTTATTTTATAATTTCAGATGCTCCCACAATTCTTTTATGTGTATTTTTCAACTGAATTCCAATTTTCACATCTTGATTATGGTGCTATTTAACACTGCTACATAAAGGTAAATGTTAATATTTTATCTAATGGCTGTGACCCAGAAATGCAGCTGAAATACAATACCTCAAGGTTTGAGGTGTTTGTCTCTGTACTGGACTCAAACTTTGAGGTTTTGTCTCTGTACTGGATTCAAGAAACTCATAGTTACTGATTTAAAGCTTCCCTATTATTTTCACTATCTCTATTGCGAGAAGTAAATTCAAAACGGTTTTCCCTCTTGTTGAAGACTGTTTTTTGACTCATAAAGTTTTCTTTCTTGTCACTAGGTAACGTCCATGTAACTTAAATATCAAGCCTTTAAAGCCATTTAAAATAACAATTTGAAGATAGGTGGTTAAAAAAAAAATCATAGGCAAATTAGGTTGACTTGCATTTTGCTTCAGAGATTTCTTATTTGTTCCAGGGACAATAGCGTGTTCAGTCAGACACCATCACTTGATTGCTCAAAGACCCAGCTAAACAATCTGGAAACTGAAATCCTGTCATCTCTGTTACATATTCAGTGATGGAATAACACACACTTCCTGCGGCGTCTCGACTTTGTATTCATCTGACTTGGAAATGTAATTAATTGACTTCAATTGAATTCATCAAAGCATTCTTAAAAAGAGTTAATATGCGAGTGGTGCTACAAGTCCCTGAAATAATTACCTCAAATCTATTTTGTTAGCTCTCTGTTGGGTGGATGGCTGTCGCAGCCCCCATTGGATCGGAGTGGCCTCCTTGCTTGCCTCAGCTGTTGGCATTTCTAGCAGCTAATTCCGAGAGCTCTGAAATTAGTTAATTATAGGAGGTTGCATGTCTTGTGAGTGAGAACAGCTGTCTCCGTTTCAGCGAGCATTTTCCTCTTGGATCAATAGCGATGTACCATGCTCAGGACTTGCCACAATTGAGTTATTATTCCCTCGAATCCGCGGGGGGGAGTGTGATATTGCCACAACTGATCGGATTAGAAGTGTCACCAAGCAATGCAGCCAGCTTTCAGGCTTGCAGTGGCTTTCATCGCGGATGCAAGTCGGAGTGGCTACAGTTTGGAAGGGAAATTGTGGGCTCGTGTAGACATTGGGGCTCTGCACGTGCGTTACCGAAGTCTTCATCACAACTGGTACCTGTGCACAGAATCACAGAATGAGCAAGGTTGGAAGGGACCACTGGAGGTCATCTAGTTCAACTCTCTGCTCCAGCAGGGTTCCCTTGAGCACATTACTCAGTACTGTGTCCAGACGGCTTTTGAGTATCTCCAGAGGAGACTCACCAACCTCTCTGGGTTTGGCATGTAAGTTTGGCAGAGCACTTGCAGTGTGGAGGCTGGACTGAAGAGTGAGGCTTGCACAGAGGTGTGTTTCTAGCCCAGGAGATAATTTATTCAGGTCAAGCATGAGAACTATGCTGGTCCAATGCTTTTTGGAAGAACACGTACTGCTCCTTAGCATAGCTGTCGCTTGGATTTTTTTGTATAGCTTTCCAAAAAGTTGGTAACTGCTGTATTTTTTATATTTGTTGTTTTATTTTTATTCATCTTCATTAACAATCATTCTTTAAAAAGCAGTGGTTCTGTGTGGAGGCAGGTAAAGTTTCAGAACCTAGGTCTGTCTGAAAAAGAAAATTTATGTAAATGTATTCTCATTTCAAAGGATTGCTTGTGTTATTGTGAATGGCTTGTTAAATTGTTACAAAACATCCACACTGGCATGAACAATATAATGGTTCATTGCTCTGTTAAAAATAGTCAAATACTGTTGATGCCTTGCACATGCCTTATTTCGAGATTGTATGTTTTCTTATGAATAGCCTGTTAAAAATAATGCAGCTAGCTATTTATAGCTCAGGATGCATTATACAAGCTGCTTGATAAATTAAACAGCTTAAAGGGCCCTCTAATGGGTTACAGCCTTTGTGCTGTACAATTATGATGTTTATGAAAGCCTAGATCAATGGACAGCTTTTAAAATCCATCACAAAGAAGGTCTAATTGTGTATACTAATGTGTGATGTGTTAACAGCTCTTGCACTGGAACTTAGCATTCATAACCTTGCAGGTTTATTTTATTTTATACCCTTCTCTTCCAGAACAAACTTTCAGTGCTTTATCTGTTCCGTTATTGCCTGGAGCGAAGGCTGGGTACATCCTTTGTGTATGGTTTTGTCGCTCACTTTTTATGTTGGCTTAAAATAGTGACAGGTGCTCATGGTAAAAAACTGGGGTTGGCTAGAAGAAATATTAAAAAATGCGGTAGTCAATAGTGCCAGGAATTCCTCCACAGAATCAAGATGATGGCTGTTATAATTTCTAAATGGTCCTTTGAGAAAAACTCTGCTTTATTCCTGCCTTAACATTTTATGTGCCTCTCATTGCTTCAAAATATTTGTTTCTGTAGTGGTTTATATAATCTGGCCTATAGGTTCCTGGCTCTAGCTCAACATTTTCATACTTCATGGAAAAGAATAATGGAAATGGTGAGATTTAATTCTATAAAGTAGGCTGGGACAGTGTAGTCGTACCCATAAAGAAACTTACTGTGTCTGTGTATGACATCCTACTGCTATAGTCTATTAATGTACCACTTGAGATAGGTCCCCATTATTATTGCCATCTAGAAATTAATTGCATTCCTATCACCAATTCTAGAGTATGCATATGCCAGAATCACACAACCCGTTGTCATTAAGAAGGAATCTGGACAAACAACATAGTCTGTAAAACTTAACAGGCAAACTGATCTGGCACTTAACCCTGAGGGAGCATGGAGTTCTCCAGGCCTCTGGCCTTCTACCTCTGTGCGTCACAACTACCTTTATTTCATAGTACTTGTTTCCTCTCCTATATTTATGGCCAGTTAGTACTCATATTCATTGTCTTTCTTTGATCCATCAATCTTTATTTCTAGTCTAAGTGGTGTTATTTCCTGCCCGTTTTCCTCTTTCCTTGTGCTTCCACTGTAGAAGTATTGGCTAATGCTGAGCACAAACCAGTTGTGATAGCCTTACGGGAGGCAATGGCTGACTTAATGTAAAATATAATTAAAAAAGCTTCATCTGTCATCAGTGAAAGCAGTAGTTGCTAATAGAGCAGTAGGAAGTAAAATAATATCTTTGGAAGTATAGCATCCACTCAGTGGGAAGAGAGGAGTTGTAAATGAAGATACTCAGTAAAGCATTGTTGAATCACAGTGGGTTTTATTTATTAAAAAAAAAAAAAAACAACAAAATTGTAGGTTCATATATGCATTCAATTAGAATCTTGGATTCCTAGGGCAGATCAAGTCTTGATCCGTGTATCTGAATGGCACCTTCATTATTTTGTATGGAAGATTATTTGAATAGTCAGATTTGTTCTGCCATTTTCTTCATTTGTGAGAATATTCAGAATCAACACCTTCTGTTTTTTTGCCCAAATCTTAATTAATTCTGTGATAATTTCTTACTTTAAGTACTCAAGGAATATTTCTTTCATTTACTGCCTTTTCTATAAATTACTGCCTACCATTCCCATCCTACCTCCTAAACATGTAAATTGCCATTGATGGTGTTTGGTTTTACTCTCAGAACCTGGTAAGATCCAAATTCAGGACTAGACATGCACCCTTGGTAGTGATGGCAGTGGTGACAATGGTGACATAATATCTTCCTCCTACTGTGCGGATTACACACATCCCTTCATTATTGCTTGTTAATACCCTCAGCATCTCCCCACTGGAATCAATCCCTCTTCTTTAACTTTTACTGTTCACATCCCCTAATGACTCTGAGTCTGCCAAGCCATTTCTCAACCTTTGCCGTGTTGTAAACACCTAATTTTTTTCCAGCCTGGGTTTCTGGAGGGGTCCTGCAGGAGTTGTGCACCCAAGCCCATTGAGATTCCAGGGCAGCTGGATATTCAGCTTCCTCCCTTGCTCCTTTGAAAATCCCAGCTTTCATCTTTTTTTTTTTGCAAGTCATTCCTTCCTGCTGCTTACTCAGTTCCATGTGTATTTGGCTCAATTTTTTACATAGTTAACTTGAAAGAGTAAGGCCAGAAAATCAATTATAAAACTAATTTGACTTCTCAATTGACGTTAAGAGAAATTCGACAAATAATATTACAGGATATTAGTTACAGTTTGCCGACTTTGAATTTTTGCATGTTTCCCGTGTACTCAGCTTGATTACATGAACGCTTTTCCTACAGAGATTCCTTATTATTCCAAACTGGTAAAAGTGAGGAGCTTATCACATCAGCTCTGGCTTCTGAACACTGTGGCTCATCAGTGCAGTGAGAATTCAGGCTTCAGAGCAGCAGTAAACCAGTTGTTTGTTTGGATCCTGGCAAACACCAGATAGATTTTGACCTGCAGACTGATCTGCTGCCCACCAGGAGGATATCTGAGAGGGAAAACAGTCCTGCCAACCAGAAAATCTGGGGGGCTCTATGACAGCACTGGGCTGCATCAATGCCCTGTAATAGAGCACAACAGGGGGCATGCTACACAGGGGAAAAATACTATGTTATTAAAAGAGTTTTCTTATCTACAAATGATGCATATTTTCTGTCTGCAGGTTCTCATTTTGAAGGGAGCAAAAGCAGGTATTTCTGAGTTGGCACAGGCAACTTCTATCACAGCATCCATTGATTTTTCTTTTTCCCTTTGGTAGCATAATTCAGAGAAACATTAATTAGGAGTAGCCACTGAGATACCCGCTTTGATTTTTTTCTTACTCATTTTGGTTTATTGGCAAATCATTTAAGTTATTAGTGTTAGTTGTGAGGATGAACAATCAGATTAGTTGAGAAAAAGGCCGTAAACTATTGGTAAACACTTAGCATATGTTTAATTTCCAGATAATTAGAAACAATTGAGTATTTTAGCTGACCATGGGTATTCAAATGAGATTACCAATTTAAAATGATTTGACAAGATGTGTGTCAGCAACAAGAATATAATAGAATTTCTTTCACATGATATAAGCATAAGGAAAATAGGCCCTGGCAATGTATTTTAAGACTGAACCAAACTTTTTTCCTATTTTTCCTGATATTTCTTCTGTTCAGTTATGCTATGATCTGTGCAACTAATCCAGGTTTACAGCAATCTGAGAGTTAATTTCTGCTGCAAGGCCATTACATTTCCCTTTAATATTCACAATACAGGAATTATCCACACTTTCACCAGTGCAGGGTTCAGTGTTTGCAGGCAGTTTGTTGCTTGATAATAAGCCCATGGTTTTAAGCTGTTAGTTATTTTTTTGTAATTAAAGTACTCTATAGAAAAATCATGTTTTAAATCCCCAAGCATTTATGACAATGTATTTCTAAATGCATTGTTTGGGGTTTTTTCCCTGCTGTTCCTGAACAAGCCAAATGAGAAACTGTTAGGAATTAAACAGGTCATCTTGTCCAATAAATGGCTGTGAATACCTTTAATAGGGATTTATTTCCATTAGATTTCCTGGGACCATGTCCATGCACCCATTCATGCTGTACTATAAACAGCACCATGCCATACTAAGAGAGTGAGGTTTGAGGGCTGCTAAAACCCAACAGTTTTCATGTGTGTGATGCACAAACATAAATGGAAACCTGCCTCATTAGGTTCATATTCCCGTGAAAATATAAACAAGCAAATCCTGGTTTGTAGGGAGTCAGACATCAGTATTGGTATCACATACTTTGAAAAGTCTTGTTGTCAGAATCATAACTGATATGCAGTTACAAATCTCCTTCCTGGAAATGACAGCTTTGCTGTAACATCAGTTATTACTTAAAAATGCGTTAATTGTGCCAGAAATCCTATCCCAATGTTCAGTACTATATCATTTTACTAGAAGTCTTGGAAAGAGGTGCAAAGTAGGGCGCAGCAAAATGGCACAGTCTTTATCCTATTGTTCCCAACGATCCTAAAAACATGGAAACAAAGGATACAAAACCCATGGAAATAAGTAGTATAAGAGTGCTTAAAATAGCCAAATCGGGGTTGATAAAATATGACTTTTAGTAATATTGGGTTCCTGACATTAAACTGCATTTCTTTCCCTTCATATGCTTTTAAGTGTTGTTGGAACAGGAGTGGGATTGTGTCATACCTCGATGTGGCTGTGGAGCTGCGTGTAACAACCCTGGGCTGTTGGTGTCTGTGTGATTTACTGGGGTCTCTGTACTGTCCATCCCTTTTGCATACAGGTGTGTGATCCCAACATTATGCAAACCCGAACTCGACAAGTGCTGAGGTCTTCTGTCAGTTCAAAGCCCTGCCCTGAAGATTCACAAATGAAGCCATGTATTCTTAATCAAAATTGCTTCCAATATCAGTACAACCTTACAGGTAGGTGCAACTTTCAAATATACCCTTACTTTGTGTTTTTAGTTATATTTACTTGTGGCACTGGTTAAAGCCTTGACTTTAAAAGAGCTACATGTAGACATCATTGGTTTCAATAACATTAATTACTTACCTACATTTTTACAGATAACTGGACAAATGCCCAATTTTTGTATTTAAGTTGTCATTGCAGATGCCCTGGAAGTAAAGCATATTAAATAAGATTTTCAGTGGGTTATCAACAGAATTGATTAAACCAATAATACCAACAGAAGTCTCTGCTTTGAAGGCAATATGGGTTATATGGGTGAGCACAGGATATTCAGAGCAAAATGCATTATTTAGGACCTTAGAAGCAATTGGATCTGCTGCAAAGAAACTAACAAAACAAAACAAAACAAAACAGGAAAAATTCCTTTTGTTTTGACCAGCTCAAATAAATGAGAAAGGCATAGAGAGGAGAGATTAAGAGAAGTTTGGGGGCTGGTGGGAAGGGAGAACAAAGCAAGATAAAACATCTGAATATAAACTCAGCCTGTTTGTAATAAAAGCCCTAGAAACACAGGCAGCAGGACGATGCCTTTTTTATCATCACATTTCAGAAATGCAGAACATTTATGTGTTCATGTTTATCAGAGGTAGAAGACACAAAGTAATAGGTTTTCTTCTCATCCTTCTTATTTATTGGTGGTGTATGGAAATTTTAGTGGCTTGTGCTGGGCTTTTTGTTTATTTTAAATGATGTTTTAAAGCTTATTTCAGTTTAGTTGTATTCTGACCAGCATAAATGCAGACACGTAAGAAGATATTAATTTTCTTCCGCTAGAAAGACTGTTTTTATTTCATGAGTATTAGAGTTTAGTTTTAAGTAATGGATTGCTTTGCTTTGAGACAAAAACAGGTTAAACCAGAGTTCCCCTTCAGAAATTTCCCCAGCTGCTTTATCAAAGTTAAATTTTGCTTCAGACAATACAGTCTTGTAAGTGTGCCAACTGGATTGAACTGATACCCTTTATCAGCGTTCAACATGTGTGCTCGGATGTACCGGTTTCGTAAGGGGATACGATATCGGAGTGCAAAGTGAGTGGTATCTCCTCTGAGACTTGCCTGGTTTTAAGAACAACATCTTTTTGTGAGGACTGTTCTTTGGTTTGGGATGCCCTGACTTGGGGAAGTGCTGCCTTAGGTAAAGCCACTTGTTCAAGACTTCAAAACCAGGCTGGACGGGGCTTTGAGAAACGTGGTCTAGTGGAAGGTGTCTCTGCCCACAGCAGGGGGGGTGGAACGAGATGACCTTTAAGGTCCCTTCCAACCCAAACCATTCTGTGATTTGTGATTCTGTGTTGAGTGAAAAGGTGACCTGCAGCAGTGCACCCTTTGCTTTGTGTCTGCAGGCTGGAGCGGGTGCCAGCTGGGTGCCAATGCCTCGTGTGGACATGGGGAACGGCGCCGACTCCTGAGCTGCCAGCGCAGTGATGGAGCCACCGTCAGCATGCAGCTCTGCCAGAGGGTGAGGAGGGCTGGGAAACATCCAGAGGCTCACTGTGCTTCCAGAAAGCTGGTGGTGCCTTCTGATCCACACCAGGACATCATCCATAGATGGTGGAAAAGTTGTGTTCATTGCTGGGGGCGCAGCCGCTGGGTGCTTCTGGGGACAAAGGCATCTGCGGGGTGGTGGAGTGGGTGGTGTCACCCCTTGACTCAAATGCATGTGGCATGGCTACCAACCCTGCACTATTCCAGTGGCTTCAAGGAAGCTGGTGACTAGGGAGATTGTGTCCTACTATGAGAAGTTTGAGGTTGTCCTTTTGGAATAAGACCCAAGGATTGAGGGATACTGTCATAGTTTAACCCCAGTCAGCAATCAAGCCCCAAACAGCCACTTTCTCACTCCCCAACAGCGAGATCAGGGAGAAGATGGAAGGGTACAAACTGGAGAACTTGTGGGTAGAGATAAAGACAGTTTAATAGGAAAAGCAAAAGCCACACACCTAAGCAAAGTAAAATGGAATTAATTCACTGCTTCCCATGGACAGGGAGGTGTTCCTCCAGGACAGCAAGGCTCCATCACTATGGTTGCTTGGGAGGACAAACACCATCACTCCAAACATCCCCCTTTCTTCCTTCTTTCCCCCAGCTTTATATACTGAGAATGTTATCATTTGGTATGGAATATCCCTTTGGTCAGTTGGAGTGACCTGTCCTGGCTTTATCTCCTCCCAACCTCCCGTTGCACCCCCAGCCCCAGCGTGACAGTATGAAAATCAGAAAAGGCCTTTGCTCCATGTGAGCCCTGCTCAGCAATAACAAAAACATCTCTATTATCATCACTGTATTAAGCACAAATCCAAAATGCAGCCCCATACCAACTACTGGGAAGAAAATTAACTCTACCCCAGCCAAAATCAGCAGAGATGCTTAGATGTGAAACGCTTCAACACTAAAATTGTTTTCACCCGTTGCACCCTTGGGAAAGCTCCCTGATGCTGGTGTCCTGCTGGAGTCGCTGCCAGGTTTTGTTTGGGTGCTTGGCTGTGGAAGGAGGTGGCTGGGGCCCGGGGAAGCTGATGCCTGTGTTTCCTTGTCACCTCACAGCTCCGCCTGGAGAAGCCCGTGCAGACGAGCAGCCGGTGTGTGGTGGGGTGTGCGGTGGACTGCCAGCTCTCCCCATGGTCAGCCTGGTCCCAGTGCTCCCACACGTGTGGCTCTGGTGGTGAGTCCCTGCCTGTCCTCCTCCCCCCCCACATCTCAGCAACGCAGCACAAAAAGTGCCCCCAACCCCAGGTGGGTTCCGACAGTCCTTGAGGAGGGGTACAGAGCTCAGGGATAGCCCCAAATCACACTGAATTTGTTAGAGGTGATCTTGGACACTCTCACGGTCCTGAGGTCTTGGGTGTTTTGAACAAAGCAGGCTCTTTCCAAAGTACTCTAAAGTGAAAAATGCAACTTAGGAAGCAAGTAGTCAGATGCCTAGAGGATTATTTATTAATTAATTCAAACTCTCAGAATTCAGTCATAGCAAACATTAACCCCTAAGACAGGGAGTATGTAAAGCTACCAAAGAGCTGGGGAGTGTTACAGTAATCTTGAGAGATAAATAAATAAACAGGAACCCTCTGGTGAAGTAACTTTTAGTCACATAATTGGATCCCATTGAAGAAAATACACAAAACTATTTGTCATCATTTAATATATGCCTCTGTCTCCATCCTGTATCCACAGGTCCCTTAATACTTGTGTGACCCCAGTAACTTCAGCAAGATTTTCTGTAGCCAGTAATGCTCACCAGCATACAAAAAGTGAAAGGATTAGGACCTTTTTCAACTTATAGGATGTAAAAAACCCTTTGAGTATTGACATGAGGAAATGCATTGAAGGTTTTATTCAAAGTAAGCTTGAGACATTATTTCCCAGGCTTCTGATGTGCATTAGATGTACAGCTAATGGTCTTTAAGATTCAAGAGCCATAATGTATATTTGAATCAAATTCACTTAAGGTCAAAAAGAAAAAAGCTCTTAACTTCCATAAAGTGACACCTTCAGATGGATTCTGGAGATCAAAGCATGTTACAGAAAAAGCTTAATATTAGGATTAGTGCTGTTCTTCCTTTGCTCAGCTTTTAGCCCATTTGTGAAGTAGTGCTTTCTTAACAGAAATGAATAATTCATGGACAGTGTTTTAACAACAACACACTGGGAGTACTATTAATTCCAAATTTTATTTTTTCTTCAACATCCATTTTGGAGTGTTAATGCTCATGTTGCTGAATAAACTTAAATTAATTTTTTGAGTGTTCAATCACTTGCTAAATTAAACAAAGTATAGTGCAAAAGCAGGTTGTAACTTTTTTATGATTTTTAACACACTCAAGGAGCTAAAACTCTATATAATGCCTGAAGGCTTTTTCATCCTGAGCTCTTATATTGCATAGTTTGAAAAAGGATGTGCTTGAGTGAAGGTAGGTCTTGTATTGTGTCCCTGATCCTGAAATGATTGTGCCAATTCTAAAGACTGGTTAAAGAGCTGGTGGCTACCAATGCATGCAAGGAGTTACTTCATGTCCTAAATCAGAGGAAAGCTGGAAACATCATTCCCTGCCAAAGCAGACCTTCCAGTCAGTGTCCCCAAGTGTCCTGGCTGCAGGTGCCAAACCGCACTAAGGCTGCTTGAACCACACAGTCAAGCCCAAGCTCAGCTCAGTTTACGGGTCATCTCCTGGTCTTCAAAGATCATGACTCTGTTATGTTGCTGGTTAGAGAGCTGTCTTGTATAGGCTATAGACAGGTACTATTCCTGTAGTTTTACATGGATTTTAAAGCTGGAGATACTGTTTTGTGAACCTATGGCAGCTGAGCAGTTGGGAAAACTGTCCTAAAAACTGTATCATAAAGAAGCCAAGTTTTGCTCATCCTTCTCTGCCATTTGAATAGCTTTGCAGGGACCCAAGAGTCTTCTGAAACTCATGCCAAAGCGTCAGTGAAACAGAAGTACTTTGCATCCAAGTTATTCCAGCACATGGTTTATTTTCCTGCATCCTCAGTCCTGATTTGGCTTTTGCTGCAGCAGCCTTAAGGTGTGGAGCTACCCTGATACCAAACATCCATGATGGACGGACCTTGGCACCAGTCCTGTGGCCATGGCCCTTGTGTGGTTCCGGCAGCACAAACACCATCATTTCAGCTTCCTCACTGAGTTCCAGTTGGTTATAAATACTACTTGATGATGGCATTAACAGAGAAGACATTAATTATGCACTTATCTGTACGTGGTGCTTCACACATGAATACAGTGAGAGTTTCCTACCAAAAAGTTCATGGACAGCGACACCTTTGAAGTCGTCATGAGCTTCTCACAGGCATTTATGTGAATAGGATAAAGCATCAAATTAGACAGGAAAAAACAAAGGATGACAATAAATGAACTGTGGGAATTAGCTGTAGTAAACACTCATACTGCTTCCCTTTGCCAGTAAGTAATTGCCCACTCTTTGGTACAGCTGAAATAAAGGACTTAGATGCTTGGTATTCAGAAATAATTCACAGCAAGTTGAACACACCATTACTGGATCTACTCACAACAATATGTTGCTTTTCTGTCTTTTCTTGGAGAGCGTGTGAAGGGCCTGCAGAAGCACCATCAAGGACTTCAAAGAGAAACATAATTTAAATACGATTCAGATCAAAATTTAATGTTGCTGGATTTGCATTTTCATGTGTTTTTTTTACTCTAGCATTGTTGCTAACGTTTTTATTCTGTCCATCTCTTCCAGTAACAGTTTGCTCTGATATATTTTAATGGATGGCTCTTTTTCTTGTGCAGGTTTTATTTTGTGGAGTAGTGCATTTAAGCATGAAGTGGTGCTGCTGTGCATGTGGCACTGACATCTAGTACAGTTCTGGTACACAGCAGCCAAAGGCGAATATATTGATTTTTATAAATGATGATGAGTAAAGTAGATCTCTCTTTCCTGCCTGTGCTGAGCCTACGGAGATGTGCAATGGATATTTTCCTGTTGCAGCTGTAGTTCTGGGCAGCATCTGTTCAGGATGCTGGGTAGAGCTTTAGGCTGACATTGGGTTATATGTAAGGATCCCTCATATCAGCTGCTGTACTGCTATGAAAAGATGTATAGTACTGCCTTAATGGATGAGGCTTTCATGGCCTGAATCAAAGTTACTTGGAAGGATGTTTGGTAAAGCTAATCCCCAGCAAATTGAATTTCCTTTGTAAAGGCAAATAAATGCATGAGGATGCTGAATTTTTCTACGTAAACGTTTTCCAATCCCATGTGGTTTCTCCCAAGTTCTCTAACAGGAGGACTGAATTTATAAAACCCCCTAAACCTGTACTTTTCCACTTGCAAAGCTGACTTTATCAGATGAATTGTGAGATTTACCTGAGTTACTCTGAGGCACGTTGCTGTGCCTTGCTCAGTCCTCAGAGCCCAGAAGAGACATAGCGGGTTGCAGAGATGTGCATCCCAACACCAGACTGACCTGTGGGACAGAAACGAGGGGGAACAAGGATGTGCACAGCTGAAAGATTTGGTGGTTATATTCTTCCCTGATTCATCACCAGTTTGGTAAAACATTTGTGGTGTTGCCTTCTGAAGAAGAACTTTTTGTGATGCTTTCTTGCTTGCTACTCAAACTTGGCAGGGTCCAATCTGACAGCGGTGGGAAATGCTGCTGGAAGAGGGGCCACCAAGAGCTCTCCCTGAGCTGTGGATGCTCCAGTGCCTCCTGGAGGGACTGGCAGTGGGAAGTGGATGAAAAGCCCTGTTTATTACCTTGTGACTGGACCTAACCTGACTTCCAGGGCTTATTTAAGTAACTTGATCCCCAGTCTGTTCTCAGAGTTTCTTGGTAGAGCTGTGTTTTATGTGCTCTGCCCACAGTCATCAAACTGGTTACAACATGTTAGTCGTTTTGACTGGGGTGAACTGTAGCAGGAATTTTAATCAGCTTGGTTTCAGCCATGACACATCACTTTGTGTGGATAAAAGCAAGGAATGGCAAGATTTTTGGGGGGTAAAAAAACCTCATTATCCTGATCTGAAAATATGATCCTATGTATCTGGGATGAAATTCTGGCTGCGGACACAAAACAGAATTTTAAGAGACCAGCATCAACAAGACCAGCCTCTTTCAAAATTGAGCAAATGAAGAAATACTAATGTTCAATTTTCAGCCCACTTTCAGTCTTAATTTTTGTATCATTTAATACTGCAGAGCAGAGGAATCAGAGATGTGGCCAATACATTGGGAAATTAAAGAAAAATTCAGTGGGAAGTTAAAGACACAACTAAGATTGCTTCAACTTGCAGAGTTTGTATGGGAAGAAAATTAATTTCAGATGCAGTAAGATTCTCTTCTGCATAGGCAGCAAAAGATAAGGTATTTAAAAAGAAAAACCAGGGAGTTTTTCTGCTACTTGAGTGGTAATCGAGCACCTAGATACTGTTTGTGGAGTGGAAAAAGAAATCAGAGCTTTAAGAAACTCACAGCAGTCATTGTGCAAAGAAAGGTTTCAATGAAATGTCTTTCTTCAGTGATTTATTCACAGTGTAAACAGAAAGTGATAGACTAAATGAGTCAAGCCCCAGCTGACCATTGGGACTGTAGTGAAGTTTCAATAGTTTGGTTAACCAACTGCAAGAAACCAAAATGGAAATAAATACAGAAAGGCTGTTAATTCCTCTTAAAAGAAAAATAACGTTCTCTATTGAATGATCTTCCCATTTACATTTTGCTAGAAACATGTTAAACAGAGTGTACGAAAGGAAATTGTTTTGTTAATTAAAATAGCTTGATGAATGCTTCAGGCTTTCAAGTCCCTCCTAAGGAAATTGGATCTTTTAATCTTAGGAGGCCTCCTTTTCCATAGCTCCATGTGGGAAGGTGGTGCCTGGCAGGGCTGCAAAGCTGCCTGGCCGGAGGAGCTGCATGTCCCAGGGTGTCCCCAGAACCCCGCAGCCATGGGCTGCCCACCATTCCCAAAGAGCCTTTTTCCATGGCTCACCAGTCCTCAGCATTCAGCATTAGGAAGAATTTGGCAAATTTGGTGTCTGGCTGGAGGGGAAGGAACAGCTAATTTTGGCCTGTTGGGCCAGGGAGGCTTGCTGTGAGATTCATCAACAGCAGGCTGGGATGTTTCTCTTCCCTTGCTCTGACTCCCCAGTGAACTGCAGGAGTTTCTTTCCTTTCCTCTCAGCTGGTAGAATTTTTTCCACCTTCTAATGTATCTGATTCCGTGACAGCTGAATGCACAGTCATGTGGATAAGAGCTTTTATCATCACTTCTGTTACAAACTCCCCAGGTCTAGGGAATTAGAATTGGAAAAGGAAGAAGTCTTAAAATTGGTTTAAATGGGTTTAAAAATGGAATTCAATGGGTCAGAGCAAGGGAATAGCATTGTAAAGGTAAGATAGCTTGCTAAGGTATCCCATCAGTACCTTTATCAGGTGTGTCTGCTTTTCATTTTTATTTACTAAAATGTTTTGGAAACTCTGCTCTTTAGGTGGTGCCAATCTCAGTTATTAGAGATGTACCTTACACCTGCAATATTTTTAATTAAAAAGGATGTGCATAAATAGCTGGGAGAAGGATCTAGCTGGATATTGCAGCCTCCCTGTTTTGCAGGGTGTTTGCTCCCCCTACACTCCCCTCTGCTCACAAAAGCAGTTGAAGGGCTGTGATCCCAATGGGAGAGCTCCACCACAACACCTTATCTCTTCCTTTTCTCTGGGTTAGCAATTACCACTCGCTTCTGCCTTGTTGTCTGTGTCTGCCCTTAATGCCCAGACCTTTTAGTTTTTAACTCAAATCCACATATATTGAAAGACAAGGCAGAAATTTTATGTCCAGCACAATCTTCTGCATTCTATTGCATAAGTGCTTTTTCTTTTCCACTTTTCTTTTTAATTGGAGCCAGAATTCTAATTGAAACATTTTGAGTGAAAACATTCCTGGACATAAATGGACAGCAAAGGAGACGGAAATGGAATTGCTGTAACTTTAATGAATATATTCAGTTTTATTAGTTCAAAAGTAGTAACATAATTGCTTTTTCCATTCAGTGGCTGAAGAAGTTTTCACCAATAATAAATAGGATTTTAATGGAAATGGTAGAAGTGGTTATGGATGGTAATAGCCACTACAGTGTTTGCAGTTTTCGAATTAGGTCCACATAATTGTTCATAAAAAGAAAATTTCATTTGTTAAAAATCTGTGGAAACATATTGAATACGTGGTGGTAGAAATGCTGCTGCCATAGGAATTATTTTCTTGTCATATTTAATAATCAGGATTTAGTCAAGTATTTAAATGTGCTGCATAAACAAACGCTGTATTTGGAAAACATACAAAACCGTGTTTTAAAAAGTGTGCTTGAAAATACCAGTGGCTGCATTACTTAGACTTAGCAATCGCAACCATATTATCCAGTCTTCCCAATTAATTGCTTTTTGAGCAGATTTTAGTGGTGGGAAATGAGCTGGCAGTGCTGATAAATTACAAAACCTGTCTCTCTCTCTCTCCCTCTGTCTGTCCTTCACCGTGTGTGTGCTCTCCCCTCGCCTAGGCCAGATGGTGCGTGGGCGCTCCGTGGTCCTGCGGGCAGCGGGCGAGGGCCGGCCCTGCCCGGAGCAGCTCACCCAGCACAGGAGCTGCCCGGTGAAGCCCTGCTACAGCTGGCTCCTGGGGCCGTGGTCTCCCTGCAGAGTCCAGGTACGGCTTTCCCTGGTGCTCCCCGAGGGCTGCAGGGGCTCCCTGTGCCTGGGGTCGACCACAAAACCCAGTTGGGGCTATTGTTCACTGTCTCTGTGGCTGGTGAAGGTGCTGATAAGATCCACAGGGAAGCAGGGGAAGTTCAGGAGTGGTAAGTCTCTGCACCTCATCTTCCAGCCATCAGCAGCCCTTCATAGATAGCAATATGGGTTCAAGTACCATAAGCTTATAGAACTATTAAAAGGGATTTATGGAGTGAATGTGTTTGAGTGGGCATAGATATGATGACCTATAATTTAATTATATAAAACAACTCTAAAAAGAAAATAGATGCACTAGATATCAAGAGAGCTTAGCCTTTTTATCCTTTTTATTTCCTTTTTTTAAAAGTACTATATAGAAGGTCTTCCCCCACCAGGTCTCCGGTACAGTAGTGCAAGTTCTTTTATGAGAGGCTGGTTTCTACTTTTTCTGTACCCTGGCTATCTTTTTAATGATCTAAAAATGTCTGGATTCAGTTCTGATGTGCTGTCCCTGCACTTGGCACCTCTGCACAGCACTGGAGCCATCATTTTTTCACTGTCAGTGACTTGCATCAAGCTTGAATTGACTTTTTCTTCCCCTCTGTGCTTTTTCTTCTCTCTTTATCTGTTAGATCACATTTCCAATATTAAAACATATTAGTTGGTAACCCAGTTTAAGCAGAGGTGAATCTTTCACAGTGAGGTTTATCAGGCTGCTTAAATCTGGTTTTGCTGAAATGGAGGTGAGAGAAGTGTGGTTGAGTGGAAAAGTGCCCTGTCTGGTCCCAGGGGACAGGACCTGTGCCAGATCTGTGGCTGCTTCTCCACATTATACCATGTAAGAGATTGAGGCCAATAATGCACATAAAGACACACATGCCTTGTGTTTTCTGCTCTGCCCCCTCCCACATTGCCAATGCCTTGAATACCTATGTGGTTTCTAAGTGTGGTAGACAGACATGTAGTGAATATGTGAGTGGCACAATAGATACCCAGAATTTTCCCATGTTTTCACACATGAAATCTGGAGTGTGACAGTCTTTGTACAGTCCAAGATCAGAGAAACAGAAATATATTTGTATTTTCTATAATCGACTCATTGCAACTAGTGATGTGAATATGGTCCTTGTATATGCTGCATTCAGTATTTATTTATGTATAACATAAATAGAACAAAATGATAGCATCATCTGATAGCTAATGTAAGCAAATCCTGTTAAACATCAGGGAACAGACCTTCAGCCATAGGAGCTAACATAGCTGATAAAAGAATTAGTAGGGAAGCTGAATTAACACCCTGGCTCACTCCAGATAAATAACACATTGTGCAGATTAAAAGTGAGCTCATCCAGAACCCAGCTAAATTTCAACTCAGAGCAAATAATCACAGCCTCTCCTAACCCAGATATCATCCCCACATTCAATGAGATGGAGTCTGCTTCTCTCCTTAAATTACCACTGTGTAGCTTCTCTACCCTTTACTTTGTTTTGGAGAGGAGCCATTCTATTCATGTTCACTCTCTCTTTAATGAGGTGCTTAGGAATTAAATGTAGTTCATAAATACTGGGTGATTTATTCCTGTGCTTTACTGGAAAAGAAGCTTAAGCCAGCGTTCTAAAGAAAGCTTTTAGAAGTTCTGTTTTCAAGGATGCTTTGTGAAGTAAGGTAAATGCATCCTATGGTAAGACCAAAATGCATAGTGTGAAAATGTCTTCCTGTAATAAATAGAAACGGGACGACTAATTATAAGGCCAAAATATTTTTTCCTTGTATTATGAGATAACTGAGACTGTATTTCCTAGTTGTAGAAGGACTGTTTTATGTTAAATTGATTTCATGTGAATAATTAGAAGTGTCTGCATGTTTAGGAATAGAGCCTGCTATATGTGTTCTGTGTTGATTGTCACAGTATGGAAATCAGTGCGCTGGTCTCCAAGTAATTACACGTGTCCCAGCCACACCTGCTGGTGGCATGGGGCATTTCTGCTGTGTTCAGAGGGATGCACAATTTGGGAACTGGTCAATACAACCAGTCTTAAAGGGTTACAGGACATTAGTGATTATCTTCCTAGAGCTGAAATGGTTTACCCTGATTAGCTTAAAAAACAATTTTAACAGTGGCTGACACTGTTGATCATTTTTTCCATTAAAGGGATGTAAGTGAAGTAGCTTAGGCATTATCAAACACCAGCTGGCTGACATTCCTAAGGAGACTAAAAACCTTTCCTTTCTAATGTGTTTTAAAAGCACTCCCTTAAATGTGATCACACAATGTTCCCTCATTAGAGAAGACTTTTACCTGATTAAATGCTTATCAACCTGTGAAAGCATTTGCCCAATCAACTCTTTACCTAAAATAATTGTGAACACATGAACCCCAGCAAAAGCCAAAAAGGGAAAACTTTTCTTAAAGGCACATCTGGGCAAAGCATCTCGCTGGGGCTTTTATCTCCTGTCTTATTAGTGTGTTTATGTGGGTGATGTGGGAGGTTTGTGGAGATGCTGCCTTACATTAGTGTGTTGCTGAATTCCAGAGATACCTGGCTGTCAAACACAGTCCTGGTATAAACCTTTTCCTTCCTTTGCCAGTGGTGGTTGTTTCAAGGAGAGTACGAGGTGGAGGCTCCATGCAGGTGCTGGTGGAGGGGCACGTATGTCCTGGCTTTATTTAGGGAACCCAGGATGGGTTCTGCATCCTCTGTAGGGTCAGCATAGAAATTTTTGCAGCCAAATGACAGAAATCCCCCCTGGAAAGCAAATTCTAATGTATTTCCCACAAAGAGATCATAACTCAAGAGGCAAATCCCGGTTCTAGGCAAACCTCAGAGGATCACACCTTCCAAGAAAGAGCATTTACAATACAGATTTGTTCTCCTGTGTTTTGAATATGTGATGGTTTCCTTGGCAGTTCTCTGATTAGCAGCTATTCCCTGCATCCTCAGTGTGCCATTGCTGCCGTGAACTTCCTCTGGCTCCACTATTAATTATCCTCTATTAATTAGAATTTCAGATGTATAATTTTGGGGACATGAATAATTTTGAAGTTGATAACGAAGTTAAGGCAGTGCTCCTGCATTGCTTAAGACCTTTCCAAATATACCAAAAAGGATCTCTTACTGTAAGTGACAGGGTCACATTTTATCTTTTAAGTGTGTTCAATTAAGGTCTTGAAAGAAAGCAAGCAAATGGAAGCCACTGTTAAAAAGCAAACCTTGGTCTTTGGGATTGTTTGAGAGTTCATAGTTTATATTTATTTTTTATTCTAAATATTGAAATATGAATGTAGTTTCAGTATTGAGTGATATAAAAATGAAGAGTGTTGCATGTGGACTTTTATGAGAGACTTTTACTGAAAAAATTGTTTTGATCTATTTATATCTCAGTATTCTTATTACTATTTATATATTTATATGTACATAAATATATATTGTTTATAGAAGAAGAAGAAGAATATTTTTGAAAACTTCTTTTGTCCTCTCCAGTCATTTAGTCACTCTTTGAGCCACTTTGAATTGGAAATGCTGCAGTTTGATTAGTGCCCATTTCCCCCAAGAATTTTCTTCCATCGTCTTCTGTTTCCACCAGCCATTTCTAAGCACTCTAACTCAATTGACAGCTGCATGAGTTATTCACACACCATTAATCTCAGACCACAATAGAGGCTTCAGTGGTGAAACAGTAATTTAGAACAGTAAGTTACATCCTGACTAAAGTGAAACATGGTGTTAAAAACTTGGAATCTGGCTGCATGTAGTAAATCTACTTTAATCTCTAAGATGCTTTTGATTAGCAACTTCTCTAAATCCAGCTAGTTATGCTCCTATTTCCATTTCATTGCGGGTCTGCAACAGAAGGGTTGGAGAGAGTGAAAAGCAGCCAGGTGTGTGCAGGAGAGCCATTCTTGAGATTCCTGCTATTGAATCTGCTGCTGGGTGAATGCACTCAGTAGGAGCCATTCTGTTCTGCAGATTAAGTCCATTATTTAAAGAGAATCCACTGCCAAGAAATCCAAAGGAGCACATCCCTCAGTTATATAAAAGCAATGTTTCTCCCTCCTTCTTGAGTTTTGTTTACTGAATTTTGTGAAGTGGCATTTCCTCAAGGCTTCAGGTGCACATTCTTAAGGCATCACACAGGTTTAAGGCATCCACCTCAACAGCATTGGAGCTCTGTTTGTCAGATGAGAAGGAAACAATTCCAGCCTCTAGAAATAGCCTCAGCACTTCAGCTCTTGCAGCATCCTCAGCCCTTGAACATAGCTTTAGCCAAACAGTAAAGGAAGTCATCTTCAGCAAGTGGTTTGGTATATGACTAAATATTTCAGAACTGGGCTCGATGAGCATGGAGTGGCTCAGATGGAGCCTCCTTTTATTTGTTCAAATGGGGTTTAGTGCTGATAGGTGGCGACTGGCTTGGGTTGATGTTCTGTTGGAGTGTGTGACTCAAATTGAGGATCTCATGTCTGCTCCAGAAGTGGTCGTTCTCTTTAGAACATTACACAGCCAGCCTAATGCACAATAACCCTGGCAGCCCAGTTAACTGTCCTGGAGGATTTTTGTTGTTGCAGGGTTTAAACCATGTAAGTGCTCTTCTTAGTCTGCATCATCAAAGGAGGGTAGAGGAAATGTCTCTTCCTTATGGGCAGGTTCTGCTCTTGGCTTCTTTAGAGAAGCCAAAAATTTTTGTGTTCATGTAACTGGGCATTAATTAAGAATCAGGAAATTCACTAGCTCAAGTAAAGGGCATGAAGGGCTGACCCCAAAGATGGTATTAATCCTTTATGGTACCCACCTCTTCCCCAGTTTGAGTTACATTTCCCACACTTTTCTGTCTGGCTCTGCCCCTGCCTCTGAGCTTCTGTAGAGATGTGTACAGAGATTTGCATAACTATTGCAGGGGATACTATTGACATTCAAAGGCCAACTTTGTATCTTTGAACACTTTTTAGTTGGAATCAAATGTGTTTCTTTTGTCATCTGCTAGTGTCAGTGATGTGTGCCTCTGTTCCCTTTTATCATTTTATAGGGTGGACAGTGTGGAGATGGATTGCAGGTCCGCAACCTCACGTGTGTAGTGCATGATGCATCTGTTTCTGCTACATCCAGACCAGTAGAAAATGCATTATGTGGTGAGCTGCCATCGAAAGAGAGTGTGCTGCAGTTACCCTGCTCTGTGCCTTGCCCAGGTAAAGTCTTTGGGAAGTCATGGTGCATTCCTGCCTGTGATAGCTGTCTGAGGTGGATATGCTCCTGTAGCTCCGAGTGCTGTCAGCTGTTGTAGTAAGAATTTGTGCTTCAGCAGATCAGGTAAATGCTCACTCTGCTGTTTCTAGACTACCTGAAAAAGACTTCCTTTGTTTTTTGAGAAAATGAGATTCCCCGTGAAGCAGAAAATCCGAATATTGCATACCACTGGATGACATACCTGGGATATTTCACTGGTAAAACGGTTGTATGCTTAGGTTGTCCTTGTCCTTCAAGGCTGATTCTTTTTGCAAACCTATGATTTATTCTTTCAATGTACAGGTGACTGCCACCTGACAGAGTGGTCAGAGTGGAGCTCCTGCGAGCTCACCTGCATCAATGGCAGGAGCTTTGAGACAACGGGGCGCCAGTCTCGATCCCGGGCGCTCATCGTTCAGTCTCCGGAGAACCAGGAGAACTGCGCCGGGCAAGAAATGGAAACTCGACCTTGCTCAGGTAGCTTGGCTTCCTCCCTGTCAAGAGTTTATTCTGGATTAGTTGCAAGGTAAAGACTAACTGATGTTGATATTGCAGGAGGGAAGTGTTATGACTACTTGTGGAAAACCAGCCTTTGGCAAGACAACGTTCGCACAGTGTGGTGTCAGCGCTCGGATGGAATGAATGTCACAGGTATCTCCCCAAATTACCTCGCACGATTATGAATGAAATGTCTCCATCCAGACTTTTCTTTTTCTGCATCTGTTGCTCAGAGGGAGTTGGACATCCTTCCTCACTCTTCCAGAGTTTCAGTTTAGATTTGTGTATAGCAAAGACAGATGGGAGCTTACCAGCCTTGCTGTCAGATCAACATCACGCATGTATTACATGGGAGTATTTGGGCTAGTTATCCTTACTGTTGGGCTGCTCACAAGAAGAAATAAGTGTACACATCCTAGAGGGCTGCCTGGGCTGACTTGCACAACCCTCAGTGAAACCTTCCTGTGAAGAGTAGAAGAGAACATTGCACATGTGGTAGAGACCCCACCTTCTGTACCTCTTCTTCCTTTCAACATGCAGGAGTCTCAAATCACTCAAACTGTGAGGTTCCTGCTATCACTGTGACCTACAAATTCTGCCTGTGCAGGATGAAAAGGGAAGTTCATCAGAACTTTGAAGCTCTACGAGAGATTGACAAAGGCAGTAGGGCTTGCATATCCACAGGGTCTCTTTCAATATGCACAGGGTGAATGAGGAGAGAGTAGAAGCGAAAATGCAGATGTTTTTATCTAGTTCTATTTATAATGACTGGTTAAGATAATAACAAAAATCTTATGTGCAAAGGTTGCCAAGTATTTAAGAACTCATTAAGATATTTTTGTTCCTACAGAAGCACAGGTTTCCCTGAGTGAGGATGGGCAAAGGCGTTATGTGGATTATGTCTTCTTATGTAGATAAGACATTCATGAGGACACAGAAGATCTGCATCTAATTCCCCATTCTTTCCCTAACTTCCTGTGTGGCCCATGGCAAATTGCTTATATCTCTATATCTCTGTTCTCCATTAACAAGATGGGTATTATAATAATTCCCTGCCCTGTTAAGGCAAATTAATTAATACGATGCCTACAGATATTATGCTAATGTGCATAATAGACTAGTATTTAACTATATAAAATAAGTAAGCAAGCACTTCTCACACTGTGGTGATCCAAGTCAAAGAACATGCCCTTGAAGGCACTCAGTATTTTCTTTTCCAGGAGGGTGTCCTCTTCGGACGAAACCTGCGGAAGTTCGGCACTGCAGCCCGGCGTGTAGAAAACCCTTCTCCTACTGCACGCAGGTAATTACTTGCTGCAGATTACAGTCAGGAAATTAGCACTGCAAAATCTAATCAATTAGCATCTGGATCCTAAATGCATTCCAGGACCTAGAAAATAGTTTAGTGTGTCCGTGGTACCACCTCGAGGAAGTTGTGGGAATTTCATCCTGGAAGGAAACCATAAACCGGCACAAACGAGTGATGGAGTGTTTATGTGGTGTTACAGCTTTGGGTTTGTTCTGTGGAGGGGTTTGGGGACTCTCGGTTTAATTTTATTGGTTAAAATTTCATTGAATGCTGTTATACTCTCCCATAGAAAATGGACTGTTTAAAACTTCTGTAAAGGAGGAGATAAAAGAGTCAATCACCTGTTAGGATCATAACCAAGTGTATGTATCAAGACTCTCAGAAAGACATTATAAAGTAATTAGCAAAGAAAAATAATACAAAGAAGCTGTTTTAAGGTAGAAATCCATAAAATGGAGTATCTATTTAGCAAACGACAGACTTCTAAAAAAGCTCTTGACCAAACTGCTTAGACTGATCCAGGACAGTGAATATTTGGCCACAAGAAAGCTTCATTTTAGATAGCCCCGTGAAATACTCGAGTGGAGATACAGGAGGAGGGTTTGGGTCTGAAGGGGGATTGTTTCTGGTTCGTCTCTTCTAATGCCCAGCAGGGTCAGTGGGAAAATTGTTACCAACGAGAGGAGTTTACCACAGATTCCTGTTATTAAGCCTGTTGTGATGAAAATGTTTGTATGTTAGGCTTCTCCATAATTACAGACTCTTTTTCAACTCTATTTCCCCAAATATATTTGGCTTTTTTGAACTGAAATGGGTTTGCAGGCACCAGTTCCTGGGTGGTTTGGTTTGGCTGTTGGTGGTGAAGTTGCACGTGCAGGTTATACCTTGCAGTTTCTTCATGGTTTCCCTACAGCGTGCACTGTTCTGTGAGGGGGCGCTGTCTGGTTTAATGCTGAATTCCCTTTTATCTCCAGAGAGGAGTCTGCGGTTGTGAGCGAGGATACACAGAAGTAATGAGATCAAATGGTTTCCTGGATTACTGCGTGAAGGTACCAGGTTTAGAAGATAAGAAAGCCGATGTTAAGACCATTGCTGGAAAAAATAAACCTGTCAACTCAAAAATGCATGACATTTTCAAAGGATGGTCTATTCAACCTTTTAATCCAGGTGAAAAACTTAAATATGAATGGAATAAATTGTCTTTAAAATGTTTCCGTAGAAGAAAGGTACAAGCTTTGTAGATCATAACATCAGAGATTGTGTCTGGGAGCTGCAGAGCAGCCTCCCAGTTTCTGACTCGTGTGCTGTCTTTCATGCCTTTGTGCCTATTCAAAGGAATCACAATCTCTTATGTTGAGAGATAGCAAAGACAGAATGAGGCAATAATATTTTGCAAAAGTATACTCCTATGTGATTTGGGGGGATGCTTAGAACTATTATCTGATGATGTTTCTAGAAGGTAATATGTTTGGACTAGGAAAGATATTGATCACCAACGTTTGAGAAGATTCAGAGCAAAAAGTGCTTAAGATTTCATTAAACAAAGCATTGGTTGTTTCTTGTTGCATTTCAAAAGTATATGAAAAGAACAGGCTAAAAAGTGTAGAGTTTAGAGTTTAAATGTTAAAGTTATGGCATTAAAAACACCCAAAAAAAGCAGGCAAGCTGCTGTGCCCGAGCAACTCATCCCAGGTGGATCTTTGACATCCACAGCATAAAGTCCTTCCCAGATGGAACCGTGTACCGGATGTGCCCAGACTGGTCCACAGGACTAGTGCTGTAGTAATAGCTGATTCCCATTTTGACTGTTGTTTTGAACATGAATTCATCCAAAACAAATTTCTGAAATGCAAACAGGGCTTTAAAATGGGAAGCAAACTCGTCAGGTGCATCAGGTTTTACCGAAACACATTTGTTCTCCTCGTCTTCTAAAATACTGGCAGTGCAGTCTTCCCTCTCTCCTGGTACCTGACACTGCATTTGTTTGCAATTAGTTTCTAATCAACACAAGACTTTGGAAAACATGTAACAAAACGTTGTGTTAGGGGGATTCAGGGAGCCATAATTCTGTCTGATATATGTGATCACACTTTGAATGTTACATTTACATATTTGATCTGCATACAGTAGTTAACCTTTGCGTTGACAGTCTCTGGGCTCAGAGAGCTCAGTCCAAAGCCTTCTAAAGTTGTCTGGGTTTCGATCAAGCCCTTCATCCAGAAGCCCACGCAGTTCAACATCAGTTTGAATCACAGGTTTGGGGTTAATTGCCATTTTTCAGCATCCCTGGCCTTCTGTAGGCTGTCTAACTTGGGTGTCATCTCTTTGGCTGGTACCTTTATGGGGTTAGAAAAAGAGAGGGAGGTGTAGGTGGATGCTGCAAGTCTGTTTTTAAATCAGCATTCGAGTCTGCAGCCCTGAAATCTTCTAGTGGGCTTGACCTCAGTGCAGCTTCTGGGAGCCAACTCTCCCCCTGGGACTGTAACAGAAATAGGGACTAGGGAGCTTTTACAGAACACGGTGTTACTTAATTTTAGGCCAGAAATGTTATAGAACCAATATACAGGAAAGGAATAAAGGTGCTCCATGTGTGTTAAATGTATCACCAACCCCATGGCATACTGCAGTAAACTCTTCAGTCTGTGTGTGCTCTTCAGACCCCAGCTCAAGGCTGGTGCTCTTCAAATCACTCCCCTTTGTCTAACTTCATGGCAAAATATGTAATTACTTGCCTTAAAGAGGCTCTCAGGCTCCCTAGTCTGGGGGTTTGCAATAGTTAGTGCTGGCTCCGCCAGGAAACTGCTGTTGCCTACGAGTTCTGCTCTTGATAGCAGGTCTGTGGTGAATGCTCCCTGTATGGATGGCATTTTCCACCCTGCAGCACCACAGTCCTTGACATTTGTGTATGTCTAAGGACTTCTAGCTGTCAGTGAAAGCACATGTGCCTTTCTCCAGGTGATTTGTGATTTCCCTTCCCGTTTACAGTGTGGAACACAAATTTTGTTATGATTTAACGAGGCTGATGTTTTTGTTCTTCTAAATACTCTGCAGGAGTGCACAGAACTGATTTCAAATCAGGCTGTGTTTTTCCTCTCTTTACCACACTCCGGGAGGCAAGAGTTCAGGTACAGAAACTTTTTTTCAAGTAGAGAGGCAATTTAAATAGCATTACTTAAATTGTCAGATGACATGGTCCAATGCCTTTCTGTTGGGGATGTAGAGCAGAGCTGCCTTCATAGCAGACATGCTGTGATGCCTTTCTGTGGCTGTGACAGTCCCTTTGCAGGACTGCTAAATGTTTCTTGGCCTTCTCCGGTTGAGAGGGCAACCAATTTCATACCTAGACTTCAGGAAAAAACCCAAACAAACCAACCCAAACCTGACAAACAGAACTCTTCTCACGTGGGAGATAGTCTGCAAGTGTTTCAAGGAGAAGAGAAAATGTGTGAGAGGTACTCAGCCTTTCCACAAGGCCTGGAAGAAAAATGAGAAAGAATGGGATCTGATTAAATGTGTTTCCCTTTGAAAAAAATTGTGATTCAAACGTAAAATGTAAACCAGGCTCAGTGATTGTCCCTCTCACTTGACTGAGTTTGAAATGGCCTCTGCCAAACCGTGTCTGTGGGCACGGCACAGGTTTCTGTTCCTGCCTCCAGTGTGTATTTGAAGCTCTGTTGATGTGAATCAGCTCAGACTGCTGCTGCATGGAAAAGTACCAAACCTTCTCCCCTCAAGGAAAGCTGTACAGGCAGAACAGAGCGAGAAACAGAAATGGCAGTCTTTGAACAATTGTTATTATTAATGCAAAGCTTGTCATTAGGGACCTGTGCAGATAAAGTGTTCTGAGACAAGGGAATGTTTCAACAGACTCCAGCCCACGTGTGCATGGAGGGGTTCCTCCAGGGGTCCCTGGTCATTGCAACCAAACAGCCCAATCAAGAGCCTTACTTTGTCTTAAAGCCAGTTATGTCTCCTGCTTCTGTGGCCCAGCCAGAAAGCTCTTTCACAACTTTATCCGTCTTACTGTTACAAAGTCTATTCTTGTTTTTATTCTAAGCTGAATTTATTCCCATTTGTTGCCCAAGTGTTTTCCAGCTTAAAGCAGCTTGTCCACTTGTGCTCACTGGTGTTTACCCCAATTGACCCCCGAGTATTTATGGAGAACAATCTCACCCCTTCTTAACCTTCTTTGCTTTGGGCTAAACACATGAGATGTTACCTCTGTCTGTCTGGGTCAGCTCAGCATTGAATTGCCTCTGCCAGAGCAGCCACTGGGGCTCTGAAGTGAATGTACCCCAATTATCCTGTGTCCCTGCTCCTTTCTGTGGGCAGGAGCCTGCCTGGATTGTGTTTCTGTGCTGTACCATAAGCCCAGGCGGCCTGTAATGAGCTATGGGAGCTCAGCCAGAGCAGGGTTAGGAAGTAACACTGCTTTGGATAACTGGGTCGAAGAGCTCAGTTTCAGTTTTCATTGAGGAAAATCTACGGTCCTTACTAAAGTTAGCATTTTGTCTTTAAAATGGTTGATTTTTACAGAAATATCCTTTGCTATCAAAAATATGGGGTTTACAGGTTGTTCCCAGCCAATCCTTACTGCATTTCCCATCAATGATGCTACTAATTTCTCTTTGACTAATCTCTTGAATTTTTATGTATTTTAGAATAATTTTTTTTATGCTCCCCTTTCATCCCTCTGTCCTTTTTCCTCATCTTCAACAGATGGTAAACTGAAGATGTGGGTGTATGGAGTATCAGCTGGTGGGTTCTTCATCATAGTTTTCCTGATTTTTACATCCTATCTGATGTGGTAAGTATGGCATGTATTTTGTCCTTAAGTAAAAGCTAGTTTGCTTTTACTTAAACAATCCAAAATATATCACAACACTCTGTGTTGCAGAGATTTAACCCTCAAGGCTTTAGAAAAGGATGGAGATTGGATTACCTAAGTGCCTTCATTTGGCCCCTATCTCAGAGTAATTAAAACTCTCCAAACTGTAACTGTTAACGGGCATTATTGTGAAAAAGTTTGGTGGTCATGCAGGGAAAGAATTCTTTTTGGTTATCAGTAGGACCTTTTATTTATTCAGACTTCTGCTGGGATTAGAAAGGGGTTTTATTGTATTATTTAAAAAAAGATAAAGTAAAACTGAAGAAAGGCAAGGAGAATGATTGGATCGAGGAGCTGGCTTCTGCTCAAGGAAGGACTAAATAGAATAGGGGCATTCAGTTGGAAAATGATGTTTGATGTGGGAATACAATAGAGATCTATGAAATCATGAATGTGGGAGAAAAGGGTGCTAGGGAATTTTTATTTCCCACAATAAAAGAAGTAGGAGGCATCTGATGAAATGTTCATTTAAAATAAACAAAAGATATTATTTTTCACACAGTGCATTATTACCTTGTGAGCTTACTGCTGCTGGGGACTGTGCATGCCAGGAAGATAAATGGATTTGGAGATGGCATAACAGTTCATGGGAGATTGGGTCTCCTGGTGTTAATTGTGGTTTTCTGGATGTACGCTCCAGCTGAGGAAATCCCTAAATAGGATTTTGCAGTGAATATGTCAGGTGGAAACATGTCCTGTGTCTAAAGCTGCTGTTACCAGCCACTGTTAAAGACAGGGTATCGGGTCCTGATCTACACCAGTGTGTCACTGGTGCTGGGCTTTACTGGAAGGGGGGTTGTCTGCCCTCCTCCAGCGCAGCCGTCTCACCAGGCAGGGGTGATGGGCCTGACTTGGCAGAGCTTGTGTTGCACTCCCTGGTCTGAATATTTGGAAAGGTAATGCCCAGGGATTTGGCCTGAACTCACAAACATTAATGGTGCAAGCTGGCCTGACCCCTGTCAGATCAGGGCAGGCAACGAGAGAGTCACAACTGTGGCTTGACAGCATCATTGCCCTCTTTCATCCAACACCAGTTTATTCCCCTTCATTTTTCTATTCTTTCTCTCAGTCTCTCTCTTTGGTTAGAAGCTCTAATAACCATGTTTGGATGCTGCTTAGGCCTTGCAGCTCCTTTATTTTCCAAACCATGTAGCTCCATTTCTCTGTGGCTTCACACTGGAGGATACAGAGGATTTTTTAAATAACATTACACACTTTTCCATCACTTGAAGGCTGGTGAGGAAATGTGTTTCTCAATAATAATTATTGTTGCTTCAATACCATACCAAAGAAAAATGAGAATGTCCCACTCCTAGGCAGCTTGTGTTCCAATTTTTCTGCGAGGTGTTCCTTGTTTTGTCAGCTGTGAGAAGAGACGGGAAACAAATGTGCTTTATTTCCTCTGCAGATGAGGAGCACAGTTGGCTGCCCGTTTTTGGCAGGTTGTGTGTCAGTACCACACACGTGAGAGCACACAAGGGGGGGCCATGTGGTCTGTAGTCACTGTACAACAGCATCACCCAGTTATAAAATTAAATAGCCAGTGTGGGATGTTGATTTTTTATGGAAGTTTGGGTTTTGATGATGTTTCTGAGCTTATTACAGTTTATAATTTTGTCTTCTGAAATGCTTTTCTTGCAGCAAAAAAACGAAGCAGCATCAAAGCCCTCCTCCACAGCAGAAGCCTCTAACCTTGGCCTATGATGGAGACATTGATATGTAACATATAAAAGAAATCCAAATCTAGACATCAACTGCCTTAACTGCTTTCTTTTTTGGAACTCTCCGACTTCTCAGTTTTTTGAGGAATCTCCTGATGTGTAATATACTGGGCAGAACAGAAGTATTGCAAGCTTAAAACTTTGCTATTTCTTTATTTAAAAAAAAAAAAAAGGAGTTAAAACTTGGATCCTGTGAAGCTTTTCTGAAAAGACCAGAAGATACAGCTCTTCCTGTTGAGCAATGGGAATAAAAAAAAAAAAAAAAAAAGAAGAGAGAATCTACAGACATCAAAAGGAATTATCTAAAAAAAAAAAAAAAAAAGGCATGACAATCCCAAGGAAAATGTGACATTTACTGTAAATGACAAGTTTGACACAGCATCATTATGCACTATATTAGTGCAGGGTTCTTTATTCTTCACATACTTCAACAATGAGTTTTCTAGTGTTTACATTTCGTTCAAAGACTTTAAAACCAGATCATGTATTTTGAGAAATGCAAGGAAGAATGAGTTGAAGTGTCTGAAGTTATCAGGTTTTTTAAAGTTTCTTCCTTCTTATCCTGTTTTCTAGTCTGGAATATGATTTTGCTTCATTTCCACCTACAGGACAGAATAAGGATTGTTATGAAAAAGCATAGGTGGTTTCTTAACCAAGAATATTTTTTAAAGAGTTGAGTAGATAGGTGTTTTAATGAATGGCTAGAGGATTTGATTGTTTAAAAAGTATTTTAAATTATATTAAACCATGTAGATACATTATGGGCAGTTTAAATTGTTATTCAGTTTAATTAATACAAACTCTGCTTTTGTATTTAAATTTTCTTATCTGAAATATTTATAAATTCCTTTTTTTGAATTTAATTACCTGACCTCATTTAATATACATCAAACACAAATGCAGTTTGTAGAAGGTCTTGCTTTTTTAAATGTTTCAGAACCACTGAGAAGTTACATGTCGTAAAATTCTGGGAACATTTGAAGAGGGTAAGTGTTTATAATAGTGTGTGTTGCAAGTAAGAAAGTGCCATCTTGTGGTATTGACTTGTATTTATAAGCAAATAAAATGCTAAAGAGAGTGAGAAAATTGCTTCTGGTATGTTGCATTAAATGTGTGTAAACAACATGTGTTATTAGTCCTTTACTGTGTCTGAGAGTGGAGTTGGATTCCAAACTTTTCTGGCATATTTTGTGCTGCAGTGATTAGTGAAAAAGTGAGTATAGACAAGTGCAAGTTGGGAGAATGATTGCAGGTCTGGAGAATGGTTATTTTTAACTCAATGCTGCTGCTTATTCCAATAATGAGAAGAGAAAAAAAGAATTGTTTACAGCCCAGCACCTGTGTGGTCCATTCCAATCTGCAGCTACCTGGATCATCACAAGAGGTGGGTGTAACTGGGGCAGAAGGCATTGCTCATGTTGTTATGTTGCTATGCACAGCCTTTGTAATGTGATTTGAATATTACAGTTTTATTGAAAAAATAATGGAATTGTAGGTAGGTTTCCTGCCCCAGGTCACGATCCCACCCACCCAGCACTGTTCCCTCAGCATTAAATTGAGGTGTTAGTGTGTCACCAAAGCAGGGTCAGGAATGTGCTTTTCTCTTCCCTCATTAGAAAGAAAGGCTGATAGAATTGCAAGGGGAAATTTTCTCACTTGTTTCTGGCCCTGGAGATGTTCTGCTGGCCTTGCTTCCCACCTTAGAGCTGTAACTGTTTATGGAATAAAAAGCAGGATCTAGTGTTTCCCAGTAACATTGGGGCCCTAAATCTTTTTTTAATGGTGCCCTGTACTGAACTGCTGACTAACATGTACAGAGTAAGAGTTGCAAGGGGAATAATGATCTAGTGCTATTAGGAAGAACACTGACAGATCTTAATATATTTTGTCTGTGGGATACAATGTGAGGAGAATGGTGCTCTTTGAATAATGAAGGAATAAACTCAATTAAGCATGCTGTTCAACAAGGCATTGGAGTGGGAAAGTTGGTGTTAAAATAGCAAAATGACAGCTGCAACATGGGAGACCACAGAGCAGCTACCAGTGCCTGAGGGGGGCTACAAGAGAGCTGGAGAGGGACTTTGGATAAGGGCATGGAGAGACAGGACAAGGGGGAATGGCTTCAGACTGGGTGAATGGCAGGGTTACATTATTAGGAAGAAATTGGGGTGGTGAGGCACTGGCCCAGGTTGCCCAAAAAAGTTGCGGATGACCCATCCTTGAAAGTCTTCAAGGTCGGGTTGGATGGGCCTTGGAGCAACCTGGTCTAGTGGAAGGTGTCTCTGCTCTTGGCAGGGGATTGGAATAAGATGACCCTTGAGTTCCCTTCGGACCCAAACCATTCCGTGACTCGATGATTCTGCATCCGGTGCAGGAGATGTCAGCTGTGTGGTCAACTACTCTGGGGAGGCAAGGAGCTCCAGGTACAACACTGCAAAGCAGATGTTTATATTGATGGATCTGGGGATGTGTTTCAGTTTGGTGCCCTTCACCACTCTCTGTCCCCACCTGTGCACCTTCTGGCCAAAGGGACTGTCCACGGTTCCCAGTGGGACTGGGCACTGCGGGTGGAGCCGCGGGCTGTGCAGGGCAGTGGTGCCGGGGGCTGAGGGACACTCAGTGTCTGCTGCAGAGCTGTTGCAGTTCAGCAATACCCTCTAGGGAATGAGTGCACCTGTTTGACTTTGTAAAATGAAAAGGAGCAGCAGGGGAGGCTCGTGAGGCTGCTGTTCCAGACAGCTGCTGCTGGCTGGGTACTGTCTGACGGCGCAGACACGAACGCGTGTCCGCTCCTCGTCCAGCTTGGACAGTACGGTGATTCAAACGTCACAACATAATTGCATGGATTTGGGATTGAATTAAGCTGTGAAATTGAACAGAGGAGCTGGTGGCCCTGCAGAGTCCATGAGGCTGAGAATGCAGCACAGTGCAAAACCAGGAATCAGTTGTTTAGACATACCAAGGTTATTGCTATTTGTAAGAGCTCTGGATATCCTGCTGCAGGGAGATGCCCAGCCTCCTGTGAGAGCTCTGGAGTCAATTCCTGCCTTTCATTGTCCAAAGTGAACCATGATATGGAAAAAGGGTTACTCCCAATTCTTACCTGTTTGGTATTTCTAAACTTTTTGCTGAAGTAGCTGGTGCTGGTGCTGTCCCCTGCTGAAGACAGGACAGAGATCTTGGTCCCATTCAGGAAGGTCATTCCAATACTCCCAGCTAGGCATCCCATCAAGACACATATGTGATTGTGAGTGAAGGCATCTGGGGGTGAAGAATTTGCCGAATGCCCTGGCAATTTGTCTGTGTATATAATAACCAGATAACAAGAGTCAGCACTTTGTCATCATTTATTTCAACTCTCTTGATTTCAAAGTCCAGTTCCAGGTGTTTCTTACTTTGGTATCACAGCTGTAAGACCTGCAACTTTTTTTTTTTTTCCATGCATGGGATATTTGCATGCACAGGTACCATGTTTATGCATCTCATTTTGCTTAAACACTGCCAACATTGGGGCTTTTGTATGAGGTATGTAAAATCAAACTACATTTTTCCTGCAGAAATATCCTGAAGTCTTGGGAAGCTTTCTCATTCATAGGGCTGGATTCCAACTGTACTCCCTCCCAGCAACCACACTAGAAATGTCACTGGACCCTTGAACCTCAGGTGCTACAATCTAGAGCAATCTAGATTAATTTTCTTTGCTCTGGAAGCAGAGTAGTGTAAAATTTTCTACAAGAAAATGCAGCTAAAGACTCATAAATTAGCTTGTGCTTGTATTCATACGTGTCAGAGAAGAGCCTAATTGTATAGTTTTCTTTGCTTAAGTGCACTTGCATTCATAGGCGGTTTCACTGGGAAATGAATAAATCTTAAGGGGAAAAGAAAATCTTTTGAGGACCTCTATTTTGGATTAATCCCAGTAAGTATGAAGTTATTCATAATGCTAACATGGCATAGCTGGTTTCTTGAAAGATTATCATAGGATGGTTTGGGTTGGAGGTGACCTTAGAGATCATCCAGTTCCAACCCCTTGCCATGGGCAGGGATACCTTCCACTAGACCTGGTCACTCAAAGCCCCATCCAACCTGGCCTTGAACTTCTAAGGAGAGGCATCCACAAATTTTCTGGGCAATCTGTGCCAGTGCCACATCACCCTCACAGTGAAGAATTTCTTCCTAATCTAAATTTACCTTCTTTCAGTTTAAAGCAATTCTCTCATCCCATCACTCCATGCCCTTGTCAAAGTCCCTCTCCAGCTCTGTAGTACTGGAAAGGACTCTCAGGTCTCCCTTGATCCTTCTCTTTTCCAGGCTGAACAACCCCAGCTCTCAGTCTGTCTCCATGGCAGAGGTGCTCCAGCCCTCTGATCATATTTTTTCTCAGTACATAACTTAATTTGCCCTTATGAGTGGAAGGAGAAATGTAGTTTAAATATGATTTTGCATCTTGTTTTCAATTGGGAGGTGATAATGCAGAAAAAATTATCTAACTCGGGACCTTTTGAAAGATGGATCAGGCTACCTGATGTATGAACATGCCTCAGGACAGATTATGGTTCTGTCTGGTTTAAAATGTAATTTAAATGAATTAACTTCCACATCCTACAGCTGTGACATGCACCTGTCCTGGACAGGAGCTTGATTTATATTGCCTTTATGAAGATATATCTGAGCACAGGCTATTACGTGCCATCAATATGTATGTGTTACTTGATTCCCAGAGCCACGACCTGACAGGTGACTCTGTTACTGTCACTTAACTGCTGACATGACTTGTGCCACCAGCCATGCCATTAAGCTATTGAGATGTGACACGACCTGATCCGTAACGCTCACGACGGGCTCTGCCTCCTGCTTCTGTCAGACGTGGAAGATTAAGGAAGTCACGTGTAACTCCTCCTGGTCTTGCTGCATCTGCAGGGAAGGGCATCCCCCTGGGTCGCAGCCGTCAGCCCTGCCCAGTGCAGCAGCACGGATGGGATGGATGGGTTTGGGTCAAGAAAGTTGTACAGCTGTGAGGTTGCCTTAAAGAAGTCTGTTTGACCCAGTGGAATAACTGGGGCTGGAAACATGATTGTAAAAATAACAAGGAATTCACACGAACTGACATTAAATAAATTGAATCGCGCAGTTGTTTCTTGTCCCCTGCCTGGTAGAAATGAAAGAAGTGTCTTGCTGTGAAGTCTGATAACAAGGGACCCCACTGTCCCTTGAAACAGGTTAATATTTGGCCACGCTTTGTGATTTGGTTATATTTACATTTAGGGAGAAAAGACTAGATTTGAATGAATAGTTATAATGGTAATCACGGCGATGGAATGCTTTCTGCATGAATTTTTAATGTGTACCCTTTTATTATACCCTTTTATCTTCCAATCTAATATAGTTTATTGGTATTTTTAAATGTAAACTAATGGTAAAATGGTCACATATGAAATGTCTGAGAAAATAACCTAAACCCCCATATTTGCAGTTGTTGATAATTATGCTCATTTACTTTGATTACATGCTTTTTTACAGTCATGTCTAGAATGGACTGTAGGTGGATACACAGGTTAAAGCAATTTATGGGATTTATCCTGTCTGTGAAGAGATGTTTTGATGGAATGAAAAATAAGATTCATTTTCCTCCAATAAGGAAGAATGTTAATTTTCTCCTCTGCTTCACGAAAGTTCACCTTCATGTTGTGAATACTGGGGTTGTTACATGTCAATATGACATTTGGAAAAAATCTCTTCAAACTTAATAACAGTGAAGAATCTTTTGAGAGTACATGAGGAAGTGGAGCACCAAGCATTCATTTTGCAGATGAGGAAGGTGGCACTCAGATTCTATATTTTTTGGGTGCAATCTGGCTCCTACCTCATGTGAGCAAGCTTCAAGTAGTTTTTCTTGCAGAATGCAGCCCAGCAATAGTGTTTCCAGGATGCTGCAGTTACCCAGTGATCATAGCACTGCACAGCAGCAGGATTATTGGCCAAGGAACAATGTGACATTTTATCTCTCCATTAGAAATAACCTTTGGTAACTGTGTTCTGAGTTTAGCAGGAACAGGCAGGAATACAGTTAGGGTCACTTCTCTGTCACTGTTGTAGCATCAAGCAAAACCATATTTGGAGGTGGCAAAGGAGGGATGTGTCTGATCCAAAGTCAGTAAACGATGCTCATTGACTTCATCTAGAGACGATCAGGCCATTCGTAGGTTGTTATCTGCTGCTTCCTTCAAGTTTTCCACCACCACTGACCTTTGTGAATATGAGTGCATTGATTCTGAAATGCCTCATGTGGCAAATTAAGTGATTTAATTACACAATTTGGGTTTGCCTTCTACATTACAAGTCAGTTCAGTTCAGTGACTGAATTAAATACACATCCCAGCAATTGATGGGTCAGAACAGTGAAAGATGCAGGTGTCCCCTGAGAAGTGTGGTCTGTGGCTGCTCTTCTGCAGCAGAAAGGTTAAGCTTCTTGGCTTGTGTGCATTGGGTAGACCAAGTCTATCAAAATTTATTTAAGTGAAGTGTTTGGAGTCTACCTGAGGATGGAAATCCAGGATTGTTTCAATGACAGAATGCAATAGAGATTTCATTTCGGATCATCCATTCTTTAAGAAAAGCATTTGTGTCAGTCGACATCCATGTTTCTCCTGTTTGTAGTGGATGTTTTAAGTCTTTCTTCTGATGAAACTGAAGCCTTCTCCTCAGATAAGCAAAGTGGGACTTTGAAGAGGTTCCACTGTGATGGAAGGTTTTGTTTTTCCAACATACACTACGTAGAACTTGTGAAGGTTCTATGAGAAGGCTGTAGCCCAGCTGAAGCACCAGTGAACTGATTGTTTTCAGAAGTGCAAGAAGGATATTTGCTGGAGCCCTAACACTGTGTCTGAGCCATCTCTCCCAGTGACAAACATGCTGAGGGACTGCCAGGAAAAGTCACAGCAGAGACAGGTCATACCAGAGCAACTTGCAGTGATCCCTTGTTTTCTCTAATGGCCCCACACCACTTTTTTTAACTGGGTAAACCACCTCATCTTCCAGTATCTGACAGTCCTGGAGCAGAGAAAATGGGGTTTTATAACTCAGTCAAGTCCTAGCTCTGGTTTCTATTGCAATGGACTGTGCACGGTGGGCTCAGCAGAGGAGCATCAGAGACATACATCTCTATAATCTGTACCCTGTGCCTGATGGCTGCACTCTGTGGTGACAGCAGTGACATTCAGACAGGTTTCTCATTGCTGGGAAGCATCAGGAGATTGCTACTTCTCCAGTAGAGATGGGCGGAAAATATCGCTTCATGTACTGAATGCAAGCAGCTGATGGAGCCTGTTGAAGACAGAATTGAGATGAAAAGCTGTAATGCAGATGTGTCACATCACAGTTGTCACTCCATTTCTCTGTAAGATACGGCAGATCCACAGCAATTAATTTTAAATGCAGTCTCTATTACTGCAGAGCGGTAACTTGAAATATTTACTACTTTATTTGCTTCATGCCAAGTGAGATTTCACTCAATTTGTCATTAAAAACACTGTCCTCTTCTGAGGAAAGAGTATATTTACATAAACTGCTCTCCAGTAATTCTGTGTTTTCTGCAGGAGAAGATTTTGTGCACAAAAATCTGTGCTGATGAGCCTGTGGGACCAAAGACAGATGGGGAAAGGAGAACAGATCTGTTCATTGCCCTCAGAGGGCTGTAAAAAGGCCAAAGGGATCAAACTCCCATTCCTTTGTCACTCTTTTACATATAACATGGATCATCATTAACCAAAAAAAATTCCTAAAACTGACAAAACCCCCAAAGTTGGGCAGTGCTTTGATGTACCAGAACATGACTTAGAAATGAAGAGCTGCTGCCTGCAATGAGTCTGCTGGATCCCTTCTGCAGTCTCTAAAAAGTAAAAACCAGAAAGCTACCTGTCTCTCCTAATCATGCAATCCTGGGAAGTGGATATGGGGGGAGGGAGGATGGTGGAAGCCAAATGCTGTGGCATTTGAAGTGAAATGGGGAGTGTTGCAGCCCAGAGTACAGGGGATGCAGTGCTGGCTGTAGAATCAGCTCCATCCCAAGCCTCAGCTGTAGCATGTGGGACTGACTTGAAACTTGTTTGTCCTATTGTTGTTCTACAGAGAAAAATGTGTTAATTTATCAAGTCTGTAGAAATGCAAAATACGCACATAAGCCCATGCCAGCATTAAGACCCCCTTATTTGGATGGGAGTGTTCTCCTGGAGGGCAGGAAGTCTCTGCAGAGGGATCTGGAGAGGCTGGATTGATGGGCTGAGGCCAGTGGCATGAGGTTTAACAAGGGGAAGTGCCAGGTCCTGCACTTGGGTCACTACAACCTCAGGCAGCACTACAGACTGAGGGAAGAGTTGGCTGGAAGGTGCCTGGCAGAGAAGGACCTGGGGGTGCTGGTGACAGCAGCTGAACATGAGCCAGTGTGTGCCCAGGTGGTCAGAAAGGCCAGTGGCATCCTGGCTTGTATCAGCAATAGTTTGGCCAGCAGGACTAGGGAAGTGATTGTCCCCCTGTGCTGGGCACTGGTGAGGTCACATCTCAAGTGCTGTGTCCAGTTCTGGGCCCCTCACAACAACAAAGACATTGAGGTGATGGAGCGTGTCCAGAGAAGGGCAATGAAGCTGGTGAAGGGCCTGAAGCACAAGTCCTGTGAGGAGCAGCTGAGGGAGCTGGGAGGGCCCAGCCTGGAGAAGAGGAGAGTCGGGGGAGACCTTCTCTCTACAACTCCCTGACAGGAGGCTGTAGCCAGGTGGGGTCAGTCTCTTCACCCAGGCTACAAGTGACAGTATGAGAGGAAATGTCCTCAAGGGGAAGTTTAGATTGGATATTAAGGAAAATCTGTTGACCAAAAGGGTTGTCAAGCACTGGCACAGGCTACCCAGGGCAGTGGTGGAGTCACCATCCCTGGAGGGATGTAAAAGACACATAGATGTGGCACCTGGGGACATGATTTAGTGGTGGGCTCAGCAGTGTTGGGTTAACAATTGGACTTGGTAACCTTAAAGGACTTTTCCAATTTCTTCTATTCTGTCACTAGTCCTCTTCTCCCTTAAACTTCTTGTGGTTCGAGGCATGAGCCTCTTTTTAACCTGGAATCAGTCTGGCTTTATTTAATGGTTGCAACGGATCCATGGATGCGACTGGTTGGGTACTGCCTCCAGGACTGTGTTAAACTTAATTTAATCAGAAAAGGAAAACCTGTTATCTGTTTGGAGATAAACCTTGCTGCCAATGCAGGGACCAGTGGCTGGCAGCCACAGGCCAGGGACAGCAGCAGCACTGGCCAGGCCAGCGCTGGGAGCTTTGGGAAAGAAAAGTCCCTATTAAGATGCTGTCAGTGCCTGGAGCTGTGGCTTGGTGCAGTCAAGCATGTTCTGTGTTTCACATTTTGTTTGATATTAGACACTATGTCTGCTATGTGATTTGTTTCTATTAATGATCTTTGATTTTCTTATCAGCTTTGCTTACTTTTTTTTTCCGTAAAACTTTGGATCAGGTTTCTAAGGCAAAAAAAATATTAGTGGAGCTTTTTTTTTTCCCTTGCTGACACTGAAACAATGAATATGGATCAGAATTTTAATTTCCTTTTTTTACCACATCCATTTGCTTGATAGAGCAATCTTGCCAGCCTAGTTTTACTTTGATAAACCTAATAAGGAAAAAGCACTTTCCACCTCCATATTATTTTATGCCTTGTTTGTGACTTCAGCATTCCTTATACAGGTTTAAAGACAATTTATTCTTTACTGCCCTTGAGTCATTTCGGGAGAGCATTTGTGTTTTTCCGACATAAAAATGTCCTCCTATAACGTGATGAATATTAAATAGGTGCTTGAATGAAAATGAATCAGCGTGCTCCGACCTGACAGCTCCATTTATCGCAGCGTGACTGGGTGGGAGCCAAAATGTCAGCATTGTCCTGCCATGGATGCAGGGCCATGCACCCCAATTACTTCATCAAATGACCAATTTCACGAATGGTCCCTTCTGTCCTGCTTTCCTAAGGAGTCATTTGCTGTTTTCAGCTCCTCTGTTGCCACCTGCATAGAGTGGGGCTGGCCCAGGGTGGCTCTGCCAGCAGGCATGAGGGGAAACATCTGGGTTCATTTGTGAGGGTGATGTGCTGCTTGTAGTGAGCCTGATGGTTTTGCTCTTTTGATGTGACCAGGCAAGAGGGATCAGACCCTGCTGTGCCAGCGGCTCCCCAGATCACTCATTTCTCCACGTGAGGGGGCCAGGGATGAGCACTAGAAGGAAGAGCAGCAGCTTGGGAGGGTGAAATACCCTGGGGAGATTCAAAGGCCAAGGGAGGGAGGGGGGACTCTGCTGATGAGCAGAGGAGGAATTGGTGGGTCCCTTGCAGAGCTGTGTGTGCTCCTCAGCCCCTTTCCTGGCAATCCATGTGAGGGTGGGCTGTGAGCGCTGTCAGGAAGCACAGGGGGATGAGAGGGCTGCAGGCAGGGCTGGAGCCCATCACCTGCTGGTTCCCCCCTCTGCAGGAGAGCTCAGCTACCGTGTGTCATGTGTCCCCCCGTGAATCACCCCTTCCAGACAGGAAAAGGACTAGCTGGGATATTTTCTCCTGCTACCAAGACAACAAGCTGACACCCTCCTACTATTAAGAAGAATTATGGGGAGGTGAAATTCTTTTTCATTCCTGTACTCCAAGGACAAGGAATGTCCAAGGAATGTGAGGTTCAGATTAGGTATTAGGAAAAATTACTTCAACAATAGGGTGGTCAGGCATTGGAACAAGCTTCCCAAGGAAGGGGTGGAGTCACCATCTTTGGAAGTGTTCAAAAGGCATGAGGATGTGGCACTTTAGTATATGGTTTAATGGGGAACATGGTGGTGCTGGGTTAACAGTTGGACTTGATGGTCTTGGAGGTCTTTTCCAAGCTCTGCAATTCTGTGATTCTGTGACAGTCCTGGAAGTGTTGCCTTCCCTAACCTGTAATGTGTTCAGTCACTGTTCATGCACAGAGCTGTTGTTGAGGTGTGAACTCTCTCATTCCTTGTGGATACATCCAACTACTCTCCACTCTCCATGTGGAGGGTGAAGCAGAGACACCCACCTTACACACAGAGCAGCATTTCATACCAGTGCTGCCTGGAGCACTGGCATTCACATTCATGAGGTCTTCCAGCAAATTCCAATTCTTCTCTCCCAGATACGTAACATTTTTAATGTTTATAAGAGTTGATTTGTCTTCAGGGTTAAAATGGAGCAAAATTATTTCCTCTGGGGTCTGAGCAGCATGGCATGGACTGGAAACAATGCACTAACCCTTGACTATGGTGCAGAACTGCTGGTGCAGCACACCCCTGTGCGCAGGCTGAGTTCGTACACAGGCTTCAGTGGCAGCTTTCTTTTGTTCCTTCTTCCCTCCAGCACTTTACAAGTCAAGAATTCCATTGTGGATATGTTACATATGTAACTGTGAGCATATTTTTAAGTGTTTGCACTGTCAGAAAGAAAATGTAACATGTTCTTAATAATTTTCTTCCTCCTTTAGCTCATGGATGGGTTTTGCTGCTCTCCTTCCAGATGTACTTAACTCGCTCCAGATGCTCTCATTTCCCTGGGTTACACCTTTTCCAAATACAGATGCAGGTCCTGTCCCAGTGGTGATACAAGCCACTGAATGACTAAAGGTGATGGTGCCATTGCAAAGGAGTGGCAGATGCCTGAAGTGGCCTTTCTGTGCTGCAGCTGATGATGAAGGTGATGGGGTGATTTATGTCATGTGGTACAGACTGGGTTTATTATTCTTTTCTCTCTAGTTTTTTCTCTGAATGCTACATTCCATGAGTTCATATTGCATTTGCTTCTGTTCCATTTGGAAAGCAGTGGAAGGATGGCTGTGCTAATAGGATGTAACACAAGTGCCCTTGCTGTGTAAAACATGCTCATGTTTTGAAAACTGCTTTTCCATTTGGGAAGTATTTTTTTTTAAGGAATAGAAAAATTACTATATCTGCACTACCTATAAATGCAGGGGGATGCCCAGATTAATTATCTCTTGCTTTAGCCACAATGGCTGTGTAATGGTGCAGAAAAAATAGCATAAATATGCCCAAGATTATTTTAACTAACACATTCTCTTGGTTGAAATAAAAAGCCTGTCACGTAGGGAAGTTCCTTGGCCACTCACATTAGTAAATATGACTCTCCCAACCACACTGGCCTGGCCTGCTCTGAGACCTCCTTGTGCTCATCCCTGCCCATTGCCTTGCTCATCTGGCAGTTCTGCATTTCATTTTATAGGAGTGAGAGAATTGGCAGTATCCTTATTGTTCCGCATTAATAAATTATATATATATATATATAAAAAAAGTATTAAGCAATAATAGATCTGACAGAGCTAATGTACTAAGATCTAGAGGAGTGTTAGCCAAAATAGTGTATATTTCATAGAATCATTGAATCACAGAATGGTTTGGGTTGGAAGGGACTTTAAGGATCGTCTAGTTCCAACCCCCTGCCATGGGGATTTAGTACGAAAAAAATACACTGCAATAAACCCAGTGTGAATGTAGCAAAGCAAATGAAGATTCATAGTGATTCCCTGCACCAGTCAAGACTACAAAAAAAACCAGTGGGAAAACATCCACACTCAATAGAGACACATCCTATTCCAATTTGTCAAGGCTGTTAAAGGTAAGAGCAGCTTTGCTTTGCCTCGAGGCCAGGCTGGACTCACACAGAGCCTGTGAGCCTGAGCTTGTTTGTCTGCCCTGATGAATGGCTTGGGTTTATTTTAAAAATTGGCTTCCCAGATCTTCCAGGGACCCTTGAAGAAGTCAAGCCCTGGCCCCACAGTGTGTCTCATCATTGTGTGGCCGTGGGGTGAGGTGGGTGACAGCAGCCTCCTGGGGCTCACAGGCACAGGTGTGGTCACAGAGCAGGCAGTGGAGATGGGGCCAACGTGGGGTCACCTCGGGGAGCTGTGGAGAAGCTCTTGTCCCTTGAGGAGCTGTACTGAGAGCAGCAAAAAGGGGTACTGTCGGGAGCCGGCAGTGAAGTCAGCCCTGGCGTGGTAAGCATCACTAGAATGGTGGCAGAGCTCTGCACCACTTTTAGTGCTCTGGGTTTTTGTGGTGGGTTGACCTTGGCTGGATGCTAGGTACCCACTAAAGCCACTCTCTCACTTCCCTCTGCAAGTGGACAGAGGAGAGAAGGGTTTCATGAGTCAAGGATCAAGACAGACCCATTACAAATCACTGTTACAGACAAAACAGACTCAAAGTGGGGATATTAATTAAATTTATTACTAACAGAGCAGGAGAATGAGAACTAAAATAAATCTTAAAAACACCTTCCCCCACCCCTCCCTCCTTGCCAAGTTCTACCTCCTCCCCCCACGGCACAAGGAGATGGGGAATGGGAATTAAGGTCAGTTCATCACAGGTTGTTTTCTGCTGCTGCTCAGGGAGAGGAGTTCTTCCCCTGCTCCCTGTGGGGTCCTTGCCATGGGAGACAGTCCTTCATGAACCTCTCCAGTGTAAGTCCATCCCACGGGCAACAGTTCTTCACAAACTGCTGCCACGTGGGTCACTTCTCCATGGGGTGCAGTCCTTCAGGCACAGGCTGCCCCAACATGGGTCCCCCACAGGAAAACAAGTCCTACCATGAAAACCTGCTCCAGTGTGGGCTTCCCTCTCCTGGGGTGCAGGTCTCCAGCAGGACCCTGCTTCATCCTGGGCCTCCCATGGGGTCACAGCCTCCTTCATACATCCCCCTGGTCTAGCATGGGTTCCTCCGTGGGCTGCAGGGGGGTCTCTGCACCCCAATGGTCCCCCATGGGCTGCAGGGGCACAGCTGTTCCACCCTGGTCTGCATCATGGGCTGCAGGGGAACCTCAGCTCCGGAGCCTGGAGCACCTCCTGCCCCTCCTTCTGCACTGACCTTGGTGTCTGCAGAGTTGTTCACCTGGTTCTCCCTCCACTCTTCTCTGGCTGCAATTTTCATCTGCACAATAACTTATTTTTTCCTTCTTAAATGTGTTGTCACAGAGGTGTTACTGTCATTCCTGATGGGCTCAGCCTTGGCCAGTGGTGGGTCCATCCTGGAGCCGACTGGCATTGGCTCTGCCAGACATGGAGGAAGCTTCCAGCAGCTTCTCACAGAAGCCTTGTAGCCCTCACACTACCAAAACCTTGCCACACAAACCCAATAGAGTTTTTAACACCTTTTTCAAGCTGCTGTTTCTTTCGGAAGCACCAGTCTTTGCACATGGCAAGACCTCTCCAAACTCTTACTTTGGAGTGCATATAAAGGCATGGAAAAGTAAAAAATGCAGCATTAATTGCATTAGAATCAGTTTAGTATATCACAAAACAGCAGTAAAGCAGGTCCCTCCTCTATTTTGCTGCCTGTAAGCTCTTGTAAAGGTGTTTTGCCACCTTGCTGTGATGGCAATAAGCCTTTAACTGAACAAATTGATCCTGAGATACTGGAGTTTGTACCTTGTTTGCTGCCGCCTTTCCTGCTGTTTCCATCCTGGCTCTGGGAAGGTACAAATAATGAATTAACTGCTGGATAAGCCCTGTGCTCCCCTGAGCAATTATTCTGGCTTCTGGCATAGCAGACCCAATTTGTCCTGCAGTAAGTACAATTTTCTGAGAAGTTAGTTCTGGTTCAGGCACTAGTCATCCACATCTGTGTGGCACAGGTATTTTTGGGGGGAGGAGCCAGTTGTGAGTCAAGCTGTCAAACTGGCACGTGAAAAAGCCCATCTTCAGAGTGCCATGGTGCTTTTGGGGATTCAAATGCACTTCCAGCTGTGTGTGGCATTAACTCAATTAGTGGAGAGAGAAACAGCATAAAATGTGCAATGATCTTGAGCACTTGGATGCTGTGTTTGAAACCCTTGCTTCCCCATCTCTGGAAGATCAGCACTAATGATTTAACATGAATTTAAATCTCAAATATGTAATGTTTATTTGCAGAAGGTGCTGTAGGCTGGGAATGGAGGTGCTGGTTAAAAGGTGATTTCCTACATCTGCTTCTGGGCAAGAAATGTCAATAGATAGTTACAAGGCAAATCATGCCAAATAGTATTTGAGCAGCAGCTGGCACACAGCTGGTAGGCACCTGTAAGCCTGAGACACACCTATACACCAGCTGAAAGAGGAGATCATGGTACTGACTGGGAGATCCCAGCCTGGAGGTGCTGACTTGCTGAAGGCTTTTCTCCCTGTGTTTTAGCTTCAGGATGCTCAAAAAAGGTATAAAACAGGGCAGAGTTGGACACAAGCTCCTAATCTTTCTGTTCATCAGGTTTATGGACCAGAATTGTGTACAACAGTGGATAGGCTTTGCTCATTTTTCTGTTGCAAAGAAATCAGTGAGATGAAGACAGGCTGAGAAAGATGGGGTTGTTCAGCCTGGAGAAGAGAAGGCTCTGGTGAGGTCTTAGAACCTTCTCTAGGGCTTAAAGGGGTTACATGAGAGCTGGAGAGGCCAGTTTGGGCAGGTCTTGTGAAAGACCTTTTTTTCACCCTAGATAAGCCTTTTATTAGCATGAGCAGCATGAAACCCTCAAACCAGCTTGTCTCCAGAGTGTTTGACTTGCACAACAGTGGTGGGACCTGTGTGCACAGCCTAAGGATGCCAGTGGTCCTCCCAGACCTGTGCATCAGCTCCTCAGCTCAGAGCCCTGGGCCTGGTTGAGGTGTAGGGCAGCTGGGGGTGGGCACTGAGTGGAGTCTGACTATTGGTCAGAGGTGAGCTGCCTGGAGTGTCCTCAGGCATCACCTGCACATCAGAGTGTGCCCTGACTGCTAATGGCCTCTTAGGGGAAAAGAGGAGAAAATAGCTGTTCGGTATCTTCCCTCTGAGATCCAGGTTATTGAGTGCACAGCAACGGGAAGAGCTCCTCCCCCAGACAGGGATCTGCAGCAGGTATAATAATCCCAGTTTTCCTGCCCTGGACTGGGCGAGAAACTTGGCAAATTGCCTCTTTGCTGACTCTGTTAGAGGTTTGTTAGAGTTTCTGCACCAGCTCCATCACTCTAACCAGTTTCCTTCTTTGCATAATGTTTTGATGAGTCAAAATTGCCTGGTGTGTTAAAACAAATGATCTCTGCACACAACAATAACTATCTGCATAATTGGTGTTAATCACTGCTGAAACCTCTGAGCATCTCCAGAATACAACCAATGCCTTGGGTGTACATACCAATAGTTTGGGTGCACATACCCCATACAGAAATGATGTTCCCAATGTCACACTGTTGTCCAAAAAGCAAAGTCAAATACTGAAAGGCTTTGGCAGTGAGATTTTATGATCTTGTGCCCAATCTTTAAATAGATGCAGAATCACAGTCAGTGTTATATCCTGTTTACTCACTTTGAATATATTATTAAGTGTTTATTGGTACCAAAAGAGCATAATTAAATAGCATGTCAACTGCAAATCAACACTATATTGATGAGGGCTTGTGGCACAGGAGATGTGTGAATTTTATTAACGTTGTCATTTCCAGTCCCCAGCATCATAAAGGACTTGGACATTTCCGATTACAGTTGCAGATCTACCTTAGCATTGCTAAAGCAATCACAGTGTGGGAAATTAGGTGTAAACTGAAAAATAATTAAAGGCCTGGTGACAACTTGATAACACTGAATAATTGAAGTGTTGGTAACAAATCTTGAATTCTAATTTTCTCAGTGTAGTTGATACTAGTAATTGAGATCAAAAGCATCTTAACTGCTTTTGGGAAAGCTCACTCACATATGTACCATGTAAGGAGGGGAAGGAAAAGAGATGAAAACCATAGCTCTGAGTTGTTTGCTAACAGCTCAGAATTCCACTAAATCTTGCAGATGGAATGTGCCAGAGCCAACCGAGCTGCTTCCCTCCAGTGCTCTTGGAAGAGCATCAAGATGCTGGAGATACCTCCAGGAGCCCCTGCAATGTTATAGATATATTTAGGATACACTCCTTAGGGAATACGTGAGTGCAAGTGATCAGGGATATTCACTTTAAAGGAGATGGCCACTGCCTGGGGCCAAACATGAGATCTGCAGCATGGACAGGGGCTGTGCAGGGGTGGTGCTCATGGCACAAGCCACGGGGCACAATTCGTTTCAGAGAGCAGGGATGTCTGGGTTTCACCAGGGGTGCTTCATTTGCTTTTGTTTCCTGGGATTTTTGAAGCAGTTATGGTCTTGATCCATTGATGTTGCTGAGATGTTTGGTCCTTCATGACTCTTCACACCTGCTTGGTGCTGTGGGTCACCTCCCAGCTCAGCAGTTGGACCCTTTCTGGGGTAAGCGGTTAAAATCTCGCTGGGGGAAAAGGAAATGAGGTTTTGTGGCCACATAAGAGAGCAAGGACAGAGGAGGGAGCTGAGGCCATCAGGACTTGTCATCAGCTTGGTGGCCATGAAGGACTTATGTGCAATAAAAATTACAGTTGCTGTAATGATGACTTAAATAGCATCCTTGTCTGAAAAGATAGTAAATACCTTAATGTTGCCCAGAGTTCATCCTGTGCATTTTCACCTGTGCAGGTAGCTGGGCCTGCTGGGGCCTGTCCTGGACCCCTCTACTGGCCACAGTCACCCCACAAGGGTGACACAGGGCTGGCTCTGATCTGTGCTGTGTTCCAGAGTATCCACCCCAGCTGGATCTGGCCAGGGTGAGGGACTCAGGGAGGAGCCCAGCAGAAATTAGTCATAGCCGGGGGGAATGACAGGGGTGCAAACAGCTCCTAGAAGATCCTTTTTTTTAAGATCAATATTCAGGTAAAAATAAATAAACCGCTGAGGTATGTTACAATTGTGCACAGCTTAAAACTGGACAATGTCCAGCATTTTGCAAGGTGATAGAAAGTTGCCTGTGCTTGATGTTTGCAGTAAGAGAACCCCATTTTTTTCTTGTATATTTATCCATGTGAACATAGGCAATTTTGAAATTACCTCTGCTCACGATGATGAAACTAGTCATTACTGTACATTTTTGTTTGTCTAATAAAACTGTACTATGATATTTTGACATAATTTAAAATCTGTATTTAAATAAAACTGTTGGAGGCTGTAAGTCACCATCCCTGGAGGCATTTAAAAGACATGTAGATGTTGCACTTGGGGACATGGTTTAGTGGTGAGCTTGGCAGTGCTGGGTTAATGGTTGGGCTCGATGATCTTAAAGGTCTTTGTCAATCTAGATAATTAAATGATCCTGTGGCTCCAAAGAGCTGAAAAGCTGAGCATCTCCCTCACTGTCTTTTTCCCATTGGCAATATGTGACAAAAGAGCTCCTTCCCCTGCATCTCATGTCATGGCATTCATCTGTGAGTGTTTATTGATCAGCTCCATCGAACTGAATTTGACAGTGAGCACAGCATTGTTATCTCATCTGAGAGTGGGGAGCATGTAACTTGCAGGGAAGAGCATTTCGGCTCTGGTTACATGTTTAGAACTGGAAGCAAGTGCCTTATCTCCTCTGATATCTCATCCACTTCTGATCCCTTGTTTATTATCTTAATATCCTTTGTATCCCACCTGCCCCCTCATTTGGAAGCTCTTTGAATCAGGTATCGGCTTTGCTATTCCGTGTTCATTTGGGATTCCAGCAAAAGTCAAACTGTAAATAGCAAACAAAAGGAGGAGGTGTTTCTGTAGGACTGGGACACTAGAGGATGCTTGAGGAGAGACTACACACCCAGTTGTTGGCTACCTTCCCAAAGACTAGGAGATGTTGGGATGAAATAAGGCACAGACTTTGCTCCAAGGGACTGATATTCTCAGAGACCAAAAACAAGAGCTGTTGGGAGGCCAGGAGGAAAAAGAAAAGACTTTGCTGAGGTCCTGCAGAAGAGATCAGCAGCTCCTCTGCTGCATGGCGTGCCATCTTCTACAGCAGACCTATGCCCACATTTACTGAGTTTGCTAAATATTCCTGTAGTTTAAGCAGTCTCTCCTAAGAGCTGCTGCTGGAGCAGATAGGACAGGGCATGCAGGAGGCACCTGAGGCCATGCCCACACTGGGGCAAGAACATGCCAGCCTTGAGCACACTGCAGATGTTGTCAGTGTCCCGTGGCAGGACAGGGCCCTGCAGGCACTTGCTGCTGCATTTTGGGGATACCTGCAATGCCAGGGGGAGCAGCAGCAATTGGGGGTGGGCACATCCTGCACATCATCAGCTTCAGGTGTGTGGTTCTTGCCATGGTGCAAAGCCAAGGGCAGGACAAAGGTATATTTTCCAGGCAAAGGTTTTCCCAGGGTTTGGCTTTGCTGGCTCTGTAGGAGCCGAGTGGCACAACAGCAGATTGTAAAGGGACGCAGGCCCTGTAACTCTATCAGTTTTGATCAATTTTTCAGTCGAGTAAGTAATACACCAGAGAGTGTGTCAACGTGCTTTATGGAGGTCTGCAAGTGCCTACCATGGCTAATCCATAAAGCTCAAATGGTTTCCTGGAAAACAGACATTTTGTTGTCACCATGAGGAAACTACTAAGCAGTGAGAAAAAAAACACAGAAGAAAAATAGATGGATTCTGCAGTACCTGCTGAGCTGCTGGGAACACTCTGGTGGGGAAGGTGTGCACCTGATGGGCTCCAGGCTGGTGCCTGTGGTGTCCAACAGTGAGAGTGTGCAGGGACAAAGCCACTGCTGCCATCCCAGTGCTCCTTCAACCCCTCTACCCTCTCACTCAGGAAAAGCAACTGCACTTCTGTTTATGTTTAATGAAATATAGCAATCAGTTTTCAGCAATTAGTGGAGATGCAATTGAACCCACCAAACAGTCCCCACTGCCTCTGCCCTCCCAACCCTTAAAACATGGATTGCCATGAACTGGCAGCATTAGCTCCATGTTTCAAGTATATGGAGTAGGAAAGATATTTAGTCATTTAAACATTTGAATGGTTGTCCCAGTCTTCTGAATTTAATATGATAAAAACTTAGTTTTCTTTTAGGGTATTTACCAGAGCTTTTTTTCTCAGACTCACCAAGACACCCTGACACCCACTCTCTCTCCCTTGCCAACCACTGAAAGTTTCATTAAATTGCTTTAAAATTAATAATTTTTGTATTTCTTTCAAAGCATCTTCTGTGTTTTGAACCCTGGAGTGTGTTTTGGGTGCCTTAACATGCCTCTGAATCTGGAATTTTACTGTTAAAAGTTTGCTAGAAGAGGGTTTTTTTTACATTCACCTGACTGCAAGAGCAGGGAATTAATATAAGCACCAAATATCTTGATACTTAAGGTAAAATAGTAAGAGTGGATGGTCACTGCAGAAGCCCAAGGTTACTGGAGGTCAGAGCTGACATTTACTGTATGACTGGAGCCCTCCTCATTCCCTACTCCCATAGCATTGCTTATGCATTGCACGAACTCCTGCAGCCTATATGTGCTCGTGGTATACATCTGTGGAGTGCTTCTGCCCTGGAGAGCAGGGTTGATCCTGCCTACACCTCCGCCAAACCAATTTTCCTGACTTTATCTCTCTTATTCATAGGAGAACTAGGGCTTTCAAAGGAGGAGAAACTAAAAAAAAAAGCAAAAAAAAATACCCAGAGGTTTGACTATTGAGCCTGAGGAAATCTCCTGGCTTTTTTCCACAGTAATCATTCCAAAGTATGGACATTTTCAGAGATTACCAGCTTGCTGAATACACTTTTTTCTCCCCACTGTGTTCAATATAAAGTGCTTTTCCTTTCCACAGCCTATAAAAGAAGACTAATCCACAAACTGAAAGCCAAATCCTCCACTCTTCCCTCTGCTGAGTCTTGGTGCAGAGAATAATATTCATCAAGCAATAATCACACTGTATCGGCTGCCTGAGGCCTGATTCCTTATAGGATGAGAACTCAGGGAGTGATACATTTCCAAATGACCTCTGTCAGCTCCTAAAAACAAAAAGCAAAGACAACGGCAGCCCATGTGAGCGGGAAAGGCCAGCTCGAACTCAGCATAACGGGATCCGTGTGTAGCAGAGATCAGAAAAACGTCCTCATATCCCCATCTAGTGGCTTTTGGTAAAATAAATCTGTAGTCCCTTCGTTTTGACATGCTCTCCTTTGTTACCGCAATCTGCTGAATGATAGACATGCATGTTGCTGAACTTGATTAGCCAAAGCTGCTTGGTTTGATCTATTTTTATAAATATTCCTCAGGTTTGAGAGATGGCAGAAAGGAAACTTTAACCCAACTTACAAAGAAATGCTAGTTTAGTTAAGCATACTCTTTTTAAGACTGGAAGAGACCAGAATCACAGAAGAGCAGCCAAAACTTCTGTGAAAGGTGAGCATCTCCCATTGGATTCACACCTGCTCTCCCACCTCTTACTCTCTATGCTTACACAGAGAAAAGGTGACTCATCATCTTATTTACTTTCCAGGAAATATTCCAGTTTTGTAACAGACTTTTGCCTGGCAGGGTGGCTTCTCCTGGGGTACTTTGGCTGCTCCAAGTGTTCAGGCCCTTTCCCTTCGGAGGTGGTGCGGTGTCACTTCTGCCGTGATGGCTGGGCCCAGCCTTTCTTCAAGAGGAGGTAAGTAAAAAGAATTTAAATTCTGATCTTTCATTTCAGGTGCAATTGAAATGTAATCAGTCACAATAATTCAGTGCTTCTTTTGTGTTGCCTGCTCTCTGACTTCTTTATGGCCCATAGGGGAGCAGAGCACTGGTGGGTCCCTGGGTCTGCAGCAGTTTACATCACTTTGTGACATGCTGGGATTACTCCAAACTGCCCAGTTGTAATTCCTGCACCTGCAGACTTATTGCTTCTAGTTATAGGCTGGTGGGTGAACCCTACCAAAGCACAGGAGCAACAAATTAGCACACCAGCACTGCTCAGAAACCTTAACATAAAGCCAACCTCCTGTGGCACTGAGCTCCCTGCAGGTACCTCCTCAGCCATCCCAGCCTTGTGAGGGTCCTTTTTCACAGCCTTCTTACAAAAAAAATCCCCTGTTCCCCTTCGTCCATTCTCTTGAACCAGAAAAACTTCTCAAGGACCAGTCTCCAGACCTTACTACTTGCACTACTGACTTTGAGTCAGGGACAAAATCTTTCGCTGGCAACTTCTTATATTTTGGTACAGCAGGGTTTGCAGATACCCCTGTTTTGGAACACTGTACATGTTGGAAGTGTTTAATCCTGCTGAGGCTGCACTTCCAGCACATGTTATTGGCAGCTACAGGGAAATTTGAATTCTGAGTGTGTTTTCCTGGCTGAAATCGCATGAGCTCTTGAGGGGTAAAAGGCACATTTTACCATACCTACCTTTGCTCTCAGAGATATTTTTTTTTTGAATACTGTATAGTCTGTAGAGCAAAGCTGGTCTTCACCTTGAATAAAAGAGCCTTTTCTGCAGGCAGCCACATCAGACTCTGGTCCCTTTGCCCTCTCCTTGGCTCTGTAATTACAACTACATGAGTTATGACCTCTAGTCAAATGGTTTGAGAAGGGTTGTTTTAAAAGGTCTGGAAGAACTGAACCAGCACCCAGGCTTTAATGAAAAGGCAAGAAGGGTTGTGTTAAAAAAAATAATTGATCTTCAGACCTAGAAACCTTGGGTTCTTTGGGAGGTTGAATACAAACATGACTGGAGCCCAGCAGCTCTTACTCCCACAGAGGGATGGGTTCTGTTTCTGTGATGTTGTTTTTTTCAGTATTTATCAGAAATCATATTCTTTTTCCTATAGGAAAATATCCTGTACACACATATAAAAACCAAATACTGTTGCTCAAACTCCAAGACCTACTGCTTTCCAGATGTTAAATATTTAATAGGATTAAAGCAAAAAAGTCTTCTCCTTTAATGAGAAATCTTTTCTTTAACTACAGGAAAATGAGTGCTACAAAATTGCTGGTTATCGTTCTATTTACTGGAACTTGCTTAGTGCAGAACAACATGTTTGCACCAAATATTTCACTTTGGAGAGTACAGAAACTGCTGGATGTATCTTGGGAGATACATCTAGAAAAACTGAAAATATGTAGCGATGAAAACACTTTCATTGAAAAAGGAAAAACTGCTGCAGAAGAGGAGACCTCTCACAAGAAAATCAGTTACACAAAAAAACTACGTGAGCCTTAATCAGTTGCCCTAGGTGGAGCTGAAAGGGTCTCAAAAAATAAACTACTAATCATAGAGTTACAGAGTGGTTTGGGTTGGAAGGGACCTTAAAGACCATCTAGTTCCAACCTCGTTTCCATGGACATTCTGTAAAAATGCCAAGGACCTTCCTGACATTCATCAGCCTAAAAGCTGATCACTATTTAGAAGATAAAGTCATTGAAATTTGATTTCTGAATATCCAGGCTTTTCTGCCTGGAGACACAGGTTCCAAGCTTGTCATGATGGGATGATGGAGATGGAACACCGAGGGAGCTCGGGGCCGTGGGTAATACCAGCCTCAGGCATGGCTTGCCCTGGGGAAAGTGAATGACCTATTTCTGCTGCATCAGCCCAAAACTGACCTCTGCAGCCGCAGTGTGTGGGGATAAACACAGTTTCTTTGTTTTTCTCTCCCTACAGCCCAGCTTTAGCTTTAGCCATCACCTCACTGATCAAACACCAGCTTTTTCGATTTGCACGGAAAACTGAGTTCAGAGAGGATTTAGTCACGAGCTTGCCAGAACACCCGAAAACACGGCTTGCAGAGGGTACATCCTCCAAAGCCACCCTGCTGCCAATTTCTGCCGGCCAGGGCAGCTGCCCACAATGTCCCGTTGTTTCCAGCGCTGGGGAACAAAGGCTGTTGTTGTAGGCTAATGCCGGCTCAGTTGTGGCATGCGCCTACGTGGGATCCTGGAGCTGGGAGGGACACAAGGGGACACGGAGGGGTATCGGTACCCCCTGGATGTACAAGGAGGTTTCCAAGGGCTGCACAGCTCCTGGATGCTGGAGATTTCTCAACAGCTCCTGTTGCTCCGGGGAGGTATGGCTTCCTGCCGGGACCTGCGGGGTGTCCAGCCCTGGCGTTGTCATGGGGGAATGGAGGGGTAACTTAGCTGGGACAAGGAAGAGGTGGCTGGGGGTCATGAGGCAGCTGAGATATTCCAGGTGCATCCACTGGTGCACAGTTGGTGTGCACAGGGGCTGGCACCTCTGGTAGGAATGTTTAGGGATTGAATTGACTGATGTAAAAATCACTGCTCAGGTGCTCAAATGGAGCCAAATCTGTGCTTTAGATCTAGCAAAGAGGTTCTTGTCTTTCCTCATCTATACAAAATATTTCAATAAATATTTGGAATATTTTGGTTAGGAGTAGCAATGCAGTCATTTCTGGCTTAATGTGCTGCTGTGGACCTGCCTTGCAGCAGATAACTTGAATCCATTTGGAAGCCAAATCTAGTCTAAGTCAAGGCAGGTCACTTGATGGTGAAGCCTCTCCACTTGAGGTCCCTGGTCTCAGGGATCTGTGTGGGGCAGGCAGTGTTTTGGGTAGCTCAGCAAGGGATGAGGCTTTATCTGTCATTTGCTAAATCCGTTCTACTCATTGCCCTCAGGGGAAGGGAGTGGAGAGGGTCCTAATGCTGCTCTTTGCACAAGCAGACTTCACTTGGAAATAGAAAGTCATTAAATCCTTTCTTTTTTTTACATTTGTGTTACTAGATTTTAGGCAAAAGGAGCATCAGTCCTGTGGATGTGGGCAGGGGAAAAGCTGATGCAGGGTGCAGGGGACACTCAGGATTTCCTGTATTTGGAACAGCGACCACTGCACCTTCTGCTGTGTTAGCCTCTCCTGGGAACCTCCAGCCACCTCTGGCTTGGACAGCTGTCCCAAAAAATGCTTTCTTGCCTTCTAATCCCTGCGGTTTAGCAAGCAGAGAGGGAGCAGGCTGGGCTCGCTGCCCCCCGTCCTGGCTGCCCGCCCACCCCCATTCCCTTCGTGGGGCACGACCGGGGATGTGCCGGGCTGCCCTACTGGGGGGCTGCAGTGCTCGCAAGAGGTGCTGCCATTATGCCCCATTTCCCCCTGAATCAGAGATGGAAAAATCACTTGCTCAGGTCTCTGGGCAGTCAGAGCTGCTCTTGTCCCTGGAGAAGACAGGGATCTCTCAGTGCATGCCCCATCTATCAGGCAGCAGCGCGGCAAGGATGCAGGAAAGAGTCCCTTTCTGCCCAGGGCGGTGAGCACGGAGGAAGGTTTCACAGCACATTAAAAAGTGAACGCAAATAGCCTCCCGTCCGTCCGGACACTCCTCAGCCACTTCCACACAGGCTTTAAAGGTTTGGAAGTCTCAATGTGTCCCTTTTTTTGTTTCTCTCCCCCTGACCGCAGCGCAGCCCCCGCGCCATGAGGACATCCCTGCGGACGCCGGGCCCCGCTCACTGCCCGCCCCGGCCCCCCGCTCCTTCCCCGCGGGGCTCGGGTTTCCCCCCCTCGCCCCAGTGACGCTGCCTGTCCCGACAGGTGCCAGCAGAGCCGCGGCCGCGCTCCCGGGTCGCCCCCAGCGCCGCGGGGTTTGAGCGTCCGGCGCGGCGCGGGCGGCAGGTGGACATGCTGCCCTAGGGGCTGACCCCCGGCCCCGTGCCCAGCTGCTGTGTCACAGAAGCACAGAGTATTCTGAGCTGAAAGGGACCCACGAGGATCATCAAAGTCCAACTCCTGTGTCCCTGGACAGCATCCACCCCGACAATGGACGCGGCCCCGGAGGCGAAGAGGTGAGTGGGTTTTGGCAGGGAGCGGGATAGTGTTTCCCCAACATGCCGCTGTTTCTGTGTCACAGATGGGTGTGTGTAAGGTGGGAGTGGCAGAGGATGTGCCCGTGTCCTGGGAGGGAAAGGGGCTAAGGGAGACTTTTAGCCCCTCCACAGCCTAAGTTTAGGTATAATTAAATGTATATGAGTTATGAAGATATTCTTGCAATTTGTGTTCCTAGAAAAAACTTCTTTAACTTAAAGGGGCTGCATCATTTAAAGCAACACTGTGAATTCCTTCTGTGCCCTGCACTTGCAGTCCATAGTACATCCTGCTTGGTTCGTGGAGGGAAGAGGTTTAACCTTGCTAATACAAGCTCCATCTTAGCTGGGACCTGTGACAGGACCAGCAGCCTGTGAGCATCCCACTCCCTGGCAGTCACCAGCTCCGTCCTGCTGTGGGCCTTGGGGCCTTGGTGTGGGCAGCACCAGCCCAAAATGATGTATTCAAATTTTAGGATCTAGATTTTAAGCCAGATTTTAGAGGAAATCTATTTGTTCCCATTTTACCTTGCCACCAACAAGCTTTAATCATTCTTAGAATCTAACCCCTGCCTGGGGAGAAATGGCAAAAGTGTCAGTGGAAGAGTTATCTTGGTGTCATCCGTCCTGGTGAATTCCTGTGCTGCACTCTGCCCAGGTCACCTGGCAGGTCTCCTGGCATGGCTGGAAACATTTGACCGGTCAGAAATGGAGCTCATACCCAGAACTGTTCCTCTAGGGAAGCCAGGGGAACAGGGGAAGCCATGCTATCCCTCAGCATTTTAGTGGGACATTTGTTCTGAAAACCATCTTGCTGGGTCGAGTCAGCTGAGGGGACAAAACAGTCCTCTGTATTGGCAGGCAGAGATGGAAGAGGGTAGAGTGGAAATTGGAGGGACTGGCCTGCAGCCAAGCTGGAGCTTATGGAGGTGGGCTGAGTTCAGGCTTGTTCCTGCTGAACTTCCATGAGGCCTTTCCTGAGGAGAGGAGAGGTGAGGTCAGGGTGGTGAAACCGAGACCTTTGAAGTTTCTCACAGGAGACAATTACATGACTTTGGTACTGAACTCAGATGAAATCAACTGCTCTCGCAGGACTCTGGCAGTGCCCCAACAACTCCAAGACTTCTGGGACATCTCAGTCCTTTCTTGCCTTCATCGACCAAAGCGGTGTGCTATTTGCACCTGTGGCCACTTCTTTGCTACCTGCCAGCAAATTGTTACATATTTGCACCTCAAAGCCCCACCACAAGACTCCCTTCTTCACTTTTCCTCCTATCTTGTTTCTTCTTCACATGGAATTTTTTTCCATGGCAGAAGAGAGTTGTGGGTTTTGGGAGCAGTGATGCGTTAGGTTATACAGAGGTTATACAGGAATATCACCCTTAAGTCTTGCTGTGCATCTTGATGCTGAAATGTGGTTACCCAGGAGATGACTATTCCCTTTGCATAGACAGATCAGCCCAACACTTTACTTGCAGAAGCAAGGTCCTTGCTCCAGTTTAATTTCCTCCCTTCTTTTTTTCCAGTGGCACCTCATCCCTGTATTATAGATGAGGCATGTTTTAAAAGGAAAGAAGATGTGACTCTATTGCTGGAGGTTTTCACAAAAAAAAAAGCTCCCGAAAACTAAGAGTGAAAACATGTAACTGAATGAAAATATTTATGGCCAAATGCCCTCTTTGACTTTTGTCCTTTGAACAAATATCTTCTGCAAGTTACCTGATGTAATATTTGCAGCCAGGAAAATCCGAAGTAAAAAAAACAAAACAAAAGAAAAAAACAAACCAAACAAAAAGGCAAAAAAAGCAAAGCAAAAAGGGTCCCTGAAACAACAGGCAAGCAGATATTTTAGCACTTTGGATGCTGATGCTCACTATAACCTTCTCCTAATTTCACTGCTCTTTCTTTTATTTCATCCATGACTCAAGGTTTCACAGGGTATGTAATATCAGTCTAATGCCTTCAACTGCATTGACTGGTTAATGATTTTGCTGGGGTACAAAAACTTCCACAACACAGACAAACACTGGTGCAGGCGACCAGTTCTGGATGCCCCCTCCCTGGAAGTGTCCAAGGCTAGGTTGGATGGGGCTTGGAGCAACCTGGTCTAGTGAAAGGTGTCCCTGCCCATGGCAGGGGGGTTGGTACAAACTGAGCTTTAAGGTCCCTTTCCATCCAAAATATTCTAGGATTCTATGACTCTATGATCAGCTAACAAAGAAGTTTTGACTTCCTTTAGTAAAAAAAGAACAAATCATTGATTATCAGGAGAAAAAAATCTGTCCTGGAGCATCTTCCCTTTGTTCTGCATTTTCAATGCAGCTTCAAAAAAAAACATACAGGTTCTTCAAATAACTGAAGTGCTATACTTTCCTTACAGGAATAGTTTCCCCAGCATGAACTTTGAAGCAGAGATTCTGACAACTCCACACGATAATTCAGGTATTTGGGAGAATAAAAAAGGAGAATAAAGTAAAATGCCCACTCACCTTGCTATCACTACAAATATATTTTAATTCTTTTGGAGTTAGAGATTGTTTAAAAAAAAAAAAAGAAAGAAGCAGGAAGGTAAACTGACTGCAATTCAGGTGATTTCAGGATTATGTTAGGGTTTAGTTCGAAGTATTGAGGGTAGATGTTGATATTTTTCTGGACCAGAAACACAGCTGTCAATGACATGTGGTTTTGGAAACAGCAGAGTCATTTGAGATTGCACAGTCCCGGATGAGATATACAGTTTTCTTATTAGTGGCAACTAAAAGCAGATGATAAGAAAGCAGCTCCCTGAAAGGCAAAAATGAGGACGATGATGTTCTACTGTGTCCTGCGCTTCATCCTCATTTTGTCTAGGAGGAAAAGCTGATTTTTTTCCCCACTGAATGATGCCTTTCCAATGCTGATCTCGCACACGGAGGCTGGCACTACAGACCCAGAGCCAGTACTCAGCTGCAGGGCATCTTCCCGTGAGCCTCTGGTCTTAGTCCTGCTGTAGGTCCTCACACCCAAGCTATTGGCCAGAGCTTGTGCCCTGGCGACAGCTCTGTCATTAGGATGAGACAGCAGGAAAGGGAGTTTTTACAATAATTGCTTGCAACCACTGGAGTATCCCTGGTTTCGACTCTGAGAGAGAAATCTTGTTGTCAGCCAACCACATTTGAACATGAGCCCGTTCCGATGAACCGTTTTGATATCAGTTGCACTCCTGGCCATGAGCTGCAGTTCCCAGCAGGGAATTCACCCCCCTGGCAGCCCATGTCAGTCCCATGCTGGCGAGAGTCAGAAATGAAGTGCACAGGGTTGACTATTTTTGCTTCAGCTGCAGGTGGCAGTTTTTGTGTTGCATCACCTCTCCTAAGAAGTGTGTCAGTAGCTGCCCATCTCAGTTACACTGCCCAGCATGGGCACGAGTGATGGGCCCCCCACCAGGTGTGGACCTGCTGTGCAATTCCCTTCACATTCCTAGAAAAAACCCTCCAGTCCTCATATCTGCCTAAGCATTTTGGAGACATTTTCCTTGGGCTTACCTCTAGTGATGAGGCACTTAACAAAAATGCTGATGTCAAAGGATATCCAAGAATAATTTTCAAACTCTGAGTGCAAACCGGTTGGAAAGTGCATCCTCTGCATCGTCTTCCCAAATCTCTCTCTCCTGTTGGGTTGGGTTGGGTTTCTTCCATAAGGTAAGTGCTTTGACCCTTCACTTGCCTTGAAACCACTAACATGCAATCCATATTTGTTTCTCAAGAGCTGTATACGATCCCTTCCATGAGAAGCCTCACAGCTGAGGAGTATGTGGAGGCCTTTAAGACATTTTTGGATCATTCAACAGAGCACCAGTGCATGGATGAGTTCAACAAGGAACAACTGCCCAACATCATGGCTGGGTAAGGATTGTTTCCACCGAGCTGGGAAAGCCATCTGTTATCCTGGGAGGGCAACCTGCATACAAGGGTCAGCAAACACATTTAAGGGTTTTTTTGGGCAGGAATGAACTTTAATGCTTTTCAGTTTTAAATCCTCTAATAGTGAGTTACAGGATATTCTGCTAAAGGACTCCAGAGTATGTGCTATTTCAATTAATACACTGTGCTGCCTCTTAGCTTATGTTAAGGAAAGAATCAAGACCTCATTTTCATGTCCATCTCCTTTCATTAGCTGATTTTCCAAGGATTAAATTTGGGGTTTTTTGGTTGTTTGCTTTTTTCAAAAGAAAGCTCTCATGCGGTCTCTTCCTGCTTTTGGGACTTCATCACACACCATCTAAACAGAAACACATTTCTAATTCTCTTCTAGTGACTAATTCTTGGTTTTCTCAATCCCTTAAGACTTCCTTATTTCTATCCTAAGTCGATTTGCATTGCTTAAGTACCAAATGATAATCAGTTTTGTGAAGTATTGATGTAATATATTAAGACTGGATAACTGAAGATAATTTCAGAACAGCCTAGATCCAAACCATAAGAAAGCCCTTTCAAGTTTGGGTAATTTTTGGATGTTACAGCAACTGCATTCTCCATTGAGAAAAAAGTTTGGGCAGGAATTTTTTATTCTCTGGATCAGATATATATAAAAAATAAGCAATAAAATTATAGTAATTCAAAGACTGTATTGGGAAATTTTTATTGTGAATTTAAATGATGCAAAACCTTGTGGCTTTCTATGATGCTGATTGTGGGTCTGTCAAAGGTCTTGACCCTCATTAGGTCTAAGGCTCCTTGGCTACTCACACCCTTCGGGATTTGCTGCTCATTCCACTCTTGTGGAATCCTTGCTGTGGTGTCTCCTGAGACTGTGTATGGGAAACTCGATTCCCCAACACAGTCCATGCCCAAGAGCAGAATAAAGCTATAAAGTAAGTCAGAACATGGCCCCTCATCCTTGAGCCAGGCAGTTATTAAATACTCTGCTATGAACCACATGACTGGAGTCCTTTAAAAAGTAATTTTTCTAAGATAAAAGTTATTGAAGATTCCTCCCAATTTTTAACCAAGATTAATGTTGATAAGAGATGATTGGTGGGTCCCTTCCAACTCGGCACATTCTGTGATTCTGTTATTTCCAGTCACCTGGATAGCTTGATGGTTTTGCTTTCTCTGGGTATTTATATCCAATATTTTCTCCTGAGGGTGCAGAGGTTCTCCCCAGCTCACCTTGTCCCTGCATTCTCAGCAGTGCCCACCCCAGCCAGGCACAGCCCTGCTGCCCCCAAAGGGAGCCCTTTGCCCTGGGGATCCCCAAGGCTTTTTTGCACAGTGCCAGCCACAGCCTGAAGGAAACTCTCTGGTAAAGGGGCAGAAACACTACACCCTGGTACCTACTGCACTTTGAAATATGAGCTTGCGAATACTGGGCTGGCTCCCACCACGCTGGTTATAGAAGGGCTCAAGAGGGATGCTCCAATTTCTATCCCAATTTTTATGCATAACATGAAAATTTCTGGGCCAATGTGTCATCCAAGCAACAAGAATGAAAACAAAAAGTCATGTGACATAGTGTGGTTGAGTAACACATACTTATCCTTTCAGTCTCGGCCATGGAAAATCGACTATAAATGTTCTGGGAGTTGGAAGTGGCACAGGTAAGGAGTGTGGCAGCACTGCTGATGCTGGGGAATGGGGGTCCCTGTGGGTAGCAGAAGGTTATTCTGAAATTTTGGGCAATGAGGATAACTACTCAGGCATTAACAACAGTGCTTCTCACTGAAACAGAGAAGGGCGGAAGGAAGAGTGGAGCTGGGATGAGAACAAGGCTCCCTCCCTCCCTTCCTTCCCCACTTCCCTTCTGAAATGTTGCTGCTCGGATCTTTCTGAGCAGTGAGATGTGTGTGATTTTAGCTTAGTTTCTGCCTCTTGAAGACTCTCACCTGATTTTATATGCCTCAAAGCAAAGACTCCTGTTTCTGATCAGGTATAAGAGCATCTTCAAACATTGACAGAGAGACATCAGAGAGGTTCTTTCCACACAAAGTCCTGCCTTAGACCAACCCACCTGAAGGGATCTCTCTTTTTGCTTTGCTTTTAGGGATCCTGGAGGCCAAGGCTGGGCAATGGCCTGCTCCCAGTACTGCAAAACCAGCTGGCCACAATCATTAGCATGGGGTTGCATCAGCTTTTTCAAGACGTTTCTTTGTTACTGCTGTGTTTTTATCCAGTGAAAAGTAGAGTTTAACTGCAAATGATATTTTTCCCCAGAGAGAAACCCATCCTTTGGAAAAACAGCTTTAAAGCTAAAATTCTAAATGTATTTGTGTTTAAAAAAAAAACCAAAATCAAAAAAGTGGTGAAACAGCTAACTTTGCTCCTAGGGAAACTGGGATAAAATAAAAAGTAGAGAAAAGAAATGACAGTTAGATTTGTCAGAGTTTACTTTTACTCGGAAAAGTATTTTCAGCTGAATTTTAAGTGCTAATACTTTCAAATGAAAGTATTTTTCTCACTTTTTTTCCCCTTGTTTTCCTGAGTAAGTGAAAATTAGCATTGGATTGTTTTCCTCAACTGGGAATATGTTGGAGCATATGAGAAAGCAAGCAGGAAGAAATAATTCAGTTCTCAATTACATTCTATTTTCATTAAGTAATATAAAACAGAAATCCTGACTCCAAGAAAACACAAGGGGAAAATGAAGTTTTAGCACCATCCTTAATTTTCCTTATGCCTTTTCAGAAGAGGTTTTAATGGAAAAGTAAAAACTCTAAAATTTCAGCTGTTTTCTTGGCTGACTGCCCCTCACAGATGACAAGACAGTGGTACAGACCCACACCCCCTGAGCTTGCCCACGGCTGCATGAGCTGAATGTCTGTGGCTGGGCAGGGAGTGAGCTGGGATGGCACTGAGCAAAAGGTTATGTCTGATCCCTGACCTTTCCAGGCATGGACTCGGGTTTCACAGAGCCCCCAGAATTAGTTTAGTTGATGAAAATATTAATGGGGATTAGTGACCAACTCTACATCCTAAAAACCTGTGTCCCAGTCCAGATCACATTTTCTCACTCACCCTGTGTTTTCCCATGACCAGTTCCAGCAGCATGGGCTGCTGGTTGCCAGAGGGGTTTCATTCTTGTCCCAGCCTTGCTGTGGTCAGTGCTGAAGGGTTGTTGCTGGCAGGGCAAGCTGGAGCAGAGAAATCCCTGCTCTGGAGCATCATATTTTACTGCTTCTTTTCTGCAGACAGCCTGGTTGAGGACGTTATTACGTGCTCTTGCAAAGACTGGATTAAGGAATTTTGCAGAGATGGAGTGAAAAAAAACAAACCCAAGCAGCTTTTAAGATACCCACTTGCTGTTGGTATACTCATTTGCCACCATCAGTGGCTCTAGGGCATGGGGCAGCGATGCTTTGCCTCCCACCTGCTCTGAGCTTGCAGGGAGCCCACAGCAGCACCTCTAAGGGTTGATGCTCCCCACCCCAGGCACTTAAAAACTGAAATTTAGGACTTTCTAAAATGATTCAGCTGCTTGCTATGGGGATCTTCCTTCCTGACAACAATGTTGGTCTGTGCATCTGCCTTCAGCTGATGCAGCCGCAGCCTCTTCCCTCGTGCCAACCCTGCACTGCTGCCACTTCATTCCTCAGGGGCCTTGGGTACTTTTTCTCCAATTTCAAAGGACTCCTCCTGCCCTGGATGTCCCTGTAGTGCTGGCATGGGTAGTATTTCCCTCCTTGAATTCTATTTATTGCAACACCTGCCAAAGATGACGACTTTTCTCATGCCTGATACATCAGCTGAAAGGCTAGGGAGGATGCAGTATCTCATATCAAGACCTCTCAGTGTGACATTTGCACAGGCAGGACTATTTTTAAGTTCCACCATCAGCTAGAGACAGGATTCTTGCTGAAGTCCTGACATGCTGCCCACCTCTGCTGTTTATTTACATAGTTCCAGGTGAACTAGGTGGACTTTATAGGCTTGGTATATCACAGCATTTCTGGGAAAAAAGCAAAATGACCTGCATGATGTCAAAAAAAGCTGGAAATTTCCTAGCACCGGAGGACAGACTGCTGCTTGCTTCTCCAGAGCTTAGACTGCAACAGAGGAGCACCAATAGCTAACTTTGCAGGGCACATACACACACAGTTAGATTCCACCATGCAAGCCACAAGGTCAAATATGCCTCACTCCTGCTCAGGGGATTTCCTGGCAGTAGTGGTGGCAGATGCTCTGGCACCCGTTCATCACATTTACCTCCTTCTTAAAGCAATGAATTTGTGTTTATTGAACAGGTGAGCAGGATTTGAAAATGATCAGGATACTACAGGCTGTGCACCCAGGGGTCCTTATTGACAACGAAATCGTAGAGCCCAACCCGCAGCACGTGGCAGCTTACAAAGGTAAGGCTGTACCTGCTGCCTGGGGTACAGTGAGGACCATCCATCTCCTGTTTTATGAAATTCATGTTTTTTTCTACTTTTAAAAACAGAGTTGGTGAATCAAACTCCAGACCTGCAGAATGTCTCTTTTATTTGGCACCAGCTCACTTCCTCAGAGTACCAACAGCAGGTGAAAGAGAAAGGCACGCATAAGAAATTTGACTTCATCCATATGATCCAGGTAATGGGCATTGCTTTGACATAGGAGTATTAACTTTCACTCCCCCCTTAGTTTCTGATGTATGCATGAAGTTAGGATGATCAGGGCTTAGCATAGCTCTCCTGTGAGCAATAACTTCTGCAGGGGCTCCACAAACACCAAAGCTGACGATGCCCAGTCCTGTGAGGTGTCCCTAAATGTGTGTGCTGAGTCAGGACAGGTTGGGAAGCAACTGGTACACAATAAAAACAACTCTATAGAAAGGGTTTAAGGATTTGGAGGGTCATTGCACTGTGGAGGAGGAATAATGGCTATGTGTAACTGTCTCTTCTAGATGCTGTACCGTGTGGAGGATATTCCCAATACTATCAAGTTTTTCCACAGCTGCCTCGACCTTCATGGTAAACTCCTGATCATAATTTTATCGGGTAAGTGGGACCTTTCTTTTTTTTTGCTTCATATCTGGAGTTTTGAAGAACTTTGAATTTGAGAGCCACAAATGTTTACCTGGGGATTTCAGTAACACTTATTTTGTAGTAGATAACTAAAACTAGTGCTGGATTTCATATGGAGCATGCAATCTTGGGCTTAGTCTCTTGGATCACAATGTCTAAGGCACAGATTTTGTGTTCTTGCTTCCCTGCTTATGAAGATTTAGTAGACGGAAGTGTGGATGTTTATGAATGGGAGTCAATCCTTCTTCCTGGCGAAATCAGTACTGTCAAAACACAACCAGAGCTCTGGGTGGGCCCAGTTTTGGTGCTCTTATCTCTGCACGGTGGTGGTCCAGACCCCAGCAGGACAACAGATGCTGCCAAGAGCTGCAGGCTTTATGGTAGGACAGGAAAAAGAGGCACTTATAACATGGTGGCATTCATTAAAAACAACAGAGTGCTTTATCCCTTGTATCATTCATAAATCCTGGGCTCATGGTGGGGTGGACAAAGCATACTTTCCCATGTTTGCCATTAAAACTCTCTCTCACATTGTCTGTAGGCTGTTTCCCTTGCTCTTTGGGGCTATTTTTCTAGGTATATATTCTTTGATGTGTACTTAAAATTGAAGTTTGATGTATAAAAACATCTGCACTATTCTAGCCAAGAGACAGTTAACAGGTAGTGTGGATGTTCAGGGTCAGCATGTTGGTACTTCTGCATGTATCCCTCCTTCTGGGCAATCCCAGTGCTGGAGACCATCACCTAGGAGTTTCCTTTAAACAGCAGAGTTTTGGAGGGAGAGCTGAGAGAAAACAGAGTTTTACCCCTCTTTAGGCACGGACTTTTATAAGCAGACTCAAGTAAGGGGAAAGCACTCCTCCTAGTCCTGGCACGGCCTGGGGAGCATTTCCAGCTCATTTTGCAGGTGCATTAGCTGGTGTTTGAGTGCCTTGGCTTTGCAAAAGTAACCTCCCCTCCCGCCCTGGCAGACAGCAGCGGGTGGGCCAGCTTATGGAAGAAATACAGGGACTGCCTGCCTTCCACCGACAGCGGCCACTACATCACCTCCAGCGGCATCACGGATGTCCTGAAGAGACTCGGAGTCGAATACCGCGTGTACGAGTTCCCGTCGGGATGGGATATCACCGAGTGCTTCGTCGAGGGGGACGCAGTTGGCAGCCTCATGATGGATTTCCTGACGGGGACAAAAGACTTCCTGGGCACGGCGCCGCCGGCGCTGCGGCAGCGGCTGCGGGAGGCTCTGTGCCAGCCCGAGTGCAGCAGCACCAAGGACGGCAGGATCATCTTCAGCAACAACCTGAGCATGATCGTGGTGGAGTCCTAAAGCCGGACTGACTGCAGAGGGCAAGCTGGGGTGGGGATGGGGGTCACAGGATGGGGATGCAGTCACAGGAAAGTGTAGCATAGAAAGAAGGTGACTCGCAGGCAAGAAGGCAAGAAAGTGGGGCTCAGCTGCAGCCTACCACTGCCAGCCAGTGTCAGCAGAGCTGCCCGCCACGCTGGGACGAGCTCCTTGTCCTGATAACGTCATCAGGTCCAAGATTACACCCTGGCTACTTAGTCCATCCCTAGGAGAATATTTTCCAGAAAGTAAAGAGCTCCATCTCACTAAAAGCCTACATGGACTTGTTTCTTAACAGTAAACATCCTGTCTGTGCTTTCAACACTGGGACTTCCACTTTTCTATGCAGCCAGCATGTTTGCACACCTAAAGACGGGTCTGCATGACCAGGGGCTGCTTTGCAGCCAGGAGGAGGCTACAGGCCTTGTGCTGGCCATGTACAGACCCAATGCTTCCATTTGTGCTGGACAAAACCAGCAAGATATCCCAGCTGCTTTGCACCCAGACCTGAGCTGTAAGTTGCTCTGCATTAGGGTATTTCACATCGTTTTGTCAATGTAGGTATTTACTACCCCAAGCCTCTCAGCATCTTGCAATATGGACATGTCTTAAAAATTTATCAGCCTTTTTATTTGGAGAATATTTTGGATCCCAGGATGATCCTTGCCACATACTCTTTCAGGCAGATATTAATTTTGTTACTTTCTTACTACAGTTTGTCTCCATATAAAATAAAAGCAATCCTAAACCAAAAAAGTCACATCTTTTTCTGCACATGAGCTTACAGAAAATGAAGAGCAAAGAGGTTATTTAGTTAAAAACAAAAAATATGCAAAATACCATTTTATGGGAGCATTAAGGATTTCTTGTAAGTGAGAAAGATGAACCTGGGGATGTGGAAGAGCTGTGAGTGAGCTGCAGCTTGTCCTTGTGCTGCAGCCCCAGGAGGCAGCTTGTCTGTCATTGCTACAGCACAGCAAAACAGCACCTACAGTACTCAAATATGGTGTGTGTGGTTAAGATGTTAATATAGGTGAGATAAGACTATTACCACAGGGTCCTGAGCTCTTCGGGGGGCTGAAGGAGGTGCTGCCAGGGCAGCCAGCTCCAAAGGCAGGTGCTGCACAGGATGCCTGCCAAGTTTGGCTCTGTATTTAGTGCCTTAGAGCAGTGCAGACCTTGGACTGACCACACAGGGAAAAGCTGCCTGCAGCCACACCAGCCTCACAGCAAAGAGGTTTCAGGGCAGGAAACACCAGCTTAGATGGAAAATACCTGCAGGCACAGAGCCCATCTCTACGAACTGATTTTTCCATGCTTAAGCTGGATAGCACACACCTGTGTGCACCTGAAGGGGCTCAGGTACCGCTGCCGCCTTGATGTCTGGTATGGATCAAGTGGCTTGTTCCAGCATCATAAACACATGGGTCAGCACACTGGCTTGCAAAACATCAGATGTCATTGTCAACCAGAGCCCTGCTGGTGCTGCTAAACCTATCCCCCCCCATTCACTGGCCATCTGCCCAGACACAGTTACTGCCAGGAGTAGCATCGCACCGTCTGAAAAGGTAATGAGCCCATGGAGTCACTGTAGCCCCATTCTGTCCTTTGTTTTTTTGGGGTATGTTTTTTAGGTTTGGTTTGGTTTTTATCACATCTTTTTGAAGGGCAACCATTTCTCCTGAAACTCTTGTAAGGGAAAAAAAGAGAAAAGTAGTGGGAAAACAGTAGAATAATGTCTCTCTGGCAGTACTGCAGCACCCTGGTCTGTAGGTACTGTTGCTGTTATTTCAAGAAACATCGATCCAAACTAGACAACCTCCTCCAGAGGAATACCTGTGCACCATACCTGTGCACAAGCTTTTCCCTTTGATCCATTCTATTGTTTGTTCTATAGGCATCTCCTTTGCTTGTGCTGGCTCCCAGCACTGGGCAGGGAGTGTACAGCTGGGCTGTTGGGCAGGGTCTCAACACTGCTCCCATTCATGGTCTCCTTCCACTATGGAGTCCTGGGGTTTATTCCCAAGCGATAGTGATGTCTCCGGTTTCTATCTGGAAAGGAAAAACAAAATGTACCCCAAACCAGGCTTGCTTTTCAAGCTCCAAAGAACAATCTGTCTGTTAATCTTTGCAGGAATTTGGCACAGTCCAAATTCCCCCAGATCTTCCCCAACCCAAGAGGTTTTTCATCCCTCCTTGGAGTTTCCTGACCAGGCAGACACATTTCCAATAAGCAGATTCTCAGCAAAACCCATCTGCGAGCACAATATTTACCCACACCATTGTAAATCAATGTGCAAATGCTCAGAAGAAAAGGAGCACTTCAAAGCAGACTGTTTAGTGACAGCCTGGAGAGATGAAATAGGACACCCCATTAAAAACACGGCTGCTTAGTGCTTTATCTGTATTTTTTCTTTTGATTCTTCAAAAGCAAGTAATTTATCAACGACTCTGCTTGTACCCCTGGAATAAATAGCATCCGAAGTGTCTGTTCCATTTATTTATATATTTATTCTTCGGCGAACATGCTATTTAATAACTATTTGTTGTGCTTTTTACAAGACGCTCTCCTCCCACACGGAATTTCGGGCTGTGCTTTCCCAGCAGCAGGAGCGCGGCTGCGTCTGTGTGGCCACGAGAGGGCTGCAGCAGCCAGCGGAATAAATCCTCCTCCCAAAACGCTGGAGATGCTGAGCTGAAGAAGCAGCAAGTCGTCAGGCTGACAAATGCATCCAGCTTTCCTTGCTGGCTCATCGCATCCTGATCCCAGCTGCTGGGGACCACGCTTTTTTCTCCTGCAGAATCACGGGCTCTGACTCTGATATTGGGGTCTGGTTTATAAAAAAAGTCGTGATTGCACAACACAGATGACACAGGAGATGCATGAAATCTGCTTTTGGGTTGGTTTTTTTATGCCACTTGATGGCTGAAGTGCTGCAGCTTGGCTGCCTCTCAAGGCCAGGTCTGCAGACAACAAACCAGGAGTCCCAGCTAACCGGGGAGGAAAACACAAGGAAGGGGATGTCAGGAGTAGGAGGTTGCTTCTGCTTTAGCTTTGAACCAGATTAACCCTGCTGAGCTCAGGCCAGGATGAGCCCTACTCTGCTGCAGTTAGTGAGGAGCTGGTCCATGTCTCCCAGAGGGAGCTGTGCCACTCAGCACTACAGGTTGTTCCAGCCCAAAGCAAATGCTTTTGTGGATAACCATGTAGTAAGCTGCCCTGTGTACTCTGCAGTAGAATTAAGGCCTGCAAAGCCCAAACTGCATTGTTTCATGTGGAGCAGTTGCAGATTTTATCCTTATTTCCAGTTAGTAATATGCCCATTTCAATGCAGAGCTCTGATTATGTGTTACAGTCCCCTAAAAAGGAGCTACAGAGAGCAGCTCTTTGTAGCATCAAGGATGGATAATTTTAGTTTTACTGGGCCTATATGAAGTCTTGGGGGCTGACTTTGAAGTGAATGTTAAGGCTTCTCTACCCATGAGCATCGCCAGGGGAATGAAGGTGGCATAGAAACTGCAAGATCTAATAGCTGATTTCTGAATAATCCCATTAAAAGACAAGCTCAGTAAAATAGTAGACCATATATTGAAAAGATTAAACCTAATGTCAATCAGGGGGCAAAGGATAAAAATACAGAGGCTGAACTTTTTTACCTCTCCTTTCAATATTTGCCCAAACAAATCTGATATAGCAAATCTTTGAGTACCCCATGCATTCTTCATAAATAAATACACCAAATAAATGCATGGCTGTAAGGTGAGATCTCCACTAGTCAGGAGCTGTATCATACTGATATTAATAGTTTTCATTGAGATACCAAGGCTTGCCCTGCAGTCTTTAGATTTAGGATGCTAGTTCTGGAGGTCCCTTGGGTGCAGAAACCTGAGGCAAGATCTAGATGAGGAAGAGAGGTTGCCACAATGTTGTATCTAGGAAAACTGGGGCATGTTTATGTCGAGAAAGTAGTCTTCTAGCTGACTGAAACCATGTGTCCCTGGAAATACTCCCAGATAGTCCTTGCTAGGCACAGAATTTGGGTTTCCTAAGGAACAGACTGTTCTCAAAGAGCTTTATGATGGGAAGGACAGGAGTAACTACCAGCTCAATGTGCAGGGTCTTTTGTCTTTTGATGGAGTTAGTCCAGATGACCCAAAATATGATCTATCTCCACAGGCTCTGTATCATCAGAGATGGCAGCATCCTGATGAAGCTCCCTGATGATGCTGTAGTGCCTCCATGTACTGGTGGTAGGATCGTGCTCACCTTTCTGGAGCTTGCAGAGGCCTTCACAGGAATAATAACCTTCTGGTCATAACTCTAAGAAGGTGTTTATTACCCTGCTTTTCAAACTACCTTTTTTTGGAAGGTCATATCCTTCAGACTGAGAATGAATGTCTAATTAAGTCTAAAATATCTTTGTTATTGACCATTGCTCCTTGCAGTCACGCCACTCCTGTACTTAAATATCAACAGAAATTTAAATCTTGCTAGATGTTGAGAGTTCTGGTTAAGTCTCCAAAGACATCTGTGGGCCAGGGCATGGTCACTCTGCTACATGCCAAGCTGATGGCACATCAGACAGCAAAAGCCTGGATATCTCCTTATTTTGCCATGGACACAGTGGAGTGATGGTACTGTAAACATTCTGGTAGTGTCATGATTGCATCTGTCCTGTCCCAGCAGAGGAGCTCTGTGGTTCCTTCTCACTCAGGGGCAACCACCCAAACTCCTGGCTGGGGATGAGCACCTTGGGGTCTGGACAGTTCCCCCTGCTTCTGCTCCACCAGCCCAATTCTTCATGGACATGCCAAAATTCAACTGCCCTCCTGTTTAGAAAACACAAAGAAAACACAAATCTTCTGCCGCTAGAATTAAGCTGCTTCCCATCCCTAAAAATACCCTTATCAATGCAGATGTTTATTGCCATCTGTCCTAAAAGAGGAAAAGAGATAAAGTGATATCTTAACCTTCTAATGCAAGTCTGTTGTGTGACCAGCCTGGCATGGGAGCTGGGGCTGTGCCTGGACACCCAGAAGGGGCTGTGGACCAGCCCCCCTGCACTGCATTGTTTAAGACCATTGCTTTTAGCTAAAGGTGCAGCTGTTGCAAAATGCAGGAAATGTATTGTTCATCCCCCATTCTCCTTTAATTTCTTGTTAACAATAAATAAACAAATAAATCCCTCCCAGACAAATGTTTGGAGTAGAAGCTCCAGCTGGAAGGATCTCGTGTCTGAAGGAGGTTTGTGGAACATGTGAGATGGCCAGATCCCAGTGGGGCTTCTCATCTCTGAGAAGGAACAGAGAAGAACAGAACAGGAGTTTCATTTCCAGTAGCCAATTCCCATAGTCTGATGACACTTTAGATTAGACCTGCCAGCAAGCTGGTAGAGAAAACATATGTTTTATCATACTTTGTAGTGATGGTACCACTGGTGGATTTATAAATGTGACAGAGAAATTTTCAGATCAGTCTCCAAGTCCCTTTTGCTTTGTTAAAATTTTTTTGCATCCTATTATCACTCTGTATGTATCTGCCAACAGCTGATACTATAGATTAAGGAAGATTACACCTCATTGCTCCAGTGGCTGTTTTCTTTAGTATTTAACTCTACTGGCATTTTGCCATCGACTTCCATCTGACAAGACCAAGCCCCTTGCTTTTGTAAACACTTTGCAGTGCTTTCCTGACTCGAGTTCTTTTACTTTATAAAGTATCAAAATGATCACACAGAGGATAAACGTTTTGATTTTATTATTTCTGGAAGAAGAGCTAATACACTTCCAGTGCTGAACAAACATTCCACCAGGTCTTGATTTGCAGATGTTTCCGTGTAGATAAATGTTGACTTTGTTTTTTTGTGCTCATGCAGATCATGTCATTTCTTATTTGGGAAAAGTGGATGATATTTGAGGAAACTCAGAGAAAAGTTCTACAGATTTAATAAATTTGACTCATGAACTTTCCCCATTATTTACTATCAACAACTGGTCATTCTCCAGTTTTATGCATTGGTAATCCACTTTGGGATGTAAAGAAATCCTTGTGATTCTTATGATCCAACACAAAGCAGAAGTAATTAACACTGGAGAATCAATCAACTCAACTGTTAAGAATCTTCAGATTAAAATTATTCACCCAACTTGTGCCAGGACTTGTTTTTATACGTAAAAATAACAGTGACAAAAATACAAATTTTTGACCTAGACATCCTTCTTATTTAATTCTTACAGATTGTCTCCAAGGCCTCATCCTTCCCAGGTACCTCCTCTGGCAGAGCATCCCCCCTACCATGGATTTATCTCAAGGCAGCCAAAGTAAGGAAAACTTTCCTCCCGGGCTCAGAGGACGTGGGGTAATGGCCAATCTTGGTCCTGACTTACTTGTAATTCCTACCAAATATTAATGCAAATTTCTTGCTTGAGAGCCTCAGGTGACACGGAACAAATGACATGCGTTCATCTGGGTGTTTCACTGGAAGCATCTCACCCCACTACAAATGTCTTAAAAAAACAAGCACTGCTAGGATAGGTATGCTTTCACTGCACTTTGTATAAATTATCCCTCAGCCATTGCTTAATATTTATTAATATTTCTGATGATTTGAAATTTTAAACTAAGGGTATTAATATAACCTATAACACAAAGCCAGGTAAAGGGGTTAACTGGAGAAGAAATTCTTGCTTTTCTGTGTGGGAAAGCTGTATTTTGCTTCCGCTCCCCCCCCAGCAAATACAGTCCCCAAATTCATTCTTGTTTCGGTGGGAATTTAAATAAATCTTCCTATTCCATCTCTCAGCCACAAACTGCTTTTGAACATAATTAACATTTATACTGGTCCTGGAGCCTTGTTTATTTATGTGTCATAACAGTCCCTGGAAAGCATAAGAATACATAAAATTTCACCCAGGCTTAAGACAAAAACTCCACCTTGACCAGAACCCTGTGCTTTCAAGGCAAGGCAGGAAGGAAAGTTATTCTACATCTTTCTTATACTTCTCCCTTTCTCTCCTGCCTTTTGGAAACCTGTTGGTCAGACACTTCCTGTGCTGAAGGCTGCATCCAGGCAATCCTCCCTCCCCTTGCCTTTCCTCCTTAATTTCCCTAATTTCTTTCCATGTGTTTTTCAAAGATTGGCAGCAAATAAATCCATTTCAAGTGCCGCTGCACAGTCACTTTTTATCTTGATGAAAGATATTTCTTTTTTTTTTTTTTCCTTTATAATTTCCTCTAATGTGAGGACCATCTGGCCTCCACGAACAAGACAGCTCAGCTCTGCACTTCATTTTAGGCTGCTACAGACTGGATGGCACCTGCTCCCACCACCTTCTTGGTGTCCCGAGGCAGTGAGAACAGGATGGGGAAGGAAACCAGCAAGGAGAAGAAACAACCCAGACCAGCCCAGTGCTTATGGCCCAGAGGGAGAAACGTGGGCACTGGGAGCCAGCCAAGAGATACTCCTTAACTTTACAAGGGGAAAAGGTGGAGGAAAAGGTTTTCCACTAAGTTTCAGTTCCCTGAGGAGAAGTGTATGACCTTATCACTTCTTATCACATTGACACTGAGTGTGTTTCCAACTGACAATTAACAGCTGGTAGAGCAGAAGTGCTGGGTTGTCTGTTTCTATTTTCATATTTGAGGTGCTCTGGAGGCAGAGCACCAGCACTGTTGTACAGGATGCTGTTTTTTGGCAGGCTAGGTTTGGACAGGACCTCACCTCTGTGCCAGGTAATCCCCCAAAAGCCCACTTGTTGGGTTTGTCAGGGCTGGCTGTGCCTGCTGTTGTGCTGCTCCGCTCCTGGATCTGACATTAACTTTCATATACACCCCGACTGCAAAACAGTCTGGCATCTTCTGCTTCCAAAATCAGGCTAGAAATAATTTCAGAGATAACCTGCTGTTAAAAATCTCTCATTTGGCTCTTTAAATCTGAGAATGTGAAGGGAAGTTCATTTTTGTAATTAAGAGCCAGCCCTGTTCCCGGGGTATCTGTTTTTGCACGTGGCCCTGCCATGGCTTTCCCATTCTGACCATGATCACTTCATCTTTCTGGGACTCAATTTTCCATCTTTAAAACCTTTTTTTCCCTTTCTTGCAGGCAGGTCATGAGGCTAGATCCATTACTGTAAGTGAGAGGCTTTATTAAGGAGGTGATAAGTGTCATGCCAACACAATAGTAATAATAAATAACTTCTCTAAAAGTGTAAAAGGGTCTGACATTATTAATTGCATTTCAAGCACTTGCAGTGTATGTGGATTGAGACTGAATGCAGAAAAGACCAAAGGTTTTTTCTTCTTGCATTTTTGCTCTTTGGAAAGAAATGGCTTTTCTTCAGCTGAAATGTCCTTGGTGCATCAACTCTGCAACAAACCTCTCATCTATGCAAGCCCCTATCACTCCCATTCAGGTTCATATGACCCTGCTGAGGTGCAGAGGTGGAGAAACACCCCTCTGAGTAGCACGTAAATTCTTGCTTGATCCTGCAAGCTTTTCTGTTTGAGTGCCTTCAGAATTGCTTCCTCTTTTCCCTCCACATTTGTTTCAGCCCAACCCTCAACAAAGTCTGAATTTCATCGAACTGGTTACACAACGTGCAGAAATACAGCACTGGCACCAAACCCTTCCTTTCCTAAAGAGTTGGACACTTTTTTTTTTTTTTTTTTTTTTTAATAAAAAATGCAAACGTTATAAATCTTCCTGGCCCTAAGTAGAGATGGTGTCGCTTGCCTTCAACACAAGGCAAGGGTTTAGATACTTATAAAAATTGTGCTTTCCTGCATCTCTCCTGCAGGCTGTTGTTCAGTGATGAATGTGCAGAGGGCCTCACAGTGTCCAAAAAGGAACTAAAGCTCTTGGTTAAAGGCAGAAGTTGGTCTCAGTTGCTGCAGAGCTCTGGCACAAAGCATTGCACGAGGCTCCAGCCTACCTTGTACATCTGAGTCGAGATGCTCATGGGTAAGTTCACTGAGCAAAAGCAGGTCACATCAGCAGATTTAATGTGTCCTTTGAACCTCTGGTACCTCATTTTCTGTCCTCTACTGTAGCATTTATCTTCTTTTGATCATTCAGAAAAGGGAGGTTGTTTCATTACAATGGAAATAAAAATAATTGATGTGAAAGAGTGGTGTTTTGCCTATTCAGAATGGCAGTGGAAAGTTGCACTCCCGAGTTGGCTTGAATAGAGTGAACATTATTAAGTACTGACATGAAAAAGACCTCTCAAAGGAGATAATGCCTTCATCCAATTAATCTTTCCTAATGAACTTACCCCTTGGAGGTGGGTAGAGCAGTTTCAGCATGAAGTTTGCTTCCTGTGATCATTTGTGCCAATAAAAGTCTTTCGAGAAAGCTGATGAAAACTGATGTGAATGTGCCTGAAGTGAATTTATTTTGATATTTGACTTGTCAGGAAAAAAAAAAAAGTGGTTTGTACTTTTCAACCTGATCTGCTATCGTGCTCTCTCCTGATGATTCCTATTCTTTAATAACTCCTCAAATTATAATAAAGCTCCTAGGTATCCAGTTCCCTTTGAATTTGCAGCTGAGAAAATTCCATGTTTGAAATACTTGGAAATGGGGTTTTATTTGATAACCTGTATTTTTGAGGTGGATGACTACTTTGCTGAACACCTTGATGGTTATTTCAGTAATAGTAGTCTGAAAATGCTCATCTGGCTCTGAGAAATTTCAGCTGAGGAAAGAACCCTTTTTCCACCCAAGCTATGTTATAATGATACTTTGCACTTAGGCAGGTTCTTTCATCAAAGCATGTTTTATTCATCAGTGCACCAGACCCTCAATTGGTTTTGTTTAATTGTGACTCTCTTTATACCACACTGGCTTGGAAGTCCAACCGTGACAGTCTTTTGCTGCTGTTCTCTGTGCTTTGGAGAACTCAAGAAAGAAAGTGCCAGAAAGGGCAAAAGAAGTGGGAAAGTTCAAACAAAGCAGAAGGTGTCAGACTAAAACAAATCCAGAGGGAGGAAAAAAGTCAGAAGAACTGATAAGAAGACTTTTTGAAATCGTGTATTCATGATGTGTTTATTCTTTTATAGAACTGGGAGCTCCTGTTGAACTGCCATTAGAACTGGTTCTACGTAGACTAAAGTGTGAGACTATCTCCAAATGAGGGCACTCAAATTATCTACCTAGCTCCTACTTCTACTCCTATTAATGGTTTGATTTTCACACATGCCAGTGAGTATTTTTGCAGTCTTGAAAAAAGAAAACACGCCCGAAAATTAGGACTTCAGCTGATAAACTGAAATACCCAAATTTTAAATGTTGTCCACTGCAACTTGTCCACTGCTATAAAATGATTCAGTAAAGTCATCATGAATAGCAACTGTAAGTCTTCCCCATCTCCAATAAAACAGCAAGAAAAGCAGATATTTAATGAGGACAATGGAACTCATAAATGGGGAGAAATTGTTTTCCAACTGCTATGTGGTTTTGGGGTCATGATAAAATTAGCCACTTTGAATTTGTGCAGCCCAGTTTCATATCTCAAACAAAGAACTGGGATAATTTTTGAACACTTCAAGCTGTTCATAGTTCTCACATTTCTTGTGACATGAAGGAACAGCCTTTAAATTGCACTTTGTTAAATACGGTCGTGGAAAAGCCAGTGTATCCACGCTAGTGTATCCAGGTGATGGACACTGAATTCTTTCTGTATTCTGGAAGAGTTTCTCAATCAAAGTGAGACTTTACAGCCTGTTATTAATTTCACAGTCATAAAGATGAACATGCAACTTTTCCAAAGAAATAATTAGGTATCACAGAATAAAGCATTTCCCTATCACATAAAAATAATACATTTAATTAAGTGAAAAACTATACCAGCTACAGACTTTACTGTCTATAATTCATGTCTAGATCAATTGGTGTTTTGTAGTCCACCAGTCCACTAAGTATACTTCGCGTATAATAATGCTTTTCTTAGTTATTTCTGCTTCTATTCCATGTAGACTAGCAACTACTATGGCCATTCTTTTCAGTTAATGTCCTAATATAGTTTCCTTCTAATGAAACCATATTTCCTTTGTTCATTTTTTTTTGCCAGACATTTAGCTCTGAGGCTAAATCAGCCAACAGGCATCTTTCTTTCCCTGGTGGTCCTATTGTGAAAGTTGGGTTAGAGAGGGTGCTCTTGTAAAAAGAGAACACATATAATTGCATGTAATTGCTTGAAAACTGGCAACAGTTTAATTAGGACAGACTATGGTCCTGAGCTGGCCTTGCAGGTAGTGTAAAACCTGACCCTAAGCCACAGTGAGATTCTAAAAACAAAAGGACATTTCTGCTGGCCCCAGTCTCCAAGCTGCTGTGTTCCTCCTTGATGTGATCTCTCCCTCAGGAGCACTTTGGGCTTGTGCCTCAGAGCAGGAGGAGGGAAATGACGCTGTTGTCTTCCAGAGCACAAGCAGGTCGGAGAAGACATGTTCCCTTGAGTTTAGTTTTAAAAGCTTAGACATGCTTTTTGGCTTGTGGCTGAGCTGATGCTTGAGTGACTCCTCTGATCATAAAAGACACTGATGCATCAGCAGCAGCCAACACCAGAGCCATCTATTTACCCAGGGAAGTGCTGCAATAGATCAATGTTAAATGCTTATTTGCACTTCACTGCTCCAAGGCACAGAAACTAATTACCAAAGATAAATTAGCCCTTGTGACAACGACTAAGAAATGCACGTCCCAGGATAGACCACCTTGACCACAAACGCACATAATTCTCCCCCTGATGAAGAGTGGCAGAGGGTTACACGGCGCATCCTTCAGCCAGAACTCGCTTGAGGTGGAATGCTACTGCTTTGTCCGTGTGCTGAAGAGCTGGCAACCATTTACTGAGTTCCTGACTCTTCCTCTTCCCCACAGGAGTCACTCACTTGACTCCTGCATGTCTCTGTTTGCCCAGCTGTGGATTAGCAGCAGTAATAAATAAAACACCTAATGCAGACAGCAGAAGACCTGGCTGATGGCAAACCCTCCCCAAGGCCTTTGTGTTAACACACGAGCTTTACCTTTATACTTTGACTGCTCTGGAGCCACACATGCCTTTCTCTGTGTCACCTGCACAGCAGTAGGTAGAAAGTTGAAAGCTTTCTGTGTTGGATATGATTGCAAAGAATTTTTCTAGCAAAAAGTCCTCAGTGGTTCTCATGGCAGCTGCAATCAGCAGATGAGAGCTCATCAGGGTTGCAATAGGTCTGTAATGCAACTGCTCCAGTTTTACCTCCCCTGGACCTTTTGCTTCTTTTTTCCACCTCCAGGAGCTGCCAAATGTGGTGGGTCTGAATCCAGAAACGTCAACCCCATCTTACTCCCTTATTCCCTAACTGGTAAAAGTATCTGGAGATGAGGGATGCAGGATGGATCTTCAGGAATGCCTGGGAGGCTGCAGAGCTCCTCTCAATTTTCCCTGCTAGGAAAGTGGGAGCAAGCTGCTTCCATTAACTTTTTGCCCCTGAGCCCTTACAAAAGAGCTTGCCAGGCTGGGCACTGCACATTCTGCAGAGTGTAAAACCAGAGTACAAGTTATAATGGATTCAACCCTGCACACTGTATCCATTGTAACAAGCTCAGGGGAGACCTGCAGGACTGCAATAGGAATAACTTGAGTGGTGAAATCTCCTGGAACTGCTTCAGGAACGATTTCTGGAGGTGATGTGGCCCTGCACACTCACAGTGCTTGGGGCAGCAAACCCAGCCTGCCTGAGGGTGGGTCGTGCTGGTGTTAACATCTGCAGGAAAGCTCCTCTGTAAGCCAGGTCCACTAAACTGCAGCCCTCAAATAACTCCAAAATTACTTTATTTTTTCCTGTCTCCATGGAAAGTACATCTACCAACTGATGTATCTTAGCACTGCACTTGCCTTTTTCACTGGTTGTATCACTGTGGCACCACAGACCCATCTAATGCTGAAGCAGAGCAACCTGTTCCCTTGTACCATCCCCAATTGTATTTTCAGCTCTGAAAGTCATCCATTTCCCTCAGTGTTGTATCCTAATTCTCCTCTGTACTGAAGGCATTCCCTGGTTTGTGGCATCTGTGCATTTTTTATCACCACACACTATATTAAGCCATGTGACTGACCCATGAGGAAGACCCTAGAAAATGCCTCTGGGTTTGGTGCTCCTTTCAGCACTCCTCATTGCTGGACCCCAGGTATACTTAGGAGGAATAACCTGTATTTTTATAATTATGTTTTAGCAAGCTAATCTTTTATAAATATGAAAATCCCAATTTCTGCTTGAGCAGTTGAAACATCACTTCTGGCTCTGTGACATCCCCTCTCCACCTGTTTCCCAGCCAGCAGAGCAAAGCACTGAAGAAGTTGGTGCAGGCAGTGTTGTGAGACCCACCGTGATGGTTGGGGTGAATACATCAGCCCCAGCTCCCAGACGTGAGGACACAGCCCTCGTCTTTGCCTGCCACCAGAGGCAGCCAAGCCGTCAGGAAAGGGTTGGGCCTCCACTTGTAAATCGGTTGCCTTTTACAGCATCTCCTCAAGATCTGGTTTGCAGGCCTGAAAATACAAACCTGGGCTCACTCAGGGTAGATGACACAGAAATGATGTTACACCTGGGTGGTGTTGTACCCACTCCCTCCAAGCCACCTGGCCAAGTTAGTGCTGTCACTGGTAGCTCTCCATAATTTTTGTTTCTGGCAGCAGAGGTCAGCATTGCCCTGCTGATGGACAGCCACATTCCCACCTGCAAGGAACAGCAAAACATCGCAAAATCATTTTTTATTAGTCCTTGTCCTTTTATTGTGATGATTTGTGTCTCTTTGAGCTACAGCAGCTCCTTGAGGGGCAAGTGACCAAGCCACCAGCTATGTCTCAAGAGAGGTGGCAAGGGAGGCTGTGAGGTGACCCTGCACATGTTATGCTGTCCGAGGTACCTGGGGACAGCAGAAACATCCTCAGGGTGCTGCCACGAGACCTGTGGGACACCTGTGTCCACCCAGAGTAGCAGCAGGAGAGAGGCTGATACCCCCAGCACCACAAACATCCCCAGACACGGGTAGGTGATGGAGTCTGGGGGTTTTGGCCATGGGTGGGATGTTCCCTGAGTCCTGTTTGTATTTTGTCAAACTGATTTATATCTTCTAAATGGCTGAGGGATATTATAAACATGTGACTGACTCAACTGCCATTGAATATAGATAATTATAGCACTTCTAAACAACCCGTTGGATATTCTAGTTAGTCCATTAAATAATAGTTCATTCTCTGTAAATGTACTTTTGGCATAATGTGGGTCCAAGACAAGAAAAAGAGATATGAGCAGATCTTCAGGGGAACTATTTAATGCTTTGAAACCCCCTCCAGCACTGCCTGCAGGGGGAGTCAGTCACAGAGGGGATTGAGTCTGCTAAGGGAGAAGGGCACAGTCCTCCTGTTTGGGACTGAGCTGTTGGATGAGCAAGCCATGGTCTGAACCATGGAGTAGAGAGGGCAGAAAATCTTCATGGGCCTAAATACGCTGTGTGGTGCACTCCCGAAACATGGGATTTGATCACAATTCCAATCCAAAGAAATAGCTTTGCGCATCAAGCTAACATCAGGCAGGCAAGTGATAAAAACTTTTGTTGTTTGAATGTGTGATTTCTAAAAGAGCTTTGGAACCCACAAGCTGTTTGGGGCTTTTAGCATAGTTATTTTGTGTTTATGCTTGGACAGTACTCCATGTGTTTGAACACCAGATTGTCCAGCCATCACTTTCCTGCTGCCTGTCTTTGTCTGCTGCACGTGGCTCCAGCCTGTGGCTGATTTCTCCCTTGTGAATGTAGCACTACAGAAGTATTATAAAAGGTGCAACACTTATTTTTAGAACCATCAGCACGGCACCAGGCAGCCCATCCACCAGCAGACAATCTAATCCTAGTATTTATTCCTGAGCTAAGAAATTAATCTTTCTGATTATGAGTAGTCTTTATTTTGAAGTCTTTGGATTTTCACCTACATTTTGAGGGATCTGAGGGACTCAGGCAGTTTTCAATCCATGTGTTCTGCACCATGCTAACGTTTTACCACTCTTGGCACACAATGAAAATACTGCACATCACCAAGCCAGCAGCTGTGCAAGTCCAGTTGGTTGCCTCAGTGTTGTTTTCTTCAGCCAAAATCCCAACCTCTTAATAAACCCTTGACAGGAGCAGTTCCATCAGACATGCTGTCTGGTACTCACTGTGTGCCTCCTCTTAAAGCAGGGTAATGGCACAGTGCAAAGCCCTCCCCAGAAGCCTGAATGGCCCTTGGGGACAGCACTTGCAGCCCTGCAAGGAAAAGCAGCTTTGATGTCTCTGTGGATGGCCAAGGTGCTGGTCAGCTTTTAGTCTGGGTTGAGGGAAATGGCTTCTATCTTCCTCCTTGCTCTCTCTCCAGTAGGTACAAAATTTTAGGAGATAAATTTGGGCTGAATATCTAACAAAAAAAATAATTTGAAGACTGGATTTGGTGTGTCCTGGTAAGGACAAGGAAATTTGGGTGCAGTGGCAAACCTGGTGAGCTTGGCCTTCAGCACTGGCTGTTGAATTGAAGATCAACTTGAAATTGCCTCAAAAAATGTGTGTGATGTGACAGACTTTGTGGGAGTGATCAAGTGAAGCTGTCTAGGTAGCCCAGCACTGAACTCTGTTAGATGAATAAACTCTTATTGCTATTCCCTCAGTGCCCTTCAGATATTTACTGTATCTCATGCACTTCTGTGCTTTCTTAAATTTTCCATCTCTTGCAGATGATTGCAATTTAGCAGGACAGACCCATGAAAATCATACAATAGACCCCAAATGAGGAGTGTACCAGTGGGACAAGGATTAACACAGCAGCTTTGGTCTCAAGACATTTGGATGCAGTACCACAACGAGGTGAAGAACCCACTCTGTGGTTGGAGCAGCCTGGACTGGGCGCTCCCTGGTCCATCCACCTCTCCACCCTGCAGTTTGAGAGATGTTTTCTATTGAGTTCATAAAAGAAACACCACACAGAACCCCCTGGCCGTGGCAATAGATTCAATCAGTCTCAGCCCATTAATTTAACTAATCAATAGCTGTAAGTGCCATAACTCTGTCTCCTACTTCATCGCAAAAGCTGAAAAGTTACAGAAGGTCACGTGTAATTATGGGCACTCTCTCCATTAACTTTAGGAAAATTAAACAGCAGTATGTGGGTGTTTGCAGGCAGGTTACTTCTCTCAGTAAACCTGGCACATTCAACTTAAGCAGAGTTGATAAATGGAAGAAAAAGTCATGTTTTTATCAAGGCTTTTCATGGGATTATCATGTCACTGTCACCACAGCAGCTCAGTATGTGTTTTGGATGGCACAGCTGCATCTCCCCAGCTGCACTTTATGGTACTTACCTCAGCTGCAGGGACCTGAGATAGAGATGTGTCCCTGGTTTTGAATAACTGCTAAGGAAAAGATCCCACTCCCTTGCTCTGGAGTTAGAAATTCCTTGATGAAAATTGCAAGAAATAACACCAAGGGAAAAAAAACTCAAACAAGTAATAGTAATAGCAATTAATGGTAATAGTAAACAACAACAATAATAATAATATCCCATCTTCCCAACTTTTTTGCCTTGTTCTCACACCACAAAACCTATCTGGAAAAAGGTGGCTTCAAAGTTTTGTATTAATCTCCCTTTAAAGCAGATGTTTGCCTCTGGAAAGCCAAAGGTGGACCACATCTGCATTTTCCTGCCTGGAGGCTGGAGGCTGAAGCTTTAACCTTGCATTTCCAGGAGCATTCCAGAGCCAGAGAATACATCCATCGCCCCAGTGTGTCCTCTGGGCTCTGAGAGGCATGGTTAGTAAAACCCATTAACTATAGCAAGACTCTATTTTTTCCAACTATCTCTGCCATAAATACTGCACTTAACAAAGTTCAGTGCACTTTGCATTTTTGTGCACTGTACCCATCCTTGTGTATCCTAACCTGAAAGATGTTCCCTGACACCCTCCCCTACTCTTCCCAGTCCCCACAGAATCTGATGTGGTTGCAACAGGAGGACAATACCCATAGAATGACAAGGAGGTGTCTCCTAGCACTGAAATCAGGACCAAATTCCGAATTCCTTCTTTTGTCATCATTAAGGTCACCAGTTTGGTCAGAGCAGAGACAAAATCAAACTCAAAAAACCCACCAAATATGACCCACAGAACAGGCTCGTACCAGAGTGGAACTTGCAAAGAGGATTCCTTCTCAATAAAAGCATGAATACACCTAAGCATAAAAAAACTCAGAGGCTTTTGTCTGTGGGAAGATGAGAGGTGAATAGGGATCAAAATAACAAGGTGGCAGTGCAGCTTTCTATTAAAACCCTGATGCCATTAGAGTAACTGGTCCAGGGTTTATTTAAGCAGGAAAATAGCTGGGAGCTTAAATAACTTTCAATATACAGCCTCACAAAGGAGAGAGTGGGCAGGCTGGGGTGGATGTGTCAGTATCTTAGGGGAGGACATGGTGCTTGAAAGGAGCAGTGACACGTGGAAACTGCCTACAATGGCACCAGCTGGATTGAGGTGAGAGATAGAAACTGTATTAAAAAAATATTATTTCCAACAACAGTTGCAGGCCTGCAGAGCAGAAGGGGAAGGGAGAGAAGGAATCATGGCAAGAGATAAGGAGGGTAAGTGAAGAGGTGAGGACACCACGCCAGGAATGGCAATTGCTTGGGCTGCAACAGGAGAAGGAGCTCGAAGTATACAATCAGGGATCAAGCTGCCTCCTTCCAGGTCCACGCCGTGCAAGCTGACAGTCAGGCTGCCTGCAGGCATCCCTCACCACCCCCTTCCATCCCACACACGACCTTCAGCAAAATTCCTTTCCAGACAAAATTCCTCATGTCTGGCTTCAGTGCAAATAAATACACCTTCAGTTTAAGGCTTGAGCAGACAACTGTAATTTCTTTGGGAATGGCTTTTCACAGAGCAGAGGAAATCCACAGTGCTTTTTCTTTTAGGGAAGTTTTGAGATGGCCTTTTCAGCATCTCTTCCTGAAACATGAATGCACTCTGCAGGAAGGAGCTTCCAGTCAAGGCTCCTGTTGGCTCCAAATGAAGTTGTAATTAAAAAAAAAAATTAAATGACAGCACTATCCATGAAAAGCTCTCGTACACATTCACTCAAGCAATGTTATAGTACTGTGTCAAGGGCTTTTGCATGATCCATGTACCTAGCACTGATAAGTGCTTGCAAGGAAGCAGTGCTTTTGTACTGCTATTTCACCGTGAAATCCTGCATTTGCAATGCCTTTTGGCAGTAGGTGGTACACTCAGCTCCAAAATTAATATATTAGTTCAAATTGTAGTAAAAAATGTAGTATAAATTAAAGCATGACCGCGTTCAAAGCCAAGCTACAGTCTGACTTTGGAGAGCAACTGTTTACACAGGCAAGTAATGATAGAGCAAGAGGGAATGGTTTTGAACTAAAGCAGAGAAGATTTAGATTAGATGTGAGGAAGAAATTATTTTCTGTGAGGGTGGTGAGACCCTGGCACAGGACAGAAGCTGTGGTTGCCCCATCCCTGGAAGTGTTCAAGGCAAGGTTGGACAAGGCTTAGAGCAACCTGGTATAGTGGAAGGTGTCCCTGCCCATGGCAGGGGGTTTGGAACAAGATGATCTTTAAGGTCCCTTTAAACTCAACCCATTCTATGATTTTATGGCAATACAAGACCCTGATGGGTCACAAACCATCTTGCTTTCCACCCTGAATAGCAGCATCCAAGGGTTTAATTGCATGTGGCAGTAGTTGGTCATAATACTTGGCATTTTAAAAAAAATAGTGAAATAATTGTTAACATCAGTTTGAAAAACTGCCAATCTGTTTCTGTGGTCATAGATTCAGTTTGTTTTGTGGTTATGAGTTATACAGTGCCATTAAAACTCACTCTGCTGGGTGTGCTTGCTGAGAATTGAAGGCTGGAGAGGCAGAGATCATGCAGCGAGCAGCCCTCGCTGTCCATCCATGCTGCTTGCAGGAGTATTTGATCTTTATTTTTCTTATTCCTCCACCTCTGACCCATTGTTAGGCCTGGGAGAAATAACAGCATGGCTGAGCCTCACCTCCCATCTGTGCCTCGAGGGGAGGTCTGGGGCCACGTTGTTCCCTTGAGAACATCCAGTGTTGCTGAGCCGGCTTCCCTTGCAGGCGCTCTGGCTGCTCACTGGTTCTCCCTTATCACACAGATTTTCATCAGTAACCTGTGAGAACATCCCACCACTGTAATGAACCTGGCAGAAGGGACAAAGACTTGAGGGTTGGAAGGAAAAAAAGAGAAGGAAAAAAAGGCAAAGAAAAAAAGGGAAAGGCAAGTGGCTGGTATGGAGACGCTGGGCTTGCTGTGTGCTAAGCCCCATGTTCAGGACACCCTCCTCTGTCCCAGGAAGCAGAACCTCTTCAAAAAGATACATGGACCAGTTTAGCTGCTTAGTATATAAAGGTTGCCATGGCAATTTAGTGGCCAAAGGGATGCACAGGCTCCAGACTATACAGACACCAGGTGGGATGCCACCCCTGATCTGGCAGTGCCAGATGCCATCTGAACCAGGATCCCACAGGCTCCAAGACAGTAAATTTTGTCAAAAGGATGTGCTTTACTAGGTCAGCGTAATTTAAATGCTGGGTTTTGTCACTAGTGATGGCTTACAAACATCTGAAGTGTTCCTAATACAGTCATATTAATGCAAAGTTTGTGACTATGAGAGTTGTAAGCGGCTACTGCCACCAGAGGGGAGTGAGTGTGCCTAAACCTTTTCCAAAGCTTAGCATAAGTTCCCACAGGAAGAGATATGAAGGGCATGAAAATATTACACTTCAAGCAGAGAGATTTAGGAGGCATGTGAACCACACCAAGGAGTTCCAGGTGGTATATCAGTTGTTAAATTATGCTGCGACGGCCTCCCCTGAGCTCCCTGCACTGACACATCAGAGCAGGGTGCAAGCAGACATCACTGCCATGTGCTCAGGGGGATGATGCCTTTCCAAACACAAGATAGAAGAAAGGTCTTATAATTTTGGTTGATTGCTTTTCAAATGAGGCTTGTTCAGATTCTCTTTGTTGCACGAGCTCATTAGGGAACAGCTGGAGGAGGAGGTAAGGGGAAATTATTAACATGGGGAAGGTGCCAATGGGAAGTGGATATTGCATGGGTATAGGAAAGACAGGGATCTTCTGAGCCAGGAATATTTGTTTTTGAATAAATAAGAATCTGTAACTGCTGTTACAAATGAAAATTATTTAAAACATGAGCAAGTGTTAAGAGCTGCACGACTTCTGACCACTTCATGCTTTCATCATCCGTGGGTCTGAAGCTCCACTGAGTTAGTGTGGTACCAGAGGCGGTCCCTCATGACAGTCTCTGAAAAAACATGACCAAGATGTTGTTTTTCATTTACAGGTAGTTGGATATTTCTGTCAGTTCTGTCCTCCTATCACTGCATCCTCAAAAGAAAAAATAATTATTCCCATATATAGGTAAACTGCCCTAAGAATTGCTTTCTTTCATAGGGAATGATTATAGCTTGCTAAAACATGTAGAAAACCTAAATCAGCAGCAAAAGTGGCACAGAAGAAAAGCTGTCTCTTCTTCCCTGGCATAATTCTGCTTTCCCATAACATCAATAACCTGAGCCAAGTCTTTGCTGAGTCCTTCATGCTTCTCCAGCACAGAAACTAGTTTCTTGGCAGAGATTGAAGCCCCTGTTAAAAACAAGCTGCATTCAGGGCTAACAAGAAGCTGGTGGTCTCTTGTCTAGTCCATCACTGCTCGTGGCTTTGCAGGACAAGAGCTGAACCCTCTGGGTGATTTCTGGCAGCATCACCTTCTACCAGCTCTTTCTGGTATGCAGTGCCAGCACCCTTTACTGCCTCCAAACTCAGGCCCTAAAATGAATAATGAACATTTTTTTCAAGTCAAATTTCTTTCTGATATTAACTCAATTAAGAATTTCAGTTTCAAATTGCTAATTGAAATGCTCTAAATTTTTTTTCAATCTGGGAATAGAGCACTGATTTTTTTCACCAATTACAAGCCAGAAGTTTGGAGCACCCAATAATGAGATACTTCACAAACAATCTTTGATTCATTTAACTTCAGGGAGGGGAAAAGCAAAATTATTTTAACTAAGGCACACATTTCTAAAAATTAAATCTGTTCCTCAGATGTACTTGAGAAGATAAAAGGACACATTTGTTGAATAAATTGTTCTTGGTAGTCAGCTTCAGGTTTTTCCTGTTGTAGTTGCTCAATGTATCAGTCAGGTATTAGCATTTGCTTTCTTTTCTTTTTTTTTCCTTATATTTTTTCTAATATTTTCTTTCTATTGGCACTGTTTAAGATGCATTTGGACAATATCCTTAAAAGGATGCTTTAACTTATAGCCCGAAGTGGTTAGGCAATTGGTAGGACCTTTCCAAATGAAATATTCTATTCTATTCTATTCTATTCTATTCTATTCTATTCTATTCTATTCTATTCTATCCTTTCCTATCCTTAGGTGATGATGCTTGTGTTGGGTTTGAGGAGGGAGAGCAAATCCTCACCCAAATCACGCGGGATATTCATGGGGGGCAGATGTGGGGGAGCCCATCCCACCCACCAAAGGTTGCTGTACCTGTCAAACCCACCCCAAAGCCATGGTGAGGATGGGGGCTGTGAAGCCTGGACACCTTTCACCTGGGGCAGAGACAGCTGTGCTGCAGTTCCCTCAGGGTACTCCCATCTGGAAGGGTTGCAGCTGATGGGTTGCAGGAGGAAGGGGATGGCTGTGGTCTTGCAGCTGGCCCCTCTCCCTCTGAGGGAAACCTGCACCCGTGGCCATGTGTGTGTGCATGCAAAGCTTTGGAAATTTCCATTTTAATAAAAGTAACCTTGGAGGAGCATGAGCAATAACCTGTCTGCTCTTTGGCACTGACAGTTTGGTTGCCCTGAAAAATGAGATTTTGCTACCCCAGCGCAGCGCTCTTGTTATCACCCCCAGCTTACATCAGCACGTTTATTAGGAGACAGTAGAAATAATTCTTTAGACATTAAGCAACGTCTTGCTTCTGCTGTATCAGGCTGGCTGGCTGTGATTACATGAGATCCAGAGGTAAGCCCAGTACACTCCTGATTCTCCAGGCTCAGATATTTGGTCCATTTATAGATGCTTAAATCTGCTGGTGAGATAAATAATTAGGTCGCTCCTGCCCAGACTTTTCCACTCCTTCTGCCTCTTGAAAATCCAGTTTCTTAAATCTGACCCACATACTTTGTACTCCTGCGTTTTATTAAGGTAGGAGGGACATCACACATGGATCCATCCCCTGCCTGTACCCAAGCTTAGGTTTTCTCAGCTGTGACTCCAGGCTCTGGTCCCTGCTCCAAAGGGATGGATCATCCCCCAAGGGAGGGTTGCTGAAGCCCTTCTCATGACAGGATGGTCTATTCCAACAATCCCATCCCTTCCAAGATAAAATCAGTATCGCAGAACTTTAATCTCCTTCTTCACATTTAAGCAGCACTCAGTCCCAATATCCTGCTTGTACCCTGGTTTGTACTAACTTAGATAACACTTCTCATTTCTGAAGGCAATTGATTCATCAGTTACCACAGCCCTTCTAAGTCTTCTGTGCTGCTATTCCCACTTCTGCCATGGGACTGATGAGGCTGCTGGAGCTTGTAAATCAGCACAACCTACAGGAAATCCTGCACTGCAATTTCCCCTTCACCTTTCCTCCTTCACTGAGGGTTGTCTTCCACCACCACTTGGAGCACACCTGGGAGAAAAAATAATAATGATTCATTTGGACCAAGACCATGACATTTAACTCCTTTCTCCTTCTTCCCAGAGTATAAATTTTCAGCCCAAACCTGTGCAGATGTACTACAGAGAGGGAAATAATCTGCAGATATTGGCTGTTCCCAGCTCTCGACTCACTTAAGGGCCCAGTGACAACTGCTTGGGTTCTTGCCAGATTTCAGGGTGGACTTGTCTTACCCACAACTTTGTATTTTAGTATTACACTATGTCAGAGTTGGTCAAGTACCTACAGAGCTATGAATTGTCCCTTGAGGAGTCATGACAGAGGGATGCTTAATATTCAATAGCTATTATTTCCCAAATATTGGTGCCCTCAATGCTTGTAGGATTTCCTTTCAATAACTCAGCCCCCTGCTATCTAGGACAGTGCTGTATATAGGAGGACACACAGCAAAATAGGACAGGAATGTGATTTTTCTTAAATAAATATTAAGAAGCTGTGGCTGCCCCATCACTGGAAGTGCTCAAGCAAAGTTGGATGGGGCTTTGAGCAACTTGGTGTAGTGGAAGATGTCCCTGTCTATGACAGAGAGTTGGAATGAGGTGATCTTTAAGGTCCCTTTTAAACCAAAACATTCTATGATGATTCTATGATGTTAAATAGTGTAAAATCACATTAACGAACAAACCCATAGATCTGCCTGAGGGCAGTGTGACCAGCTTCTCTGCAGGGTGTCATTTTAAAGAGTGATGCCAGCCCCCATCCTGGCTCCTGTCCTTCTCTGCTGGTTTGTAGCCTCTGGCTCAGCACAGCCTTGCCCTGGGCACAGATGCCTCTGCAGCACATCATTATAGACACTGCTGGGAACGGAAGGTACTGGGGGCCAGGAAAATAAGGGCCAGGAAATGGTGCAGCATCCTCACCTCTCCAATTCCCCTGCACATGTTAGACTGGAAGGGCTGGGATTTGGCTTAAAGCTCACAGAATGTGTCTCCAGGGGAAATTAAAGAAGTAAATTAACAGCAGCATCTTTTATTTTCATAAAGCACTTAAAAGCACCAGATGCATATAATCTTTATTTTTGGCTCTCTAAACTTAGGCTTTCACATTAAATGGCAACTGGCACTTGGAAAACTCATATTTAGTGCTCTGCAGAGGGAGAAAAGTGTGGGCCAGATGCACCGAGTTTATTTTCTTTAGGTCAGCTTGCACAGCTTTGGTGACACCTATTAATACAGATTTTTAGAACTGCACAGAAAACCAGGTAAACACCATTGACCTTGTTGTCCAGCTATGTTTGAACAGCAGTGGATAGAGCAGGATGGAGCCAGGATGGGGCTTTGCACGGCTGCTGCTGCAGCTGGGCTTGCACCCACAGCCTAGTGGGAGCTGCCACTGCAGAAGGAGCATTTGCTGGGACACTGCAAGCCAAGAGAAGCTGTCTTGATTTGTAGCTGACAGGGTACTTAGGGTTTCATTTTCCTTAAAACACCCCTTGAAAATAAAGTCATAGAGTCAGAGAACCACGGAGTGGTTTGGGCTGGAAAGGACCTTGAAGACCACCAAGTTCTAATCCCCCTGCCACGGGCAAGGAAGTCACGATTGTAGGTTTGAAATGACAAACACGTTGCTGGTCTGCTTGCTCCTCCTGCGTGGCTTTGGCATCACTCTTTGAATCATAGAATATGATAGGTACTAAACACCATTCCTTGGGGAAGGGCTTTGTATCTCATTCCCTCAAAGTGTTCTGGGAATGGTATTCTGTGTGGAGAAAAAAATGCAGCAGGTGCTGCCTTCCCAAACAGTCATCGTTCTGGCTGAACAATTTTAACTGTTGATATGAAATCTTCATTTCAGTAAACTCTCAGCTAAATGTCAAACTGCAGCCATTCTTCCTGTAACTGTGCCTTTGAAAGCATCGTTATTAATATTACTGGTATTATATTATATGACTTTCATAGTGTGAACAGTTGAACAGTTCATTTCTCCATCTAAGTTAAGAAAGAAAATGTCTTCTTTTAACTTAACAAAATTCCTTCTTGCTAAATATTAAGAAACAAAGAATAACTTGAGGCACACATGGGACAAATATTTTATTAGTGCCCCGAACACCAAAACACAATGTGACAGCAGACATGGGTCAATGCTTTTTTTGTTCCCTGGGATAAAACTGCTCCTAACAGGGCTGCAGAGGGTGCACACAACTCGGAAAATGCTTCCCATTGCTTAAGGAAAGCAAGGGATAAGAAGAACAGCTGCTGGCAAGAAAACCAGCTAAAGAGCAAGGTATTCTATAATGGTAGGGTTCTACAGGCACACTGCAAATGATGCTGCCCATCGCCACGTGCCGCACACTGAGACAACTATTTCCAAGCTGTCAAGAGCTGCGTTTCCTGTATACCCGTGGCAGTGCTTCATTTGTCATCCGTACTCTAATTAACGCAGGGATTAGGGCTCGGTGTCCGAATGCTCCCAGGGTTCTGGTGGCCGTGCCAGGTGTGTCCTGGGGGACAGCCGGTGGGGACCATGCAGGGAGTGACAGTGGAGATGTCGGGCAGGGTCGGAGCTGCCCCTCTGCCTCCAGAGGCAGCTGCCGCCGCACGAGGTTACAGTTCTGCCTTCTCCTTCGTCAGGCAGCAAACCCTCCCCCGTGACGCCACGTCGCAGCCCCGGGGGTGGGACGGCAGCGACCGCCGGGAAAGTGGCTGGAGAAGAAGGTGGGAGCACATCCCAGGCTCCCAGTGGCATCATTCCACGGGGGCCCAAAGCCCCGAGGGACAGGGACCACTCCACGTAAGTACGGCCTGCCAGCGAGTGCCAGCGGAGCAGATTCCATCGAGCCCCTCGGAGGGATCCCTCCTTCGCTGGCGTTCAGCGACAGACGTAATCCCGTGCTATTAAACCCAAGCTCCCACTGCAAACAGTTTACAGCTGAAGGCACGCTCGCCTTGTTTTCTGGCTTCACACGGAAGGTTTAAAGGGTTTTACGGCGAGTTTAAAGCAGGTTTCACTCTGCTCTCGCCCGCACAAACCCGGGGTGGATCAAGTAACCGCAGCGGTAACACAGTGTCTGCTTTCAAAACTTCTCAGTCTTCTCAGGGAGCTACGTGTAAATTTGATAATTACTGAAAAGAACATGCCCAAGTGAATATTATTATCCAAAAGTTTCTATCAGCCTAATTCGGAAACAATCCTTTCCTTCCTTTACTTGACTCATTTTTTAAAGTTAACTGGCTGCAATTCAAAGAGCAAAACACAGAATCAAATAAATGGGGCAAATTCAAACAGCCAAAAGCGTAATGAAAGAAGCGAGACAAATTCCTTGAACTGCAGCTAACATTAAAATGAATCTCAGCTGTTCATTAGAGACTGCTGAGCAGGGGACATCAGCAAATTAAATCATGAGAAGTAGGGGGAGGCATAGAAAAAAAGGTTTATTATCTAAATCTCCTCTTATTAACTGCAAAATATTTTTTCAAGATTGAACGTAGTAAAATATATTAGTGGCAAATGGCAAAGCCTCTTTGCAGTTAAAATAAAAAGTAAGTAGTTGGGCAGAGCAGAAGAATGAGTAAATGAGGAATACACCACTGTGCTTTCAGGGTGGGTTAATAGTGAGTAGTTCTCACCTGAGATACATCCAGGAGTTTTCTTCCTTACTCTTTCTGGCAAAATTCATACTTCATTTTCCCAGGTTAATTCAGAGGTTGCTGGGAGTTCAAGCGCTGCTCATCTGGGTCAAGGAGGGGTTGTTGGTCAGAGACTGACAGGTTTTAAAGCTCTCCCATCTATTCCTTATCAGGCTTTTCTCATCATTGCTCTTTAACATGCTCTGTTTTGCTGGTTTTCGCCTTGAAAGCATCCTTGCTGTCTGAGAAAGTGGGGAACAGGGAGCATGCCAAAGCTGGTCTGCCTTGGAGACAATATGGGTGGAAGATCACACCTTGAGTCCTGTTCCAGAGGTCTTCAGGAGAGCCCCAAGGACACAATTGTCGGACACTGTTAATTGATTTCATGGCTCTGGTAGCAGCACGTGCTGGAGGAGCATTGTCACCAACCTTCACCATGATCCTTCCTGCAGGAACCTTTGGGACATGTGGAGATGTGGCTCATGGGCTACAAAACCAAAACACATCATGACTTGGATATTACCTTTGTCATGGGCAGTGAAGGAAAATGGGTAAAGCCAAACAACTTATGTTGTCATTGGAAAGGGGGTAGGAGAGGGAGCTGGAGAACTGCAGCTGCTCAGCATGATGGCTGTCCCTAGAAATTGTCCTTCAAGGAGGAAAGAGAAAGTGATAACCAAAAAACATGGAAATATCAGGAAGAAATAATCCCAAGCCCATCTTTCTGCTAGGGTACAGGGGAGAAGGAGTTGGCAGCATTGTGTATGACATCCTCATAAACAAGTGAGGAAGATGTGGCCTTGATGAGACAGATATTGGGTGGGTGGAGAACTGGTTGCATTGTTAGGAAATGTGTGAGAAGTTCACTGCCAGAAGGGGAGGTAATGGCAAGTATGAACCAGAGCTTGCTACTCACTGGTGTTTCTGTTCACGATTTGGAGGAGGGACAAGACTGTTGTTTGATGTGCAGCTGGGAGGGACTTGAGCACAACAGAGGCCAGAACTATAATTCAAAGGGCCAAGAGAAGTAGTCTGGGAAAAGCCCATGGTTTGTATTCCAGTGGTCATGCTGGTGAGAGAAGGCAAGGGGTCTCAGTGAGGTCAGGGAAGCCATCCTGGCTGTGCCAGGAGCCAGGGAATGTCAGCAGGTGGGAGGCTTGGCTGGAGACAGTCCAAAGAGAACAATAAAAATAATGAGAAGTGGCTGGGATGTAACCTCTGCAGGAAAGGCAGAGTAAGATGGTAAGAGACACTGTGGAAATGTGGTGCAGTCCTTAAGCAAGGGACCCACGAGGAGGAAGAGGGTTCCTCTTTCTCCTTGCCAGTTAGGACAAGACTTGATAGACTTAAACTGCAGTTTAAGAGAGGATGAAGGCATCTTTGTGCACTTGTCAAGCTACAGCCTGACATTTCCTGGTAGCACACTCTGCCTCCCTTGCTCCTGACTCTCTCTGTAAGCCGGGTTTAGAACAGCATCCATTCCTGTAACTCATGTGGCTTCGGTGAATTAACTACTTAGCCCATGGGAATTGTACCATTATCTTCAGAGGAACTAGAGAAATAAAGTGCATTTATAAGGTTTTTATTGTTTTCACCCCACTATCAGCATTCCCTTTAAGAGCATCAAAAGACTGAAAATACAGATAGAGACATCTGCCAGCATCTCTGGAGATGGGTGTTGCACTTTCTTCTAATCCAGACCCAGCCTTTGGAGCCTCTCCATGCCTTCACAAAACAGGGGAAAATTTCTTTTATTTAAGAACCGTCTGAAGACCCTTTTACCGGGTTTTAACAGGGTGAGTCCTGTGTCAGCACAGTTAAAAAGTGCTGGCGCTTCCTCTGCACAGATTAAAGATGATGTATTACCCTTTGCTGCTTGGACCTGATTTACAGCTTGTGTTGCAAAATTGCGTAACACTTCAAAGGGGCAGTGGCAGGTCCAAGGATGCGGAGCAAAGTCCAGGCACATGCTGACTTTGCCCCTCCAGCATTTTTTATTCCTTCTCTAGGTCTGAAAGGAGACCTGTCCCCTCCGTCCTGCACCCTTCTGACCCCCAGCATGGCGTCTCCCATGAGGAGTTTGCTCACCAACCCTGACAGATACCTCCGGTCGTTCCGCCTGTTCCTGGAGAAGTCGACAGAGCATCAGAGCATGCGGGAGTTCATGGAGAGGCAGCTGCCGGATGTGATAGCGAGGTAACACTGAGGTGGCCACACTGAGCTGAGGGCCAGCCTGGGGTACAGTCCCATGACAGTGATGGGCTTGGCTGGGCTCAGGGGGCTGCCTGCAAGAGGCAGATTGCTTCTCCCTGACAACTGCCCCATCTGTAGGGCTCTGATAGGGCTTGGCTGGAGATTCCATTTGTACACATGGCTGGATGGCGGCTCTCCGGGACGGAGCCTGCCTAGCAGGGAGGAGATAAGGTTGCATTGTTTCCTCGCACACAAATACAGCTTACCCAGAATCAGCTCTGAAACGCAGTAAGAGATACTACATCCTAACATTAAATTTGATTGAAAGTAGCTTTTTAAAAGTAATCTTTTCAGGTAATATTCAGAGTCTCTCTGGTACGGCTGAACAATTCTCTTGCTTTGCCTGCCAGTGTCCTTTGCTGGACCCCTGGCTTTGCAGGCTGGCTCAGGAGATGGCAGCCAGCTTCGAATCCTGGCTCTGGGGAGGCTCTCTTCAGGGCTCAGGGTTTCATGGCTCTGCCAAAGCCTCCCTCAGGGATTTTAAGAACATTGTACTCTCCTCTCTTCCTCCCCATTTTGCAAAATGTAAAACTTCTGCAAATGGTTTTTAAGCTACTGGTCGAGACCCAGGGAAGGCTCTGTTCCCCAGAGCACAGACACAGAGAAGGCGTGTACCTGCTTATGTGTGCACTCATAATAAAAGCCTCTACAAATCGCCAAAATAGCGGGAAATGGTAAATCTCCAAAGAGCAGAATTCTGAACCTGATCCCTCCTGCCTGCTCACAGGCATGCCTGTACATGCACAGATTGCATTGTGGTTTTGTCCTGCAAATTTTAGTCTTCCTGGGATCTCCAGTGCTTCACATCTTGCATTTAGCCCTCTCTACTGGGAACTCTACTAAAATGCATAAATAATGTTTTTCAGTATTGGAAATGGGAAGTCTACAATCAATGTTCTCAGCATTGGTGGTGGAGCAGGTATGCTACAGACTTCAATATTGATGTGTTTTTATTATTTTTTTCCAAAGATTAGAGGATTAAAAATTGCAAGAAGGAGTAGAGTGGGAAATAAGTCTTTTGTTGAAAAGTCAGCTCCAAGGGACAAATGGTGTTAGGTGGTGTGCAACCATATCATCTGAAAACAGCTTGTGCCTCCCCACCCTGATTCTTTTATGTCCTCCACAAATCATCTCCTTTTGGACCATCACTCCTGAAGGGCAGAGAGAAGCTTGAATTGCCCCCTTAGTGTTTCTCCACACACGCACAAAAAAAAAGTGCTAGAATGTCTTAGGTTTCTCAGAATATTAAATTTTTACTTGCATTGTAACTATTTATTGAGGTGATAACTATTTATTGAGGTGTAACAGTCATGGCTGAACTCTGCTTTACCTGTATGTATCTGCCGACCACAGTCAGTGCAGAAACACCTCCTAGATCTGCTGTCCCCCGAAACACTGGAGCTGAACATAAGCTCCAGAAGAAATCCAATAGAAATCAGAAGAAATAAGTATTTTATCTCAAGTTCATTGGGTGGAAAAACAATACCAGTAAGATCAAGTGGTTTCTTCTTGTTAAATTCTTGCTTGAGTTCCCCCATAATTAAAACCTAAGTTTTCTGCTCTGCCTATTAAGTCACCACACTTAAATGTTATATGAAGAGTTAATTTAGCTTAAGTGCTCTAGTCATGCCATTGCCAAAGACTAATCTCAGTTTTGTCAATCTCTCCTCCATACAATAATTGTACATAAATGGTGGGCATTAGTTATAAAACAGTGTGATAGGGCAGGAACATTGCTCTCCAAATGAAGGAAACCACTCTTCTGCCAAAAAAATAATATTTTTAATGGGAACACTTTACTCAGTGAGGTACTTCACTCCCTGACCAGGGACAGTCCAGCTTGGCATGATGGACATTCGATAATCAATAATATGCAGGCAAAACTCACTTTGTGATGTAAAAATCCCCAAATCACCAAAACCCATCTGCTCGCTGGCTTGTTCCCATCACAGGTTCTTGTGAGGTCAGGAGGGAGCTGACTCCCAGATCCCTGCAGCCAACCCTGCCCGATGCCAGAGGGTGGTGATGGAGCTGCTGCCCCGGCCCCATCTGCCCTGCACTTCATGGGGACAGAACATGGAAGGAAACCATTTCCTTTCCACTTTTCCCCCTCTAGAGACAAGGCAACCATTTAATGCAGGATCATATCCCATTACACCCGCCCGTACACGGCGCCTGCCTTCGCCCACAGCCGCTACTTTATTAAGTTCACACTCCAGCGCGTCGCACTCTGTACCTTTAAAAACCATAAAAGCCATCAGCACTGCTATAAAGTAGCAACTTGCCATAAACTATCCCGTTACGTAAAATGTTTAATTAGAAACTTAATGGTGAACAGAGTGGTAGCCTTTAAAAGGTAATTGTGTTGGAGAGTTTAAATAATTCCGATAGCCTAATTGCCAAATTGTTGATAATGCAAGCTGCCACAGATCTGACTGTAAAATGCCTCAGGACACTTGTTTGCATATAAAACAGCTGACTGAAGTCAGTTAAGGCTGTGGATTAAATTATGAATCAAAGGGGTGGTTTTTTTGGTTAAAGACAGTACAAGGGTGGTTTGGCACGGAAGAGTGGAAAGGAATATACTAACCTATCTGCATATGGAAATACAAAATTCAAATTTTGGGGGGGTTTTATCAGGTCCTGCACAGCCTTTTCAAATGGCTAAATCGTTTTACAGAAAGTTGGTAAAGCAACCAAAAATCAAGCTACTGCAGTAGTTTGTTGCTAATTGTCTGTTCTCAAACTTCATCATGGCAGCCTGCAGACAACTGGCTCTGCTCTGATTTTTCAACAGAATGCAGGGTTTGCAGCGATAGCAAAGCTGCAGTTATTTCTGCTGCTTCAGAAATTCAATTTCCCTCCCTCAAAGAACGTGCTTCCACTGATGCCATGTAAATGTTGGTATTACTGGTTGCTTTGAGAAAGACATGTGAGTCCGAAAAAATGAAACTCTTCCTCACTTTATATATTATGTCCTCTGGGCACTAATGAGCAATTTAATGCTGAATATTTTCCTTCTGTACCTCAAATATTTTGTATAATGGAGCTAATGCTGACGTGGTGAGAGTTCAGGGGCACTGAAAATCATGAGGGTGGGCAGAGGCTGTGCAGGCTCTCCCTCCACAGCCCCTCAGCAAGGGCCTGTCTGGCCATCAGGGCTCGCTGGGTGATCTTCCGTTCAGAACATAACTTTGTGTATTTGCAGGGAATTTTGTAACATGGAGTTGTGTGCAAGCACAAACACATCTTTCAGGACAATACATTTGCCTGTAATGTGACCCTTGACTCTATTATTCACTGTAGTTACCCTCTGTTTCACTCTTTTGACCTTAATTTATTCCTCTATTATTTTTTCCACCTAAAATCTATCCAAGCACAATAAGCAGAAGTGAGCTTGAAGAAAGCTAAGCAAGCCAGTGGGATATTGTCCCTGGACCCGTGCCTCAGTCAGGAATATCATCTCCCTGAGTTTGCTATACACAGAAGGGGTGAGATGCCAAGACATATGGCAGCTATTTTTAAATTTTGAAATGTTGGATCTACTGGTGCATCCATCAATCAAATAATTATAGCTGGCACGAACAGTGTTTAGAGAGAACTATCCCTCACACACAAAAAAAGAAAGTACAGTCATCTCCGAGGTATTCTGTAGACAGGGTTTGGATAAACATGTGCTCTATTCATCATTCTTTTGGGAAAAGTCACGGGACACTAAAGACAAACAGACGTGAATATTGTCTCTGATACCAGTGTAAACACATATTTTCTTTGCCCTCCCCCACATGACCTTGTAACCAGTGAGGCATTTGGCTAAAAATGCTCTTACTGACTCCTAAGGAATCCTGCCAGGTTTACTGGTGACTTGGGACCATCAGAACTGGCACTGTCAGAGTCATTTAGGATATCTCTCAAGAGGTTGGACCATGCCCAGAAAATATGAGGTCAAGCCACAGGCATGACTGTGGCTGATTTTCCCTTGGCAGTCAGAGAGGAGAGATGAAGATAGTTGGAATGGATATTTAGATTTTTCTGAAATCCTAGAGCTCAATCTCCAGTGGCAACCTACTGAAAATACAAAACAGCTGCACGTACCCGTGTGGTATGTCTTCTGGACAAAACCAGCAGGCACCAGTCTTCAAAACTGGGGATGTGATGGTGGTGGTGATCACATTTGCCGGAGCTCTGCTTTCATTTTGTATTTCATGTCTCCTGCTTCCCTAGGTGAGATGGACCTGCTGATCCTCTCAAAAGTACAAGCCAGATATCCTGGAGTCCCCATCAATAATGAGGTGATAGAGCCAAGTGCTGACCAAATCTCCAAGTACAAAGGTATTTTTACGTTAAATAAATTAAATTTACATTAAGTACGCTAAATGCATTAAAAAGTGTTGAAAGCTGGATGGCCTTACATTCAAATGTTTTCTTGTCAGAAATGTCTCATAAAAGTTAAAAAATTCACTATTTTATGCTTTTTTCCCATCATTGCTTCTCAACAATGTTCACTCTTTTTAAAATCTTAGTCTCTCACACTGCAAGAACTCTGCATGGCAAATGCTTGGCTAGACAGACTTTAAAAGCCAAACAAGGTGGGAAGTGATTGGTGATTGTATGGGAATAGAGTAAAATACCCACCTTTCAGAAAGTTTTTCTCCTTCAACTTGCACTGAATCAGGATCCTTCCTCGGCATCAAAGGGAAAATTTTAATGTCTCATGGTAATTCTCTGACATCTTAAAAATCGTTTCCAACAAATAGCTAAACCTCACAGTGGTGCACTAAATTAGTTACCATGCTTTGAATTAGAAAACACGGACAGGAAAGCAAGACTGACAGGAAAGACTTTTGCCGTGTGCTCTGGGGCTTAGAGTTTGTTTCCTTCCACCAGCCCAAAAGTCTGAGCAACACTCAAGAAGAAAAGCAAATCGTTTTCCAAAGAGGATTGAGTGTTAACAAGGGTACTTTGGTCAAATTGCCCTACAAAGTGAGCATTAAATAGCAACCCACAGTTTGATTATCACTGGATTAACACCTACTAGGCTTCACCTTAGCAAGTAATTACGGTGTTATGCGGAGGTGACACCAGCTACAAGTAGGAGCTGTGAGCAGCCCAGAGCACGGCACACCTTCCCAGAGAGGGGCTGCTGAATGGATGTGACAGTAATGAATGAATCTCATCAGCAGACTGTGTTGTTGGAAATGCTCCAAACCATAGTAAACACCAGACTGTAAAACCACACTGTAAATCTCCAACTCTTGCTCCTGCTTAAGTCCTTAAAAACGAAGCATTCTCAGTATGAAACAGCTTGTGGAAGTCAAAGGAAAAAAAAATTCCCTTCTTCCTGCAGTGTGGGAATTCAGAGTGACTGGAAACACCAAAGGCTCTCAAGAAACACGTAATTTCTTTATATCTGTCTCTGTATTACGTGGACCTGATCTTTTAAAAGATGGTTCATACAAAATCCCGTGAGCTTTTACATTGCTCCAGGCTGAAATGGTGAAGGATGGGCAACAGAGCATCTGCTCTGTTCATGAGACATTTGTGCACCTGCACAAAGGATTTCTGTCCTATCTGGGCTATGTAGGACTGGGTTTGCTCTGAATCTTCCTAAGTGGTCCCACCAGCTACCACCAACAGTCCTATCCTACTTCAATGAACTTCTTTCCAGAAGGAAGTTAAAGAAAAATATAACATGTTGCCCTTATTTTAAGTTTTATGCTAAACTGGAAATGAAATATTCATCTGGATTTCTTTCTTTAAACTTTCTTATTTGGTAATTAATTATGTCCCCAGTAGGTACCATTAATTAGGTTTCTGAGGCCTCAGATTTTCTATGGAGAATTAGAAACATTATCTGCACCTCTGAGGATTCAGGAGTTATGTTTTCTGCCTCACCAAATACTTTCTCCTAGGGAAGTAGAAACCAAGCTCACGAGAGAAACTTCACGCTGGGACATGCAGTGATGACAAACTCAGGTTTCTCTTAGGCTGAGACATACAATGGAAGCTTTACTCAAAGCTCCATGGCTGGGCTGTGGCTTTCCTTCATTCCTGGTCCACGGCCAGGTGAAGTCCTCTGGTAACTGTAATTGGAGTGTTGGTGGCCCCAGGACTGAGCTGCCTTGCCATTGCACAACTGCAGGCAGCCCAGTTTTGAGGGCACCTGTCAGGGGCACATGACCAGCTTTGAACCAGACAACAGTCTGGGGTGAACTCAAGAGAAAATTAAGGAAAACTTTTCAGAATGGTTTCAGATGAATCTTTGGGCAGAAAATCCACATAATGAGTTTGCCTTTCCTGAAATTTTGACTTTAAAGGCCCACCTTGGCAAGCAATTCAGTTGTCATCCTAGCTCCTCCTTGCAGACAGACCAGCAGCTGAAAGGAACCAGATTGCACCAGATTATTGGTGGTGGGGATATGAACTGCTGCCGGATGATGCCTGAGTTTAAAACAGCAAACCAAGTCTGAACTGCAAGTGCTGGGGCCATTGACTGATAAAGGGAAGTTAACAGAGTAACGGCAGCAGCATCTGAAAGAAGTGGCCCTTTTCCAGCCACAGAAGAATGGAGATAAGCACTGATGGAGCATTTCTCATCTGTCTGAGGGGGATGTGTCCCAGTCAGAGCCCAAAAGGAGAAACACTGTCGTTAGTGGTGTAAAGGCACTGGTTTTAGCAAATCGTGTTGTTTTGAACATGTGTTCTGTAGCTAAGGCTCAGTCTGCCTTTGGGCCATTTAAGTTTTAAATTTATGCTAACTCCAGCGAAGCACAGGAATTGCATCCAGGCTAGCTTTGTCCTGGAGCAATCCTGGGTGCCAGGCAGGAACGCAGTGAGATGAGCTCCATATGCCAGCAGATGGACATTAGTATTCCAGCATCCCCTAAATTATGAAATTATGTCTCAGTTTTGCTCCCATAAAAAGGAAAGAAATGCAGTGATGAGCCAGGCCTTCAGTGTAACTTATTCTTTGAATCCACTACTCCAGCTTTCTGCTTTCCTCAGTTGCTAATGTGCATTGTATTGAGGTCTGAAAACACTCCATATATCGCTCCTTATACTAGTCTTTGTTTTAAAACAGTCTTCCCTTTTACCTGAAGCAGTTGGCCAAAACTGTGCACTTTTGAAAAATTATTTCAACACAGCAGAAGCCAAAATGTCAAGAGTTAGGTCCTTGTTTACAGAGCAAATCTCCTCCCCTCTCCCACCATCCCAGTTACACAGTCTCAGAAGGAGACATTTGCTTTCTCTGCCATTCTCAGCCTTTTAATTGTGCTTCTCTCCACAATAACCCACTCTTTGATCCATCCTTGAACTCCTGTATTAATTTGGGGAAAACCCTCCACCACAGCCTGGCTTCTGCTCAGCCATGTGGGTTTTGTGTGGCACTTATGGATGGGACCATCAGTCCTTCTCCTATTCAATGCGAAGTGTGCTGCTTGTGGCCTCATAAATGTTCATCCCAACCAATATATTTTAAATCAGCTTGAGCCAGTCATGGGGAAGAATGTATTTGTTTTGTTTTTAAGTCAGGTAAAAAACAGAGGAGCCCAAAAGAGGCAGCAAAGGGAAAAGCATCAGACCCTCTTAAGACTTCATCCTACAAAGCCCTTCACAGCCTCCTCCTCACATATGGGCTCAAGGTTTTAAATATTCCAGTGTTGTGTTAAACTGGTACCAGAACTCTCTGTCTAAATATGACTTTTGGATGTATTAAAGCTCTGAGTGGAAATCAGCTACATATTTGCAATGGAGATAACTTTGTCTTGCCTTCTCCTGTATTTCAGAGCGTGTGGCTCAGACATCAAACCTTGGGAAGGTAAAGTTTACCTGGCACGAGGAGACAGCTGATGAATATGAAAGTCGAATGACTGCAGAAAAGAAGTCTAAAAAGTGGGACTTCATTCACATGATCCAGGTAAGAGTCTCTGCAAAGTTAATGCTATCAAAGTCTTGGCTGTTAAAAGTATGCATGAAGTATGTGACCTCATTATTCACTCTAAGGGGAAGAAAGGTGTGAGTTTACTTCCCAGTAATTTGAAGTACTTCAGCATGAGTGAACTGCAAAAATGAAAAGCAGCTTTGAGCACAGTAGTCCTATTAACCAGGCTGTGGGTGGCAGTCAACTAAAAATACATTTTAACTAGTGTCTTCAAAAGCTCCTTGTCCTCTCCATGAAATTGCCTTTGTATTTCCAAGTTCACTGAAGCCATTACAAGCCATCTTCACTGCAAAGAAAGGCGAATCTCTTTATCTCAGGTTAATGAATGAACATGAGCTTGGTCCTGGGAGAGCCAGAGAGCAGGCACAGCAGTGACAGCCTGAGCCTGCAGTGCAAGCCCACTGCCTGGCATCTTGCCAGCGTGCCTTGTTGTCCCGCTGCTCGCCTGTCAGGATTGCCTCTATTTGGATTATTTTACCAGTGGTACTAGTTTTAATAGTCACTCAGGATGGCACTGCATGTCTGTAAGCATCTCTGCTTTTTCCAGATGCTCTACTATGTGAAAGATATCCCAGCAACTGTCCGGTATTTCCACAGCCTCCTGGAATCACAGGCGAAGCTCCTCATTATCCTGGTGTCAGGTGAGAGTTGCTCCGCCAGTGCTGCCCAGTCAGCCAAGAGCTGTGAGGACCTTTGGGGTTCCTGTGAGTTTAGCACAGGCCATAGAGGTGAACTGACATCCACTGAAACCTGTGTGAGTCATAAACACCATGGTGTTATGAGCCACCAAACCCACCTCGTGGGCACAAAACATCTTCCTCTTGCCCTGTGCTTTTCCCCATCCTACAGCCTGTCCAGCTGTGGACAACAGCAGAGGCCCCACATCAGGAGAGAGGCTCCATCCTGCAGCTTTCACTCAGAAGAGCTGCTCCAGCCTCTGCTGTTTGCTGGAAAAGGCTTTCCAGGCTGGGCGCTGCATTATCTCACTCCTGGAGACTTGTGGCGTTAAGCAAACGGCCACGGCGGGGCTCGGCTGTGCCATGCAGCAGGTGTTACAGCACATATGGTTCATTTTCTTCTCAAACTGACCATTTCCTTAATGTCATCATTTTTGTGTAGAAAACAGCATTCTTAGGCTGTTTCAGGTCTCGTAGAGGTGCTCTGTGGTCAATCCAGCAGGAAAATGCGGGAGCAGAGTAAACAACGACCTTTTAATGCTGTGAGCAAGTTATGCCAGAGGTACTGAAATGGTGGAGTCCAATTTGACTCTGGAAAGCCTTTAATTTGCCTTAAAAGCTATGGAAATTTTAGTTGTGTAAACAGTCTCATCTGATAATTTTGAAAGGGATGCTAAGCATTATTTGTTCAGAGGTTTAAGTTTAATTTCTTATTGAATTTGGCCACATCTGCAAACTGTATTTGATGAAGTTGCTTTTTATTTTGTTCATGAAGGGTCCACAATGAAGTGACAATTCTCTGAACCACATTTATTCAAACTATTTTTTATCCAAAATGTTTTTGGTTCAAAGTGTTTTCAAGCAGTTCACTACAAGAAATTACTATTTTAAATGATACTATTTTAAATGATTTAAAAAACCCCTGTACTTGTTCTTTGGCTGAATGAGAATAGATCATAATATCAGACTATTGCTAATTACCTACACATATTTAATTGAAATTCTTTTTCAGTTACTTAACCTGTCCATTTGGATATTCACAAAACGTGAATAAAGGAAGGAACACATGCTTATTCAAAATTAAAATTATTAAAGTTCTGAGTTCACAAAGAGGATTTGAAGTCCTCTTTGGACAATGTAACTCCATGTTTTCTAATGGAGCAGAAGTTGCTGGAACCAACAAAAAAGTGTGTGAGAGAAGAAGGGCTCAGAATAGAAGAGAGGAAGGCAAGGGAAAACCTTGGGGGAAACAAGAGAATAGAGAGGAAGGAAGAAGTGCCACGAAAACGAGCACTGAAGCAAAAAGAGGTACTGAAAGATCAGCAGAACAAAATTCATTTCATAAAAGGAAATGTCATCTCCAACACAAACACATCAGGCTGTGTTAATTAAAAACCAGTCGTTGGTAGGAGAGGGCTTGGGTCAGTTGGTGGAGTTGCAATCCCTCCTGCTCCGACCCTGCCGGTAGAGCAGGCGAGTTGCAGGAGCTATGGATCTGTTTACAGTGCCCTGAAAACAAAAGCAGTGCCATATGCTGAGCCTGTCGAGGGCCATTATAATTATGCTGCGTTCAGGTACTGTATAATTGCTCGGCTCAGAGACGGCACTGAGTCACACAACACTGACACCAGCAAATTTCCTGCAATTAGCACTCTGCATTCAATTTCCACCAGGTGAAAGAAAATATTGTAGCCTCTCTTCTAAACACCAAACTGTTTATTTGGCTATAAATAACTGTTTGCAGATAAAGCAACTGCAAAACCGCGGAGCAACTGGTTTTAGGACTTAGGGAGAATTATAGTTGTAACTTTGAAGAGCTGCTCATTAGGCTCGAAGTTATTTTCATCCTGTCCAGTCATTGTGGGTGATCCTTTTAAAAATGATTTACAGCAGAACTACTGAATCAGACATCCAGACTGAGGGAAAATAAAGATGTGAAGACATAACTCGGGACTTTTCAACTCACCCAGCTGGTTTTGTTTTGTAAAATGTCTCTTGAGAAGAGGTACATGCACAGGTGTGAACTGCTCCAGCCTCATCTGGGGGCTTTGGGGAGAGGTGCTGGAGCTCCAGGATAGATAATGTGTCCACCCACTCCAGCAGTCCCCAAACCTGAGGCACAGGAGCAGGGAGTCAGCCCTCTCCACCATCCCCCAGAACACACCCCAGCTCTGGAAAGATCCTGCTCTCAGTGATGACAACTGCTAAAAAACCAGAGATGATAAAAAATGTGTTCAAATAATGCTTTTCCTTACTCCTGAGCATTTTTCTGGTGGTTCATCTCTTAGGAAAGAGTGGCTGGGAAACACTGTGGAAGAAGTACGGGTCTTCCTTCCCTTTGAATGATCTCTGCTCTTACGTTTCCTCTGGTGACTTCCCAAAGATACTGGATTCAGCAGGGCTGAAGTACCAGCTCTATGAGCTCCCATCCCACTTGGACATAACAAGCTGCTTTATTGAAGGGGACAAAGATGGGGAGCTGTTGCTGGATTTCCTGACAGAAACATTGGAGTTTTCTAAAACTGCTCCTCCTGAACTAAAGCGTCAGTTAACGGGAGAGTTAAGAAAGCCTGGATGCAGTGAAAACAGAGATGGGAAGGTGCTTTTCAATAACAACCTGTGTGCAATAGTGATTGAGCCATGAATTAACCTCTTCTTGCTTCTTGATCTAAAGGAAAAAGTCGGATACAAACTGTTAAGGACAGAAGTATGTTTTTTATAATATTTTTAAATGGCTTAATTCAGCACTGATATATAATTTTTGGAGCTTGTTAAGAAATCAGTATTAACATCTGTTGTTATAAGTGAGCTTTAATAGCTGATTAATTCCACACTAATCCATGAATGTTTAACTCACTAGGCAGTAAATTGTGTTTTATCATACGGATGTTGTATAATCAGCCATAACTCAGACTATCCACCCAGGCACTACAGAAACCTAACCATTTCCTAAGAAATAATCCACAGCTACATGTGGTTTCATCATCACTTACAGACCAAGTAAGCCAATTACAGCTTCTCAGTGCAGCTAGCAGGAGTGGAGGCTCAGAATGACCGACTATTGGGTGGCTCGATGGGATTTCTTGAGCTTCTGACTTCGATATCTCATACCTTCAGTTACTGTGAAAGTGGCCTCACACCTGCATGTTCAATGGTTGCCTTCTCCTGCCTCCGAAGCCAACTCCATTTAATGGCACTGCTTCCTTTTTCCTGGATTTTTACTTTATTGATGGAACCCAAGAGGAAAGCAATGGAAGATGGTTGAGGCACAGGGTTGGTAACAACTGTCCTGGAGAGGTAGATTTCAGTAGTGAGCCATGATGCAAAGTCTTTGTCAGGAATCAGCAGCTACAGTCACACAGGACTTTTTTTTATTTTTTGTATTTTTAATTAACCACACAAACCTTCTGGTCACAGCATTTCCCTCGACAGGCAGCGGAGGCCTGTGAGCTTTGTAACAAGGAAAATGTAAAAATAAAATGTGATACAAAACTGACCAGTTCCAGTAGCATTTTTTTCATTTTCAGTGGTGTCGTGTCAGGTAAATCTGTTCAGTATATAGGGAGTTCAGCAAGAAGGTGTTTCATCTCCTTAGTCCCTGCTCCATGTGAGGCTGTTGGGGTTGATGCATTTGTTTTGCTAAATGGTTTTATAGTTTTAGGAACTGTTTTGCTCTCTGTGAGGCACAATACATAGTGGAATACAATAAAGTCGCTTGAATGGATTTAATAGTCTGAATACTCAATTTGTCCCGTGAGACAGGTGTGATTTTTGCCATTGAAATAATTTGATTCAGTGTTGAAATGGTTTACTTTAGGTAATACTTTAGCTGCAAGAAATTATGTTTTATTTTTGCACACACATATCTGATAAAATATAGATTATTAATGATATGAAGTGATTTCAAGAGATCATATTAGGCATTAATAGCTGTTTATATTCATTTTGGGGCAAATTATTTGAAACACAAACTTCTCCTAGCGCTCAGATATTAATTCCAGTGTATTTTAGAATGTTTCCTTGATATTTCTCAGCTGTTGAACAGAACAAGATCTATTACCACTTTACACAGTTCTGTGCACAGACTCCGGCATTACAAGACCTCAGTATATCTGTAAGCTGCTACAGTCACATGCCAAAGCAGGAAAGAAAGAAAATCTCTCATTAGAACAGATTACTGCATGCATTTCTAATGGAAAACAAGTTAAAGATACAATTATTTTCGTAGCTCTTTTATGCTGTCAGTGACCTTTTCTAAATGGTGCTTGCAAACGAGGTGACCGCTGAATATTGCCACATCAACCCTGTCAGGAGTGAGAGATCTTTGAGAGCCACAGAAATGCCCCACCAACAACCACACCCCTCCCCTCCACCAACCACCCCCCGCCCTAAGATGCACATGCAGATCCTGTTGTTTTTCTTTTTTTTTAGCAGACTTAAAAAATAACCCACATGAAAAAAGGGGCTTTAGGGGTTTTGGGGGAGGTTTGTTCTGAAAATGCAGGAGAGAGCAGGAAAGATGAGGAGCAGCAGAGCTGATATGGAGAGAAGAGAGGAGGATATGACCACACACACACAAAAGATGTTCAATGTGAATTCATGAGAGAGCTCCTTCCCCTCTTTTGCTTCTGAGGAGAATTTCATTAAAAAAACTGGGGGAAAAAAATACAGTAAACTCCGTTCTGTATATGCTGCTGCTTCTGCTAAGGGACTAAGGGAAAACTGAATCACCAGAGCACCCTTAAGGGATAAATTATTTTTAATTTTAAATTTGGAACACACACATTTCCAAGAAGTAAATATTACTTAGTAGGAAATGAGTGTGGGGAAGCACAATTTTATGCTCATTTTACCATAAAAACAGTAGGACATTTTGTAAATCTCTCAAAGAACTTCGTAACAGAGTGAAGAACCACATTTCCATGTGAGAATCACCCTTAATTGTACAGTGAGACACTGCTATTCCACGGCATGATTGGGGAGTGCAGTTTGTTTATGGACTGGGATTTACCCGGCAATTTTGAGTTTACCTGTGTGCTTTCTGCACCAAATTAATTGTTTTCCTCTCAGAAAGTCTGCCTTATCTCAGCCAGCAGAAATTGCTTCGAAAAGCACGTCTCCAGACCAGCCTTGGTTTTTGCAAACCCCCAGGTAGATGTGTGGGCCGATGGGACGGGTCTTTGTATTGCCATAAAAACATAGAATGTTTTGGGTTGGAAGGAACCTTCAAGATCATCCAGTTTCGACCTCCCTGCCATGGGCAGGGACACCTTCCCATAGACCAGGTTGCTCCAAGCCCTGTCCTACCTGGCCTTGGACTCTTACAGGTATGGGGCACAAACAGCTTCTCTGGGCAACCAGGGTCTCACCACCCTCAAAATGAAGAATTTCTTCCCAATATCTAATCTAAACCTGCCCTCCGTCAGTTTGAATCCATTTCTCTTGTCCTATCACTACATGCCTTGCAAAAAGGGCAAATCCCAACCCCACATTTTCCTCACTTGCACCCCTAGAAAACTAACTTATAGGCTTTATACAGAGGTTCACTGAGAGCAGTGGTATTAAACCAGCATAACACTGACTGAAACATGTTAGGCTTCAGGATACCTGTATAAAAAAATATCCCAGAAATGATCCTGAAAGTTCTTCATGCATGGGTGCCCCTTTCTGGCTAAATACATGTTTTAGCAATGAAATGTGACTCTGGGTAAATGCAATCCTTTATGTTGCATCTATATATTTCTCAGAGATGGCTCTGAACAGTGTTTGTTTTCAAATCGGGAGACATTCATTTTTCTTTTCATTTCATAGGCACATAAACCTGGAATATACAGATTCTAATACAGGTACAGGAGAAAAAAGCTGGAGGGAGGGAGGAGAAGGAAGAGGAGGAAGTCTCCTTTGAAACAGCAGGCAAACACCCAGGCCTGTGTCCCTCTGATAAGTAAGAATGAGCTTGTGGCTCTGATGGTGCATCAGGTGATTATTTCCCAATGTAATTCCCGTGGGAGGTTTGCTGTGCAGGGAAGGGAATAGCCCGATGTCCATGAGCGAGGTACAGCTTTGGAGCGATGCCACACGGGAAGGCTGGGGCAGAGCGACAGCGGGGGAGGAAAAGGCTGACCCCCTCCAAAGGAGCCCAGACTTCATGTGTATATCCCCCTGCATCAAACACATCTGCCTGAGCAGCTTCAGGGTTGTTACTTTAAATCATACATAGAAAAATATTCTCCCTGCTCCGTTAATTACAACAGCAAATTGAACAAATGCACTCACAGCTCGGCTGCTGTCGCCATTCCTACGTTGGTGTAATTCATGCTTGCAGCCCATGATAGGATTTTTAATGTCATTACACAGTAGTGCAAAGTCTTCATTTTTAATAAAAATACAAATGCTAAAATGAAATGGATTAATATCTAATTTTACGTCTTCATTTACATGATGTGCAAAATTATCTTAAATATTTGTTATGGATGGAGTGGCTTTCCACCAATTTAGGCTTTTTTTTTTCATACAGGAGAATGTTAACAGAAATTGTAGCATAAATCATCGCCTTGTACAGTACCAGAAGGCGCATATAAAAACCCATATCTTTACTGCACATATTTCCCATTAACCATAATCTATTAGTAATTGAAGTTCATTACAAATTCTTGTAGACTTTATTGCTATCATGCTGCATGACATAGTGAACCTGGCTTGCATAACAAGAAGTCCTTGCTGGGAAATATCCTATTAACAATGACAGTGCATTTGTCATTGTGATAATAAATCCAGAGCTGCCTGTAGATTATAAATTATTGTGGCGCCATTTCCACTGTTATAGTTTAAAAGTTTTGTCAGCACTTCCATTTTACCCCTGCTTTACGGGCAGTTATAACCTGACCATAAAAATCTGCAGGGAGCTGAATCCCAGTTTACAAGGTCTCAGCCCGAGAGCGCGTTTCTTCCCTCAGTAAGATTCATATTTCATCCACATAAAACCCTCTGAGGCAGAAGCTGTGTTTATGACAGATCTTTAGGTTCTACATTTGCATAGATTTTAATTGGAAAAAACCGGGCTATTTGTCAAGTTATTTGTCCATATTTCTAAAGATTGTGGCAAAATTTAAAAATTCATCAGGACAAAAAGATGGGAGCTGGGCTGAGCTAAGTGTTCACTGTTTTAGCACCTGAAAAAACCTCAGTCCTTATCTCCAGGTGCCACAGACTTTGGGGAGGCATTAAGCACACCCTGCTTCTCTTCAAAGGAGAAACTGAAGGGAAATGATGCTTCCAAATGCCCCACAAAGATGTTTTGAGGATTAATTACTAACACTGAAATTCTGGCATCCACTCAAGTCATCCTTCATCACGTCTATGCAATTCTTTCAGCTCTATATAGGTTTTAAGTGTTATTAAAAGAAAATTGCCATAGAGTTGAACTTTAAGCGTTAATTATGACTTGAGATATAAATGACATCAGGTCAAATCTTTCACAATTTAACTCTGTAATTGACTTCAGCTCTCTGCACCAAGGGATATCTATCTAGCTGAATGCATCTGTCTAACACATTTCTCAAGCGCCTATAGCAGTGCATCCAATTAGCTGGACTTAACCATTATGCCTCACCAGCTCCTAAATAGTGCAGGATGAAGCCTTCATTTCCCTGAAATCATTGGGAAAACTCCCTCCCACCAGCAAGGCCAGGTTTTCACATCATCCTGCAATACACGCTCTGTTTTTAACTACTGTTTTCATGGGGTGGAGAATGGATTTTGAAGTAAATATAATAATTCTCTTTTCAAACAATGTCTTTCATCTCACAGTGCCTCAAATTACTTTAAAATCTTGATATGCAAAATCACTTCTCTTGCCACTGAGGTGCAGCAATCTCCTGGGTGAAATTCAGCAGCTGTTGGATGTTTCGTGGCACCATTTCACTGTGATTTATGGTGAGGTGAGGAGGAGGTGACTGTTGGCAGTCACTGACAATGCCAAGGAGCAGAAAGCAATTTCCCAGGCTGGCACTGAGCAGGGGCACAGACACTAACAAGTCTCCAGCCAAAATTCCAAACAGCTTCACCTCTTCCTTGGCAGTACAGAGTGGTGGGACATTGGGCTGGGACAATGGGATTGGCTCAGGATAAAGCCCAATGCCCACCCACCCTCCAGCACATCCAACAGCTCATGCTGGTGGTAGAACCAAAGTGAATGCAGAGATGGATCTGATGGGTGTAAGGAAAAAGAAGTTGTATTTTCACATTAATGGAATATATCTCTTTCCATTCCCAGTTGGATATGAATGGTACTCAGCAGAGATCCATGAGTGTGTGGGTCCAAGGTGGTACTTGTGTGAATCAGAATGGGGCTTTGTTCAAGAGTGGTGAACTGAGGACCAGAAAATATTATTACAACATATATTTCTTACTCAGTTTTCTGTATTTTATCTGGAATATCAAATCTCGAGGCAAAGAAAACCAAACCCCAATGAACACAGAAGTAAATGAATTAAAATCATGTCGTCCTTTCCCACTTTGAAATCTCTCAGTACATAGTTTTCCACTCACACAGACTATAAGGACCTTTGGGACTCTTAATGGTATAAATACATTTTGATACTTTTATAACTATGATTTTACAGAGGTCACAATGAGGTATCATTTATTTTGGTGAGGGTAAGCAGGATATTTGCCAGCAGTTATAATCTCTTTGTTTTCTTAAATAAAATGAAATGACAGTATTTTAGAGGCAGTTTCAAGGATCTGGTGTGTTACAATGGATCCCAGAGAAGATGAATTACTGGCCAGTGTATAGGTGATCTTGCCAAAAATTAATAGCAATGCAATTTATCATACACTTCTGTAATTTATCTCATGACCATGTATTAGATTAGATAAAGACAGAAAGACATGTGAATTGGATGGACTGCACTAATACTGAAAACTTACACCTGCTTTTATTGAGGCTGACAAGAAGATTTCTGTTGCCTGCATTGCAATCAGGATTTGGCTTCACATTTTTAATTTGCTTTGTAGTATGATCTTCTCCAGCAATGAGAAAAAAGCTAACTCGACATTAAAGTTTGTTGACCGCGTCTATTTCTTATTCAATACAAATTTGTTCCATCATATATTTCACATTCAATCAATTAAAAAATGTAAATCTAAAAAAAACCCCAACACTTAGAAGCTTAAAAAGAAGAGCAATAAGCATCTGTGAAACTGCTGCGAACACCCATTACATGGTAAACCGTTTTCAAGGTAACAAACCAATAGTTTATTTTGTCCCCTTCCAACATAATCCATACTTCAAAATCCACTTTTCACACCAAATCGGTCTGTCTGGAAGACAAACAATCTGCAGCTCAGAGTGTTTACCTACAACAGCAAAAAGATGTGCTACACTGCCTTCAAATTCAGGAATACCATCAGCTACCTTCTTCAGGCTCGTCGCGAGCCAGTGATTGATATCTGTTCTTTTGCATTGCTTTCCTCTCATATCTCTTTGTCCTGCTGCTATAATCGATCACAGATTTTTCCATCAGGCTCCGTGTCAGATTAGGATAGTGAACATGACTGGTTTAGGACAAACTGCTTCAAAGTGCACTGAGGCAAGCTCGGGAGTCGAACCACTCTAACAATGACGGTTTTGGGCACGTCCATGAAGATAGTGCAACGGCAGAAAGTCAGTAATATGCTTTTATGGTAAGGGTTAGGAATTGCTCCTCTCTATGAAGCCTGCTGTGATCACATCTGCCACTGTGGGGCTGGTATTTTAAGTGAGGAGCAATGCCCGGGTCATCGTTTTCCTGATTCAGGAATAAATTCCAGCTTAGGAGTCAATGGATGTATCTGCAGGATCTGCACATACATTCTGTCTGAGGCTGGAGTTGCAAAGTCACATGTAGCTTTCTTCCTTCATGCTTTATGTGTGCTATCAAGAGCTGTAAGGAGTGAAAGCCCAACAACTTTCTCTGCTCTGCATAGAAATAGATTTTAAAGATTCACTGTGACTGGTCTTCCCAGGAAAGCTAAACTATCAATCCCTTACTTTAAAAGCTCTCTGGGGGATTACTGCTTGTTTTTATAGTACCTAGCACAATTGAGTCTTCATCTTGGTCGGTGGTTTTAAGTACATCTGTTGTATAAATAACAAATTTATTTTTTTTTATGTGAAGAACAGGGCATTATTTAGGGAAGAGGACTCTAAGGATTTGATACAAATTTGGATCAGTGATCTTGGATGAGTTGGCTGGCAGCAATTGCCTCCCCCATGGCTGCTGTTGCTCAGATCTATAAATCCTGAGAACAAAGTTGCTCTTCCTATGGCAGCTGGGTGACCTCTGGGACTCCTCCTGGAAGAGGAACAGATGTTAAACCTTTACATGGGCTCAAGAGAAGACAAGAACATGGTGGATGAGAAGCATTTTGAGGAGGAACATCCAGTGTCCAGCGCATGAGGTCCCTGAGTTTAAATAGGTGCAAAAATACTAAGGAAAACTATCACAAGTGCTGGCCCTGTATATAAAAGGTGTGTAGGATACTGTCCCCTGGCTCCCTATCTGTGACCACAGTTGGAGAAACACTAAATAAATAATCATGATAGTCCAACCATTTAGAATTTATTGAAGTCCAAGCTGAAATACCCATCACTGGAGATACTATACGTGACATCGCGGCACAGAGGTGCTGCTACTCATTTGACACACTAAACCTCTTCTGGAATTTCATTCTTTTTTCCTAATAATGACTGACATCTAAGCTAAGGGCAAGTACTAGGCCACTGAAAGCAGTCCTTGCACAGCCCATAGGAGCATGAACTCTGACAACCTGCATTTAATCCCAGGGAAGACACAGGCAGTGGTGCGTTAGTGTAATGCTCTTAAATTCTGAGTAAAAGGCTTTTTGCTGTGCATGTATAAAAAACAAGTACTCTTGGATATTGCCATGTAAGAGCAGATGCTAAGAGTGCCTGAATTACAGTTTTCTGGAAAACAAAACCTGAGAAAGCTCGAGACCGAGCAGACACAGAATATTTCCATTAGAAGCTATTACTGAGACTGGGATCTTTGCTGGAATAGGTCAGGTGAACTGTTGCTCAGGTGGATGTACTGCCAGGGCAGAGGGCAAACTATGAGGTAAGTACTCAGGTACCTATGGGCTGCTGTAACACCGTGTGCCTGGCAGTAGGTAATGGTATGGTGAGAAAAAAAATATGGTTGCAAAAACCCCAAACAAGTAAAATATTGTACTATGCTAAAGACAGAGGCTTTTCAGCACAGACTTTACAGTATTTCTGGGTCCTACAGCTCCTGGTTACTCTTTTTTTTCCCTTGTATAAGTTTAGAGGCTGTGCCTGAGGACAGCTGCCCTAAGGCAGAAACTGGGGTCTGCTGGAAGGCAAAGGATGATGGCTAAAGAAATTTGGAATTTCTTAACTTGCAGATGAACCTCAGTCCACCCGACTGAACAGCTGATTTAAACCCTTGGGTAGGTAACCCACACAGCAGGAAAGGTTAACCCAGATGACTAAGAGAAACCTCATTCTGGCATGATTTATAGAGAGGGTATGACTGCCCTGTATCAAGAAAGGGACACAGATGCCATGGTTTACTGTTCAAATGGCTTGTCGGTGTGTAAGGTCATTCATCACACATGGCTTTGGACTCCCAGGCCAATACATATAAAAGTCTGTCTCACAACAGGCACAGCCTTTTCAGCTCCCATCTGCCCACAGTAGCCCTCCCAACGTTGCTAATTACAAACCTGCACGTTACTGTGTTGGCTACAACTCTCCTCAAAGCCTCAGCCACACTGATGTGACCCAAGGGTGGCTTGTGTTAATGAACAAAAACAGTGCAGGGTCTCCACTTAAGAGCCTGTTTCAAAGCCCAGAATTTATAAACTGAAACTCTGGACAACCACACTCCCACTTGGAAGGCAAAGTTGCTCTAAGACTGCTTTATTTGTTTCAATTTTTTTGTTATAATTCTGTTTTTCATGGATATGTGTCAGCATGTCTTCACTAACATGCATGGAGGAGCTCAGTTTCTTTTGCAGGCAAAAAAAGAAGATAAAAAATAGACACACAGAGAAGACAAGAGACATGAGCTTGAGAGGGACCCTGGCAGCAGCAAAGCTGGTGCTGTGACTGGGCTGCAGTGCAGGAGAGGCTGAGAATTCCAGGTCTTCCCAGAAGAGGTGTGAGAGGGGAAGTGGCACTCTCAGGGAAGAGTTTCCTCTCAACTGTTATGAAAAGCATGAAAAGCAATTAAAACAACCTAAAAATAGGAAGGTCTCTTCCTCTTTTTTTTTTTTTTTTATTTTTTCAGAGTACACTTCTGTGCTCCCAAGGCTCTTGCTGACCTAGATAGAGGTAGGGGGACATGTCTGGCCTAATGCACAGGCAAAAGTTACTCTGTTTGTTAACCAGGGACATGCACTGAGGCAGCAGTCAGCAGCCCAAACCCTCAGAGGAGCCCAGGGGCTCAGGCTGTAGCTCTGGGCAGTGAGGTGCCCTGGGGCCGTGCCAGGAGCGCCGAGGGCAGCAAGCAGAGCTGCCCACACCCGCTCAGAATGGAGAACATTCTGAGAATGGTTAAACCTCACCAGTTTTAGGACAGAAGTGTTTATTCTGGTCACTAGGCACCTTCATGCCCAGGCGATTGATAAAGCTTCTGGTGGAACTGGGGGGAGTCAGGCAGCACGAGGTGACTGGTGCTTTGAATCAGCTTTGGTGCTGATTGTACCAACAGAGAGGGCAGGGGAGCCGAACTGGAGGGAGACAGTGCAGCCTCACCCCTGTGTGCATGTGCTTCACATATGAGAAACCTTTTCCTTCTGCTCTCCACGTGATTTGAGGAGGTTTGTGAGCCAAATCCTCCCACTGCGAGGTCCTCACTGCAGCACAGTGGCACTCAGGGCACACACACGGGAACACACAGCACTGGTCCCACCAGTAGCTACCACGCCAAACAGCCTGATTTTAACTTACTTTATTGGAAGAAACAGATAGCTCCAGTCTTAGATACAAGATCTCAGTCACCTAATGCTTTTCAGTCATGAACCTCATGCTGAGAGCTGCCTCTCTGGAGCTCTAGCTGTGCACGCTCACTTGCGAGCAGAGAAAATAGAGGTGGTGTCCTTTCGAGGATTTGGAGAGGGCTTGAGCTGGAGCTTGTCACTGTTGTGGTTTTAACCTTAGTAACAGGTAAATCAGCAGGCAAGAAGGAAAGGGAGAGAGGGCTATGGCACCCAGCCAGGGCCATGTAGTGATGCACACTCAAACACTTCTCCCTCCTCCAAATGGTGGGCGAAACCACCGCAGTAGCTGGGAGCTGTAAGAGTACAATGAGGTGTCTGCAATTCATGTAAAAATAGCAACTTTTGCCCACCGAGTGCTACACCACTGCCAAAGGCTTCGTAGGCTCACAGCCATGGTGAGTTTTAGGGGTGGGATTAGAGAACAGCAGGCATTCAAAAATGAGCTTAGGATGCCTGGAAAGGAAATTTGGTGAGTGCTCGTCTTAAAAAATTCTGATTGTACCAACTGCGTTAACATAAAAGGAGTAGGGAATAGGAATTTGTGTAATGGAGTTCTAATTATAATTCCTTTTGTTTTCCTAAAGAACATTAAAAAGCCATGACGTGACCAATGACTCAAGCCTAAAAAATACTTCCAATTTGATTTTTATACTCATTGTGGCCCCTTGTTAATTTATAGCTAGTGAAATAATAAACAAAACCAATATTCTCATTTGCATCTAACACTATAAAAGTAGTAATTTTTAAAAGGTTACCTAGAATCAGTGCAAAGCTTTGGTTTCTGTCATTAACATATTTAAGTCCAGCTTAGATAAGGTTTCTTTCTGAAACACACATTTTGTTAAAAGCCATTTAGTGCCCATAACCATTCTGCTGCTCTCAAAATATGATGCCCTCCCAAGCCAGAGTTAACCTGTGCATATAAAATGAGTTCAGTTCAATGTTGTGTTAAAAGAGTTTGGTCTCTGGAGCAGTCACTCTGCTTAATAACGTGTAATCATATGCCTTCTATTTAGTTTTCATTTAACTTGCCCCATACAAGCAATGAATCCTGTTTAATTAAATGTTCTTTTAAACAGTGAAATGACACTGGTTCGTATTTTAAAAAATCTATACGCCACAGGGCACCCTCAAGACACAAAATCCTAATAAAGAGGATGTAAGATGTACAGCTAATATTACAGAGCAAGTTTGACATTTGCAGGGTAATTTAGTGAACCAAGTGCTTCCTTACAGGCTTCACACAGGAGCACAGTGGCTGCACTGCCATTTATAGAAGATGAAGAGCCAGGTTTGTAATAATGCTAATAAACAGCTAATCTGAAAATTAGACTAGCATGTGGCAAAGGGATGTTGTGCATGTATAATAAAATGCTGCTCAGCAGCAGGATGAAGGCTGTCAGCAGATGCTGAAATCCAGCCACAGTGTTCAGCAGCAGTCTGGGGTGGCTGGGCAAAGCTTGGACTCCTGCACCCCACGAGTCCCCAGGCTGCACACTGCTATTGCTAGGGGATGGTAGTGAGGTGTAGGAAAGGGGCACTGCAGGTGCCCCTAACAGAGCTTAAAATAGCTGTGAAGTCCTGACACTCAAGAGAATGGCTTTAAGTTCAACAAGGGCTTAGTTCTCATCCCCATAAGGGGTGAGAATGGGTCTTAAGTGTTTGAGGTCAGGTTAGACAGGGCTTGGAGCAGCTTGGTCTAGTGGAAGGTGTCCCTGCCCATAGCAGAGGGGTTAGAATGATGTGGCCTTGAAGGTCCCTTCCAACCAAAACCATTTTATGATTGACCAAGCATCCCTTTTTTGTTTTTCTTTTCTCTGATAATTTAAACCTGGCCAAGAAGTAATTTAGCTCTTCTGTTTTTTTTCTGTGGAAGAGGTAAATGAGGTAGAAAGGAGTGGTAAATGTTTATTTTTCTCCTTTAGAAGAATCAGGACCTTTAATAAAGTAAGTATTAGGGCAATGAAGAAATAAACACTGAAAGTGTCTCACCCATTACTAAAATGAAAGTGCTTGCTAATATATGCAGTGCACCTGGAAATGCCCATTCCAGTAATTACAAAAGGGAAAAACACCAGGGAAACAGGCAAGCATGAAGACAATAGCCATTAGAAACAATATTAAATTAAGCATGCCTTTTGAGATTTACAAATTCACTGATTAAATTGTGCATTACAAACCCTGCCTTGACTTCACTTAGCTGGAGTCCTGGAGTGAACCTGCAAAATTTGAAAACAGCCTCTTGTTTTGCATTGAGCTGAAGTCAAGGCTGTTCCTAACTTTACTTAGACCTGGTTCATTTTTTTTAAAGATGCAAAAAATAACCTTTTCCCCCTCCCAGATTCCAGCTGGCAGAAGGCATCACACTCCTCCAGTCTGAGCAAAACAAGGGCAGAAAAAGGGCACGTCATGCCATGCAGCATTAAGCTTGGCAAATGGCATAAAGCCCATCAAAATCAGCAGGAACCTTCTCATTGACCGAAAAGCCCTTGAGTGTGGCCACCAGTGAGCATCTGGGTGAATTTGGCCACGCAAGTCCCCGTGTGCACCCAGGACAGGGAGCTCCATATTTCCCCAGGGAGCCCCTTCCCACCCAACTATGGGACAGGACAACTTCCTACACTGCATTTTGGCAAGAATGCCTTTCACTATGGAGCAGAGCCAACAGGCAGGAGGATTAAGTGATTCCTGTCCCTCAGATATTCCTAGACCAGGGACAGCTCCCAGGGTAACAACTGTGAGGCGTGGCTCTCTCAAGGCACTCACAACCCTGTGGATGTTTGAGTGTTTGTGCAAAGAAAGGGTGGAATTGAGACCAAGATATGATCTTACCGGTGACAAAACTGTATTCTCTTACAGAGACATGAGAAATGAGTGAGGACAAGGTTATTAATATGTTTCTTGGAGTGCAGGGTTGTTTATAACCATTTTCCTATCATTGATGAGATTTTCAGGGCTAATGGAAACTCTCCCACTTTCTCCTGTTCTCTGGGAGATATCCTGAAATTGATTGTGGAAGCCAGCAGCCACTTCCATTTGATTTTGTGTCATTAAACATTAAAAACCATGTGCAGCTTTCATAGAGTTCTTTCTGCTGGAAAGGGGGCTATCAATCCACCGGTGATCCCAGTTTGTTGCTAAAACCATGGGTTGCCTGGGAGGGCGGTAAAATTGTTAGAAAACTCTTTTGAAGCTAAGACTTTCTTGTAAAAACACATAGCACTTAGCCTGTACTCCTTCTAAAACCTGGGAGATAGGCAGCTATTTAATATTTCCAGCTTTCAGCTTTATTTGGTGGAAAAGGAAAAGCTAAAGGGAGATCACTAATTTCTCCTTCTATCCACCCAGCCCCTCCCTGCTTTTCCCTAGGCAATGAGGTGCCTCTTTGTTCTTAGGGAACCTCCTGTAATACTTCCTCCTCCTGTTCCCTCAAAGATTTCCAGTGAGCCAGAAAGAAATAGAACCTTTGAGAAGTCTTTACTCCCAGGATAGCAGAAGTTGAAGGCTCCTTCCCTGTTTCTCAGTTCATTCCCTCCATACAACCAATCTGGAGGCAATCGGCACGGTGCAGATGGAAATTCCCACTGTAGCTGTTGACGGGCAGTGGGAGGCATTGAGCTCCAATGCAGTTGCAGGCTGAAGGACTTGTACCTGCTGCTGATCACAGTGAGGGATCTCCAGAGACATATTTTGGGAATACAGATATGCAAATGAGTCCTTTTCAAAAACCCAGGGAGGTCTGTGAGAAGTGAATTCGGGATGACTCCATCCCTGTCATACCTTAACAACAGACCTCTGTAGTCTGAAGCTGACAGAAGACCAAGAGAAAACTGAAGTCGCACAGATCCTTTTCTCTCCCTATACCCATCAAGGGCCCTGGGGACCTGTCCCACAGCTTTGCAAGTCACATTTCCATTAGCTGTGCCAAAACCCCAGAGCACTGATGGACTGCTGAGGGGACTATGGTTAGATGACAAATGGCAGGACCAGCCACCTTGAATACTGCTTTGCTCAGGTCACAGAATCACAGAATATTCAGAGTTGGAAGGAACCCACAAAGATCAAGTCCAACTCCTAAGTGAATGGCCCATACAGGGACCAAAACCACAAAGTTGGCATTTTTAGCACTGTGCTCTAACCAACCGAGCTATTCTCAGGGTATATGTCCTGGATACAGATGGAAAAGCACTCTGACTGAGGGACTGTTCCAGCAGGGAGCACGTTCAAGAGGACAGCTTTTGTGCACCATTTCCGGCTTTGTAATTAAGTCTGGAATAACCCGTAAAGTGACACATAACATATTAAACACCTTCTGTGTCCTAGGAAGTGCAAACTGGGTGTTGCAAATGGAGGCTCATATGGCCCAGCTGCCTCAGGCCATATGGTCACTCTGCTCCTTGCTGTGCCCTGGTGTGTTTGGAAAAGCAGCAGGGCAGCAGTCGGGATGCCCGTGTGGACAAGGAGCAGTGACACATGTGAGGGTGACAGTGATGGTGGTCGGACAGGGCCCTGCTCAACGTGCTTTCTCTGTCAGTGTTTGTGGAATTGGTTCAACCACTCAATTTGTGATATGTAGAGCAGCCAAAATAATTCTCTGCAAAATAAAGAGCTGAGAGCAGATGAAAATAGAGCTAATAATACAGTCATTAGGAAGAGAGCCAAAGCCCAAATTGCAGTGCCGAGTGTGAAAGGAGAAGTCAGAGAAGGGAGATGACTGTGCTACACAGGGGACAAAAATACACTCCCAAATAGCAGCTGTCTACAGCAAAGGGACAGCAAGAGGCTGTGTGGCCAGATCTGTTGCCTTGGCACAGGACATCATCCCAGCAGCATGGTGCTCGAGTGCTGGGCAGGTTGTTCATGGCCTTGTCTTTTGGGCAACAGCTTGTTGAGATACAGCATCAGGCAGGGAAGGAACATCTCACACCATAGCTTGTGTCACCTGGGACCACCACCCCACTCTTACAGATGTGCAAGACACATCCATGAATGAGACATTTGTTGTCACCAACATGGGTCACAATTGAGACAACTATAGCTGAATGTTTCAAAACAGCAAAATGACAGTCCAGAAGGGTTGGAGATGGTGATGAAAAATCATTCCCAGTCCTTGGATGGGCATTAATAACTGCAGTGCAGAGTGTGTGGCTGGTTTGTCCTGTCCTGTGGAGGCTACAGTCCTGCAAGCAGAGCTTAGCCTTGGTGTGTTTCCTAAGGCAGGCACAACCTCAGAAGTGGTTAACAGCAGCAGAGCAGTTAGGGATATTTTACTGCCATCTGCTTGATAGCCAGTGTTTCTGACCCATCTAAGGTCAGACAGTGTATTTCTTTTTACCCTCAGGTAAAATCTAATGATAATGCAGCCTCTCAACTGGCCATTCACAGCACCTATTTAAGGCTGTTTAAAGAGGCTGTGAAACTGCACGTCCTTAAAGAGAAAAATTCAAGTGCCTTTTTGTGCCAAGTGCTCTTCAGTTTAGACCAACCTTCAACTTGAAATGGGAGGAAAGTCCTTCCAGAGAACAACAAGAGGGCAATTAAATACACACTTCATAGAATTGTAGAATAGTTTGGGTTCAAAGGGACCATAAAGATCATATTGTTCCAACCCCCCCTGCTGTGGGCAGGGACACCTTCCACTCCACTATCCCAGGTTGCTCAAAGCTCTACTCAACCTGGCCTTGAACACTTCCAGGGATGGAGCAGCTACAGCTTCTCTGGGCAACATGTGCCAGAGCCTCACCACCCTCACAGGGAAGAATTTCTTCCTGATGTCTCATCTAACCCTACCTTCTGTCAGTTTGAAGACATTCCCCTTGTCATGTCACTCCATGCCATTGTCCAAAGACTCTCTACAGCTCTCCTGTAGCTCCTTTAGGTACTGGAAGGGGCTCTAAGGTTTCCTGGAGCTTTCCCTTCTTCAGGCCAAACACCCCGAACTCTCTCAGTCTGTCTCCATAGCAGAGGGGCTCCAGACTTCTGAGCATCTTCATGGCTCTTCTATGGATTTGCTCCAAGAGGTCCACGTCCTTCTTTTGTTGAGGGCCCCAGAGCTGGATGCAGAAATCCAGGTGGGGTGTCACGAGAGTGGAGCAGAGGGGCAGATTCACCTCCTTCGATCTGCTGTTCTCGCTCCTTTTGTTGCAGCCCAGGATACCATTGGCTTTCTGGGCTGGAAGTGCACATTGCTGAATCCCACTGAGCTTCTCATCAGCCAATACTTGTTTATATAACATCCTTCTGCCCAAGATGATCAAGGCAATTCTCCTTTATATGACCATTTCTGCTATAATAAAAATGGTGTGGAGCAAACAATGAAAGCCCACACTTCAGAAGTATTGACTGGAATGATTTTTCTCCACTCTTCTTGCCATCAGCTTTCTCAGGTGGTTCCAGTCTAGTCTGTTGCATTCTTAAAATGAGAAAAAAAAAATCCTGATTTCTTAATCACATGTTACGGAACAATTGTGATTTCCTTCAGTATCTCCCTATACCTCTAGGGAAATAAAGTCTAGGCCAATTTCTCGCATCTCTCTTTCCTAATCCCCCATGTACACCAAGGTGGAGAGTTTATTTAGTGGTGTGGAAATGTCCACAACTTCAATAATTTTTGCCTGCTTTGTTCTCTTATTGCTGGAGGAAAAATGTTAAAGGATTTTTGGTTTTCTCTCTCTTTGTTTTCTTAAGTAACATCATGAACCTAAGAAAACTTTTCTAAAAAATTTCTGTTACAATTAACACCTAAAATTGCAGTAACAGAAAGAAATATTAGATATATTCGCACTCCCTTAACTTTCTCTGTTCCCTTGAAGTTGTCAAAATTTCAACCTGTGTTAGGAATTTTGCTGTTTAGCTGGGGCACTCATGTGGCCTCTGCCAGAAGTTTTTTATCTTCTCACAAAAGTTTAGGCTAGAGAAATAATTTTCTCTCCATAATATTAGTGAAGGATCAAGACGGAGACTCTTGAACCAGATTTTTAAAATCATTGGGGTACCTAAACCTGAGGGCAAAAACTAAATAGCAGTTTTAAGAGCTCACATTTTGTGAAACCAAGAGGAGTTAGTTACTATTTTTTAATCTTTAAGTACCTGAATATCTCCAGAGTCTGCATCTTTCCCCCTGAAGCCTGTGCAGGTTGAACATGCACTCCCAGCTCTGGTCCAAAGTGAGGACTGAGTGCATATCCAATGGTGAACATAGCTAACATAGAGAAACACCTCCAGAAAAGCACAGAAGAGGGATGAGGGTAATGAAGCCGATGTTACGAGGATGCTGTCACGTGTCACACTGTGTGCCCGTGCAGAAAAGGTCCATCTTTGCCGGGGTGGCAAAAGTGGCTCTTCTAAATAGATGCTCTGGATGAGCGGAATCAGACAGAAGGATTCCCCTCTTCCCTCTTCATTCCTTGTACAATGCAAAGTAGGAGATACCTATGCCAAACCATTTCATTTCTTCCAGTTTTACTGCCAGCCTTCGGGCTGCCTCATTCTGGACCTGCTGCAATCCAATCTGCTCTTACTAATACTTCAAATATAATATTTATAACAGCCCAGGTTGAACCAAGGGCTACTTGCACTGACAGATGTCACAAGCTATATCTCTCCTTTCCTTTTTATTGTTTGGTAGCTTCTGGCAAAGAGGGAGAGGATCTGGTAATGAAATGCTCCTTCTCTGCTTCAAAAGCACAGGAACATTTTGCTGTGCTGCCTATTATCCGTGGGAGAGTCATCAAGAGGTAGCTGTCTGGTTATCAATGTGTTATGGAAGGGCAGGATATATGATGGCAGTGGATAAGATATATTTCTGATTAAATTATTGAGCAGCGAACGCATATGAAATTTTGTACTTGTGGTTTTGAGGATGGGCAAATGTGCAACACTGCGGACAGAGGGACCTTATTCTATAACAGGGGGGTAAAATCATTCCTTTGTAACTAAAGCTAATGAGTTCTGCAGGACTATAAATAGGTGTGGAGCTGTTTTGCAGATAAAGCATCTCTTTGATACCTTGCTACGGCAGAGCAACAGGGAAAATTCTGCAGGGGACAATCTTGGCAGATGGTTGGACCAGGAGACCTGCTCAACATTTCCATGTCTAGTTTTCATGATTTATACAACAATACCCTTTGAAAAAGCAGTTCTGAGAGGACTTTACCGTTCTATGATAATTCACTGTACTTGATAGAAAAAACTCAACCAATATAAATATGTGTATTCCCTATGTTTGGAGCTTCAAGTCTAGTTGCAGTTTTTCGACTTTCTTGTCTAGAACCACATGGAGATTTTGTAAGATGGCTAATTAAACACTTTTCCACGGGAATAATAGTGATTTTGGGGGGAGAAGTGAGAATGGTCAGAGGGAAAGAAGAGGGGTGATGAAGACAGTCAGGCACCCTCCGCCCTGCACTGCACAGGAACTGAGCTCAGTCTCTGGTACAGACCAGACTGAGGAAGTGTTCAGTATCTGCTGCCCTGGACATTTGCCACAGGCACTAGGTCACTTATTGTCTCTCTCTGAGGAAGAAGGACCTATTTTCACCAATCACAGAATGAGAAAGGTGATGAAATACCAAAACCAGATGTTGGAAAGAAAATAGCTTTCCTCCAAGCTGTATTCAAATGCCTTGGGGGAGACAATCCTCTTTCTAAGAGAAGTCTGAATCAAGGGGGAAAATAACATCCAAAGGGAGTAAAAGGCTTCAGGGCAAATTTTTTTGCTCCAACTCAAAGTTTAGTGTTGCTGGCACCGGGAGAGTTTTACATTGCTCTGTTATGAGCCATTGCTCCAAATGGCAGAGCTATGGGACTCAGCTGCTGTCCAAGGGTAATATTTTCCAGAAGCGAAGATGGAAATTATCACGTTCATAAGGACATCAAAGACCAGAAATAAAAATATTTCAGATAAAGGGCATGTTATTGGGCCAAATTGGGAAGATATAAAAATGCACAGACCAAAGAGCCCATGATGGCAAAGACTGGAGACAGATAACTTTAAAATTAACAATTAGTTTTAAAACAAACTTGCAATTCACTTAAAACCACCGTCTAAACAGAAGAAGACAATTAAGTCAGTAAATACAGAAAAGCTGTGGAAGGGATACACTCTGTCCCCCTCCCTTAATCTTTCTCTATAAACACACACCGGAAACAAAGGCTCAGAGCTTTCCAAGTGCCACACACAAGCAGAGTGCAGAAACCTGATTATTTGTTGGTTTTAGTCTTTCTTGAGGCTGTAGTCCACGGCCTCAATAGCAGCCACTGGTAACTCCTGCTTTGTACTTTTGATCTTTCCTGCAAAGGAGCTGTGTGCCTCTAAACACAGTTTTCTTTAAGGTAAACCACCCTGAGAGCTGGATGCCCTCAGCTTGTGCAGATTTAATCCTAAAACCACAGAAAAATAAAAGGTATTCTGAATGCAAATCAAACAGCAATTACCCTGATACTTCCCTATTTCAGCAACAAACTGCAGCTGTATTTGCTGTTGGGCAGGGGAACCCACAGCACACACATTTGGGTGTGAATTGCTCGAGTCCTCTTCTGGAAAAAAACCCTCAACTTATTCTTGCTGCTCTTGGACACAGCTGGCCAGGACAATTTGCATTGCCTAGAAACCAGGAAACAGAGCTCATGTTCAACTGATTTTGCTCAGCTATTTTTTTTAAAAAGCCCCAGCCTCAGCAGTCCTCAAGAGGTCTCTCCTATCCTTTAATTTCTTACTATATGTGAAATCAAACAGAAGAAAAATAGAGCAGAAGGTTCATTCAGTTAAGCTCTAGATTGACTTCATCCAACTTAATGCTTTTTAATCACTCTTTGAACAAAAGATTTAGTCTTCATAATCCTGCTTTTGCTCAATTTGCTGTTCCTTATTTTCTGAAATCTACGATTTGTTTGATTTCCCTTATTCCCACCCCCTGAACGAGTTTGCAGGAGAAAAAAAAAAGTGGCTAATATAACAGGGAAAAATACTATCAGGAATAAAATAAACTACAAATGACAGTGTAAGCTTTTCTTTTATGGCTCTTCACTAGAAAGGTGCACTCAAAAAGACATGGAGCCCTTTTCACTGGGTAACCACCACTGCTAACACACTGACCAGAGCTGCTAACCAAAACTCCTCAGCAATCTCCAGGAGCACAAATGTAATTAGACCTGCTGATTTCAAGGCTAATGCAGCCCTTGTTTTGGAAGACTGGGATTTGGTTTTAGTGGTAGAGACTTTTGCAAATAAGTTAAAGGCTCTGCTTCTTGGCAGTGTCTAACAACATTGCCACTAATCTCCTTTTCTAAACATTTGAACATATGTTTTGCCTACATATGCTTCAACTTGACTGTGGTGAAAACTGCCAAATCCAGTCAGCATGGTGGGCTGGGTGAAGCTGTACCTCTCAAGGGCTCCAAGACCTGCTGCAGGACTCCCTGGGTGCTGTGGACATCTGGCTTTCACCAGCTTCTGCCTCATGGCTCTGTCAGATAGTGGAGAATAACTATGCCCTGACAAACAAGTCTGTCTTTCCTTTCCAAACATTTATCTCTGATTCATTGGGCCTTCAGGTCTGCTTAGGAGAAAGTAATTTAGCCTCAGGATTTCTGTTGCAAAGAAATACGTGGGAAATAATGTGGGCAGCAGGAGAGCCAGACCCACAAATCACCGTTTCTCATCACCCCAATCCTGTTCTATCCTGGATTCCAACTTCTGTGTTTTGAACAACCATTTTGCAAAGCCCAGAGCTATCTGTGCTCACACCTTCTTCATTTTCACAACATCTATGCCTGTTGTGCTGTAGACCTTCTTAGGTGAGAACATTTGCAAAACAAAAAAATTAAATGCACTTTATCCTTCTTAGCATCTGTAAAGCTAAAAATATATCTCACCTTCCATTAGCTCCTCATTTAAAATAAATCAGATCAATTAAATATCACTTTTAAGATATTATAAACCATTATATACTTGAAAACATATTCATTCTCCAAGTTGTTCACAAATAAATATGTGTAAATTAATCTAAAGTACTCTTTCAAATTTTATCTTTCAATTAAACAATTGCAGTGAAGGTCCTTAAGAAAACTTATTGCTGTGTTTCCTACCATCCCATAAGGTCAGAGAGAAGTTACATGTAAGATACCTGCAAAATTCTCTTGCCTTCACTTTTCCTTTATGAGAAACAAAGGATATGCCCTTAAACCATGTGGAGGAGAATAGACCATACACCTAGATTTGAACTGTGTCTGGATTGTTTTGGAAAACTGGAACACGATTTCCTCTGAATACCAGACAGAGAGCCCCAGGCACTTTATATGTTCAAAAATTAAACTTACAACTGGCATACATCTGGCAGTGATCCTGTACACTAAATCCATTTGGTTGGCCAGATGGCCTGAGACTTGCAGCTTTTTAATCTCACGCACAAAGCACTTTAGGCTGGAAAAAACCAATAAATACAACATAATACAGCATTGTGACAAAAAGCCCCCTTTATTGGTTTCCCGGCTATAGGTATGGAAAAATATGGGCAAAGTAAGTAGTATTTTCAAAATTTACTTCCTCAAATGTGTGATATCCTGTGACTGCATCTTATTTTCCTCCATTTCTTATACCTAGCTGATCCTCAGAGAAGGGTGAGTGATCCCTTAGGTACAAGGTTGGATGCTGGCGACAGAGGATGGCATGATCTGCCACAACTCATCTTTGATGAGGAAGAATAGGACTGCGAGATTATAATATCACTTTTACTTCTGCTCTCCTTGGGACAAAAATACCACATTGCTATTTTGCATTTAGAACAGAGACAGCTTTAAATAGTGAGTTTTCCTACTGTCGGTATCTTTCAGCAACCAAGGGCTAGAAAACACAACACTCCATTTCCTTTGCTCCGAGTGCACATTTCTTATTCTCAAAAACATTTCTGTATGTTATTGGGGAAAACCTTTCCTCCCATTGACTTCTGCAGGAGGTGCAGTCTGTTCCCTGTATGTTACTGATCAGTTCCTGTGCCTTTATCTGCCTTTTTTTCTTTTTTTTCCCTTCTAAAGCTACATTCCATTAAAATCAGGGTAAAAACTCCCACTGAATTCACGGCTCTGTGAATAGCCACCTACTAAGTCACCATGATATCACCATAAGCTTTCACCTGAACCATTAAATGAGCGACATCAAGGTGGGAACACATTGCTATGAGTTTGTGTTCAGTCCTTTGGTGTTCTCTGCAGCAACAGCACAAGTATTTGCACAGCTGTGTGAGCGAAGCAGAAACTCAGCCTTCCAGCATCACACTCCTGTTCTGTCACTAAGGCTGCCCATTACCGTCACTCATCCCTTCCTAGAGCTATCCTTTCCTCACCCTCTCTTTGGAAAGGGTAATGGAGCATCTTTGGCTTAGGCTTCAGTTATTCACCATGGAGCTAATTCACTCAGAATAGCAGAGTTTAGGACACACAGATGACTTCACTCACTGGCTCGTTTCATCTTTCCAGCGATGCCTTTTTCACTGGCAGCTTCAAAGGCATCTTAGTGGATAAACTGCCTGACCTACTAAAAGAAGTACAAAGAGAATCCCCTTCTCAATTAATTCTTGTGCTCCAAATTCATACTCAGATTTGTTTCTGAGCAGCTTTCATTTCTCTTAATCAGCTATGACAGTTTTAGTTCCCTTGAGTTGTTGCTTGGCTGCAGATCTCCTCTACTGTACTTTTCCCAATTGTTTTAGGAAACGCTGCTGCTGAAATGGCAGAGGCCTGGACCTCAGCTGAACTGAATCAGTATCTTCACCACAGGAAATCTCAAATTCACTAAAGTTAAAGAAAGCAGATTTATGTCACCCGAGGCTCCTGTCCCTCCATGTTACAGAGACAGCACATATGTATCTTCCTGCCTAAAGACCTGGTCCAAATGCTGTTTCACACTCTTAAATTCCATAAATACAACTAGCTGAGGGAAGAAGATTGCTCTACACTTTGATATAAAAGATCCTACAGTAAATTTGTGCTTCAGGGAAAGTAGAATATAACAAGAGACATTCACAGCAACATGGAAAATAAACACTGTCATTGCTGTCTTACAAACAAGAAAGCAGAGCTGGAGAAAATTTCTTCCAAGGTCATGAGGGGTGTTGAAAGTGGAGCTGGGAGAAGAGGCCAGTGATCTCCACCTGTCAACTCTGTGCTCTCTTCCCAGAACACTGGGCTGTGCTGGTGTTTTTAATGGATGCAAAGATGTGTGTTCAGAGTCAAGATCTGTGGATTTGATACAGAAAAAAAGAAGGACAAAACTATAGCTACTGTCTGGGGTGGTTACCTAGAATATCTGAGGCTTGTAGATGAAGATTTTATCTGAGAAGCAAAGCCATTAAATAAACTCTTGTCCTTGTCCCCAGTACCCCCATTTGTCACTTGCTGCAACCTCTTCAGCTGGACCAACAGACACAGAGCACATCTGGAAGTAGAAGACTTTAATTCAGACACCTAACTACTAATTCATGGACCTAACTTTAGTCAAGCAAGTTTGTCAGCCCTGGCATCTGCCTTTAATGCTATTAGTATTCTGGAGGGTCTATTGACAATTTCATGCCAAATCAATTTTGGCACATTAAAGTGATTTGTCAGAAATCCAGCAAGAGAGCTTTCCTAATAATTCCGCTCTCAGACTCCGCAATGCTGGTGGGAAGGTAATATGCGCCTGCATAGGTGCCCTCAATTTGCTCTAAAAATTTTAGAAAGATTTTACTGGAACTTAAAGCATTTTAAGACATTTACTTTACTTTAAACCTTTGCTTTTAATTTTAGCACTGAGTGATTCGTAGTTTACTTCAAGGTAATTTTTAAATAAAAGAAATCAAAACTGTCTTTAAGGAAAAGGTGTTTCATTTTGAACTTAAAATCTTCTGGGTATGTATGTCTTTTAGATATAGTTGTATTTGCACCTGTAAAAATGCACATTAGACTGTGAAAATGTACACTGGCAAAGTGTACTAGAAACGTAGCCTTGGACCACTTGATGTTAGTCTGTCTTTGTGCCAGAGCAATGACAGTGCACAAATAAGCAGACTTAATGTCCTTTGTGGAGCATGTATCATCTTCAACTTTTCACCCCGTATGTGGATTCATATAAATGTGACAAGCCATGGTTTTTACATTTGTAGATTATATACATCTAGGATGAAGGATCATATTAGCTGACTTTATGGGAAAGGTTACTTACACCATACTCAAAGCTGTGAAAAGGAGAAATGTGAAATCCAAGGTCCCTCCTGCCTTTGTACTTCGGGTGAGGCAGGCTCAGAGGTTTAGTAAGTGCTATCAATCAGGAATGCTAAAGATGGTAAAAGTTTAGGTGCTGTCTGGGTTTGATATGTATGTTATTTGCAGGCATTGTTTTTTTGTGAAGGATATCAGTTACCAAAGAAACAGCCAGGGACGTTGAATAGCTTGAAAGGGGAAGCAACCATCACCTGAACTGCCAGCTCATTAAATGAGTGTTTGAGTGAATATTCTGCAGCACAGAGACAGCCTTGTCCAGGGTCCATCCAAAACAGTGCCACCCAAATTCATAACAGCTAACCATAGAGGAAAGGAAAATAAACATTTCTGCCGCTTTGCATTGTTCCTCTCCATTATGGAGTTTACCATCTATCCTTCTTTATGGGTCTTGGAGAGGGCCCCAGCACCAGATGATGGCTTTGGGTCCACATACCCGAAATGGCTCTGGCAGCCCAGCCAGGCAGAGGTGACACCATCTGGCACTACCACCTCGCTTGGTACTGGTCCTGAAAGACTGTGCAGAAAGCCCCTGGTGTGCTCCATGCTGTGTTCTGGGGCTGCCTCCTCCCCAGGGAATTGCTTACTGCAAACTGCTTTTGGGGTGATGAAAATCCATGTTAGGGAACATAAAAATTAACCCTCACGGCCTCTAGTATGATGAAGAGTCTTCTGGTAATAGATCTGAATGCAAACGTGTTATAGATATAGATGTCACACATAGGAAAAAAGGTATCTTTTCCCTGAGTTTCCACTATGCAGGATGGTCAAGAGGACTAAAGATAATGTCCCAAAAACAAAGAGCACATTTTGCTCTAGGTAAATGTACTGATATGCATGGGCAGCTTTTCCAGTTCTGGCACATTGCTTCAATCTTTTCCTTCCCACCATGTGAACAAATGTTTGTTTGCTTCAAGTTCAAGACAGGCTTTCCAAGGCAAAATCCATCCAGATGGTCACCAGACTAAGGGAGGAGTCTCAGATTTCTCTAAACAAGCTTTTAAACCAAATAAATTGTTTCTACAGTGTTCTTCACTGATGATGTCTTTTCTGCTGTTGCTCACGACACTGATGGAATAAGCTGCTTTCGTTGATTAAAGCTTCGGAATCCCAAAGGCAGCCTAAATCCTATCAAAAGGTTCATCTTTTCAAATGTTCTTTTTAAGTTCTTTAACTCTGGTTTCTGAATTGTCCCTACTATTTCAGTCCTCATAGCTAAGTTCTTCTTATTGTCTTTATGTAGTTCCTGAAAATGACATGATCACTGTATGTAGTACACACTTAGTTCAAATTAATATCTATTATTGTACATGTATCACACATGATACCAAAAAATTGCACTGTTCATGTACTGCACATGTAGCAGATGTGCAGGATAGATGTTTGATGAATTCTTGTTTATTATTCCTGACTTTATTTCTTTGAAAGCAAAACATTCACACAAACCTGTAACCCAAAAATCTCACTTTACATCCTCTGTGTTGTTTAAAATATTACATTTCTTTTCAGACCCAATGTTCTTGCATCTTGTTTCAGGAGCAATCGCTCTTGTGGACACTGGTGACAGTGTTTGCTGCAGGCTTACTTGTCACTAGAACTACACACTGCTTTCATCCAGAAGCACAATATAACAGGTGAGATCAACCACTTAGTGCCTGAATGACTCCTGTGGTAGAGTAAAATCATCAGCTGTTATTAGCCCAAACACATTGTTTCAAGAAGGAAGGTCTTCATCTCAACCCAGGCCTCCATATCCTAAACTGTTGTGCACAATTCCCTTTACTAGACTGGGAGATTTATAACCATTACCAGGGTGTTGCAGAGCACTTTGTGAGCAGGGGAACAGTGGAGGAGTTTTGTGACTGCTCAGTGCTCCAGGGATGCTGTGGTTCTGGCCACGTGGGATCTGATTACCATAAGGCAACTAAAGAACTTGAAACACTCAGCTTCAATTCCTGCTCCACTGGTGTGTATGACCTTGGGATGTATGAAAAGTCTTTCTCTCAATGAAATGGGGAAAAATGTGCTTCCTTACCTCACACAGTCCTGAGGATAAATTCCTGAAAGCTGCTGAGGTGCTCAGAGCCCACAGTAATGGATGCACTGTAAGTACAATAGATTGATAGTCCTTCCATTAACTTTGGATGAGACCTTATAGGTGCTGTGCGTTTCTTGCAGTGTTCAAAGTAAGCAATTATCATTATTTCCATCTGTTCTTTCTCTGCCCGCGTCCTTTAAAAGCTATGGCAAAGGCTGACAAGGTAGAGAGAGTGGATGCCTCAGAAATGAGCAAAGTGAAACAAAACCCCTCACCAAAGTATGTCTGAAAAAATATAACACATTCTCAGAACCGTGTTATATCCACCGAGTAAAAAATATATGTACATAGTACCAAGCCTGTAATTTCTGCAAATTATTTAGTGAACCATCATGAGGATTGTCTTTGGGGCTTGGGTGAGCAGCACCTCCACATCAGCATGTTCAGGCCAATGGAACAATTGGCTTTTAAATAAGTAATTTCTGAGTATTGGCATTTTTTAGTTTTAAACCATTTTCATTTTACAATCTTTGTAAAGCTGGCTCAGAAATGGACAGTGACATTGACTTCATTGAGAAGAAAAACACAAAAAACTTGCTACAGATAGAGAAAGCTGATTCAACAGAGGAATCACTTCTGCCTTTCAAAGTCATGCTCATCTGCAGCAATTACACCTTTTACAAATGTTAAGAGACCCATAAAATCACATAAAACTGGACAGCTGAGTTTTGGCTTTGTATAAACCCCACTGCAGCAAAAATTGGAGCAGGCTCTCTCTGAGAAGGGAAAAGGCAGATTGGTGATATGGTACCAGCATAACCTCTGAAGGGAGAAAAAAGAATCGTGATGTCTTTAAAACTGCTGTCTTCATAAACCTTACATATACATTGGCCCCCTCCTAAACTCTGTTTAGCTGGTAAAACTTCTCCATAAATCTAAATTCCCAGCTCCTGGGGAAAATACAGGTTGTTGTCTAGATTACAGATTCTCAGTTCCTCTGCCTGCAGGTTTATGAAATGATGTTGCAGCCCCTTTAAAACACTGCTCTGTTGGTAACATCATAGTCAGAGACTTGGAAATATGATCAATGGTTAGGAATAAATTCACATTTATCGCATTTGAGCCTAGATAACATGTTAGATTTTTTTATATTGGGTCCTTAGCAAGCTTCAGCATCTTTCAGGTGTCATAGAAAAACTACCTGCAGCAAACATCTTGAGAAAGCTTTTCAGAGCAGCACTTGCCTCTGCTCACCTGCAGCAGGTTCAAAGGATGTGGTGAAAGGATGGACAGGGAGTTACTTGTTCTTTCTCACAAGTGTCACAGCTCTCTTGGGGAAGTGGAGAATTGCTTTTCCAGCTCTGTGTAGTAAAAAATCAGTGTTGGTATGAAGCCAGGCAAGAGCGAGGGGAATCAGGAAAGCTTTGAAAAACTTCTGGCTGGGCACTTGAGTGATTTTAAACCTGAACGAAGTAGATGAGAGCAGGGGGAATGATTCATTTTGCTTTCAGGATGATTTTCATGTGAGTTCAGCGGGATTAAGAGATGGTCCTTCCTGTTCTTAAGTGGGCTGATGTGAGGAGTAAAGGTCAGACACTAACATTTCTGAAGGACCCTGTTCTGCCATGCCTTGGCTTTCGAAATGTTTTTACAGTTCTTCAGACTCGGCTTAGAAAAGGACAGCATCACTGACTTCCTTGCTAAGCATTAAAAGAGGACTAAACAGAAATTTGCACCTGACACACATATTGCTCCTAAATTCATACTGCTGTTCAATCAGAGTATACAAATCTGTGTCTATGGAAATGTTGATTTCTTCTAGAGGCTTTTGTGGGCAACTTCAGCTTTAGATTCCCAAACAAATCAGTTGGCAGCTAAGGTGTTAAAATTCTGTAGTCACTACTAGAAAACATGGGTAGAGGTGAAATGTCCATTTGAGAATGTATTTCCATCTGTGTGTGGATAGGCCTGTGTGTCTGGAAATGTTATCAAGGTTAATTAGAAAAATTATCTCATCGGAACAACAAAAAAATCAGGTGAGTGGAATCTCTCTGCCTGAGACACAGTAATCTTTCCCGGCTCGGTTTCAAGTGCAACTGTGATCCATCAAAGTCATTTCCCTGTGCAGTCCCTGGAGGACATCAAAAGTTTAAATCGGAGTGGCAATACTCACATTGCACCCTCAGTATTAATGAAAATGGGTGTTGCCACTGCTTTCTTCAGCAGTGTGCAATTAAAAAAAAAAAAAAGAAAAACTTAAAAAAAAAAGCAAGGCTGACGTATCCATGGCATTAAATAGTACTGCCCTTATTTGAAAAGATATTGTTTCTCTCTGTGGTTTGGAAACACCTCCCCTGAGTTAAAAAGAAATCATGACCATTCTCTGTCTCCATTGTTATTTGATTGTTCTTGTTTAATACTTACTTACATACTTTTTAAATTACTTCGATTTCTTCTAATAAAACACAATGCATGTCCAGGCAGGGCAGTGAATAAGAGGTGCATCTTTGTAAAAGTGGTTTTAAAAATAAAAGCTAATGATGTCTCTTACTCTGGGTTCCACATCACTAGGTTTTTTTCCTTTTTTCAAGTGGGCTGTCATCACCACTGATACCTTGCTGGTTGTTCAGGCCATTGATTTTAAAGTGTTCATTGTCTCCTTCAGTAAGGTTTTTATGGATCAAAAGGTTTCACACAGCCTGATTCACTGCTCGCCTGTCATGCAAATTGGGGACTAGTTGGAAAAGATTGTAACAGAAGCCAGGTATTTCTGTTTTCAGAAATATAATGATATTTCTCATACTCTCCTTTGCAAGGATTTTGCTATGTCTCTTGTGCCCAGGCTTCTCTCTCGTCACTCACAGGACTCATTCTTTTGACTTCAGTTTCAGGAGAGTAAGATTTAGCCTGGATGTCTCCTCCAAGAGAAATAAACTGTTCACTGTTTTCACACTCGCTTCCTTGAGAGTTGCCCACTCATCGGATGCAGGCTCTTGCCTGATCCCTCTGCTCAGGCACTGCTCCTCACAGGGAGTGGAGGACAGAGCTCCAAAGTGCCAGCCTGAGATCAAGAAGCAACAAAACTGTCATCCCCAAGATCTATTTTTACATTTTGCTACACAGCGTCACCATAAATAAAATGGAAAATCACTGCCGCAGCTCTCCTGCTTTCTCCCTTTATCAGTCGTTGTCCTTCCTGCTGCAGCAATACAAAACAAGTGAGAGAGAAAACAAATTAAGTTACTCTCTGGTGCATGGAGGAAAAAAAAAAAGTCATTTAGTCCAGAATTCCCACTGGAACTGCCAGGCTGCAACAGGGAGAGAAATCTCATAATACTAGTGCTGTGATGTGCAAGAGCATTAAGTGGTTGTTACCTCTCCTGGTCAAACACTGTGCATGGGAAGACACGACTGGCATCCACTCCTCCTAATACTGATCCCCTTGCAAGGGATACAGGGAACCACAGAACCGTGATGGAAACTCCTCGGGGAGTTAAAAAGTTCTCAGGGCTGGGAAGAACCACAGCCATCAATTCATTAATCACACTCGTCCTCACAACACACCCCCTACAGTTTCAAAGCATTTCGTAGGGCTTATGCTAATGCTTGCCATGTTCTTACTCTGACCACAGAGGGGATATAATTTTAGCCCTATTGAATGAACAGGAGTTGGTAGCTATAGCTCTTCCTTACTTATTAAAATAATTATTATTTACTACTACTCTTTTTTATTACCATAGCACCCAGGAACTGCAATAGTACAACAAAAAGAAGTAACCTCAGTGCATTGTCAGTTCCTTCCATCTGAGTGTCTCAAGCTGGTTTGCATTTACTAATTGGTTTCCAAACCTATAATATCAGTGTAAAGGCTTGTGAGATAACCACAGTCCAGCTAAAGCACTTGTTCAGGCACTGTGCCCAGCCTGTGCGTGGTCCTAGAGAAGTGAAGGACGTCTAAATCAGGGTAGCGTTTCAAGTACAGCACAGGCTGCCCCATACACACTCCAGCAGCAGTTCAGAGAGTTTCCAATCTCCAATTTGTCTTGCACAGGTTGCCTCCTTAAATGTATTTTTAAACTTCACTTTTGTTTCCAGTATAACTCACAATTAGAGGCCCTCTTCTCTCTTGCGAAGTGTTTGTTTTGTTCTGCGCTGATTTGCAGTGTCCCTAATGAGCAGTTAACAAGATGTCAATTAATCATGCAAATGGGAAGAAATAGATATTCAGATGATTGCGCTACCTGGAGCTAAGATTTGGGGCTTCATATAGTTAATTTTCTCTTATTTGGTTCTTTTATTTTTTTTATTAATAATTTCCATGACTTTCTGCTTATACTGTTAAAGAGATGTTTAATCCTTCCACCGTGTCCTTGTCTTACTGGTCCTGAAAAGACACATTCCTGGCAAGACTTATTTCACATTGGATACAAAGGAATATACCCATGTGGAATAGGTTCTGTTCCTTCAGAAAGCATACACCTTCTGCACGTGTGCTGCCCAGATTGCTGGCATGTGTGTGCAAACCCAGCTTTCCTCTGAAACATGGTGATTTCTGGGAATACACAAAGTAACTTTGCAGTTCAAAATGGATGAACATAATTTTGTTGCCATGCTGGACATTGCACCAATGGTACTTGCAGTGCCTAGTGCCTGGTTACATCCTTCTTTAATCATGGAGTTAGTTTGGAAACACACTTAAGGTTGCAGGACAAAACTCCAAAATTCTGGAAATACCCAAGAACAGTGTTGCTTGGTGGAAAATGTGGTTGGGCTCAGGAAAGCTTACACACACACAGTATTAGGGCTTCAACTCAGGTCATCCTCAGAAAAACCACAGGCCATATCGAGCCTGTTAAAACCCAGTATTTTTTTTCATTGTCAGGCAAAGAGTCTCAGGGGGTTCCACGCTAAACTATCCTGGAGGATTCAACAAGGGCAACCAAATGGTTTCGCTTGCACGACTACTTAGAAGGATAAATCTGAGTAACTGCATAGATTTAGAGGGCTGGGAAAGCAGAGAGTGTTGCTTATGATGACGAAGACATGAACTCACCAGCAGAGAGTCAGACAAGGAGCATCAGTGCTGTTAAATTTTGGCTCAGGACATTTTCTTGACTGCTGCCTGGATCAGCTGGCTTGGACTGTGTAGGTGTGGGTGTTTCAGGATGCTCTGGCTGCCTGACTGTGTTTTGACATGAGGGGATCAGACCAGTGAGGGTGTGAACCTGGGGAGAGCCTGTGGGGACCAGGAGGACAGCAGGATCCTGGTGGAGTTTCCCAGAGGAGAATCTCCTCCATTAGTTACAGATATCAGATGTCGAAAGTGAGGAGATGCCTGTGAGGGCACAGCATGCTGGGATAGCAGCAGGGCTTGGGGATGGGACCGGTGGCCACACAGCTCCCACATGGCTCCTCCCTGCAAAGTCCTGTCCTGCGCCACTGTCCCTGGGGACTGTGCAGTCCTCCCGTGTCTTTTCCTCTTCCACCCTCGGGGAGTTTCCCCTCGTTAATTTGGTATTGCAGTTCTGTGTTTTTCTAAGCAGATGCACTGATTTTTCTTTCTTTTTTTTTCTTTTCCTTTTTTCTACACCCTTTTCTTTTTTTTTTCCTTTACCCTGGAAAACTTATCCAGTGATTATTTGAAAGGCTGCAAAGGCATCTGGGGAGTTTCACTTGCGCTGTTATGATTTAAGCTTGAAATTGCTTAATTGCTGTTTCCTATACTTCTCATTTTCAGTTCCCCAATGACTGTATCAATTTGTTGCCTATTATTCCCAATGGCAGGGCAGTGCTTTGTGTGAGTGTTTCACCAAGCCATTTTAAATTCTCCTTCCTATGAGCTGCAGAAGGATCTAGCTTTCCATCCTGGCTTGTTCCTTCTTCCTGTGGCTGTGAGGAATTCCCACATATGGCTCCAAGGGTTGCAGGCAAGATTACACTTGGCCAATTTCTGAATACCACTAAGCATGCTCAAAGATTTCCTAAGTTTTCTATCACATATTGCTTTTAATTTAAATTATTAATTACTGATGGGATTCTACTGACTTTTTCTATTGAGGAATTATAGTAGTTATAATGCTATAAAAAACTTGAGTTAAAAAATACATAGCAAAAAAACAAGGACAACAGAAATAGAAAGGCAGGAAAGCAAAATAGTGATGTGAACAAGTGAGAACAGTGGAAAATAAGGTAAGCTGAAATTAACTCACATTTATACTAGGTTAAATTAAAAATTAGTCCACAGGACTCACTGCTACAGTGTTTGTGAAATGAATGTTCAAACCCAGGATGTGTTTTTACTGTTGCAGAAGTTCTCAACCTTGGGACAAACTCCCTGCATTTGATGCAGTTCCCCATGGTAAAGCAAAGACCCCTTTCAGGTCACATTTGTGCAACAGACTTGAGACTTTTTATTAGTGCAACAAGAAGATAACTCATAGATCACTCTATATAGCATTAAATAAATAATTTTTTTTACTGGAGATAAACTTGCTTGTTTTCTCTGCTCATTTTCTGTTACCTTTTCTTTCAAATGCCCAGTTCTGTATTTTAGCATTGAAAGGTGTGGAATAAAGACCTGCTTCAGATCCCTCTTTGCCATCTCGTGTTTCTAAATGTTGATCATCCATGTATAAGCTAGTTTGGTGTTAGGAGGGACTCAGAGCTGTCTCTGCAGTCTGTACAGCCTCAGGAGTTGGTTAAAAAAAATCCTCATTTTTATTTACTCTTTTATGCTGATGGGCACTTTAATGTAACGTCAACCAAACAAAACTTTACCAATTAAGTCTGTTAGGTGAATGTATTTGCAAATAGGAACAGTGTTAATAATCTATTTTTAAATGAATTTGTCATACTGATGACTGGGAGTAGTAGCATTTAAAAATGGGTTATGATTCAAAGAAATCACCCTCATGAATGGAATGGTGTCCAGTGTAGTGTCAGCTATCTAAAACCATATGGCACATGTTTTAGAAGATGACAGGTGGTAGCCAGTGTTGAGAAGGAGACTCCACTCAGTTCCAAGTGCTAACAGAAGACACTCAGCATATGTCCCTCCAAGAAATCTTCATGATCTTTGGAAAGGAAATGCTGATGATGCCTCCATAAATTCTCTTCTTTCCCAGCTCTAAAGGAGTCATTTCAAACCTCTGATGCCATAGATTATCACCTGACCACAGCACCTCACAGAAGCTGCTGATACCAATGGTCACTGATATTTCTAAACCTTACAAGCCAGGATTTGATGGCTGCAGTGTATGACAAGCACAGCTTCAGCCAGGATGTAAAGCTTCCTCCAGAGCAGCTGGGAGAAGAGAAGGCTTCAGGGAGACCCTAGTAAAAGGGTACGTAAAAGGGCTCCAAGAGAACTGGAGAGGGACTTTGGACAAGGGCTTGGAGTGATAGGACAAGGGGGAGTGGCTTCAAACTGACAGAGGACAGGGTTAGATGGAATATTGGGAAGAAATTCCTTACTCTGAGAGTGTGAGGCCCTGGCACACATTGCCCAAAGAAGCTGAGGTCTCCCCATTCCTGAAGTGTTCAAAGCCAGGCTGGATGGAACTCTGAGCAACCTGGTTTAGTTGAAGGTGTCCCCGCCCATGGCAGGAGGTTGGAATGAGATGACCTTTACTGTCCCTTCCAACTTAAACCATTCTGTGATTCCAGGGTTCTCATATTCTGCTTTTATTAAGTACATAATCTACTATGTTTATCAGTTTTGCTTAATTTCATTTAACCTCACTTTCAACAATCATCTGCATGATTCCAGTTTTCAGGAGTTAATGTCTGGATCCACAGGGCAAAGTCTCAGTAAGTTGGACCCATAGGGCTCTGAGTTCCTCTGCATCAGGTGCATATCCCAAAGCTGTCATCCCACACAGGCAATTTTGATAGCCTGCAAGTTATCTGAAAAGGTCAGATCTCAGTTCCACGGCTCGTCTTAGACCTCATACTCATCATGGTGTATTTTATCCTTCAGCACAGCCCTCACTGGAGCACCTGAATAACTTACAGGTTGCACTGTCATTTCATATATATTCACATAAAGGGAAAGTTTAAAACTCAAGCAAACTGCCATTCTGAAACATGGCTGGACAAAAGCCAATTTTTGTCCAATTTTATTCAAAGCATTTACAGCTTACTCGGTTACTTTGATGTAGTGCATTGGGTCAAAATACCCACCAAGCACTTTTTTTTTGTGTTGAGGCATGTATTTAGAATTAGCTTAGACAAGGTGCATTACCCTTGAATTATCTGTGTGAGCTAAAGCAAAGCAGATGCAGGAAGAATGTGATTATCTTGGTAATGTTTGTGAAACAGATGCGAGCTCTAGCAATAGAATAAAGCACCCTTCTATGTTACTAATGTCGTTGCCACCAGGTTAATAATCCACTGCACATCCACCACCTCCTTACTCCGTCTACTGGATAGACATGAAAAAAAAATATCACTAGGAAAAGGTCATATCAGAAATATCTGTCTAAAATAAGGTCTACCCGTTGAAACATTGAACAGTCTTCTGCCTCCTACAGCATCACATCCCACAGGTCAGAAAAAAACAATAATCATTTGTCTGTTCCCTTCACTTTCTTTTTCAATTAATTTTCCCTCAATGCAACATGTTCTAAAAGCACAACTTACATGATGAGACCAGACATTATCCAGGCTCCCCTCTGCAATAATTTAACCATTTCTCTGAAGTTTATCACAGATTTGGTGATTTTTGGTGAAAGAAGGAAAGATGTGTAACTACACTCTCCAAGGCAACATCCTTGTGCCCAGCTTGGCCCAGTTTTGGGGATGGCAGGGAAGGGTGGGAGCAGCCAAATTATCCCTGGGGTTGGCAGCCAAGGTTGTCCTTAAAGGTCCTTGTGGGGCAATTTATTCTGCCTGAGGGTGATGAGGTGACAGGCAGGTGCTTTTCAGAGCTGAGTGCACTCCATACTTTTTTTGTAAAGGGCCTGGAAGCGGGTAGTAGATGCTCTAGTCTGGTATTAGAACATTCATCTTACCTTCCTCATCAAGAATCACTTTGTCCAGCTCAGGAGCTGTTGTCCTGAGCTGTGTAGCCCGTAAGAGAAAATCCCAAAACAAATCCCAAAACACTCAGTCTCGCCTATATCAGGGTCTGGTTTCACTCCTGTGCAAATGGGTTGGGGCCATGGCCTCCCTTACCAGCCACTCTTCCCATCCTGCCTGAAGGTGCATCTTGCTTGATTCATACAGAGGTAACGCAAGGGATAAAAGTCCTTCATCCCTCTCTGTCACTGGAGATAAACAAAGCAGATGGGGAATCCAGTGCTCTGCAAGGCACTAAGTCATACCTGACACAAAGTTATGATGTGAGATGAACCAGAAATGCAAGGACTTGGATACTTTAAACCTCAGTCCAAAGTAGGTTGGAATCTGTGGACATTTTTCTAGGCATGACTCCTTCACAGATTTCAATCCCTGCTTAAAAAAAAAGAATCCATAAAGACACCACACATTTGCCTACTAAAGAAAACTGACAAAGGAAAGATAAAAAACATATATATTTCTATCACCAGGCTCCCAGGGAATAAGAACAGAGCTCTATCTTACTCTTCAGCACTGCATAAGAAACAGAATGCAAAATTTCCTCCTTGAAATACTTTGGCACAAACAAGTCTTCTGCACTATTTGTTTAGAAATCCAGTGGGGCTTCACTGAATAAAAGCAAGTATTTTCATACTGGTAGTTGAAATAAGAACCAATTTCATGCACAATTGGCAGCGCAGAAGGAACTTCCTTGATAACCAAAGAGCAAAAGATTTTATGAGGCTGCATACGTATTTATGATTATTTAAGGTTCTTGTTATAATGAGGATCCTTTAAGGAGAGGAATTTTGTATTTTAATTTGCATAAAGACAATAAAAACTCTTTGAGAAGCAATTTCTTTCTATATAAAAAGTGAGAACATAGCACCTTAGTGGCACAGACATCTGTTACTTAAGCAGATGCCACCATGTAAACTCCATCAAGCAGCAAAATCCACCAATCAGAAAACACCCAGACTACATCCGCAGCCAAAATTCAGTAGGTGGCTGGGAGCCTCCAAAACAGGTTGAGAAATGATGGGCTTTTCTTCAATGTCCTCATTAAGCATCCAGTGGCACTTATTTGTTCATCATTAATGAACGCTACTGTATCATATGGCTCCGTAGCTGCTCTTTGGTATAAAGTTAATCCCTGTGATCTGCAGTCTGCAAGTCCTGCCCGTGAGATTCACGCCCAAGGAGCGTTAGCCCTTCGACACATGAGATAAATAACCACTTCTTTGTTTCTCATTATGACTGTGGTCCAACGTCCTCATTCGGGAGCTGATGTATCAATACCTCTGAAAGAGATTAAATATTGCCTGCTTAAGTGCTACATGCAGCGATACAAACTCAGGGGATTGTATTCAGCAGCCGAGCAGCACCGGCGAAGTCTGGGGCTGATAAGCCCTTTCTGAAGTTAGCTTACACTTTAAATCAGGAGTTCATGAAAGGCATTAAGAAAAACTATTATATTACTAGAATGGATGGCAGTACAGTTTATATGTTACACCTTGAAGTAAGCAGCAGGATTTTCAATCACTTGATAACCTTGAAACTGCTAAGGTATCAAATTGCTATCATGAATATTGTGCAGGAGCAGAAATAACTCAGAAAGCTGCCTTTGTGAATAATAATGTGGGAAAGAGCAATGTTCTTCTGGGCTGGGCTCACAACAGCACCGACAAGCAAATATACATGAAGGCAAAGCATGTACTTAAACAAGCATATTTGCATTTGACTATATATCAATCAGTTATCAGCACAGCTACATCTTACCTGACCCATAGAGAAAATAAAAAGGCTGCTAGATAACTTTGCCATGCAGGAAAAAGAAACTACAAGGGACTCATTTTTATATATGCACCTGAAAATATTAGGATAAAATATCCTCTACTTCGACGGGCATTACATCTTGAACAAGTATTTTAAAAAAAACCCACACAGTACAGATCCATCCATGCAGGAATTTACTGTAAACTCCCAAACAACATATCTTCGTGGTTTGCATGCAAGACATGTAAACACATCCTGAGCTCTGATTCTGATTTCATTCACACTGGATGAAAATGCAGAGATTTCCTGTGTAAGAGAAAGCTGAGCCAGCCCTCCAGACTCCCATGTTTATGCCCTGAATCAGTGGAGTTTATACCAAACTCCGTTTTTGTTCTGAAGTACAGCACAGGTTTAGTCTTGTGGCATTTTCAGGTGACACAGCCTACTGAGATCATCTGACAGCCATGTGAAAATTCAATGTCTGGAGTGATTCATCATTGTGTCAGATTGTCCTGCACTTTGTCACAATGACTGACAATAGGGGAAACTTGGAAATAATACAAAGATTCAACGCTGGCTGATAATGCCTGCATTGTGATTAGAGCAGGCGGTGGGCGCGTGAGGAGAATGCTAATTTTGTCCCCCACCCCCAATTTCATACTGCTTGTGCTTTCAACAGCTGGGCCTCTGCACTTGCTTTCTTAATCTTCACTCCTGTGATATTTTTAAATGCAGAGCCTTTTTTTCCAGCAAGTTAAACAGCCATATTATTACAAACGCAAAAAGAGGTAATATTGTGCAGAAGGGTAAATTCTGCCAAGCGCAGCAGGGCACTGCTTGGGCAGAAGTATCTCTGGGTGGACCTGCCCTTCCCTCCTCAATCCTAACCTTACCAGAATACCTCACCAACACCCTAAATAACACTGAAAACATGTTGAGCAGTACTTCCAGGAATGCTATAAAACCCAGCAAGCGTGAGTGAATTTGCACGTGGAGTGGGAACTTGTGGAAGGGTCTTATAAGAGATAAATATGGCAAAGTTTTTCCTTTATTTTTCCTTGACTTGAAGTTTGAGATAATTGCTGACTCTATTGGGAATTGACACTTGAACAACCAGAAAAAGTGGTTGCAGCAACTTACATGTTCTAAAGCCCTTCAAGTTTTATCGGTGTTCACAGCAACAACATCAAAGACCACGGACTCAGGTGTGTAATTAATTGAGAGGAAAAGAGAGGCCCTTTCTGTGCTCTCCAGCTGCCCAAGTTATTTTGCTGAGTAGAGAATAGGGGAAAAAATAACAACAAATAGCAGCAAGAACCAGCAAGACAAACATTGCTATGTCTACCAAAGTAATGAAGGCAGCAGAACTTCTCCCATTTCTGACAATACAAAGGAAGCAAGTGGCGCTGGCTTGTGTCCTCTACCCAGGGAGAGGCCAGTGGGGTGTGTGGGATGAGATAAACTATCCCAGAGGATTTCCCAGTGGAAACTGGTGTGGCATGTGCTGCATCACCAGATGGGCAATAGGGACAGACACTGTCTGTGGCTGCTGCCGCTGTGGGTACTGTGGGATGCAGAGCACATCCTTAACTGCTCAAAAAATCATGTGTCACTGGTTTCTTGTGGGGAAAATGGCAGCACTAGTCAGAAGACAAGACACAAGCAGGTGGCAAACAAACACTTTTGCTCTGTCTCTCCTCCAATTCTGCCTTTTTTTGCTGCTTTTCTCTAGAAGAGGCTCGTGAAGGAGGCTGGTCTAGCAACTGAACAGAAAGCAGGTTTAGAAGAGAAAAGATAGCAATAGCTCTGAGCTCAGCAGAGGATGGAAATTCTATTTTGTCCCCATTTTAAAACTGGAGGACCACAAATTTCTCTCAAGAATCTTACTTGCTACAAACTCAGAGGGTGTTTATTATTTCATAGCTCATTCTCACCAGCAGCCCACTTAATTAGATGTATGCTATTATGCTTTAGAAGCTGGGCCCTTGGAAGCAAAAGTAAAAGAAAAAGAAATTTCTGACAGAAGTAGAAGAATGATCCAGTTATCTAATTGGCACGAGCAATGTATTTTTCCTCAAGCAAATAGCAAGCTTAAATATAGTAAAAAGAAACAAATGGGCAAACCTGCTACAGCTTGTTACTCTGCTGTGGGCCACTGGCTCTTTGTGTGAAGAGCTGGGTGATGCCAAAAGTGGTTCAACACACTGGAGAGAGGCCAGGGTCTGATTCTGGTCTTGCTTTTGCTGATATAATGCTGACCCACCCTCCCAGGCCAAGGTGGAGTCGCTCTGGACCGGCACTGGTGCACCTGAAGGAAAACGAGACCAGGTTAAAACAATCAGTAGAAAGTTATCTGATTTCCAGCCACCATAGCTCAGCGTGGGTTAGGTTTGCACAAGCTGGAAGCTGAGGTGACTTAGGTTGCCTCTATTGGAGACCAAAAGGTTTTTTAATCTAGGATTTTGTATCTAGCAAATATAGGCACACAAATATAGCTTGAAAATGTTTAATGAATTGGTACATTAATTTAAGCTCAACAACACACTTCCCTCTCAAACTGTAACACTGCTCAGTGAGCACAAGCATTATCTAATTTCGGGGTGGTAAGTGAGGATGCAAGAACAGGGGAGATGTTAAAATACACCTACACAGTAAATGATCCATAGATTAGAAAGATGTCAGAAGTTATCTGTTAAATAAAGCTCCACAAACATTGCAAGCTGACGGAAAGAATGATTTTATTGACATTGAAAAAGCTCATCATTCACTTTATTTTCTTTAAAATGAGCAGTAAAAAGCCAGACATATTTTTTCACTCTGTTGCTTTGGCAAGATGAGTTTGAACCATCAGCTTAAGGTCTCTGGACCTTTAACTTGTGACAATGGTGATGGAAGATGCAAGTTTCCTAAAATGTTTTAACAACCACAACAGTATCTGTCCATGTAGATATTAAAGATATAGGCAGTGAAAGCAATACAAGTCCACCATGAGATTACAATCTAAACATCTGGGAAACAATTGCAATGTTCAATCATTCAGATGAAATCATGGCTGACCTTTGGACTATCCATTACAATTTTTTTCCCCAGTTGTTTCTTTCTTATAATTAACATCTAGTATTGAGTACAAGACTTCTTAATTTTGTTTCACAAAAAAGACTCTTCCATGTGGACTGCAATTATCTTTGAAATGCCTTAAAATTAAGAAAAGGGAAAAAAAAAGAGAGCAGTTTCATTTTTAATGTTCAAGTTTAATTAAGAAATTGTTCAAATAATTTAAAAATGTAGGCATTAAAATACCAATTAAGCTTAAGGCAATTTTTCCTATTAATTTTGATGACATCAATGCAGGGGTGTCACATAAAGGTGACCCCTTAGAAACAGGTTATTTCGAATTTAACAATTGGCTATATAGTGCTGAGACAAAATTAATTAATTTATGAAGAAGCTACACCTGTTTGGCTGATCCCAACAGGCTGAGCTTTGAGAACCACACTGCAGTTCTCACAACAAGTAACTTAGCAAATGTAACCTCCTTTCAAGATTTTAATTACAATTTTTATTTTTGAGATGTCCACTCTGGGTGGCCAGACTGTTGAAAAGGTAAAATATTTAAGCGTAGTTTTAACTGAGCAGTATGAACAGAACTGAAGTCTATAGTTGGAAATGAAGGCTATTCTAAAGCACAGTAATTATTGTTAAAACCATTTATTGTTCTAATTCTGTGTCGGTGGATAAATGATAAGTGTATTATTTTAACACAGTAAAATTCCTTTATTGCCTGAAACTTCAATATGGGAATAAGGCAAGTTTTCATGGGTGGCAGTAACACTGAGAAAGCAAAGTCCATATATCTGATTTGAGCATTTACAATTAAAATTTTGTTTGCACCTGGATGCCCTAAAAACTCGGAATAGATGACCTTGCAGAAACAGTTACCAGGAGTATCCTTATGGACCCAAAGAAACTAATTCTTAAAGGCAGCCTGGTTATGATGGATTTAACTTAAATTGATCTAATTTCATTTGAGATCCTAAATTGGTTAATGAGGCTGAAATATGCTTTATTTCAGGGAAGTCGTACTGATCTGGACGAGGAACAGAATTTATGCTGATGTTCGAGTCGAGTGCAAATACCACCATCACTTCTTCATTACCACGTTAACTGGTGTGATCTGTTCTGCTCAGCAGAACTTGAACGAAATGTCAGGTTCCTAAATGAAGAAGCTCCTGACTCTCTGTGAGAAACCGGCTGATTGGTTAAAAGTACTTCAACCTTTATTTAATTCATGCCTTATAAGTGCTCTTTGGCAGGAGCTCTTGGGATCTGATCTTATGTCACACTTACTGAAACTCATTTAATTACTGCAGCTGAGGAGGGCAGAGGGATGGTTATCGCACAGGGAAAATCTAATCCTCTTCTTTATCAGCTTAAACCTTGGACCAGGGAAGTTGGTTAGGATTCCTCTGCTTCCCTTAGAAACATCCCCTGGTAACTTGTTTGTCAGTGCATGACCCCTTCCTTTTGGTGGCTTTTTTACAGGGGTGTTTTCTTGCAGAGATTTAGAGGGATTTTGGAAGCAGATGTCTGCGGTCTCTCTGAACACAGACCCTGTCCTGCAAATCTCTAAGCTGCTGCTCCTTGCTATGCTGAAGTCGGCAACAAAGTCATTAAGGGTGGGATTGCAAATATCCCCAGTGGTTGTTTCACTTGCCAGAGGAGAGAAATGGAGCAATTTGGATGCTCTGCAACCCCAGGCAGCCACTGCTGAAGCAGGGACCGACCGCGCCTTCACACTGTCACGAGGGTGCAAAGGGCCTGTGGCCCCAGTGCCTCTGGAGCACAGGTTAATATCAAATTTTAATAAAGACCAAACTCCTGCCGTAGTTTTCTAAGAGTTTTTCATGGGTCCTTGGTGAAAACGACTTTATGCTTTGTTCTAAAGAGTGGGAAGAGGCAAAACCACACATATTCCGCTCTTATAAGCAAAACATAAAGTGGTTTTGATGGAAAGCATGTGCAAAATATAGGATTCAGCCTAAGGCTAAAGACAGAGAATCAGTGACTTTTATAGCTTTAAAAATTGGCTTTATGACCGTCATTAAACTAAAGTATCTCTCCTTGTGAGGGACTTTTATTTCATCAGGGGTTGCACATCTCTTGGCACAATTAGTCACCTCCAAAGTGCTGTCATCATAAAACTTACCAACTTAAATTGTAACTTAAGAAAATTGGAACAAACCCCCCACATTTTGAAAGAGAATGTTCAGTAGCGGTGAGTCTTAGACCAGGCTGGCTAGATTTATGCAAAATTCTTCTCTGTGTGATTCTCTTTTTACAAATTCCAACCTGACTAACATACAAAACATATGGTATAAATGTTCCCTTTGAAAACTTTTGTGCACCTCACTATTACACAGCTTATGAAGTTTAGAAGCCTTGGGCAAGCCAGCTAACGTATCAGAGGAACGCTTAAGAATTGTTTGTATGCTTGATTTGTTTTACAGTGCATTTGGTCTTTAGTTTTGATTGGATTGTCTTGCTGAAACATGAAGGGCATTTAGAAAGTAAGAAAGTGAATAGGATACATTTGCAACTATATGCCCAAAAGCAAGATCTTAATGTCAGAAGTAAATTATAACAACTTACGTTGCTGATGACATACATTATAATTCAAGGCTTGGCAAACTACATCAAGGTTGTTCTCACCATGATCTGACAAAAATGTCTTTTAAGTCCTGAGAGTCTTGTGTTTTTAAGGTTTATGGTAACCAGAATTTCTTTATGCTAGGAATTTCATAAATAAAAAGCAAGCATTACAGAAGGTAAACCTAAACCTATTTTTTTTCTAAGTGCTGCTGGACCTTTCTAAAAATTAAAACATTTATGTCAATAATTGTTAAAGCGGGACGGTCCCGGTGGTGAGACAGGTTTCAGCCATCATCTTCTACTCTTGCATTTTTGGGTGACCTTGCAGTGTTTTCTAGGGATGGATCTATAAAGGACTTGGATAGTCAGGTCTAAACTTGTTGCCTGTAGGAGAGAGTATCCCAGGCCTGTAAACTCTTCTGTGGGTGACATGGGGTGTGAAAATGTGGGAAGTTTTGCTTGTGAAGAGCAGAAAAGCACAGGAGACTTCATGCTCCCCTGGCACAGGGCAGCTCTCTGTGTGTATCCCAGAGGATTTTCCATCTCAGCATTGCCCTGCAGGGATCCAGTCTTGCAGGAAGACGTAGCCCAAGCTCAGGATACACAGGCGGGAGAAAGTAGGGGATAACACCCTTTCCAGTCTCTTATCCATGCAAAACCACCTGTAGTGCTCAGGCTGAGGGTATTCCAGCTCCTTGCTCTGTCTCTGACAGCAGCCCTGGCAGTGGCAGGAGCAGAGCAGTTCTCTCTGTGCAGCTCATTACACTGTCAGGAGCATCCGTACCCTCTTCTTGAACATCACTGCAGCCTCCAACAATTCCTATGCAAAGGACATGTTCTCTATATTCCCTACTACTTAACAGATTTCTCTTCCATGGAGTTGTCAGGTCTTCCCCAAACTCTCTTAAACCTTCAACATCCGCAGACTCTTCTGACAAGTATCTCCAAAGTTAAATCACAGGTTTGGTGAAGGGAAAGAAAATAAAAATCTCCTTTTGTTTGTCTTAGATCTGCTCTTGTTTTGGAAGAGGGGCTGGAAAGTGCCTGCTCGTCCACCCTCCCAACACCACTGATGATTTTATAGATTTTTGTGATATCCCCATCACACTTTTTCCCCAAGCTGAATAATCCCAGCTTGCCTCCTTTGTAAAGGAAAGCCTTTCCAGCAGCTTAGCTCATTCATCTCACAGGTATCTGGTTCAATGCCTGATCTCTTCAGTAGGATTAAACCACAAATCTCCCATTTTATGGTGACTTGACACCAAGTTTCTCTCCTGGGTAAAGTGAAACTCTCCCCCTGGTTCAGGTTTTATATAAACAGGAGAAGAGAAAGCAAGCAAGGAGTGACAGCAGCCACTTTCTGCAGGCTGCTGTTGGGGCACTTAGGGGAATGATGGACTTGTGTTTCAGTCCCTGTTCTGCTAAATACTTCACCATGTTGTACTGATTACTCCAAGCTCAGGCACCTTTTGCTCCGATGAATGAGAGCCTGGTTTAACTGCAGGGTGAATGACAACGAGGAGCAAGGTGATTGCTCCCAATTTACTCCAGTGGAAATGGCTGCCACTTTAGAATCAGACCCACCAAAACCCCAAAAATAAAAATGTTCACAAGCCTTAAATATAATAAGCCTGATTTGTCTTCATTTCAGCTGCAATCAGCAAGAAACATCTGTACTGAAGTAAGCCTGAATGAAACATGAGATGGCATATTTAGGTTAACAATGGCTGAATTACTCCAGGCTTAGATTCTAGTGCAGGATTTTAGTATAAAAGGGCCCATGTCATCACTGTGTCCAGACGTTGGAACTTCCAGTTCCTGGCACGAGTGTCCCGATATCACCACACCAAGCCCCAGCAGAAAGGGATTGTGCTGGGGCTGGACATAGCAGGGGTTTCCCAAACCCTTGGATGGGCTGGGGACACTTTGCTTGGATCACCAGCTGCTGGGGCTGCAGCTGGTTTGAGTCAACCTGATTCTGAGCATTCCATAACTCCTGAAGTTTTCATCAAGCCCAAATTTATACCTAGTCTATTAACTAAGCTCCACAGGGGTTTTGTTTATTCTGGAAGTGAACACGCACCGAACCAGGTCCATTCTCTCAGCAGAGCAAAGAGATTTTTGTTTTAAAATGCAGCAATATTATCATTTGTTTTCTGAAATCCTAAATATCCCCAAGGAAAGCCCACCAAAAGTAAATAAAGCTTAGTAAACTAAAAATCCCTTAAAAGCACACCATTTAGCTTTAAAAATAATATAATTTTTGTGTGGCACTGTTTGCCAATTATGTTGTCTGTGAAGTAAAATTCTGCTTCAACTCTGGTTTATACAGGCAGAATCATGTGTGTGTGTGGAGCTGGTTCACAGCATATGCACAATAACTGCATTGTGTTCTACTGGTCTGAATGAGAAATTAAAAGGGAGTTGTCACAGGAAAATTAAAAAGTGGAAGCAGTTACAAAATCTATTTAATTTCAAGCTACCCTGAAAAGAAACTAATGCCAATGCCTGAGAAATCATGTTGTCACCCATCACTGACAGCAGGATTTGCTGTTGCTATTTACATGCGCTTCAACTTCTAGAAGCAAAGCCTGGGCACAGTATTTCAAGGCACTAAGCTCTTAGTGATTAACACAAAACGTCATTATCAGTCTCTAATTGCTTCTTTTTCTGCTTGTTATTTATTTTTATTCTTGTATTGCTTCCTTTGTTATGATAGCGGCAGCCCATCAGTCCTGTGTTCCATGGACCAGGAGTTACTAATCTTACTTAAATCTGAAGCTTCAGGGTGCAGTCTTGACTCTGAGGTTACCAGAATGAAACACATCCAATATTGGCATTTTTCTCAGAGTCCCAGACATCTCTGACACCACTACATGAGGAAAAAACTTGCAAAACATTCAGTTCCTAGACTGCTTTACAAGAACATCTAATTCTTAGGATGGGAATGTCTAAGAAATGCCAATTTAAGATAGAGAAACCACAGAAGCCAGTGGGCTTGAAAGTGAATGAAATTGGTGTGAGATCAGAGTTTGGCCAGCTGGGATATGTCAACATTTATGCAATAACACCTGTCTGTTCAAGAGAGAATTCCAGTTCAACCTGGATATGAGTCTGAGAAACCCTTGGAGCACTGTCACTTTAATTTCTACAGAAGTTTTTCCTCAGTATATGAGTAGTAGAGATGTGGTAGAATCACAGAATAGTTTGGGTTGGAAGGGACCTTAAAGATCATCTTGTTCCAACTCCCCTATCATGGGCAGGGAACCTCCCACTAGACCAGGTTGCTCAGGGCCCCATCCAACCTGGTCTTGAACCCTTCCAGGGGTATATTTAACAAGTGCATTAAAAGACAAGTCAAAACAAAGCTACACACTCTACCTCTTCTTCCAAATGCTGGATTTCAGGAAAACAGGAAGGTTTTAAGATTTGCTGGATTTAAACAAAGAAAACCAAAACCAGACTCACAGTTCTGCTGCAGAGAATCAAAACCCAAAAGTTAAACTTTCCAAGAGTCAAAACCACTGAACTCACTAAAGTAGAATTGCCAGTCATTCACGATGTTGTACATTGATCAGATTATAAGCCACAGGTTTTATTGGTCCAGTGCTCAACAGACACTCAGAGTAGATTTCACTTGTGTGTTCATGCGAGCAAGTGGAACTCTGGAGATGCCAAATGGAAATACTGCATCCAGCTCTGCCTTCATTGGCAGAACTTCAGCCACCCCAAACTTTGCCTCAGAGAGCATCTAGGTTGGATACTAGGCCTTACCTGCCTTACCTGTCACAGGTGTGATGGCTTCCATATCTCAGCTTAGAATTCCAAGCATCCTCTTTAGCAAACATTGAAAATATATCACCTGTCATCTCAACAGCAAAGGTTGTTCTAGAGAAAGCAGCAGTTTTCCCGTTCAACATCTGTTGATATTTGAGAAAACTATGAGTTATTTGCCTCTTCCAAATACTCAAAAATACTGCAGTGTTTTAGAAAGCCCAGTGGTGGGATCAAGGGCAACTCCAGATATGGAAGCACTACTGCTGTGTCCATTACACAGCTGACAGCACTTATGATCATCAGCTAATTGGGAAAAAGTAAAACGCACTTTTGTGGCTGCTTTAAAGCGCCGATGTTTTGATTTCTTTCTGGTTTTGTTTCTTTTTTAAGAAATGAAACATATTTCCACATTATGTTAATTCTAAAGTAAATTTCTACTTGCTCTGTGAAAATTGAAAGTCAAATGAAAGGGAACTAATCTCAGTATCTTACTGTGGGAGAACCTGCAGCGCGAACTCAACCAAGCCATTAGACACTAGAGAAACCACATGGGAGGGAGCTGCAGGAAACGAAGCTTCATAAGTTCCACTGGTCACAGAATGACTCATTTCTTTCTTAGTTAGGATTAGCCCTTATAGGAGCAAATGGAAAAGCTGTGAGAAACTCCAGCAGGTAACTAATTACACAATGCAAAATCAAACAGAGACCCTCAGATATGTTCTTTACCCCTCTTTGAGTATGAAAGTGTACTCCAGTGCCAAAAAAAACAAGACAAAAAAATTTCAGAGAATCTCCATGTTTGCATATATTTTCTGATATCATTCCTTTGAAAATAATGTGGTAAGAACTGACATTTTTGTGAATATATTAATTCCTTTACTGAACTGCAAATGCCACTTGCATGGGGAGGAGAGGAAGCATAAGCCAGATGCAGAAAATTACTCCATTTGTTGGCAGTGGAGCTATTTATATGTTGACAAACAGTTGTGCCAAGAGCAGATGGATATTTTCTAGGACTGAAGAACTGCTAATTGTTTGCTGCTGTTCCTTTCAAGTTCGTGGGGGAAAGCCATTGGTGTTCTGCAGAGCAAGGCATGAAGAAACCAGTTCGAGCCATGCATTTGGCAAAGTGGCCCAGCACCTCCTCTGACAGCGTGGAGGATGCCCTGAAGCAAGAAGATGCTCTGCCAGATGTCAGCTTAACAACTCAGCAAAGCACGACCACGAGGAGCAGCACTTCCCAAATCTTCTGCAAGTCCTTCCCCAAGCTGTACAACTACTGCAGAAGTGTTCAGCACAGCCTGCTAAACACCAAGTGCTTATAAAAATTTTTAAAGCTATTTTGGCTACCTGCGTCTCACACGTATCTGAACTATGTGGAAATATGAATGTATTTATACTAGAATGCTGGAATGATATCTATTTAATCTGACAAGGAAAAGGCATCTTTCTATAAATCTGTATATACCTCCCCTCTGCTTGTTCATTTCTGAGGCTGAGCCATGCACTGCCCACTTACTGACACATCGAATCACATTGGAGTGAAGTGTGAAACAAGCGAAGGCAGATAAAGAGAAGGAAAGTTTTTTTTCTTCAAACTGAAGTGCTCTTATCCTACTTTGTTTAAAAAAAACAAAGAAAAACCCCCTCAGTATTGTGTGTCTTGATATTCTTATATATATCAGTACCAAAGCACAATTTAGTTAGCTTAAAAAGTCTCAAGTCTGATTTATCTATAAGACACACTTCACAACACAAACCAATTTTGCTGTAGTAATACCATGTCAATATTTCCTGACAGAAGACAAATGTTGTTATTATTTTGCCATTTCTTACCTTTGTGAAAGTTTAGAATTTTATAAAATGGCTCTTCTTTACATGTCATTGTTGGAAAGAAAAAAAAATGGAAGCTATTCTTATATCTATCGACAGTGACGGATTCTACATTAGGTTAAAAATGATTCTAGCACAATACTGATGTTTAAAAAAATAAAAAGTAGATGATATTTTTTAACGGATATCTTCACTTTTCCTATATAAACTAAGTAAGATAAAGAAGGAGAAAAATACAAGAACTATTTTTTGTTGTGTTTTGTGGTATATATTTATCTGCATGCTGTCTGCTGGGACTGTTTGTGCAAATCTGTGCAGACACAATTTCCTCTCCATAGTTGCAATCTTCAGGAAAAATAGCCTCTCTTGCCTTTGTATTCATCCTCCTCTTGGATGGACTTGTCCCTTTTCACCGTGTGGGACATATATGAAATATCATCTCTGATTTACATTTACTTTAAGGGATTACTTTTAAAAATTACTAAAAATCCTTGAAAGTAAAATATTTCAAGATTTTTCTCTGTCATTTTTTAAAAATCCCTACAATGCTTAATAAATACAATTCGAGGAACCATGTCTTGCACTTCCACATGGATGTCCTTCTTGTGTTGATGTATTCCTGTTTCTGTTTACGATTATATCTCATGCCAACACAGAAGCATAAAAGGACCTGCAACAACCACTTCTCTTTGCTTTAAACCGAGGCAGAGAAAGAGGTCACCTCCAGGATTTAGCTTTGGGATTATCTGGGTATAACTGGCAGGGAGGGTAGCAGACTTGCCCAGCTGATGTCCAGATGTAGGAGAGGTGCAGCACTGAGTCCAGCGAAGAACAGGTGAGCTCATGCAACAGTGGAAATGCTTGTTTTGATATAAACTGGTCCTAAAGCTGGCCCAGGTAACCAGAGCATAAAGATGAGGGTCTCAATGTTCTCCTGCAGAACCTCTGCATGCTACTGCTCACTGTAAAATGCAAGAAACACCATTCCTAATTTCATCCCAAGGCCAGCCATAATTTAAGGAAAGGGTAAAGAAACTGCATGAGAGCCACAGGGCACTTGCAGAGAGAAATCCAAATGACTTTATTCACCAAGTTATGCACTGGTGAATCAGCATGTTACTCTGCAATAAAACTTGGTCAATTTTGACCTTTGCGGAACATGTATGAATCAATTCCATCACTTGTTAACCCAGCCAGGTTTCAAAAATATCCCTCCCCAAATCAGGGATGAGCAAGTGGCAGTTCACAGATTACTCATGAGGAGCCAGACATTGAGGTTTGGTATTTAAACTGCAGGAGTGCTAAGCCAAGTTACCAGTGAGCTGAATGCAAAGATATGGCTTCAAATATGGATGTTGAATAACAAACACAAATATGCAGCTATATGATATCTGTATTTAAATGAATTATGCAGACCAGTTTCAAGAAGCTTTGAGTTTGTAGAACAGAAAGACCTCAAAGGCTATTATGATCAAATTTAACCAAAGTCACAGTGTTTATATAAATATTCACACACTTTTTTCCTTTCCGATTAATTTTTAATTGTGAAAAATCAAAGTCAAGAGAAACACTGGGCATTTTATTTCAAGCTAAAGACCACAGAATGAAAACCTAAACATTTTCACTTATCTAAGGACCAGCTGCACTGAAATCACTGAAATTACCGCTGTGTTTTTATTTATATTGCAACAGCTATATTGGCCTAAAACTGACACAAAGGGAGAATTAGGCCATATATTTACATTCAGCACGTTGTATGGTTCACTTTCATGCTGATTATTTTGATATGTTTCCCAGCTCCATGCTGTGTAAGTAGTTGTGGATGATTATTTTGCATTACAGCAGCTATAAGAATGGTCTATCAATTCTTGTATAAAAGTGAATATAACCTGTATTCTGAAGTCTAAAAACAGCCTCCATTTTGCTTAATCCTGTGCATTATGCAAGCAGAACACAAAAAATTTTACCCTAAAAATAAATTACCTGAACTTTAATCTGAAAATTGTACAACTCCATCACTGTATTTCAGAGAATTTAGGATTATTTTGTTTGTTTGCTTTCCATCTCTGTTTTGTTCCTAGCAGTGGCACAATGTCCCACAGAGCACATTGCATACATTCTGAGGTATAAACTGGGGATACAGCAGGGTCAGTGAAAAGCAGGGCATATTTCAGTGCCTATTCCTGTAAAATTACCATGCTTCTCTCTTTCTTTATCTTCCACCAGAGACACTAAGCAGATGATTTTGCAAAGACTTATGGATTCATTAAGTTTGAACCATGCCACATGTTCCTCCAACTTCAACAGAATTGCTCACATACTGAATTTAAGCACATACTTAACTGTTTTCTGTATTAACTCTCTCAATTCTGTATTGAATTCACAAGCAGTTTTCCCTGCTTTCTTGTATATTTTAAATGCAACCAGAGATCCAAACCACTTTATATTATATAAAATAAAATAAAATCTATAAAGGTGGCTCATATGTTGCTTTAATACATAAAACATTTAACTTGATTAGATTTTTGGGGAGAGGCAGTGACAGCATATATTGAACCCCTAAGTCTTTTCTTTATCTTTACAACTGTTTTCTCATTCTATTCTGAAGCGCATAAAGCCATGCTAGAGGGAATTTTTCTCAGTCTCTTGAGACTTTTAAAGGATGCCTAATGTTTAGTTTCTAAAAACTTTTTATATATCTCCATATGAAGATGCTGCTTTTTCTGTGCACCTAACATGTTATTTGGAATCAATACTCTGTCTTTGATTCCCTTCTTGGACCTGTAAAAATCATATAGAGAAATTAGTTTGTAATGTAACCCCTTTGATTGAAAGTAGATTAGTGCACAGCAAACTATATAGAAATTCAGCAGCCACATTTACCTGATACCTAATGATTTTGTCATTTTTGAGATAAGCATATGCCACATATGATCATTTTCCTATAATTATTCCTACTGATTTCTCCTCATAAAATAAAACTGATTTTATATTTCCCAGTTCTATCTATTTGCAAAATGCTTTTTGAAAAGCTAAGAAAAAAAGGTAATTAAATTTGCATCCTCAGAACAGAAATGCGGTTGTGCACCCCATTTGTTTCCTCAGCAATCACAAAATGCATATACAAAATATCATTTCATTCCTCACCATAAAAATTACATGCAATACAGACCTTCTCATATACTTCTGCTTTTAGTAAACTAATGTATTTCTAAACCCCCCAAGTTCATGTTCTTCACTCCCCACCAGTCTCAGCCTATTGATACACAGGAACTAGTTCTGCCTGGCACAAGGAGCAATTAATCCACACTGCCAAACACAAGAAGAATGTAATGCTTTTTCAAATATCAAATCAGTCCAATTTCATTTAGACTTAAATGATTTTTCTGGTCCCTCTTCATGTAGATACCTCTGCAGTCAATTAGCATTGTCACTTTTAATCTGTAATACTCTGACACTGGTCATTTCCCATTAGGGTCTTATTAAATAGATTCTTATGGTCAGATAGAACCTTCTGCAATGTAATACCTGAGGAGAGAAAACTGACAGTCATTATGCAGCTGGCATTTTCTAAAAGGTTAGATACTGCAGATAACCTTAATCACAAATTACACTGCATGCCAGTGAATTACCTCACCACTTTACAATTCCAGCTAAACAGCCATGTTTCCAACCCAAACACTCTTAGATTGCAACTTAGTTAAACTTAACCATCTAGATGTTCCCTAATTAAAATGTTTTTATGCTTTAGAGCGTCAGCCTTTACATCAGACTTTCACATTAGACAGAGAAGCCTGTTTCAAAAGCTTTGGAGCTCCAGAGCTTTTTGCTGCCTGTAAAACCACATTCCCTTAAGCTGCAGACACGTGTCCTCAGCTGGATCCCACTGTGCTGCCCCACCTGCTTGGTGAGAACCTGTCATTACTGAAGCTGCCTGTGCTAAGTGATTCATTTGGAGGAATCCCACGAGCAGCTCAGCCAGAAGGCTGAGGGGGGGCAACTTCTGGCACCAAGAATTGCAATGCAAGGAGCTGGACAGTGGCTTCAGATGTGCTATTCTGTCATGGTATGAAGCTCAAACAGGATCAGAATTTCTTGGAGTGATCTCTTCTAAAGCAAAGATGACAGAGCATGAGAGTCCAGTTTCACAGGGTTTAGCCAGAAAGGAATCCTCTCTGCCTTGTTAAAAGACACACAATACACTCTCACCCAAGTAGAGAACAAGGATTTTTTTAATGAAATTTTGATATGTGATGAGATTTTTTGTGACAGATGATTCCATAAAAAAAGATTCAGTAAAGCAGCTGAGAATTCCTTTGAGTATAAAGAAATCCAAAGGAAATGATGGGTTGGCTGGGATGTAGGTAAATGCAGAAATCAATATATCCATCACATGGTCTTAAATAGCAACAGTTAAACCAGGATGCAGCAAAAAAGGTGATAAAATGTCTGATTTGTTTAATTGCTGCTCTTCAAACTCAATAGAAAGCCACTGACTTAATGAACAGCAGAGTAGGCCTGAGTGACCAAAGCACTTGAATCACTGCTGAGATCATGACAAAGATTTTTACACAGCTATCCAGATATCATCAGCAATGCTTGAACCATTTCCTAGGGGCACGAATAAATATCTACTCACTGTTTTGTTGTGGTGCTCATTGGTATGGTGGCAAGTATAGACAGGACAGCTTAGCAGCACTAGTAGGGAAGATATAGTTGGGTTGTGGTTTGTGGTGGGACTTTGAGGACTGCTCACCATTTTCCCCTGAAATGCCTCCCATGAATACACTTCATAACCAGTTAATGACTGTCACATAATTGCAACGACCTTTCTGCTGTTTCTTGCTTCCACCTGCACCTTGTTGCACTCACAGATGTCCAGCCTTGAAGAGGATGGCCAGAACCATACCTGCTGGCCCCGTGTTTCTCACAGAGGTACATCACTTACAACCTGCCTTTTCCCCTTGAAAAGAAGGGCCACCCTTGCCCTAAGATGGTGTACCTTTTTGCTTCTGTAATGAAGAAGTGAAACTGCTACACAGAGGGGAAACTAAATGGCTCCAGTCTAAAACTGTGGCAAAATGGGGGAACTGACCATGGATGTTCTTGTTCTCGTTCCTAGACCTTCCTCCCATTGCAACTCTAGAAAATGCATCATTTGTGCAAAAGCTAACTCACTATTAATTAGTTACTGCCACTCACTGTATTCACATCCCACATATTTTCATTATGCAACTTTATCAAAATATCTATTTCATCCTGAGCAGTGCACATGCATTTTTTTTCCCTACTCAGATTTGTTTAAGTGATTGCCTGCCTGATCAATCCTACTGATTGTTTATCTCTGGTGGCATAACAGCACGTGCAGAACTATGCTGCAAACTGACAGGCATCTCACCGTATGGAATAATTCAATGCCTCATTAAAATAGAGAATTAGACGTGGCTTTGGAGATTAGTGCCGAGAGAGTTTTGCCATTTTACATCCTTGTTGATGCAAACTGTAGGGACATGTAGTGTTGATCAGCAGGATATGAAACAAAAGACACCACAGAGGTCAATGTGAGCCAGCCTGTGTGGGCTTTCTCCCAAGTCACAGGAATATGTGCGGGTTTGTTTATTGCTGAAATCCCTTCCAAAGCACCCCTGTTTACATAGTATTAAGGTGACCCAGGAGACAAAAAATGGAATAAAAGCTGAAAGCTTAACATTAATGCTGCTCCTCGTGCTTACACATCACAATAATTTCTGTCAAACTTTGAGGCATTATAACACCCATAGCAATGCTGTTTGCTATAGTCTTACTTCTGTATACTTTACGGATAAGTGTAATATACTTGAAATCTGGTTTGATTTCATGTTCCAATGGGATCTACAAAATAAATCAGGATTAAAAAAATTAGGCAACTTCCAATTATCTTCCCCTGTGTCATGTGGTTTTCCTGTAACTTCCTATCAGCGGTGAATAACAGTGGTTCATTGGAACATTGAAAAGGATTTGGAGGCTATCAGGGAAAATGTTATAATAAAATATTTTCCCTGTATCCTCTTAAAGTCTTGTGCTTGAACCTTGAATTGAAAGCTAGCAAACTGTCTAATATCCCGCCAGCTTTCCTTTCTGGACACACGTGGGGTTTGGGAAGGGTTACACTGTGGCAGCCTGACACATGGAGAAGTGGAGGCCGGCTGAGGTCTCTGGGAGGAACCTCCTTCTATCAGCCTGCCTGCAAACACAGGACTTGAGGACAGAGGAGCTCTGAGAAGCCCAGCTATGCCCTTGCAGACCTTGTGAACAGCAACCAGTCATATACTGTTCAGCACTACTCATTAGTAAAGCTCACTGGGGCAGAGAAAGGCCTCTCACGTTACCCTGTACAGCAAACCGGGACTTCTGCTCTGCTGTTGTAGAGAAGAAGGACAATCTCTGCCTGAGTCCTTCCAGCCCACATGTTCATGATAACCAGAAAGTGCCTCTTTGTGCACAAGTAATACAAATATTACACAGATCACTACAGGGAATGAGAATGAGAGACTAAGCTCTAATATTCATTAACAAATAACCACTCTTTCATTAGGTTGAGCGTCAAGGACTGTGCAGAATGGAAAACCGCAGTGATTTAATATAGATTTCTAGTTGGAACATTATGATACCTGTAGAATACTTTACTAAATTACTGATGTCAGTTGTATTTCTCTTCGAGACTAGGGAAATAGGTTATTGGCGCAATAAAACATCTAGAGGCATTTAAAATGTCAGTCTAATAGCAAGAACCAGTAAGGCTTTTAATTACCTTCTGTGCCATTTTTTTAATTGCTTCAGTGGCTGCAGTGCTTAGTGAATTCCTGACAGAGCAGCTGCAACTGACTTAATTTAAAACATTTTTTGAGCTTTTGGTGGAAGTATTAAGAAATACAACAGAAATCCAGGGAACTACGTGGGATATTTTATGTGGTGCATGTGAGGAAACCCTTGGCTCAGTTTGCAGCACGGGCAAGAATGCTTTGAAGTGCTTGAATGGATATTCACACCAGCATTCCCCTGGTCTGGGTAGAAGACGGTGTTGGCTGGCTTTTGTAGGAGCCGTGTTACAGCAATTCAATTTATAGAAAGCAAAACCTATCCCTCGTGGCCCTGGCAGCTGCAGGACATAGAGCAGAGGTTCAAGAGAAAGGCTGAGTGCCAGAAATTGTCCCAGGACCCTGCTAGTTCAAACAGAACTTACCTTTATCTTGCAGATGCATTTGCAGCTCTTGAGATCAAACTCTATTTTTTTTTTCTGAGACAGAAAGCTATTCTACTAAAAGGGAAGAAAGCACAGGAAAATTTTCCCCTAATATAGTTTAATTTACAGATAACTGGTGCACCCCACCTAAAGACTATCCACAGTGATCACAGAGGTGGACCTGAAGAATACCAAAGAACCCAGTGAGCTTGTGTTTTTTTCCAACAGAGAGGAAAAGCCACTCAAGATGGAAATGATGCCTAAAACAAAAGCACTTCAGCTGCAGCTATATGTTACCCACAGTGTGGAAGTGTCACATGGGAAATGTAATTTCTCTTTGTCCACAAGCATATAAGGCCATGCTCAGCCAACCCTTTGGCAGCATATGCAGGGTCAGATTGTCCTTGCTGGGGATCAAGGTGACTCTACAACACAACATGGTGCCCATGCACAGCCTGGAGTGGGCTCTTGCCATGCAGACCATAAATACCTCCTTTCAACCTGTCCCCTCACAGCACAGCCAGGGGACATTTCCCTGACAGCCTCCAAAGACTCAGGCTCCCCCAAACCTATGTGCCACCTCCAGTGGTACCTCCCAACCACCCCCTGCCCAGTCTTGGATAACCAGGTTGGCTCAGGCAGTTGGACTCCACTGTCCCATGCAGCTCACTGCCACCAGCCTCAGGACAATGGGAGCACAGAGGTCTGGATGTTGGTCCAACACTGTTGAGGTTTCCTGGCAGAGGGAGGTTGGGACGGGGAAAATCACAGCAGAGCTTCAACTCACGGCTCTCTGGCAGGGCAAAACCATATGCTTTCAGGTTTATTTCATACTACACTGCACTCAGTTAATAAAATGGACTTTTAATCCATTTGAAAAACCACACGGGGCACAGATTCATCTTGCAAACCTCTCTTTCCCTCCTGGGGTTTATCTCGATTAGGCTGTAAAAAGGCATCATTGAAACGGATTAGCTAACACCTCCTAGCATTGTTTCAAAGGGTGTTTCTACCCTACGAAAGCACAGCAGTATCATTTTCTGGCTAGAACATGGTTAAAGGAAGCTTTTTTTTCCCAATAACTTTGCAGGGAAGGTATTCTACACCAGTACATGCAAGAAGGTGAGGACCTCAAACACACAGCTGGTACAGAAACCAACAGTACCTCATGTACTTTAATAATTGTAGTCAGGACAAGTTCTCAGACATGACGAATAAGAGGACATATCATGGACACAGGAAAGAATAAAATATTATCTAATCCAGCACATTGATTCTGGTGGACATTTAGAGTCACAAAATAAGACTATTCATCAAAAATTATTGGACTTCTTGTCAATTCCAAGGGGAAAAGATGTGTCTTTTCTAGCTATTAATTTTTGCCTTCCATTGAAACTGAGAGGAAAACATAGACACTAGGTAGAAATGTACTGGCAACCCTTCTAAACTGAGGTTTTAGTTAAGTATACAGAGTAGTCCTTGGAGTGAATATTTAATAGCAATTTTGAAGGTCAACTATAGTCAGTAAACAGGTTATAAATTACTCTGAAAAATTCTTTTGTTGAGTCCCTGCAATAAATCCTTTTTGTGTAAACTACAACATATTCTACTGGGTCCTTTCTGATTTCATTCATACTTACATAAATCAACAGAAAATCCATGGGAGTCAATGGACTTACACTGAAAACAGTAAAAATTTTCCATTTGATTTTTCTAGGAAGTGTGAATTCATTGCATCAGCTTTGCAAGATTATTATAATTTTAGGGGAACACACGTTCATGACAAAATCCACCAGATCTTATACTTTAGTAGTCTAAAAATTCATGTTTACCAAACACTTATCATAACTTAAAATAATCTACTTAAATGGGAGAAAGTGTCATATTTTACAGAAGCTGGAGGAACTGGATCAGAATTATTTAAAGTGAGGTGGTTGCATTTAAAGTGAGGCAGTTTAAAGAGGGTTTTGTTATTTTTACTCAAAATGTTGAAAACGGGTTCCAGTTTATGACTCTGCCTTATAGGGCAGATTTTATTCTGCCTGGCACACAATGGTGTCTTTTTCAATTGTTTGAAAATAAAAATATTGCATATTGCCAGATATGCATAGAGATAAATGCAAAGAAAAAGCCAATATAATACTCCATGTACATAAAATGAATCACTGTCATCAGAACTAAGAAAGCCTGGCCATGTGTACATTTTTATTTCAGATTTACTCCAAAAGTCTTCTTGTAACTAGGACAGCTGTATGATCTGTGCAAGCATTTCAATGTCCTATAGGAAAATGTGTTTTCAGAATGAGTGGGTCTCCCTTCTTTTCTTACCCATCTATTTTCACAAAAAGTCTACAGGCAATCACCAACTTCTTTGTCAGCTTTGGTTGGACAGCATGTCCACAAGTTTGTTAGCAGGTGTGCACTGAAACAGTAGGACTGAAACAGGTTGTTATTTTTTTTTTTTAATTTTTCTCAGAGGATTAAACTAAAATATCATTGTCTGACAGCAGACAGGTGGACACATGAAAAACAACTTAGATGCAAGTCTAAGGAAACCTACACTTCCAACACAGTAACTTCCAAGCCTTTTACACAGTTTGACAACCTGAAGTTAAGATCAAGGGTTTTCTGATGCAATAAAGCAAAGCAGGTACCAGTTTCATTTGTTTTAAATCAGAAACATTCTGGTTTCTTGGTTGCAGTTCCATTTTCATTAAAGCGCAATGCAGTTTAGGAAAAAAAAGTTTGGCAAATCACTCCACAAAATTAAAAACTCCTGTTAACACCTTTTGATTTTATGTGGAATTAAAATAAATATGGAGAATAGGCAGTAAAATGAAGCCAGTCCAACGTGGGAGGAAGCAGAAGAGGACAGTAACACATTTACAATGAGAAATAACATTTAATATGATAACTTGGGTTATGTTGTGTTGCAAAAGGATCCCTGGAATCTTTAACACAGTGGGGAAAAATTCACATACTTCTCCCAGGTGTATGGTGTATTGTTTTACTCAGGGATTCCCCCTCATGTCAGGGAAAAAAAAAATGTATAAAGCCATTCCATATTTAAATACTGTGCTATAAGTTTATATGGTAAGAGATCCAGAGGACCCTTAGAAATTGGATAGAATAATTTTTCATGCTTAAATTCTGAAACTCATTCAAACACAATAAGCAGTGTACTGGAAGGCTACATTTTCTATCTGTTATCACTGTTTTTATTAATCTGTCAATTTTTTTCATTACTAGCATCATATTATAGGATTTTATTGGATCATTGACTAATGGTTTCCATTTTTCAGGTTCTGATTAATGTGTTTATTGATGCAAAAACCAACAGATATTAGGTTGGGGAACAAGAAGCAATACACTAAATTGAGCTTTAATGTTGGTTTCTTTACCAAATTGTCTAAAAATAAAGAATTAAAATATCTGCTTCCATTTATCATTTCACCTACACAAGTTCCAGTATCCTATCACATGCAAGAGATTTCACACTTGAGACAAAGGTTTAATTATCAGTCTGCTGCTAGAATTGTGATATATTCTCAGGTAGCTGTATTACCTGTGATCTCCTAGCAGCATTTCAATGTTTTAATTTTAACCAACGAGACACTTCATTTTGCATCTCCAGAACCTTGTTAAATACACTGAACAACAACAAATTTTTTATTGATCTTAATGGAGGTGTTCATTTCACTCTGACATTCATTTTAATTCCTCTTATTCCTTGCAGTCTTTCATTTGGCATAGGACAATACAATTCATCGAGGCTCTAATATGTTTAATTATGCTCAGTGGAAACATGTTTAAAATTCATTCTAGTTCTAACAGACGTATACAAGCCAAATGCTTCCATAAAAAAGAAAACTCAATAACTGGAGACTTCACAAATTTCAATTCATTCCATGCAGCAGGAAGGGAGGCTAACCTCTTTCCCATCTGCATATTTTGATGAGCTATTTTAGTCCAGAACTTCCTAAATCTGAGGTTATAACTTCAAAAAGGCAAACTCAGCAGTCCTGAGGCAAGTTGCAATCAGCAGACTGCATCAGCTACCGCTCCCTCGGGCATGAAGCTGAACCAGAAAGAAACCAAACCAGCAGATGCCTGAAGACTCTTTTAAGGATGATGCCACCTGCCAGTTTAAAACTAGAGAGGTGGATGGGTCTGAAAGTTCTCTGCACTGTTTGCTATGCTGAGACCTGTGAGGTAGGTTTAGCAAAGCACAGTACAGAGCAATCACACCGTAACGCTTTCTCAATCCATCCATAGCCTTACCCTCAGTCCTGTTCAGCTTCCCCCACTCTCACAAGACCACTGTGGGATAAAAAGGCTTGATAGTGGTACTGGCAGGGTCTTGTTGTACCTAATTGACCTTGTGAGGGACCACCAGCTCATTTCGTGAGCTCATTTCTTCTCCTGCATGAGGAGTGGCTGAGGGCACTTGGTGTGTTCAGCCTGGGGAAGAGGAGACTGAGGGGAGACCTCATTGCAGTTACAACTTCCTTGTGAGGGGAAGAGGAGGGGCAGGCACTGATCTCTACTCTGTGGGGACCCGTGACAGGACCCAAGGGAACGGCTGGAGCTGTGTCAGGGGAGGTTTAGGTTGGATATTAGAAAACGGTTCTTTCACCAGAGGGTAGTTGAGCACTGAAAAGGCTCCCCAGGGCAGTGGGCACAGCACCAAGGCTGACAGAGTTCAAGGAGTGTTCGGACTGTACTCTCAGGCACATGGTGTGACTCTTGGGGATGGTCCTGTGCAGGGCCAGGAGTTGGACTCAAGGATCCCTGTGGGTCTCTTCCAACTCAGAATATTGTGTGATTCTGTGATTTTAAGCCACTCTTCTGTGTACAGCCTAAGACCTCTAGCTGGCTTGACAGCTGCAATTAGCCACTCCAGCACCTAGTCGGGTCTGTCCCTTCCAGGTGATATTTAGCAGGTGACTTACTTTGCCCTTAACCCTTTCTGTGTTGGCCTTTTCAGCAATTTACTGAAATCCACATTGCCCTCTTTTTTATTAGCAGGCCAGTGACCTTCAGAATTATAAGCAAAGAAAGCTGCAGCAGGCAGCAGATCCACCTTAACACCCACCACCAAGTTCAACCACCTCCAGTTTCTAGGACTGTGCAAACATATGGTGTAAAGTTGGGTAATGCTGTGAAGAAACCCAAGAGGCAGAAGTACAATTTTATATTAAAGACATAATCAGCATTAATTTCACAAATTACCCTGTTCTAATTTCATTTATTCATAACTCTTGCAGTGTCACTGTTGGTGACTGTGATCTGAAGAGTATCAGCTCTCTAATAACAGTGATGTTGGAGTCAACACTATACTCATCTATTGCTGCCTAGCATCCAGTTCACTGGCTTATCCAATAAGCATTCCCCTATTTGACATGATTTGGGCATGCATGAGAACTCCAGGTAATGCCACTTCCATTAGCTTACCACTGACTGGGATAATGCATATCATTAAATGTGTATTGTTTTGAATGTGGAATTTTGTGTAAACATCCTCTTAGTTTTCCATTTTCCTCCTCCATTTTCAATCACAAATTTCCTTCACTCACCAGAAGACCCTAGAATTAATTTGATTGTTCTTTTTCCTTTGGCTCTTCTTAACTTGAATGCTGTTCTATTTTTCTCTGTTAATGATTAGATTAGCAGTTTTCTGGTTCTGGGTTGTTTTGGATTCACCTTCTCCAGCAATTTTAACTTTCCAGCTTTGATGTGAGTAGTGTTATAAACAGTACTCTAGACAATGGCCAACTCTGCCATATGGAGCAATAAAAATGCTTGGATCTCCTTTTGATTTATAGTGCATAGGACTGGTAATTCAATTCTCTCCACTACTTGATTTGTTTTTCATTGCCCGTACACATTGGGATGAATACTTTAGGGATTATTTTAATACAGAAACACCCAGATTGCTTTATTTGTCTAGATATCAGCACATTTCCCAGTTTATGAATGACTTCTGTTTGTATTGTTTATTCATTTACCTGGACTGAATTTCATTTGTCATTGGTAGGTCCTATCATGTCGAGGTCTTCCCAAACGAGCTGTACTGCACACGTGGGACATTTCCTTTGTGCTCTCAGTGGATGTTTGTGTTACTACTTGGAGATTCAGTGTATATTAAGGGGCACATTTTGCTGATGCCAGCTGCAGCCTTCCTCTGCACAGGACTATTATTTCAATCTGTCACAGTCTGACACTAATGCAGCATAAGCCTCACTCCAACTTTCTTCCTAAAGCCTGAGTTTGTGACACGCAAGCACTAGAACTACTTCAGCTATCCTTAGTTTTCACCTTTGACTTCAAAATCCCTTTGAACTACCATGAAAAGTATTCTAGGAATCTAAATTTGACTACCTCCTTAATGACCAGGAGAGCAACAGTTTATTTTTCTTATTGAACTCTGAGACCAGCAGTTATCCATACCCAGGAACTTTTCCCCGAGAGAGACATGACTACTTCATGGATGTGAGCATGCTTAAAAACACATCTAGCTGTCAGCAAGCCCATAACAGTCATTCAAGCCCATAACAGTCATTCAAATGTTGCAAAACATTTAAAATGGAACACTTTCTGGAATGCATTTCCAACCAAAATTCCTTCTATATAATACAGTAAACCTGAATAATAAACCTATTTATTTAGCATGATCTAAGAATGCTTATGACTCATGCTGGAAATCCTGACTTCTCAGACAAAAGAGATAGTCTGTAAAGACCATATTTATATTTTAGTCCCTGAATTACTGAAAACTAGAACTTTTCTTGATTCAGGTGCATCATATTTTAAATCCCTCTTATCTTCCAAAGGAGTTTAGGAGAAGAGTCATGCCATCAAAGTGAAGCCCAGCAAATTCATAATATAAACAGTTCTGTAGCCTTCTAAAATAAGACTTTAGAAAATTACTAGAAACAAGTGAAAAAAGCTAGAGTATAAAAATTGGGGGGGGTGGGGGAAGAAATGATGTCACATGTGAACATTAAAATCTAGCAACAAATTATTCAAAGTTGGAAGTTCCCTCCAGCAAATGCGCTTGGCTATTTCTTTCTGTCTCCAAACATTTCCATTTGTCTTCAGAGACCCTACAGAAGATAAATTTAGGTAAAAGTATGTAATTTTTTCTCAGACTTCTGAGCAAACCTTTTAAAGAATCATTTTGTTTGACAGAGGTTTGATACTACTTCCCTAATTTTATGCTGAACATCTAAACACTGGAAAATTGTAAGAACTCAGAGAAGCAAATAACCTCCAAATTTTCAGAGGTGAACCTTTACTATTCATGAATTTCTCTCTGTTGGAAGGCAATAACAGTTTTTGGTGCTTGCATTGTGTCCTTTAATGGCTTTGTCTGTGCATTGCTGCTATCCAAATAATTTCACACAAGAGATAGTTATGTTCACTTAGCAATGCATCTGCTATTGCTGTGACCAGCAATGTTTGCTAAGGGAACTGTGTCCACACAAGAAAAAAAAGTGGTTTCCACAACCCTTGGAATGCTAAAGTGAATAAATTATACTTTCCTGATGGAATAATATTATATAGGACGTATACTTGAAGGAGGATATATGGTTGTATTAAATAAAAATATTAAGTAAAAAATGCTAGCCAATTCATGAAGAAAATTCCATAGACCTGAAGCAAGACATGTTTACCTAAAGCTTTCAGTTTCACAAGCTTCATATTAAGAACAATGAAAGCACAAGATGCAGTAAAGAAATTTTTTTGTCACCAGTTTATGAACACAGGATTCAGCATGAAAATGGCCAGGATGTAATATACAAAATAATCAATGAAACACAAATCAAAAATAGTAAACAGATCACAGTAAGCTATTTTTTGCTTATTTTTTGCATTTTAATTTTCACAGAATCATACAGTCCTAGAATAGTTTGGGCCAGAAGGGACCTTAAACACCATCTTTTTCCAACCCCCTTGCCATGGACAGGCACTCCTTCCTCTAGACGAGGTTTCTCAAAGCCCCATCCAGCCTGGCTTTGAATTTTAAGAAGTCACTCTCCCTTACATATTTCCTACCTTCTGTGCATTTTTACACTTATCATTATTATTTCCAGAATGACTTTCAGCTTCCCAGGGGCTGAGCTCAGAATAGCCAGTGAGGCTGTTTTTTGCAGCAAAACAAACTGCACAAAGAATCAGCAGTGTATTATCTCTACAAACGTGTACTCTTCCTTACTCATTTTGCAGTTCTCAATCTAGTGGATGTCAGGGTATTTAATATGGCCCATTCTTCATGGAGAATAGTCATCCCATTTGCTGCTGTGAGATTGATAGTGCTGCGTGCTATCAATCCCAAAAGCTCTGATGCAGGCCATGGACCTCAACCAAAAGATTCCTTTCTGTGCTATCAATCTAGCAGCTCTGTATTCTCTCCAAGTCTTAAATCAGTCTGGTTGATATCTTTCCAGTTTCTGTATTCCTGCATCAGCAGTCTGGCTAAACATGGTCATCATTCACTACCTCTGTTTCAGCAGTGGTTACAAACACAATATTGCTTTCTGCAACGTTACACTATTATTATTGTCATTGCTGTTTATTTATATTACAATAGCACCCCCGAAGTGATCAGTGCTTTCCAAACCTAGGGAAACCCACAGATTCCATCCCCCAAAGAGGAAGAGCCGGAAAGGGATTTTTTTAACTGTAGAAGGACTTTCAAACTTAGGCAGCATAGATAAATATAAACAACAGCCTTGTGTTGAGTAACAGGAAAGTGCAACATTTGCTCCATTATTGATGTTTCCATCCTTAACACACTGAGCTCTGAGGCACCACAAAATGTTGGAGTGGAAAGGCACAAGTTCCCCTTTTCTTAGCACTATTTGTTAGCCAAGTAGCCAATAAGTAGCCTCCTTAAATACTCTCAAAAAGCCTTACATGTATTGTGGTCCTGGAAGATATTTTGTGTAAATGTGAGCATTAAAAGCAATATTTAATTGGGTTTCTCATCTTCTTTTTTACGTTATTTTTTAGGCTAAATTCATCCATAAGAGGTAATTTTTACAAACCCAATAAAAATGCCTTCAGAATCTGGATCTTGGGAGGCAAGAAAAATCTTCAGTCAAAAGCTTATGGCTCACATAGAGAACAGTTGAAATGTCTTTCATATTCAAGTCTTAATATAAGCTGATAATTAAACTCCTTACCATTATTGTTGAATGTGGATTTTAAATCCTTAAAATATGGGAATGTCAAGTCACCTTTCCCACTGAGACAATTTAACAATTGAAATTTATGAACCGTACCCTTCATTATGACTTCCATTATGTAAGGGGATCTTAATTTTAAGCCCATTCAATTTTTCAGTAGAAGGCTGATGAAATAGTATGAACTATAGCTTGAATAGTATGAACCATAACTTGAATAGTATGAACCATACCTTTTACAGAGATGCTTCTGTACAAAAATGATCAGAGAATATGCTACATGAGTATTTGGGTCTACACAGCACTGCTTCTGTGAATCAATGTGTTAAGTCAAAGCTAAGTACTTACCAACCAGCTGCTTCTCTGTTCTGCACTTTGGTAATGCAGGAAATGAAAGAGTAGAAGGACTTGGCACAAAGCCAGGGAAACTGCCCAAGGTGTGCAAGCAGCAGCAAAAGCAGGTGAAGTATCACTATTTCTCCCTCTGCAGCTCTGCTGGGCTGAAGTGCAGAGCCAGATGTGTGTAACAGGAGCCTCCTGTTCGGAGGTCAGAACACAGAAATAGGGGAGCTGTCAGTTTATCTATCTGAACCAAACCAGATAAAAGTTAAGACAAAAACCCAGAAGTGATGGATCTTTTTTTTTTTCATTTTTGTTCATCCTTCCCTAATTAATATTCACAGTAAATATATCTGGACAGGCACCCTACTTGGAGTGCCCAGATGAGAATCTGTAATGAGAATCAATAATTTAGTGGAGACTCTATTTATTATTCTATTTTTGCTGCCCATAAAGGCTGTCACAAAGACTGAGGCCCCACCACGCTGCACACGGGGCAAAATAACTCCATCTGGAATGTCAGTGTCTGCAAATATAGCAGTCCATGAGCAGACAAGGAAAGGGAAAATAATGCAAATATCCAGCTCAGTGAAGAACTGGAAATTGCATTCATGGCTCCCAAAAAGTGACCCACTGTTCTGACTGGGATGTGTGCTTTGTAATTTTAGGATTACAGAGCTGCTTGAAAAGATGCATGATTTTACTCCTAACAAGCAGACTCTATACTAGGCAGGGCAAGGCAGCAGCCTGATAACATCAAAGGGGAAACAGATCTAAGTTAGACAAAACAGAGAATGGGGTGATAAGAAAAGAAGTGCCAGCTGATGGAGATGGGGAAAAGCAGTGCTGGGCTCATCTTGTGTTCCTGAGAGCTGGAAATGGACTCCAGTGTGGAGTTTGCTTCCCTTTGCTGGTGGAAGAGATGATGCCACTGTGCACAGCAGGGCTCACTGCCAGCGTGTTCACCTGCTGGAAATGGTCAGCAGAGACATATTCAAGGTGTTGAAAGCCTGAGCTCCAAAGTTATGTAGGTTTAAGTATAAAAAAAGATGAAATTAAGTACAGAAAGCCCTTTCAAAATGCAAAGCTCGAATGGGAAGTTTAGCTAAACAAAGTGCTCCACTAGAAAAATAATAGTGATCAGTGAAAACCAAGAAAAACCTTCTTTATGTGTGAATAAGTTTTGAAATGATTTCATAAAAATTTGATAATTTCATACAAAACCACACAGAGGTGAAATTAAAATGCAGTATTTCAATTGGCCCAAGGAGCTGGATTAAGCAGATGAAGACAGAGATGTTTTTAATTACTAAGAAGAAGTTCTTTATTAGTCTCTGGCTTATATATCGATTTTCTCAGATTAATTTATATGTGAGTGGTCCATGGAGTTCTTACAATGCAAGCTTTTGTAGGCACTGTCTGCTGTAAACACCTAATTTCTCTCTCATCTTTCAAGGACTCATTTCTTTATTTTAAACTAAATTTCTCTTTATTCTATAAAAGACTTCATCTAGTTACAACTTCAGTCTGCAATGAATGTATCTAGTGAACTAATTTATGCCTTTTTCAGAATTATAATTACTCATTTTTTATAGAAACTGTTTCCTGCATGAAGAACTGATTGAACTTTCACTGCTTACAGCATGAGACTATAAAGACACTTGTATGAATCTTACAGTAATATCTTTACAGAAGACAGAAATGAGGATATAAAAACCTGAAATACAGTTCACTTAGATTGCAGTTTAGTGGAAGTGCATGACACTTTATCAGTTGTATAAGTCCTTCTAACTAAATTATGTTACAATGATGATGCCATTAATCATGCCTGCAGTATTCTCCCCATCATAAGAGATATCTCCAATATACTCAGGCTCTACTAAAGAAAAATACCACACACTCACTTATCCTCTATTAAAGACAAATAATGGAAGCAAGGTAATTACTAGCAACAGTGATGTAAAAGCCAAAACATGAGCATATGCCAAAAACAATTGGGAAAAAAACGAGCAGTAAATTCTATCAGTAAAACTGTTCTGTTTTTCTGCAATAGAGCAAACTATAAAGTAACTCCATAAAGCTGTTAATGTGATGTAAATCAAGGCCTCCAGAACCAAGGTCATGCAAAAAAAATGGAACTTTCTAAAGCCAGGAAAGCAGAGTGAGGAAAACCTCCATGTTCTATGGTATATACTATCCCATCTACTAAATAATGATGGCCAAGATGAAGAAAGAAAGGACATAATGCAGCATACTGGGTAGGAATGAGACAGAGCACTCCTCAGTATGCAAAAAGCCATCTGTTTAAGGGAAGAATAATTTAAAGATTATTTCAACAAAAGCAAATTAACTGCAGAGTTCAATATCTGCTTTGTCATTACAATCCACCCTAAACATTAATGCAAAGTACAAATAGCTATCATTTCTTCCACCTCTACAGTATGTGATGCTAGATCATAGAGAGTTTAGAAGAATCACTTAAAATGAGTTACTAAGCCCACTCTGAAAAAAAAATATTTATTGTTGCTCATTGGCTTTCTTTTGGAGTGAGGGTAGTTCTGCTGCACCGCAAAGAACAACTTTTAATGTGATATTTTACATCTGAGTCCCCACAGCTATCAAAACCCCCCTCATTTGTCATTAAACTCTGACTATAACTGCGGTGATTCAAACACCTCTGCACAAAAAATAGAAATTACCATGGCAGTGCTCCCAGAAGCCAGGGCATGTGCCCTGGGTAGATGTGTATGCACAGCACTGAGTGGTTCATGGAACACCATCAGGCCTTACACAGTGCAGCCATCACTGCAAAGTGCTGGTATTCCACCTGATGTGATGAAGGACAGGGGCATAAACTGGCTCTGATGTCCAGGAATGAATGTGGAAGTGTCAAATTTCCCTCCACTGGAAAGACTGTGGTCACTTGGCTGGATTCCTACCCATGTGAGCTCTGGGAACAGCTGCCTTTGCAGCACAGCAAAACCCCCAGGACTTCTCTGGGGTAATTGTTCTGCCTTGTGACTCAGAGGCCAAAGGCAGGGCGACAAGCAGGGCAGGCTCTGCTCCTGGCTCATGGATGCTGCTGGATCTGTGCAGGGTCCTTGTTCTCTGGCTTCCAAAGGACCTCAAGTTCCTTTCCTTAACAGGGTGAATTTCTTGCCTGTGGGAAGCATCAGGTGTAAGCTGGTGCCAGCGGAGGTGGGATGCTGTACTGGTGGGGAAAGTCTGTTTCCTCTGCTTTGCTGAACACTTTTCTACCCTTCAGGTACCACCCCTTGCTCTGATTTAGGCTCTGTTAGAGGCTGAGAGTGATAGTAGGCACATCTCAGTGACTTTCTTACTAATTTGGATCACTGCAGAATTTGTTCATATTTAACATATTTATTATGTGTTAACATATCATATGCCCAACACAGCTATAGAAGCTGGCACTGCTGTAACAGGAAGTTAAGCAGAAGCCAAATGAAAGCATGTGCCACATCAGTTTATAAACAATTTGCATTCCTTCATCATTTTCTTAAAATCACCTGTGAATTGAACCCCTTTTTCATTGATTTAAACTGTTCAAGTCAAAGTGTTTACCACGCATCTATGGCTTCTGTCAATGCAAATCAGTGTTTTTATACATTGTTGCACAGAGTAGCTAAAATTACTTCAGTAAACAAAATTATTTAATTTTCCTATATATCATCATTACATTAGGCTGAAAGCTCAACATGTTTTGCAAAGGAAAAGAAATGCCAAGAATGGCACACAGAGGCTTCATCTTCCAAACCTGCAATTGTCAAAGGAAACATAATTTTTTTGGCTCTTACACGGTTTATCCTGCTGCATACCCTTAAACTTCAGTGCCTGAAAACTGCCTCTGTGCATGTGCTGAAATATTTGCATGCAAAAGCTAAATATGTGCAGGAAGAAATGCGTCATTAGCTTCTGCACGTTACAGAAAATTGGAACAAAAATGCCCTAAGGAAAAGATCCCACGAATTTACAGTTGAAATGGTCAAAACCCAGTGGCTAAAGAGCAGCATTTAACCATTCAGCAATACATTGGGCTGGTTGTTTGCTTTAGGCTTTTTTATATGAACTGCAACATATGTGTGGGTGTATGCATCTTCTGGGCAGAACCTGAGTTAGATCAAATAAAACACATATCAGCTCAACAGGGTGCCCCAAAACACTCACCAACCAACCCATCCATTGCTGCATTTGCCATCTTAAGCAAATTCAATTTCTTTCTTTGTGATAAAATAAACCAGTTCAAAGCAGATAACATCTCACAATAATGAGTCCCAATGCTGCAATTTAACACAAACCTAGCAATTCCATTATACAACACATCCAGTTCATTAAAAACAACAAGCCAGCTTGTATATGATCTGTATCACCACAAATCAACCATCAGCAAACTAAGCTGCTGGGAAATGCATGGTCCAGTTGAAAGAAAAAAAAAAATTAAGCCATGTAATCACCTCGAATGACAGCTAATTTAGATTAAATGTTCAGATGAATTTATGTTTAAGATCCATTAATAGTGAGATAAAAGTTGTTTTCATCCAGTAAACTTTAAAAGATCTTAACTCTACCCTATATAAATTCTAATATATTCATAGTCACTTTTAATTTATTATTCCAAATATCTGAGTTTATTCAAATATATGGCTCATAGTATCAGAGGTCTGGTTAACCAGTATTAGTTTATCTACTGGAAATCTGTTGTAAAAGACAACAGAAATCTATTTACAAGGTATACCTAAATAATTTGGACTCAGTCCTTCATTTCATAAACTGCTGGACACCTGGCAACTCTCATTATCTATAATGAGAAGCTTCCAAACCTTTTCAAAATATGAATACAGGGCACAATATTCAGCTGAAGCATCTTATATATTTTAGCATTCACACCACTATAATGCTACTGGCTATGGTGCATTATAGTTGCTTCACCTTGCTTAATGGAAAGAATCTATCAGGTTTAATGCTAATGAAATATTTTAAAATTCCTCTTGGCTCAATAAAAGGCAAGAGTTGTGGCCAACACACATGGTTCAAGTGGTCAATTCAAGTTTTAAAACAACAATATACAGCTCTTCCTTACAGGTTTACCATTTTAATTGCTCTCTCTAATCCAATTTTACATCTAATAGACCATTCAGAGTGTTTTGAAAACAGCATACATGTTACTGCAGCAATTTGGTTACTGCCTTGCCATCCATCTACTGAATTGCTCTCAATGTATTTGCTGCCACAGTGTCTGAAAATTTCCAGGACAAGAGCTAGGAAGGGCAAAATGAGGCAGGGAATGCCCCAGCTAGGCTCTCTGCCTTCATGCTGCACATGTGCAAAAGGGAGATTTCTGAGAGTTAAGACTTGCATTTTGTACGGCCATTTCCCCATCCCCAGCACAGAAAAAGCAATAGCTGAATTATTCTGTGCTTTTTTTTTTCACATATAGGAAACACAGTTTCCAATTTGTTTCCCTAAATGCTACAGGCTGTGTCTTTTCTTGGGACCAGGACGTCACAAAGAGTGGAATCCATGACAAGTACAAATCACAGACACTGACAGAAAAGGCCAAATTTACCCAGCAATGAATCTTGGTCTTAATTGCACCAGCAGGCAACAGGACCTTTCTTTCAATAATCAAGGCTACCTTACACCAGCTTAACAGGGAAGTGAAGGGGACAACATTAAAATCACCACAACTGCTGACACACCAGAGCAAAGCTGTGCTTATTACAAACTTAACTCATCCCTATAAGAAAGTCTATTTTAAATTGCCTTATGCTTCTGTGAGGGCTGAAGAGGGACCAGTGCTCCCACAAGGGCAGACATGGGGGCCAGGGTGTCTGTAAGAATCTGGCTACCTGGTGTGACTTTTGCTGTTGCGTGTCTTGATGCTTTGTGAGCAAAACAGGCCAGAGTTTTGTGCCTTGCTGACAGCAGTGGTTGCTGAAACACAGCTGGGAGAAGGAAGCTGAACCCTAATTTTGGAGCTTCTCGGGGTCACCAACTTGGGTTTTGCCTACATGTTATATAACAGATTTGGGAGAGTCCTCACAGAGTCTTGGGTGGGCATATGGGTACTGTGCGTGCCCCAATACAACATTCACACATTTCTATACAAATAATGGCAGCATGAGCAGAAAGGCAGTATGTTAATAAACATCCAAGGGGTTTGGAGAAAACATAGTACTCCAACTTTGGCAAAGGCTGAGACATGTCTCTGCCCTGACACTGCCTCCAGAGACTCCCTGGCCTCAGGAAGAAGAAGCAGCAACTCATTTTGTATGAGGAAGAGGAGTGAGAGGCACCGTGTGTCTTCCTCCACACAGATTTCTGGCTCACCCTTACTGCAAAAAGGATAATACAAGGATATGGGGAAGCCTTAGTGGTTTTCCCTTCCTCCTGGCACAGAAATCCCACCAGAGACGACTGTGAGAGCTACCAAAATGCTGAGACATTGTCACATGATTTTCAAACAGCTAAAGATTAGCCACCCATGCCACAGGCATTATAGAACCAATAACAGGTCAATGGGCAGTTTTTATAGTGAGATCCATGGTATTCTGTAAACAGATCACTAGGCAAGAGGTGAATTTAAAGATTTGTTGTCTTTTCAGGAAAAATTCTGAAGACTGAATTCATCTGCACACAATAATTGACCCAGAAGTGAGGTAACATTAAGAGAAAAACTGTTTGATGAAGGTGAAACTTAGGACATATTTGCTTAAGATACTCTCAGTTTTGAGACCCTTAATGTACTGACTAACTGTCTTCCTTTTTCAGAAGTGATCAAGACACAGAAAGACATCTATTTATTTTTTTATATATGTACAACTTCTCCTATCCTGGTTTGCACAACTTCTTGTAAGTGTTAAAGATCTAATGATAGGAAGTTATGTAAAGTTTTTATAAAACATGTAGAGGAACAATTTCAGTATAGACTAAAGATAGCTTTAGAGACTTAGAATGAAAATGTTAAGTATTTCTTCCCATATAAATTTGAAAAATACTTATACAAGAAACTAAAATTCAGAAATTTCATTTTGCAACAATAAAAACCTCACTGTTTCAGTATTTCCAAAGGTTTTCAAGAGCCCTTAATTTCTCTGAAACCACAGTAGTGAACCAGAAATGTGAGGCTTCCCAAAATACTCCTGGGTCAGGGAATGTGTTAGTCCTGGGTCAGTCCCTAGTGGCCCAGTTAGAGAAATTTGTCTGATAGGTTCCAACGATGCCAAGAAGCCAAGGAAGCTGCTTCCTGTAAGTGCTGCCAGTGCAACAGGAAGAATGAACTGGGAGAAATCTCTGCTACATTTTCAGCTGGGATGTTTTAATTTTATGGCAAGTGAATTTTCTCCTGAAAAATGACCATTATGGCACAGCCCCAGACCTCAGTCCTGCTCTTATCTGTAATGTTCCCTTGAACAGGACGGACAGTGAGTAAAACCCTGGAGGCTTGAATCACTCAGGCTGATAAGGACACATTCTGCAGCAAGGGATGCGCTTCCATGGACTGGAAAACATCACAAAATACACTGAAATGTATCAGCTACCAGACACCAAAGAAACATGGACACTTCTGCCTTTAGGATAGAGTGGGGTGCCAGGATTCAAGGATGTGAACAGTGTTTAACAGCCACAGCCTGCTGATCTGTGCACACGGCTTCACATAACATCACGCCTTGCAGACTGGATTCCGAGATGTTCAGCTTGCAGCAAGGGAGTTCGAGGGTAAATATCTGATTATCACAAATACATACATAATTCATCAGTTTCCTAGTTTTGAGCAGGGGCCCAAGCCTGGCGCTTTCCCCAAAACCTGGCTTAGGCCAAAACAATTACAGATTTTCAAGTAAGCTTCCAGTTGCTGGAGGGGGGAAGAGAAGGACAAGAAAAACCTGTTCTAAATAAAATGGACTTCTAGTGCCAGTGAACTGTGTTATCTAGTCTTTGTATCGTGGCCAGTTTTTCATTTTTCAGGGATGGGATCTAAAAATTTCATTCCATAGTAGGATTTTTAATGTTCAGAGACATTGCTTGTCTCTAAGCAGTGGATAAGAGGAGCTAAACAGAGGTGCTAATCACTGTGTTATAAACACAGTATGTGCAAACATATATACACATATTGTTTAGTTAGAAAAGTTTTGAGGTGTCATTTCTGATTCACAAAGGACTTTTCGTTGGCAGATCCTCAGGTCAGCCAAGGTTTCATCATCATTGCTTCTATCAGCTGTTCAAACAAGCCCAGAGCAATCTTGAAACTCAGATGGTCTTTTCAACCCCTCATTTCACAAGTTTTACTCCTTAATTGTAAAGATCTTCCCACTGTGAAGCATTCCAGTTTAACACAGTCAATAAATTGAGCAACACCACTTTATGGCATAGATATGGTGTCCATACCACTTAACATACCAGCTACTATGATCTATAGCAGTTGTTAGTTTTAAGTTTGCTGCCAAAGAGACAAAATGGGAATATTTTCGCAGACGTTAATTTTTATGGTATGATTCAGTGACTCGAAAACCCCCAAAACTGTGGATTTGCATGGACACCTGCTGTCGCTGCTCTGTCCTTACATTTTTTTTTTCTGGAAAACAGTAAGTGATTTCTATTTTGGCAAAGCTACAAAATGACCAAGAACTACATAGCTGGTTTGGAAATGTAATCTGTGTTTGCTTTACTTGAGAGGACACAGAAGCAAGGCAAACCTTTAGATACAAAACAAACCACATACCATTCTCAGTGGAAGCTGACAGCACCATTCCTCCAACATAGTAAATTTTGCTGGAAATTAAATGAGAAATTGCTAGTTTTCCAGATTCTATACCTTGAGAAGTGATATTCAGTACAAAATATTGCTTCTCAGCTAAAGCAGCAGCCCTCACCTCCAACTCTATACTACAACAGTCACCAATGAAATATAATTACTGGCAAGAGAGAGGTAAAAAATGAAGCAGGGGGTTAAGTATGGAACTGCCAGTAGGCAGGCAAACAGGGAATCAAAAGGAAGCAATCTTCTCACATGGATTAGCTTGTTTCTCTCTGCTAACTTACCACAATTAACTATATACATCAACAACTTGAAATATAAAATAGAGAAGATAAATCATTTTGGTAGGCTCTTGCTATTGACTTTAATTGGAGCAAGGCACGTAGCATCAATATCAGGCTCAGATGCTCTAACTGAAGTAAACATTAACTTTCTCATATTTGTTATACTTTTAATACCTTTTTTTTCTGAATAAGATTGAAGAATTGGAACACAAGACTCAGTTATTTTACACCGTCACCATGAATTCCAGCAGTGGATTAAAATAGTAACAGTAAATGTTCTGTCTGTCTGTGCAGCCCTCCCTCTTCCACCAGCCAGCTCAGTGAATCCTGCACATCCAGATCCTCATCCCCTTAAGTGGACAAACACTTTGGTGGTTTTTTTCCCTTTCATTTTTTGTATATGTTTTGCTTTCAGAGCTGGCTCTCCAGCTGTTACTTGATCTTTGCTATGATTTGCTTCACTGTGTAGCTGAAAAGTAAGGCAAAAATTCCAGCTATCCCTACATTTGCAGCTGGCTTTAGCCCTAGAACCTAGCTTTTGTGACCTCTGGAGCCCCAGGCTGGAGCTGACATTACTCAAAACAAATCTATACTATACATTCTGAACTCACAGAGACAAAAAATCCTGGTTTTAACAGCAGTATTTACATCCTGTCTCTGGAAGCTAAATTCCAGCTGAAAACCTCGCCAAGATCCACAGACTAAATAGCACTGTCCATCTCAAGTCACTTCTCCAAGCATCTCAGACTGTTAATTGCACCTTGAAGGTGGTCTGTGTACGGTTTGGAACAGGCCAGATCAGAAGGCAGAAGTCTGCAATTCTTTTGTTTTATTCAGAAATATTTTTAGCCCATCTTTTACCTGCAAGCTTACATATTAAACCCAATTAAAAATGCACTTTGTTCTTTAAAAATGAAACTCAGTATCAGTCACTCTCCTCTTTTTATCTCTTCAGTGCAGTGGTACTGCTGGAGAGAGAAGTAATTAATGAAGAGAATCAAAAAGTTTCTGAAGTGTTTCCTCTTCACAATATAATCATGATTATACTAATGTAGTGTTTTTATTAAATGAAAATCAAGCCAACCTAGGCCTGTGAATGTTACCTCACAGGCAAAGAAACCTTTATTAGCATTCTCTAGCTGCTGCTGCAATTCTTTCAGGGAAGTTTTATTGCTGCAATATATATTCTCAGGTCTGCTACTAGATTTCTTTCTTGTTTATGGGATTTAAATGGTGTATTAGACTAAATTCTTCACTCTGCCTCTTTCCAGAAACAATGATCCTAGACAGATGAGTTGATGGCAAGAAAACCAAATAGAAATGGAAACCCTAACACTTTGGAATTAGAATTCAGTAAACAAACCCATTTGTACCAGATATCAAATTCTCTGCTGACCTCTGCCGAAGCTGTTGTGGGAGCAAGAGCAAGGGAAATGTGGCCAGGCAGCTACAAGAGCCCAATCCCAAACTCAGAGCTTTCAAGCTGTGAGGAGGAAGCACCAGAACAGTAGCTCTGCAAACTTCAGAGTAGAATCACAGAATTGTTAAGGTTGGAAAAGACTTTTGGGATCATCAAGTCCAACTGTCAAACCCAGCACCGTCACCATGTTCACCACTAAACCATGTCCGTAAATGCCATATCCACACATTTTTTGAACGCTTCCAGGGATGGCGACCCCACCACTTCCCTGGGTAGCCTGTTCCAATGCTTGACAACCCTTTCCAGGACAAATTTTTTTCCTAATATCTGATACAAGCTTCCCCTGGAGCAATTTGAGGTCATTTCCTCTTGTCCTGTCACTTGTTGCCAGGGAGAAGAGACTGACATTCACCTGACAACGACCTCCTTTCAGGTAGACACTTTTGTAAAGTGGACCCTTCTCCCATGTCCTACATTTCAGGAGGGATGGGGGCAGGGAGTGCCTGCCTTTCCCCAGGGTTTCTCTCCATCTGGTAGCCAGTTTATGTAAATAAAGTCACGCTGTGGCCTTCCCCTTGTTCGAATGGGAGCAGACAGCTTCATTCCCTGCAGCGTTTTGGGCCCCAGGGCTTAGGTTTAAAGCCAGAATAACTCACTGAGTTCAGTGGAGTTACACTAACATTAAAATGGAGGAGTCTGAATCTTTGAGTCCTTAGTACTCCAGTCTTGCTGGTGTTATTTTATTTATTCAGCTCATCTTTCCAGAAAACATCCAATTTAGATAATAGCTAGTGGGAGAAGCAATCCCCTTTAGGGATCAGCAGTGGTTGTTATATGATTTCTTAACAACTATTTTCTCAGCAGCAAACAAGTCTGCTACTGAAATAGTACTTTTGTAGCATGTGAGAGTGCAGCTTCCAGAACTACTTAGGTCTATTAGGGCAGAGGAAAAAACCAATAGATTCACAATGCAAGATTAAATAATTTGTAACAAATTTATAGTTTACTTGGCCTCTTTTTATCCTTGTTGGATGGTGCTTCTTGACCACAAAAGGCCAGGAGACATAGTACACTGATGTACGCCCAAACCAGAAGAGGGGTTGAGGAAAGCTTTTATTTTAATAATTTACTACTGGCTGGACTGTTTGCATGTTGAGGCTGTAGCATTTTTGGAATGTAACATGGCTGCTGAAACACGTCCTCACAATCCTTACAGTTATGTCTCCCAATGCCACTTCCTTGCATGACACAGCTCGGTGTCTGGGTGCCAAAATACATATTTTGCAATTAGAACAACTTTTCATCTTTCTCTGAGATCTGTTTAGACCCTACTATTTTCATGAAAAAGCTCAATCAACGTAACATCACTACACTCCTCAAAAATAGCTAGAAAAGGAACATAGATTTTCAAATTAAAAGTGAAAGAAATATTTCATTTCCCAAGACTTAAATTTAAATGTCAAAGGCATTCTAGGTCCTTATATGACACCAGGAATACGCAGATAAACATTCTGAAATTCCAAGAACATATGTTTTGCAATTGAAATATGCAATTGAATACGAAATATGAGGAAAAATGTCCAGGCATTTTAAGGCCACTGGAAAGGGTTAATAACATCAAGCAATACAATAAAATCTGATTGGATTCTTCAGCCTGCTTATATTACTTGGATGAGATATCACATGGATGAGAAAGTCAAAAAGTCAGAGTGGGATCTTCTGACTTTCCATTTCTTGCTGCTGACAAACTGCCCTGCCTACAGCCCTGCTGTGGTGGCAGCTGTGTGGGGGGATTGAGGGCTGTAAGTCTCCACACACAGAGTTAATGATTCAGTAGGTGGATCTCTATTAACAATTCCACTGATGATACACAAAAGGCAGAGTGAATTTAACCAGTCTTCTTTGATTATATGAATTTTCCAATAAAAATCAGAAAATAAATCAAACTAAACCTCTCTGATAACATTTATTAGAAATGGCATTTCTCATTAGCTACTTTTCATTAATTCATGTCTCTTTATTTTGGAGGGCCTAAATTGAAGCTTACTTTTTGACAGCAGTCAGGAAAGCTAAAAAATGTGCAAGGAACACATTTGTAGACAGAGCTATCCAGCCACACAAGGTCAGTTTGAGGGTCTGCCTGAGTCTGCTGCTCCTGTGGACCCAACACCCCAGAACTTCATCTGATGCCCACATTTCAAGCCACAACCCATAACTATAGGATAAAATGAAAAATTCTGACAGTAATGAATTGATTTCATCCGGAGAATCAGCAAAGTAAAAGGGAAGTAGATAAATTAAAAGATGCTTATAAAAACTACAACAAAAAAATCCAGAGCATACACAGCAGTGTCACCATTCAGGACTAAGGTAAGCCAGAGGACTATGCCAACGAGAATCTTATGAAATTCAACAAAGACAAGCACAAATAATCCCCAGAAACAACACTGGCTGGGGACCACCACTGCAGAAAATGACCTGGGGGGTCTTGGTCAACAGTTGGATCGAGCCCTGAGCAGACTGGTCTGAGCCCAGATCTGATCTCACTTTGAGTGGGAGTTTGAACTGGAGATCTCCTGAGGCGCTTTCCAACCTGAATTACTCTGAATTACTTCTATGAAACACTCAAACAAAGTAGCTAGCAGCTTGTCAGCTATTTAGCCACTCTCCTTGGCCTAGCACAATACCATCCTACCAATAAACACTGGATGATACGATCCTGGGGAATGCTTCAGAGCCTGCTGATAATTCTAACCATCACTTTGACTACATGTAAAGTACACTCTGGGTACCTGCACTTCAGTACACATTAACTCAAGCATATCACATCCACATCTGCAGTGTCGTGAGAGTTCACAATGATTTTACAAAGACCTTTGGACTCACAGGGATACAATTAACAATCTTATCAAAATCCTCGCCACTAACACAGCCCAACCTTACCAACAGTCACCTTCCCTCCTAGTAGCAAAACCTCCTAAGGCAGATGTGCATTAGGCCTTGTGCCCTCTTTGAAAAGCTTTAAAAAGAACTACAATAAATTGATGCAGATTTTGAAGTTTTCAAATTACTGGAATTGTTGCAGCAGAGAGCTGTTTTTGAGCAATGGCAAACACAGAGGGTAATATTTATTCTCAAGGACTTTGGGATAAAATTGACTTCAGAAAATAGCTTCTAATATCCACTGACTTGAATTTCTGGGGCATGCACAGCCTCATATGAAACTTATACAAAGAACATTCTGCCGCTCTTTTTGTAGAAGAAGGGGTTATTATTTTAGGACTTTTCTTAGTGGAAAGGGTTGAGCTAATTTAAAGGGAGGGCAGGTTTGTTGCTATTCAACAGGCAGAGTCTTCTTTCCCTTGAATCTGTGCAACGCTTGTTGCAATCAAATTTCAGTAAGAAGTGCCTATACCGTCACAGAAGCCACAACGAAGCACTGAGCAACTATACCTTGTTCAGTTGTAGCATCAGATACACACAAATATCAAATGCTATTTGCATGATATCCTTCATTAGCAAAGGTTAGTTACACCTCTTGCACTGCTAAGGTTCTTGGCTCTTATCTCTAATTATGTGCTGGCTTGCCCAGCTGCACAGGGAAATTGCATTGATACAATCTTTAGAACTCACTTAGACCTGTGAGAGTAGGTTTGATTTAAATTACACAGATATCACTGACTCTACCTCAGGAACTCTGAGATCAGAATTTGCTGTCTATTATTAATAATAAAAGGATTCAGAATGGATTTGTCATGGAATGTGAAGCAGGGCAAACTGTGCCTCCTGGGACGTGACCTCTGAGAAATAGATTTACTCCAGCATATTATCTGAATAAAGGCATCCTATGAAATCCACAGAAGTCAGTGGAAAGATACTCAGGGGACCAGACTGGCAGATCTAGAATTGGAGCACTACATAGTGCATTAGGTCCCCGACAGATCTACCTGTCTTGGAGCACAGCTCCCAAGCCAGAGGTTTGCAGAGGTTGGGAAATGTCTAAATTGAGAGAGACCCTGAAGCTTTGGGGCTGGATTGGTGAAATGGAAGAAGCCTGAAGACTAGAGAGGCAGATATCTCACTCATCAGACTGAGGGATCCTAAAAGTAGGTAGTAGTGAGACTCATAAGTCATAGCCAGTTATCCATACAACAACTATTAGTAGCTACTAGGACACAAAACTAGTCATAGCTAGCTGTAGTAGGGAAGCTTGATGGGTTGAGTGAGTTGCATGTGGTTGTACTTTGAGCAGGCAGGAGACAGGAGCCAGGATGGCAGGGACATCACTTGCTTCCTGGCAGGGAGAATTCCCCTGGGGCTGGGATAGTTTGGAGGGCAAGGATCAAGCTCTCCTTCACCTTTACTGGACAAAGTTCTGGTGAAGGAACTGGGGCACCTGGGAAGAATATCAAAATGCTTCTCCAACTTCTGTGACCACCACCTGCCATGCCATCTGCTGCTGCCAGTGCCACCTGGGCAAATCACTGCTTGGATGGAGCACCAGGGGCAGCAGCCACGGGAAGGGCAGAGATGACATTCCACAAGCCTGAAGCCACAGAGGCCTCCAGAAACCCCAGGCAGATCTGTTCATACTCTGTCCAGATGTACCATGGCCATCACACACACTGCAATCATCCGAGATGAGCGAGTGGCGTTTGACAGCCCTGACCTATGTTATGTCTCTGTGCATGATTGTATTTTTCATAAGCTGGGTGAGATGGCTTGAATTCATTTATTGAGTTTGATTCTCTGGCTATTAAAACCCCTCACATTTTCATGCATTTCATATAACTTGAGAATACTTTCAATTTAACAAAGAATAGTACAGATGAGAGTTCTCTGAGTTGGTTTGCTTATCTGCACTCTGTGTTCATTTACATCAAAGACTTCACAAATTTCAGTGCTGTCTGATAAAAATATATTTTAACCACAAACAATTGTTAAGCATCTGTATTTTCAAATAAGCTTAGATTACATTTCAAAATTACTATAATGAATATACTGTCCAATATTGTCTGACCTGTAGACAACCAACTTCAGTCATATCAAAGGAATCTGGACATGATTTGTTTGAGTTTGCAGAAGCACAAAATGGAATTATAGTGCTTGCTAACTTCCTAACATGGTTTTTGAGGCTAGAAAACCGCTACTTGCTTTGCAGCAGGAAAGTCAGACCTTAGATTTAGCAGATATAGTTATGGCTGAATGCTTGTGCTGTTTGTATGTGTAGAGCAGGTGAGACAGTAAGTTTGGCCACAAAATTGCTTTTAACCACCTTTGCAACATCAATCCGAGATACTGCTTTGATTCACAGAACATGCAACTTGAACAAACAGCAGTTGTACAGCTTGGTTACCCTGTGTATTGTCAAGCTGCAGTGAAGTACCTACACTTGTGTGGGAGGGAAGAGTCTCTGATGTGGCTCTCTAAAGCTTAAGGAACTCGAGCTCACAGGAGAAATATCCTCCATGGCCCAAGTGTATCTTGTTTCCGGGTGACTCATCCAAAGTGACACTCTTTCTGCTGCGTTACATTTTATGGGCTAGTAGAGGAAGAAAGAGTATTTTGGTTTCAAGTGTGATAAAGGATCTGATTTGTGAACAGGAACCGTAAACAGTAAGCAGCTGAAAAAGATAAAGTAGAAATGGTCTAAATGTCGTAAGCAATGCTAGTGAAGGGTCAAATTTTTAGATTAAGAAAAATTTCAGACACTACTCTCAGAAAGAACCAGATTTCTCTCAACAATATCAAAACATTACTTTTAAAAAGGAGCAACTTACTGCTACCCAAGAGTTACTGTGCCTTTTTTTTAACCAGGGATATGTTATAATCCCCCCCTGACAAACAGCCAGAGCCTCTTGGTTTCCTACAGGCCCAACGCTTGTAGACTTGCCAGGTTACCACATGGGAAACCAGTTCATGAAACTGAAAACTGCAAAGGCACCAAGCCAAACGCCATATGGACACACTGCCAGTTCAAACGCTTTTGCAAGTCTTGGTGTTCCTTTGGAAGTCTGGGTTGAGTGAGTTCTTCCTCCTGCTCAAGCACTGTATCAGACATCTACAAGGTCAAGCCTTGGGAGCAATTCTTGAGTTTAGAGAGGATGTCTTTGACCTTAATGCGTTTGTGTTTTAGTGCAACAAGTTCAGTGATTACCAGAATTACATCAGCCACACTCAGCTGTTAAACGTTTGTGATACAGTCACCTCAGGGGAAGCTGGGAAAAGGTAAATAACATAGAGATATGATGAAATGAAACACAGTTGTCTACAGGAGCAGGAGCATGGTGACTTCCACAGCTTGATACCAAGAAGTGCTTCTGGGCATCCTTCCAAGAGATAGTATTAATTAGCAAGTATATCTAAGCCCTGATTTCACACTCCTCCAGTTATATTCGGTCTTGCAAGAGATTGCAGCAACCTGGGTGGCTCTTACATAGGATTCACATTTCACAAAGGAAGTTGTCCCTTGTGCTTCCCAGCTGAAAGAAATAGCAAGCTGCAAGAACTTTCTTTTCCTGTCTCATTTCATTAGTTTTGACTTGCAGTGATCACCCCCATAAGGCTCCAACGGGCGCTGAACAATGGCTGCGTTGACTCTCTAACCAGTTCTGAGTGACACATCTCTGGCAGAGAGTCCAGATTAGAAGGCATCACATGTATCAAAACTGCTGCATTAACAGTAATTTAATAATAAGCTAATAGTCGTTTAATTTAACTGGCAATTTTTATTCTTTTTTACCTTATTAAACAGATCAAGTAGTGTATATATTGAAAATGCTCTGTTCCATTGTGGTTGCTTTATAAATATGTTCCTATTTCAGTGAGGTTACAGAGCACATAAAATTTTCATATAACTGAAATGAGCTGTGTAGGGTAAAAGTAAATGCCAGCAGGCATCTAAATATTGTAGCATCTGTTATATTTTACACTCTGTGATCACAAATCTTATAAAGCTTCACTGCATTTTAGCAGCATTCTTCACAAACTATTGAAGATTGATGACTAGTGTAATTGCCATATCTGATATGCTATCAGTTTTAATATACTGAGCTACTGCAACTGCCCCTTTCTTCATACTATCAACCTATGTCTATTTTATATTTCCACAAAGAGCATATTGTACCAGCAGCCAGTTATATTACTACCAACTATTTTTACACACTGTGGTGTTATCTTAATTTTCATTGCAATACATTGTTATATGTGAGTACAGACAATACATGATAGTATGCAGCAAGATAAAGCATGACCTTTCCTTTTATGAACAGCCAATTCCACATATTTCAATGGTATTGTATTTTTTTTCCTTTTCTTGTTGGTTATTACCTGTACTTTCAAGATAAGACTGGTTCAGAATGGGTTAGGCTGATGAAAACAGACTTAAAAATTTCATACATATTTCCAGATTGTATTATGAAGAAAGAACAGTGGCACCTATGCATATGCAAATTTATAACCAAACTGGAAGTTGCTAAAGTAAAAAAACCCTACCTGGAGTTAGAAGGAGATCAAGAATCCTAACAAAATAGAGTTACATGCATAATGAATATATATTTAGAAGCACAAACAACTACCTCACCACCTTTCCATCCATCCTGTTGACTAATGATGTGCAGGATTTGAAGAAGAAATTAGTTTAAGGAGCAGCAGTAGCACCTTGTTGATCAATTCAACAGAAAGCTCAGAAAAGAGGAGCAGATAAAGTACTTTTAACTGGCTAATCAATTAGAGCTCTCATTTGTCATCCCCAGCCGGGCCCATTACTCCAAGCTGCATTTCAAGTACATGCAACACTCTTTGCTTTATTTTCTAAATAAATACAGCATTTCTGCTGGTGATGAGAGCACAGTGTCAGTCAGAACTAGTTGTTGATTTTTCTACTAAGAGAAGGCTTTTAGTTTACAAACATCATCCAGTTGCCATTTGGTTAGTTCTGACTCAAAAATATCAGAGGTTTAAACCAAGAAACACAACCTGCCCTTTCATTAGTTGTCTGCAGACACAGGACATACTAACTTTGGTGAGCATCATCTATGATACTTAAAGCTAAAATCTGGCAGCAGGAACCCATGTATGAACCCTTCTTCATATAAAAAGCACAGCTGGCTACAGCTGAATTCCCCATGGGACCAATAATTTCTTGGTCTCCAAGAAGATGCTCTCAGGGCTCTCCTGAGAGCAAAAATTTCTATAGATTGTTTAACTCACTCATCTTACTTGTAGAGGGCTTGTAAACGTGTATTAGCACTTATGGGTATAATAAATTCAGAAGGTGTCGGTCTTTGAGTAACAAGCTGAGCTCTTTTGCATCTTTAATAAATGGTTCTGTGAACAGTATGCAAAGTCACACGTTTCTCATTAGCTGAAAAAAAATGAGAATGCTTCAGAACAGCAAAAGAAATATTAAAACACTGAACATCTGCAGAGATATGGTTTAATGAACAAAGACTATTGAAGGCACTCACTGTCCTAATTTCCACTAAGTTGACAGACAATGCCCCAAAACTGCCTTTCATATCCAACATTAACTAATAAGCTAATCAGAGCAGAACAAGCCATTTGTGTACGACTTTAAAATAAAGAATGGCAAGTATAGTTCTGTAACATATGTAGCATTTTGTTTTTGTTTTTAAACAAGAGAATGATTTGTTTTGCTAAAAGATGCACACACTTATGCTAAATAGTCTGTTCAGTATAAAAATGCCCAGATTTGTCTAAAATTACCGTACATTTTGTCTGAGCTGCAATAAACTCTACAGTTGTGAACTCTGGCCAAAATTCCTTTCGAAGCTTGCAAGATGTAGCTTGCCACAGCTCTGCCATTTGGCCACTGAGTTTATTTTCTGTGGTGACCCTCCATGCACCCATCAGTCTAGCATCAATAGGTGCTTTGCAAAAATGTCCTTTTAAAAGGCACCACAGCACCATTCATTGCATTTGCTGCAGAGACTAAGCTTTATTCAATAGAAAAATTCTGTATCTGGTTAAAATGCCTATTGCATGACTCAGCAGAAGTATTTCATCAGAATGGATACCATAATAGGGATGTAAAAGAAAAGAGGGTTACTTGGAACTTAATTTTACCCAGAACTGAATTTGCACCCAAGAAATTTCATGTCCCTTGTGGTTTACAACTTGGAAAATGATCTGCAAATATATTTATGGAGGTATTTTGAAGTCTGTCTTCTGTGGTCATTTGCTTGAATCTTGTATCCTTACTTGCTCCCATCTCTTTACTGTTGTATGGATCCTAAGACCAGTGCTGGGACTAACCAAGCATGATTTGGGACTTTGGTGCTAGTGTGATTTAGTACAGATCACATGCTATGTAAACAGAAACCATTTTAAATTATAAAAATTATTGTAGTCGTTAATTTTTAGGAGGATCCATCCATGAAAATATATGTACAAGCAGGCTTTTAACATTTAGCATATTCAATGTAATTTTATCTAGGCAGTGAAACCATAGAAGACTAAAGATAATGAACTCAAAATTAGATTGATAGCAACTGAACCATATCCAAATACATAAAAATAGAGTCTATTAAGGAAAAAAAAAAACAACTTACAGGACTACTTTTTAAACACAGAGTTCAATCATGTAGCTCACTTCTTTTCTGCACTATTCACAGGTAAGGAGGCCATAGGCCTTTTAAAGCAAAGACACCACATGTCCATTCTACTCAGTGACCTGGGATGCCCAGACAACACACTGGGAACATGAACAGTGATCCTTTGCCTCACACAAACCCTTTTTATTGTAAGAAACACAGTTCAAGAAGGGAGCTCTGCTCACAGAGGATAAACCCACCATTAAGCACTGAATTAAATTACAGTGGATCCCTGAATTAGATGTGCAGAAATCTTGGTGGGGTTTTCTGGTTTTGAGGCTTTTTTAGAGTGTGGTTTGGTCGACTGTTTTTTTCCTGTAACGAGTCCCCGGTAGCTGCACAAACAACCATGCTGAATCAGAAGGGCTGTGTTTTTAGCAGCAGTATTGGTCTATGGCAGCTTAAGGTCCCTGTGAAACTACTGCTCCAGACTGAAAAGCCAAATTTGCAGCAGAAAGAAAAGACGCTGAAGTGAAGACTTCATCCCTGAGATTAATTTAAACAAAGGTGTCCACCTGCAAACAGGTAGTTGAGAGGCCCAGAGGCACAAACACCGTGGTTTATCTTATCCAGCTGTGGCATTTATGGGAGAAATGGAAAGTTTGTATTTGCATTGCTGACTGGGTTATAAGGTACACAGAAATGTTGACCTTTGTACTTTTTGTTTTATGCAGAGGGTATAGAAGCACACCAACATTCCAGTTACAAATGAATCGATTGTGCAGATAAAAGGTTTATATTGTACAACTGTCTTTTGTTGTTGTTTGAACAGGCCAAACTAAGCCTGCTGATCTCTGAGAAGAAAGGTTAAAAATGTCCCTCTGGTTGACGAAGGTTATCTCCTCACCCTAGAGGGAAGGAGAACAAGGAGCTGAACATGAACCTTGTATTCCTGAGTCAATAAGGGTACAAATACTTTTAAAGCATGAAAGTCACATCTCAGTATGCCAGATGAGTGAAGCCAAGACCTGCACCTAGGAAAATTTAAAGGCTCAAGTCAAAAACTTAAATTCTCTCTGGTCTCTCTCCCCAGTTCCTCTCCTATATCATGGCATGAATAATTTTGTTAAGTTTCTCCAGATTGGAATGATGAAATTTAACGGAATTAGTGTTTGCAATGCGTTTTAACAACAAGAAGCAATGTGTGAGTGCTAAATGTTCTGCAGTTATTGGTAAGACTCACTCTGCACCAACGGAGGAGCTGGTGTCTCAAGAGCTGGGAGTGTTTTTAAAAAGACGTAGATCTTGTTAGAATATATTGCTGAAGCAAAGCAGAGTGAACGAAGGCTCTATGAGCTCTACCATGTCAACAAGACTTTATTTACACAATCCCATCATTCAGCAGCTGCAATATCTAATGCAGGACTAATATGATTCTTTATGTGTCTGTTAGCAATGATACTCCATGACCTTGGAAAGGTGGAAACCGAAGAAGGAAGAACACTGAGAAATCATGTTAAAATAAGAAAAAACATGGAGAAAAAATGTGGAGGGGGAAGTTCTTACAAGATATCAGGAGCAGCACTATGTTAATAGTCCCATTGGGAACAGAGTGTGTCTGACCACTTGATGTCAGACTTGACCCACATTTCAGTCAGCCTCCAGGGCAACAGAAGCTTCAGATTAATTTGATACAAACATTACTACACTTGAAATATGTATTTTGAAAGACATTTCTTTAGAACACGAATTGTGGAAGGTCAAATATATGAAATAATGTGAAAAGCGGTATTTGAATCTTGACCTATTCGAAGGAACTAATAAACCTTCTCACAGCCAGAAATTCACTTGGTACTCAAATTTTAATTACATTGAAATCCTTAGATCTAAATATGTCTTCAGTGTGTAGGGAAGCTTGCTAAGGCCTTGTTTCAGGTCTGTGCCTAGCACAGCTATCCAGAAACCAAACAGACAGAAATTTGGCATCCAGCAGTCCCTCAGTCTCTTGGAAATACAAAATACAGATCTACTTTCAGTCCTCCAAACACCAGAAATTTTGATTAGCCAGTATTAAAGCATTCTATTAGTCTTTGCAAGGTAGAACACTCTGAAGTTATGATCTTACAGCTCCTTCCAGGTGCAGCTGTGCAGGCTGTACTGATCCCAGCCTGCACCAGCATTGCTCACCATCACCTCCCTATCTGAGGTAATCATCTTCTGGGTTTCTTGCTTGGAAAAGCATGAGGTGTTCAAGCAATAAGCTTTCTTTCTGTTGATGAAACATGGTTTAACAAAATGGCAGAAAACTAACCATCAGTTTCTAATTTGGGCAAGATAATTCCTTATTGCAAATAGGTACATTTTAACATTTCATAAAGCTTTTCTTCCTCCATGTCAATTAAAAAGCAAGTGAATTAGCCAACATTTAAACTGCTTAACAAAGTTGGGTGCCTTGGACTTAAACTGGATAAAAAAATGTACACAAATGCTCATCTGATGGGTGGGTGGATGGATGGATGGTGGTAAATAGAGCAGAGAAAGTGATGTGCCACCAGGCACCAGAAATGGCAAACAACAGAGGTTACTCCCAGAAGACATACCCACAATCTAAATCCCCAGCTCAGGAAATCATTAACCAATACTACTTAACTTAACTGTGTGCTTAAGGTTGCACTGAGTTCAATGAGATGGAAGCGTTTACTAAAAATTACACTGGAGTTTAAATGACTGTTGAAAGAATGAACTTTAAAAGGTGCTGAAACACCTTCTTGAATGATGTCTAAGTCTTCACAAAGGTTTGGATATCAAGAAAATTGGAGTGGGTCATATGAAGAATTAAAATAATAGCACAGAAAGCACAAGGCAGCAAGAAGGAAATGGACAACTGAGTGTAAATTTAAGCATCTCCAATTTATTCACAAAGGCACCAATCCAAGACATTTGTGCAGTTAAGTTAGGCATGAGCTTAGATTTCAGTGCCTTTAATGGGGTTTAAACACTTAATTTTGCTGCTGTCAAGGTTTTAGGGATCTCAACCAATATGGCCCTTAAGATTAGGATTTTCTGTACTTTCCTCAAGCAAATGAAAAAGAGAAAAACATTGGCTGCTTCCCTCCTGCCACTGCATGGGAATACATGATGATTTGTGTATCCTGCAGCACTGATGTTATCTTTATCAAAGCATTCAAACACCAACATTCATTACCATAACCTCAGCAACTGAAATCACTGGCTTGAAACATGCAGTGCCATTTTCTACTGTGTACACAGATTTTCAGCAGTCATAAAAGACAGACCTTTCTAGGATCCAGTGAAGCAATACAATAATCTATATTCCCAGTGCAGAAGTAGAAAAACCCCCACAATTGAAACAATATAGTATCAGTAGAGCGTAACACAACAAGCATTAAAAATAAAAGAGGATGTGAATGATTGTTAGGTAACTAATAATAATCACAGGAGTACTACTGTCTAAGCAATTAGATTTCAAATTTGAGTGTATTAAAAACAAACATGGAAAGAGGTCGCTGAGCATTTAAAAATTGATTTATTTTAATTATTAATTGCTACCTGCAATTTATTTTTATTCTATTTTTTCAAAGTAATATTTTATCTTACTAGAGGGAACGGAAGAAGGTAAATATATTATTTACCAGCTTCCCCATGAAATTTAAGGCAGAAAGTATAATGATTTCATATGTCCTAAAAAGGGGGCATCACATCTCTTTGAATTTAGATGGCTACAGCAGAAAAATGTCCCAGGCTACTGGAACAGAGCATTTATCCCTGTATCTCATGGTCCTGCTTCTGACTATAACTCTGCTACATTTTAAAGGAAGATATAAAACTATCATACAGTGTCTTATTAAACAATGAGTGGAAGCAAAAGAAGGATGGGTTTCTTTTTCTTTCTAACTCCTCTAATGGTCCAGGTTTTGCTCTGAAGCCTGAAGATGTGAAGGACCCGTACTAGAACTGCAAAAACCAGTGGTAACAGTGGCTACACAAGACATGCAAATTATTCTGATTCCCTCACAAGCTCCTTCCTTGTGTGTCTGCTGCTGACTAAAGTTCAGCACAATTACAGATTCTGACTGTTTCTTAATCAGAAAATTTAAGAGGTTTCTTAATAATCAGCACCGACACAACAACTGGTGCAACTACAGGTGTAATTACAAATCCATATCCATCTGCAAACCCCTTTTCCAGACAATAGGAAAAAGAGGGGATATTTCCTGAATGGTATTCCAGGCAAACCCTACACAGAAGGGTAGCATGGGTGCATACCTCATGTCAGGGTTTTCAAGCTGGATAATATAAGCTGCTTTCTTGAATGTCCGATGTGTAGATGTCAGATGGTATATTTTGGCTATGGAAAGAAAAGTTATAGTTGATCTGAGCTGCTGCCAGAGAGGCTTGGGAGAGCTTTCTGTAACAGAGAGTGGAAAATCTCACAGTGTATAAGGACAGTGAGCCAAAGTGCACCTGGATCAGATATTTGCTTACCAGGGCTTTAATATTTTCTGCCTTTGATCAGTTTATGACTTTTTGGTGCATGAGGCACTACTACTGCATTTCATAATTCCCTCTAGTTTTTTAATTTATTCCTGTGCCTGAATGGAAAAGATATGCACCAGACCAGGGAGAGATCAGGTCATAACTTGTTTTGCTTAGATTTGTTTCTCAGAATTTCTGACGATAAATGAAGTGCAGGCTTGCATGAAGGTGGCCTGGGGTCAGTGGGATGGGGAGGGAGGAGATTCTTTCAAGAATACTAATAAATGTTGGTGACTGGGACAATGAATCATTTGTAGGTCGTGTGGGCTCTATGAGGTTGAATTTGTAGCTTTTTTATACAGGTGGCTGAACAGATTGCAAGTAAGGTATCTCCTTCCTTAGTAAGGTCAGAATGGCCACAAAACTCAATCCCTTCACAGCAAAATATAAACCCAGTTTTTCATTCAAGCCCTCCTATGCTAAAACTAGGGAAAGTGGTTATATAGGTGGGACTAATTCAGTTTTGAGAGTTCTCAAAATTGGAGCAGTTACAAATGTTTTTAGAGTTCTACATATGCTTAAATTAATTTCTGTATTAAAATCCAAACCTGAAGCAGCTTTGCAGTCAGTCGGTATGGTTAGGTAGCATAAATCCAGAGTGAGAGTAAGGCCCATTGGATTCTGCTTCAGAAGAGTGAGGAGACAAACAGAGATGTTTGAGGGGAGAAGTAAATGGGTTTTGTCTGTGTTCCCCAGTGGAATATCCAGGGAACATCAGATGAAAGTAGCAGATGTCAGACTGACATAACCAAAGATGCTACCTCTCAGCATTACATAAAGCTGTGGACTTCCACAGTAAAAATGGATTAGATAGATTCCTGAAGTGGGAGAGGATAAATGGGCAAAATTATTGTCTTCTGACAAAGGAAATTACCACTGATGACAAACCTTCAGTATGTAGTGTCACCTAGTTGCTACATTCTTTGATTAGCATCAATTATCAGTGACAGTCAACAAGGCACAGAGTTGGCTGAACCCCTCCTGCTGCTGAAGAATGCTGTGCTCACAGTCACAGGGGATTCAGTTATCAGTAATGCTCTTCTTGCCACACCTGTCCTACAGGGACACAGCATTTCAGGGTGTTGGATTCCAAAATTCGGATATCAGAGAAAGGAACTGCTGAGTTTAGACAGAAACCTCAAGTCACACTAGTTGGGAAAAACCCTCTTCATTGACCTGTGGAATTTTCCTGCCTTCTCCAGCAGGATGTGAAGAGACTCTTTGCATGATGTTATCACATGTCCTGTAGCTGCTCTCTGTGCCCTGTGTCATCTGTAAATTTGAATGTCTTTCCCCCATGGAAATCCCCAAAGATAAATAGGTTTTTCCCCTTGAGGTAGTTCCTAAGACCCCAAGAAGTGTAACTTGGATTTTCCCCTGATGTCATCTCTGTGAAAACCCCAAAATGTGTAAGTCAGGTTTTCCCCTTACGTCATCCCCTGAAACCCCCTAATTGTAATAATTGTAATAGGTGCAACTCCCTGATGAATATGTAGACCCTAAAACCTTTAAATATGAACTTGTAAGTCCAATAAAGCATTCCAGCTTCTTGCCCCCAAGCTGGGATTGTCTGAGCTTTATTGACCTCCTCATCAGGGTCTGACCATGGTGTCAGAGGCAGGAGCTGGTCACAGGGTCCATCAACAGCCCAAGACAAGGCAAACGATGAACCAGGTCTAGGGTTCATCCAGGGAGCCCAGTCATGGATGAAAGGAGACAGGCCAGGGATGAGACAGCTTATTCTAAAATATAAGAAGGCATTTTGGTAAGAAAATGCACTAAACTGGGAAGCAATAGGGCCACTGATTGTTTTCCTCAAATATATCTTGTGTTTTTATCAGTACACCAAAGAGTTTGCATCAAAGAGAAATAAGTTTTGGACCATGGCTCCTTTGCTTGATGCCAAATTCATTTTAGCATTGATGTCAATCTACCTGTCTCAATGACTTCCTTTGTTGGGAAAATAATTGGCAAAGTGCAAGCAAATAGAAGACTTTAAATACATAATTTTGGAAGGAAAAGGTTCTGTGCTGAAAATCAGAGATCTTGAGGATAATGTAACAATATTTGAGTCTAAAAATAAACTGTTCCAACATTCCCCTGCACTATGTTCACGTGTACAAAAGAAGAGCAGATGTAAAAGTCATAGAAACTGGTTGTTCTTTTCAAATAAAGTAAGTTAACTATATTTTAGTAAGAAAAATCTTTTATGTAAAAGATCCCTTAGATCTAGAACACAAATGAAATATTAGTTATTTTTAGTGGCACGAAATTTTTTATAACCTTTGACTCAGAACATCCTACTAAAAGCCTCCTTTCAAAAGCATGAAATATCTGTCTAAATGTCTATATTATTTAAACCAGCAATTAGTACCAGATGTTACTGCGTTTTATATTTAGACACTAAATTTCAATATCTTAAAGAGAAAGAACACTCTTGAAGGACAGAAGGAATAATTTTCAAGTGCAATTACAGCATATTGTTTTGATTCTCTCTCATTAATTTACCTGATTGCAAAGTAAAATTAAATGAAATTATATTTAAATTTAAAATTGGACCTGTGAGTAATGTAACATCTTATTATCTTACTGCACAGGAAAAAATAGTTTTAGTGTATATTTCACATTGTGTTAAGCTCCATATCCTTCATAAAGCTGTTAAAAGATCTGGAGATTTTAAAGATGCCATAATGTTATGAGTACACAGCATATCACAGCTGTTTTGTAACAACCCCCCCAAAATGTCAAAGCTCTTTTTTGATATAAATCTGTGAACAAAAAATGTACTCTAAGAGCATGTGATGTAAGTAGTTGTCACTAAATGCATTTGATTGATACTCACACTGAAAAGCTAACTTGACCTGTTCAGTGTCATGAGGACTTGAGACTTGAATGTCCATGTCAAGATCCTGATCCCAAGGGAAAATGAAACAGCACTGGCCAAGTCTGTGTAAACCTCAGGCACCAGAGGCAGCACCTGATTCACTGGTAGACCTTTGGGATAACACACACACAGGATGTGTGCCTTGCTCTTTGGAGCCAACTCCAAACAGGATTCCTGCCAAGGAGGTAAGGGAGCTCCCCTCAACAGCAGGAGCCTGATTTGGCTGCTTGTTGAAGCACTTGGCTGGGAAATGCAACCACTTCGGGTAAACAAAAGCATTGGTGTAAATTGTTCAATTCTTGGCAGTGTCAACAAAGAAGAGAAGATTGTGAGGGAGCCCTTCAGGGCTGAGTAGAAGCCAAAAGCTGAAACGCTTTATTTCACTTGTGTCTGTAAAAGACTTCAGTCTCCACAGCTACCAACAGTTGCAAAGGGGACATAGGGTTGGTTTTGGTTTTGTCTTTTTTTTTTTTAATTAAATATTTATGGTGGTGCTTCCATGCACAAGAATATATGCTACAAAAATATTAAGAGACCTCTAGATTAATTTAAAATCACACCTTTGTGGATGTGATTGGAGAATCTTGTCCTGGTAGTTGAGTTGTTCTTGTTCTGCAGACATGACTGTCCAAATCCAGACAACCAGACAAAAAAAACAGACATAAAGACGCAGACACCTACTCAATATTTTTCTTCCATAAATAGAGATTCCCACTTTGCTTGTTATAATAGAGCATCTTAATATGAATTTTAGTCTTTAACAACCCATTCCTGTTTTCAGAAAAATTGTCTTCCCCATTACCAATATAATAAATGGCAACAGGTTGCAAGCCTATGAGACTGTTGTGAAGACATATACAAGCATTCCAAATATTTCCATGAAAATCACTGTCACCACAACTACCTGTACACAACCCTGAGTGCATAAAGCACAGTCTAATGTTCTAATGTTCTAGAGTTTGATGAGCAAATGCATGTTTTACGTAATTCCAAATACATGCCCTGAAATCTGTTTATATAGCTGCATCTAAAGCCACAGGCTACATAATGCAGTCAGTAACTCAAACAAAACTTTCACCAGCTTGAGAGGAAAAGCTTGAAAGCACGTAAGGAAGTCTGTTGGGATAATTCCTTCAGACCCTTATTCACGAGGCTTATCTGTCCCATTGAAGTGAATGGGATATATCATATCAGCAAGAATCAGTGTGGGCTCCCTCAGGAGAATTCACTATATGGAAATACTTTTGATTTTATTACATTCACCCTGAATTCAGTTCAACAGAGGCAAGCCATCCATATGTAGACCTTTGATACCAGTTATTAAATTAAGATCTAGGATATTTTGGTGGTGTTCTGCCCAAACCTGTCCTTTAAAAAATATTTAATCTCTGTTACACATTTTACTCAAATAGTCTTGTATAATTTCTCCCAACATTTATTCACACTACTGGCTTTTCTGTCCTCACTCGTGGTAGGGTCTGTATGTCACTGGTTTGTCACTGTATTTACCTAGCAGTACCTTTGGCCAGGAGGAAGAAGAGCCAGTCACCCACTTGCTGAAGGAATATAGGGAAGTCTGACTGTACTGGTTCCCTGGGAAATTCTGAGGGGGTACACATCACTGCCCCCAACACTTTCCCACTCCTTTTGCATAACACCTTCCTCTGTCCTTCCCTAAATTCACTTAATAAGGAAAAAAGCTGGGAGCTGGACAGGGCAGGGGTAGAGCAGTGGTATGGATGGAGCTGCACCACTCTTCAAGATGGAAAAGGTGTCCATGCAGACAATATCCCACCCCTTCTTGTTGCCAGAGGATGCTCAGGTCCAATGTAAATCGATAAAGAAGGTAATCTAAGTAAAGTGCAGGTCTGGGAACAAACAAAATCTAATTCCTCTGGTCAGCTGAAGGTATTTGTACAAGCCTACCAGTATTATCTGAGGGAATAAACTGAGGAAATGACATTTCGATGATCAAAAGTGCCATGTATATTTAAATTTATTCTGATCTTCTTGTTCTGTATTCTGGACAATTTTCCCTATTAAAACTCAAAAGAAGAGCTCCAATCTGATTCATTTTTAAAAAAGCAATCCGTACAAGGAAATACAGGTGCTTATACTGGGAACACATATAGTTGTAATGAATTTGGAAACTGATGTTTTGTTGTAGATTTTTATATTATCATCTCCTTTGAGAGACAGGCCAGCTCTTTCTTTTAGGTAGCTGAGAGCAAAACTCTTTGTGAAATTGCAGTCTTAAGTGCTCAGCTGACAGAGATCTGTTTGTATCTGTCTATTGTAGGAGGGTTTCTTCATCAATATGTAACAAATATAAGAACTAATTTTGGCTCATGACTTATTCTTTTAAAAAATAAGATGAAGAATTTTAATAATCTCTTCTACGCAATTATAGTCAATTCCTCAGACATTGTTCATGTGGCCTGAGATAAAATTTTGTCTTCTCTTTGAAAATCTGCTTGTATTTTGTTCCCTAACATTGATCCAATATCTCTTCTTCAAAGTTTGTATATGACCATAACAACTGTACTTTAGCAATGATCCATTCCCCCTTGTTAAGGATCTTGCATACTTGTGTAAGAATTCTCCCATAATCTCCCTTTCCTTAGCTACAGAGGAGAAATAAGTCAAAACTTTCTTCATAAATCATTTCTTGATTACTAAATCATCTTGGATGCCCCTGCTGCACCTTCTCAATGTCTTTCTTTAAGGAAATGGCTAAAGCTGAGCACTGTTTTCTAATGAGACCAGTGGCAGGCCAAGATAATTCCTGCAGCTTTATTGCGTGTATTTCAAAAACTTGTTTACTCTTCTTCATTTTTGTCATTGTTACCAGGAAACAGTGCTAATGGTTTACTCTATTATCTGCAGTCCCTTCTAGGTTCTTTCTTTACTATGAATTCCTTGTTGTGTTCCTATTTCGACTGCAATCTTCATGCTTATTCTTTTAGTAATTGGGTACATTACTTCACATCATGCTGTACTGAATTTTATGAACCACTTACCCACCCAAAGACCAATATGGTTGTGTTATAAATATTACATTTCTGCTCATTCCAAGCAATGCTGCTATCACCTGTATTTAAATCCTTAATCTATTCCACTCTCAAAACACCTCTCAGAAGGGTGAGCAGCTGCAGTTAAATGGACTAACTGCTATGCAGTCACTCATAAAAAAGGGAAAATACCAGAGAGGATTAAAAAACAACAAAAGCCAACCCACATCATCTGTGAAAGGCCAGATTCTCCCAATGGAGTCATTTAAACAACGAGGGAGTTTCCTGACTCCTTAACCAATTACAATGAAAGTTACCACATTTCATGAAATCCATCACTGCCTTCTGGTCACTCAGAGTGTCCTTTAAAGGGTTGTGCTTCTTGAGACCCCAGATTTCTCAAAGGGTTGCCCTAAGACCCAGCCTTGGTCTCTTTTTTGTTTTCTCTGCCTAGATCTGTGAGCAAAATTCAAGCATCTCTTTACATAGACCGCCATCCACATAGCACAGATATCCACCTCTCCAGCTTGTGCTTGTCTCTACAAGCCCTCAACAGTATCTTGGCCTTTCTCCCTGGCGTCTCCTTACAAATATTTAGCTATTATGTCACAATAAGGATAACTAAAATGTTCCCGTTAGTCCCTTTACTCCATCTCATGTGACCCTGCTACTCCTTTTCTTTCCCTTTGTGATGTATTTTGCCTGTCACTCAAACACTGAAAAGGGAGCCTCAGATGTGTCAAAGCCTTGATTCTTTCTACATGAGAACTGTGAAACTGCTTTTTCCTTCTAATAAGATGCTAAAAATCATTCAGACTTACTGCTTTCAGAATTTTTTGTTCTTGCGAGTGTAAGTCTTGCCTCATTTGTAACTACACAATAAGTGTGACCCTGGTACCCCTCTCTTTTTTGCCCTTTCACAAGTCCCACTTCTTGGTCACATTAAAGGTAAGTTACTTGTTCTCACCCTCATGCCCTTCGCAGCCATCTCCTCACCAGAAATTACAACTCCTGCCTCCACTGTGTCTTAGCAGGGTTTCCAGATAAACTATTTCCTGCTGTCATCTCCACTTGGGATGGTTTTTCCCCCAGCCACTCATAGAGCTATCCCATTATCCTTCAAAACCATTCTTATACCATTTCTTGGCTTGACATCTCTAATGGACAAATGTTAGGCAGCTGGTATGCTGATACTGTTTGCCTTCATGCTTATCAACTGTTTAGGAGTTTCTTTGCACTTCACCATCTGTCCATCTCCATCTGGTGTCTCCAGTCTTATAGTCTGGATTTAAGCTCTGGTCGTGGTGACTGTCTTCTAAATTTTTTTCCTTCTGTTAACAGAGTAGCAAGCACAGGGGGTTCTGGTCCATGACTGCCATTTGCAAGATACTGTGTAAAACCAATTATTCAGTCAGCATGCCAGTGGACTATTTGCTCTGCATGGAGCAAGTATGGAACAGAGGGTGCTCGTGGACACCATATTCCTTTTGAATCTGTAACCAGCAGTCATTCCCTTCTCCTGTTGCTTCCTGTTTCTCTGTTAATGTACAAGAATATGAAGGAGAGAGAAGGTAAACAAAGTCAGTTGTCAATCCATTGCCTTACTCCTTTCCTTCCTCTGCTTTTTCAAGAATCTCTAGGAAAGCAAGCTCAAAAATTATTTCTTCAGCTGCTCATGAAAGAAATGGAGGAGATTAATTGAAAGAGAGTGACAGCAACAACCTCAAAAATCATGCCTGGGAAAATATTTCTGGTATTGACAAAGAATGAGGGAGTTCTGGAAGAAATTAAGTGGTGAGTGCTAGCACAATGTCCAGAGCACCATGATAAGAGACTTCCAGAGACAAAAGGACAGAGAGAAGAGCAAAGAAAAAGCATGGAGTTCAGGATGCATGAAGCCATGATCTGCACAGAACAGAACACAATGTACAGGTGCACAGGTGAGAAAAGAGGTAAAAGACCACACTTGAGGAATAAGAAGGCCAGAAATATGAAGGGAAGACTATGATTTTGACAGCATGGAAAGAAACATTTTTCCCTCCTAGACATCTGAAAATCCTCCAGAACACAACTACTGTTTCTACAGCAGAAATCTACCGTATTTTCTTAACTTCTAACTCATGTCACAAATAAAAAAAATGTTTATGATGGTGAACACAGCTATTGTTCTGCTCATGAGATTCTGAGCAACACCAAGCATCTACTCTGGAAATCTTTAATGCCTCTGAAAAGAGTCAGATTTTTACTTAGCAGCTCTGAAAAAGTGCTCAGTTCACTGTAGGATGGACCCTTCATTCCCTTCTTTTAAGCTCAGATTTAGGAAAAAATCCTAAACACAACACCAGATGTGATTCTAGCAACTCAGTTTGTACCCTCAAATAACTTTAGGCACTTCACATGGTGCATTTTTGGTTTGTTGTTTGGGATTTTTTTATTACTATTATTTTTAAATAGGGATATATGAGCTATGAAATGACAAATGGTAACGCCATACCTTTTTAATGAAGTGTTTATCTATGTTTGTCTTTCTAAAGACTTTTTTTTTCTACAACTTAGGAGCTTGTAGGAAAAGTTAAAGATTCAGGATGAGTGTATTTTAAGTCAGTAAGGAAATTAGGCTGAGTTGTGTTTAGGAAAGGTCTCTTATATCTCCTATATTAATCAGCAATGATAATTTAGAGGCAATCTATCTGTTGGCTTAGTGTTTCAAAAGACAGATCCAACTCAACTATTTGAAACAGCTGTTGCTGAAAGTCTCGGGCACAGTTCTCGGCCCGTATAAATCAGCACAGTTCTGGCAATTTCAATGGCTCTGTGCTGATTTACATAGCAGAGAATCTAGTGTTCCACTTTTGCAAAAGCTATTAAAATGGAGGCAGTAGATTGACCGTGGCTTAGTGCTGCTAATCCAGCTGCCCTTGGTCTCTGTATTTTCTCTACTTACACTTCAGAGACATTTCCTGCGTAGGTAAGCAGCATTAAACTAAGAGTTCTTCAAAGAACTGGACAGTATTGATTGGCAGATGTTTTAAAGCCATTCCTGTGCTCTGTCAGCAATAGTTTCAGACCAATGTATACAAGCCCAAATTTCTGTAGCTCTCCTGGCACTGGTGACACTGTGAGGTTACACAGTGGCAGAAGGATGGCTTCTGTAAGGTAGGACCCATTTTTCAGGAGTCAGGGCTCAGCCTTTACTTCAGTCTGTCCCTCATGAGACACTTTACCATAGGAAGTGCAAAAATAAAAGCTTCAAGACTGGCTTTGCTCTCTGGGATTCATTGTGAGAGCAGATGTCAGACCTTGTTCATAACTTAGCACCAAAACTCTTCTCTGCGTACAACTGACTGTCAATTCTAGGCTATATTCGAAGCAGAAGCCAGTGTTCTTTACTTCCCTTTCTTCCTTCAGCATTTCTATTCTGTTGTCTTTTTTATGAAAATAAAATGTACAGTTTTCTATAGTAGGCTTGCTGGGACAGGGACTTTTGCTTTCTGTATTATCATGCAGCACAATGGGATTTCCTCTATGGACTGCAATGGTTCCTGTGCTTTTTTATTATATCTTCAGTCAGAGACCTTGGTGGAGAGCATTCAGAAGCATTGTGTCAGCCTGTGGCTTTTACACCTGAGACCAAATCTTCTGAGACACCAGGAGTACAAAAAGAACATGGACATGTGCAAACACACATACAGCAAACATTCTGGTTTTTTGCAGGGATCTTCCTCGTCCCTGGTAATGTCTGCTGAGGAGTCAGTATGAAAAGAGACCTGAGGGGTGGGAGAAAGGTCATTTTGTCCGATTTTCTTGAGAAAGGTCTCTTTTCACCATGTTATACAGAAGGCATCCTGAGGAACAACATATACATGTAAAAAAATGGTTGCTGGGAGTTGTGGGGGACTGATCCAAACATCCCACTGCTGACATCTTCAAGTCCTGGAAAAGTTCCTGTTTCCTTCTAGAGAAAAAACGACCTATTGCATTAAGAATATTAAAGCTTGCTGCTTGTCTCAGCTCTTGATTAGGAAATTAGTGCTGCCCCCTCCCTTCTTCTTCCCAAATTACAGCGATTGTACCTGTGAGTACAGGTGCTGCCAGAAACCAGCATCCATTAGTGTATTTTCTGGTTTCATGATTAGCTGATACAAAACTGAAACGTAATCAAGTAAGGATTCATTCGTTTGATTAGCCATTGAAATTATTCTGTGCCTAATCAGATGCCTGGCTATTTTGTCAGCCTTCTTTATGGAGTCTTTATCTCTAATGGATGGTCCAAATGCATTCACAACAGTGGAACTGATTTAAGCATATGTGTCAGTGTCCTCTGACTCATCTTGGAGAGTCAAAATAGACAGAGGGAAGAACAGCTTTGATGTGAGCTTATTTCATTCCTCACCTACAATAATAAAAAAAAGCAATTCTGAATTGGGAAGACTTGTACAACAGAACAAGACTAGAGATGTTAACAAAGAGAATGATCTACTGGAACAAGGTCTCTGTGTGAGCTTAGCTATAAAAACAGATACGCAACAAAATAGATCCAGGCTTAAAATCCCTATCCTAATTCATAGCAGATAGGCTTCTCACTCATGGACACCAAGGTTTTTGTACTCTCAAATCTTATGTTACTTATTTTTGGTAAGTTTTCTGTATAGTATGGAGGAAGGGTTTCCTTAAGACTGAACAATTGTAAAAAAATGGGTACTTCTTCTGGGTCCTTGCTAGAACTTGTGATCTGATTGTAAAAAGAGACAAGAGGTAGCACATGCAGTTTGTTTTGGAAGAAGTTTGTTCTCACTCTTGTCTCTCTCTCAGACTGCAGTTGCAAAGCTTCTTGTCCCTCTTCCTAAATACATTATCCCTAAGGCATTACCTCTGTGGCTGATGGGCAAGGCCAGGTCTGTCCTGGAGCCATCTGGCACTGCCTGCATCGGACATGGGGGAAGATCCCAGCAGCTTCTCACATCAGGCATCCCTGTAGCTCCCTGCTACCAAACCCTTGCCAGGCAATCCCAATACAAGGAGCTATCCTCCTACCACTGCTGAACCAACCCTCAACAGGCCTACAGCAAAATTCATTTCTGCCGCTTAAAGCTGTAATTTTCTGCCCCAGGCAGCTGCCTGACCTGCTCAAATCAATAGTAATTTTTCTATCTAGCTAATTATTCAAGTTATTCTATGACCATTCCATGAAATTAATTTCTTGCTTATCTTGCTCCCTCCTCACATACTCTTGGGTTGTTACACTGCAACACATGTTTGAAAGAAAACTGTTTCAGATGCAAGGTTACAGAAGAGTTTTTGCATCTAATTAACACATTGAGGTCAAAAACTTGCCAAACAGGAACATGAAACTGGCTGTATTTTTAACATTCCTACAAGACTAAAAACTCTTTTAAATGCTAAATACCCTAAAGTAGTTTTACCTCATTTCCACAGAAGATATCTGAGCACAGAGATAATCCTGTTTGCTTCAATATCTTTTTCCAAATATTCTTTAAAAAATATCACTGGGCAAAATTACCATGTCTCTTAGTTTCTCTTCTTATTTCTATTAAAACAGGTCACAATCACAAGCGATAGTGATCAAACATCACCTTAAATTGAAATGGTGCTGATCTGTGACAAAATCACTTTTGCTCTTCTTATTTTCAATGTTTTTTCATCAACTGCTGCTATTTAAAGCTAAGAAGAAAAGGTTAAATGCCACAACAGTATCTCAAATAATTTCTGAACTTACAAGAAATCGAACTTACAAGAACTATTTGGGATTTCAAGTTCAGAAATAGATAAATACTATAAGTATAGCAAATATGATGTATAGACATTAGAAAGCACTTTACTGGAGAAGCCTGAATGCCAGAATTCAATTGTGATTTTCTGCCTTTTAAACACAAACTCAATTTAAAAATTAAAGATTAAACTTTGTTTGCACTATAGTCCAAGACTGGACTGGAGTGAACTCCACAGTCTTAGTCTGCTGTCATTGAATACTATAGGAATTCAAGTTCAGGTGCCAGAGGAAAAAAAGAGTGTATCAACTATTTCAGCAGTCACTCTGTTTATAAAGAGAAGTGGTTTTCCAGCCTCTGGTAATTAATAACTATTTTATACCAGATGTCAAACGGTTATTATGATTTCAGGGTGGAATGAAAGAATACAAGAGTGCTCTCAGGCTAAGGAAGTGGTACAGGAAATTGATAACTAGACTTGCTTTTAAAGTGTGATCTACTCAGCCCCACTCGCTTCACACAAACAGCAGTTTGTATTAAGACCTTGTCTTCAGATGAGGCAACTCTCTCTTCCCTCACCCATCAACAAAATCCAGCTGTCTCGAGTGGTATTTTAGAAAGGTTTAATACAGCTTGCAGTTTAAATTCAGCTGGATTCAAAGTTAAGATATTTCTCAAAAAGGATTCATTATCCAGGATGGAAAGGATAAGAGGGTTTGTGTATTGCCTCTATTACTATTTTCAGGACAAGAATCAGTTTAGCTTTGTATTAGCCTTGCAAGAATTTCTCACTGTCACAAGCCTTTCCTTCACCCACCATGGAAGGATTCTGCCCTCCGTGGTTAGAACAGGCCCATGCAAACAGCCGGGTACAGGACCTTCTAAAATAGATCTGAAAGAACAGTAAGTAGATCAGCTGTTGGAGTTTTCCACCTTTATCACTTACCCCTCTTCCTTTCCTCTCCCATCTGTGTCAAGTCCTACAGCCATCTCCAGTTGAGGAGAATTTGGATTAGAGTCAAGAATGCTATTAAATTTTCCCTGTAAACAATTACTAATAGAAGGTAAAACAAAGGATTCTAGTTAGAATTCCAATTAATGCTCTGTAATAATGTATTTTATGGCTGATTTAGCATTTTTTCCTCTGCAGGCTTAATACTAGAAAAATTGATTTATTACTTGTGAAATGAGTTAATGATCCATTATTGACATCAGCAGGCTCATTCATGACTTTAGAAACCGATTAAATGACAGTGGTGACTGATTTACTAGTAACCACCATCAAATACCATTTAAACAGTTCTCGTACTGTGCCTGCCTGACACCTGGTGTAGGTGACTCCCTGCTCAAGAAGGAGAAGGAAAAGGGGGAGGAGGCTTTCTGCTCTTTTCTAAAGGGAGCTGGAACTCCCTCTGCTGCTCTCTACTCCTTGTAAGTGCCTCTGACCTCTTGCTGCCCCAGTGAATCACAGGATGAAGAGTCTGGTGTAACTATGAACTAAGTTCATAGACTACTTGCATGACCATGATAGGCATCTGCAGATAAAGGTGAGACCTCTGAATGCAGTACCTGCTTTGGGAACTATTTGGTGTGACTCATCTAAATCAGACTGCAGAAATGCCAGTGAGTTACTGCTGATGGCCCCTCTAGGGACTCCTCTGTCCTCCTTTGAGGTGTGTCAGTTATCCTGGAATGGAAGGCTCACATGCAATCAGACAAAGCTGAGTCTTCCTCACCTTAAGGTCTTCCAGATGTCTCATGGGTTCTGAGGACTGTGAGGACTATCCAACTGCCCACTTTCTACTGGACAGTTACAATGGTGTCCCTGCCACGTCCCGAAGGAATGCAGAGCTTCATCCTGCTGCTTTATGCAGACACTGAACCAGTGTCCCTTCAGTGAGAGTTGAAGCAATGGTCAGATGTAATAATTTTCAGAGGCACTCATAAGCCACTGATCACATCCAAAGTCATCCAGCCCCTTCAGTCATTTATTAACAGCCTACCTCCTAATACCCCAAATCATAGCACAGGAATTTTCTGTCTGGAAGGAGTGAGAGGACTAGAGCCCTTCAATTGTTATGTGGAAAGCTGTAAGTTATACTGAAATAGTAAATGAATGAAGAGACACTTACAAAGAGAAAGCTAGCTGTCAAAATAGTAGGGGAAAAAACTCCACAAACCTGAAATGAAGTCAGTGACATTTAAAAAGAAAACTAGAGAATCTATTCAGCTTGGCTTTGCAGTCCAGCAGCTTGGAAATGACGGCTCATGAGATGTTCTGTAACAAACAAATGTACCCTCTGGGCACAATAGATATTATCGATCCTCAAGCAAAAAGAGAGGAGATTGAAAAACACTGATTAGAAAAAAAAAAAAGCTGTAAGAAAACTTCAATTTCAACTTCTATTTCAAGTTTTAAAATAAACGCAATTGCAGATGTATACTTGGGAAAAGTGCTTCATATCTTCTGACACAACACCTTCATAACTGCTGCAGTTCGACATGGCATTGTAATTCACAGAGTATTCTCACAGGCTTCAGCTGATGTGGACACTAATTGGAAAATTCAGTGAACAAAGGGAACTATAAAGAAGTTACATTTCAACATACAGAATAGTGTCCTCAGAAAAAAAAAATAAAAAATACTCCTACAGTGTGATGTAAGCTCCTCAAAAAGCTTGCTATCCTGCAAGGAAACTCAGGGGAATTCATATACAGTGTTAAGCAGACATGAATGGCTTGAGTTCTGAAACAAAATGATTTAAACAGCACAGTGTTCAACCCTCCTGGTGGCCTCTCAGTTAAAAGGTTGTGGAAAAGAAATTCTGAAATTATTATGACTAGATTTGGCCCAAATTTCATAATTCTGTATCCAACTAACTTAATTCATTGTAACTCATCACAGGATAACATGCAAATGTGTTTGTACAAACCTTGTATTTTGTATAAATAACAAAAGCAACTCTCCCCACAAACTAACCCACAGCTTTGGATAGTTCATTTCTAGCTTAGTACTGCCCTCAGAAGGACACTTTTTAAATGTTAGGTGAGAAAAGAAGAAAAATTTTAGTGCAGACATGAAAACATTTGTTGTACTCAATATGTCTCTTTTTGACTCTTCCTATGTAACTGAGAAAATTTATATATTAAAAAGTAAAATCTACATATTGTAATTGTGTTAAAGTTTTCCATTTTATAGCTGTCTTTACAACCTTATGACCTGCCTCTTTAAAAATATGCCTCCCTGTAGAAATCTGAACCAAGAATCTAGGACTCATTCTCAAAACCAAGTTTTTTTAAAAGCAAGTCTTCTGTAATCATGGGGAACAGAGACTAAAAATAGTCTCCTACTCTCAGTTAATAGCATTCATGACTTTTGTTGAATTTCCGTTAATGATTTCAGAGGTATTCCAACTGGAGTTACATTTAAACTAAAAATTAAATGCACTTATAACACCTTATGTAAATACATTAGGATTGCTTAGTTACAGTATTGTTTATTTGAGAACATTTTTTGCAGTATTGTTAAAATAGGCTATCAAGTTGCAAATGCTAAAGCTATGAATAATTACTGTCAAATTGCACAGTGAATTGCAAGTTACTACACATGTTACACCACAGAGATGTTGTGCAGTTTGTTTGGCTCTGGAAACACTGCCAGGGCTGATGCTAACCACAAAATTGCTGAGATTTCGAGTGACAGAGTAATAAACAAGATAACAAAACAGACATTTTAAGTAACTGGACAGATAAAGTCCCAGTTTTCAAACACAAATATGTTTAAAATTAGACTTTACATTCATATTTCAGCTAATTGGAAAACAGCTGATCTGAAAAAGTACCAAAAATATACTGGTCTAGTGGGAGCTGATATTTTCCAATATCATCCAAGTCTGGCCTGCTCTGTTTAGGAACTTTCCATTAGCATTTCCCATTGGCAAAGTCTGAAAACTTGCCTGCAGGTTCTTGTTCAGCATCTTTTGCTCAATTTCACTGCCTTTTTATGGAGCATGATAATGCTTGCGCTTTTTGTTTGTTTAGATGGTTTTCTGTTTCTTTCCTTTATAGTTCTTAGATTGAAGGATTTCCTGCTTCAAGAAATTTTCCTCTTGTGTTTTCTACACTGACAGCACACTGATAAGTCTCCAGAAATCAGCTGTGTTATTAAATGGTTACTTATGTATGAGGTCATGGTAATTACCATTCCTAATGCCTTGCATACCCTAATACCTTCAGGCTGGTAATCTTTAGCACGTCTTCTTCCAGTAAGTGTTAAGAAGCTTATCCTTGAGAATTTCAAACAACTTGGAGAACAAGACACAATCCTGTTGCATTTCCAGCCTCACTTTTAACTGACATGCCTTTTCAGCTTCAGTTCTCACACGTGTTAGCAGACTTTTATCATCCAATCTTTATAGTAATTCCACAGGGTTCCATCAATTCTCAGTCTTTCCATACTGAGTAATACACCTGTTTAAATTCCAAAAGGACTATTTCCTGGCCCTATTTGTTTATTTGTCTCAACCAGGATGTCTAAAAAGCACAAACATCCTCTTCTGAAGCTAGATAGACTTTCCTGCAGCTTGTAAGAGCTGTAAGAGTACCCAGGAGGCATATTGAACAGATTAATGCTCTTTGAATACATATACAGATTTCTGCTCCCCTTTTCGAGCAACTAGAGAATTGCTGCTACTTCACTCATCTTTCCTCATTATATGTACATTTGATTTGTCTGCACTAACTTACTGGCATTATGCTAAGTGATGCTATTTAATATACCTTCCATACATATGATTCCAACTCACATTTTTCATAGAATAGTTCTTTTTATCTTACTATAAATAGTAAATATTATAAATAATACTGGTTCTAGTCTATCCGCTTCAGCACAAAACCAAATCTGGACTCCTCCACAGGTTTCCAACTCATCTCAGTACCTTGCCTTTCTAAACCACATGATAAGAAAGAGTCAGTTTGGGTTCAAGGAAATAGTCAAAAGCTCCATGGATTGTCTCAGCAGACTGCAGTTGTTTCAGAGGTATCAGCAGTGTTTTGAGGAAATGCTTTTTCATCACGTATTTGCATGCTAGTAAGGAGGCATCTTAAGCTCTTTTTTTTTATTGCCACAGGAAATTTTAGATAAATCAACTTCCTGTGCATCACTGGTGGCACAAAGAAAGAGATGAGGAATATATGGGTGGGAGGGCATGCTCCAGAGCTGATGAATGTAAGCTGATGTGGATGTTCACCCTTACTCCTTCTTAGTAGCAAAGCCAGCTTAAAAAGTTCCTATTTCCCCCCACCCCGTGCATTCCTTCACCTCTGTTGTGCTCTTGCAACTGTGTGATGTCTGTGCCCAGAAGGATATTAGAGGGGACAGGCATTCTACGAACGTCCTAAGACAGTACTGCCTCCACAGAAAACATTTTCTCTAAATATGTCTTTAAAAGGCTTTTCAAATCATTTTGCTAATAAATATAAGACTTTGACAATGACACAACTCACCCCTAATCCTTAACTTCCAGTATAAACTCGGATAAATTAACATGACTGAAATATCTTCACTGCTCAAGATTGGTGGTCAGTAAGCTTTGTATTCAAATATTTTCTTTATTACCCTGATGGTGAGTCTTCCTTTCAGCACTTCCTATATCATTCTGCCTCTCACGTTGTCTCTCAGCAGAAAGATTGACCTCATCTAACTATGCTTTCAATCACTGCTAATGTTTAAGTCTTACGTTGGGTTTCTCTTGAAGCTTGACTCTACTCCCATTAAATCTCAGTATTAAAATCTCATTTACTTCAGTGGGATTAAGCACCTTTATATTTGTGGTGTCATAAGAAAGGCAGATTTTAAATTTTCAAATGAAAACAAACAAACTGACCCAAGAAATTTTTTTTTTTTTTTGTCAGCCTACCACCTTCATTTGTTCAAGTGCAGACACAGAGCAAGAAGAGTCTCTCCAGCTGTTCTGAAACAAGAAGTGGAAGCTTTCATTGCAAGAGAGTTTTACGACCAAATCTCTCCTCATGCACCCTGCCCTTCCAGGGCAATTGGCAGCTCACTGGCAGTAGGGTCTGAGCTCCTTCCAGTCTCTCCTTTCAGACTGTTCTCACTGCTACTTTTTCCCATTGCCTTTTATGCTGTGTATAACCCTTTATGGAGGTGACTGACAAGCCTCTCAAACATTGCATGAATGGGCTCATCAGCCACTTCAGCAGCCTCTGCACAAAGAAAGTGGACTCAATTTTCTCAGAGTCTTGCACATCCACCCTAACACATCTAGACACCTTCCAAATCAAATCAGATGATATCCCACCACTTCAGATGGCAGGCAGAACTCGTCTGTGACCACAGCATCCTCAGGCACACATCCAGTGTGCTAGCTAGTGTGGAAGCACAGAAAACAGCCTCAGCCCCCAAACATGCCATTTTCTCTCTACTGTTATCCCCCCCACAGAAGAATTCCTGTGATCCCCTTTGCCCTGCCCAAAATGGAGTGTGTACTCTGATGAGGCTCAGAACTTTCTTCCTAAGTTAGCAAGGACGTATTTGCTGACTGGTAATAGTTTATCTTCTCCAGGCCCAAAATGCTGATGCAAACGTATCATTGAACAGCTACAGTAATCTGCTGTCAGGAAACCTAAAGAGGACTCTGAGAGCTTTAGACACCTCCTCCCTCTGGATTTGGGTTACCATCTTCTTGCTGGAGGTGACAGTGGGGTCATGGTGCAGAATCAGTAATCCAAATAGGCGAATTTGACAGCACGCCTACGGGAGGGCTGGTACCCTCCCTCTTCCTCCTTCTTCCTCTGCTTCTCACTGTCTCCTCGAGGCACTAAGCCCACACTGCTTCAGTCAAAACAATGCTAATTTGATTTCTAGTTAATATTAGATCTGTTTCTAAAGGCTGGTGGAAGGAAAAGCATGAAATCAAGAGGTAGGAGCAGAAGCAGGACTTCCTTTTGGAGATCAGCAGGCTCTCAGAAATGTAGTATCATTCAAAAGTTCATGTTCATGCTCCTGAGATGCTTCAATGCCAAGCATAGATACAGGTTAAAACTATGAGCAGAAACCAACTCAGAAAAAACACATCTGCCTCTGGGCACTGGTTTTACTGTTGCCAGCAAGAAATGCAGCATCCAGCAGATGGGTAGAATAAACTAGTGGAGGAAAACGTGGCAATGTATTTTGAAGTATCACGAGAAGATGAGTTAGAGCTCATCTCATCATGGTGTCATGACACTTGGAACATTCCTCTGTTTTTGCTTCATGAAAAGCTGCACAATTGCACAACTGAATCTATCAGCTGAAACCAACCATGTCAATCAAATCTGCAGAAAACCACTCAATTACTATGGGGACAGTACCAAAATCTTCAGCTGGACCCATTTCGCTGTGTCAGCATTGTCAGTGCTGACTGTGCTGTGAGCACACAGGGCTCTGGGGGCAGAGGAGAGGGCTGAGCTCATGATTGCCAGCCCAGCAGCCCGTGGTGCTCTGTTCTGAAGGGTTTTTGTCCCTACTGCAGATGTATTGCCAGTTTACAGTCTCCTTGTCTTATGGTAACCCAGAATGGGTACAAAGTCTGTTTTAAAACACTGGGCTAAAGACCTCTTAAGCTGCAACTTCTGCAGGAGTTCAGCTGTCCCAGTGTGATGCTGTAATTCCACATGTCATTTAGGGCAGTATAAGTTGATGCTGTGTCCACATCCTCCACACGTTTAGCCTCTCTTTTCTGGTTTGTACATCTTTCTTGTATGGCACAAGCACTTGTCTAGTCACAAAGTGAAGCAGATGAGGGACTGAAACAAACTAGGTTTTGCTCCCCCAGATTAGTTCTTTTTGACACACATCTGCACAAATGCTTGTGCTGTCACCAGGTCTTTTCTGGAAAGACTTCATGTAATGACTCAGTAAGTATCCCTGGTCATGTATTAACAGCCTGCATGTCACCTGCAACCTGGAATCTAGTTTCTGTGTTATGTAGTTCATATACAAGAACTTCCACTAGGTTGCTTCAGAATTTACAAACAAGAAGCCCAATTTAAGTTTGAAAGAAAAAGGGCAAATTTTATCTGGCTTGGTAGTCCTTTTTGAAGGTGTCCTCTGCAGCTCTGAAGAGTAACTCAAAATAGAAAATAAAGAAAGATGCAAAGATCTCCAGTTCACAATCATATTCATAGTTATTTTTAGACTAAGTAGTCACACTTTTAAATAGTCAGATAATAAGCTGCCTTTCAATGTTCAAAATGTCTAAATATTAATTCCTTTTAAATAAAAGGGAATTATAGGTATTTATAATCCCTATAGGTCTTTATAATCCTTGCCATTAGCATGTAACCCTACCCAATATGCAATTTTGCAATTCTATGACTATACTTTCACATTCATGCAAGTGAGCTCTTCAGTGTACTGCAGCTGTTTCCTCAATCACATAAAGTGTTTGCTTTTTGCAGGAAAACATACGTAATTACATTAGGTTGGCTGCCAAGAAATAATAGTCCTAGAAGTAAAACCTATGGATCAGACAACTGGTACATCAGTCTGTATGTCACAGCACAGCTGCTGTCGCTAGAAGCTGCAGGATCATTCCTTTGTAAACTTTCCAGCTTTTCACAGGTTCATGCCATGTTTCTTTCCCTCCATTCAGCAGGATAGGTTAATGCTGGAAAATCAGCACCCTTCATGTCTCCTGATAACGGCATCTGCTTCTAAAAAGGCAAATCTCACAACCATCTCTCTTCTAGACGTGTCTCTCAGGTACATAGCACGTGTGCACATGCACACACACGCCTTCTGGTATCAACTGGATTTTCAGTGGAGGCAGTTATGTAGCAGAGAGTCTGAGTGTTCAATCTGGGATCCTGGAAATGACTGTAGAAATTTATTGGAGGAGACAGAGAGGTTTCGGACATCAAAAGTTTGGCTGTTCCTCTGGACACAGAAGCTGTTCCAACTTCTCTGGGTCCATCTGCACAGTGGACCGCCAAAAATTTGAGAGACCAGCTGCCCAGTAGATTATATAATGGAAAAGCAGCCATGCTAACAGTTCTACCTACTTGTTACTGAAAATCATACAGCATGGAGATAGCTTATGAATAATTTAAATGTGATTTCTTAAACTATGAGGGGTGGTCGGCTGGAAGCTGTACTGAACTATTTGAATCTTCTCTAATGTCAACCGGTTAAAATAAAGCACACCCAGGTAACAACCTGCACTGGCCACTTTGCTCCACTGAAACCATTCTGGGGTGGAGTAAGAAGCCAAACCTGGTAGGCTTTGCAAGCAATTTGAGACTGTGAGGTTGATGTTTTTTGTAGGGACAGGCAGAGGCTGCAAGTCAAAGACAAGGGAGGAGAAGATGACAACCTATTAGCCACTACAGCTCTATGTGATCTGGAAAGCTCTGAGACATGTTTCTAGGGTTTCCACATCAAGAGAGCGCTCTCGTCTCGCACAAAATGTCCAGGTAAATTTGTAAGGATCACTGAAATCAGAGAGGAAAAACTGATTTCTGCTATCTTCAACCATGCCTTTTATGAGCCTTTCAGACTGACCCACACTGCAGCCTCTAATTTAATCTTTTATACACATTAAATGTTTTATCTGTTGTACCATTTTATGGTCTGTGAATTAAGGAAAATAAAATTCTCACTGCAACAAAAACCTCAGCTGTAAACCATTTGCCTTCACTTGCAATACTGTAAGCTCTCTAACCTCCTGCTGGTTTCTGCTTTGGTATGGCCACAAAGGCTGAGGGTTTAAACACCTCTACCCAGCATCCCAAAACGATTGTTAAACTGTTAACAAAACGCTTTAAAAAGTCAATACATAAAGATATATGAGTTTCTCTAGCTAATTATGTAATACCTGACTGCCACTGTGTCATTTAGACTTCAACAATTACTTTAGAAAAATGCTGTCTTTATTACCCTGTCAATTTTCAACATAAAAGAAAACCACTTAATATGCATTTTTTAAAAACACTAACTCTTGACTCTGTGGATATAAGTGGCAAAGTTCTAGAAGCTGCAGTGACCTGATCTCATGCTGAATTTGGTTTGTTACAGATTGAAAATTGTTGGGTTTTTTATCAGACGAAATAAGAAAGCTTGGTTAACAAGAGCATATATTTAGTAAAAACACCATCTATATATAAACCATTTTGCAAATCCCATCTCTCAATTTTTTCTCAAATGAAAGCTCAGAAATGAAGAACAGTGAAGAGCAACATTTTGTCACAACAAATTGCTTTTTTTATTTTGTTTCCTATGGTTTTTTTCTTCTGTTTTTTATTACCACATCTCCAAACCTGACCTCCCTGACCCTTTCCAAAAAGAAAGATTCCTCCTCTTCTATCCTTGGATTGCCCCTTTCCACATAACCCACAAAACTCTCATACTGAATCACCTGTCCAGTCACAGGAAGCTGGATGTTCCTCACACTGGAGAGCAGCTGAGCCACAGTGACACGAGGCACGTTTGCACCAGCTGAGGACGTTGCCTTATCAGCACACACAGCCCCTGCCAGCTTGAATATGAAGGCCTGAACTCGATGGTTCATTTCTGCACAGCTGAGCCACCAGCTCTGTTCCCTCTTTATATAAATATTTTCTCTCTGGCCTCTGTTGACAAAGCTTTGTCACCCACTCATGAGAAGGGGCTGCTGGTGCTGGCTCAGTGTGCAACCCATGAAAAACCTGCCGAGCATTCTGTGCTGCCTGAAGGACAGGGAGAGCTCCAGCCACTGGCAAGTCAGAGCCTGCAAACCTGTGCTGAGATACTCACAGGCATGCCAAGGTGAAACCCAACAAGCTGAGACTTGTTAATGTTGGAGCTATGATCTGGTCAAAAAGGGTGCTCTAACCTGCAGTTTGTCCTATTTCAGACCAGGCAGGTGCAGAGCTGTGGCAGTGTGTGCTGCCAGTGGTGCTGGGCAAAGCCTGCATGTCACAGAACACACTCATCTTTAATTAAATTCAATTATCTGCTTCTAGAGCAAAGTAGTTAGTAACACAGCCTCCCAGGAATTACCATCTCTGCTGAAAAAAACAAGTAAACAGTCACAAGAAAGTGTAGTTTAAAATATGAAAAAAAAAAAGATAACTGTACAGAGACTACTTTTTTCTTTTAAAGAGAAACTGACACACAAGTTTAAAGCAAACACCAAGTTTGTGAAACAAGGTTTGATGAGGTGCAGAAGACCAACTGAACTGATGCTAAGGATTTCACAATCCCAGGGAAGCATCCCATGGCACATTGTAAATGAACTCCCACTCAACCATTGTAGAGGAGGCAAGAAAACACTCGTTTACAACACGGCATAACATCTGCAGGTAAAACCAGTCTCTGTGAAGACTCTCTGAACCCAGAGCAGATGAGTTACAGGAGCTCTTGTGAAAGAGCCAGTGTTACTGTTGAAGCCACTCAGTGCAGGTGAGGCCTGAGGCAACAGCAGTAACATAGGAAAGAGTGGTGACACAAACCAGTCCCCCAAATTTGGTTACTATCAGTGGTTAATGCCTATTTCAGAGGAAATAGATTGAGAGAAATTGATAATTAATATTCTCAAACCAATCATGACAAATGACTACGGTAATTGTTGTCATCTGAGTAAAGATATAGATCTGCTAATTTTCCACTTACACAACAACTCATTTCTGTGTTAGAGCCCCCGGACTGGACGAGTCCCTCAAGCTTACTAAAAGGCTGAATCACTACTCTAAAGGGGAGATCCAATTGCTTTAGGGTAATCAAAACAAACAATTACTTCTCACACGTCTGCAATGGGAAACAATGAGCTTTCAGCTGCTTCTAGAATCAAAGCTAGAATACAGGCAAGCATGGCAAGGTACAGGATCCCTACCTGAAACAAAAACTCCAACAGAGCAAAAGAATTAGAGCAAAGGGAAGTGTGTCATAATCAATAGCTTTACCCCAAAGACCCTCTTGTTTTCTCTTTAGGTTTATTCCAGTTTCTAACACAAGAATTTCATTGACTTGGACTGTATGTCAATTTTTTTCACTTTTACTGCATGACCCAGATATCATGCTCATTAATGTATTTCAAATACAAGTTAAGCACATGACAAATTGTTTCCTCATGTGTATTCTGTTTCAAAAACCAGCCCCAAAACAGCTTATCAATTTGCACTGTTATTATGCTTGAAAGTTTCTCACTTTAGACACTTTTTGCTACTAATAGATTTGTCTCTTCAAAAGATAAAGACACTTATTTAACTAGAAAAGATCACTAGTATAGAAAGAAGTTTTAATCCTACACATATCCACATAACTAAGAAAAAGGAAGTAAGAGCCCAGATATATCAATTTTACTTTGAAGGACTTACTAAAAAATCATAGGCTAAAGAAGCTTATTTTCTTGGAGATGATTTTTTGGCACAGCAATATCTGACATCAATGTAAGGTCAGCGAAAACTTCCTTAGTATGCAATGAAGTGCCTGGAGTACTTCAGTAATTACACATTTGGCAGGACATAAACTCCTCTGCATTTGTGAGCAGCCTGTTAGTTGAGGTGCAAAATGTAAGGGGCACAGATCAAAAAGCAAGCCCAAATACCACATGGAAAAAAAAAGTAAGGAAGGAACGTATATGCCTATAGCATCAATGGCCAACTGATCCAATCCCTCTGCATGTGGCAGAATAAAAGCTGCAGAAGCCAAATCCCTTCCTTAAACTCTCGTCACTCTTGAAGCCATGAATACTCACCAATTTTAATGTAAATGTTATCAAACACACGACCATTATTTTAAAACGTAGCATTCCTCCCAGAAGTACATTCCCCAGGTCTCCCAGCCCAGTTTGCAGTGTCTGTCTGTTGTTAGACTGCAGCTCCTTGGGCCAGGAAGTGTCATTTTTGCTGCCTCTTACAGCACTAAGCACATTATTGAAGCTTAGCATCCATAACTATGAAAAGCAAAGCAAAATCCCATAAGTTAACTTTGATGTGGTTGCAGATCCCAGTCCTGTTCTGACATCAGGAAACTGGACTCATGAAGGATTTGTGAAGGCTGCTAGAAAACATGATGAAGATATTTAGAGCTCACTTTCAGAGGGACAAATGGGCAAGTTAACACATTTTATTGCAGTTTATTTAACTGCATGAAACCTCTCTCTGGGCACTTCTAATTGGTGGTTTGAATTTGCTTAGGGGAGGGTCTCTCTACATCAGGAATTAGTGTACAAAAATCTGGGCTAAAAATTTCTGCATTTCTGGTGGCTGTACACTCACTCCCCATGCAATGATGGTCCTCACATATATATATATGTGTATATACATATGCATACCCACAAAACCCATGCCAGGGAGTTAGCATAAGGAGAAGTAAACAGCATGCCATGCATTCACACTGCTGAACAGCACTCTGAAGTGTCAGATGGCAGTGATAAAAGTCAGATCTTCAGGGTATGTGTACCTTTGCCATGAAACTTTAATCCAGGCTCCCTCAGTTACTTCAGAAGGCTTTTCCTCCATGTAGCATGGGGAACGTGCAGGCTGGCACAGACTTTTTAATTTCTAGTTTCTATGGGGTGACAGTACTGTACCATCTAAGAAGGGAATTAAAATGCCTTCATGCTGGGTGCATACATAATGCCATAGTGAGAAAGTCTGTCTCATCTCCTACTGTTGAATATTTATACAGAAGTGGTGACCGGATTCCCCAATGAAGTTTGGGGTTCTGATGCATTTGTAATTTTTTTCATGTCTGTAACAAGTCAATCACAGGCCTAAAATATTTATCTCATTTGGAGATGACAAAACCCCAGGGAGCATCTGCTTCTCATGATCCAAAACCCACATGACAGCACGTTCGAGCAAGACTAGATACTTCTCTCATAAATAGATTTTAAGAGAAGCTAGGAATTTTAATTCAACTTTAACTCTTCCTAGAGTATCAAAATTGCACGCCTGCCTGCCTGTATCCATTCTCAGTGCATCTGGGAATGTTTTTACTGCTGTAAAAGCTAGGACTTAAAACACAACAAACTATCCTCTGGAAGGTATTGATACCTATGTGTAAGCACTAGTAAGGACTCTGGAACTGACCATCAGATCAGGACTTCAGCTTGACCTTCCTGAATAGGACACAATGAATTAGGTCCACTCAGATTTTACCACCACTATTTTAGAACAGAAACCACAGAACCATACAGCATCAAATGCATGCTTAGGTACTTCATTCTTTCGGTGGAAAGAAACACAAATGGTCTTTTCCTCAGGAGCTGTGTTCACAGCACTCCTATTAAAAAGCAGAGACACCAAACACTTGTACCAAGTTATATTACATATTCAATCCTTCTATTAGAAGGAGAATGATTGGATGTACTCTGCCAATTCAATCCAATTCTCAAGCAATACTCTTCTTCCTTGCTATTAAATATCTCAGACTCCCAGTCTGTAGTACATGGAGTTGGACTCCTCTGTCTTTTACCACAGCATTTCCCACTGATTTAATCAGTCTATTCATATTTCTTGCTGACCTGATTTTTCTCCCCTTTCACTTCTAAATCCTCTATTGACTTGAATTAATCTTGCAGAGGGCTCTTTCGACTGGGAACTCACTGAGTTTTGAAAGCAAGCTCTGGTAGCTCCCAGAAGGCCTTCTCATACAACTATTTTCAAAAAAAAAATAAAAGGTGAAATGCCTAGTGAGAGAGGTAGCCAAGTGCCATTGAAAAAAAAACACAGCCAACCACACCAACCACACACACAAGAAGAGAATGAAAGCGACAGTTAAAGCAAAGCTGTACATGAGAAACAAACTGTTTCCATTCAAGTTAAAACTCATTTTGTGTGAAAGAGTACAGTTTTTCACAGGAAAAGTAAAGACAGAATTGCTACTAGAATAAAGGACCAGCCAGTTTCATGTGTAGCTACTTAGGCCCTGCAATAAGGTCTCTTCATTCTGTGCTACAGGCAAAATACAGATAATACACTGTAACCATCGAAATCTGTAGCTAGCTACAAGTCCTCAAGCCTTAAATACAACATGAAGCCATTTAACAGGATTTGATCCCATATTCATAATTTTGTCCCCATCTTGAAACTGAAGAATATTTACAAACAGCTATCTCTACCAACAAGGACATTTCAGTATGATATAAGCTGAAGTTATTCACCTAATACAACCTCCCTAAATAAAAACTTATTAGTTAAGAGATTGTGAACAGAGAGCTTTTCAGGCTGCTGCAGTTTCATGTGAAACACACACTTATTTTCTCAACTTAATTGCCCCTTCTTAGCTGCAGTAAACTGAAGAGAGAAAAAGGCTGCAATTTCATGAGATAGACTGAACCTTGGTTGTACGATAATTAAGTGTACTAGGAACATAAACTCAAAAAGTATTTCATAATAATCAAATTCAAAAAATATTTTGTAATAATCAAATACAAGCTCGTGTACAGTAGGAAAGAATAATTTCCCCGCAGTGAAAAGTGTGGAAATAAACATCCACTGGTGCCCAGAAAAATATGAAATGGCTCTTTACCTCTTTTTCTCAGTGTAACAGTCACACCGTGGAGAAAAACTCTTCTTCCAAGTACAGTGGTTGTACTTACCATTTCTACTACTATTTTATAGGTAAGAAAATTCTCTTAAACTGGGTTCAAGAAACAGCATGATCCTGCAGTGCTGCATAACATAACACAGCTGTAATAGAAATTCTTACTACTGTTTGCATTTCATATAATTTTACGGTTTTGGGTACTGGTTCCTGAAGCGTGGTCTATGGATCACTGTTACTCAGCTAAGTCATGACAGGGGATCTACAGAACTACGTACTCAGTATTTTCAGTAAAGAATTTGATAGAAGCAAATGTATCCCCAAGAAATTTAGGGGTCCAATATTGACCCATAAATACACACTCAACACCCAACCCCTTGGTTATGGGGGAATATTACCAGAAAGCAGAATTCTCCACGTAAAGAGCAAGGATTCAGGTTTCAGCTGGAAATAGAAAGGTTATAAACGGCCACAAGCTAAACTTTCAACCAGGGGAAGATATTCTTATCCAATTACAAGAAAACTTCTTGTCCCTTCCTGTGATTAAACCATTTGCCTGCACTATTAATACTGCCACAGCAATATTTTTTATCTAGAGAGGCAAAAGCCAGCCCATGAAAAAAGAGCAGCCGTTTGGCAATGGAAATAGTGTGAGTTTAAAGGCACAGAAGGCACTACTTAATAGCAGAAACGTTATTAATAGGTCTTTATCCCTTGTTTTTGCTGAATTTTTCTCTCCTTTTTGCTACTTTCCTGGTTTGTTGGGTTTTTTTGCGGTTTTTTTAATATATTACTAAGAGCCTTGTTAGTTTCTATCATGAAAAATATTGTGTAACTATTGTGCTAAGACAGAAACAAATGAAAACACCTCTTTCCTTGGGTGCTTAGACATATGGGAAAAGGTAAAGGAGAAAATCATTGCAGCTGGATTGAATATTGCGTTTAACAAGTGTGCATGTAAAAATATTTATGAAGATAAACTTCATATTATAATAAAAGAATCTTTTTGACTGTGTTACAATAGCAGAGCTGTTGATAGCAGTCTTATGAAAGTAGGTATTACAGAAACCAGGTAGGTATTACATCTCATTTACCTTCTTTATGAAACTGCTTTGACCTTTGAAAATCAGTGTAGATTCTTGAGGTGATTATATAGCTGCCTGTGAGTTTATGCCCAGTATCTACTGGAAGTATTTACAGACTTAAAAGAAATAATTTTCAGTTTTAATTGCAATAGTAAAGCTATTACCTTATTACTATTCTTACTCACCTTGCAACTGCCAAAGCTGCTGTGGGCAAATTGCCCCTAGATAAAACCTGCACATGAAGTTGCTGAAGTAATCTTGCAGTATTGGCATTTAAAAATGAAGTAAAAATGTTATTCACAGTTTCACAGGAGGAGTGATGAAAAAAATTAACTCCATCCCAGCCAAAACCAGGACAAGCCATAATGAACATTTACTAGTTTCAAAGGTATTTGGTGAACTAACTCACACTTTTTTTTTACAAAACTATCTCATTGTTTTATTTGTCTCTGGGAGTTCCATGCCATTAGCTATCTGAGAAAATTAAATGCTGTTTTCCATCAACATGTGTATGAAATCCACACCAGATTTTCCTTTGAGAAGCTTATGTCAGTCAGTATGGTTTCTGTATACCACTGTCTTCTGTACCATACCAAATTAAAGTTAAATATCTGGTAAAGAGGATAAAATAAGTGCACATGGGTTTTGAGGACCTGACAAAGAACTGTTTGCTGCATATTATCACCATGTCTTCACCAAGCTCAGGTCACTCAGGTCAGGGGAGCAATAGGAACAAGGAGCAGAGGGGAATAGAAGTAAGAAGATGAGAAGAAAGAGATATTAAAAAAGATTTAAAAAGGCATAAGAGCTCTTTGACACCAATAATATGGCTTCTAACTCACTGGCAAACTGTCCCTCAGAAATATGCATGGATACTTCTGAGGCTGGGAATTTATTCTCTTGATAACTACTACTGTTAGTCAGGCAGCTTGCTACCATTCTCACTTGTAGAGAGATGGCTTTCACAGAGATCATAACCTTTCTTTGGAGGTCAATCCACAATCTAAATAAGCATTCTCCATGTCCAAGGGTTGCTCCCCTGCAGCCTGAAGAAGCCAACTCCTTTCCATGAGTCTGAGCAAATCATAGGTCCTATGAAAATGCTCCCAGCCAGAAGTATCTCTGTGTGGCCACAGCTTCCCTAAGTTTTACAGCAATGGAAACACTGCTGATGGTCCAACATGATAGCTCCAGTTCCTGGCTGCCAGGTTATGCTTTGCCCTTGAGACAAACACTAAGGTCAGGACTATTAGTCACCCCGTTGACCAGAGGAAAAGTCTGGCTGAGTGAACACAGTGTTAGGATGTAATCCTATGAGAAGAGGGAGTGAAATTTCTGGTCAAGCAGATTTGCCACATTGCATGTCTATGATTAGTTTCAGTTTAGCCTGATGTAGTCTAAACAGAAGTGACAGATAGAAAAAGCTGGAGCTGGAGACTGAACCTAAAAGGGAGAGGATAAACCACCATTTGAACAATGACCTTTCACCTGTACTAAAGTGATTAATTTAATATTTGCATTGAATTACAGCAATCACATTTAACTGAAGGGGAGGATTTCTGTTTTCTGAAGATCCAAGATGTAAAGAATATCCTTCATTCTTTTGTTATTGCATTTTTACCTGAATTGTCAAGAACTTTTGGATCTATAGAAGAGATACAATTCCTTCACTTTCTGGTTTTGTTTGAAATGTCTAAGGTATTTTGTCCATATTTGATGTCATGCTCAGTTAAAACAGATTAAAAATAATTATAGATAATGAATTTACAGTAAGTCTTCAGATGTTACAATTTTTGTTAATCAGTTTGGCCTGTATGAAAAAGGACTGTTCTAAGCCAGAGACCATGAAGATCTCAGGTATCTCAGAATTTAAACCATTTAATGCAGACTACATATACAGTACCAGGTAAAAAATCACATAGTTAAGTTGACTATAAAGTAGTACAGAAATATGTACTCAAGGATGTAGTTTCAGTGTTACATTTGACTTACTACAGTTAAACTATAACTTATTTGCAATTCCAAATCATTAAAGTCACTTAGGAGTAGTTTGGTACAACATTCTGAGTCTGTACAAGAGTCCTGATCACTGCAGTGATGATGCAAGAAAGGAATTCTTGCTGTTGTAATAATCATCTCTGAGGACATGCCTTTCTGAAATGTACAGATCACGTTCTGAGAATTTTGTTACCACTTGTGTTTCAAAGTGAAAATTGAGCTACTGGAACATTAAAAGAAGTCAGAAAGAATCTTGGTTATTTTTCAGCTTTATATGCCCATAAGAATTCAGATATAATTCACTTTCATATATTAACCGGAAAGAGGAAGATCTGAAGTTTCAAAGTGCTATTTATCTTCTCCCTAATCTAGCATGCTTGTTCCCCTTGCAATGAAACTCTTACTGTTACCTGCTCCTGTCTATTATCACATCCTTCAACTTGTGTCTGGTGTTTCTGGCCTTCCCTCCGCACGTGTTCCTTCTCTCAGTCCAAGCTCCTCTATGGGATGCCAGCTCTGAGCTGAAACATGTAGCTATTTTGTCGTAAACTCTTTTTTAAAAAAACGCATCCACTGTGACACATGGAAACTGTGAGGTGACAAACGACTTACCAAAGGGAGCCTGGGAAATATATGATGGTAAAAAACCAATAGCAAAATTTATTCTTCTTTTCTGCCCTTTACTGATGAGTTTCTCAGGGTATGTCTGTAATGTAGGATACTACAGTTCACAGGGTGCCTGAGCTACTACTGAATGGGCCAGCTCTTGGGGACAGAGATAATCAGCCTGAGCACAGTGCCATGCCAGCAGGGTTACACTGCTTTGGAGAAGGAAGTTAGTGTGTCTTCACCAGAGTATTCATCAGAGTGTAGGATTTCATTAGCATTCGGGCAAACGCAACTCCATTAAAATCAGCAAAACTCATATATGACTTATTTGTATGTAGGTTTTTCTCAAGGTCTTAGGTGCAAGCAAACAAACATTTTTCTAGTAAAAAAACCACCAATTTTGAACTTCTGTCCTTTAAATATATACATAAACATACCTATATAAAAGATAAAGGTTTGTTTGTGTGTGAAGAAAAAAAAATACAATGCTGAAGGAAATCAAGGGGATTGGTCACCCAGAAGTGGGTGACTTCAGGTGTGTGTGTATGAACCAACCATCTGGAAAACAAGGGAAGAATTTATTTGGCATTTCTTGAAACAACTACAGTGCAAAAATTATTCTTTTTATGGTCCTTTGACATTATAGATACTATACATTTAATTTGGAGAGGTGTCCCATTGGCAGCACAGAAAACCTCCCAAACTCAGCTACTCTGTTTGCTCACAGCTATTCCACTGAGCTCTGAAACACCACTTGCCACCTGAGGAGGCAGAACAGAGACCTCACTGTGCACTTCAGGGCTCTAACTCACTCCATGGGAAGTGACCAGGCACAGCATGGAACAATAGCTTTAGGAATAATGATCCGGGTGCAACCAACTGCCAGCTCTGTCCCTGGGGTCACTACCAGAGGCAGTAGGGGCACAGGTATGGATGGGCAGCTCTGCAGCATCACCGGTTGTTTTTGAAAATGTAAAACTCCTATGCTAATGGGTTTGTTTGTAATGCAGTGTAGTGAAAATCAAAATATGAATTTTGATTAACTGCATGTCCTGAATTTCTTTAGCTCGCCAGTTCCATATACTGCACTTTTATGACATACTCATCCTTGACATTCTGACTTCTATTTTTCCTAGGTGGATTGCTTAACAACTAATTTCCAACCTGCTCCCAGTGACTCAGGCATCATTTCTGCACTGGTCTGATCACCCTGTCAGAAGTTCTCACTCACACAGATCTCTACACCCACCTTCCATCTCAGTCTGGGGGCCATATCTTATTGGTTGAACAGCAAGAAAGCATTAACAGTAATTACAGAAATGTTTTTCCTCTGCTCTAATTACAGTGACATCAGCATTCTATTAACCTTTAAATTACTGGTATTTTTCCAGAGAGAACTGTAATGAATAGCAGCTAAGGAAAGAAGCTGCATGATTTCAGAGCAGAGAAAATGAGCAAGAAATAAAGCAGAGGTGCTTTATACTGGTGGCAGCATAAAAGCCTCCTGACAATGCTCTTGTACCAATGGCCACCACTGCCTCTTACAGGCCAGACCCTCAGATGGTATATACTGGAATAGCTTCACTGACTCTAGTAACCATAAAACAGAGTCTTTATTTTCAATCTTTGGATCTCTTGAGAAAATTCACCAGTAGCTCAAAGTGCTAAATGTGGTGTGATAGGTACCTTGCAGTCAGAAACAGTGAGAAGCTACTGTCTTGCATATGCTCCTGGACAGACAGAAATAAGCATTGCTCTGGACTTACCATAATGACAATAGACATCAAACACCAAGAAATGTGAGAAAAAAATCATTTTGTTTATTTTGTGATAGTCCAATTTCAATGATAGTCCAATCTCATCTGTGATAAAGTTGATATTTCTTTTATTCCATTGATAGATTCCTTAATTTTTTTTGCAACTGGCCTCAGATGGAAATATCTTTTTCAGAGAAGGAAAGAAGTTGACAGAAAACCAATTCTTTATGGAGCAAGTCAAATGAAGTAACAGATATTTTTGTGTATTGTGAAAATTATGTTTAACATTTTAGGGATGCTTAGTCAGAGGAAATGTTTTTTGTCCCTTTAAACTTTGCAAACACTTCATTCCTTTAAAGGAAGTCTGTGGAAATACTTCCCATGAGAATATGAATATTCAGGAAAAAAAGGGAACCATTTATGCTGATGCATATTTTTTTACTCAGTTGTTTCTGGTAGAATTGTCTGTTCCCCAAATATACCTAAGCAGGCAGATATACAATGGCAAGCACTTCTACAGTGATGTAACACAAATTTATGTTCACAGTAGCACATATACATACATACATACATAGCAGAAGCTTAGCACAGGAAGAACACAGGAGAACCAGTAATGGAATAAAAAAACCTTATTATCTCATGCACAACTAGAAATAACTTAATGCAGATGATCCTTTATGGAAACAAAATTGTTCTCTTCTTCCAGTGACAAGAATCACTTTTATAGACACAGTTCTTACTTCAGTCTAGAACTCTGCTCTGTGTCCTTTGTAAATGTGTTTAGGGTTATCATTTTTATGTTAAGCCTTCTCTGGTTTTTTCCTTGATTTGTTGGCTGACATATTTATGCATATGTACTATGAACTTCACTCAATCCACTCCTGCATAATAAGATCAGGTTAAAAGTCATTTCCCATTTCCTTTTTTCAGTGTCTTTCCTAAGAAATGTTCAAGTGCATGAATATTTAAAAAAAAAATTGAACTAGGTGAAGTGAGTGCTTTGACAAAAGATCTCAACTGAGACTAAAATCCTTGACCTGAATCAGGCAGAGAAGGGAATTAAGCCAGTTTTCTTGTCTTGCTGTGTGACAGAGCCACCATGCCATGGATAACACTGGATAGATTGTCTCTCTCAGTGTTTGAAATTTCAGGCAGAATTTCAGGGAAACCTTCATTGACCAAGAACAACTGAAACTGCCCTTCTCAAAGGAGTTTCAGCCTTTCCACAGAACAGTTTTGTCAACTGAACAAAATATCATGACCAGTGGACTTGTACCATTTTCTAAAACAGCCAAGAGGCTTTGGGACTATGGGATTAATTTTCAAAACTTTATACTCTTAGAAGACTTAATCTTACTTCATTTCCTTGAGGGTGAGAACCGTCAGCATGAATTTACCACAGGTCAAATGAAGATTATAGAAAGCCAAAGGCAGAGAGGAGCATGTAACCACAGAATAAACCCTGATGGCATTATGAATGTGGTGTTTTCTGAGCCTTGGCAGAGGTGACTGACTCCAACGCAGGAGCTCTTAAATCATAACACACGTTTATTGAAAATGCATCTGCAAAGAATTTCATCCTAATGAAGCAAGTAAAAGGAACTGAAATTGCTTAGTATATACCTTTAGAAAATCTTATTCATCTTAATATATTGGCACTGCTACAATTAATAGCCTGTTTGAATTTCCCTTACACTTTCTATTACAGGAGGCTCATAATTCAGGCATAAAATTTTTACTCTTGGCTGAAAGTTGTTATTTAATGTCTTAGCTCATTTCATGTAGCTTTTCTGCACAACCCAGCTCACTTCCCACCAACAGAAGCTGCTACATGGGGTTCCCCAACCTAACCTGCTGGTAAGGAGTCAGCAAGCTCTGTTGCTATCTGATGTAAAGCTTGTAAGAGTATATTTTTAAAAGAAACACCTGGATCTGCCCAAGAGCAGATGGGGTAAGAGCTCAGGAAGTGGGTCTTTTAACTAAATCTTTTGACAAAATCAGAGAATCACCCTAGCAATTTACTGACTTCTTATTTGCCTATCACCAGTATAAGGAATTTGAATCTTCCTGTCACCTTGAGTAAGGATCCTTTTGGCACACAGGTTTTTGGGCGGGGGTGATCTTATACTGGAGGCAGAAGAAAAAAACATGGTATGTCCATTGAGAATGAGGCTGAGAACAGAGGAGCAAGAACAGCCCAGCAGCTGGGAACAGACAGCTCAAAAAACTGTTCATGGACAGGTCAAGGAAATGAGCCAGAAAGAGAATGGAGGCAGAACCATGTCTAGTTGAGACTTTTACTACGTTAAAAGAAGTGATAACACAGGGATTCTTTCCAGATTGGTCCTTACTGTTCATTCTGACTCAGGTCATGACTCACTAACACCAGATCTGCACAGGATCAAATCCCTTTACCATATAAATCTGATCCACATCAGCCAGGGATGATAACTGCACTTCTGTGGAATATCCAGACCAATTATGATGTTTATGAAGGTTTTTACCATGACGTGAAGACAGACAACATCTTAATTAGCAAATGCAATTTATGTTGAGATGATGGTTTGCAGAGGGAACACAAGATTTTTTTCTGATCTGGCAATAGGAGTTCAAAATCCTAACTTACTACACCCTCAAATTATTATACCAAGTGAAAGGTGTTGAATTACATACCATCACAACAACTCCACTACACATTTCCTTTCCCTTAAGGCATTATAGGCTTTCTACACTCTCGCTTTTATAACCATTTCTTTGAATATTTTTGATAATTTGCTGAATTTTATATGTGTCCATTTCTTGAACTTCCTTCTAATTTTTGAAAATTCAAAAGAATCAGAATTAAGATCTGCTGCTTTTTTTTTTTTAGTTTATTTTCTCCAAAGCACTTCCAGAGCATCTACTATTTTGTAATAAAATTGCATGAAACTGTGACAGATGACTTAGTGTATCACTTATCATATGATCTGCAAAACCCCACAAGGAAAATCACTTTAAAAAGGAAATTAGGAAAAAGGAGGAGGAGTAGGGAAGGATATGGTGGGACCCTACTTCAGCCAGTGCTATTAAACTATTGAGACTGTATAGAATTTTTTTTCAGCAGCTCTAAGTGGAGCTGTGGGAATGTCACCCGTGGAACAGTGGTCTCCATCAACTAGAGTGGAACTGGCAGTAAAGATCTCCAGTTTCTATTCCCAGCCTTGCCACTTACAGAACAGAAAGTCACTTTCCTTCTCTGTTCCTCAGCTTCCCCATTTATAAAACACGAAAATCATTACTTACTCATTTCCCAGAAAATCTTAGTGATTCATTTAATCAAAATGCTTAACTGAAAAAATATATATGAACCTTCCTCGAGGAAAAGAAAATAAACCTGCAGTTAACATAGTTCACAAAAAGAGAAATCAGAACAAGTAGAAAATGAGTTATAAAATGCTCATTTTTGAGAACTTCACCAAACTATAAAGGCTATCACCCATGACAGCATGCTAGAACAGAGTTCATATGAAAGTGTAACCCTACAGATGATCATAGATGAGCACTGAATAAGCAGCCACTGAGGAAGTTATGTTTCTATGAATAATTTGATCAGAAAACACTGTTCTTTTTTCAGTTTTACGTGTGTCATGTCACAGCATGATGAGATTTTACCAACTCCTGTGCACTGAGGCAAATTTCTCATAAACTGGTTAAATCCACATATTTTAAGTCAGAGATTGGTAGAGTTTTTCATTAGCCTTAAAACTAACTTGCTGTTTAGGGTCTTATACATAATCTCTCTTCTTTCACGAGAGACAATAACCTCTCACTTGTACTGTTATTTTTCAGTGAGATACACTGATCCTGAATTCCAACTTCATGCAGTATGGGAGATCCTCTTTAGCCCAGAGTTCCCACTAAAATATTTGCTCACTTTGCTCTACATTGACATTTTCATTTTGAAGAGAGAATTAACATTACAAATAGACACAAATTTCAATTAATGAGGTACTCCAACACTTGGTTTGGAGTTGATTTGGTAGTATGTATTGGGATTAGAGTTGGAAGGTGTATTTCTGTTATTTGAAGTGAGAAAAAACCCAACCAAACTATAAAATTTATAAATTTGTTTATAAATTCACAAATAAAATGATATATTATTCATTTGAAGCCATCTCTCTACAGCTCAGAAGATTTTCTCTACTGTGACAGATTGGAAAACTCCAGTACAATTTGTCTTTTCAAGCTGTCCCTGAAAGAAGATTCTGGGGGAAGTTTTTCAAGTGCAGAAATGTGCTGTCTTTGCTTTTAGCTTATATCCAAGCTACTGAACTGAGAACATTTTATATCCTGTCAGTTTTAATGTTAGTCTACTTTTATAATTGTGTCACTTGTGAGATTTTGTTAGAACAGAGACTGGGGTTTGTGAAAATGTGAGGTGTGAACATAACACAGTAATTCACAGAGAGCTTTGTTTTCACAAACAATCCAAAACAGAGGACTTGCAAACCCTCTGGTACTCCCAGACAGCTCTGTCAACTCAGGCTTTGTCCTATCTCTCATGTGGAAAGTGGAACCAGTTCCTTACTCCAGAGCAGTGAATTCTGCCTTGTGCTCACTATCAAGGCACATTTTTTTCCTTATTGTGGCACATGTTTCTTGATTCCCTTGGCCAAGTACTTCCTTATTTCTCTTCGAAATACTGAAGAGAATCAAAGTTATTTGTGATTTTAAGTGAAATTTTGTCTAGGTAAGTGTCAAAAATGGTAAGCAATAAGAGAAGTCAATGCATTTTGGAATAGCAGAAACATTCTGCATTTAGGTAACATAATAATTTCATATTGGTTTTTCATTAGGAAACATTTTAGAAGTCACTTTAAAATTAAAGAGAGAAGTAGAAAAAAGAATTAACTCATTTAATTTGATTTTGGAAAAAATTAAACGTTTCGGTGGTGGGTCAAGTTGATAGCTCATCTGAGATTTACTCGGCTGTTCTGGGAGGGAGTTTTCTTGGAAGGTAGAGTATTTCCATGCCAGTTGTTAAAATATTCAGGCAACAATATATCCCCTTGTGATTAATCTTTTTGATAGCCAGTGTTCTGGTCTTGCAATGCTGAAGTTCTCTTCTCATGGTCACGTACCAGTTGCTTATTGGTGTTGCTGGAATAAGATTATAGCTCTGCTGGTCAGCCAGAACCCTGGTCCTATGGCAAAGTGGAAAGAATAGCAGTCAGCTTTGTCTGGATAAGGAGTGTGCATATGGAGAACATTGGAGACAATCTGGTCATACAACCTGTGCTTCTTGGTAGCCTCTCTGTGTGCCTGCACATGCTTCAGCTTCCATTTCCTTTAGGGAACAAACACTAGGATATTTTCTTTGCCTACACACAACTCAGTAATATTTTAGGCTGAGCATTTTGCTTCCTGCCTCCTGTGTGTTTTCTCTACCTTAAGCAGCAACGTCTGTTCTCTCAGTGTCTGCCTATTCTGCTTCCCCCTTCCTTTACCTTGAACTTTTGTATTTGTTCTGCATTAATGGCTATTAATGTTTTGATCCTTTTCACTCTACAGCCTCTCTCTGTCTCAGGTCACAGTTCTCATCAGACACTTTTTACTTATTTCAATATTTCAGGAGTTATTCCTGGTAACAATGTCAATCATTTTATGTCCTTGCTTCACAATGGGAAAGTACAGACAGAAAAAAAAAAAAGAAAAATGAAAAAAGTAACACCCAATTTTACCTTCATTTTTTTCATCATCATTTTCTGTAGGTGTTGCATTTTTTTCCTTCTTATTTGCGTTTCCTGCCATGCTGTGGGTGCCATGAATCTGCTCAGTGACATCAAATTTCATCTTGGGAATGCTGAATAGTAACAGCTTGAGCTCTACAGTCAAATTGTTCTTTATCTGCCACTTACAGAAATCCCAGAACTGTGGCAAATGTCTGAGTCGTGCACATGGATTTGCACTGTCTGGTCTTCACTTTTCTCTCTTTCAACTTGTACTCCTCATCTAAGTGCCATCCAATTTATTACTTGCATGAAAGACTCCTTATAGCATAAGAATTGAAAAGGCTTCAAATGTTGCAGGTTTTCAGCCATAATTGCTGCTCAACTTCAGCCTTATCTTCATGGGTAGCACTAATACCATTTGTTATTTGCTCACTTTCAGGTAAGACATGAAGGTCAGCAATAGTGTACGAACAGGGCCTACACTTCCAAGGTTTATTGAGTCTAAAAAGAGCTAATTAAAGCTTCATTAACCAGTATGCCATACTATATAACTGCAACTTTCCTATGAATAAAATGTAGCATCAGGAGCACAGATTTTTCTATTTCAGCTATTTTCTATTTTCTATTTCTATTTCTTGTCTCTGACTGCTCCCAGGAACCAGTTCTCTATGAGAGTTCTGTAATCTGAAGCCCTGGGGTCAAGTTCCTCCTTCACCTATACAAATGTGTTTTGCACAAACCCCATCTGTTCTTGCACACTTCTTCTGAAAGCCCTGTTGTATACCTGTATTCTATTATTCAGTGCACAGGGAGAAGAGCAAGTAATATAGACCATTCAATAACTAATGAATGACTGAATGGAAAACAGTTTTCCATTTATTTCAAATAAAAATAATGATAGACTTTTTTAAATAGGAAGGGAAACATGGTGTCACCATCAACATTTCTCGGAAGTAAATATATTTGTTACTGAAAAGGAACTCTCATGAACTAGTTTTTTAAGCTTCTTCTGTGGTTGTTCATTTAGGCAGAAAAGAACCAAATTCCCAAGCTCGGGTAAAAGCATTTGAGACAAGGTGCACACAGTTATGAGATAAGACCTATCCACCTCCTTGCACATGAGTAATCAAGGAACTAAAAGCAAGTGCAAGGTAATATTAACTGAGATAAACAGCTGGAAAGTAGAAGGGAATTCTTTCCCTTCACTGGAAAAGAAATCATGCTATTAATAGCTGTGGTTCGCTAATGAAAACAAGCCTTTGAAATTATTTGTCTTCATCATATCTTGAATGAATATTTCAAGTTTGCCTAGAATTATCTTTCATGTCAGATGTTTAGAAAGTCAGTTTACCTGAAGCAGACAGTACTGATGGAGTAAAAGCACCGTGAGTTCTCTGTTAACTTCAGGGTTCAGGGCTAACAGTCCCTCCTTGGCCTGAAGAAGGAAGTTCTGAGCTCTCAGGGGTAGAAGGTAAGGATGTCATACAGTGAGTTTAGATAGGACCACATGTCTAGAAAACTAGTAGCTGGAAGTATTCAGAGGGTGTGAATCCTTCTGTTCCACATCAGAAAGTGAGAACTTACATATTTCCCTGAAAGGCAAGAGTAGACTCTTCACAATAGAACTGCTTCCTGGACAGCTGGCTTTTTGCAGATGGATACGTGCACGTTTCTTCAAACAGTGTGGCAAACCTTTACTTGAAACATTAAAGAACATTATAGTATTCATTCTGGCACCAACTCAAAATTCTCTTGATATTGAACTTCCTCCTAAACCAATGTTTTGCCTTCACTGCCTAAAAATGTTCTTTATCTGCGTGTGTGGACACACAGAGTACACCTGGTGAAAAAGTCTTGCCATGAGCTTTAGGTCTCCTTTAGGCTTTCTGCTTTCTCAGCCACGTCTGTGGAAGTTATTTCAACAACATTTATTTTCCCTCACTTTTATGCAGCTGTTCTGACAAAGCTATCATACGAACACAAAATTTCCCTCTCTGTTCTGGTCTCTGAGATAGCCTCTAACTCCAAGGAATTAACATGTGTGATAGGTCTCTTCCTTGCATAAAATTTTTTAAATAAAGACTAAGAAATGAATCTCAGTAATGCAGCTTTGTCAAGGAAGACTTTTCGAAGTACTAAAACTAAATCACACCCTATCCAGATGTTATGGAATTCAGACTCCTTTCTAAAATACCAGATGAAAACTTAGAACACATTTCTGGAACAACAGAACACCAAAGATACACATTAAAAGTATTTCAAAGGCACTTTGATTAACTGAGCTATAGTCATGTATTGTGCCAATTGATCTCTGTTTCTTTCTTGCCAAGTGTTGTTTCTCATCTCCAAAATAAACTGACCATGTTGAGGAGTGACCTTAAAATTGCCATTAGAGAGAGATGACTCAGAGCAAAGCCTCAAGCTATTCTATGTCTATGAGATCATGGCTCCCTGTGAATCTCTTCATTCTGAGGAGATGCTGCTGTCATCTTCCGTCATCTTAAAACTTGCAGGGCCAAATAAGTGTTTTAGATGACAAATCTGACACTGGTGTTCTTAAAAGACATTTTTTAGAGTTGCAGCCATGATTGCCAATGACTTGGGGATAACACACTTCAAGTTTTTGCTGGCACTTAAGGGCAGTTCAAGGTAGATAACCAGAATGATCATATTTGACTTCTTTCTTTTTAATTAGCTACTTTATATGCTTATATAAACACCCTGAAATACTAAAATTCAAAGGACATTCCAATTCTTAACTATCAAACAACTGAAATGCAAGATATCTCTCTGCTTTGGTACCTATCTGGTCTTTTTCACCAAGACTCACCAGGGAGCTACTATTTATGTTTTATGAATTTAAACACAATATGTTGAAGTTGTTCTAAAGTGAATTCCTGATTTCTGGATATAACCATTACTGAATCAGCTTCTTTACCACTATGAATAATTCTGTTGAATTCAGTAGAGATAAACCAGGTATAAAACAGAACTGAAAGATCAGATTCTAAACCTCAAGTATTTAATTTTAGGTATTCAAAGTATAAAACAAGAAAGAGTTGAAAGCAATTAAGTAACTCAAATTCTGGTTACAAGAAAATTGGGCTTTTAACATATATATGGGAAAACTATGGAAAATTCTTTTTAAATGAAGAGATACAGAATGAACCCATAGGCAAATATACTGCATCATGATGCAATAATTACTGAAAATATCACATCTTTCCAAATCAATGGTGTCAATAGACTATTTGAAAAAAAAAGAAGCTACGTTAACCTTTTGATAAAAATGGGATTTTGACCTTGACTAAGTGCAATGTGCATAAGAGTTTGCTGTATAATTTTCTACCCTAATTAACATTTGTGTTACATAAATTTGGTAAAGCAGTTGAAAGCTAAAATCTCAAATGAAGTTTGCATCCAAATACAGTATTGCAAAATGATTCTAACACTGTTTCACCACCATATATTTCTTACGTCAGAAAAAATCTGACTCAGAAGACCACTATCTGCCTTAATCTACCTTTTCCTGACCAACAGCTTTAAGCTGCTGAAGAGACTCCCCAGAACAACTCCCTCACTGAGTGATACTGTCGTCATACTACATTATTCATCTAAGCTTTTGCTCTAGGAATAGGACACTTCCATGTTGGTCTCCTGAATCCCAGAGCAAGAGGAAGTTATTCATCTTATGAATCATAATATGTCTGGAGACATTAAATGCTTGCCAGCAAGGAGAAATGAACTAGATGAAAACATCAACAGTAAAAAATCTTTGCTAACGAGAACTACCGTACTTATAGCACATACTGCTATGTAAAAAGGTGTTAAATCTAAATAGATGCCAAAAGAAATAAAGAATGGGTAAGAAACACCTCTATTCTCTTAAAATGAAAAGGTTTGCTTCATGAAAATTTCAAATATCAAGCATAACTCTGTTAGAAATTATCATGTGGCTGTTCTGTGTTCTCAGCTTAGTATTTAACATTTGTGTTGAGATCCTTCCAATAATCCTGAAAGGTGTTTGGGGTTTTTTCCTGGTATTTAGAATATGCTATTTATCCTCATTTCTATTCATAATGAATGGTGAATGTCTTATACAAATATCCAATATTTCTTAGAGATGAAATTCAGTGAGCCTGTGTCTTTTCAGCAAAATTCAGAAGTCATTCTGTTTAGGAGATTTTCCAATTGGAAGTCATACTTATTGTACTTATGTTATTTTGATTACTATTATACACGTATATTGTTACATGCATATATCTCTAAAATTGCTTATTATCTAGTGTACGTGTTTCAGCACAGTTTAAAATTAACTTTTTTGGAGGATAGCCGTGTTCTTACATTTTAAGTACTTAAACTTTATTAAGACCATATGACCAGATCAATTATAGATAAAGGTGGTGAATAAATCTGGGTAAATTATGGGTTTGGGGGAGGATGTTGAAACTGAAAAATTAGAAAAAACCCAGCCAGTAGCATGCGTTCACTTCTCAGGGAAAACAAAAAAAAAGAAGAAAAACAATGTATGGTCAAACAAAAATGCTGTTTGATACACACAGTAAAAACGTGTGTCATTAGGGGTTAATTAACCTTCTGATCTAACAGAGGTCAACCCACGTATAAAACATAAAAGCATGAGCTTTCAATTTAATATTTCTCACCAAATCAACTTTTTCCATTATTTCCTACAAAAAACCTGCAAAATATGGGGAAAAATAAATACAATATTTTTTGTGCAATATGCAGAACTGAACAAAATAGGCAATTGCATGTGCGACTCGTAAATCCATGGCTAAATTATAACAATTGTGCAACAATCAGTAAATCTCCAGTTACCTGTTCTGCATATTTGGCAGGTATAAAAATAGGCATTTACTGAAATGACAGTGCTGGTTTATTTCAATTATTAAAAGTTATGTATTTAGTGTCCCAACCTAAATATGTTAGGTTTGCAAAGTATGACAAAAGAGCTCAGTCCTATAAAATGCTACGTTAGAAGGAATATTGGTTTTCTTGCTATGCATAGAGACAATTGAGCCAAGTCCTGTCATGAAACTCAAGAGAACTGGGGGAATATTAATGTTAAAAAGTAGTCTTGTGAGTAGCATAATTAAGGATTTTGTTTATCAGTTAGGAAGCAGGAGGATGTTTCGAGAGGCAATTCCACAGAATCTCAAAACAAAAAAGGGTAATAAAGCTCAAAACTATTTGTCTTCCTCACAGACTGAATTGAGGTGTGTGTTTTCCTTCTCTGAATGTGCCTTAGCAACTTGATCTTCATTCAGTGAAGAATTTGTTGATGCTTCTGAGAGTCTATTTGTGTGCTCTCTGAGCCAACCAAATCGTGTTCAGATGCTGGGTTTATCCCTCTTTATAAATGATGATGCTTGGGGGCTACATAAAATTCAGAACTTCATGCTTGTTCTTCACTCTCTGAAAATTACTTTTAAAGGCATTTTAAAAGCTACTTGGTATTGAAATGAGGAAAAGAGTATACATTTGGCATCACTATCAAATTTATGAGTATAAGCCACAAAGCAAAATTTGCTCTTTATTGTTGCTTTCTGGTATAAAAAAAAAGATTCCACACTCTCTGAAGTCTATGGAAGAGAAGGTCCTTTGTGTTTCAGTGCTTTTTGGAGAGCAGAAGGGAGTAGACAAGGAAAGATTTGGCATTATATTCAAAAATACAGGCTTCCATTTCATTTTCTTCGGGGGAAAGGAGAGGAATGCTGATTTGCAAAAAACTTAAAAGCGAGGTTTTCATCCTTTCTCAAGATCCGAAAAGGATCTATTACATTTATTAAAAAAAAATAAAATCATCTTTTCTACATGAAGCTATTATAAAAAATTGACCGCATCCAGTGTTAGCAGTAGTGCCTGTCAGGTTTGTGTCTTATTAAGTACGTCAAATAACACCCCCCTGTTTTGCCATATCATTTGTGACCCTGCAATGACAGTGAAGGGAGAGGCAAGGAGAAAGACCCTGGGACACATCACATGGTTATACAGTCACGGTTGTGGAGTTCTAGCAAATACGAATGAATTCAACAACTTAGGTGTGCAGGATGGAAAAATAAGTGAAAAATCAGCAGATTTATCTGGATGAATGACTGAAAGAAATGTGGGAATTTTTTTTGACAAGAAACTGGTGATAACACATTAGAGAACACTGAGGAGGTAGTAAACAAAGATGGTCAGTGATTTGCAGCTCGACATTCTGCAGAAAAATTATTGTCATTTAGTGCTGCAACCAGTCTCCAATAAGTTTTCTGCCATTATGCATCAAAGAAATATCCACAGGAAGATAGGACACCTGCTTTGAAGTCTTTACTGTCTATTTTAGGGCATAACAGTGAATAGAGTAAACACAGAAAAACTGAGAGAAAGGAACATGACAAGACAAAGCAAATTCAATTTAATAATTCTTTTTTAACACTAATAACATGCAAGCATCCCTTGAAATAAAATATGTTGAAAAACTGACTAAAACTATGTGGGAAATATTTGCCTGTCTTTGTGAAAGTTAGAAAACTCAAGTGTTTTCACCTTTTGCATGAAAATCTTTTCAGTGTTTATTTATTTGTTTTTAATGAAAGAAGAAAGAGAAGATCACACCCAACAGCTGCTGAGCTCAGGCAAAGTTTGGAAGTCCCAAGTTCAAGTATCTGCTAAAACTAGTGTTTGTTTATACAAAGTGTAAACAGAGAAGACTCTAATTCCATATCAGCCAGTAGCTTGGTGGTTTTTATCTGTGGTGTGAAAGACATATCAAAACTCACACTGAATCAGGAAAAACAGACTTGATTGACTCACCCACCACTGCAGGGTCTGTGCTGCAGCCACTGGAACACTGTTTATTCCTACAATAAACTCACCCTCCTCTCTCAGAAGAAACTGCATCTTTGCTAAAACCTTTCTGCCAAAACTAGCATGTATTTCACAGTGAAGAGTTCTGGTTTCAAAACACTGACCTTTTCAAGTGAAGACCCATTCTGTTGAAACATTACTGAACAACTTCAGAGCTGTATCTTTACCTTGTGAGGAATTAGTTGTTTGTCGCAACTTAGCATGTTTTATTGTTTTCCTTTTCAGAAAGAAAATCTAGAAAGAAAATACAGAAAGAAGTTAAGGGGAAAATTCAATCTAAATTGGGTATGCCCTAATACCCTGGAACTTTAAATTCCAAAAAGCAACTCAAATTCTGAAGCCACTATACTATAAGATGACTAAAAACTTCCCTGCTGAAATTTTATACTCTTTTAAAACTGCCCATGAAATTGTGACTCATATCAGTTAGATCTGCCTCTGCATTTACTTAATGCAAAGTCACCCATACATCTTGGCAGTACATTCACAATGTTGTCTGCTGGCTCTGTTAAAAGTAAATAGGGTAAAATAAAATAAGATGCTATGGATTTATCATTATTCCTCCAGAAGGTGCTCTCATTTGGACAACAGACAGGAAAAGGAAACAGAAAGCATGTGACACTAATACTCTTGAGTTATTTGCCACCGTTTTTTCTAGAATATGTCAATAAAAATAATCACACTGATTAGGAAAATTGATGAAATTAATATTCTTGTCTTTAATTTCTTTCAAAAATTTAATTTTATTGATATAATCCTGTTGTGATTCTTGAAAACATCCTGCAGGAATGTGCTTACATGTGTGTGTATAATGCCTCCTTTCAACAAAAAGATCACAAAGAGGCTTATAATGAATCTTTAATTAGAATATATAATTTAATTGAAATGTGACTACTTATTGGGTAGAGAATAGCTTCTACTCATAACTTCATTTCATATTTACATATGCAACTACCTCCCTTAAATCTGTGGGATTAATACTGAAAACAATCTATTTTACATGCTCTGAGGGTTAATATCATCATGTGCAGCAGCTTAATTCAGTTCACCTCATATCACAAAACAAGGATGAAGAAATCTCATCAATAACCTAGAATACATTCTCTATTTCAAATAGAAGCATAGGAAATATGATGTTTAATATGACAGCAGACAGAATTTGTATTTTGAAGGGTTTATCTAAGGTGAAAGTCTCAACAATCCGAAACTTGATCACGCTGGGATCACTGTGTTGGCTGCCCAGACTAGAGCACTTAAAATCTCCAAATACTAATCCTTGTATAACTCTATGTTAACATGCTTACTTAACCTTTTTAGGAGCACTCTTAAGCAAAATTATTCTATAAAGAAACCCCTAAGAACTGTTAGGTAACATGTTTGAAACAGCCTTTAAGAAGGGATCCAGATTGATTGTAATAAAGGAATATCATCAGTTGGACTAGATAGACACTGTAGGTACCTTTCCAACTGAAACGTTTATTCTATTCTATTCTAAATATAAGGACTTCATAATGAAGGATGGTACCACCACAGTACAGTGGAAACATTGCTCTGTCCCAGTGGAAGCTGGGAGGAAAGAACTTCTACAACAGCGGATTTCTTCTTTTGACTTTAATACTTGACAGCTGCTACTGCTTCCAAGTTCACGTTCCTTGCTGCAATCATGACATGTTTACAGGTCTCACACATTAAACAACCCTTCCCCCTACACATATGTGTGCAATGAGATCTTTTTCATAATGACAAGTGATAAACAGTCTAAATAGAGGAGTCAGGACTACTGGCTGTGTGTACAATTAAAACCAACAACTACAACAGCCATTGTGCTGTGCCAAGGTTTCTTTGGAAATATAGTTTCCCTTGCTATAACTTGAAAACTAAATATATTTAGTATTAGGCTTTATTTAGGACAATAAACTAACATAGGCTCTTTCTATGAAAAGCTTTGAACAGTATAAATACCACCAAGTTTCTGCCAGAAAGCGGTGTGTATTGTAAGAGCATATTCCTATGGGACCTCCTGTCTGGTCTGAGGAAGCATGATTTAAGGCACTCACTCTGGACCCAGGAAAGTTTTGTCCTCCTCCTCATCTCTAACAGAATCTGTGTTCTGGAAGTGTGCTTAATCATTTCACCCTGCCTTGTTTTTCGCTACCATTTTCTGTCCTGACTTATTAGATTACAAACTGTGTTTTGTGAAATGTCTGGCACGAAAGGTCACTTATCTCAGTTGACCCACTAAGTGCTGCCATAATGCAAATAACACCAATGCATCCTGACACTACACCATTTTGCCTTAACATTACACAAGAGGCCAGTACTATATGGTGTACTTTAATTCAGCACTAAGAGGGGACAAAAATGGGAATCTAAGGGGGAATAGCAAGGAATAGGACTGAGCATTGGATGAAAAGCACAGGAAAATAAGTTAAACTTTGGTTAAAACTAACTGGAGACTCCAGATCTGGAAGGTGGTCGTTGCTTTGACTGGCAAGCATTTACACACTGTTCTGTGGCATGTGCCCACCCACACCAGAATATTGTATAGGTGGGGGTGAGCAAAAGGACTTTTCAGCCCAATGGGTGCATGAGCTGCAATTTCACCTTTTGTCTGCTGACAAATATGCAGTTTTCCATAACTTCTGTTAACGATCCATCTTTGCAGACAATCTCTACAGCAGGATTTAAGGGAAATGATGGTTATTACATACAAAGATTCAGTTGGCTTACTGTTCTTCCTATGTGCTAAGTTAGTCTAATTAAATCCTAAGATTTCCATGGCAGACTTCTCAGCCTCAAGTAGGAATCCACTCCTAATTTCCAGTAGCAGTGACTGAATTCTGCCCTGTGAAAGAGTGGACATCTTTCACTTCCCAGTTGCAACAGTGTCTCCAAGCACTGATAAGACCAAAAATTCCTACAGGCTGTGTTCTACCTGTGTCTATCTGTGTCTACAAATGTATATTGTGTTTTCCTCTAAGTAATGGGCCCTATGAAAGGTAACAGCCTGGTTCTCCTGGCACTCATCTGGCTTTCTAAATGGAGTAAGTTCTGGTCATGGCTGTAAAACTATTTCCTGGTACGAAAAAGGCTCCAAGCGAACAAAAAATGCTGAGACATCTGAAAATACAGTGCAATGCTAGACAGGTTCCTGAAATAGTTCTGAGAACTAGTACTACCAAAAGCACTATGGCCCTGTCAGTGCAGTTTTTCTCTGCAGGATGAATTATCCAGGGCTCTGTGCCTCACTAATGCAGTTGTATTGATCTTGAGACCTTGCTGGTCTGGGTATCCTTACACAGCACAATGCTGTGTGTATGTACTCTTAGTGCTCGTTCTCAAGAGAAGCAATTAAGGTGTCACTGAGTCTTAATTGTCTCCATAGAGGATGTTTTCTTTAAAGTCCCATTTGTCTGAAAAACAAAGTAAAGCATACTGCTTAAGCTTTATTTCCAACCCCCCACAGGGAAGTTTGCAGTACTGTATATGCAATTTACCAATTATCACACCATTTATTTTTAGAAGCAATTAGGAAGATATGTCAATGATGTAGAGAAATTCACCTGTGTCTAAAGGAAACCAAGCTGACCGACAGCTCTCAGAACTGCTGGGTAGTGAACACGTGTGGTCAGAGCAGAAGAACCCTGGTCAGGGGCTGTGGTGTGAAGAGCTTGAAGCCCATGGCTGTGCCAGTCAGTAGATCTGTGCACCAGGTGAGGGGCTGAGAACCCAACATTAGCCCTGTAAGTCAGGGAGCAGCCACCAAAGGCTAGTTCTTGTTAAGCCCAATACCAGGGAGCAGACGGAGCTCACAAGTGTCAATTTTAGGATGACATCATCTGAAAACCAAAATTATAATTAACTAACTAAAAAGTCCTCGGAAGCCCCAAATCTGCCCCACATTGTGAACCTTTCTGGCAACTGGGGGAATGACCAGGCAGCTGCTTCAGGGGAGCCCCCCTGACCACTCTGAGGGGAGGTACAGAAGAGGGCAATGAGGATGATTAGAGGACTGGAGCATCTCCCTTATGAGGAAAGGCTGAGGGAGCTGGGTCTGTTCAGCCTCAAGAAGAGATGACTGAGAGGGGACCTCATTAACATGTATAAATATTTAAAGGGGGGGGTGCCAAGAAGATGGAGCCAGGCTCTTCTTGGTGATGCCAAGCAACAGAGCCATAGAATGGTGTGGGTTGGAAGGGGACCTTGAAAATAATCTCATTCCAACCCTCCTGCCATGGGCAGGGACACGTTCCACCAGATCAGGTTGCTGAGAGCCCCAATCCAACCTGGCCTTGAACACTTCCAGGGATGGGGCAGCCACATCTTCTTTGGGCAACTGTGCCAGAGCCTCACCACCCTCACAGTATTTTTTTCTAATATTTGATCTAAACCTACTCTCTTTCAGTTTAAACCATTCCCCCTTGTCCTCTCACTCCATGCTCTTATAAATAGTCTTGCCCCATCTTTCCTGTAAGTTCCCTTCAGGTGCTGGAAGGCCACAACTAGGTCACTCCAAAGTCTTCTCTTTTCCAGGCTGAACAATCCTTTTCTCTCAGCTTCTCCTCAATGGGTACTGGAAGGGTTCCCTTCAGGTACTGGAAGGCCACAATAAGTTCATCCTGAAGCTTTCTCTTTTCCAGGCTATCCCTTTCTCTCAGTCTTTCCTCTAAGTTCCCTTCAGGTACTGGAACACCGCAATTAGGTCACCCCCAAGGCCTTCTCTTTTCTGGGTTGAACAATCCCTTTCTCTCAACCTTTCCTGAAGTTCCCTTCAAGTACTGGAAGGCCACAGCTAGGTCACCTACCCCAAAGCCTTCTCTTTTCCAGGCTGAACAACCTCTTTCCCTCAGCACCTCAGAGAGGTGCTCCATCCCTCTCGATGGACAAGAGGCGGAAACTGACACACGGGAATTCCACCTGGACATGGGGTGGAGTGAACGTGCGAGTGACCGTGCACTGGAACAGACTGCCCAGAGAGAGTGCGGAGTCTCCCTCACTGGAGATATTCCAGAACCGTCTGGACTCAATCCTGTGCCACGCTCTTGAGCGGGGAGGTCAATCGCACCACACGCCCCGCCGCGGTCCCATCCCGGGAGCGCCCACCCGACACCCCGCCCGGCCCCGCCCGGCTCATCCCGCCCCGCCCCGCGCGCGTTCCCGGATGGAAGCGGCGCCGCGTGACCGCTCCCTCCCGGAAGTGCGGCGGGAGCGGGAGCGGGGCCGTGCGGGAGCCGGGAGGTGCCGAGCGCGGGGCAGGGACGGGACGGGGCCAGCGGGAGCGGCGGGGAGCGGGCAGGGCAGCGATGCGGCTCCGCCGCCGCTCGGGCTCGCCGCCTTCGCCCCCCGCGGGGCGCCGGTGACCGTCACACCCTGCGCGCCCCGGCGGAATGAGCCCCGCCGCGACCCCGCCAGCGCCGCGATCCGGTACGTGCCGGGGGACCCGTGCGGGTCTGTGTGTGTGTGGGGCTGGGAGAGGGGATGGAAAAGCCTTTGTTGTGCGCCCGGGTGCCCCTGCCCCGGGCAGCGGCCTGGCGGTGCTGCGGGGAGGGCAGGGCGGGAGCGGCCCTGCCCGGCGCTGGGGCGGGCGGTGCTCGCAGGGATGGGATCCACTGCTCCAGCGATCCACTGCTCCAGCGATCCAGGATCCCTGCCTTGGGCTCCCGCAGGCCCTGGGATGAGCGCTTCCAGCCGCGGAGAGCCCAGCCAGGCAGCGCGCTGTGTTCCGCCTGTGCCCTCGTTATCCCCAAGCGCAGTTTGTTTTGGGAAGTTCGCGTCTCGTAGGGAAGTAAAAGAAGGAAGGGAAGTGGAGGGGGTTTTTCTCCCTTCGGGGCTGCGGAGAACTTTAGGGAGGTTGTAGGGACGAGTGAATAATGTGTAAAACAGCTCCTGGTTGATTCATCGGGGCTGCGCGCTCCATCTTAGACGTGGTCAGGAAGTGGAGTTGACTAAGCCTGGGTTTCACCTGATGATGTCGCCTGCTGAAATTCCCGGGAGTCCGGGGGAATTTGCATCACTTTGAGCCTCTTGAGAGCACAAGTAGGTGAGCAAGAACGTAAAGAATGGAAAACAGCAAAACAAAGGAGGCAACACAAGCGATATCGCTGAGTTCCTGTTTTTTTTGTTTGGTTGGTTGGTTTGTTTTTTTTTTTTAACTGCAGGATATAAAACCAGTCTGTTTTAAAATGTAGCTTTGCTTTGTGGATATATTCTTAACTTGTTTTCTGAAATGGTGTTAAGAGTTATAAAAATAGTGTTTAAACAAAAAGGATTGTTTCGAGCCTCCTGCCAAGACGAACAATCTGTGACAGTCAAGCTGGGTCATTCCTTATTCTTATCAGTTCTGCAGAATGCATTATTTTGATAGATATCCCATATGGTTACAGGAATTTTTACCACAGTGGTTGTGAGCTGAGCCATTTGTATGGCTGCCAAGGCATTTTGTTTTAACTGTTGAAAAAAGGCTTTGTTCCTTTTTCTGTTTTTACTAAAACCTTTATTTCTGGTAATAAATATCCCTCTTTAGAGGGACAGGTAGTACTCACTCTTACTTCTGAAAGTTTTACCTGGCTTTTCTCTCTCTGGGCCTTCTGGGATGTGAGGACAAATGTAAATGTTTGTGAAGGATTTCCAGTGTTTGTCTACTGCATGGTTTTTCCCCCCCACTCTGTAAGTGGATATTTACTCAGGAAAGGGAAAATAATTTTTAAACAATATGTCTTTTGTATATAAAGCTGCTAACTTTATATAGGCTTTGGTACATCAGCAGAAACTGCTTTTAACTCTCTTCTGGAAACCTGAGATTTTATATATCCAGAAATATCCTTGGTGTTATATTGCCTTGAAACAGCTTTCTGCCAAACTTTTAACTTTGGTACTTTGCAGTCTGCTTTTAAACTGTCAGTGAAAATAAAGAATTACATTCTGTGCTTGCATAGGCAGTGCGAGCTACTTGTTGCTATTAAAAACTTGTATATACTACAGACAGATATAAAATGAATTTGAAAAGCCACCAGGTTTTTTTCTGGCCCTAATCACTGATTTCAACTGTCAGTGCATGCTCTTTACAGTTTTCAGATGTTCAGTTGAAATCACATATTATAAAACTGGTTTTTTCCTCTTTTTTCTATGTGTTATGTTTCTCTCTTTGTGCCTTTGAAAGCACCTAAACGTAAATATACAGGAGAGAAAATGAAACCAGTTGTCATTATCAACATAAGTTAGAGTGGAGAAGAAATAGCCGAGGACACCAATAGGTAGCATCGATCGACTTGCACATCGATCTCATTAACTTCTCTCTTCATTCATTCTTCCCAAGTTTTCTGTCTGCATTTGTCGTTTTTCCAGCCTTTCATATACAATCCCTTCACGTCTCTATCTTATCTGTTCACTTTTTTCTCTTTGCATCTCATGCCCTTGTAGAAGTGATTCTAATCATAGTTAGAAATGTGCCCTGTTGAATTCGTTTCCAGGCTCTGGTACATGCTCAGGCATAGGCTTCTGTGTGTCTTGCATTGCAAAACTACCCCATCCTGTTTTGTTCTTTTTCCTTGTGTTTTTCTGTTGATGACAAGTGGATATTTTTGGTGTTCTTTTTCTCACAGTTTTTGTGACGGGTTCATATGCTCCTTATGGGCATTTCTGTCTCGTTGTAAAAAGCAGTTGACAACGTGCTGCCCTTTCTGCTTCCTGTGTATTTAGCAAAACATGGTTAAGACTAAGGAAGTGTAAATGAGGTTGTTACACTCTCTAGAAACAGTAACCAGATACTCGTTGTAGTAAAATCCTGAGGTCTTCAAAACACTATGCCCTGGATCAGAGCATGGACTGTGCATTTTGTTGTGTATATTCTGGGCCTTGCATTTTTAGGATAGAATAGGAGGCACTTGCCTCAGTGCTTGTCTAATGCCTGAGCCATCACATCAGAGACTGTGCTCTCCAAGAGGCTCTTGTACCTTTGGCTCTTGGTGCTGGCACAGGTTGCCCAGAGAAGCTGTGAATGCCCCACGCCTGGAATTGTTCAAGGCTGTATTGGATGGGGCTTGGAGCAACATGGTTTAGTGGAAGGTGTCCCTGCTATGGCAGGGGGGTTGGAACAAGATGGTTTTTAAGGTACCTTCCAACCCAACCCATTCTATGATTCCACAATTCCCTTTCCCCTCTGCAAAATATGTGCATATTCACAAGAGACTTCTTCCTTCCTTTGAATCCTTGAGAAACTATCCAGTTTATGTCCTTAGCAAGCTTTGTTTCTGTTTCTTCTTGTCCCACTGATACCAAAAGTCTTCCTATTGGAAGTAAGAAATCTCTCCTTCTGTTTGTGCTCAGTACTTAGAGGAGAATTGTTGCAACTGTGTGAGAAGTGGAGGTGTTTTAATAGTGGTAATTTAGATGTAGTAGTTTTTAACTGAGAGAAAATGGACACTTGCCTTAGTTCAGTGGGTTTTTTTAGGTAGTGTGTATAAGTATGTTGCAGAGTGTGTATTTCGCATAAATTTCTTTTTTCTTTCTGTAATGTTTTAGCTATTCAACTTGTGTGGTGGAATTTTGGCAGGAGTATATGTTGAATATTGGAAAGAGCTTAACCTGAAAAACCTCAACTCTCTTGGTTCCATTTTACCCAAGTTTAATAGCTTTCCAGTGTGTTTTTTTGTAACCTGGTTTAAAATTATTCTTCGTCAGCTATAAAGGTTTTTTATGGAATCACTTTGCAAGCATGTATGTGTCTGTCAACGTTGTTGTGATCAGTGTTTGCATATAGCATTTGGGAAATGTAGTGGAAAGTGAGATACTCTTTCAGCTGGTTCAGAAACTCATTGGCATGGAATAATCCAAAGAGCTCACATGTCCAAATTCCCTAAATTAGATTACTTATCCTGGATACTGCCTTGTATCTCTCAGAAGCCATTTATCACTTGATTTATAATTTTTTTTGGTGAAAAATATTACACTTGCCACTTTTAATTGGTTACTTGTCTCTTTCTCTCTGTGGAAATCATCAAAAATAGGTGATATAAACCGAATGTAATATGTTGCTTTAGTGAAAAAAGCTAGTTTCCTTGTCAGGCTGCTTCTTCAGAGGTTAAAGATGGACTGAGTGATTTCAAAGTGGACTTCACATAAAGTTCAGTGCTGGATGAATGGGGAGAAGTATTGGTGTTGAGTTCTCACCTCTGTAAAAGAGGCTGCTGTATGTACTTGTAACCTCTTTTTTTAAGCATTATAAATGTCTGTGTGCTTTCCCGTGATTTCATTGCTAAATACAAGGAATGAAGCTGGTGGGTTGTGTGAGCACTTCCAAGATGGCAATTTACTTCTTGTGTGCCTGTCAAAGTTTTGGTTTGGTTTGGTTGTTTTTTTTCTTGTTTTTGTTTTTTGAGACAATTGTTTTTAATGGAACAAACTTCAGATCTCAGCTCTTCTAGCTGACAAGGCATTATTGGGGGCTGCAGTTTGATTGTACTCACGCTGTAGGATTGCTTTGGCACAGGCAGCTGCTGAGCCTGTAGTTGGTGGTACCTCAGCAGTTGAGTAGGGAACAGCCTGTGCCAGTTCATCCGCCTTCGTTCATGTGACATTTGCTCTTTGCACTGTATTGTGACTTGACTCCTTAAGTAGTTCAAAGGTGAATTATCATTTGATGTGTAATTTGCCTGGCTGCTTTATAGAAAGGAAAAGCAATTGTGTGCCAGGGAGAATGCAACAGAGTAGCTCTTGGCGTAGGCAGTGCTGCTGCTGGTGGAGTAAATGTCTCCAGCAGTTGGGAAACTTCCAAAGTTCATGGGGTGGGAACCTCTTATTGTTGTGCAGTGGAAAGGATCACTGGGTGAAACTTGGGAGCCAAGCTTTCTCTTGGCCTCCTTCCTGGTTGTTCCTTTAATGTGTCCCTTCCCAAGAGCTCGCTTACCAGTTGGTCTTTTGCAAAATCGATTCATAGGTAGAGTTATGAGCGCAGATGAAGGGAATGGGGGGAGCAATGAATTGCTCTTGATTTCCTTCAAACTATTTGTTTTCTTGTGTATTAAATGTTCAGCAAATTAATTAGACTTGGGTGACTAAAAGAGTTTGGGGTAGTTGCTTCAGCGGTTGCTTCCTGAACAACTGAAATGATGTGTAGGTGCACAACTCTGGCCCAAGGAAGAGCTGGTATTACTTTCTCCTGTGGTGTCCTACTTTCTAGCTCTCTGTTCCATGTTGACTTTTTATTTGGAAAACTTCTTTTCACAAAAGTTTTAATTTTCCTGGCTTTCTTTAATGCATATTCGGTTTCTAATTGATGAATCTGTTTTTTCCATCAGCATGGCCTGTAGCCTGTGAAGGACAGTTTCAATATGCAGAATTTAAGTTAAAAATCACTGGTTTAAGTTGAAATAAAATCTACATACATGTAATTTGTTGTTTTGAGAGCTTAATGTATTAACCTAATGATTCAGATTAGTTAGCTAATAATTTTTTTAAAATTCTTTAGAGGAGGCACATGTGTACTGCCTTCAGCATTGAACACAATAGGGCTCTGAATTAATCTGTAGACATTTCCTCAGCAATAAAACCAGTACTCTTTGGTGGCAGCTTTTCTTAAATTTTAAAACACATGGATTCCTTGTTAACCGAGGTTGATTTCAGAGTTACTTGTTTGCTTATAAACAAAACTCTTGAAGATGAAACCAGAACTGTTTTGTAATCGATTTAGATAACAAGTGCTTAAAATAGTTTGTTTCAGCTTTGTTTCAGCTGCAATATATAATGGAAACAATAAATTTTAGCTCCTTTTCGTCAGCATCAGATGTATGGGCACACTGATATTTATGTATCAAATGGAATAACTGTTCTTGTAACAGGACAAAATACAGTCATCTTAACTGATGTGTCTGTGCTGTGTGCAGAGTTAACTGCAGCAATTGTTTGTGTTCATCTGAATTTGTACCTATTTTTAGGTGGTTTTTTCATGCATTTGGAAAGTTCTTAGAGCCTGTATGAACTCATTTAAAGACTTAAGTCGTACTACTTCAGTTCTGGAAATGTTATACTGGAAACCAAGTTGTCCAAAATCTTTAGCTGATTTAGGTAATTGTAGGTTAATGTAATCCATTGCTGTATTGACTGTCCAAGTGGGTGTGATCTCACTCTTGGGTCTGGGACTGTGCTTGGCATATGGTGGTTTTGGAGGAATAGAATGTATGAAATGTACTTTCAATGTTTTTTTGATCTTTGCAGAACATGTCAAGGTAGATTTTTTTGGTTACTTATGTGCATGACAGGAGAATAATATTTGTGTTGCAATATGGGGTAATATAGTTTGTAAGAAACTGAAAATCCTTTTACTGAAGAAGTTTGCATAAATACACTTTTTGCAAGTTTTGCAAAATACACTGATCAGGTGGTTGATCTAGGGGAAAAAATACAGTAAACAGATATGGTAGTCTCGAATGAATAATGTTACATCCCAAGAGAGGCTTCTGATTAGGGAAGTTCCTGTCTTGCTTATAGCAGAAGATGCTCTATCAGTAATGTTCTCCTAAAGTGGGTTGTAATCTTTAAGAAAAAAAAAAAGGCTGGGGGGAGGGAAGTAAAGCATGATACAAGTAGAAGCAGAAGAAAAGCTTCCATAGGCAGTAGGCCACTCAAAATTCATGTGTGGTAAACTTTATATCCAGAGTTAGTTGCTATGATTACTTATATTAATAGGATTATCAAACAAAATCAACCTTTTTTCTGTAGTCAGTGGTTTTGAGTATTGTTTTACAGGCCAGGCATCATTTTTAATGATTTAAATAGCAGTTGTGTTTGGAAATGTGCCATCTCTTCCAACAACTGTGAGACTCCACTCACTGAGTGGTGAGAGGAAAGATATATGGCAGTAGCATCATCAAGTGTTAGTCTGGGTAAGTAATAAATTAGAGTGTCTGGGCCTTCACAGAGGTTTTCAGAGGCACTTGTAAAGACAGACTCGTCTCTTGATGTTGGCTGACTTCTTGATTTCCTGGTATTAAGTTGCATTTTTTCCTTCTGTTTGTTTTCCTGCTTTGGGAGAGCACTTTTCTGTGGCGGCACTGCAGGCACTGCACTGCATTTGACGAGGTGGCCTCGTCGGGATGATTCACACCGGGGCTGTGTCGTCTGTGGATGGAGGCAAAGAGCATCTGCTTCTGGTCTGCCTTGTTTGGCAGCACCGAAGATGAAACCAAATCTGTTTACTTGCCACAGCCAGTGGAGGACTTTGCAAGCCCGACTGTGCTTCAGCAAAGCCGGGAGGGATATTTGGCTTGTTGAAGTGTAGCTGTCAGTGGGCGATTGCTGGGGGTGATGCAGCCTGTGCAAGCACAGCTTCTGGTGACAGACACCCACGTGGTGGCTTGTACGTTGCCAGAAAGAGCCTCTTGAAAGCAGCTGAGGCAGCTCATGAAAAGAGAGTTTGGTGTGATAGAACTTTGCTGCTCTTTATCAACCCCGTTGCTTCTGTCAGACTGAAATCTGCTTAACTGTGCCCAATAACCAGGCCACTCTGACAGCCTTGCACCAGCCTCTTTGCCTTACTGTACTTTCCAAACTTGGGGAATTTTCTTCTGTAAGTGGGAAAACTTACAGGGAACTGCAAAGGTTTGAAATTGCTTTAGTTGAGTTGTTCTTAAATCCAAAAGTGTAAGCAAAACGGTATCTGGATTTTTTTAAACAGTAGAATGATAGAAATTGTGTATTTGTCTTTGAACTTCAGAAACTAGTTTCTCTTGGACTGAATTTGGCAGCTGGGCTCAATCATTCTTATGAGTCACCTCCAACTCAAGATACTCTGTGATTCTATGAACTTTTAGGATTTTCTTCTTTACCTCTGTGGATGTAAACCTGTCTAGCTGCAGTCCAATACTGAGATGTCAAGTTTTGCTTGCCTTGATGGCTTTCAGAGATTCCAGCTTCATTTTCACCAAAGCAAGTGAGTGTGCAGCTTTACCTCATGACCTACCTGTCTTTCCTAGGATGTGTCTAATCAACTGTTGTGAATGAAATTTAATACCCAGTCCATTGAAATTAGTTCAGTTACAAGAGTATTTGGGTGAACTAGCACAAAATGCACTTCGGTCCTCTGACAGAAATGAGTTTGGGGTTTTTTTTCTCAATTTCCTAGCTTATGAGTTGTTTTTTTGCACAAAGTCTGATCCTCAGGCGTGGAACAGGCCTGAAATGAGCTGTAGCTCTCAACATTTCCAAGATGCAGCTGTGTGAACAAATGTGTCCACTGTTTGCCACGAGAGGTAACAGGGCAACAAATGAATGATCAACCCCCCTCTTGATAACATCTGTAAGTACGAGCTTTTGGCTGCTGAAAGCAGTTGTACCACTTCAGTGGGAGCTTTGCAGGTGATACCAGTCTGCAGAGGTTAATGGACAGAGCATTCTGCTGCTCTGAACAGCTTCTCTGCAGCAAATGAAAGCACCAGTCTCTGGAGAACATAGTCCAGTGCTTTTCACAACTCTTATGAATTTTAAAGGAAAAGAGAAACAAAACAAAGCAAAACACCCCAAACTAGCTGTGAATCTGCTAGAGAAAGATGTTTGTTTGTTACAGTTGAAGTCAACTTTCTGCTGGCTAATTCAAGCTTCTGTTTCAAGTGCAAAGAATAAACTCAAGATTAGCATTTTCGACTTGGTGAACTCTTGACTGTGTGTAACTGGAGTATTTAGGGAAAAAATGTCTTTATTTAATATACTTTCACATGTCACTGGTTTGTTGGAGTAAGAGTAATGGAGTGAAACTAAGGAGGGGAAAAGATCACTTTGGCTGTATACCAGGAACAAAAACCCAACAGCAATAGTTTATTAAAATAGAATAGTTTCCCAAGAGAAGTTGTGGTGGAAATACCCATCTTTTGGGTGCCATAAAACTAGACTGGGCAATGAAAATGAAAAATGCTGTAAGAAATAATCTTGCATTTCTTCTCCAGGGAAATGCATAGAAGACTGCTGTAGGGAATGGTCTGGGATATCTGATACAGAGCACAATGGGTTTCCTATACTACAGAACAATAATGCAAGGCTAATGCTGAGGGATTTTTATCAATAAGCTTGGCTGATGTAAACTAGATGGTTACAGCTGAAGCTCTGCTGAGCCACTAGGGTTTTCTCTCAGCTGAGGTAAAATTCAGCTTTATTTTTCAAAGGCTTAGGATAGGAAAGAAAATTCAGAGAAAAGCCTGAAAGTTACATGTACTCAGCTTCACAGTTTTTACAGCTAATATCATCATCACCTTGCTAATTTTGAGCTGCTGACTTCAGCGTTATCAGTTACAGGTGGAGCCCCATCCTCCTGAAAAGTTGGGCGTTTCACATGTGCTGGGTTTTGCTTTGCTGGGGCTCTTCTGCTGGAACTACCATGAGGATTTGCTTTTGAATTCTGTAGTCTTAGTTGCAGCTATTTTAGGTTGTCTCTGACCCCAGCTGCCTGCCCTTCCCTGCTGGAGTTTGCTGTCCCCTGGGCAGGGGTGACGGGGTGTATATGTAGTTTCTCAGCTGTCACGGTCCAGTCCAAGGTAGTATTTTTTCTCACTGGAGAAGCGTGGAGAGGGTCAGGAATCGGCCTGTGGTGTGGGTGCTGATGTGTGTGTGTATGTGTGTCTCCTGGCTGGGCACAGGCTTCCAGCAGAGCTGGGGGATGGCAAGGCTGAGATTTTAACCGTGAAGCACATGGGAGTAGCCAGAGCTTATGATTTAAGCCCCACAGCTGGTTTGGGTTTGTGTAAACTTGGTTGCTGTTGTGCGGTTCCAGGGAAAACATATACTTAAATAAGCATTTTTTAAAAAAGCCTCAAACCCTTTTAACTGTTATAGGCTGCTTCTTCAGTAAGTGTCACAGGATCTTCCTGTGCACAGGCCAAGTTCTCTTCCCTTCTCTGACCCTGAAAAAGAAACATTTTGTATGTTAGAAGTACTATAGGTAATGTAAAGTGTAGTTTATCCTTAACCTGTAGATTTTCTGACTTAGGGGGTAGATATTGTGTGATTGCAATTGTCTCAGTATCAGTAATTCTGTTCACTAAAATGATGCAGCAATAGATAGGTTTTTAATTCAATAAATACTAAACACTGTATTTAAATTTTCTTAAGTGTATCCTGAGTCTGTTTTCAGAGAAGCCAATGATGATACTGAACAAACTGGATAACTGCCTGAGCTTAATAGACCTTTCAAATGTCTGTTGTTGTGTCGTGGATCATCCATCAGGAAACTTAGTTTTTAGCAATTCTTTCAGAAAGATCAATTGTGAAGAGATGCAAATCCTGCTAATCTTATGAATTTTTGTAAGCGTAACTGCTTATAAGACAAATCCTTAAACAGGAAAAACACCCTAGTTTCTTCAGCTGGATATTTTTTTTAGTCTCTGAGATTCAATGAGAAAGATAATGTCTCCTCTGTGGATTTGAGCAGCATTCCAGCCACAGGAGTTTCGTGCTGCTGGATAAGCATGACCCGGGTGAGAGTGGCGGTTACACAAATCCTTCTGTGACCAAGGAGAAAGGGACATGGCTTTCCTCACTGTTAAATAGTTTGGCCTGCATAAGTTGATGCTACCTGGAACTGGTGAGCACAGTGGAACATTGCTTCAGATGGGGGAGTGATAAGTGACTTTTACTTGGGCCTTAGAGTGCCTTTCACCTGAGAGGTAACTGTTTGGTCTGGTTGGTTTGTTTCTCCCATCTTTAACTTCAGAAATGTGTTCTTGCTCACTGAAGAATTGGTAAGATGGTGAACCTTAAAGCACTTAAATGTTTTTCCCAAGAATTTTTCTCCTCAGTCATTTGAAAAACAAAACTAATTCCTTGAATGACAACTACTGATAGATAGTATTATATGTAACACCTATTACTTATATAATACTACATAATACTTTATTCACTGGTGATCATTTAATGAGAGGAAATAAAATCAACATATCTGTAAGTAGAATGTGTTTATTTTGAATGGGTTATTGGAAGCTGATTTTATTGAATGAAAGGGTTATTCAGTTCAGATTTAAAAAAAGAAAACAAAATTAAAACTTTTTTCTGTACAATTAGACAAACTGTATTTGGGTTCTGAATCGTGTATTTACTAGGAATAAAAAGTTGGAGGAACAGGGTGTTATTTGCCAGTTAACCCTCAGAGGGTGATCTTTTATTTCAACCAGTGATGAACTATCAATATTTCCCAAGGGAGGGCTGTGTGCTGGTTTTGGCTGGGGTAGAGTTAATTTGGTTGCTGGCTGGGGTTAAACCACGACAAGGGGAAAAAAGGTATTTCACAACAGAATTGCATTTCTCGAAATGTTCAGCCCTGCTCAGGAGAAGACCATCACCATTCAAAGGGAATATGCAGTACACGTGGGTGGGATTTGCTGGTATGGCCCAGGAGGGAAACACTTTGATCCTGGAGGCTCAAGCCCTGGGAGGAACAGAAATTGGAGAGAAGAGCCTCAGCAGGGACTGATCAGCCAGTTCACAATGTGCTTTTCCTCTCGTTCCTGTGGGAACAGGACAGGGTCACTGATTTGCTTGGTGAACTGATCTGTGGGTTGGATTCTTCCAGGCTGGATTTGACTTTCAGGGTGCGTTGGATACCCTGCAGAAGGCAGTTTGTTTTGCTATTCTTGCCAGCAATTTGCTGACTGTAATCCTCATTGAAATACAAAGATAAACCCTTGCCATGGTCACTGCTTAACGTGCAGCACCTGCTGCTGTGCCCCTGTTACACTGTCAGTGCTCTGAAGGATCTCCTAGGAGCTGGTTAAACTGAGCTTCTGCTCCTGAGTGTGAGAGCTGGCCCAAGATCCTGCTAATGGGGCAGTTCTTCAAATAAGTGTTCTGTGGGTTTATTATTGGGGGGGAATAGAGAATTCTTCTTTGTGTGTGTTCATATGTATGTGGTGCTTTGCAGTGAAAAAGTTGAGATAATTCCAATGCAAGATGTAAGAGACTGGGAATGTGTTCTTGTCTAGCTCTGAGAGGTTGAAAAGTAACTTTGTTTAGAATAATGTTGATAAATACTCAATGTCAGGGAGGGGAAACAAAATATTTTTGAAGTTCACGTTATTGATATAGGAAGTAGGTTTGAATCTTAAGATCTCATCCTAAGTTAGGAAAATAGAATGCTAATACAGCTTTTAATGAAATTCCATGTAAATACATTTTATGGAAGGTAGCCCATGCTTTCTTTACACTGTATGTGCAGGTAATAAATTAGCAATAATCAACTTCAGATAGCTTGAAGTTAAACACAAATATTTGTTTGACTAGAAGAGCACTTCAGTTGAATCCTAAATAAAATGTACTTCGAGAATTCCTCTTTTTTTATGTTACGTGCCTACTTGCCCACTGTTCTGCAAGTAGTACTGAGCTCTGTGAAGGTCCTGATTTATCAGAGATTGGTGAGAGTTTATCAGAGAGTAGAGTGATTATCAGGTGAAGCCAATACCTTCCTTAAGAGACCAGTAGAAGAATTGTCAAGCCCATCATGTTTGGGGTCAGAGAGTACAGGTGAAGCAAAGTATCTTTGAGCTTTTCTTCTTTTTTTTTTTTTCTCTAAGACAGTAAACTCAAACTCTCAGAGAGTAAAATCAGCACTGACTGCTGCACCCCATTCAGTATGAGTATATCACTTGATTAAAAAAAACCCCAAACAAACAGCAAAGGTACTTGACACCCTTCAAAAATACATCTTGCTCTCCTTTTGAAAACCAGAAACTTGTTTTGCCCTCATCTGCTAAAACTTGTTTTGCTGTTCCCAGTGCAAGTTCCTCAGATGGCCAGAGATTCCTGCCTGGCAGAATGGCCACACTGACTGGTTTGCTGAGCCCTGTCCAGACAGGTATGACATTGCCTGAAAACTCTTGGAGCTATGGCCTGATAATGTCCTGTCACTTCTGGTGCTTTGTTCAGGATAGCCTGCAGAGAAATAAATGCAGGTTGTAGCATGAAAATTGTCCCTCTAAGTTGTTTCATCCTGCAGACAGCAGGCCTCTCGTCCTGCACTTCACTGATTTAATTCCGCCCAGTCGCTCTCCAACTGGTTTTGTGAACTGCAGCTCTCTCTGTTCCCAGCCATTTGCCCTAATGGGCTGTGATGAGGGGTTGGTGCTTGAAAAACTTTTTTGTCAGAGCTGATGACAGTGGCTAATCAATGATTCATAAACAATTTCTTCAAAGTAGTATTTAGTCTTCTCCCCACGCAGAGCTCAGCAGAACAAAGGGTGGGTGTGTAGTTGCACCTCTGTCCTCACCTTCAGGCTTCCCATGCAGTGTCCACTTTGCCCTGGTGACCATCAGTGGCCACTCAGATTGGGTAAGACTTTTTAAAATTGTGCATCGAGGCATACTAAAAAATACAAACAGCTGCTCAGCACAGACTCCCAGGATAATATCAAGTATTTAAAGTTATTGCTTTCTCCCAGTTTTCACAATCGAAAAGTTTGATTTGCTTAGCAAATCCATGTGAAAACAAGTGAGATGTAAATCTGCTTCTCAGAGACGTATCAGGAGGTCATGAAAATCGGCTGCCTCATCCTAATGCTGTAATTGGAAGCTTTACAAAAAGCTGAAGCTATTTTGAAAGACCTGAAAAGTGTCCTTATGTAAAATCAGGCCTTCTTTCAGGACCTGAATGAATTAAAAGCACTAGGTGAAAGCATCCTCTAAAGTATGGATGCCCTGGGTAGAGGTGGTACAGAGACAAGGCAGCAGATGGACCTGAAAATAATTGAAAATAACTACCTTTACTTAAATTCTTACTGAATCAAGCTGATTTAACTGTGAGACAGGAGGGGACAGGTAGCTACTGGTAGCTGGCATGAGGTCACTGAACACTTTCTTAAAGAGATCCTGTACAGCAGTTATTTTCAGGCTTTTTCAATTTAGAAACCCCTTCAGAGCAAATTTCTCTCAGATCTGCTGCTCCTTCATGGTTACAGGGAGCTGACTGGTCCAATGGACTGAAGAATTGAGGTACAGATGAGAGATGAGACAGTCCTGTGCATCTCATGCAAATGACAGAATAAGGAATGGGCTGTATTTCTTCTTGGTCTTAGCTCTGAAGAATTGAAGAGCAGCAAATGGGTTCAGTAAAGCTGAGTTAAGCTGTTCTAACCCTTTCAGGATATGGTTCTGCGTAAAATCAATCGTGTGGGGAACAGCTTCAGTTGTTATCACTGACTAGGATGTGCTTCCTGAAATAATGGTAATATAAGTGCTAATATTTGCATTATGAAAGAGAGATGTTCATGTGTATCCTCAGGAATTTTACTCTGGATGGTTCTGTACAGAGAATCAAAGCCAGTTATAAACCTGTAAGCAAAATCTGTGTAAACGCAACAATACATATGTTTCCTGCTTAAAATATGGGGCAAACAAGTTCTATTATATTAAATTTAGGGGTGCTATTTGTTACTAGTTTTCATTTCTGACAAGTACTAATTAAGTACTAAATATTGTTGTAAATAAATGCAAGTTTTATTTGGGAAAAAGTCATTTATGAGAGACAGCTGAACTGTAGTTATGATTAGTCTTCAGTGTCTCAGTGATCCGTATCTTACAGGAGACCTATTCAATATTTTGTTTTCATCCTGTCTTAGCAGATCTGTTAGTAGAGTGATTATATATCATCTGCTTCCTCATCTGGTAAAAATTGGGAATTAGCTTTGTTTTCAGGGTTTTATACTTCTGTGATTCAGATGCCCATGTCAGCAGGCTTTAATGTGGAAGGGCTACTTCATACCACAACTGAGTGAGAAGCAGTACCAGAAAGGTGGGTGGGAAAACATCGACTGAGGATCGTAGCCATTCACAAAGGAGAATTCTTCCTGTAGGAATAATAAACTCCTTTACCTCATGAGTGAGTTACATGTGGTCTTGCAGTGTCTTCTTACCAATGTTTGCATGAAACCTTGTTTTTAAGTGTTGCCCATCCCTGAAGGAAGAGTTCTAAGAGTTCCAGCAGTACTGGTGATGTGCAATCAGGTCTTTTGAGTAGGGCAATTAATGCTGTTCTATCACAACTAAAAAGACCTTTATGGCAAATGTTGCGGGAAGATTGTTGCCCTAAGTGATAGCAGGATATGTTTAAAGAAACTTTCTGTACTAAGAGAAAATGTTTTGTGGCAGAAATAATTGACTTTCATCTGGTTTGATCAGGGTTCATTTCACTTTTTAGCAACTTAATGGAGCGGCTTAAGTGAAAGGCTGTGCTTCTGGCAGGAACCTGTCTGCAGGTGAGAGCAAACCCTCCCTAGAGCAGAGTCAGCCCAGTAACCCAGAGCTACCCTCTGATGGGCCCACCTTCTCTCATTAGCCAGGTTCAAAGGCGAGTAGGCTGACTAATGATGTGTCTTTAGGTATTATGTGATGGATCTGGGCATGTGACTCAATTCCTGATGGGCAGGAGAAACTGTAGTACTCTATTAGGTGGTAATTCATAACAAAATTGCTTCATTTGCAGTTAGAAAGTTCTGGAGAGTTGGTGAGTTGACTTCAAACTGGTTTTAAGCTTTGTACTTCAATAGGGAACCATCACATGGTTGTGGTGTGGTGATTTTAGTTCTTGAGTAGAAGCTCTTGGAGTTAAAGATACAAGGCATCCATAAAAGATGTGTGGAGGAAATACTACTTTTAATGCAAGTTTAATTTCTTACCCTCCCTTTAGAAATCTCAGGGTTGTGTGAACATATTCTTCTCCCAGGTGGCTGGATGTTCTTCTTCTAGGGCTGAATGATGCCTGTGTGGAACACTAAAGCTTTGGTACTAATAATTGAGTGTTCACAAGGCCCTGGTTATTCTGCAAATCAAAGGAGAAGATCCTAAAGAAAGCTGTAACATGACTGGAGTGGTCAAGGTGGTAATTTGCAAAGGGGATGTTGAAATATGGTCATTAGTGGTGTTGTGTGATGCATACCTAGGTGCTTACTTTTGTAAAGCATTGCATGAGGGTTCAGCCTACAGGTTTTGAGCACCAAGAGTTGTTAAAAGTGTGACACCCAGCAGAGCCATTGTCCTCTTTTCAGGTTTAATTTTCAGATGCATCATTTAGTAAACACAGTAATGTTGATTTCTGTATTTCCCACACTTTAAAAAGGGTGAACAAAATCTATTAATTACTTTTTTTAGGAGAATTACTGAAGTTTGGATTGCTGTCTTGATTCTATAAACCTGCAATAAGTGGCAATGTCAAGGGTTCCCACCCCACCTCCTCCTGGGGAGATGTCCAGTGGACCTGTGGCTGAAAGCTGGTGTTACACACAGGTAATCTACATAAATTCCAGTGGCTTTATTTTCTAGTCGAAGTTATTGTTTAAAAAAAAAAATCTAAAGTTATTGGCATGTTGAAAGATTATAGCTGACAGTCTAACTTGCTCTCATAGTTAATGCTTGATATGTAAATTAAATTTTCTTAATATTTTCTACATCTTTTGTTCAGGTTAAAGTAGTAAAATTTTCCTACATGTGGACCATTAATAACTTCAGTTTTTGCCGAGAAGAAATGGGTGAAGTTCTTAAGAGTTCTACCTTTTCATCAGGGCCAAATGACAAAATGAAGTGGTAAGGTCTTTATTCTAGCAACTGCTTTCAGTGTTTTGGGGGGTTTTTTATTTACAAAAATATGAAGTTAAATTACAGATAAATTTTAAAACTTGGACATTTCTTGGAATTTTACTATATGTTTGAATTGGTTCTTATTTCCAAGTTTCAGCAGTCACAAGGGGAACATTTGTTTTGATAGCATGTATCATTGTGTCTTGTAGAAATATTTCTGAATTTATTGTGGATACCATTTAAAAATTATAATTTGTCCATTTTTTTCAGGTGCCTGAGAGTGAATCCAAAGGGATTAGATGATGAAAGCAAAGACTATCTGTCATTATATTTGCTTCTAGTCAGTTGTCCAAAAAGTGAAGTCAGAGCAAAATTCAAATTTTCCCTACTGAATGCTAAAAGAGAAGAAACAAAAGCAATGGGTAAGGGAATATGAATGTGTTGCATGTGAATTTGTAAGAACATCCTGGAGAACATCAGCAATGTAATTTTTTTCAGTTGAGAACAGAATTTAATACTGAGATAAACTTTAAAAATATCTTTTTAATATCCTTTTAGAAACTTAATTAAAAACTCCTGTTCATGTTTCGCACGTTTCTGATCACTGAGCTATGTTAATTTTATCCTGAGCAGTATAAATTACAGCACATTGCTAACTGCTGTCACTCCAGATTCTTGTCACCTACTTTTTCTAGCAGATTTTTCTTGCTTCCTGTTAGTAGAGGTGTATTTGCTTGTTTGTAGCTAAAGTTGGAAGTGTTTGATTTCCATAGTTAATTAGATAAACATGCATGGCTGGTTTTTTTTAGATACTCCTTTACAATGTTTTGGCCTGTTTCATCTGATTTACACTGGAATTGGTTTATAAACATGAGCCATGTACCCAGGGAATTAGAAGACTTTGGAATAACTGGTGATTTGTTTTAATTGTTGCGTCGATATGAAAAATTATGGAAGGGTCATATGGAAGCCCCACCTTCATTGGAAATGCTTTTTGGGAAAGCTGGAATTCTCGTGAAAATGTGTAATTTATTGCTGATATGCATTGAATTTGTGCTGCTGCAAGTCCAGTATATGAATAATCCCTTTTACTCCAGGATTTAAGAGATCTTGCAAGGTCTGTTCTGTTGCGAGTTCTGAATTTCTTCTAAAAAGTTCTGCAGTTCTTGTACCCAAAGTTGATGCTCTTTCTCCTTGTGTAACTAGGCCCATTTGTAATCTTTAAGTAAATCCACAGAATTGAGTGCAAATCTAAAAATTAAGTTGTGGGATTTTTTGGAAGGGTAGTAGATGTTTGTGTTTCATGTATATGTTTCACTCTGCTTCATCTGTTTCACTGATGGAGATGGTTCTGTTCCCTGCAAGCCTCCAGATTCTGGAGCTCGTGTGAGCAAAGATACACTTCTATACATTTGGTGAATCTTTTGGCTTGAGACAATCTTCTAGTCCAGTAGTGGATTGGTGTTTGTGATAAAATGTGAAACTGCAGTGTGTGCATCAAAAAATATTTTGAGATAATCCTAGAATCGCAGAATTGCTAAGGCTGCAGGTGACCTCTGGAGTCTGTCTACCCCAACCCCCCTGGTGAAAGCACGGTCAACTAGGGCAGTTTTCTTGGGACCCGTCATGCTTTGGATATCTCCAAGGATATAGACTCCACACCTTATCTGGGCAGCTTGTTTTAGTGTTTAACTAGATGCTGCTGCTCCTTTTTTGCCTTAGGGGTTCACTGCAGGCTCTCATTCATTTGTTGTCTACCAGGACCCAATCTCCAGTGACCTGTTTCTTCCTGATCAGTAGGTCTGAGCAGACACTGAGCACAGCATTGCTGACATTGGCCTGCCCTCTAATTCTGACTTAAAAGCTCTCAGCTGGTTCATTATCCATTGCAATGCTAAAAATCACAAGGTGTCAAAACCCCAAAATCCTGTGAGTAGGTGTGTCTTCAGTTTCTGCAATAGTAGCTGTGCTGTATTTGGCACCACAGGAAATGTAAATATCTTTTCACTTTGGGAAATTAGCAACAGAAATCTTTTTCCTTGGACTTTCCGGCCATTTGCCATCTGCTGGAGATGCCACGTTTTTATTTATACAGTGAAATTATGCCCCACTTCAGATGTCCTTTTTAAATTGATAATTCATGCACAGACTGCTGCCTTCAAGTGATGAAGCTGTGTGCAAAATAGAGAGCAAACTAACATTTTAACTTTATTAAAAATACATTTATACTTTTATGCTGCTTTATTTTTGTGGTTTTTTATACTTAAAGTGCTACTGATGACTTAATTTGGGGGTTAACACTGGTTGTTGCTCGTAAGAGTAAAATCTAAGTCTGCAGATTAAACAATTGGACTGAATCTAGAGAAGAAAGTTTTGAACCCTTTTGGAATGTGATTTTCTGATTTATTTTTTTTTTCATTCAATTTAATGAGGTTGAAAGTTGACCAGGATGTGAAAACACTAATCTAGATGCCTAAAAATCTATACGATATTTTTTAAAATGTGGTTTTCTTCCTTGGTGTCCAGATTTAAACACGTGAACAGTGCTTTGTGTTTGCTGTGTCACCCTCAAAGCCCACACTGCACTTCAGTGAGTGCATTTCCCTCTGTGCTCTGCACAAGTGAGGGGTCGTAGTTGATACACGGGTGTGATGAGGTGACAGGGACAGAGACACCACACCTCCTGCAGTGTCAGTTCCTGAGTGCTTCCTCACTGCATTCTGAAAATACAATCAAAACCTCTACACTGCATTTTTCTTGATATAATTCTAGTGAAAAACTGTTCTGAATATCATTTTTCCAGCTACTGGTGGTGAGGACAATGTATGATATGTATGTTTTCTAACATACACAGTGTAGTACGTGGTCAGGTGTGTTCCAGTGATGCTACCAAGTTAATTAGTCCAGAGAAGTGTGACTTTCCTCATGGCTTTATTTTGGAGGTTGTAGAAGGAATTGATATTTTAACAGATTCTGTCATGAAAAATACTTTCCTTTTAATACAAACTTCTGACTTAAACTTCTGAATTGCTCTCCAGAAGGCTAAAGCATCTCCCCATCCAGCAAATCAGATGGTGATGCATTTCTTGCCCAGCTTTTTTGGAATGAAAGGAAAGGTCTGTCTTGGAGGATTCTTCATGAGATCCCTCCCCGCTTCCCCTCTGGTCTTATTTCAGAAGTATTCTTGCTCTCTTCATTTTGAATGATCTTTCTAAATATAATCCAGAATATGCTTTATTCTATATGTATTCTTAAAGCCTTTCCCAAACAACTTCTTTCCCGTGTTTTAGTTCTACATAAAAGTATATGGTGCTCTTTCCTGTGGTTCAATCTGGGAAACAAGTGACACTTTACAGTAAACAAGCCATGCAAAATACCTGATCTTACTGAATTATATGTGTTTGCACTGAGATGACTGTGGAAACTGTTTTTTTGGGCTGTGAACATTAGAACTGGAAAATAAGAGTTGTGTGGTCACAACAAATCTAATGGATTTAAAAAAAAAATTCGTATAACTATGGCTAAAAGGTAAATGTAAAAGTAAATAATATCTTTTTATGACCAAAAATTAGTTTGCTACTTGAAAACTTATATTTCTGCTTGGCTATTTTTATGCTTCTACTGTATTTCTAACTGATTTCAACCTGTGAAACAAGATTTTCCATTTCAGGAAGAAGTCAAAACAGATTGTTATGACAACTGCAGAGCATTGTCAGGATGTGTTTGTGGTGACAAATTCATTGTAATGGTACTTCCCTGTGAACAGTTTGTGTTTTGACACGTTGGCATTCTTAAACATGAACTGAAAGACTCCTCATGCTGGGAGGTGCCTAAGATAGGTCTAAAGAGTTGATATGGTTTGAATTGCAAATTGTGCTCTACTAAGTTCCATCAAGTGTTTTATAAAATAACACTATTACAATATTAAAAAGCTTTTGATCAGTTGTGGGTTTTCTAGAAATGTGACACACAATCCAAATGTGTGATATTGATTCGGGGTTTTTTATTAACACTTAGCCTTCATGTAGAATGATGTAGAATGAGGTGTTGCTATTTGTTAATATTTGCCTTTAACTTGCTCTGTTTGTCCATAACTGTTTGTTATCAGAAAGCCAAAGAGCCTATCGATTTGTGCAAGGCAAGGACTGGGGGTTTAAGAAATTTATCCGAAGAGACTTTTTGCTAGATGAAGCTAATGGTCTTCTACCAGATGACAAGCTTACGTTATTTTGTGAGGTAAGTTGATATTTGCGAGGTTTTAAGTGGTAAACTTTTAAATAAAGTGGTTTATATTCTAAGAACTAGAGATTTATGTTGACTTAAACAGTAACATACTCTAGAAGTTGTCTACTGTAAACGTGTAAAATACACATTTACTTGCTTTGTCTGCATTGCATTTTGTTTTCTTTTTTGATGCATGTGTGCTGAAATGTGAAATGTCTGAACTGATCACTTGGAAACTGTTGGACTTCTCCATGAATCTGTCAGGAGTATGTTAGAATCAACTGTAGAATTATTTATGCATGTGCATATATGCTGTCTATAGAAGTGCTGTTTTACTGAGGTCACTTTTATTTAAAGCAGCTCTCTTTGGAATTAGAGGATTGTTTTTCTCTGGATAAGCAAAAGGAGATGTTTACGTACTGGTTCATGTTATAAAAAACCCCCAGCTAATTGCCAGAATCTTTGTTCCTGTAATATCCTAATTGATGGCTTTAACCAATTAACAGGTCTTCCCAGTAAATTAAACACTTTATTTTTGTACTAATTGTTACATTTTGTTTTCTGGGCAAATGCAAGTATCCTGTAGAAGGTGTGCTTGATACTGAAAATTAGTATTGAGAGCTGTGGTATAAATTTAATTTCATGGAGTATTATGGGTCGCTTCTATAATATCAGTTATGTTGGTAACCTAAATTATCATATTAAAATTCAGTAAAAAGCTTACTTAGTGTTAAAAATGGAAACTAGGGAAAGTAGCAGTGTAAGTAGAGTGTATGTTAAATATACATTGGCCAGTTATCTGGGCTGCCATAAAGTGATTAGTGACTTAGGAAGATGATAGATGCTCTAACTGCTAATAAGTTTGCTTTGATCTGTGTATTTACAGGAAATGTGTAAAATTGTCTTGGCAAGATTACAATTTAATTATATGTCATTATGCTGGGTAGGAAGAATAATTGAAATGTGGCCCTTGAGACTAGATATTGCAAATATAGTGCATCTTATTTTCATTGCAAATATAGTGCATCTTATTTTCATTTAGACAAGTTAAATTAGCTGCATGATAAATTTGTTATGAATACAATTATTTGGGTGATAAAAGCAGATAAAACAAGTGTTTTATGGTTTTATAAAGATACTTTTGAGTATTTTCTCATTTTAAGTTGTCCTCTTAATGAACACTTTGATGTAAATGAACAGCTCTTAAAAGTAGTGTTTGGTTTTGGAAATAGATCACTCTCTCATTTTAGAAATGAAGAAAAAAAAAAAAGAAATACTGAATTTTCCACAGAGAAATACTGTTATTTAAATTTTGATGCTAATTGTTGCATGTAACTGTATTTCCCTACAAAATTTTTTGATGTTTTAATGTGAGTGACTTTTGTGAAGTGTTTGACCTACTCTGATTATAAATGCTGAAGGAAGTAAAACATGCAGTTGTGCATAGTGAACATGTTAAAATAACTTCTGGCTTATTTCAGGATAAAGGAAAAAATGGCAATCCAAATATTTTAAGAATTTATTTAGATATGTGATTCCAGCTCTTCAGCTGCAATTAGAAATAACAGGTGTTGTTTGAAGGACTTCTTTCTATAGACAAGTCTGAAGTTTTTTAACTTTTAAAACTTAACTTTAAGTGCTAATTTCTGTGTTTGCCTTCCTACTTGTATCCTGGTTGAAAAACTGACTTACCACTTAAAACTGTATTGCATGAGACTTGTCAGGCACAGCAGGTATTTAGTTAAGTCTGACTGTGTTGGTTGGCTCTTCCTCCTGTTGGATTTCAGGAAGATTATTTGGTCACCTTTGGCAGCAAAGATATTCTGTGTTGCCAAAGGTTCCTAAGATCAGCTGGATATGCCCTTGGATTGGAACCTGAAGGGTTGTTAAGTTTAAATACTTTGTGAAGTCTGGTGCTGCCACTGACAAGTGGCCTTGTGATTAAATACAACCTCAATTTTGGTTGGTTTTTTTTTTTAAGTGAACTGATCTCTGTTTCACTCAATTCTCCCTTTCTGTATAATCTCAAAGTACTGAAGCCTTACAAGTGTTTTCATTTGCTAATGGAATAGTATATTCTCTGCAGGGATGTTTTTCCTCATGAGTGCTTTCACAGATCTCTTACCTGGCTTAGCATGAGAGTAGTCTAGGGAATCACTTATATCTTTACTATTAGATCACCACAGATTCAAAATCAAGAAAATTATATCAGTTAATACAATAATGTCTCACACACAGAACTTGTTCAAGTTGATGAATTTTCAGTCATTATATGGGATTAACTTGGTTGGATTTCAGCTTGATTTAAATAAATTAAAAAAGGAAAATGCGGTTGATTTTAAGCATATCATCTGGACAAGTGAGATATGAAACATCAGACCCCTGCAAGCCTTTGTATTTAGAATATTTAAAAGTTCTTGCTATTTATAGACAATACATGCCAGGCCACTCAGGTGGAGGAGCCTTGAATTAAAATTTTGCTCGGGTTATATGTTAAAACCGTAGTAAATTGTTGTGTTGCACAACTTTCAATATATATTAGAAAGCATTCTAAAATGGAAGCTTGGAAGGTCAGTGATCAGTTTAGGTGCACATGAAGAGTGTGTAGATGACCTTCTTAGGCACTGTCTGTAGCGACCAAGAGGATGCTGAGTGGACAACAGGGATCAGGAACTTTGAGTCAAGGCTCTGGAGAAGCACAGCTCTCCTCTGGCAACAGAAGATGAGCTTGGCTAAGCTAAAACTTCCTTTGTGTGTATGTTTATCTCCTGAAATCACAGTGTGTGTGAAAACTGTGAAATAGAGAACACAACAGCTCTATAAATTTTTCCAGTTTTATAAATGTACAGTCTTACCATGACAGGGAAGATTTGCAGTGCTTTGGGTTTCTTTTTTTTTTCCCTTTAAAAGGTGGAAGAATGTAAAGGAATTTCTTATATTCACAAGGGGGAATGGGTTGATACAGGGAATTATGCAATGACTCAAATCCCCAAGCTGCTGTCATAATTGGATCATCCTCCTCCTCCTCTGGTCTGGAGTTTGGTTTGCAGTGCTCCAACTTTCTGTGAAGCTTAGCTGTGCTATTTTTGCTTTATGCCAGATTTATTCCAGATGCTGTGCCTCTGGAAATCAATCAAAGCCCTGATCCTGGCAGTATCAGCATTTTCTCTTAACACATAACCCTAATTTTCTGTATTTGGGAGATGGAGTGATCAAGGTCTTGTAGCATGGCTCTTTACAAAGGTTTTATTCTCATGTGTGTGCTCTCAGACAAGAGAAGCAAAACCTGCTGAGCTCTTCTGTTTTCCCTCATTAAAAGGATTCAGCATATGAAGATCCCTGAAAAAAGCAAGTAGGAGTGCTACTGACCTGTTTACTTCTTGTGTGAAAGACTTAAACATGGAGCATAATGGCAATATATTCACTTCAAATACACATATTTCACCATTTTCTTCGGTAGTTCTGTACAGAAATTACATCCTGTGAGCATGCATTTCATTACTGAAGTTACCTACTACATCTGGTATTTTGAAAATAATGGCTTTTAATCTTGTTTGGAAAACAATCACTTGTGATTCCTGCCTCAGCTGGACACAGTAAAAGGAAATAAGGAAGGAGCTGTTACTTGCACTTAGTTTGCATTACCACATTGCAGGTTAAGTATGAACTTACTGTCATTAAAATAAAGGCTATCTGATTAAAAATTTCTGTGGGTTATTCTTATGAAAAGTTTCTGTGACCTTGTGATCCTGATGATATGTATAAAATTTTGTATATATTTTATTTAAGTGTAAAGTGTTGAACTGGTAATTTAACTCTGAAATAGTTAAACTGTTAATTTTTTTTTTTGATCCCACTGATATCCCAAGAACCATATCTCTCCTCGACTTATTTACTTTGGCATGTCTTTCAGGTAGCATGTGCTATTGTGCTCTTTCTTTTTGTTTTGGTTGGATAAGTAAATAATATTAGAGTCTCTAAGTAAAGCCCTATTTGTTGTATTTTACTTAAAAGTAAACTGTAAAGCATTAGTTTATGGTTCTGGTCTAATGCCAGAAACATCACTGTTTTTTTGCTTTTCTTTGGAATTACTGAAATTCTAGCCATAGGTATTGTAATTTAAATATTATTATTATTGGCATTCAGTTATGAAGGAGTTGTCTTGCTGTGATTTTCTGTTAGGTAAGCGTGGTCCAAGACTCAGTAAATATATCAGGACAGTCTAATACAAACACTTTGAAGGTACCTGAATGTCGACTAGCAGAAGATTTAGGGAATCTCTGGGAAACCACAAGATTTACAGATTGCAGTTTTTATGTAGGAGGACAAGAATTCAAAGCTCATAAATCTGTCCTTGCAGGTACTTTCTACTTTTGTCTCGCTATTATTTTGTAATTTAAATTGCTTAAAGTTTAAAATTTGATTATATTTAATACTTAACTTTTCTCGATGCAGCAAGATCTCCAGTTTTTAATGCAATGTTTGAACATGAAATGGAGGAAAGCAAAAAGGTAAGCTTTACTGAAAATATTACCTGTAACTTTGTGAAAAAGGAAAAACTTGCAGAAAACTCGAGGTATTGCAGATTGAGGAAGATGAGAACTGTGTGATGAGGGTGCATGAGGGGAGGAGGGACTGCTCCTGAATTCTCTCTTGGTGAGTTCTGAGGGAGTTTGTGTAGATAGAACAGAGAGGTGCTGCAGGATTTGTTTTTTCAGGTACTTGTGTCTGCCCTAGATGATGTTTCTAAACATTAGCTACTGCTGTAATTGGCCTGGTAATCTCTGCCCCTTTCTGCTTTAGTTTTTATCTTCACATAAGCTGATTGACTTGACTAAGGTTCTACTATTGTGTATTAAAGCATTTTTTTATGGTAGCCAAGAAACAAGGGGTGAATTATGATTCAAATTAAGCCCTGAGGCAGTGAAACACTGCTTTTCATTCACAGCTTCTGCAGGCACTTGACCTGTGTAAGTGTTTTGGATGGATAGTTAATCAGCAGAGAGCTGCTTCTGCTTTTATGCGCTTGTTACCTCCCACAGTGAGGAGTTGTTTGTGTCTTTCATGAAAAAGAATATGAAAAATAGGAATAGATGATCATCACCTGTTCTTGAAGGCTGCAGGATGCCACTGTGTGAGCAAATATACCAGAGGGATATGGTGCTGTAGTACAGTTGAGTTTCACAGACGTGGCACTTTGCTTCCCTGCGCTTCTCCAGCTTGGAAACTTTCACAGGTGGAATTGGAATATTTGGAGCATTTTATTGAGGTTTTTGGGCTGAAAGAAACACAGCCATGTTACAGCTTCAGTAATGTGCCATGCCAGGCCTTTGTCTTCTTGTTAGCAGTAGATGTCCAGCACAGCCCAACTCCTAAGTAGTGTGATAGGGAACCAGAACACACCAGTGCCTCTTGTGTGCTGATGGCCTGTGATTTTTGTACTCCATTCAAAAGTCTGATGCTTCATTCTACATCTCCGACATAATTTCCTACTTCCTTAGTTGCTTCCAGGGAATGCTACTGTAGAGTTGGGTCAAACATGCAATACCACTGTTGTATTAGGATGGTCTTCAACTACATGATGCCTGTTCAATGTGCTGCTTTGTTTGCTTTTTTGGATTCTGAGAACAAAACTTAGGTTGTGTGGACTTAGTTGAAGTCAAGCGAAAAATGCCTCAATTTGTTCCATCTGCTGCTCTGACTTCTGATATTCCAAACACTTTGCTGTTGGATTGGAACCTTTGAAGCATTTTTAAATATTCCTGAAACTGTGTCTTGATTTTTATGTACAACCTGTATGATAGATTCCAGAGTTATACATTTCTAGAAAGAAAGTTGCAATTACTTTTTATTGCTGAAGCTTTTCCAACTGATTTCCACCTGACTTTTTAAGAGCTTTTTCGAGTGCTTTCTGCTTAACTTTGTTGAATGTTAACTTAATTTTGTAAGGATTTTGTATGATGGATGGCAAAAGAAAACTTGTAGTGTGCATGCAGATGATAATGGATATTCACTTTAAATTTAAAAGACTTTTATTGATTCTTCTTCTTTCCCAGAATCGTGTAGAAATAAATGATGTAGACCCTGAAGTTTTTAAAGAAATGATGAGATTCATTTACACAGGAAAAGCACCAAACCTTGAAAAAATGGCTGACAATTTGTTGGCAGCTGCAGACAAAGTAAGTAGTTGACTCTGCAGTTCTCAAACCTCGTGTTTGCTTGTGGAATATTCGTGTAAAAAAAAAAATCTTAGGTTCAGATTGATACATACTTTGACTTTTAAATATGAGAACCAGATCTCATCAGAAATGGAGAAAGATGGGAAAGAGTAGATTTTTATTATTTTTTTTTAGAAGTGGAAGGCTGATAAATCTTTCTTAAACAGAAGTGTTTCAGATATTTATTTACTATCAATTTTTTTTAGAATTTGAGGATTATTAATATGATTTGGAAAATTGGTCTTGGATAAAACGTATCCTAGATCTTTGTGTTCTTCAAGAAGATTTATACAAATTCGTGAATTAACTGCTCCCTAAAGTATTGCTACTTTAGAACTTTCATCTCTTTGTCTTCCCTATAAACATAACAGTTCTAATCTTTTATCTCTTCCGTGTTAGGATCTTGTCTACTCTTTAAACTGTTGCTCAATAGAAAAATACTCTTTCTGCTGTGCTTTTTGAGATAAAGGGACTTACAGCAGCTCAGCAATTAAAGTTATTTTATGAATGATGGCCTTTATTTAGGGAATAATTGATAAATGTAGAGACTATTATAAGGTACAGTTGTACATCTGCATTACCAGAAAATAAAAATGCAGCCTGTTCATAATGTGTCATCTTTCAAAAAAAGAAGCACAGTTTATTCATGCAAAATATAATATGAGGATGCATTTGTTTAATATCAAATTTCTGGTATGCTGTGTCAAAGGTATGACAGAAATTAAGAAATTCAAAGATGGGTTGGGGCTAAACTTGAAACAGGCTAGTTTTAAATAGGCTAATGTATTTTGCCTTGGACAGTTTGATGAAACTCTCCATTTTATAATATCTTGCGTCTTGCTTTGAGATAAGAACATGTCTAATTCTGATTTTGATAAAAAACCCATGTGTGTTCCTTGCTCTTCCTCCCTTACCAAACTGAAAGGAGATGAAAACTTCTGAATTAGTCATTTTTGTTGTTTTAATAAAAGTTCTGTGGGTGAAGTGTTTGATCAGTTGGTCAAGCCTAGTGCATGTCTTATGTTTGAGAACTCTTCAGTGCAGCATATTGTGTTTTGAAGTACATGTTTGGAGGAGGTTTGATGTTAATCTTGGGAGGTACCAAGTCGTTCAGGACTGGAACTGTCTTAAGAGCTGTGGAGATAAGGGCAGAAGGAATGAGTCTGGAGAATGATTAGTGTAGTTTTTCTCTTTCACCAGTATGCACTGGAAAGGCTGAAGGTGATGTGTGAGGAAGCACTCTGCAGTAACCTCTCCGTAGAAAACGTTGCTGACATTCTTATCCTCGCAGATTTGCACAGCGCTGAACAGTTAAAAGCACAAGCAATAGACTTTATTAACAGGCAAGTACTGTTTATGGGACTCTAAATACCTTTGTATTTATGCTTTGTGTACCTTTTCAATATTGGCACAATTCTCTCTTACAGGTGCAGTGTTCTTAGACAACTTGGGTGTAAAGATGGGAAAAACTGGAATAGCAAGTAAGTTTCCCTGCCCCACGATGTTCTGTACAAACACTGCTAAATAGACTGCAGATCTTAAGAACTGTTGCTTCATTTCCACACTACTGAGGCCTGTCACTGACTGTAAGTAAAGTAGGAATCAGCAGATGCTACCCCAGTTATGATTGTGACTTCCCCTTTAAATGATAGGGAGCGTTAACTGCCCTCCAGTGTGAGAACCTAACAATAGCTGGCTTTTATTCCCACTCCTAGGGACACAGTGCTGTGAGATGGTGGCAGCAGCCTTTATAAAGGAAACCATTCTCTTCACTAACCAGGTTTGTGCCTGGAGGAGTGATAACCCCAGTGTGGTTTCAAGACTTGCTTAGGTCAGTGTGAGCCCGCAGTGTTGCCTGAGCCTGCAGTATTTCCAAAGACAGGAGGGCAGTTGCTCTTTTTTGCCTTTGGGGACATGTTTGTGCACCTTCCCACATGCCAGCACTGGTGCTCTGGAGGCCACACAACTAGTCAGGCAGGTCCCTCCGATCTGGCTGACTCTCAGTGCTCCTGCCTACACTGGAAATAGGTTGAGACTGTGTGGCTCAGACTGTGGGACTGCTTGCAGCAGCAGCTCAAGTGAGTCATGGGGTAGAAGACAGGAATAGCCAGTGGTGGGGTCAGACAGTAAAAGGGCAGTAGAGCATTTATTTCTTACTGTCAGGATCTCTAGAGAAGTTAAAGGCTGGGTTGTACCAGTTAGTTTAAATTAGAGTGTTTCTCCCTTGAATAAAAAAGGCTTCACAGGCCTAATGATTGAGCATGATGTGGAAAAGAAGGGGCTGGTAGAAAGTAAGTAGTAAAATACCAGTAATAAGGATAAGTCAGAATTGTGACTATGTGAACTAGTCGATGTATTTATTCTTCCTCAAGTGATTTGGAAGTTCCTGAGCTGACTTCAGTCTTGAGTAATTGCCAGCTAACATGCTGGCCATCTTTGCTTCGGCTAAAGCATCCACAGTAAATCAGAGAAATAATGTGAGAGGGCCTGGCTTAATTTACTGACTCTGGGCACCAGGAAGTCTGAACTTTGGTTTTGTTTCTCAAGGCACTTACCTTTACTGACTTGCAGCAGAAGATTAAAGACTTGTATTAGAAATCTGCCAAAGGTGTTTTAGAGATCATATGGTACAGAGGTCAACTGCTAACTTAATACTTGATTGTGTTCCTGAAACAGTATGAGGGTGCTCATGAAAGGCTTCTGAAAATGCAGAGCAACAGAAATTTGGGATTGATGCATAAGGTGTTAGTTCCAAATTACAGATTTATCCTGTGTCAATGTGGTATTCATCCCAACCAATGCAATATTCTTCATGTGCAGAGTGAATTTTTTTGCTTTCATCTATAGTATTTCACCAAAAAGTAAATACATACGTTGAGTAAATGCATAGTTTTTAATCTCCAGGATGTCAGTGTAATACTTGCTGAAATCTGTTGTTGTTTCTATGTTAGTTAAAAATCAACAGTGGCCATTGAAAGCCATTTTGAATGTAGTCCATCATCCGTACTGAAAAAAAGGGTGAATGTTCTCAAGTATGCTCCACTGGTACTGAGACTGCAGACTCCCAGGGAAGGGTTTTGTAGCCAGCCAGCTAATCTGTCTTCATGGCTCTTTATAGTAGATGAACTACATCATTTTTGCTGCAGTTTCAGCTGATTCATTTTGTCATCCTTCTCTCTCCCCAAATTGAGCATGCCCTTTTATGTAATGAGATTATCATGTCTCGCCTTGCATTTTGTCTCTGCTCTGGAACTCATTTTCCTCTAGTTTTCCTCTTTATTTTAGTGTTTTTCCTGAGCAATTTCAAGGTGGTTATCCTAAAACAGTGCGCAGTAATGGATGTAGTTCTGTAGCTGAGGTCTTGCTGGTGCTGAATAGTCCTACATCTGATTATGATGATAAACCCATATTGCAATTGGCTGCATCTGTCCATCGGCATCCTTACTGGCTTTCGTCGTCTGTCATTTTACAGTGGCTCTTCTGCACTAACCCTGCCTTGCCTGCTCTTCTCCGCTGTGCATTTGGTTTGTAAAATTGTGTGACTGTTCTTAATGCTTCTGTTTTCAGCCAAGCAACAGACATAATGGAAACAGCAGGCTGGAAGTCCATGATCCACTCCCACCCTCACTTAGTAGCAGAGGCCTTTCGCGCACTGGCGTCTGCACAGTGTCCACAGTTTGGCATTCCACGCAAACGGCTAAAACAGTCATGAAATCTTCCATGAACTTTAGAGAAATTGGACTGACTCTACTCCTCCATGTCCAGAGGTGTTTTCACAAAGCATAACAAGAGTTTTTGTTATCCTTGTCCACAGAACAGAAGCTGAAAAAGCCTATTGTTTGCTTTTCAGATGGATAATTTATGGTTTAATCCTCAGCTTTAAATTAGACTGATTAATTCACTGAAAGGCCTTAAATTATCTTCAATGACTCTCTAGTCCATATAGTCTAATGTATCTTGATTTTTTTATTATTATTTTTAATGTGCCTTGTCTTTTTGACTAGGCTCTGCAGGATTGCACTAGCTCCATAATGCAGTAAAGTTGAAAACTGAAGATTAATTTTTGAAAGGGATCTTCCATTATTTTCAGAAGAAAAAAAAAAAAGATTATAGTTTGGTCCTGTGCTAACTGGAAGGTTTTGACTGGCCTCTCATTAAAAGCACTTGAACCAGAGGCACATCATGTACCCTAGACAAGTGCTAAATATAGGGAGAGCCTGTTTACCTTCAGCGAATGCCTACAGGCTATTTATGGCAATATACTGCTTTGAACGTAATTTATTTTTCATTGTGGGGGCAAATATGCAATGGTTTGGCCCAAAAATGTATTTTCATTACAGTTTGTAATGCTTACTGTGTGTGTGTCAAAGCTGTCCAAGCGGTGAAAAGAAACACAGAATAAACCTCTTGCTTGTGTTTCTTTACGGTCCATCATTAGTTTACATTTAATGCAGAACTGAACGAGAGGTAAAGAGTTCAGTGTGAAAAGGAATAATGTTGTATATGGAAAAATTATATCCCACGTGTATGGTTAACATAGAAAAGTAAAGGATGCATAGAATGACCAAATGTAAATTGAGGAAATGGGCCAAATGGATTCTGAATATGCACTTTTAATGTGTAACTTTTATATGTTGTGTGGTACATATATATTTTGCTTTTGATGAATTAATGAGGTACAGGTAATTGTGGCTTAACTTTTTAGATACATTTTAAGATGCCCACAGCCACATGGGATTTAGTTTTGTTAGAAAAGAAAGGCATGTCTTTTTAAGACTCAATTGAAGGTGGCTATTGCAAGCTTTCATATTTAAGTAACAGAATATTTTCGCTTATTTGAAAAAGGCATGTGAATGGTAAAAACTTTGAAGGGATTTTTCCCATCTTGACTTATGTGCACAGCTTCCATTAACACCTGAGGAGGCTGTGTACACATCGAGGAGTATTTCCCTGAAATGTCAGATGGTATTTGCAAGCAGAGACTTGCTCAGTCTTGCATTTCAGTTATTGTACTAGCATTGTGGATGGTATTGAAATTCTGCATAATGTGAAAAGGATGAAACATTTGTAAACTGCTTGTCACGGGCCAGTTCTTTATTATATGAACCTTAGCTTTAATATCAACATCCTCAGTGTTTGATAGCTTTGTTTACAATTGGGAGGAAAAGTCTGCAGTAGTGCACACTCTAAATGTTCCCTGAGTTATTGCATTGAGTTTACTGTAATAGTCATAATATGCTGTATTTCTTTTTATTTGGGAAGACTTGGGTTTAGCAGTGGGGAATGAGAGGAGATCTCACGTAATTTATAAACGTATTTGCATAAGGGTTTGAGTTGACCTATTAAAAAAAGTTATGCAGGGAGGAAAGAGGAAGAATTTTGAATTGTTTACTGTCTTGAAATCTATCTCCATCCTCATTTCATTCAGATTCATCTGAATTGCTCTGAACAAAATTTTTGGAGGAAAGAATATATAGTTTTATACTTTGGCTTCTTGTAAGGCACTAGCAAAGGTAAATAGGAAAAAATATCCAGTCCAATTTTGAAGACTAAAACCTCTAAACATGCATTTTCTTCTTGACTTCTGACTAAATCTTTATAATGGATAAAGTGTAAAATCAGAAACTTAATTAGTACAGAAGGCATCAAGTTATATATTTGTAGAGATTTATCCTTTTACCAGTTTTTAGGTATTCATCTGAAATAAGGTCTCGTAGGCATTCTCCACAATAAGAGAGTAAAGGCAATTATTCCAAAACCATGATTTTTTTGCTGCACTGTGTAATGCGTTGGGACTACAGATCCTCGTGCTGATCACTGTAAAACTCGCAGCTCTCACGTGCAAAGTGACTTGAATAGTTAATGGTGTAATGATTGCCCAGGTCAGCCTGTTCTGAAGTAACAACATAGAGTAATCAGATGGAAAGCTTAAGGATTTCTGTGAATTTTTTTATTTTAAGAAGCTTAATAGCACACTTGGTACCAAAAACTGTCAGACACTGTGCTGTGATATCATCTACATCGTAGAGTGTCCCCTTCTCCAGTCAGGCAGTGTAAACCAGATGTTACACTAACAGGAAAAAGCCCTATGATGATTGATCTGTTTAGATTTGATTTTATTTATTATGTATATTTTCAAGTTTTGTCAGCTCTTAAGAAAAAGTAAAACAATTGCTGTATTCTTAAGTGAATGCACTAATTATTCACCTCTTTTAATTACCTACATGCAGTGTTCTCACTGAAATGGGACAGCTGGTAATTACAACCTTCTTCTTCGGATTCAGTAGCTTCATTTCATTCCCCACACCTCAAGAACTTGCCCTTCAAAGCCTCAGTTGTCAGTTCAAAGTGCAGCAGATCGAAAAAAAGCTATCTAAATCAACGGACAGATTTTTTTCAGGCTGAAACCTGAGTTTTGTGTTTTGTTCTTTTTTTTTTTTTTCTTCCTTAGTTTTCTATCCAGATTAGGACTATGACATATGAAGGTGCCATGTTTTGGCTTGCCAACACTACCCTCTCAGATAGATGTGAACCACCGCTTCCATACTTTTCTGGGGAGAACCCTGCATGTGTCCTGTGTGTGCGTGCGCGTGTGTGTATGACTGTGCGGTGTTTTTTTTGTCAAGAATGACTTTCTAAAAATAAGGACTCAATTTGCTGTTAAAATGCTATTATGTATTATATATATATATTTTTTTTTTCCATTCGAGCCTCTCCTAAGGAGATGCTTTGGGTGGAAGTTGCTTCAATAAATAATCCTTATTTCCTAGTCCATTTACTGCATGCAGAAGTATGAACACATTGTGCCTTTTTAGGAAACTGTTGCAGTGAAGGGAAGGTTTAACAGGATACAAGGTCTTTGTGAAAGGTATTTTTAAAGATGAAGGAGAATGCTGTTTGATACTCAATTGAGATGGAAAAGTTGCATGTCGATTCTTCTTCCTAAATTCAGTTTCACCGAGGTAGAAACTACACAAACAAGTGGAATAAGTATTACAGATACAAGTTGAGTAATGGTATCATTTTGTGAAATTGTGATAATATTTGCTGTTACAAGATAAGTGTATGTCAAAACGTGATAATCATGGACACAGAGTTACTCTAGTTCTGATGTTTTTCTAAACATTGAGTATTTAGTATAAAATTCACCTTTGCACAGAAGATCAGTAGAAGACCTGTATGGAGATTATGTTCCTTTTAAATCCTCACAGCAAGTTTTCTCCCTTGGGAGTATAAAATGATGTGCAGTATTTGAAACTGTGTTTCATGGAAGACAGTGAATTGAAAATGTGAGGTGTTGCTACCTGAAATGTTAAATTTTGTTGAATTTTACAGCTGGTTAAAATTCCTAAGCTTAATTGATTTTGGGTCTTTTTTTAATTGACAAGTGGAATGTTACCTGTCCTCTTTGTCTCGTGTTAATAGTGTATTTAGTGCAGAGCTTAGCTCCTTAGCTAGCAAGACACTTAGTCTCATAACTTGGCTTCTGCTTACAGTAAATGGACTATGTTTGTAAAGGGAATTCACTATTTCAAGTGTTTTGCAAGGAACTTCACTGTATTTGTAACCTGGTTTTTGAAGGCTTAAGATCAATGAGTCCTATTTTAGAAATTAAACCAGTGAAATGACTTAGACCTGTTTTGGGGTGGAAATGATTAAGAGAATTCAGATATGTAAACAGTTGTATCAAACCATCCAGCCTTTTTTTATCAGCTGATGTTAATGGTGAAATACTTTTTGTACCTTGTTGCTGAAAATATTTTTGCGTTTCAGCACATCAAGTTACAATAAAGTTGTTACTTATACAGAATGTGTCTGTCTGGCTTGTATTTGTTTGCCTTTTTTTTCCCCCCCTGTATCTGTTCCCAGTGGCTACCTTTGCTTTGAGAAAGGTATTTTACCAGCACTCTGAGTCTAGTGAAAAATATACTGCTGTGCTTTTGGAAACCTCTTCTGGGGAGGATCATCTTGCAGCCTTACTTTGATCTCCACTAACTTAGTTATTTTTCCATTTTGACGCTTTCAAATATCTTAGAGCTCTGAACAGCTTAACTTGCCTACCTGAGAAGCGATTGCCTTTACACAGACTCTGTCAGGACTGATGCTTGGTGGGAAGAAGGGTTGGTGCTGTGGTAATGAAGATTTTTTTCTCCACCTGCCATCAAAAACTGTCATCTTTTGTCCTGTCAAAAGAGTATAGGCTTATAATGACCACATCCAACAGGAATGCTGTTTGCATTTGTTACAGAAGAAGTGGTTTGTAAGAGTAATCTCTATGAGGAGTTCATGGGGTTTAATATGACTGTAAATATTTTGCACTCATATGTAGGACTGTTGATATTGAGAGTTGCCTTCTGTGTATTTGACTTTGGATGCACTGAACTCCAGAAAACAATGGATGTCAAGGTAAGTTATTTCATTAAAAGTGTTTGTGTGTAGGTACATGTAAAATTCTCAAGGTTTAACAATGGCATAACTCACACCTTCACAGGCAACTCCAGTAAAACCTGCAAGGGAAACAGGACTGTTACCACTGTGAGTGGTGATATGAATTATTTGTGCAAGTCCAACTTTTTGAAATGAGCTTCATCTTTTAGGTAAAAAAATATTAAACTTCATTATTTCTTTTTTTAGAAGGCTGTATTTTTATCCTTAGTCTTTCTGAAGTAATTTTTCTTCCAAGGTGTTTATCTTGTCATCGTACAGAAGTTTTCTTTGTTATTCAGCAAAATGGATTCAAGGAGCATTGATTAAAAAAAAGCACCTGTTTTCTTTGTAAAATGAATTCTAATAGTGTTTTGTGAGGAAACTAGGCACTTAAAGAAAGCTTTTCTCCTTTGAGATGAATGCTTCTGTTGTGAGTGTTTTACAGTGTCAGTCCAGTCCAGTGTATGTCCTTCTCTTTCGTTAAAAAGGGAAAACTCAAATAACAAGTTGGTAATATATGCTGTTAGATTAAAAACCATCTCCTGCCATACAGAATTGCCCATCCTGCCATACACTGAAGGCACAGTTTGATGTCCTACAGAGTAGTGCCAGCTTAACCAGTCTCTGTTACTGCCATGAGAAGAGAAGTTATTTCAGAATGCAGCCTGAACAGTCACAGGTGAGAAATGTTGATTAAAGTGTCTTTGTGCCACTTCTCCAAATCTCACAGCATTAATGGTTTTCTATGTTTTAAGATAACTTCTGTTACTATTTAAGTCAGAGTATTACCTGTTCCATTACAACTTTAACTTGCCATGTTTATTAAGTAAATTAGATTAACAAACTGCTTCCATTATACACAAATAACTTTGCACTTAATGTTGTGATAGTGTGGTAACAGGAATTGCTGTTAATTGCCATTGAAAATTAGAGTAGTTTTGAACAGTTTGTCTTTCTACAAACTTCTTGGTAATTTTCCACTAGAGGAACATGGGTTTTATTGTCAATTTTGAAGATTCCTTCTTTGTACTCTCAGAGAAAGCTGGAAAAAATACAAGTACAGGAGTGGAATGAAGCATTTCTGATGTATGATGCAAAGAACTTGCTTTTTCCATTACAAACACTGCAAAAAATATCAACTGTGAGATATTCTCAGCTGTGAGAATTCCTGAGTGCTTTGGAATGGCATTCCAGAGGGTGTCAAATAAGTTATATTTTAAACAGTATGTGAAGTTGATGCTCAAGTGCAAAATTGGGTTTCTCATGAGTCAAGTATAAATAACAGAAATGAGCTTGTGACTCAAGACTCAGGAGGGAAAAATAACTTTGCAGACTTTGCTTGGCCTTGGCCTTCTTATAGAGAAACAACCCAAGAGTGTTTTGAGTCCTCAGTTAAAGTATTTTGAAGGAGCCTTAGAGCTAGTGGTGATTATCATCCTGTCAAGCAGGGAGCAGATTGGACTTCTTTGAAAACGTTGCCTGACACCGACATTTTTGTCTTGCATTCTTTAGCAGGGTTTGGAGCATAACAATATTTTTGTGCAGGTACTGTATTTCAATCAAGGGTTTGTATATAATGAGTGGAAATCTCTACTTTGCCAAACTTATGCATGTTTCATGCGTTGGCAGTGATAGTCATGTAGAAAATAAATTGCACCATGTCAGACTCCGAGCTGCTGATCAGGATGGAAGCGGCTGGTGCTGCATTTTAAGCAGTTACAGTTTTTGACTTCCCACGTTTCTCACTGCATAGTTGACTGAGCCATTTCAGTTACAAAAGGTAAATTTTGAAGCAAATGCAAAAAAGATTCTAATAGTGTGACATCTTAAAGCATAGAAGCTTTAACTGCAGGCTGACCTATTTTAACAGGAATTGCCACGTAAACTATTTTAAATATTCCATTTTCAAGTTGGTGACTTTCTGTAAGCTTTGAAATTAATTTCATGTATTATGTACACAATTTTCTAACCCAGCTGTGTTTATCGAGTCTTGAAATTTTAAAACAAACCACCTCCTCGCTACTGAAGTGTTCAACTGAAATGTTTACCTTCTGTGGTCAGCAAAGACTAAATCTTGCTCGGGTAGTTGTGCCATCCCCAGATGAAGAGCTGTGGTGGTGTGTTCTCTGTGAAGCCCACACCATATGTTTTTGAATGGAGAAAAAAAAGTCTGTTAGATTGTGCATCTTCTCCCTGTCACATCTCGCAGATGGGCTGTTCCTGTCAGACACACACATGAGGGAGTTCTTACGCTACCAAGTCTTCATTTCTCCCTTACAGCAGGACTGGGATTTACTACACTGGATCAAAAGAGTCTGTACCAACACAACTTCCCTGGGGAGGGTTATTGCAGGGCAATCAAGAGAGGAACATGAAATATTTTTTTTTTTGTGTATTTATTGGCTTTTTTGGTCAAGGTGAATTGGAGACACAGGTATGGAGAAGTGTGGGTGTCTTTTTGGATTCTTGAAATGCCTTGTTGTTTATCTGCTGTGGTGGCTTTTTGGAATGTGTGTTGGCACCACTCAAATAATATAAATAAATACAAAATACCTAGCAATTAAATGTCATCAAGTTCAATTGTCCTGATTTAAAGAAATGGAGATGTGAATTTCCTTGTGAAAGGAAAGGAAGTGCCTTTTAACAAAAATGTATGGTGACAGATGTAGTTAATCTCAGAACAAACTGTAAAAGGGGTTAAATTGTGTACTAAATTAGGAAAATGTGCAGTATTTTACCAGTAATGCTAGAATAGCATGCATCTACTTTTGACAAGCTGACAGACCAGAGAATTGAAACTTAATGAATCTCAATGCTTTCTGTCATGTACTTCAATTTTCTCAAATTATTTCTCCAATTAGTTCTAGTCTTTGTGAAAGAATGATTAATGATAATTAATACATTCTTTTAATTTGCATATTCAATCTCCAGTGTTACTAAAAAATACAGATTTGTGTATGTGGGTGAGGCACGTTTGTCTGTTATTTCTTTGGGGTGTTGGGGTTTTCCAGATTTTCGGTTTTGTACTTCCAATTGAACAGGGAGAATATGATGGATGCATTAGGGACTTTAATATACTCTTTCCACATAAATAATTTGGGCATAACCGAGGTCTCCAATCTTCCCTGTAAAGATGGATAGGTAGGGAATGTAGGGGTGCAAAGTTATTGTCAGGAGCTTAACTCATCCTTTAGTCTGCATCTGAAAACATCTACATCTGCAGTAGAGGGCATCTGTTCTTGAGCAGTTGGTTTTGGTTTGTTTATTTTATTTTATTTTTAGAGTTTCTGTATGCCTCCTTTATGTTGTCATTCAGTTTTGTTCTACTCCTGACATGCACACATGTATGGATTTATCCATGATCTGAATTTTGTGTTTGAAATCAGTAGAGCAGCATGAAGTTTTGAAAGCCATTGTTTTTTTGTCTGCATAGGAACTCAAGCTTTCCATGCTGCTTTGCAGGTATCTAATGTTTGGCTCTTAGAAAAAAACCAACCAAACAAAAAAACCCCAGCAATTTTGGCTTCTGCTTAATTAGTCTTTTGCCTTCTGATACAAATGCTCCTCCAGAGGAAAGAACTGAGATCAAACGAAAGTATTTTTTCAGTAGCAGAAAAAGGGCACAGTAGGGTAAAACTTTGTTTCATTGGCAGGACATAAAGATTCAACTTGAAGAAATGGAACTTCATATTTGACAGGACAATTAGCTGAAACAGATTTTGTGTGAGGGAGATGCTGTAAAGCTACTAATGCAGAAAAATGCCTTTGGGGCTGTTCTGGGGCAGCTGTGACTCTGCAGCTCTCCTGCCCACAGGACATGTATTTCAGATGCTTGTTAGGATAACTCATAGTTGGAAGTTCTGCAAGAGTGGCAGGCTCTGTATGTCTGAAATAACATTTCTTCAGGTAGCTCTACAAAGGCTTCTTTAGACACACTTTATCAAAGACATGGAGTGCTTGCAGTTTCAACTACTTTTTTAATCAATAAATACTTCATTCTAGTTTTCTTGCCACTCATTTAGTTAAATATGCGGTGTTTGCTTGGGCAGCATGCCCTGGTTATATCCACCTCTGAATATTCTGTACAAATTTTAATCAGAGTACTTAAGCAGAATATAGAAACTGGCTTTCTGGAAGAATTATCCTCCCAAAAAATAGTATGGGTGTCCAAGAGGTGCTGAGATGGTAACAAAGGTGCACACTTAGGGGGCTGCAGTTTTCCAATAAGGTGATATTCTGGGCAGTTAAAAACATAGAAGTAAAAAGTGTAGGTATTTTGTGACTCAATGGTAAGAAAAGGGATGTTAAAGGACGATTTTGGAGTATCCTCAACAGCTGACTATTAAAAAATCCCCATGTAGTATAAGTCCAAGAGCATCTAGAATTTGGGCACATTTTGTGTAAATAAATAATCACATCTACACTATTGGTGGTAGTCATACTATGAACAGTCGCTGTATTTACTTTGAGTCAGTGCTATCAGCAAGTCCATAATCTTCCCTCGTTACTTGTTTGCTGAGAGCAAACTAAACATTTGTTCCTGATTCCCTGGATATAAAAACATGTAGAGGAAGGTGGTATTGCACTGAGGCCATCCTTAACAATAATCCTCGTTAGTGTTTTAGCATGAATTACAAAGATGGAAAGAAGCTTCTCCTGGCATAAATGGGGGGGTTTGTGCTTTAAAGATGAACACAAAGCCCAGGGCTGGCTCAGCAAAGTTCAGTGCCACAAGGACAGCATCTTTAATAAAAATAAACTTTATTTACCTGTATGTAGAGATTCTTATCACAGAACCATCAATGCTGCTGGTGTAGTTTTGTGATCTTTACTTCCTTCTTATAAGGCTAAACTTTGTCAGAACTGGCTTCTATGCCTGCAGATACACAGGGTTTAAGCATCTGTAAGGGAAATGCCAGTTCCCCCAGAGGAACTGCCTTGGAGGAAGGCAAAGGGTGTGGCTGGCTGGGTGGAGCTGAGGCACCACTGCTCACCTGCTAAACAGCTGATATCCCCGTATGGGGTGGTCAAAAGCTGTTGCTTCAGCAAGTTTGGCTTAAATAGTGAAGTTGGGGGTGAAATGAAGGAGGGCAGTTGTGTTGCCTACAGCAGTGCTCTCCAGCAGGGCAGGAGGAATGAGCAGTGGAGCGACCAATTGCAGTTTGATAGTTGTGATTTTTTTTTTTTCCTTTTTTGTCTTTGTCAAATATTCAAAACAGAGCAGAAATAGTGAGTGCTTGTGCTTTGAGCTGAGTTTGAAAAGTATGCCCCTTTCATGGCAGGCTGGCAGCTTGGAAGTGCTGGAAGTAGCAGTGAGTGCTGCTCAGGAGTGCCAGTAGGTGTTCAGTACTACTAACTTGGGAAGTTATGCAAGAAGAATTCAGAGAAAACATGATCTTTCTTTGGTCCTTGCCCAGAACTGTGTGTTGACATGATGTTTGTCCTTCTGCGTCCCAGTAAAGGGATTTGAACAAGAACACATGGAAGAGCCTGCATTTCAAAAATGGTATTTGCCAAGCCAGCTGAGAAACACTTTCCAATATTAAAGAGCAATTACTTGTTCTTTAAATATCATAGGCTGGCTTGGGTTGGAAGGCACTTCAAAGGTCATCTCATTGCACCCCCCTGGCCATGGACAGGAACACCTTCCACTAGACCAGATTACTCCAAGCCCTGTCCAACCTGACCTTGAACACTTCCAGGGATGGGGCAGCCACAACTTCTCTCAGCAACCTGTGCCAGGAATTCACCAACCTCACAGTAAAGAATTTCTTCCTAAATATATTGCTAATTACCATGCTAGGCATGAATATTATTGTCCTTTTAGTTTCCAAAATTAACGAAGTTGTAGAATCTGTTCATTAGATTCACCTTCACTTGAAAATAATTTTTAAAGAACCATCTTTCCTTAAAAATTTCAAGTAGTACATGTTTGAAAATCGAGAGGTGAAGAAAATTCCAAAATTCAATCAGACTGAGAAGACTTTGTTTAATAAAAAATGTGAGTATGTGCCAAGAGAAGGAAAGCAGCTCTTAAAGCAGCTCCTAAAACTTCCCACTTACAGCTGTTAATACCTGTACATAATGTGTAACTCTCACTAAAGCGTTGTTGAACAGTTCATTCAAATGCCTCAAGTGTAGGAAAGTAATGATTTGAGCAATCTCAAATTTTGGGATGGGGCCAACTTTTGGGGTGCCTAAAACTGGTGAAAATTCCAATAAATGACAATTCTGAATGTGTCACCACAGTTTTTAAAGTACTGTTGTGTATTTACTATGAAGGTAGTCCTTTGTCTTTGGAAAATGCTGGATTTGGTGTTAACTGCTTTCTGCTTCTGGAAACTACTCCGTGTTGACTCAAGGTGGCTCAGAAAATCCCCACTTGCAGCACACTCAGGATCCAATGGAGCCCTTCATTTAATATGTGGGAAATTTTGGATTACTGAATTGTTCCTGGGTACACAAACTAGACGATTCAGGGAGGAAAAGGCAAAGGCCGTTGTGATGATGGTACAGTTTGTTTTCTGAAAATGTTAGTTTGGTAGAATACTTCCCTTATTACAAAAATACATCAGGCAAATACACTTGCATATTTTGAGCTGTAATATCCTTTTGTATCCTTTTGCAGTAGATTAAAATGTCAGTCATATTCTCCATATTTCATAGTCTCCTAGAAGCCCCGGGGAAGGTGCACATGTCTTATGTTACTTATGTCCCACCAATAAAACAGTCCTCTAGAAGGAAATCTGTGCAGGCTGTACAGCAAGATGTCAAATTAATCGTACTGAAATAATGAGTTAGCACCAAATGCTAATTAAATATTGATGGAAGTCATACTCTCAATTATCTTCATTATGGTGCAATGTTCTATGTAGACATGAAGTGCTGGGAACGTGGGCATGTATTATTATTAGTCTTGTCATATAAAAATATTAGTTATTTCTCTTCTCAGAAATTCACTGTAAATGAACTGGAGGTCCATGTATAGTATCTTTTTGATGGAGTAGGTCTTTATTTAATATAAATAAAGTTTTTTGTGTTCACCCCTTTTTCTTTTGAAGGAGCTGGAAGGGCCAGCCTTGAGCTCAGATAGGACAGAGCTGTAGGGCAGCATAACAGAGAGAGGAGTCCAAGGGGTGAGCCTGACAGTGGGAGATTGAGCTGAAGCAGAGGGGTCTGGTAAGGGAGATGTAATCCAGGACGTTTTGCTTTCAGGAGAATGGGATGGGCAAGAGCTGCTCCCTTCCTCACATGCATTAGCACTGAGAAAAAGGCTTTTAAGCCGGAGAAGTTAGAGGACTTTTTTTGGCAAGGACTTTGTTACTCAAAAACAAAAGTCCAGGACTATTTAGACTGGAGACTAATTAGATGACAAGTCCCAGGAACAAATACAAATACAGTTTTATATGCAGTTGCCTTTGGGGAGGATGGACAAACTTACCACAAAATTCAGAAGTCAAACAGGTACTATTCTGTGCAGTCTTGTTCCTCTCAAGGCCCTTTTAGACTCTGCTAGAAAAACAAAAGAATTAATTCCAAGACTTCCAAAGTATTCCTGGAAAATGCTGTCCTAGAACGTTTTTTTTTTTAAATAGGAATGTCTTTTTCATCAGTAAATAAAAAGCATAAACTGAGGTGAAAATTAATTCTTTCTGCAGACTTTATGGAAGGGAAAAGCTTGTACAGGACTGCTTGGATGGGCCTTCCTTCCCAAGCTGGACTGGAGAAGAGGCCTGCCTGCCACCTCTGTATGAGGCAGTGGTAACTTCGTGCTAGTTTGGAGGGAAAAAAAAAATTTTTGGTACTTTTCTTTTGCTTCTTGCCCTTAATTGGCAACCTTTGCAGCAGGTGAGCATTAAGCATGCTCCTAACAGTGGCTGTATAATGTTCCAGTGTGTGCTGTGCCTCCATGTGGTGCATGGGCAAAAAATCCTCCCAGTCCCAAGAGCGTTGAATGCTCTTTGTCACTTCTAACAGCACTGAAAGGTTAAGAGTGGAGGCAGGTGTGTGACCATAATTGGGGAGGAGGGTGCAGAACTTTTTATTGTAGAGGGTGCAGCCTTAGTGCCATTGTCTAAGTGTAAATTGTTCCTAAAAGATAACTCTGCTATTATCCACCCTGGAATATATGTGAATCCAGTGAGAGGCATTTTCAGATTACCAGTGGTGAAGCGTGTCAGAGCAAAAGGAGCACTTGAGCTGAAGAACAGATAATACCCAGTAGAGCAGAACTGCGGCACCAGCTGCTGGGAGGGTAATTCAGTGCTCATAATGATTTCAACTTCTCTCTAAAACTATCACTTCGCAAGTATCCCTCATCTAAAGTACAGAGTTTCCCCAGACCATCAGAATAGAATCTCTCCACACCCTGAGCATGTGAAATTAATGACTGAATATTATGCTGAGAGCCATTTAATTAAAAACACTTTCATTAATAATGCAGTTGGAGAGTGTATGTGTGTTATGTAATTAAAGATAGTACATCAGTAAATGATACTATGCAAAACCAATTCAAAAAATTCAAATGAGCTGGTGTAACATAAGGAACTTAATTCAAGTGGGAATAAAGTCCGTGTGAAATAAGCTCAGAGTTTTTTCCTGGAAGCTGCAATTAATCTGCTTCTGGCAACACAATTCAGTACTCGTATTTTAAATAAGGGGCTGTGCTTATTTTAAAAGATAACTGGGATAGTGAATCAAAATAGATTTCCCTCTCCACTTTTAGCCAAATATAAGTATCCCTTAATGTCTGGACCCACTGATGAGCTTGGCTGACCTCGTGGGTCTGGGCTGCCTTGCACACCATTCATCTGTGGTGCTGTTTTTGCTTTTGAGCAGTCAGGTTGTGCTTGGCTGTGACCAAACACTGCGGGCCTGGTATTTATCATATAATTGCTTTAAAACCAGCAGAAAAAGGAGGAAAAGAGAGGTTTTTCCTCTGGGACAGAGCAATCTCCCTGTCTGGCATCGCCTCCAAGAAGCTGGTGTGAGCAGGCATCTTGTTTTCCCAGAGTACTTTGGCTAATCCAAATCTTCAGTGATTGAAGTCAGAAACATCGCAGTTAAATATATCTGACATGAGAAGTGGATTGGAATTAAGTAGCTCTAAGTGCTATCTAATAAATAGGCTTGCTTATCATCTGCAATAAGGCAACTTGAAATATTTTTTAATCCTTCGGTTTACCTGCTCAGAAATCTGTGTTAAATATTCTGTACTCCCAGGACAGCAGTGCACGTCTGCTCAGCATCACCTGCTTCGGATGCACTTTTCGACCACCACCTCTTCTTTTAAGGATTAAGTACTGCTGGTTTAGAATAGACTGATGTCTCCTCTCAGAGCAGTTCTCCTGCTAAGCCAGAACACACGTGCTCATTTTCAAGTTAAATCAGCTTGGCATGTTTTGGAAACCTGAACTGATTTTTTTTTTTTAAGAGATACCTTTGTCATGCTCTAGATGAGCTCAGGGTGAGCTGCATTTCATCAGGGCCTTTTGGAATGGGGATGGAAGGTGGTGTAATTGCTGTTCACCCATCTAAAAACATCATGATTGGGATGATTTTCTTATGGCATTGTTTATTACTTCAGTCATAGAATTGTAGGATGGTTTGGCCAGAAGGGATCCTAAAGATATCTTGTTCCAACCCCTGCCATGGGCAGAGACACCTTCCACTGAAACAGGTTGTTCCAAGCCCTATCCAACCTGACCTTGAACACTTCCAGGGATGGGGCAGCCACAGCTTCTCTGGGCAACCTGTGCCAGGGCCTCACCACCCTCCCAAGGGAGTATCACAGGGATGAAAGCAGGGATCACAGCAATGCAAAAAAAATACCGTGATGTTACAGTTCAGAAGTGAGAGTTTGTTTGAGCTTGCCTGGGACTGTCTGAGCTGTGGGCTCTGAAAAACTGTTGACATGTGCCAGGGACACCCACGGAGTGTGGGCACCTGAACTGTGCCCTGTGCTGGGCTCTGCCCTTCCCTCTCTCCTCGAGGTGGCTGGGTGCTTAGTGAGCACAGCAGAGCTCTTTGCCTGCTTTTGGGAGCTGGCAGCATTGCTGCTGTCTGTAGGATCTCCAGAACAAAAGGTCCCAAGTCTTGTGTCCTGGGAAGTAACAGCAACTCTAACAGATGATACAAACCTGATAAAATACTAGAAGTTCAAAGCAAACACCCTGATAGCTTTAGGTGGAGGGGGTTTTTTTGGCCATTTTTAACTTCAGGGCTAATTCAAATAACCTACAAGTCTCATACTTCTCTTTCTTGCCAGTTTGGAACCAATTATCATGTATCATCTTTCAGGAAGATCACCAGCTTATATGGAGCTGTTAAGATAAGGTAGCCAAAGCTTAATTGACTGCTAGTGATGAAAGAACCACATACTGTCTGAGAATGAGGCAGTAGAATAAAGAAATGGGATTTGCATCCGAGGGGGCTGCAGTGCAGAGCTGCCAAGGGCAGATGAGCAGCATGATGACTGAATGTGAGGTGCTGATCTGGGATCAGGCTGGTTATAAAGCTGTCTTGTTTTCCAAGGACAGTTAACGTGAGAGAGGCAAGGTGAGCAGTGGGATGTCTGGGAAGGTGTTCCAGGGGCAGCTGTTGCACAGTTGCTCCTCCATCGTGGTTGTGCTCCACTGCTGCCCTCAGGCTGTGTCCTGTGTGCCTTGTGCCCTGCTCCAATGGCCCAGTTCTGGGTGAGAACCGTGAGTCCTGCCTGCTGAAAAGCTAAAAGAGACCACAGTCTCCCTGTGTGCTTCCCACATCGCTCCTTTCCTGGTATCCAGCTAGGAAAGGTGGCTGAGCCTTTTGACTCGTACAGAGGAATGCTTGTCACCTCTGAACTCTCAGAATTAGTCAGCTTCCTGTGTCTGGGTGAGGAATCATGGGTGTGGATTTTCCATAAAATGAGGAAAATACATTAAAATGTCCCTGAAGCAGTGGAATTCTTTTTCCTCTGTTTTGACTTGAGGACAAAACCAGAGAGCAGTGTAAGAGACTGTTTGACGTGGTTGGCTGTTCCATTACTGTTGAATAGGAAGATGCTGATGTTTCCTTTGGACTCTGTTTTAGAGTCATAGAATCATAGAATCGATTGGGTTGGAAAAGACCTCCGAGATCATCGAGTCCAACCCTTGGTCCAAATCCAGTCCATTTACTAGATCATGGCACTCAGGGCCACGTCCAATCTGCATTTAAAAATCTCCAGGGATGGTGAATCCACCACCTCTCTGGGCAGCCCATTCCAATGCCTGATTACTCTCTCTGTAAAGAATTTTCTCCTGATATCCAACTTAAATTTCCCCTGGCGGCGCTTAAGCCCGTGCCCCCTTGTCCTATTGCTGAGTGCCTGAGAGAAGAGACCAACCCCCACCTGGCTAGAACTTCCCTTCAGGTAGTTCTAGACGGTGATGAGGTCACCTCTGAGCCTCCTCTTCTCCAGGCTAAACAACCCCAGCTCCCTCAGCCTCTCCCCATAGGACTTATGCTCCAGTCCCTTCCCCAGCCTTGTTGCTCTTCTCTGGACCTGCTCCAGCACCTCAATATCCTTTCTGAACTGAGGGGCCCAGAACTGAACACAATACTCAAGGTGTGGCCTCACCAACGCAGAGTACAGGGGAAGGATCACTTCCCTGGTCCTGCTGGCCACGCTATTTTTGGTACAGGACAAGATCCCATTGGCCTTCTTGGCCACCTGGGCACACTGTTGGCTCATGTTGAGCTTCCTGTCAATTAGTACCCCCAGGTCCCTTTCTGCCTGGCTGCTTTCCAGCCCCTCTGTGCCCAGCCTGTAGCGCTGCAGGGGGTTGTTGTGGCCAAAGTGCAGGACCCGGCACTTGGCTTTATTGAACTTCATCCCATTGGAATCAGCCCATCTCTCAAGTCTATCCAGATCCCTCTGCAGAGCCCTCCTGCCTTCCAGCAGGTCGACACTCCCTCCCAGTTTGGTGTCATCAGCAAATTTGCTGATGATGGACTCAAAAGTCCTACCACTGTTTATGCAGGTAGAATTTTTTCTTCCTGGAGTAAACTGTTTTCCTATGACCGTGATGGCTTTTTAATTGGGCTGCAGCTGGTGCTGGATTTGTGCTGAATTGGAGACCGAATTACATCTTTAGAAAAAGCAATTTTTGTGGTTTTTTTTGTTTGTTTTTTTCCCCCCTTCAAAATTCAGTCTGGATGGCTGGGGTTCTTGCTTGAGAGTACCAACAGCTGGAGGCCTTCAGTTCCCGTCACTCCTGACTGCAGATCTGAACAGGTTTTGCAGCCCTGAGCTCAACAACCCACCAAGGGAAGTGTGGTTTGACACGAAGTGGGATGTTTCATGACAATTCAACTCCTTCTCTGTAAACCCAATTTATTTGCTAGTTCTGAGAGAAGGATGCTGCTTCTGACGGGTGCTTGCAAGAGGTGTTCATGAGGGAGGGATGGGAATGGCAAAGTCTAGTTTTTCAAATGAGACACCCTACAACTAAAAATCTACTTGATTGATGTGTGTTTCATTGAGCTACTTAGTGTATTGCAGCTTGTTATTGTCTTTTCCACTGTGCATATTTGAATAGAGACAGTGCTAATGACAAATCATTATTATACTATAAATAAAACATTATCCAGATTATGCTGGTCAACAGAGCATAAAACAAATAGCAAATTCTAATGTCCTTGAATTACAATTTAAAAAGAAAAGCAGCACTGGATGCTGATTTGCATGGAACACCTTTTCTAGTTGCTGTGAGAGTTTATCCAGTTGCATCAGGATAATTCAGGGATTTGCTCGTTCAGCACTGCCCAGTAAATTCTCCCTAAAAAGTGCCAGCCCCAGGGAGCTCAGAGCACACAACACTCAGCTCTGCTGTTTGCTGCCTTGCTGGGTTCTGTGGTACAGCATGGGCACCCCGTGTAAGGGCTCAGGGAGTGCCATGTGGGCAGAGAGCCCGCAGTGCTGGGGATCCAGTGACCAAGGCTGACGAATTCGTGGCAGGATCTGACCAGTGGTGAGAGCTGCAGGAAGATTTAAAGGCACAAAGGACAAAATCCTTCAGGGGAAAAGGAAAACCAAACTAAGTTACTTCCTGTTCAAGGTGAAATGATTTAAAAAATATGGATGTGCACAGTCCCTGCAGCTCTGTACAGAATGCTGGCCAAAATAAAAAAGTTGATGCTTGTCTGCGTGTCATGAATGAGCTTTTTATTGGGATTTTTTTATGAATATCCATGGATGGTGAGAAGAGTAGGATATGTATTTACCAAGAAGTTTAAATACTTATTTAATGGATTTAATATGGGCTCCCCAGGGAAGTGGTCACAGCACCAAGCCTGCCAGACTTCAAGGAGCACTTGGACAATATTCTTGTGCACATGGTGGGATTTTTGGAATTGTCTTGTGCGGGGTCAGGAGTTGGACTTGATGATCTCTGTGAGTCTCTTCCACCTCAGATATTCTTATGATTCTATGATATTTGCATTGATATAAATGTGTGCAAAACTATCCTGTTGAGATTTGTATTGAATATGGGATGTATATTAAAGGCTTCTAGATTAAGTTGCTGCTGTCATAAGTTGTCATTGCCCACTTGAAACTCTTCCCAAAAAAGGTATTTAATCTTTGAAGTTTTTGATTTAAAATCCTTTGAATAAGAGCCATAAGAGGAACAGTCACTGAGATTTGAAACTTGTCTGAAATAATCACCTGTTATACAGAAAAATCTTTTTAAAAATTTGGCCTGTTCTGTGTGAAATGAAATCAAAGTTAGTTCTGTTTATATGGGAAGTGTGAAATTTGACCCAATCAAGTCTGTCATCATTGGACTGTGTTTTGCTTACTTTGCTTGGTGTGAATAATTTCTTCTTAATCAGATTTTGACTGCAATAAGGTTTTAAGTGCTTTTATTTGCAGTGACTTTCTCAAAACTGATCTCAAAGAAAACTACTGCTTTGAAGTTGGTTTGTACAGTATTGCGATTGGAAAAAGTGTGGTGGTGAGTTCTCAGGTGTGATGGAGTTTGGTACCAAGGCTCCCTCCCTCTGCTCCTGCTCTGGCTGCCAGGCTGACTCCTTGAGCCAAGGCAGGAGAGCAGTGCGAGTTTCTCCCATCCTTTGTTTTCCTGAGGCCTGGAAACCTCAGCCTGGGAGGTGTCTGTGCTGCAGCCAGAGGATGTCTGTGGAGGAGGAGAATCCAGCTCCTGTTTCCATGTGAAACTGAGCAAGGGCTGAATCAGCAGTGGCCTGCTGTGTCTCCCAGCATGTTCCTGCTTGGGAACGTTGTCTAATTTAAACTAACCCCTTCACTTGCACAATTATTAAACAGTTCATGATTGTCTTCGTCAAAACATGCACTTCATTTCTCAAATATCACCTGAATAGTGCTGAACTCTGCCCAGGCCTGCACACAGTTCACCATAGCACATATTTAAATATCTCCTAGAAAAACAAATTCCAACTGGGGAAAAATGTTCAGTGACGTGTTGCTGTACCTTTGTGTCTTTATATATGCAACATTTAAAAAAAAAAAAATAAAATAGGCCAGAAGCAAGTGCCAGATTTAGTAAACTCTCTTTATTTACATACAAATACATGTACACATATGTGCTGTATATGTACACATATTTAAGTGTATATACATACATGGTTTCCACATACTCTACAATAAATAGCATGTAGGGTTTTCTTTTAATTGCCTACAGTGCTGAGTAAAAATACATGGCAATAAAATCATGGCTTACAGCTAAGTTACAAAAGCACCAACCACTGAACTCGTAGCAATAAATCCAAGCTCATGTACAGCTGGAGCGAGGACACGCTATACAGAATACAAAGTAGACCAACTTGTAGGAATTGACAGGAATAGGCCAACTAAAAAACATCATTATAGACCAGGAGAGACTCTGTATGAAATAAGATGAAGGAAAACATTTAGATTATTGATCAAACTAAACCACACATTTAAATTTGTCACCTAAAGAGGAAAACAAATCAGCCAGTTAGTCGTATATTTTTAACAGAGTAATTTTTCTGTGTGAGTCTCTACCAAGGAAATCAGAATTAATCTCATGAGTGAGTCCTTCCAAGCTGCCATAGTCACTTGTCTGTGTGCACATCACTCAAACAGAGTACTTTAATAGTGCTTTATTTAAACTGTGTGTAACTTCTTGAACCCTTCGTGCAGGTCTGATTGGAGGCAATAAAAAGCACTTCCTCAGCCAGCTTCTTCCACAGTACCTGTGACATCAAACTGTCACAAAGGGCCATGAGAGCAAATTGGCAGCAGCAGCAGGATCAATACCCAGAGAAAGCGCAGGGGATGGTGCTGGAACCTGCATTGCCAGAGCCAGCTGCTGTTGACTGTGGTGGGACAACACCTGTCCTGTTGAAGCAAAACCACAGCTGGACCAGCCATTATTCTAACTGCACTGGAGGGATTCTGTTCTGCACTAGGGAAGAGCCTGGCTGAATATATTAATAGTTTGAAACCTGCTTTATGAGGTGAAGATGCATAGATTTCTGTTGCTCTCTCTTTTTGTCGTGGCTGGTATTTTGACTCAAGGTGTGCAGTGCACTGCTAAGGAAGACAATTGGTGCCATGAAGCAGAAAGCCGCTTGTTGTTCAGGTATCCTTGTGCTGTGATGTGTTTTCCTTGCTGCAACATATAATGCTAAGAGGCTGGATAGCAAAATAATTGCTTCCTTTGCTTGGAAGCCAGCCCCTGTTACAGTCCTCAGACTTCATAGAATCACAGAATGGTTTGGGTTGGAAGGGACCTTAAAGATTATGTTGTTCCACCAAGGGACCAGGTTGACTTAAACAGAGATCACCCTTTTCCAAGCTTTTTATATATTCTCTATTGCTGTAAAACTAGCACTGGTGTGTATGCGAATGTTTGAGAAGAATCAAAACCAGTGGTGAGCACAGAAGGAAGGAATGTACACCACAAGTGCACACCTGAGGGGTCTAAAAAACTAAAGCTCATCAATGTCTAATTACATCACTGCATATCCATGGGTAAGAAGGCTGAAGGAAGAGCTACTCACTCTTCACTTCAATGAGTACCTACAGCTACTACAACTCATAAAAATGCAGATTCCTTTCCTTTTTTTTTTTTGTCCTAGATTTAGCACTTCCTCTTAGTATTTGGACTTGACTACTTGAGCCCTCTCTGTAACACTCTTTATGAAATCAGTGGTAAAACTCTTTATTTAGAGTTTCTATATGAGTAGCTGTGAGGCTGCTTCATCATTTGTTCTTTATATTGTCACCTAAAGTTCCCAATGAGAAATAGGATCCCGCTAAGTGCTGTCCAGTTTAAGTAAAAGACAACCTCTCTGCCATGAAGTAGTTTAAAACAGTGACTTTCAAGATCAACGTTCATTACAGACATAATTTTGTTTGATTTTTGTCACGTGCCTGCCTGGCAGTTCCCTTATGGATGACGACAAGAGCTAAAATGCAACGGTCCCAAATGAAAATGACTGATACATAAACAGTTTGATTAGTTACTATACGGCACAAACACAGCTACAGTTTTTTAAAGACTTTTTTTTTTAACCTGATAGGAAAAACATATTCTTCTCCAAAAGGTTAGTGGAAATGCTTATTTTTGTGACTGATGCTGACTGCACCGTGTCAGCCGGAGGACAGGTACGGCGTCTCGCTGTGGTAGTTGTAGTCAGGACAGACCTTCTGCACCAGTTTGTAATCGACGCTGTAGAAAGCGATGTAAATGCAGATGACCTTAAAGGGTTTGGAACACAACCAGGAGACATGGCTTTGGGTCTGCTCTTGGTAGCAGATCTTTGAAGGGTCGAAATTGCACAAGGCAGTTTTTTTAGCGCGGTCTGTTTTTTCGTACTCGATTCGGCAGTTGAAGGACTTGGATTCCTTGGTCTCCAGCGTTGACTGTGGAGATGGTTCAAACTCAACCACCTTGGAAGGTGGCACCAGGCTGACAGAAACATTCCCCAGACCCGTGGAGTTATGTCGGAAATAAACACTGAAGGTCCCATTGCCGTGATCGACGATTTTCCCCGTGATCAGGAGGTTCAGCTTAACAGTTTTGATGTTAGAGTGGAAATCGCCCCATCCAAACATTTTCTTGAATTTCCCAGTTTTTACTATAGGTCTGCGTTTAGTTCGTGCCAGAGATTCCTGAACCTCCGTGATGTTGGACAACCAATCCCAAAAGTTTTCTATGCTGTCCGAGTAGGACACCTGGCCGTGTTTCAGTACTGGAGATGGCTTAACAAACAGGCGTAAGGGGTTGATCATCCTGGAGTGGACCACGTTGTCAACCAGTGTCTCTGCAGCATCCTTGTCTTCCCAGTCCAGCACGTCCGCAGCTTGTACGACCTGATTGGCATCACAGAATACCTGTTTCAGAACAGAAAGAGGGAGCTGTGTAAAGTGTGAAAATAAAACGGTCGAGATAAAAAAGGAGCCATTAATATTTATTTTTACACCAGCAGGGTCTGTATCAGTCTAGTCACAGGTGGTTTACTGTAAAGAGTAATTTCTACTGCCCTGTGAAAGCTCAAGGATCTTACTCAAAATAGCCTGTAGAAGATACAAAAATCTCAACAGGAGCCATTCACTGGGGCAAATGAATAAACCTCTGGAAAGGTTGATGGCTGTGATGTGCAACAGCAGACAGACACCCTCTGCTCACAGATTTGTCAGAGGAAAACATGCCTGAAGAAAGTGGAAAACCTGAAGAGCAAAGTGGCCCATCTCCTAAAAGATGGAGTGAAATAGAATAGTGGGATTTTCCATTCCCCTTTGTTTTTCTCCCCACTTAATCTCCCAACTGCTTCAGGCTTAAAATCCTTTTCTGCTGGAATAATTGTGTCCTGAACTGTTTAGTGTACATTTGTCTTTTCTGGTGTTGCCTTCTCCATTTTTTCTAAACTTAGCCTGCGTGTTTGTGCTCGCAGCTTGACACAACAAAAATAACCATATTTTTGGTGTGCTGATTTCAGCTGCTCATCTGCCTATGTTTAGCAAGGCCCAGCCTTCCAGAGGTGCAGAGCAATCCCAGCCATGCAGCACAGCTCAGTTTTGGGAACCATGACTAGGCCAACCTAAGTCTGCAATCAGAAAGCAAAAAATTCCTTCTGGTAGCAACAGAATGGCCTTAGATTTCAGAGTTAAACATGCAACAACAAGTTCCCAACTGAACGTAGAGACACATTTCCCAAGTATATTCTTCCTGTTCACTCGGACAGAGAAGTCCTGTTGAAAATGCAGAACTGGAGCATATGTTTAAGAGGTCAGAAGCAGGATCTGTGTTTCAACTTTTTAGGTTGAAATGGAAGCTTTGGAGAATGTGTTTTCAGGGTTTGTTCTCTTCAGGACTGTCTTACACCATCATCCTAATGGACGAAGAAAAACTCTTTCATCTGCAACTATTCTTATAAAATGTGTGAACAGAACAAAGAGATGCTTAAAATGGAAAGAAAAAAGGACAGTGTTGTCCTGCTCATGTCCCTGGCGTTAAACTGCTACTGCCCCTTTCTCCTGGCAAAATGCTGCTCTTGCTTCATCTGGCAGTGCCAGGATCCCGGTGGTGGATCCCACTATAACTAACACACAGGATGGGGTTTTCAGTATCCAGTAGCAAGATTACAGGGTGGAAGTTTGCCTAAAGCAGTCAAAGCATTGAGCACAGACGCTGAATTGCATGGGGTGGGATTTTGTGCTTCCTGTCTCACTAGGGAAACTGCAATGCTGGGCTTGCTTTTCCCTCTGCTCCTGATCCCAAAGGGATCTTCTGCGCCTCTAGTTCCTAGAAGTGTTCCATTTCTATAATATCCAACTGTTATTTCTATAAATTGTAGTTTTTCATTTCATTATCTGGAAAAGATCAGAAACTCCAAAGCCTTTAATTTTCACTGGGGCCTGTTCTCCAGCAATAGACTCCAAACCAGAGCCCCAATCCACTTACCACATGTCCTTCCTGATCACCCCTAATGCAGTAATTAAGATTAAATGATGAACAGCAGCAATGTTCACAGCTGGAATGCTGAAAGGCAGCAATTGCTGTTGCTAAATCATAGAATCACAGAATGGTTTGGGCCGTAAGGGATCATAAATATACCTCATTCCAACCCCTGCCATGGGCAGGGACACAGTCCGCTATCCCAGGTTGCTCCAAGCCCCGTCCAACCTGGCCTTGGACACTTCCAGGGATGGGGCAGCCACACCTTCTCTGGGCAACCTGTGCCAGGGTCTCACCGCTCTCACAGTAAAGAATTTCTTCCTAATATCTAATCTAAACCTGCTCTCCTTCAGCTTAAGGCTATTCCACTTGTCCTCTCACTTATTTATCACTATAAATAAATCCATGGCTGGATGGAAATGCAGTGGTCAGGTGCGTCTCTGCAGAAATATGTTATTTCCTTCCTCAGATTAAAAAGGAGGGAAGAAAAGACAACAGTGATCACTCTCAGCCTGAGACCTTGTATGTCAACTTTCTGCCTCTATCCTATATTTTTTTATGGCTGAGCTATGAACCCAGGAAAATAGGAGATTCTAATGGAAACAGTGATAGATGCTGATCTGTACCAGCCCAAATAGCACTGTCATAATGATGCTGGGGGAAGCATCACTTCCACCGTGATGGAAAGCTCCTGGTGAAGCTCTGCCATGTTTATGTGTGTTTTTTCAGCCACTCTTAAGCCTGCACAAGCCCAAAATCAGCCTGGTGATGCTAAGGACAGGTGGCCACCCCCACTACTAGGGAAACCACTCCTCTGCTGCAAAGCAGTGACTGCTCAGATGAAGAAAGAAGTGCTGCACACATTTGCCCATCCTTCACCCCAAATCTGACCTGAGACCTTGAGAAGCACAAAAAAGAGACTTTTCTGCTGCATTTCCAGATTGCAGTTGGGACCAGGGGCCTGGCACTGCTGGAATATCAGAAACTTTCCTCTGTGTTTGCACAGCTAAATGATGTGCTACTTAAAATGCCATTCAAACCATGGGCACCTATAGCTGGTATTGCTGTTAGTAACTGAGCCATAGGAAAAGTGATTGGAAATTTTAAGGTGAAATGATGTAGAAATGAAGCTGTTTGATTCACAGGAGATTCTGGCTTTGCTTGTGTCTGCACCCAGCACTGACTGTCCTCTGGCAAGGGCACAGGAACACACTCAGTTGTCCTCCTGGGCTACTTGTCTTCTGCAATGTTTATTGAAATCCCTGCAATGGCTCTTTGGCTTTTCTCCTCTCGCCTTTTATGAGGAGATCTAGAGGATACTGAGTCATGTGCTACAGCTAATGCTCAATGTATGTCTCTTCAGGGGGCTCTCACTCCAAATGAGAAAGCAGGGCATTGCTTTCCCGACGGTGCTTTGCTGAAGGCTCTGATAGAAAAAGAAGAAATATGTGGGTATAAGGTCTGGGATGGCGGAAGGGTGGGAAACATCAATGCATGCTACAACCAGGTGGGTTTGCCACATCAATAACGTATTAGGGCACAAGTATTTCAAAACTGTGATGGTGAAATCGCAGAGTTGCATTGTGCTAGGCTACTACTACTGTTATTTATGTATGTGTTAACACCAAATGAGGTGTACTCATGGGATAATGAAATACACCCCCGGAGCTACAGTGACCTGGGCTATTTCACGTGGCAACACAACAGCTTTCATAAGAGGGGAACATGAAATCGTTGATAAGTTGAATTATAAGGACGTAATACCCCTGTTTAAAGCCCAGACAGCAATCACCAGCCACTGCTAAAAGTTGTATCTTACACTTAAGTATTTTTTTCCTCCTCCTTTTTGAACTACTTTTCAGGCTGTGGGATTCTCCAGTGTTGCCCAGCCTTAATTTTTGACTCTGATCCATCCTGGTGCTGTCTTGTTTCACTGATTTCATTAGAGGAGCGAGATTCAGAGGCTGACAGAGCTGTCAGCTCAGTGGGCTGCAGGGAAGGGACTTTGTGGGCTCGAGGTGGTATATTGTTTGTGTTTTGCAAATGTTTAGTAAAAAGGTGTCTAACAAAGAACCGCCCTGTTCTGCTCAGTGCCTGATGCAGGAGCACGAATGAGGGGGCATTGTTCAGAAATGTGAATAATAATTGTGCTTTTGTGATGTAAAACCTTTGTGGTGTGCAGATTTTTTTTCCCCTGTTTTGAATAAACCTTTCTGCAATATAAGAGAACCCAAAGGCCCTTCCCTGGATGGTCACATTTTGCTCCTAGCGAGGACAGGCCGATGCGCTTTGTTCATATGTTTATTCACTTTGCTTTAGCAATTTCCGGGCAATAAAAAAAAAATCTGTATTAAAAGAATGCAGCACATGCTGGAAAAAAATTACTTCCTCAGCATCTTTCCATTTCACTATAATGCATCTCTATAGTGAAAAATATTGCTGGTAGGGTATTTGAAAAATACTAGCTCAGGGAGGTTAGTGTGTCCATTTAAATAGATGGCTATTGCTGGAGTTCTCCTCTGCTGCACCTGCGTTTTCCCATTCCTTCCAAACCATCAATTTCCAAACAGAAGAAATCACCTAATCTTTTTCCCTATTACAGAGGCTGTAAAAGGGCACCCAGTTACCCTAAAATTTCCATTAGCCCGTAGATGTGTTCCAGTAAGAAGCACTGGGACCCATCCAGATGTGCTGTATCCACAGCGTGCCTTGCTGTTTTCTTTCACTACATAAGCCACGAGAACAGCTCAAACCACCGTGATGTGGTTTATGTTTATGGAGTTTTAAACTTTAAACCTTTGGTTCTTGCTGTGCCCTTCTCTGAAAGGTGGTGATTACTCTTCAAAACCTCCCTCTTCCATGCATGATCTTGACCATGGCAGAGCCACACGGGGTTAAATAACATCTACCATGAGATATTTTTTGAGAAATGAGCCTGCATTGTTGAGACACTGGTATCAATAAATGCTCTATTTTCTCTATTTGCCCAAATTTGGGTTCATTTGGAACTCATTCCCATGTCCTTCTCCGTGGGCAAGGCACTAAATAAAAGCAGGTGTCCCTGTGCAAGAGTTAATAAGTTTTGATGCTTTGGGAATTTTATCCAGGTTATTCATCAATCACCAGCAATTATTCCTCTGGCTTCACCCCTGCCAGGAACCATTTAAAAACTCTTGGCAATTAGCTGAAATGAACCAGTCTGTTGGAATAAACAGTTCTGAAGCACCATTTGGCCACTCACTGGTGCTGCCGGGAGCTTTTTATCCCACCGCTGGAGAGGAAGGGGTGATGGGAGGGAGGTGGTGTTCAGTCACCTCCTCTTGCCCCCAGTTACACCAGTGAACAATTCATACTGGGGGACGATTCCAGTGGTCTCTTCACTCTCTGCTGCTTCTGTGCCTGAGTGTCCCATGGGTTTATACTTGTGTCCCCTCTGCAGCAGCAGAGGACCCTTCTCTGTCTTCCCCGTGGTGATTTTGGAGCCTCACGGGCCGTGAGGATAACGCAGCATCATCAAGCAGCTGCACAAAAGCCCCAGTTTGAAGGGAGTGCATGGAGGGGGAGAGAAATAACTCTGCTTTGTCTGTTTGAAAATTCAGTGATTTCCACACATTTATCAAATATTAAATAATTTATGTCTTGACAGGCCTTATCAATTTTGCAAAGCACACACATTAACCAGATACAATGATCTCATATTAGCTTTTTCAGCATCTTATGCTGGAGCCCAGAAATATTAATAAAAACTCAGCCCATCATCAATTAAATGGAAAAAAACCCATAAAATTGTGTTCCATTATAGCCTCTTAGCCTTTTTTTTTTTCCCCCCCGAGAAAATGATGACGGGTTCTAATAACTCATCACAAAAAGCTGAGCTTGAACTTTACTGATTATTAAATACTTTTTTTTCCAAAGACAGAGGCCGTGGTGGGTTTTATGGCAGCAGATGTGATTGCTGTCAGGGATGCTTCGAGGAATTTGAGAGTTAAGCAACATCTTTCAGCAGAACTGTATAAAAGAAACATGTTTGTTCCATCAAGTCACAGCCCTATTTTTCAGGATGTTATCAGCCCGTGTGCTTCATGATTGAAAGATGGATTAACTTTCATTTACCACTGCAGCTTCTGCCAGGAGTGGAAGCTGTGAATTAACAACTTAGGCTACCACGCAGAAAAATCCTTAATAATCCTCAATCTTCAGCTGCCCAAACACATCCTCTGGATTTTGCTTGGAAATTTTTAATTTTTGATCCTGTCTCCCCAAAATTCTGCTGGGAATTTATGGATTTCCCCTGAGAAAACAAAATTGTGTGGGTCAGCCTGCCCCAATATCAAAAAACTGCTTTTCAATGAAGCAAAAAGGACAGGTTTGATGGGGCTTTGAGCAACCTGATCTAGTGGAAGGTGTCCCTGCCCATGGCAGGGGGTTGGAATGAGATGAGCTTTAAGGTCCCTTCCAACACAAACCATTCTATGATTTCATAATCCACTGAGAGCTGAGCCGTGGGGAAGGACAGAGTGAGCAGGGATTTACTTTTGACAAAGTTTGAAAAACAAAAGAAATTACAAAAGACATCTCAAATGGGCGCTGAGCACAGGGTCTGTGTGCCCTACATGGCTCTGGAAGCAGTGCTTCCAGTTTGCAACCTGGAAAAAAGGAGAGCTGTGAGCAGCACACAGGCAAAAATGGGATTGGAATATGACCACTGGTCATATTCATGCTAATGGGGGTGGTGGGATGTGAATATCCAGAAGAGAGACTGAACCTTGTAACTAAGGATGCCCTCACTCTCCAGGCAACTGAAACACTTTCCTACACTTGCACAACATCTCCCTTGCTAAGCTGTAAATAAATAAACACCAGCAGGTTGTTGTGCCTGGCTTTGTTTCTCCTGTGGGCGATGATGGACTGTTTAAAATACTCTGGTGCAAAGATAAAATTAAGTCAGAAATTCAGAGTCCACTTGCTTGATTTCTGTCTCATTTTGAAACAGGTGATAAACAGGTGTGGAATTCAGCATGACAAATTCAGCAAAGATATCCATATGGGGGGAAAACAGAGCAGGGAGTCAGGAGCGCTGATCTCTAGACAAATGGTGGCAGGGTACTCAGACTTCTTGAAGTCCTCCAAGTTAGTGAGGTTGTAATTTGGAAAGTTTTAAAGGCTCATACAGCTATTGCTACCTTTTTTTTTTCACTCAGGGAAGGTGGTGAGAAACCCCTTGTTCAACGACTAATATAACTGGATTACTTTAACAACTTTGCCCTGTCTGCTGTAGTTAAAACTATGACAAGCTGCTTCAGCAGAAAAGAAAGCCTTCATGATTGAACCTTGCAGCCCATTAAATTTTCTGCTTGTAAATAGAATCATAGAATCATTAAGGTTGGAAAAGACCTCCAAGATCATTGGGTCCAACCTTCGACCCAACACCACCGTGTCAACTAAACCACAGCAGTAATCCTACTAATGCATCCTCCAAAGGAATTCCCCCTCTGCAGAGGGATGCTGTACTGGCATCCCCGCCAATGGAAGGGAAGTGATCATTCCTGTACCATGTCCTGCTACCCATGACTGGTGACAGGGCTTCCTCCAAAGCATTGCTGAGGAAGTGTCCAAGTGGTGCAACAGGAAAGTGACGGAAAGAGGAGAAATGGCAGACTAAACTGTGTACCAGTGTTAATATTCTCTGACGTTGTCTGAAAGTCAACTAATACTGCTAAACAAGAGTACAGCTTAAATACCTGAGAGACACAACACACTAACACAGAATCACAGAACCAATTAGGTTGGAAAACCCCTCTGAGATCATCAAGTTCAACCTATGACTGATCACCGATCACCGATCTGATTGACCAATGTCAACCAGACCGTGGTGCCAAGTGCCACATCCAGTCTTTCCTAAAACACCTCCAGGAATGGTGAATTTACCATCTCCCTGGGCAGCACATTCCAAGGTCTAATCACCCTTTCTGTGAAAAAATTCCTCCTAATGTCCAACCTAAACCTTTCCTGGTGCAGCCTAATACTATGTCCTCTTGTCCTACCACTTGTTACCTGGGAGAAGAGACTGACCCCCACCTGGCTACAACCTCCTTTCAGGTGGTTGTACAGTGTGATAAGGTCACTCCTGAGCCTCCTTTTCTCCAGGCTAAACACCCCCAGCTCCCTCAGCTGCTCCTCACAGGACTTGTGCTCCAGACCCTTCACCAGCTCCATTGCCCTTCTCTGGACTCTCTCCAGCACCTCAATGTCCTTCCTGAATTGAGGGGTCCAGACCTGGAGGTGTGGCCTCCAGAGGAGGAATCACTTCCCTAGTCCTGCCAGCCACACTATTCCTGATCCAGGCCAGGATGCCACTGGCCTTCTTGGCCACCCTGGCACACACTGGCTGCTCATGTTCAGCCACACACGACAATAAGGGTGAGCCTGAAGCTTTCCCTTGCTTTTTAGCCTTTCAAGAGATTCAAACTGTTCTAGAAGGTAAGTCAGAAAACATAAACTGGAAGCATGAGAGCCAGTGTTTGACTCAGCACTATTTTCCCACTCTATAATATGGTGAATTTCCCCTCTGCTCTCCAGGTAGATGAGCAGGAAGCTGATGAAGGGCAGTTTGCTTTGTCATTACTCCTCAGAAGATCTGTCTGCATCTATATACGCCTAAAGTCTGGGGATGGTGCAGGTAGAAATCTTTAGTTTAATGAGAATATGAGATGATAACATCCAAATAACCCACAGACAAAAATACAAATCTAAAAGAAGTATGCTGGGAGAAATTTTGCATATTTTTTAAACAAAACTTAGACTTCCAACTCAGTATTGTATTTTACAGAAAAAAAAAAATCACTTGAAAATTCTCCAGTTTGTACAACTAAGCAAAATAGTATTTTACTAAAACAGCACTTCAGTAAAGAAATAAAATTGGGAGGAAGAAGCAGAAGAAGAAAAGAGTGAAAATTAAAAATAAAGCGTCCAAAGATTTCCTATTTCAAAAATGTATTTGTGGAAAGTATGTGCTGTCTTTCTCACAGCCCTGATGAGTAGTTTTAGGTTATCTGAAGTGTTCCCTCCAGCCTCAATTGGATAAATTGCTTAGAGCATAGATAGCTTTTAAATTATATCCATGAATTGAATTGATCTACCTTTTTGCTGAGAGAACAGAAAATTTGTTCTGAGAAATGTTTCTTGCCAAAAAATGTGCACCAGTTCTATTCTTGAAGACTTAAACTCTCAGGGTTTTCCCCCCTTAAATCTAAAACAGAGATATTTGAGATAAAAAATAGGTATCTTTTCTGTATGTTTGTGTAGGAGTAAGTCTTGTAATTTTTTTCTGATATCACTAAGTAGTTTTACTCCTTTACTATATATAAGGCATTCACTCTTTAAGGGTGAGGAAGTAATTTAAATGTAAACCTTTCTGTTTACAGAAAGAAATTTCTGTGAAATTCTGAAAAAAGTCTTGTATAAAAATATCTAATTCAGTTATGGTAGATACAGAAAGCTTAGATTATATATATAAAAATAAAAATATATGTGCATATAAATATATGTATATATAAATCTATATGAAATGTTCAAGAAGAATTTTTGGTTCCTAACAGGACAGGCAAGGCAATGCTGTGGTGGGGTGGGTGAGTATCCACCTGCCTGGCTACACAGTGTCCTGAACTGTGTTAGTGACCAACTGTCCTTCAGTAAATAAGCAGGTCTTCGAGTCTGTGACATACAAATGGAGTGTTCTAGCCAGGAGGGACTTCTGAAGGACTTCTCCACAGAGACGTTTAGAAATTCTGACTTTAAAAATCATTATGCATTTATTTCCAGTGTAGTTTCTGACACTGGGGAACTGAGAGGGAGAGGATGAAACCTGAGCTGAGCATATGGGTTCCTGTTTGGTGATGGCCTGTGTCTACTGACTGCCTGAGCACGTGTGAAGCCTGGGGTGGGGGTCACATTTCTTTTGGCAGGGGGCTTCACCTCTTGGTGCCTGTTCCTGCTCTCCACTCACTCCTCTCCCTAGGCCTGGCATGACTGTGGCGCTTGATGCAGACCACCCCAAGTTACTTGTCTATATTTAAGAAGAAAACACAGTTCATGCTCTGCTAACATATAAAACCCACTGATTCTCAGGTGTTTTTTCAGTCACCCTACACATTTCCTTGAAATTCAGGCTGCACTCTTGCAATCTATTTTGAACTGAGCTTCACTACTATTTTGTATTATCTAGTACATATATTATCTTATGGGACTGAGACTTGTCCTTTTAGAATGAAGGTCTGGCATTTAGTTACTTTTAGCAGACATTTAGAAGACATTCCTATTCACCTGGAAAGCCTGTGAGACGTCCCAGGTGTTTTCAATCTCCCCTGAAGTCACTCTTCCACTTGCAGGTGCTGCTCATAGAATCATTTAAGTTGGAAAAGACCTTTAAGATCATCAGATCCAAACATTAACCCAGCACTGCCAAGCCCCACTAAACCCTGTCCCTAAGAACTGAGGCAGCTTGTAGGGGCAAAACCCAAACCAGCCTCTTCCTGCAGATGGAAACGGGAACACTCAACCCCTTTGCCGAGACAGCGCCTGCTGACCAGCCGTCTGTTGAACTTTACAGTTAATAATTTTCCCTCCTGCTTATTTCTTTAATGCCTGGGAGATTTCACTTTACGTTTGCTGAGATCAGTTCATTAAAATACTAATTTCAAGCGGTAATTATCTGTTGGTGAGCGCTGCCGGTGGAACCAGCGGTAGCACTGATACGCTCTCAGCTGCAGGAGAGCTCACAGATGCTCAGGTCCCTGGAAGCTCTGAGCAGGAGTCACTGTGGTGCTCAGCTGGAGGAAGGCTGGCAAGGATTTTTTTTGGGGGGGAAATGTTTTAAGAATCACAGTTAACCATTAGGGCTATTTTATGTGGCAGGGAAAGTGCATTAACAGAAAACTGCTGTATCTGTTAGAAATGAACCTGATTTTACTGAAGTTGTCACGAGGTTTTGTATGCCTTGTAGAGTTTAAACTAAAAATCAATTACGGAACAGCCCTTAATCTCCTCTTTGGAGTTGATTCATATTTGGATGTGGACTCTGAGACCCCCATGACCTCCCTCCTCGCTCAGTACCGCACAGCAAAGGCTGGATTTTCTCTCTTCCTACTCACGTGCCATTATTCAATTTTTTACTGCATTATGAAGAGGAGAGTTTTAATAATCGAGCCAGATTAAAAGAATAAAAGGATGCTTCTGACGAGTTACAAACAGAGAGAGGCTGTGCATTTCTAGCAGATTTCAAACTCAGTATTATTACAACGTGTAAGAGATGATTAACAAAGAAAAATATTACAGTTATCTACTCCCTTTGAGAGCCTAACTAATGAACCTCTACCAGCTGCTGTTGAAAAATCAGTAACACTATCACTATCAATTTCAAGACAAAGCACAGCTGACAGATGTTTGAAGTGATAAATCAGGCTGCACAAGGATTAAAATAACAAGCCCCAAATGGCCTTTAAAAGACAAAGGTGCTGCAGTGAACTATTTTCAGCCACTTTGAATCCTGTCAAAAGTTAGATCACTGATACAATTATCTTGCAAAACAGTAATGGCCAAAGTAATACGTTATGAAAAATCTAACAATGGTGATACTTGAGCCAAGATTTTGAAAAGAACAGGCTTGATACTCATTTGTGCTTTTAATGGCAGAACTGAGAATGCTGTGCTGCCCTTAATACTTCTTCTGGGAATGAGTGATGAAAAGTATGTGCTGGGCTGAAGCATAAAATGTAACTGAATTGCATTCTTGTACATTTTAATTAATCCTGTTTTAAAGCAGGAAGTTACATTTTAATAGGCAATGAACACCATTATTTAAATAAGGCATAAGATTTTTGTGTTGCTTCACTGCAGGCTGCATTTCCTAACAACCTGCCAGTGACACGATGGAGATAAAGAGCCCATTCCTGAAGAACAACGTGTGTGCTTCCAGACTCCACTGCCTTTAATGGGAGACAACTGCAACGAGAGGAGAGAGCAGAAACAAATCCAAGTTTCTGAACTTTGCCTCAGCTTTCACTGTTAAGTGCATCTTGTCAGAAGGCATGTTTCCTCCCTAACCCCCTGTTAACCCTATAGCATTTATGAAATAAAAATGCTAGAAATGCTGCTAGAAATGCTCTGTTGCGGGTATTTTCCTGGCACCACTCTTGGCTCAGGCAGGGTCACCACAGAGCTCAGCATGGGAAGCTCCCATTGGAAAAGAGCTGCCCCTAGTGATTTCTGCACTGACATCTCAGGAAAGCTGCGGTCACTCCAAGTTCCTGGGCATGTTCCTGCTGAAGAACCTGTTAGCTGGGGTTATCCAGTGACTCTTGGTGATTCCTCCTGACTCCTCATGCTCTTTGCAAGTGGATGTATCCAAGAGTCCATCAGCTGGACAGAGGGGGATTGACTAGGAGTCCCAAGTTAAAAGCTTTCTTCCGGAAAACATGTTTTGCAGCTTACTTCAAGGGTAGTGTTCCTTCCTGGAAATCCTACTGCCCACATGTGCTTTTGTTAATGTACCCAAGCTGTGGGAGCTGCTGGGTACATTCTTGGCATCTCCCTAAGAAAAATATTTCTGCTTATAAGCTTTGTGACAGAAACACGTGGGAAGTGCACGAGTACACTGGATTGCCTCGGATACAGAGGGAAGAGGCGAGTTACCCCTCACCAAGAAGTGCTGTGTCGTGGGGTCAGGCTGCCGGGGGAGGGCCGGGGCTGAGGCTGCTTTGGAGATGTGGAGGTCACGCACTGGGGAGAAGCTCCTCCACTTGTGCCTTTTCAATGAGGTGGAGGCCCTTTGGGAAAAGCCTGGGGGTGAGCATCTTCCCCAGACTGCGCCAAAACCCATCCCTTGCTGGGAGTTCCGGGCAGCCCCTTCTCGCTGCCTTTCCCCGCCTGCTCCGGACGACACCATCACACCAGTTTGGGATGAAGGCAAGGCTGAGGTTTGTCCTCCTCCCCAGCCAGTGTGGAAGCTGGGGCTGGGCTGGAGCTGCCTGTCCCCCCCATGGCTGCCAGGGGAGCAGTGCCATGCTGGCTCACAGCTTCTCCCCTCCCCGCCTTACGCGTGGAAAGCCACGGCAGTTTTCTAAATTAAATTAAAATCTTTTTCCTTTTCAAACCACTTAGCATGGGGTAGCACACTGGGGCACTTGGAGATATTTCACTGCTGCCTACACACACGCATGCATGCTGCTTTCCTAAACGAATTACTCTCTTAAAGAAGAGAAAGTCATTGACTGAAGCTGCCTGATTATTAAGGTGAAACAATATTAGCCTTTGCCTAACAGCAGCCAGCCACGCCTGCAGCCATTGTGTACTGCATAATGGTGTACTAACAGTGACTTCATACTGTAAGGTCCTATTGAAACCCAGTTTTAATCCCTTTTAATTTATTCAGCCATCTTTTGTGTCCCCAAGAAAAGGAAAAACAGAATTCCTTTCAGCTTGAATTTGGTTGTACTTCAAAGATTGGGAGAACAGTTTGAGATTAGTTGGTCAAAGCTTCCTAAAATACAAAGATCTTTCTTAGCTTTTTTTTTTTTTTTTTTAACTATTTATCAATTAAAAAACTTGGGGTTTCTGACTTATTTTTAAAACAAAACCCCCCCACCATTATTCCCATCCAATACCAGTGTGTGGTACATGAAATGTTAATTCCAAAATGAAATGATAAGTTTGAAACACTGTAAAAATGACAAGGTTTAAATTTGAAATTCAATCACCACGTAAGTTTTAATAAGGCTTAATTAGAAATTGGTCAGTCATCTGTCCTGATATAATAAATCCATGACTTGGGTTTACAAAAGGGAGAAGAGATGAGTTTGAGATCTAGTTTGCCTGGAAGAATGTCATAACACAGGCCTGGTTTGTTCCCCTGCAGGAATTTAACAAGATATTTAATATCTAGGATCTTTGTATATGCACTGTAAGAACAGAAAGAGGATCTGAAGACAGAAAGGCACAGATCAGATGAAAATGTTATGTTCTAGCACAATAGGAGTTAATACAAATTGCTGTCATTTGCATGTAAAAATATAATTTCAAACCTATTTGCTCCACACACGCTGTATCTGTATCAAACAAGAAGGGAGCATATTCAACACATCTTTACATCTTACAGTCTCTCTTTTATTGTGAATTACTTTGCACATAACCCCAAGTATTAATTTGGTCTCATCCCACGATGCATTTGCTGCATTCCAACTGGCATATAAAGAATAACATTTCCAGGTTGTGGAAAAGAACTGTACTAGCAGGGTGCTTGCAGTTGGTGAAACAAGCACTGATGGCAGATAAATCACCTGCAGGAGGGCTGTGGATGAGGGAAATGGGACTTTAGCACGTTGGTTTTAAGGCACACATGTCTGAAACACACACCCTAGAAAATGTACAATCCTAGAAACAAGACAGAAGGAAGTGTTCTCTTCGGATGCAGACTAAAGGTGCCTTAGAAGAAAGGCTATATAAAAGCATAACCTGAAAAGTCTTCCCTTAAATGCAAATAATGCAAACTGGAATGCAAACATCAGTGGATTCATAGGCTGTAACAGCCAGCTGGATCCCAAACCTGCAAACCCCCCAGAGGCCTTGATATGAGGTTGGTTTAGATAAGCATTCTGTGAGAAACATCAGCTCCATTGACTTATTTGTCTTCACTCACAGCAGACATTCTTTCCCCAAAAGTTTAGATAATCACAGAGTCACAGAATGGTTGATGAGGTGGGAAAGGACTTTAAAGATCATCTAGTTCCAAAACCCCCTGCCATGATCAAGGACACCTTTGCTAGACCAGGGCGGTTCCAGGGGTACTACTATCCACATTCCTCTGCTAACAACTCATTTGGCTTCCCTGCTCCAGGACTTGACCATGCAGGGTAACAAAACCAAAATGTTCCTTATGCACCTTGGTGTTCAAATTTCTTTGGGGATTTTTCTTTTTCAGTTGACCGCAGTCTTGACCTCCCTTGCAGGTAATGAATCTGCTTCCAAGACAGACTTTTCTAATTTAAGGTTTACTCTGAAAATATCCACTCTGTAGTAGTCAGTTCTCACTATGTTTTAAAAAGCAGAATAAACCAGTTCGGAAGGACTCATGACTGCTAATAAGACCCGTATTCACTGCTTCATTCATGCACTGACTGAAAAAATGTAACACAAAATGAAGTCTTTTTCATCAGATTGCCAAATTCTGAGTCTGTACAAGAAACTTAACCACTGGCCATGAATGGGTTTAGGAATGAGTGTTAACAGGTGCCCTGAGCAACCTCAAAACCCAAACACACTGGGAGTAGGAAGAGCAGGCTTTTAGAGCAGGAGATATGTGAGTTGATAAGGAGAAGCCAGGAGAACTCGTGATGTGTAAGTGATGCCAGGCTTAAAAAGCCACACAATCCTTCTCCTCTCTAATGTGTGTTTTCACACGGATTGTGGAGATCAAAGAAGGAAACAAATCTAAATGTAACTGCTGCCTAGACCAAAGCTGGTAATAGGCTTGTGACAGACATAAAAGCAACTCTGCTGTAAATGTTTTAAACTGCCTCCTGTGGATACAAAAGGTGGTTCTACAGGGACAGGAAGTAATCCCCTGTATTAAAATTTAATGTGTTGCCCTATGTGATCAATTACAAAGCCTATAAATATGTATGTGCATGACTGAATCAGTAATAAAAATGTGATTTTATAAATCTCTGAGTCTCCATGTTCAAGCCAGTAAACTTGTTACATCAAATAGCATTACAACTTCTGATACCTATGGAAGAGCCAGTTGCTTGTGATGAACCATTTCAGGAAGGGTTTGTTTGTTTGTCCTACCTGCCTGCAATGCTGCAGGGATAAGAATGAAGGGAGCTCAGCCCTGTGCCAATTCTCTGTGTCTGGATCGTCCACTGGTACAAACTTAATCTGGACCGGACATGACCATCAAATTCACTAGAGTATATGCACAGTAGTCTGTTACAGATTTTGGCTCAGAAATTCGTGCATAAGTCTGGTTTCCCTGTTCTTGGCTGGGTTTGAAGCTGGGAACCTTCCAGCTCCTGTTGGAGGCATAGCAGTTTCTCCTGTCCACAAGCCACGCATGGAGGAGGACATGGACTCACAGTAGAAACAAGGATCGTTATCACCTATGTTCAGAGAACAAGAAGCTTGGATATGTTACTTCACTGAACAGAGAGATAATATTTCCATAACAAGCTCCAGAAGAGAAAATCTTGGCAGATGTCCTTCCAGCCAGTAAAGGACAGACAACACCTCATTAAGTGTACATAAGATGTACGTGGCTCGTGCTTGACTTCACTTAGGGCTCAGCCGAACTTCAGCAGAAACTCTTATAGCTGAATATGGATCGAAATGTCTAAACAATTTTGATGTTCAGTTCATTCCTGCTCAATACTCGGGAGGAGATGTTTTCTCTGGAGTGCTAACAGCATGCTTCCCTCAGCTGCTCTTCTCCATTTATCTTCACGGTCAGTACACAGGAAAAATGCAGCACAGATTGGAGGGAGGAGGAGGGTCACTACGCTTCTTGTTGGCACCTCTGTCTGCATTGGGGTGCTGATTTCCTGGCCTTGTAGCCAGGCTGTGGTGCTCCCACCACTTTTCGGGCCTTAAGGTATGAGAACTGCTCCTGCTCTGGTCTAGATTTGGGAACAGGGTGTCCATCACACGCCAAGAGCTTCGCTGCTCATTGTATTCCTCCCCGATGCCATCCCACCTAGTGCTGTACATTGGGAGCACATCACTAATACCAGGCTCTGCATTAAAGGCAGCCAGTCTCCTCTTCTGTGCCCTGGCTTGCCATGGAAACCCTCTCCTTCCCCAGGTGAACTGGCACTCAGGCACACACACACAAAACTGAGGGAAAGCATTCGGTTTGGAAACATGTGACTATTAAAAGGTCAGATCAAGTCTGATGTTCTGCATTAAGAGATGTACTTGATTTCCTCTATGTTAAGTCCAAAGCTAAATGCACTATGCTTGGGTCATTTTTAGTAATAAAAATCTTGTCTTTTACATGACTGTACGAGGAAAATATTCCTTGCCAGAAGTGAGACCTATGCAAACATCCATAGGTTTCAGTAAGAAATAACTGGAAAGCACATTGGCTGCAGATTTAATTTCTCCTGTCTGATAGCTACAGTCTAGAATAACTGATACATGCAAATAACTGATACATGTGATTGTGACAATTGTAAGACCAGGTAGTCCTGAGAGAATATGCTCTGTTGCAGAGAATGGCTAAACACTGCCTTTGGCTTTGATTATTTATATTATGTGATAAGTGAATGAACAAGGTACATGTGGTTTTTATTGCTCCACCCACGACTTCATGTGAGCATCTCTTATTTTTTTTTGCTGCTGCTAATATTACAATTAAACCTTGCTATATGGTCTGGGAATTTATAAAAAACCTTCTCAGCTGTGCTGCACAAAATACTTCTTACAGAACTATTCCTTTTCTGATTTCCTTAGTGCCTACATTATTTTCAGAGCAAAAAAAAACCCGGGTAATCAAATCACACGACCTACAAAAAGAGTGAAAAACAGTGCCTTGCTTGCTCCCAGAAGTGGGGAAATGTAGTGTTAAGACTTGAAACTCATTTCCAATTTTCTGTGTTCATACTGTGGTCTCTAAACAGCACATTATCTCACACACCAGATGTGCAGCAGTATCTAGGTACTACAGGGTGTGATAAGTGTGGAATTTCAGCCCTATTTCTTCTTTTATGTTGTAAGTCAAATCCTTACTCTGATTTTAATTTAGGGTTTTGTCTTGTTTTCTGTGTGCTTTGGGGGGTGGGACAGAAGTGGGGAGTTTGGTGCTCAATTATAGAAATGGAAAAAGAAATCGTTGGGGACTCAGAGTATTTTAGCTTAACAACACAAGAGAAATCAGCACTCACACCTCTAATTTTATTTAAATTGGTGTAAAACTAGAGTGTAGAAACAAGCTGATGTGATTAACTCCACTTAAGAGGAATTTGCCCACAAGAAAGCAGTCTTTTGGCTGGCACAAGCTGTATTTGGAACTGAAATAAAATGGAGAGATCTTGAAAATCTGAACAACTGTCAAGTGCCATTCTGAAAATACTATTTGGATATTAAGTAATTTGAACACATTACAATAAATAACACTGCTACTTTTGTGTTACTAAGATGTTCAATAATAATAATAATTATAATAATGTTCTGTCTCAGCTGAGAGGTGGTGACCCCATAAAGCAGTCAAATGATGTTGCAAATGCACATTTTTCATATATAAATAGTCATCCAGGAAATAGAGGAAATAAAACTTTGCACCAGGATGAATATAAAACTCGGATACAGCATGGTAATTTTCCGGTATGTTAACAGCATTTGGGAGCTTGGAAGGTGAGAGTTTAAGCTGAAGGGAAAAGGGAGGCCACGGAGGAAGAAAATGAGCCTTATTCTTCAAGGCACATTTTTGTCTTGACGTTTCTCCAGGAAGGTTCCTTTACCTTCCAGGAGTCACCAAGTGCTCTTTGGATTCAGAGGAAACTTCTTGCTGGTTTCTGTGGGCTTTGTCTGGGGCTCAATGCCTGAACATCAGCTTGGGTTCTGTGGAAGCTGAAAAGGTTTGGTTCCTTGCAGGATCAAATGGCTGCACACCTCTAAAGAAGCTGAGCATGATGCTCAGTGCTTCCAGTCATCCACAAATGAATAAGCTAATTAATTTTTTTTTTCTTTTGCTCTGGTATACTGCATAGTCCAATTAAGTTGCTAAGCCAATCATCTTGAAATAAATCAACCATATTGTTACATAATTCTTCTTAACAAAGAGAGATGTCATTATATGAACTAGGTTCTAAGGGTGCCAGATGCTCCTAAACAGGGAGTCTAATTTATTTGGTTGATTTTAAGAAGCAACTCATTCATGTGTGATAGATTTTGTCATCCAAAATGCTAATTCTTATCTGAGTTTAAAGTAGATTTCTGTCTCTCTCATACATAAATGAGAGCACGAAAGAGCTAAATCTGGACATCCCTTATTTCTCCATCACACAATCACATAAAGATCTTGTCCAAAAATACTGGATAAATGTCATTTTTAAGACAGTTAATAGGATTGCAATAGAAAAGAGGCCGAAACCACATCTCAACCTCATCTACATATCTCTACAGATATGTAGAAAAAACATATGATCTTTGAAAACAAAGCTTTTACTGAAGAAAGAGAATATACTGAAAGGCTAGCACTGTGTAATGGGAAAAATGGGATGAAGTGGGTTCCTGGCCAGCCCATAGTGCTGCCCAGTAATTGTGCTCAGCCCTGGAGGAGAGCAGAGCAGGCTGGCAGTGGGCTCAGTGTCTCTCTGGCAGACTGGGAAACCTAGTTCCCTCTGTAAAAAAAAAAAAGGAAAAGATTACATGCTCCCTTCAAATGCTGCCAGTGACGTCGGCTCCTCCAGAGAAGAGCATACTGCACACTTCTAACACAGTAATCAAGCAAGCCTGGCTTTATCTTTCTGCCCTTGGTTAATGCTCTTTTTTCTTTTTTCTTCCAGAGAGAAGATTATAGAAAACAAGGAATGTGTTGGTTGTTTTTTGATAGCTTCATTGGAGGGTTGAATGAGTCACACAAAAGCCAAGGTATGCAAAGCAGCTTTGGGTGACAGTCCTCTCCTAACCATCCTCCAGGGGTTTCCTGAAGAAAATGCTACTGACCATTAGTAATCTGCACCCCTTGGAGATGCAGGACGTCAGAACAGCACTGAGAAGAAAGAAATGGGGATTACTGAATGTTTTCTGTGCACCTGTGCCTACCATCCCGATTTGTTGCTCTTAATTTTAGACCGCAACAAAACAGCTTTTGCTTTGTGTTTTCACTTGGCCAGTGATGATTGAAAGTGATTTCTCCAGATAAAAGTTGAAGGAAAAACCCCTGTGGTTTCCATTTGGACATTAGAGGGTTGATGTGTTTTGCTGTCACATTCTATTTTTAAAAGCATGACACTGCACAGGTGTTCAGACTCCGAATCCTTAGCGAAATCTGTCATCTCTCCGCAGCTTGTCACTACATCAGCTCACAAACTGAGGGAGAACCAAGTTCCCCTATGGTAGAAAACTGCAAGTGCTTGACAATGGTTAATGATAATTTCTTTCCATAGCTGAAAAATATCACTACACTTGATAAATTCTACAGTTTTATAATTGCTTCGAGGTTCATTTGCCTATCCAGAATTTCTCAATTTAATTATTTATCTACAAGTCCTCAGTATGTAGAACACAACCTAATGGATGATTAAAAATGTGAATCGTTTTTACAGGAGCAAAAGTTGTTAGTCTGAGTCGAAGCACAGGCTGACAGGACTCTGTGCTTAGTCTCCATGAAACACTGAATTCAGAAGGATGAGGCTTACAAAGAATTACAAATCTTCTTGTGTCTGCCTTAAGCATATATTATTTCTATGGGCACTGCTAAAATGTAACACAGCAAAGAATATAATAATCAGTATTTTAAGCAAGATGGTCTTGAGTTTTTAGCTCCAGAAAGTGGGGCTAACCCACACTAATGATGATCTTGAAAATTTTGTTGAATCTTATACACTGCTAGTATAGATTTCAGGCAAAAGTGTCCCATGTTCAAACCATAGAGAAGGGGGAAAATGAAGCAGTTCTTACAGGACTGCTCCAGAGTCATGAAGCGAGTGCACATTGCTGCTTTACCTGGAGCATCCTCATCCACAAGGAACATTTACTTCTGCCTCTACAAGGTCATTTGCATTGATATTGGAAGACCAAACTTAAGATCTACCCCTGTAAGTAAAGCTTAGATCTCCTAAAAAGACCTGGAGTGAACCATCATGTCCTTCTAGCCAATTTAGAGACAAAATTGTGATTGAAAACCACTCCTTTGCAGATGATTATTTAAATTATGGCTTAATGATCATTTAGCATTCATCACTAAACAAAACCAACCGTCTCAATGATACTGTATTGAACTCCAAGGGATCCATTTGACTCTTGCACCAACTAAGTAACACTAATTCAAGTCCTCTGAAGTTTGTTTCTTTTCCCTATGTAAATCCTTACTATCAGTCACAGAGACAATTGAGGCAAGGGTCTCCTGAGCAATCCGAACCCATACATTGTCATTCAAATGTGCTGAAAGAGCTGGTCGATGTTATTGTGAGGCTCTTCACTATCTAGTTCGAAAGGTTTTGAAGACTGGGGGAGGATCCTGATGACCAGGAAAGACCCCAGGAAAGAGGTAGCAACTGTTTTCAAAAAGGCTAAAAACAATCTGGGAGATTATCAACTGCTCAGACTCACTTCAGCCCTCAGGGAAATCACAGAGTAAATCCTTTCTAAAGTCATATGTGGGCACATGAAGGGGAAGATGATGACTGGGAATAAACAACATAGATTTACCATGGATTTACTAAATTTACCATGCTTGACTAAACTGGTCGCCAAATATTTATCAAATTACTAGATCTGTGAATGAGGAGAGAGCAGAGGAGAGTCATCTACTTTGTCAAGGTTTTTGACACAGTCTCCCAAGCATTTCTGTCTCCAGGTTGGAACATTGCTGCCCTGAGGAGTGGACTAAAAGTGGGTGAAAAGCTGCTGGGCTGAGGCTCAGAAGGCCACAGTTAATGTGTCACACTCTAACCAGACAATGGTAACAAATGGGTCCCATTCTTCTCTAAGACTATAGACTGAATTCACAGAGGGATTTTGGAGGCTTAAATGTTCATAATCACTATCATTACTGAAAAGTTTTGACGTGGTTTGCCGGAAATCACATTATAAACACCACCACCCCCTCCCGATAACTAATCTACCCAAAGAAGATGATTTAAACAATCTTGTTTGCTTCAGATTTCATTATAAAGTTATTTTCAAAATATACCATTGACAGTTGTTGATCTTGGATTAAAGGTGTTTAGCAATTCTTTTTCCTTGTTTTTAATCTACATATTCCTTGAAAAAAAGTCATATTTGTGTTGTGGGCTTGATTTAAAGGACAGCTTTCACCTGCTAACTTCCCCAGGACACTGTCTTACGTATATATATATATACTTATACAAACACACACACACAGAGAATGTGTCATAGGGTGAGATTTTCTTTCTTGATAATGTAACGAGGACTGCTTTCTATCTGGGTTGTCTGGAAGACAGTTCACCTCTTGAATAGATGGCTCAAAAGCATTTTGAATCAAACAGAATAATTTTTTTGCCTGATAGGTTTAAATATATCACAATTAGCACCACGTGGAAGAAGAATTTATCTCATAAGTTAACTTGTGAGAATTGTATTTATATTTACAATGATTAAAAAAATATTCATTGTGATCTACTGAGTTAATCTTTCACCCCACAGGGATGTAGGAGTGCAGACCCCATTGCTTCCAGCATTGTGACACACTACAGAGAGGGCTCAACCAGTTAGTCCCAGAATTGAGACCACATCAGAAAATTAACAACCAGATCAGAGAGAGACACAATTATGTACTTTTATGAGTTACATCAATCAGTTGGATTTATTCATATTGTCTTACAGAAGATTAATAGATGCATAGAACATTAACATACTTTTATAGCAGTGTAATTTATAAAGGGAAAAAACTTTTAGGAAAAAGTCTGATGCATCTACTATTAATATTTTGCTGAGGGGGATAAGACTTTTAAACTACTCACCTTGCAAACACTACTTAAAATTGACAAAGCGCAGCCTAGGAAGGTTATTCTGTATCTTATCCTCCAGGGTCAATAATTCTATACTTGGAGCCTTCTCTGAACTGATTTGTCTATATTTCAGATAAGAACACACTTTGATGTTCCTAACCAAAATGATGCATTTCTCCCACACATTCATTGTTCTTGTTTCTAACTGCTGAAAGAAAAACTAGCATCTTGTCTAGCTCTTAATGGAAAGTTTATCTATTAATGATGGCTTGTATGAGAAAAGGTGGTGGTTCCAGGCAAAAAGACTATTTTACAGGCTACTCTAAATGTGTTTCTTTCAGGAATAGGAAATTTGAAGCAGTATTAGGTTTATATCAACAGAACATGTGATTCTTTTAATAACATCCTTCAACAGAAGCTTTTCTTATACACTGACAACTATAAAGGTTATCACTGCTTGCAAAGAAAAGTGTCCCTTGGGAATCTGTGGGATATTTCTTTAATCAGAAATTACAGTGAGCGAAACATTTAGGTACACAATCTGTTTATGTGCAATTCCTGCTGTTATTTCTCTTTTCAGACACTCTAATTTTTACTCAGAGCACTGATGTGTGCTCTGTAAACGAAGCAGAAGACACCCCTGAAGATCTCACAATGGAAATATCACATCAGGGAGATTGGTAATGTTTCTGGCTAGATACAAGTGTGTTCTCCCTGAGCTCTGAGCTGATCAAAACCTTATAACTGTATGAACCCTACACTAATCCTACTTTTTGGTGCTGTGCTTGTTAACTCATGCATAGTGCTAATACAGTCACGTAGTTCACATCTTCAGAACACACAGTGTCCCATCCTCATGGGCTGGCTGCAGATGTCCCAAAAAAATCCAACCTGTCTAGATCACATGCCCATTAAAAAAAAAATAATAAAAAATTGGTAGTGGAAGCATCACAGTTTGAAGTAGAAAAAAATATTCCAAGAGAATTATGCAGAATATAATGTCTTCCTCCTGAATCTAGCCCATTGTCTTAATCTGAAAAATTGCCAAATTCTCCAAGACTCCTATATAATCCCTAACGGGTTAAAAGACATCATCTAAACAAATTTGTTCAGCACATGGGATATCTTTCCTTTAAGATGTTTTGTGAAAACCAACAGGGAAGAGGGAAGAAAAAAAGTGTATATTACTCTAAACACTCAGAATCAGTAGAAAAGATGAATAAAGAAGCAAAACTCTCCATGACTCATTGTGCTAATGTTGCAGTTCTTTGAGAAAAAGGTCCCCAGGAACAGGCAAATAATGCAGCCTGAACAAAGTGTCTCAAGAGTGATAGAAAAGGAGATAGCTAAGCATAAAGGGAACGAATTAGGGAAACTTTGTGCCTAGTATTAGAAAAAACTTACTAAACAATATGATACCATCAGCTGTGAGACTTCCTAGAGATTATCATGGGACCTTCTAAAAAAACATTAAGGAAGAATACTAGGAAGTGTTCAGCATGAGCAAGCCAACATCACAGGATATTGGATAGCTTTTCCTGGTATCCATCTGATAAAGATAACAAAAGCAGGGAGAGCTTGACAGAGAGCTAGTGCAGTTTTCCCCCAGGTTTGTAACAGATGCTTAAATCTATAATCTCTGAAATGACACAGGAAGACACATGACCCAAGTAGTCCTTGAGTTTTAATGTTGCAAATTCCATTTAGTTTGTTTTGGAGCATGCCTCACTGAGGACCTGATCTTCTAATCCGTGTATGGGCTCTCTCAGGATACAAATCCAGGCATTTCTTCATTAATTTCTGTTGAAGGATCCAATCCAGGATGTGGTTTTCATGCACCTTTGACTAAGGTCACAGAATGAGGTAAGAATGCTTGCAAGTGATGCCTCCATCACAGTTCATTTTCTAGTGTCTCTCTGCAGAAGCAAGATAGATGTGAGAAGAGTCAGCTTCCTGCTCTCACTGAATTTGTTCATATCTGACCTCCCATCAAAATAAGTGAACAAATTTGTACCTATTCTCTCTCTTCCCCCAAAAGGTAGATCCAAGCAGCTTTTAGTCCTGTCGAGGGCAGGGACTGAGCACCCTCCTGCAGAATCCTGTCTCCCTTGATAAATTTGATACTGCCTTGAGAGATGCAGGCTCACTTTCCCTTCTGCTATCCTAATTAGGGGATAAGCACTGACTTATTTGCTCAGAGAGAATGGAGATATTATCACCTATTTATTCGTTAGTCATTAATAGCTGTCCTACCTCAGGCTGCCCAGCTACTCCTAAAAAGCCTCCTAGTCTAGGTGAAAGTGGGCATCCTTGTGACCCACAAGAGGGTTCTGGACCTTATAGGCATCTCCTTTCTGTGTGGGGAACTTGCTAAATTTCATTCTCAGGCACCATTCTGCAGGTGTTTGCATCAAAGCTGTGACATTGATAACTTCTCTACTATCTTTCAGTGATTTTGAATTTTCCAGAAGCATAGAAAAATTCCTAACCACATTTAGTTAAGATGTTATTCTCAAACCGAGGAAGTCCCACTGAAATAACTGTTCAGTCATTCTGTGCACTTTAGTTGGATCAGAGCTGGTGATCCCAAGGATAACTAGATTTCTCTTACATAACTGTAGTAGGTAAGACAGAAATTGGGGCATGGGGCACATGTTCATAAAAGAGCAGGCTTTATTAACCCCTAGTCACAGACTCAGTTTATGTCAACACTCCCTGAAATCACAGAAGGATGTCAAAGTCACTGGTATGGGACAAGTCAGTTAAGTGACTAGTGGGTTGTGTTATCAGAACTACAGTTTCAATACCTAAACAGAAAAAAAATTGAATCTCCTTCACAATTACCAGCTTCATTGAAAAAAATAAAAATAAATCTGAACTGGACAAGACAATTCAATCCGCCAAAGTACAAGAAAGATACAATTGCCATTATATTTCTATTTTCCACCATGTTAATCTTTTTGTTCCACCAAAAATATAACTCTGCTGTTGATTGGAAGAATATTGCAAACTCTCCAGAAGGCAAATTTCTGCAGATTGGAATTCTTAGTCATCATAAATACAAAGTTAGCTATTTTAAATTCATTCTTTCCCCCATTATTCAACATCAAGTATTAAAAGCAGCAACACTGAACCTTCAGTCTAAGCAAGGAGAGTAACAGATCCCATCCAATATCCACAAAAAGGTTTTATTAAATAAAATATGGAGTTTAAATTCCCTAGTCACAGCAGTCTTAAGCTGTCCATTGCTGATAACATATAGGTCATGCGTGTTTGAATAAAAGGATTATAGGGTGAACACCATAAAATGGATCTGAGTATGAGGTATGTCATGTTTTCTCATTCTTACATTTAGAGGCATTTAATTTAATTTAAATCAAATAGGTCCTAACTCAACAATGCATTTATTCTCCTGTCAGACACTCAACACATTGGTATTATTTTAGCTAACTTCAGTTTGGTGCCAGGAACTGGATACTGAATTCCAGTGAGAAGAAAAATAAGAAAAGGCTCAAAGAGTGAGATGGATGAGAATGATTTTCCCACTATTTAAGAACTGTAAGGAAAAGCATCAGCTGTGATTTCACTGGAACTGCTATAGAAAAAAAAATATCCAGGATTTTGGGTTCTAGGGGGGAGAAGCGAGAGTGTAAAGAAACCAAATACCTTCTGTGCCCCCAGGATGTTAATGTGGAAGAAATGCAGTTTGTTGTACCTCTTGGTCTGAGTCTAAATGTTACACACAACAGCTCACTATCACAGCAAGACCTTCACAGGGAAAGGGTGTCAAAGGGGAAAAATATGCTTTTTAGAGAAAAATGCTTTTGAGGGCAGAGTATATAGGATCTGAAGTTCTGTAAAACTTGCTCCTCTAAAAAAAAAGGTATCACATTCCAGTCATGTGTTATAATAGTGGATATCCACTCAGATTTTGAATCATGACAAATGGGTTTAAAAATTGACCATTTTAAATGGAAACATTCTGGAACTACATTATACAATCTACAACTCAGAGCCAATAAACCTTTGGACTGATCCGCTAACCAGAGAGCCTGGACAGAAGCTGTCAGTGAAGGCTGAACTGATGACCACTAATAGATTCTGGAAAGGTGGTTCTAACTACTAGTTTCCTGTACAAAAATTAAATACAATTATAAAAAAAAATAATTTTTAAAAATCTTTAAATAAAAAAAAATTGAAGCTGAGCAGCAGAAAGGAATATAGTCTTTCTACCTGCTGCTGGCTACTGTACTTTGGATTAAGCATCTCCAGAAGGAAGAGGGAAAGCAAGGAAGCTGCTGCTTCTCCCAGAGGAACTGAGCATTCTCTGCTTGGAAAAAAACCCAAACTTTAGGAAGATGGAGCATGGAGGGAGAGAGAAAGAGAGTTAGCAAGCAGACAGCTCACAACGGACCGCAGTTTGGAAAAGCTCCCTGGAGGGGCAGAAACTTCCTTACAGCAGGGAGCAGACCCAACCCAGGGGAATGCAAAGAAGACTGATGGATTTGTCATTCAGCACAGAACAGAGTGCACTTTGATTCAAAATTAACTAAAAAAATGGATGTTTCCAATACGGGAAGACTAATTTAATGTAAACTACACAGAGGTTCAGCAGCGGGATGAAGCAGAGCCTGGAATACAACAGCAGCTGTATCATAGGATTTGTCCCAACCTGGTAAGGAGTTTAACATCAGTCTTTTCCTTGCCTTTAGCAGTGACAGAATTGAAAGGAGTCAAAAAAGTAGAAGAAATTTAATAGGCTTCAAAAGAAAAAGAGGTGTTTCAATCACCTAATTTAAAGTGGCCGAGGCTAACACACCTGATAAGTCAGTGATGCCACAGCAGTCACATTATCTACTGCGAATCTTTCCACAGAGCTGATTAGCATTTTATTAGTTTAATGAGTGGAAAACAACACAGGCTTTAGCCTTCTCCCTGGCACATTTTGCTCAAGAGACTGAAGGGCTGGGCTTCACTCCTGCCTTGATCCACATATGACACTCTGAAAATGCCCCTGTTGTCAGCCAGTTAAGATCAGATTCAGCAGCTTTTTGCCTTTGTATGGAGATGGGTCAGTGAAGGAAAGGGTCAGCTATGCAGAATATTCTTCTAGTCTACTGGAGGTGAAGCTGAGACATGTGCCTTGAGGCTCTATTTTGTTTTTTTGATTTCCCAAAACAATAATGGCACACATGTAAGACATCTTGACTAAAAAGTGTCATGAATTCTGACTACAGCACACTATAAAATTAGTGTTATATACCTATTCCTGTACTACAATTTTTGAAGGTTTCTTCTAACAATCACCTGGGGTAAGGAGAAAATTCAACTTGGGAATACTTTTATCTGTTTTAGGCTCCCAGTGGTGGAAGAACACACTCACTAGTAACAGTTACAACTAAAGGCTCAAGAAAAAAGCACTGGCCATGAGACCCTTGAAGCCCCACAAGAAATAGCAATTCCAACTTTCCAGAGATATGTAGCGAACAACAGAAGCAACCAGCAGGTGCTTGTAAGGAGAAAAGAGCCAGGCAGCACTAGAGGTCCCATATTTCACCCTCCTGAGGTTCATACACAGGTAGAACTCGGTGTAATTGTGGGAATATTCCTGGTTACTGTCAGTCTGTCGGTCCTTCTCCTCCTGCATTAACTGCCCAGGCTCAATTCAACTGCTGAAGGCATTGTTTTATTTCCATCATCTTCCTCTTTCTTGCATTCATCTCTTTCTCTCTCAGCAAAATCCCAGGGCTTTTTTCCTCCAGGTCACCCTCAAGCACAGCCAGCTCCTTCTCCATCAAAACCATAAAAAGCCCTTAAATCTACTTAATAACAGAATAAATATAGAAGCACTTCTATGCACAAGTGGTTTATTTTCCTAGATAATGGGTAAAGTCAGATGAAATTAAGGTCGTGTTTATACTGGTGATTTGTGATATTAGAAATACCTGGTCATCACCAAAAACAAGCAAAGAAATTCTCAGTTGATTGTAAACATAAAAGAAATATGCTGGATCTGGAAAAGGAGAATTAGAGCTTTTAAAGTAGCCTCAAATCTGCACTGCAATGATACAATAACCATAATTGTCCCCAATACACATAAAAACCGATTTTAGAGATAGTAGATTCTTCGTTTTCTTTTTTATTTCTCCCTATTCTTTCATTTTCACTTCCCAGCTAATAATAGCTTCTGTTACTACCAATCATTTGGAACAAAGAGAAAACCTATCTCAAGAACTACAGCTCTAACAGCTCTTTAATTCTACCTCAAATTATAGTCAATCATTCAAATTCTGTATTTACAGTAAGTACTGCCATTCCAGGAAGAGCAGAGCATCCCACCAGCACTGAAATCTCTGCTGCAAGGACAGAACTACTTAGTCTGAACTGCAGACCCAACTTCACAGCCCTTTATTTCCTCCCCACTCTTAATTTGTTTCCTTGAACCTTTTTGTTTACTGCAACTGAGCTTAAAGCTGACACAGAACACCAGCTCACGAGGAGATTCCCTACAGGAAAGGAATAAACATTGTTTTCCAACTCCTGACCTGCAGACCTTACAGATTTTGTGTGAAATTCACCCAGAAACTCATCCACACCTGCCCCTTCCATCCCGTCTCTTGCTCACCTGGCGGAGTGCTGAAAATTCCCGTATTTCTGCACAGGACCCATAGGTTTTCCAGCATCCCAAGTGCCTTGTATGTGGAGTCTGGGAGCAGGGGAACATTAGGACTGCAGCCTGTGTTCCTCCTGCAAGACACAGACTCCTGGGCTGCATCTTTGTATTGAGGGTCCTCCATCAGCTCAGACTACTCAGGGTGTAACCCAGGTGCGTGACTCAGCTGTAGGCACAACTGTGTTGCGTGACTGCATGGATGTTATCACATTTTCAGTGCTACAACACTACAATAAGAGTTTCTGAACCACAAGGAACCAACTGATAAATGGATTTTTTTACAGATAAGAGTACCAGATAAAACCTGCAAGTGTAAACAGTCCTAAATTGAGGAAAGGGTCTCTAAGAGGCTGAAATGTGTCTCTCATGGACTTACTTTGCAGTAGTGATGCTCTGCTGGAAGCAGAACCTAACTAGCAGGTCCACCCCTGATTTTCTTTGAGTCTTAACTTCCTAAACAAACTACAGGAACTATAGCTACAAACACAGTGGGAAACTGAGCAAATGGAAACCAAATGGGAATGAAGAATGGGGTTGGACAAATAAACATACACATATTTAAGATTCAAAGTGAATGGCCAGAGCTGCCTCAAAATAGGATGTTTGGAAATCAAGTTCAGGATGAATTTTTAATAGTCATGTGAAGGGGAACTTTCCTCTTTTCCAGTTCTGCTAGATTTCACTCAGTTCTCCAAGATTTGATGTGGTAAAAAGTTTAAGGCTGCTATTTGTGCTTTATAATTGGTATAGTGAAGTGGTATGTTAAAGAAGTCGGCAAAAATCAGGACTAGAAGATGGATTAACACAGCAAATGTACTGTCTTGTGAAGCATGCAGGCACAAAAAGGAAAAAAAATCTTCCTTTTTCCTCACTGCTTTTGATTTTGATACATTGACAAGTACGTGTGAAAGATCCAAAGTGACAGGTTTCCCTCAGCACCAGGAGGGCTCGCTCTGTTTCTGACCAAGATGCAACCCACAGCTATGGAATCGCAGCTTTTGTCTTAAAACCATTCTGGACTAGCACTGATCTTTCCTGATTTCAGCTCTCTACCAGATGTGCCCAAGAACTACCATGCCTTAAACACTTGGGCCAGATACGGGTTAACACCTCACCCACAGACCATGCATTGCTGACACCCCAGTGCTCATTCCCCACATCACGCTGAGCAGCTCTTGCTTCTTCTCATACACTTTGGCTTATAAAGTGCTGATTAAAGGTAAAATTTTCAACAGTACAGGAGATTGGTGCAACTAGAGAGGAGCTGTGTCTTTCTGATGCCCTGAATGTCCCTCTAGTGAGGGGTTTCTGCTGCTCCTTTTTGACTCCCATGTCTGAGTTCCTTTCTTGCAGAAACCAAGGTGCAGGAGGAAAACCAGGAAGGTGGGAGTGATCAGTGCATGCCAGTTTAGCAGTTGGGCTCCACTGATCTTTCCATTTCACTTCCCTGTCGGTTACACTTACAGCACATCTCTGACATCTCTCAAAGTGCTTTACAATGGCAGAAAAACTCCTTGCATGTTACACATGGAAAGACTGAGACTTGGATTTTACTTGCCCTGTGCTAGGGAAGCCCGGAGTGTCTTGTGGTCTACTGGTCATCAAACAGACTTTCTGTACAGATTTTAAGTAGGATCCTTAACCATTCTGTGCCCCAGTCAACCTGCAATTTTCAGTCAAACTGAAAAACATCAGCCACCAATTCCACAGAACTAGGTCAAAAGACATGATGTGAGGACAGATTGAGTTGTGAACCTCCTATGTAAACTAAACCTGGCCCCCTCCACCTCAAGACACAACTTCTCATTCAGGGTAATAAATTCTCAAACTTCTGAAACCAGCATTTGTTGATCTGTCTTCAACTGCAAACTGCCTGAATTCCTTGAGTTACTCACATTACTTTAATACACAAGAATGAAACATAGGCTTAGAATGCCCACAGCATCGAGAAAAATAACAAAATAAACCAAATGAAAGGTTGGGCCCAATATATTTCATGACAAATTTCCCCCTGAAATTAAAGGGGATGGAATTTCAGCCGTGTGCTTCAAGATGACCAGAGGGAAGCATTTACCTTTCTGAAATGGAGTTGAGAGTTTTGCATGGTGCCTATTTCTGATTCTCACTGCAAGGGCACATTACCTGGAATACGTTTGCAGGGCTAGAAGACAAAATTAAAGTAGCCAGGAGGAACATACCTCTGTATTTCTACGCCTTACAGGGTATACATATTTTAAATGGAAAGGCAGTGTTATCTCAGTTTTCAAGTAATTTCTTCTTATGAAGCTATGTCTTCTACTCTAGCAAATATTCTTCTCAGCTTAAAGTTATTAAGAACCTTAAATTCTGTTAAAAAAAAACTTCTGTACAAATTTTGTTTCATTAACTTTAACAAAAACCAGTTTGTTAGATAATTTCAGCCCTTGAAATTCCAAGACAAACAATCTATCATTGAATTTCCCTCATATCAAACACTGTACTCTCAAATTGGTGGAGAAAAGTCTTAAAATAACACCCTTGGTCATTTTTTCCCAATTATTTCTTATCTGTGCAAACACTACTGGGGGGGGGGGAAAATCAACTGCTTTTAAGGCTTTGTAAAATGATTGATTTCTGGATTTCTAACACAGCAACAACTCTGCCCAATGATAATGTTAGAAGGGAGTTTCTTGATAGAAATGCTGGTGCAACTTGAACTGTAGGCACTGGAAAATGCTGCTGTGATCCTTCCTTAATTTCAGACCTCAAAGATGCAAGACTGTGCAAATAGTTATGGTGCCTGATGACCCTACAGAACCACAGGTCCTGCCTGAGTGCCTGTCTGTAACTACCTCACCAAGACAAAGTAGTAACTAACTCTGCTTCTCGATTCAAAACCCGCATACTGCTTTTATTTCTTTTCTTCCCTAAAGGAAAGAGGGAAATATCACACATTTTGAAGACCCCATCTAAGCTATTTCAAACAACGTTATGAAACATGACGCATTAAATGTGCAAACTAATAACATGAAAAGGAAATAAGGGATACTGACAGCATTTTATTTTTTTTTCAACAAGATTTCTTTAAAATGACAAGTAATATTCCCAGGCAAGTAGGAGAAGCCCCCTTTCCTTTAAGGTATTTAAAGCTAACTATCAGGCATACTATAAACTATATTATCCTAATACTTCACTCTCTTCAATATTCAACATGTAGAACTCTATTATTTGTGAAGAGGTAACTAACAGGGCATTCAGCAATTACGTGACAATTGGAAAAGCTTAGTGAAAATTAATGGTAAAGCAAGAGTACCTATTAGTGATAACACAACACAACAATTCTTCATCTTCTTATCAATAGCAGCCCAGACAAGTACTGGCTGTGCATTGCAAATTGTTGTTTTGCTCCATACTGTCAACATAAGGTAAACCTGACTTTTAAAATCAACACATTTATACAGGAGCAAGTTAGCACCTTAACCTGACTCTACAGCAGGCTTCCTTACTGTTACATATGCCCAAATATGCAAAATATTTGAGGAAATATATATGTGCTTATGCTGCATGCATACTGGTACACCAACTATTAATCAAAATAATAATCCAGGAACATGTTACAAAAATACGTCTACACTCTATTAAAGGTACTAAACATGAACTTCTGACAGAACAGCATATAAAAAAATCATCTAACACTGCTTTCAGAAATTCAGTGAGACTTTCTGCCATAATCTCCTCAAATTTATGAAGTTTCACATGGATTTCATCCTAATTTATGCATCTTTAAGAAGTAGGTAAGCAGACAGCACACTTTGGTATTTGAAAGGCAAGGCACTACTCGAAATTCATTTTATTAAATAAAAGGTACTTCTATCTTCACTGAAATACAGTGCCAAAATATTTCGCATCCTGACACCTCTTATATGTTTTATAAAAAATTAAGATTGCCCCATCAGGAAGGGTTTGGTGATAGCATTTATGGCTTACTAGAATGCTGCTGTACTGCAACACTGAAACCAATGATTTTTTTATTTCTTGGCTGAAATGCTGAGCCTTTACTCTTGAATAATATTAACCATGTTGATCTTTGGTTAAAAATAGAAAGAAAAAGTCAAGAACCAGTAACACCAATGCCTGCCTGCTAAAGCTCCTAATCAGACTCCGGGAAGCCACCAGTCCCTACAAATACTGGCCAGAGAACAAAGAATAGCAGAGACTTGTATTCAATGCATTACCACCAACATCAAATATTTTTAATTTATAGTAAGCAAAAACTTTAACCAGATGTTAACCAGATATTCTGGTAAGACCATGCCGAAAGGTATTTACACAACTTTTTAGCAGTGGGTTAGCATTACAAGGTAAGCCTAAGACGCGTCAAAAATCTCACACATTCTCATTTTGCTTTAATTTGCTATTTAAGCTAATTTATATAAGCTATATAACTAATTGAGTTCAAAACCTTGTTGGTTTGTATATAAAGAATGCAGAAAAAAATGAATCCTCCTGGGTGAGCTGAGTGCCACATCCACCTGGGAACCTTCAGTGACTGTTTATGATTTTTGTTTGATTCAAGGCAGCAACTTTGCTTCTTTTAGCCAGCCATCACTTACAGCATGTAAAACCACAGCAAGAAACTTCCCAACATCATCCATAAAACATTGTGTAACAGACCCGATCCCTGATGATTCAGGTTTCAATCGATCCCTTTTGATATCTTAAAAAAAAAATAAAGAGGAAGGTGTGAGAAGGGGTGAGAGAGGTTGCAGGCATGAGGAAGGAGCGTTTTTATTCAGTTCCCTTCTGCTCAGCAACTTTGTAATCCATTTGCTGCTCTGCTTTCCCATCTCTCACCCCTGCGTGTTGTTTAGCTGGAAACTGGGCTGCAGGAACGTGAAGAATGTAAACAGCCTTTTATTGTCCAAAAGGATGGGAGTGTGAAAGAAATGTGTGCCTTATCGCAGGGCTGCAGCTCGCTACTTCATTGCTATGATAAAGTGCTGAAGCAAAAAACATTACACGACAAGCACAATCCAGAACCGGATTAGAATTTGACATCAGCTTCCTCAAAAACTAATCAATCACCTCATGCTGTAATACTAGACTCCAGTTCTTAAGGAGGGTGTTTAATCCCTTCAAGGTTTATTACACACTCCCTATTGACTACGGTGACAAACTTTCGGGTCCAAGGCAGCTGGGGAAGAGAGGCATAACTTTGCAGCGGAGGTATTTGGCAGTAAAACCAAAACTCACCCCAAGTTAAAATGGGATTTTGAAATTAAAGTGAATATGGCCAAACTCTTCTACAAATACCTTTTCTCCTCTTTTTAACCTCTCCTGCCACCTGAACAGGAGCATTAATCCATTTGTTTCCCACCATCAGTGCTCCACGAACGAGGCACTGCTGGCGTGGGAGAACTTGAGCTCCTCGCCCGCCTCCAGCCGCGCACCTCGTTTTGCCTCCCTCCCTTCAGAGCCCTGAATTTCACAGTCTGCATCTCACCTTGCCACCACGTCAGTCCCCGCATTCCCCCACCACACGCAGAGGAATATTTGGCGTAACACCGGCAGGTCGAACAGTTTCTGATAAAAATTAAAAAACACCTGGCTTGCGCTGCAGCAAGCAGAGACTAAGGAGGGAGCTTCCCAAGCGCAGGTGGCTCTACCTGCACAACCCGCTATATCTCGCACACGAAAAGAGGCGCTTGAGGCGAGCGGAAAACTTTTCGGGAGCGGACAGTTCGGGTGATGCTCGGCACACACACACACATATCCCCCCGTCCCCGCCCGCGGTACCCGGCGGCTCCCGGCGCATCCCGGCCCCCGCGGCCGCGCTGGGCTCGGGCACGCGAGCGTCCCATATCCCAAAACAGCCCGGCGAGAAGCAAGCTCGCTTAATTAAAAGAAAAAAAAAAAAAGAGAGAAAAAGAAAAGAAAAAGGAAAAAAAAAGAATAAGAATCGGTCGCGGGCTGCAGGAAGGATGGTTTGGGGGGGCTGCTCGGAGCCAGCCCGAGGGGACCGCGTTACCCGGTGGAAGGGCGCCGGTGCCCCCGAAGCCCCCCCGGGAGAGCCCGGGTGCCGCAGGGATGGAGACTTACGAGCTGGAGGACGCCCTGGACCACGACGAGGGGCAGGGGCTGCAGGGGCACCATCCTGGCTGCCGGTCTAGGCGGCGACTCCCCTGGCGCGGGTCTCGCTCATCCCCGCTCCGGGAGGAGGACGGGGGGGCAGGACCGGGCGCAGGGACACGCCGCCCGCTGTCCCCGCTCACGGGGCGCTGTCCCCGCTCCTGGGGCGCTGTCCCCGCTCACGGGGCGCTGTCCCCGCTCACGGGGCGCTGCCAGGCAGCGGCCAGACCCCGGCACTGCCGCTCCTCTCGGCTCCGCGCCGCCCGGCTCCGCGGGCGGCCATGGCGGGCGGGATGAGGGAGGCGGGATGAGGGAGGCGGGAGGTGGCGGCGCTGCCCGGCTCCCCCCGGGGGCAGAGCGGGGTCCCCTCACAGCCCGCGGCCGGGCCCCGCCGCCCCGCTGCCCCGCATGGCGCTGCCGGGCACCGGGGACCGCCCGCCCGGGACGGAGCGGAGCAGAGCCTTGGCGGGGGGCGGCGCGTCCCCGCCGGGCGCTGAGGAGCCCCCGCTGCCCCGGGCGGGGCAGCCCGGCCCTCCCGGCAAGTTTAAAGAGGCGGCGGCCCCTCCTCCGCCCGCAGCCGCCCAGCCCGAGCCGGGATGCGCCTCCCGGAGCCACCACGGGCTGCCCGACCGCTGGTGTGGAAAGGGAGACGGGCGAAGAGTCCGACTCGACGACCCCAGTCCCGGTTTTATAGGACACTCCTGTCACAGGTCCCTTTCTTTAGGGTGGATTGCCCCCCCGGATACCCACACATGGATGGGCAGCCACTGTCCTTGTGGGGAAACCCGACGTGTTTCTTCTCCCCAGCTGTAAGGAGACGCTGCAAGACGGCCGGGTCCTGCAGCCCATCCTGGGAACCCTCAGTCTGCCCTGAGTACACTCAGTTTGCTCTTGGGACACTCAGTCTGTCCTGGGGACACCACGCATCTGTCACCTGGGCATGGCATCCCCTCGAGCAGGTACAGGGACAAGGTCGTGTCCAAGGGGGCTCCTTGTGTAGGGCTCGAGCTGTGCAAGGCAGTGGGGTCATGCTAATGGCACATGAGCCTCCTGGGAGCCCAGAGGGCTGCAGGACCCATCTCCAAAGTCACTGAGATTAGATTCATTTTATAACGTAATTTAATGAACACTGTCTGGACACAATTTGAGGTAGGCTTGAGAAGCCTGAAACACTTGTCCCTGTGCTTTTGAGCTTGTAATGTGGCGACCTTGAAAGGGGAAATAAAGTTTTGAATGCAGGAGGCTGCATTGGAGGGTGACCCCCTGTTTGGCACACGTGCCTCCCACACGGCCTAGGGCTGAAGCGGTACCACCATGACCCATAACAGGTACACCTGTGTCCAGCCTGGCAGTGCCTGTGTTTGCTAATCAGTAATTCACAGGTGATGTGATATGCAAGCTCTCTGCCACTGGCAGGTAGTGGTTTTGGTTTCCAAACCCTGCCTGTCATTTGCAGATTACTTTCCTCTTAATTCTCAGTCTCATCTTCTTAGTAGGTCTGTGTTCAGGTTACCTTTTGACCACTTTTGTATTTTCAACCGCTAAAATCCTTGTCGATGGAAACAGCTTTGCAAGCCCCCTCATTGCACTTGATAGCAGCCATGATTTTACCAGATAATAATTGCAGTTGTTTAGTTGTTATATCCCACTGGTTCCTTTCCTAGCTCTGTTGCAAGGTGTCTTGCAAAATGTATTGTGTGGATGTGATGGAGCCACAAATCACTATCTCTCGTTTGGGTTCAGAAAAGATGCTTATTCTATAGCAAAGGAAACTACATATACAGGAAACAACCCTAAAATGGGCTCGTTTGCAGCACGTTCAAAGATTTGGAGAAAACTGAAGCAGTGATGGTCACTGAGACAACGTATTATGATGTGATTCCTGTGGTTACTTCTTGTAGCAGTATTCAAAAGTTCTTTTTCATGGAATCAGAGATTTGTAGAATAGTTTGGGTTGGAAGGGATATGGAAGATCATCCCGTTCCAAGTCTGTGGCAATGGTATGGACAACTTCCACTAGACCAGGTTGCTCTAATCCGCATCCAACCTTGCCTTGGACACTTCCAGGGATGGGGCAGCCACAGCTTCTCTGGGCAGCCTGTGCCAGGGCCTCACCACCCTCACAGGGAAGAATTACTTCCTAATCTCTAACCCTGTCCTCTTTTGGTTTAAGGCCATTCTGCCTGCTCCTATCACTACATACCCCAAAACCCTCTCCCTCTCTTGCAGCACCCTTAGGTCCTGGAAGATCTTCCCAGAGCCTTTTCTTCTCCAGACTGAACAGCTCCAGCTCTCAGCCTGTCTACACACTAGGTGGTCCAGCCCTCTGGGCATCTTCATGTACTCCTCTGGACTTGCTCCAACAGGTCCATGTCCTTTGTATATTGGGAAACACAGAGCTGGATGCAGTGTTCCAGGTGGGGTCTCACCAGCGTGGAGGGGGCACAGGTTTACCTCCCTCAGCCTGCTGCCCACGCTGCTTTGGATACAGCCCAGGACATGGTTGGGTTTCTGGGCTGCAAAGGTATTGCTGGGTCATGTTGAGCTTTGCATCAACCAACACCCACAAGTCCTCTTCCTTGGAGCTGCTCTCAACCCGTTCTTCACTCACCTTGTGTCTGTGCTTGGGTTTGCCCCGAGTTTATTTTAGCGATCTCCAACCTGCTGTGCCACCATCTGATCTGACTTTTGATACAGAACGATCAGCATTGAAGACATCAAGATTTACCCGCATAAAATTTAAACCCGAAAAGTTGCCTTTCGCATTTGCCTGCGCGGGAAATCAGCCGAACGCCGCTACGCGCGTGTTTAGCATGGAAAGGTGACACTTTTCCGTGGCATTTTTTTTGCGGTCCCGGCGCCTCGTGGCGGATGGACGCGTCTCTGGCTCCCTCTGCCGCCCGCAGGCGGTACTGCGGCACCGCCTCGCGGCGAATCGCTTTGTGCCGCGCCTGAAAAGGCTCTTAAGCCTTTGGTCGGAATTATGAGCACTAAATTCGGATGAAGCATTTAATAGATTTTTTTATTTTTTTTTTTTTTTTTTACTAAATGAAAAGCTGTCCTCTATGAGTTCGGGGAAAGCTGAATTTCTGTAATTGGCTTTTAATGGAACAATAGCGTTTAAACTAAAGTGCTGCAGTTCTATCCTATTAAATACAAACGGAGTCGATTCAAATGGCATTAAGTTTGTCACACAAGCTACCAGAAGCTGGCCTTAAATCATACTTTTTCCAGATTAACTAGCAATAAATATTTGTAAAGCGCTTTGAAGCACTGTGCAGAGTAAGTGATAAGTATTATTATTTGCATTACTCGCCAGAAAAGTCACTGTAGTGCTGGGTAAGAACAGAATGCGAGGCCTGTGCTTTGCATTCCCTTGCTTTGTCGTGTTAGCACGATCTTCAAACATCATTTAAATGGGGACAGGAAAATTTTCTGGTCTAATTTTAAGGCACAATAACAAATAGTCGGTTCATCTCAGGAAATAATTGTTGTCTGCTTCAGGAAATAATCTCTCCAGAAATGGATTGATGACACAGCTGTAGAAAAACTAAGCTAAGAGCTCAAGGTCCTACTAAACTTTCTTGGCTGCTACAAGACAGTGAAAAATATCTGATTAACACATGATCTCTAATGCTTGTGCACAAAGTCAGTAGTACTTTTTTATTTCTTTATAAAGTAATTTGTAAGCACAAACATGTAAAATCTTTAGTTAGCACCAAACCAACCTCAATTCAAGTCTCAAGTCTCATTCCTCTGAGTTACTTGAAAACATTGACATCAACCTTGGACTCTTCACTCTGTTTCCAAATACTGGGAACACTGGACTGGAAAGAGCTGCCTGTGTCATTCAGTCCATCTCCCTTAACTGCAGACAGTGAAATGTAGGTTTGTTTTGGAAACTCTGCAAATCCATCTTTAAATTAGGACTAGGGGGAGTTTCATGCTACATTAGGAAGCTGCTCCAAAAATTCACTCCTCTGCCATTTGAAAATCTTTTTCTAACCTCTAGTTTTCAGATTTACTGTATTTGATATCTGATTTTATACTCATTTGCCCTTTTACAGTCACTGCTATATCTTAATGAGCTCCTATTCCTCCTTCTCACATTGTATAGGTACACATTCCCTCTCAAATTTAATTAATTATGTGAGCCAGGCAATCTCTCAGGCAATAGCACTCCATTTCCTGTGTTACCCAGTAAAACTTCTCTTTTGTCTATTCCCATTGGAATGAATATTTTTTTTTAAAGTGGGTGAACATCCAAATTTAGATGCTGGCAGTCATGTGGAACATCATTAATGCCCAATCTATCTGTGTTGGAAATATAGCCTCTCATACATGGTGTTACTGTATTCTCCTTGTCAAGAATGCATCACAATTATATTTTGTCTCTGTTGTTCCAGTTGTTCCAATGTGTTATGCAGATCCTTCACACTACTGGCTGCCTGCTGGTTCTGTGTCAGCAGCAAGGTCCTACATTTTATGTTGGAATTGCTAATTAATTTATTGAATAATAGTGGCCCCAAGATGAATCTTTGACGAACCCCATTAGTTATTTCTTTCCAGACCCTGAACACAACCTGTTAAACCACGCCTTACCCTCTCCACAACTTTTTTCCCAATCACCTTCTCCTACCTATCTATTTTTCCCGCACGGCACACAATCACATTTTGACTGAAGTGCTGATAGAAGACTATTTCATTTGTCTAGGAAATTAGCAGCCTAATCAAAGGCAGGTAATGAAATATTTGCCATCCTAGAATAATCTACCTTTCTCAAAAAAACCCCTTAAACTAAACCAAAACCTGGATTAATTTATCCCATTTTTTATTTATCCGTGTTTCCAAGCCTTTTTCTCCTCCTTCAGCTTGCTTTCAGCGGCTTTGCATATTTCTAAAGCTCATATTTGCTGATGCTGTGTTTCTCTTCATATTCTTAGGGATAAGATTTGCATTTGCTGTTCTACATATAAACTATTCCTGATTCTATGGCTTTTTTACAGATCTCTTCTGTCTGACTTGCAGTTGGTTATATCCCAACCACGTTGGTTATTTCAGAGTTCTGGAGTGAAGATTGTACACCACCATTTCTGCATCTACATTTGTCTGATCCTATCAGCCTTTGCAATTTGATTTTACTGGGGGTGTTGTAACTTCCATTTTCTCTGCCTTTTGATTAGTTATATTCACCCTGATATTCAGAATCTTCATTCATATTGAAAACTAAAGTAGGAAATTAATTAGAGGGAGATTAATTTTCTTCCAAAAAGAGGGTGCCTTGGTTTTTTTTCTTTCCGTATACTTTTGGATGAGGTTGAAAGTCTTGGGTACTTTTTCATGTGATTTTTTTATGATTCTCACATTATTACACTTTCTGGCCTCTAATAAATACATTAGCTTTGATTATCCATATTTTGCCATTTTCTTGTGGTCTGTTCTTATCTTTAAATATTAAGCTAATTTTTATCTAGTTAGGCCTAGCACACTTGGCACTGAGACATTAGGAACCCAAGTTGGAAGCCTATTTTTATTTATCCATTAATTTAATTTGAAATGTGTGAAGTAGTTGTTTTTTTTTTTTTTCATTAAAAGTTGACTTTCTATGACTGGTTGCTCTAAATATCCTAGCTGCACACTAAGCAAATAAGCCTGTTTCAGCTTCCTACTTTTTTGTATTCCAATAACTAATTATTTTCCTCAGGTCCATTCAGGACTATCAGTAGCTTTGTTTCCCCAGGCAAGGCTTGGCAAGCTGACATATTCTGCATCACTACTTCTGGGTCCTCCCGTTCTCCAGAATCCATGCATTGCTGACAGAATATTTTAGATTATTCTCTTGCTATATGCAATGATTGTCATATAATTTTTAAATCTTAACTTTATTACTTTGTTTGCTACAGCTGCATTAGCAGCACTTTCTGTCTCTTTGCTATCCATCCTCTTACCTACTAATTTGCCTTTATTCGTTTTTCCCCTCATTTATCTGAGGTGCTCAGTTGCCTTCAGGTTGACCTCTAAGTTTGCCTTGGAGCTGAGGAGGCCTCTCCACCAGAATTTTCTGTCACATCCTTTGATTTGGGTTACACAAAAAGTCTCTTTGCCCAGTGCATCCAGTATGCTGGTTTTTTTCCAGCTGGTCTAAATAGAGAATTATAGTCTGCTCCTGCTCTAACCCAGGTAATGGATCTGTGCTGTTTCACTGACAGACTCTAGTCCAGATGCTCAAAGCAGTTCATTGCATGTTTAGATTTAAACCTGGATTTAAGAAGGCTATGAGGGACCACCACATTGAGCTGTTTTTCTTCTGTACCCTTTAACTTGATTTTTGATCTCAAAAACCATTTGAAAGAGAAATAAGTCACCGACACTTACTAATTCGTGTTGAGTTCCCTGAGTTTAAATATATTCAAAGAAGTTAAAAAATCCAAGCAAGTGAAGTATAACACAGTTTACCAATGAGCACAGATCTGTGTGTAAATACAAGGGCACATCCAGATCTAATTCTATGGACAAATACAGTCCTTTGGATAAAACAAAACTGTTAGCAGATATGTTAATGTACTGGAAGAAGAATGGTGAGAGCAGGTCATTAATTAAAACTGCAGTAGTGGTAATGAATACATTTTAAACCTTTTTATAAGTATGAATGAATGAATAAAAAGAGACATCTGGAAACCTGTAATTGTTAACAAAGTTGGGCAAAATATCTGAGCAAATATTAAGGGAATTCATACAATAGGACCTGTAAGACAGTCTGGTGACTGATACTCCTGCTTTTACAGAAACTAGACCAAAATTTCCATCAAAAATTAATAATAATATTTGATTATGTGAGGAAGAATTTGCAATAGTTCAGCTGTAATAATCACAAGAAAAGTATGTTATTTGTGTGTGTGGTTTTTAAAAATGTATTTATGTGGGGCTTTTTTGTGTGAATTGAGTGTTCTTTTATGATGAGTAATTCCCATTCAGAGAAATGCTGCAAGCCTGTATGAAAGTCCTTTTCAAGAAATAATTTCAGCATCTGCCCAACTTTATTTTCTTTAGTCACCTATAAACATCTTCAGCAGAGAACCTTTCTTGAACTAGAACCATATGAACCACTCTGACAGGTGAAACACGTTATCTATTTAATCTACTGTATCACTCACAGTATTTTCTGTATTTCTATATGACAGTGTAGCAGGTACTCCAGGAATAGATTAATTTCAATTTATATTAGTGCTTTACACTTGCTAGAAAGTTAAGATTGCTCAGATTCTCCCATTTTTATTTTAAAGTCTACTAGATATATTATAATTTACTAGAATAGTTAAACTTCCAAAGCTTATAAACTATGTCAAAACAAGAACATGGAAAAAATTTTGGAAGGTATAATAATAAGGAAAAGTAATGATGAAAATTCTGCTTTAAAGGAAAACGGGTTGTCTGTAACTGGGTAAGAAGAGCTATTAAATCAAATTGGTTTTAGAAGTCATAATAGCTAGAGTTACTGCAATACTAAATATCCAGACAGCAATCATAACATTTGAGGGCAGAGTGGTCCTTTATTAACACTCTCACAGTTTTTTTTCCTACCTTCAAAATTTTTAATATGTTTTCTTCATCATAAATAGATAAATTATTTAATCAGTTAATTTCTTGCAAAGGAATATTTTCTCATTTAGAATAAACCCTCATGTGTAATTTATGCTGTGGCTACCCTGTTTAATTTATCTCTAAGGTTTTAAGTTCTAAAATTTAGTTTTGAAGTTTTGGTGGTTTTTATTTATTTTTTTTAATTTAAGTTTTTAACTTATTTTTCTATAGAATATGAATAAACCATACCAGCACAGCTCTAAGATGTGGTTTATGTTTAATCCAGGAGATGAAAGATGCAAATCTGTATTATGTCAAAAATATTTGCTGTGTAATTCTGTTAAAAAAAATCCAACTTTATAATATGGAAAAAAAAAGTCCCAGAGCTATGCTAAAATGATGACTGTGTCTTGAGAGATTAAATTTGCTATTGCATTCATTTAGTACTGAAAAAAATACTGTTCAGTGAATGCTTCCAAATCCACTTCCCCCTTCATTTTTACAACAATTCTGTCATAATCTCTTATATAAAAGATGCAATTTTTTTTTACTGTCAACTTTCATATGAGGAGTGATAAGAAAATATCCGTGTAGCACATGTACAATTACTAATATCAAGGTGAACTCTGGCTAGTTCTAAAAGACAACAGAAATATATTATTTTTAATAGAGTTTTAGCAAGCCAGGGATATAAATAGCCTAAAGGAATGACAATATGCCCAAGTGAACTTTTTCAAAGATAGAGAAAAACATATCTCATTATTCCTTAATGAGGTTCCATGTAGTTTTTAAAAACATTGTTTTTCTGGCCAAATTTGCCAAAATAGGTATGTCTTTATTTACATCATTTCCAACATAAGCAGTTGAGCTTGACTTGAATCACCAATTAAAACATTGTGCTCTGCATCTATTTTCACATTGTTTATCAGCAGATGTCAGATTGTGTTACTCTTTTTTTATTGTTCTAAATCTGGCCCAGCACATATCCCAGTGGCCTTTGGTGCCTCACGAGATAAAATTGTTCATAAAACATCCAGAATGTGCATTTTGTTATGGGAACAACTAGAGCAGGTTGACAAAAACCTCAGGCTCTTAGGGCTGTAATTGGCTGGTTTTTGAAAATTGTCACAAATTCTTTGTTTTCTTTATCATCTTCCACAATGCCAAAGCAATTATTCACAAGACATTTTTATATCCCAGGGAAAGAGGGAATTTTTTGAGCTTCCCTCATGCCACTGTGAAGGAACTTGTGTTTCCCACGTCCTGCCTGTAAACTTGTCATTAGGCAGCTGAGGTGGAGAGGAAGCACAATTCCTTCCACTTTCCCATTAAACTGTGACTCAGCTGTGTTCATAGCTGTTGGGGGAGGAGGGAATTACTTTTGGAAGGTTTGTTCAGGACTGGGGAAATCAACACAAGCTTCTTTTTGTTTAGAATCCAGACCAGAAACACTGAGGAACTTTGGATGAAGCTATGCTTTGACTCTCTGAAGAAACTGTTTCCATCTGTGGATGAAGAGAATAAGAAAGGCAGACTCCAGCTGCTGGCATGGTTGTTTTGGAGAACTGGGCAAGCTGCTGTGAAGCTCTTTTTTTCAGCATTGGAATCAATTAGAGGGCCTCGGGAAACTTCCCTGAAACAAAGTTGTTCATGTTGTTGTTTTTTCAGTTTTCATTTGCTGGGATATTGTTTGAAAAGTCTGTGATCTCTGGAGACTGGGTGCTTGAAATTCAATCAAATGTGGGGAAAGAGAAGCCGGTTTGTAGAATGTGTTTTAGTTTTTTTTTTTTTTTTTTTTTTTTTTCTGGGCCAGAAGCTTGGGGTAGGGCCATGGGTTTGCAATTAAGTGTGCCACATGCTCTGTCAGTGCTGTTTAACTTTGCCTTTTGCTCTGAAAAACCCCTCCCAATAAGGGTAAGCTGTCTAAGAATGGTGTGGTGATACCACTTGTGTTAGGTAAGGAGAGCAGCAATGATTTATGAATGACCTACTAACAATTCCTGTGTAAGGTCACACTGCAGTTTGTTCTGTGCTGACCTCAGATTTTACTCTACCATCCAGCTCAGGGGATAGGTACCTGTATGAAAATTGAAATATAGCAGTGAATGTTACATTACTTTGAGAGAACTGGAACAGAAATTGGAGGTTTCCCTAGTTCTGGAAACTGTGGTAGCAATTGGCCTCCATTGGCCTTCAAGTTACTGGAGTCCAAAATTGCATCATTGGGTATCACCAGTATGATCAGGCCTGATACTGCTGGACTGAATAGGAGACATCATCCCTCTGCCAACGGGGAGACAAAGCTGTAAACTTGGTGTGACTGGAAGATGAGGAATGGAATATTCCTGCTGGTGACTCTGGAGAGGTTTTCTTTCACTTACAGCAGAAAGAGGTGTACATTTGTCTTGTTGCATTCGTTTTTATCCACTGAATCTTTGACAAATCTATCCTGCTCTCATTTTTCTTGCAGACTTCTGTCAACTTTTATGATTGTAAGATAAGTTGAAAAGCCTCTGCCATCTTTAAAAGTTTCAGAGATAGAGAAAGAAAGATTTGATGGATTAATTTTTATTTTGTTTTCCGAGTGGAATCAGGAGAGAAGAAGACAAGAAAATGCCCAGGCGCATGAGAGAAGTTAGGTTTCTCAAATCAAAAGGCATTCTTCAAAAGTGTTACCAAAATTAACACCCTAATGACCTTCTTTGATCTGATGATTAGTGGAGACAAGTACTAGTGTAATTTTTCAAACAGCAAATATCGTGAATAAAGTAATGAATCAAGGGAAATATGCTTTTTGGGATTAAATAATTCATAAAAGACAGTTTGGGATTTCATGCCATTGTGCAGTTCCCTCCTTATTCTCAGATCATGTAAGGCACATTGCAGACTGACTGCAAATAGTTCAGTGAAGCAAATAGAAATCTTCAGTAGTGTGTTCAAAATTCATTTTAGGAGTCAAAAACATTGGTATAAACAGATAATGCTCTGTGCTTTCTCATCAGTAGTGATACTCCAGTCAGTCCAAAGCAATAGTGGACATAAGTTTAGGCAGGTGCAACTTGACATATACAGACTCCTTCAAAGCTGTTCCAGAAAACTTTTAAGTTACCAGGAATTCTTGTGTCATAATTGCAATTTCCACAAGCTTACAGCATTTGTGGCAGTTTTCTAGAAACACTTAACATAGCTAATTTTCTACGACAACCAGAATTCAGGATTAAATCAATTGATACTAGTGCTTAACAGAATGAGTTTGGCAAGACAAACCTTACTGCAAGGAGTGGAAAGATGCTAGGACATTAAAAAAAGAAAAAAAAAAAGTTATATTGAAATGGCTTATGTCTGGCTCTATCTGTCATTTTTCCTTCTCTTCACAGCAGTTGGAGAAGATTTTGAAATGCTTTACTAGTTTTTCTGCAAGCTTCTTTTAGCAGCCCTGCGTATGTGTGAATGGAAATGGTCCAAGTGCAGATCCTGGCTTATGCAACTGGTCTAGTTCAGTGGCTGCTGACCTGTTGTCCTGAGTTGAATGCCTTTCTTTTCAGGGACCAATAATAGTGGAAAATATGCTATTTAAAAGGTGGTTTACATTTGCAGTGTTGGAATGCTGGAACATTTTAAGGGCCTTCCAACTGAGAAAAGGTGGAAAACACTTATTTCGCTGTTCGGATAAATAAAGCAGTGGGTTCATGCAGTTAGATGTGATTACATGGTAAGATATGGAAATTTCTTCATCTCACAGGAGAGACAGAGTGCCACACGTAGGGCTGTTATATCCATTATGCCTTTTTGCTTCTTCCTGTGTTTTTCCTGCGGTGTCACATCTGGCACATGTTGCTGGTTACACACACCAACCTTTCCTTGCTGATGCATTCTCAGAGTGTGCAGGAGGGCTGGCAGTGGTTTATCCTGCTATTGCTCGTCAGGGCAGAGATAGTTAGCTAGTGCCTCTTTTCCTTCCATTTTTGACTGCCTAATGAGTCTCAAAATATGATCAGTCGCTCTGTAGTATGTGTTCAGTATTAAAAGAAAATCAGTGACTGTAGGCAGGAGGTCATTCAGCATTGCCACTAACAGCTTTTGATATTTCTGCATTAAAACCCAAGCCAAACATTATAGGCACTGAACCATCTGCAGGCATAAGTAGGCTTATTGTTGCTTAACATCTTAGTGCAAATGAAGAGGTCTGTTATGTGCTTCTGCCTGCCTTTGTGTGCTCAGTGCTCCCAAACAGTGAATCCTCTGCTGCTATCGCTGCTGTGTCGGAGTTGAATGAGATGCAAAGAGGTTCTTTTATTTTACTAAGTGTGTGTCGCTGCTCTCTGCTCCCTCACAGCAACATGATCTGACAATAAAAGATGTGGTAAGAGAATGTCAATAGTTTTCCAGAGCAGCCTGTTGCACCTGTAACCTCCTCCCAGCTGTCTGTGATCCAGGACTCAGCATGAACACAGCAATGCTTGTGCAGCCCCAGCTCAGACTTCTGAGCAACCTGCCGACCTGATAGCAGGAGCAGCAAAAGCCTGCACAGAACAGAGCCCTGCAAAGCAAGAAGGTGAAACTGTAGATAGGCTTGGTGAGAAGGGCACAACTGGTAGCTCAAGGATTCAAAAGGAAAAACAAATACGGAAAGGTATACAATCCTAAGGAGAAAACAAGGAGGCTGAGGATGGCAAGTCTGCAGCAGCAATGATCAACCTGTCCCAAGGACAAACTGAGGAAAGCTGCCTCACATAATTTGCCTGTTCAGCAAATGTTGGTTTGGTAGCTTATTAATCCTAGCAATCATTTTTGTGTATTAGACAATGAGGAATTGGTTTGTACTTCTACACGGTGCATTGCCTACTTCCAGGATCTCTTTGTGCCTGTTAGAAGTTGCTTAAAGTGATTCAGGGTGGGACTATTACGTACCCAACACTTTGACTGCAGAGGAAACTGCATCAAATTGTGCCTTTGGTTTATATAAGCATGGCTTATATCCTCAGTTTATCTCGTGCCCTCATCTTTCTTTCTCCTTTCTCATTCCTACTTCTCCTTCAGGATGAGGCCAGGTTATTAAAAATAATTTTCGAATCTTTTGTGCTTAGGCTTTTGAAACTCAGCCATGGTTTCACCAGTCAGAGCTTCAAGTCACGCATCACAATTGGCTTCTGCAGCTGCTCTGCCTCTTTAACCTAGGCCTGGTTTCTGTGGCTTGTTTTCATTTCCAAAGCATTGATGCACACATGGAGAGAATGGGAATTGATACTTCACTAGAAACTTTTCTGTCAGTGTCTGAACTGAGAAGTTGTTTTATAAGAGTCAAGTTTTGTAAGTTTTGTAAGTACAAGAACCTGCATAAGGATAAGGGCTGTCTAATGTAGGCAATGTTAGAAAATACATGACACGTAGTAGAATGGAAAAGCCTATTGAAAATACGAGAAATTGCAAATTCAGATGAACATAGCCAAAATTAACTATCCGGATCCTTTGTATTCACACAGTTACCTAGAAATTAATTCTCTTTCTAATTTGTAGGCCCTATTTTTGCTTCTTAATAGTGAGGGCAGGGAGTGAGAATGTGGGTCCTCATGAATTTTGACCTGTTGTTTTCTAATTCCATTTAGGTGCCAATTAACCTAAACATCTGAAACTGTCTAGATCAGATATTACTACCTGCAACTCAATGGCTGTTCTGTTAGCTATAGGCAGCACAGTTGCAGCACAGGCAGCTTCTTGCCTCTGCTAATTGTGGCTTAATTTCTTGCATGTCTCTATGTCCACAACTATCTCCCATGCATGACTCAAATTTATGCCAAATTCTGCTTAATTTTTATGGTGTCATAGTTTGCCCATATAGAAAATATTACTTATATATCTATTGCATTATAAATATAGATATATAAAAATATATCTACAGATATATCTTTCATATACATACATATATCTGTGAAGAATCTTCTGCTATGCAAGCTCTAACCCTCTGCTTCAGCCAATACTATCATACTATTAAATTTCTGCTGTGTTATTTATCTGTAACACTGAGTGTAATCTTTGAATTTCTAACTCTACAGAAAAACGTATTTCTGAAAGCAGATAAAGTAGACCACTGGTTCTAGTGAAGCAGATTTTATAATCTTTTTGTGCTGAGATATGTTACAACAGAGGTTAAACTGGGCTATAATGTGAGGAGGCAGAAAGCTGGCTTGTACCTTTAGGGACAGCTGGTGAGTTCTGGCATGCCTGCTCATGCACTATTAGCAGCATTTAAATATACAATGACATTAGATCCTGTTGCCCCTCTTTTAACCTTACCTTTGTTAAATGCTACTTCAGAGAAGATTCTTCCCCCCCAGCGTTATGATACATCAAATTTATTAAGACCTGAAGAAATAGGGGAGGAAACAGTGGGAAAGAGAAGTCAGGGAGGAAATAGGGATTAATGGTAAGGTAATAAGGAAAAAGAGGTCATAAAATAGAAATCAGAAGATGAGAAGTGTATTTATCAAAGAGATAAAGAACTGTATTGCCAGTTATGCTGAATATAAGATGTCCTCAGAAACTGCAAAGCAACAGTTTCAAGTAGGATATATTAGTGCAGCATTAGAAGTAGTGGAGTAGTGGAAAATCTGTCTCCTTGTGTTTACAATATTAGGTTGATACAGATCTTTTACTGCCATTCTTTACTATAATTGTTGTCATATAACTGCCATTATCTTGGGGGTCTTTAAATCCCATCATCATTTCACTCCATTAATATTGCTTAGCAGCACAAAGGATTTTTACATCCTTCTTTGCAGTTCATCTGTTGCACCTCAAATCACACGGAATTTCAAAGGCATATTGAAATTTGGACTTTTTGAGTCAGTTTACAGCAATAATTGCCTAATGACGCTCTCCAGGAAGAAGCAGCTGGTTTCAACTGCTCCTTGACAGGCAGACTTTTGGAGACTAAATAATTCAAGGAGCTGCTCGGTGAAGCTTTGGGGAGCACATGCTTCTCCTGACAGGCACTGAGAGTCCTAGGGCAGCAGGAGATGGACAGGGAGAGGCTCTGATTGGGTGCCCAGAGGACCACAGGGCATTTGTGAGCCCATAGGGAGCAGAAGCTTCACAGCCAGTGCTTCCATCAGTGTTCCACACTCCAGCTATCCCACCTCTGGCATGGGAGCCATGGGAATCACACTCACAAGTTCAAGCCAAATGGACTTGCTGCTTTATGAAGTTCTGTGTGCTTTCATGTGTTAGAAGGCCCTCCTGAAGCCTTGTTTCATTAAGATCAATTGTGTGATATGTTGTAATATAAAAGCAATGTATTGTTTGACAGAAGGGTTTTCTTTCACTACAGTGCTGAAGAAGCTGCTACTTACAGTGTGGAAAAAGTGGAATTTTAGCTGCTTCTGAGGGACAGAAGAAGGCTAATGAGAACAAAGCAGGTAAGAAAAACACATCAGAAATCCAGATCAGATTCTTGTTTCATTAACATTTTCTTTGAAATGGCCAAGTCATTCTGGCTGTAGCATCAACACAACACAGGGGATGCATGAGCTGGCTGCTAATTCTTTTCACTTTTATAAAATTATTAATAAAATACACTGTTAAGCTTCTATATTGTTAGAAAGTGAAAAGAATATATCCAGGCTCCATTAACAGTGGTAGGAGAGAGAAGGTTTTTCTATCCACTGTGAAAACTCTATTATAAATGCACCCTAAATTTCCTAACCTGAAAGAACCACATCACATGAATTGAAATAAACCTTACATACAAAAATACACTTTTGCTACATTGCCCACAGCATTTAATATAATTGCTTACTCATAGAAGCAGGCTGTAGATTGCAAGTGCAAACAGCAGTGCTCATTATTTCAAGGCCATTTTGTATTAGAAAACGTAGATAATTAGGAATTTAGAATGACTGAAATCTGTACATGGTACTTACTTGGGTTTTGTTTCCATTTAAATTATCATATGAAAATGACTCAAGAGAGTAGCGAAGTTTTGGAATTCTTTATTTTAAATTTGTTAGGCGTGTACTCCTAGATACACTACTGCTGCCTTTAATACAGGTAGGAAAGAGAGTAAACATTATGCATGTGTGAGTATTGTTTGATAGCAGGAAAAGATCTTGTGTAAGTCAAGAATTCTGAAGAGACAGGGCCAGAAAAGCTGTTTTTATTGCTAGAACTGATGTCCTGAACTGCAGACGCAGGGCTGGAATTCCAAATTTACAAATCTTTCTGAGCACCTGTACCAAGAGACTTTGTCCAGATTATCTCCGCTTTACAGAAATCTTTTAATTTCTGTGTATAGCTAGTTTAAAAACAAACAAACCCACAATAAAAACACAGAATCAGAACGAAACGAAGAATCAAGGAAAACTTTGCCGTCTGATTCAATCCCTGAAGGATTTCTAAGAGACATGACTACAATATTTTGCTGTGAAAAATACACAGGGATGTGAGTTTACAAAGACCCAACTGTTTCTGTCTGAAAGCTTGTTTCCCCTGTAAGCATTTTGGCAGAGCCCGTGTGAGCTGAGCGGCCACATGCTGCCATCTACTGACAACGGGCACCACCGGGACTCTGCAACAAACACTTCTAAATGTATTCCGCAACTTTTTCTTTAATTTGTTCGCCGTAGAAGAAAACCCAGTAACTGAAAGAGGAAGCCGAAAAAAAAATATATTCAGAATAAAAAAATCTGCAATGAAAATGATTGAAACAAGTAGTGGTTTAGGCTGGATATTAGAAAAAAAGCTCTTCACCCAGAGGGTGGTTTGGCACTGAAAAGGCTCCCCAGGGCAGTGGTCACAACACCAAGGCTGACAGAGTTCAAGAAGCGTTTGGATGATACTCTGAGGCACATGGTGTGACTCTGGGGGTTGTCTGTGCAGGGCCAGGAGCTGGACTCGATGATCCTTGGGGGTCCCTTTCAACTCAGCATATTCTGTGATTCTGTGCAGTGCTACAAATCACAATACTATGCAACTAATCAATTTGCAGTATGTAAAAATCGAATTTCGCTTGAGAGAGAAAAATGTGTGAGAAAAGAAACCATTTCTTTATGAGTAAGTTTCCTGGCTTTCCCAAACACACTGAAAACAAGAGAAATATGCAGCATTTCCCTCACATATGATACTTGAGATTGAAATGGTTCTGTGATTGTGCAGCCAAAGGGCACTGTTGTGTGAATGTGTGCAGTAAACAGTGCTTAGTGTGAAAGAGATTCGGTACAAAAATGACATTTCTAATCCCCTCTGAACCCTTCTAACTTCTCATAATTGGATGAGTAGTGTGTCTTCCCACTTTTAACTCTCTCACTCAGTCTCTTGGGACCACGTCTGTATGGCATGAGGGCTTGCATGTGTGCACTCAACACATCATCTCGGGAGGATATGTAAGCAACAAGCACTCTTCAGTGCTTTTAATGAATTGTTCTGAAAACTGTTTATCAATGCATGACCTGTTTTGGTTTCCCAGGCTGCTGTACAAGATGCTAAGGGGTGGAAAATGCTGTGATTCTATAACAGTTTCCTGATAAATTTTCCTAAATATTTTTATACAAATGAAGAAATACATGCAAATCTTCCTTCAATGAAAAAGGAACCTATATAAAAATCCTGACAACTTGATCATATATCTGGATGTTGACCAGAGAGTTAAATCATTCTGTTTATGACCACACTCACCATCTGCCATTGAGAGTTGATGCAGTTGCATTTGCGGAAGAGGTATCTTTCTCCAAACTGGTGAATGTGAAAAAAGCACCTTCCTAAAACAGCTTTAAATTTCTGTGTTCAGTTAAATCTTTTTCATTCTGAAGTTCATATTCTGTCCTGTTTCTTATTTATGACATATCCATCTTTGGAGCTTCCTTATGCATGTGTGAATGTATGTTTCTGAATGAATGCTTGTAACGCCAGGATGGGTTCTCTAATAATTTGAAATAGTAAGTTTATTTACTCATTAAAGTGCTTGCCAATTTTTCCTCGATTTTTTGGTCAGAATTTTAGTGATCTTCAGTGTTTTTTTTCCCTATCTCATTCAGAATACCACAAGAGTCACTAAATGTATTTTAGACAGCAACAGGTAATATCTGTGGTTGGACAAAGGAGTATATTCTGTGATGGAGATAAAAGATGGGCAATAAGAATTGTAGGTTGACTTTCCTTTGATGCAGTATTGGCTCTCTATGAATAATTTTACCATGCCAACACTTGGATTTTGTGACACTATGTCACAGCTGGGTGTTGATGGTGCTCAGTATGTAGCCCAAGACCTGGACAAAAGCTGAATTGGAAACTGGACCTTCAAGTGCTCAAAGTTCAGTTGAGGGAAGGCTGAGCGGGAAGAGGAGTGGGATCTGTCTCTTTCCGAGGGTGTGTTTGTAAATGTTTCCAGCAGTGTTTGTAACTTTTGTGTAATCAGTTTAAATTTCCTGATATTTCTGCCTTCCTATAGACTGCCAGGTCACAGCAGTGACCTGGAAAAGGTGGTGTTGGTTATGGAGGGTTCCTCCCTTTTTGGTGTCTTTCTCTTCCATCCTTGTTTGGCTAGAGGAGCACAAAAATTCCTGAATGATATTCAGCTGCTTATCAAACTTTTCCATAGAAACTCAAGGCTACTATGATGTACCAGTTAGCCAAGGCTGTGTCCTCATTCAGCTTCAGAGTAAAATTGCACAAGATGTGTGCAGTGGCTGCCATCCAAGGGGATTTCTTTCGATGTATTTCTGTTTGGGGGTTAAAGAATTTGGCTCAGAGGTGTCAAAATAGTGGCAGCCTGCTACCCTCAGGCAGCAGAGATGCATGAATTACTATGGCATAAAATGACCAACAGACTCCTTTCCTTGTCCCCCCTCTTTGGTCCCTTGCTTTTCTTCCTACTAGAGTCAGACTGTTTGGGTATCCTATATAAAGTTTGTCACTCTATTCAGACTTTCAGGGTGAGGGTGAGGACATATGAGTATCTATCCTTACTCTTTTGATTTTGGGTGAAGTCCAAGATTGGATGGCACCTGTTTTCTAGATCTGGATGGGCTGCAATCCAAGTTGATGGAAATGTCATGAACAGCTGATCTGGAAGCAAGGACTGTCAAAACACTCATGTTTTACAACCGTCAGACCATTTTTAGCACCCAACAAATAATAATGTTCTGCTGTACTGAGCAACAGCAAACCTCCTGTGTTCTTTCTGTTCTTTGTCTTGAAATTTTGCTGTGAAATGCATCAAATACTGTTGCTTTCAAATTCCAAATGTATGTACTGGTACAGTCATAAAAACCAAGCCTTGACTCTGAACCTGTCCTATGCCTGATGAGGTCTGATTAGTGCCTTCTGAGGCTATTTCTAATGAATAAAAATGGTAGAAGCTTGTTCTAAATTAACTAAAGCATATTATGAAAGAAGTTAAAACCAATACCTTATAAGCTGTGGCATGATTTTTCCTAAGTCTTGTTATACAGTAGAGATCAACCAGGTATAAAAAAATACAGGTTTTACTGCTGTGTCCAGGCCCAAATAATTTCAACATGACTTTGTTCTGTATTAGAATCTGGGCTCTCTCATGCTAAATATTTCCTCAATTTTTGTACATGGCCTTCTGGAAAAAAAAAAAAAGGTATAGGAGATGCCATGGTGGTGAAGATTTTATAAAAGTGTTGCTATCCTGTCTGATTTCTATAGGCAATCCCTTTGGATACGGGGTTGGTGGGCTGTCCCTGGTAACAAAGCAAGATTCTTCTAATCAGGTTTTAAGATGAGAGTTTGACTAAATTTATGGATCAGAGTATTTTATTGGGAGAAGAGCTTGCCAGACCTCTTTGGCAATGCTCTCTTTTCACTTAAAGACCTTGGTGTAAATCTTTTTAATGCTTCAGCTACAAAAGAAATTTCAAAGAATCTTTCCCCACTCCTTACCATCGCACTATCATCTGTGTAAATCATCTTGCTTACTCATTCTCTTAGCTACTTTAGATTGTTAGTCTTAATGACAGGGCTGCAGTAAAAGTGGGGGAAAAAAGTATTTTAAACTGTCATTAGTCCATAAAACTTTGATCATTTATAGTAAGTGGAAATTCATCTTAGATTTTTAAGAGAAGGGAGAGGTCAGTCAGACCATCCCTACTCAGTTCTGCACCCGTGTAATAAAGCACATCTCAAGAGAAAAATAGAAGGTGGAAATGCAATTATTAAATGTTCTAAGACTTGGATATAGCTAGTTTTTAAGTTATAAAATATGATGAAAGAATGAGAATTGAGGGCTTTTCCCTTGAACTTTTCCTGTACTTTATACTTGCATATTTAGAGTAAGAGTAATTTTAATGGCCCAAATTTTGGTGGCAGTAAATAATTTCAGAATTACCACTGTCATCATTCATCAGTTCCTGAAATGTAAATGCCATGGTACTGAAAAGGGACTTTTTGTTTATATTCATTATTTGCATGCATTTTTAATAACTGTGATAATGTGTGGGAAACTCTTTCAGGGTGAATGTGGGTCCAGTGCAGAGAAATCTTACAATAACATTAGCATTTTTTGAGTTAAATCTTTAGAAAAGCTTTTAGTGAGACAGAAAGTCTTCCTTGGGACCTTATGCTATATTGATACAAACTTCAACCACAGCCTCTATGTTTGCCAAACTTTTTTGCTATTGATAAACTCCAGTGCATGACCAGACCTTAAGTATTCTGAAAAGAGACTTCTGCTGTAGTTTTTAAGATATATCATTTGACAGATTAAGAGTCAGCCACCTGAAATGCCAGTACTTTATGTATGAATCTCTTTGAACTTTCAGATGAATTTTGGATTACCTGAAAACATAAGTACTTCTGAAGTGTGCAGTTTTCATTCAAAACAATTCTCTTAAAAGAGTTCCAGAGTTCAAAGGAATGTGTAAGTATTTAGGAACTTGTCTTTTGGAGGGGTGTCATGGTCATTACTGAATACAAGTTATTTTATTTGCATAAGTATTGGACTAGGAGTATGTGTGTATTTTGGGTAGGTTATTTTTTTTTAATCCATATTTTTTATAACACACCTGAGGATTCATTCCTGGATTCTGTCAAGTATCATTCTAGTTCAGTCAGTGACTTTTTCCCCCCAAATCTTTCCAAACTTATGCAAAACCTTTTTAAACCCTTTTTTTATTGTGCTTTGTTTCAGTAGAAACAGATAATTGTAATAATTATATGAAAATATAATTGTCCCTGTTAAATGAGTAGCATATATAAAATACACTGTTATGCCTGCTACACAGAATAGCCAGGCTGATTCTGGAATACTTTGGAATACTCCTGGACTTTGCTGGTGTATTTGTGAAGCTGTGCAGCGTGTGACTTTGGTGTTCTGAACTCACACTTTTGTTTTGCTGTTCCTCTCACATGAAAATCAATAGGCTTTAACAGGACTAACCATCCATGCAAATGGAACAAAATAGGACATGGACTATTTTTCTTAAACATGCACCCATCTTTTGGGTAAATGCAAACATTGTTTTGAGAGAATATGTACTATGCTGAAGAGGTTTGCCATGTTTCTCTTTCCCTGATCATTTATATAAAGTCAGGTTAGACAAAAGAAGAGGTAAGCACTGGGTAAACATTCTTATTGAATTTCAAGCTGGATTATGAATAATTATTTTGAAGTATTAGAATTGAGCTTACAATATGTGCATTTCAAAGGTCTTGTTCCTGGTTTGCTTTATTTAGCATCCTCACAAATAGTTTCTTATTATTGATTTTTGTTGTTGTGTTTTCCTACAAGATTTACTAGACGTACTAGAGTTGTCCTTCTCACAATTTCCTTTTCTTTTATTGGCTCCCTTAGGACATCATTATCCTTTGAATAAGCACAGAAAACTGTGTTCTTCTTCTCCTGTTTGGATTTCTTCCATACTCTTTATTTCTATTTGAACCATAGGACTGGTCAGGGAATTCAGAATTAAGACTTCGTTCCACATTCTCTTCTTTGCCTAATTGTGTTGCAACTAATATTGTCCTCAGGGTGTTTAATAAAAGGAGACAGGAATGCATCCTGACAAAACAGTAGGGTAAGGGGCTGGAATGCACAAGATCACAAATTATGTGGCAATGTTCTTAAACTCAAAGGAGCTGCTATGAAAAAGTTTGCAGTCAGAACTACTCTGTCAGGTGGAAGTATATGTCAGAATCACAGTAAGACATCCACAAAGTAGGAGAAAATCATTATTCTTCTTGTGGATCCCTTATCCTTTTCTGCCCCATCTATCTTTCTATATAGTCTGAATCCTACTTTGCATTTATGAAGAAAACTCTTTTAAAATGAAGTTATAATCCAGTGGATGCAACCAATTTCACTTCAGCCACGGGAAAGAGAACAAACGAAGATTTGCTTTCAGTGTGCTTATCCTGAAGGCATGGATAGTTTCTGCCATGGTTTCATGAAAAAGAGATACTTAAATGGCACGCTTTCTACTGACCCTAAGATTTAAGTGAATTAAAAAAAAATGAAAGCAGAAAAATCTTTATATTAGAAAGTTGAACAAGAAGAACTTTTCATCCTCATTTTATCTGTTCTCCAAAGCTTTGACTTCTGGAAAGGGAAAAAACCCCTCCAAATTCCAGCTGGAGCAGGTATGAAAGAGAAAAGTGTCGGGCCTTTCAAAAAAAACCCTAAAAGCAAACCAAAAGGCACCCTCTTAGTTCAGGATGTCAGGGATGAGCTCTGCTTTAATTGCAAGGATACAAACACTCAGCAAACTGCAGAGCTGCTTGAAGTTGATGCATCACATAAAAACACAGTCAGACTGTGCTGTTGCAGTGTCTTTTCTTTAGTTTTGATTTAATTGTTTTTAAATGTAAGCCAGATTTACTCAGATTTAATTGTATGCTGCTAGTCCTGAACCACGAACCCTTCACTCTATTAGAAGCATCACAAAGGTTTAAGTGAGAAGCACTTTTAGTAAAATTATTCCTGTTCCTTTGCTTTGGTATCATGTCAAAGCTTTCATGTTTACTGCTTTATTATGCATTTGTGTTTGAATGAGCAGCTTAGTGAGGCTCCATCTGCTCAGCTCTGGTAGAGTCCAGGAGGATGTGAAGGATTCGGTTACAGTGTTTGAGGAGTAGGAGATGACTCCACTACTGTGGCCAACACTCCCTTCCCTCACTTCATAGCTCTGTAGATTAACTGGAATTAGTAAAAGCATTCACAGCTGCACATGGAATATTACAGAAAACATGATGGCTTCATGTTTACCTTGCATGTGTTCATTTGCCCACAAATACGCGTAGACTCTTGTTCTAATTTTCCTTTTTTTCTCTATTTTTTTTTCTTTCTATTTTCTCTCTTGAGAAAGTGCACAAGCAAAAGCTATTTTGGTCAGTGTACAGGACCATCATCATTATTTTTGTTTCCATTTATCTCCATTATATAAAATCTTTCAAAGTGTGTTCTAACGACTCACATACTATTGAGGTCAGACCAATGAATTTGTAGTTCCCCAGTTACTGCATCCAACATTTTAAAACATACACAGTGTATTTTCTCTTTTCAAGCCTAAATTTATTAAATTTATTAGATAAATCATGCTATCAGACTTTCTTTATCAGACTACTGAACATGTTGAATTTGAGAACATCAAGCTTTACTTTTCCTTTGGATTCAGCAACATCAATTCCTCAATCTCATTGCAGTTTGATATCTCTACTGAAGCCTTGAGTATGGTCATCTCAGTGAGATTAATTTGGGTGTCTCAATCTAGAACCGTAAACTGATGATTATTTCCCTGTTCTCTTACACATCACTGAAGAATACTTGCAAATTTTGCTTCAAGTTCTCATTCTGTGTAATTTTTTATCGTTTTCATCATTTTTTCTTGCATCTTGAAGTTCACATTTGATCCTGAAAAGGAAGCAGCTTTTTTGCTGAATAGTCTTTCTGTTTTTATTCCCTGTGGCCACTGCATATTTATAACATCATTCTGGGTGGGTTTAGCTCAGTGTGAAACTCTTTTTACTAGCTTTTAATCTTCACTTGAAACAGAAGTACCAAGTATATTTTGAATTTAAAAACCTTCTAAACCTAAAGGATGGTTTTGGGCCAGTAATAGCCGGTAGTTTCAAAAGGTTAAGCTGCCTGGAAAATGTGACAAGATGTACTTATAAAATTAGTGATAAACCCAGCCTGTATAAATGTTTTTGATGTACATTTTAAATCATGCAATTTTAAATCAGTCTTCTATGCTGGCATAGATGACAGGCAGCTGCTGAGTCCAGCTCTTGTTTGTATTTCTGCAACCTTTACAGAAATGTCATGGCTGGGTGTGGGATTTGGTTGTATTAACACTGATGGTACTTTCCAAAGAACCCTTCTTCCACTGAAAGGAGGCATGAAGAACATCTCGAAATAAAGCAGATTTTACCACTTAGGACCAGATCTGGACATAAGTGGTGTTGTGATACCTGCCTGAGTCTTCAGCCTGTCTGAAACATCAGCTCAGTGTTGTGACGGGCACTGCACAAGCCCTGCAATCTCGGGGTGTCCTGGTTGCTCCAACCCAGTGATCCTCCACAGGCTGCTTTCCTTCTGTCAGTTTAATTCTGTTCTTCCTCAGTGAGGAGGAACACAGACCTCTCCTCCCTCTGTGCTCCTGAAGGAGAGAGCCATCAGCAGGGAATCGCTGCCCTTGTACAGTCTGCAGGCTTGGTCCTAAGGCTCTGTAAGTGTGTGAGTGCTGGCTTTAAGGGAGAAACAGGAATTCAACCAACCTCATTTCATCCTTTATCTGACTTGGCTTTGTCTAACAACATAAGGAGAGCCAGCAAAGTGTAGTTTTGCAGCATGCTGGGACACAATCTAATTTTGGATGGATTCTGTGTACTGCTGCAGGGAGCTGTTGAATTGTTGTGCCATCACCAGTTATACTATTTTGCTTGAGGATGTGCTCAGATTCTGTCTAAACAATAATTAAATTTTATTTGTAGGGGATGGCTGAATGTGCGGAAAGACAGATAAAATAATCAAGGACACAATTATTCACAAAATCAATAGAAATTCTAATAGTCTTATAAAGTGGCCCACTTAATTTCTTTCATATGGCTTCTGGGTTATTCATATTTCATATTTTTCCCATGTAGAGGTCAATTAAATTTTTAAGTAATTAAATACATTTTTTTACTCCCCTTCAAAGGCCACTGTACATCACCAGTTTATATAAACTACACTTGCACAGCCTATTTTTAACTTCCCATACTTGAACAAAGTGTCTGGTTGTTGACCTTTGCAGGGTCACACCTGTGTATATTACTGAGTAATAGCCAATTTGTTGTTCTGATCTTTAATGTGCTCCGCACATTTGATCAGACCTACAACCCAAATAATCTAAGTTAATTTTATTTAAAGATACAGAATAATGTTTGCTGGAAGATCAGGGAGATTTGTGTGAACAAATCAGAAATTTTTGCTGTGACTCACAAGTGCCTAACAATTTTAAGAGGAAATATGACTATTCTAATATTTTGTGACTTTTTTAATACTAAAATTTACTTCAGAATTTAAACATCTCCATATATATGAAAATGTAAACCAGAAAAGCTCTTAATTTAAAAATATTAAACCTCCATAATTTCACTGTAATAGAACAGATTAAAATTTATCTTTATGCATGTGCTACTGGTACCTAATTAACAGACACCTGCTGATATTGTCTTCATTCACTAAAAGTGAATGTCACAATAGATTATATAATATATAAATATTTTCAGATCCTCTATTTATCTATGAGTTCATCTCTTTCCACATATCTGCTTGACAGATAGAAACAGACCCCAAAATAAAAACATATAATTCAATTTCTGCAATTTCTGCATTTTAATTATATCTCCATTTAGAAAATGCAAACATATACAAAGATTAACATATAGAAATACATTTAAATTTGATGAGCTTTTAAGCATCAAGTTATTTAATGAAATGGTGGGGTATGAAGATGAGCAGAACACATAGTCCAACTAAGGCAATAGACTGCAGCACTGCTGTTACTGTCAGTCACAGGTTTAAAATACTCTTGATCACCAGCCTTTCCATCAGCAACCTTGAATTAAATTCCACAAAGCTCCTAATTACAGAAATGTACCATAACCTCCTGAAACTAGGGATTTGTTACTGGGCAAGAGACTTGCTAAATCATTTACAGATGAGCTCCCTGCAAGTTAGTATGTGTATTATTATTATTCACATTGTATTGTATGCATTAAAATTATTTATTATGCCAGTGTAAGACCAAAACAAACAAAACAAGCCCTAACAAAACTGGATGAATTTTTTTTTTTTTTTTACTAGATTACTAACTAGTATCCACGAGCCATCTGCAGAGGGCTCAGGCACCTCAGAATATTGAATGCTTCAATTTCCTCTCCGTTACTACATCCCAGTTCTCAAGGCCACTTCAGCGCCTATTTGTCATGCCTGGGAGCACCTGAAATCTGATTTTTCTTCCTCATCGTGCAGCCAACACAAACACCAATATAGAAAGATCCATAACGGGACTGGAAAGTTTAGTGGACACGACACTTAATCAGTGCCATGAAATTTGTTTTAGCTATACTTTCATATGCAATCAGAACAAGAGGTGGTATTTTAATTTTCCAAGGTGACACAAGAGTTATTAGAAACGTACCCTTACATATTGAGGCAAACTGGGCTGTGGGGTTCATTTCTGCCTAAAATGGGAGTGTAATGGAGTATGGATCCTGAAAAAAATTGGGATTGAGATGTTATCTGATGTAATATTCCAATTCTGCCTAGCAGATTGACTTGACAGGGATTCACAGGGAAGCTCAAACCATGTACCATATGTCACCAAGCAGCTACACAGAAGGGTTTTTTTGTTATTTCCCCCTGGTCAGCACTGAGATCTGTCTTTCCCTTCCAGGCTTCTGAGCTCTCCCTTTCCCTTCCAGGCCTGTGTGTGGCTCAGCTGCTCTGCTGACATTTGGTTGTGGAACAGCAGTTGTGCTGTTTGGGGACCTGCTCAGCGGAAATTGCAGAATTTGCTGTTTTGAGCTGAGTTACTGAAACGTGGATTTCAATTCTATGTCTTTGGACTGTAAAATGGAACAAACATACTGAGCAGGGCATCTTGTTTCCTGACTCCTCCTCTCTGTGACCTGGATGCATGGCTGGTCCTGTTCAGCAGGGATGGAGTAGGATGCTCTGTCGGTGTTTTTATGGAAGTAAACTGGTAGCGAGCACGTAGAGGTGATACACTCTGTTCATAATTTCTTAGCTGATGTTCACCCCTATAAATTATTCTGCATGAGTTTGATTATTTTCTCAATTTGGAACACACAAAGGTGGTGTCTTGTGTTCCTGCTCATTTCCACGCTGATCAGTTTTGGTGCAGTTCAGGTAATGGTTGATTTAGAAGTACATGCACAGAAGGGTGTTTGTGTGTGTGTAGGTATTAAATGTTTTGTAGGCACTGTCATTTTTAATCAGCATCTGAATCCCGGCAATTTTTTTCCCCATAAAACCTTAATTTTGTTTTCAAAGACCCAAATCTTGTTGAAAATCAATGAATTCAGACATTTAAAGGTAAGTTCTGGCAAAAGGAACCAGAGCTTTAAGCACCAAAACTATTGCATCCTTTGAAACTGCTATTGATCTGGTTTAAGTTATATATACATATATGTAGTTATATATATATATATTGACCCAGTTATATGAGTCCAGGAACAGTGGTGCCTACAGGATTTGATCTGTTTCTGCTCATACAGACAGCAACTTTCAGCAGATGGAGGTGGTGGGCAATAAATTTCAAATCGCTGGTACAGCAACTGGCAACCTTTTCTTTTAACAGCCTTGATTTTCTGCATTACTTAAACTCTTAATCTTTCTTTTTCCTTATTTTTTTTTTTATTTTTGGCATCTGTTAAACTAAAGAGAAGTAGATCTGGAGGGTAATGGAGTGAAATTATTAGCCTTTTAGAATCAGATGATAATTAAGGAAACTTGAGAAGATCACTAACTATAAATAATGCCAGTGAAAATAAATTTGCTAATTCTTATTTATATTATGGCTGCTTTTGGACCCCTTTGTACTCTTTGAGGCCATAAGATCTTTAAAGTCCATAACAGAAATGAGAGAATGGGCCTTTTAAATAGTTTTAATTAAGCAGCTTAACCAGCTTAATTAAAACTTTTCAAGTGTGGTGGTGTTTTCCTAATGGTAGTGATTTGTTCAGTCATTTTTCCTATGCGTTTGCCATCCTGGGGAAAGCTGAGCCACTTGAGCACACCAAGACGGCAGAGAGAAATAATTTCTGCAGAGAAGAGGATCTGCTAATTTGTAATATGTCAGTGACAGCTGAAATGTGCCAGTCAATGGATTGTCTTGTGTAATGGAGGACACTGCAATGTTACAGCATTTGCTGGAATGTAGAGACACCCCATAACATGTGTTTTATTTCTGCTTCATCTCATTACAGATGCTAAAATAAGCACTAACATGTTTTATGCAGCAGAAAAGTAATCTTTGATTTTTATTCTGCCTCTAGCTGGGTTCAGCTATGTTTTGTGCAGTGCAGGAATGTTGTGAGTTGCTGGTTTTGGTCATTTCTCTTTGGGTCTCTCTTGCTGGCCACTGCTGGTGCTTCAGTGGTCCTCATCTGCGCTTGGCTAGTTCAGAATTGGTGCTTAACACTTAGCCTGTAGAGATACTGAGCATTCCAGAGACTGCCTCTTACATCAGCCAGAAACTCTCACTTGTGCTGTTATCTTTCACAGCACCTGTTATTAAAGCCTGTCTTTTCCACTCAGATTTTCTTTGAGCAGTGTAGCAAATAAAAATAATCGGTTGCAGTGGTAACAAAACAGCATGTAGTAGGACCTTGTTCCCTGCAGCCTGGCTCCTGCTGCCCATGGATATATCTTGAATCAGTTTGTTATACCCCTTGCCATGATGCTAAAATTTCTATCGTGCATTTCTGATATTCTGATTACTTTATATGCATAAATTTAGCATATACTCAGTCTCCAATCACAAGCAGCACCACAGGCTCTTTAAATGTTACCCTTGAAAACCTCAGAGTCTCAAAACTTCTTTTTATACTACTGCTGGTGTCTTTGGGAGACATTTATTAGTTAATAAGATACAGGTATCCTGTGTCACCATTACCTAGTTTGGCATTCACTATCTCAAGTCCCTCTCCATCATTCTGTTTACACAGACACAGTAGTTAAGATCATGTATTTCTCTACACGTAGTATTCTTCTAAGTTACAATTTTTAACAAATTTTATCAAATTTTCTACCCAGCCAGACATTTCAGACAGAACTCGGGGAAGTTCTAATAATCGTAGAAAATATTGCCGAAAGGGGTCTTGGTGAAATATGCATCCAGCGTGGGGTTTAATTTCCTTGCAAAGGCTTGTCATGTCTGCGATATGTGACACCTCAAAATTAATTTTCTGCTTATCATTCCCCATCATATGTTTGTGTGGTGGGTTATTCCTGTCCGTGTGTGGCACTGCCTGCATTCCTACACTGAAATGCATCTTTTTAAGAACATTTCTCATTTTATTGTTCCATAAGTTAATCTCTAATTATAATCCCACCCTCCAAAGTTGTCACCTGTAAATTTAACCATTATCCAAACAAATAATTATAACCTGTTTACTAATTCAGAGCCAGAATAGGCCTGAGAGGTCCTTCTGATAGAAATAATGCCCTGCCTCTGTTTCTATTTTTAGAAATTCTCTTTATAGGCATATGCAGTTTCTCCATTCTCCCAAAATCTTTTTTGCTCTCCTGTTGGTATGCATGCTGGATGCCTCCTATCTCATCTGGAATAGATCCTGGCACTGCCCAAAAGTATAGATTTTTCCTGTGAAGTCCTTGAATTTTTCAAGTTTTTCTTATTATTCCGTTCTACAGTCTTCCTTTCCAGGCAGTCATATGCTCATCATTTCCTAAAATGATGGGAAAAATTAGATTGGATAGGACCTTCTGATTTATTCAATACCTCTCCCATTTTCAAAGCAAGGCTGATTTCAAAGTTAGACCAGACTGACTGGGGTCTTGCTCCATCAAGTTCTGAGACTCTCCAAGGTGGAGGCTTCCACAGCCTCCCTGGATGACCTGTTCCAGTGCTTAACCATGCTTGTGATGAGAAGCATTCTTCCTTAAGTAAAAGAGAATAAATATTACCTCATTGCAACTTGTGCTTTCACTGTGTGCCTCTTGGAAAAGCCTGGCTCTGCCTTCCCCCGTAGCTGCTGTGAGACTGCTGTTGGATTTCCACCTGCCTTGCTTTCTTGTCTCCATTTATCATCCCTCTTTCCATAGCCTGTCTGGTGTTCCAGCCCTCTTACTATAACTGCTCTCTGCAGTCATTATTGTTGCTAAACTCACATCTTGTTTCTAATCTAAAGGGTTAACTTGACTGAGAATATAAAGTGAAATGATCCTCCTGCCCTTTACTTTTTTTTTGTAAATATGTTTTCCTCCACTCATCCTGCATTTTTTCACCTGATGTAGAGTTGGTATTTTAGATAAAAATGAGCTCTGAGAGTTCCTGTTTTCACTACTTATTTGTTTGGAGAATTCATTGCATTTTGCTGCTTTTCATACTGAGAATGTTATTTCCCTAAGAAAACTGAGCTTCATGGCACCCTTTCAGGATAGAGCACAGCTGTCTGATCTTATCCAGGCCTGACAGATGCCTACACTTCTCACCAAGCCCCATTCTGTTACTGAAAGAATTACCTGTTTCTGTAATCTCTGCATTTAAAAATGATCTGCATACATATGCTTGGAAAGTAGGGTTTATTTTAATAATGTGAAGGAAAGACAATCAGATGTTAGAGAGAGATGTCATAGCAAGTAGAATTACTTTTATCACTTACTTGTTTCATCACCCATTTCAAGTGTAATGTCTTATTTATATTGGTTTCTCCTTTGGAAGACCACATAGCAATTTCCAAATGTTTAATTAAAACCTCACAACACTACTGTGAAGTGAATGTAGTAAATGAACAAGAGAAGATAAGGCTTTTCTAAAGCAACTTGTGTTTTAAGTAAGTGTTTTGTTACATGAGCATTTTGTCTGTCACCAGAACAGGGGACAATTTCTTTGGTGCATCACAGTTTACTTGTATCAAGATGTCAAAACCTTTCAAGGAGCTAGATATCTGTAGGGTTTTTCTGGAGAGGTTGTTTATTTGTTTTGTTGTGTTAACATAAATCATAACCCTCGCCTGGTTTCAGAAGGGGTCTACAAAAAGTTCCAGTGACCCAGTTCCACAGCTGAGGGGTCAGGAATGAGAAGCTGGAGGAAGGACTGCCTTTACTTGGCCTTCTCCTGGGGAAAATGCATGCATATATCCATCCTGATTTTCCATATGGTGTAATTTAGGTACCTAATTGTAGCACAGCAATTCATGAGGACATTTCTTGGTTGTCTAAATGATGGTAAATATTTAAATAATCCTTAAAACAACAACAGCACTTGCCCAGCTCATGCCCAGTTGCACCACAGTTCTTGCAGATCCAAGATATCAACTTCTCACCAGAGGCTGCTTGGGAGTCTCAGAGCAGGCACCAAATTCACCTCGTATGCACTCCTGGCAGGCAAATGAGGGAGGGTTATGATCATTAGAGCATTTGTAAGGGTAAGAGTTGACCTGGACTTGAACCAGGATTCTTCTTGGCATCACAGAATATCCTCTGTGGTGGGCTACTGCTTACTCTTCTTTATCCATGCCTTCTCTTTATCCTCCCTCTCCTGAGAAAGCCTGTATTCATTGCTGTACAACTTCAGAAATGGGATGAATCTTCAAGGATTCTGAAACTTTGTATTATGTTGTAATAGCTAAAGGATATCACTTGAAATGAGACACTGGGCTGCCTGGCTATGCATGTATATCCAAATTTTGAAAAAGTTTTTGAAGAAATACATTCACAGCAGCCAGTTCAGTTCTTCTTGCTATTAAGTAATGCCCTTTTTTTTCCCCCCTAAACTTTCATAAAACTCTGTGGTATTTTTTATCCCAATAATAGTCTTCTCTTTCTCCTCCACATCCTCATGTTGATTCTTTAGAAACACTTTTCTTCAACCCTCAAAGGATTCCTGGAATAACAGATCTCCCAGATCTTTCACCTTTGCAACACGCTGTTTATTTAGCTATATTATATAAACTTTTTCTCTCTGCCTTGTATTACCCACTAGCTCTTACTATTAATCAAGACATTACTAATCTCTTTTCACAAGTGTTATTTAAACAGTGAGTTTACGTTTTATACATTTTTTTTGGTGGGATTGTCTCAATATAGGGTCTACAGTGCAAGAGGAAAACACAGAAACGTGGCACTGACTGCTCATACTATGGCCTCTTTCACTCATATACTGACTTGTTCACCCTGATGCTGGAAACTGTTGAACTTCCATTGATAAATCAACTCTTCCTTTCTTCTCCCCCCACCGTTCCTCCATCCTTTCCCTTCATCCAGCTCCTCCTGTATTTGGCACTTAGGATGTTGTGCAGGTCCTGAGCAGAGGAACTCACTTGTTCATTTTCCCAAGCTTTCCTTCTGTCCTGCCAATGCACACGGAAGTAGTTACATACACACACAAATATGCTGAAATCTTGTACAGAAAGATTTGAAAAAGGTAAAGAAAAAGATTAAATACTTTTGTCTTAACTGAGAAGGCTACAGAAAAGAGCTACTACCTTCGTGTTTATAGTTTATTGTTCAAATTAGTAACAAAAATACTGTTTCCTTTTGCAAATAAAAGCACATTTTGCAAACAAATACAGATTTTTGTAAAGAAGCAGATTTTTCATGAACGGAAACTTCTGTTTTGTAGAACAGAAATTAAAATAGTAGCTAACATATGAAACTACTCTGACTTACATTACAATTAATTCATAAATAACCGAGAACTATGTTCAAATACTTCTTTAAACTTAAGCAGCAAAATCAAACAACATGATTTATTTATTTTGCTTGATGCTGTTTTCATACTGTGATGTAGCAGACTAAGTACAATGACTTATACAAAGTACTATGCTGGGAATATTTTACCAATCATTTAATAGGATCTGAGACCAAATGGTGTGTATCTCACTGTTTCTGCTTTATTCATGCATCATGTAAATCGAATAGCCAAGTGTTTACAGGAAAACAAAGATGGGATTGGCATCAGGCATTCCTCTGTTCACACATACAGAGCAGAATGCACTTACAAATGAGTCAAAACCCAATGTCTGCAGCAGAACAAGAGGTTGTTCAGCACCTCTGGAAAAACCCACGTCATTCCAATGCCTCGCCACCACCTCAAAATTTTGACTTATATATTTGTGCATGCCATGAATAATCCTGCTCCATGATTAAAAAAATAGAACTGGTAAGACACAAAAACTCATACAGCAAAAATTCAATAAAGCACCTAATGATGATGAGCTCTTTACAAGTGCAATCTGAGCCCTCAATTCATCTGCGTCTCCAGAAATTAAATTATTTTCTCTCGGTTTATAGAAAACCCATTACAGAGTAACAGCTCAATCCTGTATCTTTTTTTTGCTCCTAGGGGTAGAGGAGTTTTACATTATAAATAAATTTCAGCAAAGTTCCGGATCCGTCCCCACTTGTCCCCATTTAAATACGTAGTGTTACATATATATAAAGGTTCCTCAGAGAAATCACTGTTATAATTGTATTGGATAGATAATATCTGTCTATACCATGACTATTTGGGCCACAGTGCTCTGGGGTCTAATTACTGACATGATCAATCAGTGCTACATTATTGAAACCCTGAGAAAGTATTCAAGCCCAGTCGAATTCAACAGTTAATCCTGAGTAAAGGGAGAAGAATTTAATGCTACACTGAGATACATTAAACAGGAGAGAAGGCCAAGTCGTAAGGGCTTGCTCCTGCTTTTGTCACTGAAAAGCATTTTGGATAAACCCTACACAAAACCAGAGAGATAAAATCCCATTTGCAGTACAAACACCAAATTCCTCTAGGATTGTACAAATTATTTATGAGAGTTTCAAGTAATGAGTTTTCAGCTAATAGTGTGGTGCAAAAGTGGACCTCACTTTTTTTATACTCGTTTCCATTAATAACTAAGTATATAGACATTCTACTAAATCCAAATACGATATATTTGCAAAGAAATACACAAAAACCTCTTAGAACTGTAATAAAATCACAACATTTTGAAAACCCGAAATGATTTTATTGTCTTACAAATTTCAAAACTCAGAGCATACTCAAAGCAGAATTTCCCCAAAATTATTTGAAACCGCATTATGTTTTGTCATTTTAGAGTATCATACAGAATGATACAGCTAAATGAATAAATTAGTATTAACTGTATCTGTAAAGAGGTCAAATGCTTTGATTTAATGTGTTCATAAGAGTGTAGGGCCTAACAGTAAGATCAGTTTTAATTATAGAGTAAATGCCTTTTTAAAAGATAAATTTTTTCAAATTAATTAAAAAAAAAGCCAAGAAGATGTCTTTGTGGAAATATATACCCACAGGCCAACACAACATCAAAATTAAAAAGCACTTTGTACAAAACTTGTAAAGAGTTCCAGCTTCATGAATCAATGCCAAAGCAAAACAAAGATCATAATCCTGCAACCATTTAAAGTTCCTTATTAAAAACAAGGTTAATGATAGAAACCTTCTAAAAACAAACAACTCTTCTCAATCTAGGAAAATACAGCATATATTTTTTAATAACTGAATAGATTGATGTGATGTGACTTTGCTTCAGTATTTTTCTTTATTAGGATTCAGAGGAGAAGTTTATTCCAGGTTCTGTAGGTGCAGTAGGGTTTTCCTCATTGTGTCAAAGGAAAGGTGATCAGTGTGTTTTGGGGAGAGGAGAAGGGAAACTAAAACTATGAAGTTGTATGAGCAATATACTAAGATCCTGCCCTTGCCAAGTTCTAAATAGTGAATGCCAGAATTTGCTTTGCACTTATGTAGGGGAAGAAGAGAAAGTTCTATACAGAAAATAAAGTGAACAACACAGTGCTGCTCCTTCAGCCCTCACTTTTGGCTAAAGCAAGGCTGGCCAGGAGCACTGAACAGATGGGATCAGGGGAATAAAAGGCAGACAAGTATTCTCTGCAGCACTTCTCAGAGTGGTACAGTAACTAAGCTTTTAAAAAATAGAGAGTGCCTCCCAATGTGACAAGTTAAGATTAATTAAAGTCTAATTAAGCATATTATAAATAGCTATAAAAACATTGCAAAATAAAACTATCCCTATATTTTTTAAAATCCTGCATTACTGGGGTTTAAGATTCTAGCCTGCTGCTTCGCTGATGTCCAAAACTGAAAACGTAACATGCTTATTTGCTATTTAGAGTTACTCCTGAATATAAATATACAAGTTAATAAACAGAGGGGAGGTAAATGACCTCAGTGATGTTCAGGCACAATTTGGGAAAGACCTGCGTAATGGGTAAAAGCCCTTGGGAAACCCTCCCTACCCCGTGCTTGCCAGGCAGATTTAGGAATATCCCATGCTATATAAAGGACTGGCACGACTCACACTGATAATGAGAAAAGAGCATCGCTTACACTGCTCCACCTTCCCGTCCTGTCCTGGCTACGTCCCGTGCGGATGTGCTGCTGTGCCTGCGCACAGCCACCAGCAGCGCTTTCACTGGAAGTTTTCTGACTTTCTGTGAACACCTTAAAATAATCTTCCAGCATCACTGAGACCTCTCGGGCATGTCAGCTGTCAGTGTCAGGCCCCCTCCCCGGGAACTGGCGTGCAGCTGGAGGAGTGGGAGGCAGCGCTGCGTGCAGCCCAGGCTGGGCTGGAGGCGTAGGGCACAGCGTGTCCATGACAGCTTCCTCTGACAGGGCACACCGTGTGTTTCGAAGTTCAAGTTTCATCATGCGACACAGGTTCAGGAGACATCAGGATCAGGGCTTGGCTGCTTAGGTTTAACGTTTCTCGCGCTAAAATAGCTGCTGCACCAGGTGCAACCCTCCCAGCAGCGTTCGATTTCATTTTGCAAAAAAACACCCTGAACAAACCTCTCACAATGTGAAACAAAGTGCATACAGGCTTGAAAAGTAACTCGTTTAGGACTGTGCTATTTAAATGTAAACATGCAGCATGAGTGTGACGACGTTACCCAGAGCAGTGGTACAGTCAGTGCAGGATTGGTGTGAGAACCTCGGCCGGTTCAGTGCCCGCTCACTGCTGGACCAGCTGGTGGTTTCTCTCCTTCTCGGTGCTGTACAAGGGATAAAAACTCAGATTAGGATGCACCAAGGACGCCACTGATCCCTTTCGTTGTGTCAATCCCAAACTTGCAGGGGATACCCATAACCACCCTCTGCAAAACAGAGCTCCAAGAGGGGCGAAATCCCAAACCTGCGGGGCACACCGATAACTCTGCATAACAGAGCTCCAGGAGAGGCTATCGGAGTCAGCCCTTACCCGCTGCCGCTGCTCGCTGAGGCAGAAGGTGCAGATGGGCCGCGGCGTGGAGCTGCCCGGTGGCGAGCAGGGCTGCGGGGACTCACGGGGCTGCGGGTTCTGCGGGCAGGGCTGCTCAGCGTCCACCCCCTCGTCGTGCCGGCGCTGCTGCAGCAGCAGCACGTTGGCCAGGTGCGAGATGTAGCTGGCCGCCAGGCGCAGCGTCTCCACCTTGGACAGGCGGCGGTCGGCGGGCCGGGTGGGGATGAGCCTGCGGAGGGCGCCGAAGGCCGAGTTGACGCTGTGTGTGCGGTGCCGCTCCCGCGCGTTCGCCGCCGCCCTCCGCCCCCCGCCACCGCCGCCCCGCGCCCGCCGCCGCCGCCCGCAGCCCCCCGCGGGTCCCCGCGCCTGCCCCGCGCCCGCCGCGCCCCCGCCGCCCCGCATCGCGCCCGCCGCCGCCCCGCCGCGGCATCACTTTTATGCGCGGCAGGTGCCGCATCGCCCCTGCTCGCCCCGCGCCCCGCCGGCCGCGCTTGGCCGCTGCTCCCGGCCGGGGGCCGCCGCCGCACCTGTCGCGGCTCCTGCGCTCGGCAGCGGCTCCCGCGGGAAACCCCCCGCTCCTCCCCTCCCGCCCAGGGCGGAGCGCGGGGTGACGGCGAGCTGTGCCGGCCCCGGGGGACTCGTCTGCCCGGTGCCCTCCAGGCCGGGCGGCTCCCGCATCCACCGGTGCGACCGACTCTGGTCTCCTCGCAGGGTGTACAAACATCTGCGGGTTTTACCCGTTCTGCGCCTCCCCTCCGTGCGCTGTGGCCGCCGTGCGAATGTAAATATTTGTGTATATCACAGAATCACGGATTCGCTTAGGCTGGAAAAGACCTCTGAGATCATCGAGTCCAACCCCTGACCTTGTCAACTATACACAGTAACTCTATGAAATTAGTCAAAAGTGGGTTTTAATTGTATGTTTAGTGCACACTGAGTTCCCGCTACTGCGTTTTCACCAACCACCTCATCCATGCAGTGCTGGAGAAGCTTGCAGGGCTTCCATAAGAACCCCAGGTAATCAGAGACTCATTTAGGTTGGAAAAGACCTCTGGGATCACCAAATTCAACCTATGACTGAACACCACCATGTCAACCACACCATGGCATTAAGCACCATGTTTGACTGTTTCTTGAACACCTCCACTGGTGGTGACTCCACCTCCCTGGGCAGCCCTTTCCAATGCTTGACAACCCTTTGTGTGAAAAAATTCGTCCTGATGTCCAACATGAACCTCAAAGCTATGTTCCCCCTGTCTTGTCCCTAGTTGCCTGGGAGAAGAGGCTGATGCCCACCTTGCTACAGCCTCCCTTCAGGTTATATTTTGGCTGGAGTGGACTAATAGAACAAGATTTCATCGCCTTCTCCAGCCAGCACTAGACACACATACAAATCCAATTTCTCATTCTGTTCAGAAGATGTGCCTGCCTCAACCATTCGCTTATTAAAAGGTCATCATAAGCACTAGTTGATTACACCTCTTTTCTCCATAAAAATTTGACATCCTGTCTGAGCTCAGAGACTCATGAAAGGTCATGGCGCAGGGTTTCTCAAATGAATCATCTCTACCTGATTAAGCAGCCTCAACTGACTCTTTTTTTATGGTCCTGGAAGCTTATTTGTGGTGGTGTTCTCAAATCAAGACTGGATTAGCAGAGTCATATCTCTCTGATCATGGATGCACACACACAGGGTAGACAGCTGCTTTGATATGTTTGGCTGGGAGTCATGCCCTCTCAAAATACAGCTGGTACCAACAAGCAGGGCTACATCTCTGCAGTGCATTCCTTTGCCAGAATGGCAAAGTGCTGGTTTATGCTTGTTGCACTCTCCCTTTGGACAGAGGTTGCAGGAAAAAATGGACAAACAGCTCTGTCAGACAGTTGCAGTGGTACTGTACCTTGGCAGTATGAACCACTTCTTTAGTGCAATTTTTAGATAAATTACTCGGGAGAAAGAGGGGAAAAGGTTTTTGATTTACCATCAAATGATGCTTGTAAGATTTTTGTGATTTCCATGGGAAAATATTGATGCAATAAACTTAACTTGAAGTTGAGGTATTTGATAGCAAAGGCTGGAGAAATATGAGGCTGGATAGGCAGGTGTGAGCCATGCCACTGATCCAAAGGAGTTCCTTGGGGGTGAAGAGCAGGATGGTGCCCTTCATCACCAGAGGCTGCTACTGGTATTATCGAAGTCACAATTTATGGCTTATTGATAAACCAAGAATGGAAAAAGGAATAAGTGATATTCAGGAAGAAAATTATGCCATGTCTGCAAAGAAAAGCAGAAGGATTTTCAGTGACATTACAGCAGTAGTTAATGCAGGGGTTAAGGACAAAGGGGTGGCCAAATGATGCTTGTTCTCTTTCCAAAGAGAAAAAGTAAAGCAAGAAACTTTTTTTTTTTTTTTTTTTTTGGTCAGATAAGGAGTCTTGTAATAAGGTCAAAATGCTGGTGACTTTAATTACTAGGTTATTGATTGGGATAACATTTATGCAAGTGCTAGAGGGAGCATATTCCTCAAGGAAGGTGCAATAGTGCAGCATTGCTGTTATTTTACAATTTGCTGAATTGCTAATAGCAAGCAAGAATGGGGCTGCGTGAATGTAAAGCAGAAGACTGGGCAGTATTTCATTTGCAGTGATAAGGTTTCGCCTGAAATTTGCCTTCGTGCTACACAGAGAAAGTTATCTGATATCCATTGTAAGGAAGCATTCAACAATATTCAAAAGACTGGAAATATGAAGTCTCTCACTGATTAGTTGCAGTCTAGTGGCTGGTATTTCTTTAATTTGCCTTTATTTTTTGAAGAATAGTGTTAATAGGAAATAAAAAAAAGAATTTTGAAGGAAGCTATTTGGAAAAGCTATACATGCGAAGGGAGCAAGTTATTTAGAGGATAACAAAAGAAACAAATCTAAATTAGTAGTGCAGAATGCCTATGGTCATGGCAAAGAAACCTTGCAAATGTATTTCCATTAAATAGAAAATAAAACACAAAATCGTTTCACTTTTTTTTAAAAAAAAAAGATATTTAGAGACAAAATGCCTTTAGAAAGCAGTACTTGAAAGTTTCTAGCATTCTCCACCTGCAAGTCACATTGACTTCAGTTAGACACTTGTTTACTCAAGAGCAGAAATGTGGTGTTATCCTATAGCTAACACCATTATTATTTTTTTTGCAGAGCTGTTCATATTTTTTTGTCTCACACTCTGGTGCTTCTTGCCACATGTGTTTTTTTTGAAGGACTATGCTCTCTGTTGCTTGTCTTCTCCATTAAAGTCATTACACATGCATATATATTTTTATTTCCGTATACAATATTGCTCACACACACGAGAAGGTATGTATATGTTGTAGGCAAAAGCAGCACAGATCTCTGGTATGGATTTCCAAGCCACTGACTGTCTAAAGACCTCCTAGTTTGTGTTTTGGCTTGGGCAAATATCACCATGGCAACCATTCCAAACACAGGTCAGCCATCCACTCTTGGGGGTGCTTCCAGGGGCTGCCAGGCTCCTGTGCTCATAGTGAGAGGAATAGTGACCAGCCCTGAATTTTGGTGGTGTTGTGAGCGCACTTGGGAGCTGTTTGCCCTTGCGAAGGGGCACCAGGCACCCAAATTATGCAGTCTTGTCTGGAGTAACCTACGGTGTTCCTGTTCACTGCCTAAAGCTTTCTCATGATTGGAAGTGTAGGGGCAGGCACAGATCTCTTCTCTCTGGTGACCAGCAATAAGACCTGGGGGGAATAGCATGAAGCTGTGTCAGGGAGGGTTAGCTTGGATGTTAGGAAAAGAACATGCTCAGATATGTGGAGGGATCCTTGGGGTGTCCTGTGCAGGGCCAGGAGTTGGACTTGATTATCCCTTCCAACTGAGGATGTCCATGGTTCTATGTATGTGTTAGTAACCGGGATACACTCTATATTTCAATCTCACTTGACAGATTCAAGGGAGAGTCCAGAGGGATCTAACAAAGAGAAACAAATAAAGGATGCTGATGGCTGGAAAGGTCCACACAGCTGAAAATAATATATTTGACAAAATGTTATCCATTATGTGCCTGTCTGGGACTTTGGCTGGTGTGACAACTGCTTCTGTCCTTCACAAACCTGGATGATGGAGTTGTCATTTTTATTGCAGTTCTTAATAAATGTGACAGTCATAAAATACCTGTTGATTGAAGAATGTTTTAAATGGCATTTTACCCTATACAGGTTCTGTAAGAGAATAATTTTAAAGAGAGAAGATTGAGGAGTAATGAAAATGTGGAATGGTACAAGAAAGTTTTTTGGAGAAGGGGGGCTTGGGCAGAGCATGTTAGATGAGGAAGGGTTAATCATGAGGTGGATTTAAAGCTTCATGTGTTAAAGTCCTGTCAGGTGTGATGGTGAACCTTCTGGATTGTAATAAATATCCTCCACACGTTCTGAACTATCAGTCTCCTACTGTAGTGCAGGTTCCCAGGTAGGGGAGGAGCAGGACAAGCTCTGCACTGCTGATAGTTGATTAATGTGAGATCTAACAAGTCCCTTCTTGATATTCTAGCCAGCCAGATTTAGCATGACACTTATCTCTTCACTTGCAATCTCTTCACTTACAATCTCTGTTCTTCATCTGAATTGATCTGTGCCATGATTCCCCAGTGTCTTAATGAGTTTTCTGTGTGGTGGAGTTCTAGAGGCCTTGTTAAACTCCAGAGACATCCTTCCTACTGCATTTTATTTATACAGCCACTCTGTTACTCTTGACAAAAAGAAGCTGAGTTGTTTATCTTATGTTTTTCTCACAAAATCTGTCTTACAGTAATTTTCTCTGCTTTGGCTGCCCACAGAGGCAAATCCAAATATATTATTCACCTGTTATTTCAAAACCATTTAAACTTGCCAAATCTAAGTGGTGTTTTACATGATTCTGCTGATACTCTCAAAGTTGTTATTAACTGCCTTGCAAGTAATTTTTGACTGTGGTTGCATTCAGCAGAGCGATGACAAGGCATGTTCTTTTCTCTGTTGAATTGAAGTGATATGAGGACAGTATATACCTGTCCTTGGAAACAAAACTTTTTGCAAGTGGTGTTTCTGAAGGGTTTTTTTGTTCATTAAAGCTTCCAGAGCCTTCCTTTACCTGCTACCTTATTTCACTGCTTTTTAAATCCATCCTAACTGAGCTTGATTGGTGTTTGGGAAGATGTTGTCTACAACATTCAGCTGTTGTGCATGGTTTAGGGTCTGAGATCCTTCACCAATCCAGTTTGTGCAATGTTTTACTATTCCACATTCTGTGTTTTTGCCTTTTCACAGGCTAAGGGTTGCTAGGTCTGTTTTGCAATGTCTTATGATCCAGGCTTACTGGCTTGTGGAGAATCTAGCTTCCTGGAGTTTTTCTAGGTCGCTGAGAAGTATAAGAGTAGAATGTATAGTATTAAATAGGCGTCAGATTTTTACACAGACCCATTTTTGTTTGGTTTTTTTGGCTGTTGGTTTGATTTTTGGTTTTGTTTGGTGGTTTTTTTTTTTTAGTAAGGGTGGAATGCTGCTGTAGAAACGCAACTGAATTTTAGTTATAAAAAATGCTGTAATAATGAACATGAACATGAGATGTAGAATCATCCACTTGTGTGGAGCAACTATTGCAAACACTTCAAAATGCTTACTGTGGTTTGATTTGTTCCATCTTCCTCTCCCAGTGATAACTAGATCTGCCAAAAAAAGCTTTTTTTCCCCCTATACTTGTAGTTCTATAATATGTCTTTATGAAGAGCACTGTGCTGTACAATATTTCATAGGTACTTTCAAGAATGTATTTCTAACAGTTTCTTTCAAGTGTTCAGAGCTGACAAATCCAAAGATATCCCCAAACTCATGAAAGAAATATAATTGATTTTATAATTACCAGAGCTCCTGCAATATTGCTGCAACTGAAGTTGTTTGTATGGTTTCTGTCCCTCTTCTTAGCTTCTAGAGTCTTCTCCTATGAAGATATGTCAGATCTGACATATCTTAGGTACTTCACTTTGTTCACTTAGGTACTTCTTAGGTACTTCACTTTGTTCTCCTTAGTGCTTCAGTTGAACAGTAACATTTCTGTTAACAAAGACATCTGTGATTGTGATTCCATAGTTCAGATTAGATTAGAGGACAGATTCAGTCACTCAGGTTCAGGTCAGAACTGACTCCATTGCCACCAGCTGAGTTAATCTGCATCAGTGTAACTGGTGTGGTGTAATCAGAACAATAATCAGTTGCTGAACTGTAGGCAAATTTTTAAGGTTGTTTCATAACTGCTCAGTTAAAAAAACAGAATAGAAGAGTTGTGTCCTTGCCATTTAGCAGTCCCTCTGGTTCCAAACTGGCATCACAGGGAAGCCAGTTCAAACTGCAGTTGTAAATATACTGTCAGAGGGTGTATATTCTCAATTTTTGTGAGAGAAGTTGAAGTGAAATATATGCACTTGTGCTTGCGTGTAAAGCCAATATATTTTACTTTCAAATGTGTGTTTTAAAGAAGACAATCAACTATTCAGGGCCATGAGAAATAGGTACACTGGAGACACCTTTCCTTGTGCAGCCTGGCAGATGTGTGAGCTGCTAATCCACAGTCGCATGCCCAGGCATGGCCACATCCAAGCAGCAGTGCCAGCAGTGCCTGGTACCCGTGTCCTCTGCTCCAGCATAAGAAAAGGTGGTGGGCATGTCAGAACTGTTTTGTGAATGCTTACCAGGCACCCTCTGGCTAACCCAAGGGCACCCTTACGCAAAAACACTGTATAAGATTCAGAACTAAATTTTGATCCTACAGTTTAGAATAACATTATCTCATCCCTGGCCTTTTGCTCACATTTGAGACAGTGGGAGTAGATACTTTTATGTTTAGATAGGGGTGTGGAAAGTTTTCTAAAAGGTTCATTTGGTCAATCACTAATCAAACCTGAGAGGTTTAATAAAATATTCACACAAACTGGAAAAAGTAAAATAATAAAACAAAACAAAACAAAACAAAACACAAACAAGCAGTGATTTACTTAAAATAGATTTCTTTCTAAAATACATGTCCTTTAATTGAAAAGACTGTTTTGGAAGCCTAAATCCACAGCTGTTGGTGAAGATGTATTCAGTGGTTCATTGGAGCTGGACTAATACAGTTTAATTAATAATAGGTGAAATTATAGCAAACAAACAATTTACAGTCTGAAAGCTCAAAAGGGTATTCTACAATGCCAAGCAAACCTGGAATGAAGCCAGTATTATGCTTTTGGAATGAATTTCTGTCTCTATTAGTGTAGATAGTATCATGTAAAATAAGTTTGACTAAGCTAGTTAGATAAGTGATCTCTGTAGACCATAACAATCTCATGTATAGTGAAAATATAAGAATGAATTATACTTTTTTGTGGTTTTATACCTATAAAATCTTTTTCTTGATTCTATTATGTGGTAAGTCTTCTACATATATTACAGATTGCACACCGAAGATCAAGCTCAGACATGGAGAACCTTCTACAAAGATTATTTGACCTTTCTTTGGGTGCCTTTGGGGATATCACTTGGAAAAGATAAATCACTCTCATTAAGATTCCTGCTGACAGTTGGTAGACCAGGTGGTTCTGCAGAACACAAGTGCAGGGTCTCACATCCTGAGTCTTTAAAGATTGTGCAGGTATGAAGTGGCTTACTGGTGCTCTGAATTAAGCAAAAATCTTTGTTTTACTTTAAAGGAATTCTGTTTGCCTTGTGTTTTCTGAATATGCCCTGCTTTCCCCCTGCAGTGTGCCCAATTTACTGTCTGTCTTACAGCACATTTTGAACTCTTGCAGGTCTCTTCTTTCCTGCTTCTCTTTATTTTAAAGTAACCAGAGTTTCCAAGCTGCCTTATGGGTTCCCAATAGGCTGGAATGGCCCACTGCCAGCCCGCTATCTAAGCCAGGGCTCTTCCCTCACAGTGGCTGCTGCTGAATCTTTCTCAGAGATATACAGCCTTTCTTTGCTAAGAAATACTGATTAGTGTCACAGGTTTTCCTTTCTCACTCCAGACTGTCACTGACTGCTCTCTGCCCAAGATTTCTGCTTCGCTTTGGGCCAGCACACACTGTCAGGGGGTTTCAAACACTGCCCAGAACTATGACTTGTGTATGACCTCAGCTTTCATGGAAAAAGTAAAAGTGCAGATAATATCACAATGAAAAAAACTTGAATTCTTAAATTGAGCATTCCTGATGGAGAGTTGGATTCATGAATATGCTGGCACTACACCTCTGTTATGTGCAAAGTAAGCCCTGCATCTTTGTTAAAAAACTGGCTAGTTAAATGATTAAAGTTGTGGCTTTACTAAAGCCCTAGCTGAATGGAGATTTTAAAAATTTTTAATCCTTTTGAACTGAATGATATTTGAACTGAATGATATTTAAATTAATTTATTGTTTTTGTCAATTCAATCTAAACCTCCACTGCAATCACTGAGAGAGAAAACAGGGAGACAAAACAGTAGGCCAACATCTGTGTTTATATGGGTAGAGTACATATAATTTCTTAGTGTGTCTACTGTCAGTTTTCTTTTTTCCAGCTGTACTTGCCTCTTCTTTTGGACATTTTGCTGTCTGTAGTAACCTGCTGCCAAAGCTTATAAAACAACATTTCCTTTTATGTCAAAAATACTACCAGAACATTGTAAAAAGGAATTCAGTTCTTGGTATCAGGCATTAAGAATATGTCATTAAAGGAACTGCAGTTTGACACATCCAGCAACTGTACTGAAAATTATTTCTTACAGGAAATAATGGCTTTCTGCTGAGATCATTAAAATGAAATTCTTGAGTTGTCTTGGGATTTTTGAATGTATGGAGAGGCAGACTTGCACAGTTCTGTGCCTGTTAGGCATATCTGCATGCTGACCTGCCTTCTAGGCAGACCTGAATGAGTTGCTTGCCTAGAAGGTGCTGTACAAAGGCTCATAACTCACTTTCCAGGCAGACAAGAACTGGTACCTGTCTGGGAGACAGCCCCTTGTTGACGACCTGCCTCCAAGGCAGATCTGTCTAGTTATCTTTTCTATCTTTGAAGCAGCTCCATACAGAGTTGTGTCCTTAGTGAACTGTGCTGCTGCCTCGTATCTGGGAGGTACTCGGGCCAATAATCTTCCTTCTAGAAAATCCTGAGCAATTATTTACCCAAATATCATCTCTCCAAAAGGGACATTTAGAATATGAACTTGCAAACGTTTTTAGTTCAATGTGATTGATCAATGTGTCTGGTACTCTCTGTTAACCTCGATGTATAAGAACTAGAACAAACATCCCTCTCCCACGTTTAAAAAAATAAAGAAGCCTGTCAAAAATTTCTGCTAATATAGCACAGAGCTCACACATGCTCATGCTCGTTTCCGTGGCAGTAATGTAGCTGCCAAACTTGCTGAAGGGAAGGAAGGGAGTAAGGAGACTTTTTTTTTTTCAAATTCAAAATTACTATTCTGTGTCGAAGGACTAAAGGGAAGGCGGACACTGTATATTTCAATGTTCAGTCTTAAAAATGGCATCTGATTATTATGAGTCAGGGAACCAGTTCTCAGTCACTTGTACAAAATCATAAGTGTCACATGCTCATTTTTTAATCAAAGAAATGCTTTATTTTACTTGGAAAAAAGAGCCATTACTAGTTAACAGTAAAATACAATTTAGTTCCTTTTCCTTTCCTAGAGAAATTGAGATTGCAAGTCAGACATTAAACTTGAGAAAAAAAGTCTCTTTACCTCAAGGCTATGAACCAGCAGCAGTTAAGTCCCCTGATAAAGGATAGATCAGATATTAAGCATTTTTATGTTTGGAGCAATATTGTTGTGTAAGTATATCAGTATAATTGTGCAGTAGGTTGGTTGCACTTGGTGTATAGCTGCTCTGGCAGACATGGAATGAGCTCAGAATTAGGCTCTTATTTTAGCTCCTCTTGTGTTTTGTAGAGGAAGCAGGAGTTTTGCTTCAGATGTGTTAATCCTGGATACAGTGTGACAAATCCCATGTGTTTGGAAAACATTATGTTAACTCAGGAAGTGCAGCAGTTGAAGGCAGGCACTGCAGCACCTGTTGGTCCTACTCTGTTTCTTCCTGTAGTCTGAACCAGTTCAGTTCTGGCCTTATATCTCCTGTCATGGGTAATTTCTCCCTGTTTCAGTCATCCTGAATCTCATGGCTGGGGCACTCTGCCTGAAGAGCATTTAGGGGTGGTACACTCTGAGCAAAAGTACGTGTCCATCCTTAACCAGAATGCACGAGCACCTTGTCACAGGGAGATGTATGTCCAGTGCGAGCTGTTCCCAACTCGTGGCTGGCCCAGTGTGCATTTGCATTTGCATCACACCCCTGGATGCATGGAATGTGTGAGTTCTGCTTCAGAATTCTGCCTGTGGGCCAGGGAGGAAGGAGGATTTTCCACCTCTCCTTATAGGCACTCTGTGCCTCTATATCATAGAAGAAGCATGATTAAAAAAGACAATCTTGTACTTGGAATGGAAAGCAGTGAAATTTATATTAGTGCTTTAATTCTGATCCAAGCTAGTTTCATAGTCTGGGAAGGCTTTTTTCTCTCTCTTCTGCCCAAATTAATTTAAATCATTGGGCATGAGGAATAGAAATTAGGAGCCTGAAGTCACACTGTGCTATCCAGAAATACAGGTATGATCCCCCTTGGTTTTTTCTTCATCTTTCTTTCCCTCAACCTCTTTCACCCCATCTTTATTCCAGCATATTTTGACTAATGATTGTGGTTGAAGAAATTGAAATCTGCTCATGGGTATTTCTCAAGCAGACTAAGTTTGTCAGCTAAATTATTCATTGTGAAATAGCTCCTCAGAGGCAAGGACTATACTCAGTGTGATGGTGACCAGCTGGACCTCTGGGTACTGCCACAACAGCCACATGTAGCATTGGCAACATTCACAGTTTCAAAGGAGAACAAAGGACAATGTGGATCTCTCCAGCAGACATGGGAGCTGTGGAGCTGAGAAGCAAGACCTGCTCAGGAGAGGGGAGTCGGGTGCTGACGGGCAGCAAATGCCCAGTCACAAATAAAAAGTTTCAAGTGCTAAAATGTGCTGAAACTGAGTATAAGATTTGGGTGTAGGATATATATTAAAATATTGCCTTGGTGGGACATAACTCTGTCCAGTGACTTACCAAGCATGTTACTAATCAGGGTTAATTTTTTGTTTGTAAACAAGACTGAGATACTTGCAAGTCACCAAATGTCTTGGTGTTATGTGTCACTAACTGGGGTAGCTTTTGAGCTGCAGGACTGAAACCATGCTTATTTGAGTCCATGTCTTACTTTCTGCAAGACCTGGAAATGTTTATAATAAAATGATGCGCTGTTACATATGTATTAGTTGATAATACGTGGCAACTTACTGGTCCAAATATGTTTAAATATTTTTTGAGAAGTAATTTGAATAGTGCATTTGAAAAATCAAAGCATATTGAAGAAAATGTACAAATCTCATGTTTTTATCAAAGACTTTATAAGGATTTATAGGAAGAAGTTCTTTGGGAAGCAATTCTTTACTGTGGAGTGGTGAGACACTGGCACAGGTTGGATGGAACTCTGAGTAACTTGATCTAGTGGAAGGTGTCCCTGCCTGTGGCAGGAAGGTTGGAACTAGATGATCTTTTAAGGTCCCTTCCAACCCAAACCATCCTACAAGTCTGTGGTTTTGTTTTTGTTGATCCTGTGTCCTTCTCTAATCTCAGCATTGTGTAGTTTAGCAAATGTGTTGCAGATAAATCCTCTGATGCTTATCCATGTGCATTTTGAGAAACATCAAGCACTAAAGAGAAGACTTCAGTGAATATGGACAGAAGAAAAGAGTTACTGACTCTATTAGAGAACTGAACCTGCAGTAGTCATAGGCAAACCCCACCCCAAATCTATGAACCCTCCAAGTTGTAGTGAATTTGATAAAGGGTAACACAGATCTGAGCTCTCCATAGTTTACAGTTTGAGTTTTGTGATGCTGAAGTCTCTACCAGGCTTTTGCTGATACTGTCCATGTTCTTCATCTCTGTTCTGCATAACAAAATACCTCCTCACACAGAATGCCATGGTCTCCTGTATACAATAAGAATGATGAGTGCAATTACCAGCTGGGAGTGAAGTGGAAAAACCTCAGCTTTTCCTCAGTTCATAACCCTTCACTGGATCAAATCAGACACTCAGGGCATTTTAGAAACTCATGCCAGCTCCTTATGCACAGCATTTTTTACACCTTGTTCAAGGTTACTTTGCGGGGTGTGAATCCCCATTCCAGTGCGCTGGGTAGAGAGTAAATTGCCTGGAAGTGCTATTTTAGACATGAATGGAGAATATTTACTTCCACCCTTTACTTGGGCCAGGCTTTTTCTCAGGCATTATGTTTTCAGGGTGAGCTATGACCTGTTTTTCATTTTCTCCTGGCTGTTTCTTTCAAAAGATGAGTCTATCTCTGTGCTCCTTTCCAAATGAAATCCCACTGCTCATCCTGTTTTTAAAGCAAATCAGCATTCCACCCCATCTCCTTTTTGCTACCTGAGATACAATAATTTAAATGCTTTGGGAAGAAAAAACATCCACTAAATTTAGTGATGGAGAGAAATGTCTCAGAGTGAGCATTCGTCCTACAAAATGCAGAACTCTTGGAGTCTGGTTTCTTATGGTTTTGTGCCTGTTTTGGATCTCGGTTACGACTGAGCTCTGATTCATGCTGCAGCTTTCTTCTTGATGGGGGTGTGAAGTTCATCATGGCTGTCTAAGTGTTTGTATTGATAAACTGTGTTAGGAACACAGGGTCTTTGAGCCTGCTACCTCTCTGCTGGGTTTGGTAGGACTAGTTGAAAGATTTAAAAATTACTGAGTGAACTGCCAGACACAGGCACACAAGAAAGGTGCTTGCATACATATTGTTCCCTAAAAATCCATGCTAAAGCCTAACACATCTCACCCTTCCCTGAAGTGTACACTTTCCCTAGGCCCTGTTTGTCCCTGGCATCACTGTAAAGCTAGAGCTAAGCTTGCTTTGCCTTCTCTCCATCGATCTGACTGACATCAGTCGTCAGTCCGTCTTTTATCAACACAGCCTTTGCCTGTCCTGGGGTCTTGAAACTGCCACCAGCCAGTTTCTATACCTTCAGCAGGGAGCTGGTTTGGGCCTTGCAGCACCTGCTCTCTGCTACATCTTTTCATTAAGACTGAAGCTGTCCTGGTCCATTATTCCTGTCCCTGTGCCTGTTAGCCTTTGCTGGATTTTAAGTTCACAAAAACCGCACAGCACAATAGCAGACAAACAAACCGAGACGTATTTTTCTGCAAGATATTAACAACTTCCCCACTTCTAACACAGCGTGTCAGGTACTTGTGGAGAATGTTTCTCACTGTTTCAGCATCTCCAAATTACGGGCTGTCTTCCCTTGGTGCACGTCCAGGACTGCACCTTGCCCAAAGGCCAGATGGCAGCTTTTGCTCACTCTGAGTTTACTTGTAGGTTGGAGAGCATGAGGAAAAATGTGCTACTGGCATGGCCAGCAGCTAAATGTCAAACTTTGGCTCTAAGACAATACTACTTAAACTATTTTTCTAAGTAAGTGCTCCTTACACAGGGAGGGATTGAAGGATCAGACTCATAGCATTGTAAAATCACTCTCTTAGGAATATTCGGAATTGCCTAGAACATTTTGAATCTAATTCTCCAAACCCTCAGGCAGCCTTGAATATCTCAGCTGTAATACATTGAAATAACAGACACTGATAAAAAAAAAATGAGAGGGTGATACTCTGTTCTACCCAGGCAATTCCCCTCAGGGGGGACAGGATAACTGCGGGCGGTGCTGCAGAACTCTGCCAGTGCTTCGACCTTGGTCAGGGCTGCACGGGGGTGACTCCATGGGCACCCTTGTGCCCACAGCGGGTCAGAGTCTGTGCATCTGACACAAACCTGTGCTTCGCTGTTATATGGGAGTTTTTTTGGTGGCAGGTGTTACTGCTACATCAGCAGACAGACCAGCTTTCCCTGCCCAAACCGTGCCGGGACTGGTTTGTGCAGTGGGCTGGAAACCTTCCAGTACTGAGGCAGCCTCGAGGCAACGTAACTCAGAACTTCATCTTGATCTCTGCATTTTTAAAGGTCTTTTATCTTGCTTGGTCAGATGTATTTTATTAGGAAAATTCTTATCATTTCCGAAGCTACAGCGACCTGCTTTTCCCGCTGTGTGCAGAGGAAGATGATGGCCGGAGTGCTTTTCTTCCCCCAGCACCAGCCGGGCTGCGCCGGCTCCCAGCGGTCTCTCCACGAGATGGCACTGCGTTCCTGCTCTTCGAACCAGCTTTAACTTTAGTTTAACCTTGTTCTAAGTTAAGTATTTCATCAGAAGAATTTTTTTCTGAGCAAAGATTGTATTTTCCCCTCAAAAAAAGTGAACAGGGAAGATTGTTTTTATTGTCTTTTCTAAAAAATATAGAGGCTGTAAAAAAGCTGGCGGAAACTTCAGGGTATAAAGTGGCAACTTGAAGGGATCTTTCTCTTAGTGTGTCAACCAGTTCACCACCTCAGGTGACCCCTCCCAGCTACAAATCTTACAATTGTGCAAGGGGACTGCTGTAGAAATGTCATCAAGCATCAGAATCTGGTCACCTGGTTATATGCCAAATTCACATTTTTGTAACTGTGATGAGTTATTTCTTTTTTTAAGAAATGTTATTTAATTTTACCTAATGTCCTTTCCTGTTTCTTTTTTTTTTTTTTTTTTTTTTTTTTTTTTTTTTTTTTTTTTTTTTTTTTTATTGCTTCTTGGTTTTTTTTTTTTTTTTTTTTTCCTCTTTCTTTAATTCCAAAAATCTCCAAGGGGTGCAGTCAAGCTGCAATGGGGGAGGGGGGAGCAGGGGAAGGATAAGAGAGTGATTTTTTTCTCTTGTGCTATCAGCTGAAGAACACCTTGGAATGTTTGCAATTAGATTATTTTATAAATATTGTATTACAAGACTATAAACAGTAAAAAATCACTTTGTAAATACTTGTTTATAAGAATCATGTGTTTAATTCCTTCAGCTGAGAGTCTCTGAGGATAATACAGGAATAAATTCAGTGCAAGGAGAATAAACTACCTATGCCATCAGTTTTCTCCAGTAGTTAATATCAGTTTTAAACTGATAATGCTGGAAATTATTTTTAAATAATGTGCTATTTGAGATATTTGTAATTTTAAAAATTACATTTTAATGTGATCTTTGCTGTCTTGCGTGAGCTTACATTTTGAATGGTGTTATAACTAGAAAAACGAAAGAGGAGAAAAAACTCCTTGAAAAAAATTTCTCTAAGGTCGACAGGTAGGTAAAATCTTAATTTACATTGCAGACATTGCTTGAGACTCAGAAGGGAATAAATACATAGAGAGAGCCTGTTCTAGTCCTTACAGTGCACTGTAGTGCTGTCGAGAGCTGAGAAGGCTGCGACTCCTGCCCTTTTAGTCATTGCTGGTGTAGTTCTGTACATTGATGAGTAGGAAATGCTTCTTTATTTCCAAAATGAATTCCAGTCAGAGGTAAGCTAAAAGCACCATTCATTTAGATTAAAGATCCTGAAACTATCATGTTTGCAACCATTTGTCACAGTTTAAGTAGCAGTGCATAAATGTCGTGCTGTTGGTATACAATTTAATCTCTGCTGACAACAGCTCCATTTCTAAAGTTTCCTCAGCATCTTTTTTTAATGGCTTGCATTTCTTATAAACAAACTCTGCTGCTTATGCTGAACTGGGATGGCTCTGAGGGTTACCAGGCCTGAATCTCTTCATGGAGAAAAAATGGTAAAGCATCAAGGGCACTGTATGTGGAAGCATCAGGCAGTCTTTCATCTGACAGCATGTGCATCCAGCTCAATGCATGGGTTTCCATTCTGCAGGAGCATTTGATGGGTTTTTTTTGCTGTTTCATGTCAGAACAAATTGGGTAGGTTTTGTTTCTGGTCTTCACCTTCTCCTTGCTCCCTCTCATGTCCTCCCTTCTACTGTCCAAAAAAAGGGAAAGGTAACTCACAGGACAAATGTGATTTTTCTCCATGATCTTTCCAGTACCTGCAAGAAAGATGGAAAGAGTCTATTTACAAGTGAATGTAGTGACAGGACTAGGGGAAATGGCTTCAAACTGAGAGTAGGTTTAGATTAGATATGAGGAAAAAATCCTTAACTGTGAGAGTGGTGAGGCTCTGGCACAGGTTGCCCAGAGAAACTGTGGCTGCCCTGCCTTTGGAAGTGTTCAAGACCAAGTTGGATGGGGCTCTGAGCAACCTGATCTAGTGAAAGGTGTCCCTGCACATGGTAGGGGGATTGAAACTAGATGATCTTTAAAGTCCCTTCCAACTCAGGCCATTCTATGATTTTGTGATTCTATGATATTTGGAATTATTCTGTTAAAGAATATGAGCAATTAGTATAATTTTATCAAACACAAATGTTTAACTTCTAATGGATGTCACTCTTATTGTACTGTTGGCAGAATGTTTATAGGTGTAGGCCTTTGCTTGCATTAAAGCATTGGCCCAGAGAGAATAGGTTGTAAATCCCAGTGTCTCTTTCTAGAGATAGTGTCCTTTACAGACCTTCTTGCCTTGTCTTCTGATTCTGTCTGTGCTTGAGACTGTGCCCAGCCTGGAGCAGGTGGAGGTAAAAGTGGTGAATTATGTGCTGTTAAGAAACTTTGCTGAGCTGTTTCATTGCAACTAGGAGGAGTTTTATGGAAATATATCTTAAGGAGAAAAAATTAAGGTGTTGCTACATGGAAGACTAACTATTTATATACACTGATTGTTAGAAACATAAATTGCAGAAGCCTCATTGCTTCACAGTAGCAAGCAGAGATCCAAAAAACATTTACAGTCTAAGCACACATTTACTAACCCAAAGTGATAAGAAGGTACAACTGAGTCGAGGATATCCTGAAGGAACTGGAGCTCTGTTTTAATGGGATACTTTTGATACAGCTGAACGTGGCTCCTGATGATCAGGGTTAACGTGCTTCTAACAAAGTTACTGATGAGAATGGTACATATCAGTACTTCAGAAAAACTCTTTAGTCTGTTCTGCCAGGATTTGCAGTTATCATCTACAGCTTTTAAAATGCCTGCAATTGTTCTGGGTAGAAAAAAACCAGATATACTGGAGTAACCACTACATCCACAGAAAAAAAGTTTCACGAGCATGGAAACACAATTGGTCTCAACTGACACAATTACGTTGTGTCACTGCTAAAAAACATTATAACCTTCTGGGTCTGAGGGAGAGGTGCTGTCTCTTGACCAAAGGTAAGGTTAGCTGGAAGAAGCCGTGAATAAGTAGCAGCATCAAATTCAGGTAAAGAAACAGGATTGACAGAAAGTACAGGTTGAGACTGGAGTTTGGTGGTAGGTATTAGAAACCAGGAGCCAGGCAGCAAGAAATATCAAAGAGATCAGGGGTTATTCTATATATAATAATAATTACCCAAAATGCTATGAGCTTTAATTTGCAGCAGCAAATATTACATGAAAGCAAATATTACATGAAAGCAAATATTATATGAAAGTCCAGAGGATGGAAAGCCAGTGCTACTGAATTTAGCTTGCAATCCTCTAAAATACACCTCTTAGAAGATATCTCTCCATCTTGTTGGGTTACAAGAAGCTTCACAGTGGTGCTTTGCATCTTTTCTCATTGCCCTTTGTCTTTGTGCAGCTGACACCCACACTGACCCATTTTCCCTCCCCAGCCTTCTGCACAAGCTCTCACCACCTCCTCCTCAGCCCCACCAGTGCTGGGGCAAGTCCTCTTCCACCTCACACAATGTCCAAACATGTCTCATGATCTCCTTGGCCATTCTGATCCTCCTTGTCAGTCAGTCATCCTTTCCACGTGCCTGAGCAGGGCTGGCACCCTGATTCACAAGGTATTTCATATGAAGTCATCAAAAGAAGAGACCCTGGTGGCAGATTGAGTGTTTAATGGACCAGCTTTCATCCAAAGGAAACTTCTGGACCAAATAGACTGAGGACCTCTGTTCTCTACTTTCTCATACAGTGCTGATACAGTAACCTTGTCTTAGTTCCATTCTCCCCCTCCCCCCCTTTAACCACTGCCATGTTGTAGTGACCATTTATTTCCTTTCCTTAGTAAGTGTATCCAGTGGTTTTATATGGTACTTCAACTGACATACTTATCTTTTCCTCCTATGAATGAAGTCAAGATCCTAGAATCCTCTCTCTCTGTAAAAGGTTCAGGACTGAGTGAGAAGAGCTGAAATTTTGGATGCGCATTATGAATTTCAAGCAAATCTTATTTGCTCTTCAAAAACTCCCCTTTTTAAAAATTGAAACTTTTATTTTTTTCAAGGTCACTTCAGATTTAATTTACCCATACGATATATGCGAAGAGATAATTTAATAATGTAATATGGCATTTTTAAAAATTGCCTAACAAATACATTGCAAGTATGATCACATCTTTCTGTAATGAAAATCAAGACCACTCAATGTCCTTTTGTCAAACTGATTGTATCTAATTAAAAAAGAAAGAAATCCCAGCTATGCAGCTTTTCTTCCCATTAACATGCACCACACAGGTTGCTACCTAATTTAATACAGAATGTTGTCTTGCATTGCTCCATCCCTGATGAAACTGCTCTGTTTAGATGAAGTTATGTGAAATTCTGAGTTAGAAAAGAACCCCAGCAATCCTCACCCTAATACCCAATGATATATAATTTGACCATTTATTTCCTTTCCTTAATAAGTGTATCTAAGTATGGAAGCAGATGGACTAGCCCTTGGCCTCATACCACTGAGAGCTTGACACTCTGATTTCTTGGTAAATATATAAACATGCCTATAAGATTAAGTGACAAATTCACATCAGTATCCAAAGCTCTTTGATCAATACCACTAATCCATTAAGGATTACAACAAAGCATCTTATGTTTTTGTCCCTTCCTTCTGGTATTAAAAGTGAAGCAAAAAGTAACAGACTGAAATATTTCTAAAATTAAGTCAAAAGAGAAAATTACCCTTTGCGTATTTTAAAGATAAAGAACCCTCATTAATGTGTCTGCTGGCCTGGACAGACTGCCTTTGAAAGCAATTTAAGTATAAGAAAGTAATTTTAAAATTAAAAAAGGAGCAGCAAGTATATAAAATGAAAATGTAACAGGGCAGCCACACAGCCAGATCCAATATCCCATCTATCTCCTGAGTTTGACAACAGTTAATTTGACCAAATGGCAACAACTACACCTGAAGGAGAGAGGACAACAGCTGAATTAAAGCCAAGGCAAACGTCTGTTGAGAACTTAGCATGAGATTCAAAGTCCATTGGAGTAGGTGAGAATTTTTCTATTGACTTAATTGCCCAAATCTGGCCTTCATTGCTTTGAATAAGTGAAAACTTATGATTCGCTATATCCTTTTCCCAGTGGAAAGAGCCCCTGCAAGATGTTTCCCCAGAGTGACTGAATTTCAAACCAACAAGACTTTGCTGTAATTTATTTAAAGTTATTTTCATGTGTGAGAGTATTCTTGGAAGTCAGGTTCTGCAGTGATGGAATTGGATATGCTTGCTAACATAATGATGAGGTGACCCAGGTAGGTGTTCCCTGCTTTATGTGACCTCTTAAATAGTTTTGAAGACATGCCTGGCTATAGAAAGAGGTTTTGTTATTGCTTTTGATTCTCCTCCCTCTGATTTCCTTCTGTGTTCTCGTTTTTATTTTCCCACTCTCCTCTGACAGTCTTTTGCTTGTCACAATTGAAAACAAGTAAGAGAAATGTAACTTTCTATAAACATTCTCCATGAAATAACATTTAAAAATGTAGTGCTTGATGAGCCTCTGAGCCATCTCCTGGGGTTGTTAGATCAAGGTCGTAATGAGTTGGTACGTTTGCTTACTACAGTACATAGGAGCCTAATGGCAGCTGCAATCATTTACTTTCACTCCCTGGCTCTTTGAGAGTTATTTGCTTGGTTACATGAGGTGTCAACATTAATGCAGATGGGGATGAAACCTGGAGAAATTAACATAAATAGTGTCAACGTGCTGTCTTCTGATGTAGTGCCACTTTCTTTAGAATTTCGTTTTATTGCTATGAATATTTCCTTCTGATCGTCACTGCTGCAACATAATTTAAACACTGACACTTAATTTCATCTAAATGTGCTGTCCTGTTCAATCAGAGATGGAGGGTTCATCCAGTCACTCCCTCCTCCCCACTTTTTCTCACCTACTGTGTACGATTTGCTGTTTATGGCTCGTTCTCTGGACTTTCACACCCCCATCATTTGAGAAAGACGGAAAAATGCCATGGCATTTCATTTAGTCTGTGTTAACTCCACTCCCCTGGGTTGTGAGAAAGTGAAAATTACTTTGTAAGAAAAGACTTGGCTAACATAGGAATAAATATCACTAAATGCTGAATCTGAAAATCCAAGTGTGGACAAGGTGTAGACATTAAAGTAATTCATTTCATGATCTTTAGGCATGTCATTTTGTGACCAGTAGCTCTTGAACGCTCCTGTGTGTCTTGGGCTTCCATTACTTTCCTTTTCCTCCTCCATGCTGAACATTTAAAACACAGTTACCGGTTTCTGTGGTAGAGAAAATGGCACTTCCATAGAGTTCCTAAGGAAAGCTGCAATAGGGTGAACACCACAGAGGAAGGACAAGATTGATGTCTTCTCTTAAAAGATACATTTAAATCTAGTTTCTGAGTGGAATTCTGTATCCTGGAGGAAGAGGGAGAAGAAGAGAACCTGGAATGGGTAATAAATTTCACAGCTTCCAGCTAGGGGGGCAGGAGGGACAGAAATAACCCTGGATTGAATGCAGGGACTGTAGTTACTGGAATTTGCTTTTAACCCTTTCCTGGGAGCAGGTATAAATTCAAGGTATTCTGCCCATCCATTCCTCTATCTCGGAACTATTTTGCATGATTATAGTGTCTGTCTGACTCTTTGGAGTGAGTTCCACCATGTGGAGTAAAAAATGTAGGAGGAAGATAGGGGAATAGAGAATAATTAAAAAAGCAGGCAAGAAAAGTAAAATAAGGGGCTAAAAAAAGGGCACTTCAGAAATTCTTAAACAGAGTGGTCATATTTATATCCATGAGTTGCAGCTGCAGTTTCTTAATAGTAGCAGCAGGGCTGTCTTGCTGAGAAAGCAGGAGGCAAGAAGACCCTGGTCTTGTACAAGTCTGGAGTGTTGTAACCTGGAGGAGAGAGGAGCAGGCAGCTGCCACAGCCTGCTAGAGGTGATTGAGAGCCAAGGGCCAGGGCAGCTGTGACAAGGTACCCGAGGGAGAAGTGGACATCAAGGTTAAATCACATCTCCCTGGAGGCTGCAGGTGATGCCAAGCGGTAACATTATTGCCTTGGGCTCTGCTATTTTAAGTCCATTTGTCTGAGTGCTGTGTACCTTTTGACAAAATAAATCATACTTTGTTGTGAAGAATTTGTTTTCTGCATCACAGCCTTTTAGTAGAGCTTCTTGTCTTCCACAAGAAAAAAAACTCTGTTGGAGGGAAGTCTAGCAGGCTGCAGCAGCAATTACCAGCCAAGGGGATATGATTTAGAGACCTATATCAGAGAGGTCCTGGGATCTTATGTCAAACAGAAACCACTTCAGGCAGGTGGCTGAGAGAGATGCAGCCAAGGGGCTCTCTGAGAGTCTGAGAAGGGGCAGGCACCTGCTACTACAATTTCCTTTTCCTCCTATTGGTACTGAGCAGAACGGGAAAGATTCACCTGTAATGTGATTAGTCTGAATTATCCTTGATGCACTGAGCCCAGAAAGATGATGTGGGCACATAAGATGGGATGTAGGGAGAGCTGGAAGTTTCTCTTCAAGAAATTCCACGCTCAGATACTATCTGAGCAAACCCTTCAAGATGTCTGAAGCCGTTTGGGTTCTGTGCTTTGAGTGGCAGCTGCTGTGTATTCTTCAGCTGGACATACTCTGCAAACTTCCTTTGTGCATGGTAGGAGATACTCAGACAAATATTACCCACCAAGGGACAGCACACCTTTTGTACAAAGCTTTCACCCTAAAAGAGAGATTTTGTATTTTTTACTCTGTTTCTGGAAGGAGTAATAACAGTTCTGATAATTTCTGAGTGATAATGATGTTTAGACCACTGTTAGCTAGAACAGAGATAACCAAGAAAATAGAGATGGTAAATCCATATATGTTGATGCCTTTCTTAGTTTTTTGCCTTTGTGAGCAGGTGACTTTAGGGATCTGAGCATTTCTCTGCCTAGAGTGACTCATTACAAGGGCAGTCATTATGCTCCCTCCAGACAGATTTTCTTCCATATAAATTTAGCATACCTTTAATTACAACAAGGAACCCTTTAAATTTCATCTGTGTTGTAGGGGTTTTTCTACATTCCAATCTGAATTCCACCCAGTATCATTAAATTAGTCCAATTTACATACAACTGACCTTGCCCAAACCTATACTAATATTAAGGGGGAAAAAAAAAAAGCTCGGAGTACAAAGTCAAGCAAGTCAAGCAATTAGAAGTCAGAGGATCAAAGTCACCTATGAAACTTTAAATCACCCCTCTCCTAGTTCCAGATAACCTTTGCTTTGTTCAGCACAGAGTTCCTACTGAATAAGTAGTAGGTCACTATTTCCTCTATTCATTGTTCTTTGGTTATTTACTGAGTGCTACTGGAACCTTGCATCAACAAATTAAATAAAGAGTCTTCTAGTGCTTTTGCATTGTGCTTTCAGTGTTGTATCTTGCTGATTGGCAATTTTTTGTGAATTAATTAGCATGGCACCCCTGCAAGGTGAGGCAGTGTTGGCCCCTGTGTGAATATGACCTCGAGCATAGATTAAAAGTGAATGCTAATGTTGTAAATCCAGTTTGAAATGACTAATATTTAGGTTGTGCAAAATAATGGGTCTTCTGTAGCATGTTAAGTGTTCAAACTGCATTTTCTGTTGGTCTCAGTTACAGACGTGAGTGTTTACTTGTCTGCAAGTCAAATTCCTGATGTCTGTGCTTGAATTCACAACCTTATCTTCTGCATGAGGTGGAACTCTTGACTTTAAAAATTAATACTGTCATGTAAATGGAAGTTGTATCAGAAGCTGTATGTTAAAGGCAGCTAGAGAAGTGTCCAAGTGCAACTCTCACTTTGCCATTTTTATTTTTTGAGAACTTGATTTTTACAGCCCTAATAATTTCTTTTGACATAGTGTCTTGTAACGAAACTCTCAGAGGTATTTTTATATATATATATATTTATATATGTGTGTATAGTATATATAAAATGCATATGTTACAAATTATATGTATAATACATATAAAACATTTATATAGGTATACACACACACACACACACACATATATATATATATACATACTTATATGTATACAATTCTTCTCCCCTACATTCCAGCCCAGATTGGCTGTGACCCTTTTCCCCTTGGACAGGGTGGAAACACTAATTGTAGAGAAGAGGTGAACTGACTTCTTTCCATCCAACTGTGCCATGGTCGCTGACAGGAGTATTTGTCTTCTCAAAGGAACAGCTGCATGGAAGAACACACCGAGTTCCTACTGTGTGGGGTTGGTTCAAGGCTTGAACAAGCGTGGGCAGGAGCCTCTGCATGCAAAGTCCACTCAGACTGAAGTAGCTGAGAGGATTTAAGGCACTGAGCTGAGAAATTAGCTATGAAATTCTAGTGGGTTTCTAACCGAGCAAATGTTTTCAGAGACTGAAAACGCGGCCAGATTTGAATAGTTTAATGTGGTGGCAACAGGATTTTCCTTCTGTGCGATTTGTCCCTCTGCTAAAAATTCAGGTCTCTGCTTCCAAGCATAAAAGTATTAAATAAGACTGTCCCGAATGTTAACATGCACAAAGCACATTTTCACCAGACCTCCTTCCAATGAAGCAGCTCAACTGCTTTTCTCAAGAGGGAAAAAAACCCAACCAAGATGCAAAACTAAACGTCCAATTTGGAAATTTTCGTTTGTTACTCTGAGAGAGATTTATTTGCAAGGAAAAGCTGGACCTTGAAAAGAAAATCCTAAATGCTTTACTACAGCCTTCGATAACTATGAAGCCAATGCAAAGACCTTCCTCTGGGTCAGATACAAATTTTTAGGTCATATTCAAATACTCCAGTAATGTGCAAAAGTTGCAAATGTACCATATTTCCTCCTACTTTTTTCAGCAAATAAAAGACATCCACTTATCTGCCTTGTAAGGCTTCTGAGAGATTCCATTTCCTCTCGAATTTAGCTTGGATTAAAGCTTTGCAGCACAGCAATGAATCATGCCAGAAGAAAGTCTGGAGTTCTTACTGGCATGCTGGACTTCCAACAGCATGTTCTGAATTCTGCTGGCCTCAGGCTGGTAAGGCCACCATTTTCCACTTTAGCTTTTTCAAACATTTAGTAGACATGGATGTGTTGAAGCATGACCTTTTCTTTGCCCTTTTTTCTCTGATCTCTCACAAATCTTCCCCAGCCAATCAAAATCTTCTTCCTTTGTAAGTGGTACTTAAGATGATTTGTGGCATACTTACATCTCCAGAGAAAAATACACATTTTAATTAATTAATTAATTAATTGTCTTTACATTCTCCCTCTATGTCACTCTTTTGGTGTTTCCTCTCTTTTGTTTAGGGGACTGTATAACACTTGCAGGACCTTGACGCAGCTCTAGATTCAGTCATTGTATTACAGAATATTCTTCAAAAGATAACTGAGAAAAGTCTCATTCCTTCAAATTCTTATGAATTAGCCTGTAGGAAATACACCACATGAAGCAATCACACATTATTATTTAAATGGCCTAAGATAGATCCTTTTTTTATTTAATGGCATCTTTGACCTCCCTTCTTCCTGTACTCAAGCCTCCCCAAAATTGCATTTTCTAACACATATTTGTACGTGGCACTGTCATTTGGTTATTTCTTTTCCAAGTTAAAACTACGTTTCCCCTCTTTTTTTCCACCACCATCAAAAAGAAAATTGAGCTTCTAGGAACTTAATGTGCAAACTTCGCTGTTACATCCTGCAAAATTGAGATTACTTAGTGGAACCAGAAAAGAAAGATTATTTTTTTTGTTATGATCAAACTTAAGCAATTTTAGATTGTCATTTGCGGTCTAGTGAATGCAGGGAACTAAATCCAGAGTGAATGCCAGAAGCAACAATTACAGTTCCTTTTTTCCTAATTGAATTCTTTCATGATTTTCCCAGTTGACTTCAGAAGCACAAATATTCAGTCTGCAAAATTCAAATAGTTGGGAGATTAAAATTATGAACTTACATGAATATTACAAGTATATTTATGATATTCATGCCAGCTGAATAGTGTGATATGCTACATAGTTGATTTCCTTCCTTTAGAAAAATAAGGAAACAGTAGAGCTGGGATTTTAAATTTTATTCCTACTCTTTTTTAACCTTCAAATTGGTAAATGGTAATCAAAATTATAAACATTTTTCCCTTAGTGGAAATAATGGAAATTTTTTATAATTTTGGTGGATTTTTAAAAAATTACTTGTGAATGAAAAATTTCCCACTTCATTGGAAAATATTTCTGCAAGCTTATCCCCACTGGCTGTTTCTACCTTCACTTAGTACAAAATAATTAGCTCACAGAAAAATTCAATGGGAAGATTTTTTTTTAAGCTACATGATTGGTGTTTGGCAACAAAGAGAAAATGAAACTTCAGTACCTCATGGAAAGCTACTGCATGTGTTGCAGAGATTTGAGGGAATGCTGCTGGTATGTGTAGCAAAACTGGATGGTGCTTTTCGGCTGATTTGTAATGGGATACTGCAGTGTGCAACCTCCAAGTCTGATATAAATGCACTCAGTGTCACCAAAATAAAGAACACTTTGACTCATGCCAACCAAACCTGCCTGCTGTACTAGACACAGGATCATGGGGTGTCTGAAAAAGAGCTGGGGAAGCAGCTGAGAGAGACTACATGGGCTTGGTAGTTTTAATTAGCCATTCTCCTCTCTCTGTTCTCAGGCAGGGTTCTCATCCTTCAAATACATTTTAAAAATTCATAATGTTTACTGCTTTTTCACATTGCAAGCAATTTGATCTTTTTTTTTAGCTTAAATTTTTATAGTCTTGCTGGAAAACAGTGATATTCTGCCTTAAATCCCTAACTACCTTGGTCTTTCTTAGTCCAATTTTTTGGTCATTTGTTATATGTGTCATAGAAAGTCACATGTCCCTTGTAATATTTTCTTTCTCGCCTTCCTTTAGAACATCTTTATGCCTCAAAGACTTTGGTTCTTTATTTCTTCTTAAAGAACCTCAGCCTGATGTCTCTACTAAATCACTAGTCTGCTCAATTCACTGAATAACTTGTTTTCCCTGTGTTATGCCTTTATTTCTGTACATCATTTGTATAAAAATGAGGCAGTTCAGATTTGTCAACATAAAAAAATACTCTTCTGCTAAAATTCATTTAAAAAGGTAAATTGTATGACACAACCTGAAATTTTTCTTTCACATTTTAAAAATCTCTCTGTATTCTCAATGAAGTAATGCTGGGATTTGTGCTTTTAGTGTGTGTTCCCTGGAATTAAAGGGGTTTTAGTGTAGAATTTTCTCTAATCTTTTTTTTCAAGGTTCCGCATTAGCTGTTGCTGCTCATCGACTAATACCTGACTTGTTTCAGCTCACTCAAGGTATCCTGGTAGTTGGGTAATGACAGTTAAAATTCCTTATTTGCTTTGCTTGAATTTCTGGCCAGATCATGTTACAGAACGTGTGGGGCCTGCATGCGCCTATATGAACGTGACATGTATTTTTGTAGGTTCATGAAAGATGATCCTTCTGTTCCTGAGCACTTCTTTCCATTACATTATTATGAGGCACAACAAACCTGTTGTTTCTTAAGAAATGCTGCAGTGCAGACAACCACAGAGCTGTGCCCTGTGCTGGATGCTTTGAAACCCTATACCAAGAATTAGCCATTTTAGGGTGCAAATTCCCCGAGATTATAAGGATATGTGTTTAATGGAATATTTTCATCCTGTTTTTATGAATGAGAGGAACTGAAGCGTTCAGACAAGTGAGTGACTTGCCCAAGGTCAAGAGGGGAACTGGAGCTGCCTCTGCATCTCCCCAGCTGCAGTTTCAGTGACTTAAATGCTTGCTCATCCTCCATGTCAGTTCCCAAGCGTGGTTCTTTGGTGCTTCAGGCACTTTTCTTAAATAAGAACTTTGTAGAATATATAGGTTTTGGTGTTTTTTTTCCCAGTTTGTTTTGGAGAAGTAAATAGACAGTAAAATTAAAGAAAGAAGAAGCGTTGAAAATGATATTCCATAAAACGAGAGTGCAGTAGAAGCAGATGGAAAAATAAAAACATTCTGGCTTTGATTGCATGATGATCTATAACCTCTTCTTTAAAAGTTTGAGAAGATTATGATGTTGAAGCACAGAAAGAAAAAAGTCAAATTCTGCAGTTAGAAAGGACTGATGTTTTAGCTAATTTCAGAAGAAACAGTTTACAGGGATAGACTCAGTTTAGCAAGAGAAGAAGATCTGAATATATATTTTCAAAATGGACTTCTACTTCCCAAAGTTTCTTTTCCTATCACGTGATACCGATGAGATAGCAAGGCAGGCCCTTTTCTGTTGTGATATTTCTGTGTCAATGGATAGCGTGAATGAGAATTTGACTGAGTCAGTGCTCTTGGTCCTCCAGCTTGATTTCTTCTCTACCTCCTCCCGCTCATTTTCTTATTTTTTAAATCTTATTTTTATTTTTTAATACTGTAAAAGAGCAGTCTGGTGGAATTTTAAGGTTTCAGACTAAAATCTGCTGTGACAGGTTATTTGGCCAATATATATGTTGTACAGGAGTAACAATGCTATTTCAGTGCAAATGTAAGCAATTATCCTTACAGTTGAGCTATCAGTAAAATCATCACCAAATATTAACTAATTATATTTATTTTTCCAGGTTAATATTGTTATTTTCCAGTACACAAGATCATAGTGGGGGAACCTCAGTCTCTGTGAAAAGCCAGAGTAAGATCCAGCTGGTGTGATTACACCACAGCTGGTGAATTCCTGTAGCTGTAGCATGTGAGACACGAGACATTTCCCAACTGACTAATTGTTCCTGAAGTTTTATTAAATCTAGTAATTTTATATGTTGGGGGGGTGTGTGTCTGAAAAGGAGGTGCTGCAGTGCTATGACATAAACAACGCAGAAGAGCAAATCGGGTGTGGAGAGGATAATGGTGATTCCTTGTGTTTCGCTGATGGTTGGGACTGACAAAAGTAAGGATAGCCCTGCTGGTGGCCTGATCCCTGAGGATAAGGAATTTCTGTGATGATTTTCAGAAGCCTTGTTGAGTCTTGAGCCAGTAAAATGAACTGTTTCTTGCATTAAATCCAATCATGAGCAAAAACACAGCAAGCTGTGACCTGCTCCATGTTGCTCACGACCAGTGGGGGGGGTCCAGGAGTTACCCCGTGGAACTGGGGTGTGTGTGACCATTTTACAGGTGCCCTTTTCTTTTAGCCTTCACATGTTACAGCTTCATTTAGGATTCCTTGTTAGTAAGAACTCAGTCTACAAACTATTTCTTTTGATGTTTTTTATTTTTTCCTCCATCTCAATTAGTTTGTAAATTGAAGTCTCTTGTTACTGCTAATGTGCTTATTGCAACTTTTAATTTCTTTTATCATTTCTGCATATTTTGAGGGAATCAGGCACTTTATAGTAATTCATATTAGCAACATGATCTATTTTCTCACCCCAAAAATTCAGCCCTAAAATAATTTACCTCTCTAAAAGTTATTTAGAACTGTATCTAAGTGCTTAATTCTGATTTAGCTATATTCAATAAACAGCTATTTATGCAAATTCTGTTACCCTTGGAGTTCAAACATTCAATTAATTGTGAGATTGATGTGTGAAAAAAATTTACTTGCAAAATGATTGGATTTCAAAATGCCTTACAGGAAGGGCTGCAACATATCTCCTGTTTATAGATGGGAAAGTGAGGATTGCAGGAGTGAGGTGCCACTCTAATAGTGAAAAAAAGCTCATTTCAGTTGAAGTCTTACCTCAAATAATTACTTATGCAATGCTAGGAATACTTCAGACAATTACATGTAATGAATATAATATATACAGAGTATGTAATGTTATATATGTAGTGAGTATTTAAGATTTACTCTTGCATTATGAAATTGTATATATCACATGGGTTATAAAGGATATTTCTTGAAAATAGGATATGAGGGTATTTATGCTTTTACTTTAATAATTTATGTAATTTGATTTTAATTTTTTAAAATTTTAAAATATTTTTGAGGTGTAGACACATCCCTTGTTGGAAAAATAAGTTACAATAAGAGTTCTTTACCTCAAAACTCTTGGCAGAGTCAGGGGACTTTGTTAACTCCTAAAGCTAGTTTAGGTGTCAGAGGAACAGTGTCAAGCTGCAACTTCCACTGAATTATAAAGAACCTGTAAGTGAGGTATAAAAGAAATTAGAACTGGGTGAGAAAAAATGGCTTCATCATAAATCAAGTGATATTTCAGGTGAAACAAAAAATACATGTACAGGCAGAATATTGTAATTGAGTCACATTCAGAAGTATTAAAATCTTCAAAGTGAATAATTGTTTCCTCTTGTGAGCTCCTTTCCACCATTAAAGATCATGTGTAATATTGATGTATCACCCAAGTCACCTGGAATGCTCCTTATTGCTGGAGTAAACAAAGTCACTATAATATTTTTGAAGGTTTCTCTACATTGTAAGAAGCATCCTGGAAGCTTATGAAGTTCATTAGAATGCTGAAGAAATGTTAACGGCAGTTCTAAGTGTTTCTTTCTTTCAAAACAAGTTTGTTTGTTTGTTTGTTTTTATTTTATTTTGAGAAGAAAAATACAGGCAGTGAGCATTGGAAAGAGACTGATGCTAGATGAAACGAGGAGAAAAAAATGTAGCCACTATTGCTGTTTGCAGTTGTGGGATCTTTTGGGAAGCTTTTGAGTTTAGGGAGACTAAAGCTTTTTTCACATCATATGAAGAAATTTCTAGCAAGAGACAAAACACTAAAATAAAGTTCTGGTAGCAAGATGCAGCTTTCAAATATCTCAGCAGAGATATCTCAGTTGGGGTGTCTGGGGCATCTGCTAATCTGACAAGTTGCATTATACACAAACAAAATATATACCTTAAAGGACAGTGTATCTCTCCTCCACTAAGATACTGCCTGAAGTTGATGCTTCTCATCTTCAGACAATGACAGTATGAAAAGTTATGCTGGTCCAGAGCACCATCTTACTTTGTTCAGCACTGGGATCCAAGATGAAAGCCTGATTATGTGGATGCACAAGAAAGCCTTTGGAAAAGAGAAAGGACCTCCTGGAATCAGCCTGGATGTGAGAAGCCAGAATCAGGTTTGAGCCAAATGCACATGTGCTGTGCATGTGAGAATACTGCCTGTATCTGTGTTGGAAGTAAGGGTCTTCTGGGACTGAACTGAAAACTTCCTGGCCTTTGGATGACTCCTGGCGTGTAGAGGATGCCAGAGAGAGAACACCTGGGTAGTTCTATCTAAGCTGAGAAGCAGTTTTGTGAAACAGTAGCCTGAAGGCGATTGCAGAGTTCGTGGTTTTGATGACATTATCCAAATATACAGTGAGATAGGAGCAAAAATGGTGACAGGGGATGCAACTCTGTGGAATGACCTAGGAAGTTTGAAGAAGGGTAGAAGGGTTCATTAAAAAAGTAAAGAAGGAGAAGGAATGAAAACTGGGAGGTAACAGGGTCACAAGAGAATCAAAGACAAGAATTCGAGTGAATTCTTCCCTGGTTGCAGGAGGGAGACATTCACAAATGAAGAACTGAGGCTAATTCAAGGTTTTAGAGACTACATTAAGGCTATGTTAGTGGTAGCTAAAAGCTAGATTGAGCTGGGTCTAGTTTGAGACTTTAAAAGGCCAGCTCTAATCAGCTGTTGTAGGCAAGAAGTTCAACAAACTCAGAAAAACGATCAGCTGAGAAGCAACGGGACTAGTGAAACTGTAACTCTCACAGGTTTGTACAGGGGGACACGACTGCTGTGGAGCAATGGCTTGAGGAAAAGAATAAATAAGGAAATGCAGAAAGTGTGAGGAAGATCAGAGAGTGGGATGGGCAAAGAGATTAAAAGAGAAGAATAACAGAAAAGATGAGTTACAAGAGAAGAAACAAGCGTCTCTGGCATGGCAAAAGGAGAGGCTTCAGCCTAGCTCTGCAAAGTGAAATATTGTGCCAACAGTAAGAATCTCTCCTCCCAGTTTCTTCTGTCTGCTAAGGGACTGTTTACTTGATAGGGAGGCCCAAAGGTGAGAAGTATTGCCTAAAAAAGAAAGGTCAGTGTAATACACTGAATAGAGTGATAACAATGGTAGAACACCCCAGCAGGAGCAGTAAAAGAAGAGACCACAGAACGAGACAGATGCTGGTGGATTCATGAAGAATCTTGTGCATCATGGTTACCTACACCAGCAGAGGGTAGGATTTGACCCTCTCATATTTTTCATATTTTCTTTAGTTCATCCTCAGTTTCTGAGCTGGTGATGTGACTCTTAATCGTGGAACCCAGAAGTGGCTCAGAGCCCTCCCAACGACACATTTTCCCTCTGGGCACCCAGTATCTCCAGTCCTTGTCAGCGATTCCCGAGTAGCTAATTACATTGGCTTTCTTTCTTTTTCTTTTATTTTGTTTGCTTGATTTGGGATTTTTTTTTGGCATCGAGCCTCTTGTGAGGATATATGAAGCAAAGATCTGCCCTGTTGTGCCTAACTAGAAAGGAAATCTTTCTCATCCAGTCATCCTTACGTAAGTGTTTTGAGTCCTCGTCGAAATGATGTATTCCCAGGTGGCAGCAGTGCTAATGTGGATATTGAATTAGGAATAGATTTTTATGGCACATACATCAGAGTTTTGAAGATCACTAGGGAGAGTATTTCTACTGACTGCAATTTGATGAAAAGCACACAATGCCCAAAATAGCTGTTGATTTCAGATGCTCTTGCAATTCCAGGTATTAGAAAATAACCAAACAGGTAAAGTAACATTTTTCTTCATTTAATGTGTATGTTCTAGTTTCACTGTCAGATTTAAACAGCAGTGATTGACCCTAAAAATAAATAGTTTTCAGAATAAAATAAATAAATAAATAAAATCCTTTGGAAATCTCTAATACAGTCATTGATTTTGGCTGACTATGGGAGAAATTTTGGAGCAGTTATGACAGTAGATTTACAAGTCTCTGTGATGCAGAGTTTAAACAAAGCCCTATTGATGGTGCAGAGGCTTTTATTTCTTTGTCTGAAAAATGGCACAGAACAAATCGAAAGGTGCCTTCATAGTAAGATATTTTACTCTTTGATTTCAGCTTTCATTCTCTTCAAACATGCAACATTAGCACCTTCATTTAGGTGTTCTCAGTATGAACAGAAAATAGATGAATTCAGAGGGGTCCTATGAAAGAAGACAGTGCCACATGGGAGAAGAATGTTTTCATTATTTATTCTAAGTTTGGCTTCCTGAACATTGAAGTGCTACTGTTCTTGAAAGACAAGTTTTTCTAGTGGAAATTGGTGTAAAAATGATATGATGTAGTAATTGCTAATGGAACACAGTCTTGGGATGCGTTAGTGAAAGAAGCTTCTGTTAGTAAAAGGCAACAAGTCTTCTGGCTGGACTTGTTCTTTACTGTCTCCTTGTTTCAGTTTTCTTATCAGTAAAATGGAGAATCCCATACATTAACCATTTTTTGAGATTCTTGAGTAACATGCTATAAAAATGCACATTTTTATATATTTATTTCTTAGTTATGCATTTAAGATTCCTTAATGCAGACATAAAGAGAACCATCTTAATTTCCCTTTGACTTTTAATTTAAAGCAAAATAGTAATTCAAAAGATGGTACTATGTGAGGTCAGCTACGTTCCCTCTATAGGCTGTATAATTCATTTCTAGAATAGCTGAGTCAACTATTTATAATAGTCTTTAGAGTTCTTGGTAATAAGCCAGGAAGTCAGTCTTCAGAAAGGTCAAGAAGACCAAAACATGATCTTTCTCTGAGTAGTTGCTGCTCTTGATAAATCCCTTTTCATTTGTAATTTATCATTTGCACTGGGTGTGCCTCTAAAATGCCAAGGCTTCTCATGTGCTCAGGATTAATTGCACAAATTCTTAAGTTGAGATTGCAGACCTGAGCACCAATGGTACACCCGAGGAATAACGGAATTGGGACAGGTTGTTTTGGTCTCACAAATCACTTGAATACTTGCAGAACAAATAAACTGTCACCACTAGATCTGTCTGTAATGGTCAATAAGTATCACCTCCACATGATTGCAGCAATGTAATATTTCGCTATCAAAGCTGACCGGTGTTGTTGATTGTCATGCAGAAACTTAAGAAATCAGCAGAATCCATATGGTGTCATAATTCTATACTGTATAGAATAGTGCTGTGGAACTATTTTTTATGTCATACTCTTTTTTTTTTTTTAAATTTTATATCTGACAGCACATAACAAATTACAGCCAAGTAATACCTGTGGAGGTATTATTTTTTATTAGTATAAATAAATACATTCAATCAGGCATAAAAGATTCATTTGTTTGAGAGACTAAGATTTATTACTTTATTTTTTGGTCATTTAGGTAAATAAATAATATTCTATGTGGCTCATAATCTTCTATGAATCATTTCTTTATTTTCTTTCGTTCTAGCAGTTCATAAATGCATTAAGTACAATTCCATATTTAAATACCATTAAAATGGTGACACAAATTAAAACCATAGCAGTGTAAAAAAAAAAAAGTACAGGCTGTCAAGATAAATTTGAATGTCCTAATTTTGATTATTTACATTGCAGTCTAAATGCTGAACATATTTTTGTAATGAATATGTTTGTAAATTTCCAGTGGGACTTCAATTTTTTCAAACACAAATTTACTGAGGAAAAGAAAATATACGATGGCTATAATTTGCTTGCTCCTCTGCTGACACAAACAACTGCACAAACTTTAAAAGTATGTTATTTTATCAGAACACATTTAAGCAATGAAGCACAATGGGTGGTGTTGTTATGGTAAGATAATCACCCCCTGAGGTGCACTGAGGCACAGAGTGGCTGATTACCTCTAATCCTATTGGGACGTAATTATTTCATGGTAATGATATTCTTGGAAGTGCCTTATTGCTGTTATCAAATTTCTTTTAGCTTTATATCTAAACACATTAAACAATGACTTTGTCAACTTCGAGGTCCGTTGAGATGAACCCATCTTTTCACAACGTTTAATTGGCAGTTGAAATATTTTTTTCAAGTCTGGTTTCGGTTTCCTTGTAAGATTCCAGCAGAATTGCAAACAGAAGAGTAGAAGATTGTGATACACCTGAATGAAGCTGCAAAACACAAAGAGTTTTAATGAAATGCATTAAAATTAGAAAAGCAATCCTGTTGACTAGCAGGGATTCCAAGAAAAGTAAGAGTATTAAGAATTCAAATTATATTAACTTATATTTATATTATTTTTAAATTATTTTTAAGTTAGATTTGAATTATTTTTAAATTATATTTGAGTAATATAAAGTTAAGAATGCACTGAAGTCACATCAGCTCTGCCAGCCTCCTGTTTTCAGTGCAGGGTAAATATACTGATGAGTCTGAACTATGGAAGCTCACCATGAGGGCCAGCCTGGAGGTCCTAGCAAGGTCTTATTGACAGGTTCAAGGGAAAATGCAGCTCTTTGCAGGACACTTTATCTTGCTCTTTTGTGGATTTTGCAGTCTGCACTGAGCTCCTTTCTCCTGGAGTAGCCAGCAAAGGTTTCCCAGCCGTCCAGGCGAAACCTGGTTTGTGTGCCGTGGCTGCAAGGTAGAGCTGCCATCAGCCTCTTTTATATAAACCCTTTCTCAGTGGTCAAACAGCTGCCTGACCAAAGTCTGAGCTGCTCAGACTCTTCCAATTCCCATCAGATCTCTATCCCAGGTCAGCACAGTGACATACAGGGAGAAGGTGCAGAATGAGGAAACACTGCAGTCTGAATGCTGACACCCACTCTTGCATCGTCCGTGGCTCGTGAAGGCAGGTCTGACCTCTTCAGCCCAACTGGTTGCCTGAAGGGAAGCTGTTCAAACAGTGGGTACCTACAGACCAGTTCCCTAAATTTCAACTGGGAGAAGTGACACAGAGCAGAAACTCAGAGTAAAACTTCCATTTCTCTTTCTGTCTTTGGTCTGCATCTATTGCCAAATCAAGATATTATATATATATATATATAATATATATATATTAATTATTTAAGGAATATTTCATGTTATATCTGATTTGGAGGTTGGAGGTTATACTTAGACCACAGGGCAGACATTTCACAGTTGAGCTCTTTTGCTTGAAGGATGCAAGACCGTTCCATGGCTCTCCTCCAATGTCCTCCTGGCTGTCCTGCCCAGAGAAACCAAGATACAGGAAGAGGAGACCTCCAACCCCAATGATGAGCTGAAAAGGTGGATTGAGGAGAAGGATGAATTCCCTGTCATACATCTCAGCCAGAGACTGAAGCTCAGAAGTCTCTCTTGGTAGTTTGTAAAACTGAAAAATGGATCTAGGAGTTAAAATGGATTGAGCTGAATTTTGTATTTTAGTGTAGAAGAGGGAGAAAAGCAAGAAATTCGTCAGAATTTCATCACATTTTGGAACTATGGAGCTCTTCTTGGAGATGAAGAATTATTCTGCTAAATCCTCTGAGCCCTATTAACTTGAGCAAGGATAAAGAGTTGAAGAGTCCCTTTGGGGCAGAAGAGATTATAGAATGGAAGAGGAAGATCCCAAAGCAAAAACCCCTAGAAACAGTTATGGGGGAAAGGCTTAGAGTAAGATTCATGGCTTTTTGTTGCATAAATTTATGAAAGACTCAAGAAAACTGAAAAATTTGGACCACTGTTTCTTTTACAGCATGATAGCAAAAATTCAGGTGGCTTATTTTTATTTATAATTATTGTATATGTGCATGTTGGCTTTTAGGGATGATCTTATTACAAAGAAAGGAGGAAAGGGCAAGCAAGATGTAATGCCTTCTGGACCTCTGCCCATTCCACAAATCACATCCTCCTCCAGGCTTTCTCAGCAGATCATCTTTGTTTTCTCCTGAATGGCCTACTCAAAGATGAGTTGCATTCATTTATTTTCTAAAGTAAGGCTTGTTTGCACTCTATTTGGAATAGATTTCTGTCTTATTATACTAATGCACGTTCAGTCCTACTCTAATAATCTGATCTAGATTACTAAGTGCTAACAGAGCTGTTATCTATCAGGGATGAGTTTATCTCAGTGAAGGCAATGATTTCCAGAGAGAATAAGTAAGATTTCAGAGTATCTATGTGAATAATAAATGAAGGTACAGGTAGCACATTTCAGTAATGAGGAGGTAAAATGATAATTGAGTGGCTCAAAGTTGCTGTGGTCTAAAGTAGATTTTAATTGATAGAGATTAGCAAGGTACATGACCATTGTGCAAGTCAACAGTGTTGAACTAAGAGGACAGAATAATTTTAAAAATTATTTTTACAACAGAGGTGGTGTCATATTTCGTTAATTCAACTCAAGTTCCACCTGGTGTGGTGACATTCTCCCTCTCTGAATTCTCTTTGGGGTTTATCTGTAATATTTTTTTTAATTCTCACATACAATTTTTACATAAAGTCATTGAATTTCTGATCTGAGTCATTGAAAATGGTTCTTAGAGCATATTCTAGCCTTGATAAAAACAATTTTCATTATAAAATGAGTGATGAATTTTTCAAAGAAGCATGCATAAAGTCCAAATTCCCAACTCTTGATGGCAATGATACGACTTTTGCAGGTTGAAATGTTGACCTTTTTTTTTGGAGATGGGTTTTGCTTTGTGTCATAAGGTAGCAGGTATTATCCTATGGCCTAATTTAGGAGTTCAGCTTTGATCTGTGAAAGCTTTGTTTGAGATATGGAACCTTGATCTAATATTTGAGTTTTACTTTATTGTTTGCTGAGTTGCTAAAAGAAGAGACTGAACAGGTTTAAAAGCTGCAACAACAAATATTTGAGTAATAAGTTTAGAGTAGTTAATGGGAATATTTCTATTGGGAGTTCAAGTTCCAGTAAGTCCATATTTTTTTGTCAATGATAAGAAGGGAGAAAGAATGATCAGTTATTGTGGCCCTATGGGACATGATGCATCTTCTACCTGTCTTGAGGGGAGAGAAGACTTTGTTTGACTGAAATGTAAGTTTGTACTTCTAATGGAAGAGATGGCTTGTGATCCTGACAAATAGGTGACTGTTTCCCAGCACCAAAGCGATTGAGGATTTCTTGGATCCACAGATGTCATCCATATAAAAGCAGGTCATATAGAAGTGGGTGGAGGAATGAAATCAAGAAGAAAAATAAATCAGGAGGGGAGGAAAGGAAATGTGACTGCTAAAAATGTATCAGTTTCAGAAGCAGAAGGATCTGGAGGCTGCCTTCAGAGCTGGAAATGTCACGTTGCACCAGGGTTCAGGAAAGAGGACGAGCGCTCTGCAGGCTTCAGGAAGTAAGCACATAAATTATAGGAAAGGAACAAGGCGAAGTACAAACAAACAAGGCAACAAGGCAGCAGAAGACACTTTCAGTAAGGATTTGACCTGCTGGAAATTGCACTTCACCAGGCGTGATTACAGGGTTTTGGGAAGAGAACAAAAAGAAACACCTATCTGCATTTGTACATTGTTTTTTTTTAAAAATCCTTTCTGTCCCTTCAGTCGGAGAGGAAAGACAGAAGAAACCACTTCAGCTGAATCCTTCTTAATAAGACCTGCTACCTATTTTGGTTGTGCTTTGTAGCAGATCTTGTACCAGTTTTCCTTTTTAAATTTGCATGTGCGTTTCGATGTGACTCACCAAGCAAACAATCTTGCAACGAATTGCAATAACAAATAAACATTTTGCAGATGTTCTTCAACTCTACTTTCAGTGTGGGAAAGTTTTAGTGGTAGGACAGTTTCTTGTCCTCCTTTGTAGTTAGTAGGAAACATCTTCATTCTTGAAGAAGTTAGAGAATTCCAGCCCTCCTATTATTTCTCTTGACCATGAAAATCAGGGACATATGCTCAGGGGAATGTTCACAATCCCTCCGAGTTAAAAAAGCTGAAAAGTCTTTAAAAAGCTTTAAAAGTCTGTACCTTTTGCAAATAAAGAGGAAAAAAAGATTATAAATTACCAAAACCAATATCTCTGTTCTTTGGACATCACGAATGCAAACATTCAAATGCAAAAGATAGAGCTACTCTTTCCTTGGGTTTCCAGCACCAGAGTCTGGGATTTTGCTGGTGACCCTAATGGCTGCTTTTAGACCAACACCTCACTTGGCCTTACTGAAAAACAAAGCTTCTCACTTCTAAATGTTTTTTATGATGGAGATTCCAACTGAAACCTTGGTCTGGGTAGGCTAAAATACTTTAAATTTTCATTCAAAAATGCAATTTTCCTTACCAAATGGAAAAAAATTTAAGATCTGAATGATTCAATGTAGGTTTTTAATAACTGTTTTCTTAGTACTAGATAATCCCTGGGATGTTCAGAATATTATCCTTAATGCAGGAAGACAGAATGCCTGCATTAGAGAGTTTATTACCTTTGAGCAAGAGTGTTACTATGGTTTAAACCCCATCAGGACCTGGAGGAATCCCTCTTCAAACCCTGCCTCTACAAACTTCCTATTAAACTTGTGCCTCAGAGCTACTTCTTAAAAATAAAAAGAACTGTCTGTTTTACAAATGAGTTGAGCAGATGCATATTTATGAAGGACACTTGTGGTACAGATGCCCTAAAAACCAATGTGTGTTTTATTTGTGGGAGAAGTGCCAGAGGTACCTGGCAGGAGTGTTGCATGATACCTGCAGGAAAGTGATGGCTTGGTGTTTCCTGGGCAGCCTGGTGCATCAGCTGAGGAAGGAGGAGAGCTGGCAGGAGCTGCTGGACTTGACATGACTTGGCTGCCCTTGGATGTGTCAGCAGAGCGAGAGTCCTTGCAGGCCAACCATCAGTGGAGTAATAGGTCTCTTGGAGAATTCCTATCATCTCCTGTCTGTACTCCATTACCATTCCTTTTTTTTCCTCACTTTTAGCATTCTGGTCTGTATGGCTGGCAGGTTGTGGTTGTCATTCTAGGACAATTTCAGTACTCTTAGGGAGCAGAGTACTCTTATTTCGAGAGTATGAGCTGGAGATAAAGGGTGAGTTATAAAGGCACAATTTTACCTGTGCCTTGCATACTTATCACCAAGTTATTGTAATTATTGTTAACCACCCTTCAATTATGTTTGACACTGCTATGGTTGCAGTACCTCACATTCAAAAAGAACATGATCTCTGCAATCTAGTCTTTACATCTATTTTGATGAGCAGACCTCAAATCATTAACCACCTTGCTGATGTCTAAGGACATCACTATTAGTGGTGGGTGAAATGCATATGGACTACATGCACTGCAGAAAAGGGGGTATTCTGCTGGCCTTAGTGTCTGCTCCTGTAGAGCCTCCAAGGTGGAGGGAGTATATGTGCTCCTACCAAAGGGGTCTGCTGCATAGATGGAGAGGCAAGGCAAGGATAATTAAGAATTTGGTAACTGAAATACAAGTCCCGAATGCCCCTTTTTCATTTTACAGTAGCCTTATAGAGGATCCCAACAGAGTTAGAAGTTGTTTAGTTGGGTTTGTGTTTGACTTTAATTTATTGTTAAATTGGACGTGGACTCATTATTTACCTCTTCTTACTCTTAATCTCTTTCTCTTTCTTCAAAACAAGACTCTTACCAAAGTAAGAGTGCAATCTTTAAAATGTGCTCCTTTCCCAATCTCTCATGCCCTTTAATTCTTTTCAAAGTAATTTTCATTCTCCTAGCTCACCTGAGTCATCACTGTTTTATTCCCTTTATATCTTTGTGCTATTTTCACACTTCATTTGCTATTCTTTCATTCCTTTTTTTTTTCTCCCTCAAGCTTCTGACATCTTTTGCCCAATTTCTTCCCTAAGTGTTTCCCATAAGGCCAGCAGTCAGGATCCTTAATCAGCCCTGGTGCAGGAGGCTGGCACCGTGTCCTGCCTGGAGCTGTGAGGCACAGGAGGCTGTAGCACAGATCAATGGATTGTGCAGAGGACGCTCCGTATTCCCCCCCCCGCACTCTGTCCTTGGGCCGAGTTGATGTGTAAGAAACTCAGTCTCACACCACAAACCAAATGAGATTGTTTTCATTAGCCCAGGAAGATCTCAGCGGTGAGACTTACTTTATATCAGAGATGAACTGGGGACCAGATCCTTAGGTGGAGTTATCCCAAATGCTGCTCTGATGAGTGGGAGGGCAGTGGCACTGATTCACTGCAACAGTGAATGTGGACCATGACAGTCTCTGTTCAGTTTTGGCTGTTATCTTTCCAGGTACCTAACAATGCCAGTTTTTTATTATTCAAAGAGAGAACACTAGCAAAGAATATAAAAACCCCTTCCACCACACCAAAAATCAAGTTTATGAGGCCTACGTAAGATTAGTGAGTAACAGAGTAAAAATGCAGCAAGAAGATTGTCAATGATATACCAGAGAAAAGAATGACTGAGTCAAGAAATGAAGTTCTGTACCCAAAAGAGTAAATGAAAAAGCATTTTTGATCACTGACAATAATTACAGCAAATTGTCTGGTAGCACATATGAAAGACAAACAATATCTTATTTCTGTTCCTTTTTGGATTGGATAGAAATGTAAACTGGGATTCTTGACCTGTTTTACATTCTTTTGAGACTGATCTGAGTGCTTGTTTCTATCAGGCACTGTCCAGTTCTGCCAAAATGATGGAAACAAAGAAAATATCTTTCATTTATGTGCAATGTTCTTAGCTGAATTCCTTGGATTTTTTTCCTGTGAAACCTTTCCTATTTTCCTCTTGCTATTTGAAAATTATTTCTTCCTGGGGAAAATGTAATAGAGCAGTTGGTTAGGCTGTCTTTGTAGATTAGCTATTTGCATGTAGGATTCTGGAGTGTACTGACTGTATCTCACATTTTTGCATTGTATCAATTTGAATGACTTTCTCCTGGAGATTAAAAGGTTGTAAAGGTATTTCAGGTACTGAAATGCTCAATAATTAGAAGCCCAAGGGAGGAGAAACACCTACTTTGGACTGGTTTTTGTGGGTGTGTGGATGGGGGTGCTGCTGAAGGAGCAACAGGTACCATTTGTACTCATATATTTTGGTGTATCCCTGTTGAGAAGCTGGAGGTGGTAGCACAGACTATGGGTCTTCAGCTCCTGGAGTTGCCATTTACTTATTTTAGAGTATTATCATGATCAAAACAGGACAAAGAGTTGTCTTCCAGAAAGTCAGGATTCCTGTGTGGTTTTGAATTTTCTTGAGTAAAGGAACTTGTTCCCCAAATATCTGGGACAATTCTAAATATGTCTTCTTTGAACAAATCCTCTGAGGTCACAGCCTGTCACAGGTATGTTAGCTGACAATATGCATTTTGTAGCCTTTTACAATAATGATAACTGAAAATGTCACTGCCATTATATAGTACATTTTATGCTCTTTGTTGAATGCCCTCAAGCTTCCTGTCCTGCTAAACAAAACTGCAAATTACTGGTCCTGCGTAATCTTCCCTTGGTGGTTTGATATTTGTGTTTTTAATTGTCAAACCAATTACCGAGGCTTTCTGCTAGGGATGCTAATATTGCTTTGTGCTTAGCCAGGGGAAAAAATAATAACTATCTTCTAGGAAATTATGTTTTGAAATATAGGAATCTAAAACCACATACTTAAAACTCAGAGAAAAATGTGAGAATACTGGTTTTATTTGACAACTTGTGTACTTTAATCATAAGAGAATTAATACTGTTTTTCATTTCTGGAAATCTCGGTGCATGAAGGGAATTCAAGCTGGTAGTGGAATATTGTGAAGGAACTTGTAAAAGCTTTGATAAATGTAACAGCCTGTGTTGAAAATCATTCTTGAGTTCCTTATAAACAAGATCAATGTAGGTTTACATAGTGTCAATGGGGTCCATTTTTTGCTGGGCTGTGAGGTCTTTTAGCACACTTTTCCTCACACTTAGACTCTGATCAAGGCCCTGGGCTGTTTTAAAGAGTCACTGTAAATGTGAGCATTTACACTGATTGCAAAGAAGTGCCTCTGATCACAAATCCAACCTCTCAAAAACAGTGGAAGAACAGGGGCCAGGAAAGGCAGCAGCTTGAAGAATGCGAGCCAGTTCTTTCAGTCAGAGCTACGTGATAGGTCTTCCCCCCCCCCCCCCCCCCATGAGGTTTAAATGACTGTAAAGCCCAGAAACTTCTTTGGGAAATGTTACTGAATTGTCTTGTATCTGTAAAGGAAAGCTGTGTTCTTCCTGCATTAGGCTGCTGGGTTTTTTCTGTTAAGATATGCAGAAACAATTTTTTTATCAATATTTTCAGTTGTTGTATACAGAGAGGAAATAGTGGGCTGGGCTCCCTTGGCAAAAGTTGCTTAGTGTGAATGAATCATCTGTCTAATTATGTGTGTTCTGACCAGAGAATAAAAAATGACGATCATAGTGAGAAGGATTATAATGGAACCTATCCATGATTTGGGGGTTTATTTGGGAGTGAGTCACAATACTCTGTGGAACAGACGCGTGCACTGATTTTACCTACATATTTCACTTTCAACTTTTAAATAGTGTGACCTGATCATAAAATAAATCCTTTTTAATGATTACTGCTTGCACAACATTTATCTTCCAGCCCATCCAGGTCTTCCTGCAGGGTGGCTCTCCCTTCTTCACTCAGTTTGGCATCATTGGCAAACTCTGTCAGGGTACGCTTGATCCCATCTTCCATATCACTTATGAAGATATTAAACAACATATTGTCTGTAAATAATGAATAGATGCTGACTATTTAGATACCCCACTGAAGTATTTTAAGTTTAAAATGTGATTGTACATTTATTGATAAATCACTGTTTTCCTGCTGATGGCTCTCCCCTCAGCTGCTTTATTTGCAGTGCCATTTATCAGCTCTTTGCCAACTGAAATCTTTGCAGAAATACTGAATGACCACAGTTCAGGTGACCCCTGGGCTGTAGTTCCCTCAGAACCACTTCGTTTTGGAGCTGGGGGGGACATCCAACATTCAGACCCCTTGGATTGGAAAGGACAGAGAGCTTGAGTGAGATCAACCTCACAGTTCTGTTGCTCAAACTTGGACTGTTCTGGGCCAAGGTACCATTGGTACCAGGAGAAGACTGTACACTGATTTACATCCTTAATCCGCATCTGGTTCTGTGTGAGCTCAGCAAACAGGGGGCACAAGCCCAAAGCAAGCAGTGCAGCCAGTCAAAGCAGTGGTCATTTCATATTATTGCTCTGTTTGTATCCTGCCTTTCCTGAGAAAGGGAAGGATGACTGTCTTCTATTAGGAGATGGTTTTAATTCTTTACAACAGAAAATGTAGGGCTTAATTTGTCTTATTTTTACATATCTTTGACAAAAGCTGGAATTTTTTTAAGACACAACCATAATAGTTACAATTAGATGAAATGTTTCATCCCTTGCTTGTTTGATTCTTTATTTTTAGTAAATGGTTTTTTTTTCAGATACTTTTTTTTTTTTAATTGGAAAAATCCAGAGACAGGGATCTGTTACAGTTTTATTTGGATAAGTTTCATATTAAGTCACCACATGGGAGAGGGAGAAGATCAAGAAATTGGCAGAATACTTCTGGAACGAAGTGTGGAGGAATTGTTCACATGCTGGTGTGGAGGCCCATCCAATTAAAAATAAATGTTGATACAGAAGAAACTGTAACACAAAGTGATTCTAAATACTGAGATGACGGAGTTTTACCCACCTTTGCAGTGTTAAAGGAGGATGTCTTCCTTCTTTATGCCCTTGTGGCGAAATGTAATTAGAGACTGATATAATATAGAGAATGTATGGTTGAACATTATTTTTAGGCTCATAGTGCTGTAGATGTTTAAGAACAGCTTGCAAACTGATTAGTTTTAAATCCCATAGTGTGAATAGTTTCTGTATTAAAAAAGAAACCTGCCAGGTGGAAAAGATATTGCTGGAGAAATCCACTAGGAATGGAGTGCTGCTTCTCCACAGGAATACTTTTGTGCTCAGACCCATTTTGAATATTGTCCTGCAAAAGTATTTTGTAATGTTGGAAACTAGTTGACAAAACTTTTCCTATTTTTTATTTGAAAAATTTAATTTAATATTAATTTTTCATCTCATATCCTACTTAGTGAAACTTTTGAATTTCAGTGCATACATTAACTGAACTGAGCAACAAGCTTCAGCCTGCCTGTGGCAACAAGATTGCTTCCTTCCTCCAGAGAATTTCTGGAAAGACAGTGTTTCAAATTGATCTACAGTGGAATTCTGCTGTCATTGGTGAATCTACAGCAGAAACATGTTAGAAACCATTGCACCCCAAATCCCACGTGCCTTTGGCGTAAGGGACAGCATCATATTCTCACGGGCAGGACTCCAGCCCCTCTTGTGTTGCAGTTCCTTGCTCAATCACTGACAAGTGTTCTGCAAAACCAACATTTGCCAGCGCTGCATCGCTCCCTCTGCTTTTGAGTAGCAGCAGCCCAGTACTTGGCTTTTGGGGACAACCAAATTTTTGGTTTAGTATATCCATGACTGAAAGAAATGTCACAGGGGCGGTATCTGCACTTGCCACTTTTCCGGCCCAGGCCATACTAATTTGCACACAGTGTGTTTTTCTCACCTTCATACCCACGTATATATTTTGACCTTTTCTTATTTTCAAAATCTTAAGCAAGGTTTTTACTAGAGGCCTTTTTTTTTCATTTTTTTTCAGACATGAAAAGTATTTGTTCATCTAGAGTCCCTAAAATTGCTGCTCTGGGATCTGAGAGGATCAACAAACAAGATTCTTCATCTTTTTCCCTTTTCTCCCTGCTTCTTTTTTCCTCCCAATCCCCTGCTCCCTCCTTTTTTTTTTTTTAATTTCCCTCTTTTTGAACCTTCTTCCTCTTCTGTTCTCTCTGAATGCAAATAACATGTTTTTTCCAACTATTTTTTCTTCTGGTTGTGACAATGTGACACAATGTGTCAGGTCATCTTAGTCCATCAGAGAATAATAATTTATTTAAGTATAGATTACTAGGCAAAGCTTTTTTCCTAGAATCGTTCCTGTGGAGACAACTACCCTAGTGAAGATTATTTTAAGTGCTGAACTTTGTCCACATATTTATTTTGGCAGAGGCCTTAGAATTCATGCATCATCTTTTAAAAACAGAACTCTGATAAAATGCCGAACCTCTCAAGGACCCAAATATCTCTTCAAATCATATTTTGTTCTTTATTTCTGTGATTGTGTCCCCTGTATGAGCCAGCTTCCTTAAGATTCTTCACCCTTTCTGCATAAAAACACCTTTTAGTAATCATATCCCTCTTGATATTCATTGGCCAGAGGCGAATCTGCCCTCTGGTTCTTGCTCTCCCATTTTCACTTGCGTAGATCAACAGGCCATGGTGAGAAACCCTTGCTCCCCCATTCAAAGTTCTTTCTCACATATCACAAACAATTTAAAGTTTGTCTGAGTCTTTTCTCTCCAGCACTTATGAAAAATCATGTCAAATCGTCACGAAATGTGAATGTGTAACTCTACTTGTGAGCTCCAGTGAGGACTGAACTGTGACTGTAGGATGTATCACGTATTTGTGCTGTATATAATCTGTCCCTCCAGAAATTCCTACACTTTCTGCTTTTTGGCATGTCTACTACTCATCTTAATCCTAATGGTGCATGTGATAATAATCGCATGATCTTTATTGCTTTTCTTCATTTGCATTGCTATCAGGTGTCATGAACTTGAAATTTATACAAGTACTTATATAACTGTAGCAAAAAGGGATCTTATCTATTTTTTATTCCATTTTTCCTGTTCCTCAGCTGGAGCAAAGCCAGCTCATGCTACTGTGGGCTCTCAGCTTTATGTATATCAAAGGAGGGGGTTTAAATATTTTAAATACTTTATTTTCTTGTACAATACTAAAATAAATAAAAAAAAAAAACCAACTCAGTAAATATATATGATTTAAATACCATGTGGTTTGAAATGTTGCACAGAAGTCACCATAGACACCTGACCTGCAGCTGTCATCAGGATTAAAGAAAATCATACCTTAAAATACTTTTATAAAATACAATCTTGCTTAAAGGCAACAAGTGTGTGTTCAACTCCTATTTCAGTGAGAAATGTTTTAATGATGAACTTGCATACAATTTAAGAATAACCACTTAAAAAATACAGCAGAAGTGCATTGTTGTGTCTGCACAGGGAGGCTGGGACTTGCAGCAGAGCCACTGGCCCTGCAATGCCAGAGCTGGGCCTTGTGTAACTTGGGCTCCTGCCTAAACCCCCAGGGATGGAACTGTAAATCAACCCAGGGACATGATAAGCACGTGTTAATTAGACAAAAAGCCAGTTTATTGATGTGGTGAACTTTATCTTTGCTGGTTGCCTGCCTCTAGATAATCCTCTTTGCTGAATAGTCATCTCCAGAGCAATTTAGCCACAACCCTGTTCACATTACTCACTGTCTTGAGGATCTCCGTGCACAGAGAGGGAAAGGACAGCTCGGATTTTTTGCTGCCTCTTGTTCTCCAGCCACGCCAAAGACACAAAACAAATATGTAGCATTTTAGTTCAGGGCAGGGAGAAATAAAGTAAGAACAAAGAGGAAAACTACATTTCTACCTGTCTGCATATCTATGTGAATTATGTAAAATGTCCTTGATAATCAAACCACACTTGTGTTTATAAATTTCATCAGAGACATAAGGTAAACATATCCACAGGCATAAATAGCTGAAAAACTAGCTTTTCTCCTGGATAATGTACTTCCAATTATACTTTTGGCAAAATACTAGGAGACAGTAATTCATATATAACCTCCTGCAATATTTAACTATCAGATATGTCTTTCTAATTAGAAATTCAGAAGGCATTAAAAATCATTAGAGGAATAGCTGGGTGAATGTAAGTGATCTTTTTTCCATGAAGGCCATCTTGAACTTGCTAATGAATTCACTTTGACAATACTTCCCCCTCTTGGAATTTTAAATCCTACAAACATCTGAACAACTGGATTTTAGCATTATGATCAAAACCAGAAAATAAACCTGAATGTTTAAAGCATGGATATATTTTGGATAGGATATAACACCTTGTGTGAGGATAGGGCTTAGAAACTCCATGGCCAGCACTCTAGCACAGACATTAATGTGAGCCAGATATGGATCTTGTCACATATATTGCAATTTGTGCTTAAAAACAGATGAGTATCGAGGAATAAATTCAGACTGGTGACTATTGGGATCTGAGCTTTGCAGGACATGGCTGTGTATGTGCAAGTATAATCCTCATTGCATATCCCAGGTACATCTGATTCCATGCAACAATACTGGAGTGCATCAGAGCAGTTTTCAGGGGTGCTGCTTCTCAGTAGTGGGCAGCCTTAGTTCATAGGGTAAAAGCTCACAGAACTTCTTGTCCCAGCATGATTCTGCTGTTCTAGTAGTTGGCAACCAAACTTTTGTCACTGCTCACAAACATCTGAATGTCTCCAGATGTGGTTTGGCTTTTGCTGAGGAACCTCTCCTAGTTCTCCGGTTATGCTTTGGATTAACTGACCACCTGTCTTTGTGGCCTAAATTGCTGTTTCTCTTTGTAGGACGCAATTTTCAAAATAAACAAGTATTTTCCGGTTCCAATATTATCGTAATGACATCTTTAGTTCAGGATATAATTATTGCACTGCCTGGCATGTGCAAAAATACCACGAATTCCAGTAAATTAATTTCATAATTCAAATACTGTAAATTCCTTTATTTGAGCTAAAGGGAAATTGTGTGGGCTGAAGAAAGTGCAAAATGAAAATAGAAAAAACCACTAAAATTCTGCTCAAGTGGGTGATGGAGTGAAAATACTGCACCTTTATCTCTCCAGAATGTGAGTCATCAGAACCTGTGGTTTTGCTCATAATTTCACTAATCTCCTTTACACATAGATGGAAGATAGATGTACTTCCATCTTTCCAGCTAAGAGCTTAACCCTCTACATTTGCAGTGTGATACTTTTAAAGGAGGGAAAGCTGTCCCAGAAAGCTTTTATTAGCATGTAGTCGTGGCAACAGATCTCTGAGAAAACAGCATGTGTTGCATCTTCTTCTGTGTTGCAGGATATTGTGATGTAGAAAAAGAATCATGTCAATAGGAAAAAGGCTTTTATCTCAATAGAAAAAGGGCATTTTTCTTGCCAGGTATTATTAGAAACCTACATGCCTACAACTGCCAACGCACTTGTTAGCATTCAATGGAATTGTAGTAATAAAATTGGCATTTAAATACGGATTTTTAAAGGAAAATTGAAACTGTTTGAAAAAAATCCAACAACCCAACCCTGACTTCAGCTAGATAATCCTCTAGAAAAATCTCTACTATAAATTTAGGGCAACAAAAAATTGTATAAAAACAGATGGAAAATTAAACTAATATAAGATTTCTTACAGGGATTTAGCTCAAAGTAACGGTTTAGTCAAAGAAATAGCACAAGATGTGCCCCAATGCCAGCAGGGATGTCATTTATTCCCTGGTAGAGTGCAACATCTTTCTCCTGATCTGGTCAAACTGAATCATTGATTGTCCTGAGTGAATTGTTCTTGATTATTGAAAAAGGACTTCTTTCTGGACATAACTGCTCTTTAATCTGGTAAGTTTTTGGCCTTCTCTTTTGAAACTCAGAAGTTTGATCTCAGGTTAAGTATGGTTCGAATTTATGGATTTACTGTAAGTAGATTTAATAGGTCAATACTGACACTGAAACTGAGTTCAGGCCACCGAGATCTCATGCTGGTTTTAGGACTGAGAGTGATATGAATTTCACAGGTTATGACATCTCTTTTTATCACCTGCTCTACAGCTCTTGTCTTAAGGGCCAGCAGCCTGAAGTGAGGATGTGATGGATTGCTGGTGAAGATACGTAGAGGAAGAACTGAAATTCATCTTCCCTGCCATAACTCAGATAGGTGGTATCATATACAGGATCCATCTAATTGCCTAATTGTAATGATCCCTTCTGGAGAGAGTGTACAGTCTATATTTGAAGCATTCCTACAGCTCTGTAAAGATGTGCCTGATGCTTTTGTGCCTCTGTAGAACTCAAACTGCAAAGGTCTGTTTCCAGAGGACTGAATCAGACAAAACAGGTTAAGTCTAAAGCACATCTGAGAACCTCAAATGACAGCAACAAACCGTAGGGGTGGGAGAGGAAGTGTGAAGGTTACAATTACAATGAGGAAGCTCTTCAGGATGATTTGGCATGGATAGCTCATTGTGTTACCACAGCCAGTAAGTCATATGAACATAACCAATTAGACCCTGAGTAATTCCAGGCCTGACAAAGGACAGTGGTTGTTCATTCAGTTTAAAGTGTCTAATGAGCTTTTTGTGCATCAATATTCCTGGAAAGCACCCAAAACAGTCTTGTCAAAGTGAAAATGGTATTTTATCTTTGAAATTAGGGTTAGAGAATTTCATTGCCCTGAATATTCAGCATTTTTGTCATCCCTGCTCTGCTCATTGCTCATGCATGTAAAACATTAGTGGCATGCTGGGTACTGAATTAAATTCAGTCCTTACCATTTGCAATTCTACTCACTTTGGAGGTCATGGAATGTGGCAAGGCTGTCTTTTAGTTTTAAAAGCCATGTAAACCTCTCCCTAGCCTGCTGCAACCTGTCAACCCAGGGAGCACCAATGTATGTCTGCTAGGAATGAAGTGCAGTCCACAGCAAATTAGCTGGCTTTGAAAAAAACCCTCCATGAATCCTTTGAACCTCATGTGCCAGTTGGGTTAGCAATAGGAACCTGCAATGTAAACTGTCCACAAGGCTGCCACAAGGACCAAGGGCTTTCAGTGTCCTGACTCTTTACTTTCCTATCTTCCTTACTTCCACATTTACCTCACCAATGTTTTTTTCCCTTTCAACCCCACTTCTTCTTGTCTTTATTGTGGTGAAGTTAACCAGCACAAAAGAGATTTTCTTGAGATGACACCTTTTAGACTTAGAGCATTGTATTAAACTCAATTATGATTGTTATAAATACCAATTGCTATTAATATATAGTTACATACACATCTGAAATGCTGGATGACATGTAACACTGCAAGACAACAAAAGACTCCATTAAAACTATGAAATTGGAATCTGTGAGGTTAAATATCCTCACACATATCCTATACTGGGCATACCTTTGCCTAAAGACATATGCCTTCCCTCTTATATTTGGTCATTTCTTTTCATTTCTATGGGGAAAAAAAAAAGTGAGAAAGACAGCTAAATCCTCACCTTGTTTCTTAAAAAGTCAGTTAATATAATAAATTGCCCATAATTTCATGTTTGTATGAAACTGCGCTTCCTCTGAACTGTAACAATCTATTTTGATGCCAACAACAAAAATCCTTTTTTTTTTTCTAAGTAAACCCCTCCGTTGAAGCTGAATAGAAACCCATAAAATTAATTGGTGATATTCCTGGGAAAAAAGCTAGAGGCCCAATGATCCAAAGTACCGGAGTCTCAAATCATGTCAATATTTGTCCTGTTCACAACAGTCTAAAACATAATTACAGATAAAAACTTTGGAAAGAAGAAGTCCACAAGCATGTGGCAATAAGCACAGACAATACACTTTGTGTAGTACCAAATGTGCGTTTAATTGACAGCACATGGTAATACAGGCATGGATTGACATATTTCTTAGAGGATTTTAGCTTCCTCAGAATATTTTAGGATATTTTACCACTATTATACTTTACAGAAATACTATTTTTTCTTCTTCTTATACAAACTATAAAATTAACTTCCTTGTTGCTTGAGCCCCAAATCCCATGGCAGGTTAAAGACACGTTTTGTTTTAATCAGAATTAAATCTTACTGAGGTCAAAGAGGGATTCTCAAGTGCTAAAAACTAAGCAGGACTTAAGTGTTTCATTGGAATGAGTCAGAATGAACAGCACTTTGCTTGATCAAGGCCTCATGGATTCAAGGTGGGATTAGTTGTCTGATTACAAGTAAGTCTTTGTGTTTTATTAAGTTAGAATACAGAGAAAATGTTGCAGAAGCTCTCCAAAAAGAGCTTTGGATAGTCTTCTCTAGAGGTTTATTATTTTTTTCTTATTCCAATTTTTTTGAATGATTTGGAATGATTATGCATTCTTTCTGTGCACGTTCTTATTGTGCTTTTTGCCCTTTGTGTGCATTTATTGTTGCTTTTCTCCCCTTATGCACACTAGAAAGTTAAATAGTAAAGCAGGAAAAACAAGCAAGGTATTATGTGATAATTGAACCTTTAATGGCAGTGTTATGATGCAAGAAATGCAACCTGAGGTCTCTTATCCTTCAGTACTAGACTGTAATTGCCTGATGATAATCATGATAACTGCACTCCCTGGAGTTACTCAACTGCTGTTGAGAAATATCTTCTGTATCTCTTGCATGAGAATGATGAAAACGTCCATGTTCAATTATTCTGCTGAAAGTTGAATGATTATGATGCATGTTCCCTGACATGGTGATTTACACAAATAGGAGCTTTATTCTACGAGGAAGGATAATATTTTAAGGTAGAAGTAATTAAATACAATGTGGAAACTTCATTCATTGCTGAATACAGGGTCTTCTTGTTTGCAGAGCAACATTTTATTACCTGCAAATTGCCTGCATTACGTCCCTCAGCAAGTGGGGTTGTACCAATAACTGATTATATTAAGTGGCTATTTTTGAAAAATGCAGTTGCAATGAGTAATCAGCTCAGACCTGCCATGAGGGGTGAATGGAAATACATCCTGTTAATTGTTTTAGCAAGTTTGTCATTGCATGAATGATGATGACTTGTTAGCCAGCACAGCTACAGCCAGGCTACAGCTCACCCACACAGCCCAAGGGGTCCATGACAGCACAATTGTTTACACCACCTAAACCAGGGACAGTTATTGGTGGGTTTCGAATATTGGTTTACTATGAAAAATAATCTTTTTGCAATGGATATTGCAGCGGATTGTGGATAATAAGGTTTAGTTTCTTTATGCAAATTATCAGAAACCATTAAATCTTGGAAACGGACAGAAATATGCCAGGGTATTTTTTATTGCTTCCTTGGGAGGTGAGGAGTGTTGAAGTACAGATTGTGGAACATCTCAGTAACAATGGCTTTTGTAGGAGACTGTTTTGTGGCTCTTGCGTAGCTATTCCTGTAATATATGAGGTGTACTATGAGAATGATGTGCTGGATGCAGGGATGGCAATGGACAAAGGCCATGGAGATGATCCAGGGGTTGATCTCCTCTGCTATGGAGACAGGCTGAGAGAGTTGGGGTTGTTCAGCCTGGAAAGACTTTAGAGCACCTTCCAATGCCTAAAGGGGCTACAGTAAAGCTGGAGAAGGGCTTTGTACAAGAACCTGGAGTGACAGGACATGGGACAATGGCTTCAAACTGACAAGAGGCAGGGTTAGATTGGATATCAGAAAGAAACTCTTCACCACGGGGGTGGTTAGGCCCTGGCACAGAGAAGCTGTGGCTGCCCTGTCCCTGGAAGTGTTCAAGGCCAGGTTGGATGGGGCTTGGAGCAACCTGGTCTAGGGGAAAGTCTCCCTGCTAGAACAGAATGTCCCCAGATGATCTTTAAGGTCCCTTCCATTCCATGATTCTTTGAGTTGGATCATCTATTATTGAAGAATGCACAAATCCAGCAGAACCAAACAAATCTTTTTTTTCCAGCTGACAACAGCTTTCTCCAAGTCTTGAGGCAGGAATGGAGTGTTGCAAACCAGTATTGCCTGTTGTGTTATCAACTGATCGTGTGAGTTTCTGAGCAATTAAACAAGGTGAACTAAATTCTTTGTGCCCTCTTAAGATGATATACTGGTACCTTTGGAAAAGTTTCACCATTTGCAGGGGAGTTTCTTCAACTTGCATCAGTTATATTTTCTTGTGCTTTTCTGAACCTCAAAGTAATCCGAAGGGCATGTATTTGTATACATCACAAGATAAAAAATGTTTATATTCTAAAGTATATTAAAACAATGACTGAAAAAGAACGTGTTTTTCAGTGATTGCAAATGTTATTCATCTCTTTGGAAGTCCCTTGTCTTCTCTGAAGATGATGATGGTTCCAAGGACAACTGGTCAGATGTAAATCCCCTCTTTAGGGTTCACTCCTCTGGAAGTCTAAGGCAGCCTTAAAGATTTGAGACAACATATTTCTTATTGCCAGTGGAGAATGAATTTTTAAGACATGACAATGAGTATGTCCTACAGCTGGATTTGAAAAATATCTCCTGTAAGTCATCCCTGTTTTCTCCCTCTCTCTGTTTCTTTTTTGAAACCATTCACATAGAACTATGCAAATTATTTTAAATAAACCTCAGGCTGATGCCACTGTTTTAAATGTTACAACACCGTGAAAGGTGTCAGCACACTGATTAATTTATTTGCAACACAAGATCAGCATTTTTCATATTTTCTTCATTTTTCAAAAAAAAAAAAGAAAGATTTAATCCATGAGAGAGCAGCAGCCCTAGTATTCTGCTCAAGGATCCATGTCCCCCTCCTGTGTGGGGAGCACTGGGAGGATGAGGGATACACTAATAATATTTTTCTGCCGTAACCACCTCCATTTTCTTCTTCAGATGCTTTGTTTCCTGCACTAATATTCTGGTTCTCTCAACATAATGAATGAGCTTAGGGACTTGCAGAAGTTTCAGTACCATTTGTTTTTTATCCTAAAGGAAAATACAAACCCCTCTGTCAGAGAGGACTCTGCATAAAAATAAGTGCTTTCGGTAATACAGAAGTTGAAGGTGACCTACAATAGTAACTGGCACAAACTTTTTTAAGCTGAAAGCTTTCCTCCCTAGGTTTTATTTGTTCTAGATAACGTTTCCTCTCATGATTTAGGGACTTCGTAGTATTCAAAGCATATGCATTTAAAAGGTAATAGATAATAGAGCATCTTAATGGGCTGTCTTTTAGCTATCAAATATTGTTTACTCATTTGCTTGGTGGGAAAATGATATTGAACTTGCATAAAAATTGATATCTTCATTTGACTTTTGAAATCTGAGAATGAAAGCAAGTGCTTTTCCAAATCAAAAACTGTTAAAATCATTTTTTCAGTCAAAAAAGATGCTTATGTTTCCTCTCTATTAAAGAACTATGTAAAGGAACTATGAAAGGAATAATTTAAAATGAGAACAGAATCAAGAGATCCTATTTAAAAGGTAAGAAGCTTGTGTATTTCTCCCATTTCTTGTATTTTTTTTCTTCTACTTAATTCCATGTTATGTGTCAACATTTTTTTTTCCTTTAAAATTTTGGTGTAAATTTCTTTGCATAGCTCTACCTCTCTATGAGAAAGAACATTTATTGTAATATGACTCTGTGCTATTGATCAATATTTATGCTATTAACCAAGCAGTTTTATAACAACCTGTCTGTTCCAATACTGAACCAAAATATTTCTTTTTTTTCTTTCTATAAATTGCTCCTTTGCATCTCCATTTTATTGAGAGAATAAGTTACTTTATTTCTTCAGTAATAAAAGTCAACCCCCACAACTGAAGATCCTTGGGGAGTTGATAGCAGCTGGGGCCCAGAGAAGTGACAGAAATACCCTGAGCAAAGACAAGAAGGGATGATATTATTCTCCTTCCTATCCAGAGATGTCATGGTTGGTTTAGGAGCTCCCTAGTCCCTTGAATTGGAATTTTCTCTCAGTTTCCATAAAGGCAGGACTGAGGCCCATAGATCCACTAAGTTCTTAACAAACTAATTAATATTCACAAAAGCAAGCCAGGAATTGGAAAGATGAACTAATGAGAAATGATTAAGAGTTAAATATGCATGGCATGGCTTAACAACTATTAAAGCAAAGGACACAGTAGTTGCCTGCAAATACAGAATGTAAATAGAAGGGGCAGAGGAATTAGTGAGGTTGGTTCTGGAACTAATGAAATAATATGCAGTAAAGTTGTTGTCTTTTTGCTTATTAAACTTTCCCTTAAGCTCTAATGCAATAGGGGTTTCTGGAAAGAAAAATGAGAAGGGAATTTCAGGATAAGACTAGAAAAATACCAGATTTTAATGGCACTTTGTGCCTCTGAAATAATTAAAAAATGCAAGAAAGGAGACATAAGGCACCAGAGGAGTGTCAGCCATGAGTGCTGTTCTGCTCAATGTCAGCACAGCCATCAAGGGAAACTCCACCACATCCCAACAGCCAAACTGGAGCAGCAGGGACTAGCTGGGTGGCTTAGGAGGAGGGTGGACCTCGGAGGAATCTTAACAGACTGGAAAGACTGGCCATTGGGAAAATCACAGAGCCCAGCAAAGGCCAGTGTGAAGTCCATCACCTGGGGATATCGATCCCCCTCCTGGGGATGGCACTGGGGAAGCTGCATCCACAAAACCATGTCTCATTTTAGGAGATGCACACAGAAAGGAGAGCTCTCTGTGGAGGCTGCTAAGGTGGATGGGAGCACCTCCTCCTCACTAGCAGAGACTGGAGTGTTGCTTTTCCTAGATTGGAGAAGGGTGGAACGGGGCGGACCCAACCTAATAACAATCTCCCCCAGCTCTTCTCAGAGAGGCACAGAGGAAGGACAAAAAAGCAAAAAACATACATTGCAACAAGGGAGACTCAAACTGGATGCACAGAGAAAAAATGGCACAGTGAGCATGGTTAAACAGCAGGGCAGGAGCCTGGAGAGGCTGTGGAGGTTTTCTACACCCGAGTGGACACCTCTCTGGACACGCTGACCTCGCTGGGAAGCTGGCCCTGCTTCCAGCAGGAGGCTGGACTGGGTGACCTCCAGCCTGAGTTTTCCTGTGATTTTTGCAATGGCCTGAGGATCTGATTGCAGCTGGGCCTCTGCTCAAGGAGAGTGATCAGAGAGACAGAGTGAGCAGGGAGAGAGAGAGCAATCCGATGGATTAATTAAATATGAGGAGGATTTCTGAGTGGAGTCAAGAAGAAGGTTGTGGTCAAAAATTGCACATATTGTAGCCCAACAGAGGTTTGGGGGACTCCATAGAAAGCTCGTAGCTAAGAGAGATGATCCTACGAGGAACCTAAGTCTCCATCTGGGCATGGAAGAGCCATATGAGCTCTGCATTGTCATCAGAAGCCATTTATGAGAGATTTTGTGTTGGTAATTGTTTTCTGTATTGTTTTCACCAGATTAAAAAATGCAAGTCTATTGCATTATTTTTTTTTTGTATTTATTGTTCTAGTTTAGTTGACAAATTGATGCTACTATAGAGCCAATGTTCTGTTAAATCCGGTTTGCTTGAAACAATACAGGTGAAACACCAGAATAATTGAAGTGTGCTGCCTATTATGCTGTTTAAAGTGATTCACCTGCCCTTGCATGCATTCAGCAAGATTTACTTTAATGCCCAGTGTCATACAATAGAACATTTCAGAACAACCTGCATATTTAAAATGCTGTAATTCCGTTTGGCGAGTCAACTAAACAAAGCACAGGCTAACAGAGTGGCAGAGCATGTGCTCACAAAGCCAGATGTCTGTAAAACACAGCTCTGGAGCCCAGATTGCTGGTGGGGTGATACCACAGCTGTGGCCTGGACATACTGGTGAGGTTCAGAGGTGCAAGGTGAGCCCCTACATTTGATCCCGGAAAGCATTTAGAAAATATACCAGCTTAGAAGTATAATTAGAAGTATACTAAAAATCCCGATTCAGATCTGCCGACATAATAGACTTCTGCCACCTCTAGAATATATTTTATTTTAAAATTGCACTATACACGCCAAGTAGCTTTACTTGTGGGGATGTGGAGGAAACACAGGATGAAAAACAGAAGATTTCAGCCCAGCCATAGATTGAATATAGTTGATTTATATTGGCAGTGTTGATTTCTGTGCTTAGAAGTTCAAGAGTTCCTTTAAATCTGTATCTTACTGTAACAATATTGGGTCAGAAAGCATCAACTTCATCTAGGATAAAACCCCCACTTTATGCCTTTCTTACAAGAAATACTATTATTGCAAACTTGAAGTATGGAAAAAACCCATTATTGCCTCCAAGGTGGTATGCCATCTTAATAAGACTTATCTTGAAGACAAGAAAAAATGTACTTTTCAAATCCCACGCGCATTATAAACCACCACTTAAAAAACCTTTGTTCTAAAGTGCTGGCAATTTTACCTGGGGCAGACATTTTACTGCATTTAAAAGGTCTCCACAGGATACTACTAAATCTAAGGTGAACCATAAAGGCCTACAGATACAATGAAATTTAAAGTTTTTGTTTTTACAAGTTTGTTGGTTTTATTCTTTTTTTTTTTTTAAAAAAATCTAACTTCCATCCTACCAATATAATCTTAGTTTATATTTAATATCCTATTTCAAGAGAGAAATGGATAGTGAAATGAATAAATTGATACTTTTTCAAGAAATATCATTAAAAAACATAGCACTGTGGCAATTAAAGCAAATAGAGTTTTGAAGTAAACTAACAACATAACCAGCAATCTACTTGGGTCCTGAGCCAGAAAAGGCCATCTGGCATTCCCAGGGATAGCATGAACAAGAGCTGCCACGTTTTATTGTGTATTGATAAGGTCTGGTAACTGCTGGATTGTTCCTCCTGAATGCAAACTCGCAGACTTGATGGGCAACACTGAATCATGAGTGGTTGTTAGTGCAACAGAACAATAACATCACTGGGCACGCAGCCTTCCCAGTTAGGACCTGCCTACTTTGCTCCAAAGACCTGGAAAATGGAATTCGGCAACCAAAGTGCTTATTTGAGAACAATTTGGGGACTTCTTATTTGAGAACAATTTTGTTTATGCACAAATAGGTTCAATATTTGACTGACTGTCAGGCCTGGCCCGCAAAATGTACCTCCAGGCCAAGGGGGGGTCATCACGAGAACCTCCATACATTTAATCATAGAATGGTTTGTGTTGGAGGGAACCTTAAACATCATCTCATTCCAACTCCCCTTCACCTGTCCACATGCTCAAAAATGCCAGATGTTTCCCATGTGAAAAGAAGGCCTAACTCCCGAATCACAGTCTCACAATTTACATTGCACTGGTCACTCTTTAAAATATTAGAAATATTCATATGACTTTGTTATGGTTGAGAGCTTTCAGTGTAGTAACTGGAAGATCTGTGTTTAATAGCAGTGTTAAAAAAGGAAGAGAAAGATGGTGCCAGAAAGGTTCTTCCTCACCAGTCATTTTCCTGGCATATATTTAGATGTCTCTCAGGCTTTTATACCTAGGAGCAGAGGTTATAATAATGGCTTTAAATGTGTAATCTTGTGCAATAAAACCCCTGCCATTAACACAAGGTTAAGTACCTGATTTTTAAACCTATGAAGGTCAAGAAAGAAAGGAGATAAAATTACCAATGCAATTTAGCTTGGAAGTTTAATGTATTAAACAGAGTTTACAACTGCACACTGCAGTGGAGGAACATCTGTCCCAGTAGAATGAAAAACATGTTTGTAATGACTTAAGTGGTTCTCTGACTGATCTGGACACAGAGAAATCAATACCAAGCTGAGGCAGGACCACATAGAAGGGAAGCTGTAGTTCCTTAGGCCAGTGAATGGTCAGTCCTGTTCCCTCACCACTTGCCTTCCCAGGCACAAAAAGACTCCACTGCACAGTGGAATATATATGGCCAGGCACTGGCTCAATTATCTGGACAGAGAAGAAAAAGGCTTCTTCAATCAGTCAATAGGGTTTTAGCCTCAGGCTTTAGACCACTTTTGTCTGGTGGGATTTCTTGTAGCATCCTGGGCAAAAGTCTGAAATAGCAACTGGAGAATTCTTGCACAATAAGGACCAGTTATTTTTGAAAGGTGATAGCCTGTCTCATCCCATGTCTTTTACAGAACCTATAAAAACAGCAGGAAGAAAATTGTTTTGTTTTACTTCCTAATTTTTTTTGACCTTTATGAAGCTCAGTTAAATTCTTCTCCCTGACAACTTAACCATTCCAAATTTATTGGTTTTTTGAATTTGGTCTTGGAAAGTGGCTTGATTCCTGCCTGATATTCTCTTGTGTGATGCATTTTGTCTGTTATTGGCTGTGAAACATTATGTCAGAATTCCATACAAAAGAAGTTTCCAAAAAGTTCTATAGTCCCTTTGCTTGCAGCACGTCCGGCTACCGCAGTATTTAAAAAGAGGGAACTAAAGTGAAAATCTCTCAAAAGATTCAGTGCAATGATTTTAGTTTGCTTTTAATTAACTTTCCTTCTTTCTCCCTTGAAGCTGAGTCTCCTCTCAGGCTTGGCACGTGCTGTGGAAATAGTCACCACGATTCACATCAGCTCAGGGAAAACTGCAGCAAGGCCCAAATCACATCCAATCTCCCAGAAACTCAAGAGGCACCTCTGATGGGTGCCAGTTGTTTGAAATGAGTCAAAATTCAGCATGAATTTAGTCTCAGTCACACATGAATTTTACTTGTATTGAGCTAATATCCCTAAAAAAAGCATGGGAAATTATGTGTTAATTTGATGTGTATCAATTCACTGTGAGCTTTTAAGGAAGCTCATTCAAGGACTCAGCTTATAAGAGGAGAGAAGCTGCAATTAAATAGAAATAATTTCACCTCTCTTGGGGGGATCTTTGCAACTGTGCTTTTTCTTGTTTTTCACTTCTTTCTTCTCCATCCTGCCATCACCGGAATCATGGAATGATTTAGGTTGGAAAAGACCTCTAGGATCATTTAGTCCAACTTTTGACTGATCACCACCTTGTCAACTAGATCAAAGCACCAAGTGCCACACCCAGGGATTTCTTGAACACCTCCAGGGATGGTGACTCCAGGACCTTGCCACTCTCCTTGCTCAGCCTCTTCCCTTCCCTTCCATTCCCAGACCTCCGGTTTTGGATATCCACCTCCTTCATCCTTACCACTGCAAATGATGGGGAGATGGTCTGAGGCAATAAGGAGGTACCTCTTCATCCCTGGGTTCTTGCACACATTATATCCATGCCAGAGCATTTGATTGCCTGTTACCTCACGGCAGCTCACATACTGGTAAACAATAATTTGGACAATCTCAAAAAAAAATATTGCAGGCTACAGATGTTAGTTGTTTTGCTGGAAGACTACAAAAAATAGCAGGGAAGAGAACTGTTACCAGACTGGATTATCATGTGCCAAGAATGAGTTTCTACTCATGGCACAACTCAAATTCAGGTCAAAACCAAGACTCTGCTACATATGTGGTCTAAAGGCACAGGTGTTTACAGGTGTTTCTCTGGTAGGTTTGATGCATCACTGAGACATGGAGGATTCAAAAACTGTGATGGGGAAGGGTGTGGAAAAAAGTAGAGGAACACAGGGAGGCAGATGAGTTCATAACTGGCCTGGTTCTCTGCCAATCCTTACGTGTGTGGTGCATCTGGAGGGACAGTTGCAGTAGGTGATGATGAGACATACCTCCAGGATTGGTGGACCATAAGGGATTTGTTCTCCATTAATCCTTTCCATGAGGTCATCCTTTTAAATGGAAGATTTTCAAAACAAAGGAAGCTCTTTATACATCTTAATAATGGAAGTTATTGAAGTATAGAACATTTTAGTGCCTTTGCTGAAGGTCTATGGTAAATTTGTGGCAGATATGGGATTAAAACTGATGTTTTTTCTCCCCCTGTAATCCTAAATTGAGTCTCACACAGATCTAACAGAGTTTTTCTAACTCAGTCTTATCTAGCAGGGTCTTCCAAGAAGTGTGTACTGTTAACTCATTCCTGCAATGTGTTCTACTCTCTTCCACAGTAAAGAAGACCTAACCATGTATATTGGGAAATGGAATAAATCAGAATGGGTGCTAATCTTAAAAAAGGCAAATAAATCTAGAGGAGAACAAGTTAAATGTAGACTGACCACTTTCTGTCCCTTGGTGCAAACAAGATCTTGTCAGAAGATTACTGTTGCATAACAGACTTCTATGCAGTCTGTTATAGAAGGCCAAGTGGAAGAATGCATCACACTTAAAGGAGTATTTTCCAAGAGGTAGCTTCCTTCAGCTGAGCCTTGAGTCTGGCCTCTCAAAAATAAATGAATATCCAGCTACATGTAATATTACTTAGCTTGTTGCATAAGAAAGCTGGAAAGATATTATCGGTACAGTTAGTGAAGGCAGTAAGAAGGAAATTCGTACAATAGGGGGAAAGAGATGATAGTTTATGGAAAATGTGTTTATAACCTTAGCGGACTTGTTCATAGTTTTTACTGTTTTCCCCAGAATGGTTGGAGAATGTGTCATAACCTATATTTTTTTAAAGTGCAGCAGTTATAGTGTATTTTTGTGGTCTTTCTTTAAAGAAGCCTTGGGATTCATAATAAAATAAAACAACATTAGTAAAGTTTAGTTACTTTGTTTATCTATTTATCTGAGATCAGAACATTTATATTAAATATAAGTAGGCAAGCATATTATAGCTGTGATGTATGTTAATAATGGAAGTGCCAGCAGGTTTCAGAATGCTTTTAGCACATTTTTGCCTGAATTGTTTGTCATAAGCCTGTACCTGTGTTTAATGCATGTCTGCTCTGTGTGTTCAACACAGAGTTTGAGAACTGAGTGATAGATATTTAAGTCCATTATGGTAATGGACAGAGAGTTTCAGAAAGGGAGAAATTGAACATTATGCATTTTATTGGAGCTTTGTGAAGTTGCAGACTTCAATTTGCTACAAACCAGTGGAGCTAAACCAGTGCTCACAAAGATGAGAAATTTTAGAGAAATAAACCCATGCCTTTTTTTTTATGTCTTAGAGGTTAAAATTCTCTAATACTTTGAGCTAACTGTAAGCTTTATGACATGGATTTTGCAATTTTCAGACTACAGCTGCATTATACTGCTTTATTTTAGCACTGATGCTGGATACCAACTTCCAGGTAAAAAAGTTCTGAAGGATTAGTGAATTTTACACCACAGTAGTATATTCTCATTCTGTTAATAGTTTGTATTACACATAAAACCATGCTAAACTACAATGAGCTCAAGGTTTATTGATAATTCTTTTCTTCAGCTCATGTAGAAAGCAAGTGTGCAAACCACTTTAAGAAGTTAAGAGGTAGTAACTCATTATTTTGTAAATGTCTCTAAAGTAGAATTAAAAATGGCACAACTATTTTTTCCACTCAAGCAAAATAGAATTATGAGAAAAAACAATAATACTTTCTGATAAGCTACGATCTGAAATATCACTTATGTAGACCTCTCTCCTTAAAATTAAATTCTTGCTTTTAAATTTGAAAGTAGTATTTTTTTACAGGTCAACTTTGCATTTATTAATGATAAAAATGCTGAAATAAGTTGTACAGCCTGTAGTAAATAATTTAGGAATAAAAGGAAGTATTTTAATGTGAATATAATCAGTAATTGAACAATTATTCATTATTGTGACATGCATATCATGTGAGATGAATACTGAATGCTATTCTACCATAGTAACAGTGACAGTAGTATTTACCTTCAATATAATCTTTTACTTTTAAAATTATAAGCTTGTCCAACAACTAGAAAATAATCAGATTTTATGTAGCATAGCTCTAGAAATTAAATTCAATAAGTTTTCTATCTGTCTATCTATGTTTAACTGTTTTCTTTCACATAACAGATGAAGTTCAGTTAATGAAAATGATGTACTAATCTGGTAAAATGCCACCTCACTTTAAAGCTTTTCTTGCTTGCAAAATTGACTTGTTCTAAGGGGAAAAACTTCTATCAAATATCCCAGCTAATTGGAAAACTGTACTTGTACTATAATGTGATAGAAAGCAGCCAAGACAGCTGAAGGTCTCTAAGGGACATTAAAAGGTAACAAGTCCTTCTTGTGTGGAGCCGACAGCTGCACTTGAAATTCAAAAGATTAGCAGATAATTCTTTATTGCTCTGGCCTGATTATCATAACTCTACATTTTATTTATATATTTTTAAATGAAGCCTGCAGGCAATGAAGTTTGTTATGTTCCTCACCTCTTCCTTATTTACTTTATCTACATCTCTCTCTCATCCCCTAATATCTCCAGCAGAGGTTATTTCCACAATCTTTTCTCATCTTGCTGATAGAGTTAGTACCATTTTGTTTAGCTATCAGAATTTAATCAGGGAAGGTGCCTGAGTAAAGAGAAGAAAATCTGCACTGTGCTCATAGGTAAGAAATGCCAGATTTGTGACACTATTGCTATCTGAGTCTAACCCCTTCCTGTGTCCATACAGTGCACCAGCTGAAGCAGGATCCTGTGGAAAACTGTGTCCTTGCAATTAAAGCCCATATCACTCCATTTGTGAGAGTTTTGTCAAGGTTTAAAGGTTAACTATTGGTCTGGTGTTATCTGACACTGGCAGCCTGACATAGAAACTTTAAAAAGACAAATGGCTCGTTTTTAGGAGAAAAACCAACTGAGCATAGTCTCAGAAGATGTTCCAGACTGTTACACTTGCAATCCTGATTCTCCTGTTGCCATCGCAGCAGCAGTGGCATTAGGTGGCAGTCCCACGGTGCTGGTGCCCACGGCAGGGAGGAAGGGCTTGTGGGACCTGCTGCCTGCAGAGCTCTTCCCTGGCACGCAAAGTGGCCTTGAAAACACAGCTTTGGCCAGTCTGGAAAAGCCTGGGACAAGATTACTCTTTTCAGACTATTCCTGCCGTGAAGAGAGGTCTGAGGGATGCTTCTTGAACAATGCTATGGTCATTCCACATCCCAACATTTGGCAGGCACAGTTTGCCCCTGTAGCTCCTGCAACTGTGTTCCAGAAACTGTGAGGTGTTCCAGCACTTTGGGAAGCTGGAGACAAACCTAAGCACATTCCTGTGGTCCTGGCAGCTGAGGGCTCACAGGGCACAGTGAGACCGTCCTCCCCCTGCTCCCACAAAGTGCTTCAGACTGTTCCCATTAGACCTCTTATAGAGTTGTGTTAGCACAAACCAGAGTTTCCATGGAAAATAATGTCCTACAGCCAAAATTAAGTTGTGCTGCAGTGACTTAATGAACCTGTGTTACTGAATGCTCCCTGCCCATTTCTGTTTTCTTGGAATGCCTTCTTGCTGTATGAAATCACCAGTGAAACAGAATGCTTTGCTCAAGAAAGGGCTTGACACTTCTAAGAATATCAGTTTTGGGTAGGATAGCAAAAATTCCCAGTGCAGCTCATCAACAGCTGGGTTTTGTGTGAATGTTTCTGTCCACGGCACTTGGTACCCATGAAAATGAGATTACTAAGTCTCTTCATAAATATCCAATGAGCTATAATGTCATCAGTCTTCCTAAAAATAAAATATTAAACACTGTAAATGGTATTTGACCTCTATCACAGTGTCTAGAGGACTAAAAATGCTCCAATTTCAGGCTGTGTACTGTCCCACATGCCTCAATTTTGTGCTGTGTGTTTGCAGTTCGAGCCTGTGGCAGGGGATGCTCGGAAGGAAGTCAGCCTGAGTGAGAGCTGCCTTTCCTCCAGGATCAGTGTTGAAAGCACAGCACTTTTCTGTGCTTTCAGTTGTGTTTTAGACATTTTGTTGGAAATATGGAAAATGGGCTGCTGTGACATTACTCCAGACAGGTTTGCTCACACCGAGCCGTGTGGTGTGGTTGACACGCTACAAGGAAGGGGTACTGTCCAGAGCAGCATGGACAGGCCTGAGAGGTGGGTTTGTGTGAATGTCAAGTTCAACAAGGTCAAGTGCAAGGTCCTACACCTGTGTCACTGCAATCCCAGGCATAAATACAGGCTGGGTGGAGAATGGATTGAGAACAGCCCTGAGGAGAAGGACCCGGGGATGTTGGTTGACGTTAATCTCAATGTGACTCAGTCACGTGCGTTTGCAGCCCGGAAACCCATCCATGCCCTGGGCTGCATCAAAAGCAGTGAGACCAGTGGTCAAGGGAGGTGATTCTTCCCCTCTACTCTGCTCAGGTGAAACACCTGCATCCAGCTCTGGGGCCCCAAACACAAGCAGGACATGGACATGTTGGAGTGAGTCCAGAGGAGGCCACAAAGGTGCTCGGAAGGCGGGAGCACCTCTGCAATTGTGACAGGCTGAGAAAGTTGGGGTTGTTCAGTCTGGAGGATAGGAAGCTCTGGGGAGACCTTAGAGCACCTTCCAGAACCTAAAGGGGGTTACAAAAGAGATGGGGAGGGACTTTTTACAAGGGTGTGGAATGACAGGACAAGGGAAAATGGCTTTAAACAGAAAAAGGGTAGGTTTGGATCAACTATTATAAGGAAATTCTCTACTGTGAGCTAACTGATGGTGGTGAGGCCCTGGCACAGGTTGCCCAAAGAAGCTGTGGCTGCCCTATCCTTGGAAGTGTTTAAGACCAGACTGGACAGGGCTTGGAGCAACCTGGTTTAGTGGAAGGTGTCCCTGCCCATGGCAATGGGGTGGAACGAAATGAGCTTTAAGATCTTTTCCAACCCAAACCATTGCAAAATGCTGTGATTCTATGACTGTGTGACTATCAACAGTATGATATGAAACTGCATTCCATCAGTTTTGCTTTCAATTTTTCAGAGGTAGTGTCTTTTCTAGACTATTTTTAAAACCTATGCTTACAGCTCCCTTCTGAGCACTGATAACACATGTTTAAAAACAAAGATGAATTTGACATGGAGAACAGCCATATTTTTCTTCAACAGCCAATAAATAATATTTCGTGTTGCTGAATGAGTGAAGCTGAACTAGTGCCTTAAGTTATTTGAGAACAGGATTATTATGGCCTAATGTGTCTGTTCTCATTTCTGTCAGAATATCCATCATACTTCCATTTTGAAATCAAAGATAGGGAGCAAGGAATATCATCTGGCTCTAGGGCTTTGCTTTACAATGGGATCTGTTTAAAGAAAGGAAGGGAAAAAAGAGGAGCAGGTTGATGATGAGGTTTTTGTTTCAATATGTATAGAGGACACTAAGAAGAAAATGAATAACAGCCAGCATAAGTTTATTAAGAAAATGTCATGTCAAACCAACCCTTTTCTCTGGAAAGCTGTGTGTGCCTGAACTTCATTGTCTTCTGCAACGGTGTCAGAATTCTTTTCACAAGTCAGCTGAGGAAACCTGGTCCAGGTGCATTTGGTTTGGGAAGAGGAGGGAGAAAATCTGACGAGCTGCTGGTGGTTCACAGTATCTGTGTGGGCACATTTCGCTAGTGAGGCTGCATGGGGTCTGCCCTGTGTCTGGTTGCAGCCTGTTCTTGTTCCTGGCTGGGATGGTAGGGCAGAGATCCTGCTTATCAAATGTGCAGGTAACACACAGCTGCACATGAGCTGGAAGGCAGGGTTAGGATTCAAAGTCAGGTTTATAAATTGGAAAATTTGTCTGGAAAAAGTAGTCTGCTGTTCCACCATGGAAAGAGCAACGTTCCACACACAGCAGGAGTAATTCACAGCCTGAGTGTCTACCACATGGGTAGGTGGCGTTGTTGCAAAAAAAAGCAGAGAGGATTATGATGACAAAATTGAGACAGTAGTGTCCTGCTACGGAGAAGTCAACAAGCATTTAGGGATATATGAGGAAATGTCTTGCATTAGTATTAATGTTGCCTGGCACCAAAAGGCCTCAGCTTTTTCCCTGAACTCGACAGGGAAATTGGACCTCAGAAAAAGTCTTAAACATTACAGAGAAGAGCAGTGAGAATGATCTGAAGGTGAAAATTAGAGCAGGAAGTACAGACTGGGAGACACTGAGCCTAAAGAAGAGATGATAGATCCTAAAACAATCAAGAAATATTGACTGCTAATAATGCATCACTCGGTTATGAAGAGCTGGTAAACTCTGGTTTTAACTGTTAATCCCTTCTTCAGTTCAAATGTAGGCTTTCAACTATTCTCTGCTTAGAGTTTGTAAAAGGGAGGAGATAGCAGTTGAAGTGCATTTAGTGATAATAAAAATATTGCAAAAATAGGAAATGAATCATTTTATCCACATATTATACAAGACTTTACATTTTGAGACCTTATATTGGCTGGAAAAATTAATTTATTTTCCCTCATTTTGAAGATGGATTTTGTAATTTTTTTTCCCCTTTTCATTATACATTTTGATCCAAGTCAATTACAAGTCTTGGTGTTTTGAGCTGATATATTTTCTTGATAGAAATTGTTTACATGACTAGAGAGATAAAATGTAAATATTTTCATTGTCTTGGTAGTAATTTTATAAAATAATGATAAGACACGGTAATATTAAATTAATGTTTAGAAAATCTGACGGCTAAATTTGATCTGATTCTGTCTCTTTGAGTTATACATTATTTTACCTATAAACTACTAATTAAAAAGTAAGTGCATTGTGCTCAATAAATGTCCACTTGGATTTATGTTCTCCAGTAGTTACTTCTATCAAAGAGAAGTAAACAATCATTTTATAATTTTTAATGGAAGTGTATTATTTAATAATGCTTTAGCTTTTGTCTTCGATAACTCGCTGTAGTTTTGTTAACGTAATCTCTGATTAGTTTTTAGGGCATATTAAACAATGACAATATGCTTTTCAATAAAAATACGCTGAGGGCTGGCTTCAAATCCCTATGCCTAGTAGTCATCTTTCTAATTTACAAATAATTCAGCTTTTTCTTTTGCTACTACAGACTGATAAATCCACAGCCTAGAACTCAGCTACAAGCTCTTCTTTTCATACTTCAGTTCTGTGGCTTTTGAATTCTTTATATATAAGCTTTTGAAATCAAAGAAATTCTCTCTTTTGTGAGGGTTGGTTTGCTTGTTAGTTCACTGCAGCCCTTGAATAGTTCCTGTTCCCTGTTCTGGCTCTTGAGGAAGCCCAAGGAGGAAATGCAGATGGTTTTTAGGTAGGTCAGTGGATGCACACCGAATGTTTGCTTCACCAGGTCCACCTTGGCTGCAGGATATACAAGCGAGAGTGCCTGTAACTGGAAATCCAGCACGGATAAAGTGGTGTTGAAAAGCATGTGGAGGGGCTATGGGAAGCTGCAGGAAAGAGAGGAGCTGGAAATACTTTTGGCCTGGCTTCAGTCAGGCAGGCAAAGCACGCGTTTTTCTGGACAGCTGTGTAGTCAGAGGGGATTCTACTCTCCTTCAGACATCTTCCTTTGTGTGTATGAGGGCTGTGAGACTGTTTGATCTTGAGAAAGCTTGACCTCAAAATTAGCCAGAAAACTTTACAAACTCCTGCCTAATTTGTTTTGCTGTTGCTTTAAGTCCTCCCCCCCATTTCTCTTATTAAGTTTGTACAAACTTTGCTAAGGTAGGAGCTACTTCAGCAGTGTACTACAAATCTGGGAGCACCCCTAACTTGCATAAAATTGAGAGTATTGCAGATACCCTCTCTTTCAACTAGGAACATTTAAAGCTACTGACTACAAATCCAAGCATGAAATGATCCAAAGTGAAACTCTTTCTTGTGTGGCCTTTTCTCCTTCATCTAAATTTAGCCCTCAAGTATACAGATGCATTTTGCTGTGCCCTTGCACCCAAGGACAGGACTTAGCCTAGAGCATCTAGTCAAAACACTCTCCAGCACTCTCAGACAGTAACAGATTGCAGTACTATAGTTGTCAGTACAATATTAAAATTGCAGATTAAGATTTCTTTTCATGGACACAGAACACCACTCAAACCTCAGAAGCAGCTTATCCCAGGCTCCTGGCACAAAACTTTTCTCTTTCAGCACAGGGACAGTTTCTCCTCCGTCTATAGAATATTTATTAGTTTTCAGATTGCTAATTAACTAGGATGAGTGTACAAGTGCATTTAGGTTCATACTATAACTTAGGTATTAAAATGTGTTTAAAACAGCTTGAACTTCACTTTTAAAAGTTTCTTTTAGCTGAACTGCGGGCTAAACAGTGGCAGCATGGCCTTGGAAACATTTGCCTTGATTTTAGTTTCTCTGAGTTTTAGCTTGTCCTCATGGTGCCCTGTGATTGTAAACCAGTCATGTAGTCTTTGAAAGAGTTATGACTTTTAAGTAGTGCATGATTTATTTGATGTAACTGGCTCTTTTTTCTGTTCTTCTTTTTTTTTTTTTTTTTTTTTTTTTTAATATGGCAAGACTGAACTAAAGTAAGTTCTTTAGAAAGGAAAAATGTCATCATTGTAAGAGCATTGATCTGGGAGTCTGATTCTGTCAATTATTTAAAAACACAACAGATATCATGACTATACAGATTTTATAAGCATTTCCATGGAGAGATTCCCTCAGTTCAAAATCAGCATATATGCAGCTCCTTCATGATCAATATTTTAACATTTTAAAGAGATATCATAGAATATGAGGTTGGAAGTGACCTCAAGGACCAACCTTTCTGGGCAAAACCATGGTGTAGACAAGATGGCCCAACACCCTGTCTGCCTGCATCTTAAAAATGTCCAACCATAGGGAATCTGCCACTTCCCTGGGGAGATTATTCAAGTGTCTGATTATTTTAATTGTGAAAAATTTTCCTCGTGTCTAATTAGAATCTCCCAGGAGTAACTTCTACCTCTCAGCCCTCATCTTTTCCACATGACTCCTCATGAAAAAAGTGTCCCTATCTTCTTTATAGCCACCCTTTAAACACTCTTCACATGTAAATGTTTTCCTGTTTAGACTGTGATCCTAGAATAGTTTCCTATCATTTGATATAAAAGTTCTTAAACTTTCTTTTTAAATCCAGGTAGTCTCTAGTGTAACAGTTTCTAATTCAGATCCTATCTGCTCTTCTCCCTCAGTTCCTTCCTAATGTTATCATAACCTTACCCAGTTTCTTTTATGTTTGTTGTTGGTTTTTTGTTTTGTTTTTGTTTTGTTTTGTTTTTTCAGACCGTATAATGCAAAAAGTCACCCTCAACTTCTGTTACTTTGAGGCTGAGCCTGGCTTTCCTTTGTTTATTTTGCATGCATTCCTCTCCATCTCTTCTGGTTTTTTTGGGGAAAGGTAAATCATTGTTCTGGGCTGACTTTGTAGTATCTATATACCCTTATGACATAGTTATCTTTGTGCTTTTGCTTTATTCACCCTACTTATTTCACTGTTTTATTTTATAATGACCTGAACCTTGCATGATTTCAACAACTGATGGTTTTGCTTCTTGGTCTTTCTAGCTACAGTCTTTCAAACAATTTTGTTTTAAAATCATTGCCTGCGACTTGACTTGTATCTTTATTCTCAGATGTTTCCAGATAGAAGTTGCAGAGAAACAGTTTTTGTTCTGTATGAAGAAATAGCAAATAGAGCCAGGTTGGAATTTCATTTTGTGTGTGAGTAGTTTTGTGTGGTCATTTTTATCTTCTGCAAGAAAACTCCGCCTCTTGCCTTCATGAACCTCCAATCTTCTTCAGTAATTTGGTCTTGTAAAGTGATGGCAGGTCGTAGCTGTCGAGGGGAAAATGATTGCTTGGTTTATAAGGGCATAAGCTTTTAAAGGTGTTTTAATAGCAGGAGAAAGATTTTGAAATGGTCTCTGTATAAAAGGGCAAATGAACATATGAGGTTGATAGTGGCTTGTGGTATTAAGCAGATCGGCTGCTTCATCTTGTGCACATTGAAATTCTTTTTCAGTGCCACAGACTTAGTTAAAATGGGAAATAAACAGGCTTGATAATCACAAAGGCTTGGATCTTCATCCTCTGAGACATCCATGTTAGTGACAAACTCTTTGTTGACTCTCAGAGGCTTGGTACGGAGTATAGGGAAGGCATGCAGCTTTTGAACAGGGTAATCTAGGCTTGCTGCACCCTTATGACAAATCTGTCTTATACCTGACATAGACTCTAACAGCACTAACAATCTAATAAATCAGTCATGGGTAATGCATGCTGAAAGCTGCTTCAGGGAAAAAAAAAAAAGAAAGGAGAAAGGAGGAGACTTGAAAGCAAACCAGGAGTAGGTTTCTTTCTTCCGTGGCTGTAAGGCAAACTGATTAAAAGTTTCTGTATTGTCTCAGTAAACTTATTGCAAGATATTCTCATCTTCCTGATGCAGTACAAATGCTAGCAAGTTACATGTCTAGATTGAAATTATTTCTAAACAAGGGGAAAAAAAAGCCTTATCCAGGTGTCAAAGGAATCAGCTGGGAAATTGGCTGATCCCATCAGGAACACTATCATGACAGAAGAGTAAAATTTCAAGAGCGAAGGTCGTACAAAAAAAAAATTTTGACAAAATTATGATCATTAGGATAAAAGTTCTTTCTGATTCAGGCTGAGAATTTGCTGAGCTAGGGTTTTACCTCAGAGTCACTTTCCATTTTTTTTGATCACTTTTAATGGAGAGGCTTCTCCAAGCTGGGTTAGCTGCACAGTTTAGGGAGGTGTGAAGTTATCTGACAAATGGGAAAGTCATAACAGAACTGGCTGTGGCACAGGGAAGAGACAGAAGGACGTAATTCTTTGAAATCTGAGGAGATCAACTAATTTGGAATTGAGTTGCCTGTAATCCAGGCAGAGACAGAAAAGAAAGGCACCTTGGGACAATTTTTGTCTTAGTTCAGGAGCACAGAGGAACACACAAGAGGAAAATATCCTCAGAAAAGGAAGGCAAGCGTGGAGAGAAGACAGGCATGGGCTGTGCCACAGGAGCTGGTCTTCACCTCTGCAGCTGGAACTCCTGCACCTCTGCTCACCTACCTCTGTTCACAGGGCAGGGCTCTTATAGAAAAAACACACAATGCATCCATAAGCTTCTCTCCTTAGGGGAAACTGGCTACCATCAAATCTCCCAAATCTCAGCTGATGCAGATAGGAAGCGATTTAGAAGAAAGAGAAATGTCTGTGTCCTTAAAGGCAGAGACCTTCTTCTTTTCCAAACCCACCTTGCAGATGTCCAGGGATTGACCCTGAGCTCCTGTTCTCAAGCACAGTGAAAACTTGTTCTGAATAATGATCATTGATTTTGGATGTGGCAGCTCCTACCCAGAGCTCCTGAGCATGAATTAATTTGCTGAAGTATAAAAGGTAATCTTAGAGGTACATATTGTTATGCACACCATGTTATGCACACCAGTATGTCCTGCTCCTTCCTCAACTGATATTAATGTTAAAAAAATTAATTGAGCATAAAGATGTAGCATTAGGCCCACAGAGAATATCATTAACTACAGCTTTTGTAGTTAAATAATTTAAAGTGAAAATAATTTTATGCATATTTCTATGTGCTTCTTTACGTATACTGAGCATTGCAAAATCTTTCTCGTTTGGGATGTGATATATGAGTTGGCAGAACCTCTCACTGTGTCACCAGCCTGAAATGAGCCCCAAACTGTACTCATTCCAATCCATCACTGGCTGTTGTCTCAGTGATCCATGTGAAACAGGATTTTCAGTCAGGAAGGCTGAACATTAAATGCACATGGAGACCAGATCATCCTTCTCTCCCTTATGGGTAGTCTGCCTAGGTCAGAAGTAGTGGCTTCTGCTGCTGTCTTTATTTATGGATAAATCATGGAATGACATCTGCAGGCCCCCAAAAGAGGTGCATTTGTGGTGCAAAACTGTGCATTCTAAAAGGAGTTAAGACGTTGCATCTAAATATCTACTCTGTGGGGAGTAAACAAGCTTCTTTCGACTTAAATTGTATTTTTTAACATCAGAGAAAAAATCCTTTTAAAATTAAATTGTACTTTTCCTTATGGAATACTGAATAGCATGGTTATTTTTCCATTAAAATATTTTCTTTGCTTTAAAGCAATGTCTATGAAGTTTTGAGCTGATGTACTTTGGCAATACACATATATGTGCATATATACATATGTCCAATGAAACTTGTAACCTGTCACATTTTTTGGCAAAGGTTAATAGTGGCAGAGTAGGTACAAAAATTAAGTCACTTCTACTTTTTGCAGTCTCCTGCTTTCTGGACAGAAAAAGTGTAGGTGACATCTTTTGTCTTGAAAACGACACAAACCCTATGAAAATCCTAAAAGAATAAAGGCAGTGACTTAATGTTTGAACATCCACATAATTGAATATTATAAGCCATGGATGAGTTAAATCTGTCAATTATTGTGCTCTTAAAAGGGTTTATATTAAGCAAAAACGCCCCAAGCTTCTGCTTCTGCCTAATGGTTCTGTTTGCTATTCCCATAACAAGAGATTCGGATTTATTGTACCCTATTTATTTTGGGTTTAATAGGATTTTGAAACAAGTCCTCAGCAAACAATGAATATTGGAAGTCATAATGACAATTAGAAGTTAGAACTAAGTAACTTATAACTTCAAGTAACTGTATGGAGCTGATACATTTTTTTGGTAGAGTGCAATTACTAAGATTCCTGCCTTAAGCTCCTTGCTATATTTTTTGACATATAACAGTTAGAAGTGGCTTATAAGACAAAGTTTAAAAAAATAAGACCCTGTATTTGCAAGGAAATGTCCCAACTGGGTAGTTTTCAACAAGGTATAATACAAGTATAAAGCACTAAGGAATAATTTTTTACTTACATTATTCAATACCTTGTTTAAAACACAATCTGGGAATACAGTAATTGCCATATCCAGTGATTTCTTAGCAAAGTATATTGAACAATCAAGCGAAGAAATTCAGTTAAGTGGTGAAGTGGATAAAGGCAAGAGTGACAAATTCATGCTTCTGAAAGAAGAGTTACACTGACATGAACTGTGAACTAAAGTAACAGTAGGTTACCTATAGTTTGATATCAGATATTGAAACATGAGCTTTGCTATTTATTAAAAATTATATCTGTTTCATAACCATACATGAACATTCCTCAATGATGCAAAACAACTTTCTAATTGTCTTTAAATAGACGGGGATGAATGTTGACTCAAATAGTCACTTCTAGAAATACAGTGAGAAGCTGCAAGGTGTGGAAAGCTGTTTCAGGTTTTCAAATCCAATCCTGGCAAGGAGTTTTGATCATTAGCATTGTCTCTTGCAGACATGGAAGCAAAGCAATAGAAATCTTTTTTATTGGTTGAGACAGTACTTCAAGAAAGGTGTAATTGCCACCCTAAATTTAATCTCGTAGATACTCATCGGGTGCCAATGTTCTGGTTTAGTATTAATGTCTTCCTGGAACTGTTAAAGTGAACACTAAAAACATATTAACATTGCTGACTGTGATCTAGATCGGTATGTAATAGTAAAATATAGAGGATTTCTGAAGTCTGGTGCTTTGTTTAAGTGTTTATAGGTAACTTGCAAGAAGTGGTTAGTGTAATTTGCTTTTTTAATCTTTGGCATTTGGGATCCTACTTACACTGGAGCAGTTGATAACACGACAAGAAATTTCAAAAATGAAGAATAGAGAATAATTTATTGAAGAACAGACTAGATACATTTAAAAGCATTTTGCTACGTTAGTTACACATGGAGAAGAAGCTGCTATTAGGAGCTGGTTGAAAGGGATGAGAAATGTTTCATTGAATTATAGTAGCAACAGTTTCTCCAAGTTTTTTTAAACCCTTAATTTGCAGAATTCAAAGGTCTCACAATCAGGTTTTTGTAATTCTTATAAATTGACAGTAAGAGTCAGATCAAATCTTACATCTGCTGCAGACCTGAAGGTTCAATCAAAAAATCCTTGCTTCTATCATTGTTCCCCTAAGTTGCTTCCAGAAGAGTGAGGGAATGTCATAACTTCAGCATTCCTCCACCAAGGCACCAAGATTTCCCTCTAAATTTGCTCCAAATCTTCTAGTAAGACAAACAAAAGGAGAGGGTGGATGCCCAGAGCATCATTTAGGGTTTACCTTACTGAACCTGAGTTGTCCAAGGTGACACTTTAGGACTCTTTCTTCCCAAGTGAGCTTACAGCTTTTGTCCTTATTCCCTTCCTTGCACTCCTTCCTCCAATTTTTCCACATTACCTGCGTGTGATGAGATACATGACCCCTCATAGGTGAGCCAGTGGTAGAATTCTGTAAATACGAATTTTCAAATTAAGTTGTGAATCTCTGAAAGCACCTAGATTTTCCAGGATCTTATTTATTCATTTTTCTCTGGACATACCTGTGTTTTTTTTTTTTTTAAAAAAAAAAAAAGGAAATTTATCTGTGCCTTCAAATTTCAATGAAATCAGAATAACATGGCACTAGTCTTTTTTATAAAATGGTCTGTACCATGGTCTGTAAAACCTTTTTGATGTCGGGAGCAGTGGTGCTGGTGTCACTACAGCCGTGGATCATGAATTTGAGTCTTGCCACAGACAGGTTTGAAAATAAATGTAGGTTTATTGACATATGAGAAGGGGTTTGGCTTTTTTTTTTTTATTCTTCTCTGTGAGATTATATAAGGCTAAAAGGGAGAGAACTAGCAATTTCTTCAAGCTGTATCTTCCCAAATGAAAAACGTGCTCAGTTCCCGATTACTGATACCCAAACGATTGTCTTCATTGTCCTGTTGTTATCTTCATCCTATTGGGAGCTGTAAAAAAGAAATGAGGATTCAGCTGCTTATGGAACTGCAGAAGAAACAGCCTCATGCAAGTCATGTAAGAAATATTATGTGCAAGTGCTCCAATGATTTATTGTAGTTGCTGTATTTTTCTGGAATTTATGTAATTATGGCAAAATCACAGTCCACTTTTGGGTTTTTTTTCACAATTTTGACTTAGGCAACCAAAGTTTTTATTAACCAGGGAATGAAGAACATGTTTTTGAAAGGGATTAAGCAGTGAAATGATGAATGGAACTGTTCCCAAAGCATGCACATAAAGTGATATCATCTAGCTATGGCTGATTTCTGCTCCATCGCTTCAACAGGAAAATAGCTATATTGCTGAAATGATTAGGCTTAGGCTCTATTATTTGCGGTGGTACTTGACAGTTATGGAGTTGGAATTCAATTTCTTTCATCTAAAGCAGGTGTGCCTTAAAAAAAATCACTCTGCCACTTCTGTATAACGCATGGAGATTGTTGGCTTCTTGCCTGAAAGTGTTTCAGTGCACTTATCCCATTTTCATGCAGCAGAAGTTGTCCAAGAATATCATCCTTGTTTAAATACATGAGCAAATTTTCTTTATCCCAAAACAAGATGAGAGATGATATGAAAAGCTTTATTTTATGCTAGCACATAGATTTAAGAACCCATTTTGAAGGGCATTTTTATAGAAATCTATATTATAAAGCACATAAAGAGGTTGATATTAATTTACTATTTAGGACAAGAAGAAAGGTGCTCCTTAGTCTTGATATATCTGTATTTGATATGACAGGTTAACCTTGATATTAGCATCATGTATCCGAATTTTACTTCCCAGTTTGACTCTAAAATACCCTACCTTAGTTTCTGGTAGTGATATATTCAGGCAGCAGTTGTTTATTTGTGAATAGTACATGGCATGTTTATTTTATATGAAAGGACTCCTACAAGTGCCTGCTGCAATTTAGACAGTTTTAGTTAGAACAAAAGTTTACATGAACAAAAGGTGTGTAATATCTAGAAGAGTATATGTATTTATTGAGGTCAAATATAAATATATGGGCATGTCTCTGCCATATTACATATTTCCATATATATGTATACACATTTATGCAGAAATATCTGTCTAGATTTTAGATATTCATATTTGTATATATAAATTTATATATGTATATAAAATCATAGAATCACAGAACCATTTGGGTTGGGAAAAACCTCTAAATCTGACTGTTAACCCAGAACTGCCAATCCACCACTAAACTATGCCCCTGAGTGCCCCATCTCCGTGTCTTTTAAATACTTCCATGGATGGCAACTCCACCACTTTATTGAGCAACCTGTGACATTGCTTGATCACCCCTTCTTTGAAGAATTTTCCCCTAATATCCAACCTAAACCTCCCCTGGTGCAACTTGAGTCCATTTTCTCTTATCCTGTCACTTGTTATTTGGGAGAAGAAACCAACCCCTCCCTGGCTACAGCCTCCTTTGAGGTAGTTGTAGAGAGTGAGAAGGTCCCCATGTGGGGCTCTTTTTCTCCAGGCTAAGCCCCTCCAGCTCCCTCAGCTGCATATTTTAAGAGTTGTGCTCCAGACCCTTCCTCAGCTCCCTTGTCCTTTGGACATATATATTTCTTATGTTTATATACAAAGTAGGACATATCATGAAATTTAATGTGCTGCAAAGGCCCAGTCCTATTTTCTTTCAGTAGAATCATGTGTGAAGAAAGCTGGAACACGTATTGAGTACCAAATAGGGCAGAGACTTCTAAGTATTCATGTTATACAAACCTGTCTGCAACCACCCCAAAACTCCATTCTGAAGGCATGTGTCAATTCAAGCCAATGTACCTAAGGGAAAACTTTCCTCTGTTCATGAAAAGCTAATGAGAACTAAAGAAAGACACTGTGATTTCCAAATCAGAAGTACTTTTCTGTCTTAAGGAGAATATATAGGGTGCATCCTTTTGTTGCAGGAAAGCAGCAGAAGTCCAAAAGGAACACTTCTATAAGTTTTCTTTCATCATAAGATTCTCTGAAACTAAAAGGGAATTTAAGTATTCACACTGAGCATTACCACAGGTCTTTAAATCCTTTAAGAACCAGACAAGCTTCTGTCACCAATAGGATGGAGCATACATGGACACCCACCCCCGGGTTGGCAGGGACCTGAGCAGGCAGGTTCACTTGGTGGGGCACATCTCTGTGTGGAATTATTTGGACATTCGGGTGCTTCCAGGTCTAGATTAATTAGAGTGTAACATGATACCTCTGAATTCAACCTGAATACATGAACAACAATATGCGTCGAAGGTGTTCAGTTGTATGATGAGTCAGTCTTTTTTCTTGCTCGAATTGCATTAAATACCCTTAGATTCCTTTGTAATGTGCAAATAGTCGGACCAACATACATGTGTAGCTCGATACTTCATTTGACTTTGCCTTGCTAACCTCACATTACTTCCATTTACTTGTCAAATAACTTACAAAGAGTCAAACCATTTTTTCGTAAAACTGCACAGATGACCAACTTGTGTATTGACTGATGCTGAATACAGCTTGTATAACTTGAGCACCCTGATTTGTGGTTTAATGTCTCTCAATGTATAAATGAAGAAAGTAATAGTGATGTGAAGGTCACTAGCTGCAGCAAAGGCTTGCCTAATATGAGAAATTGTTTATTAAAAACATCATGTATTTTCAGGCTGTACTGAAATCAATAGGATGTTTAATCTTCGGGAGGTAGTCACTGGGTTCATTCCTAGGCAATGAATGTCTTGTTGCTGTTCAATTCACTGCTAAATTCCACTGTTAAAAATATCTGCTACAAGATATGCCTGTTCTTAATTATTATTTTCTGTAACAGGCTACATTTCTCAGTACCTTTATACCTTAGAATAAATATTCAACAGACAGACAAGTTTAGCACATTAATATTTAAACTCTTATTGGGAAAATACACCATCACGATAGCTTGTAGTGTAATATTATGTACCATTTATATCTAACTAGATGACATTGTTTAACTTAAATTAATTCTGTCGGCTTAATTAATGCTATTACTTTAATCCATTTAGGAAGGCAAAAACAACAAGGAAAGCATGATGGTATCAGTTAGGACAACAGATACAATATCAATTTCAGCTTTAGGAAAAACTCCCAGTTGTACAAAATGATGCAGTGATTGCCTTGGTCTCTTTTGGGACTAATGCCAAAGTTTTTAACTGTAGTTCCACTGGAAACGAGGTTTGTTTAGTCTGTTTTGTTTGGGTCACTCCTTGCAGCCCCGAATAAATGTGGTCTAATGGCTGCTCTGAATGTGAAAGTCAGCAGGAGCATTTGTCTTCATGTCTGCCATGAAACTTGCTAAATTATCTGGATCTCTCAGAGAGTCAATACAAATTAAAAGTACGCAGAAGGTTTCTAAGAGAGTGATTGCTATTCTAGCAAGTTCATTAGCCTTCCGAGGAATGCTGTTGGCAGGCTTTGTTTAGCAGAAGCCCAAAACAAAGTAAACCAAAAATGTCAGAAAATGAATTGCAAATCAATTGGCAATATAAATGTGAGGAATAGGATGTAGATGATGAATAATTTAGGGATACGTATATTGTTCCTCCAGGAATCTTATATGCACAACGGGGAACGATACTAAAGATTACAGCAGGGAGAGGGGAATTAACTTGTTTGGGCAAATATGGGCCATCCAGCTTTTCCAAATGCACTGGCAGAACCAGACTCCAGGCACTATTTAGATGGTAGGAAAAAAGTTCTGCAGTGAGGTCTTTTTTTTCCAGTTGCCTGCATCTGTCTCCTTAGCGGTTTCAGTCTACACTGTGAAAAAAGAATCTGCTACAAATGAATTTTCCCCTCAAATTTTGTGAGAATAAATTGAAAAACAAAAATTAAGTTTAAATCAGTCTCCTTAACTGATTTCACTAACTCTCCCAACTGCCTAAAAGAGGCAATTACCTTGCATCTCCTCCCCTCATCTCATGACTAGGCTTCGCGAACGAAGATTTGGGAAGGCTTTATCCACATTTGCTACAGATCTCCTCCCCTAGGAAAAGGAGGATGGCAGGATTCACTTAGCTTTAGGTGCAGTCACCTAGAACATCCCTTGTCAGCTGCTGTTGAAGGAAGGGAAAAGGTTGTTCCTCTCCAATTTAATCCAGGTTTTTTTTGACAACTTTTGCATGTCACTGCTACTATATTGTTCCCATTATTTGAAGATTCACAACAGAAACAGAGCAAAGCATGAGTTTTAATTCCCACAGCAAAAGATAGTGGTGAATCCAGCAGGGAGGAGAGAAGGTTGCAGATGACACAGGCAAGGCTAATGTGCTCAGTGCCTTTTCTTCAGTCTTCTCAGAAAGGTTAAATGTGACAAAAGGTTTGACATGATCAGATTTAACAAGGGAACAGGAATGCAAGGGAGAATAGGTAAGGAACTGAGTATTTAAATTCAGAAAAGTCAGATTTAAGGTCTGTTTACAAGGTTAAATGGCTGGGCAATAAACTGGGATTTGAATTTATGTGATACTATCTACTGTGTATTAAATCCCCATATGGAACATCTTAGCAAATAAAAGGGTCTTTGCATGAAGCAGCTTTTCCAGGTCAAGAGATCCTCACAGTTACCCCAGCATATTTAAGGAGGCGGTTTCTAAAGCAGCAGTGATTTGCTTTGAGAACTCCCAAAGGATATAAATAGTCCCAATAAGCATAGTACACCCCTTTAAATGAGGAAAAAGAAGGAAAAGTTAGAGAATGACAGCCAAAGATTCAGACCAAGTTGGTATCTGGAGAGATATTACCATAAATTATTAAACAGTCAATTTATAAGCTTCTCAGTCTTAGTAAGGGAAGCAGTCACTCTGTCCACAAAGAACAGATGTTTTTCACTTTAGAGAGGCTTCTGGTCTGACTCAGACAGTCATACCAGTAAGTATGATTCATAACAAATAAATAAGGAGCAAAGCCTTTTTGAGAAAGCATTATCAAGAAATAATTTTATCAAGTCTGTAGGTCCTGATTCTTCTACTATTCTCCACTTTCATTAATGTCTTAGACAATGAGATGTCACATTTTTGAACAATGTTGCACTTGGATGCTGTGCAAGCAGGCTTAGAATTAAAAATCTTTTTGATAAATGGGTGAAACAGCTTGAAATCCATAAGAGAAAATTAAGTAAAGACAATAAAGATGGTGCTTTCAGAGGAAAAGTCAACTGCACAAATGCCAAATGGGAAATAAGTGATAAGGTGTCAGGACTGTGGAAAAGACTGAGCTGGTTGTAAGGCTGTCACAGCAAAATGTAAATCTCTAGCTGTAAATTTATTAATCAGAGACGGGAGAGCCACACAGGGAGGCATCTACTGGGCTACAGCACATCAGGAAGGATATGGAGAAACTGGAGTTTAAACAAGTAACAGAGAACAAGGTTTGCAACTTGATTGGTTTAGCTTTGGAAAATGGGATAAAATCAGGCAGCAGAGACTCTAATTTTCTTCAGACATGTAAATGTTGTCACTGAAAGAACTGAGCCAACTTTTCCCATCAAGGTTGCCCCAAGAAGTATCAGTTTTGCTTGCAACAGATTTGGTTTATATTTAGTGTCAGGAAAAGCAAAACTGTGCTCAAATAATGTAGTCAAATAATTAAACAATTACTTAGATAAATTGTGAGGTCTCGATGACTGACAGGTTTGGAGAAGGAGTTGATTAAAGCCTACTCAGATTGTTTGCTTAAACCCAGCCCAGTCTGATAAAGAAACTCTTGGGAGGCCTACTGTCCCAACTTTTTTACAGAAATATGGGTATGTGTACGATTTACTATAATCCATGCTAGTAAATGATCTTTGTATTTTGATGTCTCATAATTTTGATTTTTTGCAGGGGTAGCTCATTTGCTTTCATATAACATAAGCCATGTAATTTAAATTAGACACCATGAAATCCATAATTTTAATTACTAGCTTTGATTCTAGCTTTCAGTAAGGCTCTTGGATTGAAGGAAACCTGTTAAGTCCCTTTTATTCAGAACATTTCCTTCTTCACATCAAAGCAATGCACGTCCATATCAGCGTGGCCAATCAGTATTTCTGCAGAATAAGCCCTGAAAATGAAGAGTGCTTCAGACAGTCTTAAAAAATGTGAGATGAATCATTGCTAGAGAGACACGTGTGTTTGCATGTGCCACTGATGACTTGGCATTTTGAACACACATTATTTGCAAAGTTTTTTTTTTTCCTGCTTTATTTTTCTTTCAGGACTGATTTAGTGTGTAATAGTTTATTCATGTGATAAAGGAGGGCTGATTGTTTGTTTTAGTATTTTCTCTTAAGTGCAACAGAGTTCCACTTTATTTGTGAAATGAAAAATATCTTTGCACATCCACAACTAGAATGATGCTCTAAAGCAACACTGGGAATCTTGGTTTGATGGATCCAAAAGGGCAAATCTTGACCCTTGAATGGGAATTCTCCTGGATATAAGCACCAGCAGAGAATAATTCCAGTTTATCTTGTCTTATCCCTGCTTCCATTTAGACTTCTTCTGTTAATTATTTGAGAAAATGTGCACCTCACTTTCCTAGGCCACAGCCAACCCGTTTAATAGATTTTTTTTATACATGGAAAATTACAATACTTACTCATCTTATCTACATCAGCTGCATTTCCTTATTGGTGTAGCAGCTGTAGTTTAGTATGAGAATGTACCTGTTAGGAAAATCTATACAGAACTTTAATTGTGATATTAAAATCTAATTATCATTAACAGAATTAAGTGACTATCTGAACAGATTTTCATGGTTTCTCTTAATGCTTTGTGTAATTGAAAGGAAAATACGTTGATTTTTGCCCCCAGCCTTTCAGTGTAGGTAAATGAAAGGGCAACCCTCCTGTTTGGAGATGTGGAAATTGGGTCAGTCAAGTGGAAGAGTGAAATAGTGTTTGAGTTACAGGAAATGACTGTGGCTTAAAAAAACCCAGACAGTTTTGTCTTAGTGGTGATGCAGGGCATAAACTGGACTTGAGGACATAAATTGATGTGATGGTCAGGTCAAGCCCAGCTGTCAGATGTTCTATAACCTTGCAAACCATGTGGTTGCTGGACATATCTTATTTCTCAACTCAATGCTTCTCAAATTCATACAAAACATATTTGCATGAACTGGACTCATCTTGGAAAAGAGCCTCTAACAACGTTACTCGGAGAAGTAACAAAGATCCCCCTCTGATCATGAGAATGCTTTGGTGTTTTGCCTTCGGGTAGGTAGGTCTGTAGTGATATTTGATGCAGAGTTTGAGGTCAAGCTCAGCATGAAGAGGTGAGCTGTCTGTGGACTTTGGAAACTGGAGTGGAGAAGGAGGGAACAAGAGTAATTTTTGCTCACTGACCTCCTGGGTGCAAGAGCTGAGATTTCATGTTGTGAACAGGAGGAAAAGTTAGGAACGCAGGGCGATGAAAAGCAAGTGAGGGGTGTCTAGCGGGGAGGAGCAGGTTGTCCTTGCAATTCAAAAAGGTTTCAGATTTGCCTGGACTGCAACTGGATGTTTTTCTCCAGGTTTTTCTCTGTAGATGATTAGTGGGTTTGGACTGGCACACTGTATTAAGGATGACCCCAACTACCAGAATAGACACATCTTTTCAGGGTTCTATGTTTGAAATATTAAACTGTTCCATAAGAGAAAATTCTATCTAGAACTTGGATACAGGGCTAGTTTGTGGCTGAGCAGCTATTAAACTCCCTTTAAAATATTCTTATTTACATCTTCCATAAGGTTAACAAAAGTTTAATCCATTTACCCCTAAACAATTTCAGTTACATTTGAATATTTTTGTCCTTACTATAAGAGTCAGTGGGTTTGGACCTTACCTTCTTTTCACATGCTGAACCAGTGTAGCCACTTCTGCAAGCACAGACATTTGGTCTTATGCATCTGCTTCCGAATAGACATTTTTGCTCACAAAGTGCTAAAAATGAAAGACAAAATTTTTTAGAAATACACTTATTCTAAGTCTTTTCATTAGGAACCGAATATTTAGATGCTCTTGAAAATTAAAGATGGTTTTTCACAGGCTTTTTATGCCTGTGTGTCTCATATGTTTACCATTTCCTTTACTTTTTTTCTTTTTTCCCAATGACGGGGAAAGGGAAGACTGTAGCAAAGCAATAACCTCGGCTCAATTGGAAATGGATCAGTTCAAGGCCTAATTTTGAAAGCCAGGATACATTCTGGGCATTGATGTTTGGCTAAGATTTGTGCCAAAACTGATTTTCTTTCGTTCCAATCAAAATCAATAAGAGCTGTTAAAAGATGGGGTCTCGAGTTGAGATGAAAAGATATGTTAAAGATGTACTTCCAAAGGTGATATTAACACCATAAATAAATAAATGGGAGAATTTGATGAACTGTACACTTTGCACCGCTGGAAAACAGGGTATAAGAACATGTGATTTCATGGGAACACAGAATCAGTAACAAGCTACTTATCCCAAGGAAAAAGGAATCAGAAAATTTTTTATCTTATCTAGAGTGCCATAGTCTAGTATTCATAGAGGACCATTAATGTGAAGATATTCTGTTAGTAAAAGAATCAATGGTGTTTTTTTTTTTTTAAGAGAGAAAAAATAATTAATCAAATTTCAGCTAGTTTTTTATGCTCATTAGCAGTTTCTATTGTTATGACATTGTTTTGGCATAGAGGAAAGAGAACAGCCAATTCATAGGGCACCAATTCAAGAAGAACACACATGTCACAGTATTTTAATTAGATCTCATGAGTTAAACCTTCCATAAATATTGCCAGAATATTGTATCCTAGTTACAGTCAGCCAAATTAAATGCCTTCAAAACTGGTCAGAAGTGAATCAACAAGTGGCTTTTTATATTTTCTTGTGTGGCAGAGGCATATAGGAAGCTGCCAACCATGCACCATTAAGACAGAGCTGAAAATAAAGTAGACCCATGTCTATGATCCTACACCATCTCCTTCAACACAGACCAAAATGTTCCATTGGTTTTGAATAATTTGCTGTATCCCCATGAGGGATTTTTTTACAGCTTTAAGATATTCTGGGGCTTAAGGATCAGCTTCCAAACTGTCAGTTTGTTGGACTTAGGTTCTGATTTTGACACAGATTTGAGTTCATGCAAATCCTTTGTGTTGAGATTGGTAGTCTCAGAGCTAGACCAGGGTAGTGAGGTTTCTTTAGGAAACACTATGAGATCCTAAGCTTTCCAAATGTCATTCTCAGAGTTATAATAATTGTTATAATGACCTTGGGAGGCCAATGGCAAGACGTTGAACAACACCTGGAATTTGTATTGGTTTTGTTCTATCAGATTACCATGGCAGCTAACATTCAGTGAGGAGGCTGAGATTTTGCCAGAGTAGGGAACATTAAAATCTAAATATCTACAGCAAACTTCAGACCTGCTAGCTATGGGGCAGAGGAGGACCAGACTTACTACCACTGTACACATCTCAAAGAGGAGAGGTTGTAAACAGCTTTGCAAACTGCTCTTACCCTTACGAGTAGAGTCAGGTACTGAGCGCTCATGTTGTGTCAGAACCACTGACCTATAACATGTCCAGAACAAGAACACACAGAGACCTGCATGTGCTGCTGACCTTCAGGTGCTCCTGTTTGAAAAGTCAGCTGTGTCGGTGGTGATTTGCTGTAGGACTCCAGTGACCTGGAGCTGGGAACTTGCCTTCCTAGTGTATGAGCTAGTTGATGTATTTCTGATGTTTCGAAAAGGTAAAAGTGCTGTTTTCTTGAAACAAGATTTTAAGAAGAAAACACATTTTTTTAGGTGTCTGTTGCAAAACATTCCTTAAGGTCCAGAACAGGCAATTGCAAACTTCTGAATTTCTCCTTCTTCTGGAAGGTGAAGGCCAAGTTTGAATTCTGGGTGTGGATGGGGCAGAGGAGGGATGGAATGACACTCGAGCTAGAACAGAGAGCTCATCAGCTGCTGACCGCTTCTCCAGCTCCTCCATGAACCTTGAAAGGGCTCAGATGTATAAGTGGAAAAAGTTTCATTTGCTGGAACAAAAACATGTTAGCATTGTCAGCAGAAGGGTCTCCTTGTGCCCACTCCAGTTTTGTTCCTCTGCATGATAAGTAGGAAGAGAAAGAACTCAGTATGATACTCTTATTAATGAGATAACTGTATCAATTTTTATTTCTCATTTCAGATGAACTTGGGCTGGGGAAAAATGGAACCTGATTCTCCTGTCAGCTTGATAGTGGATCAAGTAAGAACAGGTAATGCAAAGATTTTTCTATAGACCCCTATATCATCTGGGGGTGTTCTGGTAGACATGGGTAGAAGAAGAGACATTAGATAAGGTACCAGGCTTTTTTTTTTTTTTTGTTTTTCTCCCTGTGGTTTTTCTGGTGCAAACAAAGTAAAGAGAGGGAAACTATTCCTTCCTTTTTTCATCCTTTGCTACCTGCCTGTCTCTCTATGTCCACCTCCTGCTTCTTCCTGTAGTGCTCAGAAAAACAAGAGCTCAGTCAGGAGAAAAGTTAAAAACATTTTGGAGGAAAATTGGAATTGACATCACAGGGGATAATAACATAGCTGAAGTTCAAATGAATATTTCATAAATGTATTTACAAGGGATGCTAAGCCTCTAAACACTAAAAATGACACTGGCTATGTATGCATTATCCTGTACAGATTCAGCAAAGTCATTTAACAAGCTAAGCTTATGTTAAAATTATAATCAATAAATGCCAATTACAGAAAGAGATTTATCCCTGCATGTTAAAAGAACAGAGCTATAATTTGCATGCAAACGACATTCTTTTCAAAAGAATTTTCTGGTTTTTTTAAGGTTTGAAAGGGTTACACAGGAAGGCTGGAAGAAAGCCTGCCTGAGATGTTGTTCAAGGCAGAGAGAGAGCGGGGGAGAATACTGAGGAAATTATAAGGCCATAAGCTTGACACTTATAACATGCAAATAAAGAGAAGATATTCTGAAGGGCAATGAGGAGCCGGTATGGGTTCAATAATATTAGAACAGAAGATAGCAGCATGAATTTTAATGATGAAGATCCTTCACAACTATAACCTTCTTATACTTTATAATTAATTATCAGAATTATACCTTGATCCTGCATTCAGGGCCTTAAAAAACAGATTTATACTCCTGGCTGGAAGCCTTCTGAATGTACTGGGTTGTGTTTTGGCTATATTTGTTGGGATAATGAGATTGTACTGCCAGGTGTTGACTTATTTGGTCTAATGTTTCTTTCCTATCTCATGAAAATAGAGATATGAGTTACCACCATGGGAGGCAAGGGAAAGCCTTGCCTCCCTCCAGCTCATAGGTTGGACCTTTAGACTGGATATCTAATATGGAATGGGAAGGAAATCTCTAATGGGAACACAAGGTGACCCTTGGATACTGTTTCTTTCTTTTTACAGAAGGAAGTTTTTGAATGTTTTTACTACTGTCATGAAAGCTAAAAACAAGAGTCAAACCAGAAAAAAACCCCAACTTCTAATAGAAGAAGCCTAATCTATAATGCTTCTGGTTTCTGCAGTTGAGACATTTTGAATATTTCAAATTACCTTTTTAACCTGTCCTTCCAAAAGTCTATTTCCCTACATTTGCGGTACAGTCTGAAACTTGACCATTATTCCTTAAACTGTGCTCCTCAAAGTCATAGGTATTTATCAAGGATAATGTGTGTATTCCACCATACACCTTATTTGTTGGGACAAATGACCTATTTTATCGATTCTCTTTCAGAAGCCATTCTGTTCAGTTACAGATGAGTGGGGAAGAAAACTATTCTTTTGACTGACCTCTTTATTTACAGTCTGATAAAGGAAGACTATTGTGTTTTATCCATTACCAGTGCCTCCTAGAAGTCTCTTCTTTTAATCTTGCCAAATTCTTTAGTTTAGCTGTAGCTAGAGGTGGGTGAAACTGCAAATAAACAGTCCTGCACAGATGTCTCTGGAATGCCATTGTGAGTTTGGCTGATTGTAGCATTAAGAAATCATAATTCACTGCATTACACGGACATGCAATTTCATTGTGCATCATTGCAAAAGAGGCAGAGTTTTTGCTTGTGTGATTCCATCCCCAAAACACATCAGACCTGTTCCAAATTAGATATGAGTTCCTTAATGTGTGGTGAAGACCTCTGATATTACAGAGGTCTCTCTGAGACATTTTCAAAATATTTTAGACATAAAATTATCCCGACTTAGACATTGCCAATCGTTACAGGAGAATGGAAAATTTGTTCTAGGATAAAACCACTGAGTTTGTCTGATGGAAGGCTCAAGCATTTTGGGCTATCACTTGTAAAAAAGATCTGTGTCTTTTTTTCCTGGTGAAAGGTGGGAGAAAATCTGAGATGTTGGTATTTTCAGTTGTAAATATTTAATTTAGTTATTAGAGACCTAAAAGTAGAGAATGTCAGGTTTTGCTTTTTCTGGTTTTATAGAAGGCTGAAGAGAAAAGATTTAGAGAAGATTTATTGTGGCAGCTGTATCTACTGCTGCCTCCAAATATCTTCTTGAACTGTCCATGTAGGCTTAGAAACTGCACTGATGAAGGTGATCTGTGACTTTTTAAAGATAAATGAAAAGTAGATGTCCAATATAAATTTTTAGTATTGGTCCATTGTCTCTTTTGTTGGCTTAATGGCCTACTCTGGCTATCTCTGTAGAGAGGACTGAAACAATTTATTCCATCTGAAAAGAGTCCAGAAAATAGTAGTGGAAGTCTCTGTAAATCCTTTGGTTTAGTCACCCTATTGGATGTATGTCAGGAAAAAATGAGGTTCAAGGTGTAGATGAAACCTGTATCTGCATTTCCATCTCTGCCATCCCAATAAGGGCAGCTGAGTGAATCCACAGGCTGCAAAGAATGAAGCTTGGGTTAATTAATCTTTTCCTACCCTAGAAAAAAACCCAGAGAAGCAATCCAGACATAATGGATTCTGGATAGTGGAGAAGGTACAGTGATTGCTGAGAAAAGTTATCCGCCAGTTTGTTACTTGTAGAGTGAGGTGAAATATTTTTCATTTGTGAAATGGAAAAAAGTGAGATTAATAAAATGGAAGCATTTGAGATTAATCATATGAAAAATATAGAATTAATAGATAATATAGTATTAGATTCACATATAGTATAATCAACAATAGTTATTGTTTCAATACAATGTTATAGAATAAGTATAAATAATAAATAAATAATATTTGAATATAATGAATAATATGTTACTACTACTTTCTTATCTTAAAATGTGAACATTTTGCTCTGTTGTTGAGTTTAACAGCAGAAGTCTGTAGTAAAAGTGTGCAAATCAAGGCCATCTTCAGCCTTGTTAATGCTTTAGCGAAGCCCAGAATTTGGGCACACACATCCAAGCAAGAAGGGCATGCTGAGCACAGGGAAATCTCAGGAGCTTAAATGTGACAAAGCAGTTTTGCACAGGGGAGTAGTGAGATGAATCAAACACCTCCTTTCCAGAAACACACTGGCTCTGGCAGAGTGTGTGGATTTGGCCCACTATCCCTGTGCTGCTGGGAGATGGGAAAAGGGCCAAAGCAAAACAAGGACAACAGAAAGAGGCAACCAGAGGTTGGTTACAGTCAGCAGCTTGCATGGCAGTGCCAGAGCTGAGGGGAAGGTGAGAAAGGGAAGCACTCAGGAGGCTTTTTATATTTAGGCAGGTAAATACATTTTTCATCGAGTTCTGGATTTAAGGGAGTAACCTCCCATGAAAACATAAAACCTGACTTGCTTTCAGGGGTTACACTTCTGTGCAAATTTTTCTGCCTAACATCTGTGAGGATGAAGACTTTCCTGTTCCCCTGTTTCACCTCTACCTTACTGTAAATACCCTGGAGCAACATTATAAGACCTCACCATCTGCTCTCTTTCCCCTTAAAAACCCAGAAATTCCAACCACTTGGTGATTATTTAGGTTTTCTGTGGGACCTGGGATTTTCAGCCAGATCCTTTTGGACAAAAAAAAAAAAAAATAAAAGATTTAACCTCCCAGTACAGTGAAAACATGGGAAGAAATAGTAAAACACGAGTGATTAGCAAGTGAAGGGATTTGGAGCAAAGTTCCAAAGGTTAGGTAGATCTATAAAAACTTATCTGGGCTTGTGTGCCTGCACAGGACAGCAGAAATTGTTAATGACAGTAAGCCTTACTTGTCTTTCACAGGAACAAGTACCATTTGTTTATTTATTTAATAAACTGAGTCAAGAGTATGTCACCAATGAATAAATAACTTTAAACATCCCCATGTTTGAACTAGAAGGCAGCTGGCACAAAGAAACAATTACACAACCATTGGGATTTCACTGACAAAAGATTTCCATAAGTAATTATCCTCTGCGAGTGTGAGAGGAAAGGAAGATTGCCCTTTAAAGGGGATAATGCCTTGATATTTTCCTCATCTCCTTATGCTGTAAAGCTAATAGCAGACACAAACTGAAGTGACCCCCATTGTAACTGGCAATAACAGGTCTCTTCCTATTTCTGGTCTTCCAATCCCTTCAAATGCAAATAATTCCAGCCATCTTGGTGGTCAGTCTGAACACGGAGGATTTACAGGGTCTGGCTCTAAGGTTGGCAGATAGATAGGATTTCTCTCTGTGCTTAATGGCACCTAGGTATTTCCTTTTCTCCGTGAATCTTTCTTTTTTATCTTATATTTCAAATTATTGAATTTAAAAACTATTTATTTTGTCTGACAGGTTGAGCTCATGATCCACATAATAAAAAGATGAGTCAGGCCTCTTTCTCATGCTGATGTTGAGTCCAGAAATGTCTTTGAAAGTAATAGTTTTACTGGCAGCATAGGGCAGTTCTGACAAATAGAAGGCAGAATTTAGGTGCTAATCATGTTATGGTTGACTTTTACACATAATGGAATCATAGAATCATCTGGGTTGGAAAAGACATTTAAGATGATCGAGTTCAACCATAAACCTAACACGATATACACATAGGAGAGAATTTAATGTGTAAAAATCTCCGGTGCTATGTGCATGGTAACAGAGCTGTGGTAAATGAAGGATCACTTACGGGTCTGGCAGAGCATTCCCACCCATCCTCTGGAGCACTCGCAGATGTTTGGACCGACACATTCTCCACCGTTCAGACATTTCTGCAGGCAAACAGCTGAACAGGTTGACATGAAACAAGTGAGAAGATGTACGTGATATATCTGTGTGCTCAAGGTCTGCCTGAAAGGTGACCTGCTAGGCTTTGTTCCATATGGCTAACTTCCAGAGAAGTGAATGTGTTCTGTTCATCACATAATCAGTATTCAGGATTCCTTGATATTTTCTTCTTAAAAATTTTATCTTTGATGACTGTCTACTGGGAGACTTGCAATTTCTAATGCTCAGTTCACCATCAGCTGAGAATAATCTTCATATGACATATTCATGTGTGTCATATGCCTACTATGTGTTCCACGTCAAAAATAAATATTTTCGTAGTAAAGTCTGATATGTTTGTTGCATATATTGTTTGTTCAGAGATCCTGAAAGAGTGCATGATATGTGTGAGAGACACTTCCTCTCTTCAGTATATCTGAATAAATTATTAATATTATAAATTCAAACCACTGGTTCTGAAATCATATTTACTATCAGGACCCAAAGGGTAAAGAGCCAATATTTTAATCTGGTTTACATACAGGATGTCACCTTGATTGTAAATTTATTCAGTTTATCTGTCAGCTTCATGGTAATGAATATCCATGTAAGGAAAAATGTTCCTTGAAAATATTGCAGGGTGAGAGGGTTTTTTTTAATTACATTTTTATGTAACTGTAGTCAGATCTGGTAGAGTTACAGAGTAAGAACACGTCATTCTCCAAATTATGCACCAATGACCTTGAGAGTACATCAGTCTGGAAAGCTTTATAGCAGGCTTTAAATAGTTCTGTATTTTGAAATATATGACATTTCTCTGCAAAATATAACAAAATATGTGAAGCTGTTAAAACATAAAATCAGTGCTTCAAGTTTAATACTATAAAAATGAATTTCCATAACAAGATGTACAACAGAGCTGCATGAAGCAGAACCAGGGTTCCCCTACACAGCTTTTTCTCCTTTGCAAGCATCAACTGTTTATATTTTACATTACCTGTACTTAAAACCAGCTTTCTTCAAACTGCTGAAGTAGCAAAACAGATTTTTTTCACTATATTGTTTTTTAGTATTAAAAAAAGATTACAACTGATGTTGACTGGCCCAAGTAATAATAATCTGTTTGATGGGCTGTAGAGGTGCTTACGTTTGTTGCAGTGGTTTCCCCTCCAACCAGATGGGCAGTCACAGACATTTGGGTGGACACATTTCCCTCCATTCATGCACGTGGGATCACAGACACCTGCAGGAACATATCAAGGGAAGAATGTGGTAGCTGGGAAATGAGGGAAGGCTTTAGGAGAGACTTACTTGCTTCCCTGCAGCAGATTCATCTGCTTGTAATTAAAAAACTGGAAAGTAATTTGGATTTGAGAATCTGAAACACAAAGGCTTGATAACTCCCATAAATCCTTCCAGAAAATGTTGTGCCTTGTGTGGAAATTCTTTGGGGGAAGCTCCATTAAGAGCTGCCTCACCAGAAAAAGCAGAGAGGTACTGATTAAAAAGATTCTCAGAAAAGCAAGTGGGCAGGCCAACTGCTTGTTAGAGCTTTCTCTTCCTCATTGGAAAATTCCTCATTCATGTTCTCAGATGTTCATTTGGATAAGAAAAGACTTGAAGAGGATAGATTGCTTTCACACAATTTTGGGTATGTTTTTGCATTCAACCAAGTGTAAAGACTAAACAGATCTGTTCCTCCACTGTCTTTTTGTACCATTATTTGTTAAGTTACTTACCTTTTTACTTTATTCTTTCATACAAATAAAATCAAAAGCTGTTCTTTCAACCAGAGGAAACCAGAGATTTTTATTGATTTCATTAGGAATCTAAGCTCTAATTTTTTTGTCTCACATTAAGCTGTATTTATCAGTATTGTCTTAGAACATCCATCATTAAAATCTCACTGTTCTGGTAAGTCAAACATCTGCAATCCCAACCTGCTTTGATATAGGTAGATACCCAAATTCTTCTCCTATTTCTCCTTGCCTGTTAGGGTATGTGTAGGAAGGACCCATCAGAGGCAGGATAATTCAGAAACATGGCAGTGCCGGTATGATGGGAGTAGGAATGATTTGCATTTCACATGGAAGAAGGCATTTGATAAGTGAGTGGAGTATAAAAAGCCATGTTACACAGCAAGTGTCTGGACTAAGGTATGAGAGCCAAGTCAGGAGGAGTCTGGTAGTGAAAGTGTGAGAACACATTTGTGTGGAATGACTCCTGCCATGTTTGAAACTTTACACATACAGAGGATTTGCCAGTGACTCATTAACAGCAGTGGTGACCAGTGCCAGCCCTCCCTGCTTGCAGAGATGGGTGGCTGTGGAGCACCCAGCTCCTCCTCAGCAGGGAGCAGCTTCCTGCTTCTGCAGGCACCCAGGGGCTGACAGCTAAAGCACAGCACTACAGTGCCTTCATTAGCCTTGAGGTTGTGATGTCTTTTAGCACATCAGCAGTAAGAACAGAACTTGAATGCTAATGCTGCAGCAATTCTGATTTTCAAGTCATCACTACATACAGGACTCTGAACTACCACAACCCTCCCTCAGACCTTTACTGTAGAAGGTAGAATCCTGAAAGGAGCTTCAAAATAGGAATGATTACTAAAAAATAGCATGCAAAAATACAGCAACTGTTATTTGATGGGAGAATAACCTTCTGTTCCTCTCTCAGGGACGATCAGGCATTTTTAGGTTGGTAAATTTAGGTTCCCTAATTATTCCTCTGATGTACTGAAATATTGCTTTTGTGGCACTTTGTGTCCTGGTCTATCCCTTCGGTCCAGATGCTGCTGCACTGGCAGCTTTTAGCATTATATTGCTGCTCTTGCTTGGCTGCCACATTTACATTTTGTTCTGTGCCAAGACTCCTGGATCCCTAAGCATAGTGACCTGCCCTTAAGCAGAGCAGACTTGCCCACGCTTATAGGAGCTGCTTGGATCCCAGCCCTTAAACTGTCATCCTCTATTTCCTTCTTTCTCCATCTCTCCTGATCCATGTTGTAATCTTGGCCTCTGCTTACCAAGGCTAACAGGGATCCACAGTTCTTGCTGAGCTATCAAAAAATGCTGCAACCACTAGTTAAAACCTGGGATGAGTTCAAAATGTCATGGCATCCATAACTCTGAAATGATTTAATCTCTTATTTTGCCTCTTCCTTTTTCTCTCCCTTTTGATTTCACATCTCCATTAATAGACTTTTGACCCACAATCTTCTGTTGTGTTGTATTTGACTTGGCATTTCAATTATAAAGCAGCTTGGACATTCAGAATTTAGAAAAGATGATCCCAAACCATAAAGTTTGTTTCTAGATTGCAAATGACCTTATGCTTTGTGATATTGATGGACCATAGTATTCCCAATGCTAACCCGCTGTCCCAAAAACTATAGATTTGGTTTTGAGATCATATGAAACTTGCACAATGTCTTTTGTCCACCTCTTAAAAAGTAAAGTCAAGAAAAAGTAACTAAGGACAGTAGCACTTGTTCAAATGGATATTTCTCTTTTTCTTTTTTCTTTGGTCTCTTACATTTTCTGTATATTTTTAACCTGACACAAACAATCACATTCCTGGTTGTTTTGTGCTGATAGCAGAAATTTTAAATTGTACAACAGAATCTTTCTTCAGTTGCAGGGAGACAAATTACTGTGTTTTTTCATTAATTCTATTTCTCACTATGTGTATAACTGCACTTGTTGCAGCTCAATTTTCACTGTAATTTGGCAAAATTTTAATCAACAGGTGAGGTCCAGTCTTGATCTGAATAAAACACAACTTCAAACTAACTTTCAACTTGGGATCCATTTCTTTCTTTCTTTGTTCAGCTGCCTTACAAATGACCAGGTAGCTATGAAAATATAGGATGAACTGCCTTTATTACTTCTGGCATCTCTGACTTCAGTGATAAATCCAAAGGAGTTCAATTCAAAGGGAACTAAGGGTTCAAGTAAGTTCTGAACTGGAGGAACACCTCTGCCTGCCTGCCCTCCGGAGTAGATCCTTTCTCTTCTTGCCGAGGAATTCACAGCACCTTTATGCGAATGAATGCAGTGTTATCTCACCCCTTTTCCTGCCTGACATCTCCACCTTGTTCTCCTTCTCTTTAGCTTTCTTAAATACAATTCCATCTCAATACCCATCAGGCAGACTTCAACATTTGTTAATGATAACTAGTTCAGATCCTCTTTAGTCCCACTCCTTGGCCTCTGTGGAGGAGTTCCAATTTCAAAATAGCAAACAAAAATGTTACAGCATCTCCCAGGAAAACTAAATAAATTATCAGACACTAGGAGAGCAAAACGAATTATTGCAATCCTCCCAGGCACTGGCATGACTTTGAAAAGACATTTCTTTTTTTGCCCTCCCCTTAAAAAAAGTCTGGCATCTTGACCCAGAGACAACAGTGGTTTGATAAGTTTTCCATCTGCCTTGGGGTCTGGCCCTAATGACATGGATATAAACACGTTTGTCTCTTCCTTTTGATGCACTTTGGTAGGGTGTATCACTGGGGGTAGGGAGAGTCCTGTACTACCCACACATACCGAGTGCAAGCTTGCTGGAAGTCAGTAAGTGTCACTAAAGCCCTAGTCCCGTTCCCCTTACAGTCAACATTGACATTTCCACACAGAATTTCATAGGCAATAGTGACTCAATTCTCTAAACCACCACGATCCTTTAAGGACACTTTTTAAAACTAGAAAAGACTTCCATGATCTTGTGTTTTCCAAAACTGGTGTGTTAGATAAGGTAAGCCTATGTTGAAGGTGATAATGCAGGTTAAAGAAAAAGCATGGTTACATATTGTATTTCATGTAAGGGGTGATTTTGATAAGGTAACAAGCAGCTGCAGGTGTTAAGATAAAACATAGGTGTTGCACAGGACATCATAAAAAACATGTGCCATCTTTCCGTGTGATGAAAGGCATTCACAAGTTGCTGAGCTTTCTGTTTTATGCAGCAACCATTTCTCTTTGATGGCTTTAATGCATTTTGACCTTGCAATCACTTAAAATTTCCTGCGACCCTTTTCATGGCTTATCCCCTCCAGGCTCACTTGACCCAGTGAAGTGCTTCTTGCAACTCTTTTTATCAACTTCCATGAAGCTCCACAGTTCAGCTCTTCGGCCCTAACATCTTTAAGGTAGTCAGTCCTTCTGCTTTTTTAAACAAAGGGAAGAATTTGCCTGCAAAATAAATATTTCCAGAGATTACTAAAACCAACCAACGCCTGCAATGTTGTGTATAAAGTGAAGTCTGTCCTCGTTGTGTAAGTAGCACCAGTGATGGACACCCACAATTTCAGTGTCTTCTGCCTGCTCTTGTTCCCTTGGATCTACACTAACAGTCTCCCTAAAATATACGCAGTATTAAGCAAACTATCCCTGTTACGCAAAGCCAAAAGTGACTTGGGGCAAAGTTAAGCACTGGGTATGCTTTGCTGGACTGCAGATACTAGAAGTGACTCTAACAGTCACACTGTTAGTCTGCAGTATCTGCTGACTAGTTTACAGTGATTAGAAAAAGTCAGACATTTCCTTCAGACTGCCACTGTTTCTGCAGATTATCAGACAAAAACTTTTCTAGTTGAACCCAAGCCACTTCTTGATGTAAGTACTTCATTACACCTTTTCTCACTGAAGGAGATCATGATAATTAGCAAAAGGCTTGTAATTTTGTTGAAATAAGACAGTCTTCACCACTACCCTCTTAAAATAGAGGGAATATTAAACCAGGCTCCTAAAATCTTGGCAGAGAGAGATCCTCTGCAATGTTTCAGAAACTGAAACATCCATGTCCTTTCCTGACCATGAGATTGCACAGACTATTTCTTTCTGAATCAAAAATTACCTGTCATCACGTATCCTGAGCCAGGCCGCTGATGAGGAGACAGCGTGTTACACTGCAGTGATAATTAGAAGATGTAGTTTTCAAGATAGCTTTTCTTTTTCTTTTTCTATTTTTTTTTTTTAGATGCCCTGTAGAAACCGAGAAAACTGACCTGAATGCATCCTGCCTTTGGATGGAAGAGAGAAAATAGCCTCAAGCAGTAACATCTGTGTGGGCCAGCTAAGGCAATGCATCAGGCTGGAGCTTGCTGACAAAGAACACAGAATTGCAGCCAAAAGAACACCTACTGGCACATACATACTTCAATGTATCCTGCAAGTCACCATCCCTGTGCTGACATTTCTAGGTGATTCACAGGCACTGCTTTTATTTCTGGCCGGTGCTGGTTTTGAACTGATGACTTCTCTGTGGGCCTAGTGCATATTTCAACTTGCTCTTTTGCTCTTTTGAGGAGCAGGAAGCTTGATCATTCTCAGTTTTTTTGTTTTTTTTTCTGCATGTACATGTTGTTTTAAGGTTTGTTTCCTCCTTTCTGCTTAGTGGTTATCTTGATTTGGTGTGACATTCTCCAAAAGAATGAACTGTAGCTGGGGAGATACGACACAGTACGGACACAAAGAATGGGAGACATTTAAAAATAACACCAACTGGTTTTGTCAGGAAAATACAGCTGACAGAACTCAAGCTGTGAGCAAACCTGAAACCAGTAGATGTGAAAGCAGTGGATTTTGTATTAAAACTGGCACTTCTAACCCTTTTCTGATGTTTACAGGTAAAATATATCATCTATTAGCAAAACAAAAACGTGGAGAAGCTCTGTGCCAGGAATGGCACAATCATGAGACTGAAGCCTTAAAATGTAGGGATATTGCTGATCTTTTTCATAGGACAAGAACTGGAAGGTCAGATCAGCAGTTTCACAAAACAGCACAGTTCAATTGATCCACTGGAAGAAGGTTTCCTATCTCTCTGGATGCGTTATGAACCCTGCTCAGATAAAATATTGCCCTAACTGTAGTTAAGGAACAATTGGTTGAATGCTTCTAGGCTCCAAATAAAGATTTGATCTTGCTGAATGATCTTCAATCCTTTGGAAAAAAAAACCCCGAAACACAAAATGGGTGTGGTCTGGCCATATAGGATGTTTCTAACAATGGGCACCATTGTTTGGATTGTACTGGCAGAAACCTGTGGAGGTAAACAATGTCATTCCCCCCTTAGAGGGTATAACTGATGCTCAACAGATCATTAGCAAGATGGATGTACCAATATATCTGCTGCTGTGAAGGTCCCAAATGCACATAGCTCTGAAAAACATGTTATGGATTCGGGACACCAGCAATTTCTAGTCTCCTTTTTTCTACTTCCAAGGGCAGTGAGGAACTAGTTTTGCTCATGCTGAGTTTTAGGCACATATGTTGTTTCAGAGTTTGATTTTATCTGAAATTCCTCACCTGTGTTGATTTGGATTTGTAAATAAAGGAATAACTTTCTCTCCAAGCTCTATCAGAGTAACCTCAGACGTGTGATCCACTGAATGTCAGTAATTATAGCCACTGATTAAATTTTAAGAAGAAGTAATACTTGTCATGTAACAAAATTGAAATTTTAGTGCAATGTTCTAAAATTCGGATCCTTATCCCTATCAAGCTACCAATCATTTTGAGGTTTGCTCGTCCCTATTTCTCGCTTCACATACCTCTGACAGAGATGCAAAGCACCTCTTCAATAAATTACCTTTCTGAATAGTAAAAAATAATCTGGTAGAAACCTCTGAGGGATGCAGTGCGTGAGAACAAATTACTACAAGACACAGAGGGAGCTGTAAATGTAATTGTGATGGGTGTGGTGACAGTTTGCATTTCTAATATATTCACTTTACCACACAGCTTTAGCAATAAGAGTTAGTTTGCATGACCTAGCACACATTTCAGAAGAAAAAATGGTGTGAAAAGTTGTAAACCATATAGACAGCAGTGCAACACCAGTGCTTTGCCTAATTATGTCTGGTTTTCATTCTGATGTGTAATCTGATATGCTTATGGGGCCTTTTAGAGATATTAAAGCAGAAAATAAATCTAAGTTAGTTATTAGTTCAGGAAAAATGAGAAGAATAACTACTACTATTTGGGAAAACTACTGAGATGCCAGACTGAGCTCTGAGTCAGTGTGCAGTGCGCTGCATACCTGTTTGCTGTCATGTCCCTCTCATCAGATGATAACGTTTCTATCAGCTAAAGAGGATTCCGATCTCTCTGACTGTACCACCAAAAGATCTCTTGGTAGTGTGTGGTGGGTAAGAGTCTTAAACCTCAGGAAGCTGTGGAAACCAGTGGGGGATTGTCACAGGCAGGGGACCCTCCCCTCTCCTCGGACTGAAATGTCTCTCCCTCTTGGTTTCGTGATCTTCATTTTACCTTATATTTATTGTCAGGTGAAACTCCTTCTTGACATGCAATGGTATGATGTTGAGATAGCTGCAAAATACTTCAGCATCTTTCAGAATGAAAGCCACTATAAATAAAATATGCACATGTAGGTGCACATTTGTATGTTTGGGGAATATTCTGCTAGGAACCATTAGATTCTGAGATCATTAGCAAACCCTTTTTCTCATTTACTGACTGGTTTTAGTCTGATTGCAACTCTATTAATTTGAAAGAGGCTACAGCCCTACTTTATTCTCATCTTTGCAACTGTTAATATATAATTAATGTGGGGAATTGCAAAGTATACTCTGAGCACAGCTCATATTCCCATCTTGTTAGGGGCTTGCATTTGGTAACATTTTCTCTTCATTGAGGAATGCTCTGTGTTTTATTAGGTCAGTGAACCATTCCAGCATGTGCATAAATCGTTCTGTTGAGCTTTCTTGTCATGCCTGAATAAGAAGAGAAAAAAGATTCTCGTACACACAGTTTTCCTCTGTTGACTGTTTCTGCAGCTCTGGGCTTGCAAATATGACCTGACATTTAGGCACGTTCTTGTTGTGCTGAGTTGGTGAAGTCACTGCCTGGGCCTGCTGAAAGTTGGTTTATTTTCATCTGTACAAAGGAAAAGGGAGATTCAGGCAGAGTAACCAAGGAGAACTACAGTGGCCCAGGAGATGAAGTCTCAAGCCAATAAAACCAGCCACAGGCCACTGTGGTCTGGCTGATAACCCAGCCAAGAAGTGAGGACCTAAGGTGAGAGCCCGGTCAGAAGGTTTGGAATAGGACCTCTGTCGGCATTGGCACTGCACTGATCTCTTCATCACCCTGTTATTATCTCTCTTAGAAAGTAAGCTTAAACTGACTTGGAAAGCAGTGCTGGAGGGGATTGTCTTACGAGTGTCTTTTTGTATATAAACAGACAACATTAATCGCTATAACCGTGTGCCCTCTGGGCTTTTCAAGTGGTAGATCCATTGCTCCTTTTTTAAGAGACATTTAAAAAATATTTTAGTTAAATATAGACCCCCTAAAGTATTGTTTCTTAAATCAATTAGTGGGGAAAAGCACTTATCCTAAGACAGAGGCCCACTGCAAAGAGAGGTGCAGTAATTCAGGAACCCCTACTCTTTTACTTTAAAGATGCTTTTACATACAGCAGCAACTCTAGCACATTTCTTCAGTGCCTTTAAGATACGAGGAAAGAAATACTGTATCAGAATTTAGATTTTCTACTCTAGTAAAATTCATGCTGTAGTTTGGGAATGTTTTGCTTATGGAATGAATAAAAAATTTAATAAGGCTTTTGGGCTTATTTAGGATATATATTCAATTCTTACCCAGATGTATTCTTGTTCTCTTCCTGAAAAATAAATTTTGACAGCTGCATGTGCTCAGAACCCTCATTAAAATAAATGCATCCGCTACATATATATGAACAAAATGTGATTTTTAAGAAAGGCCAACTAATGGTTTTGTGACAAATCTTTACTAAGAGTGAGCAGAGAGAAGCACTGCTCTGAGAGCAGACCAAAAACCAGGTGGTACCTTGAGTCTCTCTCTCCTGTTTGGCCCTATCCCTTACTCTGGGAAGTCACAACTCTCCCTGTTCTCCCCAGGCAACACACACGGATCATGTTGTGTTCAGCTGAATGGGAAAGACAGCAGTAGCCCTGATTTTTTTTCCTTCATCTTCTGTTGTATTTCCTGCCCAAGGAAGGAAGATGACATCTAATATGACCCTATTCTGTTACATCAACTGGAAAATTTGGTAAGGACTGAGACCAGTGTTTCCTTTTCCCATATCTCCAGACTGGGCACCAACCAGTCCCCAAGCCAGCCTGCAAATCTTTGTACTTCTGTTGCAAAACTAATGCTTTGAGCACTAAGTTACAAGTTTCTCTGCTATAAGCAGCTGTTCATTTTCTTCCAAACACCCACTGCTCAAGGATATTTGCCATCCAGAAATCTTAGAGAAATACCTGTTGCTTTTAAGCACATCCTTGACATATGAAAAGCAAGTCTAATGCAAATGATTCCTCCATCTGTTTAGATGAGATACACAGTTTGTTCCCTGCTTGGTTTGTGTAGGAGAGTAACCTGGACCTCTGGTTTGCAAACTGGCTGATTTTAGACAGCTTAAGTCAATCTGGCTACTCCGTGAAGGCATTCCAGAGAATATATCACACGGTGTCAAAATGACAACTCGGTAGGAGTCTGATTTGTTGAGCAGTAAAACTTCCTGCTTATGCAGCTGGCGAGGCAGTAATGTACAGAAATATTACATGGGAAGGCTGGAATATGGGAAACCGGTGACTTTCACAATATGACATTGCTTAGCAAAAAGCTGCCTGTGAAACCCAGTGTTCACATTTCCAATTAGTTTGCCTCTAGCTCTCATGCAAGTAAAGTCCTCATGCTACCGGGAAGGAAAAAGGAAGGGGGAGGGAAGAGGAGCAAGCAGAGCTGGAGAAATGAGTGTGACTTATATTGTGCACTGTGTATTGGCTATAAATCCTGCCTGCAGGAATTACTGAAATGGAGAAATAGTTATCTCCTAACTTTGAGATCCAATCTGCAAAGTCCCTATGTCAGTGTGATGATTTATGTGATACAAAGTCGTCAGGATTCAACCTGACACAATGAAATAGATGTGTGCAGGAACATGGTCTCGGTTTTAAACGGTGAGTAAAGCCCAGCTTGCCGACTGTGCTACGGAACGCGGGTCCAGCGTGCACGGTGCCGACACAGGAACAGAGGTCAGGCTGCGGGTGCGCTGGAGAAGGGAAGAGGAGGATGCTCGTCACTGTTCTCCCGTGACCTCTGCTTCCTGATGAGCTCCAGAGGGAGCTGTGGCTCGCCTTTTTGCTCAGAGATGCACTCACAAGAAGCAGATAGTGCAGGATACATGTGCGGTACCATGAATCCCTCCTTTTCTCCCCTTCTCTTTGCTCCAAACATTCATAAAGAAAACTCAGGTTTATGAGATTTTATTTGTAAGAGTTTTTCTGCAAAGCTGTCCTATGCAAATACAGGTAGTAAATAAATGAAACCTAGTGTGCTGTCTTTGTAATTTTAGTAAGGATGCAGTAGAAATCAGTGAGAACCCTGCTTTAGAGCCTCATGAAAAACAGTGACATCCCAGGATTGTTACAGCTGTGCATTTTTCAAAAGGGAATCCAGACCTCTGTGCAAATAGTTCTTCTTTAGCGTTAGTGCTGAGTGTGTTTGTTTGATGCAAAGTTGATCCAGAAATATATTTTCTTTTGAGGTGCTGCCAGCATTTGCCTCTTCCCTCTCAAAAAGACTGATTATACCGAAAACAACACGTAGCAAGTGAGGATACAAGGTTGTAGGATTGGTGAGGCATAACCACACATTTCACTGTCAGTGCTGCCACCCACTCGTCCAGGTTGTGGGCGTCTGGTTTGCATAATCACCAAGCAGTTATTTATCAGGAAACACACCAGAAAAGCCTTATATTTCAGCTGGTAGCCAATCAGACCTCGATGATTTGCACTTTTTTTTTTGGTTTTGAGATGATGTTTATTTAGATACCAAACACAAACTTTCCTGATGAATGCCTTTCTCCATACACTAAGGAAGCAAAGAGGAGTGAGTCCGAACAGCAAAGCCATGGTGCCACCACTCTATCCTGCGCATTTTTGGCTGTCATGCAGAGAGCAGTAGGAATTCCAAACTGTACAGGAATGAAAGTGAAAATCCTACAGCATACTGTGTATATTTAAAATAAACCGATAGCCTATTTGGGTTCAGTTTAAAAATGACCCGTTTTTGAAGGGCCACGTGGATTTTAGTTTTAATTCTCTCCTTCAATTGAGAACCCGAAGCTGCCAAAACCAAACAGAAGCTTTTGTTTCTTTGTCCATGCAGGAGACTTATTAAGAAGGAAAGATAAATGCCTAAAAGCAATGGAAACAATATCAACATATCCGAAGGGTAAGTGATGAAAGCACTGATTGGACTGTGGAGGAAGGCTTGCAGAGGTCAGCTGAGACTGACTTCTGCTGTGTGCCATGCAGTCCTTTGCTCCAGAGGAGCATAAAAATCTAGAACCTCTGGCAGAGGAGAGAGAAGGTATTTCATATGACAACAGTGAGAAGACATACAACTCTAATAGCAACTGCTTGTCATGAAAAGCTTGTGAAAAAACTTGTCCCATGATACTTGTCCCATGTGCTGTTGATTTTAAGCAAGAAAAAAAAAAAACCATTACTCAACAATTTCCACCAATTAACAGTCAGTGGCCAGTAAGAGTCAGCAAATAGTAGCATTTTCCTTCTACTTAGTCATGTTTCTCTTCACTCATCACATTCATAGGTCCTTTATTTAAGTTTTTATAACACTAGGCTAAATAAAACAGACTATGTAGTGACTGTGAAAGTAGAATGGAGGCTTGGATCAGACAGAACAAAAATATTTTCATCATCTCGAAAAACCTTTTTGCAAAAGATTACATCAAGATGGACAACAAAGCCTCACAAACTTTTGGAAAGTGAAAAGAAACACTCTGTGTTGGTAGTGGTTGGAGGATTTCAGAGAGTGCTTTGCTAGACTGCAATCATCATCACCGCGTTTTCCTTTGATCTGTCTGGAGACGTGGCAGGATGTTTAAAGCTGGAAACAGCACTTTTCTAATGTTCTCTAACCTCAAAAACAAGATGCCGAACATAAGGTTTTTTCCTCCTTTTTTCTCCCTCCAGCTCATTCCTGCCAGAACAGACTATTCAATTGTGTACTGTGCATCAGGACTCTCCCTGCTGAAGGAGGGGAGAGCTGTAGTACGAGGAATGAGAGGGCTTTTGTTGCTGGAGGGAATTTTTTACTAGCTTTTTTCTCTGTGTGTGAGAGACATAAAGTGCTCTGGAAATGTACAGATTCTTCCTGCCAAGAACGCTTGTTTTCACAGCTCCCCTTTAGCCAATTTCAAACTGATTAAGAAATAATAATAAAAAAAAAAAAGTTTCCACATACATATCCTAAACTCCCTGGCTGACAGATATTGCTGAGCAATAGAGTCTGTAAAAGTGCCAAAATAATCTATTTGCCCAGAAGAATAGAAGAATCAAATATTAATACTGATGGTAACGTGAAAAGAGACTTTTCAGTGACAAGAATAAATTCAAAGCTGAAGTGTGATTAACCAACTGTCTTAATTAAGCTATAAGTATGATGTACTAGTATTTTTAAGGACCTCATTCAGCTGCTTGGCCTTTGGCTTTAAATTTTTTCCCCCAAAAAACTTTAATGCAAAATAATTAATTCCTCTCCAGATTTGAGTGTTACTCTTTTTGAGTGAAATATTTAGAGAGGATTCTATCAAAATGTTCTACTCCTGACACTGACTTGACTTAATGCTATTCTAATAAAAAAGTAGATTTTGCGTATAATGTAATGCTATATGAGCTCTGATAGAAATATAGGAGATCACAGCATAAATACAGGCTGAATATTCTGTGGAGCATGTACAGAAAGGAAAAAAAAGCTGTTTGGGAGTCAGAGAACATTGGAAAACAAAGGGAAATCTGTAACTCACTTTTCTGGCACCTTCTCCCGGTGTAGCCCTCGGTGCAGGAGCACACGTTGGTTCGAATGCAGTGACCGCCGTTCTTACAAGGGGGAATGCACACAGCTAGTGAAAGGAAAGGAGAAGTTTTGTGCACCAAAATCACACAGGGGATCAACACTGCCTAAGTACAGGTACCTTATTTAGGGGCCTCTGTTGGGAGACTAGCCTGCAGAGGGGTTTTTTTCACTTGGGGCAGGGAAGGTGTCTCCCCAGAGGGTGATTTTGGCAGATGCCCGGATGGAGAGCCTGATTCTGTCTTGTTCATGGAAAGAATGTGGGACATAACTCCTAGCATCTAAGGGGCTCAGATACCTGCAGTTAAGACGTCAGGATATTCCTGAGAATCTCTTAGGTTTTTAAATCTCCAGCTAAAGATCTTCCTCAAGGCTTCTGCCTTTGAAATAAACATCAGTGTTTGACATTTGCTAACTTGACTTTGTTGCTGTTACTTCCCCCTTTCTCAATGAAGCAGGAGGAAGGGTTTTGCTATTCTTCAGCATCCATCCACTATACCCCCATATCAATTCCATATCCCGTACAAGTAGATATTTATTTTCAAGTTTGAACTTTATCTAAACCATAACACTTAAAGGCAAAAATTCCAAATCACCTAGGTGTTGGAAATAACCTTCCATGGTAAATCTCAAAAGGGAAAGATCATCAAGTTGCAGTCTGTATCATTTTGGTATCATTTTTGTGCTCTCCTTCACCCCCAACATCATAAAAGCAAAGAGCTTCCAGCAAGTTTCATTTACAACTAGATTTTTGTGTGCGAATCATTCACTTGCAAAAATATGCATTGGGACTGCATTCATCTAGGAACTCCAGGGAAACAAAAGAAAGAGAGTAAGAATGAAGAACATTTAATATTGAAATAGTTCAGGTTTGGTAATAAGGATGTATTTATATTCCGAGATTAGAGGGTTACTAGAGCTATGCTCAAAAAGAAATGAAAAATGACTGGTGTAAGCACAGGTGCCTTCCAGCTACTTGAGCCCATAACAGAAGTTCCTCTCTCCTACATGTTCTGCCTCAGATAATGGGTCATTAACTTGACTTCTCAAGCACAAAGTGAGCAAGAAACCCAAGATATGGTTTGCCTCAGTTTAGAGCTCAGTCTAGAACAGGGATTCAAAATCAGGTCCTGCTCTATGTCAGTCAGAGCAATATTTGATATCTTTGAGCAGGGACCTGATGGAGTCCTGTTCAAGTCTCCCACCCATGGCACTTTAGGGTGGTCAAGTAGGTGATATTGTGAGCCCCATGTGAAGATGAATTATCATCTGGCTCCGATAGTACCTTCCACAGGGTATGCAAAATGAACAAAGTAGAGCCATGCTTCAATGTTTAATTGAACAGTTGTTAAGTAGTGATATCACTGACTCAGATAGCTTTAGATTAATTATTTAGTTTTCATTAATACCATAACAAATAAGTGCTTACTCCTTCGCAGTACCATTAAGAACAATATAATGTGGATTTATGACAGACTATAACACCAAAGGAGAGCACAGAATTATGACAAAGAGAGTCTCTGGATATGCTTCATGTGGGGGCAGGTAAAAATATAGGTGCTGTTTGTATTTTGAAGCCTGGATCCTTTATCAAGATGATAAATAGAACTTTCTTACCTCTCTGGCACTGTGGTCCGTAGAAACCATAAGGACACGAACACACATTTGGCCGTACGCAGATTCCTCCATTCAGGCACACGGGGTTGCACACAGCTGTATGGGAATATTAGACAACTCTATGGACCTTTGGTCACGAACTTTTTAGAGTAGCCACTCTTTTACTGCTGACTCTTTTACAGGTCATTAGAGTAAATATTTCTAGTAATACTGTGATAAGTTTCATGCAGTCCTTGCTGGTCAGTTGTGCTGTGGCATTTATTTATGGTTGACACAGTGGGAGCATTTCAATGGTGTTTTAACATAGCTTGGGGGATGAAACGGAGTATAATTTAATGTAATGATTTAATTTATTTCTGATGTATTCCTTTAGTTCACACAGTTCATTTGCTTCCATTCCAGTGTCCTCACCAAACACAATCCCGAGGTAGTAACTGTGGTCTCATTATATGGTCCCTGGGGAACCTGGAGTTGAGATATTAACCATTTGCTGCTTTGGCTGCGTTCAGCAGAGTATTGTGGCATTTTCATGAAGTCAAATAGGTGTGCACCCCAAAACCTGTTTGTTCTGCCTCATTTAAATGCCACTTCCTACAACACATTGGCTCATGCATCACCAGCAAAGCTACTGGCTGAGCTCCCTTTGCCTCTCTATGCAACTGTTATTACTGTAGATGATATAACAAGCAGTAGGAATTAAAAGCTGTCTTGCATATTTGTATGTGGCAAGTACCAGACTGGTAAAAAAAAAGACTATTAGAATTGCAAATTGATTTAGCTGAGAAGTCAGTGTGTGAAGAATAAAGAATCTGATAAAGTTTTTATTGTACAGCAGAGTGACAATTTAAACCAGGCTTTTTCCTTCTATTCCGTTTATCTTTCAATATCTTGCAGAATAGCCCATTAAATAAATTAAATGCATTTAAGTTTAAATAAATTAAGGGTCACTAAAATATTTTAGATGAACTAAAGAAGAAATAAAATGTCAATTTGGAAAGAGAAAATAAGTGAAATCGTAGTCTAGATGAGAGGCTTTTTTGACTAAGAAAAACCACTTATGAAGTCAAAATGGACTTCATTCATTCCTAATGGAGAATTTGGATTAGTTGCCTCATTGTCCTGGCTAGTTCACAGATGTCCACAGTGTCAGTCTGTCAGTGTTTATATTTCCATTGGTACAGCCCCCTAAGTCCCTTTTTTTCTTTCATTTCTGTCTCTGTCTTCTTTCAAAAATTCCTATGATATCACTTCAGGTGGGAAACCCCAGCAGTATCCAGAAAATAGTCTGTGTAGTGCACACAAAACAGTGCCAGAGAGGTGAGCCTGATAGTCTTTCCCCTAAGGTGTCAGCAGACAAAAAAAATCCTGCCACTGTGATTCTGGGTTGGAAATTACTGTTGCTTTTGCTTCTTGCACATTCTCTTGGAATAATCCTGTTAAAGCCATGCCAAAATAAAATTGCAGAACTCAATGAGAAGAAAAAGAGGAGATAGTGGGAACCAGAATAGGTAGTGACAATCCCAGTCATTCTCCGTGGATCTTAGCTAGGCTAATTTATGTGTCCTCGTTAGGTCTGTCATTTTAACACTTACAGGAAGAGCAATCTCTGGGAGATGGAGGTTAAAATGACATCTCTCACCTTCCAGGAAAGGTAATGTAGGCTGAAGGTGTCTTAGTCATTTAGCATTCACTGTGGCAGAGCAGACTGCCTCTGTAGCCTTGAGGTTTGGCACTGATTAAGGTGGTCCTCGGTCTTGCTCCTTTTAATATTTCACTATTTTGCATGCCTTGTCCCAGGTGAGTGCTGCAGTTGCTGTGCCTTTGGAAGAAAAATATGTACTCCAGCTTTTAGCACTTCGATCCTGAGAAGGAGATCTGAGCTGTGTCTATTCAAAACAGGGCTCAGAACTGTGAGTACCGTCTAGAAATAGGTACCTAGTTCCAATCCTCACCTTGTCACTTTGTACTGACTGGTGGAGGTGGCTTTTCCCTGAGCTCCCACGTTCTGTGGATGCCTTTGCAGGTGCTGTGCAAGTACGAGATGCAGGCAGGAGGAGCAGTGTGAATTCTGGCAGCAGTGCATTCTAAGAAATAACTCCAGAATCACACAAGCTTAAAAGGCTGTGAAAAGGTTTTGTTTGTGGGTTTTCTCTCCGTAACCCTGATATTTAGATAAACATCTAAACTTAGGAATACTTACATAAACGTCTAAACTTATGAACACTTACATAAACATGTGAGCTTAGGAATACTTACATAAACTCAAAGCCTTCCGAGCTTTTGCCCTTTACTATTCTTTGTTCTTATGCTTTAACTCTTTAAGCAGCAGATACGAATCTGACCACTGAATTACAGGAACCACATGGATTTCAGGCATCAAAAGGCTTGAGAGACCAGCCATTTCTAGCCCTTTACCTGTTTCACAGGAAGGGCTGCTCCACCCACTTCTGCATTTGCACTCGTCTGGTGACACACAGACCCCACCGTTGTGACAGTGCCTGTTACACACCACTGGAAGACACAGAAAAGATCGACATGTCTTATCACTGGCACCAATGCATATCCTAAAGTTGCTCTATCACAGGAAATAACTAATAGTATTGATGCAAGAGGCAAACTGAGGGTTGAATCTGTCCTTTTCCTTGGTTTTCTTTCTCTATTAGAAGCCTTACATCTAAAATTCTTTGGTTTTAAAGTATTGCAGCTACTCTGGTTCAGACATGAAATTATGTTCCTGTCAAGGGCATCCTGATATTTAAATAAGCAGCACTGTAATGATGGAACTGCACATGTTCTGCCATTCAGTTAATATAGAAGGGTTTGAAGGCTGGAGTTTTTTCCTCCAGACGTTCTCTGTATTGAATCTCTTTTTTAACTTGCATTGCAGAGTAATATGGCTCCTAATAGGTATGGTTAGTATTTTGTGTTCTCAAAATTAGCATTTCTACCTTCACTCACAACCTTGAATTTCATAAATGTTACTATAAATAACATGCACGTTTTTACTTCTTTGTTTGTTTTTCCAGAAACATTTTTATGTAGAAAATATTGATATAGATGTGCATATTTTTACATAATACAACTACACTGCTGGTAAATAAATGCTCTGAAATAGTTTAGCTACTGTATTACTTCAACATGTTATATTTTGTTTTTCTTCCTGTATTTATTAATAATTTTAAGGGGAAATATAGAAAAAATAAAAAGTCATTTTTTAATCTTGTAATTTTCTGCTAATTCAAACATGTAATGAGAAAAGCCTGAGTGAGTTCATACGTACTTGTTTCACATCGAGGACCTACAAATCCATAAGCACAAGAACAAGTGTTTTGAGGTAGACAAGTTCCTCCATGCTCACATGGCGGATCACACTGTGCTGCAAGAATAGAACAGGAGACAAAAAAATGCAGTTCAAATATTACATTCTGTGTGGCTCTGAGCACAGCACAGGTTTCTTCTCTCCCCATATGATTTTATTAATCCAACAAGTAATTTGGCTGAGGAAAACACTGCAGGATAGCAGTGGGTATCACATTAATAATACAGCACTAATGAGTAGCCATATAATGTCTGCAAGGGAATGATTTTTGCATAATCATGTTTAACTTCTGAGCATGCACATTTTTAAGTACATATTTTTGAAGTGTAAGGATGGACCAAGTACAAGATTTGCCTGGTGGATGGTCAGTAAGCTTTAACCTGTGACAGAAGTTACATTAAGGCAGAGATGAAGTGTTTCTTCTGTAGAGAAAAGTGTTGTATGGGGATTTACCTGCCAAATGACAAACATTTAAGCAAAAATTTTAGTATTTCATGAGTAGTATGAGCTCTGTAGTCAAAGCAGCAAATCAGATAATGATTTCTTGACTTATTGCAATATACAGTGTCATTCTGTTGAAGAAAGAGGATGAGCAGTTGTACAGTGTAAAGTTGGAATGGACAGCAGCTCTTGAACCAGGATGTTTGCTGAAGAGACTCACCTGCCTTTTAGATGTTGATCATTATTAATCTAATGGTTTTATTGTAGAGGGAGCCTGGAAGGTTTCACCTCTTAAACCTGAGATCTAAGGTAGGTACCTGACACTAGATATCATGAACACTGCCATTTGTAGCCCTCTAATAAGAGGTAATCTTTTTATGGCAAACTCAAGAGGAGGAGGAAGATAACTGAAGGGACAAGAAGATCACTGACACTCAAAAAAGAAGTGCTGTGTGCAGGAACAGAGCAAGACACAGGTGTCAGCTGGCTCTCATGCCTCTGGGGAAAAAAACCCAAAACACCTCACATACCAGAATGAAAAACATCTTTCCTTCTGCTTGGGAAGTGAATACGCAGAAAAATGTTGTGCTTTGGCACACTTTACTGGCAGAGTTTTGTCTTTTCTAATGAATATGAAGCTAAGCAAGCTTATTCCAAGAAAAACGCAAAATGAAGCTAAAGAGATCTGAAACAAAGTGCTTTTCATTTTAAGTATTGTTACAAGGGAAAAGAACCTTAATGCACCACATTTTGTTCTTAAAACTGGAAAACGGACTGTGTAAATGGAAAGCTAAATGGAGGACAAATTCTTGGGGCACCCATAATTTCAATGCAGTTAGTGTGTTGAAGACCTCCTCACCTCTTGTAATTGTCACAAAGCCTTCATGTAAAGCCATGGAATATGAATTTTTCCATCCCAAAAAGTAATAAAAGCCTACACACATTGACCAATTCTAGTTAAAAAGACAAGCTCCGAGAAATCAAACATTTTGACAAAAATAACATTGAAGAAACATATTTGGTATTAGATCTGCTCTTCAGGTACTTTGGTATTTACATTTCCTGTTACCATACAATTTTAACTGTGAAATTTTCAATGCTGCATTATATAACTTTAGGATTTGATATACCTGAGAACAGAAAACTTACTAGATGTATTTTAGATCCATACTACACATGCTGAGAATGTCATTAAGCTAAATTTAGTTTTGATTTGATGGGCTATGAGGTTTAGACATTTGCAAATCAACATATATTTAGCTGAAATTCAAAGTGTACATCTATGAGAAAAAAAAGGATAAAAAAATAATTGTCTGGAAAACTAAATAGATTTAGATAAGTTTAGATTAGATACTACTGTATTACTGTGAGGGTGGTGAGGCACTGGCACAGGTTGCCCAGAGAAGCTGTGTGTGTCACATCCCTGGAAGTGTTGAGGATCAGATTGGGTGGGGCTTGGAATAAACTGGGCAAGTGGTAGGTGTCCCTGCCCACAGCAAGGGGGGTGGAATGAGATGATCTTTCAGGTCCCTTCCATCCCAAACCATTCTGTCATTCTATTATTTGATTTAGACCCATTTAAGCAGCTAACATTAACCTTTCCAAAAGTGTTTCTAATTCAGCCACCAGTAGCAGCCGCTGAAGCAAGTCAGAGGCTCAGGCACCTGGGGGACTCATGCCATTAGGGCAAACTGGAGGTAACAGCCCATGGTGAAATGGAAAGTCAACAAAAGGGGAAGAAATTGAAGCCGGCTTTACATAAATGTGTTATTCCCTTAAAATTTCAGGGCTATGATTATAATTTGTCACTTGTGTTTGGGGGCTTGCACTGGATCTCACTGAAGTGAAGGGCAAGTGTAGGGCTCTGAAAGGAAGGTGCTGCTGCACACATATCCATCTGAACCCTTCCCATTTCCCTGGGCTTGGGTAAGCACAGGGCTTGTTTATAAAGGGATTTCTTTGCAATTAGAAACTAATGGGGGGTAGAAATGGTTAATATTATCTGTGTGGTGATAGGGGAGTACAAAACCTTGCAAAAACGTACCACTCTTTTTAAAGTATGTGAAATATGATTGCCTTTCCTGTAGGATGATGGTTGTATAAAGCCTCCAGGTGCCTAAGTGCTATGCCAAGCACAGTGACATTCAAACATATTATGCTTTATTTCAGTGTGGTTTGTATGTAGCACTTAGAGCAAATGTGTCCGTTTGAATAGAATACTTTCCATCTGGCCTTTACACATTCCAAGATGCATCTGAACTGTCAGAAAAGAACATGGTATTTTGGATATTAAAACATTTAGCTCTTATGGTGACATTTAATAGTAAAATGTTTAAAACTGTTCTATTACTGGGGAATAGCAAAAGATAAAAACTGAGCACTGGCTGGTATGTGAGAGCGAGAGTAATATTCACCTAAAAGACATTTCCCTCTGTAATAGAAATACATTGTTTGTGTCAGATTTTTTTCCCAAACTTCTATCTTTCATCTTCTGGAATGATTTTTTTTTTTCCATAAGCATTTGCTAAACTGTAGAAAGGTATTGCAGTGTTTTTATACTAAGTAGTTTTGGATGGGATAAAATAACAGCAAAGAGGAGAACATTGCTGCAAATGGTCAATCTTGCTGTCAAATGTATGTTTATGTTTATAATTTAAAATCTGGAGATGAAAATGGAGAAGTGTATTATTGTTTTCTTTGAAAAGGTTTTTTGGGAAGTATCCCAAAACTTCTTTTTTTTCTATTAAAATGAGATCATAACCTTTTTATAAGTTTGTCTACGATAACTCCGGGGGCACTCAGGAGTACTAGATGCTGTGTTGTTTTCTCCATTTTCAGTATCCTTATCAGCAAATATCTTCCAGGACAGAGTTATTGCTGGGCATCTCAAGTGAGTAACTCTCTGTGCCATCCAGCACAGGAATTCCTGGGTCTGCACCACTAAAGCCAGGCTTGGAAGTGTGAAAGCATTACCTGCTTAAAATTTTGAACACCAGTCAGATCAGGACAGACTTCACTGGAAGGAATCTACATTGTTGTACATTGTTTCATTGTACATTATTTATTTTCTTTCAAAGATGCATCTATCTAATTTCCTAAATGGATGAAGTTTTAATATGTACAGCATAAGGTGGGTAAAAAAAGGGAAAATAAAGTTAACAGGTTATTGGTTTTCCTTTTGAAAATTGTGGGCTGAAGCATTTCTTTTGCATGCAAGATACTCAGACAAAGGAAAGAAAGCATAGGGTTAAAGCATGTGTTAGTCCAATTAAAATAACTCATATGCATATTTAAATAGTCCAGCGGTCTGGAGCCCAGTTGTGAGAGAAATGCCCATCATGCAGCTAGAATATTAACAAGAGTAACTTGACTGAATAAGTTGGGAATACAAATGCAGACTCTGGTTCTGGTTAGGTTGTACTAATGGATTTTGTGAAATGTCAGCTGAGTGCTCATCTACAGTCAAAAAAAAGCAAATAAAGTCTTAGGAATTGCTAAGAAATGAGCAAAGCACAAAATGTCAGACTTTATTATGGTCTGTGTCCATGGTGAGCTGCATCTGAAATACCGTGTGCAGGTCTGATCCCCCAGCTCAGAAAAGATACAGTAAAAGTGGAAAAAAATTGCAGAAAATGGTGACAAGGATAACCAAAGTTATGGAAGACCTTTTGTACAAAGAACAAGTGAATATATTAGGTCCTTGGGAAGGACATAACTAGGTGGTTAGGATAGAAAACTGTAAGTCTGACATGGCCCAGAAGGGGTGAACAGGGTAATGTTCAAAGGCATTGCCTTGATATTTTTAAGCACATGATCCATAACTTGCTGAGAGACTATTCTGGACAGTATCCCAATATCTTTCCCATATACTACCAGGCAAATGCTGTTGGTAGCTGTTGGAGCTAGGAGAAGGACTTTTGGTCTGATGTGGTAGATCTTTTTTGTGTAAAATGACAAAAGAGACGAATGTCAGCTGCCTGATTTTTTTCTACCTCGTTTCATCCAGCTGTTCATCCTGAGGTCATAATGCTATCCCAGCTACTCCATCTTTCCTGTTATTTTAAAAATTATTTACTTCGAACAGTGGTTTTTTAATGTCAAAGCAGTGCTGTGTTTTTAACTCTTGAGCAGAAAGCATTACTCCTACTATTCTAGGCTATACTTTCCCTTAGAAAATACAGTGCAAAGCCTATAAAATATCCCAGAGTTTTACTGACTTCACATTTTTAAGAAAATATTTCTAAAGTAGCATGACTTTATCTTCCATAGGAATGCTGCAGTTCTTTTATGACTACTAAAAAACCAGAAAGATGCTAGTTATTAAATGTCAATCTAATCCAAAATAGTTCAAAATAATTATCTGCATTCTACTGAATAGAGACTTTGACTATTTAAATGTATAGTTTCAGTGACCAGACACTCCCTATCAAAGGGTTTTGGAAATATGGAAACACAAATAAAAGGATGACCAGAAATTTGGCTTAAATCCTTATCTTTCTTCAGTCTTCAGGTCTAGGCCTCTCAAAAAGAAGCCCAAAAACTATGCCCAAAGCAGAGTTTCTGATTAAATTCAACCCTGTTATCAAATGGAGAGGATGTGTTCCACCTTAGGGCACCCTGGGGAGCTTAAGGACTACAGCAGCTTCTCTTGGGCAGTGCCATATGCACAGACCCTGGTGAATGAACCAGGGAAACAACAGCATTTGTTTCCTTTCCCTTGTCCAGAGGGTGCAGCATCTTTGAAGGTGCAGGTCTGTGTCCCTGTAGTAGAGTGGGGAACATGGGCAGGACAAAAAGTAATTGCTCTGTAGGGTGACTAACAACATTAACAAACATTCCAGAGCAATACCCTTAAAAGTTACAAAGTGCTGTGTTACATGTGCCACTTGTAATAAACCAGACAAAAACGTTCTGAAAGTAATTCTGAATTGGAATTGTTTTGCATTATTACAGCACTAGGTTTTCATTCCACTGGCATGCTGAGCTGAAATGGGTAAAGCTCTGTAAGCATTCTGAGGCTCCTGGAGTGCATGTTGGCAGATGATATGTGCTGTCCTGTAAAACTGCTGAAAGTATGCTGCAGTAATGCATGGGGTTTTATGGCATATATCCTTGGAAATGGCACTCAGAGTGAATATTAGTTGTTTAGCAACCTCCTTCATCATCAGAGGAACTCTTGGCTAAGTTTACTCCACAAAAGACAGAGAGCATTTTCTCCAAGAGGAAATGTGGGACAATCCAGGGGACTACAGCAGGCCTGATCCCCCCTATTTATATTTTAATTTTTGTATAGGTGATGCCAGCTATCTCCAAAACTGTATCTCCAAAACACTACTCTGAAATGAAGCTTTTAAAGCTGGTCTGTTTGGGAGACTAGTCTTGACCTTAGGCCACTAATAAATGGCCATATTGCCTTTGTGCAGGAAGGTGAAAGAGCTTTAAGAACTGAGAAGCTGGTGAGCCTGCAAGAAGAGACAGGGGAATGATGAGTAGAGCCTTGAGGAACTGCTTCATCTCACCTCATCTGCAGAGTATGTAGTTGCCGTCAGAAGTGAAAGAATTAAGAATCTGTAATCCTTATTGCACCAAAGCAAGATGAGGAAAAACAGGGTTCTACTTCTTACAGACAACATAGATGTCAATAGGGTGATCTAAATGGAAATTGCTAACAGGATCTGAATATATCTTAATTTAGATGCCTGAATGCAAGCAAAACACATTGATATCTAGCTAAGTTCTTCTAAGAGAAGGTAAGAGGTTGTACCTGATGGTCCCCAGGGATCTCTTCCAGCTTGTGGTCCTGTGAGCCTGTGATTCCAATGTCAGAGTAGAGGGAAAGGACTTCCAATTAAACCATAACAGGGAGACTGAGGGGCTTGTCCAAAGGGATAAGAATATCACAGATATAGAATGTGTTATGATTTACATTAGAAGAGAAATTAATTTTCAGGATGTTTTTTTTTTCCCTGCAAGTCCTCTGAGCCTGATTTTGAATCTGCACAACTGGAAAAAAAAATATTACATTCTCTCACAAGACAAATACCACTCAGAAAAGTATTTATTATCTTAGAATATTTCCAGACATTCTTATTAAACAAAGGTCACATCGCCTCAAGCACCACAGGTATTAAAACTTGCTACCAGTGGGCTGTTTCTTTTATCTCTGAATTTGGATATCAAATGGGAAGGTGACAACTATCAATAGTGTCTGAGTCTGTCGACATTTTTGCTCACTTGGCAAGGATGTTGTGTTGAAGCCTGAAGATTTTGCAAATGTTGGTCTCATCTAAGCTTTGATCCCTTGCCCAATTTTCCTGCCTGCTGTTCTTAGAGGGGGCCACTGTCTTGAAAGGATTCAGTACAGTTTTGTCCGCATTGTAAGGTGATGATAGCTGAGGTTATGACAGGCCTTAATCCAAGAAATTTTCCTTGTTTTTCAACCTCATCTGTCATGATGAATCATCTGCCTCTGACGTGGGAAGAGACATCCACGGCTGGAGGTACAATGGGTGCTCTTCACACTACTGGCCACGCTCCAAGGTGCTGCCCACAGGTGGGCAGAGGAGCTCAGGATGAAGCAGAAGAGGGAGCAGACAGGCTAATTATTGAGTCAGGTGTCACAGTCAGTGACAAGAGACAAATAAAGGATGTTTGTGTATCATGTCATCAAGCCCCGAGACACAGAATGATGTTGGTAATAAAATAAAATATTTCATCCTAAGGACTCTCTGGAGAGATTTTCAGTAATACCAGTAATTGAAGAAAACATCTCATCTTGCAAGATAGTAAAAGGCAGAGGGAGATTTATATTTTAAGGTAGACTTATCTTTTAGGGTTTATACTGATGGGCATACTAAACATAGACACAGCAGCTGTGTAGTCATATCTCTAAATATTCTTTTGTACCTGGGTCTGGTCTTTGAGGGGAGGACCTTTGGGGGTCGGACTTGCTTTGGGCTTCCCAGTACTAGTAGCTAGTTGGTGCTTTTCCATCTCCAGGTATAAAACAGAGGTCAAAGACAGGATCTTTTGTGCCGAGTAACCTTAAGTCCTTTAGAAAGGGCATTTCAGAAATGTGCAAACAGGCGAAAAATTATAGCGCCCAAGATAACAGTAACCTTTTCTTGTACATTTTGTAAACGGTCTCCAGCAGCTCTCTGAGCTCAGAGGACTGCAGCAATGGTGGGGGCTTTACACCCCCACAAAGCCTTGTTTACAGCAAGGAATCCCTGAAAGGTCCTCCACAGCACATCACAGCTGAGACCCCCCTACTCCTGTCTGCTCTGGGCATGGAACATGAGAGACCAGTAGTGAAAGAGAGTGAAACAGATGATGCAAATGCTTTTGCTTTGTGCAGTGAAAGGTCAGTTACGAGATGAACTTATCAGAAGCATGTCAACAAAAGGTGTGATTAATGATAGCTAAGTCAAGGAATTCATTACTTCAACAATGTGCACAATTCAACAATGTTTTACAGAGGTATTCTCAGCTGTCTCATGAATAACTCAATATATTGTGAAAACCCTTCTGGTATTATACATTTCAGAGGGCAAACTCAGTTTCGTATTTAAGATATTAGATAAATATTTACAAGTAATTCGTAAGGTAGTAGAACACTTAGTTTTCATAGAATATGTGTTGTATAGAGAAATGGAGTCAATTTTACTCTTTCCTACAGAAGTTTGATATGTTTTCAAATGTGATGAGTTCAGTAGAATGAACCTGGCCTTAACGCAAGGGTAAGTGAGATGACAATCTGTCCCTGGTTTTAATAGATTAGATATTATCAAATAAACATGTCATTTTTGTAAGCAGAAAGAGCTTTTTCAAAATTACAGACTTAGTTTCTTATTTTGAAATATAATTGATTTTGAAAACAGAATGATCCCAGCTACAAAAATCTCTGAATTTATAATAAAAATTAATTTTTACTTTGGAGAATTGTTAGACCTGAAATTATAAAAGAATCTTAGAGAGGATTTTCCCCCTTACCTTCACATGTAATTCCATCACCCTTGTATCCAGAGGGACAAGGGCCACATTTAAATCCTCCATCTTCAGCTGGCTCGCACCGCACATCAGGAAAGCACAGTATATCAGCACACATCACTTTGTGATGCATCCCAGCGCTGGTTTTGGGCGGTTCCATGTAATCCATTGCTTTGCTGAACAACTTTCTGGCTGCTGTGGTCTGTATTGGAAGCCTTGCTATGGAAGAAGACCCTGCTGGGTCACTCTGAGAAGCTGTATCAAGAGAAGAACCAAGGAAGTGGGAAGGGGAGGGGAGATGTTTTGCCAAAGGTGATGCTCTCGGCTGCTCTGTTGGGAAATCTCGGGATGCTTTAGTCCTCAAGACTGCAACTCTACCAGGCCATTTCCTGGGAGAATAGCCATACTTGGAGCGAGTTTGCTGAACGGCAGGTGGCCTTGCAAAGAAGGAACTTGCGCTTGTGTTGCGATGAGAAGGAACAGTCTGTGTTGTAGCTGGTTTGTGTTGTTTGAAATGGAGAGGAGTTTGGAGTGTCACACTGACAGCTGGGGCTCTGGGGTCTGGCTCCTCGTGCAGAAGTGGGGAGTGTGTATCACTTCTTTTTTCAAGAAAAGATTGTTTTTTGGGTGCTGTGAACTCCACATCAGGTTTTTTTGCTGGCAGTGTCTGAGCTTGGGAAGTTTTCCTTTTCACTGCAAGGGATGGAGTGTCAATGACTGTGGGGTTTCTTTCCAAAAAGTATGTAATATCTTGTCTTGGAATTTGGGTTTGGGAAAGAAGGGAGAATACATTTCTTGATGTCTTTAATACATCTTCCTGGTGAGAACCTCTTGCATCTTCAATATTTCTTCCAGGAAAATCCACGTGGCTTTGGGAAGATCTTGAAACTAGGACAGAAGGAAGATCTATATTAGCTAAATTTGGTGGTCTGGAGTTTAAAGGAACCACAGTGAACACTTAGCTTAGGAACAAAAAACAGAACATCAATTCTAGAAGTAAAGGAGTTAATTATCATGATGCCAGGGCACATTTATGCTGACTGACATAGGAATGACATGGGTTTATCTGATATGGGTGACACCGGTGCTGCTGCAGAGGGAACTGCAATGCTGAATCTTACAGGGTGGTAGATCATGAACTTGAAGTCAAGGAGACAAGACATTGCAGTTTGTGACAGACAGATATGGGAGATGGAGAAGCAGACAATGCTAAGATGGTCCTTGGCAAGACTGTGTCCTAGAGAGACTCTAGTCCAGTGTATGTAACGCTTCTGTAGTCCTTATGGCAAAGGGAAGCTTTAGGAAAGCATTTAAAGGAGACAAATGGCAAAGCTTTGTTGATGCTGTGTACAGCTCCCTGCAGACGTGAGGGGCAGCGTGTAAGGGAGTTGCTGGTTTGTTACTGTCACCCACTTGTTCCAGAGCCAGCCACCTTTTCAGCTGTGTAAGGAGGGATGATAGATGGGCAGAGGGGAGTCTGTGAAGGGCCTGGAAAGTGGAGACGAGTAGTTTGAATCAATACTTTCAGGAAGATTAATGGCCATCTGCTGACACTAATGAATGGAAGAAGCTATTTTTAACAGGTTCTGGCATACTCATTCCATAGGATATGGAATATATTGGATCCTGGACAGAAAACCTCACTTGGTTCTAGGGTTAACCCCATGCAGGATGTACCTCTTTCTTTTAAATATGAATATTAATCACTTTCTAAAAACTCCCATTGACGTGGAACTTAGCCATAGTTAATGAGGAAAGAGATTCAGATGCTTGGCAAGAGTCAAATGAAAGTTAGAGTATGGACTAAGCAAATCCTGGCAGCCAAAGTTGTGTTTATTTGGCTGATAAACAGTGTCATTTTGCTGGCAGCTGACGAGTCTCCATTGCCCTGAAGAATAATGTTTTGGAGTCTTACAATGGTACTGGATGGAGCTATGGCCATCAGTAGGTAAATATATGGTATTTAGTAGAGCAGTAGGCAAAGAGAAGGATTTCACTGTCCAAAGTAAGCCTGATAAAAGATAAGGTACGCAGAATGGATGAAAAGAGATGATGAAGCAGGGAGGATGTCAGCAAAAGGAGCATGAAAGGATAGGAGAAGCCAAAGGATTTTAAAAAATGAATGGAAGATGAAAGAAATATCTCCATAGAAAATTATCGGTAATAGATGATCATTACTGCCCCTGGAAAATTTGACTCAGGGACCAGAAATCAACAGGAATGACAGTGAAGGGCTGAATGACCTCTCTGATAAATTTCCAAAATGAGCCCTGATTATAGCTTTGAGCTCCTTCCACTGTGTCATAATTAAGTGGGTCTTCCTCCTAATTAAATTTGAGTAACTAGTAAGGAGATCAAACTGACTACCTGAGAAAAGGAAATCTTTTATTTCTTTAGCAGGTGATATAGGTGATATACCCATCCCACAAATGAGATTCATCTTTCCCTGTAAGGCAAGGGAGAGCACACTGTTGGAGTGATTCTGTGTTTTACATCTCAAATGACACTATCAATGAGGAGTAATGATACATTTTGGTTGGTTGTTCATTATAACATACACTGACCAAGGTCCTTCATCCACTTTGTAGAGGCCACTGAATCTCATAAGATGTTGGCACCATTCAAATGTGGCAACTAGAGTGTCTTCTCAGCGTTCATTATTTCAGATATTTATACTGTGTAATTTAGTTCGGATTGGAATATGATAGATTTTATTCTGTAATACCTGAAAATTTCTTTCTGCACTCTTCCAGATAACTAAATAAGCTAAAACAAAGAAAGTAAACCAAAAGATTGCACAATCAGTTGTCTGTAGTCAGCAGCTTTCTCAAATCCTGTGTTACTTCAATTTACTTTCCCTGATGTTGATCAATATCTTCAAATGTATAATCCATTATCAATGCAGAGTGTGTGAATCTGTTTTCCCCTGTGATGCCAAAATATTGGACTGGATGAAAATAACAGAAAAAATGACAAGGCAAAGTGCTCAAGGTTATATGACTAAACAAAAACACATTTTCACTACCTGTCAGTATTTCTGCCTACAGTAACAGCGAAATGTGCAGCAGTGGAATAACTGAGTTTATTTTTCACAGAGGTAGATGAGACCAAGAACCTACTGCTTTGCCCCTGCTGTGCATGGCAGGACCTCTACTCATTTTCATGGAGCTACACCACTGTGAGCACAGAGTAATGCTGGGATGGTTCAGGGCCCGGGACAGATTCCTCTGTCATCTCCTAGCTGGGGAAAATTAGAACAAGAGTGACAGAGGGCAGATTTCTGAGACACAGGTTTAACATCCCTCTTTCAACTCGACACTGGGACACTTCCCATCCACGTGACCCTCCAGGCTTTGGTTTGCCCTGGTTTGCCCAGTGTTTCAGACATTTTGTGTTGCTCACACCAAGCTCATAAATCAGAACTGTCACAACCGTGGTCTCTAGTTCATGCTTGCCAATGCCATCATGGTGTTGCTAAGGCACAGCAAATTTTGACTTCTTCTCTCCCTTGAATTGCATTTGATAGGGAACTACTAAAGAACATGAAGAGGATCATGTTCATTGCAAAGGGAATGAAATGACTACTTAACCTGCTGAAAACAGTCATTCACAAACACGGAAGGCACTTGACATCTCTCAAACACATGGTGAGATATCAACATTCTGAAATACACAGAATAAATCCAATATATTTTTTCTCTTCTGAGTTTCTTTTTTTTTTTTTTTTTTGCTTGATTGGGGTTTTTTATTTGCATTTACAACCTTTCAGAAAAAGGTCAGATCCAGACCTGAAGCAGGAGAAATCGCATTCCCTTCTGACCCCAGCTATTTCTGTTCCCAGAGGAACAGCACACATTTCATGCTCTGCCTAGGACAGGGTGCACCAGTTTGGTTGCCACATTCCTTCTGCTGTTCAACGGAGTCTTTGTTGGCCTTAGACTTATGCACCTTCACACCTTTCTTCACAAGCCACTTGCCTTGGACACAGCCCCATCCTGACCCAAACTAGCAACTGACACCTCAAACACTTGCTTTAAACTTCCTGCAGACATCAGTATTTATTGCCTTTTCATTGCCACGCTTCTCTTCACAGCTTAGAGTCAGAAACTTGCCTTTTGGTTCTTAAAAGCAAGTGTAACTTTTTTTTTATGCAATGACATGGCTGAGACTCTATAAACATTGCAATGTAATCTCAAGTGCTTGTGTCTCTTTTAATCTAATAAAATGCCTCAAATCAGTACCCTCCAGGTAGAGACTGGTTTCTTCTCCTTAGCAAGCTCCTCTGACTGTGGCCACTTCTGTCTGTCACTTCAGAGGATTATGGGCACCTTTAATTCTGATCAAGCTACAACTGCTTCAGAATTCTGTGGATAGTTTAAGAATTCATTATTAACACAATTCTATAAATTTACAATTTGTGTAGTTTTAGAGCTATTAACATTTAGTAGTACCTACTGTCCAGCACATTTCTCATTCAGAAGTGTGTCGAAAGAGAAAGGCTCTTTTGACATATTACACAGTGTGGGTCATCATTTAAAATTTGAAACATCTACCAGCGCATAAATCTTATTTAAAATGTCAAGAGAGAATAGAAAATTGCACTGGTCTAAGAAGTCTGGCTACCAGAGTATTAAAGACCTTCTCATTTCTTTCTGTATGTTTCCATGTTAATGTGTTTTTCTGCGTTTAGTTGGTGACAAAGGGGAAATGGAGCAGCTGTCAATAGGAGCTTCAGGGAAATTATGTTTTTACCTCAATTCCTAATCTGCTCTTTAATATCATTATGATCTGGGTTTGCTTTCTTCTCTGGTCAGAGCATATTTAATTCCTAAATCTTCTGTTTAGCTAACAAAACATACCCTAATATCTTCCCTCCCCCAAACATGTAGCAATACAGTTTTGATCCTTCCTTCCTCTTAAGCATCCAGAAGCTTAGGTGCTGATTGGGCTTCCCAGTCACCATATCTTCTCTTACAATCACAAGCAGCAACTCTCAGACTAAATTCCTCAGTACCTCTGTAAGTGAGGTACAGTTTTGACTTCCCAATTTTTACAAAGGGTATACTTCTAGGATTACATCTGCAGAAACAAAAGCATTCCAAAGACTCCTTGTGACTGGGATATTAGTATAAATTTAGAAAGGAGCTTAAGTTTAGACCTAATGATCCTTTACCTATTTTTTTATGTAAAAAACTGAAAAGTGAAATTTTCAATTTTTTGTGTGTGTGAACACACAACACACTGGAAGTAGGCACAGGAAAAATTAAGCCCCACTTTGAAAGATGTGGAAATAGAGAATATGAGCAATCACATTTATGTAAGAGACGCCCAAATCTGTGATTCAGAAAGCAGAAAACAATGTGGAGCTGCGTGAAAGCCATTGGCTGCTCACAGGCACACGGAAGGAGCCAGCTAGCCTATTTAGCTCATGCTGGGTTCAAAGAACCAGGCATCTGCCATGCCTCACGTCCAGACAGGTCAGCACTGACTCTGTATCCACGTATATTCAGTCTTTGTAAAATCTGTGCTCTCAAACCACCACTTCTGTGATGGGTAAATTTACTCACTTGATGCTTTAATGGCGAAATTAAAAGGTGAACATCTAGTTCATTGTCCCTGAGCTGTTTCAGCCTGATAGAAAATGAGATTGTGTTGCTGATGTTGCTATCTGGTGAGCAATTTTCTTCCCCTTAACCTACCAAAATCGTGAGCAATGGGGAATAGTCTATGGAGTCTGCATCACTCAGCCACTTCTGATTAAAGCTATTCCTCTGCTTCAGGCTCTTGTTTGTCAATGTGGCTGCAGCTGCATATGTACAATTCTGTTACACCATTCATAATTTGCAAGGCAAATTTGTTTTGTGTCTATGAAACACATTTTGCTGTAACACAACACTTTTGCGGAGGAGAAAACCTGGGATCTCCAGTCAGCTCACCCCCTAAACCTTGTTTAAGAGTATCTCTGTGTTCAGAATAAATGATTACCACAAATGGGATCTAGACTCTGCCATCAAGGAGATCCTTTTCCAGTTCTGGGATGCTGAAATCCTACATAAGAATAAAAGAAAATATTACCTCAGTATGAGATAGTGTGTTTGCTTATGTCCCATTAAAAGTCTTTTGTATTTTTTTGCATCACTGCACAGTTTGTTTGCCTCAAGGTTTTCTGAATATAATTGACATCTCAATTCATTAGCTGATGTACTTAAAGAAAATGGAGATTCTGAGGTGGTTAGTTGGGAAGCAAACAGTTCACAAACATAAAAATTACATAACTGACTACATGCTGGAGAACATTTTCGGTCTTATCTAAGGTATGTCAAGGAACACGTAAAGACAACCCCTTTCATACTGAACAGGTACAAAAATAGTGCCTTAGAAAGATTTTCTTAGGTATAGCTAATTTTTTATAGGGAATATAAGGAATTATGATTGGAGTTTAAGAAACAAAAACCTTTTGTGAAGGTTAAGAGACAGAGAACATTAATTGAAGATTGGTTGTGAAGATTAAGTGAAAGAAAAGACTAGGAGGAGAAAAGAGGGAGCACTTACACTACCTGAATTTATATTCACTTCAGCTAGGTGAATGATTGGCTACTTTTTAAGGATCCTTAGTAGATAATAGTAGTATCAGGCTGTGAGCTGAAGTCCTAGAATGACACTCAAGTCTGAAACTAATAGAGCAGTTTTAAATATGAAATTCATCCTAACCCATGACATTTTCACCTATTATATGTGGTTCTGCTTTCCAAGGAGGTATCCATCAGCTTTTGGTAAGTAAGATTCTTGGGCATCATATACAAGGAAAGTGAAGGAACAGTGCAAGAAGGTGATGAACACAATGACAGCTGCACAAAAAAATGGGTCTTTGAGGAAAAGAATGTGTTTTGTGCACTTTGTTTGCAGACTGTGTTTGTTGGTTTTTTTTCTTTACTTCTTTTGTGATCTTTTCTGTAAGTTTTCAATAGAAATTTTAGCATCAGGGTCACCAGAGACAGTGTTTTCAGAAATACTGAAAGAATTAGTGATTGCAAAGATATGAGCGTACTCCCCAAAGAGGGATCTTTTTTCCTTCTCTATCAACAATTTCCTTTATCAGTACCTTTTTTTGGATTGCATATGGAGATTTATAAACCTGCTATGCTTTTACAAACAATGTTTTCTCAAACACCTCTCCTACCTTCCAGTTTATTTCCAGATTTAATTGAAAAGTTCTCTCCTGGGGGTTGGAAAAACTCAAAAGGTCTGAACTGCTCTCACCCCTTGCACAGGAGCCGTGCTCCCATCACTCCTTTGTTGTTAGGTCTCCTTCAGTGCTCTTTACATTCCTCGGGTCTAATCCCTTCTCTGCTGTTGTTTTCAGAAGTGCTCTTCCTGTGCTTTTCTCTGAACATCCAGCCAATAAAACAGGAAGTGAAGCAGAAGCATGGCTGTGTTTCAAAACACCATGGATCACCCGCTTAATCCCCTCATAACTGTTTTATCATCCTTTCTTTCATTATCCCTTGTCCATCTTGCAGGTCTGAACTTTTACCTCTCCTCTTTGTGTTCTACCTTCTCCAATTATTTGAGCCTGAAACTGTATTATTTCAGAAGCTACAAAGATGGTATTAAGATAGAGTTCATAAAAGTAAATTATATTTTCTATTCAGGAATTGACAGTATATTTTACTTGTCAGCACTGAGATAGATGGAAAAATTAATAGAAACTGTGTTCTTATCTGATGATTCCTCATGGGCCTCCAGACTCTCTCATGGTTAGAACAGGTTGATAGATATATACAAAGTAGACTAAATCAAGGCAGATTGTCTCTGAAGCATCCCTGTCTAATTCTCTGAAATATCTATGTAGAATCCTTTAGAACAGTAATAATAGATTATAAAGAAAGTTCATAACATTTCTTCAAAAGAAGAGCCATAATATTTCTTCAAAGAAAAAAATAGCTTAAATTTGAATATTTTACTGAAATTCTCCTTTTATTCAATTCAAGAAATAAATGGTCTAAAACTATAATTATGTTGTTTTGGGCTGTAAACACATAAAAATGAATTATTTTACATTTGAAAGCCAAGAAACAAACCAAACTATGCCTTACTGGGAATCAGTAATGAATCTATTTTAATATCATATAAGCACATAAAAATACTCTCAGTGAAATCATGCTTCAGTGGAATTCTCCACAACTTCAACTGATTAGGTTAACAACTATCTATAGTTTCTTCCTAATTTAGAAAACAAAAAGCAAGGAATTTCAATAATAAGTTTTCAGATGGCATGTCACAGTAGTTCTTACCTAGTTCTCTGAGAAAATAAAGCTTGGACCAGACAACCTTTTGAGGTCCCTCCCAACATTGCTACTCTATGAAATTCTAAATTTAATATATTATCAGCGTGAGAGATCATTTCCTCCCGCATCCCAGAGGATCAGTTGTCTTGTCTTAGCTTTAGGCTGTCGCTGTATTCCTTCAGAAATAAACTAGCTCTGTTTGTGTGACGTGTAATATTGGGGGCAAAAGTCACGTGATTTGGCTGTGAACGTTACCTGATTCTGCAAGAAAGCCCCGTGAAGTGGGTGCCACTACATCTCTAGGTACCTGTTCATAAACAACAGCAAGATATTAAGGAACTAGCCCTAAATTTGCCCTTAGCAGGGATAAGTCTATGTATTTCACACCTATTTTTACCCCCCTACGCTGGACTGTGCTTTACATTGCTTACGAATCCTTTTTCTTCAGCTCCTGCTTTGCTTTATCTGTTAGTAGCAAAGCTCTTGTGTTGCTTTAATGGGGCCAGGATATTGGTCCAGTATGAGTTACTTACAGTCTTAAAGTGCTTCTAAGTGCCTTTAACAAAACAGCAGTCTTGTCAAATTTGTGCTAACAGGGTTGTCTCTCTTTAAAAGCTGTGTGCTGTTATAGCTGGATGATTAAATGAGCCTGGAAATTCTAAGAGAGGATAATCTGCTCTCTGCTCTGTCAATGTAAAAAACTACTGGGCCTGTATCCTACGCAGATTATTTGTTGAAGACTGAGTTGTTATTATCACTTAAAAGTCATGATGGCACAGTGATTGCTTAAGCAAAAGGTGGCACATTCTTGGTAGGAGAGAAATGTAATCTGTACTTGATGTTCTGATTGAATGTAAATATTATTCATGGCATGTAGCTGAGACCTCTTCCCTAGTGGTTTTATGGCTTGGGCTTCATTGGTCTTCTATTGCTGAGCTACATCGTTTCCTAAATACATCATCTGTATTGGAAGCACTTAACGAGTTCTGGATTGACAGAGTGTATGGATCAGTGATGCTGGAAACCGTTTATCTTTTAAATTATCTAAACATATTCTTCCCACTGTGCCTATTTTGGTTGTTATGTTTGGGTCATAGCATATACGTTACAGGCCTCTGTTGATATTTTTCTGAAAATGCTTAATATTTTATTAGGTATCCCTCAGGAGGGGAAAGCCATCAGAAAGACTCTCCGATCTCCTTTCTGTCTTGACAAGTACAGGAGTGGATTTTCAGTGGCAATTACAGACTCAAAGGGTAGGAAAGGGTCAGAGCTTATGTCCAAAATGTCAGGCTGATCCTGGCCTCATGAGAAGATTACTGGTATACCATTTGCAAAACTGTGTCTTTCATGACACCAAATTTATATGGAATGTCTTCGTGTGGCATTTCTAACTCCACTTCAGTTGCCATTTCATAACACACCCCTTGAAGGACACATAATTACATCATAACTGGTCAAAAAAAAAGAAAAAAAAATGCACATTTTGTCATGATATACACCAACTAGAAACACAGTTTATGAAAGGGATTGGACACTTTCAGCATGCATTCCAAAGATGAGCTGTGGGCAGAGTTTCCATGCCCTGAGTCAGAGCTAAGAGCTGGAAGCCATTGAGATGCAATACTTCCTGGGTTTGGAGCCTGCAAGGAGACCTGAGAGCTATTACCACACAGAGGCAAATCACAGTATCATTTACTATTTATTTGGTATTTCTGTTATGCCTTCTTTGCAAGAAGCTCAGGTAACCTCACAGCTAATGGCTGCAGCATCAAAATATCCCCACCTTCAAGCAAGCCTTGCAACTCATTGCATAAACCATGTCAAGATGGTTTAGTAACTCATTGCAAACCGCCCTCTGACTGCTGAACAGTGTGTGCATTTTATCAGAGTCCATATTTAAAAGTTCTTTGTGGGATGTGCCTACCTTAACAGGTTTTAAGTGGTGTCTCCCAGGAACACTGCTCAGCTTAGTCCATTAGGATAATGGAGTCTCTTATGATTTACACTGGTATAAGTGAGACTGGAATCTGGGCCTTGATCTTTTTAATGCAAATTCATCAATTCTGTTAGATAAGAGATGAAAGGAGTCCATTATGTTCTTCAGTCATGTCTTGAAGCAAAATCATTTGATTGGTTCCAGGCAGAAAGAGGTCCCTACTCCTGCACTTAACTCCAGACATGAAACTTTGGTTTGGTGACAAAAGCTGTTACTGGAGTTATTTATTTTTCATAGAGAGTGATCGGTGGTGAGTGCTAATAATGACAGGGGTTATTTCGCAGTTAAAATTTAAGAATGTAAAATTTATGTTCCTCTGGTGTTTGACTGAGCACCAGGGGTTTAAACACACACATGTTCTTTTACTTCAAAACATTTTATTCTTCTTTTAAATCCACACCTTGATGTTGATCTGACAGTGGTGCAAATGAGAAGGTGACAGAGGTCTCTCTGATGTAAAATCAAAGTGAATCCAGGCAGATACTGGAATGTAAAGCATACAGCACATAAACATAACAAATAGCTGCCACATACAAAGTATAGCAAGTGCCAAATGTCTACAATACTGCAAATTAACTGCTATGACAGGAGATCTTGCAGTGGTGTTCAGAATGGTAAAGCAGAACTCGATTACAGAGATCATAAAATCATCCTCTCCCTTGATCATGAGCTGCCTAAACCAGGAGAGGCAGAAAGAGCTGGCTCTGAACAATCTTTTATCAGTGATGGATGTGGCACTGCTTTGTCAAGTAAAATTGCTGATTTACTAATAGGAAAAAAATAAATCCTGTGTGATGACATCAACCTCTCTAACCTGCTAAAGAAAGTGCAAACAGATGGGTATCTCTGTGACTGTGAGTGATGAAACTAGTCTAGAGAAATACTTGCAGCACGTGATGAGAACTGATATTGCAACATGTAGGAACATCACTAATCCCCCCCATTAGGATATATTCATTTTCTTTGTGCCAAGAGTACGACCAATGATACTGCATGGTTTGATTTAATAGATCTACCTCTTCCTGCAAAAACATAACAGATATTTTATACAAACGTGAAATGTGCCCAGGGAAGCCTGGACAGATTTAAATTCCTTAGACTTTCCTTTTTATTGCAATGCCAGCAGACTTAAGGGATTTTTGGTCCTCCTAGTAAATTTTTAGATAAATATAGGATACCTGCTTGATGGATTTTGAAGGGAGAGAAATAGTTTTTTGTCTCTGATAGGAGAATTTGTTTTAAAAAAATAATAATTTCTCTTTACATATGAAATTCTATACTGGTTTTTCCTTAAGACTATTCTGATGTTCTTCAAGAAAAATTGCAACCAAGTTTGGTCAATTTAAAGTGGTACCAACTACTGATATAAGCCAGGTAAAATATGTAAGAGAGAACAGAATGAGGCTCTGCATTGTTGGCAGAGGAGGTAAATACAGCTCAGGAACTTATTTGTGAAGTTACATAGTTTGCAGTAAGTCAAGTACTTCCAAAGATGAATACCCATCACATATCAATGCTGTGGAAATGGTACTTTTTTGATTATAAATAAAAATTGACGGACTTTTTGGATGCAGCTCATCAAATACTGACTCAGGAAACAATTTTCTTCTGGCATATTTTTCTCCTCAGTAGCCTACAAAGGCAGTTGGGTAATTTTTGTGGTTTTAGTATGAAGAAATACTTATCCTTTAATCCTTAAATCACTGCAATTGAGTATAATTTCACATCAAAAGCAGCCAATAAAAGTACAAAATAGGGATTAGCAGGAGTATTTTTAGATTAAAATTACTAGAGTTGGAAAGAAGTGGCACATAATCTCAGTACCTTCACAAGCACTGTAGCAAGCTGGAGAGGATTTATTCTGTTTCATTTGAAGACTGATACCATAAGTTACAAGGGAGAGAAGCTATTATTCTAAAAGGGAGGATTTAAAAATAATCATAATCCGCAACTGTACGTAAATTTAATTGAAAGCTAATTCTTGTTTTTGTCTGATATCTTTTAATCATCAGTGCTATACAGTGCTTCTGCTTCAACTAGCAAAGCACATGGGAAGGAAAGTTAAACTGATCATTTTGGCCATAAATTAGGACACTCATACAGCTGCAGCAATTGCTTTCATTTCTAAATATTAAACCAAATGACTACTCTCATTTAACCTTAAGGTACAAAATTCTCATTGTTTATATTGTGATATAATTCACAGGAGTGAGTATAAGCTTCTGATGGAACAAAAAGTAATTTCTCTTCATTCCCTTCCCAAGGTGCTCAAGCTGGTTGAATGGCCACATGTCACCATGAAGTTCTGACTCAGTTTGCCTATTCGAGAGAAAAATGTGAAACATCCCCCAGCCTCTGATATACAACTCACTTGTGAAAGAAGCATTGACTAGTTTCACATCCTGACACTTAGGATGTTTCTGAAATCTTGCCTGGAGTTGTATATGACCTGTATGAATCACAATAAATGGCAGCTACTGTCTGCATTTCCCTTTTTAGAACACAGACAAATTTATTGGTTAATGTTTATACAAGCATGATGTAAGTGTGCCTGATTTACTGTACCAATAACTACAGCTGCAAAATATCTGTTCTACTCAACAGCATTTGAAGACCTTTGGGGTGTACAATGTGTATCCCATTATCCCATTAACGACAAGGTGCAGCTTTGGGCAATAACAGAAAAGTTATTTATATGCACAATGATTTTCTTTTTCCTCAACCACTTTTACAGCTTCCCCAAGTTATAGAAGAGTCAATAGCTGACCTAGTGGTGCTGGCAGACTAAGTAATACTTTGTACATACTCACTGCTAGAGAAAGAAAAATGTTGAGTTTATTTTTGTGACCTTTAGATTCGGAGAACTGGCTAAAATCAATTTATAGTTCAAAGAGATTGGATGATACTTACATTAAGCAGTAAAATTGCTTCCACTTTGATAGAGTGTGCTAAAATACAACATCAAGGTAACACTCATTGATTTGGATACAGAAGGGGGAATGAGGTGGGTTGGTCAAGTGTAGGAGGTCAGGGAGCAACTTGACAGGTTTCAAGTCAGTCTGTCTTGAATGCTTAAAAAAAGGTTTAGAAGCAAACCAAGGAATCTGACCCAGCAACTACTGCTATTAACGAATAAACATGAGTTCTCCTGGCAGATGACTCTGTGCAGTAAAAAGAGAACAGCTATCCAGACTGTCCCTAGAGAACCATACATTGAATTATGAGAATATCATTGAGAGGGAGCAGGATCAGATGACTGATGAGTGGTTGCCATGCCATTGTCACTTTCTGCCTGAGGTCAAGACCCAGCTTTTCTTTTACCAAAGTAGAAGACCTCCTCTAATGATCAGCCCTCAGAGATTAATGGGACCAGCTGATTTTCAGAGCTCCCCAAGGAAGATTATTGCTCAGGCTATGAACAATACTATTGAAATGCTTTAATTATCTGTTGCCTTCAGTTGTTGGTGTAGTTGTTCTCACATAACACTTTGTTTATCATTGTCTTCACAGGTCACCTTGCAGAACAGATGCCTTGCAGCAAAAGAATTAGGAAAAAATGGAAAGAGTAGTGATACTGGCATGTGTCATGTTCTGATCTTACTGAGGAGGAAACGTGTTCTGAAGTCCTCTGCCAGCACTGTGGCAGAAATACAGATGTGGTGATTCATACCACTGAGCAAGTCCTGTTGTGAAGAATTCCCCCTAGTAGCAAATGAGGTGGTTAATCTATTGAATTTCAACTCATAGAGCCAGGTATTCCTGAAATAAGACCTGCCAGCTGCTCATCAGGTAAGCGTGAAAGAACACAGCCTTCAGATTGCAGAGTACAGTGTTGTTGTTATGCCATACTAGTTCATACTTCCTTACAGCCTTTGTATGCAAGACATTTTTAAAATTCTAAAAAATTGAAAGTACCTGGTCTGGGAACTTTGGTACAGACTCGACCATTCCCAAAAAACCCTGCTGGACATCGGCCGCAGACGTATCCAACGTAAGGGGGTTTCCTGTCAAAGCACAGCACTCCAGGAAAACATGGCCTGTTGGCACAGGTGGTAACGTGTGACAGTGGTGCTGCACGGCCCAAAAAGGAAAAAAAAAGTAGGTTCAGGCATGTTTAATAATTTCTCAAATGAAACACATATATAAAATTTAACAGTGAATGCCTGAGCCCAGCTAAAGCTTTTACAACTGTTTTTATTCTTTTAAAGTCTAATTAATGCAAAATGTTCCCAAACCTTGAGCCAAACATGAGAATGTCCTGTGGGCACAGTGTATTGGAACAGCTGTTTCTCATTAAAGCAAGATTTATTAGTCCTCTAATTACATGTTTTCAAGTTTATTACTCAAAGTTGTTTGGCATTTATCATGTACAATATAGAAAGTGTAATTTTCAGCATAAGTGAAAGATTAACTGAGTGAGAATCTGCATTATTTGACATCTTTTTGGTCTTCTATAATTGGAAGGTAATTATCAAACTTTACAGCACCTACACCCTACTTTTAAAATTACACTGTCAAGTACATATGTTTCTGATCTAGAAATCATCCCTCATGCATCAAACCCTGTATTACAGGAAACTGCTTTAATTATCTTAGAACTATGTGCAAAATTTAACACTGGTAGTATATAATATTTTATCACTTATGATGTCACTGAACAGCAAGTGTATATGAACTGACTGTGAAGTATTTAACAGTGTCAAGACATAGAACAGATGATGAATACAATCTTAATGATGGTTACAGATCTTTTTTAATTGCCTCCGGTGAGGTCTCCATCATGATTCTCAGGTATTTTCTGCATTATTCTTGCACCTTGATATAGCACTATGATATAGGATATCTGCAAGAGGCAAGGTCTGGTTAGGTGTTGACTGGCCTGGTACAGATATTAAAAAAAGAAAAAAAGGTAAGAAAAAAATCTTTAATTTTACATATGCCTCTACACAACAGATATACCCAGTCTCAATTTTTTTGCTGCCTGCTTTCACTAGAAAATCAATTAAATCTGCAACACTCATTAGACCAGGGCCAACATAAACATTGTGCAGGTGCACACCCATATTTAGGGAGTGTTGTAGTGCTCCCCCTCTGGGAAAAGCTATTGCCACAGTCAAGTTCATACATCAAGTCTACCTTCACTTATGCTCAAAATTATTAATTCAGTAAGTGCTCACTACCGAAATATCAGCATCACTTGGCTATGGCAAGCTGGCATAAGCTGTCACTCTTATCATCTCGCTTCCCATTGACCAGTAAAATTTGGGGTGGTTTTGTTCTACCTTAGAAGTGATGTGATTTCTAGTTAACCCTGACCATTCTGATTGCTATTGCTGTAATGCCTCCCTTCCATGTAAAAATTGTTTAGCAGCTATCTTCAGTCTGGTGTAGTAGGAGGGTTTTTATTTTTAGCTCCAATTTTCCATGTTGTATTATAAACAGCTAGTTTGTATCTGCTGTTAAGATGGCAAAATGTATGATTTCTGAACGCAGAAACTGCTTTCATATCCTTGTTTACCTACCACGTCTATCACTTATGTCAAAATTCTTAATTATGGGAGAATCCTTCGCCTCTAAGGATTGCAGTGGCTGCTTAACCTCGGTCCTGTTCAATTCACCTTTGCCATTGCTTAAAGGTTTTGTAACATCAGCAGCAAGCACAGCTGTGAAAAGACATCGAGGAGACAAGGAAACAAGGTGTTAGGGCTTAGCTGTGATTGATGATAAAAAGCAACAGCAAATCAGGTAACCTGGCGTAAGTTTACTCTGGAAGCCAACCATCAAGCAAATAAAGGCAAATCAGGTGAGTCAGCTGCTGACACACAGCAAAGCTTCAACACAAATATAGGAAAAATTATTATGCCCAAGCTCACTGAACTTTGCTGATCTGGGGGACTTAATATGCACAGTGATCTTTTATTGAGCTCAGGGTACTTAGAAAGCTTCAGGTCAACCAGTATTTGACAACACTGTTGCTTGGATGAGGATGGTACAGTGCACACTGGGACCTGTGCTCTGACTGGTTCCTGCCTCTCCTTGAAAGCTTCTGTCTGAAATCATATTGTGTGTGTTTGTTGGTTTCAGTTAGCTCAGCTGCAAACTTTGTAAGTGTCAAAATACCTGTACAAAGTATATGTGGATGGAATGAGAAAAATGATTGAGAATGGATGGAATGAGAAAAACTCTCAAAAATGTTAATTTTTGCATAATCTTAAGGTAATTTCTTGAATAAATTAAGGATAAAGTCTACATGGATAGTGTTGCAAGTTGAATTGCCCCGGCTCTCTTGAATATTCTCTACTCTTAGTAAAGCCTGAAACTCTGACTCTTTACATCTATTAAACAATGCAATGAGCTGCTGCTCACTCTAAGAGCTATAAAATTACTTCAGTTTTCTCTTCCTTCCTCCCAAAAGCCTTTATATTTGCTTAGGCAAGGGAAGTGTGAGCAGGAATGTTAAATCTGTGTATCAGAAATACAAATAATAATTTCTGTCCTATCTTGGGTGAACAAGGAAACCCTTAGGTTTATTCCTTCTGATAAATGTGCATTTCAGAAAAAGAAATTTATTTCTGTAATTAAAAAATACAAAGTAAGAAATTAATTTTTTTATATTTATCAAAAGCACATTATTTTGCATGTCCTTCTTGCACTGGTCAAATTACCCACAAAAATATGCATTAGTGAAACAGATGCAAAATCACTTTGAAATAACAAATGTAGCCAAAGGAAATATTCCATACAGACGTTTGGCAATATGACTGAAGAGAAATTTGGTAAATTAGGGAAAGGCAGTCCTGCTGGTGCCAGGGTCCTGTAGTTACAAATCAGTCTCTTTACAACAGCTATTTTTATTTTCATTTCCTTAGTGAATTTGAGGAAATGCTAATATCTCCACAGTAAATATCTTTATCTCTTGCTTCTTGGATTTCTTTGGAAATACCAACAAACAAACAAATACAAAAGACTTCAAGTGTGGTTTTCTCTCTTCTGGCCAAAAAAATATTATATTTTGGAGAAGACTTGTGTCTCTATGACTGAAATAAGCAGTGTGTGTGTAAATCACATCAAGTGCACTGGGAAGCACTACTTGGGATCTGTGGAATGACTTCATGCCAACATCTGTGGGCTGTGTCCTCTAGTGGAAGCACACCTTGGAAACAGGTGAAAAGATGGGAAGGACTGGCACATGGACCTTCTTTCTTTTACCTTCCATCCAGAAGTCACCTAAAGCAAAACCAATCCCAGAGGTGCTCCCCAAGTACTTGTTAGTGAATCATATATTTAGTAGTGAAATAATGGAGAACATCTGGAATGTCCTTGGCAAATTAACTAGCTGGCATCTGGAAAATGCTTTTTTGTGTACTATGGGGTTCATTCTAACCAAAAGGAAAGTAGCAGACACCAATTTGCAACTATCCATATTAATAGAACATGACAATAGTCTGTTTTGTATATTGAAGATTTGTACTCAAAACGAGTAGCAAAGTACTTTATTAAGGATAATAGCAGTAGAATTGAACCCTTTTCCCCCCATCTATTAAAATAAATTACATAAAACACTTACATTTGCAAGTTTTACCATTTCCCTCCATCCCACTGGGGCAAATTCCACATGCATAAGATCCAAAGGTATTCATACAAGACACTCCAGGAAAACAAAGACTCTCTTCACACTCGTTCCTGTCTTCCTGACAGGTAAGCCCTGTGGCAAAACAAAGGGGAAGTTAATAATCAGGAAAGATTCCCTGTTTATACTTCAACTCAAATGTTGAAGCAGATGAAAGCTCACTTCTCTGCTGTAAACTCATTACAGGGCATGTCACTCATGTTCCAGCCAAATTCCCCACTGTCTCACTTAAACCTGCTTTTATCACGCTGTTTATTACTGTCGTTACTGGCACCAGAAGTGCTGAGCTGGAGTCTGGTCCTCATAGAAAGCTGTGCATGTTAAATAAAAATGCACATAAATAAAATTAATATTTCCCCTGCATTTCACATCTTTTCTGCTGCTTTTGTTGTCTTGTTTGTCATATACTAAAGAAGTCAATGAGTGTCACCATTTCGGCTTTAAGATATGAAGAGCCACGTACTGACATACTGTGCTTTCCATTTCTATGTGAACCCCACATAACTAATAGATTATTGTGAACTAGAGACTGGCTGAGGGTAAACCTTAAAAATGATGGGATTTTTTAGTGACAACCCAAGTTTTTCTATTTAAAATTAAAATCTGAACAAACATTTTGAAAATGTCACTGAGCCACAGTACTGGTGTTCAGAAGATAAACCACCGTAGGACCCGAACCCAAAACAATATCTCTTGACTATTGCTGATTTTGGAAATAGGGTTTTAAAAATTCCTCAAAGAAACTGATATTAAATTTCACAACTTTGGATGATTTAGTGAATACCTATAGGGGTAGGTGACCCAAAAGTTAAAATTACTATCTGAACAGCAAATGATGCAGAGTAATCACATAAAAACTCCCTCAGGCTTGGCGTGTGCGTGCTGCTGTCTCTGTGCACTTGAGCAAACTTTCTTGGATATTGCTGGTTACAGGATATGCAGCCCTGATAGCAGGTCATAAACTAGCCCAGATCACTTCTATTAAGGCATGTCCTTTGTCCCTGAAGGAATATACAAGGACATTGGGACAACTTCGGGAGAGTCCAGGTACCTGCTTCAAGACATACCACTAGGTACAGAAAGTTTTGTTCCATATCAGATATCCAGCTTTATCATGAAGAAAGGTCTAAGGATAAAATAATTGCTTTTTTTGTTTTCTTCTAAAAAGACATTTGTCACAGTGCAATGAATTATCGGATGATAAAAACAGAACATTGTTATTCATCTCCTACAACATAATCGCTCATTGCTTCAGCATTTCAGACAGCTTCCGCTACTCCTTTCAACCTAAAATAGCCTCTCCATGTAGAAAACTCAAATTGATGTCTCTTTATTGATTGAGCTGCCTAGAAAAACCAGTGACATCACCTTCCCATGCTGGTATTGTCTTGAGGAAAAGAAAAGAACAACAGCACTAAAGTTATATCCTCTTTCCTGTGCTGTCTCAAGCTAAATTGTTCTTGTTTCTCATGCTTCTTGCTTCTTTCACTGAAGCTGGACATCATGTAGTATTGCAGGGCTTGACTGACATTTTTTCCTCCCATATTACATTTTGTATGACTATTCATACTTTATTAATTAATTAGCACACTCGTGGCATTGGGCTGCTTTTCTCTGATACTGATTTCTGATGGTGCATTGGGAAATTATTAGACATCACATTATGGAAAATATTGAATGAGTCACCCTCTGATTACATTAGTAATTATTTTCTTTCTCTGAGTATCATATAAAGACAAAACATGATACTATAAAAAATGAGAATAGGAAAGAAGTTCCCAGTTTCAGTAACAGCCATCACTTCTCCCTCAGTCCCTTCTCCTCCCTCCTACATTCTATATCTTTCCTGCAAAAAGCTGTCCTTCAAATCTCAAAGATGAATTACAGAAAAGCAAAGGAACACCTTAAGTAAAAAGATAATTTTAAAAATTCAGCCACTTGACTGATTTTTCTAATGTAAAGGTGAAACTATGCAAGCACTCCTTTGCACTCAGAGAGATTTTATTTTAAAGAGTGTCTGATCAATTTGGGTGTAATGATAATCCAGGTGAGTCCAATGGCAAATGTTTGCAAACTCTGAAACTGGGCTGAATGTAGCTGAAGAAGCAGCAGAAATGGACAGAAAACTGTCTGCACTGAGAAGTGTCAATTATCCTCTTTGCATGACCTCCAGTCACTGTATCACAGGAGAATCTCAATGCTTTTGGCAGTGTTACAGTACAAATAAAAATAATAGGAATAGAAGTTCTTCAGAGTGCAAGGTTTAACCATCTGTTTGCGTACCAGCTTTATTTCTCCATCCCTATATGGGAAATTGTCTGAGAAGATAAAGTCACGCCTTGAGAGAGGAGCTGACCACCTACAGATGCAAAGAAAGACTTTTGGACTGCATTCACATTTAATTGAGTCTAAAGGAACAGAAAATCTTGTTTAGGGGCTCTATCAGAAACCATGAAAAAATGCTGGGGTTTTCTTTAGTTTCCTGAAAAGAAAAATGAAATGATTGTTCCATCTTTCTCCCCACCCCACACCCAACTTTATACTAATCATCGAGGAAAGAAAGAATGATCATGTTATTGAGATGGTTTTCAAGGATGAGTTCTGTTCTCAGGTGCGTGATGTTCTCCCTTTCTGTGGTCAAAGGAATAGACAATAGGAATTCTTGTTATCTTGGTAACAATGTAGATGAAAAATGAATGAGCTTTGAACACTCAGAGATACAGAAAATGAAAGCAGCAATGATTCTAGGGTCACAAAGACCTTTTCTCCCTGCCTTGTTCCCGTTCCCTCTTCTACCCTTACACTGCCTGAGATACACCAATGCTCCTGCATTGCTTCTTCCCTTGCAGGGGTGTTTGGGAAGATCTAATAGGAATTAACTTCTTGTTTCTACTACCTGTTCCCTGTTATTTCTAGGGATTTGATGGTGAAGTGGTGCTGTCACTTGAGCTGTATAACATTGCCTTCTCATTAGATTATTGATGGTTTTCTGGGGAATTGAGGCATAAACACAGCATCAAGGATGAGTTTTTATTGTTGTCACAGAATCTGCCCTGAAGTAAAATCATCTGCTTCCCAGATGGCTCTCAACTCCACTTGCTTATAATTTTTCACCTGCTATTAAAACTTTAAGATGTATTCCTTTTTCACTCAATCATATATTTTTCCTTTCCTTTTTTTTTTTTTTTTTCCTGTTGCTGCTTGTGTTATAGCATTTTGGGAAGAACAGAGAAGAACAGCAAAACCATTTTACTGGTAAGAATTAAGAGTGAAGGAAAATCTTGTGTTTCTCTGGCCCTCAAGGTGTCCTGTGCCCTTGTCTCTTAAGACACCAGGTCCACTGAAGTTATTAACTCATGGGATTACATTACTCTTTATCCAGTGTTTAACCATAGAAAGTTCCCAAATTTCCCTTTCCTCATAGGAATGGTATCTCCAGGGGAATTCAAGACGTTCTGTATGTGTTTGGTTCCTTTAGGGATTTTAATATTTTGATCGAACTTCCATTTTATAACTTAATTCTCCATGTTTAGGCTTGTGTGTTCTTGCATCAGTGGAGTCTCTGGTTACACAAAGGCTTTTGAAAACAGCAGGCTTTGGCTGCTTTGTAGCATTACCTGGAGCCAATATTGACTGGGTGTCACAGATATTTTAGGCCATTTTTCTAGACTTCCACTTGTGAATGACTTGTATTTTTCATTTCTGCTGGAATTTTATAATAATGAAAACTGAGCTTGCAGTCCTACATGACCAAAACAAAGAAGGTTTCATGAAGTGCTGACAGGCAGAAAAGGTACCTCTCCCTTTTGGTAAAATCTGTTCACTACTTTTTTTTAAATTGAGTTTCTTCTGTATATATGCAATATAGGCAGTAATAATTATGAGCATTCAATGTTACTTCTACTTGATTTTTCAAACCCATATAACTGAGAGCAGCCAACATTATGGGTCTCATGAACGTGAACAGAGCAGGGTGTTTGACTGGTTCAAGGACTGAAATCTGAGCTCAACTTAAGGTGTTATTTTTTTACTCTGTTTTTGAAATGGTTCTGATCCAAGAGATGTTTTAACACAGTTTCAGTTGGCTTCTTTTGCTTGTGAGATACTAATTTGACTCTGACAAGAATGGATGATAGCACAGTGTCTGTACTTTTCCATGACTGCACAGCCACCCGAGTGTGTGGGTGTTTAATAACTGGCCTTTTCCAAAACTAGGCCAGATTTAGAAACCCTGTTTAAGTCCTGTATGTTCAGATTTGCCTTGTACTCCCTGAAGAATTAAACTGGAAAAGAAAAAGAAAAAAATATTCCACGGAACTCCAGAGAAGCCCATTTAGGCCAATGTGAAAATCAGCTGTGCTGGAAGTGAGGGATGTGAGGAGCAGGTGGAGTGATGGTCCCAGCTTGAGGAGGTGGTGGGTGCTCTGTGAGACCCAGAAGTGACTCAGCTCAGCTCAATTTAGATTATTACAGCGAAGAGTCTACAGGCTGCTTTAATTCCAGTCTGTAGAGCACAGGGAAGTCCTTGTCCGTGTGCTGTCACAAGTGCTTTTTCATCTGTGTGAACCTTTCTCAGATGTCCTGAGTGCAGTGAGGCTGTGTCTATAAATTGCATGATAGGTACAGACATGTTCTCTCCTTATCCATGTTATCTATCAAATGCTTCTCTTTCTCCTCACTCCTCAAATCTTTACTCCATTCCTGTTTGCACTGTGTGTCTTGTATCCATCTCTTTGGCCTCACTGCATTTTGTTCTCCAATTTCTCCTCCTGGTGGCTTTCAGTCTTTTTTTTAGAAAAGAATTGGGTTTTTGTTTTTGTTTGTTTGTTTGTGTTTTAGTTTGGTTTGGTTTGGGGGGGTTGTGGGGTGTTTTTGGTTGGTTGGTTGGTTGGGGTTTTTTTGGTGGTTTTTTTTTGGTTGGTTGGTTTTTTTGTTGTTTTTTTTTGTTTCATTTTTGTTAAGAGATCATCCCTCTTCCTTTCATCCCTTAAAAATCATACTATGGACAGCTTTTCTGGTTTCAGCTGGGATAGAGTTCTGAAACCAGTGCAGGAGCCCTGAAGAGCTTGAAAGGTTAGATTTTGTTTTATCATGTCTGACAACCAAATGGACTTAGGATTTTCTAATGCTTAAATTTAATGAAGCTTCAAGTGGGACTAAAGGACAATTTATTTTTTCATATTTTCCATATCTACTTCTCCTTCCTAGGCCTAGAAAAATCATTCATTCCTAATTCTGTCCTCCGCTTAATTAAGTCAAATCCTGTGGAGTGAAAAAGGGTCCTGGATCTTTGACTTTTATTTCTTTCACTCAGTCTTCTCCTACCTCATCTCATGGATGGACAAATCCATGGGAAATAAGCAGGAAGCAACTGAGATCAGCAGGGTTCACAGACTCCCTGAGTGATCACTTCAGGACCAGAGAGCTTTAGGTCATTTTTCGTTATGGTTAGACAGCTGCTTTTGCACATTTTCTGTGTCCAAAGCTAAGCCACGGGAGCAGAAGGGGAGGCTTCTGTATGTGGTCCATTTGACAGATGCTTGTGGTCATGTTGCACTCAAAAAATCCTGTAGCACAATGTCTGTAGTTAGATCAGAGATGGAAACAGTGAAGTGTTACCTCCCAAACCGGGGGGACATTTACAGAAGTAGCTCTCCACGCTGTCCACACAGGTTCCACTGCCACAGGGGTTTGATTTGCAGTCCTTAATGTCCTCCTGGCAAAATTCTCCATCAAATCCATTTGGACACAAACACAGGTATTCACCAAGGCCTGGAGGGTGTTTGATATTGGTAACACACGTTCCACCATTGAGGCAACTGCAGGGCTTCACTCCAACCTGAGGAAGGCAAAGAGGAGTCATGGTAAGCTTCCTCTCAGTAATCACAGCTGGGAGGTATATTGTTACCCTCTAGGAAGGGAGAGATTTGCTCTGTGAACATGTTATCTGGTATTATAAAAACTTATTTCTAACTAATTTCCTTTGTCTAGATAGATTGTCTCATACTCAGTATGCTTATTTATTTGACCGATAGCTCAACTTCAAAGGGATTTCTTTTTTCAACATTTAGGGGCACATTTTAGCATCTTATAAGAACTAAAAAAACCCCCTGCCTTATTTGCTATAACAGCAGTTTTCACATGTTGTCTGAGGGCAGAATTTGTTCCTTATTCTTCAAAGAAATGAAAAATCTTTTTTCTTTCCTTGCCTGCCCTCCTTGCTCTTTCACTTTACAAATGGTTCCCAGGCAGGAACATGACTGTGGCATTCCTTAGCTAGTCTCTCTCTTCAGGGAAGAGAGATCCATAGTTGTATTTTACGTATGTACAAGAACTGCATTTCAACAGATTCAAAGCTCTGTATTATCTCAGAGGGTCTGGTTTGAAATGTTTCCATTAAAACCACATCTAGGCTCCAGTTTCCCCTTTGCTGTGGGGGCTCAGCAGATTGTCATTTTGTGGTTTGAATGAGTAAAAATAGGAATCTTTAGGAATAAAAATCTTTTCTTCACAAAGCTGCTCTTATATCAGGAGTCTGCTTCCTGCTTTATTAGCTCATCCCATCACAGGATTAATGTTAGCCTATACAATAAAGACAAAGCAATGCACAACTCTGCCAAGAGACTTAGAGTGTGGAGTAATGACATAAGAGCAAGACATTTTCTAAAAATATCATTGAGAATGAGTTATAATCTCCCTTTTATAGCTAAAACTTGATCTTTTATGTTATATGCTTTTTTGTGCAATCCAAATGCAGAATGTGAATTTTAAAGCAGATTAATGAACCATTAAAAGTCTCTGCAAGAGTGTTCTTTCAAACAGCAATCAATAGCACTCTCTCTTCTTCCCTGTATATATAGTTTCTATGTTCTCTGAGATATTTATTCCATTAATTGATCATTATTGCTGTGCGGGATAATATACATTTATGAGGAAATAGCTGAAACCTTGTTTTTTCAAGACAGTAACAAATTATTAGCTATGATGACAATTGCATCAAAGCAATGACATGATAAACAGGTTTGTTTTGTTTTTTCCTTTAAAGTGTTCATTTCCTTACCTCAATAGAGTATCTGCTCTGTGCATTGCATTCATCTGACACAGTGAATTCAAAGGTCTGCATTTCTTCTGAATCAACTTTCCAGATAAGAAGACCAGCAGGAGAGAGCCTGGCATCCCGTGGCCCAGCCTCCAAGATGAATAGCACAGCTGACCCTTCTGGATCCACTGCTATTAGCTGGTAAACAAAATTCTCACCAATAAATGTCAGCAGCTGGCTGGAGGGGGCCTGGAACACAGGAGGCAGGTTGTCTAAACAGCAAAAATGAAACCACGATTACATAAATTCCAGTTTCTCCCAGGTAAAGATTCGCAGAGTGGGTCTTCGAAGGAGGGCTCTCAAAGAAAAGGTACAGAACATACCCAGAGGCTGATGGAGGAAGTGATTTGGGTGTTAGGGGCAGCAAATGGCTTTACCAAAAAGAACAGCTTTTTCCTCCTCTTTTTCTCATGCCCAACACTGAATTTTTTTCCCATTCTGCGCTTTGATTTATTTTGATGTGCAATCTGATATAGGGGAAGAGACAATGCATGACTTCTATAACCTCCCACTAGTCTCGATTCTCACTAAAACTTCATTTAATTATATTTCTTATACCTACATATATATTTAATCTATCTACAATTCTGTCTATCCATCCATCCACTGAAATATAAGGAAACTAAATCTCGAAATGCTGAACGACAAATGAATTGGGTGAGCAACTCAGGGGGGAAAATAAATTGCAACTCTCCCATTGAGTAGACACTTTTGGCTTTACCCGTGAGGAGTAATTAAGCCCAAGCAGTTTAAATTAATTCAGTTGGACATTTCATCAGGAATAAAGGTCTTTTCAGTGCCAGCAGAGATACAGCAGTGATGCTGAGATTCTCTATCCCCAGTGACAGTAGTGTGCATCATGTCACCATTGGCACTGTTATTTCTCCTGTTGCTGTTTACATTCAGTATTTTCTTAATGGAGATAAAAGTCTAATTGTACAAGGGTATTTTACAACAAAAGACAGACACTACCTGAAGATACTTTCAATATGCATAGGTAAGGAAGACAAGGTAGAGAAAATTACTACATTTTATATTTAGAAACTCAGGAAAAGTAAGATCAGATGAGTACCCTGAGGTGACAGGAGCTCTTTGCAGGGTCGGGAATTTCATCTCTGTATCCTAAGCCTGCTCAGTCTCAAGGCATCTTTCCTCTTTAACCAGCAGTACAAATTGACATGTATTGATATTTAAAGGAATCTTCTCACAATGCAATTTGACCATAGTTATCTTTAACTTAAAGCACATTTCTAATACCAAGGATTAATTTCAAGTCACACTCTAAAACTGTGAACTGTATATGTGTTCTCATAAGGACTCCTTGCATTATGCTCATGGGAAGTTATCATTAGGGGTTTTTTTGTGGTGCATATCCTTTTATCAAACTTTGCTTTCCATAGCCTGCCTTATATTATGCAATTATTTAAATATGTGTCTCCTTTATTGCTACTGTGCTATGAAAACTTTCTAAAATGCTTGTCCAGCAGATTGTCCTGGCATAACTGTCGAAAGCTTCCATCTATTCATTAAACCTTTTATTTCCCAAACACTAAAGCCATGGAGCCCATAAAATTTGTGCCCAAGGTAATCGATGAAATATTGATGCTGGGTATGCATTTACAGATAAACACAAAAGTGTTACTGGATGGATGGTAAGAAGAAGTGATAGGCACAAAATAACATAAAATCAGATGTTCTGAAAAGAGTTCGTGAAGGAGTGTTTCTAATTCTACAGAGATCTCCTTGCCATCCAGTGAACAGATATAGATATATATATATGCACTCCCTATTATTGCAGAACTTTTAAAAAGGTTTTCACATTTTTCAAAGCAAGTCTGACAAACCTTTTTTTAGATATTTTTAAGTTTTGAAATCATTGAAAAGGGAATGATGGTCTGTTTCAGATTTCCCAAATCACTTCTAGCTTTATAAATTTCAAAACAAATAGAGTTTTTCCCTTTTATACCATTTCCTGAATTTTAAAATTGAACTGTCTTGGTATTGGTAGTGAGACTGTCTCTATGACAATCAGCATCAGCTCATCCCTGGAGGTGCTACTGCTTTGGCCAACACAGTGGAAGGCCGGGCTGGATGGGGCTTGGAGCAACCTTTAGTGGAAGGTGCCCCTGCCCATGGCAGGGGGTTGGGATGAGGTGATCTTTAAGGTCCCTTCCCATCCAAACCTTTCTGTGATTCTATGATTCTATGACAGAAAGGAGGTAAGGTTTGTGAGTCAGAGATAATATCTCTCATTAGACTTAAATATTTTTCTGGGGGGAAACACAGAGCTTTCAAGTGTACAGGTTCTTCTTCAGGTCTGACTTACCCTTAGGCTTTTTAACTACTCATCCAAGTGATCTAAAGGGATTTTTAGTTGGCCAACATTTGGGATGGATCTGCCTGCACCTTTTCCAGACAGAGAGTTTTAAATTTCAAAATCTGGAGTTTTTAGGACATAAACTAGAGGAGTGTGATTTTAAACAGAGAAAATTCCAAGTGGCTTCCCTGGAACAGGAATTAAAAGGGCTCGTCAACAACTCTCTCCCTATCCACTGTGTTCTTGCTTCCAAACTTCATTTCAGACAACTTCTGACTTCATGTGTTCCTGGAAACTCTCGGATCCTTTCTGAACTTTCTCGAGGGCCTTTCTGTTATGTCTCAGCAGTGTGTGTGTCCTCACTACTCTCCTTAACAGCGTCCTCCAAGCTGGAGCTGGGAACTCCAGCCACTCCGATACAGCTCTTGCCGTCTCTGCTGCCAGACCTCGCACTCTCTAGGAGTCTCTGTCCCTGAGCATCCTTGGCTATTCCCCAAGGACAAGAACAATCTTCCTCTCCTTCCAGAAGGGTTCTGCTGACCTAGTCATCCTGAAGGAATATAAAACTGCAAACAAACAAAGCAAACTGGTCCTGTCGTTCACACACCTTCCTGTAATTTGCCTGTGTTTACAGAACACAAAAGTGCAGAGAAAATCTTTCTAGGGCCAACACATGGATCTACATAAAAATAGTAATATAATCTTTATATTGGCCAGATATAAATGTGTCCATGTAAGAGGGGAGATAGACCGTGAGGGTAATGCTGGTGGAAACACAGATTATCTGTAAAATGTTCAGCAAGCAGTGGTTGTTGTTTGAACTGGACATGTAGGCATGAAAACACTATGATTAAGTCTTCAGCCTTCAGGAGGTGCTTCAAAAGGCAGCCTTCTCCATGACCCCTGCCTGGAGGGACTGCAGAATGAGCCTTTAGGTTCCGTGGCAGTGGAGGTAATGAGTGACTGATCCCTATCACTTAGACTCCCTGCCAAGCCAAGGTCTGTTGTGTGGTATTTCTTAGGATTTGGCTCAGGAAAAGGAAGCAATTCTTCCAGGTACCAAAAATACATACTAGTGTTTTAAAACCAGTGTTTTCCCCAAATAGTACCCTTAAAGATTTGTACTTGCAAGATGATGCAAGTAAAGGAGCCCATCCCCTTTAGCTGACAGACTTGGGCACTTCATGGAGCACTGGGGTATAAAATTTAATTTTTATTTTGGTTTATTAATTTGAGATTTGTTAGGTTTCAGACAGAACAAGATGCATACCCAGATACATAATTCAGAAAGTGGAGTCTGCATTTCTGGTGCACCCAATTATTCCCACTGCAAACCATCCATGTTCATTACACAGGATACATTTGTGTTAGCCAAAAGAAGGAATGAAGTATTTCATTGACTCGGTCATAAATTCCCAGGTAAGCATTTCTAAATTATTATTTAGGGAAAAAAACTGTCTTACTTTCATTAACAGACCAGGTGAACTTAGAAATGTGAGGTTCACAGAGAAGACAAGGACTGGTAGGGCTTGACTCTCCTTCACCATAGCAAAGTCCATCTATATTGCAAGTATCTTCCTGCCAAAAAAAGGAAATAAAAATGGGTGGGACGTGGAAGCAATGAAAAAAAAGAAATAAGAAAGATAAGAAATTAGCAATTAATAATTTTTGGAGACAAGCAGAAATTCACTTGTCTCTCGAAACAATAAAAGAGTAGCAATTTAAAAACAATAAAAGAGTAGCAATTTAAATGTTGCTGCTTTCTACTGACAGGGAAAAAAAAAAATCAAGCCCTGTAAGTTTTCTAGTTTCAGTTTGAGATCTTTGTAGCTTTGAATGTTTTAGCCTAGGCAACATGTGGTGTTGCTTTGTCATAGATGAATGCAAAGAATGTGACTCTTTTCCCATTTCCACATTCATGTAGTGCATGTGATCATTATTTCCAGCTGTGACTGGTAGTATAATGAATATTAGGTATCAGTCAAAGGTGAGCTCCATGAGACTCACAAAAACTAGATAAAAGTTCCATTTGAACAGAATCCTGTTCTAGTAAGTTATTTCTGGAGGTTCTTCATAAATATATGAAAAATCAGTGCTATAAAAGCAGAATACTGTTAGAGTTTACACTCCCATGAGATAGTTGTAAATAACAGCTGAACACAACCATGGTGCCAAGACAGGTCAGAACATCCCAAAATAAGTTCATGAACTGTGGGCAGAGTAGCCTTTCAGGCTGACTTGGTCCTTTCCCAGTTAGGGTGCCCACCAGGGCCAGTGAGCCCCTGTGACTTCCACATGGGGTGAAGACACTTGGGTTGTCTGAGAAGTGAACACAGGGATGTAATTAACAGACCTAATTAAACATCTACACCACAGGAAGGTCCTAAGGCAGAGTTATGCCTTTTGCTTGTAGCCTGTATTGGGTACACAGGCAGATGGGACTTTATCTGACCTTGCAGACTCCCAGCAAACCATGGTGTGCTGTTGGGAACAGGGGGATGTCCCTACCACAGTGGGACAGCAGGAGGGAGTACCTACCAGGACCAAAGACATTTTTCCTTTTCCTTCCTTTCAATACACATTGTTTTTCTGGGACTGATATGTGTTTCATTACTGGCCTTGTGTTTTCTCTCTGCTGCTTTATTAGTGTCTCAAAATTCTTCTGCAAACTGTATTAGTCAATATTTTAAATAATATTTTAAGAGTAGAGAAACAAAAAAAGGACTCTCATAATCACCCCTACACAATAGAACATGATAGATCTTCAACATTAAAACTTGGATATTACTTAGATTTTATTGCATTGTTATTTGCAATGTTTATTTGCTCTGACAAAAAAAAGATGCTTTTTTTTTTTTCTGATGTGAAAGTGTAGTTCAGAATGGGCTCCATAAAAGAGGAACACAGAATGTGAAATGGCCAGATATAAAATGTCCCCTAATTGAAACACCTTTTCTGAAAGCAATTTAGGTATTGCAGAGTAATGTTAAAGGAGGGATAATTAGAATATGGTCTGCTGCAATTGGAAGCCTAGTTCAAATAGTCCCTTGAAGCATTTTAAGATAGAAATTACTATAATCCCTAGAGAACGCCAGCATATTGAGAGACCATATATATTTCTGGGTTTCAAAAATGTATTAATAAGGAGAGCCTTTGACAAAAGAAAACCTCACCCTATCTTTAATTGAAATGGTTCTGACACAATTATTTTAATCTGAAATTTAAGTGGGTTTGCCCTCATTTGGGCTGTAGTGGGTATGTGTGGCAAGGGTGTGGTAGCCGAGGAGCTACAGGGGTGGCTTCTGGGAGAAGCTGCTGGAAGTGGAAGTTGGAGCAGGTTTGCTGGCAGGACTTGTGACCCCACAAGGGACCCACACCGGAGTAGTCTGTGAAGAACTGCAGCCCTTGGGAAGGACTCACACTGGAGAAGTTGGTGGAGAACTGTCTCCCGTGGAAGGGACCCCACAGTGGAATGGGGAAAGAGTGTGAGGAGTCCAACTCCTGAGGAAGAAGGAGCAGCAGAGAGAAGGTGTGATGAGCTGGTGCAGCCCCCATTCCCAATCTCCCTGCACCCCTGCAGGGGAGGAGGGAGAGAAAACTGGGAGTGAAGATGAGATGGGAAGAAGGGAGGGGTGGGGGTGTTTTAAGATTTGCTTTAATTTTTTATTATCCTACTCTGGCTTGATTGCTGATAAATTAATTTCTCCAAGTCAAGTCTGTTTTGCCCATGAGAGTAACTGGTGAGTGATCTCTCCCTGTCCTTATCTCTCCCCATGAGCCTCCCACCACATTTTCTCTCCCCTGCCCAGCTGAGGAGGGCAGTGATGGAGTGGCTTTGGTGGGCACCTGACATCCAGTCAGGGTCAAACTCCCTGTGAAGGGGACTATAAAGTAATTTCTATTAACTGATTTACTTGAAAAAAAATGTGAACTTTTTTATTTTGATAACTAGTATGTGCTTTCAATCAGTGCAAGGTTTTAAAACTGTATTTTCCCATTAGTGTTAATGAGAACAGTGAGGAAAATGAGTTAAGATGTACCTGATTAATCTTCATTTTATAAAAACACTGACTGGTGGTCTCCTATTAATTCATACTTGCCTCAGGGTAGGAAAGCAGAATCAGCACACTCAAATATCCCACCTAATACCTTTCAAAAGTTACTTTTGAAGCCCCGCTGAATAACAGACAATTTTCTTAATGTAAGTCTCTAGAAAATAAGAGCAGGGAAGCTCCTTTTATGTGGCAGGAAGAATGTAGCAATGAACCATGGGAGTTGTGGTCTCCCGGGTTCTCAGACAATATTTGATTGTCATTGGTTAGAGGGTCACGTGACATGTTCAGGTGTGGTATTTAAACCTTGGCAGTTTGAATAAACGGTAATTCTGCTCTGGCACTTGTTCGTGTCTGAGTGGGGTTCGTGCCTTGAACAGCACCTCAAATGGCCGTCCGGTAAGGGACTTCAGCAGGTTACCGGCAACCAGGAGCAGCAGCTCTGGGGAACCTGTCCGGGGGTGTCCATATCGCCAAAACCAAAAGGAAGAAAAGAAAGAATTCAGCGCGCTGGATTACCTCTGCAAAAAGGAACAAAAAAGGAAGAAAAAAGGACCAGAAGAAAGGACAACAGAGCTTCAGCACAGAGGTAACCAAAAATTGGCGAATATGGGAGGGTGGTTTACCCGTCAGGAGGGAAATACTCCAAAAATCAAACAAACAGCTGAAGCTATCTCTCAACTTTTACAAGAACAGAGTATAACCATAGAAGAAAGTAAGTTATGGGACTTGTTATATTGGATTTCGTTGCATGAACCTGCACTACCTCTGACTGGACCTTGTCAAGTGTCATCTTGGAGGAAAATAGGGAACAAAATTATTGAAAAAGCCAGTGAGGGAAAAACAGACGCCCTCAAATATTTGGCTACATGGAAGGACATTATGATAGCCTTGAATAAGCACTACAGAAAGGCAAATGCACCCGGGAGAGCGGACTTCCCCCCCCCTCACTCTTTTCCCCTCAACCCCCCCCCTTCAACCCCAGCCCCCCCTTCGACCGAGTGGGGCAGGGGGAGAATGCACGTTGGTCAGGGGGGATGGGGGGGAGGAGGAGCCCTTGGGGGGAACAGTGCAGTGGCAGCGTGTGGTGTGGAGGAGCATGGCTTGGGGGCTGGCAGCATGAGCATGGCAGCAGGGGGGGATGCTGGCTTTATGCCAGCGCCCATGGCTGCAGTTGAGACCATGCCATACAGAGCAGCAAGCGGTGCTGCTGGAGCCAGGGACCGTTACAGAGCAGCGCCTACCCCTGGACCGTTACGGGGTGACCGTTACACAGCAGTTGCACAGTCAACGTGCAGAAGGAGAGTGGCACCGGAGGCACCGCCATGTTGCCCCTCCCACGCAGCGGAAGTGAGGCCGCCTCCCCCAGGTTCAGGTGTTTCGCCGGGAAGGGGGGAGAATGACTATGATGGACAAATGGACAGCGAGTCTATAGAGGACACAGAAGAGAATCTCCTAGCTCCCTTTAGCCAGGGCGGTCCACTAACACCCTTTGACTGCGCAGCAGCCATGAGACCGCTGCAGAACAACCACGCAGCAACATGGACACAGCAAGCTTACTCCGGCCGTGAGGCGGAAGTGAAAGTGCCTCTTCCGTCACCACCAGTTCAACCAACTCACAACAAATGCACAACAGTTAAAGCATCACTGTGTCTCTCCTACCCAGAAACCAACCCACAGCCCTCACCAGCCTCAAAACAGCTTCTATGCCGAAGATGGCCTGATGGAGAAGGAAGAAGAGATATTGACTCCCTAGAAAGTTTAGCTGAGCTGTGGCAAACTGAACTCAGCGAGACAAGAGAACCAGAAAAAAGACAAGCAGTTTTGAATCCTGCAAAAGAGGAAGAACAGCAAACATGGCTACAGCTACTATTTCAGCTCGAGGAAGAAGATGCAGACTGGGAAAGCACACAGAACATCTGCCTACCCAAGCCCAGACCATCAGCAAAGTCAAAGCTACCGACGTTGAAGTGGACAGCACATGTACTGACTGCGTTGCTGGCGATTACAGCTGTTGGTTTTGTACTGCGAGAATTTCAGCTGGAACAACACCATCCACCTCCTGACAGAACCAACAACCTAGAGGTAACATTGCAAAACACAGCAGACATACAGCTATCAACTACCATGTTTAATTTTCTAAGTCACAAAAGGACAACTTTACTAATTGACACATTATCTGCTATTATAAAAAGTTCTTTTGTGTTCCAGGGGGTAAGAATAATAATAAGAGGGGCCCCAAATCAAGTATTTACTTCTCACTATTTTAAAATGCTGTTGGACAATATGCCATACACAACATGGAAAGCCAAACTTAAACAAGTAGCAAACAGACAACCAGTTACAATTTCAACTGCAGAAACACATAACTCTTTATACACAGTCACTGCAAGAGCCTTGAGAAAGCAAAACAAACAAAACCCTCATACAACACAAGCCCAAAGATGCTCCACAAAGTTGCAACATACAACAATACACACCTCTAAATCCACTCAAAATACAAACATGCAAAGATACCACTGGACAGTACTGCCTCAGGGCATGAAAAACAGCCTGATGATTTGTCAAACAGTGGTAGCCAACATCATACACCCTGTTCAAAAACTCCACCCTTCAGCCATCATCTATCATTACATAGATGACATCCTGATAGCAGCAAAACACGGGACCGAACTACAATCCACCTTGACTGCCTTAACTGACGCCATCCAAAAAGCAGGTCTGCAGCTTGCCCCAGAAAAAATTCAACGCACCCAACCTTGGACCTACCTCGGATGGAGGATCACTCAGCAGGAAATCATGCCACAACCACTGACTTTCAAAGTAACGGACACTATGACCCTGAATGATTTGCAACGGCTTTTAGGAGCCATTAACTGGCTGAGGCCTGTCTTGGGGATCACAACAGAGGAATTGCACCCCCTCTTCGAGCTACTTAAAGGTGACCCAACTCTCACATCTATTCGATCCCTAACCCCAGAAGCAAAACAAGCTCTGGAAGTATGCTCCCAAGCTGTCGAAAACAGGCAAAGCAGACGACGACACCCTGACCTGCACATTCGCCTCGCCATCATATCCAGCAAGTTCCAACCTTTTGCTGACATTTTCCAATGGGATCAGGCAGAATCCGACCCTTTGAGAATTCTAGAATGGTTATTTCTTCCCCACTCTCCACCTAAGACTGTTTGGACCATTAATGACATGCTTGCTAAGCTCATCATGAAGGGTAGAGGACGTCTGCAGGAGATGGATGGAAGGGATCCTGAGACGATCTACATTCCAGCCACAAAAGACAACTTAGACTGGCTTCTTGCAGAGGACGCTGGGTTTCAGACTGCATTAGTGGACTTCCACGGTAATATTTCCATTCACTTCCCGAAACATAAACTCTGGGCGGAAATAGGAAATCTACCCCTGATGGCCACGCGTCGCTGCAAACTACGGCCAGTAAATGGAATCACAGTCTTCACTGACGCGTCTGGACGATCGAAAAAAGCCGTCGTGACATGGAAGAACCCTGCCACAGGACAATGGGACAATAAGGTACAAACCTTAGACCAAGGTTCTGTACAGGTTTTAGAACTAGCAGCTGTCCGCATGGCATTTGAATTGTTCCATGATCAACCTATGAATGTTGTCACAGATTCTCACTATGCAGCAGGGTTGGTCTCACATCTCGAAGCCTCCTTCCTTCGAGATGTCACTAATCCTCACTTATTCACAGAAATTCGTACCATATGGTTTCTTATCAACCACAGAAAATTTGATTTTTACATAATGCACACTTGGTCACACACAGAACTTCCAGGACCCATAGCAGAGGGCAATCAAAAAGCTGATGCAACTGCTATGGTAACTACAGTTCCCAAAATTCTGGAACAGGCTAAACTCTCACACCAGTTCTTCCACCAAAATGCACATTCATTAAAGAGACAATTCCAAATTACAATAAACCAGACCAGAAACATAATTATGTCATGCTCTGACTGCCAGCGAATTACCCCAATGCCAGCTAAGGAAGGGGTTAATCCCAGGGGCATAACAACCAATGAAATCTGGCAGACAGACGTTACACATATAGCTGAATTCGGTAAACTAAAATATGTCCATGTTACAGTAGACACACATTCCAGATACATTAATGCAACAGCACACACAGGAGAAAAAGCCAAAGACGTTATCAGACACTGACTCAGTTGTTTCGCAATCCTAGGAATTCCAAAAACCATAAAAACTGACAATGGCCCTGCTTATTGTTATGAAAAAATCAAAACATTTCTCACAGATTGGGGGGTACTCCATTCCATAGGCATACCGCATTCACCCACAGGACAAGCGATTGTAGAAAGAGCTCACCGTACACTAAAAGAAATGCTTCAAAGACAAAAAAGAGGGGAGTCGGTATATAGTCCCCAGGAACGCTTATGGAAAGCGTCATATGTCCTAAATTTCTTAAACTGTGATGATACAGACCATAGCAGGTACGAACGCCAACATAAAACTCAAATACTTTCATCTTCCAAACCACCAGTTATGATCAAAGATCTAATATCTGGGCAATGGTCAGGACCGGTAGATCTCATAACATGGGGAAGGGGATATGCCTGTGTATCCAAGGGTACCAAATTGCAATGGGTCCCTTCTAGATGTGTCAGGCCTTATATTAGCCCTCCACCACAACAGGAACAACCACCTGAAGAAATAAGTGAAGGATTTGGATTAGAAGAAACATGACCAACAAGAGTAAACACATCACACAGTGGGGAAAAAGAAAAAAAAGGGGGGAAAGAGATATGGGTCTGTTCCCTATGTGTGTAAATCTACATTAACATTTCCTTAAAACAGGGATAATCACAAAGAAGCAATAAATGATACAACAGAACCAAAAGAAACATATAAACAGTAACCAATACAGAACCAAAAGAAACATATAAACAGTAACCAATACAGAACCAAACCTCCATGAGTCAAACACAATAAAGGGTTTAAGAGTGCATGTGTAAGGAGAGAATGAAACGGTGGCCACCGGAGTATGAATGAGAAAGTTGAGAGGACGCATATATGTGTGTGTGAACGCAAGTACACTTTATAGCAAGACGTCTTAAACACTACTTCATACAACACCACGTCAGACACATCTACAACCCAACACATTTCCCTTTTTAATAAAGATGATGCCATTACACAAAGTCACCCTCAGATAAAAGGTTATCCACACCTACAAACCCTGGGTAATTTGAGATTGTTTGAATATTGCACGAACCAATAAAGTTGTAAACAGTTCAATAAAGGCCTTGTGACGATAGGCCCTGTTTTTTATAATTAGTTGAAATAAGATTGGTTATAATAAGAATGTTAAAAATGTATTGTTTCTCAACTTGTTAATAAAAAGAAGGGGGAGATGTGGCAGGAAGAATGTAGCAATGAACCATGGGAGTTGTGGTCTCCCGGGTTCTCAGACAATATTTGATTGTCATTGGTTAGAGGGTCACGTGACATGTTCAGGTGTGGTATTTAAACCTTGGCAGTTTGAATAAACGGTAATTCTGCTCTGGCACCTGTTCGTGTCTGAGTGGGGTTCGTGCCTTGAACAGCACCTCACTTTTAAGCGTTGGAGGATGTTACACAAATAAGTCCACAGGAAAAAAGAGGGTAATAGTGCTCTGCAGACAGTTTCTAACATGTTGGCAGTTTAAAACGTAGCTCTAGACTTTTGATTGCGGTTTTGAAACTGTCAGAATTCTATATGTTTGTACTTAGCAGTTTTTAATGTAAGCAAGAATGTTTTATTTTCTCTCAAGGGTGTTCTCACACGACAAAAGCCGTATAACATGCATCTTTGTATACCTCTTGCTAAGGCAGAAAATGGGTATAGAAATGATATACCTTTCAGCTACGGTGCCCTCACCAAACAGGTTGGGAGAGGGAAAATAGCAGAAACACTTCAAAAGTGAAGGTAAGCCTTTCAGGGGACGCTCCTCACTCTTATTTACTTCCCCTAACAGCTGCAAAGTATAAATATTGTCAGCCATGGTCTTTCTGGAAGTGTCTGTGTGAGAGTGGTCCATCATAAAGCAAGCTCTGCCAGGTGTTCATACCCCACGTAAATATGAAAAAGAAATAAAATATCACAGACCTGAGATTGTGAAAGAGAAAAGTGTTAGGCTGTGCAGCTGACCTGGGAAATAGATTTTCCTCTTCTAGAGCAGTTATTACACACAGTACATCAAAGGGAGGGAGAGGACTAAGGAAGAGATGAACGATCCATATTAAACCTTTATGATCCTTAAATTACCTTTAATTTACAAAGTCCGGTTGGGTGGAATTGGCAGACCTGGCAGACAGCGTCGAACAGGGTCAGCACTCTGGAATTACTGTACTGGAAGCCATCGTTAGTGATCTAAATGATACAAAAATCATCTTTATAACTAATAATGTTCCATATGGAGACTGTCTGCTCATTTTGGAGCATATATCGTTGCCCCCTTGAACTGGATGCCTGCCAGCAAGATAAATTAAACCACTTGTGAGTGGCTCTGCTGCAAGCTAACAAATTGCTTAATGCTCCAAACTGGAAACTCTTCATTAGTAACCAAAAGATCTTTTGGCTCAGCTGGCATTCAGCTTTTCTGAATACAAGAGGTATACAAAATTAAGGTATTCAGCTGAAATTCAGGAGCACTTTCTTAGTAATGACAAATCAGTAAGTAAAATCCTTGAGGTAAAAAAAAAAAAAGAAAAAAGAAAATGTGTATTATATAGGTGATTTAGAATTAACCTTAAAAAATGTTCTAGGGTGGACAATATGAGAAAGCAACAGTCTCATTTCCATAGGAAGGTACATTAGAACAGCCACCTCCTGTCCAAGATCACGATTTCCCATACATTTGGATATTTCAGGAAGCCTTGAGCATGGCATTTCTTATATAAGAAATTTATATAAGACAAAAGAGTTAAATAAATTTATATTTTAATTTTTCAGCAATAACAATGAAAAGATACCAGACAAGTGTGGAATGGGTTAGCTTTTGGGAAAGCATTGTGACACCTCTTGAGAGATGTGAATCTTAAAGAGCAAACAAAAACCCCGTGGAAAGCCATGCTGTAGACTCTGATGAACACCAACAGGAAAGCAAAGCCCTTATGTCAGGTATTTTTCAGGTTTTGTCTTCTCACAGTCAAAATAAAGCAGCTGTTTAGCAGATCTAACAAGGCCTTTGCTTTGGATCTGTCAGGTACCCCTGAGTCTTCTTGTTATGAAAACAATCCCCTAGCCCTCCCCCATCCCTCCTGTGACCCCAAAGCTGAAACATCCTCATTCCCTTTAAAAGGAACGTTTACAAGATCAAGGGTATAAAGGTTTTTGATCAGTCAACAAACTCTTTCAGTTCACAGAAAGAATGCATGTTAAATTGAACAAAGATAAATGGAAGTACAGAGAGCAAAAATTACTCAATAAGTTTCATAAAAAGCACCGATTATCATAAGTTCACTAAGAATGATCTAAAAGCTCGTGAAAGATAATAGAGCAGATTCTCCCACAATATCACAGGGATGGTTGTCAGCTCAAAATGCACTGTGAGCTAAGAGTGTTTGTGTCTACAGAAACCACCACAAGGAGAGAAGCAGTCAGTATTGATGGATATTTGCAATTTGAAATTGTGGAAGGGAAACAACTTCTTTGGACTAATATAAATTTGTCCAGAACTTCACTAAAATACATCGGTCCAGTAAAATTCATCAGTATAGCTTTAAGGAAAAACATAATTGAGATATTAGCTATAGCATGTTGTACTAAAGGTAAAAACTCTTTTAAAAGAGGTAAAGAACTTCTTTTCTGCAGTTTGAGAAAAGAAAAAAATAAAACAGGTAACTCCCCTCCAGACCTGCTCTTCACTGAAAGACAGTGGCAGCAAGGCTTCCATTAAGAATATATTATTCCCAATGCAATTTACATTTCATTTAATTTCATTCTTTTAGCAGTGTCCAATGTTGTCTCAATACCAGTGCACTAATAATGGGTGAAGAAATGGGTAGACAGGGAAAAATATAAAAAGCTATAAAGTTCCACTCAGTGTTCTGTCTGAAGTGAGCATTGTAAGTGAGATGTAACTCTTGCAATTTGATTATTTTTTTTTAATGTTTTTTTTTCTACACTCTATTATAAACTTCCATTTTGGTGTCTTTTTAGAATTGGGTTGGTTTATAGCTATTTTAATTGCTTTTCCATTAGTTACCTTAGTGATGTGGAACAAATACTTCAATGAGACCTATGCTGAGCAAACATTTCCTTTAATTTGGTTGGCCCTCAAAAGGCAAAACCCCACTTAGAGCTGGGCCTTGTTTGCTTGAGCATAAATATCATCTGCAAAGAAAGAGCCACTTCTGGATAAATGGTAAGGACAATCAGGAATTCTGTCACTTCTGCCTCAAGTATTTCATCCATCATGAAATGATCTTGGCTATTGGCATCACTCTACATAGAATTTGTATGAATGTTTCCAGATGAATAATGAAAGCTATAAAACTGTGCTGAATTCAAATTCAGTTTCTGCCTCACTAACTTTTTAGCAAATACTTTTTCTGTTCTTGACAAATACAGGCAACAATAAAGACTTTACAAAAAGGAAGAGACTGCTTCCCAAACTAGATAAGTGCCTGCCAAGTTCTCTCACCTCTTCACCCAGGCATCTGTATGGACAGCTCAAGTCATCTGCTGTCCAAGTAGGGGTTTGTATTTTGATATCTCAATTAATTATACCAAACACTCTGGTGTAGCCTCGTGTACTTTCTTATCTATGTTCAGCAGCATGTCATGGAAACAATGAGCAAAATCTGAAACATGAATACAAGAGCAGATAAAATGAAAGAACACAGAGAAGAGCTTGTCAAACCTCAGTTCCCCAAATGCTGGTAGTGAAAAAAGCTTTTGTGAAATTTTGCTGATTCCTTTCAAATTTGATTTGGGAAAGGGGAGAGATTCTGAAAATATTGAACAGTGATATTTCCAGAAAGAGTTATTTTGATCTTTATTGCTGAAAAAATCTTTTACCTACATTTTGAAAACTGCCAATAGATACATAACCCAGACCATCAATGTTGCATTAGATCTTATCAGGGATTTTCCAGGGCACAAATTTTTGAACATCTGTGGAATTAATTGAAAATCATTTTTTATCTTGTAAAGCTCCACAGTTGTGTTCTCTGTGCTGCCATGTAAGGCCAGCTGCCTTTGAAACTGAGCGCTGGGCTCTGCCTTCCCAATTTGATCATCAAAAAGATCCACAGGAGAACTAGGATTTGTGTGTGGGCTGAGATGATTTAATTGTGCGTTCTCTGCGTAGCCATCAGCCTGGTTTTTTGCAGGGTTTGAAGGAGAGGGAAAGAGCAGAAGGCCCACAGGTGCAGAGGTCTTTTGAACTTAAATGCATGGAAAGAGGCATTCTGTACCCGATTTTGAGGGGGAAAAAATGAGAAAAATTGTACAGACCTACACAGGGCTGAAAGGCAGCCCTGGAACACAATCTGGATTGTACTAGAACTGAATTTTGAGGAATCTGTCCTGGTAACACAGGGGGAACATTCCTGTGCACATGCAAGGATGTTCACTGTCCTCCCGGGCCAGGAAAGTCGAGGGTGCCTCCCTCTCAGATCCTTCCACCGTGAGGCAGCATTTTATCTCACAATTGGTAGAATTCAATCCCTTTTTCAAGAAGTTTTGGAGCCTTAAGCAGAGGAACTTCCCTCCTGGTTCCACCTTGGTGTGTGCTCACTCTGACAGCACCTCTTCCAGAAGGAAGGTCCAAGGTCCACCCCAGCAGCAAACTGTTGGGCTCTGCTCCCACAGAGAACTTACCCTTATGACTTAACCTCCAAATCCCTACCCACTTAAAATAAATGGATGACTAGAAAATTTACATTGCTAAGCATCTTTCTGTCCCCCCCAGGCCACACGGCAGCACGAGTCCCCAGCTGGGGGTACAAGCAGCTGTGGGGTGCAGGACAGGCAGTAGCACCGTGGTGAAATGAGTGTTTTACGTGTTTCATTTTGCATGCTGCAATTTTCAAAGAACATCTGCAGTCTCCCTGCAATGGCAATATATTCTTCTCAGTTACAGAGCCTTTAAAAGATCTCAGTCTTATAAAGAACAACAAATCTGCAGAAAATAACCATCCAGACTGAGAATGAGACCAAGGGTAGCAGGTGTGCAGGGTCAGGAAGGCACTGATTTCCTGGAAATATTTAGAAAATTGGTATCATTTTGTGAACAAAAGGGGCTAAAACCGCAGCAGAGAACCCAGTATGAGCTGACACGGCCCACACTTCTTCCTGCAGTCATTCAGACCTTGACTGTGACCATGACATCCCAGCTCAAGCCCTGCCAGCCCTCACCTGCTTCCCAGGAGACACCCAGTGACCTCCTGCACTGCACAACTATCAGCCCTGCAACCAGGGAGTCAAAGCTCTCTTACACTTTTTGCCTAATCAGGAGTGTGAGCTGAGGTTTCCAGAGGTGGAATACTAATGATTAACTAATACTAATAATTAGTATATTTGAATCAATCTCAGGTGATTACCTGGAGAAGTGGTTGTAATTTGCACTTTTGGGTTGCCTACAGAAACACCTGGGTTCACTTCATATTGTTTTGGTTGGTGGGGTGTTTTTTTCCCTACATGACATTAGCATGAGTATTTCTAGAGGCATTTTCATTTCTGAAAGGGAGAAAATTGTGCTTTGCATTTTAATTTACCATGACAACTGATTTTCTCCTCCTAAAACATTTCTTAGAAACAAAAGAAACTCCTACTTTCACTTGCCATCTTGCGAACGGCTTGTCCCAGGCCACAAAGTGCACAACCTCTGTAATGTTCAGGACAGGGATCTGGCAGTCAACAGCCTGAGAGCTGAGAAAATCTGCTTTTGTGGTTTCTTTTTCTCTTGATATCCATTCACCATCGAGATGCTACAGTAAAACAGAAGGAAAGTGCAGAAACTGAAGGCTCATATAAAAGAATTCTAGTTGTCAACATATGTTTCTATTTCTAATTAATAACGTAAGGCATTCCCAGATGGTTTATTTAAAAGAAAGGATGCTGTTACTACAGGCACAGGAAAGGGGAAGCGACGCTTGTCTGCGCGTGCAGGTGGTCTATTGATTTAGGAAGTGCTGTGGTGGTCTGCACTTGGGATGAGAAAGGGTAATGTGATGGAGCAAATTTGTGTTTGCTCCTGGAGCTCAGCAGCCAACTCCTTGTTCCTTGATCTACTTCTCTAGATCAGCTGCATGAGACATCATGACTTGCTAAGTGCCTACGGAGCCAAAAGTGGGCATGGCAGGCAAATCTCAGCTGTGCCTCATGAACACTGACTGGGAATCAGGCTGAATGTCTTTTCTGAGGTGGACTTATGAGTTTAATCAAACATTTCATATCTGTGTATGCTGATCCACCAAACTCAGTCCTAGTGTTTCATGTGTATAGTTGTTTATGATAAAATTATAGTGGTGATGTAAAAGATAGGTTTAATACTCATTAAAACTTCTGATTTGGTATTGAACTATGACTAAGAAAATTCAAATAACAGCCTCTGTAACTATGTTGAAGAAACCTCATACTCAACCACAAAACTTGGCATTTAAATGTGTTTAGGAAAACAACCAAGCATGCTGATTCCAGATGTACAAAATGAGAAATAATATTGTGATTTCAGGCTTCAATGGACAACAGCGCAGCTGAACCAGACAAGAGTTAAACAAAACCCCTCAGAGAAAATAAGCAAGAAGTCCCAGCTGTGCATTTCCAAGGAGCCAGCCCATGAAAAGGCTGAGCCTCTTCAGCTCCCCTTGACCACGGCAAACACATTGGCAATGGAGTTGGAAGGTATTTGTAGCCACCTGTAGCAGATAGTGGTGACAGTTCAGAGTGAAAGAATTTTATATAAACATGCCAAAGTTTGGCTGTATCATCAATATTTTAGGAGCTGCTTACAATTAACCTGGTGACCTCACAGTGCAGGTTGGGCGAGTCTTCGAAGCCGAGGCCAAACACCCGGATCCTGGTGCAGTCGGAGGCACGGACATCGCAGAGACCCCCATTTTCTAAGCCTGTGATCTCCAGAGCTTGCTCTGAAAGGGTGAGATAGATACAAAGCTTTAGAGAGTAGCACTTACATGCTGTTCTGTTCTGCTTTATCAGAGATATTGTTTTTGTTGTTCCTGGTTGCTCTGGTTTAATACTTTTGACTGAAGATGTGGATTCATGCCTAAAGGTCTCCAGTGGTAATACATCTGTTGATTCAAATATCTGGTGGTAATGCTTCTCCTCTGATGGGAGCACAGCTGAGAGGACAAGGCCTCATGCCATAACACAGAGAAGCAGGGGAACGAGATGTGGAAATATCTGAAGATGACCATGCCACCAGACTGCTTGTGGTGTGAAACAGCAATGGAATAGAGAGCCTTTTTTTTTCAAAAGCTATGAAGTCAATAAAAGGATCCTTAAAGAAAAGCTTGCCTGTGAGGGTTAAAACATTAATGGGTATCTCAGCTCTTCACTGTGTCAGACACAGGTCTTGCACCAGTTAAGTTTCACTTAAATCCTACTCTGAGACCGTAAGTAGGACTTAAGTGATGTACAGCCTGTACTGGTCCCCTTACAAGGCTGACTTTCACCCATTTTGTTTTTAAAATATTTTATGATTCTCTGGGAGAGTTTCATTTGGGTTCTGTTGTACCTTAGGTATTCATTATTTAAAATTACTCATTGCTTTCATATTGGGGTTATTTTCACAGAGGAAAAATGCAAGCCCACTGGATGGCAGTATTAAAATCTTTAATTTAGAAAAAATATAATTTAGTAGATATCTAAGGTAGCACAACACTCAGAAAGTCTCCTATATCCTCGGTCAATAACAGCAGCCAGTCAGGATCATGGTTTCATATTTTTGTCAAAAAAATTTGTAGTTCTAATGGTCAGGAGAAGCCACTATGTTGACAAATAACACAAAGCAGAACATTTGCTTCTTGTTTTCTGAACAATACTTAATGGCAGGGGAATGACCAGGAGCCCTTGGAGGGATGTCACACACCAGCAGGGTGTAGTTCAAGTTGTTATTCCTGCTACGTGGCAGGGAGAGGCTGCCAAGCTTCCTCTTCCCTGCCCCATCACCACTGCTCTGGCAAAACAATATTGCCCATCAATTTTCTCTGAGCTGTAGCTTAGCTAAAATAAGAGAAGTTTTGTGTCACTTGGTATTTTAGTGGTACATTAGTTCAGCTCTTATTTGCGGGGCAAAATACCCTGAGCTGAGTTGATAACCTTCCCCAGTACCCCACTGTTCTTTAGGGTTTTGCCATTTAGGCTGTAACTACAAGAATGTGGTTTAAACACTGAGATCCCACCAGACTGCAGCCCTTAACAACAGAGCTGCATGGCTCGCATTTTTCCAGAGAAAGGAAGGAAGGAAAGCAACAAAACCATGAAAAATAATGAAAATACTTCTTCCCTCTGTTCTTCTGAAATGCTTTTATCCTTTCTTTCACTTTTTTAAATTTATTTTGCTGTGGCAGTATTACCAAAACTGCTGGACGCTTTGCAATATTTACAAGAAGAGAAACCATTTACAGCTTATCAGCTTTCATCAGTTAGTCGTGGATTCCTGTAATGCACAAAACTATTAGTCAGATGTGGTGGCTGGTTTTGATAAATTGCCTTCTTCTGCGGTTAGTGCATAAAAATTAAAAAAAAAATGCTTCATTATGTTTTTCATGAGATTTTAATAGTTAGCCCCACTAGTACTGAGGTAGCTCACATTGCATTAACGTTTTCATTATCACTGCAGATTTTCAGCCTTGTGTGGTTGAAGTAGAATCTCAGAGTCTGGGAAGGATTGAGGCACAGAAATGTGCTCCTGCAGCCCTTCCTGTTCCACGAAAGCACTCTCAGGTCAGTGGCTTGTTGATGAGACCCGTGCACTTCTCCAGGGGTTTTCTGACATCTTTGTGAGCACATAGCTGGGTCAGGGTCAGGACAACATTACCCAGCCTTGGTGGGTAATCTTTTTTTCGATGACTTACAGTATGAGCACAGAATTTCATATTTATTTCTCTCAAACCTCTCTGTGCACACTTGTCAGGGCTTAACCCCAACCAGAAACTTAAACACCACACAGCCTCTCGCTCACTGCCCCTCCAGCAGGATCAGGGAAGTAAAGGGTAAGTGTGAGAAGATGCATGAGTTGAGATAAAGACAGTTTGATGGCATAGAAAGGGAAGAAAATAATAATAATGATAACAATCATGACAAAATATTTAGAATATAAAAGTGATGTACAATGTATTTGCTCACCACTTGCCAATAGATGCCCAGCCAGTACCTGAGCAGCAGCCCCTGGCCAGCTTTTCCCCCCAGTTTACATACTGAGAGTGATGCCACATGGTATGGGGTATGCCTTTGGTCAGTGGGGGTCAGCTGTCCTGGCTATGTTTTCTCTCAGCTCTATATGCACCACAGACTACTCACTGTCACAGCACGAGAGGATGAAAAGTCCTTAATATAAACACTGCTTGGCAACAACTAAAAAGATCAGTGTCTTATCAACATTAACTCTGATGGAAAATAAAATTATAATGTCTCCTTTTTTGAAGAAATGGATACTCTAGTTCAGACCTGAGACCTCAGTATAGGCAGTACCTAAATATTGACAACAGCTGTTATTTTTGTCTGTTTTTTAAAAGGAGATATCACATGTCAGTCTCTTCTGCCAGGCAACCAGCAATAGGACAAGAGGGTATGGTCTTAAGCTGTGCCAGGGGAGGTTTAGGTTGGATATTAGGAAAAAATATTTTTACAGAGAAAGTAATCAGGCATTGGAATGGGCTGCCCAGGGAGGTGGTGGATTCACCGTCCCTGGAGGTTTTTAAGATGAGACTGGATGTGGCATCAGTGCCATGGTCTGGTAACCACGACAGTGTTGGATCAAGGATTGGACTTGGTGATCTTGGAGGTCTTTTCTCCATGACGTTGGCTTTGGAAAAGTCTCCTGATGGTCGGTAGCTGGGCACTAGAACACACAGATCCTGCTCTTGCTGGGGGTAATGAAATCAAGGCTCAGTTGTCCATCATTCCATGTGTTAGTGGATGGGTAGTTAATAAGCCTGTGCACAGCATACACTCGAAGGCCAGAGGGGTGAAGACATTAGAAGGAAATATTGGAGAGCCTGAAATATCTCAGCAAAATTGCTGCAAGTAGTTCAGCAGAAGACTGGAGGGGAGAAAGACAGGAGCAATAAAAAGACCTGTGAAATGTCATAAAGGTGAGAGTGACAGCAAAAGTGCAGATATCCAGAGGTTATGGAGACTTGGGATGGATGTCTGATGTCTATAGAAAAGCAAGTTAGAGGCAGGAGAGAAATCTGTAGGAAACCGGGTAGTTCAGGGAACAAGTTAGGGGAAAGTATGATCTATTTGAACATTAATGATTTATGTTTAGGGAGTATGAATGTCAAAATACAACAAAATCCAAGACTGAACATTCTCCTTCTTTTCTCTGTATGGCCTGTAGGCCAAAAATGTACTTTGACTTTTACAAGTAGATTAAAAACTGAAGCTCAGGCTGGCACCTGAGGCTCAAATGGTTGACAGGGTACTGTCATGTTATGGTGGAGGAATTAAGAAGCTGTGTGTTTGCATCCTCTGGCTCAGGCATGGGCATCCCACTGCATTTCTAATGCCTGGTCTGCACACATAGCAAGTAGACAAGATGCATCTGTCACCTGGCAGAGCATCGCAGTGGGACACTGATGAACAGCAGGAAATATTGTGGAAAACAGTAAAAAATCACGGGTTTTAATGAAACTGTCTCAAGACAAAAAAGAGAGAGGACTCTGAAGGTGGAAATCTCAAAGGCCTCCAGACCTCAGATGGTCAGATGGAAATAAGGCATCTGCCCTGTTTCATTTGTAAGACTTGTGTTGTGCCTCCCTTGAGAGACAGGGACCCTTCCCCTCCTTCTGCTTTACCTGCAGTAGGAATTTTCAGGAAAGAACAGTAAATTCAGAGCTGCTGACACTGCAGTTTCACTCTGTAAGCATTTACATGAATCAAACCTGACAAGAAGCACAGGCTATATAATAGACTGAACCTCCCTCAACACCCCACCCACCAAATACATGGTTGGTTTTATAGGTTTCTGTTGCAGTGTATTATGTAAATAATATGCACAGATGTAGAAGTGGACACAGTCAACACAAGATCAAGAATCTTGCAAAACTACACTTGTTGAAGTCTTACTGATGAATGGATATGGTTCATGTTGGATTTGCACTTTTGATTAGAAAAGTATCCCAGTGCAAATAAACATTCTTCTGCAGTGTTTGAAAGCTACACATGTGGCTTTGGGCTGGAGCAGCAGACCTGGAATTGAAACCAGCAAAAATTTTGTTTGAATAAAGAGAAGGAACTGAACTGCCCTGTTTTTCTTGAAGAGGATGGTAAATAAGCAATCCAAGTCATGAAGAGCAAATCAAGAACCAGATCATATGGGGTGGGTTTGGTCAAAGTTTTGCTGAGTTGCAAAAGCAAATGACCCATAGTGTCCAGTTGCCTTATAATTGAAATCATGCAGCTGACTGAACAAGCTGCCATGCCAGAGCTTGCTGATGTGGATGTGGAGATCCAGCTACTGTAGCTATGAGGATTCGGTATCAGAGCAGCCTGATGCTTAGTTATCTCACTGCTTGGGCAAAGCAAGACTGAATGTGCCTCCATTCAAGTGCTTGCACAAATATTGTATTTGTTCCTTTTGTATGTAGAGTTATTACAGCAGTCATAGACACAATCACTGATTGCATTATCCTGGAACTCATGCTATCCGTGACCCAAAGCTCATTTGATAATCCTCCCTAAATAAAAAGTGCCAGCAGCCATGCTGTTTGCCAGGAGTTTTGCACATCAGTGACCTCCCTGGCTTCTAAATAAAAACTGTGGTTTTTCCTGCTTCCAAAAGCAGGTCTCAGAGAACCAGAGCAGCTGAAGGAGCTGGGGGGGGGCTCAACCTGGAGAAAAGGAGGCTCAGGAGAGACTTATCACTCCCTACAAATACCTGAAAGGAGGCTGTGGCAAGGTGTGGGTCAGTTTCTTTTTCCAAGTATCAAGTGACAGGACAACAGGCTCAAGTTGCACTAGGGGAAGTTTGATTGGATATTACAAAAAATTTCTGCACCAAAAGGGTGATCAAGCATTGGAACAGTCTGACCAGGGGAAGCCATGGTGTCACCATCCCTTGAGTTATTTAAAAGACCTGTAGATGTGGCACCTGGGGGCACAGTTTAGTGGTGAAAATGGCAGTGTTGGGTTAACAGTTGGATTCAATGACCTTAGGAATCTTTTCCAATGTAAATGAGTCTATGTTTCCATAGTACCAAACTGTAGACCTATGATCATTCTTAACATGGAGTGAACCTGGTTTTCTGCTTTGAGGGTCTCTGGTATCCAGTATGGATTGCATAAACCAGCCCTGGGAGAGTGTGAGAAAAAGCATTTTGCAAGAACTCCCTGCATGTGAGAAATGGCCTGGCTCAATTTCACACTGAAAGCATCCATGTGCTGCAACAATATGGTAGATTATTTTTTGCTTTAGAAATCTCACTATGACATTTTAGGTTTACTTAATCCTTCTATTTTTAAAAGGCTTGCTGGCAATTTACTTCAGCAATAGAAAAGCAGTGTGCTGTTGACTACAGAATATTTGCCTCTTTCCTAGATGGCCTTGAGAGGTGACATAATGTAAGATTCTGGTTGTTCTTTCATGGCTCTTACACCAAAGAAGCTCTCAGTTTTTGTCCCTCAAAGGCACTTCAGGGAAGAATCCAGGGCAGCACATTGAGGCTTCCTACAAATGACTACAGTGATGCCACTCAAAGGGATTTGGGTCATTGTGGGTGTCATCTTAGTCCTTATGTTAACAGTAGTGTCCAGTTGATTGTTTTTAGTAATTTTCCCATCATTACAGTTATTGAATTAGAATAAAATCTGGTTGTTGCACTTGAGTTTTGTTCATGATTGGTTGAACATTCTCTACTGGTAGATTGTGGGCTCTTTACACAACATAAAGCATGATATAAAGGCATTACAGGTTTGCTCTGAATTTTTGGATTTGGCCAGTTTAAATCACACCTTAGAATGGTTTGCAGGTTTTAATTCTATTGCTCAAAAACCATCGTGAATTTGTTATTTATTTTGTGTGCATGGGTATGAGTATTTGGAGAAGGAGGTTGTTTGTTCAGGGCCTTTTGTTTTCTTCTGGATTTAACAAGATTTAAGGCTGAAATTTCCTGTGGTGCCTGTAAACAGCCTGATGTAAAGAAGTTATAGGCATGCTTCTGGAGTGTCTGGCTTTGGTCAGTTTAAATCAGACTTATAATTTTGTAAACTTTTCTAGCAATTTAATTCCATATACTTCAGAAAATGGTTTTGTTTAGCTACATGTTTCACTGCACGACTTTCACTGCTTTGCATTAAAGCAAATAAACTAATCTCCAGGTAAGACTAATCTCCCTGATCTGGTTTGCAGGGAATAGTATGGATCACTGAGCATGCAACCTTCCATGTCCCTTATCATGAGGATTTGATATCCTTCTAAAATTTGGTTTCTATTGACTTTGTAACTATAAAGCTAATAGCCCTCTTCCTGCTCAGCCATGTCTGTTCTTCGAATGGAAAGGACTGGGAGTTAAAACAGTAGATTAAGGCTGATATTGATGTTTGCCTTTTCAGCTTGTTTATTACATCTGCACCATCAGAAAGCAATGTAAAATTGCTACGAAAAGAAGAGAAGCTTCAAAACTAGCATGAACTTTGTGAGTCCCCGAGAATTGCCCACAAACATATTTTATGTGACCCAGAAAAATGAGTCTCCATCAATATAAAGCAGAATACCTGGGTGTCAGTCAAGATGCATCAGTGGTAGGTAAAGTTCATGGTTTTTTCTCTTTTAATACTAAATTGGGGTTTTTTTGTAAATTTTGTAGTTCTTACCAGAATTTTTGTGGTTGGAGGTGTGCATTCCTTCTAAAAGCACAAAAGTTCTGTTTTCAAAAGTGGACAAGTCCTATGTTTAAAAATTTATGTTCTAACAAGTAATCTCAAAGCTTGATATTTACTCATTATAGACTTTGTAATTATGACTGCTAATACCAACTCTGTTTTTAGCCTGAAAAGAATGTAATTGTGTAAATTTTTATGGCCCAGACCTGAGGACTCTGTGGAATAATTTTTTTCATACAGGATGCTCCAAGCCCCATCCAACCTGGCCCTGACACTTCCAGGAATGGGACATCCAGAGCTTCTCTGGGCAACCTCTGCCACTGCATCACTGATGATGAGAAACATTCACTTTTAGGTGTCTGATAGAAAGAAAGTGTACTTTGTAAATAAACATTTAAAAGATTCCCCCCCCCCTCCCCCGGTTGCTTTCAGTATTAAATCATAAATTGTTTTAACTAGGAAAAGGCTGAATAACCAAACCCAATAAAATGTCGAATTGCATAACATGTATCTTCATATTTATTCTTTATCTATTTTCCAATACTTTTCAGTAAGCTGAGGAAAAAAATTGATATTAAGTGGAGATAACAGGTCTCAAAAGAAAAGTTTTCATTTTCAAGTTATATAGAACCTCTTTTACAGAGTATTGATATCTTAGTGAAACTTCTTTAATGTCAGCTTAAAGGAAATAAGAATATATTCTTAATACCTTTAAGTTCTGTGTAAAGAATGCAATCCCAGTGGGATGGAAGCTGTGTATTAATGTGTGGTTTATGTTGCAGCAGTACATGGAGATCTGCTTGAAGTGTTCCCTGCTTTATAGAATTATTTGCTGAAGAAAAATGTATCTCATAGAAACAGATGCATTAGCTTGTAAACTTTAATAGAAGAACACTGCCTCATGCACACACTCGAGGGAATGTGGTGGGGACAGGAACTGGAAACTTTCAAACCTCCCTCAGCTGGATAGATAGGAAAAGTCAACATTGTGGAGCGGGAAAGGCAATAATTAGTATGAGAAAAAAGGAAAAATAAATGAATATTTGTAAATAGAGATCTGATTTTTTTCTTGATAGTGTAACTTCATCACAGTAATAGTAACTGTGACTTTGTTAATACCACATCTGCCAAAGTCAATGGAATTGTTATAATGAGGAGGAGAGTTCAGCCCAATGTCTCACTAATTGAAAACAAAAAAGCCTCTTAAAGAATAATCTCATTTAATAAAGGGGTTTGGGGGTTTTTTTGTTGTTTTTTTAATTGATTTTTTTTTTAATAGCAATTGCACTCTGTTTGGCCAGAAAAGTTTAACAGAGCAAGTAAGCATGGTGTTTGCTGTTCTCACAAGCATGTTTGACTCTTCCTTTGAAATCCAATTTTGAAAAATCAATAAAATTGCTAAAGTGTATTGCATCCTCACTGCCATATAACGTCTTTTGCCATATTAATGAAAAGCTTGGTTGTTTTTTCTTTGTTTACTAATCTAAGCAATTTGAAGAAAAAAGGATCAATTCCTGTGGAGAGGGTCAGGCAGAAATTCCACATTTTCAGGTAACTCTATTTCTGGGGCCCTCGTGGTGCTATAAGATGCGATTCTCCCTTGAAGTTCTGGTCACGGCAGCACCACAGGCTGGTCCCAGAGACAGAGGCCACCAGCATTACACACAGTGAGTAGTTATGTTTCATTTTAGATATCCTGGCGATTTAGGGAATGAACTGATTTTTCTTTGAAAAGTCTAATATGCACTCTTATACTTTGTATAGTCTAATTTATTTGTGGAGGGCACCTATTGACCCAATACACCCTGATGGCTCTGTCTGCAGCATCGTTATGCATCATGTCATCAAAACACATATTGCAAAGGCCAAAAAGCATTCATTTACTTACCAGACTAACAGCCCTTAAATAAGCACTATGATCCGGAATTTAAAGATCAACAAATTGATAGAAGTGGGAGAAGAGTGTTTAGTTCAATCTGTGTGTTCCTATACAAAGTCTGCAAAGCAGATTGGAGTTTGACATAGAAAACTGACTGAAATGCTCTGTCCCCTTTCACCTGAGGATCTCAAAACAACTTAAGTCTTTTCTTTAAATGTTTTCCTCATGTTGTTTTCCTTGAGAATGGGAATTATGCTTAAAAATAAAGTAATTATATAAATGGTGAGATTTCTATAGCATGTACTTTATCCTCACCTTCATTCCTGATCTGATTAAAAAGCACTAAGCTTATTCCTCCATGAGGGAGAGACATTTTCCATCAGAAGACCCCACCTGAGGAACTGCGATAGCTGACCCCATACTTTTGTTCATTATATTTTTTTTTAAATATTTAGTGCTTTAATATATGTTATATAATTAGAACACATGAACAAGACTCAGCCCAAAGAAGTCTGATGAATTCAGACAGGTCTATGTAATAACTAAAAATACCAGGGTGTAATCAATACAACTGCTGTGGCAGATGGATCTGAGGGACCTGTGTGGTTGTGGTTCACAGCTCTGGAAATGCAGTTGGGTTCACAGGACTCCTTTATAATGTTACTGAAGTGTATTGATACTAAAATGGGATATCCATAAGTGAGGTAGGTAAGTGTTAACTTCTCACCTTCTCACTGTCATTTTTGCTCACTTTAATTTCTGTGCTATTTTTTCCCCCCAGAACTTTCCGCGCAGAAATTTAAACTTCAAGTGTCATTACTTCACTGAAACTAATTTGTCCCTATTATTCCTCATTACCTTTTGTCTTGTAACTGCTCTTTAGAGCTTCATACAATCTGCGTATTACATTGCTCTATGTGTGCTTTACTAGTCCTGATTTATTTTTTTATAAGCAACATGGTCAATATATACAAATGGTGAGCACCAACCTGATTTGCTATCTGCCGTAATTGGATTCTGCCTTTAATTACAGGTGGTAATGACATTTTAAGCACCTTATACAGGTGTTGGGGGGGTGGGGGTTATGAAATGTTAAGCAACATTAAGAAAGTCTAAGCTTCTGGAGCGTTGCCAAATTTCAGAGGTGCCTTTCAACTCCAAATTGCGATTTTCATGTGAGGGTAATTATAGCTCTGGCCACCTGGACTGCTCCTATTGGAGTCACGCAGAGCAGAGGAGAAAGCCTGTCTGCAAGCCACACTTTGTATCTTCTCTCTTTATACATGTTTTCATTTTAAATTATTCCAAATATATTATAGCTTGTATTCCAATTGCTAAAAACACTGTATGGCCATCTTTTTGTGTGTGTTTTTGCTGGTCAAAACCAGTGGCAGAATATATTGTTATGCATTGGTAGCATAGCTGGGATTGGGTGACCTTGGGAAAGGTATTTGAATTATGTTGATGGCCTCCTTGATCTTGGGGGAGTTTTAATTCACATCTATAATTCCAGCCTGAGAAAATTAGACGGAGATTTGTTTTGGAACTGATGGGAAAATATATAGCCAGCAAAAGGAGTTGCCTTCTCCTTCATTACTCACGTAACTTCTCCTGGAAAATAACTTTTTCCTAACAATGGCACTTAAAACTTTCAGCATTTCCAGGGTCAACGTATATTCCTCTGTTTCTTTGGTCCTGCCTTTTTAAAAGAAAGTGAAAGAGGCAGCAGTCTTCTATGTCCTGTGGAAACCTAATTCAATTCTTAATTTCTCCTCCTTTTCTTCCCTTCCCACAGAACCCCTGCTTATTAGTCACAAAGCCCAAAGGTTTATCCCTCCTGTGCTTGCACAGTGCTGATTGCCTGGTGCTGCCAGCCAGGTCAGGATGCCTGAGCTGCCAGGGAGGGGGGCTCAAGCTGTTCTGGTTGGAACATGCAGCTTTATTTCTGAGATTGATCTTAATTCTTCATCTCTAACAGCCTTTTCTGGTGTGAAATCCAGGGTTTAGTGACGTCAACAGGATTTCAGTTCTGAGGGCTTCCAATCTTTTGAACTGCCGTTTGGTAGGTGCATTGTTGCTGTGTGATACTGCTCCACATTTCCCTGAAAAGAGGTGTCACATCCTACACACACCTTGGGGTATGTATGTAAACAGCTCTGGAGGTGTTTAGCCTAGAGAAAAGGAGGCTCAGGTGGGGACTTATCCCTCTCTAAAATTATCGGAAAGGAGATTGTAACCAGGTGGAGACTGGTCTCTTCTCCCAAGTAACAAGCAATAGGACTAGAAGAAACAGTCTCTGGTTGCCCAAGAGGGGTTTAAATTGGATGTTAGGAAAAATTTCTTCGCCAAAAGTGTGGTCAAGACCTGGCACAGGCTGTCCAGGGAAGTGACTGAGTCACCATCCCTGTAAGTGTTCAAAACCATCTAAATGTGGCACTTGGGGATTTGGCTTTAGTGGTGAAGAAGGCTGGGCTGTGTTAGTGGTTGGACTCGATGGCCTCCCAGGTCTTTTCCAATTTGAATGATTCCATTGTTCTGTGCTGTCTGTGTAGAATGTTTCTGCCCACAAAATGTGAAAACAAGCAAATATCTTTAGACATAATGTGAACAAAATTCAAAAATCAAGGTGAAGCTCACACTAATGCTTATCTTGCTTGTCTGGACCAAATTATCTAGATGACCTTTTCTAAGTATTATAATGTCAGAGAGATTGGCGTGCCAGAACTAAGATTTTATTTCTCCTTGTAGGGAGTCTGACCTCTGGCTGGATGTATAGGTCTACTTTACATTGCACTTACGAGATCAGGTAACTTTATATATATACAGCTTCTGGGTTTTTGTATATAAAGAAAAAATATTCAAAATAACTCATAAATTAATTAATAAGTAGTCTGTAATACATGGAGCTCATTGCAGTTCATCATATCAATTCACTTTAGACTGTGGCAATACTTTTCCCTCTCCGTAGTTAATGCTGAAACAAACTTATTATGTGAAGTTATCTCTTAATTTATCTGCATTTATACCGAAGACAAGGGAGAATATCCTGAAAATTAAGCATGACAAGAGTTACCTTGGTTTTGTTTTAATTTTTCTGTTTTTTTTTTTATTCTCAATTTTGCTCAAAGTCAGCTTGAACTTCAGGTGGTTTTCCATCCTGTTGTCTCCGTGACAGTGTTACAAGGATGGCCTTGGTGGCCAGGTCCTGCTCTCTGCTGGCACCTGGTATGGAGCCACCCAGTGTGGCTGTCTGAACTATTACCCTCCCAGACTGGTCTTTCACCAGTCTAGTGTAAGTTTGTACTGGAAAACTGCTGGAGCTGTTCCATGTTAGTTTTGCCATGACACTAATGCACTCACCCCCAGCAAATGGAGCAACACAAACAGCAAGGGGAATTTATCCTTTCCTGATTGCAGCAGTGCATCTCCTTTGCAGGTCCAACACCAAGCTTCCTTTCCCCAGGGACCAGACTAAGGAAGAAGATGCTTGTGCTAAAAAACTCAGCCTCTCTGAGCACTGGAGCAAATTTCCAGGTCAGTGGCTCTGGAGGGATCAGGAGGCTGCCAGGGAGAGGCAGGATGTTAGTTACTGGAAAACTAGAAGGAATAAGCTGATGTACTGGGAGCTCTAATAAGCCAGACTCACAAAAGGGAAGTGATTTGAAGCAAAGACCAACTACCACATTTGCCTCAACTGGAGAAAAGTGAATCATAGGACCGTGCTGTACCAGGTTGGAAGGCATCCCAAAGACCATCTGCTCCAACCTCTCCTAGAAAAAGCATGGTCTAGACGAGATGGCCCAGCACCCTCTCCTGCTGAATCTTAAAAGTGTGCAATGCTGAGGCAGCAAGAGACAGATAAAGCAGTCAGACCAGGGGATAGTAATGGCTTACAGTGTTCACCAGAGCTGATGTGTGTTTGTTTTTCAGTTCTCACCTCCCTGTGCAATCCCAGGCCATGCTCTTTATTCTGTCCTGGTTTATATTGGATGTCACAGCAAGAAGACAAGGTGCCATTAGCTTTTACTTGAAAGGTTATATTGAAGCTATTTTCCTCTAATCTGAGAGATTTCAGCCATAGGAAAATAAAATTTTAAAATCTGGCCCAAGCAAGCCCCCTAACCTGTCCATATCACAGAGAAATGAAGTTAAACATTGAATTGTGTGTTGGAAAATTACTTCAAAATTGCTTAGCTTGCTTTTCAGTCAATTGCTTTCAGTCAATTGCTTTTTTGTCAATTGTTCTCTCTGTGAAAGAGAATGAATTCCTCCATATTTAGGAAATTATTCTGCAAAATTTTAGCCTGCCATTAACAAAACCCAAATATTAAGATATATTTTGGCCACTTTAAAACCTCAACACTGAAGACATGTTTATTGTGAAGTAAGTGGGTAATCCCATCCCAGCTAATAAATGCATTGGGGTATCAAATGTGCCACTGAGCTCCTGGGAGTGGTTGGATACTTGGATGTCTCAGCTAAGCCATGGTGACTGACACCAGATATGAGCTTTACTTGCCCTAAATACTGAACAGTGTAGAAAAAAACCTTTCCCCCACATTTGGGATGGGTTAAAAAAGCACACCTTGTCATCTCAGTTTAGCTGAAGTACTGTGACTCCTTAAGCTGCAGGAACTAAGCTGTATGGCTGAGCCTTAAGTATCTCTTTGTACCTTCAAGCATAAGCTTATGTGGTTTGCTGAGGCAGGGTTCACATTTTGAAATCAAGGCTCACATTTATGCATGTGCTTAGTTTAAAGTACTGTCAGTACTCATATTGGACTTGGATTTATCCATTGAGAATCTGAGCTATAAGGAAGAAATAAACCCAGTGGGATAGTCTCCTGTGTAAGTGTAATTCATAAATATTTGCAGAATCAGGTCTGCAGGTTCGACTATGTCCTGTAGCTATTTTATGGCTTAGGCAGGGTTACCTGCTCATTTTGTCACTTTTAATTTTATTTTGATACTAGTACAGTGTTTGAAACTAATGTTCAAACTTTATTCACTGTTGATCAGGAAAAACATGCACTGCTAGCATGAATATTGACCACAAGGTGAGCAGGACACTTTTTTTTGTCAGAAGCTTGCTTGTCAGCATGCTGGTGATAGATCAGATGTAAAGAAAATCACTTCTGCAAAACCAATTTGCTAAGAGGCCTGTAAAATCCATTTTTAAAAAGTTACTGAGGCAAAAAAAGTGAAGGACCAGCCAACCAGACATTTTGATTGGCTCTTCAAGGTCAGAACGTGATTACTAATTCATCAAATACCTTACTGGTAGCACTGTTTGAAGAGCAAACAACTCTGTGCAGATGTTCTACCTAATAATTTCAGTATCACGGAAAGAATTTTTTACTTACTTTTGGCAATGCTACAGTCATAGGAGCTGTGGCCTTCAAAGCACTGGCAGCCCAATTCCGTGCAGTGTCCCTTGCTGTTACAGAGAGCAGGACACCGGAGGGCGGCGAGGATTTCCTCCAGGGGAGCAGATGGCTGGTTCCCAACACGAAACACTCTGTTTCTGCTTCCAAGCACTCTTCTTTCACATTCATTTTCCAGAAGGGCTATCAGTGCCTTCACCCAAGCCACGTCATCTTTGAGCTGCAGGTCCAAAAGGCATATTTCAATTGCCTCATCCAGCTGTTTTCCGAGGAGGTCTTTACAGGCCAAGCCAATGGTGGAATTTGCAAGAATTTGGTGGCAAATCTCCCGAGCTCTGGTGGCAGTCAGGCCATTGGGAGTGGGCCATGTCAGTGGAAATTTCATCCGAACCCCTTCAAAGTAATCCTCAGGGAAAAAATAGGCAAATCTCTCCGAGTCTCTCTGGGTTGGGCCATGCAATGGGTGAAAGGATGAGTGTTCATAATAGTCATCTTGCCTTCTCACTTTCCTTAGGTCTCCTGTTGGTTTGGTAGAGTTAGTGGAACTGTTGTTATTCACAGAAACATTGTGTGTGAGGGGCTTTAATTGGACCTTGGGGCTACCTCTCTTCTGGACTGATTTAGGCAGATATCTTCGTTCTAAAGGCTTGGTCAATGGTTTCTCAACTTTTCTTAAAGCAGACTCTGTTTCTGAGCGAGTGACAAACTCGGATGTAACATCCACATATGGGATTGCAGAGGTGTAATCCACAGGATCATAATGGCAACCAGAGGACTGAGGGAAAGGAGTCTGAAAGGCATTCAGAGTGTTTGCCACAGGCACAGACTTAGTGTTCCCCTTCTGACATCTGCAGTAATTTCTCCTTTGTTTCCCCTCAGAAGGTGCTGGAGTCCTGTCAAATAAACTCTTCCCTGGAGGTATTCTAATTTAAAAATAGAAAGGGATTAGAGGGAGAAAACTTTCAACAAATTAGTCTATAATACCAAGTAAACTTTCTTTCCCTGAGACTGGGGTATGTACAAATTCCCAATGTACAAAAGTACTTGAGAAAATGCTTAAGTTTGGTCTCTGTTTTCTTTAGTCACTTTTGCACTGCCCTTCTTTAGTTGTTCTGTATGTTTTTTAGCACTACATGGGGACTTTTTAGTAACAGATGCTTAGGTGTTTTTCTGGAGCACTGCCTAACTGCTTGACTTCTCTTTGCAGAACTTTCTTTGAGGTGCAGGTTACCCTTTGTGTATTACACATGAAATAAGGTTTTAGATTTGTCCCTGGTGTGACCCAGATAACTCTTGGAGAACCACAAAAAAGTCATATTTGTTTCAAGTGCTGTATTACAAAAACCACCTTTATCTGTCTGTGCTTTGCTTACCACGTGTTTCCTCTAACATGTGGATCACTTTTTTCTTTTAAATGTTTTGTTTTTCTTTATTTTTTAATTTTATGCATACTTAATTTCATTCTTGTCTTTTAATGGATTTTTTTTTGAGTTTTTCTTTCAACACAAAGCAATTTTCTATTGATCACAGGGCTAGGCTATCATATAAGGTGAGGTGATTTTTTCCCCCCCCTTTTTAATTTAGTCACTCTTTAGTGATGGATGAACTTCTAGAGAGTTCAACTTGAATAAACAGCCATGATTAAAGATTCTTCAGAAATTTCATATCTCTTATTGATCTTATATGTGCAGCACAAGAGGAATCCTAGAGCTTCATAGAAAATGATGTGTTTCCTGCCCCAATAGTTGGCAGTGCATCCTTTCCAGAAAAATTTGAAATAGCACCAAAAATTTAAATTATTTTGGCATTAATTTTGTCTTGCAGCCAGAATCTTGAGGTTTCAGGAAAGTGAAAGCAGTTGTCAACATATTGGAGCCAGACGCTAGATATTGTTGTTGGAAACTGTAATTTCCTTTATCCAATTTTTCCAAAATATATTGAAAATGGCATGTGTGCTATTACTAATTTAGTCATTGACACAACTCTAACTTTTAAATAAAACCTCTCAGCGACACTGGCAAAATGAACCAATTTCTCCTCCTGAAACATGAGCACAAACATATATGAAATCCTTTTTCCCAGTGTTTGGGTACAGCAGAATGGGTTGGTTTTCAAGCTCATGGAAATGCACAAGCTATTTTGCACTTTAATACAATGGAGGAAAATAAAACATATTAGATATTGAGGTGGTATTAGCCCTTTGGACAACACATTTTAGTGTCTGAGTGGTCATCCTGCACACACCGTTCCTCCGGCTCTAAAATAGAGGGGTTACCTGCACCTGAACCTTCTTAATTGCAAACCTAAACCAAGGCAGCAGAATTAGCTCTTCCATTGGTATAATATTGCATAAACTAAAGGCTAGGGTAAATATAATTTACTTAATAAATAATCAAATAAATAAATAAAAAAAATAACTGTTCCAGAATCAGGGCAGAAATTTAACACAGAAATGAAAATTTCAGTACAATGAAACTCTTTTGCCTTGAGATTCTTTCTCAAACCTGTGTGAAACTAACTGCCTTCTTTTGGCCAGCCCTGGTCAACAGGATGGAATGGAAGGCGTGGAAAGGATGGAGCCACTGGAAACCCCATCCTTACTCAGAGCCATGCACATAACCAACAACACCTCAGTGAGCTGGGATGGGCCTTTTGTGCCCTGCATAAGATGACCACACTCTCATTCCTCTGAGCTGCCCACTACAACCAAGGAAAAACCAAAGGTAAGTTTTTCAAACTGAGCTGGATAATATGATAAAGTCCAAAATTACTAGTGTTTCTGCTTCTTTCTTGGTATATTTTAAAAATGGTTTGAAAAATTATTTCACCTGCTTAAAACACATGCTTTAAAACTCAGTTCTTCTTTGCCCGTTCACTATTTAAGGACTGGGAAGCTCTAATGTTGTTTTATTTTTTAAAAGTTGCGTTGGAAAGCTGATGTGTAAACCAGATCTGTGTCATTCACAGCCCTGCAGCTGCTTGAGAGAGGTGGGAGGCAGGGAAAGCACCAGATGGTGGGCACTCAGGGTAGCTTCAGGTACTGGAGAAAGCCTAACACGCTTTCAGGGTTATTTAAAGTGAAATTAAAAACAGCAGCAGAAAAATCACCCTCTAGCTTTTGGGTTTTTCTGCACCATTTCTCTGTGGGTGGATCAGAGAATGATCCAGTCTCCTCAGGAGATGGCCTTAGTTTCTCCATTGGCTTGTTTTTTTAACCAAGTTCTGAAGGGTACTTGAGAATCCATCCTTGGAAGGACTGGAAGATGAAACTCATCACCCCTCTTGCCCTTCTCACTTAGCAGGAGTTTCTCCTGCTTTCCCTGAAGTATCTCCATCATATGTGCTGAGCCCTAGAAAATTCCTCAGTGCTTTACAGGTATATTCCTTTATATTGTGCTTTGGCTTCAGATCTTCCAACAAATTTGATCAGAATAGGTCCTCTTAAGGTTCTTGTTAGCACATTTTGGGTAGTGAGCTACTGGTTGGTTCTTGCACCAAGCTATTTGTCCATCTGCCTTCCGAGGAGAAAGCTCTGACTGACTGTCACATTTTTAGGATATTAATGATGGTTGTTGAATTCTAAATATTACAATTTGCAATGGCAGGTCAAAACAGATATTAGATAGCCACTGCTTAGGCCCATTGAAGAGAACTAGGACATGGTAGAAGTGATTATTTTCTGAAATGCAACAGTTCTAAAAATTCGTTGTTCCTCTAGGATTGCACTGAGTTTCCATGTACAGAGTAAATGGTATGTTACGGTGTTTTGCCTTATTTTTCCTTATTTTCAAAACATACTTTAAGACTACACAATCAAACCCATTTGGGTTTTAGGAACACCTATTAGGCACGTTTAAAGTTCAGCAACAGGAATAAAAATGTGGGATAGGGATATGGTTACGGACAGGGATAGGGACAATGACAAGGATATGTCAGAAAGCCAGACTCCTGGTTCTGGTTCCAGACCATCTGTCTCAGAAAGTGCAAGTTTTCAGAGCTCACTGTCGTCATTAGTCGAGTAGATATTAAGTTTTAACATGGTACATATATTACCACACTTTGTCAAAATGTAACATTTAATCTATACTCACGTATTGTAATTAGTGTTCAGTAATGAACACAGGAAATACCAAACCCTTAATTAATCCCTATTGTCAGTTATCTGCATTTTCAAGTGTGGGTGAGAACTGCTTTTTTTTTTTTTTTTTTTAAACAGCTAAAAGGGATCTTAACACAGCTGTTAACATGACATCACTTGTGAATATAACTTCTGTCTCAGTAAGTGCTGATGTGTATTGTGCTGACTGAAAATTAAGCCCCTGTGCTGTTGGGATGGAAATGGGTCTCTTGGCTTCCCCTCCAGGTTAAGCAGATCTCTCTGTCTGGTCATTAGGGGAGTGGGTAATGAAATAAACGTATCAAGACCATTTGTAACAGGGCTCAGAGTGTCTCACGGGTGGGATCCTCTCTGGCTTTGTACCTCCACTCCTCTATGAAGTCTTCCTCGGGAACATTGCTCAGGTCGTTGTGGCTGATCCCGTCGAAGAGGCCACACAAGCCCCTGGTGCTGTTGAAGTCCCTGCCTGGTGTCCTCACTGTCACACCCATTCCCCACTCGCTCACGTCGGCTCGAACAAATGCTCCCGAAGGGAACAGGATCTGAAGAGGCAGGAAAAAAACCCCAGTGAATTGACGCTCTTACCAAGCTTTTTATGCAATAAGAAATGTCTCTTTCCATAAATGAAAATATCAAAGGAGGACGTTAGAGGCGGCAGAGGTAATTTAAGATCACTTAGAAACACTATAAATATTTGTTTGTGCTATTATTTTTCTTGCTTTCAGATTCCATGGTATTAATATCTGATAGCATTACATAAATATGAAACTGCACAAGTACTTTCTTTTTAAATTAATAATTGAACCCATTGAAGTTTTCCTACTGGTAAGTTACTGGCTAATTTTTGAAGTGACTTCCATGACAATAAGGCCACCCTTGTGTCTTTGCCTGGGAAATAATTTCTTTTAGATAAACTGCCAAGTTTGAAAAACAGCTTTCTTCCCTCTGAAAAATTTTTTCATTTTCCAAGGCCGGATTGCCCAGAAAATGATTGTGTTTTAAAGTAGATAAAGCAATTTTCTCATTAAAGAACTAGTGGTAGGCTTACACTGACCTTTAAAAGAAAAAAAATGGCAAGGTTCAAAACCAGAAGTAACTGTGTGGATAATGGATTTTTCAGATTGGTTTACTAGCCAAGAAATAAAAAGAAAAAAAGCAAAAAGAAAATATCCGTTCAACTGAAATGTATTCTTCTTTGTTTGCTTTATTTTTATTGGTAAAAAGAAAATTATTTGAAAATTATCTGGGCCAGGAGCAGGAGTATACTATCCTGAAAAGTAGCCTTAATATTTTCTTTTTATCCAAAATTAAAAGTTTTCAGTTAATCTTAAAAAATACATTAAAGACTTGCAAATATCTCATTATAATAATTTCAAAATAATTATTTATCTTTTTTTAAGAGGCCTCTGCCTAAATATAATTTATTCAGGCAAATAATATCCTTTGCTTTTCTGTCTTTGTGGGGATTTTTAGGTCCCTTCTAAGCTCCTCCCCACCAAATCTATTCGTATCTGTGAAGGAACAACAAGCTTATATTTTTATTCCTGTGCTGGAATCTAGAGTTTACATATTAGCTCCACTAAATAATAATGCTGCCCCTTTTAGCTTCCCAGTCATCATTTCAGGCATGCAAATACTTTTTTGAGGAGCTCTCCATGAGCAGAGCAGCAAAGTGCCACCGAGTGCAATGGCAGCTTGGGACACAGTTTTGAACTCAGTCTCTCTGTGTTTTGATCAGGGCATTTAAAGCCTCCTTTTCTTCAAAAATTATTTGCCTTGGGGAATAATGTAAGGCTTCATATAAAAGCAGTACTTTGAACACCTCAGATGTTCTTGGCTGTCCCTCCGCTTTGGCTGTACCTATGTTTCACTTCCCAAGGTAAGTATAAATAAAATCCCAGTAATCCCCCAACATAAAACTCAAATGGCCTGATGGGTTTAACTTTTTTTTCCGGTGGTTTAATAGGTAGAGCAGGAGAACTGCAGCTGACACAGTGCTGGGTAGGATTTGATTTCCTTCTTCACATAAACGCGTGTCTTCTAATTACATGCTTTACTGCAGGGAGGAGTATTTCCTACAAGACTGTGTGTAAAATCCTTGCAGTCAGAATTGCATGAGCTGTTCAGTCTTCCGTCTGGATTAATATTTCCAGGTGTGGATTTATTTCAGGAGTCTGGAGGGTTGTAACTCTTTCCTTTCCTGCTGCTCCAGGCAACATATCCCACCTGGATTTAACGTGGTTGATCGAGGCTTCAAAGAAGCTTTTTTGAGAGATATATAGTGACTGGCTTCTGAAAACTGTCACCTTGCACAGAAAAACATGACTTAACCCCACTCTAAGCCTCCTTGAACGTCACGGGACCCAGGGGAGAGCCGGCTCCTGTGCTGCACGAGGCTGATGATGGGCAACTGCTGAGCAAACCAAGATGCTCTGTGGTGTGATCAGGGATCTCTGCTGCACAGTTCCTATAGATTCCTGCTAAGATAAGAGCAGGATCCATATTTGTGTCCTGATTTGTTTCCCTGAGATTTACCTCAGGTTTAAATGAGAATCGGGTTTCCTTGCTAAGAATATTCTAGTAATAAAACAGTTATTATATTGCATTGAGTTGCAAAATGAAATGACAGCTTGATTCCTGCTTTTTCTCTATTCTATAATTAACATACTCTCAATTACTACCTTCCTGAGATCTATTCCAAGAGAGATCACAAGGAGAGCCAAGCACACGCGCTCCCTGCATCATTCTGGCTCTAGTGTGCACCAGTCTTCATCCGAAACATTTCATGGCAATAAATCTTGATGATACAACTCTAGGACAAAATTATCTTCTTGGCCATAATTTGTGGCTCTTCTCCTCACCAAACCCCCTGGTGCAGTCTACTCTTATTCTTCCAGTGATTTCACTGGATTAGTGTGGACAAGCGATACTTATGCAAAGTATGTTGTGGCCATATATTTTTTAGGCAAATGCTTTACATTACACCAAATGCTGCACATTTGCAGCCCATTTTCATAGCTTTTGGGGGCTATCTGGATCTGACTAATAGTGCCTTACTACTCCACTCTAAAACTCCATTATTCTGCTACCTGTGATGTTTCCTTGAATATTTATATCACGAGCTCTGCAAAGAAATTTGCTTTATGTGATGCGGTTGGGTAGTGCCTGGCATAAACAAACAGGGAGCTGGCTGCAGCGCTGCAGAGAGTAAGTAGCAATATTAGTGCTCTGCTATGTCTCTAAGAAATTTCCAGAGATGCTTGTTTTGTTTTGTTTTACAGTTTGTTAAACTAACACTTTAACCAGCTACTTCCCTGCACCTTGTTTCGCGGTGCATTTTGCTGCGGGCGCTCTTATGGCTTCAGGTAGATGTTTTTGCAGCAACTTTATTAATAATTCAGAAATATTTAACCCGTGTTTTCAAAGCACAGCAACAACAAGAGTGCTCAACCATCCATGTACTGTTATTTTTACAAAAATGCCGAACCATCCACGTACTGTTATTTTTCTGCCTCTGTAAGACTTTAGGATTTTAACGCGCGGCAGTGCCTCGGTGCTTTTGATGGTCAGCTGGGGTCTGCTCTCCCGAAAGTGGCCATTGCAAGTGTCCAGAATCACGGTGTCACCCCCTTCCTGGGCAGCTACACCACAGTTGCAGGCGGTGGCAGAGCGGTGGCTTCCGCAATCCCATTGCCGGACGTGCACCTCAAACACCCGCGACACACTCCGGCACAGAAGGAAGGTCCCGATTTTGTAGTTGTCATAGCGCCTAAACAGCCACAAAGAAACAGAAACAAGGATTTAGAGACTCTGAGCATCCACCTGCGTTGGTTATTTGTTGGTGGTGGCTGGCCTTGGAGGAGGGAAAAATCCCCACAGAGGGAAGCGTTTCTCCAGCGCTGTATCCAAGGGAAACACCGCCGCAGTTATTAGCTGGAAGTGCATGAGAATTCCCGTGAAAAGCGGGAGCTGTCTCCCAGCTGCTGCCATGGCAATGGGCACGGATAAAAAGGATAAACATTTGATATAAAGCAAATGGGAAGAAGTCCCTGCCTCCAGGTCTTAATAAATATGTTTTGGTTCTAACCAGATGCTTTAGAGCACGATCTTCCTCAAAGAAAGGAAAATCAGTGCTAAAATAACCTCTTCTGTGACCAATCACCAATTTTTACAAGTCTGGCTGTGGCTAGGTAAAGGCTTCCTGTGAAAATCTGGGATTCTACTGAAAACCTGCTAAAATGAAGTTGATATCTTCCCCTAAACAGCTTCCTTGTAAGCACAACTATCCCACTAAATGCACTGACAATCAGCACAAGGCAACATGGTGAACAATTTAGGACTTTCATTCTTTTTTGTAAGGAGCATCCTTGTTCCATCTGAGTAGGACCAGGAACAGAATAACTTTAACAATTTTGGAAGTGCTTCCCCTTTGTATGAGCCACCTTCAGTCCCTGGGATTTTCACAACAGGAGATGGGAGAGGATCCTCTTCTGTTTGTGCTCTCACTGCATAAACTTGTCTTATTCTTACTTTATTTTATTCTAATATGTTGTACAAAAGAAAACAGTAGCCATATACTTTATATATGTGTCTGGAGTTTTCTCTCTACAAGCCAACAACTTCCATCTTAAAAGCAATGGATTAATCTCCTTTCCTTTAAGGCACTGCAATTAGTTTTAAACACAATTTTTATGAAATTAAGTAATATGGAAACCAAGTTATAGGCTTATAATAATAAGTATTATTCTTTTCTGGAATAAAAAAGATGTAAAAAGGAATGTATAAAATATCCCTGCTAAATAACAGGATTATTTTTAAGCACTGCCATATGAACATCAATATTTTCCAGGCCATTATTGTTTCATATACAGAGGAACAAACAGCTTGAGAACAGTGATTTTTTTAGGATGTATATTTCTACATTTTATTTCTCTTTAGAATAAAAGACATAGAAAACTATGTAACTTGAAACACAGTAAGAATTTAAACTTCAATGGCTTTTCTATGCTAGAAAAGACATCTGACTTTATCTTTCATCTTGAAAAACTTAGTCAAGTTGGCCATAAAGAGATAAGATTTTTAATGGTTCTGTCTCATCTTATTTTCTAATCAGGTTCATAAATCCTAAGCACATGGCAGAGATGTTGCTGCTAAGATTGATCAGAACCAAGGACAATATAAAAAAATAGACAATCTCTTTTAATATCATTTTCTTATTACATTTGGACGTCTTCAGAGGAGAGTGAGAGGGGAGAGGGCATTTAATGAGAGCACTTTCTGCAGTTTCCTCATATGGGATCAGCTTAGAAGGAAAAGTGTTTAGGGAGACTGATGGAAAATAAGGCACCACAATGGCTGTACCCAGATTAATCATCTCCATCTGGTAAATAAGACTGTATTTGCATATGCCATTGCATTATGGGAGCTGTTTTCTGCTTGCTAAGCACTGACAGTGGACCCAAATCCAACCCTTCTGGAAGTCTCTTCAATCAGGCCATGGCATAGATTGCACAGCACATAAGGAACCTGCTCTGTGTCTAAATTAAACCACCTTTGATTCAGCTGAATGGATTACTGAACATAGTCAGGTAAACTCTTGTGATGTTTATACAACTGTAATTGTGATAATGATTCTTTGGACAACATTTGAGAAATTACTTTTGTCACTAAAAGCATGAGGTAGACTTACTAGAGCTCTTGCACAAAGAAGTTCTGCATGTTCTTTGTGAACCAGGCACCACTGTTTGGGTCTAAGTCATCCTCCCCATTGCCCTCCCCCATCCTACTTCCTTAATAGTCTGAAGCAATGGATGGACTGGAGTTCTTCCCTCCGTATCTGTGTGCTTGGGTTGTTTTCCAAGGGGTGCAGCTAGCTTTGTCACAGCATGAAGTCATAACTCAAGCTGTGCTCTTTACGCAAGAATTGTAAAACTCTCTTAAGTCTTTGGTTGTGAAAGTGAGTTGCTATAGGAATACTTTCTGTTGGTTAATGGTAAGAGAGGGACAGAAGGGAATATAAATGTATGTGAACAATTACTACTAGTAGTGTAAATTAACTAACACCATGCACTTCCTCTTCACCAAGCTACACTTCTTTTTATTAATCCAGTGTTTATTGTTGCCATTCCTGAAGATTTTCCACCACAGTTTTGCCACCAAATTATTTGATTTGTTGACATGTCCGTGCAGGCTCCCTCTTTCCTTGCTAGTAAGAACTATTTTATGATAGTTCTAACCCCATGAAGATCTGGGTAATGGTGAAGGATGTTCTCTGGTTTCAGAGCGCTCATCACGTTGTTCTCAGGGAGCAAAGCTGTTGGATTACTTTGAGTAGTCACTGGATGCTTGGGGATATATAAACTTCTACAGACTATCAAAAACCCCAGAACCTGCCAGGAGTTAGTTGTGGGCTAGTATGACAAAAGCCACTAAAGCCAATCAGCACTGCAAGCTGAGAAATTTTTCCATAGTGCAGAAAATGGTACCATTCCCCCAAAGATAATATTGACGGATGGATTAGTGCAAATGCTTGAGAAATCTGAGAAATCTTCTTACCTTTTTTTTTTTTTTTAAGGTTAAAATGCAAAATAACCTGGATGATGTATATAGTTCACCAATCAAGACATATTTCCCATTTTACTTTACCTTAAAAGGATTTTTTTGCATGTTTAGTTTTAAGCTAGGACTTCATATTTAAGAATCTGCAATTTATGGCATGAAAAGCTTTTATATTTATAATGTGCCATAACTAGTAATGAGGGCTATACTTCTTTACCAGGCTTTCACATTTGTTTAATTTAGAAGGTACTTTGCTATAAAAGGAAGTGCTCTCTCTGGATTTTAGCTGGTATAATTAACGCTATTTCACATCTACGCTCCAATATACACAAATTGATTGTGCTTATGCTGTAAAATATGACACATTCTTCTTTGATTTTCAGTCACTGCCTTTGGTGAAAAGAATGAAAAGATTACAAGATAAATATTTCTACAGACGTATATTAGCAGGAGGAATACCAAAGGGGAGTGTTGTCATTAAGAAGTGGGAGTTAGGTATTTCAGTTGTCTAATGAGTAGCTAACTACCTCAGATGTAATGTGAGCCATTGAAAACATCACTATAGAAGTTACAAAATACATTGGAAGTGACTGTCTCAGCAGGAAAATTCTACTACCAAAAAGAGCAGCCTTTTGATTTTTCGATTTTATCAATTTTCCAATAAACCTGATAAACAAAATATTCAAATAAATATTTTTAAATAAGTTAAAATTTTAGTTTTTAATGCTTTTAATTTAAACTTTGAAAAAGTAAAGTTTTCAGTTTTCCATTTTCATAGTTTTTATTTCATCCTTACATTTCCCCATTGTGTATTTTCACTGCTGCTAATGGGAAGTCAAAGAAGGGAAGCAACTCGAACTGTGGAAGGTAGGACTGTGTTTATATAAATGGCTGTTTGCATAGAAAACACTCCTACTTTTTTCTCTTCACAATGTTCCCCATCTTCAGGCTTTCTCTTGCTTTTCTCATGACAGGAACCCGTCCCCAGGGCTCAAGTGGGTGGCAAGGGTGCCAGAGAGACAACTGATCACCACTCATCCACAGCAATTCTGCTACTACACTGTGATCTTAGAGTCTGCTGCCTCCTCCACAGGCTTTGGGGTCAGGCAAATGGATTTCCTTGGATTTTATTTGATGTATGTTCTGCTATGGATCTCAGAAGCAGTTTTGATAGCTTATCAAGCTTTGTTTGCTTACAACTTTGTATTCATACAGGGGTGGGTAAAGGCTGTTATTTCCTTCCCTTCCCTTTGACTAATTTTGAATGTTTCTTTTCTTTCCTGTGTAACACCCTCACCTGAGCCTGTCTACATATCAGTCATAGTTGACATAGTTCCAGATGCCCAAGAGCTGATGCTCCACTCATCCTCTCAGCCTAATACTTCTTTGTCCCTAAAATTTCTTTTAGCTATTTCTCTTCTCTTCCTTCACCATTTACATTCTGCAGATCAGTCTCTTTCTAATAATTTTTTTATTCCTGAAGAACACTCACATAGTTTCTTACTTGAGCCCAAAAGCTTTTTCTGCAGTTCTTCCATTCACAACACCTAACGCACACATAGTTTCAAACACATTTTCCCACCACATTCCCTTTCATGACCAAAGGGACATGCTTCAGTGCCAGACCTCTGTGTCAGCCTTTGCCTTCAGGTTATGATTTTGTACCAGGACAGAAGCAGGAACAGCATTCCCTACTCCTTAAATAGAGAGCTATAAAATCATTTGCTAATGTGTTAACATTTTTTTGGATAGGCAGACGGAGAAGTTGCTTAACTGATGTGTAATAAGGTAGCATAATCATTATAATAACTGAAAGAGAAATTATTTACAATAATAAATGGGAATATAAGTAGGAGTAATGGAACTGTGAAATGATGGGTAAGAAACTTGGCTGAATATCAAGATGTAATATATCTTAGTGAAATAACCTAGTTATTGAGATGGCAGAAGCCCCATCAGCTTGGCACATTTAAGGCTGCACTGGACAGAGCAGTAATGAAGGTCTGCACACAAGGAAGAGACCTGCAGTTACCAAGGGGCCAAGTTAATCCTGGGATTTTTCTCTTTCAAGCTTGTGTGACTCTGAGTCAGGATGACACAAAGGGATGGGCTTTTCGAAAATCCCAGTGCTCAAAGAGAATATAAATTGCTTAGAAGCATTTTTGTATGCTATCAATAACAAGATTAAAAAATGAGTTATTCAAGTAAAATTACTTTATTTCACTTTAGACCTTTTTTTCCCATGGAAGTAGTGTAAAAATGTATTATATGGCTGAGAGGGCGTCTCCATTCCAAGAAGCACTTTTCAGTAATTTATTACTCCCTAAACACAACAATCTGGCAGATCACTGTCCATTCTTAGCCCTAAATCAAAAGGGAATATTTTAGAATATAAATGTATAGAGAGATTTGAAATAATATTCCAATCTAGTTTAATATCCCAGAGTTGAAATAATTGCAGATACATGAGGCATGGGAATGTCTTTCAATCTCTTATAATTCTTCTGCAGCTTCTACATTTCAAGCAACCAAACTTGCATGAAACAAGTTCCTGACTACATTATAAATTCTGTTCAGCAAAGCAGGAGGGAAACTGGGAAGCCGTAGATGTGCAGAGATAATCTCTGAGCTCAGAGTACCCAGTTTAAGTGAAATCTTTATTTGAGGCAGATGTATAATTTTTGATGGGATCACTGCCTTTCTTGCTCATGTTTCATCAACAGACTTCTTCAGATGCACCTCCAGAGCCTGCTGGACTGAAATTGGGACATTAGGACATCAGGATTAAAATATCATGCCTGCTGAGCCCCTGTGGACCCTGTGCATCTAAAGTCATTATCTGTGCCATTAGGAGGTTAACAGTGGAATGACAAACCTGGAATGTGATCTGAAATATTACCAACTTTGGATCAAACCTGCCAGATTCAAACTTTAAAAAACTTTCTATGTTGCCAATTAGCTGGGATAAATAGATCCATTAGGGAAGTTCAACAAGGAAAGTTCTGTACAGTTCAGGCTGTCAAATACAAAAGTACCACTTTGTAAGTCTTTAAGTAGCTTATTGCTGGATAATATAGAAGGACATTTGGACACTACAGCAGGATGTACAACTTTTATTTTTGCACTCTTCCCTTGTTATTTGCCATTTATCATTTCTGGGCATCTTTCAGCCGAGACAGTATGGCCATCTGTATGTTTTTTTTGGGTAGGTTTGTGACTGTCAACTCCGGCTGTGCATAAACCAGCTCTAGAAGTAGAAGAAATCAAGAACATCCTGGTGATGAGTGACTTTACGTCTGTTGTTAATAAAGTGATGGGAAGGACCAGGCTGTCCCTGTGTGCTGTGCTACTCCAGGGATGCAATGGCTCACTTGTGTGGCACTGGGGTGTCACTAACACGGTGGCATATGGTGTAGGCACCTTCTCAAATCATTAGTGGTGGTTCTGTTTGAAGAACATTTTGGAATCTGACTTTTGTCTTGTAAAAATTATTCAGACTCAAACCCATTACTTCTCCAAGATTGATCCATTTTTAATCCTTTTCTTAAAAGGAGTAAAAACAGCTGGAAGGAAACCATGTATGTTATTGAAGCACGACATTCCTCACTGTAAGCAAACTAGTACAATGCTCTTTTGATATTCTAATGCATGTAAAACCAAATGCATGTCACATCCACAAACTGGTAACTGCAGTAATTGAGCCAAATTATTTCAAAGTAGAATACTCACCATCCATCAAATGTGATAATGTGTGGATCAGTGAAAGAGTAGCAGTTCCCTGTTGGGAGGTCTCGAACTGTGACCTAGTTAAAATGAAATGTGTAATGAATACAGTCTACACAGCAGTTTTTCTTCATTACTGTTTCTCACAAAACATAAGGGACAGGATTCATGGGTTAGGTACAAACTACAGTCTGACTTTTCAAACATGATTGTGGATGGGTACAAAATAGGCTTCACTTTCAAGCAATGGAGTTTAATCACATGCAATAAAGGGAGTTCAAAGTGCTCCTATTCACCTGATGTAATGTCTTTCTTTTTCTGGTACAATATGAAGGTTTTTTATTAAAATTTTTTGCTAAGAAGTAGATCATTCACTGAAATTATCAGGAGAGTAGAGTGCTCATTAAATTGTACAACTTTTAATGCCTGAAGTATGGTAAAAGGTATGCTGTAATTAAGTAGCATTAGCATGTTTTAGTAGTAGCTACCTGTCCCTAATTTGACCTTAGATTTCCAGTTACAGTGTCTGATTGGCTGAGTTATATATTTGATGTGGTTATTGATCAGAAACTGGTGATAAGGCCCCACATCAGGCTGTTGGAGCTGCCTGCTTTAGGCACATGTAAAAAGAGAGGAAAGGATCTACTATAGCAACAGAGATCATCTGCATCAGTTCTTGGTTATTTGGGCACTAGCTGGGTCACAGACGAGGTATGAGAGTCTTGGTACTCTGCAAGTAGCCTGCAAAAGCCAGAAACAGGACTTTGAAGCTGTAATACCTGACTCTCAGGCAGTGATGGACCGACATTGCCACATCTGCTCAAGGAGGTGTTTTCCCATGGCTGAATGCTCAGCTGTCCATTTCTCAGAAATGTAATTTTGGGTTGTGTAGTGATTTGTAATATGAAGAGCTCCCAGTCATTACTGGTGGGAGTGATGAAGTGCTATGGTTTTCCCTTATCCATCCTGCCAGGCTGATTTTTTTGGACAGGGCTGTTAATTCTTTGCTCTCTCTTTGCCTGTGAGAAGTCCAGAGGTGAACTTCAGTTAGTTCTACCAGGATCCATGGAGCGGGGAAGAGGAATGGGTGCTCTATCCATGTGCAGTCTTTCAGTGACAAAGCAGAACTTAACTTTTGGGAACAGTGGTGAAATTAAATACGTGAATAAGAGGGTGAAGATAGAACGATGGTTTCTGACAACATTCCTCACCTGTGCAATACATCATCTGTGTTTCAAAATACCCCTTAACCTTGGCACAGAAACAATTCTAAGACACCCCTTCAGTGTCTGGCACACCAAACTATTAGAGTGATGGTCTTGAGAAAAGAGAAACTGAACACCTCTTTGAACAGCTTTTTGATCTGAGGTAATTTGTATCAGATTTACAGTGAAGAAGTGTCTGAGAATTTTCCCATTTTCTCCATGGCCTCACACTTCCTAAGCAAAACTTTAGCACAAAGAAATCCGTGTGGTCCTTTCTGCTCTGCTCTTTCATGCATGATATCAGCAGAAGATGCAAGTCCTGGTTGCAGGCAGGTGTAGTTTGCTGAGGAAATCCTCTTTATCGGGTGCCTGGATGTGTCAGGATGTTCTGCCCACCATTTCCGTTCAATTTTCAGATAAATCAAAAATATTTGAACAAGTCAGAAGGACTAAAGATTATGTGAGCTTTAATACATGAGATTTTTCTTGCTTTGTTGCAGGAACTGTGTTACATTAAGGCCTCTAATTAACTGCAAAACAGCAACAGGAAAATGGGGGGGACGGAAGGTAATGTCTATTATGTTTCCATAGATCAAGTTTTAACTGAGATAAATGGAATTTATTATTACAATTGGTTAATTCAATTTCACATTTGCTACATTTTCATATTTTGATGAAAGAATTTGTAACTTCAAGAAAAAAAATGGGTGAGTGCATTACACTGAATTAACTGTAGTTTCTGATTTAAGAATCTTAAAATGTTCAAAAGAAGCCTGTGCTGGAGAGGAAAGGTTATAGTTCCACACTTGGCATTTTACCTTTGAAGACAAAAATTCTTTTGGTCCAGTTTAATGTCATTCTCTCCTGAGCAAATCCACAAAAATTAGGGCAGAGAAATTGCGGATTTCACTTGGGGTTTGTTTTCAGTTACTTAAAATATGCCAAATTAGATGTGCCGCTGCTCTGAGAAATTTAGCTTAGTCAAATCTGTGCTCTGGTTATTTCTCTGGGGTGGTGGGATTACAGCTCTCAAACCACCCAGCTGAGGCCCTGAAACAGCTTCACAGACATGGGACTGGTCCCTGCTCACCATGTTTCTTTAGCCAGGCTTTCTGCAGGGAAAGTGTGGCTTGCCTCCCTGATTGCTTCCTATTATTTTTATTTTGCCCATTTTGCACAGGGATAAATGAAAAGATGGAGCAGCCACATGCATTGTCAAAGGTGTCCCGGTGATTCCTAGCAGAGGGACGCACTGAACATAGCGCTGCTGAGCCCTTTTCTCCTCTCTCATTTCTGAGGCACTGTCTTTCTTCTGCTTTTTCAGAAAATGTCCTCCAAACCCTCATTTTCCCCCCTCCTTCCTTCTTGAAAAGGTGCTAATTCCCTAACCCACACTGCCCCTCTCTCCTCTTCCAGTGTACAGAAACATGCCTGCTTACATCTACATTCCAGCTCTTGGCCTTATTGATGTGTTGGCTGATAACCAAACCTAAATCTGCTAAAGCACCTGTTAATTTTCTTGGTGTACAAAGAAACTCTTTTGGTTTACTCTGCTGACAGAGGGCAGGGTTAGATTAGATATTGGGAAGAAATTCTTCACTGTGAGGGTAGTGAGACACTGGCACAGATTTTCCAAAGAGGCTGTGGCTGCCCCATCCCTGGAAGCGTTCAAGGCTAGGATGGATGCTGCTTGGAGCAGCCTGGTCTAGTGAAAGGTGTCCCTGCCCAGGGCAGTGGGGTTGGAATGAGATGATTTTTAAGTTCCCTTCCAATGGAGACCGTTCTGTGATTTTATGATGCCATCCCAAACATGTTATGTGGTTCAGGGTTATCAGCATCGCGTTTTCTTTGAGGGAGAAAAAAAAAAAGCCTCTCATTTAAATTTGACACATTTTCTAACTTATTTTAGGACCTGACCTTCACATCCTTGGGCGCATGAGCCCTCCAAAGCAAATCCCTCCGTCCGACTGGCTCAGCTCTGACGTGGCTGACGCGGTTCCCGTCCTGAGCGAAGTCTGTCACGGCTGTCACTGTCACCGCGGCTGCTGCACAGCTGCTTTCCGAGCAGGGAGCCTGCAGCAGATCCACCTGGCACGCCGAAAGGGCAATGTTTGGGGGCCCTGGTAAGCTGCTGTCTAAAAGGAACACAAACACAGCATCTGACAAGAGTTCTCCAAACAGTTAACCATACCCTGTTTACCATTCAGCATAAGTGCCTCACGTTCCAGGACACACATGCCTTGAAACCAGATGGGGTTTGCATGAAGACAGTTGTGACTGACTGAATCTGGCATCCCTCTGCACCCGCTGCTGTGCTGTTTTTTTCCCCCCATGTGTTACAAAGTTTACTACAACTCCACGGTGCCTATTTTTCCACAGGTGATGATATTTCTGGACTGACAGTGTTATCTTTATGGGTCCATGCCCAGTGAATGAAGACAAGTAGTTCTCGTGACAAAGAAAGAGATGAGTCTGTGTTTCTGAAAAACATTTTTCTTTCACTAACTTGAGGATAGGGAGGTATATGCTGGGAGTTATTTATTTTAAAATAAACAGATTTTTTATGTGGAAGGGGAGGATTCTTGAGTTAGTTTTTAGTGAACTATGGATCCACAACAGAAAGGCAAGTGCAGCAGATCTGTATTTGTATTTTTGGTTTAGTTAGGTTGCAGTGTTTTACTTTCCAGTCTGTAAAATGGTGATAGTTTTGTACCCTTCACAGAGGTATTGAGAGGATAGATTCACTAAAAGAATGAGGAAAAATAAGAAGCTATGGAGGTATTGGCTATATAAGTGTCTGTGATGGGTAGGGAAATGATGGGTGGTGGCAAAATCAGTATGACAATGGCAGCCCAAGTCACTCATGCAGCTCTGCCTCTGAACATCACATCTTTCCTAAAGGGATCTCTACAAGCAGCAAGAATGATAATGTCCACCTCTCATGGGTGCTGACCCTGATGAGGTCTCAGGTAAAGGGCAAACCTGAACTTTTTATTTCCACAGATGTGTTTTTCCTTACAAACACTAAATTATGATAGCATTTAGTTCTAAACCACCTGGTCTGCACTGCATATAAGAAGCCACCCAACCTTTCATTAATCCTTTGGTTGACAAAAAATGAAATTATGATTCCTATTGAAGCCAGTCAGAATCTCACTGCTGATTTCAGGACTTACAGCATTTTTTGAGGGATATTTAGTTTGCTGTCTCAGACCATTAATTATCATCTGATAAGGTTCTAGAAATGGTGGCAATGCAATTAAACTGACATGAAAATAAGTGATTTTCTGATATTAAAAAAAGCGATTTTCGTATAATTTCTCCCATTTGTAGAATTGCTTAATAATTTATAGAGGTGGCATTAAGGTATTTTAAGATGACATTTCTAACACATTCAAATAATCAATGTTTTATTCCTTATGGAAAAGTCTTATGAAATATAATTTAAATTAACCATGTAGAGTACTATAGGAACTGAACTAAAACCTACAGATATTAATAACATATTATCTCTCATAATGCCTCACCTCACATTTTATAGAAAAGTCGTGGCTCATATTCAAGGCTCTTGATTCAATTAAATTGGAGGTTTCTGTGAGGAATAGTTATTGCCATTACAGCCCCATGAGCTGTGCTCACAATCCAGAGCAAAAGCTTAAAATCAAAGAAAATCATCTTGTCAAAATAGTAATGATAAACTTAAGAGAAGCCAAACTCCCGTGGCTCTGCTATGCCTTGGCATTCATTATGATATTGTCTGAATGTGGAAAGATATTTCTGTGCTTGTAATTAGCTTTCTTATCACTTATTCCTACATAATTAACACAACTGTGTTGTTATATGGATTCAGTCAGAAAAGGAGCTTGTCAGTTATTTTCTTTGGTATAAATGAAGCTTAACTAAAATGAAGTTTATTTTTAATTTACAGCACTGTGGCCAGCACATTTTTCGGAAGCCCGTGGTGTTCCTTCAGATAAACTAATGGACCCTAAAGACAATAAAGGCTCAACACAAACGTGGTCATGCAAACACCCAGCAGCAGATACTCAATCTTAAGTATATATAGATAGCTCAACTGATCATAAACAGCCTGAGTGTCATCCAAGGAAACAGCCTCAGGACGGAGCAACCAGGGGCTAAAGCTGGGTTTAGTTTAAGCTGCAGAAATGAGTTAATTGAAACTAACAGAAATTTTCCACTTCAGCAACAACTTCCTTTAAAGATTAGTTAATTGGATGAGTTGTGCCTCCATCCTGACACCTCGTGGCACCGACACATCAAACCCATTGACAGCTTGAAAGTAGAACTGCTTCGTCAAGTCTTGTATCCTCTCTTTCTTCCAGTCCAGTGCACACTGTGGGATTGGGGAAGCCCATGACAAGAGGTCGGGCTCAGTCCAATCTATCAAGCTCAGCCTCCCCATTTGAGAGCTCCTGGATCCTGTTTTCAGTGTCAGTGAGATTTTAAAAGGCTTTATTGATGCCTAAGAAACTGTGAGTTAAAAGCAATGACCTTGACTGGGACTAATTCTTATTTGATTCTCCTGGCAGTCAGTGCCTAAGTTACTTGGACTCTGTGGGGACGTTGTACCACCCACTAGCTTTGGCATCCTCAATCCCTCAATATGAGCAGGATCTTTGCTGCCTCAATATCTAAGAAAATCTGTTCCCATGAGCTCAGTGGATGTTTTCCTGATGGGCCAGCGCAGACTCTAAGCCAAGAGCAATATGCAGAACAGAACCATGGAGAAATGCAAAGCACTCCACGTACCAGAGCCAACACAGCTGCTGGAACCATAAGGTGCTGCTCAGTTTAAGATCATTGTGTTATGATACCATTTGAATGACTTATTTTTCCTTCTGTCTAAGCACTTGGCTGATGAGGAGGAGAGTTAGGAGAGGGATTTAAACAGAGAAAAATATCAGGAACTATCTGGGTTTTGCCAACATTTTTTAGAGCTGGGTTTTTGTGGGTAGAGAAACTGCAGCTGTAATCCTATCTCTGAAAGTTTCTCTCATTGAGTCACTTATGGAAGAGAAATAAATGCCTTGTTAGAAAAAGGTGTGCATGTTTTATTTAGTGTAAATGAAAGGTAAATAGCAATGGTATTCCATCAGATTGACCTGAAGAAATCATTTACTGAATAAAAGGGCAAGAGTTTTCTAAGTGACTTTGTCAAGGTTTTCAATTAAAAAAAAAAAAAAGTTTAGAAAGCAAAAAATATATAAGCATAAGAATTTTTTTTTTCATTCTGTATTAAGTTAGAAAAAACTACAAGCCAGAAAAAGGCTTCAGTATACATTTACTGAATAATAAATCAGCACAGGAGCTTTTTATTGATAATTAATGAAATTGTTCTACCTAAGAACATTGCTGCTACAAAAAAACTTAAAATGGAATTTTACACTCCTGGAATTTAAAATAAGTTCTTCTACTCACAGTTATTTCATCCATAAATCTCTACAGAATACTGTTCAGGTTATTGCTAGACAGATTTATGTTTTTGAGGTTTTTTTCCTCAAAAACCTGTCTGATATTATCAGCTTTTTTATTTTGCAGATAAATATATGTCCTAGTGTGTTGATTTTATGGCTTCTACCCTTTGTTATTATTTACATATCATATTTTCTATTAGAATCCATTGTAATTTAATTCTGGAAAAAGTAATCCATTGATTTGATGCCAATATGTAAAACTCTTACCCAAATCCTCAGTACTTAGCTGCAAAGTGATTTTACAGGAGTCATCCTGTCCAGGACAGGCAATGGGTACCGTGCTCAGAACAGTCAAAATATGCTCTTTGCCATCCTCTGCAATTTGTAGTGATTCTGGTAAAAACTGGAAAGAAGTAAACAATTTTAAGATAATTTTGACAGGCAAGACAGATGACAGATTAATTAGACAACGCTTGATATCTATGAAATTTTAAGTGGTGTTAATCAATTACGAAGATGTATAATTGCTTGCAAAATAATAATAATCTTTATCATAATCCTCTTAATAATAATAATAATTTTGTAGTAATGATCTTCAACAGTCTAAGGTAAACTTGTTAATATACTTTAAAATTCTTGGCAATTAAGAAAATGTTTGCAGTTTCCATATATAGTGTAATTGCTTCTCATCTCCAAATCTCAAAACAGGCTTTTATTAGCCTGAAAATATCATGATACTGTAGAATTTAATTAATTTTTAATATCCATGGTTTAAAGGACTGTCTATTCCAATTCACTGGGAGAAATACTGTGGCATAAAGTATGGCATAACCTCTATCTTTGTAATCTGCCAGAGGTGTAAAAAAAGTGCAATTTTTGACCACTCCCCTTCCCTACTATGGCAGGAACAGGGATTTCTCCACATGTAATATATTACAGATTCAGGGACCTGTGTGCCAGTGAGAGAGCTCAGGTTTTGTCATGTCTGTCTGTCTGTTCTCCCAGAGAAAGAGCAGAAACAGCACTAAGGGATAGTCAGAAATGGGAATTTCCCTGGGAAATTCTGACATTTCAAGAAAACCCCTCAGAAACTGTTCTTCAAATGTCACACAGAATGGGCAGTCAGATTTTTCAAACACCATTCATGGAGGCATGAAGCTTAGATACTCAGAAGATCTCAAAACCTCCTGGACTGCCAGGCTGACAACCTAATCCTTGAATGGGATTAGACCCGGTTCTTGCACTCAGTCTGAATTTATCTTCAGCAGTTTCTATTTTGTAATGCGACCATAAGAAGATGATGGATAGAATATAATTTTTTGTCTTTGTTTGTTCTGGTTTAGTTACAACAAAATTCTGCATCCTTGCAGGTTTGTAGGTGTGTCTTCCAATTAAACCACCAGAGAACTTTGGGGCACACTCACTATAACATGTAATTTTGCTCATCTTTGGGATACATCAACGTGCACATGGTGCTGAGGGGTGTTTTAGGATGTTTTAGCAACAAATTAAAAGTCATTTTCTCAAAGCGAACATAAAAGCAGCACTGGTTATGATGATCAGACTTACATTTCTGCATCCTGATTTTCAGAGGCTGCACAAATGTTCCCTAGTCATTAAATCAGGGCCATCAGCATTACCTTAATCCCAGCATAGAAACCTTTGCTGTCCTCAGGCAATGACTGCTGCTCAGGAGTGTCCCTTGTAAAAGCTGTGACAGTGCAAAAAACCTGTAATAAATAAATAAACAGCACACGCTATATAGCATTTCTTGAATAACATTTGTGTAATTATGCATCTCTCTGTTGCTCAGAGTTGTTAAGATTTCTTTCTGCTGTTGAAATATGTTTTGGGGATTTAGGCTTTAGGAATGTTTATGCATAAATTCTGAGATTTGGAAGATCTTTTGATTCGCTTAATAAGGGAAGAAACATAGATTTTGTCTCAACAATAAATAACACTGAATGTTTACAATGGGTTTTCTTCTGCAGTTCTTCGAGTACCTTGGTTTGTGATTTTAACTCATTTTACTTAGGGAGAACTACATTGTTCACAGATGTTACTGTCAGGATTAAGACACTTTCCCTTGGGATTCCAGACTTCAGTCTGTCCACTGAATCAAATATCCTCTCTCTGTACCTTGTTTGTAAGCAGTTTATTTTAAAATTTAAATTATTTTGACAGTTATCCAGTCTCAGAAATTGTGTTAGCAACATAAGGATTTCCTTTTTTTCCCCTTATTGCATTATAAATATGATGCAGATGTGCCTAAAAGGTTTATATCATAAAAGAAAAAAAAAGGAAAAAGAAAATTCCCTCAAACAAAAAACTCCCCCAAACACAATGTACCAGGACACTTATGTTTTATTCCTAGCACAGTCACACAACCTTTATCTCTGCTGAGCCCGCACACCATCTGCCATCTTAATGTTTCATTGGTTTCAGAGAAACCAAATTGCTAAAATCATTCTTAGGATCATAAGATTAAAATACAGAAATTTTCCTTAAAGCATATGACAATAGACTCTCAGAATGTAGTTCTAAATATTTTTTGGGCCTCTTCTTGGAAATGGACTAACAGATTGTGACATATGAAATCAAATTACAAATAGTCAGAAGACATATTTATAGCTACTGCCTTTTTCAAGCCTCAAGTAACCCATGAGAAAGAACTGGACCGATCCACTTTTTTTCTCCATTGTGCTAAACTCCCTTGGGTGGATTTTCCATCATCATTCACTGACCATGCTGATCTTGGTAGCTCTCACATGCTGGCTCAGGCATGACCCTCATGATCACCATCTACAAAATGGGCTGAAATCCAGGATATTCGCTGAGTCCTGCGGATATATGGGCATGAGTTGCACACAGCCTGGAATAGTTCTTTTACCATCCTAAAAATCCCTCTTTGTTACCATCAAACTGAAGAATCTTCTTCCCACACTCATTTATGCACAACAAAAATTGCCCACCAGCAATACAGAGTCGTTTGCAGGGCTGTGGGGAAAGACAAGTGTTTTCTGGGCTGTTCAAGTGGATTATTTCCAGTCCAGGTCAGTCCCAGGCTTATGTGCCCTTTGGGATATTTTTACCTTCACCATTTTTCTCACTCTTTTGCAGACAGCTCCAGCCAGTTTGGCCCAGTGAAAATGGTGTCATTTGTTACATTAATGAGATGGAAGCCTTGAGGTCGTACTGGGTGTACTGGGGAAAAACAGACCTCACCTCACAGAGGTACTTTACAGTTAAAATTCCTCAGATATTTCATAGTTAGTCAGTTTGCCTCCAAAGTAGAGCAAGTTGTTTTCTCCTCAAGGTAATAAGCCCCTGTTATCATTAGATATTTATTATCTCCAATCATTCCCTAAAGGCTCGTGTTCAGCTTACAGACTTTTCAAAACAGTTCTTCTGCTGGGAAGGCAGAAGGCAAGTGTTGATCATCCTCCTGTAGCTTCTCCTGCAGCTGCCACAGGGAGAGGCTGCAAAATCAGGCTCTGACAAGGTGGTGACAACAGAGAGAGTTCAGATAGCGTATACTCCCCCTACCAAAAAATAACTAATACTGGTCCCCTTGCAGAGCTCATGGAGCAGATTATATGCATCTGCATTTCAGACACTATATTTGCTCTCACTGAGCTCTTTGAACTTTTGGCTTCAGTGCTTTTAACCAAAAATGTTCACACTAAGGTTTCCCTCTGAGCATTCCATGCGGAGCATTCGTGCCAGGCAGGAATCTGTAATGACAGGCACGAGGGACACGCACAAGGATGCCCAGCACTGATGAAGACATCGGCCTGGTGATCTTCCCCAAAGTGACATTCTGGGACATATCAGAACCCAGCCCTGTTGTATTTCCTCTCATATATATTTTAGAGATATATTTTATTGATAAAGCACTCAAAGAAAAATTTACTCCATGATGATACACCGAAATACTCTTAGACTATCAGTCCATCCCAGCTCTGTCTTCAGCACCCTTAGAGATCTTCAGTGCTTTTGGAGATTAGCACAAACTTTGCAAATTCGATATGTATTGACAGCCATCACAAGTTACATTTTATTTCTGTCTTTTATATCATTCCTCCCCTTGTAGTACCTTTACCTTGTTAGGTGCATGCTTCACAATCAGCAGATATGTTCATCGGCTACCAAGCTACAGGTTGACAGTTTGTCACATAATTATGATGATAGTCATTCTGAGGAGGGTTGGTTTTTTTTTTTTTGCCTTCAGCTAAATACTAGCTCTTTTTTCTCCAGTTCAGTAATCAACTTTTTCTTTCTCTTTTTCTCTCCCCCACCCTCCACCCATCTCAGGATGCAGCCTTTTTAAAACATAGAGATAAAAGCATCACTGATAGCAGTATGCTGATGGCCATGACAAGTTAGGCAGTATTTTTCCACAAACTCACAGGATCTGTTAAAAAAATCAAATTATTATTTTTCATCATCCCTTGTAAAGGGACAGAAATGTAAGTGTACTCTCAGACAGGATGGCTGGATTTCTTCTCAGCATGGGCTACTCCCTTTTCCCCTTGTGCTGGCAGAACTTTGCATAGGGCAGAAAACTACTTCTAGACAGAAAATTCTGACTAAAAAAGGCCCTTTTTATCTAAGAAGTGTCTCCTTTCCTGTACGTTGGAGCAATTTCCCTCTTTTCATGGGCTCAAGCAGATTCCTTCCCATTTTGACACGAACCCAATGAGCAGTTTATTTAGCCAAAAGCAGAATAATTCAGTTATTAATTTGGTGAGAGTCAGGTAGCTCTGAGAAGCAATTTGGGAGAATATTTTAATCCTAGGACTTGTCACCGCCTCCAGCAAATTTCTCCCTAGCAAAACCTGCATGTTAAAACATGGTTTTTTTCCCCCATAGCTTTCAGAGTTCAAAACTCATCAAAATCAGTTATCTATACTTATTTTGACCATAAAAATGCCTCAAATTTCACCTTTTCCTGTGTCCTAATTAATTCTGAATCTACTGTGGGGAGTGCAGGCTGGGGCACGGAGGGGAATGTTTGCCAGCACATCCAACGTTGCCATGGCACTTCTCTTTCATCAGCCTCTCCCACTGTGCTCATACAAGGGCTTGGGTTCCTAAAGGCCAAAGAGGAGTTACTTGTGTGCTCAAAACCCATCCCTGCTCATCAGTAGCTGTGAAGGCTCCTGGATTTGCCAAAAACAATTTCAGGAGCTCTCAGAATGATGCCAACCTCAGGCACATGCTTCTCAAAGCACTGGCAGAAATGGTGCCACCACCCATCTCCACAGTTGTCTCAAGGGCAATGCCACTTGTCCCCAAAATAGGAAGAGCTGGCAGATGGAAGTATTGGGTTTTTATCTCTCTGTCATGATGGCTTGAAAGTTTTACCTAAACAGCCACCAGAGAAAACAAGCAAATGCAAGTGCCAGTCCCTGGCTGCAGCCCCTGCTTCCTCTCCTAGTGCAGCTTGTCTCCTGGGGGTGGGACACTCCCTTGGGAAGGGCAGGACGTGTGCAGCTCACAGCCAGGTGGGCCAGCTACCCATTTGCCATCTCCCCAGCAAGTGCCTGAGCTACATTGTGATGACAGAGGCCAGACAGTGACAACAGCAACAAAGCTGAAATATTTGCTTTTACTGGTAGTGGTCATTCAAAGCCCACACACAGCCAGGTACACCTCAGTAGGAGTGGAAAGTCTGAATGAAGAGGTAGATGGAGGCACTTTCCTGATCAGGACATACAATCTCCTTAGAGGTGTGGGAATTCAGGGATGCTGACCCAGTTAGTTATTTATGCCCTCCACTTGTGGGAAGCTCCCTTCTCAACACCAGGTACCATTTAGGGTTACCTACTTCTTCCTGTTCACTGGGCAGGAAAGTCTGGATGCTGCTGGGAAGATGCAGGTGCCCAAACTGGGGTGATTATTAACTCCGGGATTGGATCTACCCTCCTGTAGCTACATCAGCCATATCAGAAGGCAGGCTGGGGCTGCAAGGGTGAGAGTCACTCAGTAGCACTCATGGCTTGCAGCTGGAGGGTTGGGCAGAGAATCATCACACCGGGTGAAAGGCGTCTCCCGACGGCTGTCAAGGCACAGGCGCTGCCATTGCCTGCTCCATTAAACACTAATGGGCTGGGGTTAGAAAAACCTGGAGTCTCCAGTCTGCTGGGAGCTGGGGGTGCATGTGGGAGGGAGCTGTGGTTTACAGCCTTGATGAAAAGAGAAGGGATGAGCAGAAGTGAAGGATGACATTTCTAGGGGAGCCAGAGGAAAAGAGAAATAGTTCTCATTAGCTTGAGGAAATGATCTGGCTGTAGGTATTTGCAGAAAGGTGTAGGAACAAAGTTTCTGGAAAGGCTTTCCAGAAGGGTTAGCAGGAAGGGGAAACTAGGGAGAATCTGACTTTGATTTAATTAATGAACTAGGCCTTAAATCTTTAGAAGACAAATTGCTCCCTGTGAGGGGCCGTTGGCTGCAGAAGGGAGGGAGCTGGTGCAGCAGTGTGACCTGACACTGCAGGGAGTCCAGCTCTGCTCACTCTGTTACTCATTGTATATAAAGAAGGCAGCTCTTCCCAGTTGTCAAATGGCCAAACAGTATGTGGAAGCTGACTGTAGGTCATTATTCTGCTAAGGAAGGAAATTTTCCCAGGGTAGTAGTAAGGTGTTTTATCATCTGCAGAGTTTTGCTCGTCAACTCTCTGACCCTTTCTGCTTTAAAAGCTCTGTTAAAGTTCACCCAGAGTTCTGTTTCTGTGGGGATGCTCCTCATTTTCTACCTGAAGGCTGAGAAAGAAATTGTAAACTCAGGTGTGACCTACAAACAAGCAGGTCTTCCTATTTGTGCTGTTGATTTTGACAAGTCCAGTGGCTGGGAGGGGATTAGCATTTAAGTGCGGGGAAATGCCACTTTGGCACTTTGCAGTTCAGATGCCAGTGCAGAATGAACTGTGAAGTGGAAAAGTCTGAGTCAGTTTGAGAGCTGTGCCAAGAGCATGAAGTAATTGAAGAGGAGAGATGTTGGGTGTTGGTGCTGGCTGGGGGTTTATAAACTTGGAGCTTATTATTTTTGGGAAAGGAGAAGGGGCAAATCCTAAATATGGCCTTCTAAGTGCTTGAGGATATACATAGATATAGACTTAATATGTTTTAACATTTATGAGACCATATGCCAGGGATTCTCCATCTAAGCTAAGTGCAATAAATGTACTGGATCCCTCATCTGGTATGGACTTCTGCAGGAGATTAGCAGCTGCTTCTCTCCCATGAGCTGAACTGGGACCTCTTCTATTAGAAGTGCTGGTAATGAGACAAAGATCCTACTTCCCTGAGACATGAAGAGTAAGTGCTCTGCAAGATCTGTCTTTAGCACCAAGAACAATAGGATAGTAGGATCTCTTTCCCCATCACTGGAGGTGTTCAAGGCCGGGTTGGATGGGGCTTGTAGCAGTGTGGTCTAGTGGAAGGTGTCTCTGCCCATGACAGGGAGTTGGAACTGGAAGATCTTTGGAGTCTCTTCCAATTCAAACCATTCTATGAAATTTCACACCCTTTCCCTTGTGAGGGGAAAAATAGTTATTTTATATATTGAAGCACTAATTTACAATTTTTTTTGTCTGGGGCATTATCTTCTGTTGTGCAGAGTTCCATGCAAAGCAGCCACTTCTATCACAGAGCTCAGAAAGGCTAGTTTTGCTTAAACATTCTTATTTTACAATGTGCATCATGGTTTATGTACAGTGACAATTGCTCCTCACTGTGTGAACTTTTGGATTGCTGGGCTGAGCAAAATCTGCACAGTTTTCTTCTAAACACCTTTCTTTCTTACCATAACTCATTACTCACAGTGCACCACTATAATTTATAGATGGCTGTGCCTCGAGGAATGAAATGACCTCTGTCACTATCACATAAATAAGGCTTAGGAGTGCCAGGATTTTCATATCAGATGGAGTAGGCTTCTTTCACAGTTTATATAGAAATAGTGGCATGTTATAGATTTATTTAAGGCTGCAATAGTTTCGTGAACATTATGCTGCCAACATTACTGTCTGAAATAACAAAATTGGAGCCCAAAGATGGGAGGAAAAAAAGGACACATGATGGCTATTAAAAAATAACTGGCTGTTTAGTCAATACAAGTTCAGGAATGTCGGCCGATAAATCTCAGCTCTTTTCTAAGGTTTGACTGTGTATTAAAATATATCAATAGCTATTCTATTATGGGACTGACCTATTACCTGGAGACTTTTTTACAGATAAAAAATAGCATAGATATCAATCACCTTTTAGGTGATTAAAAAAAAAATCTTTTTGCTTCGCTGTAGTTTTTTTATCAAGAAATGAACAAAGATACCAATTTCAGGCCATGAATCTGTTGGAACCAAATGCAGATTATCGTGCAGGTAGAGGTGAAGAGCTATAAAGGTTAAAAAAAGGAAGCAGTTTTCAAACACTACAAATTCTGCATCCTTGGGGGCAAATTCTGTGCCCTGGCAAACAAATTCTGCACTGATTGCCACCAGTGCACCCTGGCAGTGCACAGCCATGGGGATGATATCACTGGGCTGTGCATGGAGAAGGGGAAACAGAACTGGAAAGTGCCCCCAGTTCATTGTCTCCTCTCTCATATGTCTTCTATCAGGGGAATCTGGCTTCCCTTTCATGCTACCTGAGAGAATAGTCTTCCACCTGCATCTTTCATGGCCAGGTGGAAGCTGCCAGCTGCCTCTGTGCAGTGGAGTTTGGTACTCAGGGTTTGATTCTCCTTTTAGTGCCATCACCTTTCCTCTGGGGTAGCCCTAGCAATGCTAAATTTCTTCAGATTTACACCACTGAAGGGAGGGTCTTCTCCTTTGTGACTCCTATTAGACATCCAGACTAGGATGGAAAACAGGGTGAAATGTTTTTTTTAATCTTTATTCTGTAAAAACAAATTCTCAGTTACAGCTGAAGCTTCGTCGCTTGGTTTTTACCCATGATGATTTATGAATTATTATAATTAGTCAAATAGGCCATGAAGACCTTTAAAGAAATCTAACAAGGAAGAGAACATTTTAGTCTCACTAAACCCACTAAATTAAACACGTAGTTTCAGCAGAGGACAAAGAAGGGCTTACTGAAAACTTAATATAATAAAAATGGTCTTATAAAGATTTGGCAATGCTACTAGTTAACAGAACCATATTTTCTCTGAATCCCTCAGGATTGTTAAAACTAGATTTGAAGTGATTGCAAGTGAAATTATTTTGATGAAAATATCTCTTCATAACACAAACTTGTCTTAAACTGGCAGAATTATCTGTCTCATAATATGTGAGGGCATCATCAGTCAGATTCTGAACTCAGGAGGCATAATTATGAGAAGAAATGACAAAAACAATCCTATCTAGATTGTGCTGCTGTTATAAATGACTTATTCTTTCAAGAACTGGAAAAAAGTTTAGAATAATTTCTTCAACATCTGTCTAGGGAAGGATGGGATCCACCTGTCTAAAAGAGGCAAGGGAATCTTTGGCACCAGTCTGGACAACTTGGTGAGGTGGACATTAAACTGAAGGACTCAGGGATGGGGTCTGAAGTGGCAACACTCTCACCCTTGAAACCAACTGGGGAGCAAGCCAGGCCAACCAGAGCAGTGAGATACTGGGCCCAGTGCTGTTCAATGTATTCATAAGTGGTCTGGAAGGTGGGATCAAGAATACTCTGACAGAGTTTGCCAAGGATACCAAAGTGAGTGGGGAAATTGACATTTTGGAAAGGAGAGCAACCTGTAGGAAGACCTGGGTAGGCTAGAAGAGAGGGCTAATAAGACCCTCATGAAGTTCAGCAAGGAGAAGGGCAAGGTCTTCCACCTGGGAGAACATAATCCAGGAGAGTGGTACAGGCTGGGATCTACCCAGATGGGGAGCAGCTCTGTGGACAGGTACCTCGGGGTCCTGGTGGACAAGAAACTTAATGTGAGTGAACAATGTTGCTGCTGTAGCAAAGAAAGCCAACAGGATGCTGGGCTGCATCAACAAGGGCATCACCTGCAGAGATAAAGAAGTCATCATCCCACTCTACCCAGCACTTCTCAGACCACATCTGGAATACTGTGTTCAGTTTTAATCACCACTACACAAGTAAGATGTGGGCAGGCTGGAGAGGGTCCAGAGAAGGGCCACAGAGATTACCCAAGGCCTGGGAAGCTGCCACGTGAGGGAAGGCCTGAGAGAACTGGATTTGTTCAGCCTTAATACAAGAAGGCTTAGGGAGACTTCATCACCATGTTCCAGTTTTTAAAGAGTGGCTACAAAGAATATGGAGAGTCCCTTTTTGCAAGAAGTAACATGGAAAACATGAGGGGAAATTCTGGTTAGACACAAAAAAAATTTTTTTTCACAAAGTGAACAATCAGCCATTGGAATTATCTCCCCAGGGAAGTGGTGGATTTCTCAACATTAGAAATGCTTCAGGTTCAGCAGGACACAGTGCTGGGCTGCCTTCTCTAGACTGTGCTTTTACCAAGAAAGTTTGGACCAGATAAAGCTTGAGGTCTCTTCCAGCCTGGTATTCTATGATTCCATGATCTCAAAGAAGAGCTGCAAAATGCCAAGACTATTTCCAACCTACTTTTAACACAAGACCATTATCCCTGTTTATTTCTTTAGTTTGTTGTAGCATCACTAATGGCCCTCTGCCTATAAAAGTTATGAACCTAATTTAACTTTAAAAGTCTTGTTTCTGTAGCATGAAAGGCCATGAATTCATACACAAGTCAATTTTTTTCACATCTTGTATTGGTTTCTGTTTTGTTGTTGTTGTTGAAACTAGATCTGTGTTGCTGTGTAAGCCATCAAATATACTTCTTAAAGATTGTTTTGTAATGAACTCTATCTTTCAGCGTGCTATTGAACCAAGAATTTGGAATCAGAGAGGCAGAACACCATGAAAAAGACCATAAAGTAAACCTCCCTCTATTTTAAAATGTGCTATCCTTTTTTTCTGTGAAAAGATGTGATTGTGTCTCTGATCCATGGATATAAAAATTACTGAGCGCATATAGCTGAGCCTGCCTCTACCGCAAATTCTCACTCTTGCAAGATATGAAAAGTAACAAACAAAAATTGGCTCAGGCACATGTAGCTATCACTTATACAAACTTCATAGCATTAAAGCTGTACTGTAAGTGCAAATATTCAAGTTGCCTTTGGAAAGTGGTAAAATACCTTCCATGAATTTACTACAATTCAAAGAAACGTTACAAGTCCTGAATCTGGTTAATGTTATTTAATAATCCTGTTATGAAACACTTTCAGTACTTTCTAGTGCAGCAATTGCAAGCATGAGGAGTGAGGAGCAGCACTAATAAAAACACAGGAAAGGTTTAAGAAAGGGATCTGATCCCCCCAAGTGTTTGACCTCTTTTTGCTGAAGGCAGGGTGGCGTTACCGTGTCTCCCAGTCTGAGATTTGTGCCGTCCATCTCTACGTAGGAAAATGACTCCAGGGTGGTCTCCCGGTGGATCTGCTCTCTCTTGCCAGGGCTGGAGAGGCGTGACCAGAGCACCACGTACTGCAGGGAGGGCTTGGAGGGAGGGTGGCTGTAGATGCACTTCAGGTGGACACGACCTCGCACGAGCTCAGGAGTTATCACTGGTTGCAAAGACAGGCTTGTGAGTCTGTCTGGAAGAGGGAAACAAATGAAGGATGTAACACAAAATGTTATTTTAACGTTACAATTGTTCACCTCACTAGAAGGTGTCAGTATAACTAAAGGTGGGAGAAATGTTACATTTTATATTCCTGTGATTTATGAATCATGCAAGCTAGAAAATGTGTTTCATGTGAAATGCAAAAATTGCTAATTGTGTACTGGCTACCCACTGTTGCTGTAGTATTTGACCTGCTTTTTTTTTAATGTGTGTGTGTTGGGTTTGTTTTGGTGTTTGTTTGGTTTTTTTTTTTTTTTTTTTTTTTTTTTTTTTTTTTTTTTTTTTTTTTTTTTTTTTTTTTTTTTTCTATAAGAGAAATTTTATGGAAATGAAGCACTCAGATTAATACAAATTAATTAGTCTGGCAAAGGCCATCAGCTTTGCATTTCCCTGAAGCACAGCCTTTTGATCCAAGTTTTGCAATAAGCACAGAAGAGATATGAGAAATCGTTATGTTGCAGAGGTAAACTGACTCTCAGAGAGCATCCAGCCCATATTGCCATGCTGTGAAGATCCTTCCAGGCTGTTTTGGGATGTATCTAGGCCAGGTCTGCTCAGTTTAGTCTCCCTCTGCCCAGAATAATGTCATTGCTCTAAAAATACAGCCTGCTTTCTGCAGGCTTCAACAGGTAATGAAGTCTGAAACCTTTCTTCCTGTTAAACTCACCTAGAAAGTAGAAACAAAAAGATGTATAATAGCGTAGGGGGATGTTCTTTCATCTCTGGAGACAGGGACTCAAACAGAACATGAAGCTGGTTCAGATGCCTTGAAAGGATAAATAAAGTAACTTTTTTGGAGGAGAAAATATTATGGGAGCCCAAGCGAATAAGTTATGAACAGAACGGAGAACGAATGTGTTAACATCTGTCCAGGGCAGATAACAAGAGGAAAGAAAAAGAAAGAAGTTACTTTAAATATGAGTAAAGACCTGTTGTTTATACCCTTTTCTATTTTGTTTCTAGAGAAAAGCTGCCTCAAGCTGTGGCTCACACCATGACTTTCTGCAGGAAATTCTCCCAGAAGGACAGAGTTAGGTGATCAGCTCATGGGAGGATGTGAGCAGAATTGCAAGCACAAATGCTGCTTTTGCCAGCTGTGTCCTTTCTGACAAGTTGTGAAGCTTTAAATTCATTTTGTTTTGCAGGTCAGGAGCGCTGCCCAGTGTCCTGCTCCCGAGCCTCCAGCAGAAGGGGCTGGGGAATTGACCCCTGCACGGAGCCGTGACGATGCCAGCTGGACCCAGCTCTGGGCCTGCGTGAGGCTCCTGTGGTGCAAAGTTTACAGCTGAATTTAAGACACTGAGGTACCCCCCCCCAGTAAAAAATGTTGTGCGCTTTCCATGCAATGCATAATACTGCAAGAACATCCTAATTACAAGAAAAGGCTCGGGAGGACTGGCCCTCACTGAAATGTTGAGGAAAAAGGTGAAAGTTTCAACAGCAGTGGTAAGGAAAAGGCAGCAATTCGCTGGTTTGGGATAGATGGGAAGGGATAAATTTTCTTTTATGAAGAACACAGGCAGATTTACCTCACTAAACAGGTATGAATCAACAGAAAGGACAAAATTAACCACCCAAAAGGTATTGGCAAAAAAGTTCTTTGAAGAAGGGTTGTAGAAATCTTATAGTTTATAAAAAAGCTAAGCTTAAACTGAAAAATTACTCTATTCAGTTAAAAAGTAATTTCTGAGAAAGAGTCAGTTTCATTTATTTTAATGGATTTTTTTTATTTAAAATAGTGAATTAATCTCATATTCTTTGAGCCTTTCTTCCTTCCTCTTCTTTATGTGGGAATGCTAAAATATTGATAAAGATAAGAAAATAGTTATCTTTCTCTTTAAAATTTATTTAAGCTTGGATTTTGCCTGATTGAAAGCTGATAACTCTAGTTTCTCAATGTGTCATATCTCTGTCCAAAACACTGAAAGGAAAGTATAAAGGTAATTTATTTCAGTTTTAGAAAGAAGTGTCTTTTCTGATGAAATCTATATGCACCTGAACACGCTCTAAAGTTCAGAAGGTTTAACTGAATGAGCAATTCCTTTCTGCTTTTCCTTTGTTTCCTAGCTACCGAACAGGGGATGCACCTCTTGTAGTAGGCTGAAAATTATTTCTGATGAAAACAATTATATAAATGTCATGAAAAAGATGTTATCAGTTTGTGGGGTTTTGTTGGTTTTTTTTGTTGTTGTTTTTTTTGTTTGTTTGTTTGTTTTTTGTTGTTTTTTTTTTTTACTTACAGAGTTTCAGAATTATCTGTTATTTTTTTTTTTTTTTTTTGAGGGGGGTGGTACTAGATTATTAAAGATAAGAACAGACCTTAGAGACAGTATCCTGGATACAGTGCTTCACTACAGCTGAGATGCTCCCACTCTCTAGCTTTGCAACTTCAAGCCAAAGTAGAGCCAAAGACAGCAGGAAAGGTTACATGTGAGCTGTAACCAAGCAAAGAGCACTTCAGTAATACACACCAGATTACATTTTGTACTGGTAATAAGAGCTATTCTTCAGGAACACCTTGGACTGCCACTGATTTATTTCCTACACGGTCTGCATCTTACCGGGAGTGACGCTTGACTCACAAGGTCACCGAGACATGCACTGCAGCACCAGGACCTTTGAACACCCAGCCTGAGAGGCATAAGTAATCTTATTGATAAATACCTCACCAGCCCTCACCTTCTGCACAGTAGCCCATGCATCCTTGAGTGGGCTGCAGGAGGTACACAAAGAATTCCCCGCAGTTCCTGACGGCGACAGGTATCCGAAACAAGCAGCAGTCCCTGGTGCCCCCAAAGAGGACCTGCCAGGTGGCACAGGCCGTGAGCCTCTTGCTCTCTCCAGGAACTGGCAGGGATTCAGACTTCAGTGACAGCCACACCGGAGCTTGTGTCCCACATTTGTTCATCTGAGGATGCACACAAAAGAAACCATTTGGAGCAAGTGCCGTAAGACTCCATGGAGAATCACTAAAACCCAAGAATTTGAGTGTGGTGAACATGGAGGGTCAGAGAAAAGGATGTGTAGGTGGGGACAAAAATGTCTTGCTCAGTTTAGAGAGGTGACTTTATACAGATAAAACTCTCAAACACAATAACTGGATTTCAAAGTATTTTCCTCTGGTTTTGGTTGGTTCGTATGAAAAAGATGAAAGCGTATAAACAGGTCAGATCCCTTCCCTGGGGAGAACCTTTGGGTCACATCAGGTGGCTGGGCACATCCATGCTTCACCTGTGACAGAGGAAAGCAAAGACTGACAGAGCATGAGGGACAAGGTGTTAGGACCATCCTGAAGCAGCAGGTGATGCTCAGAGCATCACACCTCATCACTTGCCTACAAAACAGCTACAGTTTCAGCTGCCATGGTCCTGGCAGCTCCTGCCCTACCCTTCCAGCAGGTACTAGACACATCTTTGGGGCCTGGACCTCTAACTCATTCTTGAGGAGAGACAAATACGCAGGATGTACAAAACACATGTGCAGTATATGCACGACAATAATTTATCTTTTTTGGTTTTACTTTCGGGCTTTTATCTATTACCAAATTCCCTGAATACCCTGAACACAGGAAATCCCAAAGCAGAAGGAGTTGGTTCTAAGTGGTTTAAGACTGATTTCCCTCTCCCAACTTACAGAGGGATGTTCAGGCATCTCAAATCTGAGCTGCCCTCTGTACCTGCGCTTCTCACTGAATAAAAGAACATGATTCTCCAAGGCTGTCTTTAATTTAAGTACCTCAGTGAGGAGATTAGGTATAATCAGAGCCTTATTAAATATACAAAGCCAATTACAATGGTGACTCGTTATTCTGCATCATTACCTAGCATTTGCCAATATGCAAAGCACAGAGGTATTTGAGCTAAAGTTCGAAAATTATTACCAAATACTGACAATAATTTAAGTCTCAGACATCAGTCCTATTCAGCAGAGTGTGACTGCTGCATTCGTTTGCATTTCTTCAACCAGAGACAGTGAACCATCTCTACCAGTCTGAACTGGGGAACAACTTCCTCCCAGTGTGAATGTTTGGCTATAAATCACACTGAAAAAAACCCCCAAAACAACCCCATTGTTTTTTCCTGTTGGTCCAGGTTTGCTGCTTCACTTTTAAGATCAAAAGTTGTTTGTGACAGCAGAGGAAGCACTGAAAGTTAAAGGATAAATTTATTGAGTCATGCACCAGTGCCCTCCTGCAGTTTGAATTGTATCTGGGAGTCAGATGAGCCAGAAAGCGGGGTCAGGGGACTGGGGGTGCACACCCACAAAAGGAAGGGTATTTGAAGAAAATCAAGCTTATGGCATGACATGGTCTGATTTCCATTTGGATCTAATTATTTTCAGGCTTCTAAAACCAAAGACTCCAGGGAGACACCACTGAAATTGCCCAAAGGTTTTTTCCCCCTGAGATGTGGCAGCAGTCAAGCAGAGGGGCTGACCCTGCCCTCCTGTTTGGTGTCCTGGTGCTCTTGCAGAAGGCACCAGAGCTCACACAATGCAGCTGGTCCCTGGGGAGGAGCAGTGTGCTGTCATTGTGCTAACAAAGGAGAAGAGGGGATCGACATGAAAATGCTTTCAGGTGGAATTTTAGGGCAATCCCTTCCCTTTCTTTCTTTAAAAGTCACTTTGTGTGTAACTTTTTAAGAGGTTTGTTCTATTTATTTATTTACAGCTTTAAGGGACACAGGTGTTCTCTGAGCTGGGAAATATACAGATGACAGGAATTTGTTGCATACTGATGAACTTTTGACCTAGAGTGTGAGATCTGGTGAAGTAGCATGTTTCCAAAGCACATTTATGAGCATACACTTGTACTGAAAGGGCCCAGGAGAATGAAAAAAACCCGATATCCAGTGGAGATGTATGGGAGCAGACAGAAGGATGGGAACTAGAGCTCAGTGGTCTCTGCTTCATGCTCTTCTTGATGAGATATTTACACCTGGAATTTCCTCTGACACAAGGAAACTGAAAACTGCACTGTCTCTGCGTGTATGAGTAAAGATTGCTGGATTGGAACATTATTTTTGAAATTACACTAAAATGCAGGTATTAGCAAGTGCACCCTGATGATGTTTTGAACCACACAAGACAGGAAAGATAAGAGATGTGGGTAGCAGAACAGCAGGGAGGAGTGAGTGCTGGAGCTCAATAGGTGTGTGCAAGCTCACAGACCCTTGAAGGAAATGGTCTGGAAAGGAGACACAGGAGACCCCACCCATCCCTCCCACGGCACTCCTCTGCTCCCACTGATCCCATGGCTGCACTGGAACTCACTGTCTGAGCAGGAGGAGGAGAAGGGATGCTGGCATCACACTTGCTGTGACAAGCGTTCCCAGTGCTCCTAACATCCCTGCAAAAGGCTGTTGCCACCATCTACTGATATTTGGCTGCTGAATAGTGATTTTCATCATTTTGAGGTGACTCAATCTCTGAAACTATTTGTGTGTCAAGACACATTTGCACCTGTGTCTCAGCAAACTGAAAAAATACTCTTAGGATTTTCTGTAACAGACCATTTCCTGCTGAAGATAAGCTATTGTGTCCATCTGATGCTGCCTTTACCAATGTCGCTGGAGCCAACATGTCAGTGCTGATCCATTGTGAGTGTGAGTGTTGGGCTGCCTCTGGCCAGGCACAGGCAGTGCCTCAGTTTCTCTGGTTGCTGCCTGACCTTGGGCAAATAAATCACTTACTCTCTGTGTACCTCGCTTCCTTATCTCTCAACCAGAGGTGGAGGTGGCTGAGATGGTAACAGCACTTCCCTGCCTTGAAGCGGTGCTGAGAAGATAATTCATTAGTGAGATACCCACCTATCTGCTGTGCTGTGGGCCATGTAGATAAATAGACAGATGTGAGTTTGTTCTGGCTGTGAAAAAAGACAAAAAGCATTCCAAACATAACAGTGGGTCTGTATCCCTTGTTAACGCAGAGAGGGAAAAAAAAAAAGCTGAAATAAGAGGAGGGGGATTTTCTCCCTCTGTATTTATCCTCGCCACAAGTCTGTGAGCCATTTCAGTGCTCGAGAAAGTATGGATTAACATCACTGACGTCAGCCCCAGCAATGTGTGCAGGCTTCCTGATAACCCCCCACTGGCATCTCCGGCACCCTGGATTTGTCCTGGCAAATCCTGCACTGAAATCGCATGAGCCAGACAGTTCCTTGTGTAATGTGCACAAATTACAAGCAATAACCAACCCTTCTGACAGATTTTGCACCCAGGAAAAGTCAGACTGTGAGACAGAAAGTTATTGTAACAAGCTATAATGCAGTATTACAGGCTGGCCAAGGAGGAATTTTGTTATAGATCAGGTATTTCTGTTTTCCTGGCAGCTCTGTGGCATACATGAATTTATTTTCTTCTACAAGCTGCATGCTGTCCGTCTGAGTCAGGCAAGTTGCCCCACACAAGCTGAAAGGATTTGCTGCATGAGACCTCTGTGAATTAGAAGACAGTTATAAAAACAAAGTCTAGGAGAAGAGGTTTCAAAGAGCCAAAATTTTTGAGTCCCAGCTGTGGTATAATTAGCATTAAATTTTGTAGCTGTCATAGGGCAAAGTAACCAGAAAATTAAATATAGAGGTAGCAAATGATTGGCATTTAGGATAGAGCATTTATCTGCAATACCTACAACTACAGATACTCTAAGGATGTTGTAAAGCTGTGGGAGTCTCACACCATAATTCAGCAGCATTTCCAAAAGGAAGAGGAATTACACAGCTGCCTTCACAGAGAAGCAAACGCCACAAGTTTAGGCATTCAGTGACACAGCTTGCACAAATAACTTCTCTAACACAAAAGGGAGATTTTAGGCTGTTGCCAAGTTTCTTTAGTATCCTTGCATACTTTATCCAATTATTGTTAAGTGGCGTTTTTAATCTTCAAAGCATTTTGTAAACCTTACCTAATTAATCTTCACAACACCTCTATGTGGAAGGTAAGCATTCATTAAGTATTTTTGATTCATAATTAGTCACCAGCTAATCATTTAAATACTCCAATTTAGCAAACCTAAATAAAAAAAAATAAATAAAATTTGTTCCCTCTACCAAAACAAGGAGACAAACCATTATTGTTTAATCCAATGATGTCTCCTTCCATTAGGTTGGAGTTGGGAGTATCAACAAGTTTGATTGATTGAACACTACAGTTCTTCATAATTGCACAAAGAAATCAAGCTTGATTGTTCTTGTCACTTGGGTATTGCTGAAATTATGCTGTTAAAAATAAGTAGCACCATATGTGAGAAATGCATTGTTTTAGTTGGATGGAGATGGAAGGCTTTTTGGTGTGCTGCTGGTTGGCAGTTAAAGCATTGTGATTTTACATCTGTTATCCACTCAGAACTTTACTTTGCCTTATTTTTTTTTAATTTCTTTGTAGCAAGTTAAAGTAAATAAAATTTTTTATTTCAATCTGAGCCCGAACTCCACAGTTTACGTCAGGAATATCTGTAGTAGCAATTAAACTGGTGCCTGTCTTGTGTTTTCTTTTAAGCACATGCCTCTGAACAATAGAGGCTGTAATTGTAATTTCTACAGAAGGCTTTTTGTATGTCTGAAAAACAAACAAGGAAAACAAAGCCTCTTCATACCTACCATTATGATTTGGAATATTCACATATATGTGTGAGAAAGAGAATTACAGATGAAATAATACCTTGAAAGTGTCACTTTCTTTTAAATTCGTAGAACAATTGCAAAGCAAAGTAGGGTTGGATCCAGAGCAAAGCAAAAATTGAAACAAAATGCTAAATTAATAGTATGCAGCTGAGATATTGTGTTTTTATTGTGAGTATAAAATGCTCTACAACAGGTTAAAGAGGAGGGAATTAAACTGACTATGGGAAAAATAAACCTTCTCCTTCTCCAGAGGCTGAAATATTAAGCATCATAGGCAGGTTAGATTTGGAGAGCTTTAACATGACCTTGTTTTATACACCAAAGATTAGCATTTAAACCTGTGTTTGAACCTAGTACATATATATAAAAGTAAATTTGTGTTGTTGAAAATGCAGCTGTTGAGAAAATGCCAGCCCTTACTGCATAACATGTCCTTCTGGTTACACTTATACAGTGGTACATGTATTTAGAGCATATAAAGATTTGGAGATGGTTTTGCTGATTTAGAGGATCAAATTTCTGAAGAAGGGTGTTGAAGTAATATTGGTACACCATCATAGGCAGGTATTACTGGGCATTTCCCAAACAGAGCGCTGTAGCCATTACTAACCTGTAGGAAAGCTTGTTACAGAATTGTGTATGCTAAAAATTACAGTCACAGGACTGGCTCATGGGGGAGAAATTACTTTACAGTGTTATACAACCCCTATCTGAATCCAGAAGCCCCTGAACCAAGGGTTGCTGGGGATTGTTAATGTGCAAAGGTGAAATTATTCTCCCATTCCTGCAGTTCCCTCTAGAAAAACACATTCAGCTGCTGGTGAGGACAAGCACCTGGGACCAGTGGACCTCCATGGTAAGGCAAGAGGTGACTGAAGGCTTCTGCCATGCCTGTCAACAGGACTGCAGGAAATGGAGCGAACCAAAGGACTGCCTTAAGACTGGGAGGAAACCAAGAGTAGAGCGATTGCTGCTCTGAGAGGTTGAACTTGAGCTGACAGGACCTGGTGCTGTGCCTGAATGTTTTTGCCACCGCAGCTGTGGGTGTGCAGTGATTTTTGTTAATGTTGACTTAACATTTGCATTAATCTCTCCACTCAAGAAATATGGTACCAGGAATCCTCTGTTTCGTGTTTGATAGTGGCAGTTTTTCAGTAGTGATCCTGTTTTTAATCCCTTTCTTTTTAGCTTATTATTTTCTGTGTGCAATTGACTACTCAAAACTGAAAATATGAGCTTTGTTTGAGAAGGAATGAAGCCGACTCGCGTGTGTGGTATCAGGAGTATCATTGCTGGCTCCAGAATCAATTACTCTTTGCATAATCAAGTTCTTAACTGATATTTTTCTGTAAAATTGCAGAGTATGACTCATGCTTTTTTACCCCCACGTAAATGAGGGGAAGGAGTGCATTTGCAGCCCTGTTTCTGGCTTTGTTGTGAGTGTGGTGTGGCATTTGCTTTACAGGCAGCAGTGTGCACTGCTCCACTGTAATCCACAGATTGATCTTTTATCTGACTGTGGAGCAGATTTTCAATAACACTGGTGTGTTATGTTCTGTCACACTTCCTTTTAGTGTTTATGTACACATGAGGCTTGCCCATATGTACATGTATACAGATGTATGCATATAAACTGTATAATTTTAATTCAGAAGCTGGAATTTCTGTAATTGATGTGTGTTTTTCCCATATTGGTTGTTAAATACTCCTCTGTATTTTTAATAGATTCTCTGTTGAGCTTTAATTTTTCTATCACTATTGTTCTTCCTCTGAAGGTCATTTTACTACTAGGTATGGCCATGTCTGTGCATTCTTTCTTGCTACTTAGAACACTGCCTTAATCTTAGTAAAAGCTTCCCTATGCTTTCTTCCTTTAATGTTTTTGCCTTTCACAGAGAACTGGGCAGTTCTTGAAGAACAAACTGTTGTTTGTGGTCTGTAGGCAGCAACCTCAATACCTGGGGATCCAAAATTTACAAGTTTGTGTTGCTTTTCTACTAGGATATGGTTTTAGATGGGGAAGTGGCTGTGGCCAAGAGAGCGTGCCCAGGATCTGGTAATTGGTGTGCCTCTGTTGGGAGAACGGGAGGAAAGATGAGGAAGAAATAGAGGGAGGAAGGTCAGGATCATTCGTTACCCTCCCCACCCCCCCGAGAAATTCAGCAAGCAAAGCCTAAGTTGGAAAACTGTTTCAATCAAAACCATTTTGCCACTGGAGGAATAAGTTTACGTAGAGCAGTTGGATTCAAGGGGTAGAGAGTTCAGGAATACAATTAACATTTTCACTTCCTTTGACACAGAAGCTTTTGGGTTTTTCTTCTGTCTTTTTCCCCTTTGTTTTCCACTTTTTTATTAAATTAGTACATGAGAAGCAGCTCCTTAATAGCTGTTACTCATTTTTCATTGTGAAGTTTGCTGTGGCTCTCAGCTGTGACAAGGTTGTAGTCTGGGGCTCTCACATCTTTATATGACCTGGTTCTCCTCTCTGTTGAATATAATGCTTCCTATGGCTATGAAACTACATGCTGACAGGGCCATATTTTTATTGTGGAGGGTTTTTTATGGCAAGATTCAGAACACAGGCATTGAGAGCCTGTCTGGAGGAGTCAGCTACCCCTGCCCAGGACACACAGCCTGTTCTGGGTGCTCACCTCCCTTGTGTACCCCCAGCAGGTGCCACTTGTCCTTCTGCAACTCTCTGCCACACTGGGCAGGACATCTAAATTTCCATTAGGATTTAAATCCCTTCTAAGCTCAATTGGGTGACAAGAGCCTTTACCTACTAACTTGAATTAAGAAGTTAATCTTATCCACTGATAAGCAGCTAATTGTATCGGGCCAGTATCAACAGGGTATCACCTGTTTTTATTTTACAAGATGCTGGAGTAATGTACTTTTTAATTCTCCACCCACATTGTCAGGCTTTATGTGGTCTCTTTTCTCTTCTATCTGTTCAGGGCTTTGTCTTTGACTTGTTTAATTAAAATCAGCTCACTCCAGCCAGACTGGAATGTCCAATAATAACAGCTTATTAAGGAGTGAAAGCTGTGCAGTTATTAATTTAAATTATTTTGTTCCAGAGGTTTTGCTCAAATTAAATGGAAAACCAAATTAAACAATGATTTAATTAAGTGGAAGAGATAGAATGTAGAGGCAGATTTAGAAGGTGAAGATCTAAAAGAAGCATATTCTTCCAGTTGTGACATCTAACAGATGTAATCCTTCATCAGCATGGCGAAGCAGAGATTTACTGTCATTCAGAGGATAATGAAGAAACCAATGGCAAGCATTATGTTACAAGATAAGAAACTAAACTAATGAATATAGCTCCACAAACTTGAATAAAAAACTCCAGAGAAGAGGTTAAAAGAAACAAAGCATGTATTGTTGAAAAGAAATCTGATACAGTCAAGCATTGCCACAAGCTCAAAATTTCTGAAATAAAATGACAAGTTAAATAATATTATAGAACACATATAAACTTATAGAGCAATTTGTAAAAATATACTTCATAATGCGTTGGTATATGCAAGGATGACCTGCCATGAAATTAATATTTCAATAGTAATCCTGCCAATTTATTCATGTTAATTAGATTTATGGTCTGTGTATAGAGCAAGTTAGAAATCCCACAGAAATAACAGCTCTCTCTTAACATTTCATTAAATGTTAGATTATTAAGATATACTTCTCTTGTGATGAGCTCACAGGTCCATTTTGAATGGATATAAATCATATTTTGATAACTTTGAGAGGTTTCTCCAGCTTGGGTAGCATTACCTGATACCAAATCTCCTGGCACTCTAGTTTGAATATTTAATTTCTAAAGTAATTTACGGTAATTAGTTTATTATTTTGAGAATAATGTTGTTTAACTATGCGTTGAAATTATTCTAACCTCCTGCAGCTGAGCTGTCTGAGGTGGCAATGACTTTAGTTGGGGGCTCAAGTTGATCTGGAAACAACGATTGCAAGTTAAATGTTATTGTCATACAGATTAAACACACCAATAATTGTCTTATTGGTTTGTCCCTTTTAGAGAGCAGTCTTATGTGGTGGAGGGTTTTTGGCTCTGGAAAGCCATTAGCATATTTATGAGACTAAAGAATAGAAGAAATTGTAATAGCAGAAAGAGACTCAAATTTATCTTTTCCTTCTGTATCACTACAGCTCTCTTTAAATCACGTTTTCTGATTTTTCCCTTCTGATTTTGTAAGAAGAACATATTCCTAACTCACAATAAATTATGTGGGGAAAGAGCCAGGTCACAGAATCCATTCTTAAAGCAATAGAATTGCTTGGAAAAAATACAACTTCCAGTGGCATATGTGGATTAATAAACATCTCCCTTTAGATTTGGTAAACACCTGGTTTTATATTTGACTATTTCCAAGTGCACAGAGGTCCTAGTCTCTGATTTGGATGTGACAGTGCTACTATTGCTGTTGATTTTATTGTTGTGGTTGTTGCTGTCGCTGTTATCATTGTCATTATTATCATTATTATCATTATTAGAGTGGTTGTCCCACTACCACTCAGTCATTGCAGTCTACCGGTTATGAAAGTACAGAGATGGATAGAGAAGAAAACTACACCAAAGGGTTTATTGAAGTTCCCCAGGGTTAGTGCTCAAGTTTTACTGACTTCGATGCACCTGGTTGGCATCTCTGCGGGTCTGCCATGGATCAGGAAGCGGTACCATGCTGGTGGCAGGGAGTGGTCACACACCAGGTCCTCACTTGCTGTTCTCTGCAGCTCCAGGGAGTCAAACCTGGTGCTCCGGTAGGGATTGCGGAGGATCCGGTGTCCTTCTGGTGAGCACTCGGGAGCTGGACAGGGCAATGATTAAACAAGTTGAATCAACTGGGTACTGTTAATAGATGCTTAAAGAGGGCTGTGTCCTTTTATGTTTAGATGCAGTTCAGGATTGGGCTAATTTTCGAGGCAAACACCAGGAAAAGATCAAATTTGGAATTAAATATGTAGAATTGTAAGGTTGGTAACATAAAGATATTGGTTGTCTAAATTTTCATCATACCTGAATCAAGACCAGAAACCTTGTCCTTTTAACATGATTTCAGCCTACTTTTAGTGATTAACAGTCACTCCCCCTCAGAAATTAAGTAATGTTTTGAGGTTCCAAAGCCCTGTGACCTTTGAAAATATATGCAGGTTTAATTTTAATTTAATTTTTAATTTAGTTTACTACATGCATGAGCATTTTAAACATGGTATAAATTGATGGTCAAGCATAAAGGTGCACTTCACATACTTTTAAATATGCTTTTAGAAGAATCAGAACAAGAAATGCTAAAAGGGGGGAAATAAATGATGTTAAAACAACGGTACAGAGTTTTTAGAAATCAGCTCAAGTTAGGCCTGCAAATATTCAAGCTACAGGTAAGACTCACTTGAAGCATAAAGCCAAATACATCAGAGCTTCTGTGTGTGCTCCTCAAAGTGTGAATCAAACCTGCTGCCCTTTGGTATGTGTTTGTTTACTCACTTGCCCTGTTTATTTTCATACAACTCTTGATTTTTCTACAGAATATTTGGTTCTTATCACCTAATAAAAAGAAGCCTTGCAATGATTATTTTAGAAGTTCAAAGAGCTGATCGTGTAGAAAAAAGGGTCTTTTCTTGGTTGTCTGAGACATTTCTTGATGAGGCCAAGCCCGTTTTCACTGTGTCAGCAGTGATAGAGGGTCACGGGAGCAGACCGAGGTGGAGCTGCTCTGCATCAGCAACAGAAGGCTCAGCTAATTTCTTGCTGCAGTAATCTTTAATTGCTAATGATGATGTAAGAGGCAGAGGCCACGTTGCAGGAATTGCACAACCTGGCAGTGAGCAAAACCCCCTTTTCGTTGTAAAAAGGGCTTATTTATGTGACAGCGTTGACAGAGAATAAGACCCCTCCCCATAACATAATTTTTCAAATGTCACTTTTCAGATTGTGACTCTACTTTAATACTATGCCAGTGGCACTCTGAAACACATTTATCATTTTTATTTTATTGACAAGATACTCAGAAGGTCAAAGTCAATCCATTTATGGAACTATTTTTAAAGATTATTTTGATTGTGCCAAAGGCAAGGCAATGGTATACAAGACAAATGGGGACAAAATGTAGCATAACAGAGCCTTTATTGCAATTTTCAGGGAACTAAACTGTCAAAGCCATTGCAATTCCAATGCAAAATTCAGCTGAATTAATACAATTGCCTTTTTAAATAAAAAAAGAAGCGCCCTAAGCTTTTCTTTTCTACAGGTAAGAGCCATTTTAGAGAGGGAACACTGGGAAATATTGCTACTCTAATTAAATCTGGGATCTGATTCCCTTTCTCAGAGGTTCTTTCTGGGGACCACATGGAGACTGTCCTTTGCTAATTCTAACCCAAGGGAAGAAGTGACATTTCAGCAGAGCAACTATTTTACACAAATGAAAAGTTTACCCATATTTAAAAACCCTTAAAAAAATGCAGACCTTTGCTGACCCCTTCAATATCACTCAGTGCTTTGGGAGTGTTAATGGGAACAGAATCTTGGCTCATGATGCCTTTTGCTTGCCTGATTTAGCTTCTTTCTGAACAAAAGACAAAGGAGTCTGAAAGCAAACAGCTCTTTGTACAGTATTGCCACAGGAATCCTGCAAAAACATTGTAATATAATTAATTGCATTCACTTTCTCAATAATAATAATAATAATATCAAATAGTGCCTTTAAATGTAATTAATAGCCTTCTACTCAATACGTATTAGTTATAATTCAAATTCACAGCACATGTTATGGTCTTACCAGTGATTAACTACTCTGTCTAAACAATGCAAATATATTAGACTCTGACACACAGATAATTATTTTTGATCCTTTGCACAGTTTTGTTTGCAGTTGTTCAGAAAACACTGTTTCTCGTGTTCACTGAACACTGCACATAGGACTGGCAAGGGGCAGGGAGGGACTTGGAGGAGCACACAGGACAGGCATGCAAGGTCCCTAAGGAGAGGGGTCACCCATTAAATTTAACAGAAGCTGGGACTAGAGCCATGTGTTCACTCCCTAAGGAATATACATATGAAGCCCTGGCTCAAACAGCCGCCACCTCTAAAGGCCCATTTTACCCTCTATTAGCTGTCAGAGTGTGTTTATATACCTGTGATTGGGTTTAGTTATGCTTGGAGGCTGTCATCCAAGAGGCAGCAAGGCAAATTGATCCACTGTCAGCTCCCTCGGAGTCAGCTTGACGGATTTTGCTCCCTCCCTGATGCAGATCAGACCGGAGCACATGGAGCTGATGGCATTGCAAGAGCTCACCCAGGTTTTGCAGAAAGCCATGAGCAAAGCGACCCCTCAATTACCGAGTTTTCCTTGTTAAGCACTGCTTATTATGGCCCTATGACAGAATGATTGTAAACTTTAACGTGCAAATTGCAGGCCATGGTACAAGTTAATTACCACTGGCTTTCCCGCAGAAATAAATGAATCGCTGTAATCAGACTACATTATAAAAATGTTATTTAAAAACAGCAAGAGGACACAGCTGAGCCCTTTTGGTTGCTCACCTGAGAGATGTCCACCTGTACTGTATGGTGGCTGCAGCTTCACTAATCAGAGGAAGCCTTCCTGTTCATTTTTAATTCACAGCAAAGTCAGGTACAGATGTCAAGCTTGTGTACAGTGATCAAGTGCTCAGTATCCCAGTCATCCCCCCCTGTTTTGGGGAAGAATAAAAGTCCACATTCATGTCTCGTATGGAGTCACTACTACTCTGTTGTATGCAGGTAAGGTTGTCTTTAAAAGGAAATATTTATTTCTTTATGTAAGAGAAACTTAGAAGTTTAATTTAATCCAGCTCTGCCCCTATAATTGTATTAAAAAGACTTATGAAACAAATGATGGCTTTTCAGGGAAGTGGTCATGATGACCATTCATGTTTCCTTCAGGAAGGAATTAAACTGTGCAGTGAGATTTTGTGGCTCTCAGTCCAGAGCTGTTGGAATTAAATGCTGGGTGGTAGCTGGTGCTTTAGTCTCCTGCTAAGAGCTGCTTCTTCAACCACCACCACCCTCGATAAAGGGAAGGAACTGTTGCTCAGACAAAAGGATGTTTTGCTTTACTAGACTTAAAAGCTTATTTCTTTTTAAAATATAACAATTTTGCAGTGGCAGCTTGTGGCAGAGAGACACTGCGTAGCTCTTTTCTGACACAAAAAGCAAACAAATAATAATACCTGTTGTAGCTGCTAAGTGAAAATGGCATCTGAGTAACTCTGGTGACATGATAAAGCAAGTCCTGTGGGGAAAAGCCTGTCTTCACTGAAGCCCTAAGGAATCTTGCTGTTAATGCCTGGAGGTTGAGACTCACACAAAGTTAATGTGTGGGAAAGGAGGGGCTGCCTATGGGCTTGCTGAGAAGGTGAGAGCTTCCTGCAGAAGGCAGAGGCATCCAGAAATACCCAAAGGAAAATGAGCAGGAAGTGAATGTCTGAACTCTTGTTTCCCACTGAAATACTGCTCTGGGCATGGGGTTTGGCCCTCAGCTAAAGGAGACATTGATGTGACCACAGCTGGAGGAGGATATATGTGTTCTGGTTCTGGGAGCAGCAGCCTGGAAGCCCACTCTTGGTGTGGTGATCAATATTATATGAGATGGCACTGAGGCTCCATCAGCGACCAGCCAAACAAGAAAGCAGAAAGTGTTTTTAGGGTATTGCTCTGGGATGCCCCCAGCACAGACCCACACATTTAACACCTTAAGCATCTGCTGGCTGCAGCTTATTTCAAGCAGGTTGGTAACTGGATGGTCTGGAAGCAGCTGAGCCACCTGTACAATTCTTGGGCAGAGGTGTTCGTGGAAAAGATGCTGTTGTGGGAGCACCAGGCATTTGCTGAAAATCTGTCCACCCTGGCTGATGCTCATGGCCATGGGAGGAAGCATCAGAAATATCAGGGAGAAAACCAGGAAAATTGGAGTGGCAGGTTGAAAAATTGAAAGGAAATAATTTGCTAGACCTTTGCTTTTGTTTCTACAGGCAGGTGATAGAGCTTTACCTGTCACTTTTGCTCCCAGTAAATATCAGTGGCTTATGTGGAAGAAGGTTTAAGAAGCTGTGAGATTTTGTTTGTTTGCTTTGAATAGCAGCTGCAAATCAAATAATATCAATAGGTGATGGCAGCTAGAGAACCCTGAAAGAAATATAGTCCACAAACCTGAAGTGCATGTTTGCTCTGGGCAAAGTGGTGCCAGCCACACAATATATCTAAAGGGCATTCTAAAGCCTTGTGAAATAACTGGCAGATCAAAAAATAATTTTTGTGTGGAGAGTGAATGAAAACACAGTGACAGATCCAGGTAAAACTAACCAGCAGCACCATTTGGAGATGGGATGTAATAATTCTGTGATGAGGAAAGCTGGGTTACCAAACTCAGATTTCTTTCTTGCCATCACCTCCCATATCATGGGAACCCACCTGGAGGTTTCCCCTAAAACTGCAGTAAGGACTGGAAAGTGGGGCTGCCTAACAGCTTTCACATGGCTTTGCTCTAAGGCAGAGCAGGGAGGTGCTGGGGAGATTGTAAGTATGACATTTGACAATATACATGTAGGTATATGTCAGTATGTATATCTGTATATTAATATATATATACGTTTCAAATGATGTATAACAGTACTCGTATTTTTGACATTTGTATGACATACAGTGAATTTTTGAAGTCCCTCCCTCCCTGGCAGATTTTCAGATTTCCGCTTTTTGTTTCTTACAATCCACAGTGGAACAAACTGTTTCCCAGAGTGTTTGACTGTCTCTTCACAGGAAAATTATGGAAGATTTTCGTCTGGAAAAATCAGTCCGAAATGCCGAGGCTGTTAAACCATAACTCCAATTAATTGCAGACAAAGGATGTGTTTGCTTTACTTTCTTTCTACTTTAGAGACAGAGGGAAACCTTTTAATCTCCAGCCACTGCCATGCCCAGGGGCTGCATTTCACTGATGCAGCAGAGCTCAGGTGAAAGCTCCTGAAGCTTTCAGCGTGTCAGTGCCATCACTTCTCCATAATATGATTCACCATCCATTGAAGTAGAGTTTGGGTAGAAAAGGAAAGCAGATGTTGAGAAAGAGAAATTCTTTCCAAGGTCTTAATGGATATGTTCAAAACAACAGTAGAAACCAATGATCTGACAGCATTTAAAAATTCCTTTTGGTGGATGCAAGTTCCAGCTGAACAATTATTTATTAATAGAGAAGGCACTTGTAGCTAAGGAATACCTGACAGTTTATTAAAGACAAAAGTTGCTGCCTTATTTCACCAATACTTACTAAGACTTTAATGCAATTATTCTGCCTGCTGATGACAAAAAATTTATTCCTAGCAGTATTTAGAAGCAGAAATTTTTTGTGAATATGACAGTGATCACTAAATTAAGATGCTTGAACCATGCATGCTCCTCTGGTAGATAAAACATAATAATTTTATTAAAAACACCTTGATAGTTAATAAATAAAACTATTTTCAGAGAATTCAGAAGCAGAAGAATCTCCTACTGAACTGAAATGATAAGAAAGCCCATTGTATAAATGCCACATACTCATAATAGCCAGGTCTTGAACAAGTCATAAAACATTCATAAGGTAAAATTGATAGAGATAAATGAACCATTGTGCAAAATGAATGTAATTATAGAAAAATTGACCCAGGAAGAGGCTTTAGCACCTGCTGAAAAGAATAAGACATGTTTGAGACATGTTATTTGTACTGAATAACAGACAGAATTGAGAAGAAGGAAAACCAAGCCAAGTAGGAACATGGTTTTCCAGGATTCTGCTGCTTAAGACTTCCCCTTAGAAGTTTTTAAAAATAACCCCCTTCTTGTAACCCAAGGATCTCAATGTGCAATTAAAGACTCTCTAACGTGTATGTCTTACAGAGTAAGCACACTTCTTTCAAGGCAGGCTTTAGACTGTTCCACTCTAGGATTCCACTGTGTTTGGAAAAAAACACAGCCTGTATACATCCTTCTGCAGTGCCTGAGTGTGGTCCAAGCACCAATGACAGTGGCAATGATATGGGAAGAGATCCCTTTCCCTATTCCATCAGACCCAAGGATGCTCTATGCTACATCTTTGATATTTTATATTTATGGTATATGGAACTGAAACTCTTACTAGAGTTTTCTCCCATCAGGCAGAATTAGTTAGTTTGTTGCTCAGTTCTTAGGGAATTCTGTTCTTCTGCACAAAGATAACAGCACTTTCCCTGATGGAAAGCACAGTTGAAAAAAACCCTCCTACAATCTGAAGGTGTTGTCTTTATGATGCATCTGAATTTCATTTGTCTGGGAACAAGGTCACTTATCATCCTGGTCTTCTATGAAGTAAAGAAATGTACTATTGACAAATCAAAGGCCAACATTCAGTGCCAGAGCAAACATATATTTATTCATGCTTGTATCTCTTATCTTGGCTTGCATTTCTATTTTTAACTTGTGGTTTAGAAATGAGCAATTGATTATGTGAAACTTTTCATCTAGTCTTTGTATTCCCTGAATACTTTGCAGAATAATAAGCTGCATATAGCTCATACAAGAGGATGCAGAGACAGGCAGACAAGCATTTTGCATGGGGCCAGAGGAGGTGTCAAGAGGGGCTGAAAAAATAGGTGACAATAAGGGGTCCCTGGGAGAAGTGTGAGCAAAGTCTAAGGAACTTCTAGGCAGCTTACTGTGGAGTTTGGAACACTGTCACAGGAGATGGGATGGAAAGCACTTTCTTCAGTTCTCCATAAATAGAAAGGATGAAGGCACTGAGTGTTTATTTTCAGGGACAAGGCCTGTGTGGCCAACTGATGTGAACGAGCCAAGAAGTTTCCAGCAGGACTGTTGTCCTTTAAAATGTTTCAGTCTCCAGGATTCACTATCTGGCGCCTCTCATCAATGTGAAAATTGTTCACAAATACCGTGGTGGACACAAGAGGGACAGCACACATCATATGGATAAAAAGCAATTGGCAGCTGTACAGGACAGGTGAATTTGGTAGATACCCTGCTTTGTGAAATACAGACTCATCTATTGAATGTACCACTTAGAAAAAGCAACAAAGCCAAATTGTGTCAATAGCTCTATTATATTTTACCAAGTCTCCTCCTTGCTCATTCTGGCTCAGCCTCACAGCCAAGCAGGCTGAGAATCTGAATATAGAAATCACTTATTATTTCTGTGTCAGAACAGAATTAAAAACCTCATAAATTTTCTCAAGTTATCTCTGAGTTAATGGTGATTCCTTTAAGGACTTCTGAGCAATCAATAAAAAGAAAATTATAATTATTGTTATTGATTGATCTGTTTTGCTCTCATCCCTCAGAATGAAAAAGTGAAACCAAATGCAAAGGATCTTTCTTACCTCTCTAATCTCAGTTGTGCATACAGTCACAAATGTACCTTTACTAAATAGCAGCAGCAAAAAACCCCTCACATATTTTGATTTTAGAACTCACTGGACTCTATTCAAATGGAAATTTGATTTCCATGCCTTACCCCTCTGAGAGCTGAAGCTGTTTCTATACCTCAACCATGACACGGGCTAATTACAATTTGCGAGCCACACATTTTTCCAGACTGCTCCCATGGCTAATGCTGAATTTTGGCTACATTTTCCTCCACTTCTTCGATGTAATTCTGTGTATGGATGACATTATGTTGGGGAAAGTGTCACCACCAACTTGCTGTAAGTGCATCCAGGATGCAGCAGAGACTGGAGAACAGCTAAGGGGACTGACTGTGAGCAGCTTAGCGCTGCCAAATGCCAGATCTGTTTGCGTGTGTCCTGGGTGTGATTTAGTTCCTAATGTATTCAGGGTGACGAGGCAATTTTTCCTGCTATTGTTTTGCTATTATTCATGGCTATTATTCATTCCATTCACTGGCACAACAGTGGTTTCGGCAGCCGCACACTCTTCACGTGTTTATAATGGGCTTTTCTGTCAGGGGTTTGACATTTAGGATGAATGGTTGGGTTTGCTCTTGCCTTTGGAGTAAGGCTTTATTCATTACTGCTCTGCAGTAATGCACGTGGACATGCTCCACTTCCCAGCTACTGCACAAACCTGCAAGGATCTCGCCGCCTTCCTACTAAAATTTAGGTCTTCTTTGACCCAGTCCTTCATCCTCTCGTAGCCTGTGCACCCTTTGAAACTTGGACAGAGTTGATACAAACCAGGCTGAGGCTCATAACAACTCCTGCTGTGGATGCAAAAATCTCTTCTCATGCATTATAGCACTTTGGATGGATTTAAAAAATATTGAAATAAAAGGTCATGAGCTAGAAATAGCCGGCAGCCTGCCTGGCCAGCGTGATAAGATAAAGCTGTGTACTCCCAGCCGTGGAAGTGCGACATTAAGCCTAATAGATTTCTAAAATCCAAATTTATCAGCAATCCTCACTGTTTGTTTCTTCAAAATTCGAAAGACATGGTTTCTGTACATATAGTCATAATATCTTCAAATTTAAAATGCATCATTATCTTTCCCTTATAGAAACAGGATGGTTCCAGTTCCAGCCAGCAGTTTCCCTCAGCTACGATAATATTCCAGGGGAATCTGGTTGTGTGTCCAGCACCTGATAGAGATCTGTTGAAGCCTATTTATTCCACGTAAGAACAAGACTTTCAGTTCCTGTATACAAAACCTTCAGATAAATGCATTTGCTATTTTTATTTAGTGGAATTTAGCTCCCAACTCACTGTTCTAACAGGCAGTTATTTTCCTTTTCGTTTAGGGTTGTCTCTGCTTTGCTTGCTCCACAGATCTCTGGTTATTTACCAGTAGTAGTGGAAGCATCCATAAAAATAGCAAAGATTCAGGAACCTCTAAGGCCATCAGTTATAAGCTGCTTTTTGATGTAAAACAAAATTCAGCTCAGCTGGTATCAGCTAAGTCTTCATCATATTTACGGCTGCTATCTGCACAACCTTTTAGGATGTAATTACTGTTATAAGAAAAAACATCTCCATAATTATATATGTGTAAAGCAAAATGCTTTCTGTGACCATCCAGCTAAAGCTGCAGGTACAGATATGCATGTTCACAGGGAACACAGGGGATTAGGAAGGCACAGGAATAAACAGGAGACAATTGTTGCCCCATATGGTGCATATTATAGGCAGATGTGTTTTGATCAGGATCAGCCGTGCAGAAGGTAAACCGACTGATTTTTTTCTCATTTACACTGAATTAACTTTAATCACAGTGTAGGTTTGTATGTTTTAAAGCTTCTGATTGCTTAAAAAATGTGCTGGGGAGATGTGTGTCCTCAGAAAGTCTTCTGAGCCAGAAATAAGCTCTGTCCCTCAGAGGCTAGTCAGGCTGTGGGAGGGCTTCCCGTACAGGGATGGGTTGGGATGGGATGGGGATTTCCTCCACCACGGTCGATGTCGTGCCAATGCTTTTTACAGGAGGTGCAGCACTGACACTTTCTAGTTCTTTAGAAAACAAAGTAAAAGAAAATCAGATTTGCAGATGGAGTATTTTTCAATGGGAACCACTCTCCTTAGACACTGGTAGCACAGTACAGTTTCCTTTCACCAGATGAGATGAATCCTAGAAATTTTTTATTTCCATAGAGCCATTTCCGTGCTGAGCTTTCAATTCTACTTTTCCAACTCCTTCTTGCCTGATAACAGTGAGAGTATACTTTTAGATTATAAAATAAAGTTGTACCATTTAATGAAAAACATGATTTAAAAAATAACATTACCGAAGGAGGAAGCAACCAGATCTTAATGCTTTCGTTAGGGAATAATTCAACAGAAAATGTTATCTGTGTATCCCCATTCATAGGTAAAACAAGGTGATTATAGGCAGACATGCACTATTTCAGGCTTTCTTCCATCTTTCTGTTATCAAAACCAGACTCAATTTTGCATTCTTAGTTGGTAATTGGCTTACAACGGTAATTTTCATCTTAGGAAAATAGACTAGAAACCAGTATTCAAAAAAACCCTACAATATGACAACTGATCGATTCTTCATTAGACTTGATACGTTCAGTTTATAACAGTCATTTCATTTGTAATTTGAGCTAAGAAAAAACAATCGGCAAAAATCTAGTCAAGCAATTTCAGATTGGAAAGCCATAACAGAAATTAGTGCACAAAGAAACAGCAGGCAATCAATTTATCATTTGCTACTTTATTATTTAGCAATTTGCAGTCATTGCTGAGTTGCTTTTGAAACTTGTAAAATTTGATTAGGAGAAACCTGGTGAATGTCAGGCTTTGGTCACTTCTGTGTTGTGTTTTATGAGTTGTTTTATGACAAAAGGACATAACCTCAAGCTGTGCCAGGGGAGGTTTCAGGTTGGACATAGGAAAAATTTATTCACTGAAAGGGTTGTTAAGCATTGGAATGGACTGCCCAGGGAGGTGGTGGAGTCAACATAGCTGGAGGTGTCCAACAATTGACTGGACGTGGTACTCAGTGCCGCGGTCTAGTTGACAAGATGGTGATTGGTCAAAGTTTGGACTTGATGATTTTGGAGATCTTTTCCAATCTTAATGTCTGTGAGTCTGTGATTCTATTCTAGGAGTTGTTTAGAGAACAGAGGATTTGTATAGGTAGATCTGTCTGGCATCTACCAAGCACACTAATAGCTAAAATTTAGCATGGAAGCCTGGCAGCTCTATTTCTGTTTTTTTGGGTTTTGTTTGTTTGTTTGTTTTTCCCCACTGTTAACCCAGTTCAGAGAAGATTTAGTTACCACTAAAACTTCAAATGCCACTTTAAAAGACACCCTATGGACCTACATCTCCAAATAGAGCATGAGTCACTGTGGTCCCATGTGCAAGAGTGACTATTGCCTCTTTTAGAGTACCCACTGTGTGGGTGGAATAGTATAGAAATGTAATGATGTTTTTAACCCCATGGTTTGGATAACATGTCTATCAGCCCATTAATAAAAAGATGTTTGCCTGTGATAGACTGAGAAGTGGTGGTGCCACAAGCTGCTGTGCCACACCTGTTCACATTTATTCATAAGTGACCTCAAGAGCACTTTGTCTTTTTTATCCCCCATAATGTTCATCTTTCTGCATTTGGAAATGAGGATCACATTAACCTCTTTTAGTCTTGATGTTGAATTGAGTTGTATAAATATTGTTTGCAAGCAGTGGATATGCTCAGAGAGGCACTGGATATCTTTAGAGCACAGTCCACAGAATAGACCCAGCAAAAGAATAACAAAAAGCAAAAAAAACAATTGAGAGGAGGGGGGTGACTAGAGGGCATCATCTGCTGGAGTTGAGCCTCCTGGGCAGGTTTGGAGCTGGCTGATTCTCCCTGACTTGAAACCACGACTGCCATGTGCTGGGGCAATGGCCTGAGCACTTGGCTATTCTATGGTAGATCCCCTCCCACTGAAACCACACTCTTTTTGTACTTTTGTTAACTATTCACCATAAATAAGAACATGTCAACTTTACCAGCTTCCAATGATGTTTTCCTTCCTTTAATTTTTCTTTACACTGATGCATATTCAATTCTGTTTTATACAATGCATGATTTCATCAAGAAAACCTACAGATCTGATGCCAAAATGTTCTGCTGTCTCATGATTTACCTGAGGAGTAGAAACCAGGGAATGAGATAGTAAAACCAGTTTCTTTGCCCAAGCTCTGCTTATTAGCTGCAATGAGATGGAAAATATTTCTTTTTATTTTTTTTTCTCAGATCTAAAATTTCTGTTGGAAGCACTTAGCTGTGGGAGAGGGTTCCGCAGATGAGATTTCTGAAGTGGGTGAGATAGACTCAAAGTCTCAGAAGGACAAGGTTTACCTGCTGTCCCTGCTCCAGTCTCACTGAGGGAATTCAGGCATTTCCCTGCTCAGCCTCCTGGTTGTGGTGCTGCTGCCCTCCTGCCTGTCTGGTCCTCATGTTGTGCAGCAAAGGAAATTGCTCCTCATGGGCTATAAAACCTGAACTGCTTTGGATAAGGCATTTTTTTGTTTTAGAGATGGGCCAGGTACTTTATTCTGCACTGCAATATGGGTAAATGTCCTTACTGGACTCTCACTCTCACCCCATGTTATTTAAAAAAACTTACCCTTTTGGCAATTCTACAATGATCTCTCAATTCTCTCAATGATCCTTTGGGGTCCCTTCCAAGTCAGGATATTTTAGGACTCTTTTTTTAGCCAATATATACTTTCAAACATGGTGTGAAAGAAAAGCCAGGGTCCAAATTTACTGTGAAGATTTTTGCTAGCTATTCTTTAGCCTCTCATTCCTCCTCTGTCATGCCACTGTAAAATTGTAGGCTAAAGTCAAGTTTCCTCTCATCCTTTCTATTATTTGCTAAAGGAGTACACTCAAAACTGGGTTATTCCTTATAGAACATGTAGATTCAGCAGCATAGCTCAATATTAATAACAACTGAATGGCTAAATCCCTGCAAAGTGGGGTAAAAGTTTGCTCCTAGGGATCCAGCAAAAACACTTAAACCACTGAATTATCTTAATTTTAAAATAGCCTTCCAGCAGCACCACAGGGCAGGATACACTTCGGGTTATTTTGCTGTATCTGGAATTTTGAGGTTATTCCAGAGACTTGCAGGCACAATGAAAAGCAGAGTTGGACAAACATGTGAAAACTTGAGGTATAAAAGGATTAACAGATGCTAATGTTCTACATTTTTCTGCTGCAATAATATAAGTACAGACAGCACCCAGAGCAAAGCAGAAAGGAAAAGATTGCATGTAGGAGGGACAGAAAGACATGGCTATAATGCTGTGCTGCTGTAAATTTTGAAAAAGGCCACTGTTGAACAGATGTTACCGGCACATGGAAAATTTAGTAAGTAGATGATTTCCAATTTGATGGTCCAGTGAGGAAAAGCGACTCATTTCAGTCTAAAATGAAATCTTTCCATTTTTTCCAGAGAAATAGAACCTCTAAAATCACAAAGAATGATTGATAATATTGACATTCAGACTAAACTCCTCTTCAACCCAAAATTAAATATCTTGGAAACAGGAGGCATCGAGCCATTTCATTTGCAAAGACATCGAAAGAAAAAATTTCAGCTTTCAGAAAAATATACCTCTTTTTCTCTAGGCTAAATAGTTTGTCGGATTCCAAATGAAATGATGGTGGATCTTGCTGATGTGGAGAAAAGTGTTGCCAATGCCATTTTAACCCTCTGTTAACCTGAAACATTCTCCCCAGGGTGCTCGCTGCATTGGGTTTTCCCTGTCTCCACAGGCTTTAATTCACATGCGCTTCTTTGTATGATGAGCTGTTATGTTTTATTCTTTTTATTCTGACCTTGGGACAGCCAAATCCAAAACAAAGGTCTCCTGCAAGACCCCCATCACGTTACAAGGTGGAAGTTGCATAGCTCTGACTGCTCTGACGTCAGGAAAGTGATGTCTGCACATGGTATAAATGTACAGAAGAAAGAAATGTGCCTTGGCATGGCACTCATCCCAACCCTGATTATCCAGTTTAAGGAGTACAAAGGCATGTTGGCATGAGCAGTGCTGAAAAGAGGGTCAGACTACTGGTTTTTTTGATAATCCTTCTTATCTCTAAACTCTTCCTGCAGCGTCTGCATGGGAAGATGAGGTGAGGAGACTGCTTCAGTCTCTTGACAGTCCTACAACAGAAGTATTTCCCTGCCCTCTACCTCAAGCAAGGATGTCTAATTCTGATTTATCTCCCATACTGTAATGTACAGCCACATAAATGAATGACTTCTCTAGATACTCTTCCAAAGCGCTCTGTGTCCATGTCTCCTGCAATATTTTTCCATATTTCCTCAACAAGTCACAGTCTTCATCCATCCTGAGAGACAACTGCCCTTCCTACAATTTTGCACCCTTTTAGGTTGCAATTCTTCTTCTCCACAAAGCAAATTTGTGCATGTTGCCAGCAAATCTGATCTGCCATTAGAGTCTCAGTCACTGATATGGATAATACAGGGTAGGTCTGACTCAAGGTGGCCATCTGAACCAGTCAATTTCTGTATTTCTCTCAAACTAATTTCTTGATATTTGTTACTTATTCATTATGACTCCTTGACTACAGGGAGTACATCAAAGTTGAATATTTCTCTTTAATCAGGGACCAAAAAACATTATCACTCTGATCATAGGATTACAGCTTTCATATTTTCTTTTCAGACCTATTCTTGGAATGTGTCCCACTGTTTAAAATCCTCTTCTAAGATAGGAAAAATGACCTTTTCTCTTTCAAGGCAAAGTTTTTCTCAGGATAGTCCATAGACTTCATGGGTATATGCCAAGAATGACATAGATTTTTATACAGATTGAATCTCATTTGCAACAGTAATTTGCAGTATTTTCACATCACCAAAATCCTTCCAAAGATTTCTTACAACACCAGGTTATTTTGAGTGTGATTCCATGCAAAATGGCAGTCCAACTCTTTGAAAAAGGCTCTGCAAATAGTCTTTAAGCTAAATGTCCTTTTCCATGAGAGTGGGACGTAAAAAATTGAGATGTGATCATATGTTTGTGCACACAATATATAAGGAAGAGTCTGTTTTTCAGCCCTTTTATAAGATAGCTCTATATGTATGTATAATAACTAAAACAAAAGTTGATGTTTTTCTGCCAGATCAAGCAGGATTTGAACCTGTTAACAATCAGTGTCAAGATTAAAGAGAATAAACAAACCAATTAATCACTTCTTCTGGCCCAAGTAAAATTGACACTACAACTGAGTTATCCCCTCTTACACTGACAGGTGGAAAAAAATCCCAGTCTACAAGGCAAAACCTTACTAAAAGGATAGAGAGAGAAACACTGGGGAAAACAGATTGTCTGTCCCTGCTGTCCTGAGATCTAACCCGAGCCAGCAGCAAGGAACTACAGGACATTTGGGCAGTGCAATAGAAGGTCAAAGCAAACAGAGCAGGAAAGGACTGGGGAAGGTCATGTAATACACCTGCATTCAACAACACACACCATGGATTATACAGTCCTATTTGTCACACATGGGATAACATTTGTGAACTCTAGAGATACTACAGTGGCTTGGTCTGCGCTCTTAGCGGAGTGCATTGCTTTGAAGCAGAACTTATCTCTCTGAACAGCTCCCAGAAATTCCCTAAAAACTTTGCAAATTAATTTTCTCTAGGCCTCAGGTGCTGCCCTGGGGGAATATCTGCAGGTCCCTCTGAGGAGAGGGCTCCAGGCAGTCCCCTGTTGCCTACAAGGGGGGCTTGTTCACACCCTTGCTTATTTAGTGCTTGGCAGGGATTTTACATGCTTGTTTTACTCTCTCCCTGCTAACAACTTGCCCCTGAGTATTTGGATTCAGTAGAAAGCAAATAGAGTGAGATACCATATGTTAATTCCAGTGTGCTTTTTGGCTGATAAAAGTGAAAAGTATAAGCTCTTTGCAAGATTATTGCATATAAGTGGGCTAAGGCAATTGCATGGAGAAGTTAGCCAAGAAGTAGCTTCACCCATTAAGATTTTATCTAAATGATCCAATATTATGAAGAAAGGAAAAAAAAGTAGAAGGCTGGGTAGGAAGATGAAGCCACCTAAAAATCTGATCTCTGGTCACACAGAGATTTTGAATGTTAAACTCTTTAGTATGTCTAAGAGATGCTTAGGCTATGGTGGTGCGTCAGAACAGTTAATCTCTTGCTGGGGTGCGTGTGAACACTTTGCTACTGCACATATTTCTCGAACAAACAAATATAAGTGGCAAAGGAAAGGATGTCGTTCCTTGACACAGTTGTTCTCCTGACACTTCACACTATGAAATACACTCCAATTTCCCAACAGAGCGAAACTGAAATTATGAAGAAAAAGATTGACTGAAATGGATGACAGTGTTTAAAAAATGTTAGCTGGTATTGATGTTTTGGAGGAAAAAAAAGTACTCCGAGAACGCTGCCCCGAGGAGGTGATTGATACGGCTGCCACAGGGGCGTGTGTCGTGCTGGATAAGTCGCTCCAGCCATGTCAGAGGTGATCATTACTTCTATGCTCCGTGTTTTCTGGGTGCCTGACTGACGACCCCGATATGCAGAAATATGAGGCACTTAAAGCTCAGCTGCTCCTGAAATCTCGATGTCGGAGCCGGCTGTGAGCTTTCTGATGAAAAATTCCTCTGTTGGAAAATGTTGACTCGCCACAGCTGAGATTTTCACAGAGTGTATTTTTCCACTGAAGTTTTCGTTGTGTGATTTCTTAGTACAGAATTGCTGGAGGGAAGAAAGGGAGAAAAGAAAAGGGAGAAAACTCTGCACTTTGGAATAATCAAAGCACATGAGAAACCACAAAATGAGAGGCTTGGGCTCTGCTCTGGGTCTTCCCGAGCAAAATTTCCCAAACTAATGTCACTGTCTCCTGGGCTGATAGCTATTAGGGGGTTGGGGTAGGGAGAGAGGGGAAGGAAAAGGGGATCTTTCTCCTTTCACTCTTTTTCTAAGTGCTTTTACTAAACATTTCAAAGGAATTTTGTTTCATTGCAGTATGAAAGAATGGAAAAAAAGTCTCTGTACTTTTCACGAAAGGGAAGAGCAGCTCCGTGCCTGGCTCTGCTTTGGGTTCAGAGTTCAGACACCTCAGCAGTTGGGACACTTTCAGCCCCATTTCCCTGTCTCTGCAACCATTAACTTGTTGTCCTGGAGATGTTGTTGAAGACAGGATATACCAAACCTCGCACTTGCCTCTTACTTGCTAGACAAGTAATGCTGTAAGAGAAGAAAATTGACTCCTGTGGTGCAACTGGCTCATAATAATCCACACCAGCTTTTTCCAATCACCTAATTTTCACCTTTTCTGAGACAGGATTTAGTCTTGCTAAGCCATGCACCTGGGGGATTTGCCTATCTCTTTCTAGCTCCAGGTGAAGGGAGTTTTGTTGACACTGATTTCCCCAGAAGTGTCCCACCACTTAACTCATGGCTAAATTCTTCTTTCTCTACTATCTGTGGATATGGGGAATAGGCAACTGCTGCCTTCTCTGCTCCCCATAATAGAAGACTAAACACATCCCCTTTCAATGCTCTCTTCTCTAAGGTAAGCCTATTTCTTTTTTACTTTCCTTTTAGGTCACGTTTCCAAGCTCCTTGTTAGCATTTCTGCTCCTTTTCTGAACTGCCTCTAATTCATCCAGCTTTATTTCAGGAGGATGATCAAAATTATTCACAGTACTCCAGCTGTGGCCTCTCAGATCCATGTGCACAGGTCTAATGAGTTGCTGTGCTTTATGTGCACTACCCTCAGTAACAAATTTCATTCTTAATTTTTCCTAATAATTCTGCAAGTTGCAGATCATTAGGAACCTGCATGGAAGGCAGTCTGGCTGGTTTGTGGGTTCTCAAAACATCCTTTTTTTTTCATTTTTTTGTTGTTAACCACCAAATTTTTGCCTCTGTTTTTGCCCTTTGAATCTCAGAGGTTCTTCATTAGTTTTTGAAGGCAACTTTTAATGATTCAAGTAATGACTTGGCTGTTATTCAAAGTGGATTCAACAGTTACTGTCAACCAGGATATATCGATTTTTAGCTCTTTCCTTTTTTTGTACTTTGTGTTCCTATTATCATTTTGAAATTAACTGTGCTAAATATCCGATTGTAATGAAATGTCTCTGAGAAGAAAGAAGCAACAAAGAAGCAACTGCATCTGTATTCCTATGTAATTTTACCTGCTCTCCTTTCCCGTTAATGGACCTGCACTACTTTCCTTTGCCTTGATAACATTGATATTATTTGCCCTATACCCCACAAAGGCTGTGAAAGTAAATTAATGACTGCAAATTAAGCACCTACTTAGTATAATAAAGAAGGAAAAAGCCTATCAGGAAACAAATGGCATTTCCAAGATGGGATTTGCTACTTTGAGCAATACATGCATTAAAGCCACATGCTCACAAGTAAGAATGACATGAAATAGTGGCTCACTGCTCTGTCATGGAGTGCCATCTATTCTGGGCACTGAAGGAAGCACCATTCCTTGAGGAAATCAGTGAGCTTCCCATCATAACTTTGTGTGTTGATAGATGGAAAGTGAAATATTTGCTCTGGCCCCAGTGCTGGGTAGTGTCCTGTCAGGTTCTTCAAGGCACTGAATGCTTCCTTGCCTTGGAAGAAGTTAGATCTTTCACTCCTGTCTGGGATTGTAACTTGCACTGTTACTGTTCTCTGCTTTTGTAGTTCCTTATCCATAGGGGGACAGAATAATACTCTCTTAGCGATTACATACATTTATAGAAATTTCTACTGCTGTAGTGTCTGATGACTGTATGATTGTACCAGGCAGTCTTGCTGTCCTCTGGGAACATTTGGAGATGGTACCTGTGACTTGCACAACTCTTTGTGAGCATGTGCAACAATGTGAATTGTAAATGAATTCATTCTGCAGTGAAGTCAGGCCTCAGGCCAAAACAGAACCATGAAAATCTGAATGGCACCTTATAAAGGTGACCAGTAAGTCATTTTTGCCAGCTTTCTGTTCCCCCAAGATATTTCCTTGAGTTTGCTGGGGACCAAATGACACCCTGATGTGATGTGAACCCCAGCAGTCTCTGCACCAAACTGCAGAAGTTTGTAATGACTCTTTATGGATCGTTCTTCCTTGGAGAGCACTACAGTGCTGATACTCTGGCTGCCCCATAGCTCATATGACCATCTGTTTTGTGATTTGTGTCTTGTTCTACTCAGAGGGAACAAATTAAAGTAGGCTGTGTTGTCTTTGTAGCAACTGAGATTTTCTTCAATAAGGATATACTTACCTTGTGACTTGCAGCAAAATTAAGACCTTGTTCTCTGCTGAAGAGGTGTGAACAATCACCAGAGTGAGTCCAGACTTGACCTTGTTTTTGTCCCAAATACTTTTTTTTTTTTTGCTCTGTTGTCCAGTCTGGCTGCTGGGGATTTGACTCACAGGCTGTCATCTGACCTTTCTGCCCACTACTGTAAAATTAATTAAACATGCTTTTCTTCATGCATGCTCACTAAACAGACTGTCCATTCCAGCACTAGTTAGTACAGCGTTCACATCAATATTAACAGGAATTATCTGAATTGGGGGCATGAAAATTTTGCACTCTGCCTGCTGTACAAGTCAGCTCATTGTACATCCTCTCCATGTCCTATATGTGTAGCCTTTTGTCTGCTGTGTCCTTTTGACTTAATTTTAGTTTGCCCTCTTCTTTCACCTCCATTACTGTGTTATACATGGGCAGTTGGCTATGTGACTTAATCATATCAGCCTCCTCCTGCTGTTTTACTTCAATCATCTCCAACCTTTCTCCACTGAACTGACAAAGGTACTTTCTCCTGCACTATGGAAAACATGATCTAAAACAATATGACAGTGTTAGAGTTCTGCATGCATAATTTCAATAACGTCCCATGTAACCAGTCACCTGGCTGGGCTCTTTTAATGAAATCACCCTTGTTATCAGCCTGTTTTCATTCAGTTCTCACAGACGGATTGCTCACAGCATGAGTCATGCCAGACATTTCAGTATCTCTCTCAGGAAGATGGTAAAGATAATAAAAAAGGTCTAAAAGCAGCAAAATCTTTGGAAATACAACATTTAAGAGCAGTGATGCTGCTGATAATTTTCAGACATTTTGCGGAACATTAAGGAAGAAACCAACCAAACCCCAAAAGTAACATTAGTTCATTAGTGCTTTTGTATTTCTCCCCACCACATTTGCTTGCATCATTATGTAACTATGAAGGTTCCAACTTTTTTTTTTTCATTTTAAGGTCTTCTGCTCTTTCAACTTTCTTCTCCAAAGAGTAACAGAAAGCTCAGCAGGGCAAGCACAGTCACTCATCTAATGACATAAGGCTGGGGACAAGCCTTCTGCCACAGCTCCTGGGAGGTGGTGCTGAGGGGTGCAGGGAATGTGCCCTCTTGCTGCCACCCTTTGGGACAGAGGTGAACAGTGGAACCTCTGTCAAGGGAGGTGCTGTCTCATATCAGACCCCTCCCCTCTGAATAAGAAACAGAACTCTATCACATGCACACAAGTGTATGCTGAGATCTTCTGTTGGGCTTTGCCTACATGTTTCCCTCCTGAAAAGTACATTTTTTTTGCAAAGTCAATTGGCAATATCTACATCATTATGAAGCTTTCCTGGCAATGCGTCTGCTGATTGATGGCTGTGAAAATGCAACATATTTCGTTTTCTTTTTCTAGACGTGAAGCCAGCTGCTAATAGCTTTCCCAGGGTGAAGCTGGCAGCTGCGGGATCAGGTCTCAAGGCTCTAAAATGTACATTTTCAGGAGAGCCACCTGGGCTTTTGGCTGTTTCATTAGTGGCCATTACTGCTCGTAAGAGAGGATCTAAGCAAAATGGGTGCTGAGCCTGGCTGTAAATTCTGGGCTTTGATTTGGGAAACCGTAGCCATTAGTGTCAGATGGAAGTGATCTCAATGATCTCGGAATCTTTCTGTGTGCAATTAAAACTTCCATCGCCTGTTTCCAAAAACATATTAAGTCCCACAGACTAACAGTTGATGTTTATTTAGTATTATTCATCTGCATCTTCAAGTCAAATACAGAAACTAATGCGTAAGTAGTACCCTTTTTATGTTAATTGTGAGTGCTTGCTGAGGACTGAAATAAAGCGTGAATGCCAGAGCATCATTAGTCTGAGATGAGACTGTGGCTCTCTGCAGACACCAGACAGCAATAAGTAATCTTCTCCTACAAGTCTTGAATAAAATTGTTATCTAACTCACTCTAGAAAAAGGCTGTTTGATTCCAACATGTTTATATTTTGTCCAATTTCATACACAGCAAGGTGTAGGGGACTGCGGTGGCTGCCAAGGCCACCCAGGCTATGGAATTTCTGTCCTGCTGCTTCAAGCCCCATGAAGCACCTTCTTTTTTAATAAAATCCCTCCTGAATAGTGAAGAATGAGGTAGGATTCGTCCCTTCTAGATGTGTAGATGGCATGTTCTTCTGATAGGTTGTGGTAGAAAATCCTCATGAGCTTTGGCACTGCTGAGTGTTACTCCCTAAGCTGATTTTTAACAAGGCAGGCTGGATGTCTTATCTTTCCTAGAGGAAGATAGACTCACCAGGATGCCTGGGAAAAAAAAAAAAGGCAGAGCTGTGAAGAGATTCCCCATCAGTTTTGCCAGCTGCTGTCAGGCAGGAAGCAGGAGGATCTGCATTTCCATCTACATTTTGTGGAGTGTTTCACAACTTAAATGGGAAAGAGCAAGGCAGAAATGATCGTTTCTATTGGAATTCCTGAGACTAGCAAGAGGATTTTGTAATCACACAAAGTCACGCAAGCACAAATTTTGCATTGTTGGCCACTGACAGAAAATTGACCTTGACATGCATTTTAACAATTTTAAACAGGAGAAAGAGGTTCCGTGAGCAGAAACACTGTAAACCAGAACCTTCCTTCCAGGCAGGAAAGTCCTGATAGCTTGATTTCTAATCTAAATTATCAACAACAAGCATGTATTATTCCTAAGTGGCTGAAAAATGGGCACAGATTGTACATCCCTTTCTCCTGTGAGACTCTGGTGGGTTGAATTCTCTCTCCTCAGCTTGTGCCACAGAGGCTTTAGATAAGGAGCTGCTGAAGAATAGCCGAACGCTGAAAGCTATTATCCCTAAAGACTGATATTTACTGGATTCCTGCTTTTTGCTTTTCTAGCTGAGTCACAGAATTTCCTTTGTTGCTGCACATTCGTTTTCCTCCTTTTTATCACAATTACCATTGAATTGAGTATGCATAGGTCTTATATACTGTTATCTAGAATTATCTCCAAAAACCCTTTTAAGTCCTGTTCACATACAAATGAGACTTGAGCACTTCCAGGGCAGAGCACCACATTAGCAAGCCCAAGATTTAACAATAGAATTGGGTCAATAAAAGAAGGATATACTATTTGATCACAAGGTGACTGTTTCCACTGCAATATGAAAAGCTGCTTTCAGTGCTAAAAATACAGTAGAGCAGCAGATAAATTAGTGCCACTGTACAGAGCTCATTTGGATCCCTGTGTACGTGTTCTGATTTGAGCAAGCAGAAGGAATGACTATTAGGATAATCAGGAGAGTAAAGAGTTTGCTTTTAAAGTACAGATTAAAACTGATTTGCTTAGCCTAGCAAAATGGAGATGAGGATGCACTTTGTGTTGCTGATATGTACAGAGCAGGAAAGGGAACTCCAGGCTAAGGGAGAATGTTGTGAAAACATCTGCTTAAAAGCGACATCTATGAACATATTTGGGGTGGAAAATAGGGAATTTCTACCTTTTGAAAGGTAAAGGCCTAGGTGATTCAAGCCAAATATCTCTTTTACGAGACGGATTAGATAGCTGCCTCTGTAGCAAGGAACTTGGAATGAGCAAGAGCAACTGTACGATTTGTACAGGAGGGGCTTTTATCATGTGACTGAGAGAGCTCTGCGTGGTGCCATTTGGAAAATCCTCTTTCCAGTCCATCTTCTCAGATGGACTGGAATGGACAAGTCTGTCATACCACCCCCTTTCTCTTGTGGATATAATACCTGAAAATCCTGCTGGAGACTGAAAATGCGCATGGTGCCTGGAATCTACCCCCCAGCTTACTTGGGAATATTTGATGAAAGGAAAATATCTGCATATTACCGTAGCTACTGCAGCAGCAAAACTGGAAGGTTCTGGATCAGGGGATGAGAGAGCTCTGAAAGTTTTGAAATGTTATTCTTGCCCTCTTTCACTGCAGATTTGATTAAACGCTTACAGAGCATATTATTGTTTATAATATTTCACTTTTTTGATGCAAAAATTTTGAAACCTGTTATCTATTTTGTTATTTTCTCATTAATTATTGAATTACCATTGGGGGAGGTTTATACACTCACCATTTTATCATAAATATCCTGGATTATAAAAATGTTTGATTTGTAGACTCTTGCTGGGAATAAATTGAGTTAGATTTATGATACTTATGGCCTGTTCTTCCTCTGTTCTTTAGAGGGTTTTGTGAATGTGCAATGAGAGCTCTTATTTCTTATTATGGAATTTTATAGCCACCATGTAACTGGGTTAATACAAGAAGTATAAATAAGGATATGCATTTGCCTGTGAGATGTTTTAATATGGAGAAGAGCATCTGAACTTCAAAAAATATGAACTGAAGTACAAACTGTATATCTTACTCTGTAAATAGGAAGAGAAACCATTTCAAGTGCTGAAAAAAGAATGGAGTGTGTGGGAATTGTCCCCTAGGAAAAGTAAAAAAGCCATTGAATTTTTCTTTTTCTTCTTAACCCATCATGCTCTACTCTGTCACTACATTTTAGCAAACATCCTAAAGTGCTGCAGTTGCTTCCTCTTACCTGCTGGTCTCCTGCAAAGACTTTCATAAAGTGAAAGGAAAGGCATTTAAAGCAAGAGAAGTTGGAAAGGTGTAGCAGCCAGGATACTTTGCCTTCCAATTGTTCCTCTTCTCTTTGTCTACAGGAACCTGGGTGATGCCAGTTCGTGTAGACTGAGACAATAACTGCATCCTACTTTTAAAAGAACTAAAAATTGACACACAGAAAAATACTCTGTTAATTCAAAAATACAGGCTAAATCCTGTGATTCTCTCTCCTATGCATGAGCAAAAAGTAATCTTCATTCATCCCTGTGCCATGTTCTTATCCTTTACATATTTCACTGCTATTTTAATATCACTAAGTCCACAAGGATGCAAGCGATGTCCATGAACACAAAGGAAGGGAAGGCAGGAGGCTGCTGCCAGCAGAGGAGGATGGAGCCAGCACAGCTGTGCCGAGAGAGATAGCAACTGGAAAGGACTGAGGTGGCCACCAAAAGGGAAAACAGCTGGAAAACCAAAAAAGAGGTTTTAAAAGGAGGCACACAAAAAAACTGTCTTAAATGAGAGAAGCAGGTATTGGGTCTGGAGAGGTGAGATTGTCTGGCAGGCTGCAGGAGCCCTCGGCAAGGGAGGACTCTGGGAAAGGAGCTAGGAGATAGGAGAACAGGAGATAGGAAGGAGAAGGAGGAGTTTGTGCTTCACACAGGTTGGGGGAGTCACCTTTCTAGCAGCTCTGCAGCCTTTGGCCTGTAGTACTAAAAAGCCACGAGGAAGGGGCTTTTTTTACCCCCTTCAAAGTAGAAAGCCATTTTGGAAAACAGCTGCTACCAATGGGCCATTTCTGCTCTCAATCCTCCTGGGCAGATTCCCTTCTGTTGCTAACAGGATTTGCTGTAGGAATGGGATAGGGACAAGTTCACCATCAGGCTGAGTGTAAAGCTCAGTATTTTGGAGTAGGGGTTCACTGCTCTTTGTACGATGCTATGGATGAGAACCCTTTATTCTCTTTTTCAGAGTTAAAAGACCCATTTTCCTTTCACCCTAAATGTGAGAGTGCAACAGGGATTCTAAGCACAACAGGCATTTTATTTAAAAGGTTAAAAATCACACTAATCTAGAGCAAAATGGAGATTTCCCACTGTTCCTCACTGCTGGCCCCATCTTTGCTGCTCTGGGGTATCAGATGGAGAGCCAGTAAGTTATGCTGTATTATGCTTTGCTGTGAAATCCAGTCAGATTAATGACTTTGGGGTCACTTGAGATTTACATAATTTATATTGATGACTTGCTGTTTAAAGTGTTTTACAAAATCAGGAAATAAATTGTAGGTTTTATAAAAATATAATTAAAAATTGACTCGTGCAAACTGTTGGTTTCAGGAACGTGGATGAAGTTCAAGTATGATGGATTGTTTTGCTCAATGAAAACTATAAAAAAATGAGGAGAGTCTTATGATAATAAAAAGCAGGTTTTTTAGGTGGTTACATTATCAATCTTTATATTGAGCCAAATGCTGCTTGCATTTCTTGTGTGCATATTTTATTGACTTCATTGTGACCCACTGGGGAAGGACAGAAATATTTGCACTACTGTGAAGAAATATTGTCACGTTCAAAATCAAGACGTGTTCTTGAACCAAGTTTAAAACTTCAAAAGACAGAAATCACTTGTCTTAAATATGTCTTTAATATGACTTAATCACTCCACTGTTTAGCAACCTGCAATAAATCTTTCTGCTATAAAAACAGAAGGGAAATTTTCTTACCTATCCTCACATTAGTAATACAAATATTAGGATGGTGAATGTTATTTTCTCAGTAGTTTAATTTAGGAGGAAAAAATGAAAAAGTATGCAAGGGGAGTCTGTGATATGTAAGGCTGGTCACAATGTTTTTTTTTAAGGAAAATAAGTTTTAGGACAACTGTTACAATGCACAAATGAGCCAAACTCTGCTCTCTGTTCTATCCCCAGTGAAAATCAGAGGAGTTGGACAGGACCAAGGATCTTGAATTTAACATGGTATTACAATGTTCGTAACATGAGATCCCTGTGTTAAAAATTAGACACACTCTTCCATTTTATTTTGTATAAATAAACTCAACTGTTTGAGCAGGATACTGAAGCATGTAAAAGGACTGATAAAATCATCAACTTTTACCATGCTGCAACAAGTAGAGAGATGAATAAGAAATGCTTTCCCACCCTCTTCCCCTGGAACAAGGGTTCTGGGAAAGACAAAATGTCCAAGCTCCAGCCGATGCCCAGAAAAGACTGATCAGGAGCTGGGTATGGGGAACAGCAGATGTTGAGATGGGGTGGGCTCTGGGCAGGGTGAGAGGGAAGCAGGGTCCTAGGATGAGTATAGATGGCACAACAGCACCAAAACATCCTGTTACAATTCCTGACTCAAGCGGAATGAATCAGGCAGACAAATGTCTCTTATTTGTATGAGATGTACTGTGCGATGGTAGAGGCTGGGCAGTGATAGCTGGAGGCTTGTTCTTTTTAATTTAAACCTTTCCTGTAATGCAGCAGTCTGTGCACAGCAAGGAGCACTCTCTCATGATGGAATAACACGTTCAACAAGCTACACCTCACGGTCATAGGGTAGAACGGTCTGGCCGACAGGAGAGAGACACCCTTCTGAGGCACCTTCATGAAGCGAGTTTGAAATGAGTTTTGATCTGTATGCCACACAGCTATGATGATAAAAATTAAAGTCTTCTTAATGGCTGCTTTTTCTGTCGTTTTGAATCCCAGTTCTGGTTTGTTTCACCGTCTTACCTCACTGAGAGGCCAAAGAGAAGCCAAAACAGGAAGGGAGTTACTGTGAATAAAAAAACCTGAGAGTATGAGGAAAAAGGGCAAACGTGAAGAGATATGTGTAAAGCTTCTTGATGGTAAGCACGTCATGTAAGTGGTACCTTAAACCCAAGAGGCTGATTTTAGGCAGCGGCTGTCCTACAAAGGCTCTTCTACTTGGTGCTGTCACTACCAGCTTGCAAGTTTTTCTCCACAGCTTCACTTGGGTTTCAAATCAACAACTGCATGCTGATAAGTTTTCTGGGCCTTTATTTCCCAGATCTCTGAATTATGGGATAGTGGAAAAAAAATCACATAGATAAAATCTTCCAGATGCCTTATCTGCGTTTCAGAAATAAATAAGTTGTTGGGTTTACTCTTGAACTCTCTCAGAAAATGCATCACTAGGAGTCACCAGAAAGAAGCAAAACTTTGTTATTTAATCTGGAATGCTTATGAATTTATATAGTGTTTTTCAGCTAATCTTTTAGAGGGGATAATTTAGTTTTCAAAAACCAGGACAAATTATTTTTCTACAGACAACAGGTATTTCCTGCTAATGAAAATGTCATTACAGAAGGCCCATGTTAAAAAGGAAAAAAAAAAAAAGACTTATGTGCAATTTCCCACTTCCATAATTGCATGCTGATACTGAATAGACACTGTGATTTGAAATTTTACTCCAAGTTAAAATAAGGTGCTTGCCTTTCTGTTTTGGTAACCTGTGTCAGAATACCGGCTAATAGCAGTCTGAATTTTAATTTTTCAGCTGGACTTTAATAAAGCAGTAATAACTTGGCTTGGGTAAAAATTTACTGCTATGTCTTTAAGCTCATAATTGTAGAGATATCAGTTACAGCTTTTTCAGAATTTTCCAGGTCTATGCTTGCAAATCCTAGAAAATATATCACATGAGGTGATGAGGAATTTATCCAAGGATGCTTGAAAGGACAGTTTTCTCAGATAGAAAGAAGAATATTTTGGTATACTTTGGGAAAAAAGAACAAAGGTAGCATAGGTGGAGTTCAGTGGGGATTTGAGGAAGAATTTGGCTCAGCACTGTTTTATTCTTTTATTCATTCTTAGTGCTGAGCAAAGGCAAATTTTCCTATGTTTAGCTAATAGTCAGTTTGGCTTTAACAAAAAGTGAGAACAAGTCAAGAAACACATCACTTACTAAAATACATATATTTCTGCATTTTGGCAGTTGCTTGACGCCTGTCACAGGACAGGCCAATGTCTTGTGGGGTTGTTTGGTGGGGTTGTTTTGTGTTGCATAGTGAGATCAGAGACCTGCCTGTGCCCAGCAACCTGCACAGTCCATGCTCCTGCCAGTGCACATTCATGCATAGTCTTCCATGCTTTGTCTTGTCCTCTTTCAATTTGGGTAGAACTGATATTCTTCCCCCCTCCCTTCTTGAATGTATATATTTTATAGCTAATGAAAAAGCCCAGGAAATATAACTGTCTCTCGTATTGATTTTGCTTTTATGTAGTGCCTTTTCCCCAAATGGATGCCAGAAGGCACTCTTAAAATCAAACTATATAGAACAATAATTTCTACCAGAATGGAAAAACATGGCAGCAGCTTAACAGAGCACTTTAGTGCTAGGCAACACTTTAAGAAATGAAGGTGGCTTTAAAGAGCAGGAATAAGCTCGTGGCCTTGAGGAAGTTATTGGATACGAGTATGGAGCAAGATCCAGAGCAGCCTTTCTCACCACCAGTTACCTGCACTGGATGTAGGGAATATATTGCCATACCTTGCTCAAACCATCTGATAATAGAGAATGGGTGTTTTCAAGCATATCTTAGAGGCTGAAATATTATTTAACTTGTGAGGGCTCTTAAGATGTCAGATTTCAGTTCATGAAGCAAAGAGCACCCAGCTCTTCACACAGAATTTACTCAATTATAACCATACAGCCCTGTTTGGCTGTGCTAATGGCTACCTCCTACCCCAGCTCCAGGGCCCTTTTCAGTACCTCAAAAATTAAGGAGTCCCTTACCTTTAGTAAAACTATGATTTTTATAAACAAAAAACTAATTTCACTTTATCCTCTTTTCTTTATGCAAAATATCCCTAATGGCCTCCCTTAAGAATAAAACAGTAAGGGATACAGGACACTCCATGGCTTTCTTTTGGAAGAAAAGGATCTTTGATTAAAAGAACATTTGAAAATCAGTGTATTAGGACGTTGTTTCCCAAGCACAAATTAACATAAATCACTCCTTTACAAATTGTTGGGGACTCATAAACAAGTGTCATTACTGATATTGAATTTTACTGCCCCCTTTATTCAGCTTGTTTGTTCTTCTAAAAAATGTATACTTAGGTTAGAGCTGGTCAGGAATTTTGAATGTTGATTATTTTATATGCTGTTAATGAAACTTTTCACAGAAATTTGAAAGTTTTGAGAAGACCTGTATTCCTTTGTTGGTGCAGGTTTTGTATTAGGAGGGGAGAAATTTGGAGGCTTGTACTCTGGAACATAAGGTTTTGACCAAAATAATGTGTATTGACCAATTGAATGATCATCTACTCATCTAACTGTACTGGGATTCCTTTATTTTTTATAAATAACATATATGCCTTATGCCATAGAGTGAATGAAGCTGCTGTCCATCACAGGTATTTATACCTTTACAGGGGATGAACACATGGCACTGACACTGAAGTCTTCATTTCAAGATGTATTTAATTACTAATAGAAAGTGAAACAATTCAAATAAGAGATCTAAAGATATTCTTCCTGGCATAATCGATAGACCAGTTCTGAGGGCACTTGTCTGTGACAGAAGAGATTGATCTGGCTCCCCTGTCCTAAAGCACAACATCTTTCCTGTCAGTAGTGATTAACAAAATACCAGAATATCAGTTAGCACTTTGTTTTTTTTACTGGTTATATCTCAGTGGAAAAGTAAATTTTTAATTGTTTTCAATTGTTAAAGCAATCAGAGAGAAAAAATCTTCCTGTGTGGATCAACAGCAGTTACTCAGCGTGGAGTAGGATATCTTTGGGAAGTCATATAGTCTATAAACTGTTATGCGGATAATCACAGTGAGGAGATGGGTTGTAACAGCAGCGATGGAATTCAGAGGCAAAAATCCAGTGCACTGGGTGGATTTGTGTGGTGAATTTTTTGGTACCACCATAATTTTTCTCACATCATTTCTGCAGCACTAATTGCAGGAATAATTACATGAAGCAGTGATAACTGTGGTGGTCAAAGTGATGCTTCCTGTGCTTACGTACACACGTGGCCACCTGTTCTGCCTTTTACAGGATTGTAACATTTTAGTGTTATACTCCATTTAGCCACGTTGAAAGAAACATGAAGTTATCTGCTTAAGGGTCATAAAAAAATAATCTGATGCCAGCACAAAACCCAGACTTTGGGAGACAGCTCCTTTTCCAGCTAATCATTGTGTATGCAAGTAGTATTTAGAGTCTCTGCCACCAGTTTTTCTGAGCAGTAAAGATACTTTTTCCTCATTCCAGAGGTTTTTTTGTCCTTGTGAGTGTTTCTGTGCCAGGGTCCTTGGCAGCAGCATGGGGCTGACCAAGTACAGCTCCCCTCACATCCTTCCAGCACCTAATGAGGATGCTTGGTATTCTCGGGAGACAAGCTGCAAGCTCAGACCTAAGACAGAAGATGAAGTTGTTTGGAAACAGCAGATGAATAATATTGTCAGAGGCATTTTAATGAGAAAAAGTGTCTCCACACCCATGCAGAGTACAGGTAATAGCAAACAGAAAAATGAATATTAGGGGATAACAAACGTTAGGAGGCAGCAGGAATGACTGTGGGTGATTTTTCTGACTAAGGTATCAGTTATTGGGAAAATGTGAAGCAGAAGCAAAGGACTGAGGGTGGGTAGTAAATTTATGATTTATGTCAAAACTATTTGTATTGCAAGGCAAGAATCATGTCAAGAGGAGAAAATAGTCATAAAATTCCTCTGGGAGATGTATAGTTTGTGCTGGGATCATAGTCTGCAACCTGGATCCAGCTGTCCTGAAGCACACCAGTATCTTTAATCCTAATGCCCTCACACAGGCACACGCCAGGGACAGGGATTAAACCTCATCCTTCCAAATCCAAGCCTGAGAGCTTCCACATGGTCACAGTCTTTGCCAATTATACATTAAGGGTATACCAAACCTTCCTTCCTCTGAGGTCTGTTGCAGTGGGCAGGACACCCCTGGTGCTCTGCAGGGATGTATATGGGGTGTGGGCACAAATGAGTCCTGTCTGCCGCTGTTTGGGCAGATTTTGACCCCCAGGTCATGACTGGTACTTCCATGCAAGGAGGGGAGGATGAACAAAAGGTATCTTTGCTCCAGACTGAGAATGCTGTGAGCTACTCCAGCTTTCCCAGCATACCTGTTCACAATAATCTTTTACAAGATCAATTGAAACAACAAGCCTAGACAAAAGACTGAAAATCATTTGAAATGGGAGGATTGATATATTCAATAATTATGAGTGAGACTTTTAAAGGATATTATAGGAGAAAAGAAGCCCAAATACTTCAGGAATATTGTGGGGTGTGGATGTCTGAGTCCCACTGGCACTTAGAAGACTCTGTTGGAGCCAAAAACTTCTAGTTATGGGGTAGCTGAGGGAAAAGGATAGATTTCTTTTACTTTTATTTTTATTCTGCTTTATACACATTCAGAAAATTGAATGTCCACGTATTTTAGCACTTGAAGAATGAGTTGTAAGTACAATGGGGTAGGAAATAGCCTTCTCTTAATTTTCCTTGTATTTCTTGCAAAAGAGAAACTAGGAATTAATTAGATTTCACCCTGTTTATGTCTTTGTTGCTAGCTCTAATCTTAACATCTAATAGAAGAACAGAGCAAATGGCTCAGGGAATTTTTATATATATTTTTTCTCTAGTCCATTAAGAAAAGAAGAGAGCTGATGAAAAGGTAGCCTGAGTGAATCAAAGTATCTATGCTCTGTTATTGAGGGAGGCTGAGTCACAGTCAACTAGTTTTATAGCATGCCCACAGTTGATTGTAAAGTAAATAATTGGAGGAAAGGGACAGAGAAGGTGATTAAAGTAATCTCTGAAAGATGTTTGTGGATCTCTCTGTTCTGGTAGCTGGACCAGATCCACAAATAACACATCTGATGAATGAAGTTTAATAGTGTTAATTCTAAATAGATTTTTAATTACAAAGTTATGAATAACGAAACATTAGCTTAGCTATTAAATAAGCTACTGGCTGAATTTTATCTTCTCTTGCTTTTCATACAGGTCTGTAGAAAATCAGTGAGATAAAATTCCATGAAAACTTTGCATGACAGTCAAACATCAGCAAAATACAATTTTCAATGGAGATGAGAAGGAAGCAGGTGTTGACATAAAATATGTTCCTCTCTGTAAAGAAATTGTCTAGTTCTGATCCCAAATAATTTTCCACATTTACCATTAAACTCATTATAGAGCTATTCAGGAACTTCTGAGAACACTCATCCCCCAGATTTTTTTTTTCTGCAAGACTTCTGCCTTCTGAGGCATATTGAACATAACTTGATCAGCCATTTAAAAAATTGAGAGAAAGTAAAAGTGTGAGTCCAGGATGGGAAATGTTATGCTTTTTCTTAATAGCATAAGGAGGAGGAAATTTGAGGTATCCACCAGTTCATGGAAAATGCAAGAGCTACTGAGCTGATGAGGCATTAGTGAGATAGCACATGAGAAGGCCTTTACTGAAACAGTCAACACAAAGCTGTCAAGAGACAGTTGAGTTGTAAAATGCTCCAGCTACCACAGGAGATGCATTACATTACTGTGGTATGCAGATAAATTGCTACCCAGCTCATGGAAGCTGCTTTGTGAAAAAAGTAGGGGAATAAGTAAACTCTGTTTCAATCGATGAATTAATATAAAACCTGCAAAAGGAGCAGAGCACACTGCTACAATCCCTCAGCTATATTAGGCAATCATTTTTTTTTTCCTTTCAATATGTAGAATATTCCCTTGCGGCTCCCCGTGGATGCCATGCAGTGTGAACACAGCAATCAAAGTAATAGACGTCAGAGTAATCAAAATAAGATGTGTCAGAAAGAAGCAAATGAGTACATACTCTCATTAAGTAAATCTCCTAAGAGCTTAACACACAAAACTCTTCCCAGAAAAGCTGTACAAACAATTGCATGCACTAACACATGGGTTTATTGGTGTTTCAAAGTCAGATAAAAATATTCTTCAATCTAATCCATGCTTTTCAGATTTCACCGCAAATAATCTCTACCTAAGGCAAAACACATAGTGTAGCTGCCACAATGACATTAATAAAGGTCATAATTGAAGGTAAAATATAATTCTTTGAAGAAAACATAACAGTCATTAAACAAACAACACATGCTGCCAACACTGTTAAAGACAAAATCCATTTCTGCAGAGGATTGGGCATCAGCAATGTCCAACACTGAACTTCAGTCTCTGAGGTGACAGGAAAGACACTTGACCCAGGGAGAAAGTAGTTAAAAAGTCAGAACAAACCATCCAAGAGAACAAACTTGTAGACAAAATCAGACAAGGCAGTAATCTGGCTGCCTTGTGAGCTTTTTCAAACAAACTTTTCAAAGAAGTACAACACAAACACAGTGAAAAACCAACAAAATGGTACTTCCGCAATATTCCCAGCCTTTTGGAGGAACCAGCCCAGATCACAAAAAAAGAAGATGGAGGAAAGATATTTCCAAAACCAGAATTAATTTATTAGGCTACAGAAATAGTTGAGGAAGAAGTAGGAACAATCAGAAAAGAAAATCTGTCTCTAACGAAACTAGTGCAGGATTGGCTTTTCCTTCTTTTCTTCTTCTGTATTTGTGTGATAAAGACATATAGCATTTTGGAAAGAGAATGGATCATTTCCCATTGAAATCAAAGGGGATTTGGGGAGAATTTCAAGTATTGGCCACATGTTAAGCAGTCTAAAATCCACCAAAACCACTCTGTGTCCCCTTGAGTTTGTGTGTAGCCATTTGACTTCAGAGTTTACAAGGAAGATGGAGAGAGGTTGAGCATTTTTATTACACTCAATTTCCTATATTGGCTTTTGTTCCAGTTATGAGCTGTGCTGCAGCTAATGGGGCTGGGTTGTGACTAACGAGGCCTCGGCACAGATCTCAGCTTCACCAAAGGATTTTGTGCATGACCTTGAGCCTCTTCACATCCCCATCCCATCTGTAAAACAAAATGATGATGCTTCCTCTCTGCAGAAATCTGTCTTGTCACCTTAGGAACAAACACTGATTTGTCTTGACTGCTCACAGTTCCTATCGATTGCAAAGGAACTTGGATGTGCACAATACTTCTTGAGATTTGGCATTTGGAGACAAAATAACTTTGAGGAACCGGAACATTAAAGGAAACATTTTGGCCATGAATGTCCTATACTCTTATGAGCAGTGTCTAACAAATTGATCCTCAATTTTAGCACAGCACAGGGTAATAAATAGCTGTTAAGAAGTTCAAACAGCTTACATGTTTGGCAGGTCAATGGGAAATAGGCAAATCCCTGAGAGGTGATGGGCAGCCCTCTCACACCAAACTTATTTTTTTAAGCAGGTATAACTTTGAAAACTGTCATTAATTTTCATCGGAAATTAAAAGGCAAATGCTTAAGCAAAAAAATGGTTCTCTGCCAAATTTCAAAGCCCTAAAATCTGATAGTGGTGGACTGATACAGCTCAGGAGAGTCACAGACATATCACTGTAAGGTGAAAGATGTTCCCTCACCCCCAGACTGCAACAGCTCCTGATTTTTCCTTCTTTATGAATGAACTGTCCCTGCATTAAGCACAACCCTGTTGTGCTTTTTCATGTGAAAAAAGAGTGGAACAAAAAAGTTACCAGCGAACAGAAATAATTGTAAAATCTCTGCTTCACTTTGAGATCACAAAATCAAATAAATTCAGATTTCAATCTTAGTTTAAAAAATAAAAACTAGCTTAATTTGGACCAGTTACCTGATCTAGTGGATGGGATCCCTGCCCATGGGAGGGGTGTTGGAACTAGGTGATCTTTAAGGTCCCTTCCAACCAAATTTGTTCTGTGATTCTATGACAATTCCAGACAATGGGGTCATTGGAGTACTTGATATTGACACAATTTAAAGAAGAGAAAATAGAATATTAACTTGTAAACAAGATTTTATAATTAAAAATAATCCCAGTGTCATTTTCAAAGGCATGGGAATGTCCCTGACCAAACCCACTCATGACCTGAGAGCTTGATCCCTGCAAGTTGCTTCCATGCCAGATACTGGGGATTCCCTGTGGTTGCTCACACTCCTACTGTGCTGAGGGACACTGAGGGTGGAAGAAGCCCTGGGGTTCTGGGGGTTGCTGAGGACCTGGGTGACATGTTTGAGGTATGACCAAGGAATGGGAGAGGTTGTCATCTTGAAGCAGGTGGGAGAAGTCCTGAATAGTTTGAATTATTCCTTTTGAAATACTTATGGTGAAATGTTTCCCTAGGTCCAGCTTTCAGCATGGGCAGTCCCTGGCACTCGAGTTTTACAGCAGAAGCTCTCAGTGAGATCATGGGTTACTTGTGGGTAGCATACAAAGCAAATTACACACCCTGCTTTTCATTTCATTCTTCTATGGAAAGCAAGACCGGGTCTTATAAAATTGCAAGACATACTGAGTGATTTTTGCCATGCTAGACCATTCTCATTTACTTTCTTAAATCAAATTAAACTATTCAGATCATTGGAGAACACACTATCTTTCCATGCTGGCTGTAGGCACTTCACCTTCCCCTGACACCATCTTCTCTCTTCTCTTTCTTCACCTCTGGATATGCTTGAATATTTTCTTCTGAGTTTCAGAGTTGAGGGAAACACACAGGACTGAACTTAGAAACAATTAGTTGTATCTGATTTTACTATATAAAGTAGTAGCTTCATCTTGTAGTGAAGCTCCAGTGGATTTTGTGAGCTTCAATGATGCCTTTGCAGGAAACTCATATCTAAATTAAAAACTTTTTCAATTGTGCATTATGAAAAGGTTCCAGAGGGGATGGGAAGCAATTCCATCTCACTGGTGATGCTACAAGCAACTATCTATTCTAAGATAAATGTTTTTGTTTAAAATACCCCTGTAAAAATCTATTGTCTTTTTCTTTTGATTGACTTATTTACAGAATTTCATCTGAGAGGAGTCTGACAAGCTCTGTTTTGTGTCAGCCCTCCCACATCCATGATTCACTGAGTTGCTTTTGTCCCTGATGCTTTATTTAATCTTCTACCAGAGAGCATCTACGGATGTTGTTGTTGGTAACGCTTTCATGTTTCTCAGTCATAGGAAATCATGTAAAAAGCCCAAATATTCAGAATATCCTCAGTCACAGGGAGGTTCATTCCCTAAAATAAGACTGTAGAAGATGATAAAGCTCTTCCTTGGTCTTTAAAGGACTTTTCATCTTCTCCCTCTTAACAAGGCATCTGCAAAACCCTCTTTGGTCAGATATCCCTTATTCACCACTAAATTCTTATGGGATTAGTACGTTTGTTAGAGCACAAAAGTAAACAGCATAAAGTAAACAGTTAGTATCCTCATAATGTCACAACACAATCTGTCAGAATGTAAACTTTTTGAACAGGTTCATTTATTTCAAGTTCACACTACAAAAAGAACTCACAACAACAAGCCTTATGAATCCTTCTTCATCACCTAAGAGACAGCACTTCTTAATTCTTGTTTTGTATTCCCAGTTTCATAAGGATGTCTATACATATTACCTTCAGTTACAAAAATACAGTGGCAAATACAGTTACTTAGTTACTAGGAGTTAAAAGGTCATTTCCCCTTGATGAAAAGCTTGTTCTATAGATAAGTAGCTGCTACCCTCCATAAAACTGGCAACCCTTCAAAAGGTTTCAGAAATTAAAGGTATTGTTTGAAGACAAAGGCGATAAGGTCATTTGCTTTGTGTTTAGTCCTGCAGAACTTTCTGGGTGACCCTCTGATATCCAAGTGAAGAGGGCTTTAAATTGTTTTATCTTCATAGAGCTAATGAGTGCTGGCTGACAATCACTGTTAAGACTAGTTGGAACTCTACTAGAATTAAATTTTGTAAAATATTGCAACATTTTTCCATTAAGGGGGAGTGCCTCCCTGGAGTTTGCCAAAGCTGAATCCATAATCACTCACAGCACTGCACACTTGTCTGACTGCTTTTCTCAGTTTCTTTTATTAACTCTGTTTTCACTAGTTGACTAATGTCTAACATGATCCTCAATGTATTCCTACAGGTAACTAATAAAGCTGTATAAACAAGCCACATATGTAAAATCTGTGTCCTCTTCGAACTCTATGCTAGAGTGTAACAAGCCTCACATTTCTTGTGTACAGTAGTAGAGAAATTACTCATGAACTTTTTATTGCCAGAGGCCGTATAGCTGTGTATTATTATATGTGTAATTAACTAATCTGTAATGTTGCTCTGATATATGGTGTATATAATTCCTTCCCAGAGGAATAGATTGTTATTTTAAAGTGGTTTTTTTTTCTTTTATGGTTCATTTCACGTACTCCATTTATGGGAAAATATTATATATACTCTTTAAATAGTTTGATTTTTTTTTCCTAATAGTAAGTAAGAATTTTCATAGGTCTTCAATTTCTTTAAAAATAAAAAAAAAGAAGTAAAAAATAAAGTGAAAGTCCTGTTATGATCCAAATACATCATGTGCTGCAAGTATGCTTGGCTATCACTGTGCCCTTCTTCATTACCTTGGTTGTTTATTTTAACCTTACTTCCATTCTATTTTGGAGGCTCTTTCTAATAATAGCCCTCTGTCACTCCAATCCACATTCAAAAATAAATCTAAGCAAGATCATCTCAGTTTAAAATACACATGAACTCATCACTCGAATGACTGTCAAATAATTAAAAAGTACAAAATCCTTACCTAATGTGGCTGACTCAGCACTAATGGCCAGCAAGGGAATCCAACAGAGGTAGGCAACAAGTTGGAGATGCTGATGGAAAGGAAACTGCTGCTGCATAGTGTCCAAGGTAGGTTTTATCCATGCATCTGCAGTTGCTTATAAGTTAACTTTTGAAGCCCTAAACTTTGCAGGAAAAGCCCATCAGCCTGCCTGCCTGTTTCAATTCTTTTTTTTTCTTTCTTTTCCTCTGTTCAATCCACTCTCTTGGAGAGGGTTTAATGTGTCATTAATCCCAGAATTTCCAAGAGGGAAGCCCTCCAGCCACACACAAACCACACTCACCCCCTCCCACACGCAAACAGAGCCCATGTGTCCCTGCAGCTGCTCCGGCTGCAGCTGCCGGGATTTACGCACCCAGTAACACACCCGCACACACAGGGGGCGAGGACAGCCTGTACCTCAGGGGTGGGAGGTGATCCTGCAGAAATTAGGGTTGTAAAACGTGCTTGCTTGCCAGGATTTTAAAGCAGGCAGCACTAACTCCGGATTATTGCAGTCATATCTGGCATCATGTTTATGTGCGAGGATCGTGAAAAACGAGATGCGCATTTCAGAGCGTCTTCTCACCAGAGATAGTAACAGAACAAAAGACAAAAGCAAAATGCAGGGGAAGAATTCCATCACTCGTGTTGCCCAACCACATTTTTCTAAAGTTTGGTATCATTGCAAAATGCCCTGTTGCTGCCACATGGGTCCTTTGTGCTACTTCCAGTCAGTGTGAACAGTTTACTGTACAGCAATGCATAATACCATCTTAATGCCCAACCTGAGGAATTTGCTATCAAATCACATCCTATACTCTGATATTCATGGTGTTTTATTTAGAAAATTTTATATCTCCACCCACCGTTCAGTGTTTTCCATATCTGCCAGCACTCCTTTTCTTCGACTTGTCAAGTTTGATTGTGTCTGCTTGTTTAAGTGAGGATATTGTGAATTGTCTGATAAGAGAGTACTAGGCAAGACTGTAAACATTCCACACAAATCACTGTGAGGAGCATTTCATGGAAAAGCATACACAAAGCCATTAAAATGATTTTGCAGTACAGCCAAGGAGTTTAAAATGTTGTTCATTTGGCTTAACTACATCCCTCGAGGAGTTTTACCACTGGATTCCTTGAGGGAAATATAGGCTATTTAAGAAGAAACTTCTAAAACTTTTTTCTTAGTTTTGATTATAGATTTTGGAGTTGCAAAATCTGTAGTCTGTCAGTCTCCTTGGATCAGCCACCTCATAGGCCTGACTTGTAGCCCTTTGGGAGCCCCTGTGAGTCTTTCCATTGATTTTACTGATGTTTAGACTGTTTTCTTTCAAGATCATTAAGAATCCAATATTTCTGACTTTTTTTTTCATAAGACATGCCTGTCCATTTCTTGAGTACAAGCACATCCAATGAAAAAAATAATTTTGTTTTTATCAGCACCCAATTTCTATTTTTCTATGGCTTTCTCAGCTAATGCTTGAATGTATTTGTGGTAGTTTCTACACAGTGATAGGGGTCCAACTTCTTTTGACTCTAAATTTTGGCCTAAAAGGCACAGGTCTGAAATCTGTTGAGGGTTGAGATTTGTCCTTGTCAAAATATTGGCAGCCAAAACCAATTTACAGCAAAGAGAGCTTTCCACAAACAATTCAGTCTTTGGTGGTCTTTTGTATACAGAAAGCAAAAGTATTCAGGCAAAAAAATGTAAATAGTAGGTATTCAGGGCAAAAGGAGAAAAGGGACAGTTTTGTAGAACTGTTTATCACCTTACCTGTTTTCTCCTTAAGTAGGTTTTAATCAAGGAGAGCCTTTGGACATGCTAAAGATGAAATGAAGCTTCCCATTGTCTCAACTAAGAAGTTTCCCTCAGCTGGATATGACTCCTTTCATTTTGGGAAGACAAACAGTGCCAGGTCAGACAATGAGGTCAGACAATTCTCTAATTCCCATTCTCCCACCCCAAGAAAAGCCCTCACAGAACTCAGAAAAAATGGTGAACACCACCTTCTCCCTCCTCCCAAACATCATTCTAAAAAATAGTGTGAAACTAAACCCATGGAGAACCTGCATAAAAATATTGGAAAATACTGTCACAGTTTCCACACTATTAACCTGGACAAGAGGAGAACCTGAAACCCCTCAGAAAATGGGTGTATTCAAATGTGGGGAGTGAACACTTGAGTCGATTCCCTTTGCTGTCTGTACAAAAACCCAGCACAGCACTGAGGCCCCAGCACCAAGTCCTTCTAGTATTAAATTAATTTTCAATGGTAGGGATGGAGACATGGAATTAAAACAAGCCAAAAGTCACAGCTGGAAGCTGGCAGCAGCATTTCAGGCTTGGCCATAAATTGCCTGATGGATACACACGTAGGTATACAGATGTCTTCACTTTATAAGAAAGACACACAGTTTGCCTGAAACATTCCACAGGGAGAGTTGGTGCTGGGGATGGGCTGGAGGAGCTGGGCTGGCACAGATGGAGGGGACAGGGCAGAACAGGGAGATAAGCAGAGGCAGGAGGAAGGCTGTAGGAAGAGTATTAAGAACAATAATATTTGCTTTTTCCTTCAGATGCAGAACTTAACCTCAGGATGGGACTGAATAAAAACATAATGATAAAATTGCAAATACCTTAAAGGTTCCCAAAGATGGGACTTTTTGACACTTTGTTCCAAGCATGAAAAATTCTCAGGCTCCCAAGTCAGTGTAGGAGAGTTGCACACAGAAGGCCTGGGTTATAGTGGAATTTTGAAAGGTGAATCCCACCACTCATATATTTCTGAAGGTCATGTGGAAGTGTCTGTCTACCTGGGCACCCCAGGAGAGGGGTATTCCATGTTTTGCTTCTCAAAAATTGAGTGTGGCTGGCACTTTGCTTTTGCACTTGAGCCAGCATTTCCTTCTGCTTCCTATGAGGCATACCCTTACTATGAGGCTGTCCCCTGGGGTGGCTTTCTAGGCAGAGAAGAGATTTGTTATTCATGGGTGACAGGGAGAGCATGACCCTGCCTGTACATACACTTTTCTGGTAGGACAGAGTCCTTCAGAGGGAAAAGATATCTTCACTGAATAGTATAATTTATTTTTTTTTTCACAAGTATGAATTCACATATTTTCACATGCTAAATCCCTCCTCTATCTATTTTTGTTTGCTTTTTTTTATCTGACTGAAAATACCTGCCAAGCCCAGTGACAAGAAATGAACTCACTGTGCTCCCAGGGCAGTCCCTTCTCTGTTGGTATGGACTAGCTGTGTCCACTGACTCTTCCAATCCTTTCTGCAACTTCCAAGCAAGTGAAAAGTTTGGCATAATGGATTTAACTGAGACCCAGCAACATCCAGTAAGAACTCCTCATTACCAAAGTGTTTTCCTAAAAAGAAGGAGAAGGGGTTCAGGTCTGGGGTCCTCTCTCTCTACTGTTGGCTTTTATTTCTTTTTGTCATCTCTGTCAATATATTTTAGAGAGATGCCAAACACATTTGGCATAACAAAAGTATGGTATTCACACACCTTGTTAGTCCAAAAAATTGATCTTTTTTTCTTATTTCAAGACCGCCCAGGTGAGTTACATTGGACAGAAAGAACTTTATCTCAGCTTATGCTCACTTTAGGGAAATAATCAGTGGTCACAGAGCGACTGGAAATTGTGTTTCCTCTCTTTTGTGTTCTCATGTACAGAACACAGCATTTTTGGCTCTTCAGAAAATAAGACAAGTTGTACATATAATTTACTGGACCAAGCTCTTCATTTAAGAGAGGACTAGTTATGGTTTTTAGAGTAATAATTCATTATTCATAAATATATCCCCTTTTCAGAGCTCTGGGAATATAGAGAATGATTTCTACATTTTTTAGTTCATTTGGTGTGTTTATCTTTTAGCTTCTAACTCCCTTGTGGAAGGGAGAACTCTCATGGCTTTCAGAGTGTCATTCCTCATTACCCAGTGAGCCAAACTATGGGATTTCAAACTCTAAACCAGAGATAAAATGAAGAAACCTAACGATCATCACCAAGTTTTTTAAGGCTAGCAAGAGCACGAGTGCTTGGACTCTAACACAGCATAAGTGAACCTATTAAAGGCATTAAATCAGCTCTCTGTAACCACACTGCCCCTTGGCATGGATCAAGGCTGGATGTGACCCCTGACCTGACATGGTGCACCCACAGCTCTGGGTGTGCAGGGCCATGAACCTCTGTTTTGTTTCTTCACTGTTTTGCCGTGAATGTTGGTCTGACCACCTGACCTTTACCTGGGCACGACATTCCCTTATTAAATGTGCATCGTGCACCATCAGTGCCCTTCTTGGATGGACACTTCTGCCAGGGCAAGCGAGTTATACGTGAGCCAAGTACCCTGTGAACTCGTGTGTGTTAGGGCACAGTCATGTGAGATGTGTGAATTCTTCATATGAGTTCCTTATTTGCTGGAAAGCACCAAATTATTGCGGAGATGTCGAAGTAAATCACATTGCAATTCACCTCTGCTCCAGAGTGCTCCAAGACAAATCTAAGTGAATGGTTGTTGCTCAATAGCTCAAAACCAAAAATGATTATTCTATGTGAAGAGATTTGCAATTACCAAATATTCATAAAAAGAGTTTACACCCAACTGTGAATATTGGAACTGGCTGAGGAGTTCTCATCAGAATCCATGTGCAGAAAAGTGTACGGTTTCCACAAAATCAGTAAGAGACACATATTTTAGAAATCATTTTTTATTATTGGGGTATTTTTATGTGTGTTCCTAGATCAGCTCAGTATTTATTTCACTTTTGTGAGCTGCTCTAGTTGCCTGAATTCCTTCTACAAAGAATTGCTTCATCCTCTTCAAACATCATTTATTGTGCAACTTAAGTGAAATGGATATACAATTAAACAAACAAACAAACTACATTTTGATTGTTCTTCTGCAAAATTAATATTAGTAACTATGGAAGTATTTTTTAAACACTTCTTTGTCTCTTCTCCCTAACTCTTGACTTATCTTGGCTCAATACTAAAAATATAGAGTAAGAGAAATGGCTACTCGTAGCCTTGATAATGGACAGATAATAGCAATACAAAAAATTGCTATTACTCAGGAAATTTGCAGACTGAATTTTCTCATTGAGTGAACTTTCCATTTAGGAAAGAGTTTCCTTTGAAATGGCAGCAGAAAGGCATTCTACAGGAGTTTTTCATCAGTATTAGCAGTGGAAAGGCATGAAGTGGAAAGGTGTTGCTCCTACCTTGAACCATTTCACTCAGCCTTTTCCAGAAGGCTTCATTTTTGAAGAAATCAAAACTATAAAGGGAATCCAGAAGTGTCAATCCCCTCCTATATGTCCCAGCCAGGAGTAATAATGAGAATCAGAGCAGAACCACGAAGTTCAGTAACAAAAGGTGGGAATTGGCTTGGATTAAAACCAGCCTACAACCAGCATTAAAAATGACTATGCACATATCTGTCATCTCTTCTTTCATCCTCCTTTTCCATCTTGGCCGTTACAATTTGATCTTGTAAGGGAGTCTGTGAAAGCAGATGTTGTGTTCAAAGAGAGCTTGATTTCTGCAAGTGGCCTTGGCAGGGCTCCTCTCAAGCAGACCTGGTGTTTGCCTCTACTTTTTCAACACAGATGTTGCCTCTTCAAGGCTTTTAGACTCCTGAACAGGCAAGGGATGCTAGGGGAAGATAAAAGTATCACAGTTGTACTGAAAATATGATATAAATGGTATAAAAATATTAAAGATATATGGCTAACTAGTGTGTGTATGAAAATAAGTGGCAGCAAAATGTGAATATTACAATGTAGATCATTCCCTTAATTTGATTCAATTGCCTTTCTACATTCATTCAAGAAAGAAAAATATTGCAAATATTATTTCTTTTCAGAGATGATAGGTTAATCTAAGTATAAATGGGAATATTCATCACTATCAGATTAGCTCTGAAGATCTCGCTTTAAGAGACAGACATCCAAGCACGTTTAGGACAGTTAGATTCCTCCACAGGATGCTCACCATAATATATAACTTTAGGATCTCTGAGAAATCTCCTGGAGAAACCTTACTGCATCACTGTAGTGGAGACCAGGGCATATAAATGTAGTTTTAGGATTCCCCTTTTTCTTCCTGCTTGTGTCACACACAAATAGGAAATGGGGTTTAACAATTTTGTTAAAACATTTGCAATTACAAATAAGAGTTTTATGTCAAGCTCACAGTGACATACATTTCAGTCTATAACCTTATCACAGAGCAGATTGCTTTGGGAAAGACAGATATTTATTCTGAAACATTTTTCTTTCATCTCTTTATAGTTCTTTTGATGATTTTAAATGTTTGTGCTATTGGTACTTACATACAGTAAATGATAAATGATATATTATAACAACAACTACATGAAGCTGAATTGCTTTTTTTACTGAATTTAGTGAATTTACTGCCTTGAAAGGTAACAGATTGATAGCACTAGTGAATTAAATCCTCTCTTTATCCCCAGAACTAGTATAATATGGGCATTGCAAATATTTTCCAGGCCTATAAATCAGCCAAGGCACCTCAAGTATCATCCACAGGGACATGCTGCTCCCTGCTTTTCTCTTTTGCTTTTTTTCTAAAGCTCCTTTAGGGATTTTACAGAACATATTAATTTTAAAAAGAAAAGGGCAGTGGTATGTCTCATAAGCTTTCATTTTTTATATTCACCAACAATTATAAACTCTTCATATTAGAAAAGATGTGTGGGGAATATATGAGTTGGTGGTTAGTGTTGCCTGGGAAGGTAGAACAGGAGCTGCTGAAATACAGGTCATAAGCAGCGTAATCCAGCCATGGATGGGAGACTCTCCTCCACCTCTTACAGATACCGATTTCAAAATCTCTACTTTTTTACTGCTAATACTGTCATAAACCTCTAAGTGGCCATCTTGAAAATACCAGAAACCAGAGAAATGTTGGAAGTACAGTACTGTGTTCCCTCAGATATGTTTACTCCATTGCTCTCAGTGAAGTTAATCTGATTTGTACACATCTCCCCACGGGAAAAGCAAGTTTCCAACAGAGCTCAGAAAGGCTTCATGGGAGCTAAGGGTCAATTTATAGCCAGCCCAATAATTTATTTTCCACCAAGTTTCCTCTGTTCAGTATTCTCAAGCACACATCCTGCAAATTCCAGGTTTTCATCTTTTGAAATGGGTAAAAATCAATTCATTACTGAATTTTTCTGAAGAAAATTGTGTGGAGGGAAAAGCAGGTGTTAAATAAAAACAGAAGCACTCCAAACACATTATTTCAGCTCTTATAAATAACAGTTGTCTCTTAAATTCGTCTCCTGTGAAGAGATCTCATCTAATTCCACTGTCTTGGAAACCATAGTAATATAAAATTAATGGAATAATATTTATTGTTACAGACCAGTAACAATTTAGAGTGAATGAAGGTTCTAGAATAGGTTTTATTTCATGAGGGTTTTTTTTCACCAAGGTAAGTATTCATTCCAAATGTCACATAAATTGGAATCATAACTCTATGTTACAAACCCCTGTGACTTTCTGGGCAGTAGATAATGGGCTGCTCTTAAATAATTGTGTTGCTGTCTCACACTATACACAGACCTCCCTCAAGCAATATTTTGAATTATTCCTTTATTTTTGCCCAACTTTTCTGCTGTTGTCCATTTTGACATTTTTATGACCTCACTCTGGATTAGCTGTTCTTAGCCACGTTTTTAAGGGTCATTTCACCTTCAGTACAATGGCCCTGAGCTTCTAATATTCATAAAATTCAGATCTTGCCTACAGCCAGTTATTCCCACTGTTCTCTTCTCCAGTTGCTTTTTTACCCTTTCAGTTTTACTGGCAACATGAGATTTGCTATTAACCACCAAAAAATTCTGCAGTTGCTGATTCTGAAAGTTCATGAAAACAATACAAATGCTGCAGAGATAGCATTTCTGGTTATAGTTTAATTTTTATTGTGGTTCAAACCACTACAATGCAGGTGCATGAAATTAGTGTTCTATCACAGCAAATCTTACAAAAAAGTGTTATGTTATTTATTTATATAAACCAAGAAAAAACATTTTTACTCTATTAGGGACTTTAATAACATTTACCTGTTTGGATTTCAGAGCATCAGTGTCACATGATAGGTTTTACACAGCTGACTGCCTGTTAATTGAATAGTCTAATTCAGCTTCTAATTCTACCTTTTAATGGTTGAAAGACCATTAAAGCAGCTATTTCTCTAATAGCCATGTGGAAAAGGTGATATTTGTTGTTTCATCCCTACTAACTCTTCCCCTCATCTTTGTCTGAGTGGTCTGATGGGGCTGCCCAGACCCTTTCAGTTCAAATTTGGTGCCAGAACAGCACAAAACGCATTTTCAGAATTATCTCACAATGCCAATAAGACAGACCTGCTCTGTGTATGTTACCCACAATAAAACACTCAGACCAGTGTTTCCCATTAGCACATACTATTAGACTAATATTATTTAATAGCCTAAAACGATGGTCTGCAAATCTCTTTTCAGCATTCACAATGCTTTCAAAAACTTGGCCAAACCCTTTATGCAGCCAGGTAGAAAATCTGGATGAAGTTAAATAAGTTCTCAGAAAATTGCACAGGAAGAAGGGAAGCTTTTTTCCCCGCGTATGCCCAGAGCTTTATAAAATTCTGGTCCAAGTTGAAGCACGCTGCATTACTGGACACTTTTTCTCTGCAGCTATAAATAAAGAAGCAGATGTTTGCACCTGCCAGATTTGCTTCTGACTTCCATGCTGTGAGCATGTAATCACTGCAGGTAATGGCATCTCGCTGAAGAGTTAACTCAATAAGTAGCATTAAGGGACATGGAATTTATGATTCATTTTGCTACAGTATTTTGTTATACACTTAGTAGAACTGACTCAATACCAATGGCTAAATTATGACTAAATACCACTGGCTAAGTTATCAAGGTACCTGATTTTATAACTCTATCTAAATGTGTTTTGCTCTTTCTTGGGCTCACTTATGTATTGCAAATTGTCAATTTTTTAAAATATTCTAGAAAATGTCAACTTACATCGTTGTTTGGCCTAAAGTCAAATGTACCAAATGCTTTGTTAAATAATTGGTCTAAGACTGGAGAACAAAGTCATCCATCACCAAGTCACGGGGTTTGTTTTGTTTCCAATAAATTCTTTCAGTGTAATTTCCTTTGGTAATAAATCTTAAATCTGTGATATTCAATAACATTACACAGCGTTGAATTTGCTATGTGTGTTTAATGTAGGCTAAATACCAATCTGAAAACCAAGGGCTTACACAAACCTCTTACAGCGTTTTTGAATGTATAATGGACATGAAATATTTAAGATGTGAGCCAGCTACTGTTCAGCTGAAGATGAAACTTCTGTTATTCCCCCAGTGCTCATTATCAAGTTTGCTGAACTTTCCTCAGAAGCAGCTGGTGCTGGGCAATGCCTGATGAAATGAACAGCCTGGCTTGTCACATCACAAATCCGTCTCTCAAGTTCAGAGTGGGTCACAGAGCAGAAATCAACTGTTTCATGGTGCAGGAACTGCTGCATGAGCCACATTTTCAGCCTTTGGATTAAACCCCACATTACTGCCCCTGACTGAGGATCCTGGCCCTAGAGAGCCAGGCACCAGGTGCTGGGGATGAGCAAATGGGGAATAAGGCATATCAGTGATGCAAAGGAATCTCAACAGCCAGTTTGGGAAGGCATGGTCCATTTTGTCGTGTGAATCAAGAAATCTGAGAATCTAATTCCCATTATATTAACCTTCTCTATTGTTTTTTGGGGTTTTTTTGTTTGGTTGGTTGGTTGTTTTTTTTTAAAATTTATTTAAATTGCTTGGAAGGTGAATCAATTAGTAAAAATTCGGTTTCACAAGCTCACAGAGACATAAAGTCTAAGTAGTTCATTCAATCAAAGAATAAATAGAAATATCTTTGGATAAGTTCTGACTTTCTCTGTGTTTTAAGATCTAACAGAGTCAAAATGTTACCAGAAGACAATCCAGTTTTCAACATTTTTTTGTTGAAATTATTGAGAATTTTACTGATCCTATAAGATTTTCAGACGAAATATGATGACCATTTTATCTCAAGTTTTCTGAAACTGTCCCACCAAAACTGAGTCCAGGTTTAGCTGGAAAAAATATTGAGATTTTTTTCCCCCTAAAATAGCAGTAGGAACCCATTTTCTGTTGGCCTAGATCCCACTAGCAGTGCTGCCAGGGTGTGTTAAGGCAGAGATACAACTCCAGAGAAGTTCATGGCCACCAGATCCATGGCTGAGTGTATAGTCATCTTCAAGTCTCTCAGGACATTTGCTATCATTTTGTAAGGTGAAGACAAGATCCAAGGGCAGCGAATGAAACCATTGGCCTCTCAAAAAGGCTTGTCAGGAATTTCTGGAAAACCTGCACCATTTCAGCAGTGCTTACAAATTGCTGATGTCATTTTGTGACAGACTGCAAATAATTAAAATTGGCTAAATATGCTGCTTGTAAATGGGCTTGTTGAAAACTTTGATCACAAACAGAAAGGAATTCTTTTAAAAACCTACTTTTAACAGTAGGTTAAAGTTAATGAGAAACTTATAAATAATTAATTCTTCCTCTAGAGCCAGAAAAGATTTGTTGTTGCTGTTAATGGACTCAATATATGTTGTATTGTCTTTCCTGAAGTAAGCACTGAATTACTTGATCTCCATACAAAAGAAAATAATTTATTGCACCAATAGCTTTATTAGTGTTTGTATTCCCAGAAAACAATAATTTCCTGGGTTAACTAAAGCAGCTTGCCTTGATGATAATACATAGGATGACACAGCTAAATCGACACTTCAAAATAAACAGGATACTTTAAATCAAAAAAACTGTTGAAGAAAAATTTGCAAAAAGAGTCTGGCACTTGATATTTTCAAGAAAGCAACTACAAAGCACAGAGAACTATTTCAGATGACCCAATTGTAATTCTGCATTTAAATATGCCTCCTTCCTCCACATGATATTCTTTGAAGCAGCAGCAGGAGAAGCAACACCCTTCCTTTACATGCACGCGTCATATGCAGAGTCATCACAGCCTGAAGGTCATTCAGGTTAAAAATACTCACAGGATCCCAGTTGTTCAGATGTGGTCATTCCACAGCTGAACTGAAAATATTCTCTTCCTACTTTATTTGATAAATATTTTGGCAATATTACAATAATCTCTCATTTGACATTATGATATTAAGTAGTGTGATTGCTCTCAGCTGTCCTATTGAAAATAATTCCTTGATAGTTCTCATGAAGGTATAAATTTCATACAAGCTTGCTGACTATGTTCTCCGCATCATATTAGAAACTGAAGCAAGTACATCTCATGGACAACAGTGATACCTTGGCATAAACCAGAGGATAGCTTGGGGATAGGTAACAGGTTTATTAAAAAAGCACAGAAAAAATTGTCAGCCAAGTTCTTTCTGTATAAGACAGTCAGCTCCTGGTACAGCTTCATTCCTGTGTGACAGACACCACTGATATTTAATCATTATAAATGCACAGGACCTACTGATGCTTCTGCTTCTGATGGAAAAGTTGCACCTTGGCTATCTGATGCTATTAATTTCCATTTATAAGTAAATATAAGTGAATAAATATATTAGAAGGAAGGATTTTTTGTTGTTTTTTTTTTTTTTTTTTTTCTAAGGGGGAAGATAGATTTTTGAGGCTAGGGATTAACCACCATTCAGCTGGAAAAATATACATTAGCACAAAACAGAAGCTAATCTAAAAGCCACACAGGAAAAAAAAAAAAAAAAACAACAAAAAACAAAACAACAAAACCCAAACTTAAATATCCCCAGTGAGCATTTTGTTGCAGGGATTTTTACAGGAGGGAGCCCTGGCAGGGCTCACAGCAGGGATGCTGTGCCATACCCATGCCCATACCACTATAGGCCTTGTTCTAAGCTTCTGTTTATCCTCAGCCTTGCAGTAAGGCATATTCCCCCATCTCCACATATCCTGTAATAGAATGACCAAGTTCTTCATCCAGCCTCAGGATCCTCACCCTGCAGTGTTACACTGTCCTGCCTCCAGGCAAACCTTTGCAGCTCAGGTAGCAATTGTGTCTCCTCTGGGCACCCCTCCCTGAAAAGGAAGGCATTTTAAATTTCAGGAACACCGAGCAGGAGAGTGAGGAGGTTGAACGACTTCATCCTATTTTTCTTTCCCCCTATGGGGGTCTGAAATAGCAGGGGGTGCTAACAGCTTTTATAAGTTTGTAAAAACTCGAAGTGCTGATGGAGTGGGGGCAGGTTTCACATAACTCCAGCAATTTTTCCTCTGCAGGAGGAGAAAATCTCAACTGTCTTTTCACACGAGGGCTGTCACTCATCTTCGTTTCAGGGACCCCAGCAGATTGTCTCACCACATTAACAGACACATTTTAGCCTTTTTTTTTGGCTCCCGTGAAAGCCATTTCTCTACTGATCCAACTGTTAGCAGGTCTTTGGTCATTTGGCAGGGCAGGGGAAATGCTTCACGCAATACCAGCCACATCATCCTTGTTTGTGCCTCAGGCTATAGAAGATGATGTGCCTTACCCATGTCAGCTGAGCTCGTAGGCTTGTGGGCTTTCCAGCTCTTTTTTTTGCAGAATACCACCTGTGTGTCACAGATACCTCTAATCATCACTGGAAAACATTTGTACCAGAAATAAGCTCGGATGGAGGCTACAGTAAGTCTAACACATCCAACAGCAAGAAATCCTGCAGCATTTATACTTGCTGCAAGAATCATTTCTGGGTCTTTATGACATGCTGGTCTCCACATCTGGCTGTGGCATGCACCTCAGCTTGTCCATGGATGTTGCTATTTCTAGGTTTCTTCTTTTCAGGCTTGATAGGTGCAGCTGCATGAGACCTAGCAACAGATCTGTAAGAGCAAATAATATCAGTCCTAATGGGAATTAAATTAATATATCTTTTACAGGGCACAGCTGCTCTACTGGTGCTGCTCCCCACACAGAAATACTATGAAAAATGTTCCCCATTTCCTTCCTTATGCCGTGCAAGGCAGACATTTTTTATTCTTTATTATGTATCTGTTTAGCTATGTCTTTCATAGAAAGCAGCCTGGAAAAGCATCAGTCAGAAATAATAATAGAAATAATGAAGAATTACATGATGAGGGCTTACCAAGCATATTCTAGCATGTACCAGTGGCTGGGAGTCACACACATTTCCACCTCTGAACGAGCTCTCCGTTCCCTGAATTCACCAGGTGCCCAGCAGATGGTGGTGTTATTTCAACTACTTTGCTCTGCGCTCCCTGGGAAGCAGCCAGGCTGCATGGAACAACTATGGGAAAGTTGTTTCAGGATTTCACAGCTCACAGAACTGCACTTACAGGTTATTTTCTGCAGCATCCTGATATTCCTTCGTGTAGAAATAAATGTTACTGATAGATATCTGCCTTCCAGTACCTAAAGGGGACTTACAAGGAGGCTGGAGAGGGACTTTTTTCAAGGGTATGTAGTGATAGGACAAGAGGGACTGGCTTAAAAATGACAGAGGGCAGAGTTAGATCAGATATTAGGAAAAAACTCTTTACTGTGAAGGGTGGTGAAGGAACTGGCACAGGTTGCCCAGAGAAGCTGTGGCTGCCCCATCCCTGGAAGTGTTCAAGGCCAGGTCAGATGTGGTTTTGAGCAACCTGGTGCAGTGGAATGTGTCCCTGCCCATGGCAGGGGCATTGGAATGAGATGAGCTTTAAGGTCCTTTCCAACCCAAATAATTCTATGGTATATTAAATTAAACATTCTTACAATTGTCTTGATGAAAATTCTGGTGACAGGAGGAAGATCCCCTTCTCATAAGCAGGAAGAAATATTTCTTTGAAAGATCTCTTTTCCAGAAATTTCAATCTCCTACAGGCTGCATTCCAGCCATGATCTGGTAGTGTCATTATCTCCTTCTGGGATTCCCAGTCTTCTCCACAGATTATGTAGGATAACCTAATTACTCATGCTCTTTACCAGCAAAAAGCTGTCCCTTTCTTTTTCAGCTCTTGTAACATTTAATTTTTCTTTGTTTCTGCCCCTTCTGAGCAGATATTTCATTATATTTGCTGAATCTCTTCCATCTCTTTTCTGCAGCCTCTATTGTGTCCTTTTCTTTCTTCTGGCCACATCTGCAAACAGCACCTCATCTCCTGGCTGTTTGGCTGTCATGGAGTAGGATCCCACAAAAGAGTAGTAAACCACATCAAAAATTTGGTGGTGTTTCTGCCTTTGGATGGGAGCTAGAGAGGGGAAAGAGAACAGAAAGAGCATTTTTAGGAGTCTCTCTAGACATCAAGTTGTACTTGATCTTTTTGCTTACTTTAAAAACTGTTATAGCCATTGCAACATGACATAGTCAGTCACCAGCTGGAAATGATCATCCAAAGGCAGTTTGGGAAATTTGGCTGCTCAGCTAATAATATTCAATTAATTGTGGCCTGACACAATACCTGGAAACTTTCCAGACATTTGAGGAAAGACATGTTTCAGTGCAGAATTTCTGAGCTGCTCCCATGTACTGAGTTAGCTGGCATGTATCTTCATGAATACTTTATATGAACTCAAAGTCCGAAACATGATGCAAGTAATTTTTCTGATGCCAGCAGGAGCAGAAATTTGTCATACTTGCTTAGGTCTCAGTGCTTCCCCATTACAGTGCTAAGAAAGCAATAACTTACTATGAATATTTCGTATTATCTACAAAAGTTTAGGACCAAACCTGTTTCTTGGATACTGGAACACCTTTAGCAAGATCTTGGAGTCCAAGCAACTTCTGACATGGGTGCCCTTAATGACCTAGAGTGAAACAGAGTCCAACACAGGCATGTATCTATGCCAAAATACTTTTGAGAAGACTATTTCTTCCACTGTTCCATCATGAACCGAGCTGCTGCCCTTTTCATGTCCATAGTGGCCTCATCCCAGCCAGACTTGGTGAGGGTGGAAGGCAGGGCCAGGCTGGCCACCTTCCAGGCAGTCAGTCTCTGCTGTTGCATCCTTCTTCTCCTGGCACAGCAGAGACACGAGGCACACCAGACAGGCAGTTCCCTGGTGTCACAGGCTGCAAACAGCAGCTGATCTCTCCCAGAGAGCGTGGCTGCTGCCGTATGGCTGCAAACCTGCTCCCCACTGAGCTGCTCCAGAGACAGGAGCCAGCATCCTCTCATCACCCTTTAGGGTCTGACAGTTTCCAGGGATGAGTGCTCCTCCAGTTGCACTGCCTCACAGAGGTCCCACAAGCTGTTATTCCTATTCCCTGCCTCTTCCCAGAGAGGACAGAGATGGCTCCATGTCAGCAGTGTTGTTCCTGAGCTCCATGACTCCACCTCCAGCCAGGTTGCTCAAAGCTGGCAGTGCATTGCAGCCTCTGGCAGTTCTGGCCCTAGTGTGAGCTCTCCGAAATCTCAGACTTTTGGGCCACCCACTGTGCAGATACAGCTGAAATTTGTGGTCAGAACCCAAAATTCTGTTACCCGTGTGTTTCCTCAAACACTACAGCCCATGCCTGAGCAAGGGGGAATGGCTACTGCAGAGCTGTAGCCTGGGTTGCAGTTCTCCCAAGCAGACAACACTCACATCCACTTAGCCATGCAGAGTAAGGTGTCAAAATGTAAGAGACATGAGAATAAGACTGCTCAAGAAGTACAGAGTATATTTTTTGTAATATAAGGCAATTTATATGTAAAACATCTGTAATCGAAAAAAAGAGCACCTTAAATACAATATTCAAAATTCAGCAATAAAAATCCTGTATCTGGCAATGATAAATCAGCACATTAAAAACATGTCATGCAGAAAGCAGATGCTCTTTGCGGGGGAAACAAGGTTTGTAATGTGGAGGTAAAACAGTGGTGACACAAACAGGATCAGTCACGCACAGTTTGTCCGTGTCCCAGCAGTGCAAGGATGGGAGCTGAGGAGGTGCAGGAATACTTCACACTGCAGTGTGTTGCTATGGACACCATGACTTCTTCACTGGGGCTGCCAGGACTGTGGGTTTACAGGGTTGGACCCCATACTGTCCCTAAAATAATGGGAGCTTCTTGCCGGTCAAGTTGCAAATTCTGCCAAGTTGGGTCTAATAAGAATAGTCCAGTAATTTCTTCTTTGTGTTCCAGGACCCAAATCACTTCATTTTCAAATGGTTGAAAATAATTCATAAACTAATCAAGCCTTACCATACACACCAGTATGAAAATTACCTTTGAATCTTACACGTCCTTGGTCTTTTGGATGCCCTTTTCCTGCACTTGATCTCTACACAGATGATCAGAAGCAGCTTTTTCTGTAACCCAAGGATAGGTAAACTAAGAAGATCTCTCAAAATAGAAAATATAAGCAGTTCCCTTAGAGAAAAAGTACCCAAAAAATGCACAAAAGAGAGTGGAATAATGCACACCATACAGCCACAAACTCAGCCTGAAATGAACTTCAGGCAGCTGTGCAGGAACTGAGGCATTTCAGTCATACAATGCAAAGAACAGGGTCACAAGCAAACTTTCATGGGAATTAGACCTTCATATATCTTATCGTGTCTGTGCTTGTTTAGAGCAGTGGGCTGAAGCACAAGAGCTTTCCTTTTTTTTTTTTTTTTTTTTTTTGTTAGTTAAATCTATTTCTAAAGATTTAAGATGGAAGGTTTAGATGCTGGAAACCACCTATGCCATCAAGCAGTCTCAGTCACAGAAGACTCAAACATGTAATAAATACAGTGTGCAATTTAACAGGATTATCAGAAACTAATAGTTAAGCTTTTGTTTTGCTAAATGTTCACCCATCCTTTGTCAAGTATTTCTAATTACCAGGATTTTAATGGTAATGTTTAACAGCCCCACAACTCCAGGGTCTTTTAATATCTGCCACAACAGAGTTTTCAATTATCATAATTCTATCCTTAATTTCTGTCATCATAATTATCCCTCATTACAGCAACATTCTTAGATCTGACTCATCAAAGTGAAATTTTTCGTTGTTTCACTTGACTTGCAACTCAAACTGGGATTTAACCTCTCAGTCATTTCACCCTATATCTTCAATGAACAGAAAAAATTCACTTTTCTGGTTTGCCACATGTTCCAGTTGCTGTATCGGTGTAGGGGACACACCATCAAAACTAAGTGAAAGGTTGAGTATGTATTACAATTTATTACAATTTATACAATTCTTATTATAATAGCAGGAACAGTACAGGTTAGAAATCTCTAATATTTTCAACAGTCACTCACATCACAGCATGGCTGACCTTCATAAACCTAGCTCATAACAAAAAAGTATTTGCCATCTCTGTGATAATTCACCTATCTTAGAAGAGCAATCCATTTGATATGCTATTAATTACATTAAAAAATACTGAGATACCAGTAAGCTACAGATCTTAATTTATTTAAATTGCTTATATGCAATTCATTTTCGAAGTGCCTCAATGTTTTCACTTGAAAAATGTGATCAGCCTACAAAAAAATTTAGATGTTCTCAGTGTCTGATCCTGTAGCCTGCACAGGCTCTCTGTGACCTCAGTTTCATGGCAAAGCAGGATGGAGTCTGTCTTCCTCGAAAATTGGCTTTCAAGCCCACTGAAACAGGTCACTGCAACCAGTGGGACGCCACTGCATAGAGTCATTCCCCACCTCACCCTGCTCTTATTGAAGTCAGTTTTATTGCTGATTTTGTGGGAACAGACTCCAGCTCTCCATCTCTTTGTCAGTGTGCTTTCAAAGTCCCTTCTGCAGTGCTTCATCCAAGTCAAGAACTCAATTTCACAAATTCAGATCAGGAAGACTGCAAAACAAATATAGCTGTGACAAGAAAATAATGATAAAGTGTAAGGTGCTGTCTATTACTTCAAGTACTTCTGTGATATTTGCTCTCTTAAGTCTGTGTAGCAGCCTCAGCCTAGAAGGTTTCTGAATTAAAACTAGAATATAAGAAACACTACATATAAGGTTTTGATAGAGCAAAATAACTGGCAATCTCACTATCTTTAATAGAGAAAAATAACTGGCAATCTCACTATCCTCTTCTATAATTTCCCTGTAGGATGCTGTGTGGTGTAAGGGATTAAACAAGCCCTAGTAGCCAAATGAACATTGGAGTAGCTGTGGAACTTTGGACCAGTCACTTGACCTTCTTCTGCTTCATTCAAGCAAGCTGGAAAATTAGAGGCAGCACAGAGCCAGAATGAAAACTGGACATTGCTTATAGCAGTATTTTCTGGAAAGGTAAATTGCAAACCATAATTTTGTAACAGCAGTTTTGTCCAGCGCTATAATGTTTGTGGTACATGCAAGCAGCAGTTCTATATATACACAGAGTGCAATATAAATTTATGAAATTTATAGATGCATGCCTTCGGTTTTTGGCTGTGTGCTATGCACTAAAGAGATCTTCTTGCAACTGCCTAATATCTACAGATCATAAAAGTGTAGTCCATACTCAATTGCTAATTAATCTAAGACCTTCTCTTTACATTTTTATTAATTTTAATGCAGCTGGTTGGTGGGCAAAAGACATGATTTATATGAAGTCTGCTCTTAGCTCATTGCAAGAGGCTTAAGCTCTCAGCTGTAACATAACAGGGGAGGAGGCTGGGAAACTTATTTTTTTTCTCTTGTCTGCATGCTTGCTCTTGGTAATCCAGTTTTGACTGCACAGTCTCGCCAGGAGGGGATAGAATCATCCCTGTTCTTGGTCATTACTGGTCTTGGTGATCATCCTGGTCATTTTTGTCATTTCTGCTTTTGGTCATCATCCTGTTTCAAGCAAGCTGGAGTAGATGATCTTCAGATGTTCCTTCAACTGACATTTCTAGACTCTCCTGGTCCTGCCTGCTCAGGGGTATAAAATCAGCTTAGGTGTGATGGCATCATCCCTGAGAATAGGCAACAGCTGGTCCTCAGGTGCCTTATTAAACTATTTAAGAGGTTGTCTTGGGGACCTGCAGTTCACGTTTGCCTGGGAACTCTTTTGGGGGTGCAAGTCTGGATTTACGTTTCACTCACCACCTCCCTGCCTTTGATCCAAAACCTGCAACTGATGTAAGTGGGAGATGGTGAAACATACTTATACCAAAAAAATAAACAGTGGATACTATAAAATATATTTTCAATTTAAGATGATAGTTGACTTCCTAATAAAATTTTCTGTCTCAGATGACTGTTCCTGAGTTACTGACAATGCAAGAGTAGAAGTTTGAAAGCAGTTTTTTTCTTCATTTCTGGTGAAAATCTTTCAGTTGTCACAAAGGCAGTAGTAGGATAATATTGGCACTGAGATCTACCTTTATCAGATCAAAAAGATTTGATTTAAAGTCTATATGTAACTACCTCATAACTATATAAATATATATTTTAAAAAGTCAAATACACCAAATAAATATGTCAGAGTGGGAATAACTAAGACAGTGTATGAAAATATCAATAAATAACACCACCTGTATGTACCCACTGTAGTGGGAAAGCAGGGCCCTTATGTTATACTGCAAACTACAGCAAGGATGAGGATCTCCATTCCCTGATGGCATTTTGAGAGCCTGTCCCTGTACAAGCTGGTGATTCTTAACTTAATCCTTTTAAGAACTGTCTAGATTAAAGTAAATTGATGTCCATGAAAGGGTAAGTAAATGCATGTGCTTGAACTTACCTGCTTGTTTTCACGCAGTCCCAATGTAGCTGCTCCTTACCTCCATGAGCTTAAGAGAGGTCATGACTCGACCGTTACCCATTTAAAATCTTCAGGAAATTATTAGCTAGCTTAGATAATGAAATGAGAAAATGTCATTTGCATCTAGCTGGTCTTTGGACCAGCTTTGTGCTGGAACTCTTGCAATGTAGAGGAATGCGTAATTAAAAATTATCTTACTATGCTTTAAAAATATTTACTGAAAATGCTTTTACTCACACAATGTTACCTATTCCTCTCCAACTTGGGTTTCTAGTGAAAACATGTTGAAATCCAGGGATGATCAAAAGAAACAGCATAAAGTAATGTCCAAACCTAAAGTAAATCTGTAAGCAAGTTATATCTGTCCTGGATGCCTTAACTCATGCTAAGCATTGCAACACAATCCTCTGGTTATAGACCATCTTCCCAACACCTTCTGTATGATGGAAGCAAAAAACCATCATTCTTTTCTTTACCTCTACTTGAAGCAGAATCAGTGGCTGGTAAAAGCTTGAGCCCTGTATGGGGAAAGTGTCTAAGCTTGTGCTCAGAGTCAGCTGCGTTGGGAAACTGCTGAATTGCAGGAGTCCTTCACAGCTGGAATTTCTATTTCATCTGGTGGAACTGAATCAGTGCACTTTATCCAAGCAGTAATCTAAGCCCCTAGAGGCAGGCAAATTCTACCAGAGAATCAAAATTTGGCTCTGTGTGGAGAGTTGACTCTGGTTTGAGTTACCTTTATGAACACAAGTGCATATTTCAATCTCTGCAAGCACATATAGTATTGGTCGGCAATTAGGTATCCCTTGACAAGGTTATTTGTCTTCAGAGTCAACAAATACAGTATGATTTTACCTTTGAGTAGGTAAAGAACAAATATATTAAAGTTCCTTATCTAAAATTATTTACTTTAACACTCACAGAAATGTAATCACACCATAATTTAATAAAATAATATTGAAAGACCCAACCAAATATCAACAAGGCATTTTTTCCATCTTTTGACTGCAATAACTTACAGGCCAAGCATAAAACCACTAAAGACAATGGAAAACATTAATCCTTTTCCCTTTTTTTATTACCACAAGATTGTTTTGCCTTTTGTTACCTCAGTGTCTTATCTAGTCTAGTCTCCAGTGTTCCTGACTATGAGACTTCTGAAATAACTTAGCAATTAAATAGATACTGCTGTAAAAGTTTGCTATATATTGACATTTGTCAGACATTTCACTCTTCTTTTATTAATAAGATGTGCATAACTGTAAACCTTAACCAATTTCTTCTTTACAGGGCTTTTTTATTAAATACAGTGAAAACAAAGATTTTTTTCACTGTCATACTACAATTAACATTTGGTTATGATCAAGATTGATAAAATTTAACTAGTTGCATTTACAACCTTCAAACTAATGTCCTGTCTAATAAATCATATTTTTTGTGTCCTTTTACTCATATTTCTGTCATTGATAAGAAGTAGCTACTCTGTAGTACTAGCAATTGAATCTGTTATTCGTAGGCATGTTTTCAAATGGAGCTGTAATAAACAAATATTTTCAAAGGAGCTTTCCTTAACAAAATATTAAATGTATTTTTGCAAATTAAACCATATATTAAGAAAATCATGATAAAGACAAATATGCCAACAGTCACAGGCTAGCCAGTCCTGCCCTTGACTGACTGAGGGAAAGTTTTGCTGCTTTGGTAAATGTTAAGAGTAGAGTTTGAAAAACACTAATTAATGTGCACAGCCCCTACTGATGCTCAGAAAGACATGACTTTCAAGGTCACTCAGCCATTTTTAATTATTTCACCCTTAGTCTTTACCAGGATACTCACATCACTATGGTATTCTGGGGAAAAAATGATGTCATGTATTAAGAACTACTCTAATGACTGAAAAATCCTGATCCATCTTATTTAACTATTTTAAACCTTTCATTAGAAGAGATTTGCCTGACATTTGAACAAGGGGATCCAAATATTCCTTGGATGCTGCTCCCTGCATAGATGTGGAGAAAAAACAGTGTAGTTCCCTCTGATAATTAATGCAAAACAGCTAATCTTCCTCTGACTCCAAAACACCTTTGCCTGGGCACAAAGTGAACTGTCACTGGAAAAAAATATCATAAATAAAATATGGTTTAAGTATATGTAGCAAATAACATATATAATGCTTTAGTAGCAAGAACAGAGTGAATGACTGCTCATAGAAGTGCTGTTGTTATGATCAAAATCAGAGTAAAAATGAGTGTCCCAGAATGGATTCCTTATTGGATGTAAAAAACACTACCTGTCCTTCCCCGGGGAACAAACAGATTACTTGTTTGTTTTTAAGGGAAAAAGCCAAAAGGCAATAAAGAGGAATCATACAAACTGCCAGCAGTGCAAACAGTGAGAACTGGGCACGTACATCACATAATGCCTTGTAAGCTGACAACTGAAGCTGATAAACACCACCAGACCATACCTCTGTCCTCCCACTGCTCATCCTAGTACTGCCTAAGAAAAAACAGTCTAGCTATAAGAACACAGCAATTACTGTGCTGAAGCAGTGGAGAGTCAGTGATTGAGGGAAACACTGAGCTAAAAGTAAGATTTCACAAAGAAGAATTATTTTTACTGTAATTATCATAAGAAGGAAAATGAGCTATGTGAGTGGCAGGAGGCATGTTGTATCTGGAGATAATGAAATTTCAATTCACCTGTGTGATGGAGGCTTATAAAATCCTGAGGTGGAAACATCTGTTGAAAAAAACTGTCCCATGTCTTACCTTATAATCTAGACTAAAGGTCTCTTTCCAACTCTGCCACTAGCACCATCATGGCACAGGATGAGCCACCCACCTCTCCTTCACCTCTGTTTCCAGCTCTGAAAAATGGTTTAATAACACCTATCTCACAGAGAAGTTGTGAGCTTGCATTTTTCAGCCAGATTGGGGACGGCAAGAAAACACGTTGAGGTAATTGACTGATAGTTGCAAAGTGCTTTGAATGCAAATATCAATAGACCCGCTTTATTCAGGATTTCTTATCTTTAATTTTCCATTTACAAACATGTGGTGAGTTTCTTGCTTGCAAAAGACATTTTTAAAGGAAAGTTTACAAGCAGTAGCATATCAGAATGTCTGAACAGGGTGGATTTGTTTGGCTTCTTTCAGAGTAACTGTTTACAGCTTTTACTGTTGAAGTTTCAAAAATGCAAGAAAACAAATATAAATGCCCATTCAGCTTTAAAAGCATTTGGAAGACTATTGCATGATTGTCTTGTCCCCACATTGAAGAGCCTTGTTGTCTTTGGTGATTTTTCTTCTTTCCATTTCTGTCTTAATCTTGTGCTTTTATCGGTTTTAGTTTTTTAACTTTGTTTTTGATTTCTTCCCCTCTAAGTGCACGCACTTACCTTCTCTCAGTTCCCCACTCCCTCTCAGGATATGAAGTGCACTGTGGATGTCCAGCACAACGGCTCGTGTATCGATCAAGGTCAAAGTCTTGCAAGTCCTGTGATTTGCCAAGTGTTTTAGAATTCCTCTTCTGTCCCTGAAATGCTGCTGCTGCACTGGGAGGCCTCTGGGTGTGAAAGGTTCTGATGGCAGCAGAAGTTTCCCAGGCACTCCCACAAAGAGGGTGAAAGGTGGGACACAGCAAATCCACCGGCACCAACAGTGACTCCTACTCTGCAGAAATGTTCCCAGGGAACATCTGCTCTTTCTCATGGATTTGCAGAGGTGGGTTTCCTCCCTTTCCAAACAGAAAACTGAGTGACCTGGCAGATCTGGCCTTTGGAGGGTGTAAATGCGCTGAGGATCTGGTGTGAACCCAATTAGCAACAGGGTGCAGCCAGCGCTGCCCCGAGGGGCCCTGACGTTCACCATGACTTTTGTTGCAATTTGTTTTCTAATCTGCTGAGCAATTTTCAACATGACCTGGCTGGTGCTCCTGAACGCTCACAGGCATGGTTGTCACTAAAACAAGTACAGGCATTGTTCTCATTAGTCAAATACTGATCCACATGTTATTTCTCCTGGATAGGCTCACATAGTCATGATTATGTTTACACAAAAAAAAAAAGGATGTGGATCAAGTCCATTTCCTTTCTACAGGCTGTTGTGTTTTCTGAATGATGTAACATTCCCTTTGGATAAACTAGGACAAACCTTCAGGGGTTTAAACAAAAGGCCATTATGGCTTTAATAGGGTAAAAGACCATTTTAAATACCACACTCCTTTTTGACCCTGATTCAAACACTTAAGTAAAGACTGGTCAACTGTAATAATATCATAGGATCATAGAATCATAGAATCAGCTGGGTTGGAAGGGACCTCCGAGATCATCAAGTCCAACCTTTGATCCACTATCACCGTGATCAGTGCTTTGTCACACTGAAGTACATTGAGACTTCATCAAAGCTCCTGTTTTACACCATATTTTCAAGGTCCCAAAATCTGAACTTCTATCAACAGGTGGCACAAATATTTAGCCTTTGATTTCAAATTGTGATGTTGCTTTTGCTGAATGGAGGTATTTTTGAGACGATTGTGTTCCTGCTCCAATAATCTCTCCTCTTGCTTGTTTCTATCAAACCCTTTCTCTGTGATGGAATGATTGCAGTTTCTTCCAGTTCAGGAGCATTGTTACAGACAGAGAATGGTTAAAACTAGTTTTGACATGCATGAATTTCTGACTCTTGTTTCCGCATGTCACTAATCATCTTATTTGATCTTTGAAATGAAGGGTCATTGTGCAATGTTGTTCCAGAAGGCTTCAATGTCATTGATCAAGAAATATGAATCCATCACTGTGTGTAATTGGGTGTGAACTGTCATCATCCCACAACTGGCACTTTGGCAACATCAGAAAGGATGCCCTTTTACTTAAATAGCCATCACAGCAGGATCTCGTGTCTTGGTAATGCACCTTTTGCTAAGTGAGAACGCAGAAGATGATCTGACAGAGCTGCTCAAAGCAGTAAGGAGCAACCTTTGGGCGTGTTGCACAGACTCTCATGGTACTGCAAGTCTTCTCCATCATTAAAATAAACTAATTTGTGGTCATAGTGTTGAGTAGCCAAGTACTCCCCCAATCAAAATTGCTGCACAGCATTATCCAGAGCTGTCAACCTGAGGTTTTTCAGAAGGGTCTCAGTGAAGGGCCAGCTGTTTTCAGTTCCATCACAGCGTGTGGACAAATATTTGAGCCGACCAACTGCTGGGAGGAAGAGGGACTGCTGCAACAGGAATATTAGGTAGGAATTTGAACTGGCTTCTTGAGCTGGAAGCCTTCCTGGTTTTCTGAGAAGTCCTGATACAGTGTTCCCTCTGCGATGCAGATTTTAATCCTTAGTTTGACCTTCTTAAGCACACACTAGAAGTTCAGGTGCTTATCTCACATTTAACTCCCTCTTATGTGCTCTATTCTGCTGTGCTGTCTGCAGAGAATGAAGGCAACTGGTGTGTAAACTCATATTATTCCCTCTCTTTATTCCCTTTCTTCGTCCCTCTTTGCCTGCGAGATTTGCAGAGGAGGAATTGTATTTCTGAAGTGTGAAGAAATCATAACACTTTTAGATAGTGCTACCAAAAAATTAAAGAGAGTAAAAATGGAACAGAGAGTGTTTTCGAAACACCTCATTATACTTTATTGGCTCCCATTAGTCAATAGGACATGCACAAAGAAATCATGCACACAGATGACATCAGAAGCAGGAACATACATTTGCCTTCTAACCCAAGAGCACTTCTCAATATTTGACATTATGTTCAGCTGGCCTGTGTCATTTTAAATGTACCTTTAGTTCTTTTGTAATGTGAATCCAGTCAAACAAGGGTAGAGACTGCTCCTTTCTCTGTATTTCTCATTATTTTTTTTGACAAAATATTTCCAAAAAGCTATGGCAGTGCATGGCAGGCTTCATATAATAGAGGTTTACAATGGACTTGCTGAAGGGCTCTTAGTGCAGCACTAGCCAACAGAGCTTTGATAAAGAGCTTTATCTGGGATTAAAGCTGCTGGAATTACTCATTAATTGGATTAATGAACTGTAATTCATCATGTGTGTCAATCCTACTTTAGTCTAGCTGTTTCTTCCACTCTCCTTGTAACATTCATCCAAGGAAGACCTCTGTTCTGGGAAAGTTCAAGAACAATGTTAAGACTTCCATGATTCATTTTAAATCCCCAATGTGATCAAAATTCTCTTTATTCCTTCTCTGAAAACCTTTGTAACTTTTCATTATATAATACTTAGGGTATTTCTTTTAAAACCCCTCATTTCAGAGCTCAGGTCTGAAATTAGGTGGTTTTTAGCTTTCAAGAATGTAGAAGTGTCTTCACTGTTTAATTTTTTTTATTTTAAAAAATGAAAAATACTTCAAGGATAGATTTTTGATGTTGTTGTTCTTGAAATGCAACACATTTTATTAAAATATTTACTTAAATAGAGTCAGAAATAGACAGAGTTTAAAGCTTACAGTAGATTATTGTTAAAAAATCTTCTTTGGAAAATATAGTCTAGCTTTTATTTACTCACATTTTTTCCCTATGTGCTGATAAATTATCTAAAATATTAGCATGAGTTTTTTTAGCTCTTTGCCTCAGATAAGCTGTTTCATTTGCAACTTTAAAGGACACTTCATTGAATATACAGAATATACCTTACACCAGAGATGACACTCTGAAACAGTAACGTTAGCCTGGCTCAGCTGTCAAAAGCTGAAAAACAGATTCTGCAGATATCACTCCTCCAGAGCTGTTAATAAATTGCCTCGGAGTCTGCTTACAGAAGAATATGTGGCATGGCAGGAAGTCAGAATTTGAAATGAAAATGTTTCTGAAGTTTGGAGGTTACCTAATCACACATCTTCCCATTTGCTCTGTGTGTGTCGAAGCCCCTTGGCCTGGAACTCGGAAGGGTAAGGAGATCTCTGCTTTCATATCTTGGTGGGGAGAAAGAGGTGTTTCATCTGCATACCCCAGTGACTCTCAGTTTTCAGCAGACAGCAGCTCCTGAGGGAAAGGAGCTATCTGCTCCCATTTACTTGCAGAGTAGAAGTAAAACATGCTCACAGAAATGGTTTAATGTACATGTACTTTCTGTACAGAGCATTTGCAGTGAAGTGGCAGGACTTGTCCTGACTGAAAGAAGTCAGAATAGACTAAGGAGCAGAGTAAAATGGAACTGTGCTATCTCATATCAAGGAGATTTTTCTCTGCCCTTGGCCCCTCTGTGTTGCTGGGAGGATGCTTTGATGGGAATGGTGAAAGCCTGCATCTCACTGAGGGGCAGTGTAAAGCCTTTCTGCAGGAGGGGAGAGTGGAGAGGAACCAACACCTGCAAGTTCTCACCAACTCAACCTCTGAATGGGACTCACTTCATTAGAGCTGGATTAGGGCACCTCAGGAGAGGGCCAGACTTGGCAAATGGACCAGAAAACAGGTCAAACTGGTTGCACCAAACTCTGACAAATATAGTATTCCCTGGCATCAAAGCAGGGACATAGCTTAGCCAGGGAAGAAGAAGTGAGGGGAGCTGATATCCAAATGACATTTTCCCATGTGCCTTTCACTTAGTCTGAGGGAATTGAGTTAATGAAATACCAACAATGTCTCTCTGAGTGAATACATTGCTTAACATTAAGAAAAATATCTTTTATAAGGAAAGGTAATATCCCTTATGAAACCAACTAATATAATTAGAAAACAGATAGACTTTCAAGCCAGAGCCTCTTTGTCAGTCTGACAAGAAGAACAAAATTCAGCCTAATGTAGGTCAGATCCAGGAGCTCATAATTCAACTTAATTGTGTTAATCACTTTGTGGCAGAGAAGGGAGATGGCACATCGGTGTAGGGAGGGCTGTTAACAGGGGACAAGGAACCATCACCTTACTTTGGGTAAAATATGAAGGTCTTCAGCACTGTGGAGTGGGTGACAGGAAGATTGTGATGTACTGTAAACCCAGAGATTTTACAGGTTTGTATTAACCAGTTGCCTTCTAAGCTTTTAATTCCTTACTTGTCTTTTGAAGATGTTTTCCTGTGAGGATCAACTGTGAGAAATTAAAGATAAAGAAACTGCTTGTTGGAAATTCTCTTCCACAGGAAAAATAGGAATTGTGATCCATACGGCATCTCTGTCTTCCTAACAATACTTTTCACTCTCTTTTACCCCTAAAAGTTTCCCTTGTTTTGTAAACAGACTCAGAGTGGGATTTACATCACTGAAATTTAACTGTCTTGTATGAGATAGCCATCACCCAATCTGTTAAGGAAAAATCACTCCTCCGGAGAAAAATTCATGTTACTTGCCTTAAGGAGAGGCTGATATTGTATTAACATAACACATTTGACAGAAAACATTGACAGCTGTCACATCATCTACAGCATCCTACAAAGGGGCAATGAGTTAGGGAAGCCCCAGCTGGGGATGGAAACCACCCAGGGTTATCCAGGCTAAGCTATTCCTGAAGTTTCAGATATACTTTTAAGATAGGTTGGATCAGTCTTTACAGTTAGTGAAACAGAGAGCACCAAGGTAAGAAGCTTTACCCAACTGCCTTACCTATCTAGCCATCCCATGTTTAGTGCAATTATTTCACTGTCTGAAAATAGAGTTTAGCAAAACATTATTAATCCCAGGAATTCACATAGGCTGCACAAGCCAGAGACCACCTTGTTTTTTTAATCTGGCTCTTGCTGTTACCACTGTTTACAGTAAGATTTGAAAGACGAAATATAAAGGCAAGTAAGCATGGAAGATGTTTGCAATAAAAGTGATGTACTTTTTTTTAATTAGAATTATAAAAGCGAATTGGGTTGAGTGGCCAGCTGATCTTTCTGCTTTTAGGAAACCCTGGTTTGTTCTGATTTATCCAGAGAGTTGGGTGTTAGAAATACAGGTTTATGCCATCAGTTATGCCAACATCATCGTGGCAAGGACCAACACTGATTTCCTGCTAAGGGTCAGCACTGTGTGGGCTGCAGTCAGGATAATCATGTCCAAGCTACAGGAGGCCTACAGAGATTAAAAGCTGTCTACAGCTACCAATAACAAAATCAGACGTACTCGTTCACCTTTTGGAGTCTGCAGGCTCCAGGGTCTGTCTCGAACACCATCCAAGCCAGCAGTGACTTGGTGTATATCCCTGAAGCAGCTGACTCAAAGCTTTGGTCTCTCAAGGCAAAACCATCCCCCTCGACCTCAAAACTGGAGCAATTTGCATGAAGTTTAACACACAGAGTTCAGGCCGTGGAATACAACAACGAGCAAGCACTGAGTGGAGAGGACACTGCATAGGTTAACACACCAGAGGAGTATTATGCTGAGTGGAAATTGCATTTCTGGCTGTAATTTCCTTAGGTGAGAATCAGGGTTGCACACCTCATGGCTTGAACCACAGTGCTGGCACATCTCCATCCCACTTGCAAAACCCTCACACAGCCTAAGTACCACCCTTTCTATACTGCAATAAATCTCCATAGCTTGTCTTTTTCTGTATTCAAAGCAAACTTTGGGGTCTTTTTTATACCACAATATACAAGCAATATATTGCATCTATTGCAATCAGTCCAAGTGGTTTTGCTCTCCAAACCAGTTAAGCATTGATCTCACCCTGCTCCTGGATCACCTCTACTCTGAGCTTTGCTCTGTGCTTCACAGAGCCGTGATTCCCATTCCTAGGCATTGCTCCAAGCAAATGATAACACTTTATTTTAAAGATATAGATTAAGGGAAAAGATTGCTTTCCTGAAAATCCCATGTCTTCCACTCTTGTGGAGCTTTTCTTTGACAAAGCTGACACCACTTCAAATCGAACATTTTTAGATGGCTGACACAAAAAATATCAGACTCTTCTGTTGAGTGTAACAGTTGATACCTGAACCTCAGGAAACACTGCTCAAATTATCGTTTAAAACGTCAGTACTGGCAATAATGAAAACTGAATTTTCAGCCACTCTTGAGAAGCACACTTATAAAGGGATTTTTCTAGAGTTTTGATAATTCTGTGGTGTATAAGGGAGAAAACAACATTATATGTATATAAATTAATTTCCAGAAGGGCAGATTATGTTGCATTATTATTTTATTAACACTTAATGACTGGGTCACACTACAAGGAAGATGACAGTTTCTGCAAAATTGCAAAAAATATGTGAGCCTAGTAAGTAAAATTTAATACAGGACAAAATAAATTATGAAATGTAGTTTAAAAAAAACATGAATGCCACAATATTAAAGAAAAAGTTTATTACAGATAATTGCTTGCTCTGTTTATGCTGTTTCTGTAGAACTTGGATAAGCAATTTAAGTTACAGAGATTTATAACCGTTTCCATGAAGATGTATGAAACTAAAAAAATTGCAAGCCTTTTTAATCCACCTATAAATCATTTTATACATTTAATTTCTTCCTTATAAATTTTATGGGTTCATATATAAAATACAACAGAAAATTGCTACATGCTTTCAGATGAACCAGCTTTTGCATTTCTTTTCACCTTTTTATCATTACTTTACGTATTCTATTCACGTAGAATACATTAAAATTCCCACAAGTTACTTAATATTAAATATTTAATGGCTGTTATAATTCCACATCTAAAAATATTTTGGTAGGGATGTCGGTGGTGAGTACTGCGTATGTTTTGTCTGGATAGGACTAGCAATGTGTTCATTGGTTTGGAAACCAGAATAATGGTTAGTGAGCCCCAGACAGAGGCTAAGCAAGGCTGGCTATGAGGGAATTGCCAAAGTCTGGAGAAGAGAAGGCTCTGGGCAGAATTTAGAGACACTTCCAGTACGTAAAGAGCTACAAGAGAGCTGGAGAGGGACTCTGGACAAGGGGTGACAGGGGGAATGGCCTTAAACTGAAGAGGGGTAGGTTTAGATTAGATATTAGGAAGAATTTCTTTACTATAGGTGTGGTGAGGCTCTGGCACAGGTTGCCCAGAGAAGTTGCAGCTGCCTCATCCCTGGAAGTGCTCAAGCCCTGACTGGATGGGCGTCGGAAAAAGCTGGTCTAGTGGAAGGTGTTCCTGCCCATGGCAGGGGGCTGGAACCGGATGATCTTTAAGGTCCCTTCCAGCTCAAACCATTCAGTGATTCTATGGTTCAAGGGGAAACTCCAGCAGTGCTGAGACTCAACACTCTTGGGTCAAGTCAAAGTCCACACTGTCCTACATCTGATCCCGGCCTTCAAGGCAAGCCCTGTGAAGCTGGGGATGTTGAATCCTCTACTCAAAGACTCTCTTCTTCCAATCCATTATCTCTCTGTGAAAGATGCAGCAAAATCCCTCATTTGCTAACAAAAATCAATGGATTTAATTGAAATCAAGTGGCAGGAACCAAAGGCTCTGTCTAATCCCTGCCCTTGGTAGCTCCTGCCGTGATGTTTCCTCCCCTCTCCTTGTCATACCCACTCAGCATCTGGCAGAGGGCCAGACCTGTTTCCGCAAAGTTAATGCAGGTTTTGCTATAATTTCAGTGGAAAGAGGGCCTTAAACCGTGAAATCCCCTGAAGAGTTTTCTGAAACCTGTTAGTCTGCAGCGTGGCTGTGTCACTTCTATGGCAACCACATGACATTGTTCACTCCTAATTGTTTTGACTGCTTATTCGTACGAGTGGATTATTATGCACATTTGTGCCTTGTGAGAACTGATTTCTGAAAAAAAAATGCTGCTAAGGAAAATAGATTTAAAATGTCCTTTAAGCATTACACTCTGCAGTTATGCCGAATACAGGTGGAAAAAATTAGGAGATCTGTTTTATTTGCATTTTATCTAATAATACCAGAAGAATTCTGACTTCAGAAATGTGGACATCTGATCATCAAGGTTCCTTAAACATAATTAGAGTTAAAAAGAATTACAGAGAGAGTGGAGGTGAAGTGTACATTTTCCTTAAATATTCTGCAGAGAAAATCCAAAGAGAAAATAACAGGTAGGGTAAACTTAGAACAACTTCTACATGTGAAAACAGGTGGAGACGTAGTTTTCATTATTTACTTTGAGCTCATGTTTTCACTTAGCTAGGGAAAATTTAATCTTACTGTGAAAGGGTCTGGTACTGTGACTACAGGCATGACACTGAGGAAAAGAGCAGGAGTTGTCCCTTGCCACTTTACTTTCAGTTCAAGTTTCATAAAGTGTCTGAGCACCTCCTTCACATTGTACCTTCTTTCACAGTTGTCCTGCTCCTTTTGTGATTTTCCTTCTTTATCAACTGCATGTGTGCATCAGGTTTGGGTGGTGGTGGGGTGCATGCAGTGTACAAACCAATAATGCAAGATATTCCTTGTTTCTGTGAAAGAGCCCTCCAATTCCCCACAGTTTGCCCCAGGACATCATATTCCAACTGGTCCACCAGGATTTCCATATTCTTCTACCCTCCAGTGAACTCAGAGTCCTCCTAGGCTATTTAATGATTTTTCAAAAGGCTAAACAAGGTTATTGCCACGAAAGTGTTTATATATCAGAGGACTGAGAAAAAAGAATATGCAGTTTAAGCCACAGAACTTTACAGAATGGTTTTGGGGAAGAATCCTCCAAAATTTGTATTTAGGTATCTGGGACATATATTTTCATGATATGAAACAATCATCAGTGTGTTGCTACATATATTTTAAATACAACAGGCCTTCAATTAGAGATTACTTACTGGTTTCTGCATTATTTTAAGTGGTAGTTAAGAAATTCAAAGTCATTTCGTTACTACTGAGCAATTTATCTGTGGGGACATTGGGATAAAAAGTACTTGTCTGCTTTGTGACTGAAATTGCACCACTGTGGGGTATCAGTTCACATTTTAAAGCTGTAAATTCACAAAATTGTATTATGTTTATAGTTGTCATCAAAATATGAAAAGGAACATTAATCTTTTCAAATTTAATTTTGCCTGGATTTTAATTTCATTGTTTATTACCAGAGGGATCTATAGATTTTTTTTCTTAATATCTCTGACTTCACAAAGTTTATGTTTGAACAAAAGAATATGCTACAGTATTAAGGTGATTTCCTAGTTGATAGCTTTAGTATTGCCCTCTTATTCACTAATAATTTACATACAGGTATTACTGTACTCCATTTTTGTCCCAGTTCAATAGAAATTTTATGTCTGCAATATTTCAGCTCTCAGCTGAAACATAGTGCTGGGAATGAGGTTGAAGTTTCCCAGGTTCCCTAACAACTTCTCATAGCTCTGCTCAGGTTAGAGGTGGAACCAGATGTCCTAATAAGAAAAGATGTTCTGAGACGTTCAGCTACCAAGTAGGTGTTTTTTTTCTTTAGTATTATATTCAAGTTGCTTTTTCCAGCAAACTTTGCCTTTCCATCTTTTTCCTGTTACTAAATCTCTGGAATATGGGTTGGGTGCTGGGTCAGGCTTCGTGCATCCCTCCATGATCATCCCTGTCAGCCACAGGAATTGAGTGAAGGAAGAGGATGACATTGACCTCTTCTGGGCAAACATCTCCTATATTATTTATTCAGAATAAACATTAACCTGCTGGTACCACTTTAATGCTTATCCTTCATGAAGAGGAATTGGAGATTATTTTTCTATTTCCTTTCATAGGCAAGTATGTTATTGAGCAGATGGGACTCTTATACTCCAGTATCAGAGAACATATGCAAAATATAATATCCCTGGCTGCCTTGTTCACACTGGTATGAGAGGGGCCTATTTTAACCTGCAGTTTTGAAGTCTTAACTGACATTCAAGATGAGAAATGTGTGTAACATGGTAGATGTACATTTATTTGTCTCATGGCTAGATGTAGGAAGACCAGCAAGAAGATCAGACAAGGAAATGAACTCTTGGCTGGATCTCAAAATTCTTCTATTTAATATTTTAGGCTTCTGTTTCTTAACAAAATTAAGAGAATAAACTGAGAAATAGTGAAAAATTACTTGCACTGCTTGTTGCTTGCTTTGTGCCACTGGGGGAGCCCCCATGAGATTCACTGCCCATTTAGGGTGAATTTCTCATGGTGGAAATTACCACCAACAGCCAAGTTCAGGGAGAACTCTCTCTTTTATCTGTAAATCAGGCACTTTTCATTACTGCCTAACCCATTCTTTGTTGTCTGAATTTTTATGGGCTGTATTTTAGCTCCGTTGAGACAACAACTCCTACATCATGAAACATTTTCACACACAGGGAAGCTTAGCCCTTTGTGTATTTCCCTATGGATTTTGCTTCTTTCCATTTTGTTCTACAAAAGCAGTCAGCAGACCCAGTCTCCAAATGGAACACTTCACAGTGTTTGGTAACCTGACTCGAGAGAGGGAAACAGTTAATTTGGACACACTCATTCAGATGATCTTTTTACCAGCCCTTGTGGGAAGACAGTGAGTTACTTGCAGATATTAAAATCTCAAAAATGTGTCTGAGATGCTAGTTTAATAGAAGTCAGACCTTATAAATATTCCATGTGCCTGGGATTGTATATTACATTTCTGCAATTTCCATTCTGCTATTATCTATTTTTATTATGAGCTTTATTCTACCACCAGCTCTGATGACTTCAGTAGAAAGTTTATTTAGGAAAACAAATCCAAAAAGGTTTTCATTGTAGACTAAGTTAGTGTACTTTTGGACTGTCAGTCATTCTAATTTCTAGTTGGGATTTATTGCCTGTTTGTCACTTGTAGTCTACAGATTATACTTATCAGTAAACAAAGACCTGCTTTATTTATTACAGTTTATGCATGCCAGGGTTGAATTTTACCTGCCTGTAATATCACACAAGCTAATTTTTGAATATGCAGCACCTCTAGTTTGTCAGCTCATGGGATGACATGACACCCCTGTTAACATTTTTGAGGGTTTTGCTACACTAAGTATAATGTTCGTGTCTCATTCATGGATCTGTGACTGAAGGTACAAAAGTGAACAAACTGCGATGGGTTAGTCAGTTCTCAATAAGTTCCTTAGGATTCAGATGGTTTGGGATCCAATTTAAAATCAAAATGAAAAAAAATGTGGTTGATTTCAGAATTTCAAGAGTTCTTTTTCTATGATCAGTCTGCTAAATCCTGTGCCAGGGAGGGAAACTAAATAGAGATATAATTTACCTTCCTTATAAAAGCTGATCCAGGATCTGCCTGCATAGGTTAGAGCAGTTACACAGCTGGGACGAGGCATTTCCATGGGGCCACATCCTCCATATGTGTTCCAGACATCCTAAATAAATAATACACCCGTTACTAATGTCTCAGCAGGATGATCTTCCACCCTTTTGCTCCAGTCTCCGGGAAGCCATTGTAGTTCCAGTTACAGTCATGCTCTTCTAATTTTTGAAAAGGTTAACACAGTTTTATCTTTAATAGCTGCTTGATCATTGCAGAAGCTAACAAGTCATGTTGGAAACATTAGTCAGGGAGACAGGGGAATATATCTGGATGTCTCGCACAATTATAAGGAGAGTTATTCTCCTGCTGTTATCACTGCATTACCATGGCTGGTATTGAAGTGACATATTTATTAGGGAAGAGTACATGAGGTTCAAGAAGCTTTGGGTGCTTGCCAGCACTGGAGTGTTTGCCTCTCCTCTCCTCCATCTGGTCATCTACTTGTCCAAACCATCTTGTGAAAACAGTCAGACTATTGTTGCTCCTCTTATGTTCAAGGACTTCACATTGACACTTTCATTGAAGGGCATCATCATGTTCTCTGCTATAGTGATTTGATTAAATGGCAGAGTGCTGTTAAGCAGATAGTAAAATGAAATTTTCTTTTTTAAAATGTACTCAGTTAAACATAAGCAACTCTGTGACAATTGTCTTTGAAAATTGAATTATAATACAATTTTTTGTTCATTTAAAAAAGCAATCTTGCTATTTTCCCCATGTCTTCTCTCTGACCATATCCAGCAGAGCTCTCTCTTTGCCAAGGATAAGTAAAATCCCCCCATCCCTTCTGCTCTGGAGTTTCATCTTCTCTGGATGGTCTGGTCAGTCAGGACCCATGCAATGACTTGGCAAATCAGAACCTGTCACTTTTTCCCCGCTTCCCCAGCTCCTTGTTCAAGTGCAGGCTCCAAAACTGCACACTGATGCTGCAAGGCCAGCTTTGCTTTGTTCTCACCTCCTTCCCAATGCAGAGGAGAACACAAACCACAGTGGAGGCAATGCTTGAGCACATCTGCGTGTAGAGGATCCCAGCAGAGAATGCTTTACTGACCCTGACTATCTCCTGTGTTCAGCACCTGCTTATGCTTAAAAAAAAAGCCTGAGTTAAGCTCTATAAATAGAGATAAACTCAAAAATAGACTCCCAAACTGCTGTGATCAAATCTGCTCCTTACAGCCTTGTGCCTTGTTTACTGTACGTCTCTTGGTGTTACACTTCCTGATCCCACCTGCACTGGAGCTGCCACACACATCTGGGAAAACTTGCCAAAATCAAACTCAGCAGGAAATGCTGGTACATTTTTTTGACTTGGATGTTGCGTAATTTAATGGTCACACAAAACTAGAAGAGCCTTTTTTGTTTTATAAGGTTTTATATAGAAAATCAACATAATACAACTGTGAAAGTGGATTGCATTTCCAATGTATTTGCGCATTGAATTCCACAGAGGCAGCAGGAAAGCTGGAGGATGAGCTGGGAGAAGCAGCACAGCCAATGTTGTTTTAGCTGCCCTCAGATGGATTAGGAATACATTTTTCATGGCACAGATTAGGTATCAGGAGCTGGAGTGACATGAAAACTGGAGTTGTGGGACAGGTCAAGGAACGTAAGCAAAATAAGTGGCCTCTCATGTTTTCAGCCACAAATTCACTTCTTTTCAACAATTCAGACAAAGAAATGCTATAACTCTTCCCATGGTGTATGTAACTATGTGCTCTGGGAAGGGGGTAGGTGGATGTAAATATATTTAATATATTTAAGTTTCTTTCCAATGGAAAATAAAAACTGTATTAACTTAGGGATCAGCACGCAGATCTAATGTTATCTGACAGTATTCCATGACTATGGCTTATTTCTAGCATTGTGATGTATATCTTTGTTTGCTTAAAATAATTTGTAAAGAAAGACTACAAACAAAAAAATATTCATTTTTATTGAAAAATATTATATAATTTTTATATATTGCATATAAGTCCATATATTAAAATATCTAATTAATATTATATATCAATATCTATATTGGTGGACATAAATAGATATTGACATTGATATCATCATAGATACATAGATCTCCATATGGATATTCTTAAAAGCATTTTGTGTTTAAGAAATTAGAAATCAAAGTTAAACATAACTAGCAGCATCTGCAGATGTTAACAAGGTTGCTCAGATAATTCTTGATATGGAAGTAACAAAAAGAGTTTCTTGTATGTAAAACACAGTGGCTTAGTGAGAGCACATATTGCAAGTAGGGCACAAAGAAATTATTCTCAATTCAAGAAGATCAGTATTTACCCACACCGTACTACATTTTATCTGAATACTGTTTATATTGCAAAATCTTATGTAATTTTCACTAAAAGTGGTATTTTAGTGGCAATATTTGTAGCTAATTGCACATTGAACTACTATCAGGTTGCATTTAAGCTATTTTAAATTTTAAAGTTGTGACTACCCCACCCTTGGAAATGTCCAAGGCCAAGTTGGATGAAGTTCTGAGCAACCTGGTCTAGTGGAAGGTGTCCCTGCCCACAGCAGGGGGATTGGAACTAGATGACCTTTAAGTTCCCTTCAACCTCAAACCATTCTATGATTCCATGATTTTAGAGGCTTAATGTTACTACTGAATGCTGACTGTATGCTGTAATTGCCTAAAGATTCCATATTACATTTAAAAGGGAAAAGAAAAACTAATGAAGTTAGTCAATTAGAGTAATCATAGCTGATAGTTAAGTAAAGCTCTGAATCACACCTTCAGAGCTTCTCTGTATTCTTTGATGTCCTGGGTTTAATGACACTTAACTGAATCCTAAGAGTAGAAACTTAAGACATATTAAATGTTCCCCATCTAGAGCTGATGATCAGAGATTGTCCAACAACCTAAAGTAGACTAAAATTCTAGCTGAAAGCCCAGCCTACATTCATTATAATGCAGTTGGTGCAATAACATTTTGATTGTTATTGCATCATCTGAAAACCTTTTACAATTAGAATTCTATAGAAGTATAAGAGGCAGAAATACAGTCCTTTTGCTTGTACGATTCCAGGAGAGGTTTCTCACCCGAGCTGTGGCATTTGGGGCAAACCCTGAGATCCTTCTTGTGGCCACCCTCTTGTACTCAGGGTGAGAACCTGGAGTTCCTGAGAGGGTGTTTGGGACCTGGAGAGCAGCTCGAAGAGGGAAGAAATGTCTTCAACACTTCAAATACCAAAACTGGGAGGGAAATACTTTGGACTGAGATTACTGAGGGCAAGTCTGTAATGATTCCGGGCAGTCTTTGCAGAACACCAGTCTAGCCACACCACAGGTCAGAGAAAAGAAGGTATAAATAATTTTTTTCTTTTTTTTTTTTTACATTTTAAGTGAGCTCAAAATAAGAAATCTCCATCTAAAGCATAATTTTATGGTTTTTTTTTTTTTTCCTAGCAAAAGCACTCTCTGTTTTCTTTATTTAGGGTGTTTGCACACACATATTTTCTAGTGTTGGATTTCTCTGCTGCTTAATGTAAACACTGGGCAACATCTCAGTTATTTTATCAAGAGCGTTGTACTAAAAATGAACGTGTCAAAATGAGTAAACCTGGAAAAATTCAAAATAATTGGACAAGCAGCTTCAACTGCAGCCTCCAGTTGACTAAACTAATACTAAATGAGAGTGTGTGTTGGAAATATTGAGACATACAGTGCAGAAAACACATAAAATACTAAGTGACTACTAGTTTGGGGTTTTTGTTAATTATGGGAACTGAAGGAGGTTCAGACACACAGGTCAGGGGATCTTCTTAGCTGATCAGTAACAGCTGCAGTTTTAGGTCTGAGCAGGGCTCCTGGGGAGCTCCATTCCTGAGGTGGATTTGTGTCCCATGTACTTCCTTCTCACAGAAGATTCAGCTGGCATCCAGCACCTTCAGCCTCTTTTTTTCAAGGAAAATAGAGTTTCTAACAGTTTTTTTTTCTATTTTCTTTGAGATTTTTGCCCATCACTGTAATGTTCAAAGCAAAAAAATTCAAGCACATTTTTATGCTTTCTAATGTTTATAACTCATCAATGACTTTAACTACAATATCTTCAACATCTGTGGGACCATGGCTCATGATCCTGTGATTGTCAGTGAAGAATCAAGGAAAATCCGACATCAAATTACAGCAGTGAAGCAAAACCTGGCTCCAGGAGAAGGAAAATGGAATGATGCTGACTGAAACTGCTGCTATAACTTGTGACAGGCTTTGGCCATAATCCACCACCTAAACCCACATGCATGTCCACTGAGCTAAACCTCAGTGTGACAAAATACAAACCCAGCTTGCAGAATACAGAACAACTAAGCTAAGTTAGATAAGTACCTGCTCCTGCCTTTCCCCCCAGGGGCTGCTGGTACAAAGGTGCTGGAATCACCTGGAACTTCTACCGAAGAGCAAAACCAGCGAGGAGCAGGTCACAGGCTGGGAAGAGCAACTCAAAAACTGTCTGCAACTACCAAAACTGCCATTAAAAAAGCTCCTTCGGCCTGTCAAGTTAAAAAAAAAACAAACAACAAAAAAAACAAAAGCAAGAAGATAGGAAAAAACTTCAACAGATGTAGCTGTCATTTAAGATTAAAGCAAAGAGCCGGTGGTACAAAGCCTTACGATCTGTGCAACCGCGCTTGTCTCTAGCAAACCAAAAGTAGCAACGTCTCCTAAAATATTTCAGTTAAAAATAAAAGAACAAAGTGCACCAACAGTAAATAAATCAAGATGCTGAGTAGAAGAGCTCCACAATCTGCCCACGCACGCATCCCATAAGCGCCTCAAAGCCCTGTCCTCAAGGACCAATAATCCCTCCAAGAAATCATTTGCTTCCCTTTCCACAAAGCGTGCTGAAACATGAAGTCATAAATTCTCCTTCTGACAGGAGGAAAACATACCTGTTCTAAAAGTGAGAGAAATAGGGAAGAGGAATGGTTAACAAAACCCACAGCATTGTGTCCTGTCGAGCCTGGGCAGGGAAGAGCTGCTGGAGTCCTTGGCTTGGGATCAAGTGGTTGGAAAGGAAGCAGGGAAGATAGTTGTTTTAGGAAAATAGCCACATTTCAAACCAAGCAGATCCCATCTAACACAAATTAGTAGTGCTTCCAGAAACAAGCCTCCTGCTAACCTGGAAATAAAGTAATCTTCCCATATTAATCTGGGCAGTGTCCGAACACCACAGGTGTCCCCTGAGCCGAGGGAGTAAATGGGACAGATAACTCCTCTTGTCGCCCTTTTCAGCTTCTCGGATCAGAGAAGATTGAGTGAACAGACTATTGCGTACACAAAGTGGGGATAATTGATTTCAAATGAAAGAAACTTACAGTCATAGCCAAAATCCACTTTTACTCAAGCAGCAGCAAGCTGTCTACATATATAGGTAAAAACTCAAATAAACAAATAAACAAACAAAAAGACTTCATGGAAATGTGTCTAAACTCTTGCCTATTTTGCCTAACTAATAAATTAAAAAAATCATAACATTTTGGTTGCATTTATATTTCGGAAGTTGTCTCTTTCCTGTTCTACATATATGGCTTTAAACCATCCTTTTTTTGTTGTTTCACCTAGTACCTTAACACTTGCATACAAAGGAATGTCATTTTCAAATTGCTGCTTCTGCCACACACATTAGAATTCCTTCCGAAGTGAGTGAAATCCTAATTTTTAAGAGCCAATCCAACTATTTGCATTTTAAAAATCATCTTGACTAATCACTGACAAGTTGCACAGTACAAGAAATCAGTCAGATGAATATTTTTTAAAAGTATTGTATAATCAAGCCATTTAACCAAGCATTTTATATGTCTCAGGACAAAACAAACCTCTGTCAATAAAATTACAAGGTATATCACAATCTACAACAGATGTTTTATTGAATTATTTAAATATATTACTCTATTAGCATCGGTTCATGTCAGTGTGGCACTCCAGGAGAAACCTTCTTAAATGAACACCATATAAAGGATGGACCTGTTGCAGCAATAGATTTACTGTTATGGATTTAAGAGGTCTCCACTGTATTCACATTACTTTATTACCATTTAGCACATTCTAATTAAAAATAAAAAGACTTCTTCCCTTTGACTTCTTCCCCTGTGCACTGAGAAGTGATTTAATTCTAAGGAGAAAGAGCAAACGACAGATCAAAAGAAAATGTTAGACTATAAATTACCTGCTTCTCTGGACATATGGACTATTCATTAAGTACAAGGTTGAATGCTAGTTACATTCCTTGCCTGTCAGATATGCTAATTCACCCAAGCCATTTTACACATCGTGTAAGACATTCCCATGCTGTGATTTAGGAAATTGCTTCTCAAATGGAAGCTCTGGTTCCCAGAGACTCCCCAGCCACCTCTGTGCTGGTACAGCAAAGACTGGCACTGCTCACTCGGATGGGGTCACATATTTTAGCTTCTAATGATGGAAAAAAGGAATTTGTGGAGGAGTCCTGTGCCCAGGTACAGACCCAGGTATGCCAGCCCTGGTGTGGCTGTACCACCCAGACTTTCCAGCACAGCCCCACAGAGCTGCAGCCCCAGCACCAGCTTTGGCTGCACCAAAAGCTGAAACTAACTTTATTAACGTTGGATCTCATCCTAAGAAGGTAAGCAATCAAAGTGGGAGAGATAACAAAAAAAAAAAAAAAAAAAAAATGAAAAAAAAAAGCTAGGAATAGAAATGAGAGATGTACAGACCTGTCTTTCTCTTGGAAAGACTCAAGTCCACCTTGATGGAAGTGGCACCAATTAGACGTTGGGCTCCCACATCTTTAAAGACAGCCTGTGCACAGCAGTGCTTGTCTGTTATGTGGCAAGGCAGGGAAAGTGCACTCAAAACAGAAATGGAGTTGCAGAAAAAACTGCTCTGCTGACAGCCTAAAAGTGTGTTAATGGGAGAGTGGGTAGCTCATGCTTTTTTATATGTTGGGAGGGGTTTGTGCTTAAAAATAAGCACAGAACTTCCTTGGACATCAAAGTTGTAAAGTACCTGCACTAGCACTACATTTTATTATTTCGTTAAAAAAAGATCTCTTAGGATTTTTGGTATTTATGAAAAATTTTCAGTGCAGTAAAATTATCATTATTAAGGATAAAGGTCTGGAATGCTAACTGTTGGATTTTTTTTTTTTTTAAATGTTGACGATTCTTAACATTCATAAAACTAAGAAGACAATTTGCACTGGATAGGTCCTAGCAAAACCCTGCAAGAATCAGCTTAGGCTTCTCAGCACAGCTGAGTGAATGCAATTTAGTATTCTCCAGCAACCCTTCACACTTCCCAGGCTTCTTTTCATCAGAGACTTGCCAAAGTGTTTTGAACTGCTTGGCTATTTCTGACTTAGATAAACATCCTGTAGGAAATTAGATTAATACTAGTTCACAATGGGAAACCTTTATAACCCTGTTTCATTATTACTACTCATACCATCATTCACATCATGAATAAAGATGGGGGGTATTGCTCCTGGAAATGCATTATGCTGCTAAAAGGCTGTGTTGTTTGAAGGTACTTTTGCCTTGATGGAAGGGAGGACATGGTGTCAAGGCAGGATGCCTGGAAGAGCTTCATATTTGCCAAAGTGAGCTGCTACAGGGAACTTCCAAAAAGCAAACAACCTCTCTGAAAGGTGTACGAGCTGGTGCTGGTGATGGATCAGGTCCAAGGATGTCCTGGGCTTTGCCAGTGTGGAGTTCTCTTCAGCAAGGCATGCTTCACTCCCTGGAGAGTACAGGATGAACGGACATAATTAAGGATATAAGTTCAGGGCCAAAGGCAGTGTCACTCCTTACCCTCCCTCCTGAATTGGCAGCATGGGATGGCACAGGTCAAGAAATAGCCCATATTGCCTTAGACTAGAAATATCTTTTCTTTAGGGTCATTTATAGCATACCTGTCTCAGGTTAAAAATTTTCCCAGCCATTTTTTAGGGACAGATTAAGGAAGCTGAAGTTTAATCACAGGTTGACATTGCACTTCAACATGGTTTTTGCTGGATAGGTTTCCAAAGTGAAGAACACATGGTTAAAATTTATTTGGGACATTTCCCTACACAGTAAATTTACCAAAAGGAAATTCACTTCCATGAGAAGAGAGAAATCTTCTGTTTATGTCAAACTGTTTCAGTCATTTGGGCTATAATGAAGAACAGGCTATCCAGCTTTAACTGGATATGCACATCAGGGAGTAGATTTTAACTATTTAGCAGGAATTTGGTTACAGAAATCAGGGTTCTCACTGTCATTTCTGTGAAAAACATTACTGATTAATCCTGTTGCAGCAGGAGTCACCAGGCAGTTTTGTTAACGACAGCCTTGAAGCTATTTTTTTCTGAGAGAAGGCAAAGTAGAGGTTTTGTCTGGAAAAAACACAGTATTGTTCTTTGTTCTCCTAAAGAGTGATCCTTTGAGAAAAGTTGTCAGATAGTTGAGAATTTGTTCTTTCATTTTATTCTCCATCTCTCAAGGCAGTTCCCAGGACAGAGTAGCTTTCTGGGAAGTGAACCGTGGCACATGGGCTAAAGTTTTCAGAAGACTGGGTTATGGCTTGCCTGCATATGACCTTTTCCTCTTACGAGATTGGTGTGGATATGTGCAAAATAAGTTAAACTCAGACTATAGCCAGACTCTGCTTCACTGATTTCTCCTCCCTGAGAGCTACTCTCAGAGCCTCTAAGGGCAATTCCAAGCACTTAAATGTACATAACTTATTAGAATGACATTGAAAGTCTGACCAATTAGTAAGACCATATATCCAAAATAAAATGTCCTATTCTGAAGATTTTTTTTTTTTGTACAGACAATGGTTGCAAATGCTCTTGCTTTATCACACTCCAAGAAGGAAATTGTGCAGCAGGTTTGCACAGGTTTATTTGTACATAATTGATATTGTGTCTCATTGGCAAAGGTACAGAAGATTTACACTGGTTGGAAAGATTAGGGGAGAAGGCAGCAATTCCCACTTCTGTAGTCAGAGTTGCTAAACTTAAAATTCAAGCTATATTCCCATAAACATGAAACATGAGGATGAGGAAGTGATTTAAATTTATGAATAGGGAATAATGTTCTCCCGCTCTAAAACTCTCTTAGCATTTGCTGCAGCTAATGATGGAATGGTTTGTGAATTTACTTTGTGACTAAAATGTAGATTTAACCAATTCTGAGCTTTCAGAACACCAGAATGTTGACATACAGTACTATGTAATTGTCAATTATAGCAATATATCCATAAAGAAAAAGTCATTAAACAGCAGTGAAATTTCAGATGATTTGAAAGTTATCCAAAAGTTTCTAAATTTAGCCCAATAAAAATAATAGAACAGTGTAAAAAGTAGTGCTTTAAGGAGTCGGGAGGAGAGGAAATTACCCCAGTGATCTAGTAGCCTATGCTCTGTATAGATAAAGCTCTAAAGATTCAGAGACAAGAGAATTTAATTGAAGTCCATTAAAATCAATAGAGGAATAAAACCCAGACAGAAATAGCACAGGAAGGAAAACATGCCAAGGGAGTTTGAGAGTACTGATTGTACCAGGGGAGTTTCAAAATATTGAGTGCTCACCTGCAATTTCCACAGAATTAATGAAAGCTGTTGATGATCAAGAACTGAGGAAGTCTTGGAAATCTGTCTGCTGCTAAATTTTGGCATGAAGCTCTAAGAACGTTATTCTGCTGACCTCACTTAGCCTGTGATTTCACCCCGTCCCTCCGTTTTTCCTTCCTACGAGGTGGAGACTATAAATAAGTCATAATGCTGAATCACACTCTTTCTGCAGTGCAAGATTCTCTGATCTGCTGCATTTGCTTCATCTGAAAGGGCAAAGATAAGTGTTTATGTCTATCCTTAGGCTTGCAGCTAAGTCCCCTGTGAGCACCCAATATCTCTAAAAATATATTTGTCATCCAGAGAATACCTGTTTCCACCCTGTCCTCCTCTTCCTCATGTCTATGAGGATCCTGAGCCTCACCAAGGTAGAGGAACTATATACCAGCCATGCTAACCTTCATGTTCTGAGTCCATGAGCCAGGCTTCAGCAGCGAAAGATTTTGCTCCTATTTGTTTTTTCCATCTACTTTTTCAGCTTCAAGTGTCATTTTCAAGATTTTCTTCCTATCTATGAAAAATGTCATTTTTCCCATTCAGGGAAATACAGTTTTGAAGAACATTATTCTAAGTGTTGACACTTTAAGAAAACATTAACTAGCATGAGATTTATAAGATATAATGAAATGAGATTTTATTGGTATACCTTAGAGGAAATTTTCCCTTATTTTTCTGACTCCTATTTATTAAAATAACACAAAAGGAAGGAAAAAGTCTACAGCATCCCCACATAGTCATCATTTGAATTTACAGTGCTCTGGTACCCAGTTGACCCATTAGTGATTATCACCACAAGTGCTTATTTCAGGAAGAGCATCATATTTGATTATAAACTGTGGAATACTTATGATTTTAATATGCTATATTGGCCAGATTAAGCAGTCCTTCCTCTTACATGGTAAGTGGTCTCATTTATTTCAGTATAGCACAAAATTAAGTTAAGGAACAAATAAAAGAGACAGTGTGTCAATTTAATAGTCAGGAGGTTGCACAGGCTGCACTACTCTTTCTGCTTCACTCAAGACAGGCTGCTGTGATCATTTTAACTCTGACTGGTTGATGATGATGATGCAAAATGTAGGCCAAATATTGTACACCTCACTCATGCCAGCAATCCCACTGAACCCTGGTGTTTATAGCAGTTTCTGCACTCCATCAACCAGATGCCATGAAATGAAGTAGGATAGTCAATTAATTTCTTTTAGTGCAGGACTGGCAAACTGATGAGTGCACCAGTTGATATGCTGAATAGGGGGCTGGGAGGTTAGAAATGTACCTGATACTGAACCTTTACATGCAGCTTAAGTAAAAATAATAATTAATCAATAGACAGCAAAATGTGTTTTTCAGAGGAATTTTTTCCAGTAAGAAATCAGCTGCTAAAATGGCTGTCGTAGGGAACAAAAAGAAGTTTTCCCATTTCGTGTGAGATATTTGTATAAATTGGCCAATAAGCAAAAGAAACAAGGTTATTTGGCAGACACCCTTTCAAGAAGTTTTAGGCCCATCAGGCAAAGAGATGATGTGTTACTGTGACTATGAGTGCATCCTTGTCTCAGAATTTCCTTTGCTTTCATTTGATACACTAATTAATCCCCGTTTATGTTTAAGTAAATGATTCTTCTCAGCATTCACCGACTAAGTTCTTATTGGATAAACATAAACAAAATTTATGGATAACTCTAAGCCCAAGTCCTGGAACTGCTGAGAGGACCATCTTGAGATTTCAGCTTTCAATTCCTGACTTCTTAAAAAGTAAGTAACGGTGCTCAGTATATCAGCCTGATAGTGCCTCTGCACATTAGCATTGGTTAGGTGATGTCCATAACTCTTGAAATGCTGAAACCCACACTAAAAACAAGTACTATCATGAGGCTTTTCTCCCTCAGTAAAAATGTTTCCTTAAGTGGAGTCCTATAAGCCTGTATCAAAAGAACTTGCCTAACTAAATAGCCATTTGCTCAATGCATTTTGGGGAGCAGAAGGGAAAAGAAAGGCACAAGTTGCAGTGTTCTAAACTACTCATCTGGCTTTATTGCCTCTGCCATCTTACAAAACACAAGCTCAAAGGTGAGTGACATTGGATAAATTGACACAGGAAGTGGTACCTATATTTTAGTATTATTGTTATTTTCTCATCCTGGAGAAGAGAATGCTGTGGGAAGACCTTATTGTGGCCTTTTAGTACTTACAGGGGGCTTATAAGAAAGGAGAAGGACTTTTTACTTGGGCAGATAGCGATAGGACAATAGGCAACAATTTTAAACTAGAAGAGAGATTTAGAATAGGTATTAGAAAGAAATTATTTCCTGTGAGGGTGGTGAGGCTCCGGCACAAGTTTCCCAGAGAAGTGCTGGCTGCCCCATCCCTGGAAGTGTTCAAGTCCAGGTTGGATGGGGCTTGGAGTGGAAGGTGTCCCTGCCCATGGCAGGAGGGTTGGAGGGAGATGAACATTAAGGTTCCTTCCAACCCAAAACATTCTGTGATTCTCTAATTACCAGATTAAGCAATCTGGCATTTCAAAGTTATTAACAGGAGTGCAGTTTACTAACATATTTGTAAGTGCTCATTTTTAGATCTTTAGGCAAGGGTATAAAAATTAATATTTATAAAATAAAAATAATGAATATTCATGTTTTCATCTGTAGTATCTGGTAATCACAGGTTACCAATGCTTTTGGACAAATTTGGGCAAGAAACATGAGTGTGGACCTGACTCATGGGCGCTGCACTGGTGTAAGAAAGCTGTTCAAAAAACAAAACAAACAGGTATTTAAAAGAACCGAGCAGACAAACAAAACTGTGTTTTCACTTAGAAAAGGAACTTTAGAAAGGCAATAGGAAAAAGGTACTGTAAGAATGTTTGCTCTTAGCAGATAGGTAGGCATTTTTAGAGAATATCCAGACTACAATGGCATTAAAATAAAAATGGAGCAATGAAATGAAAAGAACAAAATATTCCAAGAGCATTGGAGTACATGTTTTACATAATGAAGAATTCAAAGAAAAAGGAAGAAAATAATGAATTTTAAGTAGTGTTTTCAGTAGTACCTATCCTTTAAGATACAGTGCCTGTTTCTTATTCCTTTTATAAAGGCTTCATTTTAGGATTCTTTATAAAGAGCACAGCAATTACAGTTATCAAACATACTGTGTAACTTTATTTCTTTGTTTTTTCTTTCTTCCTTTTTCTTTCCTTTGTTTTTTTCTCTATTACTTCATTCTTTCTTTTTATCTCTTCCTGTCTTTCTTCTCCCTCAGATGTGCACTCTATCCCTTTTTCATAACTTTTTTCAGTGCTTCTTTTTTTTAGTTTTCATTATTTCTAGAAAAGTTTAACAAATATTTGAAGTGAATGATGACATCCTGAAAACATATGCAAAAAGAACTCTTGTTGATTTCTGTAATTTAACCAATTTCTAAAAGTGTGTTTGAGTTATGACTGTGAATAATTATATTTAAGGTCCAATTAGGTAACATGAGCCCAATGGAATAATTTAGCTTCTTACCTGTTGAACTATATTTTTTAGACTCAAGAATGTGTCACAGGGGAATTAGTTATCAAAGGTCTTTAGCATCAGAATTCTGGCAAGAAGATAAAATAGGAAATTATGCAGGTGAAAATCATTTTTTTGTAGCTGAGCTCCATTTGCTGACACTGCAGACTCTGAAACAGAGTTTATGCTGATGTCACTGTCAACACCACTGGCATTACACAGGAGATGTGCAATAATATAAACAAGCCACACTCGACCCCTTGCCAGCAATGATCACGATAATCATTTCAACATCACACACAGAGCATATGGCCCCACAGCAAAAATCTGGGTAACTTTAAATCATTTTTCTTTAGAGTGTTTTAGTTTGTTACTCTCTCTCTCTCTCATTATAACTATCTTTTTTTTTTTTTTTTAGATAATTTATGACGGTTGGGAATTAAATTGCCCGATCTAGAAAAAGAAAAAAAAATAAAGCAAATAAAGCAGAAATTGTTGGTTTATTTTATCCACGAACTTACCAAAACGATAAAATGGAAAAGAACTTTAAAATATCTATCACTGCCCAGTTTGGTTAAGCAAAACACAAGAAAACTGTGGATGGAAGAACTAAAACTGCTGTTGAATAATTTACAGTGTAAAGAAACACATGCACATCTCGCCTTTCTTGCTTTTCCACCCGATACCATGCCTTGTGAAACAACACGTCTTGCCAGACATATCTGAATGTCATCACACCCATAACATTTTCTATAGAAGACAACCTAAAATGCTGCAGCATTTCTCCATGAAGCAGTTTCTGTTTCTGCCATTATCAGGCCAGAGGAGTTTTTGACATACACACACACTAGTTCCTAACAACATTGCTGATCTTGTTAACTTAATAAATATCTGTGAGGCAATATGACACCTCCAAAATTATTAATGCCCATTGACAAAATTTCCACTTAAGCGAAAACTTAAAGATATTTTAAGAGGCTGATACAGAGAGCTTTTGAAAGGCATTGCTGATGATTAATTGTCCTCTACCACGGACTGCAGTTTCGAAGTCTTCCAAGCTGTTCATTTTCATGGAGATATATATTAGAGAAAAAATTAAAGAGTATAGATTGAGCATGAAGATTGTTGGATTGCAAATAATAAACCAAACGTGAGTGCCTAAATAGACTAAATTATGGAGATTTTCAGGCTCACCTACAAGACTGTTTCTTTTATTACTAGTTCTAGCACTTCTAATAATTCAAGATTTAAGTGGAAGGAAAATAAATCCTTTCCTTGAAAACAAACTTATTGAAGAATTAACATAAAATTGAGCTTAAATGTTTGTTTTTCAGCAAGACGCTTGGTACAATATATTTTAACTTGAAAAGCATAACTGTATCTTCCTCCACTGGGAAAAGACTTAAGAAAAAAGTAAAATTTTATTGCTTTAGTGTCTCCTTGGGAGGCCTCCTCTTTTCTGTTTCTTTTATGATATCCAAAGTCCCCAAAAGAGAATCACTTAGAAGATAAGAAAAAAATAGAAGCCATTTTCTTCCAGCTTCTGCGGACTACAATTTCATTAGGAGTTGCCTCTCCTTTTCACCCAGGCATCATTTTCACTCGGTTATCAATACTGACAATTTTACTTATTTAGGAAAGACATGATTGTTTTTGACAGACCGTAGCTAAGGGTGCACTGAGTTGTGTGCAGCTCTCAGGCTCTCTGCTCTGATTCCTGTCCCAGAACATTAAATCTCCGTTTTCCAGTGGGTCAGATGCCGTCGTCTTCTCCTGAGGAGATCAATTTCCTCAGCACTGGTAAATGAACGAATGGAGACACTGCTGTGTCAAAAATCGTTGTTGGATACTCGTAGTTCACGCTAACAAGAGGAAAGAAGCCAGTGAGTGATTCCCACAGTTAACCTTCACACACACACAGATGGGCCTGAGCAAAAGAAAATGCCATGTAGAGCAAAGCCGTAAAGACGCATCAGAAAGACAAATGTTCCTGATGGAAAACGATCTTTCACCACCAGGTCATTGGTTCAAACACATTCAAAAACTGTGAGGATAAGAAAGGTTAAAGTACTGAAGCTACTGAGAGCCCGAGGCTTTAAAAGAGTTTCCTTGTCCTCTCTGTGTTCTTGAAAGGAAAAGATAAATACGTAGCGATACCTAAGAGTACCTGGTAAAAATTTCAATGAAATGCGAATGTCCTTTTAAAACTACAGCAAAATAGAGCTAATAAATTTCTTGTATGCTCAACCTACTTCTAATGGTAAATACAACCACATTGTCACAGAAATTAAGGGACATAAAAGTTGGGCGGGAATATGAACATTGCCTGTAATAACAACAAAATGTAGAAAGTGGTGATAATGACAAATAAAAATAAGATGTGATATTGATGCATGTTTCAGAAGTTGATCTGAGAAGTGAAGGAGCAGTAGATGTACATCAAATAAACATTAGTGGTATAAACATAGTGTATATGTCAAGGTCACCCAGCCAGCACATCAATTGCACCTCACACTTGGGCACGGACTCTCCAAAACCTTCAAACCCCACCGGCACTTAAACTGGAGCAGAGGTGGTTACCAGAGATTGTCTATCAAAAATGCTAGCCTAAGAAATATTAGAATCTTTCAGATATGCCACTGAGCATACGGATGAAAAAATCCTGCACAGGTACCCATTTAAAATACTTTCTTTATAGGAAATCCTAGGGAATTAAAATATGGGGTTTTTTCAGGCTCTTTCTCTTCTACCCATTCAAAGTTTACACTATCTGCAACTTTCAAAATAGCTTTAGTTGTGGAGCAGGTTATAATACTGTCTTTTCAGAAGACTGAGATTGTTTCATTTTATCTACTGCTATGACTGACTTTTAGTGAAATTATTACTGAAGCATGTTTATTATCTCAGAGAAATTTTCAGTGTGTCCTTGACTTGCAGGCTCCTTCCAGCTCAGAATATTTTGTGATTCTGTGATTCTCACAACCTGGGTAATGCCTGTAAACTGCATTATTGTGGGCGGTGCAGGTCATGGCACATATCTTAAGAAGGAAATAAGATGCCAGATTATAGTTAAATATCTGAGCCTACATGACTGGGAAACAAGGATCATATTGACTTTTGTTTTCCTGCTTTTGGAAATTCTGCCTTTTATGGCGTTTATAATTGTTGCCACTTAATTGTTTGGGAGAGGAATGAGAAAGAATAATCCTCACATACCAGGCATTAATAAATTGATTCATGTATTTCTGGAAGACATACAGTTGACAGAAAATTAAACTGATATAGAGACCTGTGCATAAAATACTTCTTAAGCTCTTTTCTATTCCTAAAGTTAAACAATATGTGCTCTCAACATGCAACAATTGATTCCATGTTGAAAAATTATTAATTAGTACCTCTTTTTTTCCATTATCATGAGGTTTACATGTTGAATCTTGAGTTTTGATGCATGGTTTATTGGATAGCTGACAAAACCCAGCATGGCAATTAGCATAGACAAGTGTGAGGGAGCAGAATCAAGCTTTCTTGGCAGCACAGTGATTGTTACGCCCCAACTGATCCATTTTCTTGTTTGCTTGCAAAAACAACTGCACCATTTCCCCATGCTGAGTCTCAGTCAGAATTCAGGAGCAAATGAGGAGAAGCCATTGACAAGTTCTTTTCAGCACAGAAAGTTAACTTAATTTGCTAGTAGATTGTTTTTTGTGCAACAGCACCATGACATGGTGAGCTTTCTTCTGTGACCTAAATTGTTTTCACCAAGTCTTACACTCCCATTTGCTTCACTTTCCTTAATGGTTCAATTACCAAATGAGATAGAGGAAAATACTCTCATATCTCTTTAAAATTCCAGGAATAATTAACCTCTAAAATAAACTTTTGCTCTACTTTTGGAGGAATCATTAAGCAATAATGGAAACAATAGACTTTTTAATTAAACTTCACTGGGAAGGCAATTCTGGTATTTTGCTGAGGTTGTCAGATGCTCTGATAGCATTCCTTAGTTTTGCTGGCATTTTACTATTTTTTCTCCCTGACCCTCACTGAACTCTAGCTTTATTTTGGGAGTCTCAACATTGATAAAGATGTTCCTAGCACACTAAATTTTCATCTCTCTTGCAGATGTTTTCTGGCTGCCAGTGTCACCTTGTGCACTCCAAGCGTGTGTTGCTCACTGCCTTTCTTACCTCAAAGGAACAAGTTGCAGAGAAGGAAAGACCCATTCTTTAAATTTGGTCATTTGTTCTCTGGTTGTATTCTCTCATGAACCACCCAAGGCTCTGACTTCTCCAGGAGCAAGCCAGATTTTTGCAGGTATTTCCATTCTGTTACAAAGGGATGGCCCCTTGACATTTGAACCACCATTACTGACCACTTTGACCTCTCTCAAGGGACTGGCAGGTAAAAAAATAGTGCTTTGAGGGAATCAACCTATGAAGGAGCTGCTGGGGTAAACCAGGAGAAGAAACACCAACATCAAGAACTCTAGATTTTATCTCCTTTTGAATAGTCAGTATAAGAGCAAAGAAAAAGCAAAGAGTGAAAAACAGATGAAAGAGGTGAAGCGGTAAATTAAGATGTCAGAAGCAATGGAGCACAATGAGCTTGGGAAGTCTGTGCTAAACAAGTGTAATGCTGGAAATGTGTGAAAGAAATTCTCAAGGAAAGGACACGCACACAGAAGAGTGGCCAGAGGTGGGCCTATATTTAGAGGTTAGTGGGGGTGTTAAGACATCAGTGGGTTTTCAAAGTCTCAGCAAAAAATGGGTATTGGGAGCTGAAACAAGAGCAGCTGATACATACTCTCCAAAGGGAAAATAAAGAGAATTTACCTTCCATAGTGCATTTGAGTGCAGCAGAAAGAAAATCTGCTGCCAAACCACGTCATGTTCCAGCCATCTGCAAATAAACAATGATGAAGGCACTAATATAAAGTCTCTGTTACTGGCAGAGCTCTCCTGACAGTGCTACTGATGCTTTTTTGAAGTCTTGGGTAGGCAAGTCCAGAGGCAAAGCCAGAAACAAAGGAGATAGCCTGGACACAGTGCAAAAATTCGACCTTCACCCCCAGTCTGGTAAAAGAGTGTAAGAAAAAGCCTTATAAACTCCATGTGGAGAAGTTAAAACCTAGATTATCCAGGTATACTGAAATACTATCAAAAAGGACCTTAAGAAGCTACTAAAAATTTTATTAGGAGGTTATTTTGAAAGAGAGCTTCAGCAGAGAAAAATCCAAAGGAAAAGGCTATTAACTGTATTATGAAGACTAGTCCTTTAAGATCAATATCTATTTTGGTTGTCATATCTTTGTGTGCAGTTATCCAAAAATTTCAGGTGTAACTTGTCCTTTGCACCCATGATAAAAATTAAAAATAAACTTGTTTTATCCTCTTCTACCAGCTGTTTGCAGAATGGCATTCAATTCTGATATAATAAATAAAAAATATATAAATCATATGGTTGGGGTTTTTTTTTAATTTTACTTAATTAAAAATAATTTGTTACTTGAAGATTACAGTTCTCAAGCACCAGGAGCTTAATTGTCTGACCAGGTGATTTTAATGGGAGTCACATTGGACCACTGCCAGGCATTGCATGAAAAATATCCTCCTAAGTGTCTTCATTAAAATTATGAAAACAGTGCAGTTCATCTAAATCTAAAAAACGTATCCCTAAGTAATCTTACTGTGACTTTTCATTATGGTGCATTAGTTTAAAGCACACATTGAACCCAGGCCAAATCAATAATTGGTTTAAAAAGGAAGAATGGTAAGTTTTGTGAAAGTCTAGAGCTGTCAGCATCTGTACATGTCTTTTTTTCCAATAACATGCATTGCAATAATAGAATTTCTACCCTCAACTGTGTCTCTGAGAAAACAGTTGGCATTTTTTATAGGCACAAAAACAAGCCTGATAAAGAATGCCTTACAGAAAGTCTGTAAATCCAGCTGAGGGCCACAACTGTATGAGGGTCATTTGAATAACAGAATAAATAGGTGACCATTTTGTGACTGACCAGCTCATTTCTCAAGTCATGTAGTTTGAGAAGTGCCGAGTTTTCCCTTCTAAATCTTCCATCATCAAGAGCATAACTAGCAGATCTAATCCTCCCAGGAGTTAATTACCTTTGAGTTCAGCAAAATGTTCAAGATTCCCTATTTTAATCTTTTGTCTATTATATGAGCTTTTATAATGGGTTTGAGGGGGTATAACAGAAGATTTTACATTGTGTGTTTTTACCTTATTTTAAAATTTTACTTTTATGCCTTTTCCAGTAACAATAATAAATATTAACATTGTGTTACTGCTTAATTAAATTATTAACATTAAATATATATTAAATATCTAGATGAGTTCTAGTCTGCACTACACCTGAAGCCTTCAGGACTATTGCTGTTTAACAGTCATTTATACTGGGGAATTCATGAAAGAGAATTCAATTTTTCTTCCTAATTTCTCACTCTCACATTTTCTGCTTTCAAACTCACTCTGTGGCCTTTGGGGGGAATATTCTCCTTTCTGGACATACGTGTTACAGTGCTGTGGCCATGGAAACTGGAGTCCCAAAGAGGCAAGAAAAACAGAACAGGAGTTTTTGCCTCCTCCAAGACTCAGCACTTAATCCCAAATCATCTTCTGCACTTTCCTTCTCTTCCAGATAATTGTTTGTTTCAAACTATTTATTTTTCTCTTGAAATGGTTTAGGTTTCATCTTAGTTTTCAACTATTTTTAAAGGTATAAAGATTGATTACATTCTCTCCCTTTCTCTTTAGCTGCCATTTGTCACTGTTGTGAAAAACATCAGAATGAAGGCTACTTCTATTAAATGGGAAACACTATAATTCCCATGCAATTTGTCCTTGTACAAGGAATAGAAAAAAAAAAAAAAAAAAAAAAAAAAAAAAAAAAAAAAAAAAAAAAAAAAAAAGAAGAAATAGCCTTTCCTCCATGGCTAGATTTGATTTCCCCACATAAATCCACACCTTCACACATCCCACCCACACATCATTTCATACATTTGCCAAGTTAGTGAAATGCCACAGATTGCAAACAAATATTTTAGAACCTATTGCATTTATCTTGTGAATGGCACCCTCTGATTAGCTTCCTTATAATCAATCACACTGATATCTGATTCACAAAAGCTCAGTTATGACTCTGTAGAAGCAATTAAATGGAGACCTTAAAAGAACAGATTAAAAGGTTTGAATACTTGGAGAGAGTAATTTAAAAATATTAAAAGGAAATTACTTTTTAATTTTATGTATTCATCTATTTGTAAGTTAATGAAATTAATGAGGCAAGAAATGAAATGGAAATTCCACAACTTTGCATTTCTATAGTTTGTTTGCCAGCAGCAAGCAGAGAAAAGCCATATTTACTACCATTCTGCAGCTAAAAATAATAAATGGTCTAATTGCAAGAGTAATTCTATTACATATTTTGCCTCTTTTCTCTCATATAATCTACAAATATCCTAAACATCTCCCTGAAGAGGGATGAGGCTGAAACCCTACTGTAGATGTGTACAGAATGACCCTGGAAAAATCAAGCCTTTCTATTAAGATTGGTTTTTCCCCTTCTGCAAACAATATCGGCTCAGGTTTCCGTGTCAACATAACTTTGAAATGAATCGTTTGAGGAACTGAAAGCTGTGGCCTAAGAACTGTGAAAAAAGCAGTTTTCAGAAGATATGTGTGTACTTGAAATGTTTTCTTCCTGCTACAGATGGGGAAAGATTTGCTCGTTTCTCTCATCTTAGCTTGGAAAAATCAGCACAATCAAAATAAATATAAGAAATGGGCTGAAACTCAACCTGTTCCTTTGCAATCATTGAACATCCATAAATTTTGATCAAGCACCCAACCTAAGGATGAATTCCAGTGACCGATTAGCCCAGGTACTCTAATGAGGTAGCTGGGCAGCATCTCCTGCTGTTGACATCTTCTATGGTTTGTTCTTGGTGGGCTGCCACCCTCAACCCTTTTCCTTAAAAAAAAAAAAATCATAATTCCATAATTCCCTATCACAGCTCTGGGACATACTAATACATTCAAGGAATTAATATTTAGAGTCTTGGAGGTGCAGGTTGGGTTATGTTGCATATAGCTGGTTTTGCTGTGGGCAGGATCACACCTCTGGGTTAGGGTGGGCTATGCTAGGAGACAGGAGGCTGCAAACAGGCAGTGGCTGAAATCTTTTAATTGTTTAGGCCCTAAAAAACACAGGCAGAGTGAGCAAATAAAAATTGACAATTCTGAGATGAAGCAAAAATGGGGACCACTGCTTGAAAATTCTCACAAATTTTAGGAAGGTCGTTAAATAAAGTCTTACTCACATGGGTACTAATATTTGATAAAGATCTGAACCTCAAGATCTGATTTGAGCTGAAAAGGTATGTAAATAAGAAATTAAAATAAGGTTTCAATAAGCAAACTATGAACATTCCTGTGAGAGCTCACATGTATCAGAGAACTACAGAGGCTGGGCAGAAATGATGGACTTTTTGCCTATGTCCTTAACCTCTAAGAAAGTCAATAATCCAGTCAGAGCCCTGGTGTCTGTTAGTCCCCTTAAGATCAAACATCACAGAATCACAGAATTTTTAGGATTGGAAGGGACCTCTGGAGATCATCCAGTCTAACCCTCCTGCCAAGGCAGGGTCACCTGGAGCAGGTGACACAGGAGCACACCCAGCTGGATTTGGAATGTCTCCAGAGAGGGAGACTCCACCACCCTCCCTCAATGGAAAGAAGTTCTTCCTTCATGTTGAGATTAAACTTCTTGTGTTGTAATTCATGGCTATTGCTCTTCGTCCTGTCACTGGGCACCGCTGAACTATAGCTAACATATATATATATATATATATATATACTATGTTAGTAATTGTAGAATGTAATTCAGAAGTGGAGAAAGACCAGATTTTTCAAAATTCTTCAAGTTTACAAGTTCATTTCCTGAAGAATTTAGATGGAAAGCAAGTCTGACATGATTACTCGTGAAATCAGTGGGAGCTACTTGGAGCTACTTTGGGAACATCCTTAATCAGTTCAAGAAGTGGAACAGGCAAACCATCAAAATCTGAATGATTACATCTAAAGTACAAGGGAGTCAACACAACTACTTAAGAAAGTGACATCAGTAGCCTTTAGGTCTCACAAGCAGCAAAATGGTAACTTTTCAGAAAAGTAGGAAAAAAATAGATCATCAGGGCTGGTGTCCAAACCTAATATAGCACCAACTTAGAACATATTTTACTTTTACTGGAAGCTAGGAAATACTTAATTAAAAAGATCATGTTGGCAAGAGGTCTTTTTATTAGTTATATCTAATTACAAGCAATTGCTGTAATATTAAACAGGTAATATACCAAAAGTGTCATTTATTGTTCTAAGATTCTATGTGGTTTAAAGCTCTGTTTAATAATAGCAACAACGGTGATAATAACATTAATAGACAAAGCAGTAGCAGGAAGCTTATGAGGTCATTCCCCCTCTTATCCTGTAAAGAAGAAATCCTGGCAATTTTGGATCTCTGCACATATAGCACTTGGACAAATAGACAGTCACTAAGTTGCAGCATTTGGGTCTCACCCCATGAAATGTGAATGTTTTCAAGCTTCTCTGTATCTCTTGTTCTTGATCCTCATCCTTGGAAACCAGAATGCAGCATGGGCTGCTGCAGGGCTTGCCTTCAAAGCGCCTTTCCTAAGATCCAAACCTGGGAACACTCTTTACATTGATATCTTTCTTCAAGATGACTGCTTAAAACAGTTTTTTTGAAAGTAAAGCAACTCTTCGAAAATGAATGGTTGGACATACAGCACTTCAAAAGAAGCAGACATCTGTCTTCAGATGATCATTTGTCATTCTTTGCTTTGGCTGGAGCAACAAAGACATCAGTCTGGATTTGATAGTAAAATCCTGTAGGTATTTCTTTTCCTAATTTCCCCTGTTACCTTTACACATAGACGTTGACCTTAACAGTCCTTCTTGCATCCTGTTCCTCTTCTGCCAAGCAAGGATCCACTATCTCACCTCACCTATGATTTTCCTTCTTTTGCTGGTCTCATTGTCGAACAAGAGCCATCTATTATTAAAGTAAATTAAAATAAGAATTTTTTTTTTCTCTCCTATCTGAAGTTTTGGGGTTTTTTGAAAGGCTTCATATAGAGATCTTCCCACTAAAAACCATTCGAAACTAACTCCCAGGTCACTCTCAGCAGGGGAGTTACATGTTCCACTGTGATTTTGTCCCAGAACAGTGTCTATGTCTCAAATCTGATGGTGGTCCAGAGGCCTGAATGGCCACCAAACTTTAACAACTTCCTATCATTTCTAGACAAAATTATGCTCATGGCAATCTTCACAGGACTCAGATATATCAAAGCATGAAATTAAGGAACAATTTTAGACCTCTACCCAGAAATCATACATTCTGCATAAACAGATTTCTGGCACCATCCCTGTCAAGTCATGTGTGAATATATGTGGGTAGGTATAATTGCTTATGTAAGTAAAACAAACAAATAAAGTAGCAGATGACATCATATCTTTAGTACCACTAAAATAACCCCTCACATTAAAAATTGGGTTCAGTACATATTTGTGTGAAGAGGTTGGCCCAAGATGTTCAAAAACCTTCAAGCATATTGACAATGCACAACAGTGTAATACTTCATTTCTCTGTTTGCAGCAGCCCACTGGCCACACTCAAAATTTCAGGCCCTGCTCTGCAGTTAACTTGACTTTGAGAGGGTTTGGACCAAACTAAGTCAGTTGCAAGTCACAAAAAAAAAAATATTATTGTGTATTTTATTTTAGATTTGAAGGCCATACCCTTTGGAAGTTTAAATCTCACCAAAAATTTTACTTTATGATCTTCATATTATTTTTACAGGGAGCAATTTTGATTTCAGTCCCTGTAAATGAATACAGTATATTGATATTCTCACCTACCCAAATTGTTATACACAAAGTCATGTTGCCTTCTTTGATGCTTTCTCATAGAAATTGGCATCATTGATATTAAATATATTGACATTTACATGATTTTAGGTGCATTTAGGTGCATACTTAGGCAATTTTTATTTTTGTATTTCTCATTACCATCTTGTGTTTTTCTTGGCAGCAACTTTCTCACCTCTGCTCACAGCAGTGTCTGATACAATTAATCAGCAGGAAGTGCTGGTCTATACAGTCACTGACTCATAAATATTATAAAAGCTCTGTCATTGCACCCCGACAATATAAAAATGACGAGATCAAAGTAAGTGTATTTGTATTAGTCATGCAGTTACTTCCATGGAATCACAAATACATCTTTTTTTCCATGGAAAAAAAAAAAAGGATCTTTTTGGCAGAGTTCAATTTCCAGAGAAAGGATTCACTGTATCTCTCCGATTTTGCTTGTTCTTCATTTGCTTCATGGACGATTATACACAGAATATGGATATTGTAATGACTGAATCTTTATTTAAATGACAGTTTGAGATGGAACTATCTGAATTTACTCAACAAAAAATAAATTCACAGTAAATAACAAAGTACCTTTGTCATACAAAATAAAGTAAATAATAGATTCAAACTTTATTGAGAGGAGATGTGGAATGTTTTCAAAATGTTAATTTAGAAAATTGGATGTTCAAATTTGTTTCATGCGTTTCAGGCTGATCTGCAATTAGAATCACTTGTTAACCAAAGCAGAAAAGTAATAAATTTTTCAAAAATATTTATAGTAAGCCCAAGCAAAAATATTTATTTTTCATAATAAATAAAAAGTATTTAATAATAGTGAGATAAACCCACATCAATTTCTGCTTTTCTGTTTCCCACTACACTATCAACTTTTGCAGTGTGATCTTAGCTCCATTGAAGTCCATAGTAAAAAATAAAAATCCCTCACTGGGTAAATTCGAGCACGTTGTAAAGAATGTGGTACTCTGAAAATGAAGACCTTGAAAACAGAACACACTTTTTCTTTTGTCCTGCTTTTTATTATCTCCTGTGATATTGCCCTCCATATTATTACCTCTGCGAGCCCTCAGAAACCTTCAGCTTATTTTTCACGGAAATTATGAACACATTTCTGTCTCTGTTCTCTTAACCATCCACCAATGCAGAAGACAACTCTTATCTTCTTATTTGCAAAACAGAGCTTTAGAGCTATTATTTCCCCCTAAAAAAACCGCCCAACATAATATAGACATCAGCAATCAACAACCCTTGTCACGATCTCCACATTTTGCTCTAAAATATTGCAATCTTTGGAATAAAAACATTGCTGGAACTGGAAAAGTCCTACATTCACAATCCCCTCCATAAGACTAAGATCTTTTTGAGGGTCCCTGCCAATAAGACAGGACATTTATTTTGGCCAGGATTCACACGTGTTGACAAGGGAATGAGAAAAGTCCTAACCCACTTTACACAAGCCATGAAATATTCCCATCAAAGGGTTTCACTGCTAAACCAAGACTTGGGCTGATTTTAGGAGGTGAAGAATGCTGTATAAGCATCATTCCTTGGAGCAATTATATCCTTCAAAAGGCAACCATATAACAGGATTTAATCTAGAATAAGAAGTAAAAGACCTACATTCTTGGGTCACATATGAGATAAAGCTCAAATTCTGCATTTTTAATTTTTCTCCCAAGAAAAGATTTGAAGAATATCCACTTTATTCAACTGCCAGACCTAAAGCTTTCCAAGATAATATACTGCTTCCTTTGATCCTACTTTGGCGCAGGCACAATATGCCTCATTGTAATCTGAATCCTCTCCTTTGTTTTCTGTTTAACATCAGACGCTTCAGGAGAAGAATAAAAGTCCCTGCTCCATCCAGGGCTCAAAAACCTCTTCTCTGCATCTTTTTGCTCTGTTTCTGACACTGGCAGATCTCCCAGGCGTAAGATTCCGTCTACAATTTTCCTGTGATTCCTGAAAGTTTCCCTGTCCCACATCTCCTGTGTTCACAAACCTGCAGTTTGCAGCCATAAAACAGTCTTTGTCCTTACCTGGTGGAAAACACCAAATGTATACAAGTATTAAATATGTTCAGTGCTCCATCACATCAAGATGGTCCAGTTGAGGTTGCTGCCTTGAACTCAGGTCCTAAGATTATTTACCCTGACAACCCATAAGTCAGGCTTTAAATCTGGGTTCACTATCAGTGACTACAGTCAGGATTTGTGGCTGAGCTTCTCTTAAATTGCTCTTCTGAGACAAGCTGCACTTTGCAAAATCATCTGGGTGCCCTGGACTGCCATATTTTCAAAAACTTTCTGGATTTCCTTCATATAATCATTAAATATTGCCCAGGTTCTTGCTCCACCTGTGACACAGCAGAGTCCAGCACTGCACACAAAGCAGTGTCATAATGCCCTGTAAGGGGTGTTCTCAGAAAACAATTTCCATAACAAACAAATCTACCACTACAACTGACCACTTCAGATAGTACAAGAAGCGTTTTGTGATTTTGGATCCTTGGTGCCATCTACCTCTTGCTGGAAGGTCTTATAAAGGGTTATATAGACTTCTAAACACCTTCATATTTCTTCTTTTATTCTCAAATATTTTAGTTAATTATTGTCCTAGGCTCCTTCTGGAGTTTATTCTTGTTTCTTTCTCCCAAGAAATTTATTTCGAACCTAAATGAGATAAAAAGCTACAGTAGAATCATAGAATCACAGAATAGTTTGGGTTGGAAAGGACCTTAAAGATCATCTATTTCCAACCCCCCGCCATGGGCAGGGTCACCTTCCACAAGAACAGGTTGCTCAAAGAGTCATTACATCTTTCATTGCATCTCATCAGAAAATCTGCTCAGGTCTCCTCAATAAGTTTTAATTACTCTTTTAGATATTATGGGTCCATGTTTTCCTGACTACCTCGAAAAAAAGTCTCCAATTTTTAAGTTGTTTTTGTTTACATTTCATTTTGACACAGTTTCAGGGAAGATGGACACATTTGGATTGTAGAAGAGCCCTTGCATGACTGAGAGTTTAACAATCTGACTGTGTATAAAGCAAATATTTTCTGAGTGCAGAAGCACTGCACATTCTCGCCTCACTTGTTCAGAGGAATATAAATGAGTGGGTCAGAAGGGAATCTTTATTCTTTCTTTTTAAATATCTACTAATGAGGCAATCATCAGAAGGCTGAGTCATAATGTAAATGTGTTTCTGACCAAAGGTCTGACTATTCTAGCACACTTCAGAGTATCCAGAGTACATCTAATCTGCATCCACTCTAGTTATTCATCAGACTCCTGCAATTATCTTGAGAGTGTTGGAAGGAAACAAGCAGACATGGGGAAATTGTTGGAGTAAATGTTGATCTAACTGAACTGAAGCTACTACTCCTATTTTAAGAAGAAAGATTCTTTACAGAAGCCTAAAACAACTACAGTAAAATATTTTATAATTCACCTTTGGCATCAGAAAGGTGTCTAATGAATATTTATTTTCAGCATAAAGACTGTCACAGAATCATAGAATAGTTTGGGTTGGAAGGAACCCTTAAAGGCCCTGTAATGAGCAGGGACATATTCAACTACCCCAGGTTGCTCAGAGCCCTGTCTTCCTAGAGGATACTTAAGTGCACCACTTTGGAGGCAAAGGAGAGGGAAAAGAAACAACAAAGAAGAGGGGAAAACAATGGTATGAATATAAAGAAGAACTAGGGCATTTAGTTCAAATATTTTAATACGAAGTAAACTAACACAAACCAAGCTGGAAATTATATTTGGGATTATTGATACAAAGTAAATCACGATATATGGTGAGAAGATTTAGCATTACTCACATTAGAATATACTGTCACTTCCCCTTGAGAGTATGCATAATTCATAAGTACTCAAATTTAAAGACTCCTGTACACTTTTCTAACACCTTCTCTAGATGTGGATGGAAGAAGATCAGAGGTTTAATAAGGATATAGGAAGAGAAGGAACAGATAACAAACAAAAGGAGCAGACAGTGAGGAAGAGATGCTAAACTAGTAAAAAGAGGGAGACTGGGATATTTGGTAGCTTCTCCTGCAAATAGAGGAATTGTTTGTAAAGAAGTTAAAGACCTTCCATTAAAGGCTTCTTCAGAGCAAAGATATATTTGCAATTTGGTCAAATCCTGAAATTAACCTGTGTTTTCTTATAGATCTACACATCTTCACTTCTTCCTTCCACAATTTCAAAAGATATTACAAAAAAATGTGACCCCAGTATCTATTTTCTTAATGTTAATTGTTGTCAAAGCCCATGATCTGTTTTGATAGTCAGGGTACATTTCTATGCAGCCTCTCAGCTGGAAAGGAACTGAAGCAGAAGGAAGGATTTTTCTGAACTAGACTACTAGGACACAAATTTTTGGCTGTACAAACAGGCTCTGACTCTCAAGTAGGTATGTGCATGTGCTTGCACAGTGTTTCAAATATTTTTAGCTTTGGATTGTAACCAACTTGTAAACTTTCTGTGTGCCTGTGCACATTAATTCTTCTCCTCACTGTAAACTTCTTGAGCTTTGGGGGGGAAAATGGCTTGAGATTATGTTAGGAGAGTAAACACACTTGGCCCTAGGTCTAGGTCAAACATTGACTCAAAGAAACAATAACTCTGTCAGTAAATTATTTCTGGCACAATATCTGTCACCTGTTTCAAAAGAGTTGAAGGCAAACATGCCCATTCCTCAGCTTAAACAAATCTGGCCTCCATGCTGCTGAGCTGGCAGGAGATGGTTACATCCCTTTTCTCCCTTTTTTTTTTTTTTTTTAATCAAGTTTTACAAGGTCCTTGTTGCCAGGTTTCAAAAACAGCCATTTTAAGCCAACTTCTGGTTTCTTCTTTGTTTTCTGAGAGGGAATTTGAGGGCTTACTCTGCCAGAGTCAGAAAGTCACTTTGGTGTTCTCATGTCTCCCTTTCTGGAGGGTCAATATCTGGGAAGGACTTAAGACTTAGGGAGTCATTAGTGACTAGCAGTGAAAGTACGAAATGCAAGTATTTGTGTAAACATTAGGACATTAAAATCCTTTTTAATGTTAACACTATTGTCTGGGAAAATAATAATATTGAATAGATGTATCCCCACACCTGCTCTGGAGAGCTCATTTTAAATTGATTGTTCAGGATTCACCAAATGCAGCAACTTCTGCTGATGCTTGTACTAGTTTGAAGCTTAAGTGCTATGTTATTATTAGTTGCTTCTCAGTTTGTTTCTCACTTTACCCATTTCTGAAGGTTTTTAGGCCAGTCTTCCTAAGTGAGGAAAACCAGATGGACAAGATGGATCACAGACAGCCTTGAAATTATGCTGTGTTCTCCAAGGAAGGGATGAAATCCTGCATTTTATCATTTATGAGTTGCTGTTTACTTTTACTGCCTCAAACTAGACCTTGAGATTCATTAATGACTAGAAATCAAAGACCCTGTAGCAAGCATTTATGCAAATTTTAGCGAGTAAAAAGTCATACATATCTTTCCTGTTATGGTATAGGAGAATAACAATATGAAAAAACCCAAAATATGTTGCAATGTAAATGAATCATCTGTTGGTCTGCATAAAAAAAAAAAAAAAGAATACACATAAAACTTTATAGTCAATGCCTTTTTAATATTCTAAATTAACAGATAAGTATAAAAAACTACTTTGCCTATGTCCTGTTAGCCAAAGAGGGCAGAGGTCTAATGTTTTATCTTACAAATTTCTTTTAGGAAATAAAAAAACCTGTCTTTGAGAAATATGTCAATGCAAAAATAATTATTACATGCAAACCGCTTAGCATAAGATGAAATTAGACAAGAAATAAGGGAAGTGGACCAATACCATTTGAATGATTAAATCAATTTAGGCTGGGGTCATGCTGCATTAAGGGAAGACATTATATAAGCAGGACTATATTTTCCCTTACCTTTCAAAGAGGACTGCAGTTTCTTTGACTCCTACACCTCAGCAATACAGATGACACAGAGGAATGTTATCTTTCACTGCCATTTTAGTGGGAAATGAAAGCTGTTCCTCTTGAATGCAAACCTTGTCACTGTGACCCAGGCATTGAGTTTGGATTATTTGAACAGGCTATACCAGTAGTGAGCTCAGCAAAGTAAATTATCAAGGGCAATCATATCTCCCCCACTCAATATTTTAGCAGAAACAAGTCTGATTTTGTAAACAAGCCCTCCTCATCTATTGACCCATTATCCCTTCTCAGTACCTATTTTGGTCTGGATTCACCTTATCTGAAGATGGACAACAGGCAAGGCATGCAGCAGCACATTTCAGAGTCTTATTCATTAGGACACCTGAATATTTCATTATCTTCACTGGAAGGAGTCTGCAATTGCAGCCCTACAGAGCAGTTTGTATGCAGCATGCAGCTGAATATTGTATGTTATATTTTTTCATGTGTCAAACTGATGATTTCATCACCCACTTCTCTACCTGAACTAACAATTTTCCACCTTGTAACATGTCAGATGTGCTGCTGAAAGCCAAACCCCAAGATATTAATTTATTTTTAATTTTCTTTTTTTTCCCAGAAACATGTCTAAAAAATCATAATGATTTAGATATAGCAAATTTATGTAGTGTTTTACTCTATTTCCTCATACACATTTTCTTCATTCCCAGTGCAGGTGGAGGTGAGCCTCACAGATGTACAGCAGTGGTTTCACATCTTTACCTCAAACCTTCTTTTCTTAATGCCTCCTTCTAGAGTTATAAAGGCTACATCGAAATACCTAGACAGTGCTTGTGTGAAGTCGTGTGTCAATAGGTTATTTAAGATTCTGAAGACTTTAAGTTATGATTTAGTTACATGGTTGGCATCACTTTGAGCATGAAAAACACAAACTAAAATTACGCTAATGAAAGGACTGGGGTTTAGACCATGCATTTCCAATTTGTTGAACTCACTGTTCTCAGATGTTACACGGGCAAGGAGTTCAGAAAGATTCAAATGAATGATTAGCCATTGGTATGGATGGACTGAATGTTGACTGAACATCAAATAAGGACATAATAAAGGGCTATGAGCCCTTTGCTTCAGGCTGTAACAGCAAACTGCAGTGCTGAGGAGGAAAACACTGTTATGACCGAGTCCCTCCATCACCATCAGGATTATTGTATTTTCCTACAAAACATCAAGTAATGCCTGAAGAGTAAATGATGGGCCATAGGACAGTTGTGATATTCCAAGGAACAAACTCAGAAAATCAACACTCATCAGTTTAAACCTCTTAATCTGTTCTATCATTTATTCTGCCAATTCTGTTTGTAAACTCCATTAAAGTGCATTAACGAACTATAATACTGAAGGCAGACAAGAAATCTAATTATCTTTTGTCGCAGAGCACCATATGCTTCTTTTAACTTCAAATAATAGGATGAGGAACATTAGTATTTTAAATGAATCTTTGATGAAGTTGAACAAGAGAGAGGAAAAATAATAAGTTAACCAATATATTCCAAATGCATTGTTTTTTACTGGATGGGTTTACCTTTTCACATGCTTATTTTGCAGCATAGCAAAGGGCAAATGAAAACAGGTGACGTGGTAAGTCACTTTTATGTCAGACATCATTTTGCTTCCAGCTGTGGCCCTGAGGAAGTTTTTGTTCATGGGTTTTTATTATTACTGTATTTTTGGCATGCTCATCTAGTTGCAAAAGCACCAGATGTCTCCATTGACTTTTTTGAATAAACAAGCAAACTAGAAAATTATAACAATTTTAAATCCCTTCATATGTTGCACACATAAAGGAGGGTCCTGTTCTTTGGGATTTATTTTTTAGTCCAAAATGTTATACTGCAAAAAATAAAAAGCAAGCAACACCCCAACCCACCAAAGCAAAACAACTCCCTGAAGTAAAACATCCTTGTAGCTGATGACAAGTGTGGATCCCCTGAACTGAAGAACACTTATTCAAAACAGTGAAACCACATTCCCTCTCCATCCTGCTGAGTGTCTGTGTGTGCTGATGAAAGACAGGTTGTGTGGGTGCATAACTGGGGCCATCAGACCACCCCAAGCCATGATCTTCATCCAGGCATATCATGTGTTCAATGCAGTGTCCATTTCTCCAGAGGTGTCTGAAACACCCTGAGGTGAACCCTGTTGTCAAGTGGCAACCCTTCTGGTGATTAGTATGGAAAAATACTTAAAAATATTTCTATTGCTCATCTCTGAAATTATCCTTTTCCTCTTCCTTCCTTTTTCACAGGTTTTACATGAGAGTTTCTGGGGTGGCTGTACATCTCTTTCTATCATCAGGAGCTACAGAAATTTTTAAAAAGGCATTATTAGTCTTTTATAGAATAATCCACAAATTAAATAAATAATCCATAAATAAACTTAGAAGATAAACAAATAACTGTTTATAATATTGAATAGAGAACCAAAAAAACAAAAATCTAGATAGTAATTTAAATACTCCTTTTTGCTTTGTCTCCAGCTAGGAAAAAAACAGGATGGCACATCTGCCATGCTAGTGAAGACATACACATGGACTATCACTAAAACTGCTTCATGAAGCCATTGCCTGCTCTTCCAGGTGATTAATATAAGGCTTTATGGTTGAGATTTAGGGAAAAGAAAAAAATTACTTTCATACATTTGCTCTGGTTTTCTTTAAAGGAGCAGTCACATTCTTTCCCAAAGAAGTTGGCAATACTTTTTCTTGGAAAGGAAATTAATTATACCAACAAATTCTGGTTTCCTTAAATATATTAGTACTTTAATATTTCATACTGGGTTAAGATCTGAAAAGAGAAATAAAAGTGGTTAAATCTTAAGCACATCACTTCAATTTCCTCAGAAAGTCTGGGGAAGCAATTCCATCTCTTCTATTCATTACATAAAGGAAAAGAGGATTATTTCAAATGTGTTCAGAGACCTTAACTATGCAATATCCTTGTGGAATCCTCATGTAATGAAGATTTTAGACCAAATTGTTCTTTCAGATAAAGCCACAGTAATATCCTTGATTTCAGGACTGGTCTGACTAACATCAGATCTTCATCACATTCAACTGTGCCATTTTTCGGGCAATGTCTCCTTCCTTGCTCAAAGAACTGTTCATATGGGTCAATGCTGCTCCGAATGGAGTCTCAGAAACCATCAGTCATTTGCGATATGCTCTCATTCTGAGTGAAAAGTGAAGGAATTTGGAAACTAAATAAAGAAATGTAATATTGGTCAGCTAAAGAATTTTACTTAAAGTAAAAATAAAACATTTTTAACTGGTTCTAAGAATGCCCATTTTCAGTTTAACCTACAAAAGAGGAGGCACAACTGGATATCATAAATTCCAGACTACAAAGCAATATAGCTAAGCATTTCATTTGGATCCTGACAGTTCTTTCATGATCCTTTGGGTTTTCATCTCTCCACTTCAAGTGCATTATTCCAGATAATAGTTACGTCATTTACCATTTTTATCTCCTCCTCTCAGTAGTTCCATGAAAGTGCTTTTTGCATGTATTGGTCTAAAGTGTTTCTTGCAGAGCTCCTGAGTGCACTGAGGGGCACTCCAGCCCCTCTCAGTTGGCTGGTAGTGGGTGATTAAGACAATTCTGACCTGTTTTTTACCCTGTTATCAACTACACTTTTGTGTACTCACTCTACAATTAGTCCACCCATACCAGTCTTAATTATGTTTCTTTATAAAGTCTCTGTGCTGCATCTTCTTTGAGGTGATTTCTTTGTACCTGGCCATGTTTTTTGGGCTGCATGCCTAATTCTCCTGGAATAACGAAGCTTATATTACTTAGGAAATGTGGGACACAGTCAAAGGGAGGGTTACTGACTGCATCCTCACCTAAAACTGCTGAGTAAGAGACATAAAATTGATCTCACTCCTGGCTGAGGAGGTCTTTCAGCCCCATCCCAAGACTACTAGACTAACCTCAATCTACTAACAAAAGGTGGCAAACTATCTCTCCTTTAAGAATTCTACTCCATATTCATCCAGGGATGCTGTTCTTAAGTGAGCCTTCATCAGTTCTCCTAAAGAAAGCATGTCGATACCTCTCTTCTTTCAGTACTTTCAAGTGAGATATTCGTGAGTGATGGCAGTCTTCGAAGTACCAAGTGACAAACCTGAGCTGCAATGGGGACAGCACGTGAGGGACTTTCCTCTTTTAAATCTTACATCTACTTCTTTTATGTGGATGTGTCCTAAATTGCACCGTTGAAGACCCTAATGGTTGAGAATGTCTCATCATTGTGCAGTTTCGGGATCTCAGACCGTAGATACTCAGGAGAAAGATTAGAACACAAATAACTGAAGACTATATTTTTAAAATTAGTTTGGGGTTTTTTTTCTTTCAGTTGGACTACATGATTATTGTAGGTCTCTTCTAAGAGAAAATATTCTCTCCCTTTTAACGGGTTCACTCTTAAGCAATATTTGCACTAGTAGCTCCCCATCTTGTCTTTGGGCAAAAGCTTTTTTTTGTGCTTCCTGTCTTCACTGCTGAGTGATGTTCTGATCAGCAGGAAAGAAGAAAGAAATGGACAGTTTCCCCTAAGCCATCATAAATTTTTCCTGCCAAGACCCCCCTGGTAAGACAGAGCTGGTGATTTCATATTGCAGCTGCATCACAGAATGGCAAAAAGGAATCATATGATGTTACTGCTTAGGGAGCTCATAAAGCCCTAGCAAGATCTCTGTCCCCACACGCCCACACTAAAGAATGGATATGATAAAGCTTGGATATCATCCAAACCCTGCTTTCTGTCTCCAGTTTTCTGTTTTCAGCAGCCAAGCTTTTCAAATTTGTACTAGAATAATGTGACCTCGGGAGATCTTTATTTAAACAAATAGAATTAGGTTGTATAGCTGTGTGGTTAATGACAGTTCCTGAAACACATTCAGCAGCAATTTGATGTTATTATTATAGCTAAGTAGTTTTCATAAGGTCTCAGCTAAATATTTCTCCACTAACTCATCAAGACAGAGAGTTGACCTCAGCTTTCTTTCAGAGTCCATCAATTCAGCTCCTTGGGAAGCAGAGGGGCTGTTTAAAACAAAAATCCAAGAACTTTCACCTCCTCCTGTTCCATATTAGCTAAACATACTGAGTCTGCAGGGCTGCCCATCCCCTGGTGGGTCATAATACCTGTTTTCGTTCTATTTTTAAGGGTAAACTTCTTCATAAAAGTGGGCTGCCTGCTGGGGTCCTGATGCATTTAAGATCTTGATATTCAGATTACGGTAGAAGGAGCTAAAGAGGAAGGAAAATATGTTCTAGTCTTGCTGTTGTGTTCAATGGAAGTTTAATCACATCAGGCTTTTCCTTTTTTCAAATTAGCATCATTTGTATTTAGCCTTCATTAGCGCAGTTTAGATTAAGCAGTTGGTTACAGTGAACCCTACAGAAATTGGGATGTGCTTAAGCTTCTCTGTAAAGAGGCCTAAGGGCTGTATATTTATAGAGATCCATGAAAGGGATTTGAAAGGAAAAAACACACATGGTTTTGTGCGAATTTAATTTGTATGAATAAGATAAAGTTATTTATGAGAAGAAAAAAATTCTGCCAATAAAGGAGTATCGCTGCATTTGTCAGCATGATGGAAATGTTCTGTAACTGAGTATTTTCTTCAGAATATGCATATTGTAAAGCTCACTACCCCTGATGTTGCCCTCAGCTCTGGGGTCAGTGCCTGTCACATTCAGGGACACATATCATAGAATGGTTTGGGTTGGAAGGAACCTTAAAGACCACCTCATTCCAACCCCCTGCCATGGGCAGGGGCACATTCCACTAGAGCAGGTTGCTCCAAGCCCCATCCAACTTGGCCTTGAACACTTCCAGAGATGGGGCAGCCACAGCTTCTCTGGGCAACCTGTGCCACAACCTCAACACCCTCACAGTAAAGAACTGTGAACACAGACAAATATTTCCCTCAAAGCACAGCTACATGAGGTCTGCATGAATTTTGAGGGTGGCATACATATTATTTGCTGCTTGACCTTTCTGGTCTTGGAAAGCTCTCCTGGACCCAGGGAATGGTGTGGGCTGCCAGGCAGACCTGGTGGCCCAGAGGTGCCCAGTACTCACTCAGAAGGGTTTCTGAGTTACCTGTGGTTTCTCTACTGCCTGGAAAAGTCCTTCTACGCTGTGTCCTGCTGGCAATAGCTCTGACATTCATGTCAGTCTGTGAAGATGTCCTGTTCTCCTACGTGTCCTTGTCCATGCCTTCTACTTGTCCTCTATACTTTTGAGCCTGAACTAATGTAAATCTACAATCTCCAAAACGTCAAGGCCCATTTCCTTCAATCTTCCTTTCATGAGCATTAACTCCTAAACAGTGTGGGATACATACAGTTTCCTGACTGGCTCAGAGCTCTCTCTTCCAATTCCAGATAAATTAACAGTGTGAGCTGCTCTTTCCTTTATTCAAGGTTGTATTTTTGCACCAAGCTCTTGAAGCCTGGGGACTAAAAATGTCATCAGATACCTCTGGATGCAGGGCCTGGATGCTGGAGGTCCAGGGACCTTGTCAGAGTCTACCACAGTCCTGTCAGAACACAGCAAGCAGAGGTGATGCCACTGCAGGGTGAGTTAATTGGCGCTGAAGAAGCAGGACACCTCTGTGGGAATCTCAGGTTGCTTTTCCATGATTTAAAAAAGTAACTTCAGAAAAAAAACCAACATTTTGCTTACAAATGTAAGGAGATATGATTGAAGCTCCTCTATGGAGAGTTTTAAAGCAACCAAGGCACCATACCCTGAGTTTATAATCAGGCCACGATGCACTGTCAGAGACTGAGTCCCTTCAGCATCCGCTGCAACAACGTGCATGTGAAAGTGAAAAGGCAACTTTATGTTTTTCCCTGTGGGGGAAAAACCACTGAAAGCCCTTTTTCCTTTTTAATATACTAAGAGGCGTAAAAGATTTCTTGCTATCTTCAGATGTCAGTGTTAGATTAGGATGTGATGACAGAGGACATAAGGTATTGCTGGACAGTAAAACGCCTCTGGTCACAAGCAAGCCTGTCCTCGTTAATTTTATCTCAACCCCATCTCCCTGATTTGTCACTGGTTCTGAATTCTTCAATCCTTTCTCTCCATAAAAATGTCTATCTGTCTCTTAAATTCATTTATGTCATTGCCTTTTAATGACCTTTCTTGATAACTTACTCTTTGTATTTTCTATCCTGAGTAAAAAGCTCTGCCTGAATGAATTCTCTCATTGGTCTTAATTCCCCAAATTTGAGGGTTTGTGGCTGTCTGTCCTGGTTATTCACTTCCTCACCAATATGAGTATTATATTTATGGATGTATATACATTTTTTCACTAGGCAAAAAGCTTGTTACTTTGTTTTTGTTTTGGGAGGGGTTTTTTTGTTGTTGTTTGTTTGTTTGTGGTTTTTTTTTGGTTTTGGTTTTTTTGTTGTTTTTGGTTTTGTTTTGGTTTGTTTTTTTGAATGGAAGTTCATTTACTAAAACACATGTGGGCAGCCTTTTCCACATTTTATGACAGCTCTAAGTTTGGAAAAAAAAAAAGTTTTAAGACTATATATATATGTGCTATACCTGTAGTAGGGACTCTTTACCAGGACTGAGCACGAGCCAGATAAACACAGCTCTGAGTCTAGTTGCTTGCTTTGGCAAGTTTTTTCCAAACATATTGTTCTTCTCTCCTATTCTGTGGATTGCATATTTTAAACCATCATCCTCTACTATGTCAAACATGAACTCAGCTTCTACAAAAATATTCCTCTTGGCTGTCTTGATAATTTTTGCAATGCTTAGAAAATTATTAAACCTTAAGAAACAGTAATAAGAATACAGTGTTCACATGTATAGCTCTATTCTTCACACCTCAGCTTGGGTTACCTGCAAAACTCTCTCAGATGCATTTTCTATTCCAAGCCTTTGTGCTTCAGACCAGCTCAAAAAGCTTTATTATAAAACTTTACCCATTTCATTTCTGTGCAGATTTCATTGTCCGTCATGGTCAATATATCTTCCCTTAATTTTCACAGAGTCCAGTCAGGCAGGTCATGACCAGATTCTTCTATAATCTTTTTATATATTTAGACACTATAATGAGATCACCATCTAGGTCTGCTTTTTCTTTCAGGCTATATATGCTACACTTCTTGAGTCCTTTCCTTATCTATGGCATAAATTTAACTCCTTACCTTTACCATATTACTCTGCAAACTGACTGAAGTGTCAAAGCTGTAGGTGGTTTTTCAGTCTTTTGAGTTAATACGTGATTTTAAAATTTGGTGGGTCCAGCTTTGCTACAGTCCTTACCCTTTTTTTTTTCAAGCAGAAAGATCTGCCTCCATGACATTGCTGAGTGTTACAGAAGCTGCCATTTGGGAGCACTGGTCAAAAAAAAAACAAGAAAAAGCTCCACACCAGCACCACCAAAAATAACAAAAGAGAACAAACAAACCAACCAATCAACCCCTCCAAAAGGTGCCTGCTAATCCTTACGTGTTGGTTCTTCCATCTGGGTCCTGATGGTTATTCCTTTGAGCATCCAGCCCATGCCTTAGAAAGAAGGATAAAGGCTCAAAATTTCCTTGGTCCTGTATTATAAACCACATAGCTCACACAGGGTTGAGTAAATCCTTTCAGCAAAACAACTCAAGGTCTGCTCTGGAAAATGCATAATGCTCTCTTATGAAGGCATTTTTTTGGTTTAGACTGATTAGTGAGAAGAAACTGTGAAACACTGAACCCCTGGATTGTGCTGCAGCATTAAATAATTATAGCCAGTTCTTCCAGTTCTGTCTGTGGGTTAGTAATGAAGTGGCTATGTCCTTCCTATCAGTGTTTAGCAATATTAATTCCTATGTCCCTGAGTTATGTGGCAAACATGAGCAGAGAATCCCAGGGAAAAGCTGCATTTATTTTTAGTACTGTCTACAGTCTCATGGAGCTGGCATACTCTGCACCAAGAAAAGACAATAATTTGTTCTACTTGCAAGGGAAGAAAAAAATAATTGGGGTGGGGAATGTTATTTACCACAGTTGTATAAATAAGAAGATTTTGATGTTGATTTTTGGAGGTAGATGTGACAGGAATTGTCAGACACAGAGTGCCAGAGCTGGTGCTCAGTATCATGATCAGGAGCAGCCACAGCAGGGACAAGGTCACACAAGTGCAAGAAAGATAGTGGGCTAATGCCTGTATTGCCATCATTTGCTGCAAGGTCAGCACCTAGAACATGCACTGTGTATCACTTAAAAGGGTTTGTTTCCAGCTGTAATTCCATGTATGTATGAGCTGCAGCTGCTTTGCTTGGCTGCTGTATGTCCTATTCGGGTGTTTCTATAAAGATGGGAAATTTTTCTCTGCAGAAAAGGATCGTGCAACATATAAAACACCACAAGGAATTATTTTTTTTTTACATTGGCAGACTGGAACTAGCAAAAAATGATAGTTATCAGGAAAAAAAATGCCATCATTGGCTTGATTTGCACAAGTCTGGCTGATCCTATGAGAACAGAGCTACACTTTCTCACATCTTCCGAAGCATGTCTAAGATCTATTCCTGAAACTGCATCCAAGTGATATTCATTAACAGTTCTACCATGCATATTTATTTTGCACTGCAAATGATAATGTGTGAACAACAAAAGGGATAATGTCATTATGGAGGCACAAGTAGCAGCTCTGTACTTGTGAGCGGGTTTATGTTCTCATTCAAAGCATTTTCTGCTCCAGAGATCTGTCTGCATGATGTGTTTGGTTAAAGTAGCAGACAAACAAATATTTGTTCCAGGAAATTTAAATCCAGATTAAACACATTTCTATGCTAATTTATAAAACATCATTTAAGTATCGTCTGTTTCTGTGCTTTTCATACAGATTCCACACATCCAAGAAAACAACCAAGGCAGAAATGGACTTAAAGCCTGTCTTTGCTTCAGGAGTGAAAACGAGATGTAGTTTAAGCAACCCACCCTGGAGATGGCAGCACTGGCCAGATTTCCCGAGATTATGTGTGTTTTGTCTTCTCATGCTTTACTTGAGCAAAACTTTGGCACAAACCCCGATGCCAGGATTTATATCACAAAGTATGGAAAGCCTGCAGAGCTCCACACACATGCCTTTTGCAGCACCTGCAATAGAACTGTCCTATCTATGAGCTCCGTGGTTTTAGTGTCTCACAACTGCATGAAGAAAGGTGTGGTCTTTTGAAGGAAATAACAATCACACCCAGGAAAAGAATGTCTAAAAGGTGCTTAGAATAATGTGAGAATATGGAGAGACAGGAAAATGTTTGTATCTCACCTTAAGATGGCTCTGAAATCTATATCAAAGAAAAAAAGGTAAGCATAGAAAGTTACAGTGCAGCTTTATAAAGCTATTTTTGTGAAAAAAGTAGGCTGCTCGTGTGTTTGTCTCACGTTAGAAGGCTGTAGGTGACTGGTGCATGCACAGATTCAGGAATCACACAGCCAGAGCTGTGCCATCCTGCCTTGAGCAGAGCCACTGCCATCACCCCACCCTGAGCACTGACTGCACAAACAAACAAGGGGCTCTGCCAGGACCTGCCACATCTGGGAATGTTTTCGACAAACTGAATTGCTGTCAGTGAAGAATCATTCATCACAGTTGAACCACTTTTGGTAGAAAACGCTGGTTGAGTAAGCCCTTTTGGCAGGAAATACTTTTTTTGCTGCAGTTTCTGATCAGGATGAAAAATGCCTTTCCTGAAGTAACCAGCAGACTGATAGCCTGGACAGGAAACAGGGATGCATGAGGAAAGGTCCCTTTTCCCAGGAGTACACTGTAAGATGCAAAGAATAGAATCTCAGAGTCTCTTTTCTGCACAACGGTCAATAATCCCACGGTGTGGGATGCTCCTAGAAGATGGAGGAATGGCAGTACCAGGACATGAATGTGGATCCTATGCTTTCAAACAAAAGGTATCAGCTCTGCCTAGGAGAGTTATATAATTCTCAGTATTTCCTAGGAAGAGATATTCTAGTAAATTCTTCTCATGAGAGAAACATTTCTTTTTTAGGAAGGAAGTGCTCATTCTCCTAGAACAAAAGCCATCCAACATTGTATTTCCAGCTTTCAGAAGAACTTCTCAGGAGCCATTGAATCTAATTACTTATTTCTTGTGTTATGTTGTTTGCAGACTTTCCTCACTAAAGTTAGTCTGGGGTATTCTAGAAAACCTGGACACCAAGAAAAAAAAAATGCCAGTTCGGTTTTTGTTTTGAGATTTAGGAAATATTACCATCTTCCTTAATGATATAATAAACAAAGCACCTATTGAAACAAATGGGCAGCTTTCATTTTTGTCTCTTCTCTCCAATAAATTACAGCCTATTTGTATGAAGCAGAAATTAGCTGAGAATAAATGAAACAATCATCCATGATCACCTTGACCTTTGTGACAACCAGGCAGGAAATAGTTTTCTGGTCTCACCACAGTTTTTTCAGTCTGGCACATTTGTGGCTGCCAGGTGTGGGTGAGGGCTGAGATCTCACCGCATATTACAAGAGGGCTGTGAGACTGAGAGAGTTCTCATAGATCTGTCAAAATTTTCATTTTTCTCTGGTTTCATTTCAGTTTTGATTTTCTTATGTTTACACTGCACTAAGGGATAACAAAGTACAAAAACAAAACTCATTTCCAGCCTTCAGAAAACACATAAATGGGTGTAGAAAAGGTTGCAATGAAATACTTCAACAACGTGCAAGCCTTCCTCTCTGAAGAGTTTCACATCAATATCTTCATGGAAACAAACTTTTTCCTCATTTCAACAGGCTGAGTGTTTCTCTTTAAGATACATTTCAAGGCTGTTGTCTAATTCACACTATTGTACAGACACAACTCACAGAAACCTTATAACTTTCTCTAGGTTTTTCTGAACTTTCCTAAGGTAAAGGTACCATTTTCTATTCCATTTCCTGGAACAGAAAGACCTATGGAAATTTGGAGTTGTTTAACATCCACTAGACTTTTGCAGCAAAGCCTGGAACATAAAAATTTTTTCTCAGGTTTTCCAAACTCTTCCACTTTACAGCTGGGAGTCCAGAAGAGAGCACGAGACATTTCCTCAGTGTTCTCACCTGGCACTGGTGATGGGCACCGGCAAAAAGTTCCATGGAATTGGAATCATGCTTTTAAATCCATGAACTTTTTGCAAAGCTAAACATATGTTGTTCAAACCCCACCAGCAGAAGGAGGGCAACTTGTCTGTGAGCCAGCTGCCTCCTCATTTCCCTCCCAGTGCCCTCCTAAGAAGCCCAGAGGGTAATAGAAATCTTGCTTTATTACAGTCCCTCTATGTCTGGATTAATGCACTCACTGCAGCCTTCTAGCAAGATGCCAAGCACTCCACGGCTCAAGTAATAGACTGTAATATCCCTGACATTCAGGATGAAAAAAACAGAATACAATTAAAAACAGAATACATAATATTCACTGAAATAAAACAGATTTCCAATCAATTAAAGCAGACTCTCCTTCCAATAGCACCAGACAAATAATACATTTACAAAACTAATCGGTTCTACACAAGCTGAGCTAATGAGTGTCATTTGGGTCACATCCTCAAATTGCAAATAAATGTTATCATTTATCAACCTAACACATTACTCAATAAATCTTCTGCACCACTGTTCATACTTATCAGCTGTGTCATTTAATATTCCTTTCTGGTTTAGAAAACTATTTCCTCTGGTGCCTGACCCCTTGTAATGGAAAACTACTGAAAACAGACAGTAGCTAATTCAAGAATCATATAATTTGGAGCTAAACAGAGATGTGAACAGTGTTGAAATGCTCTAATATTAATTTTTCAAAAGGTCTCCTCCCAGGTTGGAAATATTACAAGGTGTTGAGAAGAAATTTTCATTTAAGGAAAGTCAGACTATAGTTAATGCCATAAGAGATTTTATGGTATGTAAAATCATGAAAATTATTGCCTTCTGTCCAGTTAAGGAGACCTGTTTTCTCATTTATGCAACAGAAACTTGGACACTCCCAATTCCAGGCATAAGACCTCCCTATCTCAGCCACCTGATGCATAGCACACTATTTTGTTTGCAAAGTGGTGATTTTGGTGATTTCAGCATTTCCCAATCACTCCCCAGATGGGAATTAAAAACGAGGGAGCTTCCAAAAACTACCCATTTAACCAACACTCCTCTTCCCCCCGCTGACAACCAGAAGGGAAACAGGTCTTGTTACCCTCTGGGTGATACCTGGTGAGTGTTTTCCTTCATCCCAGCCTGCTTCCTGAGCCAAGGCTCACTGCAGGCTCCACTGCATAGCACAGAGAGAGACCTTTTCCCAACACATCCATTCCAGAACTGAACTACTCAGATTCATCTTCTTCACTGCAGACACATAAAAGCAAAGGCATAGAGCCACTGGGACACATCTCAGAGGGACATCTTGTGACCAACCTTCTCCAGAAGTGTGCTTTCATGTCTCAAGAGCACGTTTAGAGTGACTGCCAAACACTAAAGGAGTTATGAACTGTGGTGTCCTCTTTGTGCACTTGCTTTACAACCCACTGCATAGCTGTACACAATATATAGGCACAGGACCATGTATTACCAGAAGGGCTCTCACCAGCAGTGCACTGGATAGTAAATGATCCATTCAACAAACACAGCTGAGCCAGGTGCGTTGGTGGTCAGCTGGTTTATGAGGATCTAACTCACTTCTCAATTTCAATTCCCTTTCCCCTTACTCCTCTGCTTGCTGCTATTTTCCTTATGTCCTCCCCCACTGCTTCTCTGACTAGTGCCCCTGCACTGATTCAAGTCCCCTCTTTAGCAGCATCATCATCACTCCTGTCCCTTATTCTTATGGCTCCTAATATTCTCATTATCTCTCTTACTTTTACTTTCAGCTCATATCCCATTCATTTCCTATCATCTCATTTGGTCCCACTCCTTCATTTCCCTTCTTTTCACCCTTCTCAGTCCTTACCCTTTATCATTTGAGTCCAATATGTTTTCTTATCCCCTCCCTGCCTCTGGCAACAGCACGGCCAAAAGCAAGGATGAGACAGAATTTTGTTATCAGCTTGGGCCTTGTTGTGGCAGAAACCCCACAGTGCAAGGAGATATGACTTCTCCAGCAGCTGGAAACCCAACATAGCATCACAGAATGGTTTGGGATGAAGGGACCTTAAAGATCATCTCACTCCAACATCTCTGCCAGGGGCAGGGACACCTTCCACTGGAAACTTGAGCAGGCTGAGTCACCTCTCAGTGGGAGCAGTGGGAGTAAGGACTGTGCACACCAAATGCAAAGCTCTGCAACTGTGCCAAACTGGGGACACACACTGAGGTTTGCAAAGAGTTCCCCATTAGGGAAGTTTTTATTACCAAGTCAGCAAAAAGCACCCCTGGTACAAGAGGGTCTGCTGTCAAAGAACATGTTCTCATAGATATAGCAGGAAAATAAATCCAAAATAACGTGGCTTAAATTATGTAGCCAAAAGCAAACATAAGTGTGGAGAGTTATAAGCAACCGAACATTAAAGGTTGATTATGGGAACTGTCAGACAACCTTGACTTAAACATACAATTCTCACTATAGATATGGTTCCCATATTGCCTATAAACAAGTCTAGATCTAATGAAATACCTCAGCATAAGCTGTTTGGCAACCTTCAAGAACTGGCCTTTAATACATTTAAGTTCTACTTTATCTTACTTCACTGAGAATGTATGGTAATAAGGCAAATATGCCATTCTGGATTTTTGTATCAACAGAACTCAGACAAACATGCCAACACCTCAGCTGCTCCTTTGAACTGTAGTTTTGATCTTACTGATTTCAGTGAGAGCCCTGAAAACTTAACAGCATTGGAATATCCAAACTGGTATCTGCTGTGCAGATCTGAGAGGGAACTTTACACTTGACTGTTACATTTATTTTAATGTTTGTTTATATAATTTAATAAATGCAAGAGCACTAAAGATGGAATGTAGCAATGTGTAAATACCTCAAAAATGTATGCAAAACATTTATGGCACAGCATAGTCATAACACATCAACCACTATTAAAAACCCATTTACTTGAATTTTAGGTTTGCACTTCACACTGCTAAATGTCTTAGATATGTTTATCCAGCCATTTCTAATGTAACATGCAACATTAAAGTAAATGCATTTGCAGTGCCTGTTGACCACTTTAACCAGTTTAATAAACCATGAATAATAAGGTACATGCATAGAAATGTTGAATAAGTATTGGGTAAACCATCATTATTAAAATACTCATTCCTCCAACTTAAAGAAACACCTTTTTTTTTTTGAATGCTAATATGCTGAACTCAGATGAGTTATAAAGTCTCTTTGTGCTTTCAGTAAATATTTTTCTTTGTGAGCCCAGTCTGTGTGAATTGTGTGTGGAAGTACTTCAGGCAGTATTTACATTTGTATATGCACCTCACCTGCAACAACAATGAACAATTGTTAAACGTCTTGTAGAGCTTTGCCTTTGCTCCAAACTACTTCTTTCCTCTTGTACATAAACTGCTGTTTCCTTAACTAACTGTGTTTCAGCATTTAGAGAAAAGTTCAGCTTTATAATCTGGAAATATCTTTATTCAGTCATGTTATGTACTTCTGGCAACTGTTAGGTATCCCACATGAACTGGATATGTAGGCTTCCACGAGAGCACCTATTTTCAAAAAGAGAGAGATGAGACTTGAGAGCATTCACAAACCACATTCTACTATTTGTTGTTTCACTCTAGTGCATGTTTTTGCACAGAAGTAGCGAGTAGATGTCCAAGATGTGATCTTTATGCAAATGTCTTGCTTGTTTATTTTGTGAAGATACATTCTATACCTTTATTCCTTTGCTAAACTAGTCTTCTTTTAATTACATCTTTGTGTCACGCATTTGTTACAGCCATGCACAACAAATTTCCTCTCTGCTTTCTGTTTTCCTTCCCCCATTCAGCAGTGTGCAGAGCCCCAGCCATTCCCTGCATTTATCACTCCTCTTCCTATCACAGCTTCTGCAGAGCTTGGGCTTGCACACTGAGGAACAGCCAGAAAAAAAACCCTCCCAACCATTTAACAAGACTTTGAGCACCAGTCACCTGGATTTACTCTGTGGATTTTGAAGCTGGTATTGATCACAAGGAATAACTCTGAAATAGTAGGTTCTGGGCAAATAAATAGGAACAGCAACAAGGTTTGGGTTTTTTTAGCCATGCTTCCAAGTATTGAATGCTCCATTAGGAAAGCCATTCTGGTTATAATTCTTCCCTTATCCTAACTTCTTTCTGCTGCTTGCTATTTTCAGTAAAACCTAATAAATAGTTTCTCTAGGGTTTTGTTTTCAAGGATACAGAATAATGGTGGTAACTTGCCTCAGGTGCCTGTTCACCATTGTTACCACATCGAGTTTCAGAGCTGCCCGTTGACCAAGCTTTGGACCTCAAGGATTTGGGCTGAAGGAATGAGCCCTGAGCAGGACAGGGAAGCAGCTTGGGGTCTCCTAAAGTAGCAGAATAAATTACAGAGTAATTGCCACTGTCTAAGCAGTGACAATCATAATTTATTTTTCAGCAAGATATAACACCATAAGCCTTAAAAAAAACCCCATCCTTTTAAAGACAGGCAAATTAACACAGATTTGTAATACGTTGCATCCTGCAGTTATTTGTTATTGCAAAACCCTCTTGACCTTCCCCTCAAATTTCAAAATTTTTACTCTGAGCTCTGCCATTTCTTAGTTTTGCTCTTCTTCAATATGCTTGGATTTTAAAAAGATCTGTCCATAGCAGTAAGCAGAAATTAGAGGACAATGAATTTTAGACTTTGATTACATGCAAATTAGAGACATAAGGATGTATCAACATGCTGCTGTTCTGAGAAATGACTGAAGCCTATTTTCTCACCAGTTTTATGGTTGTAGAAGTCTGAGTTGTATGAAGGTACTTTAGATTTATTTAGTTACATCACAAATCAGGTTGTGCTCTGTCTAGAGCAGTGTCTGCTGACTGAGTTTGCAAGATTAGTAATTATTCTCTAATGATGAGATTCTGTAAAACATCAAAACATCACCTAACCAGTGTGTTCCCTTGCCATGGATTTTATTGCACGCGTTAGTTGACATTAGCAGTCTGTTTTACTTCAGTTCTGCAGCATTTTGGACATCTTTTTGCAACTGCTTCAATGAAGTTTTGGTAGAGAGCTCAGAGTGTTAAGCACATGTTCACCATTAACAATAATGGCAGTCATGCACATACTGCTGTCACAACTTCATTTACTAATTGCCTCCAAGGCTTTATATTCTAAACCAAATACGTTAACTGCAGCATTTACCAGAATGCACTTGAGTTTCTTTCATTCATACTTCTGTTCCAGGCTCCAGACAGACCAAATATTCTGATCGTGTCACTCTTTGATGCTAAATTGGATACAAATGTACTCAGATAATTAATCACACTTGGTGCTTATTGTGCATCTTTCTTATTATTATGCAAGCAGATTTCTCACAGCTTGTAGTTCGTTATCAGAGTGCATGGAAACAGCTGATTACCTCTCTTCTCATATAATCACATTAACAAAAAGGTCAACTTACTTTCTCCATATATCTTTGAACACACAAAATATTTTGAGAAAGACTCATTGTCAAAAAAAAGGACACTATTCCACATTATCTGGGTTTCCGTTGTCACTGTCAAACACTGTATGCTCAGAAACACACAGTAATCCCATCTCCATGGGAAGAAGCAAAGCAGAAGTAAAAGAAAGAAATGCCTTCTGCTGTCCCTCAAGTGCAGTGCAGATAAATTCTGCTCTGAGTTGGACTCTTCTGCCTCTGCCTGGACAGGGTCATGCCCAAGGAAAGACTCTGCCATGGCTTTTACATACATGAAGCATCTTTTTTCTGCTACAGCTACTAGAATTCAACTTTCCTCCATTTAAAAACAATCAATAGTCTATGTTCTCCGGGTGAACTTTTTAATGAGCTCATGCTCTCATTTTTAAACAGAACTTCACTGAAAGCAGGTTTAATGTAGTTTGGGATTCACATGAGGGCCCAGGGAAAAAATATAGTAATGATATGAACACAGAAACACACCTTGACTGACCTGTTTATCCTTTATGCTGATTTCAATAAGTTTGCACATCACCGCCTTTCCCAGGAAGAGTCATACTCTGGAAATGCCACTAGACCATCCTCTTTCCATGGCAGAATCACTCATGAAACAAATAAAGGCTTAATGTTAACAGGGTACCCTAAGAGTTACAGAACACACAAAAAAAATAAGAGTGTAGAATAAGCTTACATTTAGATTGATTTGGCTGCAGAAACATGTTTACAGATCCGTATTTTCATTGTTAAATTACTAAAAAAAGTCCAAAATTAACATGACCCAAGTTGCAACAAGTCACTGACTTTTCCTCATCATCACTCTGGGTCATTGGAGCTCAGATTTTTTACCTTACCCAGGTATTGATGCACTCTATGTCTGTAGTCCCAAGAAAGATGTTTTGGGACCCTTCTTTGGAAACGGGTGCTCATCTTCCAGCCAACCCACAGCTCCCTCTGTCATTTTGGCGTTCCCACCTTGGGGACTTGCCCAGACCCCTGTGCATTCCCCTCAGCCAGCTGCCTGTGTGCTCTGCACAACATGTGGACACTTATATCTGGGGCAGCTAAAAGTGAGGTGGGCCCCATTTGAAATTATGTGCTTGAGATACAGACACAGTTCAGCCCTTTAATGATGGGTAGAGCCTAAATAGTTTTATATAAATTATGTAGATGATGTATATTTTTAAAACAAAGTAGACGTGTTAGTTGGTGAACATTATTTTTATTTCATCTTGACAGCACGTGTAATTTTTTAGTTTCATTACATTGCAAGAAAGTGCATATATAAGATTTTAGCCTCCTTTTTGAGTTCCCATAGTAGATATTTTGCTTTGTATTGAATCTGCATAGTATTATATATTATTAATAATTACGACTTTTTATCCGACAAATTGTAGGAAAATGAAGAGTGGGTTAAATTCTGTAAGGAAATTAAGAAATTTGCTGGCAGAAGATTAACACTATATCGACTCACTTCAGCGTTCTTTGCAAGACTAATATTACAGGAGAATTCATCACCTAAGCTTCCCCTAAATATTGAGCATTAGCCCATCTCCGACACAGAAGAACACTGCTCTTATGAAAAGTTGTGGTAAACATAAACCAGAGAAAGCTTTGTCCAAGATGCTCTAATTGGCTCAATCCACTGAAAATAAACATAGAACTGCTGTGTCCCAGAGCAGCAGATAAAATCATCCTTGTTCTCCCTGTGCAGCTTCTGCTGAGTTGTACACACAGCTGAGCAGATAGATTTTCCTCACTCAATATTTCGATAGGAAAGGCTGCCAATCAAGCATTCATTTACAGGAGATGGATGAATCTGTGCTAGAATGGGTTGCTTAACAGCCACGGTTTCTTGTGTTTGTAAGAAGACTCTTCAATTCAATTCTGTCCCACAGTGCAATTACAAATCCTTGTTTCTCACCATACATCTTCTTTTGTTTGAAGAAGAGAATGCTTGAACAGCTACTGTGCTTATTTGCATCTGGGCATTTTCCAACACATACCATCAACCTTATTCCCTTATATAATTATATCAGTTCTGCTTTTTCTTGGGGCTTTCTTCTCCTCATTATGCCTTTGCCAGCCCTAAACTTCTCTGTGTATGCCTCTAAATTATCTTCTGGACCCAATCAATGTTTGGAGCTTTAATCAAACTGAATTCAAACTCCACATCCTTTCTCGTTAGTTTCTTTACACTTAAAAAAGTGTACAGACAAATAACATTCATTTCTATTATGCTTTGGAATCACTTCTGGAATCAAATTATCTTTCACATCTGGATGAAGCTGTTGACTTTGGGATTGTATGTGCAGATATGGAAATAAAATAAGAGACCAATGGATGCTTAATAAATTAATGCTTTCAGAAAATCAGCTGTCCTCTTTGATGGGATAAAGCAGTGGCACAAAATGAACCATAAACATATATCTACAATACAGAGGCCTCAATTATTTTCCCAAAGGTTAGTTTTATTTGCTTGTAAATTTACTAGGAGGGTAATTCCCTCTGGTAGACCTTATGAAATTTCATAAACCTTTTATTTTTTTATTAATGACTTCCCTCTAGAATTTAAAAAAAGAAAAAAATTGGAAGGTACCTCATGCACTTTGTACTACTCTGGTGTGTCATATGCATGTTTAAATATTTACCCCTTACACATAAATATCCCACCACAACAGCAAGTAGGGAAGAGAAACTTTCAATTGGCTTCCACAGCCCCAGGTTTTCTCTCATCACTGCTTTTAGACTTCTATGCTAGAGGGACAAAAAATGGGCTTCACTGTTGATTTCACATATTAATCACAGTAGCTTTTGAAACTCCTTTGTGATCCTTGTACCTACTTCCTATGAACATGAACTATATTTTCACTGTTAAAATATTGGAACCTTTTCAGATGGCAAATTTTCCACAGGGTTTATGTCCTTGCAAACAAGAGCATCATTATTCTCTTCTTTCATTTCTTTTCAAAAATTAGTATATGAAAAAAGAGAAATCTCTGCCCTCAGATAATTATCCAAGTAAACTAGTTTCACCTTATATCAAAAACAAGCCAGTAACTATGGTATAACAAAAGATATAATCTAGCATAAATAAAAGGGGGCTTAATTAGTTCTATGATTATATGAGATGAAGGTAAAACCACAGCTTCAGGTCTCTGATGGGCAGAAGGTATATCTTATCTTCTTGTGTTTGGAAATCCAGGAAATTTCTAGTTATGCAGTTTTGGGTCATTGTTTTAGATTTCAGTCTTTTCCTTCCTTTGCCTCCTCCCATTTTTATTTCTATTTTACTGAGAGCTGGAATTTAATTTATTCTAAAGGCCAGCTTAAAGCACTCACTCTACGTATGTTTTGAGTTCATATACTCTGGGCCACTTTGAAAACATGAGATGAAATACTATCATTCTCTTCTGATATTCCCTGGGACACAATATACTCTGAAAAATACCTTCTCAAACCCAAATTATACTATTTGGATTAGCAGAGTTTGCTGCATCCCAGGAGGAACACTCAGTCTGGAGGCAGCACAGACCTGTCCTCCTCTTCTTGCTGTGTCAGAACTAAAGTCTGGATCAAAACCATCATCCTTGCGAAAGAAGAACAGATGGACAACCAAAATTTAGAATCTCTCTGGAATTCCACTGGAATACTTAGCAGTTTGTATTGCGTTGTTGTTGCTGCTGCTGTTTTATTAAATAGAGAAATATTAAAACGTATCATCTCACTGAAGAAACTGAATATTGTAATGAGTTTTTTGGTCAGATGTGATTATATTATCTTTCCCCAAAACTGGGTACATTCAAATTCTCATCTAATTACATTTTCAAAATGAAGCAGAGGAGAGAAAGGTCATAGCATTATAGCCAGCATATTTTGTTTTCCTCTGAAAAGAGTACAAGAATAGTTTCAATGGAAGTAGTTTGAGATTATGCTTGATAATTTGTAATTAACTCTCCAGGGTGCTGTGAGGCCTAATTAATTACTTACTGGAAAGCATTTGGAGATCTTTGGATGAATGTTGCTATAATGATGCCAAGAATTGTTGTTATTGTTATCATTAGGTATTTTCCATCCCCAAATGCAGTTAGGTGGAAAACGTACCTTTATTACCTTATGATGTCTTACAGGCAGGACTAATCTGCTGAAAAGCAGTATTTAAAAGCTGAGAATAATTCTCTCTGCAGCAGAAAGTTGGAGATACTTCTTCTAAACCTGTGAATATAATTTATGAGTAAGTCAAATACATAAATTGCATTCAGAAGTTTCACAGTAATAACACACTTTATATTCTCCATCTGCAGATAAGCAGGTGCATCTATTTGTAGAATTTGTCTTAAGTTATGAAACTGTCTTCAGTGCTGTGAAACTAGTGCATCATGAATGCCTCTGTGTTTTTTGGCATCCAGCATTCATTCCCAGGTCTGTCAACAGGAACATGCCACCCGTGCAATTAACTCAAATTAATATAAAAATGGAGGGTCATGTAGATATTAGGATTTCTATTCAGACCAGGATGATACCTTGTTGCATAACATCGAGAAAACAGTCCATCCAATATTGATTTTTCAAAGCACTCGGGTTTGCAGAGGAACAGACTCACATGTAAAAAAGACGACAGATGTTAGCTCTTTTCCCAAAAGCCAGAGAAGAAAAGGACATCTTAAAAAAACCACCAACTTGCAGGAGACTCCAGGAGCTGGAGGAAGGAACTGGCTTTTGCAGTACAGTGTCTGCTGTTCAGATGAGCTCTGAGCTGTGGAAGAGGGAAACTGCGAGCAATGGAATAAAAGGCATGTTCAAGGACTCAAGAGCCTTTCAGTCTCTCCAGACAGAACTCAAAACATTGTTCAGACTTGGTACAGAAACTGAGAAATCTGTAGAGAATTTTCTCAGAACTGTAGACATTTTTCTTCCCCACTCCCCGATTTTTCTGCTTTACGGTAGTTAAATCTAAAGCAATTGGTTAAATTATGCTCTGCAGCCCCTAATCATATCTACTTGTTTATCTTCAGTATCAAAACCCCTTGAAAATGCCTGCAGTTGTGAAAAAGGATCTGATTGTGTTACGCTGAAGAGTCCAAGGGATAGGAAAAATTTCTGAGGAGTCCTCACTGTGAAGAGCTAACAACCTGAGAGTCTAAAGCAGGATGCTTTGCTATACACTGTTTAGACAAACAAATGCTGAAGTTTGAAGATAGTGTGTGTCTTTCAAGTGCAGATCGACCCTGGAGGAACCCTGCCAGTGCTGTAAAAGTGTGGGTGAAAACAGACATGAATACGCATGTGATCTATGGTACTCCTAACAATTATCTAGAGAAATATGGTTTACTCATAGTATGTATTCGTACTTTCCTTGTTCAGAAGAAAGAGCTCAAAATGTATTGCTTTCAATATTTTTTCCCATGTAGTAATGCATTTATGGATAAATCTCAAGATAACTGTATAAAACTCTTTTTCATGGTGTTGAGTGTGTAGTTCCCTCAAGCATTAGCTGTCTCTAACAAGCAGGTTGTGGTGGCTCTCTGTTTACCTTGTCAACAGTACTCATTTCTGTTATCACTCTTCTGGAAGAACAAAGTTTCTAGATATGCCTCAAAGGTGAACATAATTACGCTGTTTACATTGTTATTCCTACAGGGATCATAAAATAGTGCTTAGAATTATGTTTACAGTCATCAGTGAGGCAGAAATCACTGTGTACATACGAGGAAGGCAGAAAACAATACCCCTTCACTGACTAATTACAAATGGGACTGCGCTGTGCAAAGATCCCCTGTCTCACATGTGATCTGGGTGCTGGGTACATCAGTAGCCTGAGGCATCCAGCAATTTCTCTGTCCATCAAAACAACATTTCTCTGAAGTGTTCTCTTTTCATTGGGGCCCTGCAGACAGCTTGACTTACCAGTTTCTTACTTGATATTCAAAGCAACAAAATAAATAACCCAAATATAATGATGCGTGCTTTAATGCACCGACTGAAACACACTCTTCCTCAGCGCCAAACTTTTCTGTGACGGTTGGCAACAAAGTGAAGCCCACAGAAAAATTTCCTTTAACTTCAGTGTAGTTTGGGTCAGAAGCTTGCAGTGGGGCTCACAAAAAAAACAGGAGTGAAATGGGAATTGTACTGCAGGGGGGTTCACACAAAGGGGAGCACAGCTGCTCCTCCTGCTGTGTACCTCCTGTGTACCTAGAGAGTATTTCAGATCTCTCTGTGGTTTTGTTTGTGTCACTCATGTTGGCCTCACAGGCTGCTTTTCCACGTTAGTAGTGTCTGTAATTTTTCTTTTTCTGATAATACCAAGCACGTTTCCCCAAAGAGCTGAAAACAATAATTGATTGTTTGCAAATGTGGAAAACATGACACTGTGTGCAACAATAGTATTGAAAAACCTCCTGCAGTTATTTATTCTGTGTTACATTGTGTGACAGGACCCTGAGTTGACCTGAATTTAGAAGTGGAATTCTCAGCATGTCTTACTGTGCAGTGAGAGCACAGATACAGCAACAATTTTTAAAGTTACTTCTCTAAAATATACAAGAAATACTGATTTAAGACAGCTTACCAAGGATAGTTTGTGTTTTGCTTTAGATAATGACTTAGAGGCAGGTGGATTTTAGCACAAAACCTGGTATTTTCCTTATTTCCTTACTGCTAATCACCAGTAAGCTAAAGTAACTCTGATGTGATCTTATATTCACAGTCTTCCTGTTGTAGTATTAAGTTTTTCCTGGCTGACACTTTACATTCATCATTTGGTAACTTGGTTGTCAAATATCCTTGCTGTTTGCTGAGGAAGAGTGCAGGGGAGGCATCAGCTCCACTGCATGTCCATGGCAACGTCAGCCACAGAAGTTCAAACTAATCAGCTAACATCATCAAATATGTATCATAAAAACCCAAAAGCTATCATTTTGGAGAGAAGAAACATAATAAAAGAACTACAGCATATGAAATGCACCAAGGATACAGCAAAACCAATTTTTGTGAGAATCCTTGGACCTTGTCGACACAGCACTGTTGTTTATGGAGGCAATTATGCTGCTGTAAACATACTGCTGATATAAAAGTGCAACTTTAGGAGCTAAACAGATGGAGGATATACCTTTACCCTGGTTAACTGGCACAGTACAGGGGCCTGGGGAGCCCGGTGGGACAGTCATGCTGTACTGCTGACTCAAAGTGGTCACCTGTGTGTCCCACTGAAACCTCAGGACGTACTGGGGTGCCAGTACAAGAAGGACATTAGGGCACTATAGCTACACCTGAAGTACATAAACCATAGAATTATGGAATGCTTTGGGTTGGAAGTGACCTTGTGAAGGTCATCTAGTCCAACCCCCTACCATGCAGGGACACCTTCCACTGGACCAGATTGCTCCCATCCAGCCTGGTCTTAAATCCAACACATTGGAAATTACTGCCGAGAGACCTAAAAGAGTTTTGAGGGGTTCTCAGTCATTTGCCTTATTTTGTTTGGGTTGTTTTTTTTTTAAATCTTTCTAAGAGTGAGAGCTGGTGAAGTCACTGAACACATAACTATGGATGACAGTGAGGTCAGGGTTTCCACCAAGCTGTGAAGCTTGTTCATAACACAGCACTTCCAGCTGCAAAACACAGGCCAGATTCAGGACTACTGCTGTCACATATATTTAAGAGTGACAATCATGAAAGGAAGGGCATAGAGTCTACCAGAGGTACAGTTCATGTTATATCAATTTCACAACCCATCTGTTAAATCCTGATTTCTTTAGACTTATTTCCAGCTTGACAAAATAAAGCTCTAAGAAGACAGAAGAATTTGCTAATCACTCAGAAGACTGAAATAAAGCATTTCCACGTCACGGTTTGCTGTATCTTTTTTCTCATTTGTACAGCATATTACAGTCTCACTACTCATTGAGACAGTATTAAACTGTTTAAACTGAAACTGGAGACAATGTTGGCTGTTTTTTTCTTACAGACTTTTAAAGTAAAGAACTTATCAGGTCTCAAATACTTCAGTGTTGCATCTGTGCTCGTACTATTACAAAAAGGCAGTTTTGGTGTCCTCATATTTCCAGAATACTATTCATACTATACTCTGCAACTGGTTAAATATTTAGAATACTGCACTACCTCTAAAGCATTGAAAAAATTTCTGAAGTGGCTGACATGCATTTTTTTTTCTTAATTGTTTCTTATTTCATCATAGACAAACTCTCCAGGTTCAATAGCCATTCACATATAAAGAGTCTCACTGATATTGGTGAAATTCTTTCTGCATCTCAGTAATAATGGATAAATGTTTCAAACTAATTATATAAAGAACTATCCTCAATACCATTATATAACTGCAATTTTTAACTCTCTACATTAATGTGATTTAGCAATAAGACACTAATAATGAATAAAAATATAAATAATTAAAATATTTATTAAAAAATGAGAGGACCTGCCCATAAGCTTTCAGACACATGAATAAGGTATGGCTGGAAGCACAGACAGAAGGCTTCACTGTGGTGTTTTCATGACTTGAGTCCCTCCTCTGGACACCTGTTCTGTTTGGAGTAACCCCTTTGTTATAGTCCCAATCACAAGTTAAAATTGAATTTGCTATTTCCATTGCTGGTTTAAATTTTACCTATCTTACTTTTCTGAGTAACCCCCGAAATTTCTCTATTATGAGAATCTTTTAATTTGTAGATGGATAAATTAATGCAAAGTTTCTTAGGTGGACCAGAAGGGTGAGAATACATTCAAGAAATCTGTTTCTAGGAAGCTCTAAATTACATTAGCAATATATTTTAGTAATAAAAATCAAGCCTGGCTCATTTCCTTGGGATTAATGACTAGCTGGGAGAGCTGATGGCCCCAAGTAGTAGTCATTATTTTATTAGAAATCTTTTTATTTTGTTTTGTTTTTAATTAGGGAACAATTAGGAAAAAATCTGCCTTCTCTGTGTGTAAGAGGAATGAAAGCATCACAGGAGAAAAAAATACAATCACTCAGAGTAGGGAAAAGGCTTCTTTAAAACGTTTGATAACCTCTGGTAAGATAACTAGGTTAATACTGCAACACACCAGTATTTTCTGTGGGTTTTATCTGTTCTCTCAGGTGCTTGTGTTTCTCTGCTCCCAGAGGGGGTTTTGTTGATGTTTTGAAAAACAAAGCATGTAGATTCTGAGAAACATTTGTAAATATATGTGCATGTTTGGAAAAGGTTTTACAACACAATCTTTTACAATGGGTCTGTCTGTCTGACTTCAAGTCTGTCAGCTAAAATACATTGCAAATGGGTGAGGAAAAGGAACACTGGTAAATGTCAAAGATCTTTAAAACACACAAACCCAAAAACCCTTGGGGAATAAAAAACCAAAACAAAACACAAAAGAAGAGCCAGAGTTTAAAAACCAGTCAATTTAACCTCTCTTACCAGAAAAATATTCTAACAAATATTGAATTAGCTCACTGCAAGATATTAGGGAAATGAGTAACAACCAGAACAAGTTTATCAAGAACTGTGACACTATGGTGACAAGTCTCTTCACTGTGAGTTGTGTCAACTATTTTTCTGCATCACAATAAAAGAGACTGGTGCTGTTCCATGCAGTTTTCTTACACCAACATGACAGATGAGCTTGCTAAGGTGGACAGTGAAAAACTGGCAGCAAACCCATGCTGAGAAGGAAGGCAGTAGGGGCCAGAATGTTGGAAGGTGAGGACCTGGCAAGCAGCTCTTGAGAGAGCTGCTGCATCCTTGGATTCCTGCAATTCCCTGTTTTATTAGTGACCGGTGAAGGTCAGAGCACAGAATTATAAAATCTGCACCTAGCACGAAACAAAAGGGAACTGCAAGCATACTGGAATATGAAAATAGTTTTTTAAAAAAATAAAAATGATCTTGAACTGTGGAGTTGATCTGAAAAGAAAAATAAAGGTGCTATTCAGCAGGAACAAATGTCATGGTTAAACAGGAACAATCAGCTGCTCAAATACAGGATGATGAAAAGTGCCTAGTTATCGGTGCTGTAAATCAGAAAAAGTTGTGGAGCTCAACCGAAAGTGGCTGGGGAGAAAAAAATATGACCAGAGGTTTACAGAATGTGCATCTCACACAGGCACATACATACAGCTACCACCTCTGATTTTGGGGAAAGAAGAGGCATGGTACTATACAACAAGGTGATATAGACATTTCATAGATAAAGACAGGGTAAAAATCTTTGAGATCAGACTGATTCTGAGGACAAGCTTTTCTAACTGTACCTGACTAGGTTGCTCTTGGGTTTCTTGGCAGCTTTTGCACTTCTCAGGAAATGTTGTCAAACAAAGGAGAGGGAAGAAGCCTTCTCGATGTGCCTGATAAGCAGAATCACACATTTTGAATAAGAAAAACTTAACCCACTGCAGAAAAATTGTTGTGGAAAGTTCAGATCGGTTTGATCTTCATTTTCCAAACAACTTATAAATTACTATCATCTTACAGGTTTTCTCACTCCTTAAATGTATTTGTAGCTTTAAGCACTGTAGCTAAAGAGAACTAGTGCCCGTGATAGCGCTGTTTTCAGTTCAAGCACACTCTTGATGACTTTGTCTTTGTGAACTTATTTGTCTTTGCTTTGTGAAATTATCTGCCATTTGCTCATCATGTTCTGTAAATCCTCTGCAGTAATAGCAACATGCAACAGCCCTTCTGTCTAGTCAGTCGAGATTTGACAGCCTCTGTTTGTTAAAGGAATCACTTCACTGAGACTTTGGAACACACTTTTCATCTCTCTCCATTCTCATTATCCAGCTAAGGTCCTTATAACATATGGTCCTATTTTCCTAATTGCATTCACCGTTACACGTCAAACCAAGCTAATCTTTCAAACCGTCAGGCTAATCAGTACAAAATGCATGGCCACTGTTTGCACACATGCTGGTAACAAGAGGGGAACAGGACCTACACAAATCAGAAAATGCCACCGAGTCCCAGCTGGCTTGTTTATCCCTACTTCATTTTAGAAGGTTATCTGAAATGCATCTTCTCTCGCATCTATATTTTTGGAGTAATTTTCTCAGCAGAGAACTATTTGCACTGGTGACTGATGTCCTACCAAGCCAGATTTTCACCATGAAGTACAACTTTCACCAGTGATTCCCGTGAGACAAATCTTTAGGTGAAGGAATAATATTGTATAGTATGTTATTATTCACGAGAAAATATAATATATTATTTAACCACCCTTAATTTAGCAAAAATGTAGAGTTAGTGTGGTAATTACCACTCAGTTTTGGGTTTCTCATTTGATTAAAAAAAAGAAAAAAGTAACATGTAGCTTGTAATTTACTTATCATAACTTTGACACAATCATATCAAGCCTGATCATTGCCCTAAGTCAAATTATCCGGGAACATATGGAGAAAGGCTAGGGGAGATGTTAGTTTGTACATTTAAGCGTGCAGCTGTAGAGTAAAAGAAACAAAGCCAAACAAAAACTCTGTCCTTGCATTTTAAATATATTTTGAGTCCGGGCCAACTAATACATCATAGACAATTCCATAAAAGCTATACAAATTCAGTAGACCTGACCTAACTTCTAATGCATCTTCAGTAAATGACTGAATTTTCTTTATTCTTGAGTAAATGTACCAGAAAACTGAAGTGTGAACCATCACTACTCTACTGAAGAACCTGCATTAGCTTGATGCTTTGATGCCAAGCAAATTCCAACAGCTAAAAGCAGAATGCACACACAGAAAAAAGGAATATTCACTAGGTCAATTAGCAGTTTTATGTCTAAAAGATCTTTTTCTTAATTCACCTTTAAAAATCTTACAATTTTCCCAATCCAGTAGTCTGGTGGAAGTGAGGCTGCTGCAACTCCATGCACTGAGACACCACCAGCAGTGGGGTTGAGCTCCACGTGTGTGTGTGGGGCCGAGCCTTTAACCACACACACGAACAAAACCCACCCATTTTCTGGGTTTGGCCTGAAAACACAGCACTTGTGCCTGTGGGCAGCATTTCTCACAACATTGCTCCACAAATGTACCAGAGGAACAGCCTGATAGCTTCTTCTCAGTGGGCAGCACAGGAGGTATAAACCCTCATCTAATTAAAATCTGGGTTCCAAGGGATAATTGGTTTACACGTCCAGATTCTGAACTATTTTTAGGTGTAAGTAAATGTTTCAAATATAAGTAGTGCAAATCCTCAGAAGCCTACCTCAAAAATTACTTTCTGTAAAAGCAATTTAGGCTTCATTCCCTATTCCTGCTCCATGGATATTCCTGTAAGTTGATCCTGGTTACAGAGATCCAGTGTTTCCTGATCTTGTCTGTGCCTAATCCATGATAACGAGCAGTGAAAGAGGGAAAAGCCTGTATTTTCTCGTATAAAGGGAACAGATACAGAATTCAAGGGTCCTGCTCTCATTTCAGTCGCACCTTGTGTGTCTTGGATTTATCTGAAACAGGAATTGTGGAACTCTCTTTTGTAAAAGAGACCTAAGTACTGCTCCATGGAAATGTATGTATTCACACTGGGGCCCTATTTAGTGCTTTGGTTTGATCTCTAGTCTAAAGTTATCTCTGAAGTGACATCAAAGTATGATTTTAGAACAGTTTTTCTTACATGTATTACACAGAGTTGACTTTACACAATTCAACTGATACGACTCACGCTAGAAACCAAGTAGGTAGTTATTTAATGTGAGATACATATAAGTGCCAGGAGAGGTGTACAGGAGAGGTAAAGACTGCTGGTTATAGGGAGCAGCCTTGAGTGGGGAGAGATTAAATGGGCTGGTGAGTAATATGTTTGGGAAAGAGATGGCTGAGGTGGGATGCCGCAGAAGAAAGTCATGAACAACATAGAAAAATTTAATGGGGAGCAATTATTTGCTGTTTCTTACCACAGAAGAGTTTGGGTGCAATAAATTAATTAATGCAATTTAAGAAGAGGCAAAGGGCAGTATTTTTTCATGCATTCACAATTAAACTGTGGAAATGATCATTATAAGGTGCTAAAATCATAAAAAGGTTCAAAAGCAATTAAGCTAATACAGGGAAGAAACACACTTCTGGGGCCAATCTACACAGATGTGGGTGTTGTGCAGGTGAGAGCAGAAGTGCCAGGCTGCAGGTGTGCTCTCATTCCTCAGGCATTTGCTGACAGCCACTGCCAGAGAGGAAACCCTGAACTGGATGACTCCACAGCCTAGTCCACCACAGCTAGTTTTCTGGTTTATATTCTGAGTTTTCCCTGGACACAGAGGCCTCTCAGCAGGTAGTTTTGACCCTGGACACTCCAGAACCCTTGGCAGGAGAGGGTAGTCACATCTCACAGCGAAAACTCCAGGCTACAGTGCTGGGCAGGCAGCAAAATAATTAATACCAATCATGTAAATATAAAATTATTTGATTTTAAACACGTTATTAAAGTTCACCTAATGGCCAAAAGAAAACAACTTGCAATTAAGAAAATTATGCACTTCTCTGTATTTTTCAAGCTGTCTGAAGAAGAGGAGGAAAAGCATGCTTAGCAGCATGGATTTTCAGATTCAGATAATTAAGTTCTGCATTAGAGGCTTATTAAAATATATTGCCCAAGAGACCAGACAGAATGTGAAATGGCTGGGTACGAAACTTTCAGAGATAAAGAGAACAAAGCTGCAAGGCCTAAATGACCTTTTATTATTCCTGAATACCTTATGATGTTGGGAAATGAAGACTGTGAAACAGATGGAGCTGTTAACAAGTTTACACAACAACAAGACATATGCAGAGAAAAGCTTGCTTAGGAAAAAGCTTGAATTTCGTATGAAATACTGTGGGTCAGTTTAGATCAGTCGAAAGTAGAAGGGAAGAAGGTAGGAAAGAGTCATAATGTTTTTATTATTATTAAAAGCCAGAAGATATAAAGGCTTTGCTCCAAATGAGCTGCAAATTTTGTTGAGGTGGATGATACCTCCTCTGAGGTGGGTAGAATAGGCTGTGTATGTCTCAGGGAAAGGGAGCTGAAGCTGGCAGGTCTATACCAGAGCTACGTGTCGTGGTTTATGCCTAGACAAGTGAATTCAATCAAATTCAGCAAAAATCTATGGTTATTTCACCCACAGTAAATTGTTGCTTAAGAAAACAGCGCTGAAAATCGAGATTTTTTGAAAACTAAGGGCCTAGTAGGAGCTGAGATGAGCTAGTTTAGGGTCCTAGGAAAGCCTGGGTCAATTCTACTTACCTGTGTCTTAGCTATTGAACTTGGTTTGTGTCTTGCTAAACCACATCTGACAGAAAGGTTAGATAAGTTTTCTGTTACATTTCATACCCACCACACACAATATATAAATGTTAATAATTTATTAACATTTGTCATTAATATTGCAAAGTCAAGCATTTGTAAGCCAGGTTGTCTGGGCAACCTTCTTTTTTGCTCTTTCTTGCACTGTATTGATGCAATCTGTAATTACACTGAGACTTGCTATTATTTCTGTAGCACCCTTGACTCGTTTGGTGAATGGATCAACCTGGGCTTCTTTAATGAGTACAGCCAGTCAATATTTTATATCAGCCCCACTGTTAATTGTGTGGCTGCATCACATTCACCAGCACTGTTTAAACCTCGTGCTGAGGACTGACCTGCTAAACTCCTCACTGAGTTTCAAATCGCATTCATTATTTCCCCAGTTTTGTGCAGAGCAACCATTTGATCTTCACATCGACACCACAAGGACAGGGTAACCTGAGAATTGTATTGTGGGAAACTGCAGTACAAACAGAGGAAGGTCAAAATAGTTTGCTGATTTTGGATGTCCAGGCTAGGACCTCTGGGAAGGTGAATTTTTGAGAGTGCTCAGCATTATGTGACATGAGGTATGTGCAGTGCACCCCTCCTACTGCCGTCAGTGCATCTGCAAGTGCTTGGCATTCCTGCACATCACACGTGAGGGTGTTGAGCTGCAAACCCAGAGGGCCATCAACTACTATGACTTACGAATATTTATGGGTCATCTTCTGCTTTCATCTGGCAAAAAGACAGAAGAGCTGCCTGAACTATTTTCTCCACTTTCTTTGCTTTAAAGCAATAAAGATCAAACAGTGTAGGAAAAACACCAGGGTTATGCAGTGTCCCCACAGTTACAAATATGGAATGCCTCTAAAGAAAGCATGGGTGTAAAGAGAAGAAAAGGAACAAAGGTAGGTTTTTGTACATGTGGATTTTGGAGATTTTGAGACACAGTCACAGAGGTTAGGGCAGAAAAGTCCTCTGTGTTTCTTACTCAAATTTAATTAGCTAGGGTTTTTTTTTGCTTTGCTTTGCTTTGCTTTGGTTTTTGAACAAGTTTTGTTTTGTACAAAATGCCATTTTTTTTTCTAATCAAAACCAATGACCAAAGGGTAAAAATATCATAACTTGAAACTGCTACAAGGCTTACCACATTAAGTTCAATTAAACAGTATTTACTGTTCAAAGTATGTTGTGTTTCCATCTTGTTACCATACTATGTTGTTAGACTTTCCTTCTCTTACTCCCGCACGGTCCTGTACAGTTGCATCCTGATACTGATTTCATGGAAGTACACAGCAAACCTTTCAAAGGTTTTAACAGATTCAGCCTTGGCCCACAATGAACAATATCTAATGCTCTGCTCAATGTGGTGAATAATCTTTTCTCATGATACTGCAAACAGGGGTGAACTGACCCACACTGGGACCTGTGTCCTTCTCTCATTCCCCTGCCTTGCACCGTGCAGCTAAACAAATTAATACAACTTCAAGGCAACCAAGTTCAGAAATAACAGTAAATGGTGTGTTCTCTTCCAAACCCCCAAATAATCCACATTTGTTTTGGAACACAACCATGAATCACTTTAATCTTTCCTTTCTTGATGATATTTTTTATTTCTTTCTATATATTCCATCCTTCCTCAGCTGAACGTGTCCATTCCGGTTGCATTTGAAAACCCCTCAGATGAGGGTTTTAGTCATTTGCTTTTTGGTGAGTAATTGTACTCATTTTCAGCCAGAAGGCGGTTAACCTTTTGAGACAGTCAATTGCCCTCTCTATGTACCTATCGCTGCTCTTACGGGTAGTGTAAGACAAAAACTTAATAACCTAGAAAAGATGAAGCATTAACTTCACTCTCAGAAAAACCCATTCAAAGTTTTAAGGCCAGAAATTTTCAAGGGAACCTGGAAAATTTGGTTCTCAGAGAACTATAGTTTAGTAGAGCTGGAAACCTGAATAACTTAATACTCATTAAATAGCGGCCTGCATGACTCAGACAACATCTATGGTACTTTTTCTATATTTGATTGTGATAACTACTTGAGTTTGAAGACTATTGCTGAAAGATAATGTAAATTATAGGGAATGCATGGATGTATATATTCTTTTTATCAATTAGAAAATCTTGTTTTGCTTCAGAAAAAGAACCCTATGCACTTAAATTAAATGATAGCAATCTTTAACGAACACACCAGGAGACTGTGATTATCTATAAGCATATTTAACTCCTACATATCTTTGTAAAAATTCCATTAAAGGAAGCATTATATGCATTACATATGCAAAACAAATATTGGAATTCTACATGTGATAGTAACTAAATAAACTCCAAGTTATAAAAGACTGTGCAAACACAGCAAAGACATAACTCTTTAACATTTTATATGCAAAATTCTACCTGACTTTCTGGAAAGGCTCACAATTATTAAGGCAAAGCTCCAGGTGGCCTTTAAAGATGAGAATGAGAGGGGAGGCTCTGTGCCATTGTACTGTAAGTTGGGCTTCAAGCACCTACATTTCCTTCTTATTTCTCCCTCTTTACCCTGGAGGGCCACTAGAATTGTCCTGACCTGGGACAACTGTGACCGAAAGAGACTGGAGGACATCAGAGGGTGATTAGACCCACCCAGCATTACTGTTGGAATGAGGGAAATGAGAGAGCAATAAAAAAAGGAAGAGAACAAATCCTGACCTGGGTAGTTACCCTCTGTCAGCCTGAGAGCTCTAACACAGCATGGGCATTGTCAGAAATCCTGGGAGGTGGTTTTGAGGGGGAGGAGGTGGGAGAAGATGAAGATGTTGTCTGTGAGAGCTGGCAGGAGACACACAGGTAGTCTGTGAGAGCTGGCAGGAGACACACAGGTAGAGCTCTTCATCTGAAAGTCAAAGACAGAAAAATAACTAGTTATGGCTTTGGGGACTGGTTTTTGTTTCGCTTTTATTTCTACTTGCTAGATGAAGAGGAAACATGGCATTTCCATTGGGTTTGGATGTAAAATGGATCTATAAAATCATTCTTCACTTGACAGACTCGGTCTCCTGTGTGAGAAACTTTGAGAAGATGGTTTGCAAGAAAAAAAACCCAAAACACAACAAACAAACAACAAAATACAAATACAAATCCAAAGCAAAACCTGCTTAATATTCTCATGAGTACAAAATCTAAATAGCGCTGTGTGAGATATGCTGAGCTCCTGCCCCTGGCCGAGTATGTTAATGATGATGTTGCTGTCTCAGAGAAGAGCAGATGTGGGAGCAGTCTCTGATTCACATCCTTCATTATTTCACTGTGCTTCATGAAAAATCAGACTCTGGGAGTCTTATCCATGCCATACAAAGCAGATGTTCTTTTGCAGCTCCTCATCTACCCCGGTCTTATCTCAGTGTCTTCTCACCCCCACAGCATGGCCACCAGGTGCCCTTTTTGCTCCAACAGCAGGAGAGCAGCACATCCACAGCTTTCCTCATCCACATTTGCAGCAAAATATCTCATTTCTAGAAGCCTTTGTGGGGGCTTGAACAATTTAAATAAAATTAATTCTTTTTATAAGCATTCTAAACTCTTAATTCCTCAAATGCTAAGAACATTTACTGCTGAGAAACATTTTGTAGAAAGTTTCTTACTGCAAATCCATCTGCCTGCTTAAAGGTGAAAACTTCCATGCATTTCTTAACAGACCTCAGATGATATGTTCTTCTGATGTATTTATTTTCAGGTGTTTTGTGTTTTGCTGCCATCAAAATTACAGAAATTTTTTAAATGATAGCTCTGAAAATTGTATATTTGTGCCTTTCTGATCTTCCTTTAACTGACTGTAGAGCCAAAAAGCTAAAAACCATTAATATTCTTTAGGCAGTCATTATCTGGCTGTTCTTAAGCAATTTCCTTGCCAAAGCAAGAAAGAAATATCCCTACAAAGATACTTTAAAAGAGACAATACCTGCTTTGGTGATCACTCCATGCAAAGCCTTTGTGAGAACTGAATTTAAGAAGACATGCTTAGAGCTGGAAGTCTGTCTTTGTTCAAATAAGAATGAACTGACCTGAAACAGCATTTCATCTCCTTTTCAAACCCTCAGAAACTTAAAGGTGTAGCTCAAGAAATGTCCTGCATGAAAGAATAAAATGGAATCTCTAACAATGCTCAGTAATTTCTGCCCAGACAAAGAAGGTGCAGCCATCAAGCTCTGGAAAATATATAACCCAACTCTGCACGTGTTGCAGCATATTAACTAGGGATGACCTGATCCTGCTGGCATGGCAATTCCATGGAAACACTGTGCAAATGACAAAAATGAAAGGAATGAGGATTTTTATCAGCCAGTGCCCGGCAGAGGTGCTGTCTTGTGGTGTGTGATACGTGGAGGTGGCAGGTGAGCACAAACCCCTGTGGACAAGGGAGGAGCACGGGCGGTCCCCTCCCTGTCCTTCCCCAAACCTTCCTGCTGTTCCAGCTGTTTTCTTCCACTGGTTTTGAAAAAGGTTGAGTGGACTAAAGTTCTGCCAAAGAGTTAGATTCAAATGTGCCTTGTAATGCTTCTATGGAATAATTAGAGTATAATGCCAGATGAAATATCATCAGCTTCTCCACCATACACTTCTCCTGTCCACTTGAACTAGGATTACACAGCCAGAAAGGAGGTGACAATTAAGCTTGATAAATGTTAAGAAACAATGTTGTGTCATTTATAATTTAAAATTTTGAATTTTAACCTTTTTGGCAGTTCCAGAATGCTTCCTCCAAGAACTCTTGAGCAATTGTTTTCATTATTTTCATTGATCTGGCAAAATTTAATTCAAAATTCAGCTTAGACCAATTCTAAAACTGTTTACTTAAAATGGTTTACTATATCACGCTATACTATATAGTTCCTGTATCTTTGCATGAAATTATTTTATAACTTTAAAACCAAGTTTGGTTTTCTCTGTAACATCAGGATAAGACACTCTGGAACATAAGACATTTTGGCCTTATGTCTCTAAGGACACACTCCTGGTCCAGCGCAAATCCAGGAGGAAATTTGCAATCTTTGTCAAAAGCTGTGCACTGAGATTCTTACAAAAGAGGTGGCAACTGATGTAATGTCTGCTCTGCTTCTTTAATATTTCCCATTGAAAGAAAACACTGACATGAATGAATGGCTTATGCAAAGGAACTTGAGTGACCAAGGGACATTCCTGAATTTATGATGAAGTGAGCATCAGGATGGGATCTACCACACCACTTGTACCTTGCTCCAATGCAGTGGTGTGACCCCTCCCATGAGCTGACCAAGGTAATAAAAAGACCATGGGTATACTTTCATAATTCATATAGAAACCACTGGGAACTTCTCATGCTGTGGCCTGCTGAGCTTTCACAGCCTAGGCATGGATTTCTTCTTAATGCCTTCATGTTCCAGGTGGCAAATTTAGTTGCTATCTGGAACCTCACCAGCCTTTGAAAACCAGTAAAAACACTTGTATGATTTCTTTATAAACACTTGCTCTCTGCTTTCTTAGCTACTGTGCCAAACAATGGCCTCCTATACTGTTATTTTATTGGGAGTCTTCAGTGATGTCACATTTTTTAACATTTTTTATGTTGGGTTTTTCCAGCTACTCCTCCTAACCCAATGCCTGGAAATTCAAAACCTATGAAATATGCTGGATTCTCCCAAGAAGCTTCAAATACATCTCCAAATTTCCAGCAAATCAGGCAACAATTATTATACAGATTTCACAAATCATAAAATACCCTAGAAAAGCTCCCTTTCTTAATATATTCATGATTTAAGAGAAGCAATTATCACTGCCAAGCCTTATTTTAGGGCTGCATCTTTAACAGACTGAGAGTACTGTGATTTCATTAATAATCAATAAAAGTGGCAATAGAAGCCTTCCCTTTAAGCATCCTATTCATCATCAAGGAATCTTCCAGTTTAGAGCAAAAATGTAATGCAGATGGATGATGACAACATCACTGGAAAGATCTTAAGGCATTTACATATTTTTCTGATTCCAAAACCCATTAGAGAAGTCAGGTACATTTTGCACTCACTTTTGAGCACTGTGAACACTATGAATTTAATAATAAAAAGGTTCCAAGTCACTGCTAGAGTAGTGCTAAATGCAGCCTGTATTTCTCACGTTTTTTTTTTTTTTCCTAAGTGACAATCTCGACAAGTCTAGACAGGCTTTTTCTCTCACATATTCAATGAATTCCTCCCATTTTGCCACTGAAAATTTCCAGCAGGCTCTGCAGTGAAACAGTGCAGCCAAAACCAAACATAAAAAGGGTGTTACAAACCCTTGGTGGAAAGTGGTGGGGAAATTACTTTTTCCACAAAACCAGCATTCATAACGTGAGCATCTTGTTTTTATACATCCAAGTAAAAAAATCATAGTCCCTGATGGCATCAGGGAATGGTTTGCAGATTAATAGATGCCACTAACACTTTCCTGCTCATGTTATGATAGTAGTATTGGAACACCTGGGATGGCCTTACAATGTAAGAGTTTTTCAGGATGGAGGGTAATACCTTCTATTAAACTATTTAACATAGCTGGAAGAATGATAGTAAAAGTTCTGTGTCTGAAAATATCTGTTGGGAGTTGGTGTTTTTTCTCCTCTACTGAGAGCAATTGTTCTTCCTACAACCACTTATAATTCATTCACACCACCTGTGCTGGGGAATCCTCCAACCCTCATGGTCTCTGACACTGCCACAGACAGACAGCACAAATACTACTCTAAAGAGACATTCAGAGCTTCTCCACAGCCTTTGGGGTGAAAACTGTCCAAAATGCACGGGCAGGAAAATGAGACTGCAGTTTCTCTGTCCTGGCTTACCTATCTCTGGAGGTGGGTGACACATGAAGAGGAATAAACACAGAATCATAGAATATTCTGTGTTAGAAGGGACCCACAAGCATCACTGAGTCCAACTCCTGGCCCTGCACAGGACAACCCCAAGAATCACACCATGTGCCTGCATGGTGTGGTTAGTATATGATTAGCATATGAGAGGGCTAAAATCCCCCCAGAAAGACAATGCCCTGTGCAATTTCTGTGTCAATGTGCAGACCCAGCTGAGCTGAATGCAGTCAGGCCTTTGCATAGAGGAGCCATCAACACTTCCTGGCCCCTTGCACCAGCAAGCCTGGCATGAAGCCAGTCATCCTCAGCTCAGCTCCTGCAAAAACAGTTAGAACAAGGAGGAGGTAACACCACTCGAACCAACAAAGCCTTCCCTAACAGAGAGGTCAATATAGAAAAAGACTAAGGGATTGTTTTAGTTGTCAAAAGTGCCATCTTTTAATGAAAATGGCAAGCGCAAAGTCACTTATTTTTCATGTATTACATGGCAACACTTGTCTCGCAGTCAGGTATCGCAGGCATGCTTTCAGTGCTGGGCTCTTAGTGAGGTGCTTGATCCTTATGTAAAATCAGCACCATAGCCCTCATCCAGCAGAAACTAACAAGGAACTATAAATGGCCCAATTACCAGACTGAAATGTCATTCACACATTTATCTCCCACACCAACAAGGAAAAATAACACAGAGATGCAGTAGCTGAAGGCAAATTGAAATTACTGTCGATTGAACTAGAACTTGTGAAGCTCTTCATGTAATTCAAAGCTTTAAAATTTAATGTGAACTATATTTAGTTTCAAACATCAGTTGGGTTCATTGATAGTTTGGTTTAGGCTGGCCAAAAGTCACAATATCCTTATTAATAAAATTAACAGCTCCAAGTGTTGCCTACGTAATGATGCACTAAGTTCTTAAGATAAGTTTCTTTAGAGAAGTGACTTTGGGAGCAGCAGCCCTCAGGATGGAAGATTTCTGGGACATATGGTCCTGGAGGTCAGATGCTTTTCCCTCAAGTCGCCACCACTTCAGGGTAAGGCCTGATACATGAAGAAGGGATTTTTCATGTTTGGCTTTTAACTGAATTTTTCGTCTTAAATCTTAATCCTTCTGGTCCTAAATCATATGCTGGTTAACTCTGAAAACCAGATGCCAATCCCATGTAATTTAGATCTTTATATACATTGACAGTACTGCAATACTGTCATCACATTCCAACCCCCTGCCATAGGCAGGGACACCTTCCACTGGACCAGGTTGCTCCAAGCCCTGTCCAATTTGGCCTTGAACACTTTCAGGGATGAGGCAGCCACATCTTTTCTGGGAAAACTGTTCCAGTGCCATATCAGCCTTACATTAAATAATAAATAAATAGACAAATAAATACATAAATAAATAAATAAATAAATATAACCATCTTCCCTGAAAGGAAAAGAGACGTGCTTATAACATCATAGTCTTTAATGTTATAATATCATAATAATGTAAGCTATGTCAGACAGTGGGTCATGGCACTGCAGCACCCAGCTCCTCTCAACTTCCCCCATTTCACAGACACATCATCTAATCCAAGAAGAGCTCTGAAATAAAGATTTGCCACTCGGAGCTAACACAGGCAGCTCCCAGCAAGTAGACACAATCTAAATCCCTCACTGCTTTCAGAAAAATAAAGTTGTTTTTCCTCTTTCCTTCCCTGTGATCTGTGTCATTACTGTTGCATACCCAGATCCATGCCAATAGGGGATGCCATGATACCCTACACAGCACTTTGGATGTAAAGATGAAACAAAGCTTTGCATGGAATGTCTCGTTTCTGAGGCGCTCCGGGAAGGAACATGTTTGGATACCAGCACTGACAAGCTTAAAAAAACTGCTAAGAGAAAGAAAAGAGTGTTGTATTCCCCCTCTTACCTCGAGCTGCCAGTAAATTTGCTAATTGGGGCTGTGAAATTGCTCATTGCTGGTGTTATCTAAACGGCAAACAAGGGATGGGGGCAAGCAGAAGAGCGGATCAGGAAATGGAGGATGCTGGTTTGAGATTCACTTGATTCCAGACAGATCTTTTACAGGTGTATATCAAATGTTTGCAACAGATTTCTGTTCCCGGCTGAGAAATTTCAAGCGGATTTTAATACATGTGTTTAAATTTGCTTGCAGGCGCACGCTTATATTGCACTTTATATAAAACAAATTATGGTAATGCGTGTTGCTGAATGCAGAGAGCTATAAGCACTGCAAAGAATAAACATGTCTTATCTTCTCGCCTTTGCAATCGATAATAATTCAGGCTTTTAGTAGTGAAATAGCATTTTTAACCTTTGGCATAGCTTTTTCATTCATTAGATTCCACTGAATTTTGGTGCAGAGAAGGGAGGCAGCCTAATTTTCAGTAATTTTTGGTAACTTTCACTTAACCACACGTCTTACAGAAACTACTGAAGTCTTATAGGCACACCATGTTAAGGACTGATTTGATTCCAAAGTGCATTTTTTCCAAATTAATTAAAGAAAGAAAATAGGAAAAAAAAAAAAAAAGGAAAGTCTGATTTTCATCAAGATTTTCCATGAGAATGTTGCTACAAAATATCAGCAGCACTTACTTAAACAAAATAAAAAAATTGAACCTGAAATTTTTTTATTTTTGCTATTAACATTTCAAACACAAGGAGAAACTTACTGCCATTTAGTAGGTCTTTCCTTTTCCTCCTATGTTTTTACTTCTGTTTTGTTCTGATGGTTGGTCTTTTGGAGGATTTTCAGGTGGTTGGAGGGCGGTGTTGGTTTTGGTTTTTTTTTCCCATTCCAACTATTAGGATAGGAGATCAAGATAAATTACTTTTTCTACCCATCATTTTTCTCCTGGAGTATCCTTTGCATCAGCATTTCCCTCAAGCTAAACTCATGCTTCACCAGTTTTTTAAACACAACAAACAGTCTCGAGGTTGCCGTCTCATAGCAGAGTCAAACCAGCTTGCAGGAGAGGATATTACATTCTGCTCTCTACCCTGTACACATCACTGCCCTGGAAGTATATGCTCCTTTCTGCTGTTCAATAAGGGAAGCTTTGGCCTTTGGATCAAATGTCACTCGCAATACCCGTTGGAACTGTGGTGCATATTGTGGATTTGCTTCAAAATACATTGTATTATGGAAATATTCCTTAGGAACACAGTGGGCAGAGGTTATAAAAAAAAACCAAACCAGAACAACATAACACAGACAGACACATAGAAAACCACTGGAGTTGACAAAGCTACTTCACCATCCTGTTCCATCCCTCTGCCATGGACAGGGACACTTTCCACTAAATCACGTTGGTCCAAGCCCTGTCCAACCTGGCCTTGAACACTTCCAGGGATGGGGTTTTGTCCATCTATCTAGGTTGCATAATCTTACAGAGTATTTTAGCTATAAGGAAACAGGTAGGAGTCTTTAAAGCACATCCCTTCTTGAAGTCAAACAAGAACTTAATCCCTGCACAGGAGCTGTCCCTACATTATAGCCTTACTTGTAGATTAAATTTGCCACAGGACAAGAAGTTTCAAAGGGAGTAGATAATCCTGTGGACACCCAAAGTATCCAGAGACATAATTAGTAGCTTCCAAAGAAGCTGGAAGGAAATTCAAACATTCCTATTTCAGATATTAGTGGGCTGGATTGCATTTTGTATCTTTCTTTAGGGAAAGAGCTTCATTATTTTTTTTCAGGCATCTCACCACTGACAGAGACAGATTACTGAAAGTTATGGTCTTTAGGTCTCATTCAGTTCCTAATCACTGGATCCTGGGATGCAGTCAGCTAGTATTTTTCTCTCTAAGCACTTTACAATTTGTAGGTGAACTCAGTAACACTTTCTAAGCTTGTTTAATATTTCTAGTGTGGTTGTCAACTGGCTTATGAAATGTTTACCTTTACAGTGGTTTTCATGTTCCTCTCAGTGAGCTCCTTTTTGGGAAATTAAAGCTATCCATGATCCTGTGCAAAGACGTTTCCAGTGCTGCTGACCAGAAAGAGCTCTGAGTTTCCCAAGGCCACTCTGTAATTGCATTTTGGAATACAAATGAATTTACTCTCTGAAGAAGATATTTCATTTGAATTCTTTCTGACTTCATTTCTTTTATAAACTCCATCATCCACTGTTCATGCAGTCTATCCAAAAATTAAACAGTGTTTTGTGACTGGGTAAAGTAGCTCCTGCATGGGATTCTGACACACAATTTTGGCCCTCGTTTATAACCAGCTCTCTGTGAGGATATAGGACAGATGAAGCAAAACGGGTGCAACCCAAAGCCTGTGTGACATGTATCACTCTGCAGTGATACTGAAATTGCAAATTCAGAGTCTCTGACTTGCACAGCTGTGAGTCAAATCAAAATAAAATAGGCAACAAATTGCAAGTGAATACTATCTCAGACCACCCAGAGTCTCTGTGATGGAGCAGTGCTGTCAGGTGGTGGCAGTTACTATTGGAGCTGCCCCACTGTGGGAATTTGGGTCAAAAGCCTCTGGAAATGCCAGATTGTTCCCCATTTCATATTACTATTTTGTGATTTCAAAAGCCCTATGTGCTAAACCCTCCAGCAGTTCGGAAGGGAGACCCCCACAGCTCAATATATGTCCTGCCAGAAAAAATGCTGCCATAAATAAGTGGTGATTCTCTCCTTCTTTTATCTATTCTTTTTCCTAGCTTTTTGGTGGCATTTTTCCCTGTGGAACTATTCCTTGTGCACTAGGCAAGAGCTCCTGAGATCCTTTGGTCTGTCTCCCAGCACTGTGGTGTCCCTACCAACCCCAGCTGGCCAACCATAAATCTCTAAAGAGGGATTTTCTACTTTGTCTCCACATAACCTGTGTCAGTCCTTCATTATAGTTTTAACACACTGGATTCTTCCACTCTCCATGTTTATATCCTTTAAGAGATTACAATCATGATTTTTCAGCCAGACTAGACATTGATAGCTCATTTTGCCTTTCCACACAGTCCTCACTTTGCCGACCTGCTAACCATTTTTATAGCTTTTCTCTAAACTCCCTCCAAATTAGTCAACATCTTCCTGCTAATGATGCATTCAGAGTCAACACAAAGGTGAAAAAGCATCACTAAATGAGCTCCTTTCTGCATTGACAGTGGCTTAAATGAAAGCAAGTTCAAGTGAAACAGCTGATTTTAATGGTAGCAGCAGCTGAGCAGAAGTCTGCTTAGATGTGGAGCCACCAGGCAGATGAATGGCTGCATGAATTTCAGCAGAACAATATGCTAATGTGGGAATGCCAATAAACAGAACCATTTGGATGAATATTTGATGGATTCAGGAGAACTTCATAAGGATTTCAATTTTATTAAAAAGGTCTTGGAAATCAGAGTGACAGAAACGCATTCTCTTCCTGCTGCTTAAAGGGAATCGTGGTGGGTTTTTTTCAATCTGACAATATCAAATATTTTAAGACAAGGAATACTGAGTAGAGAGTCCCTATAGCTATAGACATGTCAGTCTTCAGGAAAGGCCTAAAAATTGGATTCTGACTGCAGCAGAAGCAGCAGAAGGGATGTTTGGGGCAGGGGGCTTGAGGTAGAGAAGGAAGTTTTCCAAAATACCAGAGGGAAAGCAATGAGTTGTGATGAATAGTAACTACACACTGTTCCTCTGTATTCACAGGGTACCAGACAGTTTTTTTGGTGTTACAAGCAAGGAGTAGAATGGATTTGTGTGGAATTGTTCAGGTTATAAAATATTTTGGTTGTATAGAAAGGGGTTTTTTAAAGCTAAAATCGTACGTAGGTTGCACATGCCTTGCATGCATCACAGTGCAGAAAGATAAGAAATTTAGTATCCTTAAAAAAGTCTTCTCACAGAAAACAAAAAAGAGAATGCTAAAAGTTAGAAAACATTTTAAATCAGCATCTAGACCTACAAATGCTAAAGCAAATACTAAATCTTTTGTACCTTAATTACATGAGTACTAATTCCATAACGAAGTGTCTCTGGCTGGGTTGAAAGAAAAATACAAATAAAGCAACTTAGATTCAACATCAAATAATGAGAAAACTTCTGATGCTTCCCACAGTTAAGCTTGATTAGGTTCTAAACATTTATGGAAATTCATAAGAAAATGTAACTTCTAACAAAAAGGAAAATGGTTCTTGTAAATTTTTAATATGAACCATGCAGACAATTACATTAATAAGATTTAATTATACCATGAAATATTTAGTGTTTTTCTCTATGCTAAATATTCTTTTGAACATAGTTCTAGAAAGATCTGAAAGCTTGAAAGATACCAACAAACAAAACATTAAGAAGTATTAAAAAAGCTAATTTTGACAATGTATTATTTTTGTAGACCAGTGTTTCTGCCTTTAATTAAAGAAAAGGGAACATTTTGGTCAGCTATTGCATTTTATTCTCTTTATAAACAGAGACATAGCATAAGAAATAATTTGTGCGCTATGTTTAATTAATAGAAAAAAATGGCTCGTGTATTATAGGTCTCATTTTAACAAGTATCACATAATCTACAATTAACATCAAAGTTTTGGCAGAAATGCATAACTATTTATTAGTGTCTACATTTACTTTTTGTTATGCGAAAACTAACCAGGCATATATTTACTATCATCCACAATGTGACTCGCTAATTAATCGACTTGTGAAATACTATTTCCCAAATTGTGTGCTGTTGCTATTTTTGTTATAGGGCTCTTTGGTCTAACACTGCTTCATAATTAATGGATGCCAAGTTTCCTGCAGGAAGTAGATTCCGTTCATCCTCATCCTCAGCACTGAGCCTTCTTCAATGTAGGCTACATCCGTACTGACCCACGGGCTGGGCTCCCACTCCCACCCAAACACTTGGCCCAGTTGCCCACACACCTGCCTGTGTGTGCTGGGACTTCAAACTCTGATTTAAGCATATTACCAAAAGCAGCACGATACCCCTAGGACAGCTAGAATTGGATAAGCAAGTTGTTATTCCTTAAAATGCACATTTCTAATGCCAGGGCAGTCTCCCCTGTAGTACCTGAAGCACTCTACAACACATCTGTGCCTCAGACCACTGATTTCACCGAGATTCATAAGAATTAGGTGCCACAACAGCATCCAGTGAGTTTTTTTGCCATAAGCATGAACAAAATGCTTTATGCATCTGGTGAGGCGAATGTTCGATACCCAGAAAGGGACTCCAAGTGTTTACCTGGCTTCCAGGTGAGCATAGGGCAGGTAGGGCAGGTAGAGCAGCCAGTGCAGAGTGCTGGAAACCACTGGGGAGCCCATAAAAACATGCAGGATAAGTCCTTCCTGGGGTAGCAGTCTCCTCCTAAATGGGAATTAGTGCTGTGGAGGTGGCCCTGAAAATACAGGCATAACTTTTTGTAAATGGGACGTTTGTTTTTACACTTCATAGAATCACAGAATCACAGAATGGTTTGGGTTGGAAGGGATCTTAAAGATTACCCAGTTCCAACCCCCTGCCACGGGCAAGGAGACTATTTAATGCAGTTAATCCATGTACTGACTCAAACCTATACACTTTTTTAATATGTATAACATATTTTTCATATGGACACACACCTATCTATATGTGCATGCACACACAAACAATCTGTACAGAAGAATAGCCCCCAACCTCTGCTCCTCCATTCCCACCAATGTCAGAAATACAGATTATTTTTATTTCTGCAGGACATGATCACAATTTGTGGAAGAAAGAGGCAAGGACTCTGCACTGCTGCTTGGCACAGAGGGTGTCCCTGCCAGGACTATCTCTGCTTTCCACAGGCATCTCCATATTGAGGGCATTCTGTGATCTAAGGGATGGGGTTTGGAGCCTGGTCCCTGCTCTGATGGGGTTTGACATATGGAAGTGAGAAGTGGTACTCTGCATATACAGCCCCTGCAACTCTTAATGTTTTATTTAATAATTTGTCACAGGAGGAGGTGCTATGATTAATTTTTAATACAAACCCCACATGCTGTTTTACTGTGAGCTCTTTAAAAGATGTGCCACACAAATTGTGGTTTCCTGTCTACCTGGTGTCACAGCAGCTGGGGCACCACAACTGCTTCTGAACTTGTCCTTAGTGGGTGGCAACTCTGCCCATGGCAAGGGGTTAGAACTAGATGATCTTTAAGGTCCCTTCGAACCCAAACCACTCCGTGATTCTATGATATCATTCCATTCTGTTTTACGGGTTTTCTCTGCCATTTTCCACCACTTTCTCCTACATTTTGTTTGTTTGTTTGTTTTTTAATTCTCTCATTTTTATCTCTTTTTTTCCTTTTGCCTAAAGCTTTAATACACTATTTCCTTCCACCGACTCTGACAGGCTGCAGTTTTGATTTGTCTCTCTTCCGTTTTATTTGGAGGCCCATAAAGGAGAGAGAGGAGCAAGTGGCCCCAAGTGCACAGAAGCAGAGAGGCAGCACAAGGGCTGGCACGGGGGAGCCAGCTGCCTCACATCCTGCATGATGTAGGGGCATGAAGAAGAAAAATTACAGAGGGAGAGCATGTAGCTCGAGGAGAGAGGCTGTAGTAAAGCATGAGGAGCCAAGAGCTTGGCCTCAGAGGAGATGAGCAAATAAACCTGCCCAGACATGAGAGAGGACTGCACAGTTTGCTGCAGATCAGAACTGAAGCAGCAAATCCCACAAGCAGCACAGACCTGCAAGCGTGGCAGGGGAGGGGGGAGGAGGTGCTCAGAAAACCTTTTTTGCTGTTGTTCTGTCTCAATTCAGCTCATTTCTTTTAGGACTTTTGTTTGTTTGTTTTAGATGGCAAATACTAGGCAGATTTGAACTTTAGGTTAAAAAACCATATTTTATTGGTTTTTTTTTTGTTTGTGTCTTTTTTTTATTTTTATTTTTATTTAAAACATCCAGTTCTTCTTGAAATCTCACAACCAGGAAAAGGCAAGTGCAGAACATCTCTGACTAGGCTGGTTTGGGTCCCATCACATCTGTCCTGAGAGACAGAGAGAGGTATGGGCAGAGCTGGCTCCCTGGTTAGTGTACCGAGCAGTGGAAGAGATTCAATTTTGTCAGATTGGAAAATAATTTTACATTTGTCTGGTTTTTTGGTTTGGTTTGGTTTTGGTTGGTTGGGGTTTTTGTTTGGTTGGTTTTGGTTTTTTGCTTTGTTTTTGTTTTTTTTAGTGCCCCCTTAAGGGTTAGGGATATAAATCCCTTAAACATTCTGCTGGGTCACTGCATCACACCTAATGAAAGCCACTGCTTAGCTATAAAATACCCTTTACACTCCTATTTACACTCTTTCAAGCAGCAAACTGGGCACAATACACCTCACCTTTTCTTTACAACTTACAGGACAATTCCTCTGCATCTCTCCCTGCTGGCATATAGGAAGGTTGCCCCCTTTGGACAAGCAGCCTGTGGGTAGAAAAATTTGCTGTTACCAAAGTCTCCATCAGGCTTTGCAATAAATATCACAATATTTGGCACCCCCAAACCTTGGACTTTCTCGCCTCAAACACATTGCCATGTACATGGGCAGGAGGAGAGAGGGAGAAGAAATCACTGGGGCCAGTGTGTTGTGGTATTCATAGAAAGCACTAGGTTAAAATTTATACTGATTTATATTGATTTGAAAATAAATATCAATTTATCTTGCCACCTTACAAGCTTTTTCTAGGAAACTAGTTCATGATATAAATAAATCAATTAAATGTGTGTGTGTGTGTTAGCTTTGCTGTTCCTTAAAGGAATTTTCCCAGCAGACAAGATCTCTACCATTTTGGGAGGTTATTCTCAATGCAAATAGACCTTATCCTTAAAATGTGAACTGTTCTCTCTCAGTGCCTGGACAGTCATTTTAGAGGTGACCTCAGCATTCGAGTGCTGCTTCTAAATACTAATACACATAGTTGTAGTTTTATTTATTTCACATTCTATCCTTCCAAGCCATCACTGCATCACAAGCTGCTGCCCCTCCACCTCAGCAAGAGAAGGTAATCCCACAGCCTCCTCTTCTCCAGATACTCTTTGTCTTAATTTAAATTTTTTTAGACGTAAAAAAAAATTAACCAAAACAAGGAAACAGCAAAGAAAAGCAAAGAGAGAATGTACCAAGTAACCTGCTGACAGCTTGGAGCGTATCCACCTAGAAAGCCACGCTGGTCTGTACTTCTGCTGTGTTTTATCAGAAGTTAGATAATTTTTGTCATCAATAGAAGCACTCATAGCCACACCATGGCAGCAAAGATAATAAAGGCAATGCAATCCCGTGCTCCAGGCAGTTCAAAGAGCTATGGATATGTCCAAGCACCCCATGGACCTTTGTCAGGGAGGATGCCTGAAAGTGGTGGGAAGCTCTCTGGGTTAGGTGCAGGGTCATCTTTGGTGGGCCCAGAATCTAAATAAGGATAACACATCTTATGCTCTGAAAAGAGAGGAAAATAGAGGTCAGTCAAGTGCAAGGAGAAGAGTTAAAATCAGGACAATTTTGCAACTCGCAGAAGAGAAATGAAAATAATATTTGGCTAGAGCTCAGCTTAAACTCAGAGGCAAGACCAACAGGCACTGGTGATAGCATTTAGCTATTATCTCCATAGTGACAGAAAAAAGCATCAAAATAGAGCATTTCCTTTGGATCTGAAATGGGTCTTTGTCCTCACTCCACAAACACACAGCCTGGGCTGGACAGCACCACCAGCCTTATCACGACACCAGTCCTCTGACACGAGCCCTTTGAGTAAAGCAAGGGAAGGTTTATCCTCATAGATCTAGGTATCAGTCCTAAGAATACTTTCCATTTCAGTTTGGTCATTAAGACGGATTCACTCTTGCCTTAGTATACCAGGCTAAAAATAAGCTTTCCCTTTGCCCACACCATTTCTAGTCTTCACATACACTTTTCAATACCATACAAAATAGTCTGACACACACACATACTGATATACAAAATAGCATTTTCACTCACACAGAAAATTTAAAAATCATAGAAAGCTCAGTTCTTTACAGTTATATCTGAAAAGCCTGAGATCAGACACACTGGTCAAATTTAACATTATTTCTGCAATAACAAAAAAAAATATTTTCCAGGGACAGATTCTCAGATAAATCTGCACAGCTTCTCTGAAGTGAACTGAGCCATTACCAGCTACAGATTTTGTCCATAGCAGACTGATCCTGATGGACACAAAGTCAGCCATCAAATCCCACGTATTTTCAGTAGGGCAGGATTGGTCCCAGTGTATAAATATACTTGAATTGTTGAAAAGATGAAGGAAGAAAAAGACATTGTAAAGTTCCTGGTTTGGTAAGCAGATGGGAGAAAGAAGGCCAATTATAGTGTAAAGCATCATTTCACTAAGAGAAGTGTGAGTGCTGGAAGAGCTCTGAACAGAGGGGATTTCACTTTGCCATGTGTAGTCTCTGGGAAACAAAAGGAAGGGTGTGACTGAAATGAAGACAGACAGAATGCAATATTTTCCTTTGATGTGTAAACAGATTTAATGCAACAAAAATCAATGAGGAAACTCTCCGAAGGAGAGTGTTTTAATGTGTTATCATATTTCACATAGATTTCATAAAAATTCAATTTCAATTATAACCCAGTTTACAAACAGAGGAAAGCACTGTGCCTCCCTGGAAAACATATGGCCATCAAAACTTCAAACAAAATACTGCCAAAGTCGCTCGTAAAAAATAAATAGCCATAAGCCAGTGTGTTATTGTCCTTTTAATGTTTGTTGAATGCCTATAATTCTTCTCGTGTCCGCCTCAGCTGTCAGCTCTCTGACACTCTGGTCTCCCATTCCCACACCTCCCCTTGACGATGTCTTGGAGCAGGAGCTCTGTTGTGAGCAGGGCTTAATTATTTTGGATATTATCTTATGTCTCCAGCTGTGCTGCTGCAGAAAAAGGAATCAAATAAATAACCACATGCACCCCCAAAATAGCGGTGAAGCAGCAGCAGGAAGGGGATGAGCCCAGGCACAGTTTGTGGAGGAGGAGAAACGAGCTCTACCCCAGACAGCAGCAAATGGTTTCCTGAGAGCTCTGGGCTCCGTTCACCAGCTCCTGCTTTGCCAAATTAATAACCCACTCCACAGCTTGGTTTGCCCAATTCAGGCAATGAGGCTTGGCTTGGGCTACATTTGTGTGATAAACCCCTTCTCATGCAGCTGGAGTACCAGTATAATTTGATGGAAAAGCTTGAATGATTTTTCCTCACTTTTAACTACAAGGATCCCTATGTCTCTGTGCACTTTCCAAACAATGAAGAGTTGAGCTTCTTCCAGTAACAACCAAACTCTGCCCTTTTTTCCATGGAGATATTTCTACTTCGACCTTTAAGGGCTCCCTACTTTTGGATAAAGAGCAGCATGTACAAGTGAAAGGGTGCCTGTCTGGGGGACAGCAGGGTGAAGGAAGACAGCACTGAGGGAAGAGCCACCCTCCAGGACAACACCTCCTAGCCCCCTAACATCCCAGGTGCATTTGGGAGTATGGCTATACAGGTTTGTGGTGGGGGGGTTTTTGCACTGTGTTTAGGCTGGAGAAGGAAGCTGCAGGTAGAGGGAGGTGAATAAGGAGCAAGTGTTGATAAAATACCAGGAATGAAGCAGAAGAAATGAAAAATAGAAATATATGGAAGAAGGAGGACATTATTGATAGCATTAGTGAAGTGTAAGCGGGGGGGAAGAAAACATGATGTATGCTGGCAAGGGAGGACAAGCCCACAAACCCAATGTATTTTAGCTGTGAGAGAGAACAGCGTTCAGAGCTATTTCTTTTCCTCAGTACACACCTGTCTAGCACAGACTGTGTGGTGGCAGTAGCAGTGCCAGCTGCACCTCCATGAGGGTGTTACAGCTGGTAGCTGCAAATTTTGCTCCTCTTTCACTGGAACACAGGACAGACTCCCTACATAAATATAAAGAAGAAGAAAAATAATGTCTCCTTTCTGATGAGTAGCCTGCACCTAGGCTAGAGAATTTTTTTTCCAGAAAGGATATAAAATGTATCATCCCTGCCCTCCCATTGGCATTAATGTGTTGTCTCAAAATATACCCGATCTCGACCTTAGGATGTGTGTCCCTTGGAGTAAGGCCAAACATCCACACATCTGCTGTTAGGATTTTACAGGAAACCATTTAGTGGCAAGGTTTTCCCACAAGTAGTTCGTCTCCTCACTAAATGAGCCATTTTGACAGATTCTCGACCATCTTTCTCAGAGAGCTCTTAGGGGCAGTTTGGTATTAAGGCTCCTGAGCTAAGCAGCTGCCAGCTGTGTAGGTTTGGTCACTTCTAGAATAACAAAGATAAAAAGGAAAGACTGATTTTTTGTTGTTGTTGTTTTTGCTATTACAAGCAATAGTAACCAAGTTCACAGTAGGCATCATAGGAATATTAAAATAGATCATTCCCCAAAGGCCTGAAAAAATAACAATAATTAAATGTTAAATATAAATGCATGACCCTTCCATGGTAGTTCAAGCCAGCATCATCAATAAATAACATTATGCAGAAAGATGGGTCTCACAGCATCTCCTAAAAGAAACTAAAAATTATGGGAAAACTCCAGGCACAATCACAACAGCAATAGTATCAGGGTGCATAGAAATGTGCATTCTACACACTAAATATTTTCCTTACAGCCTTCCATCTGGGTCTCTCCTGTGGGGGCAAATTTATTCCAATAATTTCCAATCCTCTATTTAGAGCTCTGTAATGTCAAGGCAGCTTGAAGCACGAATTCACACTGAGACAAAAGCCCTGGAGGACATTCATAGGTGCGTACCTTGACTCAGTCTCACAACTAAACACAAAAGCCCAGAATCTGCAGCAGTTTTGGGTTAATATAATGTACTTTTTTGGTTGTTTTTGATTTTGGTTTCCTCGTAACCTGTTAGCTGGGTGCCCTCCTACCTGAGAGCTGGCAGTGGTATGGTGGGATGCTCAGGAGTCAGGAAAGGAGAGGTTTGGTTCTGTGTGCTACACAAGAGAACATGTATTTGGGAGTGACCTAGTGCATGTACTGGGCTGGTAACCAAGTGCTCTTAAATATTTAACAAAGAGTCATGAAAAGGAAATTGGCCACCTTGCTTAAGCCAGGGCAGCGTTAGCTGGCAAACAACAGTGAGTGTCTAAAATGCCAACAAGTAGGGAAAAAAAATTAAAAACAAGAAGGTAATGGAGGCATAAAAGCACCTCTGTTAGTGGATAAATCAGCAGCTTTGTTCCGTGTGGGAGGTGGGACTGGAACCCTGCAGGGATCTCACCGTGGGTGGGACGTTTAGGGGGCTCCTCAGAGAACAACCACTGCCTGTCCTCTGGACAAGGCTGGAGTGGAGTAGAGCAGTTCTGATATGTCACCTCCAGCAGCTCCGATATGTCACCAGCTGCTTCTGGTTAAAGCAATAGAGAAATATATCCTTTTCCCTTGCAAAAACTCTCCAAGGATCCACAACAGCAGAATTAGAAAGCTCTAACCTAACATTTATAAAGAGGAATATAAAAAAAGAATATTAAATATTGCGCTGGTGGGTAAGCAGTTGGTTGAATCAGGCTGGAAAGTCAGGAAAATGACATCCCATGTGATGAAGTGCAGCCAGGAGGACACACCAGTGGGAGAGAGGAGTGTGGAGCTCTGAAGTAGCTGGGAGGGAAGACAGGCTGCTTGCCTGGGATGCTGCAGCAACCTGCATGCTTGGGCAATGCATCCATACCTTGGGCAAGCACAGAGGAAAGAAAGGAGTAAAGGACATGGCTATGGACCTCCAGGCAGGGAAAGGAGGAAAAAGTGGCTTTGCAAGACCAAGACAGACGGAGCAATTTTCAGCCTCTTGGGCTCACGCAGGGCTGACACGGCGTTACTACCGCGGGAATCACTGCAGGGGCCACCCAGCATGAGGCAACTTTTAGGGAGCTGCAGCAACCCCAAAACAGAGTTGGATTAGTGCAAATCAGCCCCAAAAGTGCTCTCCAGGAGAGGAACAAACAAGTTTGAGCCAGAGCTTCCCCACCCTGGCCGAGGAGGTGGGAGGTGTCCCTGTGTAAGAAAGTTGTGCTGGACTTTATTGAGGTGCCCATGGGCAAATGTGAAACGAACAAAAGACAGTTGATGGAAACTAATTACTACTTAAAGGAGTTCAGTACAGATGCGTTTAAGACACAGTTATGAAAGATGGGATTTAACATCTATTCCAATAAAAGCTGTGTCGAATGACAGCCAAGGCTGACGCAGTTAATTAAAGCTCATCGTTGAGACACTCATGTATAGAAAGCAATAAACAGCTTTTTGCAGTTGATTAAACAGTGAAGACTGGGGGTTTTAAACTGGCACAGGAGATATTTGCTGTAAGCACACCTCAGAATCACAGGTATTATTACTCAAAAAAAGAGAAAGTTTTGTTCAGTTTACCTTCCCCAGCCCAGGAGCAGCGAGTGCATGGACACAGGCAAATGAATTGTCATCTCGGCGAGGGTGGCCGTGGTCACGAGCAGCGCTGGGAAGAGTCCGGTGTGTGGAGCAGAAATGAGCTGAGCCCCCGAAAGTGGGTAAAATGTTTGAAACCAGGCACCCGTTTTGTTACACTTTATCTTTCAAGAAATGCCCCTGTCGGTTTTTAGACGGACAAAAACAGTGCAAGAGCTGAAAATGACTTTCACTCTTAGAGCACCTTGTAAGCACTCCATATCTTGGAGCTTTCAGCCACCCCCCATCAGCAGCAGCCGGCCAGGATACACACACACAGTAGCAAAGTGCCTCACCCCAACTTATTTTTGTAGACAAAGAAAGAACAATAGCAAAGCCAGGGGAGCATTATACGAGTTTCACAAAGCCCTGCCATTACCAGCAGCCTCCTGCAGCCTTTATCCCTCAGTAAACAGTTTCACTGAACAGTTTACCGGGGCCATGGAGAGGCTAAAGCTGGCAGTGGGTGAATTTTTGCTTTCTACTTCATTGGTTCATTAAGTACAATTAACCCTCTGTGTGAGAGTGCCACCAGCTGTGCCTTCCCACTGCTCTATCCTCTGCTGTGCCACAACCAGCACAGCCCAGAATTTATGAGCATGGTTCGTATTAGTCATTGAGAGTCCCAGGCTTACAGAATATTTGCATGAATAGGACATATGCAGCCCAGATGAAAAAAGGTAAGGTGGTGAGGCAAAATATTTGTTATGCAATTTCTGTCTCTGTTAAGTGACAACACCATGTTTGCCAGCTGTATCTACACGATAAACAGTGTAGGAAATTAAATTATAGGAATTCTACTAAAAATATCAGTTGATAATTGTAAATAATATAATTAATATAATATAATAATATAGTGCAATGCAATGCAAGGTGCATACTGGTGTACAGGTGTCAGAGGGTTGACAGCAAACACAAGAGAAGACCCTGGCTACAGGGGCTAACTGACAATGTTAATGATCCCCCGTGAATGGATAACATATATAAAACATTATTATTTGTATAGGAACGTGAATGCTGAAGGAAGATAAAACCATCTGGTTATGCCAGGAGGAGTGAAGGGACAGGATGGGTGCAAAGGAGGGGACACAGATTAAATGACCTTGTGCTGCTTTCAACCCAAGCCCTCTGGGCTCAGGAACCAAGCAGGGCTCCCTGTTCAAACTGTACTGAACTTTAACGTGGCAGAGAAAAGCAGCAACTCAAAATGACTTTCCTTAGTGAAGCTGCACTTTAGTTTTCACAACAATGGGTTTTTTAAAAGCTATGTCAAAGAGAATTGAAATTGGGTCCATAATACAACAGTAAGTGAGGTAACTCAAGTTAATTAAATTCTCTCTGTCTCCCAAGAACTAGATTTTTCCTTCTTCCAGCAGATATACTCTATATATTGTAGTCTTGGTTAAAATCTAAGCATTCACTTTAGATCAGCATGTTTTCATAGTGAAATATTCCAAATACACTTTAAATTTTAAAATAGTCTCAGAAGCAAAAAGTATTGAGAATGAAGATGGGAAAGTAGAGGCCCTGTGAAACAGTTTCAAACTCTTTTCTGTGAAATTTTGGTGTGTTTACAGGAGTACTCCTCACCAAGACCAGCCTCTGCTCCCGGGGGTAGGGTATTTCCAGTCTCTTCCCTTTGGGCAATACTTCATATGGGACAGGAAAAAGCTCCAGTAATGCACAAAAGAGCTCGTGGGATCAGCAAATGGCCAAACTGTTACTTAGAGAATTCAATCATGGAATGTCCGGAGTCGTACACTGGAAAAACAAGTTTTTCTCCAGGCTTTGTGGAGAAGACGATGCTGCTCTGACAGAGTAAAGACCTAATTTCTTTTTTGACCTTTGGCCTGTGACTATCATTTCACATCCAGGTGCCCATCAGCAGTGTCCAAACAACATTCATTGCAGTGACATTATTGTTGTTGTTGAAAAATAAAAGTAAACAGGGAGCCTGTATGTATCAGCAAACCAAAGGGCAACAGGGTTTTACAAACACTTTAAAATATATAATTTTTCAAATTTTTCACTTGAGTACTCTCAATAGCAATGCTGTGTGTTCTTACAAGGGTTTCAGCCTGCTGATTTATGCTTTAGTGGGAACTACATTGCTACCTTCAGCAGTAAACTTGGTTCAGAAAAAAAAAACAACCCAAACTCATGTGCCTTGACTGCACAGTGAACCTAAAAAAAATTTCTGCCATTGAGAAGCAGGTTTGCTACACAGAATTTTGAGCAGTCTTTAATTTCTGCTGTACATTCCCACACACACTGGATGAACTGCAAGCTCACGCATGAAACATCCAGAGACAGGATTTTAAATCCTAGAGCATAAAGAAGCTGATTTAATCATCTTAAGGCATGTTGATAATATAGTTAAGTAGATTAGATTAAAATTCCACACTCGCAATGCTTTATGAGTAAAGCTGTTTAGTCCTTATGGGTGGCATTTTTCTTTGCCATAGTCTAAGGAAAGCCCCACAAACAGCTGTGTAATGGGCACTGAATACATTTTACTTATATCAAAATAATGCTCAGTTCCTGGCAAACTTGGAATTCAGAGCACTCATAAGGAGCAGGTTATGTAAACATCCATTTCCTACTAGAAACTTAATTATGTGGGACCAGGCTATGAAAATCAGATTTTATTTTCCTGCCCATGTACCTGTACTTTAGAAGACATCCACTTGTTTCTGTAGCAGGATAATCCCCCATATTCTGAAATTCCTAAAACCAAGTGTCACCACATCTCTTCTGATGCAAGAAATACTTACAAAAGTGATTTTGATATTCAAATACAAAGCTAAGCAGCACCACGAGCATTATCGAGTAAAGCAGTTCCATCTCTGCCAAGTTTCACCCAGTTTAGAAAGCAGAACAGGTACTGAGAATTCTTAAAAGCTTTCAAAACTGAAATTACAGGGGAAAAAAGTAAGATAATGGAGTGCTTTGCTTTGTAAGGCTGCTCTATGTTAGGTCAAGAAGAGTTTTCAATGAAAACAAACCATTTCTATGCAGTGACAGCAATGAAAACTGAATTACAAGATGCCCTTATTATCATAAATGTCCATTTCCCTATGTATCCTTTATAAATATAACTTTTCAGGAACTTTACTACTTTGTAAGATTTCCATGATCCCTGAGGGAAGCAAACCAGACCAGCCAGTGAGTGATACCCAGAGGAGGTCAGCACAAAGAGGAGGTGAGAGTGAATGCAAGAACCATCGGGAAGAGAGATGCAATTTCAATTCCTGGGGGCCAGGAAACAGCGAGAGTGGTGGCAAGTTTGAAGAGTGAAAGTGAAGGGCTGCAGAAACCAGCTGGAGAGAAAAGGGGTGTGACCATTGCAGTTACACAGAACAGACCTAATGGCCTCATGCAGCTACAGCATTTGCACAGAAGCATTTTTCTTCTCTTCATGAAAGAAAGGTGGGATCAAGGCCTTCCTGGGCTTGCTCTGTACTCACTTCTTTGGCTGCCTTTTCTGTTTTCTGAAATCCTCTTTTTAACAGGTAGTAAGGGTGCATTACTGCTGAAGGGAAACCCAAACAACAAAAAAGCCCACCTCACTAGAAGATGTGAGAACACAAGACACCAGCTATTTGAACCATCATCTCAGAGAAAACCTTTTCTTTCTTTTTTTTCCTCTTTCTTTTTCTTTCTTTCTTTCTTTCTTTTTTCCCTTTCTTGCCTTTCTTTCTGAAGGTTAACATTATTTGACTAATTCCTGAATTCCAGCACCAGCTACTCAGTAAATACCATGGCTTGTTCTTCCTCAGTCTTCTGAGTAAGAGGACTTGTACTTACAGTCAATTGTTAGTGCTAAACTGTTACTGGACTCACTCATCTTGGGAACTACAAATGGAGCACATCAATGCTCTCTTGCTGCTGCTGTGAGTATCATCAGGCAAGTTAATCACACACGTACCTGTGGCTCTGCATTTAGAATACAGTTGTGCCCATTAAGCGAAGCTTGTTATGTGAGTAAAATAAGTGACTTGCAGCTTATCACCATAATTTTTATCCTAGAAGATGAAATGGCACTGTTCTGAAATAAAACATGAAAAAGAACATTACTGGTGTTTGGTGAGTGGGTTTTGTGGTGAATGTTGCCCCTCTCAGGAGGTTTTTGACCACTTCTGAACTGCTTTTGCAATAGAATCATAGTCCCCTTGACCTGAACAATGTGAACTTCTGGATTGACCTGTTGTATAATATAAGAACTACTTGAATTAAATCTTGGCTGAATTACATTTACCAAAACATTTAATTTAAAGATTTCCAGTGATGGAGATTGCAATAGTAAACCTCAGTAATTTGATTGTGGGGTAAATATCCTCACTGATAAAAAACAAAACCTCACAACTAAACAAAACCACGTTTCTATCCTGAACATCATCAAATTTCACTCACCCGGTTCTAAATAATCCCGTAGATTCCAGAACGATCTATTCTCTATCCTGTCTCGAGGAGGGCTCTGCAGAATCTGATCAAATGACCCCTTAAGCTGTCCTTTGTGGTAAGAAGTTTACAAAGCAATGGGTGTCATTTTATCAATGACCCATTCCAGTCCTGCGGATTAGCTACGGCCTTCTGTCAGCAACCCTGTTCAAGATGGTCCTAAATTCCATAGAGTTAGTATTTCAATTGATTATACTTATGAGATTTGTTGTGCTATCAGCACTCCTGATCTGTGTTACTGACCTTATGCTCCAATAGATCCAGCAGCAGCTGCGAAATGAGCGCAGGCAGGGGAGGCAGCACAGACCTTCTTTAACCTGGTAAAGCTCAGAGGTTTCTCCAGCAGAAATTATTCAGAAGGCTTTGTAGGACCAAGTCTTTTCCTTATAGGCATAGATATAACAAAATTAGATACACTGCCTATGTTGTCATAGAATCACAGAATATCCTGAGTTTGAAGTAACTCACCAGAGTCTAACTTATTAGATACATTCTTGTCTCGGTGACTCTCTGATGTGCAGAGCTTTGCAGAGGTATGGATATAGCCTTGTTTGTTTGAGGGTTTTTTTCTGCTGAAATATGAGGATACCTGCTCGCAGTGCCAATTAATTTGAGAGTTAGTTTCTTACAGACTGTGCCCAGAATCAGTGAGGGATCCATGCATGTCTTCACTTACAGAGCAAGGTTTACGAGCAATGAAGTGCAAATTAGAGCAATGAAGTGGCAATTTAGAGCTCTGTGCTCCCTTGGACTGCAGTAGGAAGGAGACAGAAAGGAAAGTGCTTCCATGAGTCCCGTGTCATCTACAGACAACACACACAGACCAGAGCTGCAGTGAAAGAGGACAACATGACGTCTGTGGTCTTCAACCCACAGTCTGGTTGGAGATGACATTCCAGCAGGCTCCTCTGTGCTCATGAGACCTGGAATAGGACCAAGATGTGCACACTCCAATGGGGTCATCTCTGCTTTGTTTTAACTCTTCACTTTCTCAAAGGCCATAGAAAGAAGTATGGTTTGTCCATGATGGATAAGACAAGCAGCTTTAAACTTCAGCAGTGGAAACTGAGACATAGGCGTGATCAAAAAAAAAAAAAAAAAGGACAGCAAGTGCTGAAATTGGCTGTTTAAGGACATTGCTGTCACTCTTCAAAAATTCTGGAGAAATGCCTATAGAGGCTGGCTGAGATATAGCTGATGCTGTTTGGGAAACACAGAGAGGGCAATAAGACTGCCTGAGGTACTGTCAAGCCCTGTGGTTCTGTATTTGTTATTGTTAATTAAATAGTTCCCTCCCTCAGTGCTGTCTACAGGGTTTCTGTCATCTGTAATGAATGTGACTCCATTTTTCTGTCATTCAAGTCTTCCAAAACATCACAAGATTTTAAACTGTAATTCTAACTCTAAAATTACAGTAAATAGAAATAACACCAACAGCTTCATACAAAGAACTCTATTTCATAATATCTGTGTCCGTGGAAATCCAGTTAATTTCCCTGACTTTTTTCAGTGTGCCAGGGAACCGCTTCATAGATAATAGGAAGTAAAAAAACCTTATGAAAACATTTAAGAAATAGAAATGCATTTGAGTATTTGGAATATGAATAAGGAAGTGTTAAAAATGATTTAATAAATAAGATGCTGCCATAGCTGAGTCCTACAGACTTTGGATGCTCATAGATACTCTCAAAAATTGCTGAAAATGGGAATTAAAAGAATCTCATCTCATATATAATGTGATTTACTGGCTAGACTCCTTTTCACGTTTAAATACTCCAAGCAGCTTGAAACAGAATACCCAGATGGCCAAAATTGGTTAATTAATTGGGAAGTACTGGGTTATAAGTGTTTCCACTTTGCACTGGAATGCTATAAGTATTTTTCATCTGCAAGCAGCAGAATCTGGGACACTGAATCCTGGACTCAGCCCTGCTTGCATACCATGCCACCATTATTTCTGATTTTGACTCATGCACAGAAAGCGACACATCACAAAATCATTGTAACAAGAGTCCCTGGAGATATTTAGGGTTCATGTGAGGTCCCCAGTATCATTCAGCCTGCTGGTGGAACTTTCTGGATCTCCAACAGAGGGGAGAAGACTTCATCCTGTCCTGATGTGTGTGTGGAATCCCTCAACAGGGCTTGTGCATCATCAGTGGAGGTTTTTTCAGATGCCCTGTGGAGCCTCTCAAGGATGCTCTGAGAAGCCAAGGAAACTGTTAAGAGGTACTAATCATGTGATTTAGAATTTTACTACACCTTCATGTCTGAAGTGCCTGGTTGTTATCTTGTACTTTGACCTCCCTCAAAGCTTCAGCCAGCTAAGGGAAAATCTAAGCACAAGTATTTCTTCATAATATCAACATTCAAAATAGTTGCAAATGAATAAACCTCCAAATCATAAGTGTCATTTTTTATCCTCTTTTTTTTTTGAATTTTAGGTTAGTTGCACGTGGTTTTCCATGCACCTTCTGGAGCCCCCATCCTTTTGCTGCACACCTCTGAAATGGCACCTTTGGAGACAGTCCCTTCTTGGTGCATAACACTTGTTCATGGAGCCAAGCAAATTTTTCGAGTTCCCCAAAGGCTCAGCTGAGATTTAATCTTGCTCTCTCAAACTTGCTGTTATAAGACTGTGTAGGTGGTTTTTCTTAATTAAGAAGCTCCTCGTTTCACTTCCTCCGAGACGCAACTGTTGCTTTATTAGGTCGAGAGGCATCTCTTTTCCTCATGGACTAATTAACTGCTCCTTGTCCCAGTGAAGGGTAACATTTCCTACCTCCTCCCCTTTGGAGAGTCACCAAGCTCCTCTCAGGGTGAAATGTCCTTTAATATTTTACATCATGCTGTACAAATAAACACACTTGAGACAGCATTGAAATGGAGTTTCAATGTTCACAGGTTATTGCTTGTTCCTGGCTGACATGGTAGCAATTAACACCCCAGAGTGACAACGAGCGTCAGGTGACTGACCTCAGCATTTTTCTCTTTGGTGGACTGTAACAATTGTTCTGATAATAATGATGTCCACAAAAATAGGATGTGACCTAGTAATATGTGACAGAATTTAGGCTGTCAAACCGTAGTTATGGGATATGGCTATTTAAATAGACAATACGATTGCTGTTTTTTGATTACATTGCCATTATGGCAAATGACTTGCTCTTTCATTTAGAGTTAACGTACTTTTTAACCTAAATTATTTTATTACTTCATTAAAACATTCATTTTCAAAAAAAAAGTATATTTTAAGGTCTACTTTTAAAATATATCAGAGAACAAAATACTATTATTTTCAAATATTAAAATATGTTATTTTCAGTTTAAAATATTTATAGCAGTAGACACAAATGGTAACGGATGTATGGACTTAGTATGAATAAAAGGGGGTTGCCCTGCTGATCATAGTCCCTTAAAAGTAATGTAATATTGTTTCTTTCAATTTTGATATTCCTTAAGGAAGGGCACTGATGTCCAGTCAGATGTGCCTAATTAGGACTTTTCAGTGACAAGAGTAAGACTTACAGGACAATAGTAAAATGCATGAGAGCAGTCACACAGTTTGACAGATACTCTTAAACTGGGTAGGCAATATTTTGCTGAGGCCTATGGACAACTGTAACTGTCCAGTGTGATTCCATTTTGGAAACAACAACTTAAGAATTTTGCTGATCCAAAGAATTCTGACAATCAAAAGAAGTGGGGTCAAAACATTGGTGGAGATTTTCTCCATCAGTCCTTCACCCAGCACAGTGGGACACGACGACGTGTAATCCATATTTCTCGAAGTCCTTCAGTGCCTGACAGTACTTTCCAGCTGCTACCACCGTACTAGGGGATTATTTTCAGCTCTTCCACTTGCTGTGTCCCCGTGACCTTGCATATTTAATCATAATTGGAAGTCAAGTGACTTTTACGAGACATGAATGTTAATTACCTCTCAAATTGCTGGAGAGGATACTTTGTCTGGAGTTCCTCTGATTGTGGTAATTAATTAGCTGTGTGAGGTCAGCCTCCTGTCTTGCACAGTTCATTGAACAGCATCTTTTCAAATATTTATAAAGATGTTTTAGCACCTATCATTGAAAGCTACATTAACGTTTTAATTTTAAGGAGAAAAAAGGACAACTTAATCCTGTTAGACACAACTGTGGTAGTATATATATATCAATCTCAAATTAGACATTATGTTTTATTATATTCACGTTCATTAAGAACAGGAGAAAAATATATCTGACTCTGCAATGTAGGAAACAAACTAAAAAAAACTGAACTAAAGCTACAATTGTAGAATAATTTACTTTAAAATACAGTTCAGGGCAATGAACTACCTGGACTTCAGGAATTTCAAGATGATTAAAATAGCTAAATATATGCAGAAAATCATCACACATATTTCACAAAGGCTTAACATCTTCTGAAAAGTGTCAGATAAGACACATCAGAGCAGAACAATGTCTGAACCCAATCACGCACATGCAGACAAATCCCAAGAAGGTCACTCTCTCTTTTCAGGCTGTCTATTGAACTACAAAGCCCTACAGGGTAGATGGGGTTTTTTTTTGTACCTCCTTAGCTCACCACAGCCAGTGGAAAGGGCACCAAAGGTCCGTGGGATCTCCAGCCTGGGGAAGCAGGGGCTGCACATCAGCCTTGGGGAGCTCACACGCAGCACGGCCTTTACTGCCCAGTGACTGATTCTCTTGTACAAAGAGACCTGGTAGAGTCTTACTGCCTAAAAGAAGTTCAAATGACTACCAAGGATCTGTAATTAGAGTAGTATGACTCCTGCAGTAAGGACAGACGTGCAGCATTGCATAATTTCATGGCTTAGAGTAGTTCAACAAATGGGCTCTGATCACTGGAGGATGCAATGGGTACCTTAAAACTACCTGGATCCTACAATCCTCTTACTATGAAAATCAGCAGATAAGATCAGACTTTTAAAGTTGAGCATTTATGAGCGTACACACCTGCAGGATATGCACATCCTATTTTTGGATGGGATACAAGAGACATATTCAGATCTACAGACATGTCTGGAGAAGGGCAACCTTAACCTAACACGTAAGACAGACCACTCATCACATCTCGTTTTATTCTTCCTGAAGGACATCTCTTCTGATGTACAAAATGTGGCAGACCCCTCTCCCAGTATGTGGGAACATCAACTGAACATGGCTTCCTTTTCCATTTAAAAAGAAAACTGGTTATGGATATCTATCACCTCAAAATAACAACATGACTCTACCTGCTATACTGACACTTCTGTAAGTTTGAGGTTCCTGATTTATAAAATATTTATATCATGTTTCTGTGCAGAATTTCTGTTGGGCATTTCCCAAACTGATATTGAGCATCTCCCTCCAAACTTTTTCAAGGCTTCCAGAGCATCAAATTTCTGTAGGCTATGGGAGCCAGCTCCCACAGGAGAGGGTTTGCTAATTATGAGACAGTAAGTTCCGGACAAGGACGTCAGCTGTGGAAATAACACCAAAGCTGGTGTTAGATCTGGGCTTTAGAATCAACAGATAAAAGACGCAGTGCCTTTTTTTTGTTTTGTTTTTGGATTTTTTGGTGGTTTTTCATTTTTTTGTTTGTTTTGGGGGTTTGATTGAGTTTTTTGTTTTGGTTTTTTTTTGGGGGTTTTGTTTGTTTGTGTTTTGTTTTGTTTTTTTTTTGGTAGGCTCACAGTGACACTGTATCATTATCCAGGAGTGTATAATTCCAAAGGGCTATTTGCTGTGCTTCATACACGCCAACACTGGGAGGCACTGCTTGAAATTTGGGAGTCACGTGACTCACCAAAAAGGACAAACCCCAGTGAAAAGGGCCACCTACAACCTGTTCAATGCCATTTGCCAACCTCAGAGGACACCCAGACTGAGATTCGGCATGCTGCTGTCAGACACTGCACAACAGTGAGCACTGTGGTGTCTCAGGAAAAACTCTCTTCCTTAAATTATCAAGGTCCCCTCAGACACACAGGCAGAAAACCAGTTTAGAGACTTGCAAAACCCAGTGCAGGACACGCTCATTGCATCATTCCCCTCTGGAAAGAAAGGTCACTTACCTGGCACTGCTTCTCTTTAGGTTTGGCCTGTTTGTGCCTTCACACTGGAAGCATGTCTACAGGCAAACACTGCAGGCACAGCATCCATAAGGACACGTCAGAGTTTTCACTGTATCTTCTGAGATCTCATGAAAGGAAAAGGGGAGTAAACCTTCTTTTTTGCTCTCAAATGAAGTCACGGTGTTTTCCATGCCCTATTTCTTGGCAGGGAAACACAGAAAGATGTGGCTGGGAGTTGCATACAGGCAGCACACCCCGGAGGAAAAACAGGGAGTTTATCCAATCTGTATCCATTTCTCAGGGGCAGGTGCAGGCTGCTCACCTGAATGACGGGGACAAGCAGCCTCCTGGTGGGAGTAAGACCTTTTAGTGGTGTGAATGGAGCTCCAAACAGCTGCTCTAACCACCCCATGGGAGCTGATGTGGTTTGCTCAGGTCTGACACACAAGCCCAGACACAGCCAATTATCCAGGGAAACTGTCTCTGAGGTGACGGTGAACCCCTTAACCTCCAGTCAGAGGAATGGGCACCTGGCCACGCTTCCTGCACCCATGAAAGAAAACCTTCATTCCTGCTTTTCTAATAGACCAGGACTCCACCACCTAGGATACCTTATTAGCCATGCAGGGGGTGTCCAAACCTTAGTCATCAATGGAATTAAAACTGCGTGTTGTCATTGTCTGCTGCTCTTTGGACAGAACAAGACCACTGAGGCTCCTGTCCTGATTTAGGCTCTGGTTACAGAGCTCGCTGTGCAGCACACACAGGTCACCAGATTTAAACATCAGCACACTCAGGTGTGTCAATGAGATGGAAACCCCTCCCCAAAGGCTCAAGTGCAATCCAACCTCCTGAGCTATTGAGGTGCCCTAACACTCATCTGTTAAGCATATCATCTCTTCAGTTATTGCTTTTGTGAATCTACACATGCTTATCTGTTTATCACTAATGAATCATCAAACACCTACTTATGTGACAAGAGATTGCTGTTTGTGCATTACCAACATGAAACACGAGTGAGAAAGTGTTGGATGAGAAACTGTTGGACTACACAGCTTGTTTTCTGAAATCTTTAGTGGTGCCAGCTCTTGTAACACTCAAAATTGTTTATTTAAGAAATATTTTAAGAAAAATTCAGTGACCAGCTTACATAACTCTTTCCCCCTCCCCCCTCCAGGTTGAACACACACTTTAAAAAAGCTTAAGAGTAATCCTAAATTAATATTTTCCTTGAGTTTCCATGTTAGTTTCAGACCTTCTTTTCTACTCACCTGTGAAAATGAATTTTTACTTAGAGTAAAAACTTACTTACACATCAGTTCTGATACTATACACATTGTGTATAGGTACATATCTTGATATTTTCAAAAAATACTTTTTTTGGAAGGGGGGGTTGTTTCATTTGTTTGGTGGGGGTTTTTTTGTTTGGGTTTTTTCTTTCCTGAAAATGGATCATTATTAGGTTTTGCAGCAGGTGGGGAGGATAGTAGTATCATCTTCTTTCCAGGAAAAACTCATTTAACATCCTTTTGAGGCCAGCAGACAGTTACCTCTACACAAGCACTTCTCTGAAGGCCACTGTCAGAGGTCATGAGAGGCACAACATGTACTAAATGATGTGCAGCTGGCATAGGGAAGCCAAAAGGTGTTTTATGCTTTTTTCCTCCTTTTTGTCACCTTACAATATGGGCATTAAATTAGAAACCATTACTTTCATGAGATCTGTATTTCATATGAGGAGATGGTAAGCACAATAAATTATTGAACCAGGATGATAAATTATCATTTTCTCCATCAGACATCCTTCTGCCCATCTAAGACTTGAAAAATTCCAAATGCCTCAACACTTTTGCAGAGATGCCCAGGACTAGACAGACAAGATTCACTGTTGGTCTGCTTGTTCCACATGAAAAGTGTCTTTATTCTTCAGGCCAACTACCTTGAGGACCTTTTATCATCACCGACATTGCTTTCCTATATCATCTTTTCATCCTCCAAAAAGGGGGGATGCATGAGAAGATACTTGGTTCTATTCTGATATATTATGCACTTTCGTGTGAAACAAATGTTCTGAAATGTGTTTACACAAAATTCCATTAATGCATGTGACTACACTGATTCTGGTCACTAAGAGTTGATAAAAATAAAATAATTGCTGTTATATTAGGACCTTCTGCACAATCTAACTGCTAGAAAGTACACTTAGGTAGAAGTTTTAAAGGCATTCCACTACAGAGCTTTCCTTCTGCAAACATCAAACACCATGACTGTCTTGGAAATGAAAAAAAAAAAACAATTAAAAAATGCACAGCAAAATAAATATTCTCATATCAGCTTCCCAGGACTGCATTCATGATAGTAATCTCAGTTGTGCAGAATGAATAATCAGAGTACCAAGAGCATCATCCATCTCGATTTGTCATTTTGAACTTTGTCATAATTTAGCATTTATGCAAACACTTGCATAGACCAAGAGGCCTATCACAAGGCAGAGACTCCAGAGCACTGGTATGTAAATATTATAATCTCTGTGGGAAAAGAAAAAGATCCATTAGACGTAATTAATAAAAGTTTAGCACAAAAGTTTTTGGGGTTTTTTTATAGGTTTTGCATAGAGATTCTCCATTCAGCAAAGAACTTTAGAACCTGGTTTGTGACGGAGCACATCATGTCTCCCTTCAAGGTTACATGTATTTTTGTTTTCTGTTCAATGAAAATGTGGCTATTGTTTAGCCTAAGAGTAAAAGGTCAATGAACAGTGTATTTCAGGGTTAGATTTATCAGAAGTTTCATTTCCCTGAACCCACAAACTGCTTCACACTGCTATGAAAAATCATCAGTACTGTGGAAGACAAATTTTACCCTGATGAATTCTGTGAAATAGAACAGTACTAGCATTTCACATGACTGTTAGTGCTCAATGCTTTCACAGAAAAGCAACCAGGAAAAGTCTTGCAACTACACCCTGAAGAGACGGATGCCTTAATCAGTGACGCAGGCATATTTAGCCAGTTTTTTTTCCTTCTAATTTTGTGTTAATTTAAAACACAAATAATGTGGCATTAGTAATAGCAAGAAGGCTGTGGAAATGTAGAAAGTTAAAAACATTGTTCTTGTTACTTGTAACATTTTATAGAATTTCATGCCCAAAAATATTTTACTGAATTTAGGAGGATGCACATGTAGGTTATTGATCAGGTTCTCGGTCTTTCACCCTTCAGCTCCTTGTGTGTTCTGCACAGCACCAGAGCCTGTGGATTCTGGGACTGTTAAAGGATTGGGGAAATAATTCCCGTGGAGAACCTTGTTAAAGTAAAAAAAAACAACAAACAAACAAAAAATCCATTGGGTATTATTATACTGATGTGTGAAGATCTTCAAGCATGGCAGTGGTAGAGCTCAATATCTCCATCAAAATTCTGCTACATACTTACAACTGTATTCTGATCTAATAACTAATATCTAATAGCTCCACTGACACCAACTGTGTATTTCTAAGGAAATTAATTTTTTTAAAATAATTTAGTCTCAAGCAAGGGTAAAGTAAATAAAAATGTCTCACCTGAAAGGAAACATGAGACATCACAGAAAGTAAATTTCATCAGGCCCGTATGAGTTCATGATTTCAACCTCATGTTACTTGTACACCCACTAGTTAAAATTTAGTTCTACCTGAGTACTGAAGATAAAGAGATTCTCTGCCAGAAAATAAACAGTAATAATGTTTCTGAAATGTCCAACTACTTACACCAAATAACAACTTTAATTATAGAAAAAAATGAGGGCCTAATCCATCTCTGATGATGTCAGCAGAATAAAGGCAGAACCTGTGGAATCATAGCTGTGTGGTATGAAACTATTTAATACAGTATTTTTATAGAAAAAATAATAGTTTTAAAATTCTATTGACATAATGTACAGCTATACACCTAAGTTATCCAACACGTGCAGAGCTGCAAAAACATTCAAACAGAATTTGTATAAAAAGCAAAAATTGTCATTAAGAAAAGGGATTTAGCCATTTGTACAAAGTAATGTTCTTTTGCTTCAATTTGCTCTTTCTTTAGCTTTCATTTTATAAGTTAAATTTAAAAATTAGTCAACACACTGAATTAAGTATGTAGATTTTCATTTAAATAAATCAGTCAACAATTTTTTTATAAAGTATTTAACACTTCATTGTAGAAACATAGGCAAAATGACTATTATAACCAAAATGAAAAATACTGTTCAATTTAAAAAAATGTACTTAAACAAGAACCTGAAAAAGTTTATGATATGCATAACATTGTTCAAGCAAAATTGCACTAGTATTACATAAATCAAGAGTTTTATAAAGGCCCCAATATGGCAAAGTTTAGAAATAGGTAGTATGCATGCACAATAGTACAACAAAAATCTTTTATAAAACAGCAGTTATTTTTGTAATGCTTGTACAAAGGGAATAAAGAGCAACCACAAACATATTTAATCTGTTAGGTTAATATATTATGATAGCTAAAAGTCAGTCATGTCTAGCAGAGGAAGGAAGAATCCTCTACAGTATATGTGTGAATACGTCTTTTGTGCCTTTAAAGTTATGTATAAAATATTTTGATTCAGTTCAAACCTGAAAGCAATTGTATTCTTTATTTCCATCAAAATTAAAAAAGGTGAGTCAGATTTTGCCTCTTAGCAACAACAGAAAGCAGATCAGGTCAGAGAAGTGCTGGAAACTGATACTGATGCTTTTCACTTTTGATAATTGGATTTTGACATTTAACCCAGGCTACTGAAACTTGGGCTTTGGTAAGGTTTCGCTAATATGCAGTTTGGTTCGTTTTACCTCCGCAATACCAGAGTTTACCTTAATTTAAAGAAACTGCTGTGTTTTGAATTCTTTAATATCTCTAAACAGGCATGAGGGTTTTTTTTTTTTTGTGATTGTCAAGACCGAATGCTGTGATCATCTGAGTGTGCTTAAGGTTTGGGGTTTGGTTTTTTCCCTACTGCTCGGTACGTGTTGGGGAATTATTAATCCGTAAGTAATGTGTGTGATTAAGTGAAAAAACATAACACATGTGTAGGCAATGCCCTCTTGTGCTCTAGGGTGGCTACTGTCCTACAGGACTGTTGGAGTTCAGATGCTTTGTCCCACAGCAAGTAAGGTTTCAGCTTCCAAGATATATCTTTACTATGTTCTATAAGGTTTTAATAAATACAAAGCTTGTTTACATGGTATATATGTTTAGTATATCATGTACAGTCACTGAATTTCTGAAACATAATCATTGTGTTCATGCAGATCATTAGATGTCTCATTTCTATAGTCTTGTTTATTTCTTGGCAACCTAAAGCTAATTTAAAAGCAAGTTATGTATGTTTGTGAAAAGTTATCTAGCTTCATCAGGATCTGAAGAGAAATTCTAATGGGCACAAAGAAGAGAGTAGACCATTCAATCATTCTTTCACCATTTAAAATAAACAAAGTTACACACTGTACTACAGCTTCCAGACTACATAATGAAAAAGTGCAGATACCATCTTCATTGATTAAGTAGAACCAAAAAAGTTCATAGAAAATAGATTGCTCATTTTCACGCTACAAACGAATACGTTGTTTGCCATTTTAACAAATTTAAAGGTGTGTTATTTCAGCAGCATTGTTGTAAATTGTACCGTAGTGCAGTTTCTTTTTCATAAAAATACCTTACAAATGGTCAGTCAAAAGTCATCAGCAAAAGAAAAACCCAGAAAACAATCAACCAAACAAAAAACAGAGGTAATGCTGATGCCAAAACAATTATAATACTGTTGGTACATAGAAAAGTAATCCTTATATTTTATACATTTATACAGAGTATAAAAGGTAACAGCAGATTATGCCACAGTCTCCCTTATCCCAATATCTATTTTCTTTGGAAGAAGTTCTCTTCTTTCATCAACACTTGCTAAGGAGTTTCGACAGTTTTGTCCATCCACGTATAACTTTGCATATACTGGATTGGCGTAATTTGTTGGCTGCAGAGAAATTAATAAAACATTAGATCAGCCAGATTAAACCAAAATTAACATTTATGGAAATGGAAATGGTTTTGTTAAAGCAACAAGTACACATAAAATACAACAGGACATATTTAATAGATACCTGGACATCTGAAAACCTGATAATGAGTTAATTATTTAGTTAAAAATTAAATTCATGATGAGACATGCTATTAAAATAACAAATGACGTGACATGCAGCACATTATGATATTAAAACCATAAAAACAATGACAAAAATTAAACGAAAACCTTGAAAAAAAATGTCTCTGAGGTTGACTTGTCCACCTTATTACACTGGAAGATTTCAGAATAGATATGAAGGAGTTTATAGAGAAGGTGCACTGTGAGACCATGTGACAAGTTTAACAGTAGAAAACTGCAGCCAACAGTTTCCATATATTACCTGTTCTAAGACATCAGCATCCCATCAATAGCTGACCATGTTTTCGAATTCTGTGGCCCAAATACACAACATGATTTGACCAAAAAATTCAATACTTGCGTAATGTAAATTAAACTTTAATAATAAACCAGCATAAGTGTTAATATATCATAGTAGTTACAGATTGAGAAATCTTTTCTCAAAAATTTTGGTAGTTTGGACTGTAATGAAAAACATCTATTGAAATGAATGGTACTTCAGTAGAGGACAAGTCCATTTTTAATGCTGCAAAACACTTCAGTGTGTGAGAAATCTCCTGAGCCTGACAGCACAGAATGATGTATAACATGGAGGAAAACTTTCTCTCCTGTCACTCATGCTAAGGAGAGAACATTATCCAAGGTCTGTCATGTCTCTACTTCTTCCTTCACACTTTGTGCCTTTATTGTCCCTAGAAAACCTTTGCTATCCAAGTCGATGTTCAGCTTTTTCCTATAATAACTGGAAAGGGTGTCTTGTGGTCAAAATCTTCCTCTTCCTTATAACTAGTGGGACAGCACAGCTGTGCTTTCACAAATACTCAGTCGTACTCCAGCAAGCTCTAAAATAGGGAAATTAATTTGTTTGGTGTACATAACAAATGGCTAAACTTTAAATTACCCAAAGCAAAAATGGGTAGGTTTTCTTGACTTGCAAATAGCCTGAGTACACCCTGGGAAACAAGGAATGAAAGATGTCTAGAGTCTTAGTTCTTCTTTTCCCTGTTGATCAACACTATTTCTGAGCCCAGGATTACAGTCAGAAATTAAGGAGAACAGAAATTTAGTACTATTTCAATCATCAGGACTTTTTATCTCATTGACAACCATTATTAAGGATGAAAAGCACAACAGAACAGACATCTGGCATCTATATAGTGCCTTATGGAGTTATTAAAATTATATATAATAGTAATCTCTGCCTCATGATACCTCTTTGAGTGGCTACTGATACCATAATGCAGTACAGTGAGGTACAGAAAGAAACTGGAGTGACTAGAATTTACAAGAAAGAGTTAATGTTACAGATGGGCAAATATTCCAGCTTTCATCATCCATGGTTCTGTGCTCCATCAGAAAAATCACACCCTATAAAAATTGTTAAGCTACCAAATACAACATATTACAATCATGCAAGAACGTAAATGGCACAAAAGATGAATATATTTTGAGGCGCATGAAAATGAATGTCGACGTCTCTTTTGTAGTTTGAATTTCAGTGTTTGCAAACATAATGCTAAAATGTAGTAAAAAATCTGATGTTTCAGAAGGAACTGGTTTATGATACAAATCCATTGAAAACTGAACAATCAAAAAACCCACTGCAAATAATAAAGGAAATTGTTAATTTTGGTGTGCGTCAAAGTCCTCTTAAATAAATGCACTTGTTTCCATTCTTTGGGATCATATTTCAGTTTGATAAACTTGATAAATGCCTGTAATTACATAAGAACTGCAAATACATCAAGATACATGGCTGTGAATGCCATGCTAAACTTGTATAATGTTATGGAAAAGCATCACAGTGTTTACTGGTTTTTCATTCCTTTGCAAAGACAGACTTGCAGTTTTAGATCATGTTACAATGATGGGTACAGGTGAAATTTTGTATGCAGGGAGGGACCCTTTATTTCAAACAGAGAAATGTATTATTTACTGTTGTTCTTCTTTCCATTAAAAGAAAAAAAAACCCAAAATTAAAAACAAACATAAAATGCCTCTAATCAAAAATGACAGACAAACTTTCTTTAGAAAGGGGCCGATGTGGAATGAAATGGATTTGAATCATCATTTCTCACCCCTGTTGATAGTGGTCCTTTCAAGTCAGAGTTTAGGTAGATTGATGGAGCTGTGTGGGGAAGCTTGAATGCAGTGGGCCCTCCCCCTATGTATCTGGCCTGTATAAACAGAAAATTTTAGTTTCTGTGCTAGCAGAGCATTTTCCATGTGTAATTATCAACACTGTTAAGTAAACAGTGCAGCAATTAAAGACAATATTTTAGACTGATCTACATTTAAGAAAATCTTGCACGTATCCCTCAGTACGAAAAATAAAATTCAGCATTTTGCAGTTATTTTCCACTAAGGATTAGAGCCAGACTTCACAATAAGCACTGGTTCAGTCATTCTGCCTCCAGTGAGTAACTCCATTTTCAGCTTACCTCTTGTATTCAGCACCCTGACTATGTGATTCAGCAATGACATTCCTAGAGCTACCAGTAATCCTGTTATTGCTTTGTCAGAAATGCCACAGAGGGATGGCTGCCCTTTGGTGTATGTCTGATTATGGAGCTCTAGGAAAGATATGGCAGCATTACCCCATTCATCCCATGTCACATCACTCAGGGAGCTCAATCACTGCAGAGTGGTGCTGCAGAAGTGACAGCATCTTATACAAGGAAATGATAATACTTACTAGCTTTGTGTAAACATTTAATCTATCTATCCTGCCAGGAATCCCAATTCTTTATGCCTTTGGAAGTTTTCAGGTGTGAAATAAGTTAGTCTCATATGTATGCATGCACTCTTTGATGCTTCAAACACAGGCTGTACAATAATATATTTCCATTCAATATTTGCCACTAGGCTAAAAAGATAGATTGTGGTTTGGCAACTTAAGGCAGATGTGTCTATGACAAAAAACTCACTTTGTAGTTCAGTTCTAACACTATTTTGGTAAAATACAGGTACTAGGAAAAATGATCATCAGCAAGAATCAGACTACAAACCAGCTGTTAATATATACATGACATTTACTCTAATGAAATCCAACTTGCAATATTCATTAACTAAATCTAAATGTCATTGTTCTATGCTTCTATTCATTACATTTAAAGTCAAAGCCTTTGTAAGACACAAAATAAGTAGTGGTTTTGCTACTAGAAAAATAAAAAATTACCTTTTCTGCATTTACAGTAAAATCTGAGGCTAAAAGACCACCTTCACTGTGGTCATGGCCCACCTCATACATGTTATAGGATGGATTGCCGATTTCTACGTTGATTCCTCCATTTATCATGGGTTGTCTTCTGATAGTTTTTGTCCTACAATGCATAAACACAGAAAAAGAGAAGCTAGGGAGTTTTCCAGTAATTTTTTTGGATATTATGTTTAATATCTAAAAGCAACGGGATGAAAAAGTGTTTCCTGCAGAGACAATCAGCAAATCCTTCCATTTTCCAAGCAAAGTAACAATCTGAGTCTATGTATAGATCTCCCAGAAGCCGGAGGTAGAATGTTACTGTTTCTCTCAGTTTGACTGTAGTGGTGTGAATTCATACAAAGTGCTAACTCGTTGTCCAATAACACTGACTTCCTCTGATTATCTCCAGATTTCCTTCACTTCCCAAGGAAAGCCTTTAGAACTCACTGCAGATTCCCTGCAGGAATGAAGTGAACCTGAGTCATGTTCCCTCCCTCATCCACTTCACTTCTATCTCAAATCGGTTGCCCAAAGTCAGTTGTAAACTGAGGACAAGGAAATGGTTTCATTACAATGCATTAAAAATGTATGAACTTCTCATAGCTCCAGTTTGTATTCCCTGCCTGGTTATTGGAAAGCTGAAGTTCAACTTCTTTTTTTTTCAAGCTTTGGTAAAAGACAGTCTTATTTTTAACCTTGAACTAGGTATCAGTAAAGATAAGTGATTGAGTTGAATTGTTTCAGTTGCTGAATTCATTTCTTTCAGCTAAGGAGGTGATTTCAGTCTGAGCAATAGAAATAAACTCAAGAGGGTAATTTTTTTCCAAATGCAATATGTTCTCTAGAATTACAAGGGAATAATAGGGAGGTCACAGTCAGGATGACAACAGTAGAGTCCTCTTGTTGGTTGAAAAAGCTGTAGTCAGTGTTTGAAATCCAATATACTAAATGGTCTGTATTTTTAAGAAATAGCATAGAACAAAATATTTTCTAAAATAAGCACTTTACTGTAGCTTATAAGTGCTGAACAACTACACCTACTTTAGCACTTAACAGTCTTCTTTGAGGAGATAAAATTACCCTAAAATATATTTTCAAAGATAATTTTAAGAAGAAAATTCTTTATTGAGGCTAGTTCTATTTCTCTACTGAAAATCTATTATTTAACAAGTGATTCTCAATAACTTAAATAATTTACAGGCCAGCAACTGGTTTTCAGGATTTAGCTATCACTAAAGTTTGTGTTTGAGGTACAGCAGCACATAATGACATCCATAGAGCCTGGCACGGTCAGCATTAATACCAGCATGGACAGGGAACGTATTTATCTTGTTGGCTTTATAAAAAAGGTTTTAAAAATTAATGCTTACTAGTTTACACCAGAGTCTGCAGGGGAGATGCCAGATCATAGCAACTTAAAAGATTCTTTTAGCCTGGAGGACTGAAACAGCCACGTAAATGGTCACATTTGCAGAAACAGCAGATTCATCACATATTTCTAAAGGACTTAACAACAAGAAATTATCTTGGTTTCAAAGGTGGGGTAACAAGCCCCAGGAGAAAGGAAGACAGCTGCTCAAGGCCAATGAGCAGGACAGCTACAGGCCTGAAATAAATGGTTTGTTGTCTGATTCCCGCTCAGGACTTCCCTAGCGGGCCATGTTCTTATTACTAGGAATCTTTCCTTGTTAAATCTGCATCACCATCAACATCAGATTCTTGTTTCTCTGAACACGAGAAAATTAGCAGTTCTCTCAGGTGTGTGCATGCAGCAGAAACACTCCCTGCCTGCCTGGCCACCCAACATGGCCTTTGAAGAAATGGTCAAAGTCAAAAAGTCTAATTCAACTGCCCAAGTTCCTCATCAGCTCTAAGGCATCTAAATTTAAGGGAACAAAATCAATCCTGGAATTTGGCTTCCTATGCAAGATACTACAGGAACACAGTAATGACAACAAGGTTTGGGACTCTACAGTAAACACTTTCATCATTGTTTACATCTTCACTATGACTTGAACAATATTAATTATGTAGTTTCAATGAAATACATTAATTCTATTTATTAAGTTCTCTAAGTCTCTGGGTAAAGTTATTAACACTTGTTACTAACAGCCTTGGCAGGATAGAGCAAGGTGCATAAGAACTGCAATTTTTTTTTTCTAGTGTATGAGGAATATAAGTATAAATAATAGACGTGGTTGTTCCAGCAAGAACCAAAATATAATTAATTCAATTCACTGCATCGAAAAACAGGTTTTGGATCATTTGTTGTGTGGCTTTTTTTGTGGTTTTTTGTTTGTTTGGTTGGTTTAGTTTTGTATTTTTAATATCTACTCAACATACATAAAGTGATTTTTTGTATATCAAAAAGATGCACATACTTTAAAGATTTATTTTTTACCTCATATATCAATATAAAATTACTCACCTTCGTTTTCTTTTGCAAAGAAATAGTCCAATTACCAGAGTAGTGATCAAAGTCACCAGTAAAACAAGAGGAACAATGATTGCTATGCTTCCTAAAATAGAAGGGAAGTATCATTGAATACTCATGGCTTCATAGCTGTAAAACAGTTAAATTAATAAGAAAAGAATAATTTCCCGCACCAACAAATGCAATTTCATGTGATAAGCTTCACTGATTTGAGATTTTAATGCTGATCAATTAAAAAAAGCAACCTCATTACAGATAATAGTGTACACACAAGTACTTTTTTAAGCAAAGCAGGAATTTCCTCTTTCTGGATACCAATATACTTTGAACTAATTCCCTGCCCTCGTTTGCAGCAATACCCTGTGAAAATATGTGGAATTACTGAACAGTTTAGACTGGAGTGGCCTCTGACTGCCACTATCATCTTCAGCAGTTTATGTCATAGAGCTATTAATTTAAAATATTCAGTAGACTTGGTTTTGATTGAAGAATTCATTAGCATTTATATGTATTTACTACTTTTATTAGTGGAAAAACAAAAATTAGTGAACAATATTAATTTCTAAATGGTTGCTGCATTCCTGCATTTTACTGCATTGCACTTGAGAGCCAACAATTTTGTTATGTTGATACAAGCAATGACAAAAACTATGTGCTTATAACAATAATGCTTAATGCAGCAGAAAAACAGTGCCCAGATCAGACAGGGATGTTAAAGGCGAGGTGGGAACAGGGAAGAAGTAAATGGGCCTAACATTATTTTGGCAGATAATTTCACTGAAATGAGACTACCTGCAAAATTAGAGTCAGCAATTGTGCCCTTTAAAGAATTTCTCAGCCTTACTGTAAGTACATGGTAGTAAAGAAATACATGCAGCAAATAATTTTATGTTATAAATAATCTAGCCCTTATAAACTACAGCACTCCAGCATAAAGCCAGTGTGGAATGGCATGTTTAATATCACAACCCTTAACTGGTGGAAAACAAAAATATTGCTGGTTGTTTCATTGGCTCCATTTACTGGTTTATTAAAAAAATAAGCTCTTGGCACTCTCTGCTCTACATTAAACACAGTCTAAATAAAGAATTGAAAAATGCCTTGAATTCTGCCTGAAGGCTTACTGAAAGCCAAGTCAGGTTGTCAGAGACAAGAAATGAAGTACTACTGAATAAAAAACTTGAAGCATCCTGAGTTCACTTCAGCTTACTAAGATTCAGCATGTAAAGAACATTACAACAAGGGCATTTTAAGAAAACATGTGATAAATAGCTGGATTAAGTTCTACTTAGGAACACCCCAAAATAAAAAAACAAACCAAAACAAAAGAAAAATAGGTTAATTTTGTCTTGGCATGTAAACTTCCAAGAAAAAAACCCCTTAAAAACAGCCCACCAGGCATGAATTGCTGTTTGGTAACCATGGTGCAGGCTGGGGTCTAAGAGAAGTCATTTCCCAAATTAGAGCAGGTATTCCCTCAGCACGAAATACTGATCTGGGTTCTGGCTGCTTTTTTGCCTATTTCCAGTTTTAAGTGTTCTTGCACTTGTCCGGATCGCTGGGAAGATTTCATCTAAGCATCAAGCTGACCTGAATACTGGGTAACTCATTTTACTGCTCCACTTGGGCTAAAAGTGATGAAGACACATACAGCAGGGTACTATCAGCATACTCAACACTCTGCAGGCAGCTCTGTCCAGTTTAAAGTGCCAATAGTGTAGCAATACCTTCCTTTTATGCTCACAGATGTGTTTAAAAAAATATGACAGGAGCTATTCTAACTTCCAGGATGATTTTCACAGTAGGTAAAATTCAAACCTCTGCAGACAGCCTGTACAAAAGTTATGCACCACCTGCAACTCTATTTTTTATGCTTTCAGTAGGACTTAAATGGTCAGAGGTCTCACACTAGTTCTCTGCACTGTGTTGATATCGCCAAATGCTTGTCACTTGATACACTTTCTTCAAGAAAAGTGCAGTTAGCCCTTGGAGCAGTGAGTGTACAGCATGGCCTGCATCCAAACCACCTCATGTAACACTCAGTGATGATAAAAAGTCAAGAAATACCTGCATTTGTTTTTTTTTTTAAAGAAAAAGATGCAGGTAAGCAGCACATTTCACAACACGAAATCACATTCTATAATATTACCGGCTTTAGATTTCTAAACAGAGGCAAATTTGACAAGTAATAGCAGTTAACTGAAGGACTTACTTGTACTGATATTGTCAGACTTGCTGCTTTTGGGAGCTGGCCTCTCACACTGTGTGCCTGACCAGTTGGCTGAACATCTAAAAGGATCCAATTAAGATGGTATAAAGTTAGTAGATGTCAGCTATTAACACAGTAACCTTAACACAGTAACCTTTTAAAGTGACCACCAGTATCTTCTCAAGAGCTACATGAATGACAACAGTGATTCTACAAAATCAACAAGAAGCCTCATGGAAGAAGTCAGCACAACTCTGCAATGGCTCTTACAACATTCTGAGTGCATTTTTAGTTTAAAACTAGAGCTTTGTGTCTTCAGTTTCTGTTTTTACCGCTGCAATCTTCATTCCAGAGTCCTTTTCTAAAATGCTTGAATAATAAAACAAAAGGCTTAATCAAAAGTATATAACATCCTATAATTTTAAATTTTGAACTTTATAACTAGATATGTATTTGCAGAAATATAAATACATGTGTGTAAGCAGGCATGGGAGTGAAAGCATCAAGAGTCGTCCTAAAGGGACAGGAACCCTAAATACTGTTTATATTCAGTATGTGCTCCAGGAGGCAGGTGCCTGGATAAGCACACAGCTTATTCTGCTATAATTTCCTTCTGTGAATATCAATAGGCAAATATTTCTTCCATTAGGATTCAGAACACTCTCTGTGCATACAAGCAAACACAAGGAGTCCATGGATGCAGACTCAGCAAATCCATCAAAACCAGAAACAAATACCTGAATGAAATTCAATTGCTTATTCATCCTGCTGTAAATATGATTAAGTTTACTACAGAACCTCAAATTCTCTGTGTGGAAACAGCAGCAAGTAGTCACTTTTCATCTGCCTCTGTTGCATATTGTGCAATGAATCATGTTTTTTCTAAGTATTTTTGAATTATTTATGAATTTCAACATAAGCTATCTTTAGGGAGGTACAATAGAGTGTTACCCTCACACAGTTCTAAGAACTCCTGCTACCTGATGCCTTTCTAAGGATTTAACAAATTGCAAAGTTTAGAGAGCAAGTTTAGAGTTTAGGATGCTTAGTGACTGACATTGTTCTATACTAAAAGGTTTGGAAAGATACAAAATATTCCAGACAAAACCAGTGCTATTCTTACACGAGACACCCAGCCAGCTTTGCTGGGGATGCTTTTGACTCTTTTACCTTTGCAGATCACTGCAAAAGAATGGTTTTTTCTCTCTTTGCTCCTAGGTCTATTCCAGCACAACCCAACACTCAGATAAATCTCTTTACTGGGTTTCATATTGAGCTTGAACTTTTTACTGGACACTAATTTCATTTTTGGTACAATGGGTTATGAAGGTGCTTAAACTCTACAGAAGGGAAGGCACAGACAGTCTTTAAAAACATTATGATTTATTTGTATATATTGATTATTATTGCTAGTTAATTCAAAAACTGTCACACAATAGCTAAATTGCATTATAATTTAGAATTTTGCATGTTTACTGAAATAAGTTTGTTTACTTAAATAAATATGGCAAATACACAGTTAAGTTTCCTCACTGCAAAGGAACCCCCAATTACCAATTAATTACACACATTATGGTTCACGACAACACACTTTATAGCTGAACTCAACTGACTTTTCCACCTGCTTACCACCACTTGAGCACATTCTAAGTCACAGGGAACACATGACTTTAATCTTTCAAAAGATACATCTGTTACTTTTTTTTTCAGATCTCTTTAGCAATTACATAAGATAAAAATACTTGCACTGACAGTCTACCTTACTAAGATACTACTTAGGGAATTTGTTTTTTAAAAATATCAGTTTTCAACCTACAGCTGCAAAATAAGTATATCCATTCTTGGAGAAAAACACTATATATCTTTACATTTAGAATATTCTACTGGACTCCAAGCTGATGGCATATGACAACCATGAAATAAAATCTTTATATTTCTTACTGAAATTTTGCATCATTGTTGCTTGGGATTCAGCCCATGTGATTAAAACTTGTTATGAGAGGCAATATGCATTTAATGCTACATTTTTGAAAGGGAAAGATTTATTTGAGAGTTGGACAAATCTGAACTCTGTACTTAAATCCTTATATTCAAGATTTCAAATGCTTCCACTGTATATAAGAATAATTGTGATAAATCCGTCTTAAAACAGTTTAAAGAATATAAGATAGTGAGACTAGAAAAAGAATCACCATAAGTTCATGAGAAAATTGTGTATAATGTGCAATTATGTTCTCCAAAATCTTATAGCAGGTATGACATCACAAGAGCTGGTAAAGAAACAAATCCTACAGGTTTATATGCGATAACCAGAGGGAATAAACTAAGGCAAAAATATTGCAGTTCTGTACCTATCTTGGCATTTTAATTGTAAAAATCAGCAATACTGAAATACATTTGAAGCATTTGATAGAAGTCTCATAAAAACATCATTAGTTGCCACTTCATTTTGATATTTTCCAAATGCTTGCTGTCTCCAATAAACTTCAAAGAGGCTGAAGTTGGCAGGATGGCTGTCATTTCCTTCTAAACTTTGAGGTAAAATGATTGCCCAGCAAACTACTACAGACTTGTCTTGGGCAGAAAGAATAGGAAAAGAAATAAAGCCCAGGGGAAAGTTGTGTTTTCTGCATGGAAGTTTGACACACAAAATTGGCCATGAGCAGGCACATGAATAATGATGGGGTTGGGACATGGACAACTGTTCATGTGGGAACATGGGAAATGAGCAGGTCTTAACCAGTTTCAATTGTCTTCAGACAGAAATTGTTCTTAATAACATAATATGTTATTATATAATAACATAAAATGTTCTTAATAAGCATTTTCTGGTATTAGGACACTGAAATTCAGACTGCTCCCATACCTGGCATGGGAACTGACTCCTGGTTCAATTTGATGCACAGTAGTTTGTACCTTTACAAACAATTTAGTACCAGGAGCTTTTGTTCTGTACCACTGCCAATAGCTGTATGGTCAGACAGGGCATTTGCAGTATGGCCAAAGGCATTAACAAAGCTAAACTACATAAAGCCACTGGTTTCACATTTATATTATCAAAAACTGGGAATAAAAAACACTGAAAATGCCTAATCTGAGCTACCCAAACAAATACAGATGGAAACAGATGGGGAACTTGACAGTGAAGGACAGGTTGGAGTCAGCTGAGTGCTACAAGGTGCTACAGTGAACATCTTAAGGTGCAAATCCCCAGTTCCCAACAGAAACAGTGAAGGATCAAAGAGCAGCAATATCACAGAGAATGAGAGTGTGAAAACTGAATGTGAAATGGGATAAATAAAGGCTGTACACGGGCTGCTGCCAAGGTCATCAATAAAACTATGCTACAGCTCTCACTGTTACAATTGAATTCTGTTTTTAGAGAGAGATGCCTGCTTGGGAAATGCCTTCTGAGATACAGGATGCCTATGCAACTGGAATTATTTATGTTGAGGAAATAATATTACAAAGAGAGATGTTTTAAAAACTTTAAATTGAGATGATAAAGGTGTCCCACTTGTAGTGAGGAATATTTAGAATGAAGATATTTACATTTCAGAGATTGATCACGCTGTAGTTACAGAATCTATTCATGAGAGAAAATGCCTCTCTCCTCTGTTTCTGTATAACCATTATAGGTCAGTGTGCTCAAACACTCTAAACTCAATTATACGGGCACTTGACCAAAAGAAACCATTTGACTATGAAATGTCTGAATACATAGAAAAAAAATAGTAAAAAGGGTAATTTGGTGGCAGTGTGTGGGGTGTTTTTAATTTTGTTTCTCTTTTTTCCTCCCTTTTTTTGTGCTGTGGGCATTGTCATAAAAATATAATACAGCAGGCATAATATGTAGTTAAAAGTGCTTTTGTAGACAAGTGCTTTCCAACTCAATATACCAGTATGTATCCAAAAAATGACAGAAAGTAGTACTGAAAGATTATTCTAGAAGTATAACAGAATCTGTGAGACATTCCTTACAAAATAGAGGTGGAAAGGGAATTGAAAATATTTCTTATTTATAAATGATATTTCTTCATTATACAAAATAATTTCCTAACTTTTCTTTTTAGACAAAGACAGTAATATATAGCAAAACATCCTAATAAAAGTATCCAGCCTCATTAATTTAAGAACACTTCCATTAAAATTTCATTGGAATATGTCTTATCATTAATATCAAAAGTATTTGTAAGATAAGAGAACATCTGGTTTACAGTTATTATTATCTGTATTAAATTACATTGAAAGACAGAAATCAAAATAATCCCCTTTTTCATCCAAGCTATAGCATGACATAGGATGAGAAAAGCCTTGAACAAAACCAAACCACTAAACTATTGTAATGAATTTAGCAACATTTTGTAGGTATGCTGTGCTCATGGAGGGAGCTGATATTATAGAGTTAAACGCACAGATAAACCCTCAAAGGTACAAAGAACTTTCATAACAATGAAAGACCAAACAACCCAAGACTGATCAATAACAGCACATTCTGTACCTTCTGCTTTATTGTAAAGTATCATTATTTTCAAAAAATAACTTTTCCATAATTATTTTATACATGAAGAGACCACATATTAGTGGTCTAATTAGTTTTGTCTAATGAGCATCACTTAGCATCTTTATAAGGAAAACAATGTAGAAGCTAAGGGGTAGATACTTTAAACATTACCTGAAATAAATACAGGTTACCTCACAACCCAATAAACTGAGAATAGGAAAATTGCATCATCCAAAAGCAAGCAAAACAATAAAAAAATTACTTTTGAGGAACTCAAAAACATCTTAAATTTAGTCACAATATACATGAAAAAAATCAAATGGGACCTTAAACATGACTTTTAATTTGTGTATGACATTAGTATGTACATTAGTATGCAACATCATTCACAGTTGTTGCATGGTGATCACTGCAAAGGAACAAGCATTCAAGTACAACTCAGCCTCCTTCATCCCAAGGTAAGAAAAAGAAGTAACTGAGGGCCATTAAACACCATGCTATTAGCAATGTGTACAGTACAGATGCTATAAAAGTAGTAATAATGAAATAAATATATAAAAAGTATGCATGTCTAGATGACTAGTACTGAAGCTGAAATTACAATGAGCAACAAAGAAATGGAAAAGAAGAGACTGAAATGGCAAAATAAGAAAGGAATGAGAAATGACTGGATCAATATAAGACAAACCATGTTTTCCTCTCCTCACAGAGGCAAAGGAAGCAGTAATGTACAGCAGCAAATACTATATAAGTTTTATCTGAATCATGGGCAAAGGATATCTGCATTACAGCCTAGTTAGTAAATGTTCAATCAAAAATATACAAACTCCTCTTTTCCAAGATCATCTCATTTCTTCCTTTGACAACCACTCTTCAAACATCTTTTTGCATTTAATACTTGAACTAATACTAGCTGAATGACAGATCTTCTATAATACAAAGTTATAACCTGCTGATTATGTTCAAATCCAAGACATTTTTAACAAAGATACTTTCAGCTGAAAAAGAAAGCTCTCAAAGAATAATGCTGTGAAATTCCTGTTGTAATTGTAATTGGGGAGCTCATTAAGTATACCCCAGGAAATCACATGGAAAACACTTATTGCAAGAGACTCCATAAAATTTTCTGTTCTGAGTTGTACTGCCCCTCAGGGTTACCACTGCCTTCCCCTCTTAGGCAGGCTGCTCAATCCTGACATTGTTCTACACCACAGTGGTTTTTTCTACTCAGCCTTCAGAAAGTACCAGTCAGGATATTGCATAGTATGGGCCCTGGATTATGTATGTACCTGAACCTCTTTTTGAACAGAGGTTTGCCATGATGATGAGTTACCTTTAGTTATAAACTTGGGTGTAATTGCAGCACTCGTAAAAGTTGCACATGTACTTACACAGAAACTGTTCATATTTGAAGATTTTTCAACATGAAAGGAATGTCAGGAGGAAGGTACAGCATCACAGGCACATGAGATGGAGAGGAGTTCCTCTGTCAAGAGGAATGCACTCTTTTCCTTCTGACTTCTGTCACCTAAACACACGCACGTGCACGTGCACACTGCCCCCCTACCCCCACATTACCCCCAAACACAGTGTCCCTTTACATCCAACCCACTGGATGTAAAGCTGGCCAGAACAAGCTGGAACACTGGACCAGGTTGCCCAGAAAAGCTGTGAATGCCTCATCCCTGGAAGTGTTCAAGGACAGGCTCGATGGGGCTCTGAGCAACCTGGTCTAGTGGAAGGTGTCCCTGCTCATGGCACAGGGTGGAACGAGATGAGATTTAAGATCCCCTCCAACCCAAACCACTCCATGATTCTATAAGAACATCTCTCTTGCTTATTTCACTCCAGCAGGAGTTATTTTTTCTAATTTATCCATATACACTTCCAAATTCAAGCCTTATCACCTTTAAGCAATCCCACAACTTGTTCTCTCCCCATTTGGTCACTGTTCTCTTTAACCTATTACTCCACCAAAATTCTTTATTTAGAAATGAAGTAGTTTATTCTATCTCTACTTTACACTTTTCAATTTCCTCAGTTTTCTTTCAATGTCCTGTATGGTTTGTACCTTCTCCTTACCTATCCAGGATGACTTACTCTTCATTACGGAAGAACTGATGTTTGTCCTAATACTGAAATACAACACACACAACCTGAAGCCCTCTGAACAGCCAGCACATCTATCCACAAGCAACTAAGGTAATGCTGTTCTTTGTCCTCTGATTTTCTCTCTCTGTTTCTGATGACACCTAGGAAACAGACTCCACATTCCAGACACACAGAACAGAACACTCTTCTACACAGAGAGTAACCTAAGTAGGAATAAGTTACTATCCTATTAATTAGCCAGCACAGTATAATCTTACTTGTTTCACCTGAAAGTCCTCAGTCACAGTCATGCAGCATTGCTCAAAAGCTCATTAGAGTGTTTAAAATCTTTTTTTTAAATTTAGTTGGGTTTAGATAAGGATCAGTGTTATTTATATAGTCTAGGAGTTTTGATTGTAAGCTTAGAAAATACCCTTTGTTATATTTCTATAATGTCTAGTGTTAGGAGTTATGATTTAATCCCATTTATGTGCAGATAATAATAGACCACATCTATGTGAAGATTCAAAGAATATTAGTAATACAAATAAAAAGATGAGATTAGAGCAACCTATAGTTATAGCAAAGGTATAAAAGAAACAAAGGTGAGAGAGGGTAATATTTTGTAGTAAAGAAATTTATACAGCACTTCCTATGTAACAACCAGTGATGACTGTGTGTACTTTAAAGTTGTTTTTTTTCCCAGCTCTTTCATTGGTATCACAACGGGTATAATCTCTCTCTAAACCTCACTTCTCTTGCAGGAATGTATATACAGCTAGATAATTAGTGAGAAGGAAACAGAAAGATAAATAAAGGTAATTATTAAAAGACAGACTGTCTGATAGAACAGATGGAACTGACAGTTTGTGAAATACATAGAAAAAAACATTTCTTGCTTATTTCCCATCTGAATCTCATCTCCTGTTCATTCTTTTTGTCAATTCATTTGTGAACTTACTGGACCAAATCAGACATATCTCTATGCTTCTAGTGTTATTCACATCACACTCCCCCAACCCATTAGTGAGTAGCCCTAAAGAGATCCTTAAAAAATGCAGTATGAGAATACTAAAATGACAGTAACTATATATAAGATCATGCTACTCTAAATGGTACGTTTTTCAGAAGAAGTCAGTACCTCGAATTTTAACATTCTGAAATTCTCTCCCAACCTTTGTAATTGAGCAAAACCAACAATAATGCAGGGGAGAGGGAGACGAATAATCTTTATTCTCCTAAAAATAATGCTAAGAATTAATAATCTAGATAGCATAGGACCTTATGTCTAAAGAGAAATCACAGTACATTCTGAATATTTTAAAACCTGAAAAAGCATTCATTGAAACTGGCGACTTTCTTCACAAACCCTTCTTTTTTTGCTTACCTATGTGCAGCCAGAGTAAGGCCTTAATTCATTCCTAAACTGGTTAGGTGAAAAACACAACTTCTTCTTCCAATGTGCAACTGATATTGAGAGAGGAAGATAAAATAAAAATGTACGCTAACAGTACAGGTTGGTGAAAGGAGAGTCTGTTCTTACAGGCTTATGGTTACTCTGAATAATTATAGCTTTAGGACTGCCCTTTAGAACAGATAAATCTTATTCTCTATTGTCTTTACTGAATGATAATAAGGGTTTGATTATGTATAAAGGTTGCAATCTCAACTGATGCTGGCTGTTCCTGCAGAATGACAATAAACCCAGGCATGTCCTATTTCTTCTAAAAATCACCCACCCATGAATTAGACACTGGTTAAGGAAAATGTTAACCATTAGATAAGTGTCTCTCAGACCAGAGACAGATGCCATACATCATACACACCCACATGGCCACAGGTGAAGGTTGGAGGGATAAATAATTTTCCTTTTAATGGAGCAGAATTTAACGGGAAAAATCTTTGAGGCTCCTGTTCCCTGACACAATGATTCTTGGGAAGCATGGGATTCCTTCCCTCCTTCCATATGCCTTCTACTTGCCAGTGTCAGGATGATAAAATCATAAAAGAGTTCCAGGTAAGAAACAATTTGGGACCAGGAAAAAAGCAAAGGTGCTAGGAACAATGGGAGCTTGAACTGAGTTTGGCAAGGAGAACTGAGGCATGTGGAGCTACATTTCTCTCTCTATCATGATCTCTATCTAAGCTTGCATTCGGAATGTGAATTATCTATTACAGTTTCAATTAAACTTAAACTTCTAATTACCAATTCACGTGAAACCATTCCTCACACTGAAAAGAAACTTGAATTCAACCTTTTCCACTTTTTTTTTATTCCACATTTCTTCTTTCCCAGCTTAACGATAACTTTAATCAAAAACAAAAAAATCCAAAACCATGTCAAATAACTCTGAGAAGATGAAAGTGAAAGGATTGCTCAGTCCTTTCATCATATTACTGATGTGCTTTACTGCTTTTCTTTTTACTTGAGCTTAGATTATTCAGTCTGTAGCACAAGTATCTAATAAAAACAGCCTTAGGAATATTGTCACAGTCAGAATATATAATAAGTAAACAAAATAAGTTAATCACTATGTTCAAAATGTTGCAATTCCTTCCTGATATTTTCTGTGGAAGAGTACATTCTCAAAGGGAGAAATGACAGCTTTCATCAATAAAACAGTCCTTTGGGTGTCAACATTACACTTTTTGAAAGGAAGAAAACCAAGACTAACACCACTTTTGTACAAGTCCAGGTTGCGGGTTTTTTTGTTTGTTTGTTCTGTCTTCTTTAAGCATTTTTTTCTGTTTTCCCAAAATTTTATATTATATGTGCAATATAAAACTTTATAGTCAGCAACATGTTCTTCTTAGGGCTGCATGATTCTGAAAACCCAAGTATGATGCACAGATACAAACAATTCCAAGCACCCGTGTCCCATACAGTGCTGATCAACAGACCCACTCCATATCTTCCAAGTGTCAAAAGTGGTAATCAAGACATTATCTCATTGCCAATGGATTTATGATACCTCAAATCAGAGAGTTTCATTGCATGAGAACATTGACAAAGGAATTGTGACCATATTTTTTTAAAAAAATAGATCATTCACCCTACCTAGTCACTGTCATTGCTACCTACCAGACACCCACATCACATCCCCGCAGCATTTTATGTTTTCATAAGCCATGCATTTAGATGAGAAGTTTAAAGCTGTTTGAGTTTCATATTCTAATACAAGTCTAGGTCTTTGGTTCATGATTTCACTTCTGACTTTTGCCTCACAACTGTTGAGCAAAGCAAAGACAGGTATTTCATACCTCTCTATACAAATGCCTTACAGGATTTTCAAAGACTAAGGTTGTTTCTTTCCCTGATGAAGACTGAAATTTTCTCTTTAAGAAATAGACCTAAAATCTCTTGGAGAAATAGAGAATACAAATGTAAGAACTTTTTTTTAAATCAGAGAACTCAAAGTAATGATGCAGCACACATATTTTTGTTCAACAGCTTCTATTTTACAGCATTATTTCTATAAATTTAACAGCAAGACTTATGAATACAAGCTTAACTCCTGAAATGGTACCTAAATAGCTCTTCTGCTCCTTTCCCTGTATGGATAAGAAATAGGAAATCAGGTTTGGACTATAGAACACGTGCAATGTCACTGCTAAACTTTATGCTATGTAGGATTAACTTGGTAAAATATCTCAAAACATGAGTAATAAAAGCCAAGCGGCATTTTCAGTGTTTTCAATTCACTTAGTAAAAATAAAGCTTTTTATTTCTTCCTCTAATGATACAGACACTCCAGATGTATGTTTAAATATACTCATCAGTGCAACTATCAAAGGGTAAGTGTGTATTATAGAAATGGGCCCCCAGATTAAGTATATATTGTGAAATGTATGTGAATGTGCATGACTTGAACCAATGAACTGTGGCCTGGAATGATGTCACAGAATGTGCAGCATTAAGTGGAAGGTTAAACCTACTTGCATCTCGGTTCATTAAACGTGGTTAAAGTGCAAATTCCCTCATTCTGACAGTAGTAATCACAAGGGTTCACTTTCTGGTCACAGCGCTGACTTTTAAACCCCACAGAGCATCTGCAGAATTTCAGTAAAATAGACCTATGTAAATATTCTGCCTTTGCTGAACATATTTTAAACGCATTATATATAGTGATGGCAAGACACGCACATATACACACAGACACAGATTCACAAAAAACAAAATTAATACTCCTCTTTTCGTGGAAGGTCCATCTGACAATACTGAAAAGTTTGCTCATCAGTGCTGATCAAACAGTTTTCAAACAGCGGGCCTATACTAACTGATGGGTTCTCAAAGTATTATTGTCAGATGTACTATACATTTCTATTGATTGATCCAGATTACAAAGGCTTTAAACATTTTCATTACCATTTTTTTAACATTGTTTATGGTGTTGGTATATGCTACAGCACTTATGTATTGTAAACTCACACACAAATTAAGGTATGAAACCTTTTTCCCTTGAGGTGCTATGGTGTTCCACATGAATTAGAAACATACTAGGTCAGTCTTATAAGGGAAAAGAAAGGAAAAATCACAAGCTTCCAAAATAGCCATTCTAGGTGTTTAAGCAAATGAATCACCGGACTTAGTCATCATATTTGAGTCTTACATATTACAGCTGTGATATTCTCATTTTGCTATGATTTATCAGTCTCTAGTCTTCAACTGAAGACATTTAAGGAGGTACAAATAACAGGTAAAATGATCTCAATGAAAATAATAATAAAAAGACAAATAGGCACTTAAAGCATTTTCAACTGAATAAAGGCTACCATGCAGAACTAAATTACATTGTCTTTAGCCCCAAACCTACAAACATCTATTGATAACTTTTCAGTGGTACTGAAACTACAGTTGTGTCCCTTTGCACATGTGAGTGCTTCAGCTCTCCAGGGAGGAACCACTGACCCATCTCTTACCCTTATCAGGTTTCAAAATCTAGCCATTTCTCTATGAAACTTCCTTGAGAGTCTGAACAAAACAGGTAATCTCTTTTAAGGTCACCTACCACACACACATCAACAAAATGAAGAATTGGCTGTAGCTGTATTTACAAAGTTGTAATGCCAGATCCCTTTGGGCAACAATTTACTTATGTCACCCAGGAAATGAGACACTCGAGTTTGATTTTCCCTTCCAACAACTCTCTCTTCCAACCTGGAGGATGCTCTGACCTTCAGGTTGTTTGAAGAAGTGGAAGACCATTCCACACTGAAGCTTTCCAGCAGTGCAAAAGAGACTGGATCATTTAGTAGTTAAAAGCAAAAAAACCCCAAGGAGTATGACTACATAGCTCAGTGTAACTGAGAGCAGGAAAGAAATTAATTTCTTGCTACAGTGACTACTTCAGCATTTTTATATTGAGCAGCTGAAAAAGAAGATACACCATAGCTCTCAAGAAAGGACTAGAATGTAGCCTTTTCTACCTGTTACAACAGTACTTCACCAGACTACAGAATGCCATTTTCTTTGGCATTTTATGTCTGGGCTTAAGAAAGCATCCTGAATTATTCTCTCAACCACGGTGCAGGAGGGAGAGCAAAACCTCACCTCAGAACAGCCACACTACTGTGGGCAGGGTGAAGGTTAGGACACAAATCAGAGACACACGAGCGCATTTCCTCAGACCCATAAGGGAAATTAACACTGGCATTATTTTTTATGCTCTCCAGCCATCAGGAGGAGCGTTTTGCCCCCAGATCTGACCATCTTTAGAGAAGAAAAGACTTTAATCCACCTTTGAGAAACAGGGCAGGCAACCATCCTATGCTTCCAGACTCCATTCCAGAACAAATGCCTAAACGGGCTTTAGATCTGACCTGAAACTATTAGAAGTCTCAAAAGACATATCTTTGTACCTTATATGCATTCACAGTATATTCCTTAGTTATGTCTTTCAATACACATTTTGCAGAAAGGTAGACAAAGTCTCAGGTTACAGAAAAAGCTAGAAAACTGTACTGTAAGTTACAACTGCAACCAGCACATTATACATCCTAGAGGGACCAAAAATAGAGACACATGCACAATAACTTTATTATTTGTTGGAACACAGGTATTATTATTTATCCACACAATGCAGGATACTCACAGACAGACAGGAATGTTTGTCTCTGGGTCCAGCTGACATGTACCACCGTTGTAACAGTATCCATCACACAGCTGGCAGGTAGAGGCAATCTTTCCATTAGTGCAACTGGCATGGTTAAAAAAAAATACAAAAAAGCAATCAGTTTTTATAAATCTGTGAATCCCCTTACAATTGTCTACCTATTAAAGTACTGATTATGTGATATGTATGAGATCTACTGATTGCAAGAATTCTTGGTTCCCACTTGGAAAAGCTAGCACAGGCAGAGAGTTTATTGCACAAAATATCTTTCATCTTTCCTTTTATGAAAATAAGCTATTATTACACAAAATGATTCCTCAGGAATAAACCAGCACATGTGACTACATATGCCACAGTATGTCACAGATAATGCAGAATGAACAGCTTTCAACAGTATGGTAAAACTCAGTTGTTAACTTGAATAATTTTTTTTTCAAGTGAAAACCCAATTAGTCTCCTGGCCTTATGCTTCCCCCAGTGAAGTGTGATCCAAAAGATGGTTTAAAAAAGCAGGAGCCAGTGAGTTTTGTATGAGCAGGAACCACACAAAGGAGTTGATCTGATGTGACCAGATCAGGGACTGTATAAGAGATTCAAAGGATAATTCATCATAATTGCAATTAAATATATGATTTGGAACACAGTCACGCCCCTCTACACACTTACTTGCATACTATGTCACTGCTGTCCTTGTTTATTATGCAGTGTCCCCCGTGGCACCTGATGCACTTGTCCACTTCACATTTTGGACCTTCAAACCGTACTGGACAGACACATTCTACACTTCCATCATCAGAAATAGTACAGGATTCAGAATTCACACAGTAATGGTGGCAAACATCTGAAAGTAACAGGAAAGCTAGTTACTGGAAGACATTAGGGACTATTATAGAAAAAAAAAATGCATTACTTTTATGTCTTAAAAGTTACTATAATAGAAACAAGATGACAACTGAAGCTGGTGACTCACTGGCAACCACAGGAATCAAGAATATCCCATAAACGGATATATAATATATTAACGATGTAATCTTGAGAAGTGAAATAGTAAGATAAATTTTTTTTAGTAAGAGATTTTTTTTTCCCCTTCTAGTTGTCTAACATTTATGGCATCATCCCACGGAATATAAAGACTACTGATGAGAAAAGGAGTAATGTTAATGTATTTAATGGGACATTGACTGAATAAAAATCTTCTGATACATTCACAAAACCATTAACAGCATTATGCTAAACTGAAATTGAAACAATATTTTGAAATAATTAAGTTTTATTTTCATTTATCTACATATTAAAATTTCATGAAGTTCTAATAATTATATATAAAGACATAATCCATAAGTTCCACAAAATGCCACATACTTGCTTATCTTTACAGACTGTGCAAGACCCCATTATATTATTTAACTGCTTAAATGCCAGCAGAATTGAGATTTCAAGTAGTAAATTCTTTAACTTTTCAGAAGCACCAGTAACAGTCTCATTTTCCACACCTCTACAAAAACCAAACTGCCTAACCGAAGAAACTTCCAGAACTACAAAATACTGGTATCTTTACATTTTGATTCATTTTTATTTGTGTGGTAGTGAATTTTTTTATTATTATTATTATTTTATAGGGGGGGCTGTTGTTTTGTTTATTTGTTTTTCTTTGCATGTATGTGCTTTGATTTTGTTGTTGTTTTTTGGTTTTTTTTAAGTCATTATTTAAGCTCCTTACTGGGGCCCAAATCACTCAAAGTCTTTATTTCTCTGTTTCCAGTACTTTCTTCAGTGCCATGTATTTAACATGTGTTGAGCTTTCAGTGGTGTTAATGATGGACAAACAAAGTAATTGATATTTAAGATATCAATTACTAAGCATCTGTATTACCTTAGAGTTAAGCTGGTCCATATTAATAAAATATGAGCTTTCTGACAAAACCAAATAATTCAAGCCCTTTGAGCTCAGTACCTGTCTAAGAGTGAGTCAGTAGCTGCTACAAGTAGAGAATGAAACCTTGGCACTGGCACAGGTTGCCCAGAGAAGCTGTGACTGCCCCATCCCTGGAAGTGTTCAAGGCCAGGTTGGATGGAGCTTGAAGCAACCTGTCCCTTCCCACCCAGGCCATTCCATGATTTTGATTCTATGGAACAGCAACCTCAGCCTTGAGTATGGAAGTCTAAACTCTCCAGCTGCCGTTTGACCAGGGGCATGTTTTAAGCCCTAAATTAGAGACTACTAAAATTTATACATTTTACTGCATATATTCAGGATGGATGATCATAGAATCACAGAATGGTTTAGGTTGGAAGGGACCTTAGAGATTATCCAGCTCCAACCCTCCTGCCATGGGCAGGGACACCTTCACACTAAACCAGGCCGCTCAAATCCCCACGGCTTCTCTGAGCATCATTTGTGACAGTATCCTATTAAAATACATTTTGCTTATGCTACTCTGTGCTCAGTTTTTCCCCCTCTCCAAGGAGTATGTACTGCTGGAAGAGTTCTGCTAAAGGACTGAGCGTGACCATTGGAGGAATTACTTCTCTTCGATTATTCAATGTATAACTCCACTGATCTGCAGAGGCTGTAGGTCCATCTGGTTAAGGAATCACTACTCAGCAACCAGAGAGGCTTAAAAGACACTAAATGAAGTTGTTCATTGTTTGTCATTCCCCGATTCAAGGTATAGAATGGCAATTTGCAGCAAGGGGGCTGTTTTTGGAACAAAAACTACTGTAGTTTGAAAGCTAATATTGAGAGTCAATTTATGAAAGAGCAGTGGAAGGGGAAAATGTTTGCATGTACATTTGGGCAAAAAAAAACCAAACCCAACCCAACCCAAAACCTAGAAATAGGAAGGTCATACTCTAAAACAATTATTAGGTTTAGTATTGATTGCAATCACAAACACCTTTAATCTTCTGCTGTTTCTAAAATGTTTATGCTGTATTTGGGCTGAAATGACACAATTTTTTTTTTCCCCTAAAGAAAAGAATTTCAATTTCAGGGCAAGTCACAGCTTGCAAGATCCCTATATCCACTTTGAATGATTGTAACTGCATGAAAATGTTTTCTATTTTTTAGATTGTTTGGGCCTTAAATGATACAAGAAATGAACTTTAACTACTCTGTATGTCTTATTTCTGGAATTTGAAATAGGGAGTTATATTCAAATACATCAAATTCATGTGTATTTAATAACATGCACAGTGTTAGTAGAATTCTATGTAAATTCATTCACTTAAATTTATTTCAGCAGTGCCAGTGTCTTGACACGGAGCACACATTTTGGTTATTAGCCCTTATGTGAACTAATCACAGGCGAAACTCTGCACTGGGTAATTGGAGACTATAAGTATGAGGAAAATAAGGTCTTTGCAAGCTGGTAATACTGTAAGCAAATGTCTTCTCCCTGCTATAAAAAACACTAATAATATTTTCAGCTTGGGAGCAGGAATAAAATACCTATGCACATTCATGTATCATCTTTTGCATATGAACTAGTTTCAATCACAGCAAAGAAAGACTGGAAAAGATATCTTGGAGGCAACCAATTTTTGCAATAATGCTACATTAATGTATTCCAACATGCATACAAAGTGAATGTGATTAATAAAGCAAAAAATCATCCATATGCATGAATAAAGCAAAAAAATATGACTTTATATACACCTTATTAACTGTAAACCTGTAAAATTTCACAAAACTGTTATTGATCACCAAAAAATACTCTAAAAGACTTCTTTTCCCTAAAAGTATTAAGTTTTAAATAAACAAAAGTTTGATTTTATTTTCTATTTTATGAAGTGTTTGAGTCTTTGTATTGTGTCAGTTTCCCAAAGTGTCAGCAGACAATCCAAATCTGATAATAAGCACTGCTTTAAAAGTACCCATAAATTTACATTTAAATCAATTCTTAAAAAAAAAAAATAAATGTTTGCAGAAGCATTCAACTAGAAACAATTTGTTTGGTTTAGGGTAAGCCTCAAGTAAATATTTTTTCTTAATCTGTGTGTCTGTCTGTGCATGATTTATGTACTATACTATTTTCAAATACCCAATTGTGTTTGCAGATAGTTATTTATGGATCCATGCAGTTTGTTTAATACCAAGGGGGAGAGAATCACAATTACTTGCTGGTTTTCCATTCAAAGGCTTCAATTTATTTCATAGTCCCCCACCTGGAAATACATTCAGTTTACTTCAGTACAAATCCTATTTAAGATACAAACTAACACTTTCCTTGTTTGACAGACCTTTGTCTAAAACTAAATACTTTTTGCATATTGTAGATAATTCTGAACCAGACCTTTATAAAAGCTAATTTCCTTTTCCTTTTGTTTAAATCTAGCCTTCTTTAGCAAATTCACTGAATGTACAAAAGAGGTGATGGCTTTCACATTTAATGTTCTATGACAAGCACTATGACAGTCTAATAAGACTATGACAGTCCTCTCTTTAGAATGCTACAGTCAAAGCAAAGCAGGAGTAGAAAAAAAAGCAGATGACTAAAAAAACATCATTCTGATCTCAGAAAAATAATCTGGCTTTAGCAGCTTAGTTACTTGTGAGTCATCATGTTGAAGAGACATGAGAAAGACAAACTGTAATTTTTAAATGAGTGACCAAAAGAAGAAATTCAATATTATGCTCAAATGTCTTGAGTTACTGAAAAGAAATAACAGTGAAAGAAAGAGAAAGCACAGGGAGAAAAGAAATACATATGGAGTAAGAGCAGAATCCCTATTGACTGATAATCTTCTCTCCCCTCTCCCCTGTAAAAGAAGTGAAAAATTAGAGAAATATGTAGAAAGTGAGAAGAGCCTTTCTAAAGGCATGGAAAACTTTGGAAAACAGTACTCAATGAGAAGAGCCTGATGGTCAGTGGAATGAAAAACTGGGGAGAACTTCTGATGCAAAGGGTAGAATCTAAGACCTGAGAATTAAACAAGAGTAATATTTAGAAATCCTTTAGAATTTCAATACCAGGATGGGGCAGAAACCACACTCAAGGTGATCTTAGACTGAGCAAGATGACGGAATATTGCAGTGTGAAGCTTAAAGCCATTGTCAATACACTACTTTCTGGGGTTAGAAATGAAAACCAAAGGTAAAGGAGCAGTTTGAGAATTGTATTGGTCTGCAAAGATAAGGGACACCAGGAAGTTCTTTAACCAACTGTGTCAACATTATGTTTAGGTATTACATCAGCATAAGATAACAAATATGAGAAGTTGGAGTGTAAAATTTTAACACAATTGTCTCATGTCTACTGGCCAAGTCATCTATCTTGTACAGCTCCACTCTACGGATTCATTCACAAAAATAATAAATAAATCACAAAATCAACAAGGTTGAAAAAGGCCTCTGAGATCATCAAGTCCAACCTTCGACCTAACACCACCTTGTCTACTAGACTATGGCACTAAGTGCTACATCCAGTCTCTTCTTAAATACTTCCAGGGATGAGATAATTAGAGGAGTCACCTCCAGTGACTCCACCACCTCCCTGAGCAGCCCATTGCAATGTCTGATCACTCCCTCTGTAAAGAACTTCCTAATCCCTGACCTAAACCTCCCCTGGTGCAGTTTAAGATTGTGCCCTCTTGTCCTAAATAATCGTTCCTTTCTTCACCTCGATGTGTAGAAGGATATTTCAGAAATATGTTCCAAGATCACCTGAATACATCAGATTGCATTCCCTCAGCAGTACGAGTTACTTGGGGCTGAATTTACCAACGAGTTAAAAAAAAAAAGTCACCCAAGCGGGTTTTAAACTTACATTCTGTCAAACTTTTATTACACACCCGGATTGAAATTTTGTGGAAATTACTTACAGTACTGGCACCTGTCTCCTGTATACTCAGGCAAGCAGGTGCAGAAGGGCTGGTTCCCAGTGGTGACACTGCAGGTTCCCCCGTTTTGGCAGAAGCGCTCACAGACCGTCTGGTTGCAGTTTGGCCCCGTAAAACCCAGCGCGCAGTTGCAGGTCGGCCGACCTAGTCAAGACAAAGAAAACTATTTTATGATAAAAGTATATAAAAATCAAAACAGCAGTCGGCACTTTAAAGGCAGATTTATCATAAAGTAGCAAGTTTTAAGGTTGAAGCCCAACTATGTTTCTCTAGACGCTAATGGAACGTGGCTTTACAAACATCGCTCAAATGCGGAACTGTTAAAAAAATAAAGTGAGATATGGACACCTCAAAAGCTGCATTTTTACACTTATGCATGTATCATCATTGACTGTTTCATGAGAAGAAATAAGCTATTTTAAAATAATTGAAATTATTTTAAATGACGGTATTAAGTACAAATTTAAGATATGAATAAACTCTCCAAACCATCCTGCCACTCTGGGTTCCTCCAGCTGCAAGGATAAATGATTGTATAAAGCAACATTGGTGTCTCTTTAGAATACACTCCATTATTCTCAAATCTACAAACCTTTATATATAATCACATGAATATACAAATATTTACTAATGCACTAATAACTACAATTTTTACTAGAACACAAGTATCTGTGCCTGTTTTGTTATCCCACCCCTCTCAGATAATGAATACTGTTACATAAAAGTGCTGTCTGGCATCAGACCAAAGATGTCTGTAACATCAATATTCAGTGTCTGAAAAGCAGTGAACACTTTGGGATGAACATTTACACACAATGAACTCCAAGTCTACAGCTTCTTTTCAGAGGGTTTTAAAATAATGTTTAAAACCCAATGCATTTGCCTCCTATGATTACTCCCTATTGTAATTTTACCATTTTTTTTCCTTATCTAAATCCCATGTCTAAAGGATTTATAGCTTTGTTACAATTCCACTGTTTTATTAAATCCTTCCACTTTTCCCTGACTTATTTTCTTAAAGCTTGTCTTCTTTAAAACAAACTTCTAGATGCCACTAATGTTTTTCCATCTCCTGACTTTGCTTTCATATCTGATTTGTAACCTCCTCTTCAAGTAAATGACCTGATGTGTCCAACTAACCCTTCTCAAATCCTAATAATCTATTCTCATTCTTGATTATCTCTTACAAGACATTATTTTTCCCCCACCCTCCTTCTCTTTGCTTTCATTCAGCCTTAAGGGTTTTCTTAAATTTAGGGAGAACAGATCAAGTGTAACACTTTTATTTTTCCTGGCTTCCCAGGAAGAAAAGAGATGAAGATTAATTGTGACCCGAGGACACTTCTGAAATGAAATGGCAGGCAGGATGGTCTTCATTTGAATTATGAAGAACCCAACCTGCTGGCAAGCACAACCAAGTGCTTAACAGGGTGACTGAGAGGAAAGGATATCTGACAGGCAAAGACTCATCCCTTTGAGTGAAGGTGTGGATACACTGTATGTCTGAGTAAAGGATCATGTGTAGGCCAGTGATAGTCAAATAGTAATTAGTATCAGGCAGAACACAAGGAATGGAGAGTAACAAGGCTTTGGAAAACCAAACCAGTCACACCTGTGCTTTACAGAAGTGGCAAAAGTCTATGAATTAAGATGGAGAACCAAACCTGAGTCTTGAATGGGAACAGCAATATCGTATCATTGGCTATAGCAAATTCGGAAAGTGAAGGTGGCTGTTGTAGAACTAATACACAATTCTTTGATATCTAGTCTTTGCCAGTGAAAGAATAGGATGACATAAGAGCTAAAGTCAATCAGATTATCTAGAACAGCATGTTGTAGGACAAGGGGGAACGGATTTAAACTGGGAGTAGGTTTACATCAGATATTTGAAAAACATTCTTCACTGTGAGGATGGGGAGGCACTGGTACAGGTTGCACATCTGTGGATTCCCCACCCCTGGCAGTAATCAAGACCAGGTTGGATGGAGCTCTGACAACCTGGTCTTGGGGAAGGTGTCCCTGCACACAGCAGGAGGTTGGAATGAGATGATCTTTATGGTCCCTTCCAACCCAAACCATTTTATGATCCTATGATTATCAAGGTAACTACATAATGTACTGCATGTGCGAGGCAGAATCCCTTTGGATTAAAACTGCAGGCATAAACAGGAAAAATAACCTATCCAATTTTATTATTGACAGCCCAATAAGAATAGTGATGTGGCTGTAGAATCTGAAAGAGATCAGAGAAAGTCAGGGAATGTGCTATATATGAGAGACCCCAGCTATCCTTGGATTTACATTTGAAAAACTTCATGCCAAGCCATAAGGCAGGAATGAGCTTCTTATATACACAATCCTACTTCATGGAGGGGTTGGTGAGCACATGAGAGAGAGAAGCTCTGCTTGGCTTGGGCCTGACTTGGTTTAAAAAGCATAGAAGAGCCAAAATCCAAAGTAGTCAAATGAAATAACATTAAGGATTACTTTTCCATAAGAATTCTTTCTGATTTTCTTGCTGATCTAATAGTAATTCCTTACTGCTACCTGATTTAAAAAAATGCTTCATTATGAATATGTCACTTCTTTTTTGTCTCATTAATCATTTCCTCAGCTTAACATGATGTTTGCTGTAGGTATCCACAAATACTTTCCCATTTGCCTCCTGACACCGTTCACCACAGCTGCATCCAAAACTCTGAAATGTGCAACCCTGCAACAATCAGCTTGTTGTTCTTTCTTCTCCATTTAGTTGTCTGGGTTGTTGAAGTAATTAAGATTAAACTGAATATTCCACAAACCCCACAATTCAAACTTTCTTCTGGTCTGCCTTTTTTTTAATACTATGCAATCATTTAATATCATATTCATTAGAGAATTTTTCAACATAAGTGAAGCACCCTCATTTTGTCTACTCTCTCTGATTCATGCAGAATAATTTATTTATTCCTTTTCCTTCACTTACTTCTTACCCTTCTTATGTGACACACTTCATGTAATTCTTTTCTACATTTTCTATTTTAAGTTATGCTAATTTAAAGTGTTTTGCAAATCATCTTAAAGGCCATGAGATCAGTTACTCTCTTCCTCTAATGAGTACAGCAGGAACAAAACCATTGACCTAAAAATAGCTCCAACTAGTTTAATATGCATCAGTCTGGTTATTCATATCTGTCCCCTGTGATCTAAACATTAAATCAAAGATGTTGAACTCAGATGATAGCACAGATTCTTCTTGTTTTCCCCCCTGTACACACTTGTATTTAAATTTCTGCCCCCAAACCAGGGCATTTCACATAATCCTTCATCTGAATAATTGTTTCAATAAAAAAGATAAAATAGTAATAGAACATAGATCTGCAGGTCTGAAATCAGGTTTTATTATTAATACTCCTCTATTTGTTAAAATGATGGGACAATGATATTTTTCTAGGTTGTGGAAAAGATTATTCTATTCTTTGCTAATGTAGGCTTATAAATATGCCAAACTACTGACAGTTATATGAAAATTTAATACAGTATAGCCTGAACCCCCTTTTTGTCACTCAATTTAACATGACTTTCAGTAATGTTAATAGTTCATTGCCTATTTATACAAGACTGTTGACATCAAAAATAATACTAATACTGACATTTTCATCTGCCTTATTCTCATAAATTATTTCTGATACAAAATGGTTCCCGGAAGAGTTTAACAAAACTGCAGTATTGAACAATGACAAATAATGCCATCAGGTTTTCTATCACAGAAGCATTTATGTTTGCAAAGAAACACTCATGTTAACCAAGATGTCACATATTCCCCCCTAGCAACAGAATTCCAAGATGAGCTCATGCACAGAGAGCTTCAGCATCTTCACTCATCATGAACTCTCAGGATTGGAGTTCTACAGACACAGAGTTAAAACTCCCTCTCAATTCTTATCCTCACCACCACAGAAATGTGCACGACTCATTAGAATATAGAAAAATAATAATATGGGAAGTGTTTTATGGAATGCTAAACTGCTTTAAATTCAGAAGAGAATTTAGTAAATTAAAGGAGAATATGTTATGGTGACCCTAAGACATATGAATTAATTTTTGGCAGTAGGGCATGAAATGATATGTGAAATTTTTGACATGAAAATGAAACCTAGTTTCCTCCTTTCTTACAAAAATAAAAGTACTTAAAAAAAATTAGGGATCTAAATCACACAATGTTCAATTAGGCTTTGATTACAGATGTTGTAGTTACTTCTGGTTTGTCAGTTTAGTTTGCTATATAATAACAATTGCCTATATAATAACTTCTTACATAATCTTCAAAAATTGCCAATAAATACCTTGGGTCACTGTTCCTGTAGTATCTGGGTGATTTCTTTTGGGAATCCACTCAGATATCTTAAAGCCATATTTACACTTATTTTGCAAGGATTATAATTCTAGGGAGATCAACTTTCATTCGTGCTATTGCCTAAACAATATATAAAGATTATATATTTTGTATAATCACATAAAGGTGCTTTGCAATTAAAAAATAATTAAAAACTAGGTCAATAGCCCTATTTTTGTAGCTTTCTGCAACTTTCAAAAAATGAGATTCAGATTAATGTCTGTATCAAAATTTACATTATTTATTTCTTCCATTCAATGGTAAATTCACTACATGCAATGTGTGTTTTAGGTGAATGCGCACATTTAGTTTCAGTATTTAACTTGCTGTCACTGTTAAAGAAAACAAGGTGGCACTACATGAGCTTTCTGTAAGCAATATCTTGTCTTTTGGAGTCCTTATCAGAAGTCTGTGGGAATCAGAATAATTCATTTCTGTGTGGCTGATGAACCATAATTAACTTTACTGAGACAATAGCAGTAGAGAGAAGCTGTATTATTAAATGTAATTAGTAGGTGAGCTGATTGGGATCTATCCCAACAGATATACAGTCTCTCTGTGTTGTGGGGAAAAAAAAGGGAGAAAAAAACAATTTCTAAATATATTAAGAGTCCTCTCAAAGGCTGTTTTTACCAAGGCTGGTGGTGGTGGTTCTGTTGAGACCCTGTGCCAGAGCAGAGTCTCAACATCCAGTGAAATACCATCTCATCCCTCCCCACAGTCCCTGTCCTGCTGACAACATCATGTAGGAACACCCTCAGAGACTGGCACTGATGTTACATTAGCAAAGTAAACAGGTTCTTCACTGACTGTTTTCAGTGTGCACCAAATCACCTTGCTTTGCTTATAAAATATAATACAAAATAATACTATCTACTTTATATATAATGATTTTTTGAGAATATTTCTGTTTAAAGGAAACACATTTTTCCAGTCATTTTTATACAAAAATAATGCTCTTATATGATTAGACACTCTTTTGTAACGTAAGTATAATACAAATGGATTTATCTGGTTTTGTGAACTAGCTAACCTAGTTAATGTGTTTGAGACATTCAGTAAACCGTTCTGTCAATATTTTTACTTTAAACTATAAGGAGAAAGAAAGTGCATTTTTATGGTAAGATTTCCATTTTTGTTCCAAATTCACATTAATTTGGCTTACTGGAAAGTGTTCATTATTATGCCCAAACTTTTAATTACATGTCTCAGATGTGTACTTTTAATTAACTGATGACATTTTCTTTGTTCAATTATTGTAGTTCAATACAACTGTTGTAAACTTATAAATTTTAATTAAAGCTGCTCCAATCTCCAGCTATATAACGTTCACATAGGAATTTGCCAAAAGGCTTAGCAGTAAGTAAGCCAACAGTGAATAATCCCTGAATTGCCAGTGGGATTTGTTTAACAAATTAACATTTGTGTGCAGATAATGAGGTTCTACAACTTAACACATCCAGCAAAGATTTAGCACAACCATGTTTTAAAAAATTAGTAATACTCTGCAATTTACTTAATTAGTTATCACATTACTGTTCTGTATTAGGTGGTGAAAGAGAAGAGGATTTACACATTCACTAGAACACACACATTCACCAGAAGAGTATTTTATATGCTGCACTAATTTATTTGCATCAGAATATGATGCAAAGTTTGTTCTCAGGTTCTTTCTTCCTTCCTCAGTTTTTGAGCCAGAATCCAAAGGAAATTCCCTGACTCTCAGGGAAGCCTCCAGCTGTGGGGACCTTGCAGAAGCACCACTTCATGAAGCTGGAATGACTGATAGTCCTTAAGCTTTCCAAAGGGAATGTGTGTAAAATGACACTTGTGAGATCGATTCAAAGCTGTCTGAGTTGTATAATATGCAAAAATTGACAAGGGCAATCAAAGTCTCTAAGAAAGAAGTAATCACTAGTCATTTATATTTTGCAGATGAGTTTGGATTGTCACTCACACACCTATGGTTTCTGCAACTTTCAGAGGAAAAGTCTTTACAGTTTTGAACAAAAAAAAAAGGCATAAAAAATATAAAATTAGGAAAATATATGAAACTTGATTTTAGCAGGTCAGTTTGATGAGTCAGTTGTATAATGGATCAGAAGTATAAGTGCTACTTTTTGAGGAACTGTTTGTGAGCACCATTGTACAGGAGGAAGAATGCACAGGCAGCAATAGCACAGCAGAACAAGGTAAAATGATATTGAGCTGACTTTATTTTAAAATAGTAATTTTATACTTCACAGAAATGTGAGGGAATTCTTTAACAAAACCAGTTTGCAATGTAGCTACTGGAACACGGGGATTTAAAAGACGTGTAGATGTGTCGCCTGGGGACATGGTTTTGTTGTGGACCTGGCACTGTTGGGTTAAGGGTTGCACATGATCTTAGAGGTCTTTTGCAAACTTAATGATTCTATTATTCCTTTGCTAGATGACAGGTCAGCCTGGTACGACAAAATATTTCAAATCTAGATACAATAAAATGCTGAAGCTCAAAACCATTAAGGAAAAATTGAGCAATTCCTGGTAATAAAGAATGTTTTTATTTCTACATGTAGGAACGTGCAAGAATAAAGCAACATATAGGCTAATTACTCTCATATGAACTTGACATAGTAGATCAACTCTGCCTTGAAGGCTGAGACAAGGAGAAGAAACGTTGTTCTGGTCTGGATTTCACACTCAGTCCAACTGCAAATGTCTCGTGCAGCTACACGTGTGCTCACTGAACACAAGGACTGAAGGACTGAAGTGTGTATTCGACTGGAAAGAGGAACTGGTTCTTGCAAAAACACTTGAGGAATTAAGCTTTGTTGACTTAATTACAGTTTCTAATGCTTTTGGGGAGTCCAGTTTAGCTTCCCTCTGTAAGATACACAATGGCCTTAGTATATCATGGATTAGAATTAACTAGGATAAAGGGACATCTCTCTGGCATGCTAGTTTGTTTCCGTAACACATGATTTATGGCCTGATGTAGATAAGAAATACAGTCTGATAAGAAATAAAGATTTCTTCTTAATAGAATATTTACAGCGTCCAGGGGCTAGGCATGCAAGGAAGATGAGATGCAGAGCAACTTGAAAATTTCTTGGAAATTATCAGGAATACTAGATGGTGGCAGTCATTTGGAAAGATATACGGTCTCTTTTCCACATTTCCAGCACGGGAAAGTTATGGTGCGGGCCTTCAAGGCATGGCTACCCTCATGAATTGGAAATGGCAGATAAGACACCTGGTTAACTTGAAATATGATTCTTAAAAATTTGATGAAACTGTTAAGGGGACAGAGCACTGCAGAAGAACACTCCTATCAGCAGGCATGCCCAGAGTCATTAGAACCAGCTCTGTGTTGGTCTCAGCTCATAAAGGCACTCTTTGGTCATGTGTGGTTCAATAAACATTAGCTGCTGTTAGAGGTTCAGATTCCCCCAAATCAGGCAATTGAACAATGAAATGTGGACTGTGGTGATGTCCATGCTGGCTCTCCTGATGCATTTTATTGCAGGCACAGCATTCCATTTGGGACACAAAGCACCAGGCTGATGCTGCATCCCCAGGCCTGCTGCAGTAGCTGGGCCATGGCGAAAAATTTAGCAGAAGTATATTGTGGAACCTGCTCATATCCCACCTTTACCCACTGGTGACAAAACCTACTGCAATAATTATTTCAGCAAGGCTGGGAGATTTCAGAAGCTGGATTTAGCAGGAAAATATAAATTAAAAATACCCATGCAATAGCATAGCTGTGTGAGCACAGCAAATGTTGCTGCCTGGGAAAGGGAAAACAAACTGCTGGAGGTGAGCAAGCCCTATAGTTACTGCCAAAAGAAAAGGATTAAATAAAGCCCTGGGAGCTCTGCAGGACTCAAAATGGAGCTGAGTTCTAGGAGCCAAGTTATTAATTTTATTAAGCCTTTTAACCCCACAAAAGAATCAATTAAATGGCAGATATGTAAAGATGTGGGAATAAACATCCTCTCTTCAGATGAGGAGGAAGTTCTGCATGTCATTTAAATCACCCACAACTTACTTCCATTCACCTGCGTGTCCTCACTTAGCAAGTATTGATCTCACTACATTGATAAAAATCACCAGTTATCATTTGTGTCAGTTCCATCAGCTGTTAGAAGCAGTTTAAAGTATAATTAATCAACTTCCAGCACAACTAATTCTCATTTTCTAATATTTAGTCATTATTATGGATATAACTATGAACGACATTATTAACCCTCAACTACTCAGAACTGAAAGAAAAGATTACTAGATTTGCATTCACCTGGAATTTTGCCACCACACCTCAGTCAATAAGAGGAGGCTCCACAGAAGCCACGAAGTGAGGCTAAATTACTAAACTACATATGCTAGAGTTAATTAGTAAGAAGTGCTGAGGAAAACATGATCGAAGTCTCTGCCACAGAGACTCAGATACATAATTTTGCATTTCAGAGAGCCTTCTCTGTGCTGAACAGTCACGAACTTCTCAGGATCAGGTGCTTGTACTTTTCTTTCAGAGATCAGGGTGTTGGTCTCTTCATCACAGGAGAAAATTATTCATATCTTCAGCAGCTAATAGCTTCTGAGGAGAAGAAGGGACTAGACAGCAAACTCTTCTCCAGCTGTTCTACTTTGAATCAAATATTTAATTATTCCTTGAAGCAGAAAATAGAATTCTACTTCTCCCTTCTCACAGAATTGCTAGGAGTACTTTTTATCACACTTTCCCTCTCTAGCCCAAACACTAATTGCAAGTTACAAAAGCTTATGTGTTAGGGACAGAGATCAACTGTCAAATCACCACTTTTTAACAGGATTGTTTCCCTGAAGATAAGAGAGATAATTTCAAATTCCTTCAGGAAAATGAAGGATCTGAGTTCTCATCAACCAAGTCTTCCTGAGAATTAGATGACTAAAATTCCTGTTTGGTGATCTCCAGGAAGACAAAGGCAAAACACTGAGGTCACCAAATTTAAGCAAATTCTGTGTATGCACATAAAAATTTAGAGGGAGAACTGAGACAAAGAGAGAACAAGTTGTATGGGCTTGTTCCAGGTGTACTTTGACTGGACCTTATGCTTTACAATCCATTTGTCCACCTCAACACCTGAGTCTTTATATTGAACACAATTTATATTTATACGCTCCCTTTTCTGGGATTCAGTTTAATTCACTGAAAAGCACTATTGATTATAAAGTATAAATATGTACGACATGTTCTGATGTTTTGCACACCATTTAAGTACAAACAAAGCAAATAAGTTACAAAGAGAAAAATATCACAAGAAGGGAATAAATCCAAACATTTAAGGCAGCTATAATAGTAATATAGAGCTGTTCAGAAATATTTACCAAGGAGAGAGGCTCCACAGGTTCCTCCATTCTGGCAGTAGTTGTAGCAATGGTTTGTTTCACACCTTTCACCAGAGTAACTTGGCCAGCAGTGACATCGGGGATCCCCCTTCTCGTTTATAATGCACTTTCCTCCATTCTCACAGGTTAATTTACAGGTGCCATCTGCAGCAAGAGCACACACAGAGTGGTTCCACAACCCCATTTCATGGAACTGGCAAAACAGAACCCTGTCTCTCAAACAGAGCTAGAGATCTCTGTCAGTGGGGGGGAGGGGGAAATATCACTTTACAAAATTGAGAAAGTAAACTATCAGTTCTGTTTCCACAGTGCTGGAAAAAAAACACACTTAGGAGATCTTAAGTTTCAGAGAGGCTGTCAGGAGCTGCAGAGTTGGTGGGAGCTTGCACCCTTACTGATTTGGGGGCCTGTGCATGGCACACCCAAATGATGTCACAGGGAAGTCGACCACTCTAGGATCTAAGTTACTAATGATAGTAGGAATTCTTTTTGAAACTATAATTCCTAGTTAGTTTAAGAACTAGAAAATTGAATGATGGTTTCATCTGGGAGACCTCAGGAAACTTCCCAGTCATCTTCTGGTGACCTCAGCCTTTTTCTATTAGTTGTTTTTGGATCTCTCTTCCACTCTCTCTATTAACTAACAGCCTTCTTAACTAAGCTTTATCCAAAATATTTAAAAAGGAAATTAATCAGCTTTTAAATCATCCTCAAAAATTGATGTTTGCATATGAACTTGTTGCTCCTAAATCATATTTCCTGATAAATTCTTTTTCTCGTCTGCTCAGACTGTAAAATCCCTGAGAAGTGGTACTGCCTGCTGCTCTGCATTCACTGACTGCTGATGGCACATCTTAGAGGTGACACAAATTCTGATTAGCCCAGATTCCATCTTCCTATAAAGCTGTTTTGTAATTAGAGTTGTGCCTCTCTTGGAAACACGTTGAAAAGTAAACCTCTATTCACTTCAGTGAACAGGATATAAAATTATTCAATGATACCAATAAGAAATTAATTATAGACTAGCATATAATGCTCAAACATCCAAATACCTGTAATTCTAAAGAAAGAGACAAGCACCTTTCCAACCCAAAACATGTTTGCAGCAATGAAACCTGTCATTTCTCAAATAGCAGCCAGACTACTTCCTAACTAATCCAGTATTTTAGCCTACATGGCTTTAAACAAGAGGGATATCACAAGCACTGAAAACTCCCCAGTAACAGATCCACCAGCTGCTGGTTTTTGCTGAGTTCATCTGGTTTCATCAAACAACTGATGAGTCAGAGTCAAGGTTCCCATTTGTTCCATACCTGTTGAGGTTTAACACTGACTGAGGTGACACAGGCACAGCAACTCCTTTGATGTTCAAACACATTGTGTTGCAAAAGTGCAGAATTTAGGAATGTCACACATCCTCTACCTGAACAGTTCTCTCCAGCACAGATTCTGCAGAGCCCAGTAATATACCTGTGCTTAAGCAGAGCCCTTTCTTTGAATGCACCCAACTCTCTCTTTCCTGCCTGTGTACACCCCTCCTCTGCAGGGTCTGCTGCCTCCTTTCACAACCAGTGCTGAGATGGTGCAGACATGTATCATGGGATCAAATCTATTTAAACAGAACTTCTGGAAACTCTCATCTTTCAGGTAATTGTACCTTTCTCAAACTAAGCTGAAACTAGATAGCAAATCTAAAAGTTACTGTGGTGGACTGCCTGGCACATCATTACTTCATGGTACGCGTTTACAATAAAAATATGAAATTCTGTTTGCACTTAATTTTTTGCTATCCACCCTGGATACACCTGCTGTAACAAAGCTACTTTGTATTTGGGAGTTTGAGGATGCTTCAGTGTTTTATTTATTTGGGTGGTTCATTAAATCCTTTGATGTTCCATGAACCGTTCTTTGGTTACTCATTATACAAGTTGTTTGAATGGATAATGTAGCATATCTTATCGGAGAGAAGGTCTATTTTTGTTTTGCTTATCTTATCTGTTTTACTTATCATTAGTCATGAGTTTACGGAGCAGAACTTGGTAAAAACAGAATAAATAACAGTGAAGTACAGACAACTGCTCATTTTTATGAACCTTTCTGATAGTGCATTACAAACATGCTCTTCTAGAGCAATTCCACAGAATTGAGACATAAAATCTGAAAAAAAAAATTACAATTACTACTGATTTTGTTCTCTATGAAACATTTTAAATTCAAGAGTTCCAATACATATCTAAAATGAAACAGAGAAAAGTTACTTCAACAATTTTGGACTTTAAATAAACCAAGAAATAGGATTGAAAGATGCAATGGATAAGCCAGTTGTAAAATACTACATTAGACTTTAACAATATAGGGGTTTTAATGCTGCTGCTTTGTTGTCTGAAAGTAAATACAAGAAACAAATTATGCTTGCAGATTCACATCAACTGAATACAAAAGGAGATCAGATGCTTTTTTGTGGGAGACAAGAGCAGAATAGTCCCATAGGAGAAGACAGAAAGAAAAAGAATACAGGAGAGAAACAGAAGAATTGGTCTATAAAGCTGAATACGGTTATTTTGAATTACTGAATAAAGACCTCTGAAAGATGAGCTAAGAACAGCTCTAGCATGTACACTCTCTTGGAACAAGATTTAAGGAAAAAAAAAAAAGTTAAAATCAGAAAAGTTTCTGTCTGGAGTCAATTCTGTGCTGCTCTGTGCTTGCTGGAACTTGGACTCAAAGACCTCCCAGCTGCTCTTTTCACTTCTGAACTGTCAGAAGTAAATCATTTCACTTGTTACACAACCCCTAGTTTAGTTACTGCACCTCTAACATGAAAGAAAGGAAAGGATTATGGTCATCTAATTTTATATATTCTCTCCTAATCCAGTTATTTAGTCTCCTTTCGCCTTGATTTGCCCATTTCAGTCTTAATATACTGCTAATAAAGAATCAAATAATTTTAATTTGCAAGTTTTCTTATGTTTTTTTAATGGACTTTGGTTTATCTGCTCCATCTCTGACTCTTTTCTTTTCCTGAAAGTAAAAGGAAAATCTTACACAGAAGAAATACTGATACAATAGCAAATCAAATCCTCGTGAACTCTACTGGTATTTTCACTCATTCAATTTTTTGATATTCCATCCCTCTCCCCCAAATATATAGACACACACATTTTTTTTGACATTTCTATAACAACCCTCTCTTTTCTGAGAAAAATGCATCTTACTTTTTGCTATTTTCTCCCTTTTGAAATATCCACCAATTTCTGGATTAGACAAGTTCAATGGAGAGATGATGCTACAGAGCACAATGTTCATGACCTACATGCTTTGGGACAAGAACAGTTTCCCTCCCCACAAAGGAAAATACTCATCTCATGGGGCAGAAAATTTGGTCTTGCCGACCCTTTGGACAAAGGTGTAGCTCATCCTTTATAGAGATGAATGTACCTACTAAAGACAGAGTGCAGAGTTCTAATATTATGGTAAGGTTTTATAAATATTCATGTCCTTAAAGAAAGTCGTACTACCTGCCAATTTTCCATATGTTTAAATGTACCAGAACACTGTTATCCCCAAACTTTGTCTGAATGCTGTAAGAGAGATGCTACTCTGTTTTCCCTTCCCATTTTTTTTTCCTTTTAAAAATATTTGCTTTACAATTTTAGAAGGAAGAGAAGGTCTAAGAAAAGGATGTAGAGTAAGAAAAAAATAACTGATGCCCATTTTCTTCTGTTCTGGGAAACACCAATCCCAACACTAACCCCTTTGTAAACACAGGAGATACGCTGTAAAGAGGTTTTTTTTTCCAAATCAGGAGCAGACTTCTGGGTGACCCTGGTTCTATTTGATACCTAGGAAGGCTGAAAGCAGGACAAACCCCAAAAAGATAGCATGGATTGAACTGCCATAGCTTTTGCTCCCTGAGGCAGACACTGGGTGAAAAAGAAGGTCCATAGGGATTAATCTCTCCATCCCCAGCCAAAGCACTTGCTCTGCCTGAAATCCACATGTGCAGTGGGCAAGTCCCCACAGAAGCGTGCAGAAGGAAACAACGTGATGAATTAAATGTTTCATCCCTGTTCAGAAGCAACACCACATACGAGTTTCTGTAATTTTTCCTCAGGCTTTTCATTCAGCGAAGAGAGTAGAAATATTCCCTCTTAACAAGAAAGTGATAAACGTGAAGCTCCAGATCAGGGAACTCTTTACACACTCTTCCTCCAGTGCAAGTCTCTCCGTTCTCATCCTCTTGGTACATTTTTAGCTTCATTGTGCTACAGACAATTAGATACAAAAAACCTAATGGATGCTAATCCAAAGGCCTCTTTTAGGAAAATGAAGTTGTATTCTGCCCACTGGAAAACTAAAGGGTAGTTTTCAGTTCTAAACTGAAAGTCGGGCCTGCTGTAGTCAATAACCCTCAAAAAACACTATACTCTGTCAGTCATTATCATCTAGGGAGAAATGAGATGGAAGCTTATCTAAGAACACACAGGAACTTGTTTTGATTTTGTTACTACAACATTCTGAATGATGCAACTCCAACTTGAAAACCCCAAATCAAACCCAAAAGCTGTTTCTCCTGGGTTGCGTGAGACGCTGGTGAAACAGCTGTCTGAGGCAATCTGGATTCAGTCTTAAAGAAAGCCACTGGGTATTCAATATTTAGTATTCCTCACATAGGCCTTATGAAGTAAAATGATCTCAATGGGTCAAGCTAGTAGTAATATCATGCAGAATTTTAGGACAGCTAATTTTCTTCTATTAAAAAACAAACAAACAAAGAAACAAACAACAACCCGGTTTTTGGGATATAGCCGTAAGAAACAGATCAAGACTGAGATTACCTTGCAGTCACCAACCTTTACAGTAGGCAGACTGAGGAGAAATTGTACAAATGCATGTGTACAATAATAATGCTAAAACCTACCAAAAAGAAGAATGACATACAAAATGTTGACAATGATCATTATTTGCTGGAAGGCATTTTCCACAAGGATAGTGAAATATGTATTGCCAAAACAGAATCTCCAGCCACAAGCTCTCCTGGGGACACTATCTAAGATGGATGGGAAGCAGAGATGGTTGTGACATTTTGACGCTGTCAATTACGTATTATTCAGAAAGTACAATTCAGTCACATTAGTTCTTGACATCCACAACTAGTACTAATTTTTGAAAGTAAGAAACTTCTTACATAACATGAAATAGCCACTGTGCAAGTACAAAACAATCAGAACCTTTCCCTTCTATTGCTGTATGAATGACATCCACCACAGGAAATCAAAAAAACGAGTTTTCAGATCTGTAAATGAGTGGTAATTTATTGCTGAACACATAAGATATAATGTATATAAATCACTGTAACCTATCTACTACACATCTATTGCAATGTGATCAAACTAGTAGCAATACCAAAAGAATACATCAGCGAAAAAGTGTTTTACAGATACATCTCAAATTAAAATCCTTTGGGATTTTGTTCTCTTAGGGACAAACCAGAAGACCACCAAAATCAACAGAAATATTTTGACTGACTTGCAATCAGGATTTTAATGCAGACCAACAAACAAATATGACTACATGACCTCCCTTTGGATTTCTAAGTCACTCTTCTGCAATATACAGCCAAGTAAAGCAGGAATTTCTGGTTTGACTTACTGACATCCATAACTGTGCCAAAAATGCTCTGAGACAACAAAGACAATATAATGGTAGATTTAAATAAGGCAAATGTTTGTGGAATATTTCATATATGTTTTCTAGATCTCCATCAGAAAATGAACAAAATACTACAGCTCATAATTTTTTATTCCATACTGTATAAGTACCTAAAGTAAAAGAACCTGGTTTATAAATTGACTTGTCTTTTGTTTGTAGGCTATTAGCGACCTATTAATGGCAAGTGGACTGTAAATCAGCTTTTAATTATAAACCTGCATTAATTCAAGATGCTGATCTTGAAGTCAACTCTGATCTTTCCAGGAATCTCTGCTGACCCTTGGAAGCCTAAGTGGAGTGTCAGCATGATACAGCTGTTTAACATCCACTGAATACTTTCAAAAAAAAATTTACATAGTGCAAAAACATACACTTGTTTGATTGCTATGACACAGAGGTTTTTTCAATTCATAATTTATAATCTGTGAGGCTACAAAACCTGCAATCTATATTACAAAAATAACATGCTGGGAAAAAATGTACAAAAAAGCCTATGGTAGACATTACCTGAAATATAATTGTAAACAAAAAAACCTAAGAAACACTTATTCAGCAGCCCTTTAAAAAGTCATAACAGATATTGCAGCTGTGGGAAGGTACCGAAAATTATCAATATATTAAAAATGCTTCTCTAGGCATTTTCTGCCTATCCATAAAAATTTATAAACAGCAGTGAAGTAATTTAAAAGCCTCTTCACTTCGTTCTCAAATAAAAAACACACCTTCCTGAAAGCATTACCATGGCTTAATCCTTTGCCTCATTAGTAAAACTGTAGCATTGCTGAAATTATGGGCTCAAATTACAGTAATTTAGCAGTGAAAAACAATATTCTTTTATTTGCCCATTCTTCAACACTTGAATAGTAACTATGGGTAATTTGAAATAATTTTTTTGGTGGTGCTGTATCAGCATAAAATCTTGACGAGACACTTGGAGAGACAGGGAGGGAGTTGGGAGCTTTACTAACACCACATCAAAAACTACTAAAACACAGTTCTGTTAATTCAATATTTGAAGAGTAGGCAGTATAGATTGGTGAGATTTTCTCCACACCATTATGACATTTCAGGTAAATTAATTTAATTGCTAAATTAAGCACTTTAAGTACTGAGGATCTCGCCCAAATATCTACCACTTACACTTCTGAGCCTGAAATTAGACATCAGAAAAACATCCTAATATGTATGATACACATAAGAAATACTATCCTGTGACTTCTAGAACATTTTAAAGTTCAAGCTGGCTAAGAATTCATTCCAGCAGTCTGACCACCTTAGGTTCAGCCTAAATTAGGGTGAAAACAGTTTTAAAGTACTTAATACTCTTCTATAAAAAAGAATATTTTCCCCACAGCAAGAACTTAGAAGCTCTTTTCCCATGAAGTCTGGTTTACTGTGACTTGATATTAGTCATTATAGATGTTACCAAAAGATAAAATTTTAGATAAAAATATTTCAGTTGTTTTTTTTCTTTCTTTGTCTGTTACTTCACAGCCATTTATGTGCTATGTTGCTCTCACTGCCCTTTGACTGTTGCTGCAGTGTAAGCAGAGGTGTTTCTTGATGGTCTTTATGGTTATTTTTCTGCTCCTAAATGGCTAACGTTTAATTTGGGATCCAAAACACTTCAGAGCCTTTCAAACTTCTTTTGGTCAATATGTATATACACTCACTTTTAAATATCATCCTCAGCTGAAAGCTCAATTTTTATTTTGATGAATATTAGCAGGGGTGGTTTTTTTGAATCTGGGATTTTGCTACTCCATATTTTCTTCCCATTTCAGCTCAGTAATACATATATTGAACAATGTTACAAAGCTGGACTCTCAGACAACTCAGCCTTTTGCAGTGACAAAAAGTGACCAGCTGTTTATTTTCTAGTTCTCATGCAGTTTTCAATACCTACCTAAGAGGCTTTGATCAATGCATGTTCCATTCATCAATGATTTTCCTTCTGGACAAGCACATGTTGCACCAGAAGGGTTGAGTAAACAAATGAATTCACAAGTCAGGTCCAAGCATGGATTAGGCACTGTTTAAAAAGACAAAATAATAAAGATATTGATTTAATTTATTTATTTATTTTTAGAATTTACAACTTTGTTCTAAAGCTGGAACAAGATAAATAATCAGATATAAAAATTCTGATACACTTCCAGTTTCCAGGATGTCAACAGCTTAAAGTTCATTAACACCCTCACTCAAACAGCAGTGCAAGACTCACAGAAGGACAGAATTTACTCCAGTAACAAAAAATGTATTGGTAATATGGAGAAAAAAATTTCATCTGCTTTTAGCTAGAGCTATTTGTATTCAGCCCTCTTCTAATTCTTTTATATCCCATTTACATTGCAGGTACAAAAGGCATTTGTGTACACATTTGCCCAATGTCCTTTCAAATGAGTGAAAATGCATCAAACGATCTAAATCAAACTTATATAAAAATATATATAACTAAATCCATTTTCAGTTTGTGCAATCAGCTTCTGGTTTATATTTGTACAACTTGGTTACTTCCCCCCACCCTCTCTCCACCCCAGGTGAATGTGCTCAATATTGAGTTTACAGTAATTATGCTTACTCACAGTCCATCTGTTTGTAGCGGTGAAAAATCAAGGCACTTTTTGCTTTATCAACATCCACACTTAGATATTCCACAAGGCTCCTGCCAAATTTGTGTACTCTAAATGCACCATTTTTAGGACCTGCTCCATATATGTAATCCTCAAAAATGTCGATTCTATGTGGATGCAGCAAACCTTGGATAAAAATGGAAAATAAATAAAAATTCATACTCAAATAATCAATAACTTTGTCTTCAAAATAACTTCAATTGCATTTCTACGATTACCACCTAAAGACATTACTGTTATTCAGACAGCTGGTTTTGCACCCACAAAGGCTGTCTAGAAAAAGCCAATCTGCTTAAAAAGAACTCTTCCACACTGCAAGCAACTAAAATCTCAAGTTTTCTATTAGTTTTCCACACAATTCAGCCTCAGAAACTGGGTGATTATTGAAAAGTGGGGAAACTCTATAGTAGCAGCTTGTTAATTAGAACATACTCAGGTACAACACTTTAACTAGAAGTATGTGACAAGGAAGAAACAGATAATTTTGCTTTAAATCAAAGAAACTATTTCAGCTCCTTCTTCACATATTTGAAATGCTAGTTTTTCTACTACATGTATTTTAATTCATAATTATAGCAAATTAATGCAAAATAAATAGTTAACTCTACTAATTCCTCATTTTTAAGAGCTATGAGGGCCTATTAGACCACATGGCTTTATTTCCTATGCACAGCTGGCTGTGGAATTGCACACATTTACTCAGGTAACAAGGCAATGGCTTCTGATTAAAACTTCTTTGCCAGAGATCCATCTCTTCTTGGAGCCATAAAGAAACAGAATCTATCATTCCTTGTGATACTTTGTCCCTGCTATTATCTCTATTTACACTAAAACTGGTTTTGTATTTCAGTTGTATTTATTTAATTTCAACTATCAGCCTTTATTTCTTCCTACCGTTCTTTCATGCTATCAGTAGTTTGTACTCAGTATTTTATTTCAATAAAAATATCTCTAAATTCCAATTCATTATTTTATGTTTATTTAATTAAATTGGTTGAAGTTTTTAGTCTCATGGCAAAGCAATTTCTAAACTCCTTCAAATTTCCTTTGGTTCAATGCTAGAGGAGGTTGTTGTCAGATTCCGACACTCAAAGAATCTTTATTCAGATGACTACCTTCAAGTTATGGAAGAATATGCTTTGAAACAAAAATAGGATGAATTTAAATCTGGTCCTGCCCAATCTGGATTGTGGGATTATTCTCCCAGTATATTCCAGAACACCCTGGTGAATTCTGGACAATTAGTGAAAAAATTCAAGAGCACTAGATATAACATCACCCTGATGAAACCCCAGCACCAGTTGCCCACTAAGAAATTCTCCCCAAAAGCCTGCTATCAAATATTCTTTTTTAAAATGTGTTCTCTCTCTTTTCTACTCACAAATTGTCGCTTAACAAATTGTGAAAAAACCAACATGCAGTTCTATAAAAACAAAGTTTGCTTAACCAGAACCTCTTTTCTTACCAAGGGAACTTTCCTCATTCACATTCAGTTAGGAGAATTCTGTGATTATTTGCTGACCTGAAAGCCAAGCCCATTATTTCTCCCAGAACTGATTCAGATCAACTGTTCTAAAAACTCCACAGCTCCTGTTCAATGCAGACAGCTCTAATTTCTTAGTCAAGGTTCTCCTGTTGCTACATAAGTCCAAGTGAGACCAAGCCTATATATCAACCACAATGTTATTCCATAATACCTAAGCTAATGATTAGATTAAAAACTTGGAGTTTGGCATATATCATTGAATCATTGTTCCCTGAAAGTAATTTTATTAGATTATCTTAAAGCTAAAATTATCTTACTTTAAACACCTATTTTCTTTCAGATAATACCTGAAGTATTGTCTAATAAAACCAATAAATATTACTTAATAATAACTGCTTTTGGTTTACACACTTTCTCTGAATAGTGAAACTTCAGCCAAACAAAAGAAAATAGGAATCAGGTTATAGAAAATCTTTCCATACCTTGTTTAGTACTCACAGACACAACTGAGTCAGAACCATCAAAAAGGACACTCCCAATAACAGATAATTCAAAATCAGCCCAGAACAGGCGTTGACTGAACTGATCAACTACGAGGCCTACAAAGAAGATAAAGTTCAAATAGGTATATAAAACCTAAAAAGAAAATGTTATTTTTATGTAATGGTACATTTTTATATCATGCATATCTTTGTGGACACAAAACACGGTGACATATTTTTCCATTAGAAAAAACTCGACTGGAAACCAAGGACAATAAAATGTAACACCTTCTACTGAAACCTTCCTCTTGGGGCAACTGTGGTTTTTTACTTTCTTTAACTTACTGTGTCAAGGTCAGTACCTTTCCTAACCCATTATCCTCAGCACGTAGGGATATATACCAGGTGGGAATTAAAATGGAATCTAATCCTCTAACTTGCTTCACTAACAGAAATCCATTATTCCAATAGATTTCTAAGGGGCAGCACCGTTGTCACTGAATGTCAAAAACAAGGCAATAAAAATTCACAGAATTTTCCTAACTTACCCAGTTTCCACAGGTATATAACTGTGTTCTTGTTCTTATCACCCATACTTCACACGCAGTAATTATTATAGAATTAAAAATCACATTATTTTAACTACATTAGTGCTGTAGGACTTACACAGCAATATTGACAAACGTGTATATATGAAAAGAAAGCACAAGTTATATATTAAAAGAAAGCACAGGACTGAGTGACTGAGAACACAAATGAGAATAAAAGGCAGATAACATTGTGACTACCCAGCCTTTAGGCAATAGATAAATAGTTAAATCAAGTAGCCTGTGTTTCATAGGGGATGATTAAATGATTAATATGACATTTTAGGTCACGTCAAAACCTTCAGCCAGAAAACATATTTGAACCATAAAATAATTTCACTCTGAGCTTTTGAAGTTGTAGTGTATTTTTAATAAGAATAGGAGAAAAAGTATTTTTCTTCCTATTTATATATGTAGGTAAGTAGAAAAAATACATCAAAAGAAATTATACATAACAGCAAAAATACTCCTTTTAAGGTCATAAATTAATCAGTGAGAGATAGATGAGAGGAAGTGGAGAAAGTGACTCATAAACTAGTGAAATATGTTTACATTTGAAATTCCATTAAAAAAAAAAAAGCTTCTGTAAAAGAAACACTGGTCTTCAGGGATACAGCTAAAGAGAATAATTTCTGGTAAAAGACAATCACAATGTGTCAGTTCTTTGTGATACATGGTACCTGTAAGGGAGAATGTTTTAGGAGCAGTCCCCACTCTCCAGCTTTAAATTATTCTTTGCATTTTAATAAGAATATTCAAATACTATAATAATAAATAAATAATATTCTCAATGTATCTTTCACAGTATCGGAGATAAGATACTGCAAAAAAAGTGTTTATTTTTGTTTTATACATATAGAACTCCTGTGTAAGTAATTTCGATGGAAATCCTATGAAGTCGAGCCCAAATGCTCAAACTCTCCCTTCCTTTTACATGAAATAGGAAAGGCATATGCAGTAATAAATTTATGAGCAGTAAATTTATGAGTAGTAAATTTATGAGTAGTAAAATCTTATTTCGGAGAAAACATTAAAGGTTTGAATTCTTTCTTTGCATTCCCTCTACAAAGACATGGATCTGTGTGAAATATCTGACAAAAAATTAAAAGACTCCATAAAAATCTACTTTCCACCACAAAGTAAAGGAATAAAAAAGCACAGAAGGATGTCACAGAAATGTTTTCAAGCAGTAAATACAGGAAAATGCAATACTCTAGCAAGCCATTTGTGAAATTCCCTCTTTGCAAAGACTGCTCATATTTTTGTAATTCTGCTGATTTTCCTTATTTTCATTTTATTCACCTTTGTAAGGAGACAGAGGTCTGGTTAAATGTTTGCAGGAATCTTTTCTATATAGAATATACCATGGGAAATTTAAGAAGAGAAGTTCTTGTAGTTCTGCTTCTGGTCAGGGAATAAGTCATTGCTTGCATTTTCAGGTAAGTCTCATATTGTTACTACCTACAAAATTTAGTAAGTTCACTAATCCAAAAGGGTTGGCCAAAAAAAGGGGTTAAATGCCCTTTTGACCAAGGAAGTGGTGACTTGTTCTGTAGGACATTGCCTTGGTGATTAACCATGATAACAAGAGATAAAAAAAGCACAATTACAGCAATTAGGTCTAAATCTAATGAACTGTGTATCTGATATGCTCACAATGTCTTATAAAAGTTCAGTAAAGAATATGTAACAACTTTGATAAATATAAAATTCTGTTGTACTTCAGTTTGAATAATCAGGAGCTTCTTACTGAATTTATTTTTTACTATGTATGGTATTACCATTACCATTGTGCTTCCTTCTCCACAAAGCTTTCCTTATCACATATGTAATTTTTTAAGTGGCTATATTATAATCTAATCGTGTCAACAGAGTGTTTCCTTTCAGGGCTGAGTGTAATTTGCATAAACAACACCATAAACCCACCCTAGCACATGATTTAACAAGAGGTTAAAATATTATTATTTGTTGCTGTGATAGTGGCAGCTCCTGAAGTGCTTAGATATTCAGATGGCTCCCCTTGAAAGAAGCATGTTTCAATAGAAATGCTTACCAAGGTTGGACAACCCTTAATTTGCAATGCAATAACAACAAATTATCATTGTAAGCCTGGAGAAACAACAAATATTGCATGAGAAAATGGGTTATGAAAAAAATCGTCTGTAGTTTCAAGACAGGATTCTGCTATTTAAGAGACACGTTTCATTCTGGATTTATGATTTCCTTTGTTGTAAAAATTACTTTTATGCTGTCAATGGAGTCTTTAATGCAATTCACAAGATCTCAACAAGTACTGTCAAACTTCACAATATTTCTATAAAATACTGAAATAATTAACTTGTTGCTTCTTTGAGCACCTAGACCTTGTTTTGTACTATTTTGAAGTGTATTCAGGAAAGTAACTAGAATAAGCTGTGAGATTGCAAATGCATTCTTAAAAAAAACGTGTTTCACCACTAACTGGTGTTCCCTTAATTGCTTTTGCTTGTTCAGTGTTATTGAAGAACTAACATTTTAACTGGTTATATGCAGTACTTTGTACTGATTTGTTAAACCATGTTAAGCTTTGTTACAAAAGTTAGTCTTTTTAAGATGCATCATCTGAAAACAGAACTAAGAGCCTGAACAGGAACTGTGTATGAATAACCAGAACACATACTCTTTTGGTTTTTTTGGTTTGGCTTTTTGTTTTATTTTAGGGGGAGGGGTGGTGTTTGTTTGTTGGTTTTGGTTTGGTTTTTTTTTTTTGTTTTTTTGTTTGTTTGTTGTTATTTTAAACTGAGAAACTGAAATCTGTGAGTTACCAAGTGTATTTAGGAAAAATGATAAGCCATATACCTGTAGGTCTTTGTAAGTTCTTTTGAACCAATATCCTTCTCAGAGTACCATCCATGGATGATTCCTCTATGTGAGAGCGATCCCCAATAACTGTCCAGTACATCATCCTAAAAGTATGAAGCAAAAATTAAGCTGGATGCCAACACAGAACCGCAAAACACTTCACTAAATTATAAACTATTATGAGCCATACTAAATTATTATGAGCCTTTCAACCTTCCTGACAGATGGGAGGTAACTGAGCCTGGCTTACATACAGGTAAACTGAGCAGGAAAATGAAGTAAATGACTTGGAAAAGATTAGACATTTGAAGCATCATAACTTTATCCTACTCTACTTTGCAATTTTTGTCTGAATCACCGAAACAGAGTAATGTTGCAACACATACCCCCTTTTAGGATTTACAGCAATTGCATATGGTTCTCCTGCCATGCTCGTGAGGAGCCTGGTGCAGTTGGGCCCGTTCAGTTGACCCACATTGATGGAGTATCTCAGGCTGGTCCAGTGAGTGGTGTAGTAGCTGAACCAATGCATCCGAGAGTGATCAGTCCAGTAAATATTTCCAGTCACCCAGTCAACAGCAATGCCCCTGGGCCTTTTGAATTCTGGACACTAAAAGGAACAGATGTTACTGTCATAATTATGGAAATGATCTTTCTCAGCAGCTGCACAGTCAAAGATCCATGTAACTTTTTACAGTTAAGTAACTTTTACCTTTAATATAATGAAATATTTAAAAACACAGAAATGGAAAGACCTAAACACCACCTGCAGGAGATCAGCTCTAAAGGATCTGCTGACAGTTCTAGTCAATGCAGAAGAACAAGTCAATGGTTCAAAATTGTTTTTTCAAGGCTACTTACACAAAGGAAAAGGCACTTTGGCAGCAACTACTTGAACTATTGATACTGAAGCAAAGAAATATTACAGACTGCAATCCAAAATGAAAGGAAAAGGAAGTACTAAGATTATATAGCTATTATACTCCATGCAGAGCTATGGTATGATTCTCATCCCAAAGCCCTCAGTGAAAAACACTGTGGAAGCCCACCCCAAGGTGTGGCTGCTCAGCAGTGTGCCAAGGGTAAAGAATATCAACGCATTTAGAATTCCCTCTGTATTCAGCAATATTCAGCTTCACATGTAAAAGAGGCTTGACTGATTCTAACATTAAATTTATAAACTATAGTATCTCTGTCACAATTTCACAGTTATCATTAAGACCTAGATCTAAAAAAAGGTCCTTAGGATAGAAGTTCATATTGCAAATAGGAAACATATATGAACAAGTTACTGGAATTCCTGCAGAAAGGAGTAAAACCTGTAAAACAGAATTACCCAATTATTTCTAACATGAATGCAGCATATCATAAAAAATTCAAGACCAGCATGAGCTAAATACATATAAAATTGTTTGCCCATTTACCTATTTAACATCAAGTTAAATTATGAACAAAAATAACCTATTCCTTGACAAATGAAGCAATGGGAGGCTATTAAGCTACATAACTGAAAACCAGGAAAGAAAATCCTAAAATAAGTTGTTTTCCTCAGGTGTCAGAGTTCCGAATACCACAAGACATTTGTAGACTATTTTCATCATAAAATAAAGGTCATTTAATTCTCTAGGTGAAATAGGACTGCAAGGGTGAATTTAGATAGTTCATTGTTCATAAACCTTTAATTCTGCAAAGATGTAATAGAATACATGTTCCATAGATATATAGAACCTTGATTTTCTATTTAGATGAATATTAAATCAGTAAAATCAATCACTGCATGTACAAAACAGTATCTCTTTAAAACCAGGGTCACTGTTGGTTTTTCAAGTTAAAAAAAATACTGTATCATAATTCTTTGGTAATAACCCATGATACTGGCAGCAGATGCTTCCAGAAATACTACAAAAATTTTTTTTCAAGAAATGAAGTATTTGCATGCAACAACCTTTTTTTTTCCCTTTGTTACTATCCAGGCAACATTCATATAAAGGACAAGATAGCCAGAAATGTGGGTATTTTCAGGTAAGGGTAATTGTATTTCCAATCCAAACTCCTTTTAATTCTGGGTAATATTCAGGCACCTGTGTCAAGAAGCCTCTCATACCTGGACCTCTCCAGTAACTAATTTGGCTACTGCAAAGGTTAATGGCACTGGTTTACAAGGCTGGAACCAAAAATCCTTTTAAAAAAAAGAGCAGCTATCATGGCCAGCACGGTTCCTTGCCTTTTTCTAGACTGTTCAAGACCCACAGTTTACAGTGAGATTGGCTCTTTTTGGAACCTGGTAAAGCAGATGATGAGAGTTAGCAAGCAGAGTAAGAAACGGTTCCCAAATTGCTGGTAGTAGAAGCAGAGGAGACAAGGGGACACACTAAAAAGATCCTGGAACAAGGATGGGGTTGCTTAGTAACACTGACCCTTTATCCTCAGCTACACAGGAGAAGTGAAATCCCAGGAATGCTGGGGTGCATCAAACGAACAAAGAGATAACCAGAAGAAATGGAAAGGGGGCATCTGATTTAGAGGGATTTAGAAAAGATAACAAAAACTACTGTGTAATTCTCAGTTGTGCTCATTAAGTTTCAGCCTCATCACATCACATTCCTGAGGTCTTGTGCATCTTCTCATACTGTCTAGGAAAATTACTTACTGTAAATGAGCTCTTACCTAATATCTTATTTGGATTATGCTAATTTTTGAAGAATTATTTTGCATACAGAACAAGGAGGAAAATACAGGAGGAAAATCACATTAATATTTTCCACAGTGATTTTAGCCCACTTTGATGCTAAATATAATGTACTCCAATTTATTAGAGAAATTGGAGTTTGAAGCCTAATCACCTTTTATAGTTTGCACATGTTGTCTGAAGAACTATAGACTATGTCAGCTTGATGACTTTTGATCAGAACTGCTGTCTGTTGTAAAATCTGCTTTCAAGGCAAAGAATTAATAACAAAAAATCATCCCAAAACCACCAGCACCACCACCACCAACAACAAAAAAACAAACAAAAAATTTTCAGCCCCTAAAGTTGAGTTTGACTGGGGAAAATATGTTACACATGCAGCAGGAATCCATCACTTTGCAATGCTTAACAGGAAGATAAACTGATAAATCTAATTTCCAACATAAAACATATGCGAAGCAATATTTTACGTTATTTGCTTTACAGATCTTCTTTGTATGGAATTGCTATGGAACAACGTATATGAATGTTTTATTTTTGCTTAAAATAACTTCAAAAAAATAGTTGAACAGTAAAAAAAAATAATAAAAAAGAAAAACAATAATACTAGAAAACTTTTAGAGTTCTTCTCACCAAAACATAAAATTTTCTTTGCCAGATGAGCACCCCAGTAGGAGCAGTGGTTCACCAAATCACCACTTGTATTATGTAAGTAGGATTATTTTAAAATCCCAACCAGTTGATTCCAGATAGAAGAGGTCTCCTAAGTACTCAACCATCATCCACACAGAGCTATAGTTCCAACTAAAACAATACATTAGTGCTGTTTAGAGAAAACAATCTAGGAGTAGTCTCCATTCCCAGGGGTGCCCTGCATTCCACTGGGCCCAGGGGCAGCCCTTGGGAGAATATATGTGGATTAATCTCAAGAGTGGTTAAGAGTCCTTGTTAAATTCCCAGAGCTCTGGGACTGGAGCAAGCTGCTATATACTGACTGAACACACTATAAAACTTGTTTCCCTCCCTGTTATATGGTGTAATTATTCTAATGTTCAGCTTTTTGTCCTCTTCCACAAAAAACAGCACTTGAGTTTAGGTGTGAGTTGAGTATTCACCTCAGATAACTTGTACATCTCTCTCCAAGGATTATGCCAGTAAACAGCTGCACCAGTTATCACCAATTCACTTAGACTGTCTGAACTCCATTGGAATTAAATCCTCTTCTCCATCTGTCAATAAACTCTGAAGAGCTGATATTTACTATTTCCTTTAATGCTTCAATTTGTACCAAGCTTAAACCCCTTTTCACAGGAAAACAGGAGAGCTACTTAAAGCTATTCTCTGAGGAAGGCTCTTGATATGCTAATTCCATGGAGCAATTTCGGTTGAGATGGATTTTTGCATTAATGTAATTACCTGAAAATGCAGGTGACTTTGTTCAAGTTTACTGCCCTGATTTACATATCAAAGTCTAGATATAAAAGTTATAATGTAACCTTTGAAAACTTATCCATTAAAAAACTTGGGTTAAAATTAAGAAATGCTCAAGCTTTTTAAAACCGAATTTCAGTGACAATTTTAAAGCAAAACTATAAAACCAATTAACCTACTGATCAGTTGTATATAAGGCAAAAATATTTGAGTATTTATGAGATAATACTGGGAAAAATAACTGAAAAGTTTAGTACAATAAGAAGTGAATGTTTCACAAATATAAATTACAAGTTTCCAAGATATATTCAAATACAGTCTGTGCATTTTCCACAAACAGCATTTGTAAACGGCTTTGTATGGCTTGGATCTACATCATCATGAGGACCTACCCACACTGAGGAGACAGGAGAAGGTGGTGTATAAAGAAAGATACCATTTTTTCAGTAATTTTGAATTGAAAAGGAAGAGACTGACTAAAAAGTATTCTCATATAATGGTGAAACAGAGATACAAAAAGGAAAAGCTATTTCAGCACAATAGAAAAACAGTAATTCTAAGAACACTTTATTTTTATTAGTTTAAACAGGAAGACGGTGACAAATCAGCTGTGAAAATTTCAAACCCTTGACTACAAAGAAGTGTCAAGGAAGCTTATGTTAAACTATATAGACCCTTAAGAAAATGTAAGTCCATTAGAGAGGTGGTGGGTCAGCAGAATACTCTTATAATTGCAGAATGCATTTGCATATTACCAAAAAAAAAAAAAAGAAAAAGAAAATAAATAAATAACAACAACACCCCCTCAACACTAATTTCACAAGACTTTACAAGTTCATTACTTTTTAATCACGAACTCAATACAGAGATCTGTCTGTCAGGATTTCTGCCACATTTAAATAAGAAAAACACCACAGTAGAATTAATCCACATCTTCAATACGAGTATCCTTCTGCAAAACTCCAATGACACAGCTGACCTACTAGAAATGCTAGGAATTATTTTCCACTTCAGATCTACTTTACATACACTTTCCATCAACAAAATATAGACTCCTCTGCTGGGCAGGTGAAAATGTTGGTTTTAAACCACTCTTCTCATATAGGTGTTATCATAGACACAAACTACCTTCAGTGTCTCTTGGTGTTTACATCCTCAGGCTTTTTGCTCTGCTGGTATCAAAGGTCAGGAATGTCATTCATTTGGAAAGGAAATACCCTTGGATGGAATGTACTTAGAAGTGGTTACAGATGTGTATGAATTATAGATGAAAGATTAGCCTACTCTTGCTACTACTGTTTATTCTGCTGGGTATATAAAAGTATTCATGTGATGGAAGGTCATCGCTGTCACCTCTCCTAAGCTTGAGGAAACATGCCAGACAGGTGTTACTTATATCTGGATTTATTACTGGCCAAGAGAAAACTAAAAACTCTATTGTACTCTATCAATTTAAGAGTAAAAAAAACAAAATCTGAGTTTACAGCAATATAGAAACACCAAAGCAAAGACAGCATTGTTATTTTCAGTTCAACGCTATCATATATTGTAGAAATATATTTGGCAAAATGAGTATCAATCTGCATTTATTTTACTTTCAAGTAAAGATCATTTGAAATCACCCTAGCTTAGAAAAATTCACATTTCTGCTGTAAAATGCAAACTTACATTTATGGTTATTCAAAAGAAGATGCTATGCAGTTCAACATATAAAGGACTAAACACTCACTGTTCCCATTTTTAAATGTATGTCATAGCTTTGCCTATTATTGTTTGCATGGTCACTATAGGTTGTCTTTAACCTACCTACATTTTCTGTCTTCCAAGAATTTGAAATTCATGCCTTTCTTCTTAAATAACTCTATTACATTTTCTCTTTTCTCTGTTAAAATAAAGGATTTCTAAGCTTCTAATATACTGGTTATTTCTCTGTAGTAAAGCTTTTCAAATACTATAGTTGTGTTCTCTTAGAGACTCTACAAAGTCTGTCAGAGTCTTGCATGGGAAGGCATTAGCACCCTTAAATACAGCTGAAATAAAATCATTCTCAGGCAGACATTTTAATTTACTAAATTAGCACATATTATTAAAACGGAAAAATAAGTCAAAATAAATTTGTGTCATTTAATCTTTGATTTTGATCACTTACTATCAAGCCACTGTTACTTTGCCTTCTCTCTCTGTCGTGAAGTTTTCTGTAGAAAATCCCTCCCGGATTAAACTGAGTACTCCAAACAATCATATCCCCTCGAAAATATGCATCCATTCCAGTTATCCTTGAATTATGTTCAATATGTGATATTTGCTGATGAGCATCACTGTAGTTGAATGGATATGCAAAACCCAGGATGTCAGTGTCATTAGCAACATAGAGAACTTGATCTTCAGAGCCTAGGGATTATTATAATGAAACAAAAATAAGGTAAATGTCAACTAATGCAAAAATCAGTGGTTTTCACTCAAGTAGCTTTCTGGTGTTTATCTGATATAATTTCTTCTGTTAAAATTATTTTTTGTTTGTTGAAGACTGCAAAAACACTCACAGTCTGGGCAATAAATGCAACTCTTGATACTATGATATCAAGAGCTCTCCAAATTCACAGCGTGACACCTAAGACTATATTTTAAGGAGTATGTGATATAAGAACTTGAACACTTTTAAGCAGTATACAAAAATACAGGATATTATGCATTAAGCCCATATGAAACCCATATTTTTATATGCATGCTCTCTTTAGAGGGTCCTAAATGTATATACTAAAGGAACACAGAGTTGTCAATAAACATTATTTCAAATTGCTTAATTGGAAATTAGAAATGGAATAATTTTATCTTTAGAGAAGGCAGTGAAGTTTTGAAATCAACTGCAACAGAACCTGTGCAGTTTTGTCTTACCCCTCCTCATTTCGAAAGTAAACACAGATAACTCTGAAAGGGTGATATTAATGGATACCCAGTTACCATCTTGATTCAGATCTTGTAAAGTTTATTATTCATAAAGAAATGCTGTTTAGTATCCATTTATTAAGTTTTGAGAAAGTTTAAAATCTGCTGGATACATTAGAATGCATTTGTATTATTCTATTTCCCAGTTCATATCACATTTATCCATAGAGAATCAAATTATAATAATGTCTGTCCAACACGCTTCCTCCTTGTGAGTACGAAATATCAAACATCATTTGTTCCCTTCCTCTTGATAAATGCAACAACAAAGAGGAGTTTTATTAAAGCAAGTATCAATGAGGGAAAGAGAGAAAAATTAACTTTATTACAATGGAAATGAAGCTTGTGAAAAATTCAGATTTAGGATAACGATTCCCAGATTTTAAAATTATGAATTTATGAATTATATCACAGAATTACATCTGTGTTCCTATAATAACAAACCATTATCCTCAGTCAGTAACCTTGTTTGTTCCCATGTCATAATCTGACTTCTTTAGCAATACGCAATGATGATAAACCCTGATAGAGTCCATGTGGTATAGGAATTACTAATGATTCATTAATATGATCTTCCCATGGTAAATTTGCATCAAAAAATGTGGATAATGCATGTAAGAAAGCTGACTATCACCATCTAACTGTGGATGTACCTATTTACTGACTGGTGTGCTGCAAAGAAGGAAGAACTGGAATTACCATGATACAACCTGTCATGGTTCTAGGATGTATGGCCACAAGATGTGCTCCCTGGCCATAAAGTTCAGATCAGGTGCTGCTCAGGTTTGTGTACAAGGGTGTAGAAGGAGCCACACCTTGTAACTTCAACACTCATTCTGCACTAAAGACTCCAAGTCACACCAAAATCTCGCTAAATTGCAGGTGAGATGCTGTGATCACACTTTGAATTATCCAGACACAGACCCATAAAGATTATGTGAGCTGTGTTATTGCTTGTTTCATGACTTATAAGTCAAATAACAGCCAGACTTCACAATTACCTCCATTTTGTGCAATACCTCTGCCTTACGAACAACAGAAATAACATCTCTGTCTGCTTATTTCTTTTCCTTCTCTGGACCACAATCTAGGCTGCTGATTTATACAAGGAGTGCATAATTAACTCATTATACTTAGAAAAACTCCACTTAAACAACATCTGTAGAATTTCTCAACACAAAGCAAAAAATATTAACTCCAAACACTACTCCTAGAATTCTAAAATACATTTCTATGATGGAGTTGATTCTTCTCTCAAGTTTCTAAAGCTTCATGTGCTTACATGCTTGCTGATGTATAACCTCTGTTTTTCTTATTTGTGTGTATATTTTTGTAAATGGAGAAAGCTGGAGTTGGAAATGGGCTTTCAAATTAAGTAAGTTCATTTACATAGAAGTTATAAGAATTTATTGTTTACTGAAATGAAAAGTAAGGCTGGGTGGTTTTGAGAGTTATTTCTGTGAACTACTCAAGAAATATTTATCTAAAAATAAATAGTATCTGCAACACATTAGTGTTACCAACCAGGTACATAACCAATAACTTAGTACATTTTTAGTTTGATTTTTATAGCCTTACCTTTTGCTATGCAACTGTTATTCCTCTCCTTATAATTTTTCTCACATGCACATCTGTATGACCCCTTAATATTATTGCAGTGTTGGGAGCAGGTACCAAATACCATACACTCATTGATATCTATGGAGAAAAGAATTGTCATTTATATACCTATAGTTTAAACACTATTATTCAACATGTTCTTAAGAGCATAGAACAAAGCAGGTGAACAAAAGGAACTTGTAAGCATTAGTATATCTTGCAACAGTAAAAGGAAAACCTTTGCAATTATCACTAATATTATTTCCACTGCAATCAACATATCTCAGAAAGATTTATTTTTTTAATATTATTTCTCCATCCTTCATATAACAATCTTTTCATTATTGGAACTTGAAATCAACTTTGACAATAAAAACACCTGCTACAATTATGTCCAGCATACCTACCTCTGGTAGTCAAAACTACATGATCCTCCTCTACTGGAAAAGCTCCTCTTAATACTGTTTTCTTAAGAGTCAAACAATGAATTATATATTCACTTTGACAGTTCCATTGGAGTGATCTGAAATTCTGTAAATTACTGCTCACCAGTAAGAAAATGAATCACAATCTATTCTCTGGGAAGGCAGATTTATCTTATCTTTCCAATCAACCCTGGCATTATAACAACTATGTCTTCTTGCTGACCAGTATGGCATCATATATATCAAGACAACATTTTCTAGGGGATTTTACTTTCTATCTGTTTATTTTAATTTCAAATTTTTTTAAGCATCTTCATTATTTTAAGCACCTTAAATTATTTTCATATGTCAATTTAAACACTAATCCCAAATGCTCAGTTAAATAATCTACTAGACCTCAAATCACGCATTTACCCCTTGAATTATTTAATTGTCTGACTTGAACCTTTTGACATTCATAATGAATGTTAATCTTTGATAACCTCTCCAGGTAAAGAGTGTGAATCTACATCCTATAATTTTTTTTTTTTTTTTTGATTTCTTAATCCCATAGCTATGGAACAACTTTTACTCTGTGGAAAAAAGTATATGATATGTATCTCCTTTTCTGGCACAGAAAATTGACTACACAGTTGACTTAATATCTTAAAGCAAGGGATGATGGAAAATATCTGTACCTTCACATTGTCTATTCCTCCTGTTTCTCTGAAAGCCAGGTTTACACTGACACAAAAGGGATGTTTTTGTCTGATTACAGTATGCATCATCTCCACAAGGATTCACATTATCTTCACATGTATATTCAGCAACACCTAAACATAAACAAAGTGTCTAAATAATCCCTGACAGATTTGTTTTAGCTCTTAAAAATGAAACCTAAAGTAACAACAACAAATAAAAAATTTGACTTTCCGTTAAGAGTATCAGGTAAATTTTTAACAAATAGATGTCATTACAGTTTTTATCTAAATATGCATACAAATTGACAATATGTAATTCAGATACTACATTTCACATCAAGAATTTAATATTAAATTTTTTCTTGGTGCAAATATGAAGCAAAATACAATCAACTTATACTCAAATTTCATCAAGAACTTTTAACTACTCTGAAAACTACTACAGCTTGAATTGCTATAAACTTGCCTTTCTCTTGTGGCACAGAACTACCGCCTTTTTTTAACTAAAAGAAATAACTTTACATTAAACCAACTTCTGCATTGTTGAGTAGGTTTTGCACAGATGAATATCTCAGTTAATTGTCTCTTTTCTGCTACAATCACAAAAACAGATCTTGTCAGCCAAACTCACTTATTTTGCAGTCTTGCTCATCTGAACCATCTCCACAGTCATCAAACCAATCGCACTGCAGCTCCATCGGAATACATTTCTTATCATTACAAGCAAACTCATCTTTTTTACATGGTCTTGGTTTGTATGTGATTTTATCTATATAATTACAAATTAATAAGAGAAAAATAAATCAGTATTTAAGAGTCTTAGATTATATTAGACACACACAAATGGGAACGACCACGAAGCATTAAGCAACTGGAAATTACTTCAAGCTTAATTTCTTTCAGTTTCAAATTCTGATCTACTAACCTCCAGTTAAGCTTTACTGAAGGACAAGCAGATCTCTGTAACAAAGTTTGCCTTCAAGTTGTTTTCTCTGATCTGAATGCCTTGAAAGGTAATATCACCTACCACAGTGATCTTCATCCGAGTTATCACCACAGTCATCGACCTCATTGCAAATCTGCTCAGGTCGCAGACAAACCCTGTTGTTTCTACATCTGAACGGCCTTGTCGGAGGGCATGGAAATTTTACTGCATATTAAAGAAAAGAATCAGCTATTACCCAGCTGGTATTATTCACAAACCTTCTTTAATGTCTCCTTATCAAAAGCAATAAGCAGGCACAGGAACACAGTTGTACTTGACATACGAATTGTGCTTGATTTTAACTTCTGGTACCTCACAGGAGAGCACTTCAACAGTGTTGACAGTGTAAGTTCTTCATTTAGGGAATGAAATTATTTTTTGTGATAAGGGTAATTTATACCTTTTTTGAGGATCAGTAAATACAGAAGAATTTAAACAAGTGTAATGGTGATCAAATATCTCACTGTAGATGTAACTTTTACCCTTCTGTGGACTTCCTACAAAAAAAGATTAATTTTTCACAAATATCATATCTAAAATTACATGGAAAGCAATAACAGAAAACTATATCCTATATTTCAAGCTAATCTTCTAAAAGCAAAATAAACAAAACTTAGACAAGTGTCCCTATATATTTATGTATATGTTATTCTTGCTTCATTACATGGAAAGTACTGAAAAATGTAATGTCATACCACACATTTCAGCAACTTCATCAGAGTTATCTCCACAGTCATCCTCACCATCACAAACCCAAAAATGTAGTTTGCAGAGGGAATTATTGCACAAAAACTCATCAGCTCTACATATATTTCCCCCTGGGAAGATGAAAAGAAGACAGAAAAAAAATTTCAGGAAAACAGAAAGACAAAAGAAAATGTCAGCTTTTGATAAAACCAGTACAACCACTTATCACATACCATTTGCAGAGAATGACACGTAGCATAGTAAATTCACAGATTCCAAATGAATGAGTTGGAGAGGCAGAGAGAAACACGCATTAAAAAATCTCTTCCTTGACCATTCCTTCTCAGGACTGTTAGCTAGGAATTACCTGTTTGGCCTGACTAGAAAGGGCAGTTATCAAAGAATCCAACAACTCACCAGCTAGACATGTTCCCCTTGCATTCAGCCAGATGTCTAAACTACCTGTCTCTAACTCCCCTTGGTGATGCTGCCTCTCAGCAAGGGCACATCAGTAATTTGTGCCATCAGAGAATGGTATAAAACAGAAGACAGAAATTCGGTCAAATGTGTGAAAGGCCACTTAAGTCCAGGTTTGTTTCATGTGAATGTCTGATCCTCCATCTATTTCTACTCCCACACTCTGAGCCACGCACAGAGAACAAAGTGATTGCAGTCCATTAGCCGTGAGGTAGCACCTTTTTCTTCTGAGGAGCAAAAGGCTTGACCAGGCTTGTAATATCCCCATCACCTAAAAATGCTGTAATTAGGAAAGATCTAGCCATGGAGGCACTGAGCAGACAAGACTAGGTGACCTCTAACAGTATCTTCCTTTTTGTAACTCTGAAATTTCTCATTAGGATATTTACTGAACACAGAAAGCAGCAAGAATAAATTCTTCCATGTAACCAGTATTGAGTGAACTATGAATCATCTAACAAAAGGGAACACAGGGTGAGGGAAAGTCTTTTAAGGTGGAGTGCTTAAACTTTCAAGCTGGATTCAGTTTTAATATGTGGAGCAGTAAGAAGGAATTTCACAATTATGACTAAATTTTATCACCACCAATCAACAAAGTTATGAAAAGTTCTTGCAATTAATTTCCCATATAACACATTTTTATGGTAACTGTTTCTCAGTTTCCTGAGAGTGTGAAAGAAATAAAGCTGTGTACCTGCAGAAGAGAAAACAATGAAATTTTATATGATAATGCCAAAACTCTAGCTGTGGCTTTGCTCAACACATTACACCCACTCTAAGAGCTAGATCAGGCTCCAGTGTCTTTTTACTTATTCATTCAGTGCCCTGTTCACACCCCATTAACACCAACAGAAGGCTTTCTTTTGCTATAAAGGTTCAGAATGGTTTAATTTTTTTTTCCCAGAAAATTAATTTCCGTGAAACACCTGTAGTGTAAGAGGATATTGGGAACTCTCACACTATGTTACCAACCACTCCCATTGCAAATATAAGTTATGAACATTAACAGAAATATCCTGTATTATTATCCAAGGAAAATATATAAAATTAAAGTACTTTTCAGGATGAAAGAGATAAATATAAATAATTCTGTGTGTAATTGCAGTATAACCATCATTCTAGTTGTATAATAAGACTGAAGAGAGTTATTTTTATAAATATGCACAGTGGGCTACAGATAAATATTACGGATATTATTTTAGAATGTTGTAGAATAAAATTCCATTTGTGTTTGCTGTATTTCCAAAGATGAAAAAATTAGTTATCAGTAAGATAAACTGGCATTTGTTTCATGTGATTGCTCGGGCTGTCATAATTCCTTTATAAAATAGATTTCTGCAACAGAATCATAATTGTGACATAAATACAAAGTATTATAGCAATAACCAACCAGGCAAGAGGGTTCTCATTGCATTATAAGCAATTTGCAGTTCACAGAAGCTCTATTATGCTATCCAAAGAATAATGTGGCTTCAGAGAAAATAAGAATGTTACTATTTACCTACACTTCATTGGTTTTTAAAGAGATACAGTCCAGACATTTTAAAAGCAGTTTTAAAATGGACTAGAAGGGGTTTTTAAACTTTGTTATCTGTTTTCTTGCACCTAAACATCTCTGGAATATTCTTCCCATTTTCTGAATTTTCTGGTCTCTCTTTCAAACTCAATCACACCCATAAGACATCTCCCTCCCCCCCAGTGGAAAGTATTGCTCAATAGACTTAGAACAAAATAAGGAAGGATATCTTACTCTGTTTGCTTCCTACATGATTATTATCACTCCATTATGCTTTTGAGTTTACACACATAACATGTGACTAACACACAGAACTACTCAATTGCAAGAAAAGGAAAGAAGAAAAATCTGGAAAAAAACCAACAGGAAAGAAAAATGCTGAGTAAAATTGAGTAAAAATAGTGAGTCTAGCTCACTGCTCTGGACTTCAGGAGAGAAGACTTTGCCCACTTCAGGAATCCATTTGGTAGAATGCCATGGGATAAAGCCCTGGAGGAAAGAGGGGCCCAAGAAAGCTGGTTGATATTCAAGGATCACCTTCTCCAAACTCAGGAGTGATGCATCCCAAAAAAGAAGTTGTCAGCCAAAAATGCCAGGAGGACTGTGTGCATGAAAAAGAAGCTCCTGGACAAACACAAACACAAAATGGAAGGTGAAGCACTGGCACAGGTTACCCAGAGAAGCTGTGGCTGCCCCATCCCTGGAAGTGTCCAAGGACAGGATGGATGGAGCTTGGAGCAACCTGGTCTAGTGGAAGGTGTCCCTGCCCACGGCAGGGGGTTGGAGCAAGATGAACTTTAAGGTCTCTTCCAATTCAAAGCATTCTATGATTCTATGAAATAAATAGAAACCCAGGGTCTTAAGATTACTTATTTAGCAACTGTTCATTATATTGCATGGTTTTGTAATTTATTGTGCATGGCTTTGTAATTTATTGTTGCCTATAAAACTGTAACTTAACTTGATTTATTACTAATTTCCCTGATGAAAATGAATATGTTTCCAGTAACAACTCAACCTTTTGATCACTGGGGAAGGAAACACAAAGGAGGAACATGATGTGAGTCATAAACAACCTAAGTTTTGCTTCTTCCTGCAAATCACTTGTGAAGCTGCTGTACTGTCCTTGTTGAAAGAGGTCACAGAGCTTTCCTTTGATCACTCAGAACGGCCAGGGTACCACTAACTTGCAATATGTGTTAATAAAAAGTCCAATGAACTAAGCCTTTTAAAGAGAAGTGCCTCTTGCCTTGGTCACAGTTTTCTTCATCGCTGCCATCCACACAGTCATGGATCCCATCACAAAGCCATCTGACAGGGATACAGTAGGCCTTATTTTTACATCGAAACTGATCTTCTTTACATTCTGTTACACAATCCATCTGTGTGAAAACAGGTGTGAACTACGTATTAATGAATGAGAACAACACACTTAAGGCAAACCCAACAAAATTTCCCAACTTTCATTGCCCTACATATTTAGTACAAGGAAGTTGTCCCTGACAATGCAATGTGCAATTTAAATAGTTACTGAAGGCCAAGTGAAATGGTATCCACGTTTCACATGTTGTGATATTTCTTCTTTATGTTGCTTGTATGAGCAATGGAAACAATTTACATCTCTGAAGTCAACTGCCCTACAAGAAACAACCCTGGGTATGAGGCCAATTAGTGTGAACTGGCTCATAGCCCCATTGATCAGGACTAGGAACCTCCAGAGTGGATTGTCTTCACCTGCACTGTGCAGCACTTGGCTCAAGCATCCTTCATATTCTATTATTATATTCATATTAAGTTATACATAACTGGTACCTTTATGGTTATGAGAAATAACAACTATTTCTGGTTGTTGTTTTTTTTTTTTAGCTTGAAGTTGTTTATGAAGGTGATGATTTCTTAAATAGATAACAACAGTGCATGATGTAGGAAGAGCAAGGCCTAAAGGCACCTGGAGGTTGAGATGCCTGTTAGGGTTGTATTAGAAGGATCTAGAGGACAGAGGGAGCCAAATTTGCCACAGATTTGTCCATGTTGCCAGTATAGAGTAGTCCCTGACGCAAACTCTTGCAGAACCACGCTCAAGTTTTGACTTGGGAAGAACAAATTTGTCTACTCCAAGAGGTGGCCACAGAGCAAAGAAACATAATGTAGTGTAAAGTCATGAGGTTAAGTTATCTGACAGTGTTTAATGGATGCAATAAAACCATATTTGCCCTTTCAATTAACTTGAGACTTAAAACTGTTAAAAAAAAACAACAGAAATTTGTTCAGGTACCTCATCAGATCCATCAGCACAGTCATACTCTCCATTGCACTTCAAAGATGCCGAAATGCAGCCTCCACTTGCACACACGTACTCACTTGAAGAGCAGGTTGGAGATGCTGGTTACAAACACATATTTTAGCATTAAGAAAAAGACAATTTATAAATAATTTGGTTTATAATTTAAAGTTTTCCTCTGGCTAATATAGTGAGCAAACCTGTGTCTGTAGCTGAGCAGAGCTTTTCCAAACTTTTTTTTTAAACTACAGTGAAAGATTTGACAAAACTGAACTGTATAACGACAGTGAAAGGATATTTGTGTTTTATCACTGAGAAATTTCTTTTTATGTTTTCCTTACACTTGGTAATAAAAGTAACTGCACAAATAGACATATTCATAGAATGACTATAGTTTTTTAAAAAAGGCTTTAGCTAAAATTATATGAGTGCTTATAATTAAATAAGCCAAAATTTACAATAAAACATGGGTTTAGCAAGTATACATTATTCCAGTTAAAATTAACAAATATTAATCAATTTTATTTAAAATATAGGGGGATATTCTTGTCACATTTTAAACCAGGGGAGTTTTGTCAGAGACTTCTATTTTGTTATACCATCTAGATGCAGATTACAAAAAATTTAGGAAAAATCCTGCAAAAATAAACAGCTATATTTTCCAAGAGAGTAAAAAGGAATTAAAATAATAACAACAAAAATAATAATTTGGTAGAGAAAATAATTTTTCATAAGGACTAGTAATCTTTGAATGAACACCACAAAGTGAAAAACATCCCATAGACACTTCAGTAACATGCCACGACTTACTAATGTAAGTCGTGTATATATTATCAAATTACTTTTGAACATAGTTAAATACCATTCCCCCCAAAAGATGCATAGCTGTACACAAGTGGGGTTTTCAAAACACAAGTAGGAAGACACAATGATACACACTTAAATGGTAAAGTATTTCAGATTTCTTTGCACTTCTCTTTACTTCTAGTGCCCAAGAAATATTTATTTGCTGATTTATTTTCTTCTTTTACTTTTGATTTATTCCCTCCTTCATTTTGTTTCTCAGCATTACTTAAATCAATACCTGGTACACAATTTTTCTCGTCATCCCCAAGTTTGCAGTCTTCGTGACCATCACATTTCCACTTTGCTGATATGCACTGACCATTGGAGCACTGGAACTGATCCCTTGAACAGCCTGTGTCACAATACCTCTGGTACAAAAGAAACAACCAATATACAAGATCAAGAGTTTAATATAAACATTGAGGAATACACAGCTGGTCACAGAAGTTACAGCCTATATTCCTACACACTATGAAATGCAATAACATCTTGTGAAATTCAATATATTTGTATATTTGTGGATATGATTCATGAAAGGTGACTTGAACCCTCTGAGTAGCTGGGAAGCAACTGAAGTCCAGTACCGGCAAGAAAGAAGGGAAAGAAGAGAAAAGAAAGAACAGAAAACCAGCAAAGTATTATCCAGTGAGCTTCTGCTACAAACAATCAACTTTGTTGTCACAAAAAAAAAAAAAAAAACCAAACCACTCCTGAGTATAGGAAGTATGGTTTCCCAACCAGGACACAAAGTATTTCCAGGATGGGAAGAGGTCCAGATCATTGCTGGGACAAAAAGTTGTAGACTACTGTTCAACTTGATTTTACTTGTATGTTCACTCTTTAAAATAACTACTTCAAAAGGTTTAGTTTTAATTTAGTAATGATATTTGCATATATGGATTCATGTGTGGACTTCCCGTTGCTGCTTTTTAAAATATTTGCATGCAGGAATCCATTCTCCAACAATATAAAACTACTAATTTTCCAAGAAAATACATTTCCTGGAAGATGCCTACCTCATCTGAGCCATCTGCACAGTCATAGTCTCCATCACACCAGAATCTCGCTGAAACACAGTCTCCATTTGCACACAGAAAGTCTTTCAAAGTGCACGTTTGAGGCTCTGAATAAAGAAAAGAAACAACCCTATGTTTATTAGCATTTCCATAAAATATACATAGAACCCCCAACAATCAATGAACGACTATAAAAAAGGTAAACCCACTAACTTGCAAAATTTAAGATTTTTTTTTTCCTGTGGGATTTTCCTCCATAACATTTTTAGACTAAATTTCATTTACATACAGTAAGAGAGTAATGCAAATACTTTCAGATCTACCAAGATTCTCCGAAGAATTATTGTGATACTGAGAAAAAAACTACACATCATTAAAAAACTGCTAAAGCACTAACATGTAGCATCCTGCAGAATGAATGCTTCTAAACACAAGATAATTGAAGTGGTATTAGGGGGAGTTTTCTCATATATGTATCGTGGCATTAAATGCAGATTTCCTTTACTTATCCTTTTAATAACTTAGCATTATCTAAAACAAAGACAAGATTTGTTCTTTGTTAATCTAAACCTGAGACTGGTAGGTGTCTGCAAAAGAAAAAAACCTTTGGTACACATCACTTTATCATACTAAACTAGCACATGTGCCTGTGGCTGGCATTGACACCCAGCTGCTTTTAGAGAACTCACACAAGCCATTGTCCCTTGTACCAAGTCAGCTGAGCCCTAAGCAATGTGAAGAACATGAATTTACAGCACCATCCATTCAAAATGTACTCAATATGATGAGATGCTCCAGCTTATTTTACTTCAATATGCTCATTTAAAACATTTTCAGTAAAGATTAAATAATTGCTACTTCTCATTGCATTTCGGATACAAACTCATCCCAGGACAAAATTAACTAATTTGTTTTCCTGACAACTTGTAGAAGCAACAAAACAGCATTAGGAAGGTTTTCTAGCAACAGTAATATTTTTACACTGATTGAATTAATATCTTTCTACAGCATTATTATCTTTGCTTTGCTTCAATGTTTACAGTATATTATATTTTCTTTAATTACATTAAATAAAAAATTACTGGTGCTGCCTTAGCAGGAATGATAGTCATTACTGTGGAATCTTCCTTTTGAAGCTTCCTGAAAGACAAAACACTGTTTTTGCTCTAATTTATTTTGATTTTTAAAAACTCTAAAAGAACCCTCCCCAAAAAGATATTACCTCAGAAGAATTAACAGTGTATTCTACTTTTCTTATTGCAAACTCATTATGGACCTATATCCTTCCTAATAACTCTTATTTATTTCAGAAGGTTCAAATATAGTTAAAAAACAGTAGACTGTAAGAGAAGTGAAGTTATATAACAAAGTCATAGTGGGCACAATGATTTGCATGATATCACTAATAACTTTTTCAAACCCATATATGACATTTTTTAATATGCATTCTGTTACACCTCTGATAACTTCACTAGGATAGTGAATTCCTTGCATGTGAACAAACCACACAGAAAAATGTAAATACTTGAGCTGAGCTTCTATAATTCAGTGAATTCTTTCTGCATTCTTGAGAAACAACCCATTTTCTGATATAATTGCCTGACAGCCCTTTGTATATTCATGTATGCTATGAACAATTTATTGCAATGTGCAATGTAATATATTCTGTCAAATGCTTTTGAAGTTCTAATTTCATATATATTTGTTTCATTACACTTTATTCTATAAGTGACTTGATAGTCTATAAAAATTTCATACATCTATTTGAAAAAACTGAACAGTATTATGTACTTTCCCAATGCTTCCAAGATTTTGAATTTTAAAACTGTGTCAGCCTACTGTTCTTAATTTAAAAAGTAGAATATGGGATTCAATAGTTAGAATTTAAGTATGCATTTGACAATCAAAAGTAAATTAAAAAAAAACACCATTTATTTTGATGCCCTGCCTGTGTCTGGGTACTCTCAACTCACTATTTCCATACATTACAACTAATTGCAGATTTCTTTATCAGCAAGCAGCCAAGAACTGAACATATAACTTGGTTATTGATATGAAGACAAAGTTGGAAAACCTAATAAATATTAAAAAAAATCCAAACAGATGACTGCTCCCTCATTACTTGAACTTTTTTTAATCACTTAGTACTATGATGATCTGATCTTCAAGGAAGAAGAGCATTACTACTGGGTGACACACATGGCAAATTCCAAATAAGATTCTCAACACTTATTTTGTAAACAGCAATAATATTTTGTAGAAGTTTCTGCTTTTATTTTTTCTTCTTTAATTTTCAAAAGATTGTTCAGTCATGCAGATTAACACCCTGACAGCAAAACTATGACCCTTTATTTGATTTTTACATGAGAAGAAAAGAAGATAAAGTTATTTCTTGCTATTTATAATATAGGAAACTGACACTAATAATCAATTCCTAAGTAAAATCTCCCACAAAGCTAAGAAAGCTTTTGTGCATCAACCCCTCCCAGGGTATAACAACAAAAGGCTCTGAGTGATTACTGAGCTACATGACACTTTCATTTTTATATGAAACACTTGTATAGGGAAACTACAGCACTACTGCTTGCAGTAATTCACAACATTTTCAAATGCAGACAGTAATTACAAGGAAGACAAATCCACTGTAATATCTTGAACAGAATGAGACACTCCATGGACACCATGTCTCACATTGGAGAAAGGGGCAGACAGCAGGTACTCAGCATTACAATGCCTAATTTACTAAGCTTTCTAAATCATTACCTTGAAGGTACTAAATATACATTCATGATAGGTCATCAGGAATGTGAGTTCAAGATTATCTACAAACCAAGATATTAATTTCTTGAATTTCTAAGTAAATGAACAAAAAGAGCAGAAATTGCCAATTGAAGGCATTTCATAACTATTTTTGGAATTTCTCTCCTGAAATATTTTATAAAGGCAATGATTATGATCTAGAGCCAGTAAGGATTTGACATTTCTTCCTGAGAACTAAATCTAAATTAATTCACTGAGAGTGAGAGATTTATTAGGCCTTCAGGTTCCTCGTAGGTAGGGGAGAACTGGGCTAACTGAGCTACTTTGAATAACCACATCTACTTCTTCATGTGATTAAATAGACAGAAAGAGACTTCTCATGATAGAAAACAAAGGAATCATCTCAGGAATATGATGCGCAGGTAGTGTTTGATCCAACTTCATCGTTAACAAAGTTCATCATGTGATCACTGAGTAGCTTTTATGATTCTTATCTACAGCTAAGAAATGTGATATGCAACTAAATTCCAAAGGTAAAGCAATTGCAATATTTATTCTGAATTAATGAGCTTATTAAGAAGCCATAGATCAGGCATTTTTGCATAGGTGGCACAGAATTACAGCTCTTTATAAGAATGAATACAATTGGAGAATTTCATCAAGGGACATTTTCAATTGTGGTCAACAGATTTTCAGCAGCTCAGAAAGTGCTGAGTAAAAACATACACGTGCATTTTATCAAAATTCAAAAGTTTCCTCTTACACATTGCTAAACTAACTCTATTTCTCATAACATGGACTAAGGTAAAAGTTACTTACTACAGTTTTCTTCATCAGAATTATCTCCACAATCATTCTGGCTGTCACATCTCCAGTGGTCTGGAATGCAGTTGTTGTTTTTGCACTGGAACTCATGAGGTCCACAAGTTTTTTTATCTGTAATTACGGTGAATAACATTTACAGCATTGCAAACAAAGAGTCAAAATGGGAAAGACTTCTATTTAAAGGCATGACGATATTGCTGGATACATTTAAGAAGGAGAGATCATAACATTTGAAAAGTTACTTTCAGGAATAATTTATTTCTCATGACACATTCTTTAAGCTTCTATTTATTTATACCAAAATACATATACTCTTAAATTTGATAAAAGTAAAATATGCACTGTATAAACTGTTATTTAAAGTTAAAAATATAAACTTCAGAAGGGATGACAAATTAGTTTGAAGAGAGGTTATTATTGCATTGAATCTCAAAAATTCCATTAACTTTTCCTTGAATTTCTCTGTAAGACTGCTTTACAAAAGATCAGATCACAGTAAACCACAAGAATATTGATTTGAAAAATGTACAAAACATGTATTTCTCAAAAGTTATTCTTGCATACAATAATTTAAGACTAATCATGCCTGATAGAAAACTTTCCACTGTGGTTTATACATTCACCTGCTGATGTATTGGATTGAAAGTCTACTTGTACAAGGTAAAACATTACAAAGCCTATAGTGCTAAACTGAGCATAATTTTCTTCATGATGTAAATTTTCAATGAGCTTTTCTATTTACAGAGAAGCATTGGAGGCAAAGCCTCTTGAAGATACAGGAACATCCTGAACTCCTCCGGCAGGAAGGAGTTGCCTCTGTGCTTTCTGTGAGTAATTCTTGAATAATTCTTTCAGCTTCTAAGGACTGAGATGAAATGAAGTAAATTAAAAAGTTATCAGTGACATTTTTGTTGGAAAAAAAACCCCCACAGTTTGCTTTGTAAAAGCCTCAGTGACATATTTAAAATTACATGTCACTGTAATATTTCAATAGGAATTTTTCAAATTTCCGTTAGGCTGTGTCACAGCACGTCAGTTCAGCTCCATACTGCTCTCATGGCAACTCAGTGAGTTCCAAAAACTGACAGAATTGAAGAGGACTGAAACAGCAGCTTAAATCAACCTGCTTTTTCTGCTCGTGAAATGGAAAGGATGACAAACTAGAAGGATGAGACTTGATGCCATGGTCCAAACTGCTGTTTTTATTCTGTTCTTCTAGGTGTGATTCTGGAATTACAGTGATAAATCAAAACTTCATTTGAATATCAAGAAGGTGGAGGTAAATGGTGCTGCAGAGTTGAGTACAGTCAAAAATCTGGTAATTACAATACTGCCTTTTGTGTTTGCTCCTTATTCTCTGCCAATATGACGATTGTAAGACTTTTTCTCCCAAAATGTTGTTTCCTACGATGTTTCTCAAGATTATAGCCTATGATATTTTGATCATAGTGTTTCAAAAGCACTTGTGTTGGCAAGTAATTAAAAATATTTAACATTACAAAACAAAAATATTGTCCCCAAACATACGATAGACTTGTATTTTGTCTCTGTAGCTTTGCAAAAGCACAGACCCACAATCCATCCAGTTTCAAACCCACAATCCATCCAGTATTTATTAAAGTACTTCTAGTAAAGCCTACAATCTCCCAATAACATATTTGCCCACAAAATGTGTTCTAAATACTAATGACAGGTATCATCACAGTGACATGTAAATATTCTATTTATCCTTCCATATTCAATAGAAATACCAAGATCTAATCAGTAATACACAGAATACAGAGATGACATCCCTTCATTTCAGTTACCTGCTAGAATGAAGAGAACATGCAATATATATTTTCTTACTCTTCAAAAAGAATCATCTAGTTCTCAGGGATGCTAAACCCAGTTTCTAGCATTGCCCCTTTACACATGTGAAGAATGGCTGGATTTTTTTCTTTAAATTTATCCAACTGTACCTTAACCCTATGATTAGTATTTGAATGTTAATCTTTCTCTTCTTATTCTATTTCTACCAAACACAAAGGAATATTTAATTATATTTTTAATAAAAAATATTTTTCATGTTTGTAAGGCTCTCTCCTTCACAAATCTGAAAGCTTTATTCTTCCTCTGATCTCTCATAGCAGCTAACAATTGACAATGTATTACAAATCAGATTTCCTCCACGTTAATGAAAACTGAGGAGAATACTGGGATAGCAGAGATAGGATATAATAAAAAGAAAGAGAAAGATTTGGGAACGTTGTGTAACGATTACCTGATCTTTGAGAATGATGGATTTATTCAACTCAGAGTAAACAGTGCAAGACCTTATTTTTTTTGAATTGTGGAACAATTCAAAGTACACATGGGCCCACATACATTTTGTCACTGCTGTCTTCAGCTCTAAATTGCTTTCTCGTTTTTCATAAAATGAGACCTTAAAATGTGAAAGTTCAGACAGGAATGGTACAAAGGCAAAGAATTAAGTACTGATTACTCAATTTTCATATTTCTCTCTTCAAATTATTATTAAGAGATTCGCTGATGTACTGTAAGAGGCAAAGGCCCTTTTTCAGAAATTTGTGTGATGACCTCATGTAGCTGCTGGTTGGTTGGGGTTCATCTTTTGTGCATACTGAACTAGGATTTTACTTTAGAAATACTTCTAAATGAGTATGTAGAAATACTTCTAAATGTTTTCTAAAAGAAAACAGGATGAAGGCTTAAATAGGAAAAACAAAATAAGTCTGAAAGAAAACCTTAAAAGCATTTTGATTTAAATATCAATCCCTACAAATGAAAACACTCTTTTGCCACTAATTGCACTACATTGCCATTTGCGGATTTTAATTCCACATATTTTCATTTTTTTGCATTTGTTTGTGTGTGTGTGCCTGAGAGGGATAAAATCCAAAATGAAAATTCACTTTGGATTGAGGCTCAGTTTGCTGTTCTAGAGCATGGTGGGCTGTCACCAGTGCTGGATACAGGAATTTATAAGCCTGTCAAAGGAAGTTTAAGTTTATATAATGCATCCTTCAAATTTCTCAAGGAACACATTCTTCAGCAGCAGCAAAAAAGCTTACTTTGACTCCTAAGGCTAAAAATAAAATTAATATAAAATTAATATTAAAAAAGTGAGGAAGTAGAAAGCAGTCATATTAATGTTGACACATCATGCTAATAAAGACCTGAAATACACATAACCTTTAAAGCAAATCATAATCACTTTTCAAGACCACACACAGCTTTTTTCAGATTCTACCTCAAATGGCCCATATTTGATGCAAAATATTAAAGTTTAGAGCAAGGATTAGCAAAATCAAATGGCTTTCTCTAATTGCCTGGAGAGTAAGCACAAATTAACTCTACCTACTCTTTACCAAAAAACACCATACACTCATTAATAAACATATATTTCCTAATTCTATTTCAACTGTCTCAGTCAGAAAGTAACCACAGAAGACTAAATACATTTACAGTACTTCTAGCAAATTTACTCAGCATAATATCTCCAATAACACACAGCAGCAGATGTTGACTAAGCAAAATACACATGGTTATGCAGCACTTGAGCAAAAAAACCTACCCTTTATACAAGCTGTGCACTGTAAGCATTTTAAAAGTGAACTCAAAACAATAAGAAGTGAGTATTACATCAACATATGGAGATCTTTTTTTATACTCAGCTTGCAGCTTTAGAATTTAATTCTATCAAATTTTGTTCACAGAAATAACAATCTTTAACTCAAAAAAAAATGCAGAAGACCAATGCCATAATAAGGTCATTTAAACATATTTCAAATACTAAAAATATGGAAAACTTAAAAATGTGATTAAACCACCCTATTCTTCTTAAGGTTTAGCTGTTCTATGTGTACACAATTGTGTGTGGCATAAAAATTGTGAATATAAATAAATTCTTCTGTCTCCTTCAACACAAAAACTAAGAGCAGTATATGCAGCTGGGAGATTAAAAATAAAAATGTAGGTGTTTTTTTCAGGGAGGTGTGGGATTAAGCTGTGGAACACTTTGCTACAGTATGTTGTGAAAGCTTTACAAAGCTAAAAAGATAATTAAATCCATGAAGGGTTATTGCACACAGAGACATATTTGACTCACAAGATCTCTGATTCTCAAATTATTAGAGCCCGGAAGAGTATCCCAGGGAAGTTTCACTACTGGCCTGCTTTGCTCACACATTCTTCCCTAGATAATCATTTTCAGTCACTCACAGAGATGGGATAACAGGCAAGATGAGTCTTAGATTTGAACCAACATATCCAGTTATATATATTATCACTGGAAAAACCTATTGAACTTGGGATTGCACACAATGCTCCTCTATATTACTTAATTGTATCAGTAATTTGGAAATTTGGACATTGTTCATTTGATTGTAAAATGATGACTTACTGTGAAATACCTATTATAAATACAAATTTTCCTGTTCACTATTAGTTTTATTTTTTTCTCCTTGCTTTTAAGTTTCGTGTCTTAAGGATATTATTAGATGAATTATTTTGAAACTGTGCTGTATGAGTTGGTCTTGGATGGGTAAGTCAGAATATGAATCCACAGTTTGGAAGCTTGGAAAGTTGCCAATAGTGGAAAAAACCAGCTTGTTGGAGATCAAGGCGATGTGGAACAGTGCAGGAGAAAGCAACTATGAAGTACAGGGTTGGTTCTATAATATCCCAGAAGAGGATATAAAGTGTCTCTGTGGCAAAGGTTCATCTCCTTTGCATTCATTGTTTCTTCAAGCCAAACTGATTTCTTGGATTGTAACTTCTCCCCATCTTGACAATTCAAATGATGGTCTTGGATTTTCAACGTTGAGGAAGAGTCCCGTTTCCCAGGTATTTTGGTCACCTCCAACATTTTCATATGTGTGCTGGTGTCAATTGCTTGAAAGATATCCATGGAAAACTGGATGTTCCTCAGTGCTTTGTCCTTGACTATGGCCTGTAGGTTTGTTACTCTGTTTTTCCAGAGATAGCATAAACCTGTCCAGATTCATGAGTTTCATCAAACCATTTACTGATGAATAATGAGGAGAGATTTGTATGATCCACACTATTTGTCTTGTTCTGTTCCATCTCAGAAAATTTTTCTATATTTTCCTTTGTAGAACTGTCTTGAAAATTTCACAAGTTTTTCTGTTCATGATTAGTGTGTGTTTTGCATGGACATCCACATTCAGTGATTTTCTGACAATACTGATCCACTCATTCTGCCTCTGATTATCTGTAATCCATTTCCCAGGTAGAGTATTTAAATTTATTATTTTTTCTCATTTACAACAAAAAGAGCTGACTCAGTACTTTCAAACAATGCAAGCAATGAGTGAGAACAACTACTACTACTATGAATATAAAGTGTGATCTCTTTTTTTCCCAAGTGATAGTTAATTGTTACTGGGTCTAAAATAACCCACCTCAGTGGGTTAGAACACTGTGGTTCTGGATGCTGTGTAAAATCTGACATAAATTGGGGCTTGGTTTGGTTATGGTGCAATCCTATCCTCGACCTTCTCTGTAGAGGATCTGCTTCCTCAAACTATCACATTTAAGTACAGAAGTTCCATAAGTATCACAGATTCTTGGAGAAGTCCTATGGGAATGTAAAGTTTGTGAAGTGGTTTGTTAGGGCACCTAACGCCCTGGAGCTCACACAGCAAAGCAAAAGTTGGTCATGTCAAGTTGGAATCTGCTCTGGACCCTTCTCTACAGCCAGCCTTAACTAGTAGGATTTTCAAATTATATTCAAATTCTATTTTCACTATCTATGATATTCAGCATCAACAAAGTATGCAGACTGAACTGACAGAAACTGGACAACACTGTGAGAAATAAAAAGAATGTCATTATATCGTATGAAAGTCACAATATTCTATGCCATTATGCTTCAAAATTCCAAATGAGATACTCATTTGCAGCTCCTGCCAATAAAACAGTAGCACAATGAGAATTTTATAAACTACTCATAAAAGATTACCATTCAACAAGAACTGGATGAGCCAGGTACACCTACAATATCAAACAGGTATAATCATACACTGAAAGAGGACAAAAACAGTGGAATAATTATTGCCTTTTGCTACCTTTTTAAAAAATTTCAAGCTACAGTAACATATTCAAAACCACTGGCATACTCACCACAGTTGGCTTCATCTGATCCATCAGCACAATCTGGGTCTTCATCACATACCCACAGTTTGGAAATGCAGTGCTTTGTTGTTTTACACTGGAAATGGTCTGGAGAACAACTGTTTTCAGCTTTAAATGAAAGAATTCCAAATCAAAACTAGAAATATCCACTAATATTCAAGATACTTGTTTTAAAGAAAAAATATTAAGGATTTAAAATTCAGAAATTAGATACCTCCAGCATAATTTATTCAACATCTATAAGAAAACAGCATTCAGGTTCATACTGTTTATCATTTTGTCATTTTTATATATTATTTTATCATAAGAGTAAAGTAAGGAAAATATAATAAAGGATCTCTTGTGATATTCTTTAAACAACAAATATACTTAACATTGATACAATCAAACCACTTTAGCAAAAATCGGATAAGATTTTTTTTTCAACTTCGTAAAAGACCAGTTATCAATTCTGAAACTCAATTTGAAAGGCTTAGGCAGCTCTCAAAGCCTTGATCGAAAAAGGAATCAAAATTATGTACAATTTTGGTGAAATTATGCGCTCTCTGTTAAACTGGGTAAATGGTGAGAAAAGTGTGACAAATATTTCACTTTATCAGTTTAGTAGAACGATTTTTTGAATGAATCCTATAGCAAGATAAAGATGCAAAGATGCAGCTGACTTTTCAACTGATTTTTAAGGATGCTCCAAGTTAAAGCTGCATTAACCTTAGAACAGACATTTGATAACAGAAAAGATCCTGGGTGCAGTCAGTGACTGTAGATGGACTCTTTCACAAGCACATACATCAGATCTTACTATTTCTCAAACTTTTATAACTGAGAGGAGAGAGGCAAGATGAATAAAGGACCTCTACCCAGACTGGACTGTGAGTAAGTTATTTGTGACCAGATGCATAAGGATTTCTTTAGAAACAAGCATATGTACACGAATCCCTAAATCATTTTAAACTGAACTGAATGTAGGTAGAAAGCAGTAGGATCTAAATCTTGATAATGTTTTCCCACATGAATGTTTGTCCCATTTTAACCTAAGGAACTCTGTAAATTCTTTAACAAACTTTACTATTCCTGTTGAAAAGCAATTTCCTCCCTGATGATATTCTTTTTTCCTGGGTTTGGCAAGATGAAAAATTTTAGGTATGCTAAAAGTTGGTTTATTATTTCCTCCAGTGTAACATTTCCACAAACCTGGATAAGTTCCTAACTATACTTTGAACAAATAATTCTAATTCTCATCTAGCACACCTCAGCAGGGCATTTCAAATTGCTTTACAAGGAAGACCAGCATAATTACCTCTGTATATATGGGAAGCCTTCAGTATCAAATGTGACTCCTTCAAAGTCAACTGATAAATAAAACAAAACAGTGGCAGAGCTGAAAAAAGGTGTGCATTTTATGGATCCTAGTCTGGTGAAATCAGAACAAACAAGATAATCTCATCTGTTACTTGTTTTCTGATAGGAGCCCAAGTAATATGAACCCTGTGATAAACCTGCTTAAAATCTCCCTTTTTGTAATCTCTCCAAAGTCCGTTGGAGAATTTTCAGAAGCCACAAGCAGGGTTTTATTAAAAGAAAATGAGCACACTTAACTTTCTTAAAAGAGACGATAATAAAGTCGAGGTAAGACACAACGAAAATAGAAAAATGTATATGATTAACCTCTCCTGCTCCCCACTGGGTCGTGGTAGGTGGGTTGATGGCTGAGTTTCAGACACTCAAAAGTGTCACAGCAGACTGTTCTGTTCTTATTAATCCCCAGGATGCTGCCAACTCCATCACTGCTGATCCTGGCCCTGACCATCCCACAGTTCCTGAGCACTGCTGTGCTGCAGACTCTGCTGCTCTGATTTAACTTCTGCCAGCTACACCTCAAGGTTCTGGGAACCTTCCATATACCACATGCAGTTCTTTCCAAGATAAAAAGCAATCTCTCCAACGTTTCACAGGAGTTTACCTGACACCACTTAATCAGTTTTTTAAAGAAACCTAAAATTCAAACCAACATATAATATTATCTGTCAGAGGCTACACCTCTCCTGAGTTGTTTGGAAGACAGACATTAAACGTGACCATCAACAAAGCCTTTGTATCCTTAGCAACCTGTCCCTTGGATAAGGGGATGTTCTTTGCAGAAATGCAGCCCATGTAAACCTTGAGAAAGCTAATTCAGAATAAGCAGCTTAGATCAGCAGTAGATCTGAGTAATGAACTGAGTGAAAGAAGGAGCCATATTTCAAGACAGCCCCATCATCTTAATTACCAAATGATCAAAGACAAGCTACTAAACAGATTCCATTTTAAATCTGAAAGTATTTTCTCTACCTATATGCAAAAAATATGGAGTGAAAATGAACTTATGAAAAGTAAGTTGCATTAAAAGCTGAGCAAGTGCAAATCCAGTTACGTAGGCATATTAATGAAGAGGTTCCCAGGGGATAGGGAATAGAAAAGGTAAAAATACTTAATCAAAGAAAAAGGATGTAGAAGGAGTTTTGGATATAGAGCTTTTCCAACAAAAGATGCTGAAAATTATCTTCTTCCACGGAAATGCATTGCTGGAAGGCACAGCAGATGAAAGGCTCAAAAGGATGAGTGATTTGTGAGGTGATTAAGAGTAAAACAGATGTTTCAGCCTAAGTCAAAACCCCAATTAAATGCCTGAAATTGTTTATACCTCCCTCTTCTTTGCAATGACTTTAAAACACTGAGGTTTGTTTGCATGGTCTAAAATTATTTTCTATAGAGAATATTTACAGTATTTTATATCTTTTACTCCAGTTCCTTGTTTAAAACCAGCTACTTACGACAGTCTCTTTCATCTTCTTCATCACCACAGTCATCCTGTCCATTGCATCTCAGGTTTATTGGAATGCACTTCTGAGTTTTTGTGCACTTGAACTGACCAGACAGACACACATGTGTGTCTGTAAATTAAAAGAATAACAAGTTAAAAAGATTAAAAGTTAAAGATTAAAAGGTTCAAAACTTAAAAGGTAAATGAAAAAAAAATACAGTTTCTTGACAGAGTGGAAATCAGTTTAGCATGTTTCTGAAGCCTACAATATATATAATTACGTACCACAGTTCAGTTCATCAGAATTGTCCCCACAGTCATTCTCTCCATCACAGATAAAGGCTGGAAGAGCACAAAGTCCGGTTCCACACTGAAAACGTCCTGGCTGACATCTGAATTCAGCTGAGAAAAAAAAAAAATTGCTTATGAATACTATCAGAGGGATGGGTAAAGTATCAATAGTGCTGTTCTTCCTCTATGAACTAATCAAAAGAACCTATAAACTTTCATATTTGCCCATACAATCTCAATCTGAGTATATATTAGTAACTCAAACATACACATATTATTGCAAAACTAATTTCAAAGCCTGACATTTTAAATTTGCCTAACTGTAGTTACAGTATTAATGGTACAGAGTGAAACCCCCTGCAGGTCGGTGCTTACTGCAGGCTCAACAGAGACTTGCAATTTAGGATCTAAACACTTGACTTCAAGTCTGTGTGTAAGAAACTCGCTATCCCAACTGTAATTCTATTTCCCAAGAAGGGCTTAACACTGTTCCTTCTCCTGGTCACTGTCATTTGAGTCAATGAGCAATTATGTACCTCTGTAGCAATATTTTATATGCACAAAGTGTAGCTTAAAATGGAATCTTATGTAGAATGTTAATATGTTGAAGTTTGCTTCAGAGGCCTCTGTAGCAGGAAAAGAGAACTAATTATAAAACTGTAAAAACAGGGGTGAGGGATTTCAGTACAAAAAACCAAAATTAACTGTTAATTAACTGGAAGATTGTAGAATACATAGTAGAGCACGTTTATATATAAGCTTAAGGGAACAAGGGAAAATGTTGTTGCTCAAAAACTGCAGTGAATAATAATGTGCATCTAAACTTCTACAACTGCAATGAAACACAAGCAAATGAGGTTGGAATTCCACATTTTTATTACATATAAAAATAAACCTGGCAGAATTTTGTACTTATATAAAAAATTCTACAACCTCAGAACAGAGTTAGGAAATAAAAATCTTTAGCAAAACCATAACTGAGAGTAGCTCAGTTGGTTAGAACATGGTGATAACGCCAAGGTTTTGGGTTTGATCCCTGTATGGGTCATTAACTTTCAAGCTGGACTTGATGCTTCTTGTGAGTCCCTTCCAATCCAGAATATTCTGTCACTTGCTTTTAACTGGGATGAAGTAAAGGTTTAAAAGATGAAAAACAACGCATGATTTTCCAAAGAACTTGAAAGACTTTGAATAGACATGAATTAATGATAACCTTTTACAGGTTGACAAAGAAGAGCCTGCACCCCCTTTTTAAATTTGACAGAAACCAAGGAACAGAAAACACTGCTGGCAAAGAGAAGTGTTCAAAAGCAATCCTCTTTCTAACATCTGTGATGCATCATACTTGATTCGGACCCTACTGATACAACTGAGCTCCAAATTCAGGATGCACTTACGGCATTCCGGAGGCTCATCGGAGCCATCCCCACAGTCATCCACAGTGTCACACTTCCACCAGAACGGGATACACTTGTCAGTTTTGCAACGGAACTGTAAGAGGAAGGAGAGAAGGAGAAAAGGCTTTCAGATGAATACTTCTTTATTCACTTATAAATAGAAATAGTAGCTTAGGAAAATCAGATTCACTGCTTAAGTCACTGTTCCATCAATGAATTCTGGCTGTTAATTTTACAAAACTTGTGTTTTAAATATTCTTTTTTTCTGGAGATGTTTTGCGCTGAGGTTTTCACTGATACAAGTAACTGTAGTTTCAGTGGTGTTTCCACACTGCCTTACAATGCCCTAATACAAACCACTCACTGCATTTTATGCTTTCGCCTTTTAAGATCTTATTCAAAACAAGCACTTCAATGCTCAGTTGTTGTAGATCGCTGAAGCAGACAGTATCATTTTTCCTGATAAACCCAAACACCCACAGTTACAAAAAAAGGCCTTAATGTGTAGTGTAGTGCATGGTATTGCTTATATTGTTTGAATTAAATGAGCAAACCAGATATCAGGCCTTCCAGCCTTTCAAAAGGATAGAATATCTGTAGGAAAAAAAAAAAAAAAATCCTTTGTAAGACTCTGGTAGTGCCTTCACTCTCTACTGAGGTGACACTGTACCTTTGTTCTGACTGAAATAGGAATGCAACAAAACTAAGAGTAGAAATTACTTGATGAAACTTCTAGGGCTAAACCTAAAATCTGAGTAAATGTGGCTAATGCTTGGGAGAAAAACCCAAACAGATTATCAGAAAATTCTAAGATATATTGGTTTTCCTACCTGATGTCCGAAAGGAAAGAAACCAACAGATTTAAAAGTGTAAGACATCTCAGTTTCTGTGACTCAGCACTATTTTTTTAATTTCTTCACATTTTAAAAATAGTTGATTATTCAATAAAGCTGTAGTTAAAAGGTATACTATATTCAGCACATTGGGTCAGTTTAATCTTTTCTGCCAAGAAAAATTAGGGTTTCAAGGGCATTTATGTAGTAGGACCTATAGCTGGAGATACATCATTCTTGAACCACCTTGAGGGACATGCCCTGTAAGAGGGTAGGTTGAAAGGCAGCTGTTTATAGTTTAAAACAGCCCAACACAGGTTACACAGCTCAGAGGAGCTTCAGTAGAAGGCCAGCAAACATAGGGGACAAACAGAAACTCAGGCAATTCTCATTCTTAGTATTTTTTGCTTTCTAGCTCAGTCTTTCTGATGCTTAATTGCTTTAAGGTGCCAGCCTTGCTCTGCTCACCACAATGGACTTCAGGCTGTTAAAATGACATTATGAGGTTATTTCCAGGAAATGGGTACTAACTCTTAGATGATGTTATATGAAAATACTTGCATTCCCTTTCAAACTGAGGAGCCAGACACCCTGTAAAATCAGGGAGCAGAGTCATATGGGTCTCAAATGACTGGAATTTTGGTGCTCTAGAGTCTGATGTGGTTTGTATTAAACAATTTCTCATGTCAGATTAGCCATCACAGGATGGTCTGGACATGTGCAAGACCAGTGTAGTGACCATCCAACTCCTTTTCATCAGAAACAGCTAACAGTGGGTATATTGTCAAGAGCGATTACATCATCGGACCAGCTCTGATTTCACATCATCATCTGAAAATCTTAGGGAGAAAAGTGTATTTTTGCCACTGATCTCTGCACCTTATGCCATCAGACTGATGAATTATCAAACAGTAAAAAGATTTCAAAAGTGGAAGAAAATGACAAATAATGTACAATGTAAACTGTCTGTCTGCAGCTGCTTCTTCTCTCTAACTCTGCTCTCCATCCTGTGGAATCCACAAGTGATAAAATATTGCTCCTGAAGGATCCAAGATGTGATGCAATCCTTCAATTCAGATGATCAATGAATTATTTAGACAGGAATAGAGACATTCAATCAAATGTTAGCATATAAATTCACTGTGGAATAAGCTTCCAGTGTCATTTAAAGAAAATATATAAAGAAAAAAAAAGGAAACGAGTGACTTTTCTTTTAACAAAAAAAAAAATTTGAGAAGCTAAATACAAGGGAAAAATAGGTAAGAAATTCCTCATTTTACAAATGTTTTACACCTTTTTTTCCCTCCTCATTTCTTAATAGGAAGTAACAACAAGCCAATAAAAGCACAAAAAGTACAATGAACATCATAAAATCACACCACCTTAAAGCAACAGAGGAAGACAGCAGGAAGGTTTCTTATATAACCATATTACTTGAATTAAACTTTGCATCATTTATTAAGATGAACACTGTTTCCTAAAAAATACAAGTAAAACCTTTTCCTTAATGATAGAAATCATTATCATACATCATGATATAGAACGTAGGTGTAAGAGGTCATTAGCTTACATCTAACAAAAGTGAACTGTTAGAAAAGCAGATTACTAAAAATACTTTAAAGGCCATATGTACTATAACAGTCAACCAATTAATTGCCTGGGTAGAACAGTCCAAAGACTTTTATCAAAGTGGTTCTCTTATAAGAAATCAGTATGTTTTACTTATCTACTTTATGTTTTAAGAAAAAAGGCATAAATATTTATTTCAAGTACTAGGGAATACACTGCATGCAGTTGATGCAATTGTTAATTAATTACATATTGCACCATTTCCATTTTAACTACTGGATTGTTTTAAATGCAAATCTATAATTTACCTACGTAGCTATGTTACCTATTTAACTGGACTGAGCTTGTTATCTTTTATTAATGTAAAGTTCACTCATGCATGAATCTTCCCAAATCATTGTTATATACACTTTGTATTTTTATATTTCACACAAATGTTTTTTCAAGGCAATTTTTATGGGTTTAGCACCTGTATTTGTTCTAGTGACTGGCAGAAACATTGATGTTTGAAAGTGAACAAGTTCTGCATTCTCTGGAAAAAAAGGCATTTGCAAGTCTGTTTTCCACTAACAGCCTTGAAGACAAAACTCTTTAAGTGCTCCCAGCCTTCAGCTGCTTTTAGTGATACTTCCACATTTAAAGGGCACCAGCAATGATTATTTAAAAGCAGGGGTAATGACAGTAAAATATAATCCCTGCCCCCCCTGCCCCCCACGCACCTGACTGGCTGTGCAGTTTGACAGACACGTCTTGTTATCAGCAGCCAGGTAGAAGTTGGTGGGACAGGCACACGTGTACATCTTGTCAGGGGCCAGAAGGCACAAGTGACTGCAACCACCATTGTTTAGTGTACACACGTGTTTAGACACTGTGGACAGAGTAGGAAAATAATATCAGAGCCCATTATTCCAGTGCACCCCAGGGTATCTGCTTTACAGAGGAAGAAAGATGTATTACATGTGCTATCTTTACAATGGAACGTGTCAAATCAAAAAGCTATAGAGGGAAACTTTTCCTTTTGCCTTTAAGCTATTCTCTGTTGTATGCAAAAATTATGGGTGTAGGTTCAATACTGAAAGAATGAGAGGAAGAACAGAATGCCATTCTTTTTTTTTAATAATGAGAGAAAAAATTAGCTTATCTTGGGAAAGTGTCAAATTGTATTCAGCTACAATTCAAATACAGGGACATCAGGAGATCAGACAGACCACCCACATTGTCTGACATTCCCTCAGTCCAACAAGTTTCTAAATAGCAGTATTCTTCAGCATTATTAACGTGAAGAATCTTGCTTTTCAAAGAATAAGGTTAAAAGTTCTTATCACACACTGTTCTCCTCTTAAAATCTGGTAACTTGTACTATAATGCAACTAAACAGTTCTGTACTTCCAGTCAGTATCTGGGTCAACTTTTAAGCACCCAAATTGCTGTCTCACCACTGAACAAGATATATCACTTGTATTTAATATCAGATATGCTTACAACATTAATCACAGATTTAATTTTAAAAATGATAATTTGAGAACTTCCACAAATTGAAACAAAAGAGAAATAAAACAATCACTGCATGTAAACAAGCTTCCACTACTCAGCACCTGGCTCCTGAGTTAAATACATCAGTGCGCTGTTCGGAAAGCAAAGACAGAATAATTACCATCAGGTTGCCTGTAAGAATGATACACCTGGATGTCTGTTATGGTGTGCCATGAGTTAATCAGTGACAGTCTATCTGATCCAGAGGTTTTGTGGGCACGGCTGAGCGATTTGGTTTTCCCGTCTGTCCAGTAGATGTAGTCTTCAAACAGTGTTAGTGCAATCACCCCTGGAATGTCTTGATTAGGGACTGGAAGAAGAGATGCTAAAATTAATGTTCACTCTTGGAAGGCTGCCAGTTAAAACATTCCATACTGCACGGGCCGACAGGTACAACTGCTGTATAATGTCTTGAGAATAATTGTCATGACAATACACCAAGCCCAGAGGGTTCTTTATTGCCAGTTACAATAAAGATGGATGGAGCACAAACTCTGCTTGCTTAGAATTCCTTGGCCCAATCAGCGTTAAGGAAATGAAAGAATTTCAGGTAACAAAAAATCACCTCCAGATCTTAAACTAAAGACATGTTAAACTTTAAAGTAATACACAACATAATCTTGGCATAAGCCAATATCAATTTGCACTTTTAGTGGAGTAAAAGTTATTAGGAAACATCCAAAACGTAACATCTGATGCAGTGTGTCTAACACTCCTTAAGACAATTCATAGTGTTTTATTTCATCAAAATATACTGACAAGATTGACAGGAAAAATAAGTTTTCCACTAAAATAAACATAGTAGTAAGAGGGCTTAAAAAATTATGGAAGGACAAAAGGTAAAAAAAGCTTTGGAGCATCCTTTATCCTGCTGTAAACTCTTTAAACTTGAACTACTTATTTTTGGTAAACGGTAACTGAGCTCCACTTTTTTTTTTTTCTTTTAACTTACATAGCTGTAATCATAAATGTCACAGAAGAATACCTGACCACAATAATTAAATTTTAAACTGTAATCTTTTGTTGCTGAGTCACTCTAATTACTGATAGAAATGAAAAGGCAAAGAGCAGCTGACTGTCATTTTAAGCAGCATATTCTTTACACCTTTACCTTGTTTTATTCATCTTTTTACCTGGAAAGTGATTAAATAGAGTTGGCCAATCTCAAATTACAGTTGGAATATTTCATAGCTCACTGAGATCTAATGACTGATACTGAAGATATGGAATGACAACTAAGCAAATTCAATTTTATATCCCAGTAGTGAACTCCAGTGCAGGGCATGTTGCCTTCTGGTCAAGCAGACCTTGCCTCTTAGACCTGAAATTATCTTCCCTTCTTGATTGTCTCCATGTACCACAGCTATCATGCTGAAATTACAATATGATATTCTTTGAAAGAGCTTCATAACATTTCTGAGAAATCAAAGAGCAATGAAATTATTTTTGGCACTCAATACATAGCTAACTTTGCCATAGTTCCTTACACATTACAGTACCCTCCAAAAAAGCTCTTATAATTTGTAGAATTCCATTATGAAAAGTTTTCAATGAGAAATACAAATCAGACTGATAGGGAGGCAGGAAAGAACAGCAGAAATAGAAACTGCTACTCTGAGTGAAACCTTGAACTAATTATTTTATTTTTCCTTGAGTTCTGGAAAAACATTTGTTTTGATAAATTATGAGCCTTGCTTCTACTTTTGACATCAAATTAAAGATGTCGAAGGCACCGCTCCAGTTTCTCTAAGTGTAACAAATGTGCTTTTTTTCTTTGCCTGTTTTCTCTTATTCTGATCAAAGTTAAGATTAAAATCAGAATAAAAGTGAATGTAAAAGCCTTAATGCACACAAACAGGATTTACCTAGAAAGATTATTTGGATTTCATCGTCTTTATTATTCCCTGTCAATGAAAAATACATCCTTGCTTTGGCCATCCAGGAATCACAAGTAACCACCATGTCCTGAGCATAGATGGTATAAGTAAATGCTTACTTTTGTTTCTGTATGTTCAGTATGTTTATGGGTTGCTATGCAGTTTATCCTGGCTTCAATGCATATGCATTCATCAGAATCCAGATGAAACTTTATATTCATGAACTAGAGAAGATTCAGGAGAGTAACATGTACTGCCTGAATTGCCTCATCACACCTTGCTAATAGAGAAGCTAAGTTAAGTGTGTGGCATAAAATATTAAATACTGCAGTCAGAGTACTGCATTTCAAACGATTGTTCATCGAATCAAGTACGTTTTTCTTTCATTTTTTAGAAAAGTCAATTCTGTAAAAACCAGGTTTAAAAGCTCAAATCTTTTAGTTATCTTAAAAACAAAACAACCATATCAGAAACAATGGAAGAAATATTATACTCTATGCTTTTCAAGTATTTTGAAAGAAGTATAACAGAGTATATTTGTTTCTAAAAACTGCATTTCCCATTATTACCAGATAGAGGTAAAAAGCTGAAACTGTCAATGGTTTAAACACAGATTCACGTTGCAGTTTGTCCTGCCACTATTTCTTAGTTCTGAGTAACTTTGAAAGTTTAATGGGCTTCTGCATTAACTTTTCATTAGGTCATGATCAGCACAAACTTGATCAAAATTCTTTCAGAAGCTTGCACCATTTAAAGCTGTAAAAGCTCTTTATATCCTTTTGTGACTATGAAACGTAGAGAAAGTTATGAAAAAAAATCAATTAAGAAAGCAATGAATAGACTAGGTTAAAAACATAGTACAAATAAATAAATGCAAATAAAATCTACTTGAAGTAAAACACACAGAAAATAATCCAGTATAACTGGACATAAATATTTCTTATAAAAATTCAAAGATGACCATAAAAATAATTTTTTATAAAATAAGAATTAATAATAACTACATATTATGAAAACTTAAAAAATTTCCTCTAGGCTGACCATAAAACTCGATGAATTTTCTTGCAGTAGATACACCTGTAAAGATTGAGAGGAATTTCTGAAAACAGCCATTCAATGGCAGCCAATTCTGATTTACTTCACTGTTTAAGGAATAGTTCTGTCATAGCTGAATATGATTTTTCTTTTACTTTTCATACATTATAACCGAGGGAACATAAGAACCATCAACATGTAATAGGTTACAGAATCAAAGTTCCCGTCAACTCTGAATGACCAAAAAAAAAAGAACACAAAACAGAGGTAATTTTATATCTTATTTTCTGATGGAACAGTAAAATAGTCTCTCATGCTGATTATTCTTTGCCTTTGAGGATGTGAGTGTCTCAAGCTTTCCAAAATTTCAGGCAGTGACAGCTACTGATTTTTCATAAATGTATGTAGCAGGAAAAACACCCAATTTCTTCCTTCAGTCTTTCCTTTAACTTCTAGAGAACCTCAACTGCATTACTGATCTACCTCTTCATAAATGACATACATTGGTTATATGTTGCAGTACTAATTACTAACCCTACAGCACACTTTATGGTGCGAATCACAGTTTTAAACAGGAAAGCAAGACTAATTGCTCCTCTTTCTTTGGCAAGCACTGTGAAAACAAACTGCTTTCTGCACATTTAAAGTAAAGACAGGTTAGCCATAACTGCTAAGTACCTCTGCTTCCCCTGCATCACCTATTTGAAAACATTAAATCAAGATGTCTGCTTGAAAATCCACTAGTAAGAAAGCAATATATTCTGTTAAAGACAAAAATTACATTACACCAACATAAGGGTCAGATCTCCACCAGCAAATTCATGAAGAATTGAAATAGTCATATTATAACCAGAGCCATGAGAACGGCACTCACTTAGTATTAATTAATTTCTAGAATTACCTAAGGATTCAATAGTTTATTTTTTTCTTTTAGTGTTCTCATGACAATGTCACTCTATGGGCCTCTATGAAAGTGATACAAAATAGTGCATCTCAGAACACAGATACCAGTTTTCATACACTGCAACACACATTAGGTACCATGTGTGCAGAAAAAAATGCTGTATTTTGTGCCACCAATGCAATCTTATTAACTGAAACTGATACTTAGATTTTCAAGACCCTGTATTACTTGTTTGTTTAAAAAAAACAAAACAAACAATCACAATATTCAGCAACTTAGTCAACAATTATGAGGGACAAAAAACATGAAATGCAAGATCAGTATCCTATGTAATTTATGACAAAAAAATTGCACCTGAAGTTTACTTTTGTGCTTCCCTTCCCCACCACAGCCTCCTCCTACCAGACATGAGCAAGTCCCTTGCAATCCCTTCTTTTCTAACAGGCCTTCTAATTCTCTAATGGTGTTTCATTTTATCCATAAATCATGGATTCTCTTACACTGAATGCTAATCCCAAACAGTGCTTGACCAAATAAGTAGGTGAAAAATGGGATAAGAAAGAGGAGGCAGAAAGGAGAAGGAATGCACAGGCCTTTCAGAAAGCTGTAGAAAATAAGAGGGAGGAATGCAGGCAGGAAATAAAAGGGAAAAAAAGACAAGGCTTGAGCAGATCAGAAGCAGTGGGAAATAAAAATTATTAGATACTTGAAGAGAAATAAAAATGACAATAGATAACATAATAAAGGAAGATAAAGTGCTTCATGAACTTAAGAGAAAAGCAGCCCCAAGAGGCAACATGATTGTGTAGAGAAACATGACAGACTTAAAATATATGTTTGTCTCTCTCTCCTGCATTTTGTATGAATTTTGATCCAAGAATATAAATTCATAGGCTGTAAGTCATATTTGTGATACAAATGTTTACTTTTCTCTTGTGTGAACTCTGTTTCCCTTATATTTTCTGAGCATAAGCATAATCTTCACTTAACGTAAAAAAAATGCTACTTTGATTTCAGGAGTGAAAATCATTCCATCTGTGATTTCTTAGCAACAAAATATGCTTACTGAAGAAAGCCATACAGAAGTGAAGCCCAGCTTTCCTCAGCTCTTACTGAAACACAAGTATTTCCAAAAGTAAAACAAATACTCTAACATGGATAATAAGAGAAAACATTTTAAATTAGCTTCTACCTTCCCATGGCATTAGAGAAGTTTCTCTTTAAGAACTCTGGCACCCAAAGGCAGAAAATTCAAACTGATTAAACCTGAAAAACCAGGCTATATTGTTTTGAATTCCACTCTCTGAAACTTGATTTTCTGAACGCCAACAAAATAGAGATTAAAAAGCCTACTGACATCTTGATCTAAATGGAACCAGTGGTAAAGTCTTAGGAAGCATTAAGATGAAATGCATGAAGGAAGAACAACACTTAATATGAAAATAGCAATTAAATCTACAAAACCAAATGAACTTGGAAGTGGTTGATCTTCTCTGCTGCAATTACTGATCCTTGCAGTCCTCTTTGCCTGTGAACTCCCCTGTTAACTTTTTGTCTCATTTTATATTCAACTTGTAACCTCTCTGAGACACAGTCAATACTTCTTTATTTCCTTTTAGTACTTTCTCCTGATGCTTGTTCCTTTTGATAAAGAATTTGAAGTGCTTAGTCCATAAAATTAATAATGAATAATGACAATAAGATTATCTCTATTAAGCTTGTGACAAAGTACATAATTTTGACGGATGTAATTAAATTTAAGTATGTTACATTAAAACACTAATTTTTGAAGATGAAGCATTTTATAATCACTATTACTTTTATGAAATTGACGCTTTTTTAAAAAAAAAGCACAAACCTGTCAAACTCAATGAGCAGGATAAAAATATTCATAGAATATATAGATGAAGCCCAGTAATTAAAGCTATGTTTCACATTAAAAAATAAATTAAAAATACACTTTTAGGATGGTATTACTCACATCTTTAATAACAAGATGTGCATTTATTTCTGTAAATTTCAATTTACATTTATTTCTGCCAATTTAATATATATGTATCACACATCCATATTGAGTAAACTATGGTAGATACAAGTCCTAGGATTAAATGGTAGGACATTTTGCCAGTCAAAAATGTAACTGGAGCAGTGAAAACAGAATATTTCAGTATAATAAACTCACACAAAAAATTCTTATAAGTCCCAAAACCATCACAAAAGAAACAGGAAATTTAGGCTTAAATCTAAACATCTTAAGGCACTAATGTATCTGAGGTATTAAACTTGACTACTACACATAGTGACACCATGAGAAGAGATGCATAAATTTTCCAAAATCTGCATATAAAACCAGTTGATCAAAGCTAGGACTGAAATATTTTATTGTCCCACTTTAACACGTTTTATTACCTTTTTACATTCACTGTGAGCAGTTGTTTATATTCCAGTAACTCCATGGCAGTACAGAGCAGTGATTAAATTATTCTCAAACATATACAAGTCACAATATGAGTAAAACAACTCAGTGTGCTAATGAGATTCAAAGGTTCTTTAATTATTTTTCAGATTTATAGAGAACGTTTACGTGCCTCCCAGCCCCTCACTTTAGACTTGTGTCTTGCTGCTGGTTTCAATATTCATCCTCACTCACATCCAAGCTCTTCCTTCCTTTATCTTTCCCTCTCCTGCCATCCAACTATGATATTTAAACTGCTAAGCCCCTTTGGTTTATCTCATTTATCTGTAACCATAGGAGCTGTTCAACACTGCAACCTCCTTCATTTTTGATTGTGTTGTTATGAACAGAGAGAAAACAGGAAATCTGTGGTTTATGCTCTCTGTTCCCCTCTGACAGGAACAACTGCACGGAAACTAATGTCCATCCTTTAAAATTTGTGATGGCACATAGGGAAAATCATATGGAAATTTAAAGTGACTTCTGCTAGGTTTCTAATGAGCATGTAGAAAACCTGTTTTCAGAAGTTTATCATCTAATCCAATTTGGGCATATTGGCACAAGAACAGTGGAACATACAGAAACCAAGCTGGTTGCAATCTTCATAAACTGGGCTCCAGAAACTGGAGACTGTGGAACCTTAGAGTAATGTAACTATGTGAACTGCCCTTAATACAGGTGAATCTGAGTATTTTTTCCTGAATAGTATCCTTTAAAAGAGAAGGAACAAAATAAAATAAAATAATCAGATGTAGGAATACATATGGATTGGAGAATTTTATTGGAACAATTATGAAAACTGAATCTAGGAAGCAATAGTGGAGGTGTAGCAATTATCAGTTTGTGCTGTCACATGTGGCTACAATGACTAATTTCCATAGATTCCTCAAAGGTTGGGAAAAAATTGTTGCCATATCAGAACTAGTTCTTATCTGCTATGAGAAACCCTCTTTTCAGACTGGACTTCTTCCAGTATAAATGTGGAAGGAATTGGTTTCTGTAATCTTTTAGATTACTTCACCATTAGGACAATTTATAAATAACTGGATTTATTCTTTTATAAAACTGTGGTGGCAGAGTTCAGAATTAAACACTTTTTACCTACAAAGTCCTTACAATTAGCATTTTTTCAAATTACAGGTGCTAAAACTGAAAGATGTTTTAATCTCCAAAACCCTTGTAACTTGATTCTTCAAAACTTGCATATATACCTACTAATTCTAAAGTTTGCAAATACTCAGGCAGAATGTAATTTTGAAGACAATGTTTGTTTTTTTTTCAAATTGAGATACTGTAGGAAAGTTGCTCTCTTAACTACATTACAGCTAAAGAAGTAATTCATGAATATTTGATTTATTTAAAGCTCAACACTTTTTCATTGCTTCATTTTCATGCCCCTGTCAGATGAAGCAATGAAGTTTTCAACTTTTGTTTTTACAGTATAAAGCAGTAAAGAGCTTGACACAGTTCAAGGACTAATCCCAGCTCAGAGAAGCTTCTGTACTTCTTAAACCAGACTATCAGATTTCCCTTTTACAGTTTCATTATACTGAAATTCTCATCTTCAAAGTGAAATGTGGAAATGGTAGGCAGCTCTGGGGTTTAAGAGCTCTGAAGGATAGGAAAACCTGCACACGAACCATCCAGATACCTGGGGAATTGTGAAGCCCGCATCTCCTCTGGGCAGTGAGAACCAAAAGCAGCTAAGTCTGACAAATTCTTAAATGTAGGGTTTTTTTAAAGAAAAAAAGCCCACATAAGTAAACCAGCTTAGTGCTTAACCAGATCAGTGCTTCAATACCTGCTTAATCATTTACAGTGCATAACATTTGTGAATGCTGCAGTGCTGAATTGGCTAAGCTCTAAAGACAGTTTACATAACCAAGCATTAAACTTCAAATAGCTAAGCAAGGTCATTGCTGCCCCCAGCACCAAGAAGAGCTCCCAAGTACTGTAAGATTTCTGGCCTAGTTAGCATGTTTTCAAAGTTCTTACCAGGACTCTCCTGGTAATTATAAAAGCCCATTTCTCTATTGAAATGCAGAGGAACTTTACAGGAGAAAAGCAGCAGATGTTCTTTTCTCCTGAAAAAGCTTTAAGGTTTGTAAGAAAAAAAAAATTAAAAAACTAGTGGAAAAAAGTGTTAACACTAAGATCTAAATACATATAAACTCCCACTGTATGGAATAAACATTCCTTGGTTTAACATACAGCATGTCACTAATTAGCCTAAAATAGTTGGGTCTGTCCTCAGGTATCTAATGTGGAGCACAGAACACTGCACTCTATCTCATACCATAACATCTCTTAATAACACAAAATCCAACCATCCTTCAAGGTACTTATTTGCTGGGTCTCATGAAATCTCTGTGGCAGTTTCTGATACATTTTGCAGCAGGTAATTTAAGATGCAGAAATCATATTCTCAGAAAAAAACAAAACACCTTAGAGCAAGCTAGCTTTATTCTCAAAGGTCACAGAAAAAGGGGGAAAAAATACTTAGTTTGCCATAACTAGCAGTTCAGATTGCATCATTCACAGGAGTCCCATTCAGACTTTTTTCTCTGATCCATGAGCATGTTTTTTATGGTCCCAATATCTGTGCCTTTACACTTTTCTACTTGAAAACACAAAGGTTAGAATAAACTCAGCCATCCTTTATTAACTTTGATAATGCAAAGAGTCTCAAAATGACAAAGAAAAATAGACCATGAAATCCATGTTAACAATGTATCTCCAAGAAACACAGTTATCATAAGATATAAACCTAATCTCTCATTTAAGTGCTTATCAACATGGATTACAGATATCAGAAAGCTAGAGGGGATCACAGTTTTACTTCCTCTATACACCCACCACTGAACTTCCCTGAGTTTCCCTTATTAAGATAATTAATTTATAATGGTTAAATTTCATCTTCCAAAATATTTCTAGTCTTGTGCTGAAACATGAAGACATTAAACATCTATTTGGTAATTGGTTCAGGAGAAGAAGGGAAGGAGGGACAAGAATTTTATTAAAGACAAATTGATCATTACATAGGAGCTTTGCAAATTTCCCAAAGCTCCATTTGGACAACCCACAGGAATGCTGCATCTGTTACAGACACCAAGAATTCTATCACTTATTTGTTAAATCAACAGAAACTTTTCTACAACTTGATTTTAGTTTGTTAATCACATTTTGAGTGAAACTCCTGACAACAGAAATTAAAAAATGGCATTAGATGTGGGCAGGATGGAAAGTATCCAGAGAAAGGCCACAGAAATGATCCAAGGCCTGGGAAGCTGCCATGTGATGAAAGGCTGAGAGAACTAGGTTTGTTCATCCTTGAGAACAGAAGGCTGAGAGGAGACCTCATCACCATGTTCCTGCATTTAAAAAGTGGCTACAAAAAGAGGAAACTCCCTTTTTACGAGGAGTCACATGGAAAAGGCAAAGGGTGATAGGAATAAGTTACTCCTGAGACACAAAGGGAAAATGTTTCACAGTGAGAACTATCAGGCACTGGAATAGTCTCTCCAGGGAAATGATGGATTACCCAACACTGGACACTTTTAAGATGCAGCTGGACAGGGTGCTGGGCCATCTTATCTGGACTGTGCTTTTGCCAAAAAGACGTTGGATCAAATGATCCAAATGGTCCCTTCCAACCTCATACTGATTAGCTAAAGAGAAAATCTTGCTCCTACATCATTTAAATACCTCAGGATGTTTTTCCCAAAGTGTGTTTCTTATTGCTTGAATATTTATATACCATCTGGACTTAAAACAGACATGTCCTCAAAAGTCGTGTGATACCAGGTTTCCACAAAGTCACTATCACTTTTGGAGTTTGCCTCACATATTTCACTGGTACCAAACTTGGATAAATTTGCTGTGGCACTGTGACAAATTTCCTTCTTCTCTAGGGTCACATATCCTCAGGGTAAGACATTAACTCTGGGAATATAAAGCAGTTGAAACTGATTTTTACCACCTGGGCAAGAGAAACCCACAGGCTGGAGAGCGAGGCAACGGACACCAAAGACAGCATGACTAGAATTTTGCAGATAATCTCCTGAATTTAGTGAAGGATGGCATTTTCAGAGAAAGGAAAATTCTGAAACTCTCAGGTTGAAAAGGAAGATTGAGAAAAGTTTGACCACTGCAGTCAGTTTAGGGCTGAGAGACACAGTGGCTACTATTTACTTCTTTCCTTTGAAAGATCCAGGAGTAAGACTAAGGATAATTGTATGAGGAAAAAAATAGCAGGATAGCAGCACAGGAAATAACATCAAGAGGAGTATGGAGCTTTGCTTCATCGGTCAGAAAAAGAGACAGCAGGAATCCAGCTGGCATCTGGGGATATGTCTGAGCCAGTGCTGCTCAGGTGAGCAGGTTATGACTGACCAGTGTTTGGCACAAAAAACACAGAAGTTAATGGTGAGATTAATGGGATTGTTTACAGCTCTCATAGCTACTGCTATAGTCTCTTCAATCTACCATCTCAAATAACTCTCATTGAATTATTCATGATGTATTTATCACTTACTATTCACGAGTATTAGGGCTAGAATACTGGTTGTTTTGCTTTTTTCATTTCACAGCTAAGCATCAATCTGAAAATCAAGTAGTTATTTCATATACTCTGGTTTGGAGAAAACCTGGAAGCACCCAGTAGGAGATAAAAGCCTAAAAAAGCGCAAATCCACGAAATTTTACCAGCACAGCAGCAGTTCTGAGGCTAGGGCAAAGCTTGTGGAAGGGAGCTCAGGTAACAGTTTCTTCTCAAAAAGAAACCCCAAGAAAAACTCAGTAGACTGATATTATTTCATATATTTGAATTAAAATTAAAGATCTTTAATTATACAATTTGGAATATGAGAACTATTCATCACAGTGTAAAACTTTTTATTTTTTTTTTTAGAATACTTCATAGATAAATGACAAGAGCTTTTTAATTATCTGTCAGGTGAGAAGCAAAAGATAAGGATAGAGATTACTTAATTACATAAGTATTTCAAAAGTTATTATTTCACCCATCTACCAGGAAAGCCCCAAATTAGATTTGCAATACTGGTCTCATGCTGAACAGAATAATGGGCATGTCCAGCCCTTCTGAGGCTGGAGAAAAGGATGATTTTAGCCATATTCGGACATATGGCACACAGGATATATCCCTTCCAGTCTTAACAGCCAAGTTTCACTCTATATCTTGATAGAGAACATGTGAATATTTATACCAGGGTATAAAATTGACAGGGCTGCCTCAGATTGCTGAGTCTGTTCCTAGAGTTTCCGTTCGACATTTTTTCCACAGGCATGTATTACTGCATGTTTAAAAACTACTCATATTTATAACAGAGAGGAAAAATGAACAGAGACTTTTAAAATATTGATAAAAGGAACATAATGCCCCAAAAAATGTTGCAAAAATATTTTAAAGGACAGCTTTTATGTAATTACGGACAACACAGAAAGCACCTTTGATTTGAAAATTATCAAAAAATAAAAAAAAAAAATCCAACAAACTGTGGCCAACCTTTATGTCTGTGAGATCCATCCATGTTAGAAAACTCAATGTGATTTTCATCAGCCCAATACAGCCTGTGGTTGACATAATCTATTGTAAGAGCCATAGGTCTGGATATCTGTGCCTCTATGATAACAGTTTGTCTGGATCCATCCATCCCAACACGGCCAATGTGAGGGTACTCACAGCAATCAATCCAGTATAAGTATCTGCAAAACAAAGCATAACAGCTGAATAATAACAATAAATATTTGACCAGAGAGGCTGTGGATGCCCCACCCCTGAAAGTGTTCAGTGGGTTGGATGGGGGCCTGAGCAACTTGATCTAGTGAATGGTATCCCTGCCCATGGCAGAGGGCCTGGAACCAGATGATCTCTAAGGTCCCTTCCAACCCAAACCATTCTGTGATTCCACAAGTAATATATTTATTCAATCTCAGGAATAAATCGGTAATTATTCTATAATATTTTGACTTTCCAGATATTTTTTTTTTATTTTTCTAGATCTGCCTGTAAATAAGTGTGCTAAATGTAAAGGGTTTGAATAGGAGAGTCTTCATGTTAGGTGTGATTTTATTACACTAATTATGGATTAATAAAGAGTGCATTTAAATTGCTCGGTCTTGATAACTTAGAATTTTAAATACTACCCAAATTGGACTTTGTGAATCTCAAACTTGCATAAATGGCATCACTACTAAATTTATCAGAAATATGGTGTTACACTTACTTTTCTTTGTCATATAATGAAATTATATTGCTTTAAAAAGTAGTAGTGCCAGAACATTAGAACAGTTTCTCACACAGAAGGCTTAAAAATGGGTGAAACACGGAGAGAGGCTGTTGGAATGCTGAGGAGCAATTTTTTCCTCAATATGCCATTTAACCACAATGCAGAGCACAATTGTCATAAAGAAAGAAAAAACTCCTATTATTTAGTACATGGTTGCATGTTGCTACTGTTGTGTGCCATTACTCAGAACCTCAGGACAGATCTTTCCAGCTGGGAAGCTGATACGATTCTACTCTACAGGTTTTGGACAGGCTTTCCAAAACCCAGATGCAGCTCATGCTCTTAATAACCACCTGGAATTGTATTTGTGTGCAGGAGGAAATAGGGGTCCTAAGAGCAGCTACAGGTGCAATATGTTGGCACCATACTCCACATAAACAGCAGAGAAAGGGATCTTTCTCCACTGACTCCAACAGGACACATTTTGTTTGGAAATATATCATTACTCTTGCACAGCATCAGCAATGTAATTGATTATGCATTTCTCCTTTGTTAGAAAAAAATAAGATAAAATTAACATTGTTTCAAATAATAACTCTGAATTTGAAATAAAAACACAGATATATTTTTCAGCAGCTTGCCATATTAAAATAAACAAATACATAAATATATTTAAGAAATATTATTAAAATAGATTGGCCTCATAGATCTAAATCTGTACACACTGAAAAGGAGCCAAGTAAGTTGATTATGCCTATATATATATATATATATACATATATATACATATAAACTTTCCTGAAGAACTGGGAGTCTCTGTACAAACTTTGTAGGTTGATTTCTGCATACACAGGGAACATATCCTGGATGCCCAGGTAACCAAAGGGAGAACCCATGGATTGGTATCTTGAGTATATTTAAAAAAGATCTGTAGGCTCCCTGCCAAATTTGACAGGGAAAAAAGGGTACAGTTACAAGAAAATTAAATTCTAGTTCTAAGAACCAGTAGAAAATGCCTTTTATCTTAAAAATAGTAAAGTAGATAGTTTATACCAATTATTATTATACCAATTTTCTAAGTAGTGATGATATAGTAAGCATTGGTAATACACATTCAGACTACTGATATCCAATGTAGCTGAAAGTTAGGTAATAAATATTAATTAGTATTTTCTGTCTACTTTTTACAAAAAAATATTTTAACATCAAGTTAGGATTAAATTCAAATTACTGCAAATTGGCTTCTTCATACCCAGCTTGAGGATCTAAGGAGAGATCTCTGGGAAACTTCACCCTCTTGCTCACAAGGACAGTTGGGTATAAACCATTGAGTTTAGACACCTCAATAATTCTCTTTTCAGTGTCAGACCAATAGAGATTCTTCCCAATCCAATCGACAGCCAGTGCATTGGGAACAGCTGTATTGTGGATTACCTAGAAAAGCAAAAATCACATAAATTATTCATCTAAATACTGGGGAAAGGAACAACAACTCAACAGTTACTGATACCAGAATATGGAGAGGCTGGATATTCAATACAGCTACATAAAACCTGTGAAAAATGGGTAGTACTCACTGTTAAATACTGACACTTCCCAAGGAATGACACTTCCTAAGGAACTAAGATAATGTGACACTTTCCTTATAGTAAGGGAGAATGGAGAATACCTCAATGAGGTAAACAGCAAATTCCCAGCTTCTCTGCATTATGCACTAAGTTCTACAAATTTTGGACCTTTTGTTTTTCATCTTAGGCTTCTACTTTTCTCTTCATGTAAAAACAAACAAACAAACGAGCAAACAAACAACTTTTTTCCTCGTTACTAGTTTACTTTTTCTTTCCAGAGAGCAGAACGGAGATGAGGTTTCTCTCCCCACAGTGTGCCCCCAAACACATCTGCTTCTCAGCTCCCCACTTCTCTCACTGGTCTACATCAGCATGTCTTTCATTTTAATATCACAGTGGTACCATATGTCATTGTGACAGACAGACCATAAGAGCACTCAGCTGAGTTCCAGGAAGAGGTTACTAGTTGGAAAGTAAACAGTGTGCTCTTATTTCCAACATGCATGTGGCAGAAGAAAGAGGAGCTTTCCAAGAATTAGTTAAATTTCAAAAGGAACACATGATTCAGGAGTAAGAGACAGGAGCGATTCAGTCACCTACTGGAAAGCCCACGCTCTGCCAGCAGGGATATGTTATTCTCAAGGTTTTGGAAGACTTGAATAATTCTGAGACTTGAACAAATTCCTCTGGATACACGTGATCATGAATCTCATCATGATTGTACGACTCCGTCTTGCTTGGCTGGGAGTATTTCATGTCAAGTGTTGAGTAATATTTGAAAATTCACGAACATTTGAGGTCAGTTTATTCTACGCTTGAAAATTCTATTCCTGAGAAGGTCTATTCTGACTTATTCTGTTCCTGGTTAGGGTTTGATTAGGTCTGTGCAACTAGAACTTCAGAAAACCACAAAACAGAAAGCAGTTCTTGAAAATATTTGAGATTCCTTAAGTACTAATAATGGGTTTACTACTGTGCTGTACATTATTTATTGTCATCTTCAGCACTAAAAGCATGTGCTTTTAGTCTATCAGCCATAAACCTGATTATGTACAATTGAATGTGTTAGCTTTAATTTTATTTACCATTTGAAGACACTGAAAAGTCTTCAAGATAAGAATGGATATGGTGAGATACTTTAAATCCATTTTATAGCTATGAATATTCAAACCTACCTTTTCAGGTTGTTACATTATTTATCATGTTATCAAATCTGTTTTAAAAATTAAATTCAGGCATGCACAGATTTTTTTTTTATATGAATAAAATATTTTGTTTTCTAATACCTTCCCAGTACCAGCTTCACTGGTTTATAAATGTGTAATTGCAGCAACTGCTGCACTGTAACATGGGACATTTCCTGTAGAAATGGATAACTGCAAATTTAGAGGTTTATCTACAACACCTAAACACTGCACAACAGCATCAACCAAAGTAATTAGTCTGTTTTCTGATGACTTTTCCTTTGGAGAGTCACTTCAAGCTTATTCCAGTCGCTGAGCTCACCAGTGTGACATTTAACGTGCACAGTCCAGCTTCCTGCAGCAATTTCCAATAACATTTGCATCTACAACACTATACATAAAATACTGTTTTAATGTCTGAACACATCTATGTGAAAACATTGTCATTTCAATTCTATAAATATCTCCTCCATGATCAGATGAAGAAGAAAAATGAGGTGCCATCAGGTTGCCCAGGGCAAGAAAGCCAGAGTTGGTGTGCTGAAAAGATGCCATCTCCTAAAAGGGAAATCCTAGATAATATATCAAACAGGATCATTTACACTGATAGCAGATCTATTTATAGTAAAGAGTAACACAAGAAGTATGAAGGTAGTAAAATAAGAAATTCATACTTCAAGGCAAAAAGTCTATCAACCATAAAAACTCTCATGACAAAAAAAAAAATAAAATATGTAAACAGGTTTTCTGGATAACAAAACCCATAAATCTTTAAATAATTAAGCAAATAATTATAATAGTTTAATTTTAAATAATTTAATTTTAATAACATCAATTACTAAATATATCCTTTGGTGAGCTATTAGAAAGTCAGAGAGATATAAAATTATCATTTTGGATAAAAGATGACTGATATTATATTAGACAGCTACAACATATAATTCTTCATAATTTCTTGCATGTATTTTTAGCTTTCAGAGGCCAAATCTGGGACAGGTTTTACAGAGAAAAAAACAAATTTTTGTATGAAAATTAAATGTATTTATTTTCATAACTTTTGCTTGTACATTAGCATATTTGAGCAAAATCTCCATCAATATGACACTTGTCCTGTAAACTGCAAAATTATAATGAAGGAAAAAAGAAATATCCTATATGTTCCCATCCTAATTGTTTCTTATACTGTTCAAATTTCTGAAATCTTTCCTTAAAAAATAAAACAGTTATTAAATCATAGCAATAGGAGGTTTGGTCGGTTGTTTGGGTTTTTTTTTTTCTCCCTCTTGGTTATTACAACTTCTTGACTGGGAAAAATTCTTTTTGGAATAGTTAAGATTAGAAATAAAAAAATCTGAGGTCATCCCCAGTCCTAAAACAGCATAACACAATTTCATCCAGAATGGAGAGATGCTCTGTAAATTGTTTAAAGGCATTAAATATGATTCCAGAATTTAACGAATTTTGAACCCTACACTTGCCTGACCCTATTTTTTTCAGGAAACCTCTTTGCAGGGACTCACTAGAACTTCTGAGTAGATGCTGGATTTTAGTTTTACCCCCAGGGCATCAGAGTGCCATAAATTATGTTCTTAAGGTTCACTGGTACCTGTGAGCTTCAAACCTAACCTTCAAAAAATGTGTTCTGAGGATGTTTCAGTCCATGCACTAACCTGCAAATGAAAAACAGAAGAAATCTTTTTCTCTCTGCATATTTATTGGTGCGCAATGAGGGAGCAAAATTTACAAGGTATGTTACTGCTCATCTACTCCATGTTTCAGAAGGTCAGACATAATAGAATAAACAAAAGATTCCTTACTGCTTATCACCAATGCTGGAAAAAACGTTCACATAAGTCAACAAATGTGCTTAATAGTGGATTTGTGAACTTAATCCACTACAGAGGCAGAACAGACAGGATGTGCAGAAAGGGGGGTGCAGTTTTACCCCGGATTATTCACAGCAAAGACATGGAGTTGTTTTCACTGTCAGTGTAGTGGAGGTGAGACAAAAAACCACTAAAGACCACGAAAAAATTTATAAGAAGTAATACACCAATGTATTTCCACAGCTTAACACCTATTTATAGCTCTTTTTAATTTGGCATCCAGTAAACCGCATGGAACTGCCAATTCAGTCAACTGTCAAATAAGTTATAAGGAATTTAGTTCCTAAATACACTTCTCTTAGTCCCTATCGCTACTTCAAATAAGATATAAATGCAATTAAAGTTTACTAGGACTTGCTAACTCCTGCTGTGTTTGTATTCATATACCAAAGCCTCACAATCTGGGTAAAAAACATGCAGGAGCATTTCCCAAAATACTCAAAAAAATCTAATTCTAGTAGTGACATTATTAATCCCCAATTACCTTGATGTCACTTCCATTTAAAGACATTCTGTTTATGCGACTGCCATTTGGTCTGCTGGAATCAATCCAATAGATGAACTCTTCTCTATAGTCAAAGTCTACTGCAATCACATTGTTCAGCCCCTAAAAATAGGGAAAAAAAAGCGCCTATTTATTCAAATGTTTGAATATAAACTGCTGGATAACATTCAGAATAAAATATACGTTGCATTTAATACTCAGAAAGCTTTATTTAACTGACTGCATATTTGTGAAGCAATTACCTCATTTTTCTATCTATTACTTGTGAAAAATCAGCATAAAATAAAGTAACAGAAATAAATGGTGACAAAGAACTGTCTCACTTCAAAAATGCAGATGATGTATGAGGCTAAGGGAAGTTTGTTTTTTTCTTTACTATTATTAAAATGAACTTTAGCACTAAACACTTTGACTTTTGCTCAATTTCTCTGTTCATTACTACCTTTGGCATTTCTTTGGCAAATTAGATGAGAGAAACAGAAATAGTATAACATCTGTGATATTTAAGTAACGAAAAAAAATCCTTAGAAATATAAATTAATCAGGAATTCAAAATAGTGGTGTTCAAAAAGTTTTGATTTTAATTCCTGAATAAAGAGGTTTTGACTATTTACATGCTATGTTATAGGTACTGTGTATATATACACAGAGACACAGAGGTAATATATACATGAAGTGTAAAAACCAGAGATCTAGCAGGCACCTGGGAGTCTCCTATGGCTCCAATTACAACAGCAATACATTTTAGGAAAGAGTGGTGATCATATCTGAGCTACTCTTTACTCCAGTAGGTTGGAAAGAGCAATCATATAATAATGGCTTTTCATCCCAAATGGCAGATAAGAAGGAAGGGGGTTGCATTCAGACGAGGGCTCTTATTTCCTTATCTGCCCCATAACCTGCTTAACGTCCTGATATGTAGTGAAATTACAATTATTCTTAATATACCAAGATGTTGTTATCAATGAAATATGGAGCAGCAGCGGTAAAAAGAACGGAAGCTGTTTGTACTCCTTTTAAAACCGCAGTATCAGTTAATCAATTCCCTTATCAGCCCCGTGACATTCTACTCTCAGGTGGATCAGCAACCTCCCTCGTGGATGTAATTCATCCCTGTAAAGGGGATGTGCTGGACCAGCCAGCTCTAAAATAAACAGCTAAGCACAACAATATTTAATTGCACAGAAACTTGATACATGGCTTATCTGCCATCTACCACTGTGTAATTACTGTAAATCTATCTCTTGATCAAAACGTAGAGAAAAAGAGCAATTAGGCTGCACAAATCATCATTAGAGTAAGCCTGAAACAATACAGGGTTGGAGGACCACTCATTTTCAATCTCATACCTATGTATGCAGTGTTTTATCAAAACCAGCTGCAGCTCTGTCAGTCATAACTGTGCTGCAAAACACTTGTCCTGTCTCTTTTACTATTAGTATAATTGTATCTACAGAGCAATCCCAACCCCAAATTCTTAAAAAAGGAGACAACAGGTGAATGAATACAAAATACTATTGAATACAAACTATTATTTAATACATTCTATGACATTCTAGAAATTGAAGTCAGCAATTTTTGAAAAACTAGCCTTATATCTATATATTCTATGACACTGTAAAATTTTCCTAAGGATCCAGACTAATAAAAAGAATTGACTGCTGGCACGTCTTTGGTTTCAAGTGTTTTATTTTGGGTCAGTTAGTTTCAATATTTATCAGAACATCAATTGCAGGTAAAATATTTCTGTACATTTGTAACAGAGTTCTCTGTCCAGACACCATCTCCTCTTTCTGAGGTGTCACTTAAGTCCTTCTAACATAATTCTTTGTTGCGTCACGTGCAATCTGCTTTTTAGAAGGAATAGAGATTTCAAATGGCATCAGCTGCCTTAGTCTCTCATCTTAAACCTGTGTTTTTGTTTCTGTTACACACAGCACAGGCTGTGATTTGTGTTCCCTTGGTGCCCCAATTAAAAAAACAGATAAAAATCCCAAATAATGAGGAAGATTATCTACTCTGCTTACGGAAACTCTAATGATTTTGATGACTAGGATGTGAAGGAAATGGAAAGCAAAGAACATACATGAGACACAATTCAAACAGTTGTACTGTTTATGTATATTTGAAAAAAAAAAAAAAAAGGAAAATAGAGGGAAAAAGCTGGCACATAACTCAGAGAAGACTGAATGAGCTCCTGCTTTCAGCTTCTTTACTCTGAGTTTATATGAACAACTGTTAGAATGGCAAAGCACAGACCAAATACACAAAAAGAAGGGTGGGTTTGCTCCTCTGCCAGAGCCACTCTGGTATTTGCCATTATCTGGTAGATGTCCAGGAAAGAGCCAATTTATCCTAACATCATAAGGACACAAAGATGTCCTGCTGAGGGAGATAACCCCACGTGTGGTTCTGTTGGTATAGTTCCTCTTCGGCTTTCAAATCAAATGCTGTATTTGTAGGAGCAAAGGCCAGTAGGTTCAATAGCAGAGGTATTTATCAGACCAGTGAATTAATGTGATATGGAAAACATAGATTTTCTTCAGTGGCTGGAGCTATGTGGTCTCTAATGCACTGAAGAGGAGTCCATTAAATTGAAGACTGATGATGCCCTGAGACAATCTGTCAGCACCGACCATCAAGAAAATTTACTGTTTGTTCCCCTCTTTCCACAGGCTTCCATTAACAGATACACCAGCAAAAGAGGGGAGAGGCAGTGAGATGGAAATGAGAGGGAGTCAGAAGGATTTCAGAAGAACAGACAGACTTTAACATAACATTTTCTATGCTTAAATAAAGCCAATGTTTAATGCAAGATGGTAATTTTGTAATCACTGTTGTGAAGACCTAAGCACGTCTCTTGTGACATTAGGGTGCACAGCTTACTGACACAAGGAGTCACAAAGAGCCTAATTATATTAACAGGTACTAAATAATTTCCTAGTCTTACTACAATTGACTGAATATTATTCAAGGAAATAGATATTTTTATTAAAAATATTTTGGAAATCTAATCTGTGGTAAGTAACTACACTTAGGTGAAGCACAGAAGAAGAGCAGAAACTGCTAAAAATGTCAGCTCTGCATTTACTGGGTGACATTCTATTTTTTGTGGGTTTTTTCACATTTTTTGCCTGTTATAATAATTTAGAGTAATTACTTAAAAAAATAGATTTAGCTAAAGATATAAGTTCATGTATTGCTATAACATAAATCTTGGGATTGTCTGTCTAAAAAATAGATTTTGATTGTGACAGTAAGCAGCCCAAATAATACATGGCCAAATGGTTTTTTGTTGTTTTGCTTGGGTTTTTTACTGGAATTTACAAATTGAGCAAAACATATTGGGATGGAAGAGGATCACAAATAACATCATTTTTTAGTACATCAGAATGACTGACGAAACAACTGCCTGAGCTTTAATCTTGTCAAATTCAGACAAAATAGTCAATTTAAAGTATTACAACAACTCTGAAGATGCTGCAGTTGTTCTGTGGTGCTCACAACGCCAATTGTAGGATGATGTTTCTGTCAGTTGCACACTTTAGAAAAGAATAAAAGTATTGAGTTAAACTTAGAGCATGGTACTATGATTATACCTGTTTCAACAAAGTGTAGTTGGATCCATCAGTGCTAATTTTTCTTATTTCATGATGATCAGCCAGAATTAAGAAAGGTTCCTCATCTAAACCCCGGGAGAAAGAATATATTAGACTAGCTTTACGTTAATTTATGGAAAATCAGGAATACAATGCTGAAATACAGATGGTTTGAAAAATAAATGTTACATGCTCTGATCAATGTTATGGATGAAAGAAATATTTAAAACATTCAAATGTTCCAAGAAAGATCAATGATGCAGTATAAAAATGAACAAAGCAATCAATTAGTATATCTTTCAATGTAATTCAGTTCTTTTGCCTTTGCAATGTGGGAACCATACTGTATTTTATCCTAATTTAATGTCAGAGATTAAATTTGAAACATATTTCATTCCATATGTTTTAATTTCAACATTTACTTTTAAATTATCGTTGAGACTATTAATTGCTATAGTTGCAAACTGAGCATGTTTTGACCATTGTTTTTTGAGATTTCAATACTCTGAACAGTCTGGTGATAAAGAAGCAGCTCTTTGTAAAAACCATGGTTCTCTAATTCTGAACTGAAGCTAGATTTGACTTTTTTAACCCCGGATTTCTAATTTATAAAAAAAATTATCTTCAGATATTCATTCATGCCGTCACTTACTTTGACATATCTCTCACACTGACATACATAATAGTAAAAATAATATTTTGTTTAAAGCTGTCTTTATTTTAGTTCTATTAAGAGAGACTTCAACTAAAATAAAAAAAAAATATTACCAATGATAATTTAAAATGTATTAAAGGTCTTGTATCTACTGCTCATACATTCTAGAACATAATGTGTTGACCAGCCTACTCCGCTCTTGTACTGAACATATTTGCATTTTATGCTCAACTTTTAAGACATAAATGACCTGATGCATCATCCTCAGCCCTGACTGTTGGTGGTATGTGGAGAATGGCTGCAATGCTCTGCTCTGGTGTAAAGGCTTTAAGGCAATTTATGCCAAAAAAATCAGCATTAGGCCAAACGTGCCCACGTTGGCATCTCCTTGCAGCAGAGCCATCCTTGTACAGCACTCACAGCTTTGCCATGGCCACTTCTCAAGTTTGACGTATTAACCACTCCAAAAAACCACTTCTATGATGTGCCTTAGCTTCCCTTCTCATCTGAGTGATCTATAGCTTCTAAATGTACAGGTGGTTTGCAAGGTGGGAGACAGGAATAGAACAAAAAAAAACAGCTGTGGAATTTCTGCCCTCTCCTGTATTTTCTCTGCTTACTCAGGGAAGTACCTGAAACTGGATTATGAGGCAGACAGAGGTTCCAGCCTTCTTGTCATTTAGAAAGAAAACTGGAAGACTGCCTGGGCTGTGAAAGAAACCCACCAGAACCCAGCAATGGGTTTCTGTTCCGTTCCTGTTGATATTTTGCTTTTCCAGACAATCCCACTCACTGAGGTACATAAAAATAACATCAGAGGGGTGAGGAAATAACCAGTGCTCTTACATATCTTGAGTTTCACTGTGTAACACATATAAGACTGAAGGATTTCATATGCTATAAGAATAATAGAGTTTGCATTTTCTAGTAATTTTCTAAGTAATAACTTTTCCTGCTCCTTCTTTTCACATGAAGTTTGATGTACATTCTAATATTCTTAAGAAACCAGAAATCTTTTAAACACTTATCATAATCATACTGTTATCATGTGACTCAGAAGTAGAACTAAGTGATGCATTTTAACTTTCTTAATACTTTCTCTAATAAAGTTATTAATTCAAACTTTCATGATCCACTGCATCTACTACAAATGATCTGAGAACAATACATATTAAAAATATAACTTATTACATTCAGATACTGAATCACGTTCCTATTTTATATTGAAGAGGTAGGAGAGTCAAAGTAGCTTTGTTTATCTTGCATAGAAAGGTAACAAAGACCTTGGGGCTAAGGTTTTTCACAAATTATTTTGGATACAGCTGTGGATTATAAAAAAAATTAAATAGTAATACCTGAAAGGGATTTGCAGCCATTGATGTTATCAGGCTGTATTTCATACCCCTCTGCACACAAGCATTTGTAGGTTCCATATGTATTGATGCATTGCTGGCTACAGGGAAATCCAGACGAACATTCATCAATATCTACACATGTTTTGCCATCATCCTTCAGGAGGAATCCAGGCCAGCATTTGCACTGGGAAAGAAAACCAAACACATTCATGTTTAATTTCTCATTGATTCTGTTTGTCACCTTGTGTACTTTCTACTGAACATGTTAGCATCATAAACTTTTTATGGATCTCATTTTTTTCAAGTAACATCTTAATTACATTGTTGTTTACATGGTTTACAGGGAATTTACATGTTCCCTCCTGTAATCTCTGTATCTCCAGCTCTCTAGTCTATGGCCTCCTGCCTAGGACATGGTTTCAGAGGTTTAAATATTTTTAGACTTAAACCATGTTGGACAGATTTTATTTAGTTTTCAGTGGGCAAAGATCCCAGAAAACACCCTCACGTGCAGACAACTAACAGTTTTATTCTGTTTCTAAGGTGATTTGACTTTGTTCAAATATTTCTATAATTAATAACGACCTGTAAAAAAGTGGACAAAACCACTATTCCTGCTATTCACTGCTATGAATTTTCCTTTTTTACAACTGATTTTCAGTGCTCTGTATATATATCAGTATGATTTGTTGTATTTAAAGCATTGTATGATCTTTTTCACAGGTTTAAATTATATATTCCACCATTTCTTAAATATCATTGACAATTGTTTCCTTACAGGAAATAAAAACTTGAATGTTCTTATTATTGTAGGTAAGCTACTTTATTACAAGGAATTACCACACAGTGGAGCTTTATTATAATCACACAGTAGTTAAACATTTAAGAACTAAAAACCTGCATTATATTACACCACATTTTGTAATTATTCACCTTGTATCCAACAGGAAGATCCTGACAATCCTGCGAACAGCCACTAACTTTCTTACTGAGGCATTCATTAGTGTGGCAGCTTTTCTCATCAGACCCATCACTACAATCCTCTTTGTTATCACAAACATCACTTTGAGGAATGCACTTGCCATTTTTGCACATAAAAAAAGAGCTGTTACATGACTGCTCTGGAAAACAAACAAAAAAAAAAGAGAGCAACAACTTGGTGTCATCTATTAGTATTTGGAATTAATTTTCTCATGGATCCACTGTTGTGTGTGCATGTGAGATGAAATAATTGTGTAAAAATTGAATATTTATTCCATACTGATAGCATTATAATATCTTTTAATTTTTCATTGTCTTTAAAGGTTATTCCTCTTCTGGAGAATGTGTGAAGACTTCAACTTACTACTCCCTCCTACATATTTATTTTCATATAAAGGAGAATCCTCTACATTATCTTGGCACAAAATACAGTTCTACAGTTTACAAAAGTTAAAAGGCATGGCTTCTCTCCCCTGTGGATGCTGAGGTGTTTAGTAACGTGACCGACTGAATTCTGATTCATCTCTTGTCTAATGATATGTATATAGGTTTTTCCCTCTTCGGCAAAACTTGAATTCATCATTTCAGCTACATTCAGACCCTTCAAATCACAATAAGAACACTTGCAGATAAGGCAGGTATGTTGCCTCACCTCAAACCAAATTAGTGTTTTCCATCAAAATTGATGTAAAGGACCTGGCTAAAGTGCAATAAAATTCTAAGGCATAGAAAGAAGAACTGGTCTTTGAAAAAGACACCAAACAGAATAACATGTGCAGACCAGGACTAATTTCCCTCTCAAAAACCAGTCAATCCTCAGCCAACTTATTAATGTGAGTAGAAAATATCTATAAAACCAATTGCATTTGGTCAATAATTTGCTGATAAAATTGAACCAGTGTTTATTATTTATAGTGAGAAAAACTTTACATCCCCTCTTATATGACCTGCTTCTGTGCGATAAATATCTTAAACACAGTAAACATTTTCAGAGCAAGAGAGAAAATTTGGCAATTATTACATTAGCATAATCTTATTTTAGTATTAGCAGGATTTATATGTTAAGGAACTATCTGTCATCTTATGCCATAGGAAATTGTGGCTTGAATTTTGTGGACTGAGGTTCTGGATGCTCAGAACACGTTCTCCTTGCAAGATATAAGGAATATCACCATGAAAGCACTGGAGATTTAAGCTACTAGGTTTTACATTTGCTAAACCACTGACTCTCCAAAAAGAAAGGTCACACGTGTCATTCAAAAAATTAAATACAAACCTGAACTTTTGCATTTGATGTTGAGAGGTGCTTCATCAGAATGGTCTGGGCAGTCAAAATCCCCGTCACATTGCCACTGGGAATTTAACAGGCATCTGCCATCAGCACAGGTGAACTCTCCAGGACGACAGTGACGATATCCTGGAAATACACCAACCACTGACTTCATATTTTCTTTCATAGTGTCAACATAAAATTTTGCATATGTTGAGGCAATGTAAATAAAAGTATCTTTTGCTCCATAAAGACATATAAAACACTACATGCTTATTCAAAAGTGCCTACCAACAAAGAGAGAAATCTAATGTCTCTCATGCACTGTATAGCCATGATACAATACACACAGAAACATATGAATAGTAAGATTGAGTTATTGCTATTTTTTTGTTAGTTATTAGGGTTTCATTAAAAAGACAGGTTTATACAATGGAGTCAAAAGAAATTTTCAAGGATTAGAATGATTGTAACTTTAAAATGAATAAAAGAACTGACTGCTTCAATCACCAGTCCCATTTTTATATTGTTTCAGAATAATACTCTAGAAAAGAAAAACAAGAAGTATGCCTTTCAACCCAACCAAACAATAACAAAACTTAGATTTTTAAATATATGCCATTAATTCAGCTTTTAGGAACACCTTTCAAACCAAATTTCATGCCGACTAAGTAGACTGGCTTCTGCAGAGTACCTGGGTTGTTTAGCTATCAAGATGGAAAAGGTCTAGCTCTACAGTCTAACAGAGCTGGGATCAGGCTACCCAGTTTGCAGTCAAATGAGAAATTACAAGTTTAAAATCTCGATTAATTAGGTGGTTCATTTTTATATCTGATAACAGGTTGATAAGTGTGTTTTGGAATTTGCCTCCTACTCTATACAAGTAGTTCCCTTTCTCATAAAAGAATGGAACCCTTTCCTAAAATTAGAGTATAATGAGTTTACCACACTAGTCCCACACTAAAGTGTGTATTTGATTACCAGCTAACAGAAAATTGCATTGAAGCAGTGCAGCACGTAACAAACATTGCTGGAGATTTCAGTTTGCCCAGCAGAAATTAAATAGAGCCAGTGCCTGAAGGCAGGTCCATACTACAATTAGATCAGGAATTCGTACATCTTCTGCTTCTGTTGCTGTTTTCTCCTTCTGTCTCTTTCCAAAGAGACAAAATAACACTATTTATTTGTCAGTATGTTAAGTGGTATGTATACTTTTCGTGCATGTATGTGACGCTATAGTAAATAAATTAAATACACCAGCAAGTGATTATTAAAAAAAAAACCAAAATGTAGGTTGGATATTAGAAAGAGATTCTTCCCCCAGAGGGTGGTTGGGCACTGAACAGGCTCCCCAGGGCAGTGGGCACAGCACCAAGGCTGACAGAGTTCAAGGAGTGTTTGGACTGTACTCTCAGGCACTCTTGGGGTTGTCCTGTGCAGGGCCAGGAGTTGGACTCAATGATTCCTGTGGGTCCCTTTCAACACAGCATATTCTGGGATTCTGTGATTTTTATATGACCAACAAATAAAACAGTATTTGCTACACTATATTTTGTTCCCAAAATGTTCCATTATATGTTCGACTCATGACAAATTTTACTAAATGCAAACATCAAGAATGCTTTTTCTTACAATTTTTGGTTGTCTACTCTCATCATTCATGCACATACACTCTACAGGTGGTGTGTACAACAGAAACATCTAAAACATGTACCCAGCTATTTTCTGCTGTGGCTCTCATTTCTGGAGCACATCTAAGAGCAAATAACCAACACAGATTTTATGGCACAAAATCACTCACAATAAAAAAATCAATAATGTACCTTTTTTGAGGGAACATTTGCTCTATATTTTCCATAAATATTATTTCTACAGATTCATATTTCTGAGTATGGTGCAGATATACTGCATAGATATTCACATAGTATAAGAACCCCTAAATTCATGTCAATAGTGAAAATTAAACATTCATCTATGGTTTTAGTTGATATCATTTAACTGCAGTGATAATCATGACAGAGATGTCTTATTATTTAATAGAAAAAACATACATAGAGACGAATTTAAATATATATATAAAAAGATATACATACTAAGCAAGAAATTCTAGACAGTATATTTTTAAATTCTGTTAAATGTTATTAACAATCAACTGTAAGACACTATAGGAAATAATGTGTCACTGCAGCTCCAGATCCAAGTAAATATTAAGCTCTATTAATTGATGCATAACTTGAAATTTAAAATTAAAACAATTTAAAAAAGAAGAGCTTTCTTTTTCAATAGTGACTTAAAACAACAGACCCTGAAAAATGCCTTACAGTTAAAAGTCTGAAATTTTTGTATTTACTCTATTTTTGTTATACTTGCCACATTCCAGAGATTCATCTGATCCATCTCCACAGTCATCATCATGGTCACAAACAAACTGTTTGGGAATGCAGACTTTGTTATGGCACATGAAAGCATTCTCGTCACAAGTGTTATTAGGAGCTAAGGAAAATACAGTACACAAAAATAAATGAAATTGAGAACAATAAGATACGCAGCCAATTTTCTTACACAGAGATGAAATGAGAAGTAGTTAGTTTGAGTGGATTCAATGGAAATAACTGTAGCTGTTTAGTCATACAAAAGCACCACACAATTCAACAGCAGGAAAAGCTACTCATTACCACAGAGAGCTGGAGTAAGGATGGCTAAAATCTCCTGTAATCCAAAACAGAAAGGCTTCAGAAGTTGATGCTTGTCTACAACTAGCCTAAGGTCTGCTTCTGAGGAAAAGAATATTTGGGAAGTAGAGATGTCCTTCCTATGTTACTCTGCTCCTGAACAAATGCTCTTTAAAGTCTGTTAACACTCAAAATATATAAAGCATATTTCTATACCATTTTTATAAGTTAATTAAAAAAAAAAAAAAAAGCTCAATGAAACTATTACTGAACTCCTGACACTTTTAATAGAAATGTATCTCAGAAGACTGGAAGTAATAGTTTGTAGGGCAGGAGTTGTCAAGACCTGAACAATTAGCCAGAATAAATTGAAGACAGTACTGCATCTCCCTTCCTGATGCACAACCTCCCTGACAGGAGCAGCAGCACTTTCTTCAGGAAGAGCAATAAAACTGCATAGTCAATAATGTGCTAATTTTCATTAGGAAACATGCTGCATAATGTCTACGACGCGACACACATACTGATCTTCAGCTGGTGTGCCTCAGTATATATTAAGAGAGCCTGAAGATGTCAGGCTGATTAAAACATTAAAGGATTCTGGTATGTGTGCTCACATGTGGGCCATCAATCTTTAGCAGCAATCTTGGCAGTAAAAGGGTACAACACTACAGAAACAAACGGCATCTGGATATTATAAAGGTAAAAAGACCAAGGAAATAAATACATCTTTTAACATGCAAACATACCACAGCCTGCTGTGGACAGCTCATCACTTCCATTGGGACAGTCTCTCTCACCATCACAAAGCCAGTGCCGGGGAACACAGGCATGGGAGCCCAAGCAGCTGAAGGTGTCTGCTGCACAGGTCACTGAGCCTGGAAAAACATGGTGTGGGAGTCTTAAACACAGAATCATGGAATATCCTGAGCTGGAATGTCCTAACCGAGGTTTTTATGGTAATGGGTAATGACTAAATACAGGGGTTTACTTTAAAGTAAAACTCAGAGATGATTTTGTTCTGCACATTATGACAAACATATTGACTAAGACTTACAGCAAAATTTTGACAACCTCCTATTTCTTCCATTCTTTCCATTTATTCAGTCTCTTAATAATCTGCAAGGAAATTTAATTTCCCACACTTTACAAAAACTATCCAGTAGAGTAACTTTTCAAACCAGTTTTGGTCTGTGTGTTTGACTGCATGTTTGGACTGACTGAACAAAGGAACTAACATTGTAAACCACATAATCCTTGAATCACCAGACTATTCCAGGAGCCTAAATGCATTCATATTTTTCATGAGTAGTCCCACATAGAAGAGAACAATGTGGACCAAGCATAAAAGTAGTGGGAGTAAAAAATATCTGACAGTTTTAATTCAAATAACTCTACATATTTTTTGCTTGACTTTTTTTTTTTTTAAATGGGCTATTCTCCTGATAATATTATATCCTAGGATTAATTTTATTGTGTTTGGAAGTAAATTTTTGCACAATCACTTAATGTATTCTCTCAGATAAGTTAAATATGTTTCATTAAAAAAATCAACAGTGCATCTTCTACTAATTTTAATTAGAAATTAATAAAATATTAAAATATTAGAAAATACTTTCCTGTCCTATTTATTCAAAAGTGACAACTTTGGGTTACTTATACGTATTGGCCATTTTTTGATACTTCTGGAATTAAACTTCATGTTAAATAAATACTGATTTTTTAAAAAAGCTGAAGTCATGATCTCTCTTGCAGTTCAAGTCCATCTCCTGTTCCTAAGGAGAAATACAGCCTTAACTCTCCCCTCTTCAAAACTGGTGCAGATCTTCCCTCTTGAGAGATGGTCTACAATTTTATTGGTGAGCTTTCTTCCAACAAGAGATCTATAATGTGTTGCAAGTCAAGATATCAAAAGTAGTTAATTCTGAACAACCTTAAAAGAAAAAAAAATAAGTCATCTTGTAGTGACACTTTGCAATTTGTTGCCCTTTGTTTTCATCACCATTTTTCTATTCCTACTAAGCTTCAGGTCCTCATGTCTCAGAGTTTCACACTGTTCTATGTTATTCTCAGATGAGGTGCTTGTCTTCTCAGTAGGATCTAAATACCATGAAAACTGTATTGTAAATGGATGTCAGTTTGAAGTATAGTGTACTAATTAATTCACATTTTGCCATATAAAAATCAGTATAAGTTCCACCTCCATTCTTTTCATTTGATGACATTTATACATCTGTTTGATTAGGTCACCACATATCTGAACATAAGCTGAAGTGATTTCTTCCCTGTCTACTTAACACTTTCAGCACCGTGGTACCAAATACTCTTTGTTGAATGAAATTCAAATAAGAGAATTTCTGAAAAGGAATAAATATTTAAAAGTTAAATCTTAAAATACAGCATAGCTAACAATGGAACCAATGTATAAATATCATTAAATTGTGACAGTATGACTTGACAAAATGTGATTTTCTTTTGAGAAGAATTCACTAACACTTTTCCAGTCCATTGAGCCCCAGAATGAAAACAAAATTTTCAAATCCTTATGGACCATGAAGGCTTTGGGAATTTGAAAGGAATATTATGCAATAATGTTTATGACTGCATATACAAAAATTTAAAGGGAATAGGAGAAAGAGCTGGAGGAAAAAATACACACATCTTTAGTCTTTAAGCACCTACCACTGAAATGTGAAACTCAAACAGGGGTTTTACCACAAGGGTGGGAATTGGAGAAGAGTTTTGTTGTCCTTTTGCCCACACTGGTGTGCTATTCATATCTTTACTGACAGAGCACACACAAATCATACAGTCTCCATAAAAAGGACTCTCTCAGCTAATTGGAGGGGGCTGAGGGAGGAGATCCTCTCATACTCTATCCTTAAAGCGAACACTGCTTGGAGATGCTTTTGTCCTTGTCCTCTCTCCACCATCTTGAAACACATCATCTCTTTCATTATGCATGACCTGACACAACGCAGAGCTAAAATTATCCTACTTACCACAAATAGCATCACTCTCATCTAAACCATCTCCACAGTCATCCTCACCATCACAAATCCACTGCTTAGAGATGCATTTGTTTGCAGAGCAAGCAAATTGATTCCATGAGCAGGACGAATCTAGGAATGACACAACATCACTGCATTCCCTGCATTTTCTAGCACAGTTTAGGAATTTTCATACTGCTCCTTTCTGTCCCCCCAGTTTCCCAGGTATTAAAAACACAGTACAATCCTAATCTTGCTATTCAGCATGCTACCAATTTGTCTCAGAGTTTGCATCACCAAAACATGTATAAAAATAAATAAACAGTGAAACATTCCAAACACGTTCTAATATTTTCAAACATTTTGCTAGTGGGATGATGGCAAACACTTTAAAAGCTAAGTCTAGTTTGTGTACTTAACATAAATACTAGGACTACAGTGAACTGCTTTATTTGGGTAGTAGGGCAGAGAGGGCACTGTCCAAATTTTTCAACACAGACTTCATCCTCCTATTTCAGTATTTATCTAAAGCTGTTCCAGAAGGAGAACTTGTCCAAAATAGAAAAGAAGGAAATTTTTTGAAGTAAAACTCCTTCAAAATTAGGAGTTTTGAAGAATTAGTGGAATTGTTAAATATTAAAATAATAGAAAAATCTGTATATAAACAGATCCTTAAGAAAAAGAAATTAAAAGGCTTTCATTCTGGCATGAGATGGAATTTAAGGTATTGGCAACATGAAGTATTAGAGCTGAATCTAAAAATATATAAAGATATTCTTATATAGGTCTATAATCAATCTCTGAGATAAAAATGCACATTTGTTTGTTTTCAAAGTGCATTAGTGATTACAGAAATACAAGAAAGATAAAATGCTCACCACAGTGCAATTCATCTACTCCGTCCTCACAGTCCTTCTGCCCATCACAAAGCCAGGTGGTCAGAATACATCTTCCACTAGGACAACCAAAATAATTTTCTTCACATGTGGGTTTGTTTTGAACTGTGATAAAATAAAGAATGTAATGTAAAATGGTCTCTACTTGTATGATTAGGAGCCTAATACATTTCTGCTAAATTTCTGAATACTAATGGACAAAGTGTTTATGTCTAAAAATGAAAAAATACTGTTTACATAATTTGTGTTCATAGAAATTAAAAAAAATAGTGACAGTTAAGTAGTTTAGGGAGTTGAAATACTTCATTTTTTTTTTTCTAGAGAAGAATCAGAGCACAGCTTCAAACTAAATCAAAAGGCCTATAGAGGCAAGTAGCTCAGTTTACAGGTTTTGAGATCAGACAGGTCAACACTGTTTCATGTTTTACACCAGCTGACAGAATTACCTTTCTGATCTAGCTACCATAATTTACAAGATAACCTAATGGGGGCAGTATTTTTATCACTGGATAAGCTACAAATCTGATTCATGTGCTGACTAACAGGAGCTACACCAGTGACGTTGGAGCCAGAGATTTAGACTTTGTCAGAAATTCAAAAGTTGTTTGTAGAGTGTGAAAGTAATTTAAAATTTTATTTTTATGAATGCTTAGAAAACAGATGTGAGGAAAGAAAGCATGCTATATATTTATTTCCATTATTTAAGCACAGATATTAGTCTAACAACAGGTTATTTTCAAAATCTTAGGCAAGGCCCTGGGAAAACCCAGGAGGCAGAGTTCCAAGCGCTCGAGATCACTGAAACTCTGCCATGGTTTATATTATTCCCTCAATGTACTGAGGCAATCAACACTGGGCTGGTTTTCAGCCTCCTTTCTTTTAAAAAGAAAGATAAAGTTATTATATTTATGGCTTCTACAGCTGTATGAGTAGCAAAAAAAGAACAAAGAAAATAGTGGGACGTCTATGATGATTTGGTAGATCTTAAAAATTGTCTAAGTATAGCTATTCCTAAATGAGTATTTTTGCTGTAATTTTCCGTAAGAAAAATGACACTGAACAAAACTGCTAATGGGAGTTATAATATTCATAATAGAAACAACACTCAAAAATTTAATGTGCCAAAGTCGGTCAGTTTTGAATGAAATGGCAAAGGAAATCACATGTAGGTTGAATGTGAATGGTGTTGCTCCCAAGTAAAGGGAGGAATGATGCAGACAATTAGTCACACATTAAAATGATGGAACATTTTGGCACACATTTGAAAGACAGAAAAAAAGCGATACAAATAAATGGACGATGGAATAAAATGCACATTAGTGTACTTATGCAACATTAGTTTACTGGAGCTGCAGCACACTGCCCTCCAAATCCTCTTTGGTATGGAAAAAAGCTTTCTTTTTGTGGAAATATAGTAAATATAAGCTATTCTGAGCTCAATGAAGTGTTATATATATTAATTCTACAGAACTAAGAGAATGCAGAGAATATGAAGATTAGAATGGAAACTATAATTTTAATATGAATCTTTTATAGAAAGGAGGAATGTTTTTAATGTCAGGTTGACTGACAGTAGTGCTGAAGTTCTAGATTACTCTGGATCCTGGTAATATTTTCATCACTAAATTTGGCACAACATATGAGAATTCTAATAGAAACTTCTGGTGACACAGTGGGATTATCACGCAGAAAACCAGAGTATTAAATGGAAATAATCAGATTATGTTCATTACTAGGCAAAAACTGGAGAGTATTTACCAACATAAAATTAAAAGTTGTATTTCTACAAATTAATAAAATTTATTATTTAGTAAATATTATTATTAAATACTCATTCTTAGAAGAAAGAGAGTTACAGGTCACAGGAGGACAATTATACTCTAGTATAAGCCAATTATGAAAACCAATATAAATAAAAAATTACATTGTATTTGCACTGATACAAGGTAAAAGTAAAATTTCATTTGCTATACAGGATACTGGTCTAGTATATTCAAGAGAGATGCAGGTTGAGATGACCAAAATATTCTTATGTTGAAAGCAGGAATTTTAAAATATCCTGGCTTATTTGCCATGGCAAGTAAAGAGTAAGGATATTACTGAAGGACTACAAGATCAGGTGTAAAGTGGAATACAGGTAGATTAGAGATTAAAAGACTGAATGTGGTTCTGGAAGACAAAAGTAACAGGAATACTATAAGCAAAAAGCACTATCAATTTTTTGGTTTATATATATATATATATATATATATATATATATATGTAAGCTTGAGGTGCAAGAGTGGAGATACAGGCTTGATGTTCCCAGAGTTTCTTTCTTAGTGCACTTTATTCAATTTGATGAGAATTTCCTAGGATGGGCCTAATCCTACAAACAGGATACAATAAACTTCTATTGATTAAAGTATTCTCATTCTAAATATAGTTTATCGCTTCTTTATTTATAGATATGTTTAGACTTTGGACTTAATATTTTCAAACTCAAATGAGGGGTTCTGGATAAAAACAGAGCAAACACATAAATACCATCCTTCACTAGGTAAAAATTTAATATTGTGAATAATTCATTGGATAACATTAAATAAACAGCAATAACCCCAGTCCTGTGTCTGGGACTCAAGTGTGTCATGATCCCTCTTTACTGGCTGAGGACCAGAACAATCACAAAAGCAATAACCATGGATTCTACCCTGGCAGCCTATCCCAGGGACCTCTACCAAATAAAAGGGAAAGTAAAAAATAGCCAGGAAGGAAAGAAATGCCACTCACTAAAGCAGTAGCTAATAAAAGTTCCTGAATAATTATGCTGATGCTTGATGAGCATGACATTTTAATGACTCATGTTTTACTTAAATAAAAAATGATAAATGACAGACCTAACCTGGAGGAAATAGAAAGCTAGACATTGCAGTTTTCGTCAGAAAACTGCAGTATTAATTTGTAATAATTTGCATAATTTGATGAAACACAAAATAAAGGTGAATAAACTGCATTCAGTATTATATTATTCTCCATATTAAATAAATCGGTATTGACTGAATAAACATTTTGCAACACAATTAGAAACACTGCCCCCCCCCAAATAAGATTAAAAAAATAAAATTAATGTTCTATTTATTTTTTTACAGTTACCTGGGCATTTTAGTTCATCTGTATAATCTCCACAGTCATTAGATCCATCACATATCCACTCTGGCAGTATACAAAGGGAAGTTGAATTGCAGCTAATAAATCCTGAAGATTTTATTCCAAGTTTATAGAAGTAAGCACAGTTTGTATTACCTGGAAAGAGACATCAAATTAGTGCATCACACCTAACACAGACTGAGAGACTTATAGTTTAATTTTCGTGTTTATCTTGAGCTTGCACAGACCATGCAGGTGTTGGTCTCCCAACCAGTAATGACTATGAATTAACTGCCACATAACAAGGAATAATCATGGAGCAGATGCTCCAGCGAAGCACAAACACAAACTTACTGCAGTTCTTTTCATCTGAAGCATCTGCACAATCAATGACCTGGTTGCACTGCGCTGATTTTCCAATGCAAGTTCCATCTGCACAACGGAATTCTGTCGAAGCACATGTTGAATCTATAACACATGGTCATAAAAGATGTAAATTTGTGTACTAAACAGACTCTTAAGATGCACATCATATGTATTATGTTTAAACATTTTCTACCTTTTAGAATGAGGCAGTCAGAACACGCTGTACCTTCCATGGCTAAAAATTCAGCAGACATATGCTTTTGAGTTTATAGGACCTCGTAAGTTCCTAATTTTTCAATTTATGTTTTAGCCTAAAAGTATCTCTGTATAATTCAACTCAATTTGAGATAATCACCGTGTAAGGAAGGAAGACGCATTTTCAGGACCATCTATGAATCTCTCAGGTTTCTTTTTTGTAACACCAAGTTCATTTTTTCCCCTGTATGCTTTTCTCCCTACCCATATTTAACTAAATGATTAAAAACCATTCAGTTTTTTAAAAAAAATGCTAGTTACTACAGCTATATAACTTTTTAGCTATATAGTGTGGGATAATATCCCGTCCAGTCTTCCTGAATTGTAACTAAGGATTTGCGTTGTCTGTTAGCTAGTCTTTATTCACTGGCTGGTACACAAACATAAATATTCATGTTTTAAGACACTAAACAACAAAGAAAATTTCTGATATAAAAGGGAGAACAATTCTAGTAAGCTTTGCAAAGGACACAGACATTGCCATGCATCTGACAAACAAAGAAACAGAACACTTGTTACTTCAAAGAAAAAGCAGACTCAGAGAAGAAAACACCCATCTTTCAAACCCTCTGTCTGTAGTAAAGATACTCTCATTTATTACTTTACAGAAGCAGCACCTGTATTCTATATTTTATATATCTATAATAAAAAATGTTATATGTAATATATATGCATATTTATATTTTATTTTATAGCCATAGTCCTAGAGGACTGTAGGTGTAAACCAAAATCACTCTTTATATCAATCCCAAAATATGATTAAATTACACGTATTTTCTGGCTACTTCTATTTACATACTGAGTATTTATAAAGCAATATTCCAAAATCACCTTGGAAATAACTGCCATTTACCTTTACAGTCAAATTCATCAGAGTTGTCACCGCAGTCATTTACACCATCACACACTTTATTACTTGAAACGCAGCGACGATTAGAACATGGCTTGAAACCCTTCCGACAGCCTCTATTTTCTGGAAAGTTAAGCACATATTTTCACTTAGACACTTTATGTCTGATACAAACAGGCTTCCATGGAAACCAAACAAACATTCCAGAAAAAAAAAAATTAACTGATAAAGCATTTGAAGCTACAGGAAAAACTTCAGAAATTGTTCGTTTATTGTCCAGCAGAAAAACTTGGGCTGATAAACAAATAAAGAATAATGGATGAAAGTATGATGAAAAAGAATGACTGACCCAAAAAAAATTAAAAAGGAAAGCCTAATTTCCCCATTTTCACTATCTTGTGGTATAAAAAGACCATGTGCCCTAAATGCATTTGTTTTGACACATTTTTTTTGTGATAATGTTTGCATGTGGCATCAATAATTCCATCATGTAGAATGAGTTACACACCAAATTTGCCCTGAACCAAATCAGGAATAAATGGAGAGTAAAATAACAACAAATATTAGCAGAGAAGTTTCTGGATTTCTGAACCCAAATACTTCCAGCATTCTGCTCAAGAACCCTACTAAAGAATGTATAAATTTAACACATACTGATATGTTTGAAAATTCAGGGCTGATTTACTAAAGCCTTAATCATCGTAGAAGTCATGTCACAATAATAAATAATGTTCACTTCATTAGTTAATCAACAATAATGATTCCAACTTTATCAGATTCAGAAAGCAATGACATGACAGAACCCCAGTTCCTCCAGCTATTTTTCCAAGGTGTAACAAAATGAGTCAAAAGGTACACTGTCACACCACAAACTAACATAATGTCCTTCATAAAATTACGTGGTAAATCCATGGAAAGACAAATTGTTGGATGCTAGAATCATGGAATGTGTTGGGTTGGAAGGGACCTTAAAGGTCATCTTGTTTCAGTACCCTGCCTTGGGCAGGGACACCTTCCACTACACCAGGTTCCTCCAAGCCCTGACCAACCTGGCGTTGGACATTTCCGGGGATGGGGCATCCATAAATTCTCTGGGCAAAAAAAGATTGCATTTATAAATCTATTTCTAAATTTCTAATCTTGAATTTATATATTTTTAAGTATTGTAAAATAAAGTATAGAACAGTTTTTGCAGCTCAGAAAATCTTAAAAAGACTAATGACATATAAGACAGCTTCTCTGGAAAGACAAGAAAGATTTTTGAAGATTCCTCACCAACTACAACTTTCTTATTTGTTCCCAAATGACTGTTTCTCTAGTCCTTCAACTTACTCTCCTCTCCTAACAAAGAAAAAGAAACTATATGAAAACTTAATATTTTTTCCATGAACTGTGACAAAATAAATGACTAAAAATAATACTAGAGACGAAGAGGATTAATCTATTTATAAATAGACCTACCCGGGGTTTTTTGGAGGTGGTGTCAGGTTTTGTGGTTTGCCTTTGTTTGTCATTTGTTTTAAATTAATTCTTATCTCTAAGCATTATGCTTACATAAATACAAATAATGCTTACATAAATACAAATATATCAACACATACAATACTTTGAAGCTGTCACTTGTAATTCAAGGGCCTTTTCCCCTGGTAACTAACACTGTTTTGCATATTCCCTATTCTTATTTCCTCATCTGATGTCTTATCTTTTTTCAGATTCAAATAACTAAACCTTCTAAGTTATCTACATGTAGATGATCTGATGAAACATCACTGTTAGTTTTACATGACATGATCAAAGCAGTTACACAGAAGTCTGAATGCTAAAGAGACACAAATTGAAGATGAAAGAAGAAAAAAAAACAGTTAATTTGTTCAAGGGGAAAAAAAAAGGAAAAAAGGAAACTGTTCTGTTTATTATTAAAATGGCTGAGGTGAACTGCAGGAATTAAATGAGACATTTTCATAAAACTACAGAGGTGACAGGTGTAAGATGGGTTTGAAATGACATGGAATTGTTCATATGAGAAACAAAAGAGATTCCAAGTCTGTGATACGGACCCACAGAACGGAATAAAGGCCAAGAATTACAGGCACACAAGTAACAAGGAGGTTTAATTTCATGTGCAGGACACATGAATTCACTAACATGACTCAGTGTTGAAGGAAAATTATTTGAACAGTAGTGTTTTAGACACTGCAGCAGGCAAACTCAGTTGGCCACAAAAAACCCTGGAAATTATTCAGTTAGTGGTTATTAGGGGAAAAAAATACATGTAAGGATAGAAGCCTTTGGGGAAATTATGGAAGTTGACATCCATGCATCTCAATTGTTGCAGGATGTAGATGGACTGTTGTGAAGAATAACAACATTATAAACTTAAATAGAAAACTGTGTGGAAAGATATCTATTACTCAGCCATTTCTGTATTTTATAACATTTCTATTTAGGCGTTTTCTATTCACAATCAGAAAAAATCTTATTAACTATTAAAAACTAAATCAAAATCACTAAATTAAATCTGAAAGTACTCAATTTTTCATTTTTAAAAAAGCAGCCAGCTGTGCTTTTCCTTAGTTTTCTTTTACAGACAGAAATATCAGAACATCTCAGATGCTTTTTATTAAAGACAAGTCAGTTAATACATGAAGTTGGCAAGGAAAAATATTTTCAGATATTAAGTAATTCTATCCATATAATGTCAGGGCTTTCTTAATGTGTGAGTTGGCATTTTCTCGGCGAGCAGTTGGTATGAGTAAGTAGAAAAAAGTCACAGAAGAAAGAATCTAAGCACACATAACCGAAAGAACAATGTGAAGGTGAAAGACAGAAATACTCACCACAGTAGAAAAGTTTCTCATCGGACTTGTCCTTACACTGAGCAATGCCATCACAAGTCTGCTGATAATCAATGCATTCACCATTTCCACATTCAAACTCTGAATAAATGTTGCAAGTAGAATTTTTAGCTGAAAATAAAACACATTAACACGTAATTTTTTAAAAGCTTTCACAATTAGTGAAAATGAGAAAAATGTTGGCTGCGTTTGAAGTATCTGCTATGCGGTTTTTGAAATCCTCAGCGCAAAAAAATAAATAAATAAACAAATAAACAAACCCACTGTGGCATCAGAACTTAAAAGCTTCTACAGAAAGAATTCGAAAAGAAAAATACAGAGTCAAATATCCATGAAGGAACAGGCAGTGAAATAACTTCAAGGCACAGATTCTGAAAAGAACGACTTTGGAACTACTGTGCTCAGAGACCCTCTACTCTCACACACCTCTCCACAATCCCCAGTTTGCGTGCAACCATTTCTTAACAGATGTTTTAAAAACATCCCTTCAACACAGCCCATCCAAAAGCAAGAATTAAACATTTACCATTGCCAAGTAGTTAATTTGAACTCTCAACTCTGTTTTGTGGCACTGTAATACACAGCTACCAGCATCAGTGCACTACATCAAATGGTGAAGATACAGCCAATTAAGAAAACCTCCTGTATGTACTTTACTTATTCCCTTTTATTCACAGAAAATCCCCAGTGATATATACCTAATTTTTTGTGTTCTCAGCTTCTCATCTAGTGGATGTTTTATCTGTTATTTTAGGAGAACAAGATGCACATTTAAAATTTTTACTTCTGCTTTCTCTTGCATATAGATTTTCTATTGGCTCAGTTAAGAAACTAAAAGCTATCACAAAGTTGACACAGAACAATTCGTTCATGAACTTCATGACTGGTCATACATCTGCTTCACGTGCATGGTTCCAAACAAAATATCCAAATTGAGAGAAACGAGAAGTATCCAGAATAGCCCCAAAAGAATAATTATGTTTCCTTCTTGTAGCCACTATAATTACTTCAGCACAAACTCAGGAAGAACCAATGTCTGATATATTAAAAAGTCAAGTCAATATAAATTAAAATAATTTCTTGATTTGATTCAAACATGAAGAAAAATATAAAAGAAGTGCTGAAAATACAGCTTTCGGACAAGGTGAGATCTGATCTTAAATATAATTTATACAGTCCTTTACATCTTAATCAAATTTATCACAGCAACTACTTTTCTCTCTTTTCCTCCCATGTTTTAGAATTGTAAGAACTTAGATCTAAGAAATTATAGTTCATCTAGTTCAGCACCTTAAACTGCAGTCTTTAGGAAAATATGAAAAAAAAAGTTTGTATGGCATCATCTGCCATCAGTTAAAGTCTAACTGGACACCCTTGCAGAGATTGCTTCAAACTCCATCTTGCAGAAACAAAGCATTTTAATGTCTTTCAAAGTGTTTCTTTGATGAGAAGTGAGTAGTCAGGGTAGTCATTACCCATATAAGCATCCAATCCCTCTTTGAATTTTACTGAAGCTTTGTCTCAAGAATCTTGACTGGCAGCAAGCTATATTACACTGTGAAAGGACAGGTAATTCCTTATATCAGCTGGAATTGCTAACTTCCAATTTTATTGAGTATCCGTTTCAACTGTGTTACGAAGAAAGTAACTTTTGATCTCGCAGCTAAACTATAGTCTGTCTTATTTCCATCCTTCCTGGGCTACTCAACCCCAACATTTAATGTCTAAGTCTTTTTTTTTTTACTAATAGCTCAGACGAACATTTTCTGCAAACATTCCAAAAAACTAATTTAGAAGACAGAATCTTGCATCATGGTCTAGATGAAGATTTAAACATGGCTTTACCAAAGAGCAATATTTAGAGTTGCAATGCTTCTGGAAAATATAAATGCAATATAATAATTTTATAACACATCATCCGATGTATGAATTTATCTGCTGAACCTCTTTCGCTTCCACTGCTGACCACAGCCTTGACCTTAAATAGGTGAGAAAAAGGGACTCAACTAAGGTTCAGCTTCAGTAATTCATCTGATATACTCCTAGAGAGATCCAACGGATGCACATAGACATTTCTATCTCAGCAGTAATCATGATAGAGATGTAAAAATCCTAACTATGAATAAGAAAGTAGTATCTCACTACCATAATAAGGATTTCAGGGGAGTATTAATGCTTTTTAACCCTCAAAAAGCCTTATCAGACAAAATAGTTTAAAAAGCCAGATACGTGCTGAATTGCCAGACCAGTTTTTACAGTTTATAAAAGAAATAAAATTAATGGCTTGACCCAACTGTCTTATGATAGGCAACTGCATCACAGCATAGAAAAGCATCGTGTCAGCCAGTATTACTTACTCACACATCTGTTATCATCTATCAGAATTCTGTCCCCTCTACACGAGCAGTTCACTCGCCCGTCAGGCGTCAGAAGGCACAAATCATGACAACCTCCATTCATCTGTGCACAAGGAGATAACTCACCTGAAAAAACAAATGATAAAAGAGGAATTCTGTTTTATTAAATTTGCTTCAACGGTCAATGTCTTTGAGAGAGCAGAGATCACCATATCTCAGATTCACGGGCAATTGATTCAGGTTTTATCAGTCAGATGAAAATGTCAGCGTGCCTCAGATGCTGGCACGCTAAAGATAAACAAACACAGCTACCTTGAAAATAATAATTTAAAAAACCTACAACATTCAAACCTGCCAAAGTCTGACAGGAAAATATTTAACTGCACCCATTGAGCATAACATCCACAGCAGAAAATGGTCATTCAATAATATTTATTTGCTTGGAAAGAGGTTATACCCCATCCTAAGTCAACAGCTACTACAATAAGAATTTCTGAAACACCATGAAATGTTTTAACTCGGTTAAAACTAAATAAAATATCTGAAATAAATTATTCTGGAATTTGGAAAACAGTGTATCTTGCTTTGTAACTTACAACTGTTGGTGTCATTGGCAACAGCAATAATGCCCATTGGCTGATGAGGGATATCAGAACGAAGAACTTTTGTGTCTCCTCCTGTGTATTTACTGGAACGCAGGATAGCTCTCCTCACCCCATCTGACCAGAAGATGTATTCATCATACACAGCCAGGCTGAGAAACGTGCCTGGTCCAGACTTCACAATTACCTAAAATACGGAAGTACAGAAGAGAAACACGAGAAGAATTGTTGTCACTGAATAAGAAGTTTTTAAAGTGCAGACTGGGACTCACATCACTTTATAGTTTTAGACAAAACACTTAATACTTCTGTACTTACAGAACCTGGAAAAATGGGATAACAGCACTTAAAGTGTGGTAGAAGGATGTTGCAAGCAGAAAACCAGGTATCTGTTCCTTAATTAAAAAAATCACAGTTTATCTAAAGGTGCCTGTAAAGATACCTACTCGACACACTACCTGCTTAATAGTTTGAACAGAAAAGAGGTTCTTTCAACATGGCTGAAAGTCTAAAAATTTGGAGTTTTTATGAATCAAAGTGAGAAGCATGTTTCAGATCTGAAGAGCAGTCACTATATGATCCATCAGAAACTTGAACCCAAGACAATAAATGTTTTGTGTTTTCCAATTAAAAAAAATATAAAAATCTCACCATAGAATTAATCAGCTTAAAACCTTGGCAGAAAACATGAATTGTACTTCACTATATAGTAAGGTTTGAAAGAAAACTATAGAAATGCAATGAATTTGATCCCAGTCTAAATCACAGCTCCTATAAAATATTTTCATATATGTTCTTTCTTTTCATGTATCAGAATTAAAAATTTCACATGTACAGTTTCTGTTCTGAAGAATATGACACATTTTTAATCAGTTTTCTAAATGAAAATTTAATTTTGGCTGAAAAGAGTTATTTGGAAGGGGGGTTAATACTTCTCCATTAGCTAATGGAGATAAATAATACTCTTAATATTTGTATCGAATTGTATTCTTCCAGGTTTCTCTGGAAAAAAATAGTAACTCATGTAAATTCATAAAGTAGCATCAGTTCTGACCAAGGCTAGCAAAAAAAAAAAAAAAATCCCATGTCTATGTACAACTTAGCATAGTGAAATTGGGATAAAACCAGAAAAATAACAGTTTTTAACAACACAATAGAAATCATTCTTTTTCAAGCATCAATTCTCAACCCATATCTCTACTTAGATCACCACGGTTTTCCATCTGCTTTGTGTCCTTTATCCTCTTTCCTAAAGGGCCTTCACAAAAACAATGAGATTTCATGGACATCTCCATGAACCCAGTCCATGTGATGAATCTGAGCTGTTCCTGCTGACTGCACACCTGCCCAGGAGCTGGTGCTCTGCTCACTGCTCAGCCTACTTGAAAGTGGGTGCTATTTTAAAAATGCTGTAATGAGACAGAAGTAGCAGTGGTCAATCCCATACTCAATAATTAAATAAGTAATTGCAGGGGGAGGAAGTCTTGCTCTTCAGATAAAAAAATACACCTAATAAACAGGATATCCAAATTTAATTCTGTGAAAGAAAAGCCTCCATTTTTGTTGCTGCAGCTATGCCTTAGAGATTAAGAAGGTGCCCTAACTCTGCAGGATTCAATACCAAGGAATGCTCCAGGGGCATTTTGTTCACACCTATGCCAAGTTCACTGCCCAGAGCATTACAACAATTTGCCAACATAGATATTTCTAGTCCAGTGCACAGGAGCATTCCTGGCCATGCTTGAACTCACTTATACAGAGAGAATATCAAAATTACTTATATTAATCAGATAATTATAACAAATTCTACATTACTGTGCACATCATATATTTCTGCATATTTTAAAGAATGTTTGACTAGAAAACCCTTTTTTCCAGGAAAGATTTTTCTTACTGATAAATATCCCAAGACGATAACTTTTCTCTAACCAACCTTTTTCCAAAATTAAAAGCATTAAAAGATAGATGGGAATGTATTAATGGTAAAAGATTTCTTCTCTAATTGTGCACATTTACTGTAAGACACTTTTCATAATACACTCTTAAAATCCTACACTATTCATATTCAGACATTCCATGAAAAAAAATAAAAATCATGTGTTTCTGAAAGATCTGTATAAAACCCGGCCAGGAAGAGTTTGCAACCCCATATTTTTTCTCCATGAAAATGTGAAACTTTCCCAGTTGGAAGGATTTTGTTGTCACAATCAGTGCTAAAGAAGGCACTACCCTGTTCAGCTTTCTGTGCTCAGTAGCACTGTCATAATTTTTCTCAGATCGTAATAACAACACAATGTAAATTCATTACAGACTGATCACTGCTGTTCAACCTTGGGAGAGCTGAGATCCAAATAAAGTGTCACCAAAACAAACATCCAAAATATTTGTTCACTAGTGCTCATAGCATTTCCTCTCCTCCATTATGTCACATCCCTATCCAAGGACACTGGTTTTATTCCAGCATCCAAAATAAAGAGTTCATATTTCTACAAGGTTTTGGCCAAAACTTTATAGCCCTTTTAAAATCCTATACATTCTAATTTATAGAATAACACTGAAAATTGTAACAATTTTTATTTTTTAAGTCTAAAAAATTAAGAAAATTAAGAAAACCTGAACAAGACCTCCCTACTATCCCTTCCACCCGAATCAGACATGTCCAATAGTACATCACATGTTTTAATTCTAAATGATACCAACATTCAGTTACAGCAGATACTTCAAGTTCTGAGTAACAGATGTAAAGTTTTTTCTGGTTCCTCTAAAGAGATGAGGAGACAGTAAAAAGCAAAATACTGTATCTTGCTGGACAAACAAATCTATAAGTCTTGATCTGGAGTGTCCAAATTCTGCCCTTTCAACACTGTGACGTTATTGGACAAAAACGTTAACCAGAAGTGGAAGTGGATGTTAAAGACAAAAGAAAGAAATTTGGTGCTGAAGATTCCTGTTACCACAAAAGAAATTAGAAGAATTTTTTAGTGTAGGTTTATGTTGGGTTTTGTGGAAGAACAGTGCCAATCACTGTCACGAACTACTAAAAATAATCATGCTTTTTGTTCATTGGTCTGAATGAAGACTCTATTTGCATCATTGCCATATCTTTAACGCATGGATTTTGGTTTCAATTATTTTATCTTTCAAAAATGCCTTCTAAATAACTTGAATAATAGTCACACAGCAAAGGATACAAAAGACAGACTAGAATACCGCATTTACCAAGAACAACAAGATCCTCTTTCTGTAGAATTACCCAAGAAAAATGAAACAAAATCAGAAGTGCTTCCTCTTCAGCAATTCATTTTTGTTCCTCCATGCTGGCAATGAACATCTAAGGCACTGAAGACCAAACTGCAGTGCTAAATTTGCAGTGTTCCAGCTGCTCCTTAATTTGCAGTTCAGCCGAATGACAGATTAAGCAACTGTAACAGGCCTGTACTTCTCTGTTCCTTTGGAATGCCAAGTACACAGTTCTGGAAATTACACAGTATTAACCATGTTCTTTGAAACTACACACATATTATTGTCACAATACTTATTTTCAACCTCATAAATTACAAACTTCATCTAATATTACATTTAGTTCAATCTCCTCGAATTTTTTGGGAGCCTGAGGTATTATAAATAATCTTATTCTCCATAGCTTTAGAGATTAGTTTTATCTTTTCACTAATTCCTTCTTTAAGTTAATTTCTACCAGACTATCAACACTGGACATTCAAGGTATTTCAGCAAACAGTCCCAAACTAAAAGTGCTGGATCTGTGTCAACCGGCTCTCTACCTCTCAGGGATTAGAGGATTTTATTGCCTTTGGCTAGGGAATAACTTTCATTAGGTTTGAGCTTAGCAATACTTTACAGAACTACAGAAAAGAAAGCAACTCATCAATGTCAATGGAGTGAACTCCCTAGAAAAACAACTCAGTAAACAGGGGTGGGTATTTCACTCACTGTATTGGTTTGGGGTTTCTTCAGATGAATGTTAAAGGGAAATGTGGACATTTAAAAAGCTAAGAAACAAATACTATTTTTATTCATATTTGCAAGAGAAAGGGATCAAGAACAGAACATTCCCACTAGAACTTTACTGTATTTATTTTACTGGATAGAGAACATTAAAATAATCCACTTCACTTCTAGTACCATTAACTGCCAAGAATATCTATACTAGTCCAGAAAAAGGAATTGATTAAAAAGCCCAGAACATAACTCTTGCTCCCCTAACTATTATAATAGGTGGAAATAGGAAAGGCAAGCCACAGTGAACTTAAATGTCTAGGTTGTAAATTGTGCATGTGCTAACAACATCAATTTTTATTGGCATTTCTTGTTTCTCTGCTATTACTGTTTCTAATGCCATGTAAAAAAATCACAGGGAAGCAGAAGAAACTGAGTGATTTCCACATGGAAAGCAGGTTCAATTTTATTTTTTTTTCCAGGCAACCATCCAAGCTTATTAAAATATCTGCCTTCTAGTTGACATGATTTTCCTTCAGGTTAGTTTTCACATCTGATTGTTTATTAGCACACAGAGAATACAGCAATGTGATTCTTCAACCCGGAATCACAGTCAGGACCTGAAGTTTTTTGTAACTGCTCATGTTCAGACCTTGGTGAAAATCTTTTTTAAGACTTTTTAGCATATTCTGATTTTAATGGAGTTGGACATTTTGCATTTAAAATTGCTAGCATTTTGCATGCTTTCTCTTTGTTCTCGCTACCTTGGCTGATGTCACTTTTATCCTGCCTTAGTGAGTTATTCGGCCACTTCTCAAGGTAACATTGATGCCATCATGAAGACTTTTCCAGAATTGACCAAAATTACTCGAATTTCCCCAATAATATTTCTACCACAAAGAAATATAGTGCGTGAAAAGTAATTTTAGCTGTCAATTATAAACTCAAGTATTTCAGAAATGCACAGCCAAACTTACAGCTTCCATTTCTGCATTTGGTATTTTGAAGAGCAGATCTGATAAAATGTTTCTTAACACAACAGAAATTGAACACCAAGTATGGAAATTGTTTAATTGCTTTAATACAGAAATACAACCGAATAGAAACATATATTCTAGAAACAGAAAGTTACAGTTCCTGGCAGGTTGCAATTACATGAAGGTTATAATTACCAGAAATACCTCTAAACCCTTACTGATTCTAACAATCACACTTTGTAGGCCTACAAAACTATAACTGAGATCAAAACATTCCAACTTGAATGTTAGAAAACAACCAGGCAGGTTGTTACAGGAGTTTAACTATCTTTCTAGTTTTTCCACATGTAAAATGTTAGAGAACACTAAACAGTGAAGAAAAAAAGAAAAAAAAATCAAAATAGCTCACAATTTATTGGAAAAATAAGTCTAAAACATGAAATCAGCTTTATTTGCTGTTGGCTCAGTCTCTGTGTCCATGAACAAAATGATATAATTAAAGCACTAAGCAGCTAAAAACAGCTGTGGCCACAATATTAAATCCAACTGAGAGCAGGAGCAAAAATGGAAGAAAATGGGGGAGTGATTGTGAAAAAAATAATTGCCACTTTTGCTTTTCAATCAGGAAGATCTGACAGAGCAGAATGAGAAATGTTTCAAAAATCCCACAACAACTTTTATTTATTTTAAGTAATAAAAAGGAAAAAAAAGTAACAAAGAAATTTCCAAAATTGAAAGAGTATTCCAGCAACCACTACTAGTTTTTTAATACTAGTATTAACATATCAGCTCAACACAAAATCAATAAACTCTTACAATCCACTTAAAAGAGTCAATTCAATACTGCTAAATGATTTTCTACTCATTCATTGTACTAGATTATTGTGGTGAGTGGAATGAAGAGAGAAGCTGCTGTCTGGAAGAAAATTCATTACATTACCATTAGCCTTTCATGTTCTACTATCCAATTTCTACCTTTGTTAACCTAACTGAAACTGGAGAGCAATGAAGCAGAGATAGTGAGGACAAGAGTAATCTGTTTAAACTATTTTTGACAGGTGGTTGATGGCAGAACCACGCTGAAACACCCTAAAGAAGCTCAGATCACCAGAACAGTGAAATGATCATTACTTGTATTCTCCTAGTGTCACAGACACCAGAGATCATGTCAGGCTGGACAGCATGTGAAAGAAGTAAAACAACTGCCCTGGAAATATTATTTCATGAAATCAATAATGCAATTACCAAGTTGGGTTCTGGCATTACTTGTATCAGTAAGAATTCATCTAAAGGGTGATCAGTAACTCTGCTGAAGTGCTGCTGGTGAGGCAAGCACTAACAGCCTGGTGGGTGTTTTTTTGGTATGACAACCCTCATTTAACTAATGCAGGAAAAGTGAGTACTCAGATCAGTGTTTCTGGCAATAGAATTGGCTGATTCTCCCAAAACAAGTATCAGTGTAGGACAATTAACAGTAGCATATCCTTGTATAGGTAACACAACAGACCTCCCAAGAAGCCTTCAGAAGATCATGATGGACTCAGCTTTTTGCTGTCAGGAGTTTTCCTGTTTATTTAACTGGGAAGAAGAGTTAAAATGATAGAAAGCCAACCCAAAAGGCCATATAGTAGGAAAATTGAGCGTTTCAATGTCCAGTGGCTGAGAAAACAGTTTGTCTTGCTGATGCAAACTGAAAGCCAGAGGCCTCATTAAAAAGTGGATTTTAGTAATGGTTCCTGCAGCTAAGTTGCATCATGTCCCATCTCCTATTTTGTTATACCCTGTGCAAAGATGAAGTAAACTATCTAAATATCTACTAATTACCTTGTACTAAACTGATAAAAATCTTAAGTAAAACAGGATCAGTAAAGTAAAACTAAAAACGATTGCAAAATGAAAAAAAGAACCAGCAGTACAAGACAGAGGCATACATCAAAAAGTAGAAATACAGCCAAAATAAATGGGAAAAAGTAATTCTAACTGAAAAAAAAGCATAAGAAAATAGTTTAGGAATTCCTCTCAAACTGGAAGAGGAAGAAGAGAATAACCAATCTAGGAAGGGTTATTTTCAGAGAAGATTACTGAAGAAAGCATAGAAGATGAAATTACTTTAAAAATTACTTACTATTTGTGATCTAAATGAGATATTTTTCTCTTTTCCCTCTTAAACGTGACAAAAATAGTAGTGATGTAGACAAATAGCTTCATACATAGAGATGACAATGTACTTAAGCAAAGCAAATCCCCAGAACAAAATGTATATAACTACTGCTGTACATCCTTAAGCTCCAGGAACTTAAGAATAAGTGTCTGAATTAGAAATAAGCTTGCAGGCACACACACAAAGAAGTATTAGTACAACTTCCTACTTGTCAAAGAGATAAAAGTGGCTTGTGTCTTCTAAATACACGTTTTTAATTGACCAATGAACCTTACTTCAAGACAGTTTGTCATTTACAATTATAATAATGTGGATTAATACATGTGATGGAGTAACATCCAAAACATCCTCTAATTTACTGTCAGTCTTCAAAACTGATAACAAAATAGAAATAAAGGACAGGAAGTCAAGGGAAGGATAATGTAATATATTACAACTTTCAAATTGTGATCCAAGTCCTACAAAAGAAATAGCTGACAAAGCTGACAAGTATCAGAAATAAATGGGTAATTTCCTCTCCCTATATTCATCTCTATATGTACTCCTTATATCTGTATTTTAAGATGGTGACAAGTCCCTCAAGACACCATTTAAAAATTACTTTTATGTGGTAGACAGAAAACTGAGGGACTTTCCTTTCAAGAATAAGAACAGAGAAGACTGCATATATTTGAGCAGAACTGTTGAATGGAAGCAGAACTTAAGAAAAACATCCTGTTTTTATCTCCCAAATGACAAAGCAGAAGAAAATTCCGAAGAAAACCCCCAATCTGCCTTCTGTCTGTTAACCAAGAAAGTTAATCAATTTTCACAATAAATATATAATCAAAGACTTTAAAATTTAGAATCCTTCTAGCTTTGGTTTGTCCAGTTTCTGATGCATTTAAAGCTTCTGAAAACATTAGTGAGCTGTGGTTAATTTATACAAATGAGAGCAAAAGGAAAAAGGAAATTATGCAAAACTAGATGCTGTTACAAGCTCGGCTCTCTTATTTTGTTCTGATAAGAAAATTTTGTCTAAACAAAGTGTGTGGAACTTCTGGATAAGATTCCAGAAAAACACAGAATTTTCATTTAGGATGCAAAAATATTTCTTAAGCTTTTATACTGCATATGAAGGACTTTTTTAAAGTTAATAGATATCAAAGTGAGTTGATGTACACTAACTTTTATGTCTCGGAATGGAAGACAAGCCAGAACATGTCCTTCATTCATTTTATCCTGAATTTTGTGAGGTACAAAATCCCTGAAAGGAAGATTTCATGAAATATGAGAAGTGTAATACTAAACACGCAACAGAATCTCAAGCACAGACCAACTGCCTTCAGCATCTTCCTGGTAAAAGGTCTACTTGAGTTAAAACTAATAGGGCACTCAATGACCAAAAGAATTATGATGAAAGAGTAAAGGAAGATGTACAGTTAGAAAAAAAAAAATTGTCCAGTAACACTCAAGTATTACAGAAAAGAAATTCTGAGCAAATAGAGCATTATTTGTAGCTCAATAAAGTTTTAAGTTTTAAATCTAATATACAACTAATACTGGGAGAAACTTAGGCAACTAATAATGTTTCTGTAACATTTTCACTTCAAAGATGCTAAAAAACGCAAACAAACAGATTTACAGTGAGTATATTCAGGATTTTTGTTTTACTTACATATCTTTGTGATCCATCATATTCACACCTCTCAATTTTTCCCAAGCTGCCATCTGAAAAGTAAAGCTTCTCTGCCCTGTGATCAATGGTCAGTCCATTTGGTGTCAGAATATCTGTACTAATGATAACCTGTGCATTTTTGCCTGAGAGGGTAGATCTCATGATGCTTGGGAGCTGCTCATTCCAGTTAGTCCAAAACATTAAGCTGTATTAAAATCAAAATAACAAATAAAACCATAAGATACATTTTATAATTTAGTTCTCTAAGAAATGAACAACAGAAAAAAAAACACATATGCTTTCACAGACAATTTTGAATGTCATCTAGGAGTAATTGTGATAATCAGTGGTGAATAAGAAAATTTAATATCCAATATCCTATAAATTATAGCAGTTTCCTAGTTCATTAATTTGTATACAAGTACAGATTTTTTTTTTTCCTCTTACAGATCTGTTCAATTCTGATCATGTCTGTATACTAATAAACCATCACAGAGAGAGAGAAGCTATGGAATGATATAAACTTAATTCTGCTAATGTGTATATTTGTAATTTCTAACAGTGAAATTAACCTGTAGCTTTTCCCATTTTAGAAATGTGATACAGACCAAAGGACTGGGATGCAGAAGGTTGACTGTGGGAAGAAAGTCACATTAATGTGCTCTACAGGAGGCTCATTCAGCCCCTTGTTGTGGTTAACAATGGTGGACAAATATTATGGAATGAGCTGTGGATGTAATTCACAGACTGATCAGAACCTGCTCATTCTCTTATTACAATCTCCATCAGTATTTAGGTGGTTTATTTCTGATATCTGGGTAAACATATTTTACAATACAGCATAAACTTTCAATTTCCATAAACAGGACATGAAGACACACGTGGAAATAACCTTGACTACTCATGCAACATTGTACATTCAGCTACCAATTTAAAAATGGGATTTAATAATGAATTAATGGAGCCCAGCCTTGCCAAAGGAGAGACAGTTACAAGAAGTAGAAAAGGCAGGTTGCCTTTTTTCCAGAATTAACAGAGAAGATTAAAGTACCTCAAATTTTTAAGAATTTATTAACAGGAGTAGAAATATAAACTTTGCTACTATTTTACTAAGAAATACAGCCTTCTTTAGAGTGGACAAAAGGGAACTAAGACTTCTTTGCAGGATGTTGTCCTTAAGTACTGTAAATGTTCATCTCTTGTTATATACTTTCATACTACACTGGTTTCTGAGATAAACATGTGGGCCCATAATTTGCACACAAGAAACTCAGATTCCTTTCTGTAAATACTTAAACTGTTTTTTTTTTTAATTTAAGCAATAAGAGTAACGCGTCTGATGAAATCACTCAAACAAACACTCATTAATTTGCATTTAGCTCACTTTTAAGAAAAGCAGCTTGAACTTTTTAACATTCCATGAAAACGTAATTATTATTTGAAACATGAAAACATACAAAACGTTGCACCTTAATTCTGCAACTGCTTTATAAAATACATTAACAATTTTCTCCTAAACGAAGAAATCTACTTAACCTTCGTAGGTATCAGTATTTCACAGCATTAGCTGACTGTGAAATAAAGAAGTGCCAGAAATTAAAATCTGGTAAGGAAGATGTAATACATACTTTTGGCATTCATCCAGAGCCAGCACGTGTGGATGATCATCCTCTGACATGGTTATTACGGCTTCCCGATTGAAAGCCCCTCGACGCCTCTGGTCAACAGTGTGTCTCGTGATGGAGGATGTGGTGGAACTGGTCCAGTACAGGGTGTCCCAAGCTCTGTGATAAGCAAGTCCCTCCACTGACCCAACATCTGGAAGAAGACGGTTACAGACAGAGCAAATCAAACACCTGCCAAGAAGATGTTTGTTTTTATTTTTCTTCTCAGAGCTGATCCTGCAGACTCGCAGAGTTCAGCTATTTCAGCCCGAGTCTGTCAATTCTTTTATCATTTCTGCTGTTATTTTTTTTATTGGAATCAAAATCTTAATTTTTTTTTTTCATAAATTTAAATAAAAAAAGAAAGCTAGAGAGCAAGACCACCTGTTAACAACCCCGTAATATACTGGCCCATTCTAACAATCATTAAATTAAATTTTAGTACAGTGTCCTCAGATGATATATTAGAAATAACATGCATTTATTCAAGACAGCAATAATTAAGTCACATCTTCAAATATCATTTAAACCAAGTCTTGGGATGTTTTCACTAGTTACTTTTATTATTTAGCATGATCTTTCAATGTATTTTCTGACACTGATACACATTACATTATTAGGGATCAAAGTGTCCTGTTGTCATTAACTGTGTGAGCTTTTTTTAAACACCTGAAAAGTACTAAAGAAATACCAACTCTGAAGGTCTCAACATCAATATGTTATTTTAATAAGCCACAATACCACACTCTTTCATTCAACATAAAAAACTGTGAGCTAGAAAGAAAAGAAAATATTAATAAGAAACTAGACCATAATGTCCAGAAAAGATAAACTCTATCTAGTCCCAATATACAAAAATGACAGACTGTGAGGAATAGGAGCAATTATTTCCTACCATTATCTTATAATTACTACAGAAATGTATGCTGATAACTTCACTTATTATCTTGTTAGAAACAAATATTTTTAGACCAGAAGGTTCACGCAGCTTATTAATGAGCTACAGAAGGTAAAAATCTAGAAATATAATTAGGATTACATTATGCTGGTTATTACAATTTCCATTCAGCTTGCTGAAAGATGTAATATTTACTGTGCAATTCATACAGACAGAACAGAAAGTCCCAAAATAAGTTTTATCACACTGAAACAGCAAACACTAAATCAAAACTTTGAGGCAAATAACTCAAAACCATGAGGCAAATAATTATGTATCAGGTTTCTGTATTTCTCTTTCTAAAGCACTTGGAGATGATCTGACTACATTTTGTGACATATCTGGGGAGAAGTCTCAGTGACCTGTCTTAAAAGAAGACATTCCTTAGAGGGAGGTGAATATGTGTAAAAATAGTTTTTCTACTTATGAAATAGAATTCAGGAAAAACAAAAGATATCTCCAGCTCACTTACAAGTAATTCAAAATTCGACAGAGTTTACCTGGCATTGAAAGCAACCTGAAAATTACAAAAACCTCTTTAGAAGAGGTTTACAAAAATGACCCTTTTGATATTAATTCTGATTTTCAAAAAGATGAGTGGGTTACACGCATTCTTTATCTGCCTTATAAATTTATGTTTAATTTTAAGCATTAAAAGCATATTGAAATATAGTGAAGGTTTTAGAAATCAAGAACTGAAAAAATATTCTGTTCTTTCAAATATCATGGCAGAGATGGGCAAACACCTACTGAAGTATTCTAAAGCCAAATGGAACATGTCTGAATGCAGGGTTATTATTAACTGTGGTTTAGGCAGGTTCTGGAGGGGTTTTGTCCCTACTATGAACTGAAACCCAATTGTTTGATTCTTGGGTCTTCCACCTCTTAACACCCACACCACAGGCATTTATTTTTCCCAGGGCAACCTTCCTGAATGAAACAACTAATTCCTTCTGAGATGTAACCCATGCACTCCTCCAGCAAAATTTTGTTACTTTTTCTGAAAAACAAAACAAAACAAAAAAACAAAAGCCAAACCCCAAAACCAAGTCTCTTTGGGGAGCGTAAACAAGACCACATCAGGTTTTGTTCCTTTTGCCTACAGAGACCTCCCAATCCCTGAAATCTCCACACCTCAAACACAGATTAACTTGCCCAAAACAAGTTTTGTAACATACAGAAAATGCCTTTGACATCATAGCATCAAAATATCAGCCTTAGGACCAATAACCAACACAGACACACGAGTCAGAAGAAATCCTGAAAGTAATGACAATTTCTCAGAGCCAGAGGAACACAACACAGGATTCAAAGGACACTTGGACTGCCCAAATTATCCCAGAGACACAAGGCCAAGCACTGCACATATAAACCACTCTGCTCCCTGATCTGGGAACAGGGATCACTCCCAGGGGCAGAGGTCTGTACCACCTAGACATGGGTTCTGAGAAACTTCCTAGTCGCTTCCTGCAAATCTTCCACTAACTCTGAAATTAAAAGAAGCTTAGTAAGTCTGATAACTGTTAAAATAAAGGGCCAGGAATACAATTTTAACTTAATCTACTAATTTACATTAAAATTATATGCTGAACCCCAATTTGCAACTACATAAAATTTTCTAAACTAAACCCAACGCTCTTAGACATCAACTCACTATCTAACTATTACGTTTCCCTGTGTGGAATCACAAGTTGGTTTCAGTGGTCCCCATGGGTCCCTTCCAACTTGGATTTTCTGCAATTCTATTAAAAAATGACAAAGGTATTGACATTTTCTCACCAGTTCTTTATTTGTAATGAACAAAACATGAGAGCATTTAATGCTCTTCATTTGTAAGATGTCTATCACAAAAAAAAAAAAGAAAAAGAAAATTCCCTCATGTAACCTCTTGAATTTCTAACAACTTCAGCTTTATTTCTTGTCTGAATCTGTCAAGAAATTTGAGAGCAAACTGGTTACATAACATTGCTTCAGTAGAGTTTTAGACTGACAAAAGATAATGATGTTGTTCCTGCCACAGCTAGATGTGATGAATTAAAACACAACTAGAATGATGAAAGTGCTCTTCAAATGTGTTGGTTTACTTTAATTTCTATACTAAAGAGAAGAACTCAATTTTTCCACAGGTATTAGAAAGTACAGCTTCACATTCTGACACTGGACCAACACATCATCCTGCAATTCCATGTTAAGGTCTGTAAATCGTGACAGAAGAATGTTTAATTCCATGTTACTATTTCTAAATGGTAATAACTAAATTTTTAGAAAACAGATACATGGAAGGTTATAGCATATTTAGAGACAAGCAAACATTTAGCATACAGATGAAAAATGTTTTAAGAAAATAACTAAAGTATGCAGTTTTACAACAAAACTTTGCCATATATACATATGTTCTCAGTGGAGCAGAACTAAAACAAAACAATCTATAAAACACTTTCTTTCAAAGAGAACAACTTTAAAGGAAAATAAAGAAGCTAATATTCAAAGACTCAAGAAATCTACATCTTTATGGGAACACCAATGATTAATACTTTGACTGAAAAGAAAAAAAACAACTCAACACTTTAAAATAGCCTGACGACAGAATCAGGCTGTGAAAATTGTCTCTAATCAAATATCCAGTATCCAATTAAGGATTAAAAAAGCCTTTAATCAGAGTGTGGTGAAGCACTGGCCCAGAGAAGCTGTGGCTGCCCCATTCCTGGAAGTGTTCAAGGCCAGGTTGGACAGGGCTTGGAGCAACCTGGGATAGTGGAAGGTGTCCCTGCCCATGGTAGGGGGTTGGAACTAGATGATCTTTGAAGTTCCCTTCCAACCCAAACCAGTCTGTGTTTCTATGTAACAAAAATTCAGAAACTTCTTGATGTATATATGCTTTTTAAAGAAGAGAAGGTGCTTTACTAGATGATCACATCTTCAAGCAAATTAAGTCTGAAACTATCAAAAGGTTCAGGAGATAAACCTGTGAATGATTACGGTTTCATAAATACCTCAAACACAAAAATTCAGACTAAAAACAAAGCTTTCCTCATAAAAAATAATCAGGGGAATTAAATTGCTTTGATGTAAGACAAGAAAAACATATTAAAATTAAATTGAAAACTATGCTGCAAACACATACTAAGTGCATTTGCTTAGCTCCACCAAAAGATTAATTCTGAAGGATTTACACCAAGTACGCCTTTATTTGCCAGTAAACTTTTAGTATTATCATGTTCTGTGTACTTATGGAAGTGAGAACTCCACCAATACAAAAGAGACGCACTTAATACTTTCAGAAATCTATAAATAAGGTAGCTTTCAAGTCAATGACATAAGACTTGCAGAGTAGGTGCTAAAACAATACAAGATTTAAATAAATTCTTACAATGGATAATCCAACTTTGTTCCCACTAACATGTAGTGTGAGCTGGATGAAGTGCCATCAGTACACTGGTCAGGCAAACCTTCAGTATAGTAAGTTATCACTGATAATACAATTTTTTTGTTAGTTTATATGTTTCTAGGTTAAAATAATTTTTTTTAGAGGTTATTGATGAATCTCCAAATTCCTGTAAATCTTTTTAACAATGATAAACTAAGGACCAACTGAGGACAGAAGGGATCCTACAAATGGTCCTCTAGAAACTCGGACGTTGTTCCTCCAAAATTAAAACCTTTTAGCAACTTCATATTGTTAAAGACAGAACAATACAGAAGATGCCAAAGCACATGCATTTCAGTATTATATCTATGCAAACCAGCAATGATATTATTTTACATTTACTTATATAAGTACTTCCTTAAAGCATATTTTAGAGCACTTTTTAAAATATATTTTTATATAAATTATATATATATAAAAAATATATATTTTAATATATTTATATTAGAAGTATGGTCTCATCTTCTCTGGTGCTACAATTGAAGGATTTAGTCCCAAAACCTATAACAGGATGAAAATTAGCAATTTGTTTACTCTCAGCTTCATATTTTTGCAGCATCATATAATATTCTGAATTGGTAAAGCATAAAGGAACTGGAAATGAAAAGAAACACATTTGTTTTACTGACATATTGAATTAAAACACTGATGGCATTAGATGCCTACAGCACTGATTAGATTTATTCTAGCCATGAAGCAACAGTTTATGATTTTCACATGAATTGCATACTTAAATGAAAGGAACATTAATACAATATGATATTAATATACAAATACTCACATTATTCACCTGCCACTGACATTCTGAATTAAATCAGTAATGGGGTGTGTAACTGATTAAATATCTACACAAGAGAATGCAACAGCTTATGATTTACAAAGGCAATGGTAGAGTGATCACATCATTACGTTGCCAAACGCTATCTATCACTTTTACTGAACTTAACGAAGATAGATTGCATCCCACAGATGAGATGCAGCCTATAAATATTGTCATGCTGATCTTCATCTGACTTTCTCAAGGAACAGACAAGCAACAAATCAATAACTGAATAACTCAGAATAAGATCCCTTATTATTGCAACCAGGAAATAAAAATACTAAAGGACATGAAGTTTAAATTATCCAGTAGTTGTTGCCACTGGCTTTTGGTAATATATATATATATTAGTTCTCAATTTCCTAGATTTTTATCTCTTATCTTATACTTCTAAAATTATCTAGGAAGTTTACAGTAAAAACTTTTCCAGTTGTACCACTTCAATTACCTTTTCCTTTTAATTTCATATTTTTACCAACTCCTTTTCTTTAGCGATGCTCTAAAGCAGTGAACAACTCTCAACATCATTTTTTTTTTAATACTCAAAAGCCATCAAAGTAATGAAATTGATCATGAACAGCACTTAGATATCATAACTTTGGAGAAGGCTTTCATGTTCAGTACTGAAACACCTGCTTGATCTTTATTCATTCTGTGACTTGGCTTTGGCAATTTACCTTTCAGGATTCAGCCTGGCGATTGTTACACCAGACTGGTCACAGGAGGGGGCCCTGCTTTCTGTCACTCTGTTTGTGTAAGATTGTGGGGATGGGTTACAGGTGGTCACCGTTTGATCTGGGGTGAAAGAAATGTCTCACGAGCACTAAAGCACCTGAAGAGAAGGGTTTAGATTCACATTCCTCACTGACTGCACAATTACAACGTTAAATAATTCTTTACTTCTGTCATTTTTCTGCATCTTCAAAATATAAACCCATGCTATAATCTATTCCACATTAAAGATTATTAAATGTAAAAGGACAGTATAAACAAAGGCTTTGGGTTCTTCAAAGCAACAACTACCCTGAGTTCAAGGCACTACAAACATCTCCATGGATGTAATCTTATTCCTTCAAACTTACTGAGGCAATACAAGTTAACAAGGGTTATAATATCATATCTTCAATATAGTTAAAGTATCCACGTAAAAGAGTCTTTAAAAGCAGAAGGACTTCCAGAATGGAAACCTAACCTATGGAGATGGAAGTGTTTTATTAGATTCTTTAAAATCTCAACCATTGTCATGGAAGAAATGTTTTGCTAATTACAAGAGCCCATATTATCTTTTCGTGCATTACAAGTGGACTCTAAAAAGAACCAACCTACTCTTCACCCTTAGCACCTTTAAATCAATACTATTAGACTAACAAGCCTTCTAATAAATATATATAAACACACATTTTTATTCTTAATGTTGAAGTAAAACCAAACATTAGAGAGATATTTGAGGTGTTAATGGCAGAATAGCCTAATAACCTAATAATATTTGCTGGATCACATTACTCTTTAGAATAAAACAATGAAATTCAGGAGATGTTCCTTCTGTGTAGTTTTTTCCTGAAAATTCACCAAACAGTTTTACATTTAAGGCAACTAAATCAGAGTTGCTAAGGTAAAAATTTAGTAAATATTTGCATCAGTAAAAAATCTAAGGGCAATTTTTTACAGTTGAATCAGCCACAAACAGTATTAATTCCTCATAAATAATCTCAAGTTCAATAGGCAAAAACACCTTTCCTCAATACTGGGGTTGGGAATGCTCACGACATACCATGCTAAAAGATCAGTGTAAGTCAGCTCCTGTCATAAACACATTTAGAGCTTCACACCAGGGACACCTAAACAACACATGAATTGTGCAGGACTACATCAGTCTAGAATAACAAATGCTTAATATAAAATTAGATTACTTTATTCACCTATAGCAACAACTCATAGATTTTACCCACTAATCACTGTCTAGTGGAAGGTGTCCCTGCCCGTGGCAGGGGCTTAGAATGAGGTGATTTTTAAGGTCCCTTCTAACCCAAAATATTCTGTGATTCTCTAATATGCAGCCACATACAGAAACAAAAGATAGTGTTAAACTAGACAACTTGTTTTTCAAGTTGGAATAATAAATATTATGGTTTACTATTTAAATATCCTAGACTTAACAACAGCCTCTCACTTTCCCTCCTTTAAAAAGTGAAAATCACTGGACCTATATGCAGTTATAATGAATATACAAATACATATAACATATACATATATCATATACAGCTATAATGACTCCATTTATGAAATAAAAAGCAACAATATTCAATATTTATTTTTAACAGATTAAAAATTCCTTTCCTGGAGAAGAAAGCTCCAAAACTAAAGGGATCTCACAATGTACCAAAAGTAACACTCTGTAAGAGAAATGGGAACATAAATGCCTTTTTGACAGTTAAATTGGACCCATTTAGTTAGGAAGAATAGTAGCACACATTGGAACACCTTTAAAAGATTCAGACTGTAAAAAGCCTTACAATACATCACAGGATCTGACACTTTATGTTAGCAGTGAAAAGATTTTTGTGCTCTACAGACACGAGTGCCTCAGGTTCAAAACAGGAGCGTTTTCTCACATAACACTTCCTTTTGTGCTGTGAGAGACATTTCACTGGCAAAATATCTCAGTGCCTTTGTTTACAAAGTTAGGAGAAAACCCATTGAGTGTATCTCATTACTTTTTCCTGTTTCTCATTTGCCTTTTTTTTTGCCTTGCCTCCACCTTTTTTCTTTAGTTTTAACTTCATTTGTCTTCTGCCTACTGTTGCACCGCTGTATTAAAGCTATTTGAATATCACAGTGTTTTTCTACAGATGAACTGAAGCAGGCTTTGGTTAATTCATGTATTGCTTCAAGCTTCTACCTATGATAAATAATAATTAAAAAAAAAAAAAAGAACTATTAGTTTAGAAACTGAAACTTAGCTTTTTAAAAAAAGGTTTCTTTGTATAAACATACGCTCTGAAACAACTTAGGTCAGCCAAAAGAATATTTGTGCGAAATCACAGGCAAGAACAAGGTAAAATTTTAAAAACTGGCGATAAGAAAGATTAACCTGATAAAGTTACTTAAGAAAACAAGAAAGAACAAATCCCTGCTGAGTGACCAAATGAAATATTGCTCCTTTCATCAGCAGAGTTCAGAGCTAAGAAAAAAATCCCCTCCAAAAACCTCATGCTGTACAAAACCCAAAGGTGGCATGGCGTGGCATACTATGCACATGCTGGGCTGGTTTTTTGTTGTTGTTATTGTTTCTTGCTGCTGAAGACAGAACCCTATCAGGTACAGGGTTCTTGGTGAGTTTTGAATCTATTTCTAGTGAACTGGAACAAGTTAGATAAAGTTGTTTATACGCCGTAAATCTACTTTCCATGAGCCGAAAATGTGTTAGCTAATGGTTGTTTATGAGTTGCAAATCTGTTCAGTGAGGTGAAAATTTGTCAGATAATGGGTTGTTTATGAATTCTAAATCAATATTCAGTGAGTCGGAACTATGTTAGATAATGGCTCGTGTATGGGTTGTAAATCTGTTTTCAGTGAACTGGAAACATGTTAGATAATGGGTTGTTTCTGGGTAGTAAATCTGTTCTCAGTGAGCTAAAAACATGTTAGATAATGGGTTGCTCGTGAGTTGTAAATCTGTTTTTAGTGAACTGGAAACCTGTTTAACAAAGAGCTCTATATGTCTTAAGTGTTTTTAGCGTGCAGGAAAGTTCACTAATCTATTAGATTTGAGCAGCATGTCTGATTTCAGGGAGGTAGAAATCCATCAGGTGAGAGATTCCTTACGAGCAGATTTACATTCAGTGAACTAAAAATCTGGGACAACAGTATGTCGTATGTAACATATCTTAATTTCTCTACTGAAGTCAAATACTGAATAAAGGTTTGTGTGATTTTTAGACTTCAACTTAATGGGGTAGAACAATGTTGTAGAACTGATAGAACCACACTAGATATTTCCATTGTGGTTTTCTATCTCTCCCTAATAAAGTAAAACTTGCTACAGATATGTACTAATAATTCTGGATGAAAAAGACAGCAAAATTAATTATAACAGGTGTTATTTTTTCAATCCTGAAATGAAAGATTATTACTAACATCTCTCAGCTGGATTCCATCTAATAAATTCTACATGATCACAGATTCTTAATGTAGAAATCAGAAAAATTTTAGAATTTTTTGTCTTCCAGTGAAGACTGGTGTCTTACTGGTGTCAACCAATCTACTGCTGTTTTTTCCTTTATAGGTGTGGTTGGTTAAATACTTCCACTACATCAACAGCCCCATGAACTGTCTCCTGTTTACAGTGAGAGAAAAATCACATGCAGACTGTGGAATGGAGAGCCATACAATACAAAAATACCAGCTGAAAATGAATGACTCGACATAAACTAAAGGGCTCTTGAAGAAGAGTAATAAACTGACATATACTGGGATGTTATAACCCTTCTCATTTACAAAGTATTTCTACAGAATAGTACAGAAGCCTTTCTACAAAATGCCACAGTTTACATATACATCCCAAGCATGTACAGTAAATTTCTTTGCAAGGATACAAAATTTCATCTGACATTCAATTATTCAGAGTGCTGACTCTGCTAATGAAAAATGAAATCGGGCATATTAAGTTACAAGTAGAAACACTTCCTAACAATTTCTTAAAACTATAATTCTCAACTATGCTTTACAGAATGTCTTTTGCTCTTGTAGAACAGCCTATTATAAAGTAATGAGGAACACTTTATTGTTCTTTTATAACCCAATTTCTATCTGCATTGGTGCTTCACAAGTATTTATTTTTCCTCTTTGTTTTAAATGCTGAAAATTCCAGTGACTTTTCATGCAATACTTTTAATGTCTTCCTATAACATCAGAGTTAAAACAGTGCTTGTGTGTCACCACTGCACATTTCTGTGAGCTGTCTGTGTCTCTCATGCAGCTAACATCAACTCCAAATGCCAAGGTTTAATGCTTTCCTGGGAGTAATGAGAACATCCTGACAATATTGCTTAGTTTATCTTTACCATATTTTAATACAGATGCCATTGATTGCTCTAAAATATGCACACATAAAATATCAAAGAAAAAAAAAGGAAAAGCCTTGTATCACACAGAATCACAGAATGATTTGGGTAGGAAGAAACCTTAAAGATCATCTCATTCCACCCCCTGACACGGGTAGGGACACCTTCCATTAGACCAGGTTTCTCCAAGCCCCGTCGAGTTTGACCTTGAACACTTAAAGGGATGGGGCAGCCACAGCTTCTCTGGGCAACCTGTGCCAGGGCCTCACCAGCCTCATAGGGAAGAATTTCTTCCTTAGATCTCATCTAAATCTACACTCTTTCAGTTTAAAAATATTTTAAAAATGCTTTTCCATTCATTAGTGCCAACAGTTTTCATAAGCACAAATGGTTTCCCAGAACCACTGTGCAGAGGTAATAATGCAACAATTATCCAATATAAGTTGTAAAATAATACTTATGTCAGTTTGCAGCTGTTTAAGTTTTTTTTCTTTACTAGAAGTATCCCCATTAACATGCAACAGCAAAAGATGATTTACCAAACGTACTTTCATTTTTCTTCACGCTTTCTTTGGTCTTGTTATTAAACCCACCCAAACAAATAGATAAATGTAGAAATGCCATAGGCAACATAAAATAAAACAGTAGAAATTCATATGAGGCCTTGTTTCAACAGTAAAGCCCCTTAAAATCAAGCATATAAATTAAGCATTGCCGTTATCACTTCTGTTTTCAAGTAATATGCTTCACACATCATAAACCAGTTATAAAATAAATTATTTTGAAGTTACTCATGTTTAAATGCATCTTATAGGGATAAAATACAATAATTAAATGTGATAAAACTTCATTGATATTTTTTACTCTGTAAAGCCAAGTGATCATCAGTGTTTCACTTAATAAAGTTTATTGAAATAAAATACACATTTTGGGAATTTTTTTATTTTTTTTTTTTACTTACTTTCAATTAGCACTTTTCTGCCAGCCCAGTTGTCTTTAATAACTTGAATATTTCCATAGTGTGCATCACTGAAGAATATGCGGTTTGTGCCCCTTCCCTTCAGGCTGTAGTCAAAAGCCAGAGCTATGACGTTTTTGAAGTACTCTGGATTTTCATATGGCCTTATTGGTGAATTCAAGTTGGTTTCATCAGAAAGGTGAATGCTTTTTAATATGGTCCTTCCTGAGTACAACAGGTAGCCTTCATGTCTCAGGCAACTAATTCCATCTTCTGCAAGATATCCGTGTGCACAAGCACACGTTCTCCGTGCGTTTCCACGATAAAGGCAAAGCTGATGACACCCACCATTATTCTTGGCACACACATTGGTGCCTGTAAAAGAAAAAAAAATAAAATCTACCTTTTATAAATATAAATATAATTAGCTAACTTAAATAAAAATGAAATCTTATGCACTCTTAAGAATTCCTCTCTTACAAATCGTTTGTGTAATATTCACAAGTAAACCAAAGCCTAACACAGTAAAGAATGTGACTTTAACCACAACCTGAAAATAATTTTAGAGAATACAATTAATGAGCAAATATAATTAATTTCTTTTTCAAATCACAACAGTATATATTTTATTAAGAGAAAAAAGATAAAATGGGTTATTCCTCCATACTAATCCTAAGTCTTCTTCCAGCTGAAGACTCAGAAACTGTTTCAAGTGCTTTGAAAGATTTTCAAAATTTTTTTTTAAAACACCTGTTACTGGTAAAAAGTCAAATTTAGGTACCATCAGAATACAGTACTGCTTTTAGACAATTTCTATCAAAATGAATAATATGTATTGACAGGTACAAAACTGTGTCAATCCAGTTCTCTGTTTCTGATGAAGAAATTTCCTAACAGTTTGTTCTAATTTCCTTTAAAACCTGACTTTAAAAACTTACTCCCTGACAATTGCACACCATTAAGAAATCATTGTCAAATTAGTAACTACACTTGTTGCAAGCAATATTTAAAATTACAGTAATAGTCAATAATTAGGAGCTATTTTTCTTTGTCTTTTCCTTTCTGTTTTTCTTCTTTACTAGATATGAATTACTCTTATAGTTAGTTCAGATAATTTAGTTTCTGTTTCTGACAGCACTTTCCATGTAACAACTCAGCTTTTTTTGGTAGAGTCATTTTCCCATTTCTGAAAGTTTTCCACATAATGAAGGAGAATAAAACATTTTAAATAGACTCTTTTCAGGTACAAAACCATAATAATTGTTGGGGAATATGTAGTGTCTGAAAGTACTGTTGATTGTATTTTTTAACTGCTACATTTCAACCTGAAAATACTTTTAAGAAAGAATAATGGGGAATGAGAGCTAGTTTGCTCTTAAAACTACAAAGATTGAATTTTGTGTTCCTATGCAAAATTCCATGAGACATAGTCCTCTGGAGTCATGTAAAAACATATGGAGATTTAGCTGTATACATTTTCTCATTCAGTTTGCTTTAAAGATTCTTTAAAAGTTTTATTAGGCTAGAAAGGTTAATATCTGTTTGGAAGGATGAAAGGTTGAGAAGAGAAAGGAAAATATATCGACAAGATCCTCAAGCTTCTGAAGTCTCTTTGAAAACATCAATGCTTCCACTGTTCACCAGCTGCAAATATCTTTAAAAATGGCCAGTTCTGGAACCAGTGTAATTAAGGCATGTCCTTGCACACATGCCAAATAGCACTGAGGGATGGGAATCACTTTTCAAGTAGCACTTCAGGACTGGCTCATCAGAAAGGGTAAAACAGGTGTTTGAAAAAAAAGCATTAATCACAATCAGCACAGGTGGTTGGGTTTTTGTTTGGGCTCCTTTTCTGTTTGTTTGTGTCTTTGTTTTAATAACAGAAGGTCAGGAAGCTCGCTTATCCCATTTTTTTAAACAGTCTTAACTACTAGTTCAATAAACTTAAAAACTATATGTAATAGTGTGATACAGAGAAACATTCCAAAAATATTTTTCACCTGTTTTTTTCCCTTTTGTCCTTCTGGCTCACTGACATTCCCTCCCAATGACATTAACCATTTGTACCCTAGTAAAATTTGAAAAATGTATTAAAAATCATTCAGTTATGTTTTTCAAACTAACAGCAGTAGATTTTTAGCCTCAATAACTGTTTTTCCCATTCAAGTGATCATGTCTATAAAGCTATCAATAAAAATCATTCAACATTATCCCAATGTTCTATTTTCCTAATTCTATATATAGAATATATAGAGAATATATTCTATAATATAAAGCCCTTCCAAGCAATCAGACATTAACTATTTCTAGCCTAGTTAAAATAAATGGGGACTTTTTGTGTGTATTTTATTTTTATCCATAAAATATGATGCCCAGTACATACAGAAATTTTTAGTAAAATTAATATGCATATGTTTGCAAATTAATTTTTCTCAAAAAAAAAATTAAAGTTTTTCTTATTTCTTTCAAAATGTACATTTATTTTACATGTCATATTTAGGAAAGACTTATGTAAAAGAAACAGAATCTTTGAGTATATAATGCTGTGATTAAAGCAAATTTTGAACACTACCAACACCAGAGATATATTTGTATTTAAAAAATTATTTTGTATTGCAGTAACCCTTTTTCTCTTTTTTTAAATATATTTATAGAAAATTTTGTCTGGATGGCCTGGTAGCAGTTTGTTCTGAGTAAATAATCATCAAACCACCTTTTCTCAATGAGACAAGTTTTTCAAGGTCTCATCAAAAACAGAATTTTAGAAGTAAAAAGACATTTAAAGCAAGATGATTCTTAGTGAGGTAGTGGAAAATAAAATTTAACCATAGGTATCATAAATCATAGAAAATATATAATAACTTCTGTCACTTGAGTTCGCTAAACTAATTGAATATAAAGGAAATCTGATTATTTACAAGGTCTCTTCCTACAGAAACAAAACAAAAAAAAAGAGTTAAGCCCAAGAAATTTTAGCAAATAAACACTGGAGACAGAGAGGCTGGGAATTTCTAGTAAGAAAAAATTTTGCTTTGCTTTCCAACAGAAATCTGAAACTGCCTGCGATTACTGCTCTGTAAAGCACAGTTCAAGGTCCCTCATTTCTTTTGCTATTTAAAAAAACAAAACAAAAATCATCAAACCTGGAATGGTAGGAAGTGTTTTGGTTTTAGACTTTCTCTTTAAAACACTCGGAAGAACTTTAGCAGAATTTGTACTCTATGTTTTCTTTAGTACAATAATTTTAGTTAAAAAACACTTCAAGGGGAAAAAGTGGAGATAAAATCATTGATTACTTCTTTTTTTTTGTATGCTTCAATATACATAAAAAGTAGCAGGTGATATTAAAACAATTAATAGCATCCTTAAGAACAGCCAACCTTTCTCTCGTGCTCTATTAAAGACTTTCACTTCCTTCAGGTTTATTCCAAGGCCAGTCCTCATGGTCACAGCATCCGTGGCCTCATTCTTGTGGCCTCTTCTAATAGAGCCATTTGCATGTGCTCTGCCAAAAAAGTTGAAGATGTCTCATCAACAATCCTCAACTAATTCACACCGAACAAATGACTGAAGAGCAGTGGAGAGTTCACCTAACAGGAGGTGTAGAAACCTGTTTCCATCTCTGATGCTCATGAGCTTGAGCTTTCAGCATCACAACAGCCCTTTCTTTGGAAATTTCACAGGTTTCTGGGATCTGTTCTGTGACCTTGCTAAGGAATGGCTAATCCTACAAAGGTGAAGCACCTGGCACCAAAATAACATTTTGAGACTTAAAATACTTATGAAAAATAAATTACCTGTCAGACCAGTAGATGTAAGCTCCAAACACCGCAACTGAAAACATATCCACATTGCTCCCTGACAGCACAATCTCCCGATTCCCTCCACTCTCAAGGTCAATTCTTTCTATCTTGTCGGTACGAGCATCACACCAATATAATTTATTTTCCTGAAGATTAATTTTAAAGGAAACATCAACAGCCTTGTCCAAGTACTTAATTAAGAGTTATTTAGATTACATCAAAGTGGAACACCAGCTGGCTTTAATGAAATGTAACAAATACTGTACATTTTAACACGCGCTGGAAGAGAGAGGAACTGACCTCGTAATCGATGGAAATCCCGTTAGGCCACGCAATCCCCAGGCTCACAAGGACAACCTTCTCAGACCCATCTAAGCGTGCCCTGCCTATGCAAGGAGTCTGTCCCCACTCTGTCCAAAATAAATACCTAAAACGTTGCAGAAATCACCAGTTAAAATTTAGCATCCAATCAGGAACTGCAAATATGTAATGCCGTACTTCAGTTGCAAGCTAAATACACTATCAACCATTAAATGGGTACTTACAAACATGGTAAGTAAGTAACTTAAAAAACATGATAAGGCTCATGTCTCTAAATAATATTAAGAAATTAAATGCATCATAATACTTGTTTAATAGAACACTTAAGGGTTTTTCGCAAATGATGTATATGAAGAAATTCTTAAAACTACTCGATCAATCAATATGAAATTCTATTCCTTAAAGAATTTAGCTGTGTGCTTGGAAAAATAAAGGCAAATTAAAAAAAAATAAAATACTGGAACAGAAGCTCTTGCATTAAATTATCACTAACAAATGTGATAATACAAGAGATGTCTGTTTAACTTTAAAATGTTTTAAATATGAAGCAGTGAGCAGCACTGTGGGAAATGGCAGAGCAAAGGGACTTTATTTGAGAAGAAAATATTTTTCAAATTCTGTCAAATGCTCATGGGAAGAATTTTCATTTTGCTTACCTAATTTTGTGTTTTCATACACTTACTGGCACACTAACATCACTAATTTGGGATAGGGTGCTGGCTCAAACTTCTGCTTTGACCCCCTACTTCTCATTCAGGTATAATGAAATGAGGCCAGTTAATCTACACAAAACAGTTTCTTTACTGAACAGTAACCTATAGAATAGCTTTACTGGAATATCTATGTGTCTACAAATACACATGTATGTATATCTGTGTTAAAATATATTATAAACACACAAAAAAACCAGTTTTCTGAGGAAGAAATCTCTTTCGAAGATAATATAATTGAGGCCTTGCATAATATTAATTGCATAAAGAGAAGGATTTTCATAGCAGATATACACAGAACCCACTAAAACTTTGTTTAGTAATATGTTGTAAACAAAGTGAACAGAACATACAAAACCATTCTCCATTGCTTTCCTCTGTGTATGCATTACTTGTTTTTTAAAGATTACAAAAATCTTCTGGGCACTACTAAACAGTTCTATCCCTGTGTCTGGTGTCATCATTATGCCAATCTCTTGTTAAGTAGCTGTATTTGACTGGATGACTTTAAATATGTGAAATAATCAGGAATAAAAATGTGATAAGGGAGAAAAAATATGGATCTTATAATTTTCTTATCAAATTTAGCTTCTGAAACATTGTTCATCTTACTTTCGCTCTCACTGTAGGGCTTTCTGGCTCTAAAAAAAATGAATCTGTTCTCATACTTCTTGACAGAACAAACAATAATATTTATACTAACTACAAAACTTATACTACCTTAGGAAATTGAACTGTAACTTTAGCTAAATTAAAAATGTGTTTGAGAAATGGTAAAATAGACAGTACTAACCAGCTAGATAGCAACAATCACAACTTTAACTAGATTAGTAACAGCACCTCTAAACAGAACTCAACTTGCTTTCAGGCGTCTAACTAGAGGTATTTTCTAAATACATGGACATAAACTAAATCTTGAATACAGAAAGGCAGACATTCAACATACTTGAATTAAACTTTCTATACTCTTTCCTTAAACTAGTTACTCTAAGGAGAAAAAAAAAATTATACCCCATAATTAGTGGGTTAAATCTAAAATCCTGCGAAGAAAATCCTGAATAGCTGCCAAAAATATAAGGCAAGTTATTAATTACTCCCTTAGAGCATTAATGATTATAAATATATTAATACATCAACTTACACAAACCATTAACTAGTATTGAAAAACTTCCCACATCTTCTCAAAAGTTCTGGGAAGTACCAACTAAAATACTTGTTTCATAGACCTCTGTAGGCAGCAATATGCTATGGATATAATTGATGTATATACTGTGATTATAGAATAACTATGACTCAATTTATTTCAGAACTGTCCCTCATATAAATTACAAAGCTGACATGGAGATGCAAGGGGTAGAAATTTGATGTTGGAATAGAATCTTCAAAAAAAATCTTCTTTGGAAAAAATTCAGTCAGTTTAAGCTCCTCCCACCCCCAACCCCTAAACACAAATGAAATTCCCTAAATGTTTGTTAAAGGAGGCATCTTAAAAGTTTCACTATGAGCTTAATTCCCTATTTCAATCTCAATTCTGAGCTTGATCAGAAAACTATTATTAAATTAGGAAAAAGTCAGGCATGTGCATGTTATATGAATAAATAAACCTGATGAGGGACAAATACGCCCTTTTGTAGGGCTACACCTTCTTCACTTCTTTCTCAGTGACAATAAATAATGTCACCAACCAGCTGAACGCTGTCTGCTTCATATCTTGGTATAACTGGCAGATTCAATGAGATTTAACAACTGCTATTTTCCTCTCTATTCTTTTAGCTGTCAACTCTAGCTTCAAGAGAAATGCAGAATGTGAAGTCAGGGCAAGGGGAGGGAAGAAGTTTTGCCTCATAAAGGGAAAGAGACATGACAATAACGCAAAGAGTAAAAAGGCCTTAATCTTCCCAAAGAAAGGCATACCTGTACTTCCCTAGAAAACACTGCTATCCTTCTCCTGAAGAAACTTTGACTGGAGATATCCCTAGTTATCATTTTGTGGCACAGTATTATAAAATACATGAAGTTTACCCCTCTTTCACAGAAGATACACCAGACTTGTAAAACAGTTACTAATATGTGGTCTTTTTCTTCTCTTTAAGTATTATAAACAACCCCCCTGCCATGGGCAGGGACACCTTCCACTAGACCAGGTTATTCAGTCCCCCCATCCAGCCTGGCCTTTAACAACTCCAGGGACAGGGAGTTTTGGCAGTTTTGGAGCTGGAAGGGAACAGTACATTCCCTATTTCTATCAATGCTGCAGTGCAGTCTCAGCCCTCAACAATCAGCTGGATGAGTTTTTGCCAAGAAGTTCAGTTTTGCCAGTTCTTACTCTCCTACCCACATGTTTCATCTCACATGACTTTCAGCTACCCTGGGCAATCTCTCTGTTGCTGTAATGGGATGTTACATGATACTGGAGTTTATAGCTACCAAGGCTTACACTGTTCCGCTATTTCATCATGACATTGAGGTCCTTCATAAGCTCACGTGGCTTCCTTGGATTTGCTGAAAACTTCAGAACAGATTTAAGCATGCTTCCAAGCAACATCCAAACTTCAGGTGAAATGATTTCCTTGGAAAATCAAAACTATTTTGCAAAGAAATTGCAGTATGTCATGAATACAGAGAGCAATGAAAAAAGTCTTCGTGTCTCAAGAGTAACACTTCCTTCCACCTGTGCTTATTTACAATACAACAGTTTCCAATATAATCCTGTGGGTTTTAATAAATATTTATCTGTTAGATCAAAGGAATCCATTTGCTTATCTAAAAGGTTCAATGCTGGCATGCAAGCTTTAAAGGAAATACAGGTAGCCATGGTCATGTTACCCTTTTTCTGGGTGTACTGTGATAGATCTCGGCTGGTCCAAGCCCTGGGATACAATCACATATCGGAATGAGCCGTTGAGCCTGGCAACTTCAATTAAGTTGAAGCCATGATCCGTCCAATATATGTTACCTGGGAAGAGCACAAGGAAGTTACCGCAGGAAGAAAAGACTACATGAAAAGTGTTTAAATCTTAAGGATGTAAATGAGGACCAGAAACTAACTCCTGTATTTTCATTTACATGTGTCTTATACTTGTAATTTACAGTCTTATTCAGCCTTCCATTGTAGAGTATAAACTTGTATTTGTTGTTGTCACCATTGAAACTGTCCATCTAAGAAACAGCATCCAAGATACATAAATATTGTCGAGACATGTGCAATACTAGAAATTAGAACTAAAAGCAAAACCAATTTAATTAGTCTTGAGCTGAAGATGCAAGGGCGCATTGTTGGAAATAATGACATGTCCTGAAGCAGGTTCAGACCTACCTGCTATCCAGTCCACTGCAATGCCTTCAACTCTTCCCAAACCATTTGTAACAATGTCTTCTTTCCATGTTTGGTCTCGCTTAGATCTGCTAATTTTGTTGAAACCCATGTCTGTCCAATAGATTGTATCATTTCCTATAAAATAAGTGGCAATGATTCTTAGATTAATTCAGGTACTTCAGAACAAATATTGACATCAGTTACTGTGAAAACTGCTAATTATAACTTTATTAATATGATTCAGAGTAAGCAGAATAATGGTATCAAAACTACCAGCTTTAATTTCTCATTCCTTTTCTTAAATTTTATTTTAAAAATTCTGTCAAAATTCCAGGTTTTCTACTGTTTGTTTAGTACTACTCTTATAGCACAATTAGGGCCATGAAAACAGATGGAAGCTACCACCTCTGCTAAAAATCACAATAAATATGCTGTATTTTCTTTATTTTTTCATACTTTGTATATCTGTTTTTAATTCCAAACCAGAGTGTGAGTGTATTTATAGAAGTATTACTTATATCTATACATATAAATATTTTATGTCTACTATTAAATAATTATAAAATATTTTATATCTACTAATCCTATATATACACCCATGTACTTATGTGAATGTATGTGTAAATATGTATATATACAGATATAGACAGATAGATAGAGACTGACATAGAGAAGAGAAAAACAAAACGTACTGAAATAACTAGATTTATTTGACACCAAACCAGATTGGTATCCTCAAGAATCTTAGCCACACTACCAATAAAACAAATGACAAATTCTGACTTTAAGCAGCCCAAACAAATATGGGAGTCATGTATTTTGCTGCTTATTTCAAGTGAGTATGAAAATTACATACATCTTAATACTAGCTGCATATATATTCAACAATAAGATACAGATCTACGGTTGCATGCAAAGTTCCCTGCAGTGCAATACAAGATATAGAATTACAACAATGTCTTATCTGAAAACACATAGTTAATAAAAAAAAAGCCAAAACTATTACATTTATCAACTAGATAAGACACCCTACAATTGAATTTTATGTATTTCTCATTCCATTTTAATTCATCTCCATAAAAATAAACCCCTTTGTATTCAGACCACGACTATTTAAGTCAGTCATGCGAGCAAGGATCCACATAACAGCTTTGAAACTGTTACAAGAACACAGAGATCTGTGGTTTCACTTCCATGACTAAATCTTAACGAATATAGCACAACATTGTAGTGTTGTTTTCTTAATTAATGCTTTTCAGCAAACACTGAAAATTAATTTCATTTAATCATTGGTATTTTGCCAATAAAACTGTGTAACCCAAAATTCAAACATATTGTTTGAATATTGCTGAATATTCAGCAATATCCAGCAATATTTCTCCTCCAACCAGACCAAGTTTTGAAGTACAGAGTACCCTCCCAGTATGTGAAATAATTATTTCAACAAATGCACATCTATTAGTGAAGTATTTTTACGTTGAGCTTCCTGGAACAACATCAACAGGACGAAACGAGCATTTGCTTGACATACTGTGAAAAAGTCTTCAGCAGCAGGGAAGAATCAGTGCTATGATCTTTAACAACACAGAAGTGAAGGGCTACTAGGATCACACCCAGTTTTATAAACCAGTGTCTTAAAAAACACTGGCAACCTTACTCCTCAGTAGCCTCTAAAAAAGTCCAAAGGTCAAAATGACTCTTAGTTCTTTAATTAGAATTTAGAAGTATCAAAACACAGGGAGAAAAAAGGTGCATGTATCTTCTAGCTCATTCATGTCTGCAAAAAACGTTGCCATAAGCCTTTTAATTATGATATGTTATACTACTTGCATATGTTAATCTATTTTAGCCACTTTGCATATCTAAACATTACTGAGAGTAGATCAAAATTTGGGAATGCTTCCTGAGTAAGAAAGAAATGAAGAAATATTCACTAAGTGGAAAAAAAACCCCCAACCTCAGGATGAAATGAAAGTACCTCCACTTGCCTTCTGAATCATATTTGAGGTTTTAGGAATGAATTTACAAAATTCAAGGTAATATATCAAAATATATCAAAATGAGAAGAACAATTGGGTTTTAAGCTGAAATGCAGCTGAAAGCTGTATTGTAACTTTTTATCCTCTTGTGATTTCACTGCTGCACACTATTTACATCCATGTTTCCCAATGCATTTGTCACTGTCAAGTGTGTTCATGTTCCCTGTGCTGTAACTGATCATCAGGCAGGCTGGAGAACCTCACTCAACTTCATCCTTCCTCAAATCTCATTTTTCCCAAAAGCCAAACCCCCTATTCTTCCAAAATATTAGTTTGATATTGATTAGTGAAGCCCAAACAAAATTCTTTAAAGTAGGATAGCATATCATATAAGTAGACTATGCTAAAAGAAAATTCCAACCCAAAAAAGTACAAGATGTAAAATCCCCAATAAAATCCTCATGTGGGTGGAATGGCAGAAATGCCTGTTCCTCAGGCTGTCAGAGCACCTGCTTCTAGAATGAAGAAACAGATACAGAGTTGGCTTGTACCCTGCAGGGAAGTGGTTGAGCTGTGCTGGACAGGAAGCAAACTATTTCAACTCAGCTGTCAAAGTCACCTGCTGGGTACAACACATAGGATAAAGAAAATTCCATGGAAAAAGTGTCATAACAGGAACAAGCCTTTCTCTGTGAAAAAAGAACTAATGAAACCTGCATTCCTACAGATTGATGATCACTTTCTGCAAACCCACCAGTCTCCTACTCGAGTTCTCTGTTATGACTCCACTGAAAAACAGCAGCTAGTGCTGCCAAAACAAGCTACATATGCATAATACATGATTTTGTATTTAGTGCAAAATGTAAAATCTCTTTGGTTAACACTGTAACATAATCAACTTCCAATTCCTTTAAATGCAGTTGCAATTACTTGGAAGGTTTGAAAACAAAGGGTTATTTCATTCATGAGAACAATATACAATTTTTACCATCCATACAACAAATTGCACATAATATTTACCTGCATGGAAGTCTATGCCCACAGCAAATGAAGTCCCAGATATAGGCATTAAAGCATCCATTTTATCATTTGGATCAAGAGGAATTCCTCTTATTCCTTCATGAACAGAATACATGAGAAATGATTCGATACCTATGGGAAAGATAAAGCAGCCAATGAGAGTAAAGTAAAGACTTTCCCAATTAGCAAGATTTGAGGAGTTAACATGCACTAGACATAGTTTTCCAATACTGCTCCATTGTTTTCCAAATAGATAACTCCATCTCTTTGAAAGAAACATCCATGAGTTATTATGGTGTATTTCTAATTAAATGATAAATGCTGTCTTATAAAGAGAAAGGAATAACTGTCCATTTCGAATACCACCTTATAATCAGGTAATTAGCAGTAATGAAAATTAAAACTTAAAAATGTTTTCTAATTATAATGACATTTAAGAATATTTTTAGTGTATATCTAGTACATATTCAGCAAGAGACAATTTAAAAAACTTGTGGAAAGCAGGACTGTAAATTATTTTTAAGGCATGCAATTCAGCCCCCCTCCTTCAGTCATGCACACTTCCTTTACAGACAAGAGAGAAAGACATCATTTTAGTGACCAGTGCACTTGAGGTCTTTTAAATGTCTACTTTCATGTTAGATTAATCACACTCCATATGCACCTATTTCTATTAGGCAGGGATAAATGCTGCTGTGTAGAGGTCTTGTTATGTAGCAGTTCTCAGAAGTTATTTAGTCCTAATAAATAGGAGCAAATAATATTCTGTTTATAAAACTATAAGGCCTCTTGACCATGAGGTTGTTTTGTATTATTCAGGAACAAAGTAAGGCTTTGTCTGTAAGCTATGTTCTGATTTTTTGCCAGCTCAAGTGGACCAAAGTTTAATTAAAAAAATACTTTAAAAAGTCAGGCTTTACTTTATATTAAGAGTAATACAATGAGACACCCAACAATTCAGATACTGTAGCCTGTAATTTAGTTTAAAGATAAGGTATATGACCTTGAACAAATATTTACTGCCATTAATAAAGGCTCAAATGAACTGAGTATCCACAAAAATCTATGCAGTACTGAATAATGAAACTAAAAGCTATATTTAATTCTGTCCTCACCACAAGAGACATTCATCTGTTACTGCTTCAATCAGGCATATTAAGTATAGTTATTTAACTTGAAATGAATAAATTAGGTATATTTACTCATTACAATGTTCCCATAAAACTTAAGTCAGTTAAAAGAAATACTGAAGGCATTTCACCTTTGCAAGCCATGCGGTTTTTTTGAAGGTTGTAGCCCACTGTACACACACAAGTCCTGGTGGTTTCTGATGTTGGTAGGCAAAGCTGGGAACATCCACCATTGTTTAACTGACAGGAATTGCTGCCTGTAATGTGACAGGAGAAGACATAAGAGGAAGCAAAACTTGAACCAGTCCTGACCAAAAATGAGTGTTGTCATTGATATATTAATATTACCAAACCCAAATTTTATTCAGCTAACTTCTTCAAAAAATGCATAAAATATTTCATATATTCGTATACCCTTCCACGCTTCCTTCTGCATCATTTTATCCACACATTTTCCTTCAGATTATAAATAACTCAGTTTTCTAAAAAAACTGTGTATTTTAAAGTAAAAACCTGCAAAAAACCTGAAAATACTACATTAAGTTTGGACTGGCAATGATGAAATCTCACTGACATTAGTCTAGAAAGCGTATCTTATTTTAGACCATGAGCAAATCACTGATCATACCTTATTCATTCATAAAATGTTATATTAACCTTGTTATCTTCATGAACCAGCATTTTTTTAGTATATTTAAGATATATTATGAAGTGATCTCACAAATCCATGCTCCTACTACTTAATACAATATTTACTTTTAAGTAATAGATGACCATTTTTAATAAGATTTAAATAAGATATATAACAAACATAATACACAACACACTAAACACATCTCAGAAATTTGAAGAGTCTTGAAAAAACATTGAAATCCACTAAGAAATTCAAGTAATTAGTTGATTACAAGTTACCAAGCCCACAAGAATCAGAGAGCTACTTGTTACATTTATTTTTGCATTCCTAATTTTGAAGTAAAAGCATTTCTTCACCTAAAACATGGAAGTTTTCTTCCATGCAGAAGACATCCAGCAGTGATAATGTTTGGGCACTTGTGAGCTGTCTGTGTGTCTCCATAGCTGGGATGTAAAGCATTTTTAAATGTCAGAAACATTACTGAATGCCTAAATTTGTATTACTTATTGTTCCACCACACTTAAAACTAAGGGTCAGGCTGGCAAAGCACTATTGGTGTTTCCCAGATTAGGTAAAAGGGCAAATGTTCCAAGAAGTGCTCAATATGGAACAGAATGTGCTCCATTTATAGACTACTTATTGCAGAAACCATCCTGTGTTCTTCTGGAAGCTTCTTCACAAAATCACAGAATCCCAGAATGGTTTGGGTCTGAATGGATCTTAAAGCTCATCTCCTCCCAGCTCTCCTGACATGGATATGGACACCTTCAACTAGGCCAGGTTGCTCAGAGCCCTGTCCAACCTGTCCTTGAACACCTCCATGGATGGGGAGTCCACAGTAAAATGAAATCATTTGTTTCACAGATTCCACCCTCATCACTTTTAGTAACTGGAATCAGAAATAAGCTCCTTCTAAAGTAACTTCCAAATGTTTTCATCACCAATCTCCAAGTTCACAAAACTGTGTGCATAACCACAAATTACACTGTTTTATATTATCTTAGTTTCCATTTTGCCAACTAAGTTTCAGCAATATCCCCCCCTTTTTATGCTGTCTCACTTCTGATTTATATTACTGCCACTTCTGTCAACTTAGATGAATTAAACCACGTCTCAAAACAGATAATGAAGAATATTAATTAATTCTCTCATAACACTTCTCTAAAAATTTCAATAATTTGAGATGAGGTACACATGCTAAGCCTTTTTTCTGACTAAAAATATAAAACTCTCGAAAAGAACTTCAAAATTCACTATAGTGTGAACATCTGATAAGTTAAAATACATCAGGCAGATATTTTAATTCAATTATCCTTATTATATTCAATAATTTATTCTAATACAAAGTATTTTTACCAGTACACTATATTTTATCACTGAATTATAATGAAATAAGTATTATTTTCTTCTAGATACATTTGGAGTATAACATGAGAAAAGATACTGTGCACTCTAAAGGTTGGTTAAACATATTTCAAATGTAACCTACCTTGTTGTGCTGCTTTATCATACACTTTCATATGTACAACACCTGAAGTTTTGTTTCTCAGGACAGTTGGGTTTCTTCCATCCTTTTTATTGCAGGTTCCAATCTGAGCTAAGTTCTGGTCTGCCCACCAAAGCTTTTTATCTGTAAAATTTTCAAGTTTTAGAAATCAAAAGGGTCACTATCAAATTACATGTGGTTGAAATCTAAGGTGGGAAAAAGCTTTTCAGATCAATTTTAAGGAAAATTGCTTAAAGAGGTTATAGAGAGAATCTGAAGGTTGTGTGTTATTAAGATTCTGCAAACATGAAAACAGCCCTCACCAGTTCCACTTTTGCTGTGACAACTGCTGATTTAAGTCTACTGATATAGAAAATCCTAAATTAAAATGCCTCATTTTCCATATATATATATGGAAATTCTAGAAAACTTTAAGGAAGAAATTCATTTTCACAAGCAAACAAAATTGCTTGTAATGCTAAAACACATTTTTCATTAAAAACAAATTACAATCAGTAACTAAGAAATCATGAAAAAAAATCATATCAGTCTCTGCCTCCCAATGATTCAGAATTAAAGTTTTCAGAGCTTTGATATCAAACTCCAACTTCAGCAAAACTCTGATTGTCCTTGTCACGTGAGTCCTCACTTCTAGAGTCCACATAGGTGTATGATGAGATGATCTTGGCCTTCCAGCTTGAGAAGATGTGGTGCTTGGGGCCAGGATTTAGTGGTGGACGTGGCAGTGCTGGGTTAATGGTCTGATCGATGACCTTAGAAGTCTTTTCCAACAGTAATGATTCTATTTCACATCCAATAACAAGTTTCACAGTGTCTGTTTCTCATTTTCTTTGAATGCCAGAAAACTCCACCCGAGTCCTTACTCTCTTCACAAGATTTAGACACTACAATGACCTCCTTCCAACTCATTGTGGGTTATCAGCTTCTCTTGGCTTAGTCAAGTCTCCTTAGTGACTGGATAACACTCTACAGCTTCCCAATTCATAAAAGAAATAATCAATTTTTATGTCATGAATTTAAAATAATACTTCTGAGGATCCACTACCTATATTTTTCCATATTCTCATACTAAAGAAAATTAAGCTATTTTCCTAATAAAATATAATCAGTCAAATAAAACGTCACTCTAGCACTACCCTTCTAGGAAATCACAGTGAAGAAACAAGGTTTCATTGGCCCATCTCTATTATATTCTCTGAGTTAATATAGTGGTATAAAACTGAGTGCAAGCAGCTCCCCTCTGCTCTCAGCCTTTTGGAAAAGTAACTGTTTTAAATAAACCGAACTAGGTAACATTTTAACACCATATTACCTCGGACCAGTTTGACCAATAGTCTCAAGGGCAACACGACATAATTCTTGTGTGTATATTCAATTTAACTACATTTAGGAAAACAGAAAAAGGAAAAGAAATTATAGCAGCAATTTGATTTCAACTCTATCTTGGGTTTGTTACATGTATTTTTAAACTGGAACGATGTGATGGCAGTACATGAACAGGACACTTGCTTGGGTTACTAACAAAATACTGCTCTGCAGTAAATTAACATTTCACTCATGACTACATTATAAACATTAACTACTGTGAGATACAATCTCAGAGCTATGTCCTGCACAAAAGGTATGAATATTAATTTTTTTCCTTAAAATAACTACATATCTTTTAAACATCTAAATGAAATAATTAAATGTGGCAAGTCTGTATAATTGCAAGTTAAACATCATCAGCGTTTTCACTTCAGACAGAAAAGTTATTACAGAAGATGAACCAAAAGTAAAACTCTAGACTGAAAACTTTTAACCTCCAGGAACACTGTGTTCCCAACAAATATTGTTCATTAATTTCACTTTTAGTTCATTTTATTTTCAGTTAAATGAATTATTTGCTTATGCTGCAGTTTTAATATTTCAACAACTAATTTATAGGGCCACACAGTTAAGTGTTTAATGACAGAAACTGCAGGTCTAAAAAATAATTTCCACTGCAGTAACTGTAAAAAGTTACAGCAGAAAAGAAAACCTCTTGAAAATATCAAGGACAAAGAAAAGTAAACTCTTCACAGGTATATGACAAGACCACAATCTACAGAATGAAAATATTAAGATTTGGAGACAGAAACGGAACTCTCAATTTAAATTTGGGCAAAATTTAAAGAAAATCTATCACCCTACGGTACTAGAACTGACTGAGTCAAAACATCACCATGTGATATCAATCAATTAATAGTAGATTGCATCTGATGATTGTTTTAGCAGAAATTCCTTAGAACAAAAAGTTCCTTTGTTCAATTTTGATGGTGTCAATTATAACAAAAAGGCACAGGCAGGATAAGATTAGAAAAATGACTATTTGCTATAACCCATATATGAAATAATGAAAATTGGACTTTTTCCTTTTTTTTCTTTCTTTTTTTTCTATGAGATGATAACCTACAATCCTAAAAGTTTAGACTTTTTAAATTAAATATTTGTATGTGAAGAAGAGTTTTCATTCTTCACAACCTCTATTTGACCATGAATCAGAACAGACCATTAAACAATTTTGGTAATGGCTGCAGTCTTGTGCACAGTAACTAGAGCCTATTATTTTACATATCCATACATATTCTTTTGCAAGAGTTTAGTACAGAAAGGAAGCAAATCACAGAATTTTGGTGCTTTCATCATTTATTTCCAAGAAGGGATTAAACTCTTTCGGGCACTTGAAAGAAGTAATTAAACTCCTTTGGGCACTTCTTTAATATTTTGTGCAAAACCCCAACTTTGGTCATGGTTTAAACAGCCTCCCAAAACCTGACATTGGCTGACTTGCCTGTCTCCTTTGGGAAAGGAAAGAAACAAAACCCCCAATTAACCAACTTGGTGTATTATTTTACCAAGAGATGAAAGCATGGCATGTGCTTAATCAAGAAGTTCAATAACCAATACTTATGTACACCACAAATAGTTTAATTTCTTCCTTTTGGTGTTAGTACAGAGCCAAAACCATTTCTACGTGAGCAGCTGAATGTTCCACCAGGTTCCTCTGTTGTTTACTGAGCTACTCAATGAGAATACATCTGCTTTCATGTACAGTTAATAGAATCTAAACAATTTCCATCAATGTTGTCAGACATTTCACATCACAGAGTTGTTCTCTTTTCATGACAGAAGAAACAGCACTGAATAAAGTCTTCACTAATCCTCAAGGTACTTGACTGTGCCTACAGAGGTGGAGTAGTCTCCTACATCACCTACACCCTTAAAAAGGACAAATCACAACAATTCATAAGTGAATACTCCTCAAAATTATTCTTTCATCCTCCTCTTCCATCCTTGGCAACACCACATCTGGATAAAGATTTAAATAAAAATGTGGCTTACAAAATCTTACTGAACTACCTGTTTATTCTTCTTTTGCACAGCGGTGGTATATGGTGCACTATGAGTTTTAGGAGACAAGGATAGAGGAGGGGAGTTAAATGAGAAAGCTCATGCAAATCCTGACATGTTAGGTACACTAAAAAAAAAAAAGGACCACAAAACCCTCTCAAAAAAAACAAACAAAAAACCCCACAAAAACAAATCCAAAAAGTAAAAACTATCACAAAACCAAAGAAAATACTAAACTAAAAAAACCAAATCAACCAAAAAAACTCCAAAACCACAAAAAAACAACTCATAAATTCTGAAGTACAGACACCTTGAGGCCAAATCTCTTATGACTCTCTGCCATAAGACTGGCCAGTTATGCCTAAGACCTAAAAAATACATCTTCTAGTTTTTCAGAAACTGCTGGGTGGCCAACATACAACAGTCTCATACCAAAAAGACCCTAACATCTTACACAGAGATTTTTGACAATAATTCTAAGCATAATTTGGGTTTCTCTCTCCATTACTGATATATTCTGTCAGTAGAGAACTCACCTATGATTTCTGGTATGAATTTCTACGTTTCTACATTAATTTTAAAATATCGTAGATAATAAAAAAAACCATTTTACTTTAGCATAAAGACAACTTGCTTTACAAACTAGGGAAGAAACAACACTATTTTGAACCCTTAAATATCAAACATTTATTTGCTTGATTATGCTAATAAGAGTGTTGTTTGATCACCAATTACAATCCTGTTGCTTAAACTGGGTTATAATATATATTAAAATCATTGTATTTATCCATTCTGTTGGTTAATTAGCATTAAGTACAGCAACATATTGGGAAACAGCAATTTCAAATGCCAAAAATTGCTACACCAGCACTGTGGACAGTCCTTTGGAGATTTCAAGCAGTACTCTGAATGCAAATTTTGATGGGCCATTAGTTTTCATTAATGGTGGTTTGAGTATTTATGGAAGACAACTATGTACTGCACTTAAAACTGGGCAAATTGCCTAGATGTATTTCACATATTAATGGTAATGTAATGAATGGTGTTATGGCAATTAGATGACTGATGACTTGGAAAATTAAGGTGTGTGTATTTGAAGTTTCCTGATCTAAGCAGCCCCTTTCACTTTGCAATTACATCCAGCAAAGTCACAGCTCCCACCCTTTGAGTTACTGCAAAAGTTTTCTGGTATTATTTTTGAAACCTTACTTAAGATAAAACAGAAGTCAAACAACCAGTGTATCAGCTAACTACATGACAAAAGTAAATGTCAGCATGAATATATTTTGGTAATATGAACCCACATTTTCTGTCTAAAATGAAATACTGTAATTGTTACTTTCTGTTTTGATTGCTTGATAATACACCTTGATGGTTATATTATATACAGTTTGTGTTCAAAAGGCATTGTTCTAATACCTGAACACCCATTGAAAAGCTATTATGTACATCTGATTTTGTTGTATTGCTGATGGAATTGTTTATACATGAATTTTAACAGAAATAGCACTTACACATAAAATCATTCACTACGTGAAGTTATTCTATTTCGTACTAAAAACCTCAACCAATTCACAACAAATTATATCCTCATTATACAGTCTACACAATCTACATCATATTCCTATTTTGTTGAGATATGAGCTGAATTTTGTGGGTTTATGTAAATTGAACTTCTGTGAGCATCTGATACAAAATCCAATCAAATGCCTTCACCAAAACTGCTGACAGAAGTCTTCAACATCCATTTCTTCTCAGCTAAAAACTTACAGCACCTAATCAATATTTTTCTAGCAATGCTCAGTTTATGATTCAGAGCCATATACCATTCAAGAAAGAACACACCAGTTTGGAAACGCATCAGATGCTGCTGCGAGTTCCTTTGCAATTCAAATCCTGTAATATAATGACTCTGCTCACCAATCCAGAAACACAGTTCTCATCACAAAGGTAAATTTCCAACCAGTTTCAGCTACAGTCCAGGACCCATTTTCATTGAGTAACTTGGAGGGCAGGACAAGAGACTCCATGCAGAATGCCAAATACATCTTTATAATTTGATCACGCTCAAGACGTTTGCTACCAGAAAAATTGCTAAAACCATTTCCTGAATGATATATTAAAGTCAAACCTTAAGACAAGTTTAGGAAGCATTTTCGTATTGTTGAAAAGAGCTTTGCTCTACTGTATAAGAAAATCAGAGATTCTCTCACATGGAACATCTTGAATTTCAAAGCAGTAGATATATTTAATATCAACTTGTAAATGGTGTCAGCAGCAGGTGTTGAAAACGATACAGGGCACAGGGTGCTGTGAATCAGACGAGCTTCTAAAAGACCAGAATAAACTTCAGAGTTTTTTGAAGAAAATAAAATGGAAAGCTAACACAGTAGCAGAAGAAAATTACCACTGACCAAATGCAAGACATTAAACAGTGGGAGGTACTAGACAAAGCGTTCACATGTGTTTTTTAATGATAGATTGACTAGAAATGCCTGATTTTGCATGCATTGACACTTCACACAGTGAATGCGTATTCGAAGAAAAAGTGGGAAGACCAGGAAAGCAAATATGGCTTCATGGATTTACAGCAGCTGCTTTGTAATACAGAATGGCAACAGCAAAAGCATTTTTTGTATGATTAAGTGCATGGAAGAATGGTAATTTTGTATATATTCAAATGCTTTACTTTCAAGTAGAATGTAATTTTCATCCCGTCTATATCATGCTCAAAACCATGTAGCAAAAGCAGGCACCAAAAGACTAGGAATTTTGCTCAGTATATGGAAAAAGAAAGATGACTGACACTACTGAGTAGAAAACCAATAAAAGAAAGAACCAAAATGCATAAGGATGTGAATTATATATCTTGTTTCCATTTCCCTTAAGAATAAACCTGACAGTTACTTTGGCACCAGCTTGTTTGCTAATATTATTTTTTCATGTCTTACCATTACTTCTATAAGCTCCCACTAAAGAATATAATAGTAGGAAAATGTTAAACAGAGCCTGGAAAGGACTAAACAACAGCAAACATTTGAAAGAGTAGTGGTAACTTCCAAATGGTTTACAACAGCTAAACTGCAACACTACACCAGAGGAATTGAAAACAATAAAAACGATGAGGAGATTGAGGGGTAGAACTAAAGGAGAATCATCGTTGCCTGGTGAAGCTCTGAACTGCTCCATAAGTTATATTAAAAAGCAAACCAAAACTGTACAGACTCAGCTGCAGTATCTATTGAGTTCATGCCACAGAACACAACCACAGAGTGCCTGCTTCTTCCTTCCTGTCCCATTTTGAAACTAACAGAATCTAAGATCAAGAAACTCAAGATATCAGAACAGCACAGAAATTACCAAGGCAAACAAGAAAATCTTGGCCCAAGCCTCATCACTGTTTTTATAGTTCTGAAAAATCTTCCGGAACATAAATTATAAGATACAGCAAAACCCACTGGAGACTGGCAGAAGATCTGTTAGTTTTTTGTGCAAAAGTCTGTCCAGACAATGAACAGAAGGCACTAGCTTTTGACACACACTGTAGGATTCTCCTTGACTGTCTCTGAGAGCTTGTGCTTTCTGACAAGGACACTGATGGCTGGGGAAGATGCTTCACAAACACTTAAAAAGTTTGCAGAAGCAATAATTGAGGTGGTTGAAGAGATCACTGGTATGGTAAATTTATCAGAAATTCCACAATTTTTCCAAAAATTCTTCTGACAAATTTCAGATCACACTACCCATCCCCTAAAACCACCGAGGTTCGCTCCACCATTTTCTTGATTTAACTCTTTAGTCCAACAAAGATTCTGATGATCAACAACTGACCTGGTGACAAACTTTACAAAGGGAGTCTTAAAATACTGAACTGTACCTTCTCTTTCTGCCCCCATGGAACCACAACTCAACAATATGACAAGATCATACACCAAAATAAAGAAACAAAAAATATAAGCTGTACAAAATATTGCTTTTAGCTGGGGAGACAATAAATGCAAAAGACAGAAGAATGGAAAAGACAGCAGAAGACTACAGAACTCTCTGGCAATGAGTGGAACCTAAATTCTACAAAATTTGGGCACAGGTATTGTATCTGTTTTCTTTTCAGTCACTGATGAGTTCAAATAGTAAAAAAAAGTTAGCTTAGTATATTCACAGAGAAGAAATATTCATTCCATTCATGTTGTTTAGTTGTGTTTACTGTATTTGTAGATAAAAGCAGTCAAGAAAATTTAGGAAATGGAGCAAAAATGATGCAATAAACATTGCAATTACTGTGATTTACCTGCTGCAACCTCCTATTAAACTTGTAGGCAAAGAGATCAGCAGGGGTACTAAATTTTCACACACTATCGAGTTAAATCTTACATTAGAACAAATTAGTCATTCTTCTTTATTTATACATTATTAGTTATGACCATTTATCCATTACAGATCTGTTAACTTGCTTCATATAGCAATGAATTTTCTGTTCTGATCCATGCACAGAAGCTGCCTATGAGAAATATATGTAAAGCCACCAGCACTTCAGGAAAATAAATGGCATTTACGTTGCCACAGTGTTTTCTACAATATGAAAACATGTGGGACAGATGAATACAGAAACTTTTCATGTTTTTCAATCAGCACACACAGTACTGTTGATAAAACTGTATTTGTCTGCCCTTTTTTCCAGCAGATTTATGTATGGAATCATATTGCAATGTCATGTTGCAGTTTGGCACACCTATGTCTCCAAAACAAAGATAAAACCCAAAAGCAAAAGTTTTTTTTACCATTTTTGAGTAGGAAGAATTGTCATTACCCATAAAAACAAAGCATCCCAAACTATGAATAGTGGAGATACAGATATGTAAAAACTACACAGCAGAAAATTTTCCATCTCCACACCTGCAAAAATTCAACTACTTCTGTGCAAACAATCACGAAACACTCTTCTTTACATGATTGCTATAATCTCTTTGTTCCATACCCCAAATGGATCATCACTGTTGTAGGTTCTGTGAATCAGAGATGAAGACTTGATAACCACAGACATCTCAGTGACAGGATGAACAAACACTCTTTACATCTCCTATTAAAGACTTCCAACAGCTCCCCAGAGTAAAGGTCATTTATTCAATCCATTTCCAGCCACAATCCAATCAATGAAAGACAATTTGTATATATTAACATTTGTGACTCCTTCTGACACCAACCTTGCTTGTGTTTATGAATGCAGGTATAAAAGTATCCCCTCTCCAAGAGACACTGACAGCAGCTGAAGTTCAATACTGGTCAAATGTGTGTATAATAAATCTAATTTAGCAATTACCATTTTACACTATGATGTAATTTACACCACGTGCATAAAAGTCTTTGGATTTTATTTAGCATAAATTGCACTAACACACCATCTATAAGTACACAGTTATTATATAATTAATCAATCAAATAAAACACTTCATAAAAAGATTCTGGCAGTTGATGAGACACCTATCCCAACTTACAGGTTTGCTTATCAACTGAACTTTTTTTTTTTGGAACATCCAAGATAAATATAAATAATTTTTGAACCAGAAAATAGGGGTCAACAAAGCATTTTGGGGAAATATAGGAAGCTCTAAAGTTATCTCCAGAATAACAGAAATATTAATTCTGAGTCAGACTGGAATTTCCTACCACACTTTGTCCCAGCTACAGCAAGGGCCAAGAGCTGAAGACACGTATGAGAACTAGTCAACTTGAAGCAATATTTTTATAATATTCAGCAACCTGTAACTAGTTAATTTTTTAGGAATTTTTCCTTACGCTACTGTTCTTTTGATTTTTTTTGATAGGTGTTTTTGAACATTCTAAACCCTTCTAATGTGCAAATGGAGGATTAATAACAAACAGAATATTTTATTCAACATATTTAATACATGGAATATTAGCAGATATCTGAAAATCCAAATCATCAATTATTAATTCAGAACCCAAAGAAATCTTCACAAAGTGCCAGCTAATTCAACAAACTAGGGCTGTTCTGAACTAGGTAGGAAGATTTGAGCAGCAGACGAAACAAGTCATGGATAATTCTGAGTAACAGAGAGCACAAAAGAGCTCCCTCTCCTTCCAACATACTTCATAAGTGACTATGGCAAATACAAGCCATCAATCTGTTACCTTCATACTGTGTGTGTATACATGTATATGCAAGACTACATTTAGAAACACATACTTGCAATACAGATTGCAAACTGTCTGTTCAATCAAATATAAAGAACTTTTTCACAGACAATACGGTCTCGATAGTGAATGTACTGCATGTATTATTTACATGAAACCAAAACAATCTTCCCTAAGCTTTTTAGATTTCATTATTAAATAGCTTTGAATAATTAAAAAAAAAAAGTGATTATCACTGGACTTACCCATAATGGTTAAAGCTGTGGCTTTTGTTAAGTCTTCTTTCATTGATTCTATTATTTCAAGATTACCACCATCCAAATTGCATCTATTTATGGTTCCATTTCCTGAACTGATCCAGTAAAGCTTGTTCTCCCCATAATCTATTGACAGGCCTGTAATTAATGCATACAACTTTAACTATGGTTTGAATAGATAACACACATTTAGCATTGAGCTGTTTTCACAATAAAAGTGTATTTACGAAATATATATATACACACACAACATACAGTTATATTTTCTACTCATACTTTAAAAAAAAATTGAGAAAACAAAACTTGGTCATTTATAGCGAAAAACCCCACACTTCTAGAAAGATTTGTGCCTTGTATTTCTCCCAGTATCTACATAAATCAGTAACTGACTGATGAAAGAGAATTATCTGGCAATGAAGAATTGCTTGAAAAAGCTGAGGTCCTAAGCAAGGTCATTAAAAACTAGTAAATGTAAAACAGGAACCATCATTTATATTTTAAAATTATGAATACATAAAGACTTAGAAAAAAATCTACTTTTTGTGATACTGAACTAAAAAAAAAAAAAAAATAAATCTTTTCTCTCCCTGCATGCACAGCCCTCTGCTTAGAATGCTGAAATACCAAATTCTAACCCAAATTTTTAATAAACGTACAGTACTAATTTTCATTTTGCTTCATAGAGAAGCATAATCAGTTCTTTTGACTTAGAAGCAAGAGAACTGTAGAAATAAAAATACTTGCAAAATAACCCGCTAAATGAACAAACATAATTTTCTGGAAGTAAGAGTAAAGAACTAAGATGATGTATTTCAGACTTCTATAATGATTTTAAAATGTTTTTAAAATGTTCAAGAACTGGTAGCAGGAGATTTTCTGTAGTGAAATATTCTTGGCACGGTGACAATATATGCCATAATAATTTGCCTTGGTACCAGACCTTTCCCAGAATTCATGCTATGTATCCAGCAGCGAGTTGCCAAAAAATACTGTAATTCACTGCATAGGTCAACCTTTAGATATTGTACTGTAGTCTTCTTCCACCCTGTAAAGTGGAAAGCTATTTTGAAAACCCTGACAGGAGGGAAGCAGTGCCCTGTGCTGCAGCACTTACAGCTGCCATCATGTCACTACGTCTTTACGCAGATTTGACATGACAGGCCAAAAGGTTTCAGCTTTCTGAGCCTCTGAAAAAACAGCTTTCCAGTTCCTTTACAGTTACTGACACCCACCCCCCCCAACCCCCCCCCCCCCCCCGCAATTTTATCACCCAGAAGAAAACAAAACACACTGAAGAGAGGATAAGGAAGGATAAGGATTCGGAGTTGTGCCTTCAGGAAAGACTGATCTTGCAGCGTCTCTGCGCACACGTTTTCATGCTTGTACAACAAGCATCGCTCAAAGCAGAAATACAGTGCCACAGATCCTGGAGACAAGCAGTACTTGCAGTACACAGGCCTAGCACAGGAAATTTGCCTGGGAATATTGATCAACTTCCCTATGGGTTAAAAGGGAATACACAAGGATGAAGTTTTCCTTACTCCCAGATGGACAGCATTTGTTATTCGCTGCAACTCCCGACTGCTCCCAGTCAGCTGCTCACTGATGTCACCTAGATGACATCTCTTTATGGAGTTGTTGTCAATACAAGCTACACAGAATCACAGAATATGCTGAGTTGGAAGGGACCCACAAGGATCATCGAGTCCAACTCTTATCCCTGCAAAGGACCATCCCCAAGAATCACATCACGTGCCTGAGAGCATTGTCCAAATGCTTCTGGAACTCTGTCAGGCTTGCTGCTTACTTGGGATTATGTGCAGAGTATCTCCAGGAAAGGAGACTCCATCACCTCTCTGGGCAGCCTGTTCCAATGCTCAGTCACCCACATAGTAAAGTCCTTCCTCATTATTAGGTGGAATGTTCAGTGCTATTTTCTGCCCATCCTGTTGCACTCAAGGAATTACCATCCTATCTTGTCAGGTTTTACTTCAGATATTAAACCGGTGTTTCTCCACATGGGTATTGCAATTACACAGAAGCAAATGACAAACCAAGAACATTCCTAACTCCTCCTTATCAAGTCTACCACATTATTCTTCCCAAAACGCTTTCCATCTATTACCAACCCTTGTTATTTCTAATGTAGGCAAAGCATGTTTAGATTTTTTTCAGGAATTGTCCTGGTTTTGCTACTGAAAACAGGTGACTTTTTAGCCATAAGCATCACAGATACTCAGGATGAATTCTACTGTGGGTGACTGGCTTAAACCTTATGACCCAGCTGCTAAAGTCCACCTGAACATAAGGACTGTGCAATATTGGTCTCAGGGAATTCCAGTGACCAAAGGACCTGCCCAAGAATGTATGAAATTAGCATTAATTCTGAATTCCTAAGAATACAGTTTAATGGAACTCCAGTTGCTTTGTCAACCAATACATGTGTGTTGGTAGCATTTGAGCCTTTTAGAGCTGCAGAATGGACCAGCAAGTCATATCTAGTATGTACGAGTTAATATAAAAATAAAAGACACCATCTGTCATCCTAAGAGTATCAGTTCCAAAATTTTCCAAACTACACACACTCTTGGTGATAACACAAAATACTGTAATTGAAAAATTGTCTCCTCTTTTCATAGAACTCAAACAGAAAAAATTAATCAGCTTACTTCAGGTCACAGACAGGAAAACTCTTCTTCATTCTCCAAATTCCAAATTATGTATCAAGACAACAAAATCCCAATCAATTAATAGGACATCCAACTCTAATAAGCCAGATATTTGTCTTTTTCATCTACCTTGTGAGCTCCCGAAACACTCAGAATCAGCACTGCATGAACCATAATTTCACTTATGGAGAAAGACAGTTTGTCATTTAAAAATTAAATATTAAATTAAGGTTTTAAGACTGCTGCTCTCTGGCTTTTCAGCAGTGTTTTCTTGTTCTTAGCATGGGAATGTCTTATACTAATGGTAAGGATAATTTAAACCCCTGAAAAAGGTATTTTGCATATATTCAAATACAGAGTTTGATATGGGACACTTAATACTTACTTGAACTACAGTATAACTGATCATTTCTCATCAGATATGCAACTGCATTTATTTTCATGTCCGTCCTAACTGACAAAAAAACTGAGCCAAGGTGGTACCAATTAAAAAGTTTTCCAGCAAGAGACAGGTACAAGCTTTGTTTTCCCTTTACACACATATACTCTTTACAAACTACATATTCTACACTTCACATATGTATCATATCTCATGTTAATGCAATAAGAACCTTCAACTTAGAATATGATCTATTTAAAATATTTATCATCAGATCTCAAAAGTGTTAAAAATTAATCCAACGCTACAGAAAGAAAACAAGTTTTTTCCCTTGTCCAAATATGGATTTGAACAAGCATTCTTTGTATTTGGTTCAGTCGCTTCACTGCCATTCAACAAACCCAGTGAGAGAAACCATAAGGATTGCAATTTAAGACCTTGTGACCTATGATGACAGAATATTCAGTGCAAAATGCTGCATATTCCCAATACTTCTTAATATTGTCCCAATATTATTTAATGTCCTTATGCTTCACCCTAAAATTTCTGGGTTTACCACTCTTTTTTCTCCAGATAAAAAGGTAAATGTCTCTCCAAATGGATAGACAGCAAATCAAAATAACAGTAAAACAGTCATCAAGTAATTTCTACAAAATTCATAGAATTTAGGGTCTTAAAAGTATGTTGTGTTGCTCTTATGTCAAATTTATTGAATTCTTTAAAACATTTTCTCTTCTGCTTGCTTTATTTATTCAGTTATGAAAAAATAAATGCTTTAAAATATAATCACTTTATTGATGGGCCATTAATAAATCATCAACAATTGACATAACCACTTCAGCTCTCTAAAAAATGAAATTATCTAAAGTAAGAGACCTGAACAAAAAAAAGTGCACACAGAGAGAGCTTGTTTTTTTTCCAAACAATGCCATCATTTATCATCAACTGTATGAATTATCAAATACTAAAACCGTGGCTAAGTTGTTATAGGAAATGTCTGCTTTAACTGCTGCTTTTTTCTCTATGTGAAAAGTTAAGAGCCAATTTATCTTTTGATCATGCAACTGGGATTCTGGTGAGGAAGGATCTACATTTGCAGTCAAACCACCCTCTCACATATATCCATAACTTATTAAAAACTTTTTTTTTGACCACGATATAAAAATTGAGAAATACAGATGGGTTCTCCTTCAGTCCACTTTAGTCCTGGGAGTTAATAATAATCCACTACTAGTACAGTAGATTTCAGTTAGAATGGGCCAAAAATGTCTGAAACTGTGAAACACAAAATCACATGAGTGTTCTTCATGGCTTTATGCCTGTTCTTGTCACTGTTATACATTAAATGAAAAACATCACAGTACACTTAAATAGCAGTTCAAGATAATGCCCATAGTAAATCACTCAAACAAAAACGAAACAGGAAAATAGGTATTTACCAACAGGATCTTTTTGATTCTGGAAGAGTATTTTGCTGTTGCTGCCGTCCATGTTTGCCATGTTAATTGTGTTACCGTCGGTCCAGTAGAGTTTACTGAAGAAGAAAATTAACATATTTAAAATGTTGCTTCGTGTACACAGCATTTTTAATGCATCATTAGAGAAAACATTCATCAGTTTAGGAGGAGGCAAAATGTACAACCAGTGATTACAAGATTTAATCAACAGCTTTGGTAAGGAATCAGCATTCAGGTAAGAAATTTTCAGCAAAAGTCTTTCAAATGCATGCTTTTATTTTAAGTTTGAAAGAAAACAGAATGGGTAAACTAAAAATATGAATGAAGAAGAATCTTCTGATTTACTAGCTTTACTGTAGTTTATTTATTAAAACCTCAGATACCTTACCCTTTTACTGGGTGAACTGCAAGACACTGAGGTTTATCGATTCCATGGATGATTGAGGTTTTCAAGGAACCATCTAAATGTGCCACGTTAATTTGTGTTTCATCAAATTCCGAGCTAATCCAATATAAATTACGTGATATCCAATCCACTGCAAGACCTCTGATACTCTGAATATCTGCAAAAAGGGAAAGCAGTTGTTATTTTGATGTTCTTTTTGGATTATTTTCAGTCTTATTTTTCAGGGGAAAAAGAAAGAATATTTTCTTCTAGAGTTTGTTAACAATACTGTGCAATATTCTCTTCAGATGTATTTATTCACTAGTTGACAAAAATTAACAAACTTTATTTTTCTTCTTGGGCCTGATACGCTTGAAATAAAAACATGAACATGAAAATCACACTGAATATTCACAGCATAAAATCTATTGTCCAAATATAATAATCAGACAGATGCTGAACTTTTGGATCGTATTTTTCTATTTAAAAAAGCATTTATTACTTGGTGGCTTTCTAAAACAATATTATGTTGAAGTTTAAAAATCTAATTCCTTCATCAGCACCAGGAAGGCTCAGTACAGAGGATCTGAACTAAAACCACTGGCCTAGAGAACAGTTCCACGGCACAGAAGTAGCTACATCACTGAAGCAGTTTTCTGAGTTTATTCCTGAAGGCTCTGAAGATTCCAAGTTACTCCTCTGCTTTCTTGACTATGGCTAAACATCTGTCAGCCAATGGGAAGACAAGTGAATTCTTTATTTTGCTTTGCTTGTGCTCATAGCTTTTATTTTTATTAAATTGCTTTTATCTCAATCCATGAGTTTTCTCACTTTTACCCTTCTGATTCTCTTCCCTGTCCCACTTTGGGCTTTGACTGAGCAGCTGAGGCAGCAAAACATAAGATGATCAATTTGGTTGCTTCACAGTGTCTTTGTATGTGATGGTCTTCTTTAGCCAGGTATTAAAAGAAATGTTAATATATGTTAATATCTGCCTTAAATACTGAGTATGAAGTCTCTGCTCAAGCTCTAGATATCAATGTCTCTTCACCTTGAGACAGAGCTGGTTCATGTTGATTCTCATCTTTGTAGGCAAGGAGTAGGCCAAGGGTGATTTAAAGATTTCATTATAGTTCATTGTTTATACACATCTTTTGTCAACTTAACGTGGTAATTTCCACTGACAGAATTATTATAGTTGACAAACTAACATGGATGTGGCTGTGGCCTGGTTGAATGGACATAAGGTTGAGCTGTGATTGGGCATTAGGAAGTTTGCCAACTCCAGAGAACACCAAATACGTAGTCCTTGACCCACTTAAAACTGATACCCTGCCCTTCTGGGTTTTTTGGTTGGAGAAACTAGAAAATGAGCATTTCATACTCTTAAAAAGATTAAAGTATGACTTTGGCATCTTTGTGACATTGGCGTAAGACTTCATCCAGTGAGAATTCCACTTGTATGTGCTAACAAAGCTTCTTATGTTCTTATAAGAAGTATAAAAATATAACTGTAAGCAAATGAGATAGTTTACACATAATAAATAGTATTTACAATATTTTGATGTGCCAGAAAATTGTAATTTTGCAAACTTTTATATAATAAGTTACATCTGGAACAAAAAAACCCACAAAAATTCCACCACAGAAACTACCATAATAAAAGGAATATGAAAGAATGCTGATAAACAAACACTCACATATAGTATGTTTCATTAAGTTCCTTGACAAGTTTTGTGACTTTTTACTATATATTTTCTATAATAAACAATGTTTTTATTTTACTACAATTTAAAGAAGCAAGCAACAAGTCTCTCTGTTGGGTGCTGGAATACCTGATGTAAAGAGCTCTAGAAGGCACTGTAAACCTTGTTTTCATTATCGGGACTGAAAATATGTCTAACTGTTAATAAAGTTGTCTCTGAGACAGCAGGGGGAAAAAAAAAGTTAGCCACACAAAATAAATGAATTCATCAATCTGCATAGCCAAATGGGGATATTGCCATATTGCTCCAATCATTTCCCAAAATGTGCTAATACAGAACTAATTTCTTCTAAAGTGACACAAGGGACAGAGCTTTAATTAACTTTCTGAAGTCCCCCAGATAATAACCTATTTGATTTATTTGTTCACAAAATCAGAAAAGGTCTGATCTTGCACAATTGAGTTATTTCTTTTCTCCTCTTCCCCTTCAAACATACATTTAACAATTGGGGAACCAGAGTGAGTAAAATTTCCCTTCAGATAGAATGAACAATCAAACAAACACTACCAAGGACAATGAATTGTATCAATTTAATACCAGAGTTACTGACATAGGGTTGAAGCAATCAGGTGCAGACTTTATATTTCATTAAATTTCTGTACTTCTGAATGTATTCTGTACAGAAAAAAAAAATCTGTATCATCAGTATCACCAAAATTACAATGCTACCATATCATGTGGTTTCACCAGTAGTGCCAAAGCTGAAAGATCTACATGGACTGGAAAGAAAAAAACAGCTCTGACAGAGATAATTTCTTTGTTAGGTCAGCACAGGTAGCCAAAGGACACAGAAAATCCACAGGACATAGGAAATGCTTCAATGAAAAGCTGTGACAGGATATTATGGTTCTCCTGCTTTTTATCTTTATTCTACCTTCTCCCGAAAATATTGTTTCCCTTTTTTACTACACATTTCAATCTTGTATAAAATCAATGTTAAAATTACATCCCAATTTGTTTACATAAAATTGAATTATGAATCAATAAAATGAACTAGAATCCTAAAGAAAATAATTCTGCTTGCTTATTGTTTAGATCAATTATCCAATACCAGTGCAAGGTACACCAATTGAGAACTTGCATGTCCGTATTTTAGCATGCTTACAACTCACATTTACCTAGAATTAATTATTTTTACTTCAATGCTATGCCATTTACCTCTCGAAATAATGGTTTCTAAGCCAGTCCCATTGATGAAGGCACGTTTGATGGTTTGTGTTTTCACATCAGTCCAGTATAAGCGTTCCTCAACAGCATCGAAATCTATGACTGTCACATCATCAATGTCAGGAACAGTGAAGGCTGTGATGAAGTTGAAATATGGATTTTCTATGTCCACCCCTCTTATTTCTGAACGCCTTGCATAGAGGAGAAATTTCTTTCTTTCTGTTGGAAAAAAAGGAAATCGTTATTCCTCATCCTCTTTACATCTCTAACAGGAATCTGAGTCATTAGTTTGAGATCGCTTTACAAATGTGTAAATAGTGTTTATATGAGTGATTAAACATCTCCAAAAAACCTGCAGCCTAGTGACACTTGAGAAATAATGTGTAAAGAGCATAAAAATCACAGGAAAAATACAATAATTCTGGAAGCTGGACGTGGTGTTACCACTCTGCTAAATGAATCTTATGAATGTGTAAGAAAAAAATGCTGAAATATTTTTTACAAAAAGTTTGCCCTGCCTAATCCACTCAAAAAAAATAGTTTTACTTGCACATCAGATCAGACACTAACATTTGGTATCTCAGGGGAACAGGGATTCAGTGTAACAGGGAAGTTTTGCAAACGACGAATGTTTGTGGAAGCAGTAGAAGGCAAACACGTGGAACAAAAAGGGTAAATTGATTCTTCTGATTTGCACCCTCACTAAAGAAAAAGGATGAAACATTAAAGGCAAAACAAAGCTCTCTTTTTAATCTCAAAAGTCTAAATTATTGGAGCAAATGCCTGAGAAGGAACAGTAAAAGTAACTTTTTTTCCCCTGCAATATCCTTGAAACAACAACATATTATTTTTTTATTTCCTAGACGTTATTAATCAACACTGAAAAGAGTAATTTACTACAAGGTTTTACAGATAATACACACAATTATTTGACATTTTGAGGGCTTTTATAGCTTAAAAGTGTTTATTGTAATTGTTTCGTTTTAACTCCCCTGCAAGGCTGCACATCTAACATTTACTCTTTGTTTTTTAATCCTTGAAAATGAAACCAAGGCAACTCTAGAACAGGTAGAGATTTAAGCTTTTAAGTATCTTTTTGTTATTCAGCTTACCTGACTCATAATTTTCGGATGACGCACATGAGAGTACAAAGCTTTCTGGTTTGCAGAGATAAGTTTTACCAACATATCACACACATAAGCAGCACAAAGAAATGGCTGCGGTAACAAATATCAAAGCACCACAGACCTCAATTATGAGAGTCAGTTATTGATTCTCAAAAAGTAGATGCCCCCTTTGAAACATACCAGTAAAAAGCACTGTAGAGATTGTGCTTAAGATTAATTTGTCCAGTCCAAAATTCTAAAATCAATACAATTGTCAGGTTTTGTGGGGGAAACTTACCATAACATGTTTTCTTGTCTAAAGACAGTTTCATCAGGTGTGGACAGGCACAGGCAGCACTTCTGTTGTGATTGATCAGACACATGTGAGAACATGGACCTCTGCCCTCGTTAGCAGCACATGGATTGGAAGCTAAAATTGAATAATGAAACACAAAAAAGTAAAACCACCTTTTCAAATTAAGGTTTGTCACACTGGCATAAGCTACACTGGTGAGAAAGTGGTAAATATTCTATTGAAAGACAAACCCAACCTCAGTGATAAACTGGGCTTGTGCTCTAATCAATTTTTCTAGGCTAATACTCAACTCTTGTCCACGAACATATATTTTAATTTCTTTTGTTGTTGTTGTTGTTAATACAGCCACAAAATTTATCATTGTAACCTCATGAAGACACCGGAAAAATTTTCCCAGGGAGATATTTATTTTGCAGCCTATTCATAAGATTTAAATGTATAGAATTTTACAATCCTAACAAGGACACGTGGGATTAAAAAAATGTTAACATGATAGGGACCTGAAAAATGATTTAATTTTGTGAAAGCTTAGTCAAAGCTTAGATTATGATATGAACTTTGGCAAATTCAATGTTTCCTCTCAATTTGATCTCTCTGCCAGAATATTAGATTGAAATCTAACATGCAAAGATAACTTGCAAAAAAGACATAGCAAAGTATTTCTACTTTTCTTAAAGAAAAACCTTTCCTAAGTGTAGCTTTCCACAAGCAGATTACTATAGTTCACTAACTGAATGAAGTGTGCTAAAATTGCTTTAAAGAGGAGAAAGAAAGCTGACTGGAGAAGACCTGTTAGTCTTACAAAACCTGGAAATCATTCTTATTATCTTTATTAATTACTATAAACACACAGTTCCCCAGCACTGCTGAAGAGACATTTCAGGCATAAACAGAAAGCAATGTTGATTTTTCCTTTTACTAAAAAAAAGCTTTGAAACATTGATGGAAAGTGGGAATGACTGACTCATAAAGACAAATTTACAATTATCAAAACCAATTAGTTTAGAATATAGTCCTCCAGCACTGCGCTGGCCTGCAATACAAGTAATTAGACAACTAGAGAAATCTGATGTATGAATTTCTTTGCAAAAAAATTTAGTTCAAGCACTAAAATTTGAAGACAAAAATCAAAGTCTGCTTCATGGAACCATATTTTTCCCCCTCAGCGCTTCCTTAAATTTATCCACCAACTCCTGGAGCCTTTAATTACTTACTTGTCTAACCAGTACTACAGGAAGGATGAAGCTTTCAAAACCCTGGTTAAACAGGTTAATGAAATTCTTTCCATCATGCTTCTATCAAAAAATCATAGGGTTTCACTGTTTTCTGTAAAGTCATCCCATTTGCCGCTTTTAAGCACTGGAAGCACAGGAAGCCACTCAGCACTCTCCCAGCCTTTAGTTTTCCCTGCTATTCCAAAAGTTTATTGAAAGCAGCATCCCATATCCTCTCTGTCAGGTCTCCTAAACCTCTGACAAAACGTTGTCTGGGCCAATAAGCTTAAAACTATTTATTGCTGCTTAATGATTTAATATCTTCTTTGACAGCCAATAGACCGTAAATACCTCATTATCCTCATGGGATGACTGTACTTGATTCTGCCTTTCCCAAAAACTACAATACAGAGATGTTTATTTAATATCACTTTTCTTGTATCTATAGTACCAATTTTGAGAAAATTGGGGGTGATCTCTTTTAATAAGTTCACAAGTTTGTGTGGAAGACAAAAAAACATGAAGTTAAGGAAATAACACTGAAGAAGGTTCAAAGAGCCTTCACAGATAATAATTATTAATGCACTATTAGTAAATATAAGTCATCTATCTCTATGAACTATACATCAGAAAGGAAACATAACTCAGACTTCTGACAATATTGTGAAGGAGATCATAGAGTCATTTAGGTTGTAAGGGACCTAAGAGAACCATCTAGTGATTCAACCTCCTGCAATTTTTTGACATTTTTAACATTGCTACTGCAAGATTTAAAATTTAGTCGTATGTTTTGTAAAACAGAATTTCCTTTAATTTATTTGCCAACACCACAAAACAGTGTTTCCTGTGGAACCTCAACTTCTCTATATGCATATAACCATCTGTGACAATGATTTATTTAGGGTCTAAAAATAATAAATACAACTTGTCTTTCAGTGCAAGTAGTGTATTTTGTTCTTCTCCACTGAAGTTGTGGTTCCAGTCTGCTCCAAGTATCCACAAAGAGGAGTCAGTACAATTCATGTACTGTCTGTTCACATCACAATTCCCTTCATATAGCATGGAATATAAAACTGGTGGAAAAAGAATTGCTCTAAAGCAGATGTGTTTGTTTCCACATGAGTGAACAACTCTGGGAGCAAACTATCATAATCTAAAAATTACTTCTAACAGCACATATTTACATATTCCTTTCATATTCATACTGCTTTCACTGAATAACAGCTAAGCCCATTCTCTATTTTCTAATAAAAACTAATTCTCCCGAAGGCACATAGATATGTTATTGCTTTGACTCTCAAAAATTTGGCTTTTATGTCCTTGTGCTGATTCTAATATTTTCTTCTATTTCTATTGTGAATAACCACATAACCATTCCTTATTCACCTTTTCCATGCCATTTATGATTTCACAGACTGCCATCATACAGAAGCCTGTCTATAAGTTGTACTTCAAGCAGTATCAGCCTACCTGTCCTCAGACCAAAACCTTTCCCATACTCTTGATCAGCCTGTCAAGCTTTCTCAATAGCTTCTGTATGATCTGTAAACAGTATTCAAGATGTGGGAATACTATGGATTTATACAGCACCACAGTTCGCTGTCTATACTTCTTTATTCCTTTCCTAATCATTTCCAGCAATATATTCCCTTTGATCATAGTAACCCACAGAACTGGCATTTTCACCAATATGCCAGCCTTTTGCATTATTTAATTGATTTCCACTGCTGATTGCTTGTCAATCTATTTTTCTTACGGTGCTGAGCACAGACACGTACACATCACTCTGTCATCATGTTACTTCTTGACTGCTCTCCAATTTTATTTAAGCAAAACATTTCTTTTTCTTGACCAGTAACCCTTAAAAAACCCCTCAGACATCCCATCACCAGCTGACAAATGAACAGTTACTCTGACAACCTCTCAATATGCTCATTCACTGTGGACCAACTTACCCTCCCCATTAACTTCATATTGAACCTGCCCCTTCATGGCATCAGATTAGCGAGACATAGTTTGATCTTATTCTTTAATGGTGCACAACATGATTAAATTCTGCCCACACCTTCAAATATATGCACTACAGTTACACCAAAAGGGTCCTTTTAAATTCCCACTCATATTTAAAAGTAGCTATAGATCTAATCCTCTGCTCACTTTCAACAATTTTAGCATGCTTTTCATAAGGCCAAACATCCTCCTGCTGCAGTCAGCCAAGTTAAAATCTTTATACCATCTGATTACATCTGATTACTTTAGCACTGATCTAGGGAATTTACAGGTTAGGACAGATCAGATAAGGTGTGTTCTAAAATAAATAATTATTTCCTCTAATCACTATTTCTATTCCAATTTGTAATCATTCACTTCAAGAATTAGTTAACACACTACATAACAAAAATCTACGTATCACCATGAAGCTAAATAAACAAGAAAATTATTAGGGCAAAGTTAGCACAATTCTTCATGATATGTCATTGTACTGAGGATGATAACTTTATGGTAATTCTGAAGCTCTTATTATCAACTGTTGGGGTCAAAACAAGCAAGATGAGCTCCTCCATCACATGGCGAACAGTTACACACCTGAACCACCTGCCCCAAAAGTTGCAGACAATATGTCAACTTGAAGAATTCACACAAGAAGAATAAGTCAAAGCCTTTAAAGAACAAAAAGGCCATTTAAGGCTGAAAAATCACTGAGTTACAGGCTACTGGAAACCTGTATGGGAGGAGAATGGCTGCTGTCTTTCCCCAGGTCCACAAATTCCTTTAGGCCCTGATCAGCCACTTTCAAAGACAGGATGCTGAGTTAAGACAATGGGAGGAGAGACTGCACTTATAACTCCTAAAACAAAAATGGAACTTTCACAAGGCACTAAGGAACCCAGTTTAAAGCTCAGAAAAACTGTATGTATTTTGCATGATTTATAATACATATAGCACTTTGTTCAGGTTTTGAAGTAAAAAAGGATGTACACAAGGTTGAGATAAAATCTTAAACTAATAATTATTCTTTTTTAAAGCTACCCATCTTAAGTTACATTTCTGTAAAAAGTTATTTATTTCAAACAGCTGGTAATCTGTGTCTCAACAGAATATTGTAACAAAGGAGCGCTATGGAGTTCAATGTTTTTCATTTTTTAATTACAGAAGAGCCCAGTGGTACCAATATACTTTATATTCAATGGTTGTTATAGTGTTTGTTATGATTTTTAAATAAAAATTTCATTCGCAGAAAGGAAACTAATTCCACATCCATGTTTGGTTTTTTGTTTTTCCCTTTATTCCAAAGTAATACCCTTGAGAAATGAAAAAAAAAAAAAAAAAAAAGGGGGGGGGGGATGTGTGAGAAGTTCACAGCTTTTTGTTTTCAAGCTCTGATCCTTCCAATGCACTATATTTACCCCTCTTATCACTATCCTTAGTACATCTCCTGGTACAACTTCTTGTGACTAAAATAGAAGACCTTGTTCTTGGCAGCAAGTGGATTTCTAATATAATGGAGCAAGTTGAAAGAAAATGTTCTTCTTAGAAACCCTGTGTTTGCTTCGTTAACAGCATTCCTGACACAGCTTTGGTTCTGTGAAGATGAGTGGGTCTCAAGCTCATATTCCTGAGAATATTCTGCATTAGGTAAGAAGGCTTCCATAATCCCCTGTGGTTTCCTGACAGATGAACTTATCAACCATACAAATATCTCACTGCAACTTCACATCCTTAAATTAGCATCTGTCCTAGACTGACTGTTGCTTGAGGCTACAGGAATTTATTTAGCTCTGCTCTACTTTATTTCAATCAAAATAACTTGCATGATATATATTGAAAGCTAATAAACTTTCACCTACATAGGTGACCCAGATGTAGATCTGTGGAGATTAAACTAAAAAATGTTCATCCTTCAGTAGCATATTTATACTGACAGTTTGGAATGTAAATCTATTGTTAATTTTATTTTGAGATTCTAACCTGCATGATATCTTGTTCATTTATTGAAAAATAGCTACAAATTCAAAAGAAAAATAAGAAGTTACAGCATAGTATCACCGTTTTTCTCTAGCTCCAATAAAGCGAGGTACTGGAGATTCAGGAAAAAAAACAAATTTCTTCCATTGAAAGAGAACAATTTAGAGCAAACCCAAAAGGTCAATCATAAAATCAGAATCCAGTGTTTTCTACATCATAAAAAAAAAAGTTGCAATTACACAACTTGATATTTGAACTTCTTTATTTGGGAAAATAACAGATGAAAACTCTTCTACAGCTTCGACTTGCCTTGAGGCCAAGATATCTGTGACTGTGGAATACCAACTGATGGCTCCCTAGGCTATAGACTCTCTCCAAAGACGCTGCCTGGCCCCAGTCCAAACAGAAAATAGTTGTTCTTTTTCTGACAGCAAGAAAAGGCTAATGGGAACTCCACTGCTACTCTGAAAATATGGAACAGAGCTCCTCAAATCCCAAAACTCAGGAAGTGACTAATTACAAATAAAAAAACCTAAATCCCCTCCCTGCTAAAAAAAAAAACAACAAAACAAACAAAAAAACCCCCACAAAAACCAACCAATCAACTAAAACCCCAAAAAACCAAACCAAACAAACGCACAAAAAACCCTCAAACCCCAAAAAACAAGCCCAAAAGACACATTATTTGAAAGGGGTGTGCAGAGGTGCATATTTATACCACCCGTTATTTTCACATTTTGGGCAAACATATTCTTCTGTCTAGAAGTCAGACAGCTTTGTTAGAGCAGTATACTGCCCTAAAAAGTAAACTCTTAAAAATTAGAGAAATAAGAGGCTTATTTAAAAAAGTAATAAAGTCCAAGGAATCTGGCATCCACTGTAAACCAGTAAGTAACATTCTTCTTTAATATATATTCATTATTATTTTAAAATAAAGCCATCAGAAAAATGTATCCTGACATTCTATGTCACCTGCTGTGAGGCAGATGAGGAGGTCACTGTGAGTCTTTATCACAGTTATCACAAAGCTTCACGAACTAGCAAATGAGTTGTATCATTGCTCTCCTTTTTTCCACATGTGCTATTAAGGAACATCCTTCAAATCTTTTGACTGCTAGTGTGCAGGGAGAATTTTACTTGCTGGTACTCATTTATATTAGAGCTTTATCCATAGTTTTCTATGCATAACTGATGCAGAACTAGATTTCAAGACATTTACAAAGCCATACAAAATTGTCAGGATTCAATGTTTTCAAATCAGGATTGCTCAGAACCTACTAATATAAAAGTCTAAATGGCTTACTGAGTGCTACAAACCCTGGGTAAGAAGAAAAACAAAATATCATTTCTCAATATTAAAAAAAAAAAGGTGTATATGAGATGAATTTTAAAGTAGTTTCTATTAACATCAAATTTTTGACAGAAGAGTTGAAGTTTATCCAGTGAACCTGGGAAATTCTATAACTGATTGGTGGTCATCCTCCAGTGGTCTTTTTTATTTCCTAGATTTATGAACAAAACAATGACTGTTTTTGTTATATTACACAATAGAAATACATATGCAATTCTTTTTTCAGCATTGGTACTTTTCAGGGTACATACATATATATATATAAGCCATATATATATTTATGAACTCCATACAACCTTCTGCCACATGGGTTGCATGCCTTCATCTAGTGCTGAATACAAGGCGAATTCACATACAGATAATTATATATAAAAAAAAATCTATTTTCCCCCCTCATAGGAACAATAATAAATTATTCTACAAATAATACAGATTTTTATATAAAAAAATATTTACTCCTCCTCTCATAGGAGCAATAATTAATTATTCCATAAAGAGTCACCTTGTGGTTGACGACTTGGATGGTAGATCTGAAGATCAAATGGCTGAGCACTTGTTTTTTGTATTACACTGACATTCTGGCCAGTCCACTTATTGGCTTTTGCCAGTGTATTGGTTCTCCAATCTGTCCAATAAACTTCACTCCCATACAAAGAAACAGCAAAAGGGTGAGAAAGATATTCGTGACCCCGTATGATCTCTATCATGCCGGTTCCATCATACAGTGCAGAATAAATGGCATCCGACCTACAAGATACCCCCAAATTTAAGATAACATAAAAATAAACATCACACCACCATTATGAAATTGGGTAAAATACATAAAAACTTAACTCTTACATACTGGTAAGACCAAAGGATGTTCACAGTGCAACCATTAATTTCAGAGATTATTTCCTTCATATTAATAATTTAACTAGAGGTATGAAATACTGGCTTGCTTGTATAATGTTTAAATTTACCTCTCTGCTGTGAAAAATACAACAGGAAAATCAGTTTCAGATGAACTTACAGGAAAAAAAAATAGTTAACTATCTTGGGCCTTCCATGGATAAGTGTCAGGGAGGACATGTGGGAACTGTTCTCTGAGAACAGGGAGCCAGGAGCCATGGATGATACCAGAGCTCTCAGGGCAGAGGTTTCACCCCTGCCCCTGATTTATGCCCATGATGTAAATAACTACATTCCACTTACAATGCATTTCACATTTCTTCATGCAAGAATAAGGGTTTATAAACAGATAATAATAAAGCTGTTATCACTTTACCTGGCATCTGTCCACACTATTCTTTTTTCAAAGTGATCTACAGTAAGGCCGTTAGGCCAGGCTCCAGTATCCATATCTTTATATATGATTTTTCTTTCTGCTCCACTCATGGAAGCGGATTCAATGCGAGGAAAATTTGCATCCCAGTCCGTCCAAAACAGAATCCTTGTAAGACGAAGAGGAAAAGAAAAGGGATAGAAGGAAAATATTAAAGCACCAAGAATAATCTGAAATGGTTTAATAAGACAATAGCTGGAAAAAATGTTCAAATGTTTACACGGTTTAAATTAAAGGAAAAAAACATAGATCAATTTGGGCAACTATATAAATTCCTTGAAGTAAAAGGGTAATATTTCATCATTAGTGTTAGAGTAATCATGAAATTACAAAAGTCTTTTAAAAGCTAGGAGTTTAATTCTCTTTTTCATGTCCATTTATACAAGTAACAGCTTGTCTTTCTTCCCTCTATAATTAGAAACCCAGCCCATTAAATGAAATTATAATGAAAGCCTCTGAAAGCAATTCACAAATGAGAAAGATGGGGAGAGGAGAATGGGAAGAAAGGTGATTTGAGGTAGCAGGGATCAAGGAACAGGCTAAACCAGAACTTTTTTTATCCATTATTAAGAATGAAGATATCATGAAGATCCCCTAGATTTTGGCATGTGATCAACAAATTTTATACAGATTAGTCGAAAGAAAACTGAAAAACTGTGTTGTATGGTTGGTTCCCTCAGTTATGTACTATCTCCAGTGTTTTTCCAATAAGGAGAGCTTTCACCTGTATTACCAAAGCAGTATCTTGTTAAAGGTGAGAAGCAGTGTCATCAAAAGGCCAAAAATACATTCTAACTGTTCTTAGCTTATTGAGTTTTCAACACCACACAAACTTTTTGACTTGTTAAAGGAAAATAATACCTTTGACAGGAAAATTTCTGATTAGTTGTAAAGAGCTAATGGCAGAGAGTCAGACTATAACCAAACTTGTGACAAGTTTTCATATTTCCCACTAAAAGACCTTCAACATTAACAGAGATGTTAAACAGGATAAGACTACATGATTCTGTTTGTCTTAGTGCTGAGTTTCTGCCTGTGTAGACCCACGTGGACACACATGTTTATGTATAAAAGTTTATTTTAAATACATCTGTGCATATGTAGACTGAGAATACATGCTTGGCCTCACTGCAGGTTGGAATGGAGCTATGGAGTCACACCTCTATTGGGATACAGGATTTGTGCAGTCCTAACAAAACCCTTTGCTTTAAATCACCAGTGTTTGTTTATTCACATTTATTTGTGAAAAGACTGAGGAGCTATTCCTATCTGTGTTCAAAGATTTTATTCTTTCCTTACTTTTAACATAATGTAGCATCAATTGCTTCCAGTTTTTCAAAAGGCAGATTAAGCCTTCAGTTTCAGCAAGAGGGGTGATTTGATTTTTTTTTTTGCCTTCCAACCACTTAATTTGAACAACTTCTCTGCCAATTTTTCTGCCAACAAGATGGCTCTTTAAAAAGATCTCTATAGATAAGCAATGTACTCTGTAAATAAGCTTCCTAGTATCGCAGTTGAGAGGGCAATATCCTTACTCATTTAAAGCACGTACATCCTAATTCACAATTTAGGTCCCAGAGAGACCTCAGGTACCAGAATATGGGATCTTTATCTATTTTTATGTTCACAGCTTTGTTTCTGAAAGAAATATTCAGTGAAGACATGACAGACCCCAGCAAATCCTAAAATTAAATATTCCCAAAATTAAATATCATGACTGCAAACTCACAATTTGTATTATTTTTTGCCACATTTAATTCGTGCTTGGTGGTTTGTTGTTTTTGTTTTTCAGTTGTTTATTTCTTTTTCTCCTCTGAAAGAATAATAATTATGAGAAGAGGATGTAGCTATTGACTATCACCTAATATTCTGTTTTATAGGATATCCCTAATGAACAGGTAGAAAAAATACTGACAGAAGCTGTCTAACATTATCTCTACTTTAAAGATGGAGAACCAAATACAAAAGGTGGGATTTACCTCACTCAACTGTTAGTCTTCCAGTAACATCTAAACTACATTTTTATAGCCACACCAAAAAAAATGAGACTCTAAGTGAGATGAATCACCTGGACAACACTTAATTCTGTCCATTAACCACACAGGAAGGTTAGACCAAAGGCTCCAGTTACTATCATGCACATTAAAAAAAAAATAAATGAAACAACCACATGTCAAGGGAAGTAATTTGCCAACAAACAGATATCTGTATCTCCTGATGTACTTTTTTTAACCCTCTTCACTGGGACAAGACCCACCGATAATGGATTGTTTATCAGTCAAAATATACTTTCAGGAACTACTAAGGATAAGCTAGAAACTATAACTCGCAACAAAAAAGAAAATCAATCAATCTCACATTTAAACCTCTAACTCTGAAATACTTTGCAACAAGAAAAAGCAATGTTTTTATAATTACCCATATCTGGGATCCAAAGCAATAGCCCTTGGATGTTCCATAGCTCCAGCTATTAATGTTGTTCTCAGAGTGCCATCTAGTTTTGCTACTTCAATCTGGTCCAAATTGCTGTCTATCCAGTATATGTTTCCTGCAATCCAATCTACAGTAAGACCTTCAGGTGTGGCCAGGCCATGTTGTACCACAACCTCAATGGCACTAACACCTTAAAAAAAAAAAAAAGGGGAAGAAAAAAAGAGAAAACAAAAAAGAGTCTTAAAGAACTAATACAGAGTCTGAATATATAATATAGTGAACATGGACATACAAGTCTATCATATATTCATGGAGTGAATTCTTGATTAATCTGTATCTGATGGATGGTAACACTTTGTTCAACGTGACATTTTTTCTTTACAAATGCAACAGGATGCTGAAAATAAGTTCAGTTTTGGAAGTTACACAAATAAAATTCATTCCACAGTAATAAAAAAGTTTAAGTCTCTGATGCTTTAGTCAGTAAAGCCCTGAAACTTTCCATAAAGGTCAGAGGCTACATGCAGAGTAACACAGGAGAGGTACAGAACTCATGCAGTTCTACTTCCCTTGTTTCTCAATCAGAAAAAGAGAAAACTGCAAGATTGTGATGAAGTCAGAAACGGCAGGGAGAACTCTGTTTGGAATACATATTTTGAGAAGCTCCACAATAAATAGCCTTACTTTATTCCTTTGAATTCACATGCACAATTCACACTGTTGCTGTCAACTAACAGCTCTTCTCTACCAAATATGTCTTCCAGAGAATCACAAAATGTTTCACACAAATTGCAACTACAGAACCACTCCATTAGTCCTCAGGACTTCCAGAAAGGCACAGTGCTCTTGCAGGTGCAAGTCAGTTCTTCACAGCTGCAAGACTCAAGGATTAAATTAATTTTTTTTTTTAATTGTTACGCCACGGAAGTCACTTGGTTTCTGGTATAGTGGGATTAAAACACACCGTGACAACAACAGCCTTTTATTGGTGTCACACAAACACCAAAACCATGACTGGAAAGTAGCAGCTCTTTTGCTGTTTTTACGTACTTAACAGTGTAGGATATTTCTTTCCTCATCTGGATCTCTGGATACAAAATACCCACAAATACAGTCTACTAATGAGCAGAAAAAAACCCCAGGAAACTAAAATCAAGCATTTCAGAGAACATATGTGTGAATGCATAAGTGAACTTTGACAGAAGCGAGTCAGATATTCTTATGCCTCTTAGCTCTTGCAGGAATGGAAGCACTGGAACATACACTGCAACAAAGAACATTTTGTAGAAACCCTTTTGTATATGTTATGAGATTATATTGAGTTAAAGGCCACCATTAAGTCACCAGGGCAAAGAACGTGTCTTTCTGGATGCTATAAAATTTTGAAGTAGGATCTGTCACTTAGTGAGAGGATGTAATTTATCAGACAGCTGATAAATTCTTATACTTTGTTAATAAGATGAAGGTAAATTACAAAAAAATGAAAGAAATCAATATTGCACTCACTGGATCAGAAGGAAATATCAGCCTTTTGCATTTGCCATTTTCTTCCCCCTATAGCCTCTTGCAAAAAGAAGCTTTGATAATAGAAGTCTTGTCTAGCTCGACATCAAGTACAATCTAGATAAACACCTTTTCAAAGGCAGGATAGCATCATAAATTCTGTTTCTGTGAATGGCAGCTCAGTTATGACTGAACAGGTCCAGCACCCTGTAACTGCAGTTGTTCTTACTGTTAAGAAAATAAAGATTAAATCCATACCTCCAGTGTCAGAGAGCTTGCCTCTGTAAATTTTGTCCTCTACCACATCTGTCCAGTACAGTAAACTCTGACTGAAATGGAAGTCAAGGGCTATTGTATTTCTTAGCCCAGGAACTAAGAGGCTGTAGTCACGCTTGTGAAGATCAATTTTTCTGATCTCATGTCGAATAGAAAAAATTATGAAAGCTTCAAATGGATCTGGAAGCAGAAGATTATACATTTCAAAAGCATAATAAAGAAGATATTGTTACATATTGATATAAATGACAAGTAGAGGGTGAACGACAGAACACTTAATCAGGAGGAACAGATGATTAAAACAATTCATCTTCTGATAAGGAGTCTTTCAAATACTTTTTCAGTCCCACAAACTTTTCACTTCTCTCTTTGAATATTACCTTTGATCCCAATGATAGATATTAAACATTAAATTCGGAAATATCAAACTCAGCTATTGAACTGTGTTTTGTAGCCCATAATTTGAGCTTTAAAAAGTCACAGTATCAAAATCAAAAGCTGATTTCTCCAAAGTTTGAGAAAATATTAATCTATTAAATTATACATTGTTTCAAATACCAGTTAGTTGAAACACTTTACTAAAATATAGATAATGTACCTTTTCAATATAATATGTACCTTGGTTTTCAATTGAAGTGCTTAAAAAAACCCTCACCTCAAACTAACAAGCAAGAAAATTAACATTTGTACATGCTTATTGATACACTTCATCACAAATCCAGCTACCATTACAGTTCTCCTTCTTTTCTATTCAATTAGTGTTACATGATTTGTGCCAGTGAGTTTAAATCAAATTGCATCAAATTGCATATAAATATCTGTAAACACACTCTGCATAGGTCAAACCATACTATGAAATTGATTATTTTTTTTATTATAGTTCTTACATATTTTAAATTAGGAAAGGTTTTGCAAACAAGTAGCTGTGTTAATAAAACAAAAAAGAAAGACAAAAATTGGATTCTGTAAATTGTTGAATCAACTTGGCATATCCACTTTACTACAGATTTCACAGCAACCCTTTCCTGTGGGGAAGTAATTGGGTTTCTTTCCCCCCAGTTCTTTTCCTAGAGTAAAACACAAATTATACTGCGGGTCTTGTTTCCCATACAATTAAACCCCCATTTATATAAAATATTATTGGCTGTTTATGGCAATAGGTAGTATTGCATTGTTCTTCTAAAATACTCAAAGAAAAAGTTGCACAAATTTTACTCTCTACTCTCAAGTAGAGAGATGTGTTAATATGACTTTTTGAAAACATTAACTTCATCATGTTCTTCTCTTGATACCCACTGCAAACACAGAATAAATGATGATGTTTTAAGCTAATCAGGTACCTCAGCAGAGCTGTTTCTGCTCTTGCATTACTTGTTCAAATCTGGCTTGAACTTTCCAAATGATCCTCCTGTTTGTGAAAGCAATGAATGACTTCCTGCAAAGTCATTTTCAAAGCTCTGCAGTAGTTAGATAATTTAATAAAGAGCAGGATCACTGACATTAGCAGCTATTTCACAAGTACCAGTTATCTGAACTTGAGAAATACTTTAGTGGCACTTTCCAATTTCTGATCAATTCACAGCTATTATGCAGGTTTTTTTGCAATTCCCATGCATAAGATCACACATCATGATCATGAACAGTGGTTTCTTTTATATTTCTCATTAATTGACACCACAATGGAAAAAAAAAAAAGAAACCTAATAAACATGTGCTATGTTGTATTTTTTTTTTCATTCAAAGCAGAGGAAGTATAGCTTAAGATAAATAACCTACAGTGAAAATTATCAAGAACACTGATGAAAAAGATTAAAGTTCAATGGGATCTTGACACTTGAAATAAATATGACATAACCCTTCCACTCCCTTCACCTAAGCTTTGTTGACAACAGCCAAGATACTGTACCCTCTCCTGAACACATCTCTTAAAAAAGAATGTCAATCAACTACATAAGTGCAAGGAGAAAAGAGCAAGTGTTGTAAGAGATCTAGAAAGCATGGCCTGCAAGGAAAAAAATGAACAATCTGGAACTTCTTAGTCTAAAAAAAAAAAAAAAAATAGAATAACAAGATCACAGGAAGCACATAAAATTCTCCAAAGACATAAAAAACCTATGAATTGAAAATGGGAAAAATCCCGTTTTCTGTATAAATAACAAGTAGGTCAAGGATTAAAGGCTTAAACTGGACCAGGAAGACACAGAAAGACTAGAAAAACAAAAATCTTAGGAGAGTGAGGAACTGAAACAATTCACTCCAGGGAAACTTGGAGTTTACCAGTGAGGGTGTCTTGAAGGTCTTGGAAAGCAGATAAACAAGAGCAGTATTAAAATTAGCCTTTGATCTTCCTTCCAACCTTATCATTCAATGGTTCTATAAAACGAGCTGTATTTTAGTGAATTAGAATTTTCAGGCTCAATCAAATCAATGTTATTTGAAGTTATACTGCCATCACCCTCTAAAACCAAAATCTGATGTTATTTTCCAATTTGATTCCTCTTCTAGAAATTGAAAGTGAATACTTTTTATTCTACAAGTTGACTAAGAGCTTTTTTGTAAAATCTCAAATTAATGTAATGGTTATTGATTACATTCTTTAAAACTTTAAGGAAAATCCACTGTTAACAATTTATTAGAGAAAAATCATACATTTCTGTACCTTCTTATTTCATAACTGCACCAAAGCTTTTTTTACCATACATATAAGTGTATAAAATATGTGAAAAACATAAAGCATAAAACTACATTAGCAGCTGTAAGAAAAAAATTCTGATAGAAGAAAACTACCTATGCAATACAATCAAAAGAGACTGTATATAAAAAAAATAGTGTTTCACTTTTTCCAACGGTTTAAATTTAAAATTCTGTCTTGAGAAAAATTCTAACTGAAGATAACTGTTTCACTGAAGCTTATTGTAACAGTGGCAGCACAGCAAGCGATCTACACTATGATTTTATGACAATCACCTCAAAGGAAAACAATCATTTCATAAGGATTCTGCAAAAACCACTTCATTAAAAGTTGGATATTGCTCAGAGAGGATTGGACTACCCTCTCTCTCACCCTTCCTCCATTTTAGTATTGAAAGCAATCTGGAAACTACAACAAATTTGAATTTCAAACCTGCTAAAACAGACAAAACATACAGATACATCATACAAATATATCTGTATATATAGTGATATAACAGAGTCCCCCCAAAGCTTAGAAAACCCAATTCTAAAAGGTTGAAAGTAAACACAAAATTTAAGTATCTCTCAAGAACAGTGGTTTTTTTCTGTATGCTTATATCAACTAAAAGAGCAAGTACAATATAACAACACAACTCATTTTGAAATGTATTCCAAGAGGAACTAGGGACAAGAGTATGAACACATGTAATTTGTACTGACTTTCTATCTGAATAATGGAGCTCTGCAACATACTCTTATATCAATACAAATTTAAATATAAGCAAAACAATTAGTCTTTGGGAAGTCAGTAATGTAACAATGCCAGAACAGCAAATTAGACAAAAACAAGAGATGAAAAGTAAAGAAACCTTGAAGGAGAAGAAAACAACATTAAAACCCCTCAAGAAACAAAGACAACATAAGCAGAAACAAGAGAAAATGGGAAACTAAGAAAGAGTTTGAAAGAGGAACTAAAAAGAAAAGAACTGCTCAATTTTAAGCATTTTAGTTCTATATACTTATTATCCTATAACTCATATTTCTCTGGCAATTCATTAGATTGCTCTTACAAATACAGTATTTGATTCTGGTATGCAATCAGGAAAAAAAAAGTTCAAATCACATACATTTCTGCATTTTCAGCATTCATATTCCCATTAAATTTGTGACAGACTCACAGAAAATGTTTTTACAATATTCTGAAAATGTGCTGCACGCTGCCTTTACATGTTATTGCTGTGGACTACTATAATGTTTGCCTGTATATAGGAAAGGGTTATTTTAGAGAGAAAAAAAAGAAAGTAGCCAAGGGCAACGTAATCACTTTCCTGTGAGTAATTTTTTTCTCCTGGAAAACAGTGCTCTAATGTAATACACCTACTCCTGGTTCAAGGCATTTTAAATCAGTATGGCTATTCTAAGAATTCATACCAACTGGAATTATTGAAATAGTAGTTTGGCATTTGGGGGACCGCTTATCTTTGCAAGATCATGATGAACTTTACTTATAATAGTATTATATAAAAGTTTTTTTGCTATTTTAAGTTCATTCAAGATTTCTTGCCTAGAGACATAAATGGTTTGGACATTGTGAGGCTCACAGATTCACAAATGGGACCAAAATTGCTCTCACTTTACTAAAATGCCATTCACACAGTAAAAAATTGAAGTGTCAGAGGATCCTTCCTTCAGAGTACTTCTTGTGCCTTTTGAATTAAATAAACTGAAATTTATTTTATTAGTGACTGTAAAAGCATATGCCATATTCAATATGGAATAATTTTGTTGCACTTTGATGCCATTAGCACAAGTCTTTCCAGTTTGTAAAGAAAAGCATCATTTTTCTTTATATCAGCTGACATCTCAGGTCTCAGATCATATATTTAGTATTAAACTCTTTAGAAAATCTGGAAAATCTATCTGTAACTTCAGATTCTCACCAATACCAGTAAACTTTAAGCAGAAGCATCTCATGGGCTTAAGGAAAACTGAGAAACTTGTAGCCTTACTTTAGCACAAATGAGCTCATTTCACCTTGGGGTTTTTCTTCACCTTAGTTTCCAAATACTGGTCATTTCTACCTGCTTTAATTTAAAGTTTGTTTGAAGTTTTCCTCAACTCTGCCTGAAATGCTTTTAGCCCTTTCATGTCTGTAATCCAGTAAGAATGGATTTTTTTAATTACTGGAAATACCCATAAAAAACCCAAATCAGCCTGATCAAAAAAATCAGTGAGAATAAGACTAAGATACTGTCATAAAATAACAACTTTGACATGAATAAAACAAATTTCAGATACACAGAACCACATTAATATACCAGTGAAGCCTGATTTGAGGGTCTACTATCAGCTCAGTAAAGTCTGAACATGCAACCCTGATCCCATACCACGGTAGCAACTATTTACACATTACTGTAACAATTATAGAGTCACAAACACTGAACTTGGAGATCATTCTAGAAATTATAACAGCTATTCCAGCCTGATGAATGTAAACCACATTCTTAACAAATTAAAAATAAAGCTCAAAGGTAAGACGTGCAATTCATGAGCGTTTGCTAAAAGCTCCTCAAAAGAATATCGATGATATAAAACTAAATTTTAATTATTCATTGTTTTGAAAAGAGAAACACTATTTTTATTACACCCAATAAATATTTTTGCCCTAAGTAAGTTGTTTGCCTTGTTACTACTGTAACAGTTCTAAAATGTTGTGTAAATTATCTAAAACATTGTCAAAGTAGAAAGATCAGAATTTGCCTTTTCTAAAATACAAACCTAAAATACATTGGTTGCTAATTACTAAATAATTTCAGATGATCTGCAATAAAGAAATTAGGTTTTTATTTCTAACTTGCTGACTCTGAATTTTTTCATGTGAATCATCTGAAGAAATGAAAGGTATGTGGAATAAGAATTTCTTAATCATGATATCAACTGAATTCTGAAATATCCAAATAAGCAATAGACAGTCTGGGAGATATTTCTATTCAGAATTGATAAGACACTATCAAAAAAGAAAATAATACAGAATAAAAATATCAAAAAAATCCCCAACTGAAATTCTGAAAATCTAGACAGCAAAATCAATACTGTTTTAACTCCCTACGGGGCAGGTAAAGCTGTGATGACAGTTTATATTGCATGTACGTGTTTGTATTTTACACACAGCACTGCACTTGAAAAAAACACTCCTAACAGAGTTTCTAAATCCTGCTTCAGTACCCATCAGTAGCGAACAACCAGGGGAATGCACCCCCCCTCCTCTCTTTTGGCTCATGTTGGTTTTCATCTCGATTACTGAGCTGAAAAGTGTCTAACTGATGTCAAAAAACAAGTACTAGAATATCTTAGGGGAGAAAAATTGCTGAAATCATGAATGCTAACAGGCAGCACATAACTGCACATTCCAAATTAGCCTTCGGAACCCTCAGCTAATACTGATCAATATCGTGATGTCACAGATGGATCTGTTTCTTAAAAACATATAGTAAATTCCCCATATTTCATATATATATATATATACACACACACACATATTTATCTCTCATGCATACTAAATATACATGAAAAAGGTATAAAACTTCCAACAATTTAGGAATTATTTGTTATTAACCTTCTCAGAAAATCTTACAAGCAACAACCTAGTATTTCAATACCCCTTCGTCCATCAAGAATAGGGACAGCTTTAAGGAGTCCTTAGATTGCCATCAGCCCCACATTTGGATAATCCAAGCCTATATTTTCATCCAGAAAAGTGAAATAACCTCTCAGTAAATTTCCACATCATCTATTAACATCCTGAATATTGAAAATACACTGAATTTCAACTTACCAGTACTAACACAATTTTCTCCATCCTTACTGAGCTTCCAGCCTTCGTAACACGAGCACTTGACAGTGTTTTTATGCTGTTCACATACTTGGCTGCACTTCAGGTGCTTGGTACAGTAATCCATAACCCCACAAGTTTTGTTGTCTATACCAAGACTGAATCCTGCAGGGCAGGAGCACACAATTCTTCCTCCAGGAACCACAGAACATTGATGGCTACATCCACCATTGTTAAGTGAACATTCATCTGAAATAACATGGAGAAAAAATAAAAATTAAGGGCTACAAGGGCTCTCAGTTATATTGTATATTCTTAAAGTCACCAGGGCAACTAAAACATATAAAAGGCCTCTAAGCAAACCAAATTTTACATTTCTAAACCAGATTTCTATATTTATTTTTAACATTATCTAGTGTATAAATATTCATCACAGAAAAGATGCCATCCAGAAGGACCCTGACAGGCTTCAGAGGTTGGCCTGTGAAAAACATGAAGTTCAACAGGGCCAAGTGCAACAGCGTGGGTCAGGGCAGCCCCAAGCACAAACACAGGCTGGGTGGAAAATGGGTTGAGAGCAGCCCTGAGAGGCACATGAGGCTGTTGGTAGATGAGAAGCTTGACAGAACCTGGAAATGTTCTCTTGCAGCCCAGAAAGCCAACTGTGCCCTGGGCTGCATCAAATAAAGGGTGATTTCAAGGGAAGGAGACTTTTTCCCTGAATTCTTGTGAGACCCCACCTGAAGCACTACAAACAGCTCTGGGGTCCCCAACATAAGGAGAACATGGACCTGTTGGAACAAGTCCAGAGGAAGCCATGAAGATGCTCAGAGAGTTGGAGAACTTCTGCTATGGAAACAGGCTGAGAGTTGGGATTGTTCAGCCTGGAGAAAAAAAGGCTCCAGGGAGACCTTAGAGCACCTTTCAGTATCTAAAGGGGCTCCAAGAGAGCTAAAGATGGACTTTGGCCAAGGGCCTGGAGTGACAGGACAAGGGGGAACAGCTTCAAAGGGACAGAGGGCAGGGTCAGATTAGATATTAAGAATAAATTTTTGACTGTGAGGGCAGTGAGGCCCTGGCACAGGTTGCCAGCAAAGCTGTGGCTGCCCCACCTGTGGAAGTGTTCAAGCCCAGGCTGGATGTGGCTTTGGGCAACCTGGTCTAGTGGAAGGTGTCCCTGCCCATGGCAAGGGAGTTGGAACTGGATGATTTTTAAAGTGCCTTCTAAACCAAACCATTCTATGATATGAAATCAAGATATTGTACATGGAGAGAACTGTACATGAGCTTAAGTCCTTTCCTACATACCAATGCCTTTTAAATTGTTTACCTCCAAGAGTATTTTAAGGGGGTTGAAAATGAAAGACTTAACTAAGGAGCTAGGTTTTCTCTTATTTGAAGAAAACTGATAAGTCAAGCATAAACTCAGTATGATTTTAATGAAACAAAAATCCTCACATAGGCTATGGTGATAAAATTTCAGTAAGATTAACATGGGAACATTTTTTCCAACAGGAAGCATTGAGACAGACAATATCAAGAGTAATCAGAAAAATGTGTCTAAAAGAAGTACCACAAAGATCGCCTTCATCAGATCCATCAGGACAATCTCTTCTCCCATTGCAGAGCTTCTCAGGCTGTAGGCAGATGGAGGTATCATTAGCACAAGGGTATTTTGGTGGTCCACACATATAGCCCTCGCAATTATCCTCATCAGACTGATCCTCACAATCAATATCGCCATCACAAAGCCACGCTTTGCTAATGCATCTCCCTTGGAGAAAAGAGACAATAAACACAGGAAATCAGACTGGAGGCAAACTTTGGTGAATAAAGCTTCAGTAACAACATATAGATTTTTTTTTTTTAATTCTGTTTTTCTATTAATAGCACTTTCCTCTAATGAACAGAACGAAACAAACTTATAATCTGAAGCATCATCCGCAACACTGTTGACAGACTAATTTTCCAGACACCACCAATCTTAGTTATTTCTATGCTGAACAGAACTGCATACAGGCAGGACACATACTCATATTCTGTTAAATATATCAAATTATAATGATATGTTTAATTTTTTTTTTTTTAATTTCTGCTTTTCTTCATGTTTTTTTTCCAACAGCCCTCCATGTGAGCAACGTTTCAGTGTAAGAGTTTCCACTAGCAAGGGTTTGAGAAGCAAAAATCCTTCTAGGAAGTATACACAACACACTCCCAGATTATGTCAGATAAATTATCAGCTTTTAGAGAAAATAAGTACAGAGGAGGAAATTTCTTACATGATTTCAGTTTTGTCAAACCAGTGCTCAGATCAGTGCCTTCACTTCTCAAAAGGGGAAAAAGATTTCCACCTTTGTGTTGACCATCAATGTTTAGAGATGAAATAGTTTCTTGATTAAAAAAGAGGGTTTTTATCTTTAAAAAAATTAATACAGGTATTAAATTAGAATCAACAAAGCCAGGGATTTTAATAGGTGAAAAGGAGCCAAGATTGGGAATGCTGCCACTTACAGGTGTGTGTGTGTGTGCTCCTGTACCGAGCTGTTTTTCAACTCTGAGGAATAACTTGTTACTTACTAAATACAACCAGGAGGGACTAATTGTAAATTTTGATAACACCTACACTGAACAAAAGTGTCACATACTTTATTTTCCACTTAATAATGAGAGAGAACAGATAGAACCATCGGTTATGAAGCTGATCTCAAACAATTTTTTAATTATTTTTTTTTTTTGCCTATAAGCCATTCACTTAGACAAAATCAAGTTGTAATGGGAAAGAAGGTCCTGGAAATGTTTGGATCCACTCAGAGCAATGCTGGTGGATGCCCAGGGGCTCACTGGCAATGCCTGAGACTGATAACTTCAAACCTGCACAGCGTGAACCCACATGACTTTCTGCCCAGCCTTCCCAGTTCAGCAGCATTCTTCCCAGTAGGAAACTGAGACTGATTATGACTTGGAGGGGGGAAGCAAGTGAGTGAGAGTGTAAAATAATCAGATAGGGTAAAACTAACATGGTTAGAGATTCTGTGCTCCCTCCACACAACATAGCAACTGTCCCCAGCTCCACTGTCTGCTGGGATACAGAATCAGATTTCAATTTCTTTGGAAGGAAACATTTGCTCAAGATTAGTGCAATGCTTTTCCCTTGATTGTGTAGGGTGCTGATGTTCTCACAATGTCAATGGGATAAAAGACAGGGAAAGAAGAATGACAAAATAAGTTTCTGCAGCACTCACAAGGCAAATGTGAGACTCTTTGCACTTTTGGTGAAGAAAAGCAAGAAAAACTTCAGGACCATACTACATTGAGTGTGGTTTCAAACAACAGAACATTGTTTTACCAGTGCAAAATCACCTGGAAAATGTAAACAGGGAGGGGTGTCAATTAGAATGAAAAGCTTCCATTATTTCTATAGTGGCCAAAGTCCCAAATATGCTATACTGAACAGACAGAATTGCACAAACACAAGGAATAAAAATTGCATGCATGTTATGTATGCAGTTTATCATTACCTGCAATCACAAATGTTTCAAAAAATTATCCCTATTTTTTATCTTGAATGATCATTGATTTTTATATAATATTATAAAACAGCAGTAGAATGAAAGCTAATGGAAAATACCAACATCAACTAAACTAACCAGAACCCAAAATAAATCAAAGTTGCTTCCAGCAGAGCTCCTAATCTGTTATTTTAATCTTTTATACATTCAAATGTTTACAGGGCAAAACAGTTTTCCTGCCTCTCTCATACCTTAGTGAAGATATGTTTTATAATGAAAGATTCATCTTTCATCATGATATATATGACAGGTTCTTAAGTAGAATATACTTTCAAAGAATTAATCTTTGCCAAAATCCTAAAGAGATGGACTTAATGAAACATTATGACTGTCTTGAAATCATTACTTAAAATTCACCGAAGTATTTTTGCTTTATTGCCCCTTAGGGAAACTCATATTTCTGGTTTCCAGGAACCTTTTTAGTTAAATTCCATCATAAATTAATTGCCTCAATGGATATATCTGGTTTTTTCCATTGCTCTTTTCTGAAACACTGAAGAAATACGTGTAACACAGTGAAACAGAAGGCCTGAAGCAACAAGTATGTGGGAAAGCCTGATCCAAATGCTTCTCCAACTTTTTTTATTTCCTACAAATATTAGCAAATACAACAGAATTGACTGTTTTTATACCATTCAGTGTTTGTTGGGATACCGAACCCATGAGGTTTTTGGATTGATTACATTTTCAACCTTAGGAAAACTACTTTGATGGAGCATTAATTGAATTCAGTTTCCTCTTATAGGTAATTCTTGCTGCCTAAAGCTGTGATGCCTTTCTAACCTGTAGAATGGACTCAATCTTGTTCCCATCGAAATGAAAGAATGTTCCAATGTGACATATTAAATAAAATGTTGTGATGGTCAATGACCTTGCTCATAGAACACCTCTGAGACTTAGACTGAACCACATTATTTCAAGAACATGGACATTTCTTGTGTTTAAAGCTTTTAGTAGAAATTAGATCTTAACAAATGCCTCCTGTACAAGACAGAACAAAAAAAAAAAAGACCTAAAGAAGATATTTGTTACCATAGAAAACAATGAGCTGGGCATAAAAATACAGGATTGGAACAACATACATAATTTTCTAGTTTACTTGCTGTAGTTGTTTCTTTTTATTCACATTTATAATGTCAACTGAATCCACCCCTTCAGTCAGAAGTTTCATCATTCTGAAAGATCATTATGTCAAAAAGGTTATCAAAGTAGTTGTACAAGAGGCAAAGCTCTAAAGATCTGAAAGTATGAGAGGAGACAGGGAAGGCAGGAAACAATTGGAAGGAACACTGGCAAACCCACCTTATGACTGATACCTTTTCCACCCACCCTTTGAGTTCCTCCATGTGTCCCATTGTTACATTCTTATTAAATCTTCACCTCTTTCAAAATTCCTCCCATTCTGTAACTCCACAGTAGCTCTTTCCTCCTCATAAACCCTCAGAGAATCTGTAGGGCAGCCCTACCAATTTCTTCATCATATTTCTGGGCAACCTTTCCTTCCCAGCCTTCCTCAGTACCAGCTTCTCTCCACTCTCCTCTACCTGTCACATACCCACACCTGGATTCTCACACTGCCCCATCCAGAGGGTACCAGTGCTCTCTTTTTCCAGTATCCCTGTGATGGTCACCTATTGACTTTATTTCCTCTATGCACATTCCTTAATTTCCATTCCAAAGGAATCCTACTTCTTCCCTCATCTTTATTTCACCCTCTGATATATTATTAAAACGTGAGGAAAAAAGTATAAAATAATAGCATTAAAATGGTAAGGTACAAAATTAACTGCTGCTTGAAAAATTGTAAAGAACTGTATGACAAATATACACTAAAGTTCAGATCTACTGCTTACTAAACTGAAGTATTCATGACTCTTTTGCATTTGCCTTCACAGAAGTACTTTATTATGATCATCAGAGTAATTAGATGACTTTTTAAGTAAGATTGCAGAGATTCAGCTCTTGCTCCAGTACTACTAACTGAAAAGTAGGGAGATGGAATAAAAAGGACAGATTTATGTAGTACATAAAACTCAGCTGAAGTACATGCCTGCAATAATTTTCAGAATTGGAATTTAAAATAGAAAGTTGAGTCTTATTCTAATTTAAATTAATCTAGTCTAATTTAAAAGAAGTCTAATCTAATTTAAAACCAGAAAATAATTGGCTAGAAGCAGCCCAACAGTAGTCAATCCTAATCAGGTAGTTATTGCATTTCATATCCTACTGCTACACAACCTCTAGTATAGTTTTCATCACACATCACCACAAACAACCATGTGATGCTCTTGAAAAAATTAGAAAAGCAGTTCTGAAATCTGGAAACTCAAGTACCCTGAAGCAATTTTGGCTGACTTTGGATACTACAGCTCAAGAACTGTCCAGGTTTAAAGTTCCAGCAGGACTAACAAAAATACCAAAGGTTTAAAAATATAAAACAAAAACAGAAGACACGTAAGGGGAAAGAGAAAAGTGTCTGTTTATTCAACAAATAATGTGGTTAAAGAGAAATACAACAGAGGTCTTTTGATATTCAAACAGTCAGATAATTTATTAGGAAAAAAAGTTGAGACCACCACTACTCTAAGCAGAAAAAAAAAAAAATCACATTTTTTGCTCAGTGCTGACAAATGCTGTATTTGTAACATGGTACTCACACCTCTGGCACTATGACAGAATAACCAGAGCCAACAAAAACTACAGTAAGGAAAGACCCTGCGCCTCCAGGTATGGAAAAGAATAAAATGAAAAAGAAATAACCAAAAGTGGGCAGTAACATCTCACTGTTATTGCTCTCACCAACTGTCATTTCTCTTCAGAAGCACTGGGTGTTTCAGCTCCACATGCACACACACACACACACATGTTCCTACCCAGACCCATCACGTGCTGTGTTAGGAATCCTGATGCCACCACCTAGCAATCTATAAGGGGAAAATTAGCCAATACCACCTCATCTGTACAATTCTCATAAATGTGGAAGCCAGGCAGCATTATTTCTTTAGAAGAACCCACAGAGAAAATTGCATTTCTCCTGAAACATGACTATTTCTCATAAACCCATTATTGCTCCTTTGTCCTACCACAAGGAATTAAACTGAAAAGTAGCTAAACAAAAAACTGCCTTTGCTGTTTTCTGTTACAGTGCACTGCCAACAAGCCTCCTCCAGAGCAGCAGTTTTGCTCCTTCCAGGACTGATGGAAGGAAAATTGTGAAAGAAAAAAATTATGGATGAAACTGTCACAGCTGATACCTAAAGTGGTGTATTTCCACAAAACTAACAAGCGTAACTCCATTTTCTTCTAAATCAAAGCCATAAACCCTTGAATTTAACCCAAATGTTTGATGAAAATATTTTTATTTTTTTTGCTGTATTTCTATGTGGCAGCCAGAGATGTCATCCTTCATCCTGTGAAAAAACATGTTGCTCTCCTTACACATGACTGCAAACTTAGAGGAGTGTATAATGAGGTAATGTAGTTTGGAAGTGAAACTGTGGACTTTAAAAAGTTGTTCTAGTTCTTTGCTGCAAAGATAACTCATTCAAAGGGTTATGCTGAAATTAAATATTTGTTATTTCCTTTTATTACTGTAGCTGTACTTGGGAAAATTTCAGCTTACCACCAGAATGGGTTTTTCACTCTCTGTATCTAAAATCATTCAGGTTAAGCAAGAAACCAAAGTTCAGCCTAGGAAGCAAGTTTTTCCAAAACATAGTCAAGACTAATAACTAAAATCTACACTTCATCTTGTATTCCACACTGCCTCTAACCTTGTTCTTTGCTTTCTATTAACTACAGTAGTAACATCTCATTAGTTTTCCCAAATGCAACTGCTGAAAATAAGCCTCATCTATTGAGATTTCACCTTTCTTCTCTCTCATAATTCAGCTTTAGTCACTTGGGTTGGTATTACCTTTTCCCCATCTAAGCACTAGGAAAAAGCATCAGCAAGAAGTGGATTTCCTGGGTCAGGGTTTCCATCAGTCTATTTCAGGAAATAGGCCATTCTATTAGAAGGCAATAATCCATTTTTACTTATGGAAACTATTTAATTTAACAACTGCTTAATCTACAGATCTTCATGGAACTGGTAAGAACACAAAAGGAAATGTTTTATTTAGACAAAATTCAGTATTCCATGTTTTTTTATCAGGACATTAAGATTTCTATAACTTTAAAATTCAAACAGTAGCAAACTGCTTTTACACAGCTCACTTAACTAGTCTGCCACTTTTATCATGCTTAGCTATAACACAGGCATTAGAATGGGTTCTCCTTTCCTGTAATAATTACAGTTGCCTAATAAAAATAATATTAGTACTTATTATAATCTGAATTAAATTTGATTTTGAAAGTTATATTAGCCTTAATATCCCATTAAGCTTTGAAAGAAACTACAAAAATACTAATACAATATTGACGTATATTAATTTCTTCTTTAAATGGACTTTTCCTAAAAAAAAATTCCATCTAAACATTTTTTGGCCAAATATCCTCACGTAATGATTGTCACGCTCTTTTCACATCTTTTAATGAAGTATACTTAGGGAAAAATTATTTTAAACATTCTCAAAGAATATATTTTTCTTCCAGTGCTGCAGTTCTAATTCTTTGAAGTCTCCTAGCTAATTACTTTATACCACTTTATTCAACTTACTTCTAAGTCCAAAGACAGAAAATAGAAGAAAATACCTGGACTTTGGAGTACTATTAAATGCTACATTTAAATATTTGGTTTGATGTACTATCATAAAGAATAATTTCAGCTTTAAGTAAGCTCAGAACTCATCCATTTCGTATTGTAAATCAGAAAACAGGTTAGGGGATGTATTTTCCTGGTATGAGCACAATAAGCAAGCTCACCTCAGGAGTATTAATCATTAAAAGCACTAGTCAAACAGTAGGTATGTGATCAAACAACACACACACATACACACACTGAGCAAATGAGAGCAAAACATATCTGCAAGCACATACCTGTACTCTGGCAGGAGAACTTTGTTTTTTCATCACACAGTCGGATAGTACCATTACAGCCCTTTTCATCACTCCCATCTTCACAGTCCTTTTCTCCATCACAGCGCCACAACTCAGGGACACAGTTCCCATCAGGACTGCATTGAAATTCCCTCCCATTGCACCTTCCAGGAGAGGGAGTTTCTTAGAAAAATAAGAATTACATTGAAGAATTTTGCTCACGTGATTTTTATTTTTTTCCATTCCAAGTCTACATTGACTTAGAATCCAGCTTCCTAACAAAAGCCAAAATCAGAGTCCCCAGGTATAACACTCAAAACTCACTATTCCATCCTAACTCATCACTCCAACACAAGCTTCAGAAAAGCTCTTTCTTATCCCGCTCACGCCCTTCACTCCTCTCCTCTACTATAGGCTTAAGGAAAATACCAATTTTTAGTTGTTTTTTTCACAGAGGTCAGACAGGAATGACTTTGGAGATGCAAAGATGACCAAGGTCGAGTGAGCTTTCCTGGTGCTTCACACACTCTCCCTTTCATTCTCAAGCTGCATTCCCTCCTCCTCCCTCAGTCTCTTTTATCCAACAAAGCCCCTCTCCTAGTTCACAAAACATGAAAGGTCACACCTGTGCTCTAACGAGGCCCCAACACCTGCCTGGTTTGTGTTATTACAGCACTGGCAAAACAGCTGCAGCCACTCCAAATTCCACAGCAAGGAACTTGAGTTCCACGCAGCTATGGAATCACTGTTGGCTGCTTCAAAGCATAATTACCATGTGAGTTTAATTATTCACCACATACATAATTCTCTAAGTATTTTCTAAATTATGGCCTTTTCAATCTTATCCTTGCTTTCCTTTTCCCAAACTATTACCACTGTATTTCTATTATTAAATAACATACTAACAACAACATGCACTTTACAGTAATGACATACTTATACATTCCTGTTTGTACCAATAAGCACTATTTGAATAAATTCTTGTAGCACTGTTTGCAAATATACATTTTATAGTATTTAAGGTTGCCTTGGATTTTTTTTAACTAATTTACATTCTTGCATTCTATTGTAAAAGCTTTAAGCTTCAAGATGGACATGAACAAAGGTATAAGTGGGTTGCTCAGTTCCAGATTAATTAAAATAAAAATAATTTTTGTAAGTGTATAAAAATTAAGGACCTCAGTCATGATGCATTCTGCTAATTCATCTATTTGTATGAGGTTTGTAACTAGATTTAGAATATAAACTCATAAAAAGGGACCAATAACACTGTATACAATTACTTTGTTGTGGAAAAATCATTATGAAAAATATATGAAAGATATTCCTTCATTCTGGTCTGATTGTTATTTATTCTTTGTTACAAATGTCCTTCCCTTCTCTGCCCACCCAAATAAATACAATATATAGTATTTAAATAGGCTGTAGTTTGTTAAAATGCTTTGATTAAAAAAAAAAAAAAATCCTTACAAACTCAAAAACTTGGATCACACAAAAATGAGAGTACTACTGTTCCACTGCATGAAAAAATACACAGAAAATATCAATAACTACTTAAGGAATGCTTCTTACTGTCTCTTCACCTAGACAGCATGCATCTCTGTAATAAGACAAACCTCACAAATACCATAATTCAGTAAATAATAAAATTTATCTCAGTGTAATATCCATTTTGCTTTCAAATGCATTCTTCTTCTATGATACACTTCTGTGTTATCATATTGCACTTGACATGCTTCCCATCCTAACCTCTACTGAGGTTGAAAGCACCATCTCTTTTTCCACTGACTGAAGACATGTCTTCGGTATTTCTAACCAAGTATTCTCTGTGTTTATAAGTATTAAAATGCGGGAAGAAAAAAAAAATAAATCTGACCTTCCTTGCTGCAGTTTGTTTTTGTTTCATCACTGAAATCTCCACAGTCATTGTCACCATCACAAGCCCAGTGACTCGGGATACATCGACCATTATGACACCTGAACTGGTCAGCAGAACAAGAGTGAATGCAGCCCAGCTCATCACTTCCATCACCACAGTCATCATCTGCAAATATTAATATTTTAAAATACAAGAAAATCTAAATAAAAGATGTGAGCAGGGAAAAATATTTCCAAAAAGGAGGGAAAAAAAAGTGTAGTATAAATACAGTAAATACAGTAATATGCTTACTGCCCATAGGAACATGGTGAGATTATTTCTAATGGAAATAACACCTTAAATCTTATTTACCAACAGCACTCAACTCTGTCACTTTGGATCATCTAACACTTTACAGCTGTTCAGTCACAGGCACCAGCAAGCATAAGAAGGCTGTAGATTTTCTTAATTTCTTTAGTTGTGTGTAACTACACAGACTTGCAGACACACTGGGTTTACTTTACTCTCTGTGATAACTTAAGACAGTTAATCACAGACACAAAGAGCTTTATATAAACCAAAATGAAACCCTGATGGCAGAATTTCTTTTTAATAGTATTAAACCTGTTGTTTCCATGTATTTGCAACAGTGCAAGGTTGCATGAAATAATAACAAGCGTGGAATGAAGTTTCTTTTTACTCTAATGTTGTAGTCATTACAACAACCTAAAGGCAATTTCTGTAATTTGATTGTGGTCATGAAGGGAGCAAAAAGATAAATATGTTAGATAAATTCTTAAGGGCCTCCTTGCACAGAATTTCAGTCATCACAGAGTGATAATTTGGGGAATTTGTCCATTTATAGCCATGAATTCCTGTTGGACTCATAAAATTAAAGTAACATTAAATGCTTTGATGGATGAAGAACCAACCCAATGTTATTAGGACTGGCATGACATCACTGCCACACTAACAGTTCTAAGATTCATTTGAACAGCTGCCATTCAAATATGTATTTCTTTTAGACAAAAAAAAAACAAATACATTTTAAAGTCTTCCTGTCCTTCATTCTTGTGGGATGCTATTTCTTTAATTGAACTTGTCCACAAACAATAAAAAAACCCAGATATATTGGTCACTGGAACTATTTCATTTTCTAAAAGCAGAAGATACTTTCACAAGCAATAGCTTGACATGTTTTTTTTAATAATGAAGTAACATACTTGATTCTACATAATATACTGTTTGTAACTATTACCACATCCAATGCCCTCATTCCTTATATGAAGCTTCAATACTGCTGCTTTCTAGGTCTTTAAAAATGGTTTATTTATTCTCTGACCACTTACAAGTCAAACTGGCAATATCAGACTCAGAGAAGAAGCGTGTGCATCAAAGCAATATTTATGTAATATCCATCATATTCATTTCACATATGGAGCACTTGATACTTGCCTGAATCACAGAGCCATTTGCTGCTAATGCATCTTCCATTTCTGCATATAAACTGAGTTAGTGGCTCACATGTTGGGAATTCTGTGAAAGTGTTCAAAAAGAAATAAAAACTATTTAATGTATATCCTCTTCAGTAATGTTCTTCCACCCTCCCATGCGCATAAGTCACAAAAGTGTGCTGTATCAAACATCTGCACCTGCCAGCTACTTAATCTGGAGAAGAAAAAAGGGTGAGACATCAAAAAGAGAGGGTAAAAAAAGCTTTAAAACAGTAAATACTAGTCCAAACCCCATCCTTCCTCCACACAGGCGACTAAAATGCATTATTTTGTGCCATATAACATGGTCCTACATTCCCATCAGACCAGGGCTAGTTTTTGCATTAAGCATGATATTATTTATGAATAATTATAGGTTGATATGAACAACTGATATGAACCATATTCTATGTGTTTATTTATATAACAGAGTTCTCCAATTGCAATAGCACTGCCAGTAAAAAACAGGAAATGGAAGACTCTAAAATGAGAAGGTTAATCAAAAGAAAAGAAATAAAGTTACCCTACATTGGCATAATAAAATCCAAAATTAAAGCATCAGTATTTACAAGCAGTTCCTCCAAGCATTTCAGGAAAGTAGCAGAAATCTGAAACAATGTATTTAATAAAGAATCATCTAAATTACACAGATATTTGTTTTTATAATTGTCTAATATGCCTCTGCATAGAATTACTCAAATATAGTCTGAATTTTTTCCAGAGTTCTTTTTTTTCTAAAACCCATGACAAAGCCAGATATGTGCATTCATGCCATCGTCCTGTTCAACAGTTTGGAAAATACAAGATCTAGTTTACAAAACCTGGCAATTCAAAGAAAACAATCTGAAAGTCTCAGTTGAGTCCTCACTGCTACTTATGTGGCCTAATTCTCAAAAAAAACCCCAAAGTACTGATGAGATTCTCTAAATCTTTAAAAAATGTCATTAAATGTAAAAGTTCCTGAGGACAAGAAATGAAATTCCTTGTCTTAAAAAGACTTGGCTTAAAAAGAGTCACACAAGAGAGCACTAAGCCAAAGCAGATGCATTAAACAGCAAATTTAGAGATCCCCAAGAACTTCACTGGACGTGATTATCCTGCTTCAAAACAGAAAAGGGTGGGAAAAAAGCTAATATTGATGACAACACTCCTAGAAAACTAGGAAGTTTTGGAGTTTGCCTTGGGGTTTTTTTGTGATTTTTGTTTGTTTTGTTTTGCTTCATTGGTTGTTTTGTTTGGGGGTTGTTTGGTTTTTTGTTATGTAAAAAAACCCCACCTTTTTTCTTGGGGAACACATTACAGTGACAACAAAAATCTCTTCTGAGACAAATAATGGAAATTATGGAAATGTTCAGCTGCAATAGTACTTAGCTACAATACATGCCTTATGTGCTTCAAGCAAAGCTGAAAGCAATTTTTAATTTTGATTTTTAGCTGTTCAATAATTTTTCCAGAAATTTAACTAATATTTTAAATGTATTTTTTCCCTTTCCCACACATTAATGCCTCCATGACTTCATTTGCACGTTCATCTGTCTACCCAAGACCTGTAAAAAGGGACAGAAGCTAACTAAAATTATGCTTATCCTCACCAACACCATCATCCCTCTCATGATTTCCAGCCCCCCACAGCCTTTCCAAGGATGTTTTACAGCCCTTCCAGTGTTTGCTTCTCATGGACCCAGCCTCCACCATCATTCACAGCTCCTCCTCACATCCTGGAGGACACAACACTTCCCCTCATTGTCCCTATGGTCTCTCTACCACCTTTCTTTCCTATTTCCCAGCAGAGACGCACATCCTGTGGCTGATTCATATCCTGCCCTATATCCTGGCTGTCCTGAAGAGAGAGAAAGCAAGAATGGTGCTTCTTGAGCTCACAGTGAAGTCTCTCCACAGTGGAGACACCGATCTCATTTCTCTCTGCTATCCTTCTGCATGCAAGAATTTTAAAATGTTTCAAAGAAGAAAATATATGGCACTAAACAGAATAGCTAAATAAATGCTATTAGTGATCAAAATATAAGGCAGAACGAAAAATATGTGACATATTTGCACAACCACAGTGCTCGAGGATAAAGAAACAAGATTCTAAACCATGAAACATATGTAAAGTTTGGCTAAACAGAGAAACAGCTGGTAAAATAAATCCTGATTAAATGATCTGAAGAAATATTCCAGATCAGCTGAGAGGACACTAAACAAAATCTATGGGAAGGAATTACAAAGATGCCATTAAACTCTGCATGTTCCTAATGGGTCTGAGAACAAGGCACAGCCAGTCAGATAAACTGTTCTAGCAGTGAGTGCCAATGCTGTACCATTACCCAGAGTGTTATAATTTTAGAGATTGCAAAATGCAACGGGATGACTTATTCTACCTCTGTACACAACTGAATTTATTTGATTTGAAGCATGGCATTAGAAGTCTACCTTAATAATATTATAGTTTTTACTCATATAATGACTTTATTTTATGCCCCACCCTGAAAGTGTTCAAGGCCAGGCTGGATGGGGCTCTGAGCAACCTGATCTACCAGAAGGTGTCCCTGCCCATGGCAGGGAAGTTGGAACAAAATGGTCTTTAAGGTCCTTTCCAACTCAAACCATTCCATGATTCTATATTTGCAGACAGCTCATTGACCCTTGTGCTCTCAGACTCACAGCAGTTACCTGTGCCCTGCCAAACAGATGACTATTAAAAACCTTAATTATTTGGGAGCAGCTGATTAGAAAGAGCACACCTCCCTGCAATATCTCTGCAAAGCAGCAATCAGCACAGCTGCTGAAATTCTCATAATATAATCAAGAAACGCTATTTTTTTTCTGCAAAATACAACATCAAAGTATCCTTCTGTTCAGACTTAAAACAGGCTGATTATATTGACATCTAGAATATGCTGAGGGAGCCCATGTGAAGAGGTATGTGGCAGAGATAAAGAATAATTTTTGAGGGTGAGAGTATTTGATAATGGGCTGTAAATTAGAAAAAGTGTTAAGTTGATTGATCTGCATATTTGGTATTGTAGTTAGGAGCTCCTTAATAGAAAATTCTGCCTCTGTTTTGGGTTTATTTATTAATCAAATTCTATCTGCCATTTCAGAAACACCATCATCAGTTCATATAAAAACAAGATGGTCCCTCATACCCATCAGTTTCACATGAACAGAAATCCCTATACGTTTTACTTTTTTACAGAATAATTTCACTTTTTTATTTTTTCCCTAAAAGAGAATTTACTTACCACAGGATGTCATTTCATCTGTCCCATCCCCACAGTCATCCTCCCTGTCACACAGCCACGATGTCGGAATGCAGCGTCCATTCCCACAGGAAAATTGGTCAACCTGACACGTTCTTGCTGTCAAGACAAAACACTCCAAAAATGCGAGGAAATGGACTAAATCCATCAGGTCTCCCGGTGCATGTCTGTGTGTAGAAGTGGCAAGTCTGGAGGGCACCTCCTTGGCCTGCTGAACATTTCACCTGATCCAACTAAACATCATTCACCTCCTCTGGCGTCAGAGAAAACTGAGGCCACCTGTTCTACCTCTGTTACGTGGAATTCTTAGTGGTTTCTTCACCATATAAGACCATGAGGTTTTCCATGTAATGATACAAAACTAGGTGGTAGCATTAGTGCCAGATGAAATAACGCTAATGCCAGAGGTGAAGCAAGCAAAAATCAGGGCATGAAAATGTCTACTGATAAGAATATTAACAAATTGCACTCCATAACATAAATAATGATCTTCTGAAATTCATATTTACAGAGAAAAATGGCACAGCATGTGTGCATTGTGCCTGGCCTCACTGTTCTTAGAATCATAGCCTTTGCAATTACATAATTGTAATCATCCATTAAAGGAATCAATGCATGTCTTCTTCCTGAGGAAATAAAGATCACTAAAATAAACCATGCTATGTAACTACATAAATTACTTCGAAAGCTGATGAATAGTAAGACATCACTAAGAAAATCTAACATGTAAACCTGTCATTACTTAGAATTTTGTTTATTCAAATGTGAACCTATAACAATGCCAGTGATAGTGACACAGATTTTGATTCCAAATTTAAGGTTTTTTTTAATAGAGTTGTGTATGTCATTCTACACTTTAAAAAAAAGGTTGATATTTCAAACCCCTCAATAATCAAAATAATATTTCTTCATTTGGTATTCTCAACTACCATTTTCCTTTTTCTTCATAGAAATAGCCCAAAATACAAGAGAAGAATATAAGTTTAAAGTATTTCAAAGAAGTAATTTTTTAAACATTAATAGTGTTTGTCACTGCAGGAATAAATGGAAAAACAAGAATAGAAAATTCAATCCATATCCAACTGACACAGGTATAAAAAACATGGTCTTCAAATAAGACTCTCATCCTACAAGCAAACAGCTGAGTATCAAAGGATATCAAGATGTATTACAATCCACAATAACGCAGTAGAGGTGATATGGACACTGTAGGTCTGCATTTGTGCTACAGTGCTTTTAGCCAAACCACAAAAGTAACAATCAAAACTGGTTATTATACATAAGAAAATTTAGATCAAGTAAAATGAGTTCAGGGAATATTTTAACACACAGTGTGTGCTGTCTTTCACTGCATTTCAGCTTAAAATAATCATCAGCTTATTGATGCCTGATATTTTGTATTCTGATATTTAATGCTTGTTTACTGTACTCTGAAAACAAGCACTAAACATCATTTCCACAAAAGCAAAAGGCAAATTGGGAACTCCATGATTTACTGCAGTGGAATCAGTAAACAATCTTCATCTGGGTATTTCCTTAAAATCCACTGTAGAGTTAATAACTTACAAATGAAAACAATTTAAAGGCACTGAGTGGAAACTGAATAACTAATTATGCATAAAGTAAATCAACATAAAATTTACTAGTGACATGGCTCTTATCATGGTATGTTGACAAACAAAATTCTAACTGCCAAAAAGAATTTGTACCTGAAGTTTGTACCTAAGCACTTCATTGACAGTCAACCCACATGGACAGATTAAGTGCTGAAGTACTTTGGAAAGCACAGCTGAGCATATGGATTAAGTAAAAGATAATTTTTATTCCAGCCTTAATGGCATCAAAATATGAATTAATTTTAAATGTCAATAATCAGATTATACTAGTAGCAGACTGGTTCTGTTCAGCTCATATTAGTCCCGAACTATTGATGGAACTGATGTTAGACAATTTGTATGCATAATCAAGTGTAATTTTTACCTGCACAAGTTTTATTTGATTCATCTTCATTATTACCACAATCATTGGCTCCATCACAAAGCCACCTCTTGGGAATGCAGCGATTATTTTGGCACTTAAACTGATCATCAGGACAACTATGATTGACTGTGGAGGAAAAGAAAAAAAAAAAAAAAGAGAGGTTTTTCCTAAGAAAATAATCTGAAAAAAGCAGCTGAAAAGAGCACATTAAGTGGTATTTCCTGGTAATGCAGTTAGTGGAGTTATCCTGTATATGTAACCACCATAACATAAAAATTGTTTGACAAACCAGTCAATTAAAAAATATTGCAGTGCTCCAATCATAAATTAAGCAATACATAGTAAAGATTCTTCTGTCATACTACTGTCAATATGGAGATCCTCTTCTATTAAGTGATAAAAGGTAGCAGCATTTTATACTGTTGCTATCTCCTTAAAGAAACATGTCCTTGGTCACATTTTAGCAGCATGATGAGGTTTGCTAACTGAAGTGCATATAAACAAAGGAAAACACCAAAGGGAACAGATGCAAACTGCTAAGTGCATATCCAAAATACTATACCACAGTGAGGAGGGATTTGGGCAGGCCATAAAATGCTTCTAAAATGATGCACATTACTGTCAATGGCCACATATAGATCTGCTGTTTACTTACCATGAAATTGTAGGTGTCAAAAAGTGAAATATGCAACACAGTGTAAAACTAACAAAAAACCCCTTGGTATTCAAGAGTGAACAAGGTATCTCTCAAACATTTTTTTGCTGGCTCTACCAAGTATCATGGAAAGGATGAAGACTGAACACACAGAAATTATGTCAAAACTATTGGCCTGCTGTTGCACCTGTAGCAAGTGTATGCGTCGTGTTTCTTTTATGCTAATAACATCTGTTATTACCACATCTTGTTAATCTTCATCTAGACAAGAGCAGTAAACTACACACAGTTTCAAATGCTGGGTTAAAAATAATCTCGAGCTATTTTTCACCTACTCAGCCAACCAGTCTTTTCTAAAGTTTAACATACATCTGGAAACAAACGGTATTTAAAATGAAAGGATGTCTTGCAGGCTTATCCTTGACATTTCAGTAGCTTTTATCTTTGACCTTTCTACCTGTTCTTCCTATTGAAGACGACACAGAGCGAGGGTGATATCAATAGCACATGACCCTTCATGAGTGTTTTGGGTGCAGGGTACAGAAACACTGTAAGTAGAGAATAATTAATAACAAGAGCAGAAAGGTGTTCCAAATCTAATTAATACTCCTGAAGAAATCTAGTTTGCAATGTTACTGGAGAAAAAAACTCTTAGCATCCACGTAATAAAATTACAAATTGAAGACTTTTTTTTTTAATTTGACTTTATTACTAGACACAGATACTATTCTAAGTGGTAGTTAAGCTTTTGCACACAGATATTTAGTAATATATGTGTGTATTCTATTCATAATTGTAAATATTTCAAACTCATAAAGAACTATTAAAGTTACTATAGCAACTGCTGAAGAGAGATCAATGTTATCATACTGGCCACATGAGCTATAGATCACGTATGGATTTAAGATCAGATTATGATTTCATTTGTATCTGCATAAATCTTCAGAGAATTACAAGCTTTGATCAATGAATTGGTCTCATTAGACTGATTTAATACAGAATCAAGTCCAATCTACCAAAAGATTTTCCTTCTCTCTGTCTTTATTAGTTGAGCTCCCTAATTTAAGTGCAAGAAACCCAGTATTAAAAATGCTAGCAAGCACTACAATTCAAAACCCAAAAAATATTTTGAAAATAACTAGGATGGAATCAGTAATGACTTCTAGACAGAACTATCAAAATACATAAATGCTTTGAGAAAACCCCAAAACTGGCTATTTAACAGACCTATATAAAAAGATCTAGGCATTACAGCTCAGTATGTATCAGTAACATCAGGCCAGTGTGAAGCAGGCAAGATTTACCCAAGGATGTATGAGCAAATTCACACAACACATTCTCTCAGCGTAACCGGCTTCACAGAAGCCTCAGCAGAAGAACATACATCCATTTTTGGACATCCAACCCTTAGAATCGAGTCAGAAAAATCAATGAGATTTGAAAAAAACCTCATCATCTACTGGAAAAAGAAAAAAACAGAAACAAACTATCAGATTGTTTGGTCTCAAAGAGATAAGAATGAGAGACTATGATAAGAGTTTTCAGACACATAGAACAATGCTGCACAGCAGAAGAGTGTTCATGTCTACAGCTGACTGGGAAAAAAACAACGTATTTTCATTCCAGTAAAGGAGGCTTGGTTTAGAGAAATGATATAATGACAGAAATAGAAAGCATTGCAACAAACTGAGTAAGGGAAAGAATTGTCATTGCTGCAACACTAATTTTATAGCAGGCTACCTAAGTACCTTCCAGGAATGACAGAAATACATAATTGATATGTTCTCTATTACTTTGCTTTTCAACAGTGGAACTCCTCTACTGCAAAAAAATACAGCTCCAGTAAAACTAATTTTAAAGACAAACTACATCTAATTTAAAACTGGAAGTGGTGTAGGGAGTTGGGTTTTGGTTTTGTTATTGTTTTTTCTTGGTGGGGTTTTTGTGGGTTTTTTTTGTTGGTGGTTGGTTTGGGTATTCTTTTGGGGTCTTTTTGTTTGTTTTTCTTTGTTTGTTTTGTTTGTTTTGTTTTGTTTTGCTTTTGTTTTGCTGTTTTTGTTGGTGTTTTGTTTTGTTTTGTTAAGAAATGCATTACAGTATCACAGAAATGTTCATGCTTGAAAGGGAACTGCTGAGATCACTTAATCTAATCTGCTCAAGCAGAGCCAAGGAGAGCAGGTTTCCCAGGACCACGTGCATATAAATGTTGAGTATCTCCACAGACAGAAACTCCACAACATTTCCAGACAATCTTTTCCAGAGTTTGACTACACTCACAGAAAAGAAGTGTTTTCTTTCAGATGTTCAGATCTGTGCTCAGACAAAATTCATGCTTTTCAGTTTGTGTCCACTACCTCTTGTCCTGCTAGTCGGCACTAATGAGAAAAGCCTGGCCCCCTGTTCCCTGCCATTGGGTATTATACTGTGACTCACATAAAAAAAGGGCAACAGTGGGAAACAAAGCAAAAAATACCAACATTTAAAAAATCAGATATGATGATGTCGAAACCAAAAGATGATTGGTCTTCTATGCTATGAAATGAATACATGAGTGTCATTTGAAAGGACTGCTACGCATGAAAAGAAGAATATCAAAGATTTACATGAGTGACTTAAGGATTAGCTCTTTTGATTCCCTTCAGACTTACACTATTTTGTGTCCAATTTTTAAAAGAAACTATGGATTGTGGGTTAAAATGTAAATGCATACATACAGCAGATTTCAGAGTGTTCATCACTGCCATCCAGGCAGTCGTCATCCCCGTCGCAGCGCCAGCGATCCTGGATACACCGTTTATTGCTGCACTGGAACTGCTCAGCTTTGCACAACTGGGGTGGCACTTCTTCATCTTTAACTAGGAAAAATATCAAAGAAGGACATCTACTTTATCTGCTTGATACATACACAGTGCAATACTACCTCTATATAATTCTTGTTCTTGGTCTTCAGAACATTTCTAAGTAAATTCGGCATATTTGAGGTAATTCCACCTGAAGCTTGTAGCTTGTATCTGAGTGCATGGTTGAAGTAATATATTTTTAATAAATGGAAAGAACTCTGAATAGAATGGCACTCAAACTGTTTTTTAAATTGGTGCTTAGAAGATAGTGTAAAAATACCAGTTTAAAATATTACAATACCTCATCAACAGCAGAAAGAATATATTCTTACAGACGTTGACCAAATTCTGGTGCATATTTGGGGCTAGAAAATGATTACTGAAAAGCTGAATCTTGTATCCAAGCAACAACTCAAACACCTGCATTATGCACTGGTACAGGCTCAGAAAAGAAGAAAGGATAAAATTCTGCTGGGGTAGAATTAAGTAGCAAGCTACAGGCTTATTGATAAATCCAGGTAGTTATATTTCTCAACATCAGGTTCAGAATGCTTAATGTGTAAATACCACATATCAGTCTATGACCCTGTGAGGAACACCAAAGTCCTTGGAAAGAGCCAGGCAGTGAAGTGTATTGGGGAAAAAACAGGAAACCTGACTCATTCTCATCTCAAAGTCTCTCTTCCTAATGCTTACATTCCATCTTACCAGTGAGAAGTCCAACTTCCAGTATTTTCTGTTAAAAAGAAAAGTAGTTTTCTTTAACAACAGTGATGGCTCTGCCAGCCATGAATTTGGGTCAAATTCAAGGTCACTGCCAGCTCAATAATGCTCATCATGGTATGAAATAATCCTTATGCTTTATTCATCTCTACTGGGCTTCTTGGTGGAGACTTATGTAAGACTTTACACACTACACTTCAAGAAATAGATCAATGAGATTTAGGAAAAAAAAAAAGAGAGTATCAGGACTAAACATTAAGAAAAACCACCTGTAGTATCTGTCAAGTTATTTTTTTTACTTAAAAAATCCAACCTTTTATTATAACACTTTTTTATGTTTGTTTCAATGAATATATCCAAGGAAGAGATGAAAAAACACACCAATATTTGCACAGCCTGTGTCAGAATCTATTATACATAAATACATCTGCTTTACATGTTTTATGAACAGTTTTCAGCATGAACATTGTAATGCCGGACTTCTGTTTAAGAAACTTAGTTCATAGAATAATCTGAAAACTTTATATAGATTTAATATAATAATTATATGGATTAATTTTGGAAATTTTTAAAACCAGTTCAGTGAAATATTTAAGTGCCTTATCATATTAGACATTCTGAAATATTTTCCAGTGCATTTTATCCTCACATATTGTGTACTTAATATTCTGTCTTCTTTGAAAAATCTTTATTATATTTAATAAACTGTCTTCAACTAGAATCTTTATCCAAGGAATATTTCTTTATCTTATAGAACCTCTAGGAGGCCACACTCCCTTGTTTTGTTTTTTAGGTCTGACTTGATCCCTTGACATCAGCATCAACTCAGATGTTCTTTAGGAATCTTACTCATGCAGGTTGTTCTGTTTTCCTCCAAAAGCTGATTATCAGCACAGGCACAAACTCTGCCTCCGGGAATGGCCAAACACAGAGTGCTGCAGCCTCCATTATTAACACGACATGCATTGTCACCTGGGAGAAGAAAAAAAAAAGGCAACTTTAAAACCAACAGCCATGCTAGAACTAGATGATTTTTTTTAATTTTTTTTTTTTAACAACAAAAGCACAGGAAGAATTTTTTACAATTATTTTCCTCTCATTTTCGGGACATATTATTCTCATAGTTTGGTTACTGCAGGTTATAATACTTAAACATATTTTGTTACAGGTTGTAATACTCTGTAATAATAAAAACCACATAAAAAAAGCCCTGTACCATCAGCCCATAACATTCTATCACCGTTTTTTAGGAGGAGAAAAATACTGCAAAATATTTGATACAGCTACATGCACATAGTGCTTTCAAGAAATCAAACAGTATATAAAGGAATGTTCTGAAGTTAACTGGCATGTGCACATGTTAAAACAATGTGACTGCAAAAACAGACTAAGTGAAAAATGGAAAAAAGAAAGGAAGTAAATTAAAAGCTTAAAATGAGATCCAGAGCAGATAGAACACAGGCAAAAACGCCACTACTCTTTTCTGAGCACACCTGCTATTTCTTTGCTTTCTTTTTCGCTGTTAATGTTTCTTCCCAAGAGCTGTGCACTGTTCACACGAAGATGCTGACAGCTGTCAGGTGTTTTAATCATCTACCAGGGGCTGCTGCATTCCCACCACCTCACTCCTTAGGCAAGCAGACTCGAAACCACTGAAAGCCCACTGAAGCAAATGTTACAATTTCTGTTTGTGTCACTTTGGTCATGACCTAATTGCTTAGATATGCACTGCTGAGGACATCCAACTTGTCATGATCAAAGCTCTGTTGGTGATAAGTGACTGTGATCAAGCAAGTTATAAAATTTCATGTCTGCTGAACCTTTAAATTAAAACAACTTTTTTTCATCTTCCTGTTCTGGTAAAAAGCAGGTGCTCCTCTCCCTGCTCCTCCTCTTATGGTGCACAAAACACTCATCAGCTTCCTGAGCTAAAACAGACTCCACACAACTCCCTCTCCTCAGAGTGCCATCACTTCACTTTTCATGGAAAATATAATATTACGTTCACATAGATGTAGCTGTGAACATGAATATTAAACTGTCCTGTCAGAGCCATAGCTGTATGTGCAAGGAAGTCTTTTCAAATTACCAAATGAACATCAGATAACCAGCAAATAATTTAAGAATTTGAAAATTTTCAAATTTTAAGATGAACCCTGGTATGTCTTACCGTACAGTAATACTTACTAACCTTTTATTATACTTTTTTCTGACCCCTCATACATCCTTTCTTAGATGAAAATGTGTCTACAGTCTGTTAAAAACCCACTGAACTTCCAAATAAATCTGTGCAAAATGATTAATAGAGAACACTGTGAAAAGCCACTGTGGCCATTGGGACAGAGGGAGATGGCAAAAACACAGCTGTATAAACAGGGAAAACGGGAATTCTCTATGCAGCGTGAGGGCTGGATCACAGTTTTAGATAGAGCAGTTCCAAAATAGACTGGGAACTTTATATACATTATTGGATCTTGACTTCATGTCTTAGACTATGGCCTAAATCACTACAAAAATCAACTCCTTCATTACATCTGTGCTCACCAAAGCCCAAATAATTGAATAAAACATCAAAAGAGTAAGAGATGTATTTGCTTCTGAATTTTGGAAAAGCTCAGGTAAAACACAGTCTCAGAAAAAGTAGCCTTGAAATTCTCTACATCTTTACACAGCCACCCACTACACAAATCAAAGGATGTCAGTAACACAAAAGATTTAAAAAGTTATCAGAAGCTGCCAAAAGAAACAACCCAAAATATAATCTTCAAAAGTGAATCCAAAATTATACAGCACAAATCAAGGAAATTTGAAGTGATTTAATTAAAGAATGCACATGTGTTTGTCATTTCACTCAAAAAGAATAAGCCTAAAGAATAAAAGACTAAATCAGACAAATACAGAAAATGCATTGGATAGTCACGATGATTCTGAAGCCCAATGAAAGCTTAAAATAAATAACATCAAAATTAAAACACCTGATCAAAGTCAACTGCTCCTTCTTGAAGATAAAAGTTCCTACTTAACCTCATAATTGGGATGACAAACTACAGCTCAGTAGGTTACTTGCAAAGTAAGTGATAAAAGAGAGGATGATGACAAGGAATACGGAACTACCAGGAGTCAAAGCAAAGAGATCCTAGATAAAAAGGTTTATAAAGTGAAGTCTTCAACCTGAAGGTGCAATGAGATCTTCAGTCCAATCAGTCTTGCTGAAGAGACTCCTAGGCTAAAATGTCTCCCAAAATGCAGTTCAAATAGGTTAAGCCTCTTTATTGAACAAGCTGTGGAACTTTTAAAGCTACCTAGTGCTTAGGAAATTAAATTTCCTCAACTACTGTTCATAACAGCTACTTTATATGGGTGTTCTTAAAATAGTCCCAAAAATTTTAAAATACTTTCAAAGCTATTATCACGTTTTTCATATTTTGCCAGCATTTAAAACAGCTGCTGCCCTGACATTTACATGTGACTAAAATTAGGCTGATTTCATTTTAATTAGCTAAAAATTAGGCCAGAGCTAAAAAAAAACAATGTAATTGTATCTCAGTCATCGTTCTCAGGGAAAAAAAAAAAGTATGGCAACCATACACATTTGTTTAATCTTCTCATTTAAAAGATACACTGAAGTATTTGTTGCATTTGTACCTGCCTATAAAAATAAGCTCAAGTGCCGTTGAAGTTGTGTAAGCACACTTAGGATCATACCAGAAACATGAAGAGTAGCAGACTAGGGCTCAAGCAGCTCTTTGCAATCTGAGGAGTTAAAATATGAACTGATTTCAAAAGAGGCTATTTTAACTGCTGTGAATGCACTTACACAAGAATTATTTACATATAAGTAGCAATCTCCCCTTTCACTGCAGTGGAAATATCCACAGGCTTGGCAGACTCATATGCTGACTGTAAATCTAACTCCTATGACCCTTTGGGTCTCTCATAGAGACCCAAAGACTACGCCTAAGAAAACAAGATGAATTCTAATCTCCAAAAGCAAGAAAAAAAACCCCACATTCCTCCACAAGAGGATCATGTCTCAAGAGATACAGAGACGGTGAAAAACAACTCTCCTCAAGGATGTACCAAAAGCTTTATCTCACCATACAAAGTGCTAAGCTAAACAGGATTAGCACAGTCAAGTATCCTGTAAAAGACCCCTAATAAAAATGCCAGTCTCAATTCAACTATGCCAAAATTAATTGACATGGTTTTTGCTTGTGTAGACAGTGACAAGACCAGCAATATCAAAACAGTAACCTCAAAACATGAGAGCTAAATATTTCTAAGGTATGTGCATGTAAGCTATAAAATATAATTCACACCATAAAATTAACTACTATGGTTTTCTCTGTACCATGTGATCCAGCCTTGATCTTGCTCTTTCAGAAGAAACACACAAACAACAACAAAAAAAAAAAAAAAAAGGGGGGGAAAAAAAATTTGACTTTCTTTAAAATAAATGTTTATGCTCCTTTGGGAAAAATTCAACATCAGCCTCACTGAGCATGACAAAAAGGGAAGATCCTAAAGGCTGCTGTTAGCTAACAAAATTCCAATTGCAATTTCAAACAAAGAATGTATTAATGGGCCAAATTCTCTCCCTTAAGACTTAAGCTCTTTCAGCAAAAATGTCTAAGAGGTAGTACTTCCTCTCCCTGGTGCCAGCTTATTTGGAAGCTAATAGCAATTGCATTAATTTTTAAATACCCCTTTTTTCTAAAAAGAAAGGGAACTTCCTGAGTATTGGCTAAAGCAGCAGAAATACCAAATAGTTAAAGCAAATAGTGCATCTTCTATTAGCAGATACAATTCAAGGCATTCTGAAATTTGGTCAACTTGAGGGTAGATTTTGGGGCAGATTTTGCACAAAAAAACCAAACCCCCAAAACCAAAAACAAACAGACACCAAAAAACCAAACCAAACCAAAAAAGAAAAAAAAAAAAAACAACAACACAACAAATCCAACAACACCCCTAAATGAACTATACTTCTACATGGCTTTGAAAGTAAGAGAGAGTCCCTGAAAAGCATTTGTGATAAGGGGAATGCTGTTATAATGACCTTCACATAGCACAACAGGACTACACATACTAGTTTGGTTTAGGTATCCAAAATTTAGATATTATGGTATCAAAAAGGAGAAACTTTTAAGCAGTAAATAAATAATGATCTTTTAAACAGTATTTTATTTGTACTGACTCCTGATGTTCATTTTTATGCTTGGTAGCAGACTAGAAATATTAACTAGAAATATGCTTTAACTAAAGACAGCAAATATTCAGCAACTTTTCTGAACTCTGTATGCAGTAAATTGATTTCAAAGTTTTCTTCTATAAAATATGTTAGTAAGTTCACATGTGTAGTAGTAATTTCATTTTCTAAGCTCCATCCACTTGCAAACCTATGGCCTTTATTTCATTTCTCCACTGATACAAGTAGCTACAACTATGGATTTTTCCCCTACTCTCGAAGAACTACTTACTCTTATTCTGTGCAACATACAGTGTTGCTGTAGACAGGATGTGGGAGAAAATTTAAAAAGGAAAAGAGATGAGATCATAGATCCTGTCTAAGAAAAGGTAAATATAATCAATATTTTATGCCTATGAGCCAATGCACATATGCTACCCATTTTATTTGATACTTTCACAGTATCTCTTGGACATACCAGAAAAAATGACAATAAAAGCAATGTAAATACCCAGAAGAAACTCAGCTATAAAGTTATGATTCACTTTCCAGTAATTATGAGATGATCAGCTTCAACATCAGTGGATTCAAACACTGGAAAGTATCTTTGTCATGCCACAAGTCATACTTGGTTTTCTATTCTCGTTCACCTAGTCACCTCAAAATACTAAGAGATTGTAAGGAAGAAGATCCTTTTATAACAGACCTTCAGAGAAATTGTGTAAATACCTTGCTGTTTACGTGGATCATAAATCTGGAGCCCAAACAAAGGTGGTCTTTCACTTCTCAACAGTGTCACATTCCTTGTAAGCAGATCCAACTGGAAAATTGACCCATTCATATAATCCGTCCAGTAAATATAATTTCCATGGTGTGATAGCCCAAAAGGATGATTCAAATCTTTCCCACTGTAGACTACCTGCAAGTAATTAGGGGTAGGTGAGCATCATTAATTATTAATTTTTCAGACAACTTAAACTGGGAAATAGGAAAGCTGAGGTAAGTACTGTGCCCAAACACAACTTAATGCAATAAAATCAAGTAAAGAGTGCAAAGCCCTTCTGTTCACCAGCATCAACATCTAACTTCAAAAAATTTTGTATAAATTCACTGTAAGTGGCCACTGTCAGATAACACAGGAAGAGGCTGCCCAGGGAAGTGGTGGAGTCCCCTGAAGGGATTTAAAAGACATGTAGATGTGGTGAACTTGGCAGCTGCAGTTTGGAATGATGAGTTTCCTTCTGGCTGGGATCCTTGCTTGAACTAATTCCCAAAAGTCTATTTCTATCTTGCCTCTAGAGAGAAGGAAGCAGTTCATCAGATGCCCTACCTTGTCTCTATTTATAGAAGCAAACCCAAGGGAACAGGGAGATAAAGCCAACTAAAAATACAACTACTTTGAGGTGACAAACATAGTTCTCTTTAGTCCTTCAAATTTTCTTTTTGGGCTTGGAATCCTTTTGGTCAGAACTCCCCATCTCAGTGAAATGCTTTTGATCAAAAAGCATCAATCAGTCAAAAATCCACCAGCTACTGGTGGAATTAAGGACCTCCCCATCCCCCCAAATCTTCACTATACTGACACAGAATAAAAGATGTGATTGATCCAGTTAATTGTAGGATATTTTGGTTAAAATTTAACAACTAATGATTCAGCATCAAAAGCAAGTATCTTCCAGTTTTTTTTAGCTACATAGATTTTATTCAAGTAGTTATGCATTTTATTTATATCCCAGGACTACAGAAAAACACTTTCCAAAAGCAACCAGAATCATTCTGTGACACACTTAAAAATAAAACCTGTAAAGACAGGTGCTTCCTATTATTCACCAGTCATCAGTTTTATGAAGCAGACAGTAAACCTTTCTTAAATTATCAGACTCCAGTCTAAGCTTTAACCATTTTTGAGATGTTTTGTTCTGTGCTTGTTACTTCCACAGAGCAACACAGAACCTCTCCACAGACTTGTATCTAGCTAGAATAGGCAAAAAAATAGGCAAAAACTAAAGCAATCTCTCTCCCTCTTACCTCCACTTGTTGACTGCTGCCATTCTACATATTACCACAAATGCTCAAGCAGGGTATTGAGATTCATCAAAACCAGCTTATCAAGTTAAATAAAAGGCTCTCTCTGGCAGAGCCAAAGAAATGGTTTTTTTCCTACTAAAAAGCTCTTTGTAGCTTGATTTGAGTTCTTTATGGCCTAATCAAAACATAAATCATTGTCACACAAGAAAAATAGATTTTTAAAAAAATAATCAAGTTTAGTATCACTTACTGGAGATGAAAATTTTAAGCTGCATTACAGTCTCTCACAGGAGAATGCCAACATCACCTGCTTCAGCAGAGATGATGCTGGACATGCCTCAGGGTTATGGAGACTTTAAAAACCTTGAGAAGTATTTTTAACATAGCACAATAAAATCCGGGGAAAGAGCCTGCCTGTGGCAAAAACAGCAGTATTTTTCTTTTACCTTCCTGTCAGTTCCATTCAAAAATATCCTTTCAATGTGATCGTAATAGGCATCACACCAGTACAACACATTGGCACGATAGTCCAGAGTTAAACCATTTGGCCACAACATCTTTGATGTTACAAAAATCTGCCGACTGTAGCCGTCCATCCAGGCCTTCTCAATCCTTCCCACACTGGCATCTATTTCATCTTCTTCCCAGTCTGTCCAATACATCCATCTGTTAAGTTATAAAAACACGAACACTCAGATACCATTTTAATCATGTGAATTATATTGTAGACTTTTAGCAACAGTTCATCTCCAAGCCAGAGCAATTTTGACTTTGGCATGTTTCTCTCCATTGCTGTTTCTACAACTGTGTTTACTCTCCCTGTGTAGTAGATGTGGCTGAAGTGACACTTGTGTAGTTCTGCTTATATTGTGATGAATTACACAAATATCAAATGGGCCAATAGCCAAGAAAGTGAAAGAATTCCTTAAGACCTTATTTAATCCCACCAGAATTATGATTTTTTTTTCCTTAAACAAACACTTGTATTGACTTTACCACAAAGTTCAAACTTTTGCAGTGAGGTTTTTTTTTGGCCTAGTCTAACTTGCCTTTATGATGCAAATCTAATTTTTATTATGCTTAATACTATTGAAAAAAGTTGCAATACATTAATTAATTGCACTCTAGCTTAGGAGCTACCTGGCAAGGGATAACTTTGACATTCTGTGAACTTCAGATCCCACATGAAAGCAGCCAAATTGCTCAGAAAACTATTATGAGCACTTTGTCCACCACAAAAATGTTTAGAAATATTTGCTGTAAAAAGTAGTTGGAAAATAGCTAGTAGGCAATTTTAACATAGTTTCATGGTTTATAGTGCAGCAATGTAGATTAAAAAAAACCCTCTGACAAATAGGCACCTTTCCTACTTTGGAAAAGTTAAGCAAGATTCTGTTAAGGAATCTACAATATTGGCTCAGATGAGTTCTATGAGCTATTCTCTACTGGACACTACAGAATACATTCTAAATATTTTTTTTTCATTATTGAATTAATCTGATTATTATATTTTATTACAGAATTTGCTGGTGAAAACTGTGATTTCAACAATTTAAAATACACAACTTGAACTTGTAAAAGGATTGTACAGGATTTCAGTTATTAAGTATTAAACAGAGTAAAGACATCATACCAATCCTAAATGGATCCTATTTGTTCAAGTTGAATGATTTAATTGGGATTGATGTGCCTTACCTTTTATTTGCCCAGGTTTACATTTCTGAAATAACTTCTGTGATCCTAACACACTTAATGGGTCTGCACTTTGAAGAATGGAATTTAAATTCTGAATTTACAAAGGAATGAATCACTGAAGTGAAAAATTATTTTGTTATCACACCTGTGTATATGATATCAACTGGTAAAAAAATTTAATCAAATACACTTCTGTATAATCATAATTTGATTTTTATTTTATATAAGGAACACGGAAAAATAAAGAAAAATCGCACCATTGTTACACAGGTTTGCAGATATGCAAATGTAGTTTTTGGTTGGTTGTTTTTCCCCCCCCCTCATCTTTTTCAAGTCATCCACTAGAAGGTTATTTTGGGTTCCTTTAATGTTTTGGTAAATATACGCTAAGAACATCAGTCAATTTTTGATCCATGAGCCGCATAAACTTTGTTGCATATTTGACTGAAATAACTAGGTTTAATCACAGAATTATAAAACCTGCATATGTCTTGAAGCTCAGGCAGATGCAGGTCAACATGGTACTTTTTTTACTGGAAGACAAAATATGTTTTACAAATATTTATGTGAGTGCTCAACAGCAATTACTGAGCTTTTCTCCATTAACTTTTTGTCTGTACTTATTCTAGTTATCATGTCATAAGCTAAGACACGCTTACAGTAACAGACATTTACATCAATGTGCTTTAATTGTATCTCAAAATGCAGTTAATGCTTCTACACTGGTTAAATCAAGACTAAAATAGTTGAAACGTAATTAAAATGCCATAATAAATGCTATCCCTCAGGAAGAGCTTCCATGAAGGACATGCTATTTTATTAGGAAAGTGTTTTATATAATAGCCCTTTTCAGACAATACATCTTCATACACTATTACATGTGCCATGTATCTACTGAGCTGGAAAATTTAACAAAGTAATTGTAGGTGTGGTTACGGTTCGTGGTCTGATTTTATACCCTCACTATCTGACCTTAATGAATTGTAGCCTTTCCACAGTCACTTCCACTCAAAGACATGCTCAAAACAGAAAACCTGGTAGTGTAAATATTTTCTAGTAATAGGAAAACAGCAGTCAATCCAGCCATGCAAAAACTACCCACCTACATTGTTCTCTAGTGACAATTCCCTGAATAAATCTAACTGTGAATTCCTAAGTAAACCACAACTATACCACATTAATTTAATGTTCTTTTTATTATGCAGCCTATCAAAACTAATTATGCTAATAAGTAATGAAAAGTACCTGTCTCATTTAGTTTTGTAAAACAACGTGTACAAGGATATGGGTATAATTATCTTCAGAAGCTGAGACTTACAAGGAGAGAAATAAAGAAGAGCCTCATAAAGTTCACTTAATATTAAAAATTCATACAGGTCTTACACACTCAATTTGTTTGAGAAAAAGGTGAATCACATTGAGCTTAACAGGACAGACATTTAGTGGTGGCTGAGCAGATATGTTCTTCTGATGGTTTCAGGTAAGAACACTGGACAGGAATTACAGATATTATAGACTCCTGGAGAATTCCAGATTATGACATGACTCTACAAACCTCATCCTAAGCAAATTCACTTCTGTATTTACACTATAAAGACAATCATTAAACAAAAATCAGTTTGCTTCATACCCATTGACAGGATCAACAACAATTCCTCTAGGGTGGGACATGTCTCCCTCCAACAAAGTTTTTCTGCTCTGAGCAGCTTTTTCTAGTCTGGCGACAGCAATTGTTTTCCTGTGGCCATCATTTGTCCAATAAAGATTATTTCCAATCCAGTCCACTGCTATGCCTTCTACATTATCAAGATCTGTTGAGAGAGAGAAGACAGCAGTAAGAGATTAATATTATTTACGTTTTAACATTATCCATTAATATAAACAACGGACATGATACAGTCCACACAGGTAAATTAGATTATTTCTTTGAATCTGAATCACATCTGATGTGTCTGTCAATATTAGTCTCTGCTAAAGGTACTTTGCAAAAAAGACTAGTCATACAACTTGTGTATTAAACTGTAAGTCTTCATATGTTAACCATAGGTGGCCCTGGGAAAATCACTATTTAATAAAATCCTACTTAATTTTAACCTTAAATAGAATTAACACTCAAATCAAGCACAGGTTCCAGGATCAGCTCTAGTACTCTAAATTACCTTGCTTTTACCTAAATCACAAGTTTCGTTCTTATTTAAAAAAAAAAATAGGCAAAATGGGCATTCAATTAGCATTTGTTCCATTGTCTCTTGACCGTACAAAACACCACAGCCCGAGTTGCTCCCCACAGCTTCGTGCATGAGCAAACTGCTCCCAGGGTGAGCGATACACGAGCAAAGAGCAAGTGGATGTACTGATGGGCTCAGGAGTTTGACAGTGGCAGGGCTCCATCCACAACAAAAATGAGTTAACAACACTCCTCACAGACCTGTGGCGATTCCCCCATTTGAGAAGTTGTAAAACAATGCCCCAAGCAACAAGATTTCCCTCAGACTTACCCAAGGCTCTGCTGCTTCCCACGTTATCCCAATTCCTTAACTGACAGCATAGGGTCTCTAAAAAGTTTTCCAGTTCTATTCTATCATATTCTTTGCCTTTTCTTTTACGAAGATCTCAAAGTCCAGGTGTGTGGGGTGAGATATGGAGAATTTTAGTCATTCTCTCCTGTCCTTTGCAGTGCTGTGAAGGCTGAAGCACAACCCAGCTTTAGGCAGCACCTTTGCCAGGCAGCTGATCCCTAACCAGCCCTCTGGACACTGCACAAGGCTGTCGCAGTAAAAAAAACTGATAACAACTTGAAGTGTCCAAAACTATCTCATTCCCTACAATAAATTGGTAAAATTATTTCTGATGCACTGGAATGCAAAGCTCTTTGACCAAGCCACAGTCTACTTAGTATAGCACAGAAAACCTTTGGCTTACTACAGCCCATAGATAACCTATGGTATGTCAGCAACACACTAAGATAAAATATGACAGTTTTACTCATACAGTGAAATATTGTGCTTTTTATGCACTTGGATGCATTAACAGCATCTATAAAAGGTGCTGTTTCAATCTCAATAGCACTGCAACATGATAAATTACCTTGGTGCTTTTGTTGAACAATGTTTTTTAGTGATTGTAATACCATCATATTATAGCCCCTCTTAAGTTAGCAGAGCTGTAATGTTTTCAAATACCTCGTCATTGCAAAACTTTTCATTTTTTATTTTTATAACAATTTCCCTTTAAAAAGAAGCAAAACGCATTTCAACATAATGTTGAAGTATATTAAAATTATGATATAACTTGCATTATATACTAAAATTTAAAAATAACAAGCATAACCCTTATTGAGAGAGATAAAAATAACCATTACGAAGAGAGATAATTCAGACAGCATGCTCTCAATTTTTTAAAACAGAAAACTAAAGAAGCTGAGGGCTACTGAAATTCATAGTGTAATAGCCGTGTCATATTTTTAAAATTGCCTTTTCCCCTTGGTGGTATACTCTGTCTGGGCACATGGCAGTGAACAAACAGCAGAGATGAATAAAGACAAAAATGAAGATTATATATATGTTTTGTACATTAAATGAAGGAAATTCTTGACAACAACATAGAAAATAATTGAAAAATCAGTTTAGTTGTACTGAAAAGTCAGCAAGGCCTAGAATAGTTCAGGATTCTTTCAAGCTTTAATGATGTCTGTAACTCCAAGTGTGCAATCATCCTACTCCAGGCATATTGCTTATGTTAAATTAAACATCATGGAGATGTATGTATATATGTATGTTTATAAAACTGTGATGTATTTTACAGTTGCTAGGTTTTGTTTGCTGCTTTCTTTACTTTACTCCAAAGTACAATCTACCACCTGCAGGATTTTAATTGTAATTGGACCTCCCTTTCTTTACATCAAATTAACTTGAAATCGTTGTGAAAGTCCAAAAGATATTACAGATATTTGGTACCCAGCGAAGTTATCAACTAAACCTTGTTCACTTAAGAAACTAGACCTAAATTTAGTAAATCAGTCGTGGGTGTAGAGATGACAGTACATCCTGTGAGACACGATGTAAGAAAGTTATGGGGGAAAAAAAGAGAGAAGTTTTCAAAACATGTTTTAACATTATCCATATTTCTGATACACCTAAACATCACTGTACTTTTGAGGAACTATTTTAACTTGTGATCTAAGGAGCTTGAGGGAAGCAATGGTGTCAAAATGCACCCTGCAGGATATGAAACAACAGTATGATGACATATCTAACCCAGCAGCCACCCAATCTGACAAGAATCACCCCAAATTCAGAACAGCCAAGGGTCAGTCAGTGTCTGAGATCAGTGCCAGCACCTCAGCCAGGTCTCCCAGGCTGACGGACAATGTCGGTTTTATTTTCAGTCTCTCAGTGCCTTTGCTACATTCTTTTGAAAAGAAAATGTCAGAGCCAGTTGGGACTTTCTGAGAGTGGAGAGTGGCCTTCGGTCTTGGAGTGAAAAAGTATGTTGAGAAAAGTGCAAAATATGGAAGGGAAAAGAACAGAATGTTTCACCAAGGACCTGGAGCCCAAGGCTCACGGAGAAAACCTGCTGAGCAGACCAGGCAGCAGAGACAACCCTCAGTTGTGAAAGAAATGTCCTTTAAAGCTCTGAGGGGTCTCAGTAGGTTTTTTCCAACTCAAGAAAACACCAACATGACTAAAATCAAACTTGAGGACAAGGTGTTCAAAACGTGTTTTATTTTTATTCCGTCTCACCCTGTCATTTTGGGCTAAACACAGTTTTTATACTAATAAGATCAGCTTTTTAATGAAAGTGTTTTGCTTTCTTTCCTTCTTTGGGAGACAAAACAGTGCAAATATGGACTCCACTGGTATCAACAGCAAAACTAAGTTTAGATTAGAATGTTAGATACCTTCTAAAATTTACAAGCCTGTTGCTCCAAACCTATTCAGTTTCACACAGTAGCTACTGCATGTGAGCTACCATGCCTTCTGTGGGATTTATGGAGCATATGTGTTTCTAAACTAAATACAATCTAAGTTAAAAAAAAAACTCACGTTAACTAGATTCTAAATATATCAGGAAGTTTTAAAAATAAAGGAGATTTTTACAGCACAATCTTATAGAGGCAAATTTCATTATTTTTGTGAAGCTATTGTTTAGAGTTCACTTTTATTTCACTATCTAAAAGCTTTAAATGCATTCCTTACTTTTTAAATGGGTTTCACAACAAGTAGTAAACAGGAACAAAATAATGGCCATTGTGGTTAAACAAAATTGATTTGACTACAGTAAACCAGTAAAGCCCATTCAATACAAAAAGAATGAGAGAGCAAAATACCATTGTGATCATTATTCACTTGCTAATTGAAAAGTTAACATTTGTAATTCTGGAAATACTACCAGAATTTTACTATCAACAGTAGTATGTGGGCTACAAATACGCTGAATATAGATATAAGATTTTTAAAAGCTTGTAGTTCTAGCAGCAACAATTTGCCACACTGCTTTTAAATGTGAAACACATTATAAGCACAGCATGTAATTTGGTATAGAACAGCTTAGCTCATCAATGTCAGTTAGATCATGTACCTTAATAGTGCCTAAAATACTAGATAAACATAAAAACTGAGGAAAAAATAATTCTGCTCTATACCAGCCAGCTAAACAGCATCCAAAGATCTTTACAGACTTACTTTGGCCTCGTTTAAGCAAAAGGCATCCCTTGATCATCTTTATTAGCATTTACAGTAAATAACCTGTTAAGGCTCACACCAACCCCAAAATAACCAAAGGGGGACAAAGACAAGTAGAAAATCCAAGAGTTTGTATTTATGTTACATCAACTAAACAATATTTAGATCCCTTTAAAAATGTCTAATTTTTTCCCTTTTTTAATGTGAAAAACTGATTTTATATGCAAGTTTGAAAGCTTAATTATAACAATTTCTGTTGCTGGTGGAAGCACACAGCTCTGGTAGTTGTGCTGCCAACTCTGGCCTAGGCTGTGCTTTGGGCTGTCAAATAGTTATCAGTACTACCCAGCAGTTTGTTTTCCAAAGTGAAGAATATGAAATCACAGCTGAAACTATATGGGAAATCAAATTCCAGCAGTGTTAGGTGCTCAGTGATCGCAATTCCCAGTCAACAGGTGGTAGGATCAGGCTCTTGTGCAGGCAAACTGTAATTATCTGAGTTACAGTGTTGTTTGAGTGAGCGTACCTGTTCTTGAAAAACCTGATAGTCACAAAAAATGAGAACTTCTACTCTGAGAAGTGGTACCTACCACAGGTAGAAGTCCTTAGCAACATGCTGTTCAGAGCAAATATTAAACCACCTCCTGACACACCTGATTTTCTGTAGTAACCTTCCACCAAGGAATGATTTAATCTGTCCCTGCTGAGTTCTTGAGACTTGACAAGAATAAAAGCTGAGGTGTTACAGCTGGAGGCCATATTAACTTTTTAAATCATGAAAAATACAGTAACAAATGTTCCTTAAACATACTTTAAAGTTATGAAACTACACCAAGTTCAAACTAACAATGTAAGCTCCTGGGGCAGGAGGGGGTGGGAGGAGGGAATGACAGTGACGGTTTTTCAGCCTTTGCAAATAGCACCACCAATAATACATCATCAGAAAATCCATAACTCTTTTGGTATTGCATTAGTGGTTTTGCTATGTTGTGTGTATGTTCCTTGCTGCTATTATAATGTTTACATCTACATATTGCCTGCTCCTTCCTCTGCTCCACATCTGAATTACTTTGTTGTAAAGTGAAATGTGTGTTCAGTAGGAGAAAGTGAGCAGTGGAAGTTCTGTGATGTACATTATCCATTCCCATACTCGCAGTGAAATGAAGAATTACCAAACTGACAGCTGAGTATTCCTTATTTACCCAGACAGCTGCCTTTTATCACATATGCAGGGTAAAGAGCCTGTCACTGTTCCTTGCAACTGCTGCTGAAGGGATCTTTGTGAAGACTCTGAGGAGAGACCTTACACCAAAAGAGCATCATATCACTGCACAGTGCAGATAACTTCTGGGAGACTGATGGATTAACACACGGGTTAAGAATGACAGGGAATGAAAAATCCGTATGCTAAAACAATGGTCTTTTAGTTACTTTCCCTGTCTTGAGCTTCAATATACAAGTAAAGATATTAAGCTCTCTGAAGGCTAAGATGAATATTCATACTGTTTATTTTCTTGAGGACTAGAAAATAATTACTTTAGAATGGATTTCAGCTGAGGCAGTTGCTACCTCCTGCTGAAGCAGTCCTTCAGAAAAAGGTCCATAAAGGAAGGAGAAATATGGATTGACAAACTAGAGGTTTTACCACTGCAACAGCACTTAGTATGACAAGATATGATTCTAGACCAGTGTAGTGGGAGAGGCAGAAACTGGAGAACTGCCAGTGTTTTCTCTCATTGCTATAATAAATGGTATAAATATCTTAATTAAGGTTCTATAAGATATTTAGGTGTTCCTGTTGCTTCCACATATACAATAGAAAATGCATCAGGAAAGTCAATGTTTTTTCTTCCCTAGTGACTTTTCAGGAACTACGGACTGTCTCACTCTGCCAAATTACTTGAATAAGCTCCAGAATCAACACTGTGATACAGGTTGGAGTGAAGAAGTCTTATAAAGTCCACAAGGATGTGGGATGGCTCAATAAATATCTATCTATGACACAGGAATTACTCACAGGCTTAACTGGACAAAGTAAGAATTCACGGCAGAGTGACTTTATCAAACTTCACATTTCTGCCCTCAGGAACAATAAACAGGAAGCTGTAAAAAGAGTATCTCCAGCTCTGCTCAAGGCCTAATTTGGGTCTGTTTTCCATGGGAGATTTAAATAAAACTTTAAATTATCTGTAAACATCAGTTCAGCTTCTCCTTAGTGGGAATCTCTGAATGTCACTATCACTTAGCATTGCCTACCATCTTTGAGGATCGTTTCTCGCTCCGTGCCATCAATTTTCTGTCGTCCAATTAGGAAACTGGTGGTATCAGCAAAGTAAATGTAATTGGTTTCAGCGTGGAAGTCCAGAGCACGAGGATTGACCAAGTTCTCTATAGGAATCATGTACTCATCAGATACTTTGGTATTCAGGTCCATCCCCCGGATTATTCCTGGGCGTCCCTTCCCATAAAAAAGAAACAATTCATTCTTTGGTCCTGCAAAAGAAAGATTACAAACATAAACAACTGATGCTGCCTAATCTTCTTTACAGTGCATAAAGTCCCTGTTTAATTAACTGACACAATTAGTGGGGAGCAGGAGCATTATTTGATACTAAAAATTAAACTTTCATATATTCTGGAGGTATCTAAACTCAAAAAATCCAGATAATTATATTACCTTATTTAAAACACAAATTACTTCAGTAAGCTGCTTACATCTAATTTTTTTTTTTGTGTAAAAGTGCACACCGAAAAGCAGTGCTAGATCACAGAATAACTCCGCATCTGCTGTGAAGTGGACATATATAGCTCTGTAGACATTTAATTTTACAATTAATTAGGATTTATCAGGGTAATATAGAACATGACTAAAGAAATCATTAAATCCAACAATACAACTCCAGCAAATAAAAAACACCATTTTTTTCACCTGAAGTTTTTAAACAACACCACCACTAAATAACACAAAAAACCAAACAACACAAAAGATTACAGTAAATTTCTTTCAAATTGAAAGGAATACAATAAACCAACACAGATTGTTCTTCCATACTGAAATACAAAACATGGATACCAATATTTCCTATTTCTCAGGAGATTGCTTACAATTTAATGAATTAAGTTAATTACAAAAACTGAAGATTAGTAAAGTTACTTTCTTTCTTTAAATATACTTATAAATATCCTTAGAGGCTTAATGCTACCAATATACCTCTTAAAATTCTCTGCTTCCTCTCAGGTTTGTTTTTTCTGTTTGTTTGGGGTTTTTTTATGAAATTGCTAATGAAAACTGTATCAGGTTTGACTGAGGGTAAGTATATCCATCTACCAGCATCCATCAGAGTATCTAACTGCATGTTTTTCACCTGAACTAAATCAATACCATTTGATTGAGAAATGAGATAAAAAACAGGCGTTCCCCAAAATTTTCAGTGGCCTCCTGTTGGCTGTAGGTGACCAACAGGTTGTGTATATGTAATGTTAGGTATAATCACAGTTGCACAAATCAGATTTGCTTTTCAAAGGATTATGAGAAAAACCTTGCTTGACTTATTGACACAAACAGTTTGCTTCTGCCTTACCAGTTGATTGCACGGGTGGAAATTGGATGTGACAAACTATTTAACAGCATTCCAGTACCTGTGAGCTGTGAAAATGGATGACATATAAATAAAGACTAGGATTAATTTAAAACTTGTGATAATTTTTAGTGTTCTTTGAGCGGCATCCCGGGTTTAATCTGTCACTTCGGTGAACTAAGCCAAATCAAATCATTTTAAGGGAATGAAAGGAGTATGTGAACAAAGTGTCAGGTACATGTTAAAAATAAATTTTACCCCAAGCAGCTCATGTGATTTCCATTGTTATTGATAAGCACACTAAGGAACACCCAGAACTACACCCTGGAATATTCACGGCTGGCAGACTCTTTGATTTAAATAACATACTTTTGCATGACCTGCCATCACTCCCCAGGATGAAGCCAGTCCTGCAGCGACAAGTCCGTGCTTTGTAGCTGCTGCTGAGCAGACAGATGTGTGAACATCCCCCCGGCATTCCATATGGGTCCACTTCACATGCGTGGCTTTTGACTATGGCGAGGGAAAAACAGCATTATTCACATCCATTTAAAGATAATTATATGCATCGGCATGTAGAAAGTTTAGAAAGAAAGAAAAAGGGAATTTGTGTCACAATACATCTTTCCCCAGAATATAACTACAAAGGAAGGTGGTTTTTTTAAGATGGTACCCAAGTCAGACAAGTATTCCCAGGGCCATCTCGTGGCTATCTAACCAGACCCAATGTTGTGTGTGATCACCCCTCCCTGAATAAGCTACTGCACAGCATTTTCTGGGTAGGGATTCCCTGGGGGAGCTGATACTTCTTTTCTTTGTGTTGCTTTGCTTCATTTGGTTGGTTAGGGTTTTTTGAGGACAGAATGCACCCCATGCCAACACAGTTTGCTATTCATTCAGCTCCATTAAACAGCACTTTTCTGGGGCAATTACCTGGCCAAAACCAAAGAACAGAACAAGCCTTGTAGTGTTTCCCCATATATACAGAATCATAGAATTGCTTGGGTTGGAAGGGACCTTAAACACCATCTCATTCCAAACTCCTGTCAAGGGTAGGGACGTGTTTCACCAGGTCAGGTTGCTCAGAGCCCCATCCAACTTGGCCTTGAACACTTCCAGGGATGAGGTGCAGATGTGCACATTTGGGACACAAATCCAGCTGAAGAAGTCAAATAATTGCTTTCTCTTGATTTCATATTTTCAAATGCATGGTTCTAAATTAGCAGACTAATATATCAAAATTAATTTTTTAAAACTCTTTAAGGCAAATCTGACAAGAAAACAAAATCTACCTTGCTATCCTACTAAGCTGGCCTAAAACAGGCCAAGACTATTTTAGCTTAATTTTTTTTTTTTCTGTTCTTTCTCCTTTCCCTCAAGCTTTTGAATTGTTTTTTTAAAAGAAGCAATCGAGTGATTTAAGGTTGATGCAGTTAAAGGCAGACAGAAACTCCACCAAGCTGAGACAGCCTTTACAGCGAATCTTGACAAGCAACAAACATGTCCATTCAAAACAAAAGAAGTAGCAGAGTGAACAAAGGGCAAGAGGAGCTGAGTAATCACAGGATGTAATAAAAGATTACACTGTGCTCACATCTCTCCTCTACTCAACCTCTCTGACTCCCTCAGGAGCACAAGAGATGGGCCTACAGCAAGGAAAGAGTCTTTGCAGCCTCCTTCAGACACTGACATCTGCAAATCAATGCCCTCAGCAATAGGGTGAAAATTAGTTCACCCACTCTAAAGCAATTTGGAGTTTGTTCCCACTTCAAAAACTTCTCTAAAAGCAGTCATTCTGTTTAGTAACATCGACGTTGAGCACCAGAATTGATGTGTTGGCTTTTCTGTCTAAGTAGCCATGGCAACGATTTATTGCTATCAGTCACATCAAAAAATTCTCATAAAGCATTGCTGTAAACAGCCTGGATCTTGCTATCTCTGCACAAAGTTCCCCCAAATCACACTGCTGTTTTGCTTGCAGAACAGAGCCATGATTACAGTCATACAGGACTATGGCCCTCAGAAATTGCTCCTTTACCAAAAATTCTGAGATTATAAAAAGGTTTTCATTCTAGATGAAACTGAAGATTTCTTTCACAGATGGAAAAGCTGATATTTATCCAAACCAAGGAAACCTTGACAGCATTTTCCCGGGCTGGATGTCAGGCAGTCTAATTGAGCACATCTCCATGCTTTTTTGTCAACCCCAAAGACAGGAGCTCACTGGAGGTTTTGTAGTCTGTCTGAAAAGGAGGCCCAGATTTACCAAGAATCTCTTAGATCTGAGACCCAAGTCTGTGGACAGCATTGGATATCCAACAGTTCTGAAGGTGTTCAATTCTTGAGGTGTTGTGAGTGTGGAGCCACACAACATGCAAACTATGGCTCTCTGGCAGTTCTTGGTGTTGAATCCTTAGGAAAGAGCACTTAGGAGCTTAGAGACACAGGTAAACTGGCAGCAAGCACATAAAAAACTGGGCAGATGAAAAAGTAACAGAGAGTTTTGCCACAATGACAAATTTTCACTCCATCTTCTGATACATTTTTCTGGGAGAACTTCAACCACACAACCCCTTAATATCTGGTCTTATGTTGTTCTAGAAAGAGTAATTTTGAGCTTACCTGCAGTTTGAGCTCTTTTCTGGTACACACGGATCTCTTTAGCATTGTCAAGTCTAGCAAGAGCCTGAACATCACTGCCATTGTATCTGTTTATTCGTAAAATGCTGAGGTTATCTGAATTAACTGTATATAAATAGTTTTCAAATACTGCCAAACCACACAAATGCCTAATCTGGAAAAGAAAAAAAAAAAAAAAACAGTTTCATTATTTTAGCTCAGTATTTTAGGCATATCTAAGATTTGTGAACATCAAACATTACTGTGGATTGCACAGGATAAAGTGTACAAAAGGTTTTCTGACTATGTCAGGAAATATTTATAGACTATAAACACAAACTACACTACAAGTACAGTTCACATTCATGTAGATTGAAGTTTATAATTAGAAAAGCTTTGTACAAGAAAGGCAGAAAATTCAAATTATTTAGAAGTCCCAAATAATTTACTCTTAAAATTCCCCAGTTTCTGTCTTCTAAATTAAAAACTCCAGCATATTTTAAGTTCAACAGCTGCTTTTAGTATTGACTAATGTTCATTAACTAACTAAGGTAAATTAACTACTGTTAACTAGCATTAACTAATAAATATGATAAAGTTAGATATTTTTAAAACACAGTTTATAGGCGTAATTGATCTATTTTTGAAATTATAATCAAATCAAGGCAAATAATGCAAGATATACCTGCTGAATATTTTCTTAAGTGAATACATAAGAAATTAACAAATTCCTTTAGCTATTTTTTTTGTTCCTTTTGCGTTGGTATCTTTGAATAAGTTTGTTTCTCAAAAAGTGAATTCTAAAATTGTATTTATCTGTGATGTGTCTGGGCACGTTGATTAAAAATTACCTAATATTAGTTAGTTAGACAATCACAGCTCAGACATGAGTTGTTCAATAATCTAGAGGTTGTGCTTGATTTATAGATTTAGAAAAAGTAAAATGTCTCACTGGCAATTTTGAAAGCTGAACAAATTAAAGAGAATTTGTTGGCAGATGTTCAGATATTCATAGGCTGAATATATTATTAATTAATAAACTGCTCACCATAAAGTATTTACTTAGCTCATTCACTCACAAATTCAGAGATACATCACCAAAAAACAACCCCAACCCCCCCTCCCCATCGTGCACCAAGAATTTCAGTGCATTCTGGAAATCACCACCCCAGTTGGTCAAATCTTGCCATTGTTTTCTGTCTTTACCCAGAAAAAGAAATAATAATTGAGATTAATGAAAGTGTTTGATTAAGATCCAACAGAAATTCAACCTAATTATAGTTAGATGGAAAACAGCCTTGAAAATAGCGACACATCTGTACCAAATTGTAGAATTCTCCTCTGAATTATAATCCTTTCTTCCCTATTTCCATTTGTACTCAGTTTAAGTCTTTCTAATTTAACTCCCATGGGAGCTTCTATATATTAACTCTATTAAAACTATGTGACTCTTTTTCCAATGCATTTTATAATGACCTAATTATTTGAATTTGATTTATGCATTTGTTGTTTTTCACATCTCAGGAAGCTTTCCAGATATCTCCTGCATGAGTAGAAATGTTGCTTGCTACAAAGAATCGTCCTTTGAAAGCCACCCAGGTTATCAATCATAGAAGCCAGTATCATTTGGAAAGCACATCTTTTGGTGTACAATTGCTTGTACTTGTGCAATAAACTTTATTCCCTAAAACTTCTTGCAAGTAGCTTTCTCATCTGCTGTTTCCTTGGACTAATGAGGAGTAACTTGGAGAAAGAGTCATTCTAAATCATGTATAAGCAGCACAAAATCTCATGAAATCACCAGTCTTTCATTGGAGTGGAAAGTCAACCCATACCTTTTGTGACAGCAGTGACCAACTGAGAGGCCAAGCTTTTTAACACCAGCCTTATTAAAAGACACAGATCTCATGCTCCTTTCTTAGCTAGCTTAGAGGAGAAACAATCCCTCTGAAATTGATAAAGTGTCCTTATTTGATCGAAATTTCAGCAAGAAGAGAAAAAACAAGCATCTTTGCTATGACACCAGTACAACTCTGTTACAAGACTGTAGAAGTATTTGTCAGTTGTTTCTGAAAATTACTTTCCTTTGTAAAGTACCTATTCCAAAATGCTACCTGAAAAAAAAAACACCTGTTATTCCAGAACTGGCTAAGGACTGGGAGTAAGCTGGTAAAAAGTAAGAAAGTGTTTGGTGTTTAGTCAGGTGACCTAGACTGCTTTTTGTCACATTTTCTGCCTGTTTTTAGAGGACAGCTATTCTAATCAGTTGTCTCTTGGCAAACAGTGATTACTTGGAAGCAAAGAATGACAGCAGAAAAGGCAAAGTGTTTATTCTGTTTGCATGTTTTTACATACCCTGATTAACCTCAGGAAGAAGCAGACCTAAACATGATGCCCACTCCAGCTCTGGGAGTTCAAGCAGGAACTAGAACAGTTTGGTCTTTGTTAATTTTCCCTTGATTTACATAAATCTCACAACTGCCAGGGAATTCTTCCTTTCTTTGCGACCTTGCTTGCTATCCCACTCTCCAAACTGAAATACTCCTGCTCAAAAACTCATACAGTCTCAGCAATTGTGTATATGACTCTGGACATCTGGATCAGCTGGAAAAAAACACCATTGCCATCAACAAAATAAGATCTAAGGGCATTCAGATTAGTCTGAATGGGCGAGTGGCTTTTGCTATTCTATTTCTTTTATGTTATTGTGCCTGTTAATCTCTCCTTCCTGAAGAGGTAAGGACATCTTGTCATTAATGATTTATTTCCCAGCACCTTTCCATCACCCCATATTTTCCCTCCTGAAGTCTTTTAAAATGGGAAGTGTGACTTATATTGTGCATTGTTAATGAGACACTGCATGGAAGCAAGTCCACAGGTTGCAAAATGGGCTACAGTGCAAATAAAACAAAATATGCAGATGGATCTTTTGACACCCAACACATCTGAACTAAAGGGAAAAAAAATCTGAAATTCCTGCAGCTGTTAGCATTATGTATATTTATTTATTGATACTGTTACTTTTACTAATTTGCAAATAAATACCTACTTGTCTGCCTTTAATTATCGTGTGCCTCCTTCTCCCTTGATAGTCAACAACTTCCACGCTATCCAGATATATGTCAACCCAGTACACATATTTATTGATGAGGTCTAGTGCAAGAGCAGTAGGCTGTTCAATTTTAGAGTCTACTATCCACGTCCTGTTCATTCCATCCATGTCACATCTCTCCACCTTGGCAGCATTCCCGTAGTCTGTAAAGAAAAGCTTTCTGTTGAAAGAAAATAAGATGTTGTAAGTTTTAAAGGGTGTGAGCAGAGTGCAAAGCTCCTGGTGGCTCTGGAAAAAGAAAGTTTTTCTTCTTTGTCATTTCAATGTCCCATATACCCCATATTGATAATCATAAAATTACTAAAAAAATTCACCGTGTCTTCCAACAAATTCATAATTACACAGAATTACCTTTCAAATGGAATGTACAGAAGTTCTAAATGCATTTTCTTACACCACAGATACAGCATGTAATACTTTCAATTACAATCTGAAATATAGTTTTAACCATCATTTGTAAAAAATGGCAAGGAAGTTACAAATAACAGAGTGGCAAAACCACAAAGCACTCACATGATTTGGAAAACAATTCATTGCATATGAGGTATAACAAATACAGTGATCCACAGTCCCAGGTTTTTGAAAACGTGTTTCTAAAGGAGATGCTTTAGTCTGTGGTGCATTTGTATCCAGCCTCGGAATGCTGTTCAGGTTTTAAAATGTTTCCACAAATCCAGTGAGTCATTCCATCCAAGAAAAATGGGAAACTATCAAAGACTTAAAATTGCTACTAAAGCTTCCTAACCCGATACTTTATTAGCATTCACTGGGTTTAGTACACGCAAATCAATTTTGATTAACCTGACAATATTTTAACAAGATTACCTATTTGTGAGAACAAATTACACTTGCAAGCTGAGGACCACCTTGCCATGACTTTAACATGATGTAAAGAATAATCTGATTCCAGGCTGAATGTCACTAAAACTACTTCAAGAATCAGGATTTCATTTTCTGAATGAAGTGAATTATCTCCCAGTTATTAACACTAATGGGAATAACATTGGATCAACTGCATATAAACCTGGAGATATCTTTATGCTAAAGAGCATTAATTTATAGCCTTGTAACCTCTCATAAAAATTCAGCATTGTAACACATTTTAGGCTGGAAAGAATACCTTTGCTAAACAGCCAAATGAAACCCATATCCTTTATTTTTTCCATCTTAAGTAAGAATACATTTTATATGCAACTAAAATGTTTCAAGTGCAAAATCTGTGAATTAAAAAAAGTATTAAAAGTATTAAAGGTAGGGAATCATCTATAGCCTATGTACAGCAGCTGTCAAATGCCAAAATGAATTGATCTCAGAATCATAAAATAGGGCCGGAGGAGAATCTGAAAGGTCATGCAGTCCATCACCAGGCCATAAGGCAGAATAAATTTTACCTATAAGATGCCTGAGGGATAACTCCATTCCTGACAGGGGTTTCTATTTATCAAAATAATCCCAAATTCCTGTCTTGTCCTTCATTGTCATTCTGCATCCCAGCTGTACTTTAAGAATACTTTTAAAAACACACACTTAACATTCAGGTCTATATACATCAAAATGTGCATTGTACAGAATATGTGCAAAGTAAAAATCATTCCTGCAAAGTAAATGTTTAATTTGGAATGAAAATAGCCAAAAAACCTGTGTGTATACAGAAGCATACACACTTATTTATGTATATATGCATTTCATCAGCAGGGACAAGGCCAACACCAAATACATTGAAAATAAGTTGCTAAAATATTGGATGTACTCTAGTCTACAATCTGTACTTCTGGGGATTTAATTTAGGTTATTTCATGTAACTTTGTATCTCAAGGTTCAATAATTCAAATAAAGCTTATTTTGCAGTCACAGAACCAAATGGGTTTGCTTTGATCAGGAACAGGCACACACAGACACACAGACACACACACACACACACACACGGATATATAAATACACATCCATAAACACAGCAGTTACAAAGGCCTGAGGTTTGACTTGAGACTGACTCCTTATTGCTTAGTGCTCAGAGTTTCTTATTAAAGATTTAACATTTCTACAGACTAAAATACACATTAGAATTAATAATCATTTGCCTTTTACAACAAGATTATCTTTTCAGATCAGGCAAGAAATAAAATGTTTGTATGTCAATAACAAATACATCCAGTTAAGAATATCTAATTTAAGAGACTCCTCCACCTTTCTGGGATGGGGACCATGTCTTTGTTTTCTAAATATCTGTTTTATATTAGCATCATTTTTACTTAGGAAGCAGCATGACTTCATGTGTGAATGACATTCCTTTTATTCTAAAAATCGTTATTATTCTCCTGGAGAGTGACAACAATAAAACTTTTTAATTAAACGAAGAGGTAAAAGAGAGAACAAGAAAGTAGTTGCCTCTCCGCTGCTGTACGATCAAAGAGTTCTGAAAATTAAATTAAGAAAATTAAAAGCTTTACTGTGTAATCTTGAAAAGTAATTCTGTGTTTAAAGACTAATGCAGATTTTTAGAATGAGGTTTAAACTGGAATTGCATTTCTAACACATGAAGTGGACCCACAATTACACTGTATTTCCTTTGCCTCGGGAGCTCTCAAGGATGCACTGTACCAGTATTTCTGTCAGCTCAAGGCTGGTTTTTCTGCTAACAAATGATGCTGGATTTGCCTCTCCATTTTCAGCAGAGGGCAATGAAACCTTTTATCCATTCACAGGGGAATTTCAGCAGGAACTGACCACGTGCATGTCCCTGTACAGCCCAAGCACCATGCACTAATATTGACCTTGAGGGATGGGTTTTGACAGGGTCAGGAAGAGCTGTGTTCATTACACCCTTAATTCCTGATACTGCCAGTGAGGATGCTAATTGAGGCTGCTATAACAGTAAAAGTTTTGGCAATAAATTGAATTTTATTAAGGTATGTTATCTTTTGAAAGCTATAGGCTCCATCATGCGTGGAAATTCTGAATATTCTCCAAGCTCTTTGACACTGCACAGACCCCATATTCTGCCTGTAGTTAATCAACATCTTTTTCATCAAGTCCTGGTGCTTTGCAGGCATCTTATGCTACTCCTTTTTCAAACTTTTTAAATTCATAGAAGCATTTAGCTGTTTTGCCTATTCCAGAATGGTTTCATTGTTGTTCCAGCAGTTAGGAATCTAAATTTATTAACTAATGATGATACCTTCTAGGCTAAATTACACCTACTGGTTTCTGCAGCACACTTATTTGGCTTAAACAGTTATTTTCACCTGTCTTCCCCTCCGGAGATATTTCTAGCTGGTAATCGAATTCTTTCACTCTCTACCTTGCAGCTGGAGACAAGCAAGGAAAGGGAGGCTTTCTCCTCTCATATGATGTTCTTTTTACATTGCCCTTCTGTGCAGTTATCCCAATTTTAGGTCAGTTATTGAACAAGAGTGGTCAGCAGTGGGTGCACTGTTCCAGATCTGACTTCACCCGTGTCTGCACAATGGAACAGCAACTTCCCTGCCTCAGCTGGAGATTCAGCCATCACTGGATGACATTTGCTATTTTCACAGCTCTATTGCACTGCTGCTTTACACTCATCCTCTCACCAGCTATTACACACACCCTCCTCCTTCTGCTGATTTCCCAGGGTCCAGTTGACTTTCTCCAGTCTATGAAATACAACCTATTTCATAACTTAACAACTCAGTCTTAAAAAGTCATGGATGGAGGTTTTCCAAAAAGTTTGGTTTCAACTAGGAACATGCAGAGACTATTCCCTCCACGTCTGAGCAATGACAACTCTCTAACTTTTTAAAATATCTTCACTGACAAACCCACTGACTAAAAATAGCAATAAAATCACGTTGCCAAATAAAACTAATTCCAGAGGAGAAGAATGTTTTCATGAGACAAAAGTGACTCTGAACTTCCCATCCCTGCCCTCATACAATTTCCTTACAGACACAGTAATATGAATTTTCAGAGATGTTATAAAGTGACTGTAATTTGATAATTCAGGACTGTGATTTATTACAGTGTTATGACTACACCCTGTTGTTTTCTACTTTCAAAAAAAAAAAACAAACAACCCAACAAAAAACAACCCTGCCTATTATTTTTCAAGTTTGATCCTTTCCACTATTGAGGGAATAAAAGCCTTCACTTTCTTTTGTCTTAGAGATGTCAATCAAATATACATAAAGCTTTAAATTTCATAGTAATCTTAAAAGATTTTGTCTCCTCCCTTTTCCCACCCACAAATACTTTCTCTGCAGGGACAGAACTGCAGATGCCTCTCCAGTGCACCCATCTACCACCTCTGGATGCTGCAGAAATAATGCAGGATGGTAAGATATATGGCAATTTTCTTACACAAAGCTATACTTCTTCATGAGTAAACATTTGGTAAACCCAAATCAACCCTACCACATTCTCTTTCTTGCTCCACTTATAAAAAGGTGTGACTGTCTGGACATGCTGAAAAAATGCACACCTGGAATATAACAGCAATAAATCAAACACACAGAGAAATGAAAATTCAATTCATAAGTTTTGCTGGAGGACAGAAATGAAAAAAAAAAAAATTGTCTTACACTTGTTCTCATCACAATAGTTGCCTGTGTTTTTCTCTCATCAACAGCAAGACTAAAGTAACTTGAAAAACTCCCTCCCTTAGCATGTATCAAATTTATATTTGCTTAACCTGCTTTCTGTCTAAATACAATTCAATTTCTTTTCTTTAAAATCATGCAATTACCTTGAGTAATTTTGTGCACAAAGTAATTTTCTCAACAAAAAGATGTTGCCTGAATTTTGCAAATTTATTCCCAATATAAAATTTTAGTAAGTAAATCAAATATTAACTTTTCAGTCACTTTTTTTTTTGGTTTCCATAACTATAGGCAAAGTTTTAATAACTGTCAGTTTGAAATGAAAGACACATTGCAGATGTATTCCTGGATTCATGAAGGGCCCTGAGCATTAGTATTTCATTTGTCAGATTATTGCTATTCATCTGAAAATGTAAGGATTCAGATTTGAATCAGATGCAGAAATCTGGAAGTAGATTCCTTTCAGACTGCAACTGTATTTCCCTATTTGTTACTGCAAGCTCATCAGTTAGAATAAGAATGAAGAAACATTGATTATTCCCATTTTATCACAAACCAGCTGTGCCGAATTGATGTGTTGATCCACTGAGATCCAATGAGAAAACTCATTTTTAAAAACAAAGTGCCATGTAACATGGTTTTATATCACCATTTAGGCAGACTTTTAATGTGACATCCAAATAGTACCCAGAAGTCTCTAAAATATTTCAAAGATAGTAGATATGAACCCAAAATTATTTAAGAGACTTTTAGATAGTTATAAAATGTGTGTTTACACCCAAACCATGTTGGCTATACTTAAATCTGTAATTCTGAGTCTGGAGTCATCAGTCATGATGATGAATATAGTTCTTGGATTATCTTGAATATTTATTTCTGATAATTTGATGGTTAATTTCAACTGCTATATATTTAATCAGTTATACAAAATGCACTAAAATAATTTTGCTCCAGAAAACTAAAATTCTGTTTCTTCATTGGCAACTCAGGGTCTGATATATACATTATCCTCCAAACTCAACTAGAGATATGTGTTTCTAATGTCATTTTTTTTGATTATTCTGCTTTGAATGATTTCTGGAGCAGCAAAATGGTTCCACTTGACCTCTTATAATTTTTATATGAACCCAAGTACATAGCAGAATACACATACTCTTAGACTTATTTTCAAAGACTTCCTTAGTATTGTACCAAAGCCCTTTCACAGAAAAAAATAAATGTATCACTTTTCCTGAAGCTATTTAATTTTCACAAGACATTATATGCAGTCAGACTCTACTGCTTCTTCCACTTAATAAATTACCTTTTCCTGTAGTTGAAAAGCTACAATATTAAAAATTACTTTTTAAAATAGGATTTTTTTTTCAGGGGAGGAAGAGGGAAGTTTTCATTAATTGTTCAGTTATTGTAGGTGTGTGACTTGCAGCCTGAGGAAGCTCAGGCTAACAGGAAAGCAGTCTGGAGCTTTAGTAGGTTTAACTTTAGTCCTAGAGCTCAGTTCAGCCATGGAGCAAATGAGCAGTAGTGATAACTCATCGTTTAAAAATGACTGTCTAGACACAGGAGGCCATTATTTCCCAAACACAACCCCCACTTCTCCAGAGGCTTTTCTTTCCCAGAGTTTGAGACATGGCCCTTTCAACCCAGTTTGAGAAATGACTGTTATATGGACCGTTTGGCACCACGAAATGCGAAAAATGTACCCACTCAGTTTATCACAGACTCAAAATCACGTTTTCTACACCGCCAGCATCGATCACAACACAGAACGCTTTGTCTTCAACTACGTGATTTCTGTCAACCAACTTTTTCTATTAGTGATGGGGAATGAAAAAAGACAGCATTTTTGCAACATTCATTTATTTTAAATTTATTATTAATGTGAAAAATAAATTAAAACAGTTCTTGCACCTTGGTATTTGATGACCTATATCAGATTAAATGTCAGTAAGAGCTGGCATTTGAGAACCTGTCTCATCCATCTTATACAGAAAATGCTACAATAATCATCATTATATAGGATTACATTAAATTAAGCAAAAATCCACAGTTTGAATATTTTAGGAATCTCAGGGCTCCTTCACAGGCAGGCCTGCAGAAAGGCTAGGATTACATTTAGACTTTAGATCCCAAAGGCTTCAAACCCTGAAAACTGAAGATTTAAAGTCACGATGAGTTAGCAGTCAACAGCAAGGATGCAGATTTTTTCTTTCCAGCAAATTCACAGAAGAATATATCAGTGGTTATTAAATGCAATGATGGTTCAAACTCTGGAAATCACAATACTGTACTGCTGGAAGCTGACAGGTTTGCTGTGGGAACCACTACTGTATACTGGTTTATTCTTGCTTTCTCATCTGAGAATTTCTTTTTGCTACAGTTAAGAAAAGTCACATTGAGGATTCTGTGAGAATCCTCAATGTTCCTCAATGTCCCTCAATGTCCCTGCTCTCAAAGCTCTTGGATTAGATTTAAGTCATTAATTATAATCAATGACATCAAAGATGAAGATGATGTTTGATGTTTGACAAAATATTACACCTGAATTTTATATTTAAATATATATTTATTCTAATTTATATGAAAAGTATACTTTAAAGCAAATCTATACATGCTAATAATCTCACCTTATCCCAAAAGGGAGAAAAACTATTTAATATTTGATCTACACCAGCAAACACTACCAACTCAATAAATCTTTAAGCTGACTTAAATGGTGCAAATGGCTATTTATCACTGTGCAGAACAGAAAATAGGCAGCCTATACTTGAAAGCAACAGACAGAGCTGATCTGTATCTCAGTTTCTTTTTGGGATGAAGCAGTAAACTTTGTAGGTTAAGGAATTATTCCAATCTAATTGATGATTCCAGTTGTGAACAGCAACAAGAAGGTATTCAGGGCTCACCAAGAAAAATGTATCTACCCAAACTATAGCAACCACACAAAATGAAATAAACACAATATTCGCATCCAGCACTGCCACGGTCCTGTTTAGAAACCTTCATTCTTTAATGTTTTTGGTTTTGCTTTTTGTTTTGTGGGTTTTTTTGTTTTGGTTTGGTTTTTTTGTTTTTGTTTGTTTGTTTTTTAATATTTTTTTAATAAATTCTGAAGTGAATATTAGTTTCTGATTAAACATTTTCTGCTGGAGAGATTGGTTTGGATGCTGCCGGTCCCTGCCAGGCTCAGTAATGGTCCATCTTTATGCAGGACTGAGAGCCTCTAATCTCCCTGCTACAAATTCCTAAATGGAGCATTATTTCATGTCAGCAACAAGTGAATTTTGTGATGCCATGACTCATCTTGGCATTTGACAGTAAATGAGCAAAAATAGCCAGTTCTGCTTTCCCATTCTGCCAAATTAACAAGTAATTTTCTCCCCAAAATCATACTTACAAATTAAATAAAATAAAAAACCAAAACCAAAACAAAAGTCTTGTCTGAAACAAAGATCATAGAAAACAAATTACCAAGTTAATAGAAAGAGAAAGCAAAGCATGATTTATACAGAACTGTAATATTTGAAATTGGGTTGGAAGTATTGTATTTGCATTAGTTTATCTCTTCTGAGATCAAAGACTCTTTAAATCTGCATGATATTTTTTCTGAAGGCCTTACAAAAAAGAACTCAATTTCAGTTAAGTGACAACAAAATTGGTTGCATTCCACCACAGAGAAAGCTCTTGTGTTTTTGCTGTCGTTACTCTATTCTTGATCTCTTAACCTTTAATTTGCAGCAGCTAGTCCTAGTGGGAAGGCAGAATAATTCATAATACCACTACTAATTAGTGCATAATCACTAGAACTAATAAGGAGTGGCTAGAAAATTGTATATATGCAGGATTTAAACTCAATGAATGATGATTTGAAGCACAATCACATAAAAACCAGAAGGATTTCAATTTGACTTCCGAAGGTTCCACAGCTGAGAGCCCATCAATGACCTGCCACATGACTTAATATATTTCTACTGTGGCAGAGAAGTTATACAAATAATTGTCAAAAAAAAATTCCTGCTTTCTGCTCTAGTTAGCAACTATTTTCATAAACTTTTCCTCAAAGTTTTACTGAACGCTGTGAAGAATACAAAGACAACAAAGTTTCCATATACATAGCAGTATATAATAATAAGCAGACACTGACAGGAGTATAACAGTAAATTAATGGGGGGTTTGTATTTCGATGCTCAGAGTGATAAATATGCATCTATTTATTTATGTCAGTTATTGGTTTGAAATTTCCCATTTCATTTGAGTGGATCATTCTAATAATCCTTATTTACTGAGTTATTTGCTGCTGCTTTCCACACGAAGTTTGTGTCATTTCAAGAACAGTGAAAACCTGGCATGACAAAGTACTTTATAGAAAAGCCATAATACACTCTCTGTTACAGAATTGTGAACATAAGTAATGAATTAAATAAGAGACTGCAGGAAGCAACCTGGGAATTGTGGGATTAAAGAGGCTGCCAGCTGATCCAGAGACACAGCATCCACTTCTGCTTCAAACACACCATTTATGTAAATTTTTTAAAGTAGTTGTAAAATGCACTAGCACAAAATTATGCAATGTCTTTGTTTACAGAAATAATGAAAGGATTAGCTGAAAAAAAAATCAAAAAAATAAAATAAAAACTGAACCTCCCTGTCTCCCCCAAACAACCCATAAAACAACCAGTCATGGGAAAATTTCACCAAGTTATGCAAAACAAAATAAATAATATTTCAGGGGGATAGTGGGCAAGATTCTATCTATCTATCTATCTAATCAATCTAATCTATCAGACACTTTCAGAGCTATGAGACTGTGACTCCTGCTCCACTCCTGTTTGTTCTCTGGGGATAAAAGCATGGTGTTGACAGCACGTTCAGCATGGAAAGAACTCCAGAAAGTCACAAACCATTAATGACTTAGTAAAACAGAAAATAAAAAGCAACTTCAGTACTTCCCTTCTCCTCCTGCCCCACTCATGGGCCTGCACTGGGCTGTGCATGTTGCTGAGAAATGGAGACACCCGGTACCACCTCACCCCTTTGCAGTCTGAAAGGATCCCATTCCTGGTTTATCAACAGTAAAAACCCCACTATTAATGCTGAGTACATTATATCTGATGTGCTGAGTGGCAGCAGAACAGGAGGTAAACCTCAGCAGGATATGGAGCTGTACATACCAGCCCGAGACATATCGATGGAGATAGGTTTTATTAAAGCAGCTGATACAGGTTGAGGAGAAGAATCCCTTTCCTAAAGACAACCCTTCAAGTCTGAAAGTATATCATGGTGTATCTACCTGTCAGGAAGGTTTAACTTCTTTATTTTAAAACAAAATTGATACATACTGCCATGAACAGAGAGTGGATCAGCAAACAGCCTTGTGGGATTTGGAGGGGGCTGACTGTTAGCTTGCTGGCTTGCTTTACAGAATGAAAGCAATAGTCCACAGGCATAATTAGCAAAACACATTTCAGGACTATTTTTGTTATACATTATTTTATTTGACGTCAGAAAAATAATGAATATCTACTTTGCATATTACTTGCGATAGCAGTTAATTTACTCTAATCAGCCTGAGGTGAAGGGAGAACAGATTAACTTGTGGCTTTCTTCCCCTCATTTTGTTCCAGCATAATTGTCCTCCTCTGACATAACCCCAGTGAATAATCTTACAATCTCCAGCACTATTTTAATCACTCCCATTCCTCACTGCTCCCTGTGACGAGGTAGAAGACAACCAGGGTTGAGGTGCACAAAACACCACCTGCTGCAGAACAGTTATTTCCTTTCTTACCTCAGTAAAAGACCTGTTCCTGGACTTTTCACTTTTTATTCCAAAAGAGGGAAAATTGAAGAGCGGTAAAGACATTACTTTATATTCTTTAAAGCTGTTCCTGTGTTCAGCAACCAATAATTGCTTGATATAACCTGCTTCTTGATGGTACCTGGCAAGGGATGTGCTTACTTGTCAAAGCACAATGGAGACAGCAGTGGTGACAATCAGCACAGCAGATCAGATGGTGCCCAAATCTCAGTGAAACCCACGGTAATATAAAGGATAAACCCCAGGGAATTAGTTGTGCAGATGCTTTTGAAAATCCTGATTGCTTGCTTCCCAAGTCTCAACATCTCTGAGATCTAGTCCTCATCCCCGGAAAGTCAGATTCAAACAAGATCTCGCCACACAAGTTGTGTCCCAGCAAGCCCCTGCACAGCAGCCAGAGGGAATGAAGCACTGTGAACTAGGACTCACAGCAGCACTACTCAATTATAATGCAAAACTCCATCCTTTCTGTTATTATTTGGTTGATTTTTTTTCTTTTTAATTAAACTAGTAATTGAGGCTGTCCTATGTGCTGAACTCAATTAAATAAGTCAGGGTATGTTCAAAACATGCTCAAAAAACTCTGCCACTCAAAGTCCAGGCTGGAACATCTAATCTGCAAGTATCAGACAGCTGTAAACATGAAACAAATTACCATCTGAGCATCATGCTATCAAACATGTCTTGGAAAAGGCAGCACTCATTGCAGTATCTACATAACAAGTAAAAATCTAAGGACAGTTCCCAAGGTGAGGAAAACTTCAATCAAAAGGAAGTGTGGACTGAGGAGAGCAGGGCATTTATTTTCTTTATTAGTTACATTACTCTGCATTAGGAATTTTGGTTCAACGTTCTATCAAGCAGTGATTTTGGCAAAACATGAAATTTTGTGGTAAGAGGGTAGCAGAGTGGAACAGATGGGTTTAACCCAGTGGCTGGGTTAAATTTGTTGCAGATTAGATGAGTTCTTCAAATCTGCATGTACCTATCTCAACATCAGAGAACCTGCCCAAGCATTTCCTTTGGAAGCTTTTTAGCTTTCTATTACTAATTAAACAGAAAAGAGAACAAAAGAAATAAAAGCCGTTATGAGAGATACAAAAAATCTCCCATTTCTGCTTGATGAAAATTATTTATTTATACATTGATAAAAAGCTTCAATATGGTAATATTTGATGGTTAAACACTTGTCTGGTGTGTCAGAGGAGTGGTTACACTTGAACTTGGAAATATCAGGCAATGTATGAGGATCTCCTGGGGCCATGGTTTCCCCAAGATGTTTCTTCTTCCATGGTAACTGTGCAAGTTCCCAGGTCCACCTCAAAATAGAACAGAAAATCTTTTGAAGGACAGAAAAAGTTCTCCCCCCATGAGTCACACTTAGGTATGGCCCAGACTCAAGGAAGCAGCTTGGAAGGGTACTAGGTGTGCTGTTTTACTTGCGTCTTTCCCTAATTTGTTAGGGATATCAAGCTATTCTCATATTCATAGAAAGAGAAGATGTTTCAAATCAATGCTCAGTAATTTTTAAACCGCACACTGCCATCACACATTTATGAAAACACTAGCTATTTATAGAAATAAATAATTGGACATAAAGCTGTTTGTTGCTCATAACAGATCACTGGACATCAGTAAGATGTTCATTAATCTTTGTTTCAATTTGAATGGGAACACATTCTGCTTGAAGTACAGAAACGGAAGCAATAAGAGCTGAATCCACGTGTGTTTTATTAGCAGTTGTTTTTCACATGTCTTCTCTAATGTCACATAACAAGGTCAGTGATCCAAGAAAGCTAAGAAAATCACAGGGTAAAAGGAATGAAAAGAATGATATTTATTAAGCCTCTTTTCAAGTTTTCCTAATAAAAATCCCATCACCAATCAGTCATTCGTAACAAATACTCATTAATTGTCATCCTTCTCAAAGCACTCAGCAGCAGCAGGGTATTTTTAGAGGTGGGGAGGTTGAAGTGTAGAGCAATGAGCTCAGAAAACTGACAAGCATAAAAACAGGAAAAAAAGTCAGGTTTTTCTTTTAGCTCTTACATCTGTGCTTTATCCATCTGTTTATAGTTGGGTCTGTAGTAAACACCGAGCAGGTAGCCTGCCTAGAGATTAAACACATCATCAAGTGACAGAGATGTATTGGCATTACCTTATGTGCTAGGTACAGCAAATATTTCCTTTCATTTCCCAAGCCCTGCACTGACATCAAATAATTTATAACTCTATTGAGTATAAAACCTCAAAATGGCATGATTTGGCTCACGTAAAATTAATCTGACATGTTACAGAAGAAGAGGAGGACTCTGCTAAGCCGTGACACACACCAAAAATTTACAAACACAAAATAAGTACTCAGTTCTGCCTTCTGAACACACAACTACAAAACTAAGTAACAAATCAGTTTTGGTAACATTTCATTGAGATTTTCTCTACCTTTCTGGTAAAGGTATTAGACCTCTGCCACAGGCAGTACAGCAGAGCCACAATGGGAGCTGCTGTAATTAAGGCAAGATGCTTCATTTTATCAACACAGTGAAGTGTGTTCTTTGATTTCCTCTGTTTCTATGACAAATTTCCCAGACCTATTTCTGTACAAAGAGTTATCTTCAAGGGACTTAGATTTTGCAGCTAAACAGCCTTATACTCATAGGTCCTTATGTTCATTTTTGCTGAGATCCCGTTGCTTTTTGCATGCAGGATGCATAGTTCAGTTTTCAAGGATGAAAAAAGAGAAAGATGTACTTGCTGAAAGAAAAAGATGCATATACTCTCTCTAGGTTCTCCCACCAAATCACTTTCACATCACTGGCTACAATATTCCAGCTCAAATACTCAGGTCTCCCATGAACACTGAATACTTATAGGATTAAATCAAAGACTGAGATTGTTCTACCTACACAAGGTTTCTTTTTGGAACATTGAAATTTCTTTATATTCTTTCTTTATATCTATGACCAGGGTAAAAAAAGAACCATTCTATTTTAGTTTGGCCTGCCTTTTTCCAAGTCTGTCTGTCTATCCATCCAGTTTTCACTCTAAGTTCCTTAACTAGATGTTTATCCTCACCTCACTGTTTTTAAGCTCTGCCCCTTGAGTGGAAGCCACGAAGGTTGAGCAGTCTCAGCTGTCTCCATTTCAGATATAAAAGGCTTAATTGATTCAGCTTGTTTTTGAGATCTTGAGTTTGGCATTCAATATAGAGTAATTGCCTATTCTTTAAAAGAGCTCTTGTTGCACATAGATAAATTCACTGTATTTTAAACACAAAATGAATTTTAAAATGCATATAATGATTTGAAATATTTCTTCATTGCTGTCACAAAGCAGTTTAATTTTTTTTTCTTTCATCTATCATGACTGTAGCTATAAATCCAGCAATGGAAATAAGCATTTTCATTTGATTAAGCATTTTGAAGCAGCACTGAGCTTGAAGTACAAAATGAGAAATAAAATGACACAATGAAAGGTAAATGTCACCAATCTTATGATTTAAAATACAATTAGAGAAGACTTAAATCTTATAACAAATTCCATGTATGAGTCTTTTTTTAATTTAAACCATACCACATATGCAAATATGCTACAGCTTCACCTACAGAGGCCAGGGCATGGTCAGCCAGAGCCCTGCAAAACTGTCCTGGTGCCAATAGAGCTGCAGTCTGACATTTACTTTGTACACTGTCTGGGAGAATGGTGTTAGAAACAGAAAATGGGAGTCACAGAAACCAGAACTGGATCAACATTCTTAGCCATGTCTAATGAAGTAATTTACAGATGCCTAAATTTTCATGAGACCTTCTAATCTGGAAAATAATTCATAGCCACCGACAAGACAATATATGTGTCTGCAGGTAACCAGAATGGTTCATAAGATCCACCTCCCAGATAGAACTTCAGCACCTTTCCTTTTCTTCCCTGCTTTTATAGCATAATTCCCATCAAAGTAGCCTTCAAGAACACCTGGTTCTATAGAGAACCTGAAATTTAAGTTTGCCTGTCAATTAGATTAGGGAAATGGAGGAGGCAGAAAATACGGGCCATCGATATCCCTCAAAGCACCAGGGTTAGCTCTGACACCCACATGTGAGCCTGTTCAGCACTTCAATAGATCGGACTTGACGGTACTGGGTTTAAAACGATACTATTTGCTTTCACAGAGAGGTGAACAAAATATGGAAGCTCTCAGGCTGAGTTCAGTGATGCACACATAACACCATTAGAGCTCGACTAAGTGCCAGTACCACCCAGGCTAAAGGGGCTGCTGAATGCTATAAGAGCCAATTTCCCTTCCCTTCTCTTCCATAACTCACAGTGGCTGGGGTTATCCTGCATGCAGCTTCCCAGAAAAACATCTGTTCCGTGATGGTACCAGTTTCAGGAGTCAGGTAAAGTGTTTCATTGATGTAAAAAGGGCTGAAGCAGCTCTCATTTTATTCATTTTGGTTGCAAACAAGTAGTGACTGAGAAGTGCTAAGTACACTTTCTTTTCTCTCCAGTCTTTACCAGACTAAATCGAAACATCTTTCCCCAGAGATCTGGCACTGACAGTGACAGTCATTACTCTTAATACTCAAAAAACCAGTATCATCTGTAAAACCTCCTTAGAAAAGGAGGCCTCTGCAATCGTCATCTCAGGTTTTTCTTACAATTTGTAGAAATCCATACTACACTACGGTGGCAAAAGCTTCCTCTCAACACCTGTGGATTTCAAATTGCAAATTAGGAGCTCTATTTCTCTGCAGTATCACAACAGTAAAATAAAATACCAGCAGGACACCAGATGTGAAAAGGTAGGATTCGGCTTGCCATGAAAAATTTGGGTACCATCCAAGAGTAAGGGAAAATTGAAGCTTCTACAATTTTTTTAACTCTGTTTTACATGAAGTGGCCCATTCATTGCTCCTATTTTCTCTTTACCTAAACAGAAGTGGGTTACTTAAATTGAAATGTAGTTCAATCATAGACAATTAACAACTGGAGATTTGTGTCACAGCGCTAGAGAAGTTATTTTCCCACCACAGAAACATATTCCTTTCATTTTCAGATAGACAGGCATTTAGGAACATTTAAACTGTCTGTGTGACTGCACCTAGGAAGACATTGAGTAAAAATGTCATTTACATAGGATTAGAGTTGTTTTCTAGCTGCTTGGAATACTGAAAATATTACCTAGGATTATACAATACACACACATCTTATAATTGCACATAATTACTTACATGACAGTAAGACAGAACCTACGACTTCATAAACATAAGAAAGCTACTGTCATAGCTCTTCTATCTACACTATTGCTCTTTGAGTAGATAGAAAATAGCTAAATTACCTTTCTCATCCATGGCAAACCTAATACAAGCTCTCAAACCCACCACATGCTGAGGAGAAAATACAGCCCAGGTGTCCCTGGTTATTACTAGCTGTCATATTTTTTATTCTAAGAGGCCTGTAAAACTTCATTATCTGATTTTACAGTGGTGTAACAAGTAAAATCCAAGTAAAAAAGCACAAGGAAATGTAACTGCGCTCCAGGAGGTGGCTGGCTGGCCATCCCTAGTGAGGATTCTCCCCAGCAGACAGCCTGGGTTTGAACTGTGGCCAACTTACCTTAACAGCTGTAAATCAAAACTAAGCCTGGGAACAATCCACAAATTGCATGATTTTTTATGAATGTGCAGGATCACGTCTTTCCTTTTTCCTAACAGACACCTCCCCGTGTCTGTAACAACCCAGTATGGGTCTTCATCCTGAAGTTTTCGTTACTTTCTGCCTTCTTTCTTTTTCCTGTTCTCATTTTTTCCCCAAAGAAGTTTGTTCACTCTTCATATACTTCTGTCCTATCTCACCCAACTTGCTCCTTTTGCATTTCCACTTGTATCTGCTTGTCTGATCTGAGCTTAATTTTACTGCCCTGACTACAACCTGGCATTTCATATTGTCTTTTCCATATCTGTCCATACTCACTTTAAGCACTAAATCACACTTTCTTTTCTACAGCTTCCCAATGTGATGTTTCAAAATTGAAGAAAGAAGCAATGGCCTCAAGACACTAAACCCCATCCATTTAAACTTGATCATAGAGAAGACTGTAATTGTGAGTCTATCTACTTGTCTTTTCCCCTGAAACACCTATGCAAAGAAATATCATGGTAGAATAAATCACACATACCCCTGTATGTGTGAATATGGAGGCAGGCCAGAACAGAAACAGATAGCTTATTTGGCTTTTGGCAAGATAGTATTTGGCATTTAATATATCAAATGGTAATCTTCATTGTATTTATTCAGCTGAGCATTTAGGGTGCATTTAAATGTGAGAATGATAAATACAAAAGAGTTATACGAACTGCAATCAAACTAAATGCCATTCTAGGCCTAGGAATTATTCAAATGAAAATACAAAGAGAATTGGGGGGTTGTTTTTTATGAAGGATGCTAACTAATACCTCTAGGGGTTTATTTGTAGGTGCAATTTTTTTTTCCTCCCGGGGGAAAACTGGACCTCTAAGGTAATTGTCTTATGAAGTCTCATCTGTGTGTGGTATGATAGTCTATGTATGGGCTTGATTTTCTCATTCACCTTTTATTAATCCTCAGATGCAATCAAAGAATTTCTGCAGATGGCTGATCAAAAGCCACTGCAAAACCCAAGAAACTCACAAATCAGGCACTGACTCAGGAAAAATTCTCGTGACTTTTCCACATTTATAGTTTTGGAGTAATTTTTTGAGTGTATACTGTCACATATCTGTGGTCCAGCTGCAGTAACTTGACTTCAGTTTTGTGTGTCCCTCCCCACGAGGGACACAAATTATCTGGCAATAAATTAATTGCCAGATATTTACACGTTATTTGTCATGTGTTTATCTCATTACCTAGGGGGGACAGATGTTGAACAGCTGCAGAGGTGCACTATCTTTTGTATGTGTAAGGAAGTGGGTTTGTATTTCTGCCTGGGATTTCAATCCTTATCTTTCTGCAATACAGCATTTGCCATTTAATATAGTAGAGGATAATCCATGTTGTATTTGTTTAGTTGTGCTACACAGAACATTAAATCCAGGAACATTTTTTCTGCAATGTCCTCAATCAGTTGCAGGGGCTGATAGCAGAATTTTATGGATATTTTTGACTGTAGCTGTTTCCCTGTTTTGCTTTCTGTAGCTTATTATCCATTATAGTCAGTCTCCTACACCCCCTTTATCCATATGTTTACTTGAATGCAAATACCCAAACTTGTTTGTGTGCAATTTTTTTTAACCAGCAGAGGTTAAAGCCAACTGAGGCAAACAGAAAAGAAGTGTCACTATACACATCAGTATTGTATTTCTCTAATGAGAATGAAGGGAACCTGTCAGCTAACTGAAATCCCAGTTTGTCCTTGCTTGTGCTAAGGGTACCCAGATTTCAGGAGTTCAGAGCTCTACTTTGCAGGAGCCTAAAGGTCAGACCTGCTGCTGCAGAAATGAAGCAGACTGCTCACTGAGGTGTGATATATGTACAAATTCAGGCAGCCAAACCACAACACTGTTTGTTCACAGGACATGTCCGTGGTCTCCATGACAATGTTTGCCCCCCAAGACCACGGCCCTGACATCAGTGACTTGAATACAGCTGTGGCACTTTAGGCCCTGACTTCTTACATCCTCCTGCAACCCTATTAACTAATGAGTTTGGGCTAAACAATGTCTGAAAGCGAACATCGCAGCACGTATCCAGTCCATATTTAAAGTGATGTTAAGAACTGTGCATAGTTTTACACTTAAATGAAGAAAAGACCCCATTTAAGAGCAGTACATTGTGAGAGATGACTGGAGCTTGCCTGTGAGTGCCTGCAGTAAGGACACTGGTACTTTGCTGCTGTCATTTTTAACTGTATTCTTGCTATCCTAGAATTCAATAAAAACTTTACAGTACAATATTAACATCACATATGCAGTATCACCTTCTGATGCCTCCAAGGTGATACAGCTCTTTGGTCTTTGGGAAATACAAAACCCCAGAACACTTAGTAATAACAATCTCACAGAAAGCAAAAGTACCATCTGACAGAGCACAGAAAGCACTGTGGGGCTCAGGAGGCACCGAGGGCCCCATCTGGTGTAAGCTGCACTGTCAGCAAGCACAGAGCACTCACTGGTGGATGTGTTACTGCTTATGCCTTGTAACTGGTCAATGATGTTAATTACAATTAAATGTTCACCACAGAACTTTATGACTTGTATGGACAGATGAACACAGACTTGATTAACAAGCTGCAGACTAAATGGAAGTATTTCTGAAGCTAATGTTTCTGAAAACTATTAACAGAATTTAGTCAAGTAATATTTCCTGTTCCTAACTGGCAACAGGGAAACAGATCATACAACCATATCTCCAAGGAGTACATGAGATGAAAGAGATGAATATCCTTATCCAGTCCTCTGGTCTGTGTGTGGATATTCACAGTAATAAATCTCTTGTCAGAAAGCTTTTGCATTCTATCTCTCAGCATCTGTACTCCTACTAAAACAGTCTTATCCTGTATATGTTTTGTTTGGGCTTTTTTCTTTTTCCTTTTTTGCAGAAGGGTCAAAGGCCAGCTCACACATTATCGTGCTGATAGGCAACTGCTGCCAACCTCACTCTCCTGAAATCTGTGTAACAATAAGGTGATGACAGGCACTCCCAACACTCAGGCAGCTGTGCCTCCCTGAACTTCCCAGTCCCACTTTGAAAAATGGAAGTGGAAAGACTGTAGAAACACTTTTCTGAAGTTCTGCCGGACTTCAGAAAACCATTATTAAGAATAATGAACAACATAGAAGACATTTTGCTTGAAAAACAGCACCAAAAAGTAAGGGATGACATTTATGGAGAAGAGAATTAGACATCCCACTGTTCCAGTTGAAATAAGATGCAGCTGAGTAAGGATGTATAGGAAAAAAATGTTGGTATAGTTAATTTTAACACAAGCTGAACCAACCCAATGGCTCTGCCCTGACTCTCAAGGATTAGTGTATCACCTACACAGGTACAAGTTAGGGGGCACCTGGATGAGCAAGAGGACTTCAGGAAAGGATATAAAAGGTGAGAGGTTATCCCAAAGCAAATACAAAGATTCCAGTCCTGTTAGTCCTGACAGCATCACAAGTACCTTGACTTGCTCTTACTATCACACAGTCCGTGGCATCTTCTCTGGAAGGTGCTCAGTCACTTCCTGCCATGACCATGTTCAGGCACTGTTTTAAAACTGCTTTCTGTTTGCTTTGGATTCTTGTATAGGTCTGGTTTAGTGAGTGGCAACACAAACTGCTCTCTGTTGACTTCCCTCTGTTGAGGGAGTGAAGCTGGAAGGGCTCAGAAAGAGCAGGTGCAGAAAAATGTAACAGGGAGGAGAAAATCAAAATTCCTAAATCACTTTTACCAAGGTAACACCTAACCCACAATCTAGACCCAAATCAGTTATTTCACAGCACTAAGGAAAAGTTGCCGAAAAATAGTAAATATTATATTGAAGTTTTTAAAACAGGAAACAGACAAACAAACTTTCCTACTTCCCTTAACTTCCCAGGAAAATGGAGACCAAATTGAGACTATAAAAAGCACAGCCATTAAATAATCAGAAGTCTGGATGAAAGAGGTGTTAGTGGTGGGGAATATATGAAAAAAAGTTGCAATGAGTGAGTTTTCCTTGTCTAGATTAAAGGAAGTCTCTTAGTTGTCCTGAAGTAGCTAAAAAGACACTACAAGAACGAAATAAACTCATTTTTGTATCAGCTCACAGCATGATTAAAGGCAATAATCTTATTTTGTAAGAGGTGAGGAATGTACAGGTCCATGTAATCTCCTCTCTGAATATTATGAATTAAATTGTTAGACAAAACCTCCGTGAGGAAGGCTCAAGGCAGTTTGTTCTGCCTTCAAATAATGTGATAAAATAGGTGACCCCCCCAACCTCTAACTCTAATCTCTATTCTTCTTCAACATAACGAGGAAAATGTAGAGCAGGTGTGGATTTATGTAACTTATCTTTATGCTCTAAGTAAGAACAAAATAAAATGTGCATCAAAAACGTTACATGCACAAATTCAAGCATTCGAATGTTGGCAAATATTATAATTCCTGTGTTGTCTTAAATTATCCCAGGATATGAGCAATCAAAATTATTTGATTACATCCATGCTTAATATTATTTCCAAACGCCCTGCCTTGTGCCCTGAAGAGTGATCATTGCTTTTTTACATAACGTGATGCCCTTTGACAGAGATGTATTTTGTTCAAATCCTGCTCTGAATGCAAAGCTGCTCATTTCTGAACAGGCACTTACCGGTGTTCACACCTCTGTCTCCCACCACTTCCCAGATATTAATGAATTCTTCCTCACAAAATCCTCCCAAGCTTAAATGAAGGGATCTCCCACAGAATTTAAACCCAGAATTTCAAGCCCACCCAGTAATTATGATCGCTCAACTTAAGCCCGATACTGCACAGCCTCATTCTGTCTTTGACAGAGATATTACTTTTTAAAAGCCTCATTCCAAATCACAGATAGTTGAACACAGACAAAACTTCTGTGTGAGGCCACAGGTGGCTCATGCTGGCTACTCAAATATTATAAAACACATTAGCAGCAGTGTCTTGTAGAACATTTGGCTAAAACAATTCGCCAGCAATGAACAGGAATCCTCTCCAAAAATCTTGGACAAAATAATAAGTAGAATTCAGTTTTCTTTCCCAGCAAAAAAAATCCTCATTCATGTCCTTCCTAACAAAGGGAGGTAAGAAAAATTAGGAAAGAGTCATTAAGCCTGAGAGTCACTGTGGTCTACAAGGTGCCAGCCAGCTGTGGTAAGAGAAGTGAATGTCTCTGCATGTGTATTCAATGTGTACATCACACAGACACACACATGGACTATATAAGTAGCCTCACTTAAACAACCGACCAATCTCAGCTGTTACCTGAATTGAATATGACCTGTGGGCACTCAAAACTTTTGAAATAAATCTGCCATGCATTTAAATCCCAATAGTAAGATTTCGTTTTTGAAAATGTTAGAATATATATATATATCAATTTTTGAAATGAGAGCTTCGTAGGCTAAAGTATTATGATCTACTAAAATACTACATTCAGAAAATTCTACATGAACAAAAAACCCAGTAATTTAACAGGGAGATTTATATATAAAAAACAAACAAACAAACTAATCCTTGAACTTTCAGAGGATGTAAGACTTTCACATCAGTAAACCATGTCAAACACTCAGGAATCCAAACAAGAGCTTGGCTTGGTGTAGTCAACCAATTTTTGTTCCAATTTAAATATTTTGGTTAGAGGTCTGATTTTCTGTTGAAGTCAGCGTAATCCCTGTTGGGAATGTAGTTTGCTTATTCTCCTCTCCTTATGCTCAGCCAGAGGAGCTGTGCCAGCTGAAAGTACCGAGTGTTTCCATTCTGCTGGATGAGATGAGCCAAGAGGTGGTGCTGTGCAATTCCTGTGCCTGGAGAAGTCTGTGAGAAAAATTGTATGTTTGTAAAACTTACAAAGCTGAAAGACTGTAAGTGGTTATTTCTCAGAGGGTAGAAAAGGCAGTGAGTTTCAAATATCCTACTATTAATACAGTGTTCTCATTTGAAATCTGTTATATACAAATCCCTGAGTATTTTGGTTTGGGGTTTGTAGATTTGCTGTCAAATCCTAATGAATAAAAATTATCTAAACCAAGCTGAAGCAGAGTCAACGAGGCCATTTTTTTTCTTGATGGCCTTTTTTTAGACTTCCCTATGCTAAAAGTTTGCATCTTCAGTGAGCTAATTGCCCATTAATTGAAGGTAAACATGTTTTCAAGTGCCAGTCTGGACACTGTCCAAACTCCTAAATTCTTTTCCTTAGAAACACTAAGACTGAGGCTAACTGCAATCTTGGACCAAGTTTTTTTTTGTGTGTGTATGTGCATGTGTTTGTGTGTGTTATCTCTGAAAATTAATCAACCAGTTCCAGTTAATTGGTAATGAGCAAACTTAAAGTTTAAAAGTTTCTGGCATAGAACATACTATTTCAAAAACTAAAGAAAGTCAGTGCTCTCCCATTTTGGGTACTTTTGCCGTAGTTTTCAATGTGGTAAAGCAGAAATTGATTCTCCTTCCACTGTGGGTTGACATAGTTATGTATTTCAGTAGATAACTTCAGACAGCTTATTAAACAGCTACATGACTGAGCAAACAGAAGAAAGAAATGCTGTCACTCATCTTTAAAGAAAGGCTGCTCATCACCCCCAATGTCCACAACCTTCTACCCAAGGCACTAATTTGCCTTCTCAGCCACCACATGAGAAAGCTGCTCCTGCTGCTTTATGGGTGCAAAACTAAATACGACTTGTAAACTTACAATTCAATCACAATCTCTGTTAAAATGGAGGCAATTCCTCAAAGGCAAGAATGCAGCCCCTGGAACTTTTGAAGATGTTCCACTGTAATTTTTTTTATTTTTTTTTTTAATCAAAATCCCTTTAAAACTCGGTTTTCAGTTTCATTTGCAGCAAATTCTATCATCTCTAAAAGAAAGAAAATAAACCCCTAAAATTTATTTTTTGACCCATTTTCCTTAAAATCCTTCAAATTCCTTCAAGTGCAAAACCGAAATTGTTACTTTGGCGATGTTTCAGCCATACTTTTTAAAGAGCAATGCTGAAATTTTACTAAATAGGTTTATTCATATTTATTCTTCTAGTAGCCCATTCTTTATTCATATTTATTCTTCTAGTATCCCATTCTTTGACATTATTAACTTATAGGCCTGTACACATACCCAGCTTCCCTTACTGAGGATGTGTAACACAAGGCTAGAACATCCCTGCCAGACAGACATTGTCCTAAGTGTCCCTAATGACAGAGAAGCCAACTTTTAAATTATTTATGTTCTAATATCTCCTCATCCTTGTACATTTTTCCTGTACTTATCAGTCTCTGCTAATGTAAATTATTTTTTCCTGTTCTTTAAATAATAAGAATAATGAACCACCTTTCTATTTTTATCAGTCTTTTAGAGAAAACAGCTTGAGTTTTCTCAACCTTCTCTCTTCTGGATTAGATCACATGGTTCCTGTGATCTACACAGGCCATAGGGGGGTTTTTTAGACCTTTCATTTTCAGATCTTTCATTTAATCTTAACTCCAGATTTCCTTCAAATTTTATCTGTCTTCCACCAAAAGGGTTCACATTGCAGCTGAACTCCAGCAAGGCATGTTTACATTACTGAGCATAGCAACAAGGGCACTGATGTGCAAGAAACCTCAGAAAAACAAAATTTTTCTGGAAAATCAATATTAAAAACGAACTATCCATGTAACCAGCCTGGAGAGAACAGCAGTTTCCATCAGGATGATATCATCATCCTGACGAGGTAACTGAATGGTTCTCATCATTTTTGTTAGTCTGGATGGTTCTGGTTAATCCAGAACAAGAGTAGTGGACTCAGTGGTCCTTGTGGGTCCCTTCCAGCTCAGGATATTCCATGATTTTATGATTCAATGTTTTTATACTTCAAACGTGGCATATACACAGGTGATGATTTATCTTCAGAGAAGAAGAAAATGATAAAGAAAAGAATGGCATGAAAACAGTTTATTAGAAAATCTGTGGTTTAAACAATTTTGTACTGCTACAGTACAAAGACACGAGAAATATGTGGGCATCACCAAAAAAAAAAAGATTTGGGAAACTTTATAACATCAAAATACACTATCTGTGTTAAACATAAACTTTTAGTTACTATTTGCATTTTGTTCATTTTAGAGAAAATTAAAAGTTTCTCTCCATATCTCCATATATACATACACACACTTTTAGTGCAGAATAATACAAGTACATCTTAAAAAAAGATGGGTCCTAAACAGCTATAATTTCAGTTCTAATCTTCCACTCATGCAGTGCTCTGATTCATATCAGAATCTGTCTTGAACACGAATGACCTTACAGAAGCTTGTTAGATAATAAGACCATCAGGTAATAAAAGGAAAAAAAAAAAGGAGACTTCAAATGGACATGAACATAATGTCCTTGCATTATGGAGCCTTAAACTCCCATTTATATTCTCATTCAGAACCAAAGCGGCCTCAATTCTCTCTAGCTTAATTGCTTTCAACTTGAAGAAAATCACTGATAGGGTGATTTAAATCATGTAGCTTTTGCCTGGACATCTCAGTTATTTAAAAAAAAAAGCAAATAAAGAGAAGTACTTCAAGACTTCCATACCAGGCAGAATAACATGCCCATCTCCTTCACAAATAAGAATTTCTAATTCATAGATTCACAGTAATTTCTGTAAAAGATGAGCATTTTGATCAGAAGTTTAATTAGCTAAGGACTTAAGGAGAGGGATCTGAGGACAGGCAGAAGAGTAACTACACCAATTACACAGAGAGAGAGTAAAACTCAAGTGGGAGGACACGTTGCATCAGCTGTGAATTGCCCCAGGCAATCCAGCTCAGGCAGCTTTATTAGTGTCCTTGCTGCTCATGTGTTCAGCCTGGTTTGTTGAGACAGTTCAGATGATCAGGGACCAAAAGCACCAGGGACACCCCATTAAAAGCTGGTTTGGGTAATGAAGATGCTGTTAGATGACAGCTGAGTTCTGGTGTGTTCAGAACCCGAGCCCATGAGAGAGGCACAACACTGGTCCTCCAGATCAAACTTTCAATAAGTGAAAAAAAGTTTTACTGGCTTACAAGCTGGTTTAATTTTTTTTTTTTTTTTTTTTACAAGCTACAGCTATTTTGTGATTTCATCAATGTTTTTGTATTCCCACTGATTTTTTTTCCCATATTTATTGACACCACTCAAATGTTCCTACAAGTAGCAGCTCATGAAATCCATTTCTGGGCGCATGCTGCATCAGAAAAACAGCTTACTTAAGTTCATGTTTCATTACTTTAGTTCTTTTTTCTCCACACAGTAGCACTGACTATGAGGTAATACCATCACTCAGAACATCAGCAAACTCTTTAATGACACTGCCAGTGTTCACTTTGCCAGCTCTTTCCAAAAGGGTTATGATCACTGGAAAGACACATCCTTTCTCATTCACAGTTTGTCATTGCTATTAGTTGGATGCAGCTTGTTTTGGGCACCAAATACAGCCTACCTTCGAACATATACAGAAGATTGGATGTTAATTTTAGACACCAATTATTAATTTCAGTGATATTTGATTAATAAAAAGGCATGCACAATAGCAAATGCACTCACATAATTACTTGGGAACATGCACGTACCAAACCTGTTCAAGTTTATTCTGTTTTTATTGTTTTGATTACAATTGTCACTTTGATCCAAACCAATAACCTGACCTAGTTAATGAGTTCCCTTTTAATGTAGTTATGTCACGTGCTTGATATTTTGATTCTTTCAGTTTGAATACTTTTCAGATGAATTAACTGACTTTTTCATACAAGCTCCTATCTTTCCATGTTCATAAATCAAAATTTATTTATTTATTTTTCAGTTCATTGAAGAAAAGGACCATTATTTCTTCTATTTTCTGTTTGCACATAAATGCAAAGTCATATCATCTTATTTTGGGAGAGAGCAAATGACATTACCCCTTGTTCCTTTTTCTTATCATGAGCAGCAGCCACAAGGTTTCCTAGTGAGCAAACCTGTGCTGCTGCACTAGAATAGAAGTTCTAAAGGAGATAAGATCCAGGGAGAAATGTAAAGGTGACAGAGTTTTATGCCTCAGCTTAGTTACAACAATTAAAATTAAAAGCTGGAACAGCACAGAACTGGAAGCAGCTTTCTAAAACTTGAGATCAGTCAAAACATCTTTTTCCATAAATGTTTCACAAGCATTTGAGCTAAAAGGGATAACAAAAAAGGGAAATGTAATTTTAATGTTTTCTTTTTTTTTGGGTCTGATTAAGTATCTTTTCTTCTCTCATCTCATTTTGGCTCCACTGTTATACCATCTCCAACTGTTCACAGCCTGAAAGAGGTTGTAGAGGGGAAGGATGAGGAAGTAAATCTGAATTCTTAATGAAAACTTTCATATTATGATTAGTTACTATGAAGTTTTTGGGGCTTTTTTGGTGGTTTTTTCTTTGTGTGTTTTTTTTTTTTTAATGAAGAAGATTCTTTTTCAGGTCATTTTTAAAACTTTCTAGAAGCGAGTGGGTCTTATATGTATCTTACAGCTCTTTGAAAATCTTTGTGACAAGAAAAGGAGCCGAGTTCTTTTAATAATGGCATGTTATTAAAATACTAATGATTTTGCTGTTTAAAAGTGAGCTTTAATGATTATAACTCTCCTCTTTGATCAGCAGAAAATGGTGACTAATCTAAGAAGGAAAAAAAAAAAAAAAAGAAGTTTTAAGACTCAGAGATCTTTCCCAAGCCTGTTGGCTGCTATAAAAGCTCAGAGACAAGAGTGTAAAAAGAGAATAAAACAGGCAGCAGACAATAAGTGCAGATGTTTTATTTTTATCCTGAAAGACTCCCCTGTCCAAATAACAATGAAACAAATAAAGAAAAATATATACTGGTTTGACCTCACCTGCTTTTTGAATTTCTACTCTTCGTCCCCTGTAAGGAACTTCATCTCCTCATTGATATCAAGTTCTTTGACTTTTTCTCCCTTTTCCTTGTTCAAGAAATCACTCAAAATTCAACTGCCAGTTATCACACTGTCAGGCCATTCTGCCAGGTCAGGCTGAAGACTTTTTTCTTTCTCTCTGCCTACCAGAGCAAACCCTGGGGCATCATGAGCCCTCTCCAGTTCCTGTCTCAGAAAAGGAATGAAGTAAAAGGCCACGTCCTTCCAAAGCCCAGACATGGGGACCCCTTCACTAATCAGGCTAAATCAGACACTGGGAGACCCTGCTTTACTCTGCAAGTGTGTTTTCTTACCCCCCCATTCAACTTATAGCATGCTTAACTCAAGGCAAATAAGGTGAATGCAAACTCTACTCATGGTGTCTAAAATATAGCGCATTTATGATTTGATTTTTTGAAAGACACAGGTACAGAAAACAAGAAAAATGCAATTATTTTCAACAATGCTGATTTGGAAAGGTCTCTCTCCACTCTCTCACCAGCTGACTTGCCCTTTCCTGGCTATTGTGGGATTTGTAATACAGGTTTTCAGGTTTGGCCGCGGGTTCTGCCCCATCAAACATTCCATCAGAGACTTCACCCATGCATTTGTCTAAAAGCCCACCAAGTAGGATAGCTCTTACTGGCTCTCATGTCTTCCCACGATACCAAACAGCTTGAATTGTCAGCCCGAAACTCCAATTTATACCTTCCATCTCTTTGACCTGTTAAGGGCTGTTTTCCATCCTCTGGGAGGGCTTTTCCATACCCCAGGCACTACCACGCATGGCTCTCTGGTAAGGAGAAGTTTTCATTCAACAGAGTATAAAACTTTTCCCATTCCCTTGGCTTTTTAGTGCAAACTGCTCAGTGGACCTTACATTGCATTTTGATCTGTCCAATAAATGCAAACATCCCATGAGGGCAATCACACACAGCTTGAGTGTGAACATTTGCAACAGTAGCTAATTGCTCTGGATGACACAACCAACCCCCAACTTCTTCCTTTTACCTCTATCAGAATTGTTTCAGAAGCAGAATTAATTTAAAGCTAAAAAGAAAATCTTTAAAGGCCAGAAACAACTGCTTTTTATAATTTTTTTTTCTAGATCTCTGCTGTATGATATTTTAAAGCTGCTGCTCTGTTGTTATGGGGAAGGCTGCACTTCAAAACGCTGTCTTACCCCTTCCTTCCTTCTATTTTCTGAAATTTTAGACTGAGGCAAATTTCCCCACTGTGTTTCAAAAATATAGTTATGTATTTTTAATTATCATTATTATTTTCATACTGTGGTTTTCATTCGAGCCACAGAAAAATCTATGCTTAGAATCCTTAGAATCCAGGAGGAGTTAATGGCATAATACTTTCATATTTTTTCCTCAGAACAAATTCTTGAGATGATGAAGTGGGAAACTTAAGCTGTTAATTCTCCTCCCATTTCCCTTGTTCCTCTTTGTGAATCACAAAGGTATCAACTGATTGCTATTATAGACTTAAAATGCAACAGAATAAATTTTTTCACTGTTATGCAGTTGTTTTTTTTTCCTGACTTATTAACATTACCAAGAAATGCTACATAACACCATGACACATTAATAGCTGCTGTTCTTCAAACATCATCATATCACAATCTCTTCCTGTGTGCATTTACAAATGTTTTGTGAAAGAAATAAGCAGAGCTTGTGGGTTTTTTTTATTTCTACACCACAGCAGAAGGAAAAGCCGATTAAAAGATTTATTCAAATATTTACATGACACACACTGTTGCAGTATTAAAATGTGAGATTGCTCCTTTTACACATCTCCTTTGTAAAGCAGCAAATCTTTTCTCCCTTTTGTTACTAATGTAACTTTTAAATGGTAGTTACAAGTTTCAATGACTTTAGGCTCTAATTGGACATCCCCTCCAATTCTTCTCTTCCTCATCCTCTTCCCCCCTCGTTACACCTTGTTTTTATACTGACCTGGCAACATGTGCTGACAGCCCAGAAAGAAAAATGTGTCCTGGGCTGAGTTAAAAGGAGCATGGCCAGAAGGTCAAGGGAGGTCATTCTGCCCCACTGCTCTGCTCTGGTGAGACCCCACCTGCAGTGCTGTGTCCAGCTCTGGGGTCCTCAGCACCAGACATGGAGCTGCTGGATATAAGAAACAAATTCTTCCCTGTGAGGGTGGAGAGGCTCTGGTAGAGAAGCTGTGGCTGCCCCATCCCTGAAAGTGTTCAAGGCCAGGTTGGACAGGGCTTGGAGCAACCTGGGACAGTGGAAGGTGTCCCTGCCCATTGGCAGAGGGGGTGGAATGAGATGATCTTTAAAGTCTCTTCCAACCCAAACCATTCTGGGATTCTCTGATGATTCTATAGAGGTTCATGTAGGAGGTGTCTAACCCATTTCCTCACTCCCAATACTGCTCCACACTGCTCCACATATCTTTCCACACGCTAGCTTTGATCTGCACATCCTCGTAATCTCACCCTACGTGCCCTTTATCCACACATCTCGTTATGTTTGGAAAGTTTTGTAAGTGGGCGATAGATCAATACCTTCTGCATTTCAAACGTTATCCTTAAAGTTCATCTCTTTCCATAAGCCTGTGAAATATAGTAAAAATTATGATCAGCATCCCAAATATCATCAGAGCCATCAGTACAAGTTGCTGGTTTCTGGAACCAGCAGTAGCCCTGAGGCTGTAGCCCTATCCTCTATTCCTGCCTTTTCCCATTTTCTGGCATTCCTAAAGAAAACAGAAAATGGATATGAGGAGAAATTAAGAGACTCTGGTATTTATATTACTACATGTATGCTGAATGTCTAAGGAGTACAATCAGGACTCAACATTTCAAGTGCTCCTGTTGGGAGGGGACTGCAGTATTCCCCCACTCCAAGGCATTTTTCCCTTGTAAAATGTTGCTATACATTCTCCATTGCCATTGCAGTGCAGTGGAAGGCAACAATTTACCTGGAACAGTGAAGGTAATTAAGTAGACATATTTACAGCATAAATATGTAGATGTATACAGTTAGAACTGCATTCTACAATATTAATTCCTAATGTTCCTGAATGCATTCAAATATCAGATAGCTTGAGCTATTTTATGCTTCCTATTAAATACAAGGAGATGCAGAGTCATAAAAAAAAATAAAATGCTTTGTGTATAGACATTTAGCTGGTTGTGGCAGAGCTGGGAGAGAACCTAAATCTGATCTATCCTCTTGTGAGTTTTAAATGTGTTACCTTCCCTATCACCGATGTGCGGTGATCAAAGTCTCATGAATATGCACACCGGTTGCCAAACTAGGTGGAATCCTTTAAAAAACCCTTCCCACGAGTACAGCAGACCTACTGAAGACCTTAGCTAGAGATAAACTCATTCTAACTCAGCTTATATTTGTTTCATGTGACAGTCATAAGCACCATCATCAATTTTACACCGATTACAAGGACCAGCAAAAGTAATCACTTCTGTTTCTTGACCACTGAAGAAAAGATGTCCCATATTAAAACTTATCAAAACTATCAACTGCAGACATATGGAGCCAAACATCTTACTTCAAAGGCATTTGATAGATAAAATATTATTGCAAAACTATTTATTCTCCCTCTCTGTTTCTGGTTGCCACTTTATTTCCTACTAACCTTGTCCTAGCTTTTTCTTCAATCCATGTTTCACTGCCAAGTCTGGGCTCTGAAGAACTCACAGTGATCAGTGGAAACACATACTTTGTCCCTGGTTATGGTCTCCTTAACACAGGTCTGATACTTACACTGTGCTACTCTGAACATAAAATTAGGTGATGTAACAGATAATCAGTACTGCAAAACCTCCAACTGGGTAAGTTCATTAGTAGAGGGGGGGATTTTTCTGGTGGGTATCTATTAGACATAGTCTGGAACAATCAAAATATCAAACACAGTTCAGACTGATAAAAGTGCTGAAATCCTACCAAAGTAACATACTTAGATTAGACACATAACAACCTTGCTTCTGCAAGAGCTGTGTGAATAGCAGAACCTTTCTTTTCTCAATTTCAAGTTCAGTTTTGGAAGAATAGCAAAAGTTCTTTCATTCACTGTATAATATGAAAGAAGCTTAGTAGCTCGAGTTCCATTGTAAGCTCATAGAAGAATATATAAAACCATCAGCACCAAACATCTATCAAAACTTGAAGGCACAGAGATGTAAAATTAACCACATTCAAAAATATATATTCCTGAGTGCTGCAAGGGGAACTATGTGGAATGAAGACATTTTCCACCACTGCTTTAGTTGTTTTATGAATAAAATCAGAATTTCTGGTTCATAAAACAATTAAACACAGCACAGACATGAGCATGCAAGAATAGCAGAGCTTGACCCTGTGCTACTACAGGAAGTTTATCATAGACATAAAGGCTTGTGATGACACTCCGAATTTCTTAATATAGGAAATGGTCTTCTCTGTGAGAGCACACCTTCAGCTTGTAGAAGAACATCAGGGACACTGAACATACCAGGACAGCATTACATGTGACAGGAGCAAATACCTTACACTTAATACCTTAATATTTAATTCTCGCAGGAGATAAAACCTCCCAGAACAACCTGGGCTTCATATTTAAACACAACCACCCTTCTAAAAAAATGGGTATATAATCGTATGCTTACAGCGCATAAACACAACTTCCTTAAGAAGCTGCTGTACACACACTTTGATGCAACTCATTCAGTGCTCAGCTTGCAATATTTTTTTAGTATGGATGCTTTTGGGATTTTTTAAATGAAATAAAACCAGCGAGTCACCCAAACAGCAATGCCACACTAATACTTTATTATGCCACACTTTTAGTTAAGACACCAAAATTAGTCTTAACTACTATCAATGTGAAATAATAAAAAGACCAAAGACCAAAAGAAGAAAAAAAAAAACAAAGTAGGAAAAAAAAAGCAAGAAGAAAAAGAACAAAAAAAAGGGATCAAAACATTTTTAAATAGCCAGAATGTTTTTTTTGATTTTCTCTTTGCATTCTGTATCAAAACCCAGACAAAAACCAGCAGAACTAATATATAAATTGGAGCTTATCAGTATGTTAGATATTCGATTAACAGAACAACACATCAGATAATTAATAAAACTGCCAATAAAAACAGTAATGAAATAACTGCTGCAATACATGCAAACCATGTATTCTGAGAAAATTTTCCACCGAGTGTTTCCACCATGAAATAAATGGATATTCCTTAGGAATAATCCCACTGTAAAATAACATAATCACTCCCGGCCTTTCCTATAGGCCAGCACTTACATCTACCTAAAATAGCCACTATTCCTCTCACATATGGCACTGAAAAAGGCAACTCTGTGAGTAAGAATGGTTTGTAGCCAGCAGGTAACAATTGAAGGAAAACAGTCTCTCGTTTTCTGTTCCATCCCTCCTCACCAAAGGCTTGGATATAATTCGTCCATCCCTGACAGATGAGATTAGATAATGACAAGCTTTGGATTCATGTAGTAAATCCAGCTAAGAATGTACAAGCAAACGTACAGAAAAAAGGCTGCTGCTGGCAAATTTGAAAGCTTCAAGTTCTTTCAGACCAGAACTTGCAGAAAATCAATTTCTACGTGAATTTTTATTTTTCTTTTAAAACAACTCTGCAGTCAGATCGAGTCAAACTTACCATCTGCTGCAGAGAGAAATACAGCTCCAGTCAGGAATTGCATTACCAAACTTCTTTGTAAACTTTACAGGCAAGCTGTTCCTGTCAGAATTTAAGTCATTGTGATAATACATCTTAATATTCGGTCAAGCTTTAAATAAAGAGTGACAAAAGTCCACATATGGATGACAAGCTGTTCTACAGTAAATATTTTTGTATTTACTGAGAAGGGGCTTATGGCAGCTTAGGACATATTCCACCAGGCATTTCAGTCTAAAGTACTTACTGACTAATAAAATCAAGATAAAAATCTCAGTTTGAAAATCCTCACCAAAATTCAGTTTTTAAATTAGCTTGATCCTATTCTTGTTCCTATTCCTATTTAGTTATGCTTTTACTTGAAAACCTTTCCCAGCTGGTGGATGTTACAGAATGGAGAACTTTTAGTACCCTGCATTTTAAGCAAAGTTTTATTCCTAATTGATGTGGAATGTTTCTATGGAAGAGAAACAGCAAATACAATGTAATTTTACCATTATAGCTGACCTCTAAAGCCGAGTAAAAATTCTTCCACTTTTTTTTCCAAAAAAACTTGTTAAACCCATTTTCAATATTCATGCAACTGAGGGGATACAGCATAAAAATCCTTTAAAAGTTTCTTTTCCACATACTCTTGTTAGAAATACACTTTACTGAAAACCAAAGGCAAAAGCAAATCTTATGATAAGTAGGGAGAAAATTGTTTTTTCAGTTTCAATTCCATTTTGAGAAGTTACAAGGCACATATTGCAATTAATATTGCAATTATAGTAGTTAACTATTTGCTCCAAGTTCACTACACGTTACTGTTTTACTATAGCAACTATGCAAGTAACTCAATACGGCAGAGAAAAAATAGGTTTTTAAACACCTGAAGGAAACAGAAAGTATATTCAGTCACAGGCAAGCATGCAGCATGTAAAATAAATGCTAATGCAGGTAAGTAACCTTACCCTGCTGTTGGATCAACAGCTATGGCCTTGGGGTTATTCAGATCCAGCTCGATGAGGGTGACACACACTGACCCGTTCTGGCTGCAAACAAAGATCCTGTCACTGACGTGATCCACAAAGTAAAAATTCCCCGTGATCCAGTCGATTGCTATTTGCTGCACATCTGCCAAAAAAAAAAAAAAAAAAAAAGAAAGAAAGAAAAAAAAGAAGCTCAGGAGTGCAATTGCAATACAAATAACTGGTTGCCAGCTGCTTCGCTGAGCAGATGCTCTACTCACTTAAAGAGCTCCAGCTGTTTTACATGCATTAGATGGTATATGATAAGGAATCCAATCCTCAATACACAAATAGTGGTTGGAGAGAATTTTTCCTTTTTAAGCACGGAAGTCTGATTGCAACTTCAGTGGCGCGATACACGTTTGTTTGGAGTCCTCTTAAATATTTTAAAGTTTGCCATTGGGATTTTTTTTTTTAGGGCATATTTAGAAGCAACATCACCGAATGATGGTGCACCCGTGAAACAGGAGTCTGAAATGGTGATGGTAGAAGACTGCAGGGGGGAGGTAGCTCTGAAGCCACAGAAGTTCTGAAGTTGGTGTTCTAGGATGTCTGTTACACTGTGGGGATGCTACATTGGTAAAGCTTGTAAGAGTTTATCGGTTATATTTTAGGGGGACTAAAAGCAGATCATAAATACTTCACGGAAATAAAAAAAAAACCCTGTGGGTAGATATGCATGCCTAAAAACACTGTAGCAGATACATGTGTATTCACTCATTTTCATTTAAATCACTATTTTTTTGTGGTTCTGAGGTATCTGGATGCTGCCAGATTACTGATTTAACCACCACAATAAGTAGCATTGAGGTACATGTCTGTGGGATACTTATATAGAGATATTTATTAACAGCTATGCAGTTTTTCCTTCCCTGGATGCTGTGGCAGCTTCTCAGCCACCAAAACAACTGTTTCAAACAGTTAGTTCTTTTCCTTGTGGGATCCTGGAGACACTTTTTGTAAATGCCTTAAAAATCCCATGTATTTCTTATAAGTCAACTGACCTGTCCATACACAGTTGTACTGTTACAGTAAGTAAAAGTATAAAGAAGTGCAAAGAACATAACATTACCAATTTCATTTAACTAAGATTCCCTTTCTTCCTATTCTTGTTGACAGGATTCTTGTTTCAAGATTCTATCATGATGAGAGAAGCCAGATGTGATAAACTATCATTTTACAGAGTAGGGTTGTTTTTTTTACTTTCAGTTTCTGTATTTCTATCAGCCCTCAGATGTGGAATTTTTAGCTTTGTTTTCCACAATCCAACACAAAACTGTTGCTCCCATCATGTCAATGCTGTACTGGAGAATATAAAGTAAATTTGACTGAGTAATAACTGTAGGCATTAAGTTTTTGACAATAACTAAGGGCTTATGAGTCATGCACCTGCTAAATACTTCAAGCAGACATGGAGACTCGTCCTGTCCTTCAAAGTGCAGATAAACAAGATTTACTCAATGAAACACCAGGAATACCAGGTGTATTCCACCACAGCCACCTCCTTACACAGGTCACTGCTGCCCCTTCTCTCTTCGATTCCTGCCCTTCCACTATTTATTTCCCTTTTAATTCAAAGTGAATATTGTGCCTTTTCCCTTCTGATAGCTCTTATTACAAAGATCTGCTGAGCCAGAATAAAGAAATGCTCCATTTATTCCAGTATCCAACCTCAAGAAGGAGGCCAATGTCAGGTGCGCTGAGAGACATGTGTGAGCACTGATATATTTTGGACAATAGTGAGGAAAACCTGGATTTTTTTCCTAGTCCAAACAAAACATAGGATGTGCTTTTAAAAATATCGGGAAAAAAACCCCCAAAACTCTGTGTCTCTGGAAATCAATAACAGTTTAAGCATTTTCAATGTGTCTGCTTACCATTTTCTGAAGTTGGATTCGTGGAATGAAAAGTTTATGGCTCACTGATTCAGTGAGGCTTTAGAAAATTGCAGATAAGCTTCCATGTAATAGAAGCATTTTGGAAAACATCATTTATAAAGAATGAAAGGTGCAAAAGGGATTCAATTTTAAATATTTGTAGAAATAAAACTAGTAATTAAATTTCTGCAAAGAGAGCTCTAGAAGATTGCTGTACATTGGGAAGTGGATGAAAAGGAGCAAGGTTAAGTAGCAGCCTGCTGGAGGAGGATGCTGTTTTCTTCTTACTGTGCGGGAAAAGTACCTATTTTTAGATAAATGTGATAGAGACATGAAAGGCATATCACACACAGATTGTTGTATCTATTAACAATATTCACAGTTATAAAATGTTTGCTCTATTCTTTCCTTAGTTATTCCTTAACATATCGCAAGAAATTGCACTAAACAGGGTTTTTTTAATGGAAAACAAGAATAATTAGGTGTTTTTTTAATGGAAAACAAGAATGATTAATTCAAGATCATATAAGGAATTTGCATCCAATAGTTAAAACTGAGCTTGCTCAGCAGTCCAGGGAAAGTGAGACATCCTAAAGCAATACCACACCGTAACCTGTGTGTCAAAAAGCATTGGTAGCTCTTAACACTTATTTACCCAATTTCCCTTCCCCAGCAGGATGTCTTTGGGAAGGGTACGGAGGTCCCAGCAGCACAGGTTATTTAAGACACTTAAGGTTATTACAACTCCATTCCTTGTAAAGCTGCTCATTCCAAAGCATGCCATGTTTCAAGACTTAAGCACAGAGCTTCCAGAAAAAAACAATACATTAATTCACATTACTTTTCTTCAGAGGAAGAATAGACCTATTCAGAGAGATGTCCTACCATGCAAAGAACACTTCTCTGAAAAACAGACCTTCTGGGGCAGTACATCACTGTCATCTAATAATTAACCTGGACACTGAACACACAGTACCATTTGTGTATTGTAGATACCATTGATCTGGTTTGGGCTTTGTCTTCTTCGTACCATGCCCTCTGCAGTGCATTGGGCACATCCACTTTATCACAGGGGAAGTTCATAAAGAATTGTCCAAGTCCACTCCCCCATCAAATTATATTCTGCATGAAAAATCCACTCAGCAGATAACAAGTGCTGTGAATCACATTCTAATCTCCATGGTTTTGCTGGCAGCTGTGCTTTAAGCTGCTGTGAATGGCTCCCCAGTTATCACACAAGTTGCATGTGCTGTATACCATGGAGATAAGGGCTTGGTTCCACTGGGGACTTTATATATATATATATATATATATATATATATATATATATATAAAACTTCTTGCACTCAAGAAGTTACTGAATTAATTTCATGCCTATTTCTGAATTCATATATAAATCCCACTATGTGCAGATGTCTAGTCTACTCATATCTTTAAAGTAATTAATCTTTTTTCCTTTCATTCACGCAGTTTCAGAAGTTCCTAAAAAGAAATGTTTCCCCACATATATTTATTCTGAGCAATCTTCTATAAATTTTTGAGGGTTCTTTCCTATATTAATAACAGTTTCCTTGGAGCATTTCTGTCAAATGTGATCATCCTTCCTTTATTACTTTCTAAAAACTAGGATTTCCTCTAAAGGACTTCATAAAGAATAGTTAAGACATCATATAGTTTAAATTCTACTCCAGTTAATGACATTATGTAGACCGTGGGCACTAGCAAAATTATGGCTGGAAGTAAACTTTTCCTATTTCTTTTATACACACAAATATTACTAGACCTTTAGAGAAAAGAGCAATTTCATATGAGGGTGGCTAAATCTTCAAAGGGTACTGGAAATACATGTCTTATGGCCAAACCATATTTTATACAAACCAGAGCCATGGAGAATGACTGTCTTCTTTCACTTTGATTTTTCAACATACATCTTGTACTGTAGGAATTGCTACATTTATTTCCATTTCAAATCAAGACTTGCACAAGACTTCAGAGAACAGAGGAGAGGGAAAAGCAGTGACATGTTCTTGTATTATATTACTGTTGCAACTGAGGATTCTGCACATGTACCATCTATTAAAATCAGTATTATGTTAACAGATTTCATTTTTCCCAAATGTTGAAGAGAGACTAGAAACAAAAATTAATAGTTTTTTTCCAGTTATACACTTCAGTATAAACATTCCTTGTTTTTTAACTGATCTAAGCAAACTACTCAGTAGAGTTCATAGGAGTTGTTGAAGTCTTTTTGAGAAACTTCTGAGTGAACTGGGAAACGATTTTGGATGAAATACAATTACAATTAAAAATGCTCATTGCACTCTCCATATGCTTCCTGTTAATAATGAAAGAGATAGACAATATCTCACTATTTTAAAGGAAAGAATTTAACTTCTACTGCCTTATACATTAAAACTGTCCTTGTTCTGAACATGACTGAAATGGAAATTTACTCAAGACTCAAGGTGTGTGTGACCATTTCTTTGCAGTGTAGTATGGAAGATCAGAACCATGTATCATCCTTTCTCTTTCAGCATAGTTTTGGACCTTTCTTTATATTATATTGATTATATTATATCTGTATTATATTATATTATAATATTTATTATCACAGAATGGTTTGGGTTGGAAGGGACCTTAAAAATCATCTTGTTCCATTCTCCTGTCATGACCAGGGACACCTTCCACTAGCCCAGGTTGCTCCAAGCCCTGTCCAACCTGGCCTTGGACACTTCCAGGGATGGGGAGTCCACAACCTTTCTGGGCAATCTGTGCCAGGGCCTCACCACCCTCACAGGGTATAATTTCTTCCTAATATCTAATCTAAACCTAATGTAAGGCCATTCGCCCTTGTCCTATCAATACGTGTCTTTTATTTACACTTTCTTTTTTTGCTTGCATTTTCCCCAAATTACTGTATATTTGTAACATATATTAGAAAATGCTTACAAATAATATTTATTTTTTCACAAAAAATGCTTGCTTTTTTTTCTTTTGAAAAAAAATATCTTAAAGGATGAATTATTTTTATTGTTTTGATTGACTGCTTTTTCTCCAATAACCCTTACATATCTTCTGAATAAATGTAACATTCCAAACTTCCACAGAGGAATTTTGTGCTATATTCTGGGCTTGTTTAAAGGAGGTGAGAGAAGGGGCAGTGCTTTAAAAAGTGGCAGGTGTATCTTTCCACTTTGCAAAGAGCAGCTCAGTGCTGTCACAGGCAGTTCTACAAAGAGCCACTTATCTAATTTATTTTCTAGAAAGTGGGTGGTTTTGAGGAGGGTGAAACAGTTGTTTGGAATGCTGACCATATGCTTGGGGAATAAATGCTCTGGAGAAGTTGTAATAAAACTTTCAGGAGCTTAACATTTCTGCAATGAGCATCCTCACACATGGAAGGTGTCAGCACAGGCCCCAGTGGTGGTGCAATACAGAGGGATGCTGCTCAAGTGCTTCCTGATGAGTCAAAAGAGGTGAGACTGAAAAAAAGGTTAATATCTATATATATAATATATAGATATATATATATATGTAGATATGTAGAGATATATATCTGGAAGCCAAAATTATAAAAAATGAGATAACAAAAAAAACAGGCCAAGATATTTGAGACATCTTGCCTTTCCCTGTATTTTCTCAATCTTCAGGGTTTCTCTTTTTTTTTCCACATATATCCATTTTACCTCTCCAGGACTAGGAAGCTGCTTTAATTTTTTGACTGAAAGCTGGGATTTTGGCAGATGAGTCTTTGTGAACTGTATAGGGTAGATAAGTAATATTAGTGCCAGGCATAACCAGACTTAGTTAGTTTAATTTACTATTTATTTAGAAAAAAGAAGGAGATAAAACTATGTATTTTATTACAAAGAACAGCAGTAATAGGAGATAGACTTTTTGCCTCCACATGAGCAAAAGTCAAGTTATGAACAAGACCAGGAGCAGCAAGCCTTTCTTTTTCTCCAGTATCCAGTGAGACCAGGCAAATAGTAGTTAAAACACACAAAAATGACAGGCTGTGGAATCTTCTTGCAGCACTGCCTTTGCTGTGCCTCTTCTGAGAGTAATGCTCCTAATTAGCGGCCCAGACAACCTTATACTGACACTGTGGCTTGGGAAACTTAAGCTGGCATAGATTTCTCTGTGTCCCTTCTGCTGACAGCAATTTGCCATAATTATGTCTGCAACGCCATTTACAAACTATGATTTTTATTAAAGATGTCACCATTCAATAAGTTAGATACACTGGTGTCTAAACTTTTAACAGCCACGTCCAGAGTGATTATTGCATGTGTTGAAAAATGAAAAATCAAATTAAAAATATCCATCCATCTTTTTTCAAGTGACTCATCCTCGAATATCTGATTCCTCCGAATTAAATCATCCTTCTCAGATATGGTTTCTTAAAAGTATAGAACAGAACCTAAAACATACTAAATTTAAATAAGCAATTTAAAGCATCCAGACTTCATGTTCCTCAAAAGAAAAGAAAGCTTTTCCTCTTTTCTGCTGAGTAACATAATTTAAATTTCAACAAACTGGGTTACTGACAAAAATATCATTGGCTTTCTTCCAACCCTACAGCACATTAGGAGATACCATGCTAAAAAATTATGAATGTGAACACTGAACTCCCCAAGCTGAAGAATTTTCAAAAATATGAACCTAATCTAAACATTATGAACACTCAACAAAAGCATCCTGATAGCTCTAAAAGACACCGAGTCTCTCAGCGATCCAGAGTCTATTCCATTACTCAGAGATCCAGGACTTTGACTTCCAACCAGGTACAGAAGAGAACACCTTTGGGTTTTGGTGAGGCCCTGGTACAGGTTCCCCAGAGAAACTGTGGCTGCCCCTGGATCCCTGGCAGTGTCCAAGGCCAGGTTGATGGGGCTTGGAGCAACCTGGGCTAGTGGAAGGTGTTCCTGCCCATGGCGGGGGCGGGAATGAGATGAGCTTTAAGGTCCCTTCCAACCCAAATAATTCTGTGATTCTATGAGTCTATGATTTATTCTATATGAACACTTCTCACTCTGTTTAAAATCAGACTTTTATCCTTCTACTGGGTGCAGCCCCACTCACTGAGAAGATCCAAGGCCTGAAGCTTCCCACAACTGAGGAGTTTTTAAAACTAGCAGTTCTGCTCTTTCAAAGGACACCATGCAGACCATGACACTGTCTGTCCTACAAACTCCCTGTCAGTCCTCAGAGCTGTGAACTATTATCTGAGCACTAATCACAAGGTAAGGCCACAGACACCAGTTCTGGGGCCTCTTTAGCAGTGCAGCAGATCGATATGGAAATTTACTGCTCAGCTCAAAATAGAGATATAAGTAAGAAGCTTTTTAAAATGAGGGTGGCAAAACACTGGCCCAGAGAAGCTGTGGATGCCCCATCCCTGGAAGTGTTCAAGGCTGGATTGGATGAAGCTCTGAACAACTTGGTCTAGTGGAAGTTCTCCCTGTCCATGGCAGGAGGTTGGAATGAGATGGACTTTAAGGTCTCTTTCTACCCAAACCATTCTGTGATTCTATGAGTCTGCATTGGCTAATGCTCAATATGAGTCTGCATATTGAGCAGATAATGAGAGAAAAACGTGGATTTAACGATAAACTTCCTCCTCCCACTGGGAATCCTGGGATTTATAGAACAACAAAAACGACAAAAAAACCCTCCCATTTTCCTCTTCTAACAAACCCCTCTGTTTACAGAGCACTCAGAGGAAATGTGACCATGGTGGACCTTAGGTCTGCTTGTGTCTTTCCCTGAAATTTTACAGCAGGGTGGCAAATTCTGCTCCTAGATCCTTTTTCATATTTCTTGTTTTACTTGTGTTATAGAATGATTCAATCACAAAATGCATCAAGTTTCTGGAATGAGTAAGATGAATGAAGTTTTCTGTTACCGGGTCTTGTGTCACAGAGCTAGCTGTGATGCCAACAGCTTAAATGAGCAAGGAAAAAGTCTGACATAATGAAATAAGGTCCTTATGAATGGCCTTATCTTTCAATCCTGACTGTTAGGAGTTTTATAGAGAGTGAATTTTCTTACATCACTCTCATGTCAAAAACTAGTAAGAAGAGTTGAAAACCATAACATTCCTAATTTCTGCATTACTGAGCTTCAAGCACATTGCCCAGTGATTGTAAACTCGTAATGGGGTCCCAGTAGCCACGCACATGCTGAACAATAAAGACAGATTTATAGAGGTACATAGCTATAACAGTACTATTTTTTTTTTAGCTGCACATTCAAAAGCTTCTTATAAATCTGCAGAGACTGTAAATCAAACCCAGTTATTTACTTCAAAGCAGTTAAGTCACCCACTGTTAAAATTAAAGCATAATTCAGGTACAATAGGCATCCCATCAAGCACGTGGCCTAAGAGAGCTGCACATGGCAGCATTAGGCTGTGACACTTGCCTCATTTAACCACCTTCCAGCAAACCCAAAAGTGTGAAACCTCCCACCTCCCTAGGACTGCCCCCTGCATGGATTATGAACTCCACAAACCATCATCTCACAAAAGTAAGGTCACTTAAATGCTTTCCTGTCAAGATGCTAAGCAGTAGATTATTACAGTTTTAAAGATATGTCAATAAATAGAGTTACCTTTACAATATAAAGTACTTAAGGAAAATGACTTCCAGAGAAAGTTTGAACAGAGTAATGGCAGAGCTAAGCAACGGTGCTTTAATGGTGCTTTTGGGGGGATAATGTAGAAGTGAATTATCTTTGACAATTCCTAAAGAATGGGTTGGGGAACAAAGGAAACTCATACTGCACATGTTTTGTAGAAGGTAACATTTGTCATTCATGGGATCCAGAGTATACTGTAGCTTCTTGCAGGTAAAATGCAGGTCATAATTTTGTAGGATAATTTCATTTGGAGCCCACTGTAGTTGCTATTAGGAATATATGGTCTAGACAATAGGAATATGCAGGACATGACAGGACCTAGTGCTATAAATCAATCTGTTTCTTTTCCCCAGAGGGCATTATTACATTCAGTTTTAATCAGAAGATAATACTGGCCACAGAGTATTTCATTCTATTATAGAGACACATTCATATTGGGCACAAAAGTGCTTGTCTTCATCTCAAACATATTAGGGGAAAAGGAGAAGACATTAAATTTCCAAAAACAAATGAACAAACAACCCTCCCAAAAAACAACCCACATTGCTAAATAAATTGAACTTGCTTAAAATGTAATTAAAATCTGCATACGAAGTCCAATTTAAATACAGCCTGAGAATGACAATTTAGAGAATACTAGAAAATTAAAAATATCTTCAATAATAAAAAACACAACCTGCACAGTTAGCAAACATATACCTCATTGTTCCACATAATATCTCAGAAACAAAACCACATCATGTACCTTACTAGATGAGATAGCCTCTTTTTTGGGGTTGCTAAGGAGAGAAAAAGAAATTGCTTCTTATATTAGGGACATTAAGCTCTTTTCTTGATTTTTTTCCCCTTCCCTCTAACAGAGGAATCATTGCCACCACCTGATGCCATCAGCATGCTGCAATTTCTGCAAGGCACTTAAACCACTGTACAGCACCTACAAAAGTCATTTGCTTCATATTATGGTTTGAGCAAAACAAACAAATAAACTCCTCCCCGTTTACAAACATTGCCAAGTGACTACAAAAAGTACGCACCATGTAATCACTGCCTCATCCACCTTTCATCCTCTCTGTCCTTTTCTTTTTTTTTTTCATCCATTTATTACATCTTTTCAATATCAAAATAGTAAACTTTGAGAAGGCGGTTGTTATTTTTTTTATGTGACCCAACCAACAAAGCAGACAACTGCCCAGACTTAAAATCTTGGCACTGTTGATGCACTTAAAAAAAAAAATAATATATTTTTTCTTGCCTTTTTTCCAGTAATGAAAGAAATAAAAATAAAACATGGCTTTAGATTTATGCATGAATTATTTTTCTATCCATTTTCAACCAGACATCTGAACAACGCTTTTTTGTTGTCGTTTATTTATTTCTATCATCACCACTATGCTGCTGCCATTGGTCTACCCAAGCACTACCTTAAAACAGAATAGCATCATAGATTCCATTACAAGCCTCATAAATCACTCAAATGGCTCTTGCTTCCAGAAATATGGCTCACGCTCAATGAGCTTATATTTGCAGAACCTGACCTTTGCTTTCAGAAAACCTTCCAGCCCTTTCCAAAACTGGCCACTTCAGGAAGATAGGAGGCCAGAATCCCACCTCTTCTCAACCACAGAATACCTGGGTACCTTGTGCTGGCCACTCCTACATTGTGTACCCCCCATCATTTTAGCATTTCAGGTTTTAAACCTCACAGCATCCCTATGCCATGTGGAAATACTGTTATTCTTGTTCTACGTTTAGAAGGGAAAAGACAAGATTACTTGCTAAATGACATCCTGTAAATGTCAGGGAAACATGACTACGACCATATTGCCTTTATTCCTAAATCACTGCTCCTTTCATGTAAATGGTAAAAAGAACTTGTCCCAACACGTTCAAAGAAGTTCAGAGGAAATACATAAATATGCATTGCACCCTCCTCCAGGTCCCCTCTGCAAGGCCTGCTCTTGTCTTCCTTACAGCAATAATTTCTGCCTATAATGTGTTTCGTCCTTATGAAAAACTAATTGTCTCTCCAAGTATATGTTTCCAAAAGGAAAAAAAAAACCCACAACCAAAAACTCAAACTCTGCACATTTTTTTAGGACACAGAAGATGGATTACAGTGCTTTCACAGACTGTTATAAAATGTTTTCTCATTGCTTCATCTTTTGAGTTTCCTTTTCCCAATGGGTTTGTTTCTGAAGTTAATGCAGTGGTTATGACTGTTTAAAACAAACCTGAATTGTGCAACCAGTTGTACAGACTCAATGACTAACAATATATTCTCCAAGAGTCTTAAAAGGAAAATAAGTATTTTCAGTATACTCATAACTAGAAGAGAAACGGCACTAATATCTTAAAACACATTATACTTATCTCCTTATATATAAATATAAAAATAATATAAATAAAAAAATAGAATCATGTACTTAAGCAAAACAGCAACAACATGCAAACAAATCCAAAAGTGCCAAAAAGAGCAGAAGTCCCTGGAACTGCAAACTGTGGCACGTATCCCCACACACTCCTCAGTCAGCTCATTATTTTTGCTTACACAGTGTGACAGAAATTTTCTGTGATTACATATGCAAAGACCATCCAAACTTTACCATCAGCTCAGAATTGTCACAGTGAATGTCAAACCCGGCACATCAAATGGGAGCTGTTTGGTCACGTGCTGGTAAAACACAGGCTGTCAGCTTTGCACAGCAGATAAACCCTTCTGCAGATCTTGTCCTTCTCATTTAATTACTTACAATGATTCAAACATTTTTTTTCCAGAATGAAGAAATTTATATAGCTTAAGTCTGGCTTTAGCAAAAGTTATTTTCTCAGGTTAAAACATTGGTTACCTGCAATTTTTCAGTTTTTGAATAAGTGCTTCACTCAAACCAAACTTAAAAATTTGAAAGTAAACCTAAGGTTTTATTTTTTTCAACTCAACTGACAAATAGTGAAAAGGATTTTATTTATTTCATAATTCTGACATGATCCATAAGGTTTCCAGTATTTCAAGTTCTACTCCAAAGCTTCAATTAAAAGAACATTCTAAATCAAATTTGCTGTATTCTAAGTAGAAATTCACAATTATGTAGATTGAGAACACAATAATATTGCCATGAACTGGAGATAATTCTTGTTGAGCCAGTCATTGCTTCTGTCAATCAAAGAAGTTAAAAACTGAAGAAATTGATCCTATATTAAACCCCTCCAAATCAGATGGTGGTTTTAATTTGTCATGTTCACCACAGTGTAAATAATAATCACAGTTTTATCAACTTTTGTAAAACATGCAATTCATCTTTTTGTAGGGGCTCCTGATAAAGTACTAAGTTAAGAACAAGCCCTTTGTTTTATTCTGACACACACAAAGTTTTTGGTGTGTCTCTGTCACAGACTCCAGTCCAGCACAGAAATCCCCAGGCTATGGTGAGTGCAGGAAGCAGACCAGCCAAGAGCTTCAGGCTTTCACTTTATCAGATACACAGCGTCTGATTTCAGATTCACTTTGATAAGAGCAATTACTTACTCATTTCTGAAAAGTAGGATATTTATTTACCCTTTTCCCTGCAGTAGTACAAAGCATTAGATCAAAATATGAGTTGCAAAACACAGCAATTAGTAGAGACCACAAGTCTGATCACAACTGGCAATATCTGTGTTTATTACTCTTTTCGTTGCATAAGATAAAGCAGCCAGAATGTGTGATTCAGTCCCTGCAAATACTGCAGATTCCCGATGGGTCACTTCACTGATGTCCTGCAGAGACAGCTCAGTGCATCCCTAAGACAGTTCAGGCCCATTGCTGAAAACACACTGTTCCCTTATGGCTTTAGCCACTGACAAATCTCTGTCTGGGATGGACTTTGGTCTGTAATTGCTCAAGTGCTTCATTTTTTATATCTGAACATGGCACCAGTTATGATGCTGGATGCAAACAAACCGTATTTTGGATTTTATAGTTTTTATGTCCCCTTCGTTCCAAAAGTAATTTCAAAGAAGACACAGACTTTTTAAAGTTTTCTGCAATGTTGACCTGTGTCTCAGGGAAAGTCTTTAGGAGGCAGAAGACACAATCCAAAGTACATTATGTAAAAAAAAAAAAAAAAAAAAAGTTTTTTTCTTCATAGTGTTTTAGTGGAAGGTTTTTTATGAAGTCTGAATGAAATATTTGCATTAATAAATTAATAATTGGAAGTATGTGGCAGATTTTCTGTCAATTAGTCTACATGAAGCAAACTTGGTTAACATCCTATGTGCCATGCATTTACACAGATATATCTCCACTTAAGAAGATAACCACTACCTAAACCATAAAAAGTGTGAAATTTATAAAGACAATAATTTATTGCCATTGAAGACAGTTTCTAAGAGCGTTCACCTGAAGCCTCAAGTTTATAAACAACTTTACTGACATGGGCAGGTTACAATTATATGTCTTCTATATACCTCTTATATACCTCTTTCTTGGAAGAAAGGCAAAAAACAAGCTCCTGTGTTTACCTCTCAGGAGCCCAAAAACTTCAGCAAACCCATTAGAGGACTGTTAATAATTGCTGTAGCTCGACAGTTGGTTAGATTCTGCATGGAATCAGAAAGGGGCAGAAGTTTTGGTTGTAAAAGGCAACACGATTCTGTTGTTGTTTCACTTGCAGCATGTTACAAAGAAAAGAACTTTCTGGTTTTAGCAGCCAACAAAAAAACTACTCAACCAGTGCTGGAATCAGAGGATTGAGGGAGCATCTCTCCTGATCTCCGAGAAGGCTGTGCTATGCAAATGTCTGTGTCTCCCTGGACATTTGCCTCTTACTGAAGTCCACAGTGGATTTACAGAAGCAGAACAAGTTCAGTTTTTGTGAAAATCCTATTACAAAGAATAGTTGCAGTGACTACCAAGCAAAAACCAAAATGAAGCCAACACAGTGCACATGGATGTCAAAGGTTTATGGGAAAATGTGTGTCTAATCCCATAAAACATGCAATACTTAATTCCACACTTCATAAAAAAAATTACTTTTGCAGTTTTTTTGTTTGGTTTGGTTTGGCTTCGTTTTTACTGCTATTTCATTATTGTTGTATCCAGGGATAAAAAATACTTTTCTAAAATATTCACTACAAAACTGTGTAGTTTATATTTGCAGCAACCTAGTTATCTGTATATTACATCTTTATAGCCCCCACAATTATTTCATTCTATCTTCAAAACCTTGTTAATAAAATACAAATGTTACTGCTTTACAAGCAGCATAATAATTCAATTTGACAGAGAGGAAGAGTCCCTCAGCATTCTGCCTGATAAAGATAAATTTACATGGCTACTGACACCATGACAGAAAGTCCTGCTCTTATTTGCAAAACCCTTCTGCTTCTGTGGGAGTTTTCTTCCTTGCTCTTGGATTTCCTCCCTGGTGCACGATCTTTTATACCAAGGAGGGGTTGGGATGTAAGGAAGACACAAAAAGATACAGTCATGTCCCACTTTAGGACAATAACAGAGCTAATTAAGAAGGAAGTCCAAAAATGGTCAGTTAGGAAGTCGACAAATCAGGGAAAAGGGAATATGACAAAATTCAGCACTGAGAATTTTTGTCTCTTTGCAGATACAACGTTCAGGAGACTGTCCCAGGCAGAGCCTAGGAGTTCAGAGAAGGGGGAAAAAACACCCCCCTCCCGAAAAAAAAAAACAAACAACAAAACAAAAAAGCCACAAACAAACAAACAAAACCGAACCAAATCAACCAACCAACCAACTAAAAACAATAAACAATTTGCTCTGAGAAATACCATTGAGATAAGGCTTTTTATTTTCTGTACTCAGTCTGAGAATTAGCTATCCAGGGCACAACCACTGAAAAGCAGATATAAAGAAAACAGACAGCTTTGCTAAGAACAGAAGACAGAGGCAGGGCTTTGACCAATGTCAGTGCAAGATCAATTGTGGAAGCTGGATGAGTAACAAAGCTTGAAAAATAGTGGTATTACATCTTTGAACAACTGAAAAAATCCATTTGTGGCAATTAGCAAGCAGTTAATAAATAGCTCTTGTGTCAAAAGGGATTAAATGCAGGTAACCTAACTTTGGAGGGAAATGCCACAAATTCAGAGGATCTGTCGTGGCAGCTTGTGCCTCACAGTGACATAATGAAATGTTACAGCAACGCTATTAAGCCAGTAGCACAATCCCCAAGTCAAATGGAATAGTCTGTACCCAAAAATGCACCAAGAGCAGACAGATACTTCCCAACTAATATTTAGAACGAACCAGTAGATGGAAGTTCCTCTTAGGATTTCTGATATATAGATTATATCTTAACTTTCGTGCAAACACCACCAAGCATTGAGATACAGACCTGATTATATGAATTTTATTCAATAAAAAAGATAATAGGTTTGCAATATGTACCATGGGCAAAGGATGAGATCCAACTGATCGTGCTTGTTGAAACAGGAAAGTTGAATGAAGAGATGTGAGCTACCCTTGCTCTTCTAGTAAACCTGATAATCATCAAAAAGGCTGTGTATAGCCAATAATCAGAATAAACTAGCCAGGAGCTAAAGAGAGAAGCACCTGATAAAAGGAAGCTTCTGTGCAGCCTGGGACTCCAAAGGAGTTTTGTCATTACAGGGGGCAGAAAAACTGTACCTAAAGACACAATTATCAGACAGTGCTATCTCCTGCACTAAATAAAATCCATGAGGAAAGCACCTCATTGAGGCTGTGTCAAATACTAATCAAAAGTTCTATAAATTCAGGTACACCAGAATGAAGAATAAAAGAATGGACTGATGTAAAGAAAGCATTTCCCATATCATGGAGTATGAACATCCAACTGAAGATTTGGACTTGTGGCTAAAATACCTAAAAGTATATGAAAATTAAAACAAAATATAAACAGGGGTACATGTGCAAATCCCAGTAGACAGTGAGGAAGACACTAGGGAGGACTCAGGAAAGATGTAGCCTGGCATATATGACAGGGATGGACCCATGGAACTACCTAAGATGTGGGTCAAACCTGGTTCCCTGTTAAGCATCACCAAGTTCTATAACAGTGGTCTGTGCTGGGATCTGTGTGAGATCACATTCACAAGTCATCTGGAAGATGACAGGAATAACAAAGTGACAAGGTCAAATAATATAATAAAGAATAGCAATGAGGAGGGTCACTTTTGAAGAACCTCAGGACCTCAGAAGACTTGAGTGACTGGACAGTAAAAGAGGACAGGAAATTCAAGTTGAATAAATTCATGAGAAAAGTATCCTAGTTTTGTATATTTAATGATGCCTCTGTTTAAACACTTAAGAGTGAGATATTGATACTCAAAAAACCCATCAAAAAGCAAAAAACAGACAAGCAAACAAAACCCAGAAAAAAGCCCCCCAAAAAACCAAAAAGCCCACCATTTGACAAAGAAAGAAAGGTCACTATTCCAAAAACAGCACTTGTGCAGTCTTCCCAGAAGTTCAAGAACATCAATGTGAGATCATCCATGGCTAATTAGTCAAGTGGATGCCACATACAGGACAAGTATGATGTGATATTTCCTTATGATACTCTTCCCACCTCCTGTTTGCCCCCATTACTGTATGAGATGCTCTGAACACTACTAAAGTGCCCTGTTAGGTGTAGATGACCTTTGACACAAAGCCTTCTCATTCCTGTGTATCCTCCAGGCTCATGGGCGGCCTATCACTGAAGAAAAAAGTAAAATCACATCCTACAACTGTATGACAGCTTTTAGTGCCTGTCTGAAGACAAGCTGGGGCAGACTGTATGTAGGAATAAACACTTTCCCCCAGATCTTCACAGTTTTTCTCCTCCTGAATAAGCCAAACTTTGCTTTGATTGCCATGAATATTTATGGCAATTCACAGGAATGCTGAAAGGAGCACCAGGTCCAGGGAATAGTGTTTCCTTCAATGACTGAGCCTCATCAATGCCAAGGGAAATGGGTGCAGCTATTCTGAACACAGCACTAGTAGTTGTGGATAATCATTACTAAGAAGTGGTTTAGGTCAGGGGGTGAAGGAGCAATCAGTGGGACCAAAACCAGAGAAAAAAAACATATAACGTAAGCAAACAGACACTGTTGGATACTGGTCAAATCCTCTGGGCTCCCTGTCTGATGGTCTTCACAGCAATCATATCCAAAAAGTGGGAGAGCCAAAAAGCCAGCTTTGGACTGTGACCAGGAGGTCAAGTAGAAGGTGTTGGGTTCCACAAGCAGAGAGGCAAATACCTTTCACATTGGCATCTGCCACCTCCCCATGTCCATCACCTGTTCCCAGTCTTGGCAGGTTAAAACTGAATTAGTACAGAAGAAGTAAAATGTTTCTTTTCATCCAGATCAGTCCTGTCCAAACACACCTGCCAAGAGAAAGGCCTGTGTGCCTTCCCAGGTGAGGTATGACTGTTTGTGGGTAGAAAACACAGGTGGCAAAGCTAAATACAAGCCCTGCAGGATTGGTACTGGTGTACTGAGATAACTGAGTGCCAAGGGAACCTGAAACTAATACCAGCCAAGCAGAAAATATTGTGCTCTGAAGCATCATCCCAGAAGAGATTTTGTTATATTCTGTAGAAGAATAGCAGCTAAAACCCAGGCTGTGCTGCCCAGTGCTTGTTTGGAGAGAGCATGTGAGGTGCTTGGTACTTGTAATGATGAAGACACAAAATGCCTTTTAAAATGAGGGAAAAGAAGATTCTGTCTTCAAGAAGATGCTGCTCTTGCCAGTCCTCAGCTCCAACACACAGAAGTGTTAATATAAAACTTCATATCATGGCTTTGGCAGGGCAGAAAATTGTGAGAGATTTTCCACATTCATGCCACTAAAAAGATTTTTTTGCTAGTCTGGATGAAGAGATATCCCTTTAAATAAATGATTGTTCCTGAAAGTCTCTCTGTACTAACTGGAAATGGACTTTGAGCTAGCTGTGAAGTGTCAAGGAGCATGTCCCTTACTATGGGCAGTGGTTGCACCAGCCTCCTCATAGGAGAAACTTCCCTGAAAGCCTATTTGGCTCTGACATTGTCTGCATAAATCTTTCCAAGAGGAGGTTTTCCAGCTTCTCTTCCAAAAACTTCTAGGTCTTAAAAAGACAACGATGAAACAACATGCCAATGCATGGTCTTGGCTAAGACACAAATGCCTGTGCTGATATTACTGTGCCTACAGAAACTTATCCTTATTTAAAAGGGTAAACCTATCAAACAAATCCTATGCATGAGAGAATAAATCTTATAAGCCTGAAACTAGCTTAATAAAAGAACACAAGGAATGCCATCACCAGAGTTGCACCCCCCCATTTTTCCCACAGGAAGCACCACACGAGTGCAAGATCAGCCTCTCCACAGCCTCTGCAGAATTATATCCAGACACAGAGCAAGTTACATTGTGCTTCAAAGGAAGCTGATTATACCCATCTGGGACACCCCCCCCCCCCACCAAAATGAAGTCAGATTGGACTATCTTTTGAGGGAGAATGCTATAAACTAAAGGACTGTAACTCTCTTTCTTCTGTAGATCCAAAGCTTACACTCACTACCTGGAGCTAGTGCTGTATGACCTGGCATAAAAATGAAGTCATTTTCATAGTCCCCGCTTTCCTAAATGTAGTCTTTCATCTTAAAAGATGATCTATATTCTTTGTTCCTAACTACAAGTCTTACTTGCCTTCACTGAAGAAAACACTTCGAATAAACCCACTTCAAGCAGTTCCAATCACTTTGTATAACTGACTTATCTACCATTTTTTCTGTCATATGTAGATGAGATGGGGATTTTTTCACACTAACAGATTAGAACAGATTAGAAAAGTAGGATAAAACAATAGTGAAAATTCCACAAACCCTGCTAAGAAAACCATTTCTATTATTTCCCCCCTAATAGTTTTAGGAATATCCTTTTTCTGGTCACACAAACACAAACACAAAAAAGCTTCCTATTGAGAACAGAATGTACAATTTTATGTGAATAACCCCACGGCACGACCATTTATTTGGCTTGAGCTGTGGGGGAGTGCAATTACACTTGAAAACACTCAGGCTGAAATCCTTGACAAAGAGTTAAAGTGAATTAATTTGCCTCACCAGAGGTAGTGCTATATGTTGAAGAGAAATGACAGAAATGACCTGATGGGTAATAGAAGGTGGAGGGAAGAAAAGGAAGAATTTAAAATTAAAACTCAGTTGTGCAGTAGCCACAAAAGGACCTATAAAACATGTGCAGGCAAATATAACAGATTCAGCAACACAAGGCTCCTGCCATGTCCTGGCAGGCATAACTCCAGGTGTAGGTCTGCAAGAGAAGGCATTAATCAGGAGGATAATTTCTGCAGTGAGTACTGGGGATGGAAACAAGCAACAGCTCTGCACCAGATGAGTTCTGATTGAACTTTCAGAAGGTATTATTCCCACAAGGAGCAGCCTGCTGTCCCTGCTGTCTCCTGCCTCCAGTGCCCCACCAAACCTGCAGAGACCACACAGTGCAGAGCTGTGGGTCAGAGCAGGCCAAAGGCAGGTTTCATGCTGCCTTTCCCTCTGAGCAGACATGCCCAGACCATGGGAATTGATGTTACTCTGCTGCAGCAACACAAGAAAAGTGTCTGGGGATGTGTGTGTTTGGGAAATCCACCCCCACAGCTAAATCTGCTGGATTTTGCCAGTCAGAGCTCAAAACCTGTCTCCAAGCAGAGTTTTTTAAGTCTCCAAGCACTATTTCCCAAATCAAAATCAAAGAAGAAATCAGACCAAGTCTCTGCAGTTGGTTCACGTCCATGGGAATTACTATTCTTTATCTAAATAAGATTGAACTATTACCATGAAGTTTCAGAAAAAAAATATTAGAGACCACAGGCTGGTGTGGGCTAGCACTATGAAAAATGAGCAGCTCATTAATTCCAGGCACTGTATTAATTTCAAACCCATCATACAGCCCCGATTTTACAAACAGGTGCACTAATGCAGATCTGAACAGCACAGAGATTATCAATTCTCTTCACACACAGAGAACAGAAAGACAGGAATACAAGACACAACTGGTAAAGGACTGCAAAACATAGTGCTCAGGTCCACTCTGATGATAAAGACAAGTGACAGAACAAACACACATTCAGTTCAATACAAAACACATTTTGCCAAGGACTGCACTTAATTTGATTGTTCTGACTAAAAGGAAAACAAAATATCAATAGCAGAGCGAATTGAAAAAGCGTAATCAAATACTACTACCATGATCTTTAGGGTATTTAGATATCTAAAGTATGAAAAGCCCTCTAAAAGACAACATTAAAAAAGAAACCTCAATAACATAGGAAGAATGAAAAAAAAAACCAAACCTCAAACAAACACACTTTATGCCTCGGATGAGAGTGTTCTTTAAAAGCAGAACAGTCACAATGAGTGGTGAATGAAAAAAAAAAAACAAAACAAAACCCAAACACTATTTTTGGAGAGCTTTTTAAATTTAATTTCTTGTTCTAGTAAATATAAAAATAGGAAACTATAAAAAACCTTTAGTCTGCAGAAATTACCATATTTTAAAAAAGCTATCCTGATAGTCCAAAGCACAACCTCTATGAAGAACTTATTGCTTTGAAATGCGCTTCTAAGAGTTGTAATCAAATTTGGGATTTGAATATTCCTGAACTGGGTGGTCAGAGGTTTTGAGATCCGTTGAGAGCTATTCTTTGATGCACATTTCTCCTTAAAAGGATTTTTCAAAAGCTTAGGTCCAATCTTAGGCTCTGGTCTTGAGTTTTTAGGAATCTGTTATTAGCACCACCATTAAACTCCTCAGTGCTGTGGTTTCTAAGCTGATCTGGGGACATCTCTTCTGTGAAAGATGAAGAAAATTGCAATTTTTTTGACTGCACACTGTTTAGCAGTCTGTTCACACTAATGTGTCTATGGATGAACACCTCCTACTAATTCAGTGTGATGGGTTAATGCATTTTTAAATGTATTTTCTTAACTGAAAAAAAAACCAAACCAAAAGGGCAGCAATTTGTTTCCACTAAGTCAGGAAATATTTTGATATTTTCAGGAACTAACATACCCATGGTAGTTGTGCTAAAGATGTGCCTGTTTCATTTTTAATATTGTCCCAGTGGCAAAGAATCACTCTCAAGTGTTGTGCAGCACTATTTTGCCAGACAAAGGGAAGCATTTCACATTTCTTCTTCCCCTGCACTGCTGGTTTTGTAACTTCCACACGTTTTAGTCAGTCTATAAAAACGAACATCTTAAAAACCTTTTGCATAGGTATAAATGCTGCAACCCACACTGAATATATGAGTGAGGAACATAAAAATGCTTCGCTGTTTTCAACAGCAAACCCCAAAATTCTTCTGAAGGTTCCTGCAGCAGTTTGCCAAGACAGACACCACTGTTTTGCTAAAACATTGTCAAATACTTACTGTGAAGGTACTGAGCAACGTTTATTATCCACTCCTCTGTTAACTTCCCAGCTTTGGTTATCTTGGAACACTTCAGCTGACTTGAGAGATCCCTTGATTCAATCCAACAAACTGTGTCCTCTCTGTAGCTGTAGTCCAGTGTCAATACTGCAGATCCTTTTACAGGGGTTCGTGCAGACAATTTGCTTCCATTAAGATATAAAACCTCGATTGTTTCAGAGCTTGCAACCAGAAGAAGAGGAGGTCTATCAGCAGGCTCTAAAAACAAAGTGAAGAGAGTTGAAAGGATTAACAGGCTGTCTGCACCATATTCATCTTTTGAGTTTTAATGTAGTTTATAATGTTCTTACCTGCTTGTTGTAAGACATGCAATAAATTGGTTTTGTTTTTATTTTCATAACTATCATATATTCCAAATTACTAGTCCATTTTATCCTGCTGTTCTAATGGTTCACATCATTAAATAAAATTAATTACCCTAGCCCCACAGCTTCTGTTTAATTCCAAGTATCATTATTGCAACATTTTTCACGCCTAAATCATAAAATGAAATACAATTTATGCAAATTATTTCTATCCAGATTACTGAAATTTTTAAAAGAATGAAGACCAGGAAAACCTGCAGAACTCATGAGTACACAGGAAATGGTAAGGTGCTTTTCATATTAGAGTCTGTAAAATAAGACGTAAACTGAGGAGTGGATGCTGCTAAAAGATCTTAAAACCAACAACAACAAAAAAAAATACTAATGCAGTGAAACCTGGCTACAGTATAGAGATGATGGGCCTACAATCATCCTTTATAATGGAGAAAGAATTATGCAGGGGAGATTCCTGACAGGGAAAAGAGAGTGTCTCATTTCCACTGGGTTACCATTACTGTTGTGATAAATAAAAACAAAATATGAAGCAGTGATTCAAATTAGGATATTACATGCAACTGAAAGTACTGTCACAATCATCTGAATCACTTTGCCTAGAAACCACATCAGTAATTTATCAAAATACTTGAGCAATGTGTGAAAAATGAAGGAAATAATAATACCCTAATAGTGAAGATTATATATCTTAAAATACACAATGTTCCAGTTCAAGTTAAAACTTTAAAAAGTTACGTTATCCACAGAGAGGAACAAATAACTCTCATTGAGATACAGTATATTTAGCATTATCCTGAGTGCTATTGGGCACAAAACCAACTGTTCTTGCTTTATTCCATTGATTATTCAGGGTTGGTTTCAAAATTTTCATGCGATTTAGTCAACTGCAAATAAATATAAGTCTCTGAACGATGGGGAGTCTGCTACACGTGGTGCCACTGCTGATATGGAATAACATCTTGTTCTAGATCTGAACTAGTACTTTAAACTGAAACAATGTCCCAGTTAATCCAGAACTGTCAGGGGGGCATTTGTCAAAAACCTGTCCCACCAGTTTCCCTCTTTTTTTTTTTTCCTGGGAAAAATCCCTTTGTTTCCAACAGTGGGGTAACATTGCTTTGCTTTAATTTACAATGAAGAACTGCTGTTGATCATGTGAATTGGCTGGAAAAAACTCCATCCAAGAGATGTATATATTTAAGACAGAGGATAGGGAAACTGCTTTCTAAAAAATCCCCTTCCTATGAGATGTTGCTAAGTGTCCGGAGTCCTTCTCCAAGTGAGATTGAGCTGATGCAGGACATCAGGAGAATATTCTCTGAGAGAGGAAGATACAAAAATCCTAAAAATCATCTCAGGTTTACTTGGAATAACAGTGATATCTAATTTTGCAATGATTTACATTCATGAGAATCACTTAATTGTCCTTTGCAATGTGTGCAACACCACTACAATGTGTCTATTAACCCCGTTCTTCTGCCAAAGTAAATAATGTTGTCAAGTGGGCAAACTTTTGGATGTTGGATTTAAAAACAATTACCTTAAAACAGATACTCTGCAGTTTCAAGCACATTTGAAAAATATTGGTGTTGCCAAGTCAAGAGCTCTCACCCCAGTGTAATCTGCTTGTATTCAGAGGGATGTTTGAACGCTGCATTGACATGGAGCACTTTCAATCAACATTCTGCCTAAATCAAAATTTCAGTATGCAATTCCAGCTGTCTAAATGGTGAAAAAAAAAGCATAAATAAAAGGTTTCAACAAATAATACTTCATCAGGAGGTCTGATTAAAGAGAAAAAATGCTTCAGTGAATGCAGTGCTCAGTGGTCTCGCTCAAACCCACAGCAGTAGGTGTTAAATTCTGTTCTTTGGTACTATCAGCTTTTATTTAAAAATCTTACCTGATCATATTTTTTTTTTATTATTTTTTCACATAAAGAACTTCCTTTCTATAAGGGATCAACATGTATTCTTTCTAAAGTTAATTACATTTGGTCTTTTCTTATTCCTTCCCATTTCATAATGCATATTCTAACTTGTAACACATTTAGTCCTTCTCCAGTAAATCCCACACTGACACCTGCAAACCCACACTTCTGTGTCATTCCTTTTGGGACTTTCTAGCTGTCCTCATCATCCTCACATTCACTTTCAACAACCCATGAGTCAGATCCACACGAGATTTTTTTTATTTTTTTTTTTTTAATTTCAGAGGATGTCTAACAACATCAGAGATTGAATTGCTTTGTGAAACAATCCCTTGCAGTGTAAGCCAGGAGTGAAGCCCCCTAGTCTTGTTTTTTCTGTTTTTTTTTTTTTTTTTTTTTTTCCAAAAGAGAAGGCAGTGTGGTTCTTGTTAAGGAATTTTCTTTGAAATCTGCCAGGTAGGTCCATTTGCAGTCAGCCTAAATCTCTCTCCTCCCCTGTTCTTATCAACTTTTGCTACCCATCAGAAGAGAGCCAGACTTAAGAGCTTCTGTTCCTGTCACCCACACACCCCAACTTTCCAGACTGGTACAAAAGGTGTGTTTTCATCTGCATCCTGCTGAGTTAGGGGTTTTATTTTTACATCTGGCAGCTCTGTGCTCAGCTTCTCTCTTCTCACAAAATAATAATACCACTGCTTAATTCTGGATTGAATCACTCTTTTCCCAACTACCAACAGTGCGAAAAAAAACTTTATTATTATTTTCGCTCTTATACTTTGTGCTAAGTCGGATATTTCCACCCTCTGTAACCTATAAAGCCTCAAAGAAAAGGCAGCTCAGGGGATGTTTGCAGTTCCAAAGCCACCACAGTGGTTTGAGGCTGCAAGAGAGAACCATATCTTTTCTTGCACTGTTTTGAACTGACCTGTTGAAAACTGTTAATGAGGATTTAATACCTCACTAAACTCCAGCAAAAGGTTGTATTTTAATATTAATGTCTAAGACATAAGAGAATTCTTAACAAGAATTAGCTTCAAACCTCTCGAGCAACTATTGTAATCAAACCTGGCTGCAAACAAAGGCATGGTAAGGACTCGTGGCACTGCCAAGAGGTTCTGCTCAGCAGGCACTATTACACATCAAAAATCCAGAAACTAGATTACTGAGTTTGAAATCATAGTTTTAAAGCAGAATTACATGAAATAATTCAGTGGATTGTATCAGATAATCATGGGTTTTCACAGTAGAGTAGGTAACCTGCTTCTTTCAGTGTTGCTCAGAAAAGGGCTGATTTCATAGTTATTTATATATATATATATATACAAAAATATTAAATGTTCCTGCAGAAATGTTTAAATTAACTTACTGCATAGCATAGTGCTGATGAAAAACAAAAAAGGAGATAATAAAGAAATCATGTATTCTCCCTCACAAAAGCTGCTTATTTGTTCCTCAAGAACAGAAGCTGAAAAGTTGAATGGACAGATCTAGGATGAGTTACAGTGAGCTGGCAGCAGCTTTTCAAATAACTGGACTTCATGTGTGTTATTTTTTCACAAGTTTTTTCTTTTCTTTCTTTTTTTTTTTTTCATTTTATGGGAAAGATAAGAAGTGAGTGGCTCTTTAATCCAGGGAAGTTTTATGATTCATCCTTCTTGATTAAAATGAAAGCATTTTCCTTTGAATTAAGTTTAAGATAGAGTAGTGGAAAAGATGAAAGACTTGCATTTCCCTCCTCCCTGATCTTGTCTAAAATACAGATCAATAAGTGATGCCACAACAAATCAGAAATGAAGGTGTTTTGCACTGCCAACAGACCTACTTCTCTGGAAGAAAAGCCTTAGAAATGCCAGCAAGTTGGGTTTTTTTCACACCACAATGATAGGAAAAGGATAAAATCCAGAATTCAGTGTTGACAAGCAGCTTAAATGCCCTTCTGCTGGGGTGTGCACTGTAAATCATAAGTACTTTGCTCCCACCAACACATGTATGGTATTAAAATCTGAAATAATATTGAGTAGTGCCGAATTAAATGCAGGCCAATTTTGTTTTGACATTATTTTAGATGTTTAGCCATAATATGCCCCACAAATGGGCTGTTTTATTTCTAAAGCCTCAAGACTTAGTTCTGTGAGATCATACAAGAAAACTGTGTTGTCAAATCAGTTTAAAAGCACTGAATTTTTTCTAAATACCCTGAAAAAAAGTTTCATTTAGTCATTTTCAGTTCATCCTGCTGTATCTCCATGACAAACATTTCTCACCACATGGCATTTTTCTCTACATAGGTTTTGGAGACATAAAGCATACCACGAACTTTTGGAAAACAGATGAATTTCATTTCCTCAGCTAAAGCTTCCCAATTCTGTCATTTGCTTCCCTGAAATACTCTTCTCATCACATGCAGACCTTGCAATATAGGCATAAAAACTTGGTAAACACAGAAGTTCTAAAACTCTGTTCAGCAAAGCTGCATTTTGTTTCATTTGCACCTTAGAAGAAGTCATTAACTTCTTCTTTATTCATAAAAGAAAACGCGGTTAAAAAGTCTGTAAAAAACTCCCAGCTGTTTTGATACCTATTTTACATCCTTCCCCAAAGGGACTCTGCAGCTAAAAGCTTCTGGCTCCAAAGGTATTTAATTGTGCTGTGGAAAAAAATGCAGAATTTAATGAGGGAGAAACCTCACCACCTTCAGAGGCGAGCGTGTGTCTGCCTGAAGGGCAGGAAAAAGCAGTTCTCGAGAACTTTGCTAATTGTACCAGAGCACATGGGGAGAGCTGGTTGGGTGGGGATGGGCTCTGAGGCCATGCAAGGGCTGAGGGAGACCTACAGGGTCACCACACTATCCCCTGACCCAGAACAGGGCTCCTCCAGACCCAAACAAGTGTCACCTGCTCAGCACCTTGTCTAACTGGGGCCGCCAGCACCTCCTACACCTCACTGCTCATAAATATTCTCCATCTGCAGAGTCAAAGGGTTGATGGTTTGCTGTTTGGGATTCTGTCGTGTGTAGGATCTCCATGAGGATGGCAATTTTCATTCTTAGCAGATCTGCTGTCATTAACAGTGAAAATTTTCCACACCTACACCTCTAGTGCTGCTTCTTGTCTTTCACAGCTTTTATACAGAGTAGAATATTTCTTGGCTCATTTTCTTCATTTGTTTGACAACTACTTTTGCCAAAAGTAGACAAAGCAGGGAACTTGCTCTTTCCACCCTTATTTTCTTTAGGTTGTTTAAGGAAAAAAGTTGATAATTTTTCTAAGTGCTGGGTTCTTGGTTTTTTTTTCCTTAGACACCCTTTTTTTCCTGATTCTGTTCTATTGATCCAAAGTTGCCCTGTCTGATGCTCCTCACTCGGTGTCATATCCCAGATGAAGCAATAATCCTGACCTAACCCTAACCCTACTTATACACATCTTCCCTCTGTGCAACGAGGTGCTATGGATTAATTTTTGACCTGTGATGTTTGGATTTTACATACTTTTCCCCAACCTATTTGTGCAGGGCCACGCTGCATTTTTGTCCCTGCTCAAACCTCATCCTATAGGAGAGAAACTTGTGAAAATTGGTTTGTATGACCAGGGAAATTATGACTGTAGCAGGGAGGGTATAGGAAAGTGATGTGCATCTGGCACATGGAAAATTCACCAATTTCCACCCTGTAAGTTGGGCCCAGTGAAGCAACACAAACTACTACAAGATCTTGCATAACTGTGCCATAAAAGCACCTTCATTACTCATCCAGGTTTCTTTATAACTTCTGTGTCCTATGAAATATTTGACCAAAATATAAATCATAATGATAATTTAGTCCAGCATTAATTCAAGTTAAAGTTGTGTTTACACACACATACACAAAAATAATGTAATGAGCAACACTCATGTCTGTACAACACCATGATCTTGGCTTGTATTGTCCTGCAATTTCTCATGAGTGGTGATTCCTTTCTGAAAATAACAGAAAAGGTGAAAAAACTAGGGTAAAATAAACATGATGAAGTAGTAAAAAGTACAGAGGGGTTCTCTGTTAATCTAATTCTTTTCATCAAGACACCAACAGTTCACTACAATGCTCAGTTGTTACCCAGCTTTATGGGTCTAAGAAGGGAAACTCCATGGCTCATCTCAAGCATCATGAGGTTTTCCTGAGCTAAAATTACATTATGAATATTCATGTAGTGGAGAAAGACGAATATTAAAGTATTTTTATATTGTAAAAGTACTTTGTAAGAGGACTTTCTTATCTCGTTTATCCACTTCACTGTGGACTTTTTTTAAAAAATGCTCAGCTATATTGTGTGGATCAAAACAGTACAAACAGTAAAATACCCTGTAACTCTCAGTGGTGCTCAGTCAAAACATATTTAGTAATGCTTTTTAGGTGAGCAAGCCTTAAAAAAGCCCAGTAGTCCTTCCTGTTTTCTGGTGGCAAAATAGCTACAAAAATGAAGACTCAAAAATGTATAAAAAACATGGCTTAAACTTGGGGCCTGAAGCATTGTGGATGTTGAATAATTCCTTAAGGAACTTTTTGGGGTTTTTAATATAAAAGCATTGTTAATTCAATATGCTGAATAAGAAAACACTGTGTAAAATATTGCCTCATTAAACACAATTGACTAATTTCCTCGGATTCCCAATTCGCTATAACTAATGAAAACATGCACTAAGCAACAAAAAGCCTTGTGTGAATATGTATATCATGAAATTCACCTCTTGGGATAATGCAAGGACAAAGCAATCTCATGTCTTTTTTTTTATCCTAAGGGTACAATTACCTCATGATCATTTCCCCTGTCTCCATTGTCTTCCCAGAGTAAACAGCCTTTATTGTTTGTGTGAGGAAAATCTTTGATTTATTTATGAACAGGGAAAATGGGAACTCTTCTAATCTTGGCTGAATTGAGTATTTCACTTTAATTAATAATAAACAGATAATAACTTCTAATATTGCCCTTGGAGTATTGTCTTAATAGGCAAAAAGTTTGTTCAAGGTTGTTGTGTGGCTTTTTTGTAGTAGAGTGAAGGAGAGTCCATCTCACCTGTGTTCGTTTTGTCTTTTCATATGAATCCTCCAGATAGGATCAAACCACAAAATATCTTCAGTAAGGTAAAAAGATGTTAAAACTTACTATTTTTGGCCTTGCAGGACTTGCTATCAGGCTGAAGTACATAACCCTCCACACAGCTGCAAGTGTATGATCCTTCTGTATTTACACACGTCTGGCTACAGCTCCCATACGTGTTACATTCATTCGTATCTAAAAGGACATTAACAACATCTTGTTTAGGGATTAGGAAAAAAAAAATTCAATAAAATTTAGAATTCTAAGAGACACATTTAAGCCATCAAGTAATTATGGTGTGATGCTCCATGTTTTCCCCTTCTCAAAATGTGATTTTATCAGGGATGTTGGCTGTTGAAATTACTCCAGTAACCAAACAAAAGGGTAGGAGTTTTCCAGTTTAATAGCTCTTAATTTTGAAAGATAAAACCTTCATCATTTCAAGTAGTATCCAAAGTCTCCCTCACATTAGGGAGACATTTGGGTCCTTGTTAGTACTAGAGACCACTACTTATCAGGGTTGATGAATGAAGCAACATTTCAAGAGAGGAAATAATTGATTATCATTCTCAACCTGTTTTTGCTGGCAATGTCTTATAGTTCCTTAAATGAACAGTCATCACTTCTACATTATGTTATCAACCACTACATCAAAAACTATATATTCCTCTCATAAATATAAAGAACAATTTTCTCAACTAGGGTATACAGGCATAATACCATAAAATCAAGATATGCTATTTAACAGTGGTTGAGAATTTAAGTAATAAATTGACATTCTAAAAAACTGCAGCTGAAATTATTTCTCGAGATATATTTTTAATCACAAAACATGACAACCATAGAGTGCAAGAGCTTACAATAAATTAAATTTATGAAGAATCTGGCTTAGTACTGTTAGTTGGAGAGAGGTGTGATTGGTAGTGAGCACATACATAAGGCAATAGAACTTTTAATAATATGATTATTAAAAGAGAAAAAAATAAAACAGGAAACAAATACCTGGATGGAAAATTAACAAGCAATATATTTCAAAAATCGAAAAGAACACCAGTTTCAGTCTACAATTAATTACACCAAAGTAACGTTCCCAGCTAAGTTGTGTGACCTTGGGAGTGTTCATTTATCAAATTCTAATCTAGGTGTGACTTTATGGGCGTGAGGTGAAACATGTTTTACAAGTTTTACAGACTCTCCTGGTAGCGAGGTCTGGAGAGAGAGCGGCTCACACAGAGGAGCTGTAGCTTGTCAGCCAGGGGAATGCTCCCCACCTCCTGCAGCCTGGCTGGGGATGCTTCCTTACAGTAACTTCAGAAGAGCTGGGGCACAGGAGCATCAAAGAGCCAGGAGGGAGGCCCTGACTCTCGTTTTGGGGGCACTCTTTCCCAATCCCTGCCCCACAAGCCCACACTCATTCATGACCAACACCTTTGAAGAAGGGTGAGGAAGCAGCTGTGCTGCCCTTGGGCAGAGCTGTGTGGCAGGAGGGCCTACCCCAATAAGACCTAAAATTCGATCAGGGAATGCAACCAGTGCAAGCCATCACACAGGTCAGGGAATGCAACCAGTGCAAGCCATCACACAGGTTCTCCGTGCTGAGTTACCGCTGGTGCCATGGTGCTGGCTTTGGTGTTGAATTATGCTAAAAACAGCCTGGTTCATCAAACTTAAAACACACATCCTGCTTTTTGAAGATGGATGTGACAGATAAATTGGTAGCTGGCCTGTAAATCTGTGACTAGCAGTCAATCACTTTTTACCACAGAAGTCCAGTCCCCATTCATACAGGCAGGTTCTTCTGACATAACCCTGCTAGGGCTTTATGTGTGGAGACTCCTGCCTTGCTCCTACCTTGGGTAGGGATGCCCTCCAGGGACACTCCCCGAGGCTGAGAGAAAGAGAGATCCCCACAAGCGTTGGCATGAGTGACTTACATCAAATCTCTACTTAATAATTATTCTTTTTTGCTAGCTTTAATATAATTGCTTCAATAATTGCTTCAATATAGTGCAGTGTCCTATCTTATACTACACTACTAGTAGTTTTAGCTTTCATATTGTGTAAATAGTTTTGATTAAGATCTTTTGTCTGATCATTTTTAATAATAAATGATTCATTTTATATAAATATTCTCATTTTTTCAATCATTAAAACCTGTGGGACAAAAGTGGTTCAATCACACCTCTGTAACTCCTTAAATTTAAATTGTTGACATAATCCAAGGCTAAGATGGGATTCAGCCACACCCGGATTCCTCTCTGAGAAGGAGTTTAGAAAGCAAAGGAGTCCTTTCTGCACCTTGTGACTCAGCAGCAGGACTTTTTTAATAAATTTTGTCTAAGCCATCCACTCCCTCCTGTAACAAGCTGGCAGCCCACCAATAGCTCCCTGCCCCTGACAGCCATCAGGATACCTGGATGTTAATGTTATAGGGAATTTCTTGTTTACCTGTGCAGCTTCTTCCATCACTGTTTGTTTCATATCCCTCCCCACAGTAACACCTGGTGCCATTCCTGGTAATGGCACATTTGTATTGGCAATTCATCTGTTGGCATTTGGGGAGCAGTTCTGTAAACAATAACAGAGCGAAATGTTACTAAATATTTTGATTATTCCTACATTGCAAATTTTAGAAACTTTTATATTTATATATTTAAGTGTACCACCACTATTTACATTAGCTGGAAATATAACACACACACACACTGTAAAATGCTCGTTATGAAAAAAAAAAATTGCATTTCAGCAAGTTAATAAATGAAAATCAGTGTTTTATTTCTATCGAAAGTTGCTCACAAGCTTATTATTGAGGTGTAGTGTTGCTCTGTTTAAACATCCATATTTGCACATCAGTCATTTTCAGTCAAAGCAATGATTTGGAATAAAAAAACCCACACCAATGCTGAAATGGTCAGATTTTAATTATAAAAAACAGCCAAGGTTATGAGAAAGGTTTCAACATCTCTGTATTTCCTATTCCTCATATCAATTGATTTTCTAACTTTTTAAAGCTTGTTTTGATTTACTGATAACCTTCACAGCGATCAATGGGAATACATTCTGCCTCAATAACATAACATTGGACATGTAATGCCAGATAAACTGTGGACATTATATATGTCATTACTGCTGATGTCCCTCATAGAACCTATTGCTTAAACACACATCATCAGCACACGGTATGATGCTAACAAACTGAAGAAATATTGTAGAACTATAGACTGTAATGTTTTCCAGCATGAAAGAGCACAAAACTAAACAAACCCCCCTCCAACACTTCTCAGCCCCAAGCTTTTTCACCCATTTCAATAATTTTGCCGATAAAAAAGCCAGTATTTTAATGAAAATTACTTTTCCCTCCAAGAAAATGAGAAAAGGATTGAGAAAAACAGCTCAAGGAGTTGCTCTGAGGATATTTTTCAAACCTGTATGCAGATGGATCAGAAAATAACCTGCAAATGGACAGAGAAAGTTTCTGCTACAGGGTTGGCTTTAAGTAACTGGGTATGACCTAAGGAAAAAGAGGAATCTGTATTTTAACATTTGGGCAGTTTTAATCTGTCTGATCATTATTCATCAAGTTCTACTTGGGAGTGGAATGAACATGAATATGAAGAAGAGTTTTTCTAAGCATCTGAGCCCTGGAGCTTCCATTCTGGAACAACTGCTGTCAAAATAAAGCTGAAATTTCGGGAGAAAAGTGGATGTGGCTGGCACCCAAAGTTACTACTTACTATAATGCAAATATTCTAAAAAGTATGTGGTTTCATACAATTATCTCAGGGCATTCCTTAGGATTCCGTGCACCACACAACCTACAGACTGCCTAGTGATTGATAAACCACACACTGTCTAAACATGCCCATTTTCCCAGTGGTTTGTGGTATATTTCTGAGCCTTTTTTGCCCCTGTGCACAGGAAGATAATATATTTTCTGGCCGTAGCTGCCTTTGTTAGTTTCCTGCCCCTAGTCCAGTCCTTAAATCTGCTTTGCCTTTCCAAGAACAAGTCCCACACAGAAAGTAAGTAAACCAAGGAACTTCCCTAAAGGCACCCTGAAATGGGGCTGCATGCTGAGATGTGGAGCTGGAGCCAGATGAGGTTTATTTTATTTTATTTTATCTGTTTATTTAATGTCTATCTGAACAAAATCAACATATATGTTTCATTTTATAAGCAAACGTGGATCAACAATCCTTTACAACCTATAATTTTCTTCCTCAAATATTTGTCTGATGCTGTACAGCCAGGAGCTCTTACTGCATGAGAACTATTTGACTCACAAACAGGACTTGGCTTGTTTGTACTCTTTCCATAATGGATGCAGACAGCCCACAGCTTAAACCAGGACAGCAGGACCTGCACACAGCCAGTAAAGCTGGAGAACAGCAACTGGCAAGTGAGATCCATTGAGGGAAAATTAATAAATAACAGTTCATATTTTTCACAAAAACTGTTTCATTTCATTGATTTAAAATTATTGCAGTGTCATGTGAGTGGCTTTTAACAACAAAATGGTTGCATTTTCCTTACAGTAAGTATTAAAAAATACTTCGACAAGGGCATTTAGTGATGGGACAAGAGGAATGGCTTTAAACTGAAAGAGGATAGGTTTAGATTAGATGTTGGGAAGAAATTCTTCACTGTGAGGGTGGTGAGGCCCTGGCACAGGTTGCCCAGAGAAGCTGTGGCTGTCCCATCCCTGCAAGTGTTCAAGGCCAAGTTGGATGGGGCTTGGAGCAACTTGGGATGGTGGAAGGTGCCCCTGCCCATGGCAGGGAGTGGAATGAGATGATCTTTAAGGTCATTTCCAACCCAAAACATTCTAGGATTCTATGACAGCTGAAGTGCTGTGGATAGAACAGGGCTTGTCTGAGGTCTACTCATACTTTCTTTTTCTACACAAGTCCTTAAATTCATTTTTTGGTGAATACTGTCTGATCCTGTTGATTAATTAATGAAATCATTACAAATTTGTTATCTCAAAAGACATATTTCATGGCCCACTGTCAAGAACAGAGAGAAAACCAAAATATCTTCTCTCATTTTAGCCATCTGAGAAAAGAATCAAGCTATCACTTGCCTGTAACATTGATACTGACTGGAGGTTAACAGCAGCCAGCCAGGAATTCTTCAAATCCACCAGACATCCCCACAAAACCATTTAAGAAGCCCTGTTGGCTGCCATATGCTTCTGACTTCAAAATAACAACTACCCACCCTGCCTCGCATTTTTCATCAGATTATTTCAACTGTATTTTGCTTTTTTATTGCCTGTGTGACAGTCACCTTCGGGCCCCAGAATATTTTTGATCTTTTACTAATCTGCAGGGGAATCCTTAAGTGGAAAATCAAAAAATACAATGTAGAGGGTAAAAAAATAGAATAGAGTAGAATAGAATAGAATAGAATAGGACTATTTCTTTTGGAAGGGACCTACAATGATCATCTAGTCCAACTGCCTGACCACTTCAGGACTGACCAAAATTTAGGGCATGTTATTAAGCAGCTGCCAAGTGCCTTTAATAAATAGAAAATTAAATAGTAAAATAGCAAATCTATTTTCTATTTTACTAGCTGTAATACAGATCCTGAAAACCTTTGGAAGAAAACAGGAGTTTGCTTGCCTCTGGCAATGTTTGAAATATTGAAGGACATGCTGTGGAAGAACAGTGTGTACGTTTGTGGATTGGTTAGATTTGTAACAGGTTTCTTGGGAAGCAAGGAGGAAAAGAAAAATCATGAAGCAGAGCACTGATATTTTTAACGCTCCAGATAGGACATTTAAAGAGATAAAAGCCAGGGACTGTCATTTCTTGTCCTTTCTAAAATTCCACACCCACTTTGGTCTCCCTTTCTCGACGACAAATGGTTTACAAAGTACACAGGCAGTGAGGAATGAGCATCACTGAGCTTTTATCACAGCCACAGAAACCTCTGAATTTGCCAAAGCAAGGTATTTTTGCTGCAAGATTTAAAGGAAGAAGCTGCACTGAAGGAAACAATAGGAGAGAGCTTTATAGCTCTCAAGCAGACCCACAGTTCAAGACAAGGAGCTGCAGAGCAAGCCATGAGGTTTGCAGAAATACAGGGTAGCAGAATAGCTGTGAGTGCCTTTAGGATGATCTATTTTCTCCAAGCCCAGGGAGTAGTGACAATTCATCCAGCTCTGATTTAGGTCAGTTTGTTCTGTGTTTTCTTTCTTCCACAGGAGACACGAAGGGCAGCATTTTTTACTTCCCCATGAATGAGCTTCTCTAAAGTTGTGCTCCACATCTACCACAAAAGCCACCCGGCTTTCTCAAAGGCACCCATGTCAATCTTATGCTTCCTGACTTTCATATTCCTCTAACTCCCAGGCATCCAGTCCCATGGGAGAGTAGTCAGTCAGGCAAAGGTGCTGCTGATCTCATCCCCCTAAAGTGATGCACCTTTGACAATGACTCAGAGGAGCTGTAAGCTTCCTGGACAAACTGCTCCCACAGGAATTCACAGTAATAAAATCCTGGTTTCGTTATTCCTTCTGTGTGCAATGAAATACACTGCTTATCATAGTTCATTCAAGATGAATGATGTAAGGAACTACCTTCTCTTGAATGGTTTTTTAATGAAAGGTTTTAAGCAATTGATCTCACTATCCTTTTTGTCAGTTCCTCCTGAGCTGACATGAGGTTCACAATAGGTTCACGCCAGGTTCTCATCCTCGGATGTTTTGGCTGTTTCTATTAAGAGGAAAAGCAGTTCAGCTGGCAGTTTCTTAATACTGAAAACTTTTTTTTTTTTGGCTCTTGGGCACTGTCGAACAATAGAACAGATTTACCAATATACCTGGGTTTTTTTGTCTTTCCTCTCAGGAAAGACAACCAAGGCCAGGTTGTCTGGGGGCCCTCCTGCTCAGGGTTCCTGAGCAAACTCATCTAGTGGAAGGTGTCCCTGCCCATGGAGGGGTGGGGTGGGTTGGAATGACGTGATCTTTAAGGTTTCTTCCAACCCAAACCCTTCTGAGACTCTATGATTCTGTATGATTATATGAAAGCACATGCAGCAAAATGTCATTATTTCTGAGCCACTTGCATGATAATAAAAACTTTGCCTGTAGCGGGTTCCCAATTATGTTTCCTAAGTACATCTGTAATGTATAAGTCCTGTCCTACTCTTTTTGTAATGACAACATATACTGGAGACTACCAACAATATTTACTCTGAATTAAAATTTACTGATTAGGTAATGTTGATAACCTGAAATAACACAGAGCTGTTGTAAATAAAAGAAACTGGTTGAAGTTTAATAGTTGGAAGTGTAAGATAATATACCACGGGAATAACATCAGAGTTTCTGTTGCCACTTCAGGGCTTTACAATTTGAAACAACAAAGGATCCTTGTCAAATAGTTCATCAGAGAGTGACTGTGAGCTACCAGTGCAGTGTTGTCTGGGAAAAAGGGAAACGCATCACTGAGAGCACTGGGGTAAGTATTTCCCATAGAGAAAGTGTGGATGTCAAGGCACGGGATGCTGGTGAGTGCTTCCCTTCCAGGAGGCAGCTGCTTGGAGCTCTGCACACCCTGATGGATATCTGGGGGATAAACTCAGATTTGAGCAGACTCAGAGAACAGCCTCAGGGATTAGCAGGGGAATGGAGAGCTGCAATCTGAGAGGAGACTGCAAGTTTTTGTGTTGATTGGTGCCAGGAGACGAAAATGAAGAGGAATTATGAGTGCTGTCTATGAATATATCAGAGGATCAACAGTGGGGAAAGAGACAATTTAAGCTAAAGGGCTACTGGCAGAAGTACAAATGAGTATAAATTGCCCATTAATAAATTCTGGCTGAAAATGAGAAGGTTCTTTGCTATTACCGTAATCAGGTTCTGGAACTCCTCTTTGAATGTGAACAACAGGGACAGAAAATAAGTGCATGTTTGACACGGATCATGATAGTTCTACAAAAAAAATAGCATATGGAAAGGCCTCTCGAATACCAGAAATCATTTTCATGACCCAGGAGGTTCCTTCTACTGTATTTCTCAAGCAACATACTACCTTGTGCTAAAACACGATTTTTGATTATGGAACTAAGATTAATCTTTTTTTTCCTTGTCTCTGAAACACTCCCAAAAGATAACTTAGGGGAGCTTGTTACTGAACTAATCTTCTAATTTTACTCAATGCATACTCTTTTTTTTTTTCCTCTTAAATATTCGTATTCTTTCTGGCAGCTTTGTGTTTCATAAATTTGCTTGATCTTATCACTGTGTTATTCAGTTTTTGTGATTCAATATTCATACGCTGATGTCTAGACTATTCTTATCACACATATGCTGTAAGCCTTCTTTTTCTTTTCTGGTTCATGTTCTGAGTTTTTGAAGTACAATCCTTTTACAGATTAGACTCTTTAATGTAATCTACACTTAGTTTTTTTGTTTGTTGTTATTGTTGATGTTAGAGACACAATATAAAGCTCTATGGTTTGCTACTCTGGTAGAAAAGGGTGGCTTGACTGATAGAATTCAATTGCTGTGTTGAAATAATGCGACATTATCTTACATTTGATGGTCATTTTATTAGTTTTGACTATCATGCCATAAGAAAAGAAAGACAAAACTGAAATGAACTTTGTCAGACACCTCAGCTCACAACTTTGTCATGGTAGATACACTCCTGGAAAAGAGAAATGGAAATCAGAGAGTTCATGACATTATAGTTCTGCTATGGGTCACCTCAGTCCAATTCAGCAGAGAAGCAGTAGGAGTCAAACTTTAAAAAAAAACTATGCAATATATGGCAGATGTTCACCACTTTACTTAAATCAGTGAGAAAGGAGGAAAACAATAACAAGGCAAGAAAAATAGATTGCTTTTTGCCCTTAGACAAGTGCTTAGGTGAATGTCCTCCACCTATTTTGTGTTTGCCGTGGCTGGCCCAGGTCAAGCTGCCGCCTCTGCCTCCTCACATCATCCAAGTCACTGCTGCTTCCCAACTTATGGCCAAGAGTCTTTAGAAAACACATGCCAAATGTTTTTTACTAGCTCCTAAAATAAACCATCCACTCAGAAAAATAAGCTAAAACTGAGATATGTTAAAGACTCAGACATTTACAGATAGGGTCTGCACCCCAACTGCCCCGCCCCAGGATCTGACAGCCAGCACAGGATTCCTGTATAATTCAGAGACTGGCTAACCAGAACCCAGAATGACAGCTTAAAACTCCGCATCCTGAACTCCTACAGCAAGCCAAAGCACATTTTAAGTCCTGGGTATAACCACAAGGCTTTTCCTTCACAGAGCTTAGATGTCTAAGCTGTGACTGATGTTGGGTAACTCCATTTCCTTAAACTCCTGAGGCTGGAGTGTTACAGTAATATTTCTAGGACAGAAGCAGAGAAAAGATGCTTGTGAATGGTGTTTTGTCCTGGATACCAGGCTGCTCCTGAATTTTCCATAAGATAGTTACTGGATAAAATGCATTAATAGATTGCTGTATTTCCACCCCTTTTCATTACTATAATCATCAGGCACCTGAGCCATACTCTAATGTGCACTCTCTGAGCCCACAAAACTCCCTTTTCCCCAAGAGTATTGATTCAACGGGAGAACTCCTGATGGAGTGACCAGTGAATTCTACGGTTGATGGGCCAAGAACACTCCCTAGGCTGAAAGCATACCTAAGGAATTGCTATGAGAACAACACTGTCAGATAAAAGCTGAGCACCAGCTTTTTGTCATATTATAAGAAAAAGTGGTCTTAACCATACAGTGTCAGAGCTCATCCCCATCAGTAGGTGTTTCCACAGTGGGAAACCTTGGTCTACAGCTCCAAGCCATGAAGAAAGTTTTATTTGGAATAGAGCACGAGGGGAATGCTTCTGAGCATGCTGGCATGTGGATTGTACTTCACATATTCTACCTGATGTATCCCAACCCTTTACTGTATCTTTCTACTCATCACTGTCTATGTGTTGGCAATTAGCTGCTGAACAACTTAATTTATTATTTTAAATAGACATTACAATGTATTTGTCCATTTTATGATTACAAGAAAATTACATATCTTGCTTAATCTGCCTGTCAGTCTGCTCAAAACCAGAAGTGTCTTACTGTGATTAGTGTTCAGGGAAAATGGGCACACCTTGCTGAGTAAAGTTCAGGCTGCTTGTGAGTAACAAGATATTATTTTGAAAAGAGATTTTTTTCTTTCTTTTTCTGTCATTTCTAACCTTATGAAGTAAGAGAGAAGAAGGAATGTTGCAGGAAAAAAAACAAAGCGCAAATAAGCAAATAGAATCTTCCAAAACCATACCCCATTCAGCTCTTCTTTTCAGATGTGAGCATATCCATCTTCAAAATATTACCTAACAGTATCTCCCTACCCAGTTCATGGATAAATTTATTTTTCAAGGATGTACTATTGAAATTTCTTCCTGCCTGAATCTTGACCTACAATATTTGGCTGAGCTTCAAAACAATTTGTGTTATGTGGTGTTCTTCAACCATAGCATCACAAAACACTTTAAAAGATGACATCAGCAGGTAGGAGTCATGTAGTGAAATATTAGCTTCACCTGTGGAAATGGCTCATTATTCTGACCTTTTGCTGTTTTAGTTACACCTTGGCTGCCATACAGAAGCATAAGCTAAAGAAAAGCTCACATGGGAAAATACAAACTGGATAAGTGATTTTATGACTGAAGAGAGTAATTTATCTGGGGTTTAACCTGGATACAAGATACATATTTAAAAGAATAGTTATCCTTCATATGAGAAGAATACACATTTATTTTAAATAAAGCAGTTTATAGTTTTAGGTATTTTCACGGTATTGAACATAGGCTTACTGAGGTACAGAGAATAATCACTAAATTAAGTGTGTCTAATGAGATACAAAACTTGATAATAATTGCACATGTCTATTAATAACCCAGAAATGAAAGTAGGGGCAAATAAAGTGTGTGAATGGTGATAACGACTGGTAGAATGGATAAACTACAGAAAAGTCCAGAAGTCAACAAGAGCAGATCACCTGGCCTTCTTAGTAGTCTGGACCTTGTTGTATAAAATGTATTTCCAGAATTAGCTCACGATTTCTAAGCCTTATAAGTAAATGTGCCTGAGGAATGCCTGGAGACAAAGCAGTAATTTGGTGGCAGGAGCAGAGCAAGGTCCGGTGTGAAAAAGGTTCAGTAATGTTTTGTGCAGGTAAAGGATGTTGGGAAGCCTCTCAAGGGAAGCTCTGAAAATCTAAATGTTTGAGGAGTCTGTCCCTGATGAGGCAGGTCCCCTCTCCTACGTTGTCCCACGCTAAGACTTGCACTTTGTCAGAGGTATGAACCCTAACTCCCTCACATCAAAAAATCTTTCTGGGATTCCCATTTGAGCTTAAGAAAACACTTGTTCACTGAGGGGGTGCCTGAACACCGGAACAGGTTGCCCAGACAGGTTGTCTATCCTTGGAGATACTCAAAACATGACTGGACATGGCTCTGGGAAACTTGTTAAGGTGACCCTCATTTCAGCAGAGTGTTCATCACTTAGATGGTCTTCAGAGGTCCCTGCCAACCTCAGGGATTTTTTGGACCCTACAGGCTGTCCCTTTCTTGCCAAGATCTGCTACCCATCTCTCCATCCTGAAAGGTACAGCAAGGAAGGGGCAGAACTAAATATCATCTCCAGAGGGCAGGTGGCAATGGAAGGAGAGTAAGGTCAAATGGAGAGCTGGGGAAGAGCTGTCCCTTCCTCTCCTTTCCCCTGGTGGTGGGAAGGCAGATTGGGCAGTGACTGCCCCCAGCAAAAGCTATCATTGCCTCCCTCTCCCAGCTCTCTTCTAACCCCTAACTTCCCTTCAGCAGTCACACAGCAGGCAGGACACAGGGTGCTGTTTACCCTCGTACAGTAAATCTCCACTTCTTCAGGCAAAGCATTCAGCATGTCACCTTCGAGACTATTGCACTAGTCAGCTATATACCTAGGCCATAAATAGAGCCAGCTCTTGTATCTCAATTCAACAAAAAGCAAAGTCACGCACAGGGGATGGGAAATGAATACTACGTTCACCAAATGAAGGAAAAAAAGGGATTGAAATTTCATAATCAACAGGCACACAAATGTAAACTCCCATATGGTGATGTTCTGTGCTATCCCACACATGCTGTTGTCAGACTGTACAGTTAACTTCTGGATGTGAAAAGCAGCAAGAGGAGGAGAAATATCACACAGACAGGACTGATATGCCACACTCATCTAGTTCTTGCACTGGTTATTGCTTAAAACTGAAAGCAACGGGAAGGTCTGAACATTGTAATGGGCTGTACAAGTGCTCCTCATGAGCTTTGGTGTGAGGTCAAGCAAATTAAGTAACAGAGACTTCTGTCCGAAAGAGTAATTTTAGAAGAGAAAATACATAAACTTTCTCTCTGATGAAACAATATCTTCCACTTCAACTCTTAAATATCACTTTGACCATCAAGTAAGTTCAATGATCTTGTTGACTCTCTTATTTATATACTCAGCCTTATTTCACATTCTGCTTATGGTATTTTTTAAAATTCTCAAACACACTGCGGTTGAATCTTTGCAACATTAATTTTTTAATAATGCTTTATACTCTTTTTGTAAAAACGTACATGTACGTGCACACATACCTAATTATCAATCTTTAAACATTTACTGAAGGCATTTAAAGTAGTCATCGTAGAAGTAATAATTTTAAGCATTTTTTTTAAATACGACAACCTCTAACTAAAAACTACTGAGGGAGTCTCAGAGTGCTCTGGAAACATTAGTAATTATTGAAGTCCTGCAGTGTTCTGTTGTAATAGTTACCCACTCCATAAGTAGTGTAAGTTCACCAGTGATGCACACTTATACACACAATTCTACTCAGCTCATCTGGCCACTGGATAACAAGGACTTCTAAGTGAAAAATTCGTACTTACTGTAGTATTATGCACGTTTTCCAGTTCTACTTATGGGAAGCCAGCTCATAGTATGGCATTCACTGTTCAAAGTCTCTCTTAAAACAGTCTCTTGTCAAGGACCGAGACACGTAATTTCCTCGTGAAGATCATCTCATTCAAAACCAACTGTTTTAAAGTCTGTCTACATTAGGCAATACAAAGTTCATATGAATTTATTGTATAGCATCATGCAACCCATGAACTAGGAAAAATCCCATCCAGCCCCCTAGACTTGTGTACGTCCAACTGGATTTCCCCGTGGATTATGAGGGGTTCATTCTGCAACCCATCCCTGTCTGTCAACTGAGGGTACCCCAAGGACAACCGGTCTTCTTATTAAAGACAGAGGCAAAGAAAGAATTAAGTACCTCACCCTTTTCCTCATCCCTTGTCACTGTTTTTCCCAGCATGGCCACAAGTGCCCTGTGGAGTTTCAGAGTTCACACGTGTAGAAGCCCCTGGACAATCAGACAATGTAAAGCAAGGAATTTGTGTGTTTTCACACATGGATTTATGCCAAGTGTCCAGTCCAATGGCCTAGTAATTGTGCCTTAATTGGATACAGCCTGGCAGTGGAAATGCCATGTTCCCTGTATGTGGAACACCAAGATGTCTTAGTCCTCTTCTGGAATGACAGTTTGCAGACATAAATGACAAGTGTAGACTCTCTCTTCATTCTGTTGCCTCAACTAGTGCTGTAGACATAACAGTGCAATAGAGCCGGGAAGGGTGTGGAAGTTTTAAAACATTCCAGAGAGGCCAAAAGATTATTAATTTTCTTTTCCTGATGCCAGGGGAAAAAAAAAAAAAAAAGAAAAAAAAAGAAAAAAAAAAAGGAAAATTAAAGGAAAAAATAAAAAAGCTGGCATCTTTATTTACTTTGCTCACTTCTCGGTTATGTGGAAAAACATAATTAAATCATTCTGAAATCACAAAAGACACCTATAATAGCTTTTCCCAACACCCAATTTCATGCTTCTTCATGGAAGTAGTACCTCAGAAATTGCTTCTCTTCATGATTACAACTTCACTTGACAGATAAAATCCTCAAAAAACTGCCAAGCAGAAACCTCCAGCTCATGAGGCAGTGCCTTCCTGGAAACTCAGCCAAGGACTTGGAATCAATTACATAAAGGGATTGAATAACAACAGATCCCAGAGAACCTAACTTGCAATTCAGTAACTGAACTTTGTTCGTGTGCAAACTAAACCCAGTGAAGGATAAGAGAGAAGACTTTAGGCTAGAAACGAAATAAAAACTGGTAGCAAGGGAAAATTATACTGGAAAAATAAAATTCTTATTCAATTCTCGATTCTTTTTTCCTGAGAGACAAACATACATACTTCTGAACCGTGGCAGGGGCTAGAATAAGTGATACGCTTCCTCACAAACAAATGTTCAGTCAGCTAAAGAGGCTGAACATTTAATTTTTTCTCTGCAGCAAGCAGGGTTGGATTGCAAATTGGTTTCTGGAGTGTGTTTGCCCCATTGGAAGTGCACAATTCTTGACAAATTCCAGTTGGAGTTGTATTTTGCTGCTGGTGTTTGGAAAGACTCACAATTGCCAACCCTCAAAGTAGTGTTGAAGTGGTTTCCTTAACAGCTCATCCATCAGGGTTGTTACAGAGAAGCCACGAAATAAGAACCCTCGAATCCTAAACTGTGATTCAGACCTACTCCCCCGATGTCTGGGATGACACACACTGTTTTATGTTTGGGGATTTGATGCCATCTCACCTTGCATCCAGCCAGGATTGCTCAGCAGCAGCTTTTCTGGAAGAACCAAATACACTTGGAGCACCAGCTGAAAACACGGACAGCAAGAACACTGCAAACTATGGGAACATTTGCTGCCATTTTGCCATGACTCATCTTTCCTCTTTGCTTTTCTTATCTTTTATCCAACTAACGAGCCTTTAGCCTTTGGCAACGTATAATTGATTCAGTGTGGCTGAGTTTGAAAACAACAGAAGCCCAAGAATTGCTTTTCATTCATTGCTTCTTTTAGCTCAAAGTCAGTGATCTACACAGTGCAGCAGCTCAAAGCTGTGCATCCTTATTGCTAGTGTCATAAGCACACAAAATATAATTAGGAAAGCTGAATTTTACTGAATATTTTACATAGGATGATGTAATTAGTTATTTTTTTAATTGTAAATTCCACAACTGTTGTTTCAGGACTTTTTTGCAAAGCCCTTGAAGCCTCTAGAGCCCAAAATAAAACCCTTCCCTTTAGCCCATCCTGTAAATTGAACAACTGGTGAGCAAAAAACTCCAGTGATGAATCTTGGAGTTTATATGGTCAGGTGACAGTTACTTATATTTTTATGTAGCTGTGGGTACCTTTGCATGTACGGGAAAAGAGAAATGCATTTTTTTCACAGGAGATGTCATTGACACATTTTACTAGAGGAGATAACATAAATAAATGTCATTGTCACATCCTGCCCCTTTACCTTCATTGTGCAGGGCACAAGAAGAAAAGCCTGATAAATAAATTAATAAAACATGATGTAAAAATTCTCAATGCCAATTCCAGCATTCCAGAGCCTGAGATTGTCAGAGGCACAGCTGCAAGGGTAACATCAAAATGAGTGACTCGGGTGATGTGCTTCAGAGGTTAAACTGTACCAAAAAGATCAGCCCTATTTCTAGCTCCTGTGAATAAATAAGGAATTATCATGGTATTTACACAAAGGCTTCATGTATTGCTTCAACATTTGGCTACTACATTCTGGCACTCTAAAAGTTAACCTGGCTCTTCCCTCGTTTCTCAAGGGAGAAAAAAGGAGAAGGAGAGGGATTAAAAAAAAAAAAGCATCTGTTTCCTTTTTCTCCAGTATCCTTTTCTAAAGCTTCTGATTATTTCAGAGAACAGTCCAGCTGTGCTGAGGGTTTGGCTTAAGACAATGTTAACACTGCACAGATTTGGTAAGGATCACTGCTTCTCTCAAACTCTGCTTTGATATATTCTCTCCACAAATATGGCAAATTTCTAGTATCTCTCAGTGTAGCTTTTCACAACTTCTTCAAGTAGAAACTCAGGAGATGGATGTAACTCTAGTTGCTCTTGGCTCATTCCAAGTTTGGCAGAGAACCTCACTGTTTTCTTCTTAAGGAACCTTTGTGAGACTCAGGAAGCAGAGCCACCTACATTCAACTTATGCAGGTAATAAAGAAATGCATCACCTTACTTTATATTTGTAGGTATTTTTTACATCTCAGAACGGATTTTTGCGAGATTAAGATTACTTGGAAATAAAATTATTCAGTATAACAGTGTAGCATTAACATTATTGCAGTACTGTTATCTCTGTGTCCTATATAAGTAAAATTTAGATTTATAGTTAACAGCTCTAAATAACTATTTTAAACATTTTTTTCATTCAAAAATATTGTTAAAATACCTTTAATTATGTATATATCTTAATCATATTCTATGTATGAAATACAGAATAAATACTGTAGAAAATAAAGTATTTTTGGAAGATCTAAGTTACAGGTTTCTCATCAGAATATCAGAAGTTACTCATCAGAAGATAAAACATTCATTAGGAAAAATGAAGAACAGGTTCATTTACTTCTCTGTAAAGGCTTCTTACAAGAGACTGCTTTCAGCATGCTGTAAGTTTTGTGTGTCATTTAAAGACTTTCATAAAGAGTTGTGTTTTTCCCTCATAAAACATGGTTTCAAAATTAGACAAAATGTCTCACTATTATTTTCTCTTGTGTAGTCTTGACCAGATCAAAGAACAAGAAGCAAACCTTCCTCCTGAATCACACTTGTTTGTTGGTAGGTTACTGGTTATGCAGTCAAAGAAATCTATAGCAGCTTTTATCACTGAGTAACAGAAATCTTTCAGTGGAAGAGCTCTGAAGGCAGGAAGCCTTTTAGAACTGTGGAACACCTTTAGTTGGGATTAGATGTTCTTTTTGCTTGACTTAGTAGCAGAACTTCTTAAAGGATGCTCACACTTCAAAGAGACTCTTTCTCCACAGAGATAAGTACTCCCATCATTTCTAGAAAATTCAATCAGGAGTTTGAAGAGCAATTACAAGAAATACACTGTTATAGAATTAGCTTTTTTTCCTTGAAAATTAATATAAAAATAAAAAGAGGATACAAGCATCTTTCCTACAGTATATTTGTTTTATTACTACTGGACTTGTGCCTGGAAAATGATACTGTTTACACAGTGGTGATAGCTCCTACTTATGGACTCATGGGAAGAGACACATTCAAATGTGTTTATAATATATCACTGAAACAAACTTAGGTCTTAATTAGCTTCTTGCTACTCCCTGTTACTAAGCCTAGTAAAAGCTTATGTATACCCAAAGTTAAAGATGAGATTGGAGTAGCCAAGAAAAAAAAAATAAAAAGGAAAGAAAAAAGTCTTTTTTTTTCTTTTTCATTTATTCAGTGACTTTTAATAAAGGCCATTAAGTACATGAATATCAAAGTGATCTGTAAAGAAAAAAATCTGAACAGATGATTACTTTGAAAATAAAAAGGCAATTAAAGAGGGAATGATTTAGAATAGTTGCAGTATAATTAAATTCTCCATGAAGAAAAGAGAAGTTGAAAATTAAATTGGGAAAGCATTTGCAGCAACAGCTCAATTTAAATATGTATACTTCACTTCCTAATTCTTCTTAAATTCGGAAAAAACTTGGCTTTATTTTGCAAAGTCTATCAGCACAGACTAATTTTCTCTCCCTGTTCCAAAGTACTGGATTGCTTTGAGACTACACAGAAGGTGCCAGAATTGATCAGTCCATCACAGCTGCCAGGTAAATGAAGGAGACTGTCCATGTCAACAGCAAAGAAGCCCAAAACACACAATTTTGGACGGATTAAGTGATGTTTATTATTTCTAGGCAACTTAACTCTCTGATACTGCTTCTGAGCACAAGATTGACTCTTAAGCAGTTTGAGTTTCAACTCTGCACCCTTGAACTAATTGCTGCTGCTGCACCTTTGTATCTCCTGCTTTCTTTTTCTCACAGTTTCTTTTGGTTGAGGGTCATATTCTTCTTCAGCTACCCCTGGCAGCTGCTGAAACCAGACCAGTAACTGAATAATTTTGGGTTGGTTATATTTATATAAAGTCACAGAACATTCTGAGTTGGAAGGGACCCACAAGGAGCATCAGAGACCAACTCCTGGCCCTGCACAGGACAACCCTGAGAATCATACCATGTGTCTGAAAGTATTTTTCAAACTCCCTAATTATATATATATATATATATATATATATATATATACACACACACATACTTATAATGTATATATTTTCATTATAGAACACAGTAATGCAATATTATAAGATCATTATAATATTATAAATAATATTCTAGTATTCTGATATTATATTATAATATTATAAATAATGTAACACTATATGTAATATGTTACATGTTGCACATTATACATTATATTTCTATATTGGTCCTCAAGGACATTACCTGCACCTCTCTTTTCTACATGTGTGTCAATAGACAGGCCTTGATTTCAGCCCAGGATTGGAGTCTAAAAACCTATAAATTCAACTTCTGATACAGAGCCAGCTTCTACTTGTTTTCAGCAACAATCTGTTAGTTGCCAAACCGGATATAAAACAACACTGACAGACCTGAGGGGTTTGAGTTTTCTTTAAGGAAATAGTTTGTTTCTAATGAAATATTTCATGTGATCTAGTTCCTAAATTAAGTAGTTGAATTTCAGGAGCACTGACTATTTTTCAGGTCCAGCTGCTGGAAGGAATTGACTCAAGGGGAGTAATAGCTGTTCACCATAGCTCAGGAAAACATTTCATTTTTGCATCTAAATCTGAATTTAAGTGATTAATTTAACTACTACATCCACAAACAAAAAATTATGGCCTGCTGAAACAAGCAAAGTTCATGTTTATTCAGGGATCTTTTTCAGCCTCATCAACCTTCAATTGTGTTTGGGTTGAAGAAATTCTAATATCCCTGTCTAGGGGAGGTTTTTACTTTTCCTTTTAACTTCCTGGGTCTTGTCCTTGCAGTAAGAAAGTTTTTCTCTCTTCTTAATATCTCCAAGTTTTTAATTTTGCTGGATGCTCCTCATTTTCTCTCCATTCTGGACATGCTCAATTATTCTTCAAAAAGCACCATATTCTACTTCTTCCAAACTTTTTCACTGCTCTCAGCCCAACATATAGAATAAAGGATATTAGAAACAAAGGGCTTTTCTTTCAACTGCCTCTAACAGATATGGTTTCTTCAACTAAAAAAATAATACCCTTACTTGTCTAACTGTGAAAAACAATTCCACTATCACATTTAAAAGAAGAGAAGTTTCAGAAGGCAGAAAAATATTATTTTGCAGCATTTTTCCTTTCTCATTTTTGTTGATGACGTTGCAGGGCAAGTCAAAATAGAAAATTCATTATTGAAAACTCCTCACTGTTACCTGACTACACCTGTACTGTTAATTGAAGCAATTCAATATACATTAAGTCTATAATGTATTTTTTTGTTCCATGCTTTATTGACCACTATGATTGAACTCCAACCATACCTGCTGCTGGCCTCCCTCTAGCAGCTGCGGGGCCTCATCCCTTCAAGACAAATGGAACCACCAAATAGTTCCATCCTGCCCTCATCTGAGGCTTTGCAAATGCCAGGGTTTTCTCAAAATGTAAGTGACAGTGACATTTCAGAGCAATGAGGAGGCATTAACTACCATCTTCTGTAGCAGTTCTTTCACAGTCCTTCCACGCATCTCTCCCCAGCTCCCACCAAACTCAGGAGGAGAAGGCAAATCCAGCACCCTGCAGGGGTTAAACTTCAGTTCACAAGCAGCTTTGGTTGTTTCTTTGGTGTAGCATTACTACTTGTTCTATGTGCCTTTCTTTTAACATGAGAAAATTTGTTCTGTGGATGGCAAGAAAAAATTGCTGGTTTCCTACTCCGATTCAGGTGCTAACTTGCTTTTTCGTCTCTGTCATGTTTCACTTTCCTGAACTGATCCCTCCATCCTGTTGTTTTGTGTTTGTTTTTTTTTCCCCCACAATTAATTATATAGTCCATCCATCTGTCGATCGATCGATCTATCTATCTATCTATCTATCTATCTATCTATCTATCTATCTATCTAAATATAGATATATATGTAGTATCCTATAATCCAGGCATGCACCATATTCAGGAATATGTGATAGGAATCACCCAAATTTTAAGTGAATACAGTAGATCACAGGATTAATCCACATTAAGAAGACAGAAACAGGGTTGCTTGGGTTCTGCTTTTGGGGGTTTGGGTTTTTGGTTTTTTGTTTGTTTGTTTGAAATAACTTGTGGCATAAAATAACTGGAGGAAATCCTCATTTCTGTATACCACAAAGCTATATTCTAATGACCTCAATTACAAAGGAATGTCATTTGCTTAGTCCTACACTACACAGTGTAACTTCAGACCTATGGTACAACATATGGTGTGGTTGTACTGTGTGAAAGCAGCAGTTTCAACACAGTTTAATTAGATGAACATTTGAATATACATAAATTCATCCATACATATTTAACACACAGCTTCAGAACTCCTTCCCGAGCTTTACTATCTCATGCAAAGTCAGCCTTACATTTGCCTGATGGAACCTGCAACATCCAAGGAATCCTAAGCCAGAACAAAACACAGCAAATAGTGTGCATCCTCGCAGTCACATCCAGTTTCAAGTGATGTCCTTTAAGTAGCTGATGAATGGACATTATTATAAAGATGTCTATAAGACAAGTCTATCGGAGAAGCCTGAATAAAATAAAGACTTCAAATACCATTAAAATTAATGAATTAGGTCAAGTCAGGTAATTTATCACCTGTCTGAATTGGAATCCAATCTGCAGCATCCTTTAAAAAAAGACACATTCAGATGAGGCAGTGTGTGAACAGGGAAGTTCATAGTGAAGATAATAATAATTTAAATGAGAAAATGTCTGCATAGTTTTAGCAAAGTCTGACAAGTGATTCTGTGCAAAAGCAGCATGGTAAGCAAAAGCAAATTTCCACAAATTAATTTGACCTTGATGAAAGGCACATATTTTTATCAATCAGACTTAACAAATATTGACTTTAGGCATTAACCGAAGACATACATAAACATTCAGGTTGTTGAAACAGTTGTCAAGTTCATTTTCCTTCTGAAATCACAGTTTGCTGATAAAGATCAAGCTGAACTTAACCTCTTAAAAAAACCCCCTGTGTTGCTTTATAAAGCAAGAGTCGGCTGGATTAGTCTTCTCTGCCTATCAACTGCTAAAAAAAGATGTGTCACACAGACAGACTGAAATCTAGAGCTAGAGTGCTGACTAGGATACACATATAAATGAAACTTGGTATAACTATAACCACAGTTGGCCCTGTGCCCACGGCCCATCCTCCTACAGCAGCACCAGCCGGAGGCTGGGGGGGACTGGGAAGGGCACTTTTGCTTGTACCTACCCTTTATCATGGAGGTTTTATTTCAACAGGAAGGCCAGAAGGTATTGTGCTTCAAGGGGCATGTTATGGGGCACCAAGTAGAGACTTGCTTAAGAAAAGAGTAATACATAGTAACTGTTTAATTTTCCAAAATCTGAGAGCTGAGAAGATGCTTTAATGGTACTTTCTATTCTCCATTCTTTGTGGAGGAGGGAGGGAAGGAGACGAGCTGCTGTACAATTGTGCTGTCTTCTTTCAAGTCACTCCACCAGCAGCTGAAGGAAGAATCAACCCTCACTCTGAGGAAAACAAGATTCCCAATACATTTCCCGAGCAAAGCTTGCCCATAGAACTCGCTGAGGAGATACAAGACTTGTAGTGCCAAGTGGGGCAGGAGCTCCAGGCTAACGCTGGGTGTCCCTGCAGGAAACACTCCGTGCTTGACAGCACCAAGAGCTGTTGAACTTCTCCCTCCTCTGAGCCCAAAACCTTCTCTGAACTGTCAGATTCCCTGAGAGAAGGGAAGCAGGGACCAGCCAAGCACTTGCAAACATTCCATAAGGTGAGCGTGAGATTAGATTTGAGTGCACAAAGGATTCTCTGTACCAAAGGATTCAGGCATCTATTCTGTGTCATATCCAGCCTTCACCAAAGAAACACCTTGAGGCACTTCATGACTATGTTGACATTTCAATTATGCTGCATTTAAATAGATTTGGTTGTGCTGAGTCTTATTCCTTCCTAAAATACTTACCCTTCTAAATATAGATTTACAAAGTTATTTACTGAGTCAATTTCTGACAGGGAACGTACCAAGAAAGCAGCAAACCAGAAAGTCACAGTATTTGCCTCCCCTATTTAAAAATTCTTTCTATCTCTCCATCCTTTTTCATCTGCTCCATGGTTGTAGTCTGCGCAGAGAGAGCACTGCAAAGACTGAAGCAGAGCTCTCTAAGAAATCTTCAGAATGGATTTGGCATGAGGAATGGCAAAAGAAGATTTCTTTTCTCTGCAGCCTCCTAGAACTGGCTGTAAAACAAGCTGGAGATCAGCCTACCTGCTGGAGTGGCCAAAAGGGTTCAGGCCAACATAAGAAATCCTTAACAGCCTAGGAATGAAGGGCTATAAGTAAGTCAGGGAGCCACTCAGCCAACCAAGTGCACCAATATTTTTTCCTCAAATATTCTCAAAGCTTACAGGAAGCAATAGAAGCAAAGAACTGGCAGATAAAAATTGCCTCCATAATTTAGCAGCCTGTCTGTAATGACTGACTTCTCCACAATCCTGGGAAACGTCAAAGCCTCTGCCAGCAGAGTTTGCAGAGCTCCCTTAAACAGCTCGTGCACAGCCAGCCCTCAGGAACCTGCAGGCTCCTAAAACATGTAACAGCTTCATTCTCTTTGAAAGAAGAAATGAAACTAAGAGTCACTTAAGTTTTATAAATGTCTCCATCCCACCTATTCCTGCTTAAAGAAAGTGACAGTTGGCTAATTCCTGACTCTCTGGGTATAAAGGTTTTTCCTAGCACAGGCTATGCCTCTCTGCTGCTTTAGCTGTTCTTCAAGTGACAAATGTTACAGAGCCTGAATACTTCCCTACTTGTATATTTAAGATTTGTACTAACTGCTGTTTATCCAAAGAAAGTAATGGCTTTGAATCCTGACGGAAATTATACCATGATTCTGGCCAAGCTTTTACTGAATCTGGTTTTATGAGGAAGAATAAAACAAGTGTGCAGAGCCATTCAGCAACTTATACTGCTCACTTTTTAATACACCTGGAAATATTTGAGGGACTGTGAAGGTGATCTCTTGAGAATATATCCAATACTCACTGTTACCCTTAAAATCCCATGCTGAAACATCATTGCCAAAAATAGCCTCCTAAAGGTGACACTTCCATAAAAGATGTCACAAGTTGCAGCAAGAGCTGCGGGAGTACATAAGCCATCGTTACAGTGCTACTGCAAATTCACTTCATGTATTCCTTTTCCTACTTGCTACTCCTTTTCCTATTTTACAGGAAGTTTTTGTATTTGGAGAATATTTTTAACATATGGTTATGCACGGAGCTTGCTTGAAAAACCTCATTATTACATGACTGTGAAAGATATCTACAAAACAGTCAGTTTGGTCCTAAAAAGGAATCTGGAAATCAAAGACAGGGAGACCAGTATTGTACACCATGATGTTATCCCATAAGAAAAAAAGGGTCCAAGTCCAAGAAAGCAAATATTCCAACCAAAAATATCGTTTAATAAAAGAAGCAAAAATGTCACCATTTCCCACACAGCTTCACATGAAGCAGGTAATGAACACATGTTAGCACAACTACTCATGAAAGAGTTTTCATCTGCGTGTTCATTTTTAGAGGTCAGCAATATCTAAAGCTATTTACATACAACCTTATGCCCACATGTCTTTGGGTGGTCAGTGTAGAAGTGCTTTCTCACCAGAGTGAGAAAGTGCTTTGCCTCTCCCAAAACCATTCCTACATCGACTGAAAGAGGAGAGACAATGAAAGCAGACTCAGAGAAATCCTGTGTAAAATTCCCTGGAGGCAGGCTGTGCCCAGCCTGGGCTGGTTATTTCTAAATAGGCAATATTCATCTCTCACCTGCTCGTCCAGAGTGCAGCAGCTCCTCACAGCACCAAAACCTGCCCAAAATACTCAGGAGTGACAGGTCCCATCTTCTGAGACCTTCTCCCAGCACAGGCACAGAGATATCAGCATGTTAGCGAGCTAACCTGAAGCCACCTTGGGCACATTTCCAAACTCTCAACACCATCATCAGATTTTATTGCAGCATCTCCTGAAAAATGGCTTTTTAGGACAGTGATCATACAGTGCTTCACAGATTTGTATGTGCTTCATACATTTTTACTTCACACAGCTGAGGCTCCAGACCTCACTCAGATTTTGAGGAATACCTGGCTATCAGTAAAAAACTAAAATCCTATGGAATATTTACATGAAAATTATTAATAATATTATTATTGTTATTCAGGTGACATAAAAGTTGTTGTGGGACCTAGAAGTGATGCTAATTTTAGGTCATACTGTCAACTGCAGTGAAAAGCTTCTTTCATTTTATATTTTATTTGACTTCCACTTGCTCTATGTGTCACTGCAGTAGTTGATTCAGCTACAGGATGCAGATGAGCTGCAGGGTGTTAGCTATTGGTATAAGAAATATTTCCACGCTTTTACTACAATGCTTCAGATTCCTTTCACATACACGACCATTATGATAAAACATGAAGGAAAAACCCCCCTCTGCATTGTTAAATTAATAAGAAAGGAGTTGTGTAAATTAAGTAGTATCAGCATATCCCACCTCCTACCATTTTTGCAGGGAGAGAAATAGCATTTTTTAATAGCTTTTAGTGCAACTAAGGAAAATTTACATTTTAAAAAGTGGTTTGAAAAAATACTCAGGAAACAGAAGCTCTGGCTTTCTTTCAAAACCAGTCTTCTGTATTAACAAAACAAAACCATGATCCTACTACAAGTCTCCCCCAATACAAAGTTACAGTGTTCTTTTGAGATAATGGAAACACTTATTAAAATGTCAAACCTACCAGTTTGTTTTTGTTTCTCACTGATTTAAGATTAGGGCAGGTAGTAATGGATTTCTTTGGAGGGGGAAAAAAAATCTTCACAACCTATGACTGAAGCAGGATTCACACATATCCTCCTGATTCTGATGTTAAGTTGATTACAGATGACCAAGTTCTTTGATTCTGACATGGCTGGTATAAAACCAAAATGTACAGATTGTTCTGAGGGGATCCAAACACCACAGTGATGAAGGGAAAACATCCCACTGATTGTGCAAATGAATACACCTTTATGTTCTGCTGATACAATATGGTATTAAAATTACGTGTGTTCACTCTGAGGTCAGATTGCAACAGCTTATGTGCTTTATAGACCTGGGAATATGATATTGCTAGTTACTCTCTGTCCTAAAATATATACAGCAGAAGATTACCACTTCCCCTTCATCAGTTTACTGAAAGATAAGGAGGTTAGGTGGGAGCCCAAACATGTAAGGTTTGGGGTCTCACCATTTTTCTAGTGAAAAAGCACATATTCCTACACATAATAAAGGTTCTTATCTCTTGGTAGAGCAATTCTTGTCTCTGATAAGCATAGCAAGTTTCATGATAGCTACACAGGTATGGAAAAGGATTGTAAAGAATTGCATCTACTTTACTACTGCATCTAATACTAATAATGCATCTACATTACATTGCTACTACCATCTGTGCCTGCACTATTCTGATCCACTCAGTTGTAAGGAAGGAGACCTTGGTTGGCCTCTAGGATTCATCATAATACATTTAAACAAATTTTTAATAATTATAATAATATTGGCTCCTTGGAGTAAGGATAAAATGGAAAGTAAAGTTAATTTCCTTGTGAGAATAAGGTACAGTATCAAGCAGCGATGTGCCTAAATTCTGACTTTATATTTTAAAAGCAAAATCAGATCTCTGTTTCAATACAAATGAGAACAAAACTGCGATTATACTTGGATGTAAGGACTAGTAACAAGACTCCCAATTAAAATTATGCCAGCAAAATCCAGCAATGTGTCAACCAGTAAGAAGTCCAATTGTTCTGCAGACCCAGGCTGCCTACCAGGCTTAACTATCAAAAAATACAACTACATCCAAAACTATTTCCAAAAATTCGTATGGAGAACTTCTAAGGCACCAGTATTATTTTTACTAACTTTTTGCAATGTATAATGTCCTCTGAAGTGTCTTTGTTGGTTCATTCAGGGTTTTAATAAATTGAGAGACCATCCAAGATCAGAGATTTACATTCTTTCAAGCAGCACCTCCAAAAACCCTTCCGCCGTTCTGAAGTTCAAACCAAATGCTGACTATCACAGTGTGCTCTCCCTGACCTGAATATTTCAAATTCAGCTTCCTAATGAAAATCTCCCATCAAACACTTTTTTTATTGACAATGGTCCGCTCTTCAGAACAAAGGGAACGACACCTTGAGAATAAGAAATGTGTATCTGCAACCCTCCATATTTCATTGGCGACAAAAGTTCTCTGACTTCATGCTTTCTCCATACAAAAAAAATGACAGGGAAAGCTGTGCCATTAAAATCATAGGAGAATCAAGAGTGCACTAAGAGCCCATTATTGCTGCTAATGAGGCTGATACCGCTGCGTCGAGTTGCTCTTTGGCGACTGCTGCTCCACAATTGAGGCAGCCTGATGAACTCAGATCTGCATTGTCAAACATCAAGAAGGCAGTGCTGGAAGGTCATGAGTCTGTGTAGCATTAGGTACACCAGTAAATTCAGAAGAAGAAAGAGTGTTTAGAAAATAGCGAGTATGCAAATGCCCTGTCTTTATCGTTAGCAAAATAAGTGTCTAACATAGGAAAGCTCTGCTATTAAATCCCAGAACGCTCCTGTGCTCCACCCAGGTAGCTGCAGCATATTCCAACCTCCCTCAGCCACTGCAATGTAGCAGGAGGATGATGTAAAGGAGCTTTCAGAGCAAAGTGTCACCACTTTCCATGGACAACCTGAGGTATGGCACACACACCCATCCACATCCACCCAATTTGTGCAGCTCCCAACTCAGCACAAAATCGTGCAGTTTAAAATACGACAATCATAACTTCCCATTTTCAGATGGCACCATCTCTTACAGGATGGGTGTCTGCTGTGTATTTTATCTTCTACAGATGAAAAATTTATAGTCGCTCTTGAAAACGTTTCTGAAAAATTCAAGGGACTCGCTATCGACTTTCAGCATAAAACAGCTCACATAAAAAATTTCTTCCTAGTGACACTAACACATTAGTGCTTGATGTGGGAAAGCGGGGCTCTCAGAAACATCAAATCACTGACTTAACTCATATGCAGCATGCACAAAGTAAATTAAGCAACAGAGGCATAATCATAAGGGAAGGGCTGCCCTGAACTCAGTATTCCTGTTTTCCCTGAGGAGGAACAACAGTCCAAGTACTGCTGTGTCAGGTAGGTCAATTAATATAATATAATACATTGGATTATTGAACCATACAGACTATAAAAATATGGTTATTTATACCCAAAACATAATTCAAGCTGGAAAAAAAATGATCCAGAAATGTCTAGTTCCATATTAAAGATACTGATGTCCCTCAGACTTCCAGCAATCACTTCCCCATTGTCTGTATTTTCCACAATTAATGGACACATACTGTGTACACTGATAAGCAAGTACTTATTAGCTACATTTACCATTTATTTCCATATTTAACTGATTTAAGTTCAGATTAAATTATTTAATTTCATTCTTCAAAGATGGAGATAGCAAATATAAGAAGTGGGTATTGATAAAAATCTGTGGAAAAACAACTGAAAACTGGGAAAAAAACAACTAGCAGAACAGGAAAAATCCCAAGTTAAGAGACATGATAAGATAACAATTACAGCTGAAAAATCAAAAGCTAATGTATTTTCATGATCTCCCATCTCTTGTAAGAATGACTATATCCGCAGATACAATCCCTTTTTGATTTCTTTAATGAAATGACATTCAAAAGCCCTTCAAGAAGAACAACTTGGTACCAGCTGCAATATTCTTTAGATTTTTAAAAAGAGATGAGATGACCTGATTGAAAAATGCTGGTCAGCAACAATAGCTTTGTCCCATCTCCTTTTTTTTTCCAAAGGAAAGAAGTGCTCCCTGACTGAGAAAAGAGTGGGCACAAAGCATATTCTCCTAATCACTCTCGGGTAACAGGTCCCAGCTGAGCTCTACCAGGCAACAAGCTTTCCATTTTCCTTCACAGAAAGGGAGGTAGACCTCATTTAGAGAATTTAGAAGTTGGATGCTTTTTTATTTCCCCTTGTGAATAGGAAAGGCTGCAAAATAGGCTGACTAATGCTGCAGAAGCTCTTCATAGTCATATTGGGTTTACTGTGCAGAAGGAGAAGAACTCAGTATCTTTTCTGCAGGAAACAAATACGTGCGGTTATCCATGGGCTCTTCTCAAACTGGCCAGTTCTCCTAATTCTACAGTATTAATAAACCTGTATTTTTATCTGTTTAAAGTTGTTTCTACTGAGCCATCAAAGTATTTCAGAATAGATGAGATATATAGTTCAATGCCTATTCCAAATACTATAATCTGCAAGGAAAAGAAAAAAAAAAGCGAGTAATTTGGACTAATTTCCCTTGACTCTGACAAGGAATGGCACAGTACACAGAGCCTGGGGTTAATTTGGGTTTTGTAATTTAATGACTGGAGCCTGTCAGTCAGAAAGGAAATGTGTTAATAAAATCAACTCAGGTGCAAGGGGGGGATTAAGATTCCTTTTTCTGTGTGGGACTGCGGTGGCCAAGGGCTATCATTCAGAACATTAAAAGATGCTGATAAAACAGCTTAGCATGTTTAGTAGCTGCTGCACAAACACAATAATCATTTCCACACTGAGCACAGAATCAATACAGTGAATTACTTCCAAATGCCTCCCAGAGTGTTCTCAATGTCACCAAGGAAAGTTCTGTCTCGAGTCTCAGAGTCTGTATCTCCTGCCAGAACAGCCCCCATTCACTTCTCTCAGGGACAACTTTTTCTAGCTCTGAGCATCCCCTGCCTTGTCTTTTGACATCCTGCTCTTCTTCAACTGCCCTTCCTCATCTCCCCTGTTCTATCCTCTCCATCCCTTTCTTTTAACACGAGGGGGATCAGAAGAATTATTTAGTTCTTAGGCTGCTCCATTATAAAAAACAAACAAACAAACAAACAAACAAACAAGAAACAAACCAAACCAACAAAACCTAAAAACCAAAACCCACCAAAACAAACAAACAAAAACAAAAAACAACAACAACAAAAAATTAAAAAAAATAATAAAAAAGGAGACAAATTTCATCCAGAAGACTTTCTAATTCCAATTAGTCAAACATCTTGGAGGTTTTTATTTTCCCACCTCCAACTTAATAAAAAAAAATAAAAATATCTATGACCAATTTCTCTCTCCTCTCTCCCCAACTTTGCAATTCAGTAATTTTTTCTTAGTTTTGTTTTTCTTCTTAGTTTTATTTTTTGTTCACTTTTTAAGCTTCAGTGCTTCGTAGTTACTACATAATTTCTAGGTCCTCTCATTATTTTGACTTTCTATGAGTCTTTTATTACCATATGTTCTGAGTTTGGAAAAAAATTCTATTATGCATTTTTATAAAACTTTTTTAAAGTGAATATGTTGCACTCAAAAAATCTACAGGTCAGTGTTCTCTGCATCCCAAAGCACAGCAATAAAAGTCAACATGTCAAGCAAATAAGAACTGTAATAATTACAGAATTAATCTATTTTTACTTTGGATTTGAACTAAACTAAAGAACAATTAATGTTGTAAAGAATTCCACAAAAGTATTGCATGAGCAAAATCCACATAAGAAAGAACAAGAAAAGGAAATGAGTTATTAAAACAGAAGGGGTGACTGAGTGGAAAACACCACTGCATATCTACAAAAAGAAAAGCAAATGAAGATAATTATAGTATCCGGGCACGGATAAGGTGTAGACACCTGTTACTCAGTTCTAACACTTTGAAAGCAGAACTACTATGGTCCATATTTTATCCTTATAGGAAAAAAACCCAAATCCCTCACCCTTTCCATGCTATGATACAAGATTTATTTGTCAACTCTAAACTGTTTGTAACAACTTATTCCTTAAGTACAGGGGGAAAAAATACTCTCCCCCCAAAAGAAAACAAAAACCCAAAAAAACCAACAAACCAAACCAAAACCCCCATATGATGTAAGGTTTCAGGATAAAAAATTCTTTTTAGAAATTAGTTATTATCTCTGGTAAAAATCTTTAAGACTGCTGAATAACTTTAAGCAGCTCTCTTCATATAACCATATCTTTTTGCTTTTAATGATTTTTGCTCTCTTACATCTGAATCACACTGCAAACAACACATACAATTTTCTGTGAGCAGCAAAGAAAATCAGGAAAATATTACACAGAAAACCAAAGTAAAGAACAAAAGTAGTTGTAGAAATAATGTAAGTTCTGATCTGGGTTTCAAAGGTTCTATACTTTATAGATGGAGAATATATCTGCATCTGGTAAAAAAGCTTATAAATCAGAGAAAACTTTTAAGCAAATTGAATATATTTGTCAAGCTCAGTTATCAAAGTCAGACTAGGACTAATAATGGCCAAGTGCCCTTCAGCTAACATGTAAGGCTCTGCAGAAGGAGAACTCTGAACCCTTTGGAGTGTGGAGGCACATTAACCCAGCCAATAAGTAGCAGAGAAAATTCTAGATGGCTATTATTACTTCATTTATTTGTTACCGATCTCTGTGGGGTCAATCAAATGCTCATCTGCTGGTAGAGAGTGACAGCATCTTACCCCACCAGAGCTGTTTCACCTCTGTGTACCCTCTTGTGACTGTGTATTCGAAAACAGTTTGCTGTCAAAATTAAAATCACTCCCCACATATAACAACCCCGTGTGTATCCTGCTTCATGTGCTCACCACCCTTCACACCCTTCAGTCTTCCACATGCACCTTCACATTGTCCTTCACTTGCTTAAACATCATTTATTGAACTCCAAGACCACATTAGAAGGGCTATCAAATACCACAGAATAGTAATTATTGTTGAAGATACAGTAGTGGTCCTGGAAGAGGAATAGAAATAAGGAAAGAAAGAGACTGCTCTCTGGGAAGATCTAGCACATAATTTGAGTGCTAGTGGGAACATTACTGTTCTGGTGACTCTTCAGCCCCTTCCCATGCAAACTTATTGTTAAAGCAGTGTTTATTGTTGGTGTAAATCTGCTTTTTTACACCTCTGTACAATTGAGTTTCTAAATCGGAGGAATAAAAAGTACAATTTCACAGCCAGCAGCTTCCCTCTGTTAGGAAGTGTATTGGCTCCTGAGATTTTCCTGTAACAGAGACTTTGAAGGCTCTGCATTGCACTCATTGTCATGAGTCAAGGCATGTGATTTCAATATTACATTATGAGATTAAGATTAAGATTGGAATGTGGGGTTTGATCTCTAACAGACACCTTGTCCTTCGTGGCTGTAACGGGAAAGGCTGGGAAAACGGTGTCAGCTGGAATATTGTTAAAATCCTAAAAAATAAGAAGCTGGACAAACCTTTGGAAAATGCATGGATGTAAGAGGTTGAGATAGAAGTGGATTAGGACTAGGAGGGAAAGAGATTTAGAGGACAGAATGGACATCTTGAATAGTCAGACAAAATGCATCTGGCAAAGGACTCAGTTTATATATAAACATGGAATATCTATGTACCCTACAGTGTGCTGATACTTGCTCCAGTACCTCTGGGTAACACAAAAACATCATCAAGACTCCTCATAGGGCTCTCCATTCTTAGTATTTTCAGGTTTGGGACAGTAGCAATGTTGTGTATGAGAGCTTTGATCCTCTGGGAGCTGTGCAAAAAGGTAAACCCTTGGCAGGGACAGGAGGTTGCTGGGCCCACCTGCAAAGCCACACAGGCTCCATAAGGCAAATTACACTCAAAACCACCTTCCTGCAGAGTGAATCTTTTCTGTATCTCTGTGATGACTGTCACTCGTCTTGATGAGAATTATTATGCTCCTCATTCCAAGCTGTTATTGTTTTTTCCCTGTGTATTTCGGGCATTCTGAATGCCAAGTCTCTCCCTGCCTTGCTGCTGTTCTAGGGATTGCATCCTAATGTTACATCTTTCAGCACATTTCATTGTTTCTTCATTTGGCTCCTGTTGCATTTGGCTCCAGCCTGGACCCAGGCCCTGTTTTCTAACAAGTTCCTTAGTTCTGATTTCTTCTATGCAGGGTAAGATTTCTTTAAATAGGAACATTCACATTTCACACCTGACATGTGAAATCCTGGAACAAATAAACACACCTGCCCTGTAAAGAAGCAGCAGATAGCCCTGTTACTTGTAATTTAGGATGTTCAAAACCTATGTTTTGATTCAGGAAAGCAGGAGAACAGTTCTTACAAGTCTAATTTTGAAACACTATAGAAAATTAAAGACGAATAAAGCTAGGAAATATATTCCCTGGTTATTTAATTTTGTTTCTACAATTTGAAGGATCGAGAAATTAGGTTGTAGTGTTTAAGAGCATTAAATCAAAATGTTGTGTGCAGCAAAGTTGGGCCTATATTAGTTCTATCAGCAATCCTGGAGGGAGTGGATCGGGATGTGCTGCTGACTTGTCCACAGGAATGAGACCATGAGAGTTTGCAAGGTCATGCTCAAAGTCATGTTCTGAGCAAAAAGGACCACACCATATGCATGCATTATTTGCTCACTCACTGTGCAAAAAGGGGCACAACCAGCTCAAGTACAGGCAAGCTGAGATGGAAGAGCTCAGGAAAAACTGCTGTCAGTGGATTCCAAACCCAGAAGCCTAAATCAATAAATGCCATTAATAATAATTTTACTTTTTATTTAAAATTTGCTTTTGGTTTATTTATTATAAAGCTCTGCGTTTAACTGGTATTTAAGCTTAAAAACGATACAGAAATATTCTTGGACTTCTTTTCCAACCTTAGTTATTTCGTGATTCTACACTACATCATGTTAGAATTCTTTTTACAATAGAATATTCTGCTTATATTTTTCCTTCCGGTAAAATATTTTCCCTGCTGGTGTCACTAGAACAATTATCTTCTAATAAGACAACTGTCCTTTGTTATGAGATGGTATTTTGGCTTGAGATTCAATAATTAATGAACTGTGAATATGCAGGTCACATAGTTTAAGAACCTTGCATTAAGGACTGAGGTACTGTGGTGGTTAGTGCAGGAACCTCACCAGCACAAAATACATTTTCCTGTATAAGAATATTATATCTCATTATCTACACTTCTCTAAATTTTAGCTTCTACTTCAGCAATGAACACTTTGAAAAAAAAAATTAATTCCATAGAGTAAATATTTTAAAGTATGTAATGTGTGTTACCCTGTGGCTACTCAATATAGATATAAGCTTATTATACAAATCACTTTTTTTTTTTTTTTTTTCCAGTAACTCAGGGCAGAATTCCCTACAACTGTAATTTATCCATTTTCTTGGTGATGCATGAATAACTCCATTTCTCTTACTGACTCATGCCTAAAAAATAGTAGAGATGCACCTCTATTAAAAAAACAGCAGGTATTTTTTTCTTGACTGTATTAAATGTAGGTAGGGGGCAGATTTAACATATAAACTGAATCCTCTTTTACAGACTTCAATTTTAGAAGAAACTCTCTTTTTAAGTTGGTACTCTCTGACGATGCATATTGGATGTACCAAAAATGGAAGTACAAAGTGTTAATTAACAGAGGTGATGTTAATGAAATATAAATATTCTAGCAGCTTAATGATAAAGAAATTACTTTCAGCTAGTTTTTTGATCATGCTTGACAATATTACATAAATTTTTGCTATACTTTAAAATTGCCCTTCTGCTTGCCTGAATTTCTGAGAGCAGCTTTATTCGTACCTTATATCCAGTGAGAAAACACCATTTCTTATCCTTTTCTTACCTTTTTTTTTTTTTTTTTTTTTGTGACTTAAATTAGAAGTTCCTTTCTAGTTTGATGTTTGCACCCTGGAAACTAAGAAGCTTGGCCAAAGCTCAAAATGGTTGGGACTAAAGATGAACAAGTAAAACAGGAAGAAGCACAACCAGAGGAAATCTTACCAGGAAAGGACACAAGGTGCACATTTTCCCTCTTCTTTCCTCCCATTCACAAAATCCCATTGTGACATAAAAAGAAATCATTACAATAAAGGGCCCTTGTTGTATGGACTGGAATGAGACTGTCTAAATTTGGGACAAATGAGCAAATGTAAAGCATTTCAGTTTCATTTCATTGTACTAGAAGAGGACTCTCTGAGGATACTCTTTAGAAAGGTCTTGTATTATACTTAAGAAAGTCCCCATACTTTGCTAAATATTGTAGGGATTCATATATCATTTTGGTTTTTATTTGGTCCATAAGAAGCAGTGGAAAGTGAAACCACTTCAGTAAGTTCCCTTTTCCATCAGCTAAAATTTCTGCCCGTATCTTTACAATCCAAAGGAATTTTTTAACACACCATTAATGGTTATTTCATTTTCAAATGGAAATTGTGAAAGGCTCATCAAAATTATACTCCCGGGAGCAATCCTGAACTAAAACAGGGATGACCAGAAGATATAACATAAATATTTCATCTCTAATTTCTTAGATTAATTGATGTGTCCATGAGTTGATCATAGTAATTGTTAAAAGTGTGCTTTAAAAATGAGAAATAGGAGGTTCAGCACCACTGTGACCATAATATCCTAGTAAAAAATTCTCTACCTTTAGATCAAGACCCAGAAATTAAGCTTTATGCTTAATAGTAATTAGTGGGGAACTACAGGATCCTACCCTCTGTGTTCAAAAATGGTCACTATCATTTTGAGCGAATAAATATTTACCTCTGTTCCAGTAGATTACTGGATGAAAAAAAAATGAATATTTGATCAATTTCAGTTTTTAATTGAATATTCACTTTGCATTTTGTCCAACTCTTTGGTAGATATATTAAATCAAAATTCCTACTGGAGTTCTACTGAGTGTGCCTAATTGATAACACCAGCTAATTAAATTTACAGCTTCTATGCATATTAATTCTCCATTTTTATTTTGGCACTCTGAAATTCCATCAAGTTCCTACTAACAAAGGATGCAAACATGAATATATAGCCAGTTCTGCTGCTCAGTACACATCTGGAGTTTCAAAGCACGAGGCCTACAACTTCTAATAAAGACACTTTTTGAACTCACTGGGAATATGAAAGACAACCTCAAAAAGCCAGACTTTTCTGAACCTAAAACGATCAAAGCTGTGGTTTACTTAGGAAAGGTAGTTATTTGAATTTTTTTAGATCAAGATACATATTATCATAAATTAAAAGCCATAATTTTTAATGTACAACATCAGCTTACAGTTTCCTTCCACCACACACTTCACAAGAGAATATAAAGCCCAATTTTCACTAGCAGTGAAAGACAGATGCTCTTTGGATTGACCTATCAAAACCCAAACCATTTTGTAAATTAGCCCTCCAAAGTTTGTCCCCATGTGATTTTTTATCTAACTTTGCATATGATGCAATGTGGAAAAACCTCCCAGTCTGTGAATTTGTCCTTAGAATGCATTCACAGGTGGTAGAATTAAATTTTTCCTTATTGATATGAGGCTCCTTATGCACAGAAGAATTCAGTGAAGAGGGCCACATCTGTATTGCTATAATTGCCACAATCACTCTCATTTTGCAGCCACTTTCACAACTTTGATTGCACAGATTTCTATTGGATAAAAATAAAACATTTATTCTTTCAATAGCTCATGTGCATTCGATATCAGCATCATCTCACACCATTTTGAAGGAAAGTGAAATAACAGAAAACAGAAGAGAAAACGAACTCTTGGGCTCAGAGCAGTAGCAGGACTCTCTCCCACTAGTGCTGTGCACAAGACCACCCATCAGCATATTGCAAATCTGGGATTATATTACTCATACCAGTGTGTGACATATCTGACAGCAGTTGAGGGAAAAAAAACAAAACAGGCAAACCAAAGCTGCAGGGGGAGTGGGAGACTGAATTTTAGACTGAATTTTCCTTAGAATATATTGTTCTTTGATTTATCGTCCTATTTGAAAAGATATTTTCTGTGCATTTTGAAATATAAAGAAAGAAAATATAAGTACTACAGCACTGCAAAGCAAAGAGATGTTTTCAAGATTGACTTAGACCATTTAATTCAATAAACTACTTTATCTGAAGTCAGAGAAAAGTGGCTTTGACAACCAATAATAAAACTTGGATCTTTTAGAACGTTGTGTTAATAAGACTTGAATTTGATGGATGATTTTCGCTGACCTCACCATAAACCTTTTCATTACAGAGATGTCATAAACAGCAATCAGCAAATGTGCTTGCTGAGGAAAGGAACAAATGTGGATACATTGGCATTTAATGGTACATCATTGCTTTGTTAGATTTCACTTTTATGTTTGAAATCCTAACAGAATTCAGGTCACTGATAAAAACCACCAGTCATTCCCAAAGGGTTTTTTACAGTGTAACCCCAGGGAATTGTGCTGCTCTCTGTTACATGCTCTAGAGGTGTGACACTAAATAAGCTCAAATTTACAGCCTTCAGGAGTAATTAGTAAGTGGAAAATTAAAAAAAATAAACTATATTTTTCTATATTATAAACTATAGATAATTGAAGACTTACTGCTAGAAATCTCAAAGAATATGGCAAAATATACGGCTGTTTGTCAAAACAGTTTGTTTCCCTTATTGAAAAGAGTCAAACACACCCTGTGTCAGCCCCTGAATTAGGCAGCAATAATAAGCTTTGGAACCCTTCTAAGGGCTGCTAAAATGCCCTCCTTCACAGGGGACTCCAAGTAAGGACAATGCAAATGGAGGAGGAGGATTTTCCCTCTGGCTCAGGGTGAGTTACTGCCATCTCCTCTGGGACCTTCCATAAATCCTCCCTGACCTCAGGGATGACACCAGTGCAGAGCATGAGGCTTGATCTCACTCATCAAACTCCTTCTGTCAGGTTGAACAGTCTCATGTCATGAAACACAAAGTCTGATGGAGGTTTTAGATGCCCCAGCTGTGAAATAAGACTTTTAGTGTGGATCCCTTCTGTGCCCGTTCTGGTTGTAATCACAGATTGTATTAGTAGGAGCTAAAAGACAAGACCATGGCCATGCTGTTATGGAGGAAAAAGCACAAAATGTTTCAAAATGGATGAATCAAGTTCATAAAAATCAGGCAGAAAAGGGAGATCCAGGTGCAACACTGTGAGAGATGCTAATCTCCCCAAAACAAAGGGCACACGCTCCTAATCCCCCCACCAGCCCCATTTCTAATCTTTTTCCCAAGCACTGGTGCCTGGCTCCTGGCAGAGACAGAATCCTTGGCCAGATGGACCTTTGCAGAGAAGTTCTTTTGGGGTCAGAATGAGAAGAAAAAGTTTCTCCAGTTGCCTTATAATCCCCCTTACATTTACCTTTCTTGGTTACAGTACATAAAGCTATTGAATTAGCCAATAAAGAACAAGTATTAAAGCTATTATTTCTGCACTTCTGAAGTTACACTTGAGAATAGAAGGCTTGGAAGAAGTTCTGCTTGATCCTTAGGGGGAGAAAAGGCTTATTTATAAAAAGTAACAGATGTAGCTAGATGAAAAGAAGCCAACCATACCAGCTTAAAAAAAAAAAAAGAGTAATCCTTCATTCAGCAAAAAATGGATACTTGCAAAATGTGAACATGCTATTAAAACTCTTCTGAATTTTTCTTAATTTATTTAACTTAAAAAATGCTTTGCTCATAAGGAAATTGAACTATTTGAAAAAAAAAAAGTCCTAAAATCACTGAATCATTTGTGCAGGATTTTTCAGAGAATCACAAACATGGAAGGCTTCTCTAGTTTTATTGGTGAATGTGTCTTTCTCTTTTTTTTTTCTATTATAGTTCTGCTATTCATTAAATGAGCTACAGTTGTCACAATTTATATGTGAAAATTGTTATTCTGCACCAGATAATTTACACTAGCAGGCCAAGTTATGGTATGAAATTCCCTAATGTGACCCTACAATATATGCACAAGAAGAATTTAGGCTGAATTCAAACGATGGCGGAGACAACAGAATGATACACAGATGACAAATGGTTGCCACTCCTGTTCTCTGAGCAAGTTTACAGCCTGATTTGGAAACACAGTTCTTTTTGCACAGGGCTGTACAACCACGATTGCATGGCAGTATGTTTTCTGACAAGAGCCCTGTGGCTTATAAATGCTAACATATGAGGTTATCTTAATTCTTTCATCTAAAAACAATTCTCCTAGGTGTCTTATAAAGACCAAGATAACATATTTCTGTGATAGAGAAGCAGAGGGAAAGTGCAGTATTTTATTGATGATTTGCAAAAGTCATCAGCAAGCTGCAATTTGTATTCTAACAATCATGATATCCTGAACTGCGTTGCTGTCACTCCTTAAAATAATTATCAACCAGCCAAAATTATCCTAACTTTGGTTTCTTGAATTCTACCATACATTCATACTATGTAGAGCACAATGGGCCTAATCAAACACTATTTTTGCTGACAATTTGGTGAGTAATACAGACTTAATTCACAGCAGTATCACTACAGACTGTGCTGGGGGAAATTCATGGTACTAAGGATTAAAACTGAATGACAATGATTACCATAGGTATGGGGCTTGTATCTGTAAACGGGTTTTTATGTTTATCTCCTTATAGGAATAATTAAGCTTGTTCTTAGAAAGACTGAATAAGAGCCAAAAGGGACATAAACATAAATGCATAAATAGCTGTGGGTTGAAATTAGTAGAAACATAACAGCTATGTCACTTGACTTTTTAATAAACAAAGTATGTTGTATAGCAATAGAAGAAAGTAGAAGAAAATAGAACAGCAGGACAAAAGGGTTGAGAAAAAAGCCTCTTCTATTACTTATTCCAAGATGCTCAACTGCAGCAACTGCTACCTGTGCTGTCTTCAGTTAAAATCCATTTCCCTACATTTAACACCAATATGACTTTCAGTAGTTGGGTGGTATTTTTTGGTAATGTAACAAAAGAACACCCAAGACACTTGAAAAACAAAGATCCTAAAAACTTCACAGAATAGCAATGTCACTCTAAGTCTCCAGTTTCCTGCTCTTTGTCCTATGTGAGCTTTGGTCCTATGTGAGCACTAATGATAATGCTCTTCAAAAGTAAAGAAACAACCTAAACTTGGGCTGAAGCCATTACCACCCTGAACCTTTTTGATCAGATGGCTCCCAAGGATATCCTTAGCACAGACTTTGCATGTTTTTATACAACAGTTATTCAGAACTCAATATTTTCCTTCTGCATATTTACAATTTAGAATTGATCTGGGTGCTGGAGGTTATTTTATTTTCATACAAACAAGTACAGTATCAACAGCTACACCCAAGGGAATAATACCTTCAGGAGGGAACCCCAGGCCCATCCATTTTCTGTAAGAGCTGAATGAGAATGACTACTTAAAGTAATAGGTTTTAAAATGTTTTCTGAGATAAAGCAGCAGTACTCCAGCATTTTTTTTTTTTCATTGTGATTCTGTTAGGAAACAGGTAGGCAGCAATAATTCAAGATGTAATTCCACTTACACATAGATCTGAACGTAGACTCGCGACTCCTTTCTACAATTCAGGGCTCTGGAATTGTCACATTCTGTGGATCTCACTAAAGCCTTGTATTATGGATTGCAAATGCAGAACAGTTGTTAAGTTTCCCATCCCTAGGGAAAGTGCAGGCACTGCAGATTTGGAGTGCTCTGTCTGCAGGCGAGAGGGAGCCAGCCAAGGGGCTCTGTGCATCAGCTTTTCTCCTGGCCAAGGGAAAAGTGACCTTGTTCCTGTCCCTCTTAGCAGGTTTGAAAGACATGGAAGAAACTGCATGAGAAGAAAGCAGCACTGGAGGAGAGGAAGTGGATACATTATCTTTTTGAGCCACAATGCAAATAAGCTCCATAAGGCTGTAAATATATGTGTGGCTATCTTTTCCTGTGATTTTTTTTCCCATATTTTTTTCATATTCACCTTCTCTCTTCTGCCTTTCCTCCTAGGCAGGCTGTTACTGTCTATCACCCTGCCATGGGACCAGGTGGCACTGACACGTAGGAGAAAGCAGGAGCAGCAGCACTGATAAAGGATGCGGGTGCCACACGGATAATTATGTGGAGCTTAAGAGGAGGAGCAGCAAAACAACTGGCATCCAGTTCCTCTGTGCCCCTTAGCAGGTGCAGCGAGTATCCATGAAACTAAACAGCACTCTGGGAATACAGGAGGTGGGTTAAAAATAATCTGTCAATAGGTAGAATGTCTATACAGACTTCAATTTGCTTATCTGCTCTGGTTGTGCTGTTTTGCTGGGCAGGGTTTTATGTGGGATTGAGCTAATACATATTCATACATACATAAAAATACCCATAAGTGTATGTATAAGGTTATGCCATATATCTTGCATCAATCTCTATTGGATGTAAAGTCAGCTTTGTCTGCAGCCACATGTTCAGGTCAACCTCCTGTCCCTGAGTCCTGCAGAGATGCTCTTGTCCTCTCTAATAACACAGCAAACGTGGTGTGTCTCATGAGCTCCAAAATCAGAAGGCATGGAGAAAAATAGGTAAGGGAAATGCTGGGACTTGACATGATAATCTCTTCATGGCAAAGCCATTGGACATTCATTTTTGGTCATGTATAATTCAGAGTGGGAACTCAACCTGAAAGAAACACATTGTCTGTGCAGTTAGGCACTCACAATAATGAAGAATTTAGGAATAATGTTTTTTTTTAAAAAAAAGAAGAGCATTCCTCTTAAAAACACAGCTACATTTTTCAAGTGTGTTTTTCCACTTGAAGAGACAGTTTACAATCCTTGAAGTTGTTGGACTATTTCAATCTAACTGAAGGCTGGAAGTTTTAAAGATATTAAATCCAGACAAGATTTGTGCAAATCGAGAGCCTGGTATGTGAGAAACATTTCCTGCCTCATTACAGGGAAACTGTGAGAAACTTTTCTCCCTGCCACTGAAGCTCGGGGCAGCACTGTCAGGGTGCCCCACACAGGGGTGAGCAGCAGAGGGACAAGGAGGGGTTTGGGGAGCACTGCAGGGAGGCAGGCAGGGAGCTGGAGAGCAAGGATGGGAAAAGGAAGACTGTGGAGGGAAGGATGGTGGCAGAGTCAGGTCTGGAAGGAAATCCTGGATTAGCACAGGAAAGGGAAAGGGAGACTCATGGGTTTCAGGGAAGATTACAGTAACCTGTGTGCTTGAGGGGGATGAAAGAAGACAAAATATACTATTACATTATTTAATATAATTTATGCTTATGAAACAAGTCCTTTTTTCTCTTGGTCTTTGGTGAATAAGGATCTTTTCACTTTCTGACTCACTACTTCCCTGGTCTTTGCAGTAGCTGAATCTCTAATTTTCCCCTTTCCAGGAGGCTTCTGCATTCTTGCCTTATATTGAAATTCAACAGCAGCAGTTCTTGCTGACTCCTGCCTTTAATCCCTTCAATCCTCCTACAGTGCTTTGATTCACATCTTTCATTCCCCTCTTGGTTTCCAAAAGTCCTAGCCCCACATCTTCCTCCAATTCCTATCCAAGGTGTTTTCCTACCTTCTGCAAAGACCAGGCATACAGTTTTTCTGCCTCTTCCACTCTGTCTTGTTCCTATTTCTGTCCTTCTGCTCTGCAGCATGAAAGGAGAGATGGGACCAACACTGCCCCGTTCTCTTTGTCTAACTGCAGTTTAGAGCCACCTCTAGGACTTTGCCTGTCATCAAACTTCTTGAATAGCCTGCAGCAGTTTTTCAACTGATTTTACAAACGTCTTGAGGTGTTAAAGTGAATACAATTCCCTTCAGCCTGAATGGCTTGGAATCAGATATTTCTTTGCTATACTAAAAGGCAAATGGGTATTTGATGTCTCTGACAGCTGTCTTTGTTCAGGGATCTATATGTCTCTGCTTGTAGACTGTTGTGGTATGATAAAAACCTGAGAAGCACTAAAAATATTAGCCATGTTTCAACTGACAGCACATATATATCTCAGTATTAACTATGAGTATATAAAGAATATCAGCTTGCTTTATGAACAGGCTCTGCTGCAATAGTAGTAATAGACCTGGTGCTATTAAGGAGTGACAGTTTGTTGTGTTTGCATTACAACTGTCAGGTTCCAGAATTGTACAGACCTTACTCGATTGCCTCTGGTACGATGAGCATGAGAAGCAGAGCGGAAAGATTAACTGCAAATCAAACTGAAGGAACTGCACAGGTGAGGCAAACTTTGTAGAAGGGTAATGGCTCTGTGCTTCTCAGGAAGAGACAAGCTGTGAAGGGGAAAGTCTGATTTCCAAGTCCAAGATGAGATCAGGAACGTCAGAGATTTAACACGTAAGCTATTAACTTGGAGATACTCCAGCAGGATGTTGTGAAGCTCAGCTGATATTTGTAAAGTGTCTGAAAATGAAATGCTAAGAATCAACCTCTCTATCATAAAAATCAGTGGGAATAATGGCAAAATCCTGGTTTTCAGCTATTGATAATTTCTCCCATATATTCTCTTTTGAAAAAGAGTTATAATCATGTCTTATTTGTGATAGCCTATTATCCAGCTACCAGCTTCCTTTTAACAAAATCTTCTTAGTAAACGATTCTGGTTTTCCCTATTTAAAACTGTTAATTCTTATCTCTCTCTTATGTTGTATTGCAAAAATCCAAACCCCAATTAAAAGAAGCAAAAAAAAAAAAAAAGTGTTGTCATATTATTATCGATATTTTCAAGGAAAAAAAGACTTAGAAATTACTACAAAGCGCAAATATTCCTTACAATTAAGATGCAAATTCTAGTCCTTTAAGCTGAAACTCAGAACATTAATTCTGTGCAACATAAGCTGGTCAAAAAGATATTACATTTTGTTTATCACTTTACATAAACAGACAAGAAGAAATCTGGTAGTCAAGTCTTTCTCTCTCAGATGTATGAAACATTCTGCCGAGATCTGACACCCATCAGGATGCCCCATGAAAACTTATTGTACTGCTAAGAATGATTTATAGTGTGCTGTGAACATTGTTGTTTCGTGTGGTGAGATCTTGTTAGAATGCTGATTTATTAACAAAAGGTATCATCACCTCCTAAACTTGGCTGTGATAATGTATCAAACCTGTCTCTCTGACCATCCAGATTCAGCACTGCCATCTGTAAGAACCTGTATCTTTCATCTCCGAGGAGCTTTGCAAAATGCAGCACCTTCCCTCAGAGTTGACAGTTTCTGACCAGTCCTGAGCATCCAAAACCACATAAGGAAAGACACCTCATACCTTCATTGCCAAACAGAATCATCCTCTTGCCCCACCACTAAAAGTGTGCTTACTGTTAGTCCCATTCTTGTTTAAACACTTCTGCTTTTACAGTTGATGGTATTCCAGGGGCTTAAGCAATGAAGAACACATAGTTTTAGTGTTGTGGCTCTGCAGTGGTTTCTGACTTGATAATTAATCTTTCATTAACTCACACAGCCTTAACTGTAGGAAATTCCTAGCTCTTATGGCAGCTAAAACTGAACAATACAGCATTTTGGCCAAACTGTCTTTCTGCATTGTATTTCCATGATGATTTAAACACCATGTAGCAAGATGATGTAACAGAGTAACAAACACTAACATATATTACAGATATACTGCCCAACCAAATTTCCCTTCCCCAATTACACGCATCTCTGATATTTCATAAACAACTACAAACCAACATAAATCTCTCCCTGATGCACACAGGACAATTACAGATTTCAGCCTCATTGCATGAGAATGCAGATCAGCAGAAACCCGCTGAACTGAAACAAGAAAGTTTTATCCCCAGGACAGTTGTTACATAGATGCCAAGTGTAGGCCTGAATCTGTGTCTAGCTGATGCACAGGCTTAAATCCTAGCCATGGAAACTGTCTGAAAAAGCCTGTAGGAAAGAGAGAAATAGGGAAACAGTCAAGGTGCTGCTTACTCCCATTAGTATGTTAATCAAGGAATGGGATAAAAAGCTTTTTGGTTTGTTTGAATTTAGCAATCAGACTGCTGCAGCTTACATAGGAGTATATATTTAGCAAAATTAGCAAACAAAGTCAGCAATCAAGTAGCTGAAAGAGATCCTCCCATGCATCCAAGGAGGCACAGAGGTTTGAACCTGAACAAGATCAAGGCAGAGTCTGCGGGTTTCCCTGCATTGCAGTGGAAAAGCTGCTGCAGGGAGAGGTGCCCCATGTCTGCAGTGGCCAGCTGATCAAAAGAGTGGCTAATTGATGGGGAAGGAATTTGGGTAATTATGATTTGGTTGCTCAGATCTCACACATTTTTAGTTAAATAAGCCTCTGCCTTGACAGATGGACAGCAGCCTGGTATCTCTTGAAGCTGAAAGAGTTGTATCTGAACTTCTAATGGGGGTTATAGGAGTGAGGAGATAATGTTCCCATCCGTAGTTCCCAGTTACAGAAGGCAAGCATTAAGTATCCAGTACCTGATATGGAGCAGGGTCAAGCTTCATTTTTCATATGGATGAACTATTATTGGATGCACTACTGAGCAGTATTTCCAAAATCCTATAATTTGATGAAAATGAGTTTGATTCTACTATTAAAGTACCTGATGAAAATGCCTTGCTGCCAAAGTAAAGGAGGGAATAAAGATATCCATATAGGATTGGCTGGAACAAAGAAGAAAAAAGTTACAGGCAGTGGATCTTGCAGTCACGGGGTAAAATCAGACATAGCTGAATATTTTTACTACTACTTTAAAAGCTGATGTCTTTCATGCTGATTATTAAAACTGTACAGTCATCTGGGGGAAAAAAAGCCATTCTCACAGTTAGGTGAAGTTTTACAGAAATAAAAGGAAGTTCTTACTAACAGGGATCTTCCATCTGATTTTTTACTAGATTGTCAGGAGTTAAAGATGGAAAGACTGGAGTGATATTTTTTCTGCACTGGTTAGTTGAATGAAGGGATTTCTCTGGAACATAGGGGAAAAAAAGCGTACCTTTCACTGGCTTTCCCACAAGAGAAAGAGCTAGGTTGTAACTATTTCCCTTTCCTTTTAAAGATCACCTCACCAAGGCAGCTTTAGTCTATCAGAGCTCCTCTGAAAGGCCTTGGCAGCAGCACATCCACAAAATTCACCAAAGTCCCCTTTGCCCTTCCAGTCACTTTCAGTGGAAATTACAACTCCTGTTGTGCAGGATTTGACTCACTCTGACATGCAGTACTTGGGGAAGTCACCATACATTCCTTTGAGGTTTTGAAGCCTAAATTTCCATCACTTTTGATGCTACAATAAATAATGCAATAACAGGCAACATCAGGAAAGGATGCTATGAAACATGAAGTTGCATTGGGATTTCAATCCACAAGTATCCAGATTTTAATTGAAGGTGTTAACAAACTCCGAGGCACAACTGATTTTCCAGCCAAAAGCATAGTCATCCAAACTGCACAAAACTGAAGGAACTGTTTAATTTTTGTGTTCAACAAACAGGTAAGAAAAAGGCCTTGTTCTAGGAGAAGCTACAGTGGGGAACATGATTATTTGCTCTCTCTATTCTTACCTTGAGTACACAACTGTTTGTATTAAAGAATAAAATTTAATGACAAGCGCTCCACAAATACATATCCAATTATATTATTCTCTGAGGTCTGTTTTTTATGTATGTGTTAAAAGAAATGTGTGAGGTGAACTGATCTTTCTCAGATGCAGCAGGTCTGATTGCTGTGTTTCTACAAGGCCACGTACCTAACACAGCTTTAATTTAAGGCCACAGAAAACTAAATAAATCTCATTATTATCAGTCAACTTTAATATTTTATTTATTTCGATTTGACAGTAATTAAAGTAGAGCTTTCATAGTGAGAAACATCTTCTGATACATTTATCAAGGACAAAATAACAAAAACTGTAATAAGACAGTGACTTGAGGTCAAATTCTATTAATTTAGATTGTTATAAATCAAGATTATTTCTTTCGATTTATACCATAATATAGAAAAGAAAACATTGTTTTTCTGCTTTATATTTTGATGTTGTGCTTCTGGACTGAAGTTAATTTAGACTCCATTATACATGTCAAAGTCTTCTATGTGTCATTTGTATTTTTCAATAAGTACTAAGAATTTCCACATACACTTAAAAAAAACCCTGACCAAAACATTTCCGTGGCACAACAAAGAAATCAAGGTCCTCATTGTTTGTTCTCAATGCTTCAAAATGCCTTTTGAGAATGCAATTAAGTTAAGCACAGCTTATAGATGTGTAACAAAAATACCTTATGCAACTGTATGTAACACTCAGATTTTTAGCTGAATGTGCTCATAACAACCTGGCTTGTCCCAGCCCTCTGCCAGAGCTCTCCTCATGACATGTCCACCAGCTCTGTTGAGATATAGCATTTGGGGCAGATGCCTTCCATAGTGAACAGTCTGACTCTTGACTGTGGCATAAGAGGTCTTTTAATTTCTTACATCTGGCAATTCCCAACACAAACAACATCTAAATCCCTAAAGCGACATTTCAAGGCACCCTTGAAACACTTGGTCTGGATTTTTGGACTCAAGAATTTGAACTAGGACAGCCTGTTTGCACTAAAATCTAAATGATCACGTTAAAAATACAGAGATTTTATTATTATTGCCAGCAGTATTTTCAAGGTTTGCTGATGACAGCTATAAAGGGGGAAAGAAGAGATGTGCTGGTCCCACTGAGGCTGTACTTTCAATGCAGCTCAAGGGGAAGGAAGTCACTACTCCCTGCTCCAAAACCAGGACTTTTTAAAAGGTGGTTGTGTCTGATCCACCTTGGAGGTGCATTCCCAGCAGGTGCAAAGGATGGCTGGGAGCAGGCAGGCAGCAGATGGGCAGGTCAGTGGGAAGGTAACCCCAGGCTATCAGCAGACAGCCAGGGCATGGAGGCAGCACAAAGTAATCAGCAAATGGATCTAACAGAAGAAAGACTTCTCCTCTCTTGGTTCCCCACAAGCCATTAATCACACCTCTTGGGTTTTGTGAGTCTGTCTCTAAGATGTTTTGAGGGCATGGGCAGCCCTTCCTCTTCTCTTCTGTCTGTGGGATTAAACTGACATAGCACAAGTCAAATATGTACATTTCAGCAGTGCCTTTTCGGAATTATATATTTGATTTTAATCCCTGTTTTGAAATGAAGATGTGTTTATTGTCAAACTTGAAATTGGAAAGTATTGCCAAAGACTATGTATTCACTGTGGCTGTAATGACCACTGAATCATGAGCTGTAAAAGCTAAAGACAAGGAGAGCAATGAAAGGGGGTAAAGAAATCACATGGGTAACACTCCCCTATCAACTATCACTTGTGAGGCATACAGAGCAAAACCTTAAGGACATGAGGTCCCTAAAGTTTAGGCTTTTGAAATACATTAAAACAGCACTATATTTTTACAATGAAAATCATAGTAATGCGGTAGAAAAGTAAGTTTATCTGAGGCACTTCAAATCCTAATTGTTGGTTGTTTTGTTGTTTTTTTTTTCCTATAGCACAGCATGCAGAGACCTGGCACTGGCTCAAAGCACAGTGACCCAAGGAAAAGGATGCCTCAATATAACCCTGAATTCATATATGTGGCTTCTTTTTTGTATTCACTATTTCACAGATTATTTAATCTAGTTTTATTTGAGTTTCCTTTCTTAGTGATCCTTCAGAAAACTGGATAGCACAAGTCACTGGCACTTTGTCTGTTTGGAGAGGAGACATTAATTCACACGGTAAGTGGCCAATTTGCATTTCTATCAAGAGGAAAAGACAAGAACACTGACACCAATTTAGCACCTCCTCCTGCTCCCATCTTTCTTTTCCTCTCCCTTACAGACCTTTCCCCAGCACTGCTGGAATTAGTCTGTCTGCACACACACCACTGACAGACATACTAAGATGTTCTCCTAATTTGATTTTTATCAACTCAACAGGAAAAATGTGAGTCTTCACCACATCTCATTAGGGACCAACCAATTATACTCACTTGAACTCCCAAGCAGAGACAGATAAATAATTAACAATTTACTAGATGATTTAAGGTCTAATTTTTACTCATAGCAAGATTTTTTTTTTCCCCAATATTTTTATTATTGCCTTTGGAAACACCCTGTGAATTATTTCTGTAAATAATTCTTGGTCTGTAGTTTCTAGTTGTGTTAGAGATTCTCTGGAGGATTTGTTACTCAGCACTTACAGGCTGAGATAATTGTCTGAAGCCACAGATCCCATATTATGTTTCTGTCATGTATTTGGATGGCTGAAGTAACTATAATTATTTCCTGATGTGAATAATAAATTGGTGCATCTAAAGCAAAATTTTCTATGTTTCCATAAGCGTTTTGGTCACTAAAAACACCAGATGGTTTGACCAAAACCCACGTTCACTTGAACGACTAAAATTACGTGTGTGACAGTGGTTTTGCAATCTTTCTGCAATGTCATTGGAGAGCAAGATATGAAACAGATACATCATTGCATTTGCTGAGGGTTTCTTCTATTCTGGTACTATTCCAGCCTCAGGGGCAAGAGAGTCAAAGACCAGGCTCAGATCTGGAGTCTGAACGAAAGAAAAAAGGAAAAAATCTCAACAGGCAGGTAACCAGAGCTGGGATCGGTAGGGAGGAACAAGGAACTATGTTAAGAACAGAAAAAGATATGGAACAGACAAGGAATGAAAGCAAACATCCTCTGATAACAATGTATAGAAATTTAATGGTTTGGTTCCAGGACCTAAACAGCTCTCTCTATGAATAAAACATTCCCCTATCTTTTTCAGACATTATTCTTTCTGTTTCTCATATTTTCCAGAAGTCTTTAGTCTATTCAGAAACCGAGGAAAACAAGCAAGAAATAAAGATATGGGTATTCAAGCATATATAGCTTTGGAAAAAAATGTACATATAAAAATTCAGAGAGCTTTCAACTTGTAAAGTGTGAACCACCAATGAATGGATTTAACCCATATTTAATTTACTCTATATTTAATTATTAAATCACCACAACTATAACATTATAAAAACCAGCTGCCTGGAGACCATCCTTCTTTCCAAACTGTATAATTATGAATTCCACAACACTGAACTCATGCTAATACTACTGAAAAAAAGTATTTTTATCTACTAACAGAACATGGAGTGAATGTTGCTAAATAACTGAAATTGTGCAAAAATATTCACTCCTCAAAAGAATTAGGAAAATATTCACATACATAGCTCCTGTTAAAGAAATGTGGAGGCATACTTTTATTTTTTTCATAGGGGAAAAATACCAAGAAATAAAAAGATATACTAACACATCAAAAAAAAGTGGAATCTTTCTGGAGAATAAACAGTGTTAAGAAAGGAAACCTCAGCAAAATAGTCTTTTTTTTTTTTTTTTAAAGACAAATTTTTTTTTCCCTAGAGCTAAAATTAGAAGAGAAAAAAATCTGTTGTAAATATACATCAAGAATGAAACTCATTCCAACATTCCAAAATAACAATCTCTTTTTTTAATTTTTTTCTCTAGTGTCTTTGAAGAATTCTTTGTCTGTAGCCTATTTATAATGGAGTTAAATGCCCAACAATCCAAAAGTGAGCTGCTTTGGTTAAAAACTTGCCATGTTCTGCTCCTTGAGTGCACGATAGTTCTTAGAATTAGCTGCCTGTGAATTCATTACAGTTACTGGTAAGAAGCTCCTTTGTGGAACCAGGTAGATGAAACAACTTGAGACTTCCTTAAAACTCTGGCAACCATCACTATTCAGCCTGTTAGGATACGCACAGGACATTTGGGAACAGGAGTTTCACTGAGTATTATTTTGTGACCATTTTTCTTTAGAAGAGAAAGAAGTAGAAAGAGCATTGAAGCAGAGAAAAAAAGCTTCAAATAAGCCTGGGGCACAGCCAAGGAGGTTCTGGAAGCCCTGTCCTTAAAAAGCAAAAACAAAGCTAAGCAGGAAAGCTGTTGGGCTGAATGCTGGAGAGAGAGAGACATCATCTCTGTTACAATTCCTGGCTGAGGGAAAAGAGCTTTGGATGTTCTCTGTGACTAAGCAGGATTGTGTGAAAACAAAAAAAAAAATTACTTACAGCATCATATTTGTCTTCCTACCTCAAACAAACATCAAGAGCTTGAATCCAGTAAACAGCTTCAAAGAAAAAGGTGTAACATGTAAATGTTACATTTGGAATTCAGTTTCCTAGGGAAGTAGCTAGGAATTGGTCCTGATGATGATCCATGATGGAACAAACAGTGTAGGTACTTTCATAGCTCACAGATGTCTCAGAAAAATGAAAAATATGATTTAAAACAAAGGCTGGACACATAAAAATGAATTAGAGCTGTGTCTGAAAGGTTTCTAGAAAACAGCTGAGGGATGTCTTGCCTTTGGAGATCAAACATCTGTTAAAGTAACAACCAGACTGTCTAGACAGATTATGAAGTCCATTTGTCTCTCAATGATAAGACAAATCAGAACAAAGTGACTAGTAATGCAATTACTACTGACAAAAATATTTTTCATTGTAAAAAAGGTAGAGAAGTTAAAGGATACTCACAATTTCTTAATAGAAAAGAACGGCAGCAAAGAGTTCAGCACGTGAGAGGGGGCTGGAAAGGCTGCAGAGTGATTATTTGGTAATATTTGAAATACTGACAGAAAGAAAAAGCCCAATGCTAATTCCAGCAACTAACAAAAACTGCTAAAGAACTTAGAACTTCTATCAGTAATGTGACTCAGTTATCCCAGTTTACTGCCTGATCTTTTTACAAGGTTTCATTCCAGTCATTTGCCAGGGACAGGTAAGGCACTGTTGAAAGCTGAAAAAAGATATAAAGAAGAAACTCTATGCAGGCTGATGGAGGATCTTGGGAGAGTTGGCATAACAGATTAATTACTTCTAGGATAAACCAGAAATGACCTGTTTTATACATCTTATGAAATTTGTCATGGAATTTGTAGTGATAACCAGGAAAGGAAGGCATCTACGAGGGCAGGGAGAGAAAGCTGTTTGCAATAGTTCCTCATACATCCTGATGTCCAAGATGTCCATGGGACAGGGTGTTCTCATCTGCTCCGTGACATTCCTGAACAAATATCAACAGTTTGTGAAATAAGAAAAACAAAAAGTAGTGAAAAAACGGAGGAAAGTACCTCAGGGAGATGTATGTAATACCATATTGGCACAGGCACAAAATCCATCAGTGCAGTGTCCTTTTCCTGAAAATTGCCAGGAGCAAATGCTTAGGAAAATATACTACCAGCAAGACATGTGCAGAGTCATCTTTCCTCTGGTTTATCTTCCCAGGAACTGACAGCCAGGGGCCAGTGAACATCTCAAACTGATGGTTGGATCAGGTGTAATAGCTACTGATCAATAGCACTACCAGGAACATGACCTAATCCCTCTCCTGAACTTACTTGTATTTTTTTTTGGGAATTGTAGGGATAATTTAACTACATCCTGAATAAAAAAGTATTAAGAGAATGGCCACAAAACCCAATGCACCAGAGCTATTAAGAATAGCCACACTGCAGATCGAGAACCAAACATAAAACAAACATTAGTTGAAAGTCACTTTCCTGTTGTGAAGAAAAGAGGCAACACAACTTGGAGGCAGGCACCAGCCTGTTAGTGCTGTTTACCTCTGCACCTCTGTTTTCTTTGCTTACTGCAAAGTAATAATAATGTTAGTAATGCAATTATGTACAGGAATGGTAGATATTTGCTGAAACATAATAGTTATCAGATCCGACATGCTGAGACAGCCCAGGGGAATATTAGCTGCTAAAGTTCCTGTGGATCTGGGGGAGAAATGTTGTACCTACCTATCAGTGCCTGCTGAACCTTTTAACTGTCAGAAAATGGTACAGAAGGAAACAACGATGCAAATCTGAAGCAGAAACCTTATAAGTTTTAAGACAGAAGAAATCACGAGAATTTCTCACTTCCCTATAAATCAGTAAGTCTATTTTTAAGACACTTTCCAGTTTGGGACAGTACTTACAGTATACAGTAAAGAGAAACTTTCTGGTCCAGCCAGAAACTGAAATTGAAAAAAAAAAAAAAAAAAAAAAAAAAAAAAAAAAAAAAAAAAAAAAAAAAAAAAAAAAAAAAAAAAAAAAAAAAAAAAAACAAAAAAGATACTTCTATGAGGATCTACAGAGTTTTTCAAAGAAGGAAGAAATTTTCCAGGTTGTATCCTAATCTAGCAGAGGTGTAACTAAGCCTTGGGCTTTGTAAGTTTTCCCCAGCTCCAAAAAACCCCCAAACTTCACTCAGGATTCACTCCAAAGGAGCAGGAATTGCATGTTGATCTCAGTAATTTTATGTATCCAACACTTCTTGCCTATCCTTGCTGATATATTATGGTGTCTGATTTTTATTTGCTATATGGGTGGTTCATTTCTACATAGGCTGCTCACTACCAATGCCTCTCGCATTACCAACTTGCATAATTTCTTACACTTGTTTTATTTCCTGATCAGCAATTTAAATAACCTTTCTGGCTTATACAGTACCTTGTTTATATCAGCATTCCCGCAGTTCGATCCACTTAGGTCAGGCAGGAAAAACTTCTAATTAACTGCGTTTCTCAAGCATCTAAATTGCTCTGCTTGAATTTCTGCAAAGTTAAAAATCTCAATAGGGTCAGCAGCCTTTTAAAGGATTCTTATTCGCCAACATCCTGGACGCGATAGCAAGTTCAATCGTTTATTCCACACCACATTAAAGGATAGTATTGGCAACTGGAAATGGATTTGAAGGAGAGGGAGGGATTGCTTGTAGAGCAAGCCAAGGCCTGTTGTAATTTAAAGTCATGCCTTTTGAACTTGGCTACACTTAACAGGCTAATGGTGGTGACAGTGAGTGACCTGCCTCATCAGTTTGTTTGTTATATTAGCCAATAGATTATTTCCTTTTGCATGCTAAAACCCTGGAAATGTCTGAAAGATAAGTGAGTAATTTGGCAAAGCCCTAACCTACACTGTAAACCCAAGCTGTGGGTGAGAATTTCCTCTAAATAAATGAAAATGCAGACAGCGTAGAACTGTGGCCACAGATCAGCTGTAGAGTGTTGACTCCACTCTTAACAACAACAACAACAATAAAAGCTGCTAATTTATAGCTTTCTTAGTTAAGATAAAATATATATTATATAAATTGAAAATAACTGTATTTTGAAGTATGCAAAGTTTTGGCATTATGATAAATTCTGACATAAAAATTTAAAATCTATTTTCAAATCCAGAATTCCCCATGGAGCAAAGCACAACAGTAAATGCAACTTTTTAAAACTGCACATGTTAAGACAGAGTCTCTAGATGTGCTTAAGTGAAACATGAAGTCGTCTGAATTCACTTTGTTAGCTGAGGCCTGGTTGTCATCTAAATCTCACACACTTGAATATATATGGCAGACTTGCACTGGGAAGCTCTGCTGCTCTCTGACCTGGTCAGGAGCCACTTCCCTCTGGTGTGGTGGCTCCTGTACAGGTCAGGAAACTCTGCTGAGACCCTGGGTCACATCAAAACACTTCATGTGGGAACAGCTGACAACATCAGTAGAGAAGCTGGAGGAGCTGTATAGATTCCAATTTCTACGAAAGCACAGCCTTACAAATTTCACACGTGCTTAAGTAAAACAAAACATTTATAACAATTATTTTCATGAGTTACTCAGCAAAGTTACAAATTCCCAACTTTTTCTTCCAAAAAGACCATATCTGATAATTTTAAGAACTATACAGCAACGGCTGAATGCCCTGAAACTCCCAGTACTGCTAGAAGGATGAGTGGTAAAAGCCTGCCAAATCCAAACATGGTGAAAAGGTCAATTAAGAAAGGCTGGGATCTTAAAAATAAGTAGGCAAAGGTGTTATATATTTGAAATGCAAATAAAAGAGACAAGAAAAATTGATAAAAAATAATGCTGATGGAATTTTTTTACTGGTAAACACAGTAATTTTTTTCTCCTGGAGGACACAGTGGACCCTGTTAGAATTAGAAATCAGTGAGCACTTGCAATGCATATATAATTCAGCAGGTAAAGTGCTAACTGTTGAAAGCCTTCAAATCAGATGTGTAAGTTCCATTGAAATAAAGGAAACAGAATTCTTAACCACATACACACATCCACTCCCAGAGTTTAACTGTATTTGCCCTATAATATGTATTTAATATGGCAAAGCTCTCAAGAGAGTTCTGGTGACTAAATACTATTTTGTAAAGAAGGTCACATTTCATTTGTATTGTGCACTCATGAAAAATTATGGGCTTCTCTTACACAACATAAAGGTCAAATCATTAGCCTGGAAAATTTCTGCATTCATAGTTAGAGAGAAGAGCTGTCTGAGAGTTTCTTATTCACTGTTCAAAGGTTTGGCTGGATACTTCACAGGATACCTCAGATATCTTCAGACTGCCAATATGTACTGTCCAACTTCATCATACAGGGCTCTCTAGAATACAACACATTTCATTCTCATTTTGTTTGCCCTGAGAAGTTTCAGGTTTAGCACAGTTCCTCTGTTCCAGCACTACGAACAGGCCTTTTTGTATTGCTTCTACTGGCAGATTATCTCATGCAATGATTTTAATGTCAAGGTCAATAACCTGCATTAATGACTTGCACCATTTTCTTCTCTTAAGAAACATAAAATTTTGACCTACCAACAATCTTTCCACTCTCATTTTCACTGAGTCACCTCAACAACATAAAAGAAAAAGAAACAATTCTGGATGAACTGGTTCTGTCAATTCTTTAAAATATTATATCACTATCTGAAGTGATTTATGTGGCACAGCAGATGGATGGGACCAGATATCAACTGGATGATCTATGATGCGTGTGAGTCATGTATTGTGACAAAAAGAAATGATGGAACAATAAAATGTAATAAGTGTGGCCACAACAGACTAGTATTTTTGTTAAATGTTTTAAGGAATACCACAGAGCAAAATATTTACTCTTCATTCTTTATCTGCCAAAATCAGAAGCCAGCCAAGGCACGTATGTTCAAGTCATTCAAATAGCTTGTGCCAGCACCTGGTATTCAATTTTTTCAGGATCATTCCCTCTTAGGAAAAGAAATAGCAAGTATATATTTAAATGGGGATGTTTAATCCTGGACAATTCATGTAATATCACAAATATTCATCAGTACATCAATATCTCACGTCATACACATCAGTATCTCACAGAGACTGGCTACAGAGATAAAGCACTTCAGGTCCTTACAGTAAATTATTACTGTAGTAACAACATATCACCTGACACAGGATCTGTGGAAGACTTATACCTACGTGGAAGAACAGCTCAAGAGTGGGTATCCTGCTGCAGTCAAAGCTATCAGACACTTCTCCTTAGTCCTTGCACCTCTTTCTTAATGGTGTGCATGTTCTCTGTCAGCCTACACAATGTATACAGTGTGTACATATAAATGAGATGGAGTTCTGTGTTTAATAAGGTGGTCTAAAAAACTCTACGTTTGCATAACTTAATTGAGGTAACCTCATATATACAAATCTACGTTGCAAAAATAGTAATTATTTTTTCACTGCAATTTAGACAAATCCACAGGCACATTATTTTAGGGGTATTTGTTTTAAGGTGACAACTGAATTCCTATAAAATAAAAAAAGAAATATATTTGACATTATTTCAGAATTATGAACTATCAAAAGGAAAGTAAATAAAAGGGAACAAAACTACCTTAGCAGAGCTCTCATCAATTCTCTGTGTACTATAGACTGTGCATTCCTTGCCACTTTTTTTAATGCTTTAAAAATCTTATTCTAGAATTCTCACAGTCATCCATAGGGATAAATAAATAGCTTATACAAAAAAATGGTCTGTGATCTCCATCCCACCCTAGCTTGTGCTTTAACACGGAGTTTTTACTTTTATTTAGTTTCCTTAGCACTGATGACTCAGCTCCTATATCATCATTTCCAGTTGATACCTGGGGTTGATACTCAACCTGGGTTGATACTCAAGCTGAGGCTGAAACACTGCAGCAGTAGCTTAAAAGAGTGAAGGCAACACTCTTGTATCAAAGGAACACTTTTAGAGCAAACCTCTCAGAGAAGCAGAAGCAGTGGCAAGGTGCCAGTCTTTGGTCTCTCTCAGTATTTTAAATATCTAGGATTTCTCAGTTTCAGAAGGAGCATGGGGAAGAAGAAAGAAGACAAATGATCACTCAGGCTCACCAATCTGATGCTACAGAATGCAGATATTTACAGGATGACTTTACACCCTCGCTATAGCTTGACCCTTGTTTTATTTTCAGAATTAAGTTATCCTGTATCTTGATTACAGCTCTGTGTATTTCCCTTAATCTTGCTGTGTAATTTGGAGCATTGTAATTTCCTTTGAACTGGCCTCTCCCAACAGCCTAACATCATTAGCAAACTTCAGCATCTCACTGCATTGTTCTCTTTAGGAAAAAAATGCAGAAAAGAAATCTGCATTGTCTGAAGACACCTCTTCAGTCAGTGTCTCACTTCAGAAGACCCATCTGTCATCAATGACTTTATCCACTGAAGTCCCTCCTGGTTCTACCCTTGATACATTCACCAATTAGTGTTTTGCATTATATTTTATCAAATGTTTCCAAAGCTTTTTTAGCATTTACATAAACGTTACTGCCTGGGAAAGACACTTCATGATGACCAGCCCATCAACATTTTTCATATGTTCTATTTTCTAATTTATTAACAAGGAGACCCATGTAACCCACTACACACTCAGCAGAGATGGGTTCCTCCTTTACTAAATAAGAAAGTAGAATATATAATTCTTAAAATCACAGACCCAGGGCTCTAGGTTGGGATAACAATATTATAACAAGAAAATTTGAAACAACTTTCAAGTTCAGCACTAATTTTGCAAATACCACTGCAATTGCAAAAAATACAGAAAAAGACAGTAAGGCATAAATTGATGTACAAAACTACTACTGTATATCATGTCTTGATACAGGTCTAAGAGTTTCCCTAATGGAGATCAGAATTATGGCACAAGCAGTGAGAGCTGAGCAGCTGCACAGGTGGGACTGGGCAAATCCATGGAGACACGAGCCCACCACGGCTGGTTCTAAACCACATCTCCTGAGCATGTTGAGATCACATGTCTGTGTGTAAATAAATTCATCCTCACCATGGGAGCAGAGTGACCCTTGAAAGGTACACGTGGAGGATCCTGCTCTTTGCCCTCTCCTTCCCACCCTTGCAGAGCAACTCTGTAGGTAAATAATGTGCAGTTTCCACTGCTACTCCTCCCTGGCTTAAGTTGACCTGATTGAATTCTCAGGTTTATGTTTGAATGCCACTTACTACACAATATAAAGCAGTCTCACCATTTATCATTGATAAATGATGCCCAGTACAATGATAAATGTGGCCCAGCACATTCAAAATTTGTCATTATCCCATTTAAAGGAAAGCTTGACCAACATGAAGTATTTTATTGTAATAGATTTTTTTTATTATTTTTTCTTTTTTAATAAGCTAGTAAATACTAGTGTTTTTTATCTACTGGAGTTTTTAACAGCTCAGATTTTAAATGCCAAGGCTTGTATTTGTAATGGAAATGTTTACACACATTTAATTGTTGTCTCGTTAGTTGTGCTGATATGATAAAAGCAACTTCATATATCCTGTGATTTTGACCTGATTGTTTGTGTCAGCAAGTCTTGTAAGAGCAAGGGGGGGGCACAGCATGCTCTCCTGGTCTCTAAATGGCAACATGAATTGTGGTCATTAGTGCATTCATGACCTGTGTACAAAACAAGGCATCAGTGTGAGCACAGACTGAAGGATCCTCTGGGACACACATAATTGCTCCTACTGGTCTGTATCAAACTCTGCCTCTGCTGCATCAGTTTATGGGCTGCAAACATGAGAGATCTCTTTACTGTGAGGTTTAGGAATGACATATGGCACAGTCGAGTCTATTTTCTTACTAGAAATGTGATTTATTGCTAATCCAAGGATAAAATAAGGATGATACTAAAAATGAAAAAACAAAAAACAACAGCAAACAGAATTACAGTAGCTGGGATGAGGCCTAAATCTGACCACTCGTAAAAGGAAATACATCTCAAATTAGGTATCTTTCTTGTGATCAATATGCCTTATTTATTCATGAATACACACACATCTGCATGTGAAACCAATAAGCTTGTGGATACATTTAAATGAAGCAACTGTGACTACATCACATTAATTCTATTTCCCTCACCAAATACCTTAAGCAAACTGGGGGGAAAAAAAAAGAAAAAATTATAAAAATGTCTGGCTCAGCCAAAAAAGTGTATTCTCAAGTATTGATTTATTTATATTTGTCAGTACCACATTTTCTCCAGCTCTTTTCTAATTCTGAATTAATAAGGCATTTGTCGAGTGGTGGTCCAGCTTGGCTGCTGACAGTGACTGTCTGATGTCCACAGGAGATCAAGGACAGAGAATGCACATGACATTTCCACCTCAGTAGACTCTCAGACTCTAAATATGTTCATGTCAGTGATTTTTCTAAGAGAGCTATATTTTCTATATATCCCATAAGCCCCAAAGGATCCTTTTCCCATAAACTTATCCAGTTTGCCCTTGCTGTTTAAACTCCTGCATTTACAACAGGATTCCTATCCAATGTGTTACATAAATACTTCCACTAATTGTTCTGGAACCTGTCACCTATCAGTCTTGTCTGATGCCCTGTAATTTTTGTTATAGAAGAGATACAGGACAACAATCCCTATCCCTATCACTCATGCTTTTATAGACTTCTAAAATATTCCAACACGGACAATCATTTGCTCCACTATTCCTAAAAACATGTAACTTCATCATCCTTGTTCAATAAAACTTGCTGTCCTTCCCTAATTTCTCCCCAGTTTTACCAAGTATTTTATTTGCACCATAGGCATTTTTAATGAGGTTATTTAATTATTTCAAGGACAAATTTAGACACTTATTATCAAAACAGACAGGGAGAAGCCATCTTTCATTCCCCAACTAGTGTCTTGATACTTGCTTTGTGGGAGATGAAAACAGAGATCCCACTGGCCTGACTTGAAATTAAGTCTCACCAGGAGAGGTCCTGGTTAGGATTTTCTAATTTAACAAGTGAAATATAAGTTTTACCAAAAATATAAAAAGGTAATTACTCTAACACTCGATACTCATCCTCCAGAGATACAAACCCAGGCTCCAGTTTTTCACTAAAGGATATTTCAGTAGTGTAATGCGAAATCAGTGTCAGTGGAGGTTGAGAGCTGCCCACCCAAAATACTCCCATCTAGTAAACTGTGTTAAGTGAGGCAGGGAGAAGTTCACGTTGGCCCAAGCAGACAGAGTTTGAAACAGTGTCTCGTGCTTCCGGATGAAATTATTTAAACACTGTCATTTTAGTTAAATCAAGGGCCCTTCTCCTAAAATTCTGTGCATCTCGGGATAACAAGTTCTGAAAATGTGAATAAAATTCACCATCACTTTCATACTGTTCAGTAAAACCTGAAATTTAAATTAAAAAACACCAAAGGCATTGAGTCCTACTTGGTTATCAACCTCTGTTTTCCAGAAAAAAAATGTACTATTTTTAAAAATTCAAATCAACCCAGTAGGTGTATTCCCTGCAACTTTAGGACTTGACTTAGCATTTTTCCCAACATGCAGGAACATACTGTTTTCACACCATGCACTTTGCAAGGCAGAAGCCAAGTGCAGTAAACAAACAAATCCACTCCCACAATCTTCTAGACCCAAATAACACATTACATCTGAAATTCAGAAAAGGACTAACTTGTCAAAGTTGAGTTTGGAATAATGTGGGACAAAGAACTGAGTGAGCAGGACATGCAATCATTACTTAGTGACGAGTCGACTGCGATAAGAAAATGAAGAAATACTATCACCAGAAGAGATGTGGTAAAATGGGTTTGCATGGAGACAAACATTCCCCTTGCATGGGGCTGGTTGTCGGTTTTTCACTTTTCCCCTAGTTAAGTTGAAAGCACACCAACAAGTGCATCTTTGTGAGGCAGAAGACACGTGCCTGAGTTTTAAGCTGTTTGTGGGCGTCCTATTTCTTTTCATTTACCTGTGTCTATTCCACATGCCAAAGCACGCTGTGTGCAAATGAGTGCTGAGCGTCTCAGAGCTCAGCAGGTGTTCCATATTTGTCTGAGAAAGGTATTCCCACCATCCCTGTAGTCGAGGAACAGCTTCCTCACATCCCAGGTACAAGATGCTTGAGGACAAACCCCTGAACTGCATAAAGCATTAAATTTTCTTCTTCCCTCTTATGCAGGGTTGAGTATTCTTATGCTAATTTTGTCGCCATGAAGGAAAAATAACACTCAATAACATTTTAAACTACTGTTCTCCCTGAAACTTTTTCAAAATTCAAAATCAAATGCAAATTTATTTAAAAAATTATATATAGTTTTAACAGTTTGTCTTACTGCTAATCTGTAATCTCCAGAGATCAATAGTGAGATTTCCACAACTCATACTCAGAGAATCCCTGCTCTGCAATGTTTCAAATATCAATGTACAAAAAAGGGAAGGATTAAGGACATACATTGTGTCTGTCTTGTCACTGAAGGGAAATGGTATTAAAATTTTAGGAGTTTTACAACACACAATAATACCAAACATGAATTTGGATGAGAAAAGAAGGGAAACTGTCACAGTTAAGGTCCATCACTGGATATGGGCTCCTCATCAGTGATTTAAGGGATTTTTCTTTAGATTCTGACTGCAAGTTCATTGGAATCTTTCAGTAAGGGATTATTAATTGTGTCAATGTATGGTTACCCAGAAATAATCACATGTGCCTTTCTACAGGTCGATTTATAACCATAAAATATCACATAGTTATTATGCAATCACGTTATTATTAAGAAGAAAATATGAGTGGATGAATCAGCTAAGCTCAGTTTTGGAAGCTGCAGAGTAAAGGAAGACAAGTAGAAATACTAATGTCCCATGTTTTCCCTAAGCAGAGTTTGGGAATGCACAGTTGTTTGTGCAGTCCTCTCAGATACTCAAAATCAAGATGCTCTGAACGACACAGTTGCCGTTATGGCAAAGGTCACCAGATGGCACTGTTAAACATTCCAAGATTTCACTGATAAAAATTTACTTTTTTTTTTTTTTTTTTAGATGAGTAAGGTTTTAGTCTTAAAACAAAAAGCTATCGTGTTGCTTCTTGTGTAGAGAACCTTCGAGGCAGATCTCTGACAATTAATTAGGAAGTTTTCTGCCCGTCCTGATGTCTCTAACTGGAATCAATAGCAGAGGAGTGATCTCCTGAGACCTCCTGCTTTAACTTCTCCAGTGAGAAGTGACTGCCCATCTGCCATGCTTCTGGCTTCTTTGTTTCCAAGATCAAGATATGTAGTGTAAAATATACTAATTACACAAAGAGTATAAAGCTCTGGTTATGTAGCACTCTTTTTTTTTTTTTCACTTGGAAACAAGCCACAAAGTATTGATATTTGGTAGGACTTGTCAAGATAGGGACAATTATTATTTACCTTGGAAAGTTCTCCTATTTTCCTTACTGAAGATTTCCTTCTATTTATGTCCATACTGATAAGTCCACATAATTTTTCTGGACTGGTCATGGAATCTTTTGTAATAAGAGGAGAACACACTTTGACAGAAACTTCTTGGCAATGCTTTATACTAATTGATACTTTATCCTCCAGGAAAAAAAAAAACAAACAAACATACCGATAATCTCCGAATATTACTCTATTCTCTCGGGAAATTCACAATCTACCCAACAATGAAGATTTCTTTCCAAAGTTCGATGGAGTTCCATCAGTTTGTTAACCTGAAATCTTTATTTTCAAGCCTGGGAAGATATATTGATCAGAACTCTTTCACAGGATACATCGATCATACTTGTCTACTTAGATCTAATAATAGAGGGAAGGAGTGGGAATGTGTACAAACTTGTTCATGAAATGATAAACAGCATAGTCGTGTTTGACATGAATTTTATCACCTGGCTGAATGCTGAAGAGATTTATGAAGACAGATTGTCTAACTGGACCTGAAACAACACATACAATCTCACAAGCTCGTCACTTAGGCTGGGAAAGCTCTGAGGAATTTTAGACCATGCTTTTATATTTAGTGAATTTTCTTGTCACTTAACACGTTAGTATAAATAATACCTCATTTTTAAAACTTCAACCTCAGGAGTATAAAACTGTCAGCATGTATAAATTGTTGTAATAATATATGACAGCATGGTTTGGGCGAGTCAGCAAAACTGTATTTAGAATTAACCCAGTGATTAATTCCATTGGCACCAATTGAAAAGAAAGTCAGCAAATACACTGCTTTTACAGTGCTCTAATAATACAGAGAGGACCTATAACTACATGCTTTAGGTGCTTTGAAATTTCAGTTTATTTCCTGGTGAGGCAGCAGACTTCACGATAAATCATGTAAACGTTTTTGGTTTTCCTCCTTCTCTGTAAGGTGGAAATAACAATATTGTCTGACACCTTGTCAGATGTCTTTTGAAACTATGGTGTGACTGTCATCTCATTCTACCCAAGGATGACACCAGTGAGAATGATTAATTCAGCATTTGGGTATTTTAAGGTACCACTACTTTTTGTTGTTTTGTTGAGAGGAAAAACTGAGAGTCTTGAAACCACTCTAACACAAAGCAGAAACCCTTCTGAAATCTCCAAAAGCATCATCAGAACTTTAACATGACCTTTTGCACTGTCGATGTCTCCAGACTATACAATTAGTAAAGAAATAACATTATCTTAATACCTTCCGTATTGTGGAACCTGCTGTCTCCTTTTATATTAAATACAGATGTGCTTTAGGGGAAAAAAAAGTGTATTTCCTTAATCATAAACTTAATTCTACTTCAACAGTTACTCTACCTACATTTGGAATTCTATCAAGAATCTAAAGAAAAATGGCAAATACAATCAACTGAATATTACAGTAATAAATAGAGACCATGTAATGAAACTGCGACTCTAATAATCTCACTGAAATCTATTAAATTACAGATTTCCAAAAATTTTAATTTAAGTTCAGATAAAATATAGGAATAATTGAGATAATTACAGATTTAATTTTATCCCATGGAGTCTTCCTGTGTATAATGTTTTTTAACCAATACATGTCTAAAATATAAAACCTAAGGAAAGAAGGAAGACAGAACGCTATTTTAATCTATTAATTCAAAGGAGATGTTTATATTATTTTTCCTTGCATCCTTAATAAGATAAATGACATTAAAATAACTACAATGCACAGCATTTTGGCTGGGGTTACTTATCAAAAGTGTAACATCTGTTAAAGCTGGGAAAACGAACTAAATTTAGTTTATATACCTGTAAATAGCATTTAGGGAAGAGTAAAACCCAAAAAACTCCACCAATAAAAACCCCAAAAATTACACACTCCCTAATCCAAAAACTGAGGGGCTAAAATAGAAAATTTTTATTCAGGATATTTTTTGTTGTTGTTGTTACTCTTTTGTCCTGTGTGGTATTTATTTCTTCCACACTATCAGGAATGAAAATAGAATTTAAGTGGAGATTTTTGAAGGTGTCTCAGCTTTGTTCCACAACCAAAGTGTACAAACTCAATCTGATTTTTAACACTAAATCTGTTTTTGCTGGCTCCCTTAAAGGAATTTACTGCTATTGCTGGGTCTTATCAGCTTCCGTTGTCAGAAAGTGATTGGCATGGACAAGAAAAAATATGGAACACGAAGGAAAGTTGGTCAAACCAAAATTGTAAATGTATAAGGGAAAAGAGAAAAAAAGAACAAAATGGCATTGGAATGGAAGGGGAAAGGCAAATCTGCAAGCAAAATTCTTAAAAGGCATTCTCCCAGAATGAATTTGATTTGGAGTAACAGTAGAAAAAGTCTCCCAAGTGGCAGTTACGAACCAAGGCATCATTACACAGACATTTATACGCATACACATAAAACCACCAGCGAAAATAACTTCTGCTTTTAAAATTTTGTGCCAAATTTGAAATTGTAACTTAACCCACGTGGAAAATTAAGCCCCATGTCTGCCCCCTGCCCCCCAACTGAAGGCAGCACAGTTTAGCAATAGCTCAGCAGCTTTTTCAGACTATTTTGCTGTGACACACCATGGCCCCAGAGACTTTTTATTCAGGTCCACTGGATCCACCCAACAGAAAGACTGGGAGTTGTTTGGATTTAGTGCATGAGAAGCTACAGAAACTGGTGGCAGTCACATAAGCAAGTAGATCTATCCCACTGACTGGGATAGATAGTCTGCAGGAAAGATAAAACAGGAGAAGATTCCTACTGCTGTCTTTACACCATCACACAGCAAGTCCTGAGTATGGTCAGAAATCTGTTCATCATTATTGGCAACTTCAGACAATGGAGCAGAGCAGACAAAGGCAAAAGGCTTAGAAACTACCTTGAAGTGAAAGGGCAGTTTATAAGAAGAATTTTGCTGTTATCGGTGGTAGTTAACGAGAGACTACTGGGAATGATCTAAGAAGTGGTGATACTGAGAAGATGATTAAATGGAGAGAGATGCATATAAATGAGCCTTCAATGGACTACAATGTGGAAGCTTCTGAGCCATGAAACATTAGAATTCACCAGGAAACAGAAAAGGCAATTCCTAAGAGAAGAGAATGAGCCGCTTAAAAGAGGAGAACGTACACAAAACAGGTTTGACTATATTTAAGTTGGGCACTTCTCTAGAAAACATGACAACTCATGCAATTCCAGTGCTAGCTTGAGCAAACTGCTAGGACACACTTTATTTTTAAAATATATAGCAAAGAATTGCACTACAAACAATGGGGAGAGGTGAAGTAGTTGTGATGGGACTGAGTAAAGAAGCTGTAATTGTGTAGGTGATGCGCTGGATAAATGAACTGACTCATCTATGTATGTTTTTGGAAAAGGTCAAAGAAACACTCAGGGTGTTAGGACACTGCAGGGAAGTGAAAATAAAAAAAGAGGGGGGAGGGGGGAGAAAATGAAAGAAAAACTTAGAAACTGGAACTCTCCCAGGAGGTAAAGCAGATATCAAAGGAAATGTAGTAATAAGATAAAAAAAGCAGTTCCATGCATAGATTGCCATATATACTTCTGACCAGGCATGTATACTACCTAGCTAAAACAAGTCACTTCTGAACATGACAAGACACACAGATCAAATGGATGGTCAGGAGACAGACTGGCATTTGCTCGTGATTTAAAGCAGACGAATCTGCTTTGCAAGCAACTGGAAAATCTAAAAACTATAATGTATTACGAGGTATTTTTCCTCGTGAAGAAACATTTTATTCACCGTGGTTTGGCAGGATGGTCAAGAAACTTCAAGTCAGAGTGACTGGACAGTTGGTACCCAGTAGGCACTGCCTGGAAGTGTGAAAGCAATACCTGGAGTGTGTCCAGCTCAAGACTAGAGGTCATGGACTGGAAAAATCTCCTCTTTATGGAAAATGAACCCAGCACATATACTCTAGTAACAGAACAGTTCTATCTTCAAGACGACAGGCATCTTCCAACGAGTCCTTTTGATAGTGTACTTCATCCTGTGCCCTTGCTCCCATGAGTTTCTCTTAGCATGAGTAGCAGATTGCAAATTTTCCCATGTAGGAGGAAAATCAGTAGTGAAACAGTTTTGATTTTCCTTCTAGAGTCCCAGCTTTGTAGAAAAAAAAAAAAAAAAACCTGTTAGAATTTGTAACAGAAAAAAGACCCTGCAGCTCAGCCTTGAAGAAAGTACATCTGATATGAGTAAGTGTTGGGGTGGACATGAGAAAAATGGAACATCGTTAAAATATATTCTAATTTTGTGCTGTATGGAATATTAGAGCAGCACAGGCCCCATTTGTTCTCTCCCTCGTGCTGGAGGGGTCACCCCCAAGGTTAACACTCCTGAGAGGGACAGACGGTGGCTCCCTGCTGGTTTCACTGAGCTGGAGTGAAGGGCACAATTATGTTGGTCACTCAGGGGCAAAGGGGGGAAATATATCGGTGTGAAATATTCAGTTGTGAAGCCCTTCTTGGAAGCAGACAGTAAGGATGACTGACAAAATCAGCATCGAGATTCTCAGTTGTTTAACTGCTTTTCTTATGTGTCTCTGGGAGACTGAAATGCTTTTACGGGTTGTCATGTTGCCTTAAATTTTGGTGACTCAAGCATCCTAAATGACTTCCCTGAAGTACATAAAAAAACCCAGTAGGAACAGTAGAAGTAGCTAGTGAATATCTCTGGATATTCAGCACAATTTAAACGCCATGAAATATAGATTTTTCAGTACAACTTATCCACGGCAATAATACGCTGATATTTACAACAATACAATTGATTATTTCTGAGTATTGCCATAAAGAAAGAAATAAAAAAGTCAGAAATTTGACAGCACAGCGGATGGTGGCTGCTTTTGATGCCTTGGCTGCTCTCCACTACCTTTATTATGCAGCTTAACAGGGTGCAAGACCAAGAAAATCTGCTTCCACTTCTAGGCCAGAGTGACATGACTCTAGAAGGGCAAAGTGCTCTTAAGGAAGCATGTGAACTGTAATCACAAGCTACAAACCCCTCTTCTGTAGAATATTATTATTATTATTCCCCAAATCAATACCAAGGAGGAGGTGGAGAATGCAGAAGAAGAGACAAAAGCACAGACAGTGCAGTAATAAATAGCAATTTTGTTCAAAAACTGTGTAAAAATGGCCTACTTTCATTTATCGTCTTCTTAATATGCACAGCTGGGCTTCTCTCAAATTTATAAACTTTTGCTGATATCAGCTTCTTTCCATTGAAACTGTACATACCTTTGCTGTGCTGCTTCTAATGTGTAATTTACTTTGGTTAGAATAATCCTGTGCATTAGACTAAGTCAGAAAACAAACAAAACCAGCATAATGAAAGTAATTTATTTTCTACTTGATTTCTATGCAGAAGATTTAAATATGTTTTGGGAAAAAGTGAGAGGATTGTTGAGAAATCATCAAAGGAAAGGTGCAGTAACCTGAGAGTCCTGTGTGCTGAACCTTCCTCCCTCCTATGGCTGGCTGGGCACAGAAGCAATGTACATGTCTCCCAAAAATCAAAAGTTATGAGCAGGACATTATGATTTCACAACTGTTTCTTATAACCTCTTCATACTACAGCTCTTTGGTGTGGTAGGTTATGCTTTTACTCCTCAATTTTGCTTCAAAGTGCAAAGCAGAGGTACTAGCACACAAGAAAAATACTCATGTCAGTGCTGAACAGTAATAGTCTTCCATGCAAAAGCATCATAAAGTAATTGTGAGCTATCCAAGAGTCATCCTCCAACTGAAATGCATCCATGTCCTGAATGGAGGGCAGGGAATTTGTTACAGCAGCCCCTAGTGCTTCTAATACTGGTAACTCAGGATAAAATAATATAGAAGAGCATCTAATGAAAGTTAAATCTTAATAGACCTCACAGAACAACTATAGTCAAGATAACAAATGCAGCACGCCTGGATTTTGGAATAAAACACTGCAGGAACCAACTGTTTTCCTAACCTGAGACATAGAGGTCTAGTTCTGTTATGACGCATCTAGAGTCCTCACGAAGTAGAGGCCAGTCACTTGGTTACTCCTGAGGCCTTTGGCATGACCATTCCTCTCCACTTTCACTCACCCACCTGGCATCTCACATGCTTCCCTTTAGCCCATTGCCATTTAGGAACAGGCATATTTTGGTGCCCTTTCAACAACCAAGGACATTGGTAAAAGCAACCCATAGGCTAAAACTGGAAAAATTGTTATCCTGCTCAAACCAAACTGTTCTCTGTGCTACACAGAACTCCCTGTAGACAGCTTTTAGGAAATAAATGGTGTAAAATGAACTGATTCAGACTCGAGCTTCCACTGTATGAATAAGTAAAGGGTTTCTAGACTACATACTTCAGGATCTGCACTGGCTCATCAACATTCATACTTCTGCCATAACATGAAGGAGACAAAGCACAAATAAGCTCTGAAAGGAAGATAAAAGAAGAACTGTTAAAAGCAAATATTCAGTGCTGTTAATTTTCTCTTTAACAGATCACATTCCCAATGCACCCTGAGCCAGGCACTGGTCTCAGTGGTGGGGGATTCCACAGATCACTCAGCAGTAGCACACATAAAGCCCTACCTATATAGGACACAGCTGCTTAAAATTCCCAGGCAGCTGCCAGATTTGTTTTTGTTTGGGAGGATATCCCAGCAGTTGATGCACAGACGGAGAAGGCAGTTAACTAAACACAATAATAATCATCCTCCATGGCAGGGTTAGAGCCAAATCCAGATATAAACCACCACAGGTGAGGAGCTGCAGATTTAAGGTATGCAGTGGGTGCCCTGGCCATTAGTGAGAACACAGGCACACAGTGTAAGGGAGGCACAAACTCGCTGTTTGAGCTGGGGATGGACTCTCAGTTTAAGCCTTTAAGCCCAGATAGAGCCATCAGACAGAACCACTTATTAACAGGCCTGCTGCAGTACAGGATACACACCAAAGAGAAGCCACTGTTTCAAACCACTATTAACCTTGGTGAACGGGTGAGTTCTGTAATCATAAAAATGTGTCACCTTGGAGGCTATCAGAGCACGGAGGGACAGAGTTTCTCATCTCCTCATCTCCCATATGATTCCAATTTAAATGATACAAAATCCCTCGGAGGTGAAAGGTTTTGTTCTTTCTTTCTTTCTTTTTTTTTTTTTCTACACAGTCCCGTTATCCCAAAGAAAAGTTTATCACACAAGTGTTAGATCCCTTATCTTACTAATTATCATTATTGTCATATTACTTACAGGTAGAAAGATTGATCAGCTTGGTCTGGGTTTAGATACACATGCTGATATAGGAATGCTCAGGATATTTAATTTGCAGCTGAAGTTGAAGCCCTCCAAGGCAGACTTTTCAGTACATCTGGCTCCATGCTACCATAAAATATAAATAGTGGGTGAAAATTATATCCATGCACCAGAGTAACCTTGAACTATGGGGAAGATTGGAATTCAAACACTTTGAAGTTCACTAAATTCTTGTTTTCAAAACGTTACATCAGCTTTTCCCTGTGTACTGGAAACTAGGGCATAAAAAGTGCCCTCTACCCCCATGAATAACTACTCTATTCTATTAGTTTTAAAGTGTATGGAATATTCTAAAATTAAAGTAAGCTTGAACTTTCAATCTACAGCACCAAATTAGAAGAGGAAAGGTGTTGCAGATGTTTTGCAGTCAAACAAAAGCCAATTCATTTTGCTGTGAATAACTTCTGAAGCAGTAATAGAAATATAAAAATATGCATATATACAACATATCTGGCTCATTAGTTTTAAAACAATTCAAACTACTATTTCAACAGCCCCCAAACTGCAGTTTAAGCAAATTTATGACAAAGGAGATGTCTGGCTCACCATGCTCCTTGCCTACCAGGCTGGACTGTCTCATTGTGTTTGGTCCCTTGCCAGTAGTCATGGCTGCAACCACAGCAGAAAATCAGCTCAACCTAACTAAGATTTATGCTCCATACAGTTACACTGGAAAACAAAAGTTTGGATTGTTCTTTATTTTATCCGAATGGCATCAACCACCCTTACATGGCAACTGCATGAGCTAAGGACGAAGAAGGTCAGAGCATAATGAAATTATAATTCAGTGACAAAATAACAAGCAACAAATGAATGCATTGGCAAATCAAGCCCAACAATAGAACATTAGTCAAATAACAACAAAATGATTAATATATTTAAGCATTCCTGTCAATGATTAAAATAACTAATCCTGTACTTATGAACTTGATCATTTCCTTGCTGTGAGGAACAAGAGCCATGTGGTAATTGCTGCCTTCTTTAAGTCACCAAAGCAGATTTAATGTGCTCAAAGCGAAGCTCTCGCTGCTTTAAAGCCATGCAAAATGACTGCAACCTTTTTTGGCACCTATCAATAAAAAATGGGGTTTTAGTGATATTAAAAGATGAAAATCACTTTCTTTTACTTACTGACATCTCCTTTTTGAAGTTAACTTTATGATTAAAAAGAGAACAGCAACTTTTTGTCACTTTTGAAAGATGGATGGATTAAAAGCACATATCACTGCTGCAAACAGGCTGCAGATCTTCATCAATATAAATCCACAAAGCATTTGACTGTGTCAGGGAAACACATTCTCAAATTTTCATTCCATGAAGAGATTACAGGAACTTAAAAGGCAAATAGCCATTGATTGCTATTACACAAACTGCTAAGGGAAGGAGAAAAAGCAGACACTTAAACTATTCCTTTAAAAATCTCTTCCTTAACTTGTGATCCTTCTTACTGAAATTCCGAGCACTGTTAAAAATTTTATGGAGTCTGTGCTATGTTTTCCCCCTTGAACTTTCTTTTATTTTGCTGATCAATCAAACTTCATAGAAACTATTTTGTTTTTCATTGAGCACAGCAAGCAGCATTTTCTGTACTCTTTGTTGGCATATTTTGTCACTGAAGGGCCTGTTGAGTGTTCTGAATACAGCAGGTACATTGTTTGTATTCCATACTACAGTACCCTACAGGCTCATTGATCCTACTCCTTGTAATAACCAACAGGTTTTACCTTATATACATACTGAAGCCTGTGATAATTGTCTCTGGAGTGAGTAGCTACAATTATTATAAGGTAATCATTATTACCTTGGTACCCAGGAATTCAAGCCACAGACCAGATCCCCTCTATCAAGTCAGAGCTTTCTCTGTCACAGAAAACTTCCAATCCTTGAGCAACCAACTATGCAGGGAAATAGGAAGGAATATAATGAAGTTTCAGCCAATACCATGGCCACTATGAGAGGCAATTGCCTCATGTGCCAAGGACTCCATTTCACACAGACTAACTAGACCTTTTCATGCCTTTCAGAACATCAATAAATCTCCTGATTTTCTTAAAAGTATCAAGCACCCACAATTTTTAACATAAACTTATTTTCAAAACTTTTTTTTTACAAGAAATATAAATGGATACTATGAATTCTAGTTAACTTCAAAACAGTAATAAAAGCTTTATCCTGCAGTGTTTTGGAATGAGTATCCTTTTTTCCATGAAAACATCTGTCTTTAGATGACTCTCTGAGGAGAAGTCTTAGCATGATATTCTAACAGTAAATTATACTGCAGCTGCTGACACACATCTCTTTTAAATAAAAGCTTAAGAGGTAAAAAGAATTAGTAAGTTTCTTTACCATGCCATGGCTATTTATTCCAGGTAACATTAGATGTGCTTTCAAAGGTTGTGACCAGTCATACTGATGTATCAGCACCAGGGGTTATTTCCTGCCCACTGGACACTCGTCCAGAGCAAAGGATGGGAGAACACCCCAGGAAGAATAACACCCCACTTGAACTCCGTAATTTCAGGAAGCACAGTGATCTCCTTCTCCCTTGGGCATTTTCCTGCCTGGATCCACAGGTCTCCTGCATCTCAGCACCACCTTCTCCCCCTCCACAGTCAGAAGGTACTTGATCAACTGTTGTTTTTTCCCAGGTTCATCAACCATCTGTGCTTTGCAGGTAGCACAGGAGAGTTACCATGAGAATATCACAGAGACATCTCTCACCCAAATGCAGGGGCTCTTCAAATTTTATTTTATTTTTTTTTTTAATCATGTTTTGTTTGCTCTTAATTTTTTGTGATTATTTTAAATCTATATCACAATAAAATCAATGTTTTCAAAATCCTATGCTCCAATTCTATAACATTGTCTGACCTTTCTCTCCATACAGCATGGATTTAGTAGAGGTTTTTGCAACTCTCTTTTTAAAATACATGAGCATTGGAAAACCAGCAAAGCCTACGTTCATATTTAAAAGGGTAGAGTCTCTGTGATGTCTTGCTAAAGGGCTAATATCAAATTGGTTTTAAAATTTCAACTTTTTAATTTACAAATATTCTAGTCTTCTGTATACAGCAAAATTTAAAACCATTAAGATTACTTTTTATTAAAAACTCCCCAAGTTTTTGGTTAATGCCTATTAAGAAAGAACAAAATCCATCATCATGTTATAGTTTTCCCACACACTTTTTTCCCCCAGGAATGTAATTTTTAACATCCAGATGCAAGTACCTTCCTTACCAAATTTAACTAGAAAATTCCACTAACAAAAAAATATCTCTATTGGCTTTGCTCAAGAAAACCACTAATTGTGCCAAAAATACCTGTGTAAGAGTCTTGCTCACGGGTAGCTCACCTGAGAAAAACCTAAGTACAAACTGAGTAAGTACTCAGGCTGTGCTGCAGACTGACAGCTGAACCCCAGCATCTACTTGCACTAAGGTCTTTAGAAATATATATGTATAACTGCAGTAGAATCTATAAAATCCGAATTATCAGCTTGTTACTAATGCTAAACTTTGTTCTGATTATAGTTTTCCCCCATGCTGGAACTACAAATATGCAAGCCTCAGTTATGGTCACACTTCCAGGTATGATGGGACTGCCCAAAGAGAGGCAATGAGTAGTGGCTTTTTAAAATTAAAACTACATTTTCTCTAGCACAGGTCAGCTTAGCACAACAAACAGTCCCTGTTACACCTAAGGCACAAAACGCATCTTTGATGTATGTTTAGCACTATAATCAACATTTCCAAGCTACTTGCCAGCAGAACTCACAGTGCTGAACATCAGCACTGTCAGCTCCTTGGAAACCTCTGACATGTTTTACATAGTCCAAATAGATTATTGTCTCCATTAATAACCCTTTTATGCAGGGAGACAAGCTCTTGAGCAGAAATTCAGGACAGAACATGTATTACAGCTGAAGGAGATCAGTGCACAGCGGGTTCTTGCACAGTCAGCATGGGATGGCTGAGCTGAGTCCACCTCTCCTTGAGGCAGCACCACCACCAGCGACGAGACAAGAAATGACAAAACAACTCCAACCAAACCCGAAGAAACCCCCCAGAATTTCTATTTGAATTAAATGGTTTTAGATATTATGGAGTCTGTGACTTGCTCATCCAGACCTCAAAATCACACGAAACATCAAATAAATTCTGGATAATGCAATGATTTACTAAACCGCTACTAATCTTTTCTGTGCTTCTACCACCAAAAATACCCTCTACAAGAGACAATAACGAATCTCACCAAGAATTAGTCGCTAACAACAACTCTTTTTGAAGGCAGATAAATTATTTTGGAAGTCTAGAATTCCTAATCACACTCTTTGTCAAGCCCCTAAATGCACAGCTGTGCCTTCATTAGGGAAAAAGAACGATGTGAGCAGCACTTTCACAGCTGAAGTCAGAAGCAAAGGCCTGCAGATGCACCAGTTAACAAGAACTGTATTTCACTCACATTACTTTTGGTTGGGAGATGATTGTAACTCGTGCTAATGTGAGCCAACAGTAATTTTTACTTTAATTTCCAGCCCATATATTGAAAAGAGCTTCCTGGGTTCTTTGGTGAACACCGACAGTGGCTCTATAAGATGAACAGGCTGACTTTCCACATGCAAGTACTGGAGAGACAAATACTTTGAAAGCATTTATGGCTTCTTTTATGTCAGGATGAACACAGATGTCTACAGAGTTGGTGTTCAAAACCACCCAGCTGCTGGGCAGCTCTGTGTGACTTTACTTCAGACCCAGTTTCTCTCTCTGGCTGCTTTCTGGGAACATGCATATGATTTTATGTCCATCCTTAGGGAGGTATCATATGTACAATGTATATCCTTTGATGCACAGCAAGGGTTCTTTCTAACTTTGTGATGAGTCTTGGAAAACCTGAGGCATTTTCCAAATGGTTCCTTCCAGCTGTCAACTATTTTGGCATCAGAAAGAAAAATTTCCCGGAGTGGCAGAACAATTTTTTTATTACAAGTAATGTATGGAGTTTTTAAGGGATGTAAATCACGAGATTGTAAATTTCTGCATTTGATATGAAATCTGTATCCCACAAGTTTAATAGTTTTAGCACTGGAATGATTCACGTCTTTGCTATAGTTTTAAGACAACATCAAGATATCTGGCACATATCGGTGGACTTCAAAAAGTTTTCAAACAGTAGAAAGGCTGATTCTTTGTGGGGATCATGTAAGGGCATTTTTTTTGTCTTCCATCTAGTTCTCCTTTGTAAACCCAGACAAGACACATGTGTACGAGCCAGGTGTGAGAGGAAGCATCCATTATCCTCTTTACCTCATCTGAACAGTAACCCACATCATGTCACTAAAAGCCATGTTGCTATTTAAAGCTTTTTTTTTTTTTCATTAAGCTCAAGAGGAGGAAATTACAGTTTGAAGAGCACAGTGTTTTAACAGACATTGTGACCAACATCAGATTTAGGGTTTGGAGTTTTTTCTCTTCACTAAAAATCAAAACACCCAGCTCCCCCGTGAAGGGCAGGAAGTCAACCCAGGTTTTCCTGAAGGTCTAGTATAGCATTTTACTTTTTTTTTTCCCCATCATAGGACATCCAAGTTTACCAAAAAGCAGAAGTATGGGCCCCAAACTGTGTCCACGTAAATTTATGAGCAATCCACTGATTAATTTTTAACATAAATTAAAAGTGTCAGCTCATGGCAGAAAGCAGAACAGTTGTGCTTCACAGAAGTATTTTTAGTTACCACACACCTTAAATGCGAGTCCTCAGCATGTCTGAACAGTTTTGTTTTAATGTAACTGTGCTCATTTTATGTAACAATTTGCAGAACAGAACTTACTCCCATCCTTTCTTATCCTCTTGGTGTCAGTGCATGCCATTAGTTTGAGAATTTAAAACTATATTCGTGTCTTTCTTGTAGAAACCTAAAAATTACCTGCACATAAATGTTTCATGAAATTCTGCTTCATTGTCTTCAATGGATTAAAAAAGCTCAATTTGCTAAAAGACAACTAAATGTTCTGCTACTTCAGAATTGTGAACTATTCTCTCTTTTTTTTTTTTAATCTGTAAGCCCCTGTCGCTTTCTACAATACCTTGAATCCAGGTGGAACTTTTCTACCATAAATACTGTAAAGTGGAACAAAAAATGTGACTTCATATTGGTTTTGTTCAAGAATTTACTTTAGCAAGTAAACAAGATCTGAATGCTCATTAAATGGAGATGTTTATTTTTAAGAAATAAATTATAAGCCAATAACGAAGACTGTAACTAAACGAATTACTATAAAAATGATGACACAACCAGTTCAGGGCACAAGGTATTATTTTGGGATAGCTGCTTTTAGTTTGCAACCATACCCCTTTGTCCTATCACTACCTGCCTGTGTAAAATACCACTAAAAGCAGGAGAAAAAAATATGCAAGGAACATTTCTGAATAGGCAGTGTGTGTTCCAGATTCCCAGAAAAATGGGGCAGAGCAACTAACAGCTCCCATCCTTCAGCAAAAGGCAGTTCACCTCTTACATGTCCACTTTTCTCAAAGTCAATAGGTCACAGCTCCTGTGTCCCTACTCCAAAAAGATCCCCTGGGGGTCAGCAGGCTTTGGCTGGGGCCCCGCTGCCTTTGTAGTTGTGTGAGAAGCGCACAGAACTGACGCAAAGAGCTGTAGCTGGGCTCACCTCTGCTAAAATTCTAGGAGATGCACATCATTAAGAGAGGGAAAAAGTCAATTAACCAAGCGGCATGTCTTCAATCTGATGCATGATTTTGAAAGAGGTTATCAAATATGCAAGACCATTAGAAAATATAAAGTACCTCAGACAGCAACAAATTGTGCTGGATTGCTTGCTGGTAATTAAACAGGACATTTGTTTAAAAGACCATATTTAGTTCTTAATGAGTGAGGATTTTGACCTTCCGTGCAGTGGGGCAAAGAGACGTGTTTGGGGCTTAAACTATTATGAATTATTCTTTTATTTTAAAACACAGACATTTTCTTTCTGATTGATCTTGGAATGTGACATCAGTTCTTAAGGAACCTCACAGGAGTGCGGGAACCAAGCTGAAAAGTCAGAAACGTGTCACTGCGCATTGGCTAAACCTATTTTTGGAATCATTATATGTTCTGCTGCTAATTCCTCCCCTTAGTGGTCATCACTTTCTTTGAGAAAATGGGAAGGCTGACAATGGTCCATTGTTCCAATAATCCATTCCATGTACATGTTATCTTCCAAACAGCATTTTTAATAGTTTGTTACATGTAAACTGATTTTAAAAAAGACTACATAGCCAAAAAATATTTTAGAAAGATGCTAAATATAGTCTCAGAAATTTTGGTTTCACAGGATATGTTCTACCATGATATCCCACCCTTAGAAAAGAGACAGAGAGAAGCCAGTACAACTACAGCATCCTTATTCAACAGGAAACATTAGGGATTTGCACAGTGGGTCAGGTCACAACCTGAACTTTAAATATGGCTCATTCTTCTCCAGATGGAGTATTATCTCAGAAAAAAGTTCCCAAATCAATGAATCAATCACCTTTGCATATGTAAATGATTAAACAGCACTTGAATATGAGTGATTAAAAAAAAAAAAAAAAAAAGTACATTTTTTGATTCAGATAGGCCCAGTCCAGAAACCTAAAATCAAGAAAATGTTGCCTAACATTCCGGTAGTATTCAGGTCTCATTGTAACCAATTTATTTTTTTCTCTACTTGCACACTGCTCACAGTCTGTTGCCCGTGCACAGCAATGATGCTTTCAATACATCCATTTTTACAAAAGACAAAATATTCTCAGGTTATGGGATCTACTGGCAAACTCTTTCCTTATATGAGTCAGTGCAGTGGGAACACATTCCTACTCTTTGATGCACTTACTCCCAGAGAATACTGACTTAAAACAGGTCTGCTTTACTATCCCTCATATAAAGGCTTATTCTGAACCTTGTTACTGACTGGTCTCTGTGTTTTCCCAGTTTCTGTTCTTACTTGATTGCTTTCAGTGATTCTTTTTACTTGCCATTTACTGTCTGTACTTTCCCATGGTACCACTTCTTTTTTTTTTTTTTTTCCTTTCTCCCACAATTTTTAACTCTTTCCATTTCATCTCACAGTATTTTAATCTGTACATTTGACAGGTAAATTATAGGCATTGCTCCTGTGAGTTAAAGATTATGTCACACTTTCTCGACACAGATTTTTGTGGAGAACTGAAATGACTGAAATCTGAGAGGATATAATGAATTCTGAAAACCAGTTTTTGTACGCTCTGTGCATGTTCTTGCTTCTGAGAGGAAGAGCAAGAGTTATTTCTCAATGTGTCAAAGCAAACTTCTTCACACCACTGAATAGTATCAATCTCACTTGAAATTGCTGGTGACATCTTGACTTGTTTATCATAGTCTCAGAAATGATGGCAACTTTTAATTTTTAAACTATATTACGCAATTTGAAAATGACTTAGACTTTTTGATTATACAGCTTCATGAGCTTAAAACTGAAAAATGCAAGAAGTGGGAAGTGGTAAGAAATTGAAGTCCTTGTCTAGAAGAAAAAAAATATGACTTTCTTCTTTTCAGCTATAAATTCCATTTTGTGAAAAGTCAGAATATGCTATATTCCCTATACAGGTGATCAGGCAGGTGGATGTTGTGTAGAGGCATTATATATTCCAGGTGGGAATACACCTACTCCAACTCCCAGGATTTACCACTTTGGTTACCAACACACAACTAATTGCTGAGATGGGAACAAGCAAGAGACTGGAATTGACTCTTTGCCACGAGAATACAAACGAAAAGTCTCCTGGAGCTTCAAGTGTTTGCTACAATAAATGTTTAACTGTTTATTGCACAGGGAAAAGTGCCCCAGGAGCAAAGGTACCCCCCATGCAGAACAGCTTGTAGTTTGCTCATTTGTTTATTCACCTTGGGAAGATAAGGAGCTGGGAAGTCAAATCCCCTCAGGCAAGGAGTGTAAGAACTTGAAACCAAGTCTCCTAACATAGCTTGGCTGAGGGCTCCCGAGGCAGAAAACTGACAACTCAACTTCTGACAAATTATGTGATGTTAGCCCCAGAATTTGCTCTTTTCTTGCTTCTTTTCTGTCTTCAATTTGATACCATTCTGCAAATTTAAGTTGACATTATAAATTGCTCTAGGAGGACCCAAATCACGTTTTTCAGCACATGTGCCTGTCAATTTTTTATTCCTCACTTCAAACACCAGGTTGCCCAATTATTTTAAAACTGTTGTTTGAAGCAATGAATAGGCAAATAATGTCACTGGAAAAAGAGGCCATGGAAATTTAATGACATGTTTTATTGATGGACAGACACCTCAGATGTGGTTTTATTCAGCAGATATAATTTTACTATTAGTTAATGTAAGAAATATTAATTAAATTATTTTGCTATAGGCCTAAATTTAATAGTTTCTGTCTATCTTAAAAAAGAAAAAAATGCCCAGAAGGAAACTGAAAAAAGCATTATTCCTCCTAAATAAGAATTCAGTATGTCTAAGCTATCCCTGCTCCCTGAATATTGGAGGTGATAGTGAAGACAGACCTAGTGCTTCGTTCTCCCTATGCCTCAAGGTTACCAGTGTCTTGCAAGCATTTGGTGCCTGGCCTCAAGTCTCTCCTCGGTGAAAAGCTGACTCTGATGCCTAAATATTGAAAGTGCAGTTAAGATTTACCCTGTGATGAGAACTAATGGGAGCCAGGCAGCAGTTACAATTCCTGCTCACAGGCTGAGTTTGTGAGCATCGGGGGTTTTGCCATGTGAATAAATCTGGAATTCCTGATACAGAGACTATGCCCAGGGTATTTATCTTCATAGAAGTATTTTGAGATTTATTCTCACAAAAAGCATCTCACAATTCTTACATAAGATAATTCCTTAAAGAGTTTTATTAGCTAATTGGTTTATTAACAGGGAAAAATAATAAGGTAACTCTACACAGTTAATCGACAGAAAGATAATAAAAAGTGTTGAATAAAACTGAAAAAGGGCTGCTTATAGTAAGAGTTTCAATGTTTGTTTACTCAACAGAGGGCAGCCTCAAAACAGTAACAGCAGGCAACAATAAAAACCATTCAACCTAAATCCCTGGAAAGTAGAACAAAGCTTTCTCTGATCATTCCATCACATCCTCTATGTCACTCTGTAGCTGTTTTCATCACATTTGTGCAGCCCTGAAGATGAGCCTGACTACCACCATGACTAACTGGACCTTTTAACTACCATCATCTTGTATCAAACATGACAGATAAACGTCTGCTACATCTGTGCATTTTATTAGGCAACAGGATCATAGAAAAACTGAAATATTTGAGTTAAAATCTTTACTCCTCTCTCTCATAACAAAGAACTCCATGGTGAGACCATCCAACACTGCATTTCCTATTGTAAGTGTGGTTTCTGTGACCTGAAGAAATTTTATGTATTTAAATATGTGTTCAAAATAGGAAAACTAACCAGTGTTTGTATTCAGGGAGGCCATGCCTGACCAACACTTGATTTTGCCAGTAAGGAACAGTATTCAGCATTTTCTCACAGGAAAATGGATACTGCAACTGAAATGGAAATACTGGTTGGGAGCAGACAAGATACACATTTCGCCCTGAATGGACAGGACTACAACACTCTCTACAAACCATGCACTACATAATGATCTGTTATTGTATATTATTATCATATATGGCCAAACATTTAAATCCTACACTTAATTTGCCACATAGTCAATGCTGGTACCTTAATAGGAGTGTTCATTTGTGAATTCTAGCCTAAAAACCTGTTTAGCAACAGCCCATAAAGGTAGGATGAAATCACATCACTCAAATGTCTTCCACTGCTCTATCCCCCCACCAGCCTCCTTTAATTTGCTTTTCTGCAATAGGATTTTGTGATGGAAAGTTATTAAATCACCAAGCCCATCACTTCTTTGTCTTGACAGCAGAATAGACTAAATGACCTTGGCTAATTTCAACGAGCCACATCATGCTCTATTAAGGCAAAAGGATGGGAAAGACAGTAATGCACAAGAAATTGGATATCTGGATGGTGAAATGAGGAGATACCAAAGAACACAAAATAAATGTAGCCCCTTAGTAGCAGCCCTGTTGCAAAGCAAAACCACCTATGATTGTTTTATTTGAGTGCCTACACTTTCTTCTCTTTTCTGTCTCAGCCACAAGTAAAAACCTTGATGCTCAAAACAGAGCAGTTGCAGTGGGAATCATTCCCAATGTTACCTGATGGTTTTAGCAGCCCCACAGGTACATCAGGAGCACTGGAAGATTTCCTGGGGCCCCAAGGATTCAGTAACCTCATGTGACACTTTGTACATCACATTCTTAAAGGATGAGTGATTTAAAGCTTGTCAGAGTAAAGCAAATGAGTTTACAGGGAATTCTTTTGCCGGTGTGCATTCCTTCCAGAAACAGTCAGGTGAGAAAATGGAGCAACATTTACAAGTCTTGACTATTTTAGGTTTTTTTCCGTTGCCTTGTTACACAATTTCATGAGAAAAAAAAAAAAAAAAAAAAAAAAAATTTTTTTTTTTTTTTTTAAAGGAAGACTATGATCTAAATAAAGGTCCATAACTTTCAGTTCTATAATTTTTCCTTATTCTTGAAAGGCCTGAAGTTTCCATGAAATTCTGAAATTTGTATTTTCCCCTCTGGTAAACCCTACTTAAAATTTCCCAGTGTTCCAGCTGTAGAAGACCAGAACAAAAACATGATTCAGTAATAGCAGCATTTATCTTCATCTTATGATAACAATTCATTCAAAAAGCCTAAACAGGCAAGTAATACTCTGATTATAGGCTGCTACAAACAGAACAATTTTCGGCCAAATCTTCTCTATGTGTTCCGCAGGTTTTTAACATTAAATGATCCAGAGTTTGTTTTTTAATATTTTATTGATTATAGATTTTAGAGATTATGGTTCAGATCACAAATAACGATCCAAATAATCTGAGGACTTGGAAGGATTCTATTTGTGCTGGTATTTTTTTCAGTATTCTTTTAGCATTTTCTGGCTGGAATACCTAAAATTTTAGCACAGTTATTCCAGTAGCTATTAATAATAATAACAACTTTTTCCTTAATTTAGTTAATTAAAAAAGGACATCTCCAAGTTCTGTAAAAGTTTAAGTTTCCTATAGCTCTAAGTCTGAGACAGATCAAAACCCAGTTTTGGCATACCACTTTCAAATATTTTGCCATACACATACATATCAAAAGCACTGATTTATAAAACTGCACAGATCACCTCTGCAGCCCTGTAAAACACCTTTCCTAAGATTCATGGGAATGTGATTGTAGTTCTCTAAAAATTATCTTAAGGATGTATCTAACCCTTTACCTACTCAAGGCCAGGTTACCACAACTAATCCGTGACGGATATTTGCCTTAGCTCTTCCTAAAACTTAAAAAAAAAAAAAAAAAGAAAAAAAGGAAGAAGAAGAGGTATTTTAACCTTCAAAAAGATCTCAAAATGAGAGACTGGCACAAGCTGCCACATGACACCAGCTCTAACTGACCCCAGCCAGCCCCAGCCCCCTGCAGCAATGCCCCTGGTGAGCTCATCCAGGGTTTAAAGACGGGACTGGGATGAACCACGCGAAGGAAAGACTCAGAGGTAAACAGTTAAGTTTGCAGTAATTTGGCAGCTCCCCCGTGGAAGAAGAGTTCTCAGCTCATTGCACGGCTGAGCTTTAAAAGTGGCTGCAAATGCAACTGAAATAAAGGCCTGGCTCTCAAAAACAAACAAACAAACAAACAAAAAATAAAGCCAAACCTGGAGAATTGTGCCAGAAGCTTAATTGTCAAGAGTAACTCCCCCACTGAGCAGGACTGGATCTGATAAATCACAGAAAGCTTAACAGTCCCATCCCAGTCTAAGCTTTATAGAAAGGGTTAGTAGATACTTTGATCCCTTGTTTATTCAGACTCTTGAAAGGATTTTTAATGAGTCAAAAAATAACAAGGAATCCAAATACAGATGTCTTATCACTATGATATGCTCTGAGTTTCAAATTCAGTGAACTACTCTCCCCCTTCTCCTCAGAAGGACACTGAATCACATAATCTGAAACAACCATACATAATAAAACATTTTTGTTTTCACATTGCCACAACCCCTCCTGAATTTATGCATTACATTCACCAGCAAAAATGTATATGTGTCTGAAATAAAAGATGATGAGACAGGAATGTCATTGTATTTACTACTATTTCCTTGAAATTTCCCATACATTGCCATTTCACACTGCAGATATGACCATATTTTCACTTGCCAGGGAAAGGTGCATGCCTGAGTATATCCCTAAAATTTGCAATGTAACGAATTAACACAAGAATGTTAAATTTAGAGAAAGAAATTAGAATAGTTCCAGTTACTGAATGCTTAATCTCCATTAGTTCTTAAGCATTACTAGAAGTTTTCACGCCTTTAGAGTGACCTGTGCACTGAAATGGTCTTTACCCTGGTCACAGTCCCCATATTTCACCATAACTTATTTTCCTAGTGCTTGGAGTGTGACTTTACAGAGCACTATCAGTGTCACCAGCAATAGATTATTTTAAAATCGTCAGCTCTGTGACCAACTGAGTTGTTTGCAATTGAATATTGAAAATTGCTATCTTCTTCAATCACAAATTTCACATGAATGATGTTAATTAAAGTGGAACATATTGAGGATGCCACTTTTGTGATTAATATAAGGAAGGAAAAAGCTATTTGGCTGGATATCTGCAGTCACTTTGCAGCTTTTGGCCACATATATGAGCTAAATATACGATTTGTGTGTTCAAGACTCAGAAGGTACAGCAGAATGATTCAATGGTTACCCAAGCATTGTTCTGATATATGTAGAGAGAACAATTACAACTATAAAGTATTCATACCAAATATTTAAAATACATAGGAATGTAATGACACATCAGTAGCAGTTGTTTGTATCAAACCACATGATCATAATGTAAAATTACTCTTCTCTGTATTTATTTTCTGTGTTGACAGAAATGTGTCCACTGATAATTTCCAGTACTGCCTCTAACAAGCAAGTCAAAATATGTAATTTCCACAAAAATCAGTATTAATGAGTTGTTAACCATTTCCTAGATGAGGTACTGTGAGACTTCATTACCTACGTGCTCTGAGTGGCAGAGACTAAATGTTTGTTTAGTGTGTTTAACTAAACTCTATGGTGATTTATTAGAGCAGACATTAATTTTTCCATTGGGCAGTTTTCATATTCATGTATGATAATAAAGAAAGGAGTGGGAATCAACATCAACCTTACAAGATGCATTAGAGTTTAAATTAAAAGGACATGAATAAAGATTGGGTATTTTATGTGGTATCCCATTCCAAAGTACAGGCTACATATACAAAATGTTACAATGAAAGGTAAACTTATTTAATTTCCACTAACACAGGATTTTATTTTTAGCCTATTTATATCTAATTACTTCAGTGTCCTGATTAAAAGAGTTAAAACACAATAAAAATACAAGACAGTTATAATGCAATAATTTTTCAGCATTGGAAGTTTTTAATCCTCTACCATTTAACCCAGAGTAATTTATACAAATATATGAATTTTTGAAGACTATACATTTAAACAGTGCTTAATGGATTAATACTGTCCTCTGAAAAACACTCACCTGCATCATCAGAAGGTTTCAGTATGGGCCAAACACTGCTTTGGCCAGTTTAATTTCTGGTTTTTTTTTGGATTCTGGGACCAGTGCTAAAACCAATATGCTGACACAAATTTTAATTTTATACAATGCTCATCGAACAAGGACTAATCAAAAGTTGAGCCTTCAAGAAGAGAAATGATTCCTATCACTGTGAATAAGAACTGTCAGATATCTTATGACAGCCTGTATCCTTACCTGGTTATATAAAAATAACCATTTGTAGTTTTGTGAAGTCAGCAGTATTACACTGATTAATTCCAGATGGCGTTTGGTTTTTTTCTTATTTTAATTTGTTTTTTCCATGTGGCTTATTTTTGGTGCCGACTTAGACTTTACTCTGACAGCTCCAAAAATACGCCCACATGAAATTTGAAATTCTAATTTAACTTTCTGAACTATACCATTAATTGTATCTTTTACTGTATATTGTCATGTCGGATTGTGGCAAAAGTCCCAGGACCTGTCTCTGAGTTTCTGGTTTTGAACAAGAGATCTGTTGAGGATCATCAACAATCATTCATCTAGAAATCTACTGATAGAAAAGAACTGACTCATGGTTGACTTCCACCAACTTCTGCTCAAGATTTCTCACTGTCAGAATTTGGTAACTACACTCTTAAACAGCAGATTGTTAGAGTAAAATCTTCCCAAAAGCAGGTCTTCAACCCAAAATTATGCTCTTAGCAAATTTAATGTATTTTTCAGTGGTTTTCTTTTGCTTTTTTGTTAAAAAAAAAAAAGTTATAAGGAAAAAAAATATCCTGGCAAACAGTGTGCTCCTCAAACGTTGCTCACTACAAAACAGCTTCCTCATCCTTTTTTTGATATAACTATCTCCATCACACAAGCTTAGTAACTCATGAAGTCTGAAAACTTGTGCTTTTACTTGCATTTTCTTCATGCAAAATATTTATAAAATTAAAATAATAACATTAAAATAATAATATTAAAATATGTCTCTGTGAGTTTTGCTTTTGGTTGTTACATGCATACACACACATACATATATATACATATATACATGTATATGTATTCCAAAGAAGTAAGTTCTGGTTCTCTTTGAATTCAAAATTAAAATACAATAGAAGATTCCAGCTTAAAGTAATTTTTCCTGAGCACATTTACTCACCCCTGCAATGAACTCCCTCGTCATACCCATCAGAGCAGTCATAGACACCGTTGCAGAGCTGGGACAAGTGAATGCATTTGTTGGTACCAATGCAGCTGACAAAATTCGGGGTGCACTTGAAATCTGCTTCCTCAGGACCTAAAAAAAAAAAACAGATAGAAAATTTCTTATATGTGTTTTTACATCCACAACAAGACAAAGAAAATTCTACACTTGATTCCCTTTTTAAAGCTAAGGGCATCACTCCATGTATTAGTTAATTTTGCAGATTTTACTGATTGTCATGAGTGTATTTAGGAGAATTAAAGTCATCAAGAAATGACTCCTGTAATTAAAAGGAAATCAATGGGTCAGAGGATTATTTCCCAAAATACAGGTGTTTTACATTTGCTGAAATAAGCTTTGCAGACACTAAAACGTATCTTAAGATTTTCAATTGTCCTGTGAATAGCCTATCAAGAATCATATCAAGAGTAACAGGTACCAGTATTTACTTTCACTGTTGCGCTATGCAGATAATTGTAGATATTTATGAAATTACATATAAATGTCACATATTTATGGCTGCATTAGATCAGAGAAACTGTTGCTCCATCCCAGGAGTCTGCCTGTGGAACTGCACAGCCCAGGATGGCAGGGAGAGTATAAGGATGCTGTGATTGTTCCCTCTGGGATATGTCCCCGCTGCAATCACTTATCTCTGTCCCCTTATCTCTGAAGTGTTAAGTATAGGGATTTTTGAGGGAGTTCAGGGATCTCCTTCGTTTATCTCTTAGAAAGGGTTCTGACTGATTTAAAAACAAACAAACAAACAAAACAAACACCCCCCCCCAAAAAAAAAAACATTTAACAAAACCAAACTAATTTTCTGATTTGCCAGTAATAACTTGCTTATTTATTGTGTTAAAAGTAACTGTGATAGGGGGTCAGGAGTGAAAAAAATCTTTTTTCTTCCAAAATTGAGAACATTCTTTAAAAAAAAATTAGATCTGTGAACATGTACTTGCATTACTCACATATAAACCCAAGACTGCAGAAGGGCCTTCATACCTTATCAAACAGAAAGCTTGAGATCTGTGACCAAAACTATATAAATAAATATATATATCTTCTAAATTTTACGAGTGAAAAGAATGAATCTCTTAATTAGCATTTAAAATCTTAATAGCCTAGTCTGATATGCTCCTGTCTATCAAGATTTTGGGATTTAATTTTAATTTGATGCTTCTTGCTTTTAAAATACAATATTTCTTCAGGACACAAACATCCTGTAATTTTAAATATATCCTCTAACTCAAAGTACTAGTAGGGGAGTTTCCTAATTAGATTTCTTTGATTGGGAACATAGGAGGGGAAACTGAAATATGCTTCAGGAAGTATTACTCATAATGTTTTTTTTCTGAGAGAAATTTTGTGCACCACTTGTGAAAGCAGAAGATTAGAAGCCATTAACTTATTCACATGATTAAGATAAATTCACATGTACCTTGTGTTTGTTTACAAGCATGATGCTTTGGAAGTCAACTTGACTTAAAAATGTAGATGAACTTCAGTCCCGAAAAGCCCAGTTTCACAGAAGTTTTGTGACTTATTTTGCTCTCAAAATGATTCTAAAAGTTAATAGGTTCTCAATCATCAATGTCAGTGGAAGAAGACAGAAGGTTCCAAGCACACTCTGCCCACAATTCCTACCACCCTCACTGAATAAAAAAAAAATTAAGCCAAAGCAAGCTGCATGTTGTGATACTTTGAAGCAGCACTTGCTTTTCCCACTGAATCCTTCCCAGCTGCTGCACTTTTTGAAATGTCTAATGCAAATAAAGATGAGTAGCTTTTTATCTTGTTTATTCCTCTTCCCTCTCCCTTTAACAGACATCCACTTCTGGCAGTGTTATCAAGTGAACTTCAGGAAAAGGAATTTAAAAGTGTTCTTCTTCAAAATAATCTCAGTGTATTTTACATCAGTGCAAGAATACAAAGAATATAAAAGACGGATGGTGTCTTTTCTTCCCTTCAAGAGACATAATAATTCCTAGCCTTGCCAGTTGGTGGAAAAATAGTCAAAACTACTGGCTGCAATTATGGTAATACACCATCTCGATGCTTCAAACACTCCTACTGGGATGCTGCTTGGAGGACAAAGAGGATGGAAGCAGCATTGCTCACGCAGTGCTGCACAGCTCAGAGACTGGGTCAGGCAGCAGAAAATCCAGCTGTCTCCTTGAGTCATTGTCTCTTAACAGATGGTTGAGAAATGGGAAAAGAGCGAAGTGGCAGGACCTGAGCCAAGGCCACGGGGTTTTTCCCCCCTGGGCTGCAGGCCCAGCCCAAGTGGAGGGTGACTGGAGCACTGGGCACCTCCCCAGGGATGAGGCACTGTGTTCACCCACGGGTGGGGGTCAGGATTGCACCCAGTGAGGGTACCAAGGTTAGGCACAGCCCTGGAATGGCCATGTGGACAGATCACCACTCCTTTCCCCAAATCCTCCAGAAAGCAGCCTGTGCCCAGGGGTAGACAGGCTAAACAAAGGAAAGAGATTCATTCTGGATCTGGGTTTCTTTGGCTGTTGAATCAGCCAGGACACCATTTCTGATCTGGTCACACCGTGTCACGCTCACTGCTTGTTCACAGCATGTGAGAAAGCACAGAGGAAAATTGCATCATATTTTGGCAATACCTGTGCAGTTCACAGGTTGAAGTCCCTTCAGAGAAAGTGCTCTTACGTCAGGAGGGATGGAAAGAGAGTCCTCGTGAATCCTCCAGCAGGAGACAATGGGATCAACCAAACACAAGCTCTGGTTTCACACTAAAGAACCATCATGAGAAAGTTTTAAAGGTCCCTACCAGAACTATCATTTTATCATTCACTTCTGACATGGTATCTGCCTTAAGCTTGTGCTTAATGAAAACCGAAATTCCCTCACTTCAGGCAGTGTTATACTAAATCTCAAACTAGAGAATACAACCAAGAATCTACAAGTTGATTACTTCCACTAACTTTTTTTATCATAAATAATATACAAGTGTTTATCAGCAAAAATTATGGAGGAACACTATTTCATGATGTATGTTTCCTTCTTCTAGAAACACTCTAAAATCTAATGCAAGTAAAGGTACAACTTCTTATGCTTAGTTTTCTAAGGGGTTACAAAATATGAAAAAAAAAAAGATATTTGCAAAAGGAGACATACTAGGGAGCCCAGCTCAAATTCGAAGTCCACAAAATGTTATTACAGTAAAACACATTCCCCACTTCTTGCCAACTCATTTAGAGATGTTCCTATTTGACAACTGTGACCAAAAAAACCCATAAAATCTGCTACTTCTCTGTTTATTTTTTCACCTTTGCCTTTCTCAGCTGAGTTTTTACAAAGTGCTTTTTCCTTCAACATCTTAGGCCACTAGTTAGAATTTTAACTAAAAGACAAGGCAGCCAAATGTGGTACATCCCTTTTACATCACTGCATCCAATTTACTTCAAGACCGGCATCTTTTGAGCAGCTCTAATCCTGAGCTGTCTTCAGCCATAAGAACTAATTATACCAGACCCTGGGATGTCTTCAAAATTCCCATTTCTGCTGTACATCAGTGACTTACAGATCCTTCCTAGTCTCCTAAGTGTCTTTATGGAGTGAATCTTCTCCACAGTGAGCAGTTATCCTGAACAAAACCTTATTCCACAGCTCTTGAATTCAATTCCATTCTCAAGAAGAATAATCCACACAAATTCTGGGATCTCTCTGGGTAAATATGGGCTTAAATAAAAGCACTATGGTACAATACAGTATGTGGCTTGTCAAACACACATGTAAGACTGTGAGGATTTTTCTCTCTGTTAACTAAGTTATGGTCATTAGAAGTTGCTTTTGTGGGAAAATTACAGATTAATGGGGAAAAGAGACTATACTTCCATGATTATTTTTTTTTTTAGTGAAATGTTTGAAATCTTCCTACTTCTCTTTTGAAATCTTCCAAAAGGCTGAATACTACATATTAATTTCTACAGATACACACATGGTCTCATAACTGCTTTAAAAAAGTAATTTTTCACACAGACAAGATTTACACTTTCAATATCTTTGAAACATTGGGATAAATGTATGGAAATTACTTAAAATCTTTACTCTGGTATCATATATATGCAAAGAAAGGATTTCATATTTAACAAGGATTTAGCTATCATAAGTAACCCCTTATTCATTGCTAGTTTTATCCATGAGCTTTATTCAACCATGTAGACTGATAATTAATATAAATTTGAAGTCACCTTCAATTAATTAATTCAGGTATTCAGCAGTCCATGAAAGAAGGAGAATATTAAACATAGTAAGATGTGGACAATTGAAGAGGAAAGCAGTAGAAGTATTGTGTTGTTTGCAGCCTCTGACCTCGCAGACAGAGCATACTGACTCCAAAATAATACTTCACAGGAAAGAATAAAACCTGGAGCAGGTCCAGAGAAGGGCAACAGAGCTGGGGAAGGGTCTGGGGTACCAGGAACAGCTGAAGGAGCCGGGGGGGCTCAGCATGGAGAAGAAGAGGCTCAAGGGGGGACCTTATCTCTCTCTACAACTCTCTTGACAAGAGGTTGTAGTGAGATGGGGGTCAGTCTCTTCTCCCGAGTAACAAGGGACAGGGCAATAGGAAATGGTCTAAGTTGCACCAGGAGAGGTTTAGATTTATATTGGGAAAACTTTCTTTCCCAAAAGGCTGATCAGGCATTGGAACAGGTTGCCCAAGGAAGTGGTGGAGTCATCGTCCCTGGAGATATTTAAAGGGCGTGTGGATGTGGTACTTGGGGACATGGTTTAGCAGTGAACTCAGTGGTAATGGGTTAACAGTTACACTTGATGATCTTAGAGGACTTTTCCAACCTAAATGATTCTGTGATTCTATGATATAAAATTTGGTCCGTCAAAAACTCGTAATTAAAGAAAAAAAAAAAAAGAAAAAGAAAACCACATTAGAATCCCGTTCCAGAGGATGGGTTCCAATTTTGTGTGTTACAGTAGACAAAATAGTTCAAAAGGTTATCTAATTATAATGCTTAACAAGCCTCATATGGCACACAAAACTCCAATTTCTATACTCCTGTGACAGGCTTTTAGCACCAGCAGTGGTATTATGTGCAAATGTACTCACAGGTGCAACACACAGCATATGGATATTGAGTTTATGATGCTCTACATTTGCTTGTCTTTACCTCTTTCTCTGTGTGATTACACAAAATCAAACAGCAGACAGTCAAGATCTAAGATTATGCAACTTTAATTGTTTAAATTCTTCTTTTGGTTTCAAACCATGAACATTGTTTGCATACTGCCACGATAACAGCTCTGTCAGGAGCTCTGTTTAAGTTGGCCCTCAGCAAACACTTTCCCTCTGGCCATCTTTTTTTCTGAACGCTGCTTTCTGTGTGTCAGACACTTGCTCATCTTCACTACACAGATGTAAATAATTAACAGAGCCACAGGACTCATCCTTTCTACTGTAATGGAGCTGATAGTCACCAGAGAGAGGAGAAAAGCTATGCTGAAGCTTGCACAAAGGCTGATGAAGAGGAAAAAAAAGGTAGAGGAAATCCTTCTGAAACAACTCAGTTTTGGATCATTATCCCAAAATCCCTCAAGGCACACAGGATGGGATGGAGCTGGAGCCAGAATAATGCTCAGGACAACAGCAGCCACCAGAATCAGGATCTGAATTAAAAGTGGTTTTCACCTAACATTAATGTTCCTAATAAAGCTATAAAAGCTATGGAGGTATTCAGACTGATAACAGTAAAATCAGCTCATAGAAGCAAGTCCACCTGTATTCCTAAATTAAGTTGGACATTTTGCATCCCAAAATTATCTCAAATAGAAAATCCATCTGGAAAATGGAGGGAAAAAACACCTCCTCAGCCAAAAACCATCTAATATAACAATTCTACAAGACTGGAGTAATTTTCCACTGAACAGGGCTAAGTTTAATCCTTAACAGCGCTAAGGATTGAATACCATGGAAGTGTGATTGTTTGTCTGTTTGTTTTTTGATTGTTTGTTTGTTTTATTATTTTTTTAAAACAAGTTTAAGGCTGATCAGTGAAATCCATGGCCACAAAGGCAACACCAAACCTTACTTCTCACTGACTGTTCTGCAGCCTCTCTAGTTACACAAAAACCAGAGAACAAATGATGGTAAAGAGAAGTGGAGAGGAAATGAGACTGAAGTAGCCTGGGGAGTTCCAATATTCTTTCCCTCTGTGTCAGAAGATTAATACAATAAACCAGTTAATAAATATATAGTGCTTTAAGACTGCCACACTGTACCAGAATGAAAATCAGGTTTAGGGGAAAGGGTAATGCAAACACCTAACTTTACAGAGGAACAGACAAGGACCAAAAGTCCAAAAGTTTCATATTTTCATGATTTAAATACCTGCCCTTTACTAAAGTTAAGGTAAATATCTTAATTTTTGCCATTTTGCTTAAATCAAAACATATGACCTACTAGCATGGTAATACCACACATCACCTTCTCCATTCCCCATCTTATAATACCCTGGAATCGTGAATTTAAATATTAGAAATGGGTCTCACACAGTTTTTAAATCTCTGGTATTTCTTAAATGTTCCTAAATTTCACCCTTCACCTTAAAATTTTCATTTAAAATTGTCATAAGTGGAATAATATAACCATGCAAAGTTATATAGTATGGAAGATAAAGCATTATCTCACACAAGCTATCAAAAAACACCAAGCTCTTTGCAGTCAGAAAATACTACTAAAAATATCAGGTTGTTGTTTGGAAGCAAGAAGAATGAAGAACCCACAAGAGAACATATCTAGCATGAATTTTTCTTAAAAACCAAGTCTCTGTCTTGCCTGCCAAGGCTCAGCATGGCAGTGATTTTTGATTAAAAACAAAAAACAATTCTCACTATGATAATCTTACATCACAACTGCCCGACATAATACAGTTACAGATCAATGAGTTTTAGTATTTTTATATACTCTCTCAATGACCACAGCTTCAAGTTGAGCAGTAAAACTTACCATATAGGTGAGAGAATTTATGCTCTTTGCTACAGTCCCTAAAAATTAAAAACCCAAACCACACTTTTATTAAGCTCTTGCGCATAGAATGTATCAGAATACAAAGGAAGGGCCTTGTATGTACCTACATAAGCAAAGCCATTGCAAATTTATAATCCCTGGTTATTTCTGGAGAATTGCTTTGCAAACATTTGTCAATGAAGACTGAAGGAAGAGGAAGAAAAAAAAGTGTGTTTTCAGGCAGCAAAAATAATTAATATTCTTTGTACTTGCAGGGACAGAAAAGCTTTGCTAATGGATTTTTTAGGTGATTTACTACAACCCACTAAAAATAATTTATGATCAATGAAGTAAAAAATGAATATTGTCTCATGTAGATGGTCACTCCTCATTAGTTATAAGGAACCTATTTTTAATTTGGAGATTTTGATTTAATTAGTGTCACACATCTCAAGGCTTTCTTGTGTCAACTGTTGTAATGACTTGATGTCTGCACACAATACAGAACAGGTTAATGGAGTCTCAGTTTGAGAAAAATTATATGAGGTGAACAAAAGAAGTGTTAATTACTTAAACAATTAATGTACCTCATACTAGCAATACTGTAGCACTTCAACACTTATGTTATAGATATTTACATAGCCCAAGTGTATAAATGTCCGTGGAAAAATGCATGTAGATGTTCTTTATAAAGCAAGATAATTGTGCAGTGGAAGGGCTGGATACAACAGCAACAACATGGGACCTGAACCTCTGCAGCACAGTAGCTCTTTTAGACATAAAAATCTATTTGACTATATTTACATCATTCATCTCTCTTTACATTCCATTCCATCATGTTCCAGCTTGACTCTTCATTAGAATGTAGAAATTCTATTAAAATACAGGGATAGAAGGAGACTTTTCCTGGATCATATCTGTAACAAGCTCTGGAAATTCTGATGGAAATCCATGGCCCACATCTTATGAACATTTATGCACCCCCCCACAACCTCAGAAACCTCTATGGATTGAGAAAGAATTTACCAAGCTCATGTTTGCATCAGCAGAGATGGAATTCAAACCCAGAAATAGTTCCCAAGTCCCAAATAATGTGAAATTTCACAGGGTTTGATGAGATTTATAACATAAGATACTGTTTTAAAAACAAGAAAGGACTAGAACATACACTGATACCTTAACTTCTTACTTTAAGCAGCAAAACATGAAGTTTTCATCTCGTTTGCAATACATTAAGACTTTTCAGCAGATGATGTTACTATCAACATGCATGTTTTATTTATGATTTTGGGATAGAAATTTACCATTAAAATACATAACTGTTTTCTATAACCATATGAAAATTTAGCTTAGAGGGCCAACATTTTCCAGGTATTCGAGGGTGTGTTTTCTTAAGAAAAAAGTTATTAAATCTGTATTACTTATTCATTTTAAATATTATCTTATATGTTTAATTCAGCTTGAATGTAGAAACTTAGAAATAGATCTCATGCATTTTTAAATTGAGCTAGGCAGTTTGCAATCACAAATTTATTCATTTTTATTTTGTACACAGACGTATAAATTACATCTAATTAAAATAAATTGTGTAACTTGTTTCTTTTTATGCAGTCATGCACTGAAATGATGAGAACCAATTTTAATTGCTCTAAGTACAAAATATAACACTATAAAAGATTGAATGGAGTTTGTTGGAGTTTAGACTGTGTCAAAAAGATAAAAATTACAGGGCTTCATGTTGTGTAGACACTGGGGGTCCTATTTGATTGGGTATTAGTCTATAACTGTAAAATTACCTGGAATGTCTTTAATTTCGAACAAAAAATAACATATCTTGTAGTGTATATCACAGCACAGGATACTCACAAGGTATCCATGTAATGAAAAGAGGTGAACAAAACCTCAGATGGGCAAAAAATTAGAACAACTGGTAAAAAATCCTGTATTACTTTCAGGAAGTGTTAAATTAGTAGTTCTTAGAGACTTCTAAAGTTCTTTGCAGTGTTATAAGTACTACAATTGGGAGAGAAAATTAGTTTCACATGTTTACCAGCTACAAAATAAAACAGCCTTCCCTTCCCATTTTGGTACTCTTAGAATAATTCTGAAGGGGCATTATTTAACAGGATTCAGCCTTGCTTGTATCTGTTTCCCAACACAAAACCCAAAATGCCTCCTGCTAACAGCGGGGTGGAAGCTGACAAAGAGCCCATGTCAGACACACCCCCAGTAAATCTTAGCCCTTTCAAGCAGGATCATCCCCCATTATTGGACATGTACTAATGAAATTAATGGGAGACTTCCAGCTCATTCAGCTCTGCTCCCTTTGAAAGAAGATTTTGCTGAACTCAAGGCCAGGCCGCCTCTGCTGTGATTCGATACAAACACCTGAAGACGTGATCCTTATCCACCCCCTCAGCAGCTCCTGGAGGTTTCTGCAGGGGCAGCCTGCAAAGAGCTGAAGTGTTCATGGTGTATCTGAAGCAATGCTTTAAAATGTCATTTTCAGTGTAATTCTGTGTGATAATGTTGTTCGAAGCAAAAACTGGTGTTTCACCACTAATATAATAGTGCAGCAGAGTGGAATTTCCAGGAAACTGTGCCTGCCTTGTAACAGAATCCTCGCCAAGTGAAGGGGATGGGGGCATTAAAGTCTGGCCAGTCTGAAGAAGCAAGAACAATTTCATGTGAACTACAGAGGAAATACAGGGGGGTTAGAAGTATTATTTGCCTGCTGAATTCTGCTCACTCAGGAGAACTATGGAGATGTTTTCTTCCACATCAGCATGGCTTCTCAGAGCTGAGTATTTAGACTTTCAGTGCTTATAGTGTATTTTAAGCCTTCCATCATGCCCTAGAACAGCTGAGCACTTCAGAGGACTCAAGAGAAAAGGGAGTCCAGAAGCACAGGGACTTTGGCTGAGACACAGGGAAATGAATGCTAACACCTGAGTGCTGGTATCTACTGGAGGCTGAAGACAATATCCCAAAATACATTTAACTTTTCATCTTTTACCATATCTGGCAGCATTTCTTCTAAAAGTAATAGTGCTATAAACCTGATAAAAAGATACAGTTGAGATGTAAAAACTCTGACCAACACCTGCTATGCTCACATGTGATTCATTACTACGATGTAAGAGCAACTTGTGCAAGTCTCAGGTGTGACTCAAGGCACGTTGTGAGGAGGTACTGGAGAGAAAAAAAGCCACCTGTCCTCGAGAAAGAGCTTAAATGAGAAAAGAGAAGCAGTTGTTTTTTTATTTCATGTCGTGCTTCATAATGGTAGATGTGCCATTCTTGGAAACATTCAAATTCAGGAGGGACAGAGCTCTGACCAACCTGATCTAGTTGAAAATGTCCCTGCTCGCTGCAGGGGGTTGAACTTAGGTGAGCTTTAAAGGTCCCTTCAAACACAAACTGTTCTGTGATCTCAATCTGCCTTGTCTCCTCTCTTCAATACAGTAGTGCTGTTAAGCCACGAGATCCATAATTTCTGACCAGGGAAATGACTACCATCATGGGGAGCTTGAGATAGTGCTTACTAAGTAATCCAGCCTTTATTGGTGCTCATCAGGGTCTGGCAAAGAGGTTTGTTATGTCATAGAACAGTTTTTAAAAACCATAGTCCAAAATGAGAAAAAAACCAAACCCTTTTGTTTTATATAACAATATATTTAAAGGGATCCAAGCCATTATTAAAATCCTAGGTATGTAACCTAATCAGAATGACAAAAAAAACCCCAACAAAATAACTTATTGTTATGAAATATGAACTAAAATTAAACCTCTTCCACATAAGTCGATATGAAAAGATAAAACATTACAAATTAAAATGGACATAGAACACAACTTGTCTTGACATATGTACACACCATTTTCAGAAAGATTTTATGCATCTGTACTAGAATTTTATGGTGATAAACTAATTAGGCAAAATTAGCATGTTGATGATAGAAATGGAGATATGCTTGTATTTTTAACAGTCATAAAAAACCAGTTTATTGAACGTATTTCATCTCTTTCACAATAGGTGGTGAAGAGACTTCCAGATAATCACAACAGAGTGTGCTGAGCTGGACTGATGATTGCTGTTAAGACTATTTGCTCCAATATTGGGCTTTAACTGTCAAGAATCAAGATTTAAAACTGTATTCAGGTGAATAGTTGTAATGTTTTCAAACATCAAACCCAAGAAAGTGTCAAAATGGTTAATAAAGAAGATGTATTGTATGCTGGTTTTATATATAATATTCTAAACTTTAGAACATGGTACTCTGTCAAAATAAAAGTGGAGTTTCTGTCTGGAACTTTTTCTACTGTCTTGTGCTAACATTGTGACTCAACAGTTATAGGAAATTTCAACATGGAAAAAACACATTTTAACTCTGGACCTGGATTTATAAAAACAATCTAAAGCTCTTATACAGATCTGTAACAAAAATAGTTTCAGATTTAGGCAGGAAAAACATACAGTTGTCCTTGCAATTTCTGGATGATTAAAAAAATATAAACCTTTATCATGTGATGGAGAAACAGTGTCCTCCCCACTGATTTACATGTAGAAATGGAGACCTAGGACATGTTGATATGGAAGAATTTTCTGGTATGAGCTTGGTATCTTCAACTCCAATTCTATAAAGACCTTTGCATGTATGGGCACGGAATCCTACCCTTCCAGAACAGGGATGGTACAGATTCAATCAAACTGATTATTTTTCTATTACATTTATATTAAAAAAAAAATACAAAATTTTTTAAGATGTCATTCCTAAATACTGCTGAACACTTACAGTGTTCAGGAATTCTTGCTGAGAATGAGCAGTACCTAAAGAAGGGGTAGGTTTACTGAAGCTCAGAGTAAGTGCTGAAATTTAAGGATCTTTAGAATAGGGACATTTATGGTTCACTTCAAACAGAAAGCAGAAATTTTCCAGGAAAGTGACAGACACTGGTGATTTTTCTAAAGAAAGTCTACAATGGTCGACTAAATAATGACACAAAGTATATATCTGATATCTCAGGAAGATGCATGGGTGAGTTTGAATGCTGTCAGAATTATTTACACCCTTTACAGCCAGCTTATAGGAAGAGTAGTTCATCTATTTAAATATAATTTCAAGAAATTCCTTTTGTGGTTAGTGAATCTATCTGCTGTGCTCTGGCATTTAGTGAAGCACAAAAGTCACTTTATTCTGATGAAAGCAGCTCAGAAAGAAAAGATTGTAATATTCATATTTTACCTGAATATATTCCTAAGGACTTTTAGGACATATATATTAAAGGATTCCATTTAGAGACTGCTGCATTGACAATGTTATCTTAATAATCTCCATAGTTTGCCTTTGTGCCATATATTTCTGGGTTAGAGCGTAAAAGGTAACATAATTGTGTTCTCTTTCTTAGCAGGGCTTAGCTCAACTCCTATTAACCTTTAGCAAATCCACAAGAGCAGGATGTGATTTTAGTTATCACAGGTTCACATATTTTTAACATTCAGCTTCTTAGAGCTAAACATCTCTTATTTCCTTCCTGTGTAAAGTAACCAATGGTGTTGCAGATATTTTGCTTTAAAAACATTTTGCAAATACTTAATTTTGTTTCTGTTTACTACCTCCTACACCTTCAAAAAGTCCTGGGTCTAGATCCAGAGCATGTAAGGCATGTGGAGTGAAATTAGATGACATTTGGACAAACAAAATTCAATACTGGGACTTAAAAGGTCTTCTAAACTCAGTGATAGACATTCATTTTCATTTCCAAGCACTGGTATGTAGAAACACCTGAGTTAGCTCAAAAGAGAGGTGATTGAATAGCATGAGGAATCATTATGGTAACTGCCACAAACCATCAGCTGCCACAAACAAACTTTAAAATAATTTAAATTTATTTCTCTTGACAATTAACTCCAGCTGGGATCAACCTTGGCTTTGAGGGCTGTAACTACACAAATTCTGGCTCTTACTGCTCTAAGGCAAAGAGGAAACTGAATATTGCTTCTTATTTCCTGGCCAATAAACTGAATTGCAGGTTAAGAAGTTTGGAATAGACTGAAGAATTTGTATTGTATTTTTGTGTTTTACTGGAAAAAGACGGAGGTAGGCACATTATCACAGCTTTCTTTTTGAGAGCTGTTCATGTGCTGCGAAAATACTCCACAGTGGTTTGCTCTTTGAAAATGCATAATATTTAAGAACAAAGCCTGTAGGGATCCAATGTTGTGCCCAACTACCCATTTTTACTTTGTTAGTCTTGCCTAAAAAAAAGAAAAAAATTGTCAGAACCTCTCCATGGAGAAACTTGCATTTGTCCTCTGACTAAAAACAGAGACCAAAATCAATTGTGTTGGTTTTACTGCTCATTTGTGGCGGTCGATTCGCCTGTTTTGTGTGAGAATTTTTTTTATGCCCTTCCAAGTCCAAGAAGATCAGTTAAGAAGATCAGTAGCTGAGATGATTTTTTTATCCCCGTTTTGCTGGTTCATTCCTGCGCTATTGAAATTTGTTTCCATTTCAGAAGGATGTAAGAAATTTCTTTTTTTCCTGATCTTTGACCTGTACATCTCAATTTTAAAGAGTATAAGTAAACAATGGAGTTGAAGGGAAGTATTTTAAATGTCACTTTTATTCATGCTCTTTCTCACAGAAGCTTCTTCCTTTTTCACATGCTAAAAATGATTAAAAAGGAGAAGTCCACACCACGAAGAACGGCCTCCACCTCTGGACCTCTTAACTACAACAACTATTTCAAAGGTGGTTTCCTTTTCTCTCTGTTATTATCCTATGGATGCTTTAATGGGAAAAAAAAATGCTGTTTGGAGGACCTTCCTCCCATCTTCTGTTACCTCTGCCTCCTGGTGGTCTATGTTTTTTGAATTTTTATTCAAAAAAATACCACTTTTCAGTGCTTCTTTACTCCTGACTCATTTTCTTCTATTCACATGCCTTTCTCTTACCATCACTAGTTTTACCCTGGTGCATTTATTTTACACATTAAAAGAAAGGTACTGAAGCTGAGATCACAACATAAAAGTATTGGCCCCATTTTTCCTTGCAAACACATCTCCTGATTTTCAGATCCGTTCCTTGGAATCTTATTCCTCAATTTTGCTTGTAGCAGGTTTGATCAAAGGTAATTCTCTTAGAGCAGAACAGTAACCAGTAAACCTCCCAGTTTACGAACCAGTACCCAAATACATTTCAAGGACTTTAATTTTTTGTTAAAAGGAAGTGTTTTTCCCATTTACTTTCATAAAACAACAGTTGTGAGGCTCCTTGCTCCAGGAAGTGGCTCATGTGAATATCAGATTAAAAAGTTTCTCCCCCTCACACTGTCTTCAGTGAAGCTACAGAATCCGCCAGTGAGTATAGATATCAGGGATTAAAAAAAAATAAAAATTAATAATAACAACAAAAAAGAAATTTATTAGTACAAACATATCTGCATAGTCAAAATATTACTGGAAGCATAACCCAGAATGAGAGACAAAACATAGAATGGTCTGGAAGTTCCAACCCTCCTGCCCTGGGTAGGGATGCCACCAGGAGAGAAATGAGGCAACAGACAAATGCAGCAAATGGAGGAAGGAAAACAAAGAGAGAAAAAAAAAAAAAGCCAACCCCCTAAAGATCTACATCTGCTATAACACTTTTGTGCACTTCTTTTCTTTAAGACGTACAAACCTTGCTGAGAGGCTTTGATTGATGAGTAAGAAAATAGCTTCTTTCTTAATTTAAATGAGTTGAAAAAAATAAGGCCTGACATATCTATATATTCAATGAATGTATTTGTATGTCTGCAAATAGATAAATGGATCCTTTATTCAATTCCATGAAGGCACCTTTATATGTTGAAAGATAAACGAGGAAGATTTGTAGAGCTCCATAAAAGTTCCAAAACCTTGTCAGTGCTCTCATTGTTTTGCTGGTGTATTTACTGGTGTGCAGACACAAACAGCTATTACCTGAAAGATTTTCAATCTGAGGTCTAATTTAACTTCTTTAGCTCCCAGTTGAGCTTTTAGAGAACCTGCCATGGCTTCTGAGAAAAGAAGTCCTAGACTTAAGTGCCTCAAAGCAGAAGCCTATTTTTTAGCTACTTGAAGTCTGAGACACTCCGAGTTTCCAAAAATCCTCTATTCTCAACAAATTATTCAGAGCTCAAGTTTCACATGTTTGAATTCAGTTTATCAGACTATTGAAATTCTGCACGTCCACTGCCTGGATTTTAACTGGTTTAACAAGTGGATTTCAAGACAGGTAGAGCGTTTTATTCATCATTCAGGGGCATCCCATTATTTGGTGACTAATTGCTGTTCTGAACATCCTCTTCCCTGTTCCACAGCTTGACTTTTCCCCAGTTTTGGGCAGTGTACAGAGAGCTTTGTTTTCTGAGAGGCCGTGCCATGGGGTAATGGAATTCATGCTTGGCCTATTGTGCTGAACTGCCGGTTTCGCTCCTGCCCGGCTGCTTCATAGCACGACTTTTAGTTCACAGCAAATCTCTTCCCTTTCTGAACACGAACTGTGAATTATACAATTAGTGTCCTTTTATATCTGAAGAAAGAAATCTAAATGTTAACTAAATACAATTTTCCTCTTGATGTGTGTTCACAATGGTGCCTCAGTCTTCTTAGTCCACCAACCACGCACTATTAATAGTCCTTTTTCTTCCTTCAGACCTACTATTTTATCTCACTTCTAAAACTCTGTTTACCACCAAGATTTCATGTTTCTGAACATTTTTGCATCTTTGTTTTCATCAGCTGCAGTTAGTCCCTGTGCCACAGCAATTCCAGGGAGACTGTGCATCTTAACGTCTTTCCCTCACTTTCTAGAAAAGTAGATTTCCCAGCCGATCTCAAGAAAAGCAAAGATTTCTGTAACAAAATGCAAGCAGACTTTTCAGTGACCCCTTTTTCTAATTTATAGAGCTTTATGGCTTTTTTAATTTGTCCTTTTTTAACTGAGAATTTCCCTAGGTTTTCTATTGCTAATATTCATTAGCTGTTTTGCTACAGCTTACTTTTTTATTTCCAAATAGAAATGCAACAGAAAGAAGAAAATTGGTTTTGGGTTTTTTTTGAAAATGGTCCCCAGAATGCTTCTGTAAATGAGTTGAGATTTCTTAACTGAGCAGAAGAAACATGTGAACTTGAATTTTCTACATCTTTGATGACTAGTCACTGGATTATTCTGTGATTTCTGATATCATAATTTTCTCAATAGCATTTAATTAAAACTAATACTGTCCATGTACTGTGTCTATTATAACATCCAGCATCTCCTGTTCACCAAAGTCCGTATATTCCAACATATAACTCCTAACATAGCAACTTAACTCTGTCTTGTACCAGTTCATCTTTGTGAGACTATACCCAAAGTATCTGCACTGCCCATTACTGCAGCTCTTGGACAGCATTGGTAAGATCAGTAAGTAAAATAATTTTGTTTTGCTTTGTTTTTAATGAGCAAGCTGAGACTTCTTCCTCCTGTAGCTTGAATTGTTCATCATTTCAGATACCATCTGGTTTGTGCTGGACAAGTGCCACAGACAGATAAATACTCTCAGAAAGAGTCTTGGTGGTTATCACCCAATTCATCCTTTAGCTCTGGTTTATTTACACTGCGAGTCTTTCCTGGTTTATAACCATATTTTCTGTCACTTGCAGGAAATCATCCTCTTTTAATTAACTATTCCACTTTTTATTTATTTATTTATTTTGTTTAATACAGCATCTAGTGAACTTAAGAAAACAAATAAGCAATTACCATAAAGTCTTGGAACCTTCTGCTCCCTCTCATAATTTCTGATATGAACAGTGGGTAGTGTCATCAGGCAGGCAACTTTTAGAGCAAGAACTAGTGATCCAACAAGAATTATTTCAGTCTTGACAGACAACTCCACCTCCCGGCCCCTCATGGACACGTTACAACTCAGTGAAATGAAAAGCAGTTTTCAATGGGGAGAAATTGATTTTATGCCTGCAGTGAACTTGGCAAAACTGCCTTGTAAAGAAAAGAGTATTGTTTTTTCTTCCAAGTTTTGAAAATGACTTAAAAGAAAAAGAAATTTTTCTGCTCTCTCTCTGTCTCTGGTTTTTATGGAAGGATAGTTCTCCCAATCAAAGCCTGTTTGAAAATCAAAGCACAGTCACATGCACTCACAGAGCTGGCAGTCAAATACCTTAATGCTTGTTATGTCTTCTAAGAGCTTCCCAGTAAAAGCTATAAGTAATTAACACCCTTTTCCCTGGCATACCCAATTTTGCAGGTACCATGCCTTCTGTATTTTGCAGGATAGGACTGAAATCCAGTGGTGAGGTGATGCCGGGAAGTCAGTGCAAGCTCAGACATCCCTCAGTGTCTGAGTTGCACGGCAAAGTTTGATCACGTTCATCCTGGAACACAGCAGTGCCCCACATGTCATGGAAATGGATTATCACTTTTGATTCATGCAAGTGTCCCCTATTCAGGCAAGCATCCTTCAAACCCATAGCATTTTTGGTGGCAATTCTGTAACCTCTAGTTCCATCCCTTAGATGAAAACTTCTAAAGCCAGACTACTTGTTTGAAGGCTGCATTGTCACAAGCAGCTGCATTAATTACAGTAGAAAATCCAAATTCCATTATACTTATTGATGCTGTGAAGGAACTGAATCCTTTACAAGCTGCTTTTCCAGCTGTTATCTCACTTTTTCACCTATCTCTCCTCATGCATTCTCACAAGTGTTTTTTTTTTTTTCCCCTTGACCTGAAGTGATTTATAACTTATCTGTGTTCAACAACTGGGAAGACTGCTTGAGTGACTTGACATCTGTTTCTGTACAGGCAGAGATCTCCCTGTCACCCTTGATCTGAGGACAGGTGTTGACATGCACAGAGATCCAAGTGATTGTCAGATCTGACCATAATCGGTCTATTGTAGAGCTTCAGTGAGCTGCTGAACACAGACTCAGGAGAGCAAGTCCCTCAGTGCACATGAGCTCATATTAATTCTTTAGGCCAGCATAACAATTGGGCTTTGACCCTGTTTTGGGGCTTGCTACAAAAAGAACCTTGGAAGAAAAAAAGCCAAGACACCTTATCCTTCTCTGATCTAAAACCAACACCTTCACCAATAAACAAACAAAATATAGATAAAAGTAAACTAAAAACAAAAACCCAAAAGCAGTAAATAAACTCTATAGATATATTGCATTTGATCAAAGTGTGTAGTAAGTAAAAATTATCCCAAATTATCACAGAACTCTGAGATTTGATTCTTATTGAGTTCATTAACTTAATTTTTTCAAAACCCCTCTGCATCTCATACAAAACGAGCAAGCCATATGTTAGTCCTCGCAAACTACAAGGTTTAAGTGAAAGCCAGGATATCACAGTAGTCTTCAGGACACGGAATGAATCTTGTCCATCCTGGGATGTAGGAAGGCAAATAGGTGGGCAGATTGGTGGGCAGGTAGGTAGACAGGTGGGATATTTTATTTATTTGTTCCATTAGCTGAGTTTATGTCAAAAGAAATGACATTATGAAAGGAAGGGAGAACACAGAGTGAGTAGAGAAGCATTTCCATCATTGATTATTCTCTTTCTGGATTAGATGAGGCATGAAGACAGCATGTGAAAACACCATTTTACAGTGACAGAGACTTCAAAAAGAAAAAAGGCAAATGCCAGCAAAAATGTACAAAATCATGTATGTGAAATCATTTAAAGAACATGATGAACAGAAAGAAGAGGAAGGATGAAGAACAGTAATTACATTTAGAACAGAAAAAAAGCTTTGAGAGCACTGGGTTTGTTAAGTCTTTCAGTGGGCACATATTCAAGAGCAACAGCTGCTTTTATGTTGCTGACCCTTTAATGAAAGGCCAACAACTTTTGGCCAGAGAAATCTTTTCTGAAAACTGTTACTAAGTCACTCAGCAGAAGCTGCTCCTCGTGTATTTATAAGTGAAATCTTGTCATCCTTCTACATGGACACCTGGTCTTGGTCCTAGGCAAAACTCTTAATCTGAGCAAGGAGACAACGTAATCAAAGGACAAAGGTCACTAGCTTGGAATAACGACTAAAATAAAATCAGATGTCCAAAAAAAAGCCAGAGTGAAGTAGCAAGTAGAAGACACTGCAAGAAAATAGAGAAAAAACACCTGCACTGACCCTGATGCACGTTTGATGGCAGCACCAAGGGTTTTATAAACTGGGTGATGATGTGCTCGGCAAAAACACCATTTCTGAAACAGATAATTAATCTCCAAAATTTAAAAGCACGAAACCTCACATGCAGTTTTCAGCAATAATATTAAGAAGAGCGCACAGCATGTATTAGGTATGACACTGATTGTACACTCCAGCTTTCCTGTCCAAGCTCAGGTGTAATAAAGGGAAACAGCCTGGATGGCCACCAGAAAGAAAAGTCCAGGCTGGGAATCCTGCACACACCACCTCTGTGGTGGCCTGATTAATTATTCTATCCATTCAGAAGCATTTGAAAGAAGTTTAAAAGGACAAATTCCCTGTTTGAAACAACATACACAATTACCAAATAGTTCACTTACATGTGGAACACACAGACTAGACCTGAACACCTGCAGAACCACAGCACCCTTGCCTTTAAATTAAATGTTGCTACTAAATATATAGTATGTAAGGTACTGTGTTGTAATCTTTATGCAACAGATCCCCTCTACATTAACCTCACACATGAAATAAGAACAATACATTTATGATCTTCATGGTCACCATCTGCTTCAATAAAGAGTTTACTGTACTATGGCACCTTGTCATTCCCCCCAGAAATGCATGTACTTATACAAATCATTAAGAAATAGTAAGAGAGAAAACATAAAAGTTTGATTTAGAAATAAAATCTTCCGACGAGGTGCAGATCAAGATTTCAACGTGATTCTGATTCCAGTCCCTGAATTCCAGGAGGGGATGTCAATATTGGTATGTCCTTCTCATTTCTCTGAAATACATATTTAGCTGCATTTAACATAACCAATGAGGCTTTATACTGGAAAACATCAGATGAGGGTTCTCAAGGGTATGTTGATGGAGAGTATGTAAATTATTAAATTCAAGTAATTGAATGTACGGGAAAACCAAAAAATGCCTGCTAGAACATGCATAATTGACTACATACTAAGGGCATGCACAACACATTTTTTAGTAATTTGTTTATTAGACCGATAATTGAAATTTTTCTTCTATTTGGAGCTATTAATATTCTCCAACCTTTCTATGAAGCTCTTGATGTTCTTTATTCCAAACTCCCAAGCCTGATGCTGAGAGGCTAATTCAGCTAACATCTATATAATTACATGGAGATTGTGTGGCTCTATTAGTTAATATTTGTTCTTTATTTATTTATAGCAACATAAATCAAGAGTAAGTTCACAGAAATCAAGGCAATTACAGGGCTATAAAGTAGATTCAGGTAAAGATGACCTACACCATTAGAATAAAGGCTCATTATGGCTGCCTTTCAAGTAGGAAAAAATGATTGATGATGGGGGGAGTATTTCCCAGGAGCAAAGTATCCAAGAAATATAGAACTTTTTCCCTGACAGGAATGATTATATTTAGTCATTATTCAAAATCAGACTAATCATTAATGCAATGCACTTGCCAGCATAAGTTTCTTACAAGCCATTTGACTATTTATGTATCCCATGGTGCTACACAATTAGTTCCTGAATTCCAGTGACATTCCTTCCCTGCTTTGATCTCTCCTCAATCAAACCAGCTGTGAACATCAGGTAATAAACGTATACATAACATTTCCTTTGCACAATTCTGTGAATAAAAGTAAGTTTTATTATGCTGGCAAGGAGAAAATAAAAGGCCCCATGAATTAAAAAAAAAAAAACAACAAAATAATTCCTTGATTTTCTCGCAACTTGGGCTGGAAAATAACTTTTTGCAATATTTGCTTTGCTCTAATTGCTGATATATAATGACTTCTTAACTTTTAACTAAAGAGCAAATCAAGGTTACTTGCAGTTCTAATTAAAGCTGCAGCCTCTGAGAACTGACTGGGTGAAAGAAGGATTGTACTGCTGTAGGAACTGCCTTTTAAACTTTCATATTGCTCTTTGCTATTTATTCTGTAGTTCCACAACAGGATTAAGCAGCCCAACATCAACCTCATGTTTGAGACATTCTGTACGCTGCTATTCAGATTAACAAGAGGAGAGGAGAGAAACAAAATTCTCTATCTTTCTTGAACCTCTGCTTCCATTCCTTCATCCCAAATGTTGTAAAATGTATTACATATGATAATCACAAAATAACAGTAACAAGGACCTAAGAAAATTTGCACCACTTCCACACAATCCCTATTTAAACAGATGCACGTTATAAGATAGAATAGACAGAAGTAACTTTGAAAAAAAAATGCTAGTATTTAATCAGTGATCTTCCAGAACACTGCAAGGTCTCCTTTATGTACTTTAGAAGTGCACATAGAATCACAGAATTGTTAAGGTTGGAAAAATCTTTAAATCATCAAGTCCAACTGTCAAATCCAGCACCACCACCACGCTCACCATTAAACCATGTCCTCAGGTGCTATACCCACATGTTTTTTGGACACTTCCAGGGATGGTGACCACACCACTTTGCTGGCCAGCCTGTTCCAACGCCTTACAACCCTTTCCACAATTTTTTTTTTTCCTAATATCCAACCTAAACCTCTCCTAGAATACCTGAGTTGAACTAAATTAATGTAGACACAGCCCGGCAGTGAGGCAGAATCATTGCTGTCTCTGTGTGAGCTCCCAGAGAGGGCAAGTGAGAGCACAAGGATGGAGACAGTGGGGCACTGGAGGGGAATCCCTTTGGTACCATACTGGATAAGCTAAAATCTTAACTGAACTTATTCATGTGACACGTCCCACTGTTCCTCACAATTTCAATGGCAGAGTAGTTTGCAGCCAGAGCAACCCCTGCAGAATATTTTAGGGACTGTGCAAATTGAAAGTTTGGGAGAAGAAACTCTGGGATTCAGTTGGATGGTTTTGGGGGGCAATTTGGTGAACGCTTTCAAATTGAGGTACCAATGAATTATGCAGAAACCAAATATAAACCATTTTATTTTCATTTAGTAAAATTTTAAGCTTAGTTGTTTAATGTGACACTAAGTAAAAGTAGTGAGGTGAGGTTTCTTAATGATATTTTCAGATGCATGTTGATTTTAAATCTGTACTCACATATTTAACTTTTTTAACCACCTTTAGTTTAAATAAAATTCATACCACTGAAATCTAAGTAACTGCTCTGCAGATTATTCACAAATAATAGATAACTCCAATCTATATCCATGTACACACTGACACAAGGTTCATCAAAGTCTTACAACTCACTTATTTTTGTTAATCCAAATTACAGACTCTAATGTAGGAAGCTTTTTCTGGCATTGGTAGCTGTCAAAAAAACTTACCTAAAAAAAGAACCCGCGAGACAGTGCTGCATTTTAATTTCCATGTGATTTCAAAACAAGATATTTTTCTGTCCTACGGGCAAATTACTTCAGAACACGACGGTGTGATTGTGGCATTGTTTCAGTCTGATAAATGCTTTTCTTTCAGCTACTTTTTCCACTCCTTCACTTAAAATACTTTGGCTTTAGTCTTTACTTCCTGCTGCTTTTGCTAATACTCCTTCACCCACTATCTTATTTATTTTTCAGATACTCCTGGTTTGGTTATCTACTCTTAGATTCGATGGGTTTTTTTTCTCACCCACGTTATTAGCTATCTGCTTTTTTCTTTAATATATAAGCACACAGGTTTTCTCCCCATATATCTCTTTGATTCTTAATTTCTTTCTCTTAGTTTCCACAATAGAATTTTTAATCCAAGTCATTGCTGTAGCTTGACAACTCAGTTTAAATGTCAGGAAAGAATATATTTCAAGTATGAGACTATTACTGCCCAATTACAAGGCCCTTTTTGAAGATGTTCCATCTCAAAGATCCTCCATTTCTGCTTTCTTCTGAGCTGGTAAAGGAGTCAGTTGGTGACATGATCCACAGCTTGAACACAGACTGTTAATCTAATATTGACATAAACTCTTTGATTATTTGTTATGCAGGCACAGAAGAAGTGTGCTATATATAGTATTTGATTATTGAATAATATTTAATTTAGCTAAAACATAGTAAGAGTTAAATGGACAATTCTTCACAGAGCAGGTAGGCCCTTAAATGTCTTGACTTCTACAGTTAATCTTTCACTATATGATTCTGTGTGAATAAATTCAAAAAGGATTCAAAAACCTTGTCTGAACAAACTCTAAAAATTTGATATGTCAGTATTCATCTCTCATTTTATAGCTTTTTTCCCCTCAAGCATCAATCTGAATAGCATTAGGTTTCCATAAGTGTTTGCAGAAAGAAAAACTTTTGCATCTTTTCAGTGTTTTCAAAAGAAGTTATTTGTTCAACAACTTTAAGATGCTTTTTATCTTCCCTCCATTCGTAAAAATGTGGGATTTCACAGGAATTAAAACTCTATTCACAGTTCATTACTCTGCAGACTAACAGCGTTAATTGGTCAAATAATTATTTGCTAAGAACATTTCAGCCAATTATCTTGAAGTATGCTGCTGGGGGAGAGGGAGGGTTATTTGTCAAGAGGATGCAGCTGCAGAACACATTCCATGTTATCAGAAAATAATCTGACTGTGTCTGGATAGGATGAGGAACATTTTTTTAATTACATTTTTTTGTTAAAAAGACATGGAAGAATCCCTATGCCAGCTGTTCCTTTTATCCAAACTCCTCCATAACTTTTAATCTTAAAAAAAAATGATAAGCCAGAAAGTTCCCTATGTGGGAATCTGTCCCTTTTTGCAAAAAAGCATCAGAAATTCCATTAGGGCACTTGTAGCTCTGGGTGAGAGGCAGCTGCCCATCATGGTAGGAAAGGTAAAAGAAAAGATCTGTTTGATCCCTGTGTCCTGCAGCACCAACCACAGTAATTACAGCACAGCTCTGGTCACTGTACACAAGGCAACAAAGAAATTCTCAGCAGTCAGTCATAAGCAGAATTTAATTTCTTTAGAACAGTATTTCTCTATAGCTGAGAACACAACCTTATCTCTGCAGCTTTGTTTACTTCACTCATTGATTTAGATCCAGAAGACAGAATTTATTTCAGTGATAAACTCCTGAACAATGTAGATGCAGCATTTATCCTCTTTTGTGCCATCTTTTTAAAAAACTCATAAAGCTTTTTTATTACAAGCACACCGCCCAAATATTACTGATTTCCTGAGATGTGCCCCTCACAGTGAATGTGCCTCATTTCATGAGACACACAGAATAGAAAAGTTCAGTTTGAAAGAAAGATACTCAAGCCTCTCAACTCTGAAAATATTAAGATCTTGTCAAGGAATAATGGGGGAAAACCAATCAGAACAGTATATACCAATTTCAAAAGACAATTTGCCAATCACTTGCTCTACTCTGAGCTTCTGTGGGGAAGTTCTCCTAAATAACAACAATTTGACTGGCAAATTGTAGAGCTGCAAAAGCTCATCTTTGGCATCTCCATTAAAAGGCTTTCAGCTACTCCTTAGCTTGCTGAATGTAGTTTTATTTTGTTTACTTGTTTGGCTGTAATTGCATGCAATTTGTAATTGTGCCTTCCCCTATAATTACATATACCACTTTTCCTAGTGAAAAAACGATGCAGCAATCACCAAAGCATGGCAGTATAAAGATATAGGTTGTGAAAACTGATAGGTTTTCACTACTACATATGTTTTTAATGTGTATAGATACAGAAAATAATGACGACCTGGCTGTGCATGCTGTTCAAAGCTGCACAGTTTGGCAATGGAAATCTAAACATGCATTAAAATTCTTTTCATCTTAATGATCACAGTGCAATAAATAATTCGCTAAAGTAAAATCCTTCCATTGTTTCAAATCTTTTTTCAGACAACTATGTAGACTCGCAACACTATAATTAACTGAGAGATATTTTACGAACTTTTGTATGGTATACAGTGATTCATGAGTCTTATATAGTGCAGATTTTCATATGCTGTATTTCATTAATTTCTAAAAATAGGTCTAAAACATCTAAGTCTTTCAGACACCAAATGGATGCTTTTGATAATCCCTTCAGATATGAAGAAAACTTTGTTTATACAGAAATGGGGACAAGTTATGTAGCAGAATTGTACAGTAATGGAAACAGATGTTAATGCAGCTCACTGAAATGAAAACATAATCCAGAGTTTAATTCAGAATCCAACCATGAACTGAGTAAGATTACTGCAACTGTAGATGAGAAATTATGAGAAACTAGAGAGGAAATTCTCATTGTCCTTCCCCCCCTTCACGAGGAGACAACAAACACCCTGAGAACTCATCTCACGTTAGTTGTTTCTCTCTTATTAAAGCTGTGCTCAACCATTGATTTAGTTTTTTTCCCCCCTTAGCTTTCTTTTTCTTCTAGGAAATCTTAGATCTAACAGCAGTGTAGAATCCACAATCAAGAATTGAACCCTGTAGTTTCTCCGTCATGCAAAACGTGACACTCCCAAAGGACCTTCTGAGCACATGGAACAAAGGGGCACAGAGAAACATTGGCTACATATTAGTTTCCAGTTTAAAGATGTCTAAGACTGAAACAAAACTGAGTCCCCTAGTCCTTTGGGGTAGGCATGGACATGAATCCTTCAAAAAGAAAAGGAACTGGGTGCTAAGCCATCATAGCTGAGTGGGATGGCAGGAACACTACCAGTCCTTATACCTCAGCACCAAGCTAATAAAAGCATCCCTGAAGTTTTGACTATCACTATGTCTAACTTGTGGACTAGATCTGCCAAGCTTAGATAAGTGTTTATCCCTATTTTTTCTAGCTAAGGTGGGGTTTGGATGCACAGAAAAGCAAAGCCTGGCACACCTGCCCATCAAAAAGAGTTCTCCAAAAGTTTGAAGAACCTTAAATCATCCACCCAGAGTTAAGCTACTGATGGAATAAAGAACTTTGCTTTAGTTTGGAGAAAGGCAACTTTCCTCCTAGTGCTTCAAATGCATGCTACTCAAACTTCTGGCCCACGGATATGAATTTACTATCCAAAAGCATGGAAAAGCACATTGCACCAGTTAACCAAAATATTTCTGTAGTATTGACAAAACGCTACCAAAATATTTGGATTCCTTTAGAATCACGGTTAACAAAAGCAAAGTGAAGAAACAAAACATCTCAAGCAACTGGCCACAAGGAAAACATTTCAGTCATTTAGATAAAATAGCTGCAATTTTAACAACAGCATTACTAACACCGCATAAAAAAGCACGTGCATAAAACCTGCTAACTACCAACAGCGTATGTGCACTGGAGCCTAAATGTTCTCCTCTGGCGTAAGAATATCCACATATGGTATGTGTCTGGATATTTAGAAAACATGAATTACAAAGCTGGTTCTGCATCCAAATCACCGGTCACGTTCACGTGGTGACAGTTAAATTATAGTTTATCTGTCAAGTCACAGTCATTAACTCTGTGTGTGTGGATGTCTGTGTGGATGTGAAATACCCCTCATTTCCCAAGGATAACACACACGGGTTAAGCTCTCGCATTTTACTTTCCAACATGATGGAATATTCATACAGTTTTTGCTGCTTGTTTGACAAGAAGTAAATTCCTGAACTATTGCAATTTGTGTACGTGGCCATATTGTGACCGTGCCACCCAAGAGACATCCTACTGTACTCATTTTACAGATAAAATAAGTGAGATAGTACAATAAAATGGTGACAGATAAATTTCTGATTCTTTATTTCAAATCTGCTTTTGCTGTTTTCACACTGTCTCCAAGTTACAGCCAGTCCTCAATAGTCTTCCATACTCTGCCTTTCTCAAGCTATTTTTATGATCTTTTTAGTACTGCAATAATTGTAATATATGTATGTGTGGATCCTCTGTAGGAAATAAAATTATTAAGAAATTTTACTAAAATAAAGCATGTCATGTACTAGTGAAGCTTCACTGATGTGACTTTTACTGTTTTCCAATTTTATTCATATATTTTACCTCTCCCAACCCCAGTTCTTACTCAGAGCAGATTTCTGTAATGATATGCACAACCTTTCACTATCTTCATGAGTAGCTGGAAACACTCAGAATGGGTAAATATAAAAATACAGATGAATTTGTAGGTGGTGCAAGTCCAGCAGTTTCTCCACAATTTCCAATGGCCAGTTATTTCTGGCAACTAGGGAAGTGGAGGGAAAGAATGAAAAAATCAAGACACATTCAAATGCCTTATCATATTTCCTCCAAAACACAACCTCGATTTATTTCTCCATTAGCATTACAACTGACCTCATGGAACAGACCTATTTCTTATTCCTCCCTCATCAAATGGGAATGAAAACAATAGGTGTGATACCCTTTTCACTGGATCTGGCTCAAGTTCCCCAATAGTAGGTACCACTCCTGGTGCTGCTACTGCCAAGTGGAGAGTGTTTGATGAGGTGCTGTGGTGGCGTTGGGATAAGGGACTACACCTTTGTGCACATTTATTACTCATGGCTGCTCTCTGTACAAACTTTCGTTTCCCACTAATTAAAATCAAAAAGCAGAAAATAAGGAGTAGGGAATGGTCATTAAAGGGGGGATTCCCATTTTGGCTCCACAGAGGCCTCTTCACCAGGGTACACACACAGTAGAAATCCTCCACCAGCCCCTTTAGTTTGTATTTTCTCACCTTAAATCTTTTTAAGTCTCACTTGTGCTTACTCTTTATTGTATCCTTCTTCCTCTAACTGAATAACTACTCACCTACATTCTAAAAACTGACATTATAACAAAAAAGTCAAATATGAAGCTACTGTTGCAATATAGCCAAGTTTTTACGCCATGCACTAGAAGATAATCTAGTGAATCTATAAGCAAAACCTTTTCTACATCAAATAATCGGTATTTGGCATTCTAACCTCACCCACATGGACTGTGGTGTTGTTCTCAAGACCATTCCTGGGTAACTGTGGGTTTGCAGCCGTCAGATTCTGTAACCATCAGCAGAGAATGATCATCTTAGAATGCTTTGGTTTGGAAGGGAACTTAAATCTCATCTCATTCCAAACCCCTGCCACGATCAGGGACACCTTCCACCATCCCAGGTTGCTCCAGGCCCTGTCCAACCTGGCCTTGGACACTTTCAGGGATGGGGAAGCCACAGCTTCTCTGGGCAACCTGTGCCAGGGTCTCACCACTCTCACAGGGATGAATTTCTTCCTGATATCTAATCTGGAAACTGGATAATCAAGAAAAGATTTATGTGTCACTTCTCTTCCACACCAACTAACCCACTCTGGGATGAACTAGCACTTCTCCAAGATGTTCTACTCTTGCAGATTCCGATAATCTATTAAAGACACCTAATAAAAAAGTAATTTTGCAAGAACAATAGCTTATAGTTTAATCCATGAGTTTCCTCTGAGTACAGATATATGCAATAGATGCAAGTGTAACAGTGGAAAGCAGAAGTTGCTGGTACTGTATGTATTTTTCATTTAAACTCAGTAATTCTTTAGAAGGTTTATTATGTCAAAATAAAAGTGTTAGTATCATTTATATCCTTCTGAGAAATATATTACCTTATATATCAAGAAAACTAATTAGAGCCAAGAACATTGTTTTCTGGTCCTTTCTAAATTGTGCACAACCTTTTTATTGGCACAGTGAATTGTCCCTGGTTGAAAATGATGATTTCTTCAGAGCCAAACACTTAAATCTTTATTTAATAGTGGAGCAAGCCCTGAAGAAACAATATTCCCATGTGTCCAAGTAGTGTATTTTTGAAAATACAGCCTTCTGCAGAAGCAGGTTTCAATTACACTTCTTTAATGCTTAAAATACAGTGACCTCGTAGACTAATTTTCCAACTACTACATACCTATGGAATATATAACAATTTCAATATAAATGCAGTTGACCATAACAAAAAAACCCCAATATTTACTTGAGAAAACAAACACTACATTGCAAATCATTGCTTAATTGACTCACAAATGTCACTAGCTCCAACCATGTCACAACAATGACAGGTTACTATGGAAACTAATGCATAAATTATGTTTTAGAATAAAGTGTGCATTTACTTCAGCATTTATTAGAGCTATGTAGAAAACAAAACAACCTTGCACAGAGGCATCCACCATCCCAGAAGTGACTCCTGAACCCCATGGAATTGAGAAAGAACACACTTTTTTGTCAATGAATACTTGAGATTTGAGCTGGCTACACTCGTCCTCTGTGAGAGGAGCCATCATCTGTGTTTTGTATCTCATCAGGCGCTAAACTAAATGTAGAACTCACGAGCTGTGTACTCAGTAATTATTTCTCAGGAAGACAAGGGCAGAGCAGACTGGAAGAAGAGACAATCATGTTAGATGCTCTGAACAGTAGTGATGGAAAACAATTCTGCAGTGGATGTGGATCTAGAAACATCCTCCTGACCTTTGTCTCCACAAACTGCAGCAATGTAAATAATCATTTTCCCTCATGTGTTAACACAGTGATAAGCAAACAAAAAAACCCACCCCCCAAAAAACCAAAACAAACACAAAACCCCCCAAAATAATAATAATAAAAAAAACCTAAACAAAACACAGCAGCATCTTTTCCCCAAAGATCAAATCCTTTGTTTTGCAGAGCATGTCAGTGTATCTGCAGAGGGATCTGTGAAAGGGAGGGAGTTAATTGCCTTGTGAGTCCCATGCACCATTAATAGAAATTTCTTCTGAATAAATAATGTCGAAATAGAAGTATTAAATAGTTCATGATTTTCTAATTTACCTTAATTTGCACTCATTTGGAATTGCCAGAGCTCACTGTGTTCTGCTTCTCAGCTAACTAAGGAGTGTAGGAAACCTTCCCTCCCCCTGGAGACACAAGGGAGGTGAGGGCCAGAACAGGTGAGTTCCCAGAATCCCATCAGAATTACACCCTGATGTGGCTCTGTGTGTGTGTGAGTGCCACATCCCTTGGTGTTCCACAGCCTGGGATACACCTGAGATCAAGTATTCATGCAGATGTGAGCAAGAGGTTCTCACAGCTCAGAGGTGTAAAACCCTCCAAGCCTGATGGATTCCAAGATCCCTGTCATGGGACTAAGTGGGCACTGGCTGACTTCTCACCTCACACCTTGGTCTGAGAGAAAAACGGTAAAAGGTAAGCTTTTGTCTCATTGACTTTCATAAAAACACCATTAATGGAATGGTTTGAGTTGGAGGGGACTTTAAAGATCATCTCATTCCAACCCCCTGCCATGGGCAGGGACACCTTCCACTATCCCACATTGCTCCAAGACCCATCCAACCTGGCCTTGGACACTTCCAGAGATCCAGGGGCAACCACAGCTTCTCTGGGAAACATGTGGCAGTGTTTTACCATCCTCACAGTAAAGAGCTTCTTATTATTATCTAAGTTAAACCTATCCTCCATCAGCCTAAAGAACCCATCACTGCATGCCCTTGTAACAAGTTTCTCTCCTTTTGTGGAACTTGATTCTCCATTATTTTGGACAGTTCCATATCTCTTTTTCCAAAAGACAAATTTCTTTCATGCCTGTTCCTCCTTCTTTCCACGTCTACTAAAAGAAGTAATTACAAATATTGTATAATTCATATTTATTTTTGCTTTCGGAAAGGACCATGCAGGTTATGACATGTACATCTCTATTTTTTCCTATTTTAGTAACTAACATCCTATTCACCAACAAAGCTCTTAAGAAATCAGAATAAAATAAAATAATGATATTTGAGTGGTACCTTCACCTTCTGCTGGCACTTAAATGTGTTTTGCTGCTTACTCTCCTTGTGTCCATCACCCACACCTCGATACAGTGCTACTGAAGGGACATTATGATAGAAGTATCTGCCTCCCCCAAAGTTTTACTCACATTTACTCACTTCCCCACCCCCACATTTAGTTAATTGAAGTTAACAGAAGAGAAATTTGAGTGCAGAGTTACCAATTTTTCATTTTAATGTGGTATGGTTTGGTTTAAATATAGTATTTGTGCTCAGTGATTCAGACAGGGCCTGAAACTTAGACTGGTTGGTTCTGCCCCATCTCCATCTTCCCAGCTCACAGTGCAAAAAAATACTGGGTTTGAGAACATTTGCTTTTCCTTAATATTATTTACATGCTTGTAATAGTTATCTTCTACATCACAATTAATTATGAGTATATAACATTTGAACTCCCCCACTGAAAAGTGCAATATGTGTTATTTAACCTTGAGTTCATTATTGCTATTAAGTCCTATAATCAGAAGAACCAAATAATCTTGTACTAAGTCATCATCTAAATTTTGATAATTCAGAAGGTTAGAAATACTATTAATATCAAATATATCTTTTTTTTTTTTTTTTTTTTACTTTATCATGGAACGTACAATGGAAAAAAATAAGGAAGAAAAAGAAAAAAGAGAAAAATTAGACCTTTTTGAAGAGCAGTGTAGGTTATTAATTCTTACACGTGCCCAGGAACAACTCAAGAAAACAGTCTTTGAGGCAGTACATAATACCACTCCAGACAGCTTTGTGTTGGGAGAGCTGCTGGTTTAGAACATATTTCAGTGACAGAGAATCATCATTTGACACTTATCTGTAATTTCTCACTGCTGGGAATTTATTTCAGAAAGACAATGTATCAAAACATCTTTTTTTTAGCTTAAACTGAGCAAGTTTTGTAGCAGTAATAAAAAAACCCATCAAATTTTGCCATTCAAAAACAGTGCTACTCCACTGGCAAAAATGAACTTGGAAAATTGGCTTCTAGAAAGAAATGGGAAATGGTCTTTATAGGGAAGCCTAGCAGGACTTTGTTCTTCTTAGTGTCTTGGGGTCTGCACAGTGTCACATTTGAACCGTTAAATATTGAATTTTCTTAATTTTCTTTTCCTCCATATAAGTTGATTATGGAAACTTCATTAAGAGATGGATTGAGATTATCTAAATGAGTTAAAATTCTGTTTCACTATGTTGCTAAATTTAATCATGAAGGCCAAATTTGTATAGAACAATTCTTCAGAGGCAAGTCATTTTCATAATGTGAGCTCAATAAAAATCCAGATTTAAAAAAAGTTGCTAAGGGAACCTCTTTTCCTCTCCATGCAAATAAATAATCACAATCATCAAATATTCCAAACATCCCCCAAAGTAAAATCAATGCAGTGCACTACAGCAAATTATTTCTCTCCATTTCTTTTGGTTTTGAGGACTGATGAACGACCTACATGTGACAGATCATGCTCACATCCCTTGAAGTATTACTAGTAGGTAGAGTATCACAGCAATTAGTATCTTACTAGTACCTACATAAGACAGAAGTTGGTATGGAGGCAAAATGAGACTTCTAATCTTAGAAAACAGATGGAAATTGTATTAAAAAAAAGAACTAACAGACATATTAGATAATTAATAGGATACATTGAGAAATAGTTAAAATACTGTTTAAGTGTCTCTCAAGTTTATAAAAGCCCATATGGAAGGCGAGAAGCTTTTGGAATAGAATAATTATTGTAAGTTATGTCTATATTATAAGCTTTTTTACTAGTGTCCCTTACCTAAACGTCTTAAAATAACTGTATCATCGTAAGATAAGAGAGAGGGTCATTTTGTGAATTAAATAGTCCCTAAAAGACTAAAAGGATGTGGCAGAATTACTTTTGGTTTTTTTCTATAATAGATGTCGGTTATTTCAAGGATCAGCACTCAGAGCCCTGATATTCAACATTTAAGTAAATCATGTGGCAAGTCTGAAAGTTTGTACGTAAGTTTGATTGAAAAGGCACAGACAACACAGACTGTCTGGTGATAAAATGGTAGATACAGCTCAGTGGCAGCACACAAGCAAAAATAACCCTACCTACTGCAATAATAAGCCCCAGATAATACATTGCACAAGAAATCTGGTGTCATGTCAGACAGTTCTTTAAAAGTGTCATCCTAATGCTCAGTAGCTCTGAAAAAGGCAAATAGAAAACTATTAAGAATATCTCGAATCCATCATTACGCCATTGTATAAATTCATGATGCACGTCTGGAATTTTCCACACAATCCCAGGCATCTTAACCTCAAGAAAGACTTAAAGTAGAACTATGGAAAAAAAAAAAAAAAAAAAAAAAATACACTGCAGTTTCTAAATAGGAAAAAAATATATAATAAAAAAAACAAAAACAAAACACCACACAAATAGAGCAAAATTTTTCAGACCAATAAAGAAACAGGAATAAAAGCAGACTACATAAAATAATGAAATGCATGATGACATCGGAAAAAAAATAACTATTTCATGTGTTTCATGCAAACAAAGGAGGATAAATTTAAAAAGAATATCGTAAAACTAGCATTTAAAATCATAGTTTTGCAACACTGTTGTAGGATTAGATGAAAGTCAAAAGGTTTAAAAACAGGTCAAAGACAAAGTTTGTCATTGCCTACCAGTTATGATGGTGCAAATATTAATTCCAGCTAAGTAGTGCTTTTTATTTTGTCCTTAGGTTATCAATTATAACAGAGGTTTTTATGTTTCTGGTCTATGCTTTCAAATCCTATTTATTACTAATGTGTGATCCAACTGATCATTGATTTATCTACTATTTTATTTTATTTATTATTGGATAAGTTATCTAGTCGAAATAGTTAGAAGGCAAGAGTTCATTACAAAGCTATTTCCTAATATCATTTTTCCCCCCTTTCTCATTTTTCCATTTATTTTGTTTTATTTTGCATTCTCATAGCTTTCCAAAAAAAAGTTATTTAAACTCCTTTTTCCATGATCTGAAAGGCAGAAGCAACATATTCCTTATATCTGTGCAAAGGGGGTGTCGAGAGCACCCTGCCCACAGGTCAGCAGTGAGATAACATTTAATTCAGTGTGAACCTCCTCAGGCAGCACAGTTACCTAACCCAGAGCTGCAAATTGGTTGGAAATTTGCTGTACTGCAGAAAGTGAGAGACAACTTCATGGCAAAGGTCAAGGACTGAAATCAACAGGCAGAGCTTCTGAGTCATTGGACAGTATTATCCAGTATTTTCCTCTAAAACAACAACTTACCAAGCAAATGGCTAAATCACTCCCATTCAAGACACACTGCACTCAGACAATGCACTGGGATTGCAGTTTAAAATATCTGCTCCTGATCTTCCTCTGCAAGCCAGGCTTGGCTGTGCTCCTCTCGGGTGCCAACACTGGCACTTGCACAATCCCAGACTGCACAGAAAGCTTGAACATGCCAAAATCAACTCTACTGATGGAAAAACACAGTCTGCAGACGGATCAGCTCCCAGCACAGCTCACTGTGCACACAGAGAGATTTTAAGCTACAGCAATGAAGGAAACAACAGCAACTGCTGCTGGAGGAACCATATGCAAATAGTCTGATTCATTCTATTCTTATCATCATCATCATTATTTAGGATAAAACAAGAGCCTATACTTCCATATCATCTAATTGCCACTAAGAAGTCCTTAGTAAAGAGGAAAAAGTGGGAGTTTTCCTCATCTTTTCACAGGACTATTCATGTCTGTCTAGAATGATATTTTTTCTGAAAAGATTTAAAATGCTTTCAGTCCCATGGATAAATAAAGACCTGCCAGCAGTACAAGGAGATCCTAATGGATTAGCATTAGCAACATGTCCAACTACATAAAAATAACTGAATTAGTCAGTGAGCAGTTGTCTCTGCCACTTGTGATGGCATTAAGAGGGTGTAGGAGAACCAAAAGAACACGCTGTTGTCAGGTTTTGTACTCTTTTATTACCAGACTAAATCCTGTAAAGGCACATCCCCATTGTTTAGCAACTAAATATGATGTAACACTGGTGGTCACCATGCATAGCATGTGTGGAATGGTTTTGTGGGGGGGGGGGATGCAGACTCAGCAATTTGAGTTTGGGCTCTAGAGCTCCATCCTGACATGGGATAAATGACTCCTCCACCGAAACTCATGACAAGCCGTGGGATACCACAGGTAACAATAACATCCTAAATCCATTTGTTAATAGTTTCTGTTAGACAGAAACCACAAACACAGGCAAGCAATTAAACCCTTGCAAGGCTGTAGCAATACTTTATCACAGCATTTTAGTATTTCAAAACCTATGATTGTTCTAAACTGAGAAACACTAAGAGTCCTGAGCTGTTACCCAGTACTGGCAAGCTGAGCTGTCTTGTTTCAAAGGTATTCTTGCACTCCTTGGTTTCAGCAACTGTCATGTGTTTAAGATGGTATTTGGGAAGAATATAAAGCACATCAGAGCCCACGTCCAAGGTTCTGCTCTCCATCTCTCCCAGCACCTGATTCAGGACACTCAAACACAGCTGTTTTAGATTATTTCAGCGCAGTTCTTACACAGTATTTTGGATAGTCCTTTTTCCTCTTCCCCCGAAATATCAAACTGACAGGTCCCTGCAAAATATTTTGGCTTTACAAAGCCAACAGTCCCTACACATAATATTTGCTGTTCACCAGCACCTTGTCATGTCAGAGAAACAGATGTTTCCCTGCTTCTCTTCTGACAAGTTTGTACACTGTGCAGCACCGAGGCAGCAAACCTACATGCTCCTCTCTTTCACACCAACTAGACTGTCAGCCATAAGAACAATGTATTTAATCAAATCCAAACAAACCTCCCTGACACAAGCTAGGTTGAGAAAAAACAAGAATGCCTCAAAAGGGGACACAACTCTTTCAAAAATAATCATCTCTCAGCCCATCACATTTCAATAGCTTAGATTTGGGATTTCTCTGCCAGTTCACCAGGCTTCCAGATTTCCTTTCACATTTGCTCAGAGCTGGAAATCCTACATGTAGTGAATTTTATTCAGCCTCTCCAAAGGGAATTTATGGAATCATTTAATTAAGGCTTCCTTTTGTTCGGCTAGCCAGCCTGGGGCAGGGGACTGCTGGGATCCCAGGCCCAGGCAGGATGAATATGTGTTCATGTTTAAGTCATACTGATGAAGAATTACACCAGATTTTTAATTCACTTTAAGTAAGAGTGTCAAAAAATGGAAAAATACTTTTGCTTTCAATTAAATATTTGTTCAATACCAGTAAGAGATGCAGTTAATTGAGCCTGAGGCTCATTTATGAGAAGGTCCTTGGTGCTTCGGGCATTCAGAAGAATCTCCTATTAAGAGAAAAAATTTGGAAACTCTGAAGGCTGCTTCCAAGGAAAGATTTAAAGCCTTCCTCATACTTCTAAGCATAGAACAAGACTTAGATTATTTTCAACCATTTCCCCCCCTTACCCCAAATCCAAGATCATGAACCAAAAGTACATAATTCTGTAAAAACAAAATATATTATCACTATGTCAAGCATACAGGTATTTAGGAACATTGAACCATATTTGCTTCAAGTTTACCTGAAATTGTAGTCTAGGGTTTACTAATGTTCTTGTTTTATTATCCTGACTACCTCAAGACAATCAGAATTTATCTAGCTTGATAATGTACACTAAACAATAAGATAATTAAAAAAATATATAACAGCACGACTACCTTGAGGATGAGCTCTACACACAGGGACACACACCTGAGCACTGATTTATAACACTTATTATTTAACCACATGAACACTGAGTGAACTCTATTCATTTTTATGTGCTCACAGAGCAGCAGAAAAGAAAAGCAATTTTAGGTGTGCTGAAAATCTAGACTGAGATTATTGTCTAGGATCCTATTTCAGAGGCATATCTTAGTAAATTTAGTCCTTAAAACAAAAATGAATTTGGCATAGGAATTCTAAGTCAACTCTATATTCAAAACTAGCACTTACTTTCCTCTCCACTCTTCCCGACAGGATCATCCGCTGCTTTCCCCTTTCCCAAAAAGCACTTCTTGTAACTCTACCCCAGAACTTAACACAAGATAATAGCAATTAAAAACCAAATCGAGAATCAATCTCCAATTCATCTCTTCTAGTTGTAGAACTCTAAATGTAGTTATATCAGGATACTTACAAAAACTGATGTAGAAAATTCAAACATTTTACTGAAGCATTAAATCTCTTTTTTTTGATTTAAGAAATGAATATATGTAGACCACTTCCTCAAAGAAGATCAACTGTAATGTCTTTTTTCATTTGCATTATGGAATGCTGACACAATTTCAGCCTCCTCTGTCCTATTTCATTATCCTTAGTTTTTAACAACATATGCTTTGTCAGCACTCTTCATTTATAGCATATTGCTCTGTTCCCTACGACTGCTCTATCTTGCTAAAAATAAAATTGGGAATTTGTCTTGCTTAACTCGGCTATGGGGCTTGTTCTGTCTATCTCCCTTTCTTTCTCACCTTCTAAAAATCCACTTACTGTCATTTCTGTCTTGAAGTTTCACAAATAATACATATACCAGTAAGGTATATATTGCTTTTCTTGACAGTTGCTGATTCCTCAGTTTGATAGAGATTTTCCCTGATCTTACAGACAATACTAGCACAGCCAAAATTTATCCACTCTTCTGTTTGTGCATGGAATTTTATAAGACATCTTTAGCTATCAGAAATTCCCACTTCATTACCATTAAGACAGAAATCTGATGAGAGAGAGTTGCATATTTACCCAAAGTGCACCCTGTGGAAACTTTTGCTGGAACAAGTTTTGATTTCCTCACTCAGCAAATCTCTAGAAGTTCAAGCTAAAAAACATTTTGAATTTTCCACTAATTAGAAATTTAGCCAAACATACATCTATGGTTTTAGCCTTTAGCTGTTTTCTATCAAATAACTGCTCCCCATGAAAAAAGAAAAGTCAAGCTTTGACTTTCACTTCTACAATTTGGACAAATGATGATCTTTCAGTTTGTTCCAGTTTTCCATTAAAGAGAAGTCACATAGACTTTTCATCTTTCACGGAAAGAAGTATTTTATGAATATTGTTTCAATTGTCAAGACATGCCCTGGCCTGTAGACAGAGTTGGGAGACTTTCTGACAGTATTTATACATGAACAAAATTCAGAGGTATTATTTTTCCATTCCTACCTGACACATCTTGTGTACACATACAAGGGGATAGCACTAAGAACTCATATTTAATTCATTTCCATCAAAATAACAGCCTGAAAGATTTATAAATTCCTAGGTAGGATCTTCCTTTCTGAAAGTGTGACTTTATTCAAGGCAGGGGCTTTTTTCCACGCTGTTTCCTTCCACACAAGAAATTCTAGCTGCTCTGAATCTGATCCATCATTATCATCATTAACCACATCCCCAAACCCTGTGACATCTGAAAATTTTATGAATACTTACTTTATATTTATTATGTGTGATAAAAAGTGTTATTAAATAGCACAGAAAAAAGAACCTCAAAACATAACTACTCTGTGGTGCCAAAACTGTTTTACAGAATTGTTTTAAAATATTACCAGTTGCTTTTTTGTAAATCTACTGCACTGTGTTATTTTGCTGCTGTTCTTGAGGCATCACGTGCTACAGATACTTTTTCCAAGGCATATGACTAATGTCAGCATCTTTGTTTTATCAATCAAACTCGTAATCTCATAAAAAACAATATCAAGGTAGCTTGATAGGATCTATTTTCCCTCAGTCAATGCTGTTAGGCATTAATTACATTACATTCCTTAAATTTTTATTAACCAAGCCTTGCATCAACCACTGCATTATTTTGCTCTGGATCGATACCAGGCTAACAGGCCTGCAATCACCAGGACCAGCATTTACTCTTTTTAAATATCATCATATTAAATGTTATCCCCCTCTGTCTGGCATCTGTACCTTTCCCAGACGAATTATTATAGTTATTACAAAGAAGAGTCCTATACAAACAACAAAAATGCCATTGTTGGAGTAACTTTCATTTGACATTTTTGGTATAAAACTCTAGAATATGTTTTCAAGAAGCCTCAGGCACCAAAATCCATAAAAATGGATACATCCAATATCCAAACACTATGGGTACCCAGAGCTCTTCTTACAGAGCAGGCACAAAAATGAGGTCCAAAAATGTTCAAGTTTATGGCCAAGACCCACCAGGGCAAGATGACATTCAGCTCTTTCACTTGTCAGGCTCTTCGTGTAGATAAGCTCTGATTATTTCAGGAAAAAGAGGAAAAAAGGTGTCCCCCTGCCCTCTACTGCCTACCCTGCTGACAAAACATTCCCCATGGGACATCCCAGTCCCAGTCCATATCATCCTCCAGCTATTTAATCCCTATTTCATACTTCCTTGGAGGGTTCCCAGCTGTTCTGTTACTGGGTATTGTGCAACTCCACCTGTTTTTGCCATCACATTTTCTATGGATTACATAGGTAGAAACTATTGATTAAACACAGTACATAGAAGTTTACTGATTTAAAACATCCAGAAGGAAATTCTTAAATTTCTTCAACTATGTTTTCATAGCTACATTCATATATATATATATAATATATTATATATACATTACTATATATATTATATATATTATATATGTTATATATAATATATAGATAATATATATATTCATGTATTTGTATATTCATACACAAACACACATATATTTTTATATTTAAAAATAAAGATCACAGTGAATTAAAAATTGACATCCCTATAGAACAGGAGGTGCATTGGAAGATCTGAAACAAATGAAATGTCACTTCACTTTCCTTCTGTTTCTTCTTCTTCTTCTACTGCACTGCATTATGTAGAAAAGGCATTCATTTATCATCTTAAAAAATAGGTGTGACAGTATAGATTTAGCTTAGTTTATACTTCTAGATAAAAGAATCAAAATTATGAAGCAAAAATGAAATGTTGTGGATGTCAAGATGAAAAGTTTTGACACTATCAAAAAAAAATGAGGAGCTTATGTAAACTGACTGTAAGTGAAGACAACAGTGATACAGCTGGGAGCTAACAAAAAGTTCAGACCTTGTAAAAGTTCATATTCTGGTCAAAAATGGATAGAAAATTGGTGTAACTGTATTAATATATCTTCTAATTTTTTTTAATCCCAAAATACTAATTTCTGAGAAGTAAACTATCTTCCAGAAAGTACAGAGTATTTTAAATCAGTGTAAATTATTTACCTGGTTTTCCCTAAAATGTTCATATCAGAAACATAACTGTAATAGTTATTAGCCAATTTTTCAAAATATGGAATATTTTGCTTAAGACATCCAACTTTATAGTGCCCAGCAGATTTCCTTTTTTGTTTTACAAAGCTTTTGAAGCAGCAATACTAGAAAACCAAAGTACACAATACCCAGAGGAGCAGTTTCTCTTCGCTGCCTTTCACCACTGAAAGTAACCATTTTCTTAGGCACTGCTAATCTGTGCCTAAATTTTTTATTATTTCTTTTATTCATTGAAAACAGCAGCAAAGTTGTATAATAACTCTCAACCACATCAAATAATGTTCTGCCCTGACACAAAGAACACAGCAACTTTGAAACTCGTACTTGTTTTCCAACTCTGCCTCAGAAAAATCTCAAAGAAACATCAGATGAGGTGGCAGTCTCTCTGACGTGTCCCAAAGTAAGAGAACTCTGTTCATTTCCTAAGAAATGCCCTGTAGCCTATCAAAAGGGAAATATTCGTATTGTTTCCAAACCTTTTAATCCACACAATACAACAAAGACAATGAGCTGTTTGCGTTTAAGTGAATATGTGGCACAGGAGTAATTTCAACACGTGTGAAATCTCTCCTACCTTAGCGTGCTCAGTGCAGTGTTAAAAAGCTAAATGCTTCTCCATTTCACTCACCACCATAACAAATATATGTAAATAATGCAGAGCAAAAGATCACAATATCAAGATTCTCCACGGAAACCCAATGTTTAATAGCTTTTTCTATTAATTCTTAATGCATAATGAAATGGCTCCAGTACTTTGCCGGAGCACAGCGGTTCACCTAAGTAAACTTAAAGTGACGTTCCAGTATGGAATCATGGAATGGTTTAGGTTGGAAGGGACCTTAAAGCTCATCCCTTTCAAAGCCCCTGCCATGGGCAGGGACACCTTCCACTAGCCCAGCTTGCTCCAAGCCCTGTCCAACCTGGCCTTGGACATTTCCAGGGATCCAGGGCCAGCCACAGCTTCTCTGGGCAACCTGTGCCAGGGCCTCACCTCCCTCACTATGAAGAAATAGAACAATGTTCACAAATCAACTTAAGGATGACTGGCTATTTTTGACTTCTACCAAGCCACAGACAATAGTTACTAAATATTCAAGAAACTCCATCCTTCCTTCAAACCAAAATACCAGTTGAAGCCCTGTCTAGACCACATCACTCTAATATAATTTTTTTAAAAAAGTAGATAATTAGAATATTAGAAAGTAGGGCTTTCTGTGGAACACAGAAGAAAACCCCAATAACAAAAACTGAAACAAAAGAAGTCGTCTAGTCAAGTTGTCTTTAGCCACAAAGAAATCCAGACTAGGAAAAGGGAAGAAAAAAAAGAAAACTACTTATTCCAGAAATCCTTGGGAATCTCTTATCATAACCACATAAAGCCAAAAGAGGTAAAAACATTTCTTCCAAAACATTGGTGTAGCTAAAGTTAGTCAAGCCTTCTTCTCATATATATCATTTAAATACAAAGTCCTGTAGCTTCTAAAAGGAAACTACTCCATTACTACAACAATAGCTTAAAAGCATGCTGCTAATTACCAGTTACAACTTTAACAAGCTTAAGGAATCGATATGGCTTAAGAAAAACAGCTCGAACACAGATGAGATATGCTGCAAACCCCTCAGACTGGTTGTGTTCTGATAGAACCGTTTTGTACCCCGTTCATATCAGATGGGTAGTTCCCCCTGCCAACCCTTGATACCCTACTGCATTTGTAATATCCATGTTAGAACATTTTCATCAGGTGGAGCCCGGTCAGGAAATTGCTGTGTTCTGTTATGGCTCAAAGCAAACAGTTACTTGTGGATTCGTTATCTCCTGGTTTTAACCAATCCAACGAGTTTTTAACAGATTTTCAGAGCACAGGCTATTAAAAGGCAAGTAGTGCCAGACACGAGGTTTGAAGTTCCTGCTGTGAACACCAGATCTCCTTGAGTCCTTATCTTCATTTTTAAATGCTGGTTCATACCCTCACATTCTGAAAGCAAGATACTTCCCTATCCCACAGCAGATAATGTGCAGGAACAGCTAATTGCTGTCTCTGCCTGACCAACTCCTTAACCTTTTTAAAAAGTGTAGTCTGCCTTGGTCAAATTCCTCTTGGGTAAGTAAAATAACCTCTTTAAATGCTTCTTCACTGTCAGTTAGCAAAAATAAATATCTTCTTTGTATTGCAACAACCCTCATGGCCTGTCCCAGGTAGGTTCTACACCTTGGGAAGAGCCACACTTGGGTCCTTCTGGTGACCTGTTGTCATTGTCTACAACTTTCTCAGGAGGGGAAGAGGAGAGGCAGGCACTGATCTCTGCTCTGTGGGGACCAGGGACAGAACCCAAGGGAATGGGCTGCAGTTGTGTCAGGGCAGGGTTAGGTCTTTTATAAGAAAAAGGTCCTTCCCCCAGAGGGTGGTTGGGCACTGAACAGGCCCCCCAGGGCAGTGGGCACAGCACCAAGGGTGACAGAGCTCCAGGAGCATTTGGATGATCCTCTCAGGCTCATGATGTGACTCTTGGGGTGGTCCTGTGCTGGGCTTAGGGCTGGACTCGATGATCCTTGTGGGTCCCTTCCAACTCAGCATATTCTGGGATTCTGTGATTGTAAACAGAGCAGGGCAAAACCGAACCCAGGGATGGTTAATCTGATAGATTAACTTTTCTTAGTTGCTGCGAATTTTGGAAACAAAAAAATATTGAGAGTGTAGAATTTAAGAAAAGTTTTTCTTTTACCTCCCGTGTGAGAAGGTGCTCTGGGAAATATATTCCCACTGCAAAGAAGGCAAGTCTCCAAGGATTGCTGTAATTTCCTACCTCCAAAGTGACCCTGTCCCCTCGAGCACTTCCCGTGTCAACTGGTTGCCTTTGTAAGTGTATGTTCTCATCATATTCTGATTATCTGAAGGTTTGGTTTTGTGAAACTGTTCAATAAAAGAATGTTATAATTTTGACTATGCTGACTAGCCTTCCTTCAACAGGTTGAGAAGAGGTAGAGATTTAAAGAACATCTCTGCAGGGTCTGCCACTGGAGATCTGCAGAGGCAAACCTTATCTTTGTGCTTGACAGAAACACATCAGTGGTGACAATATCTCAACTGGGCATTCTGTTTTCTCAGTCTGTCCGTTAAAGCCTCTATTTATTTAAAAATATTTCTATTTGCTTCCTGTCAAATAAATTGCTGCTGAGCTACGGGAATTCCAGATATTTGTAGCTGCTCAAACCGACTCATTAGTTCTCAGAATAGTTTGGTGGAGAGCTCTAAAAATCACGTTTTCATCACACTGAGGACATCTGAGCTGTCTGAAGTAAACTATGTTCTGAGGAACAGTTCCTGAAACTACAGTAGAGAACTAGTTGAAAATTGCCGAAAAGTACAAATTAAATAGCTCTTTTGGCAACATGATTTTAGAAATCAGATTGCATTATAGGAAACATTTCACAGCTTGGTTTTGTGTGTTTTTGATAACTCCAAAAAAAAGTTTTTAGAAGATTAAATTTTTTAAATACTGCTTTGCAAATCAGAAAGTGGGGGGGTTTATATCCATCCATCCATCTATCTATCTATCTATCTATCTATCTATCAAACTCGTGAACTTTGATACAGGTTCTGGATTTTGCAGCATTCCAAGCTGGAGGGGAGAGGGCAAAGAATAGATAGAGAGGACAAAAAAAAAACCCACCCAAATAATATTAAACACTAAGTATACTTCAGTAGAAGAAAACCACAGAAAATTAATATGCCTTTTTTTCTGAATAAGTTCTGTATAGAGGAAAAGGCTGTAATTTTAAACTCCTTGCCTACTAATTATGAACAATTATAACCAGAAACACGACTGAGATCAAGTTTTCTGCTTCCTTGTCTCAGTCACTTTTTCCTTCAGTGAAAAATTTGGAGAGTCCCACTTGCAGGCTTAGTGGCAGCTCCATGTGCTGCCATTTTACCTACAATGGAGCACCAAACAATCCAAAAGAAAGTACATGCAAATTTTTGCCAGCAATTAGCGGGGTTTATGAGCTCACTCAGAATGTTATTCTGTGAATTGATGGGAAAAAAACCTGTTATTTCTTTCACGAGCAGTTGACATTTGTGAACAACAAGGCACCAGACCATCAGGTGGTTAATTTAAGCATTAACAGTCCTTGGCAGGAAAGTAAGCCAGACTGCATGCAGGCATTTATGACAGCATTTCTAAATGTAGGTTTTGGTCTGTAATCCTAAAAATGAACATTCTTTTGTGCAATATTTTGACAAATCAAGGGAAAAAATGCCAGGAAAAATCCAGCAGATAGCATGAGTCACACCTTTCCTAAGCCATTTCAGGCATCTGTTACTATGGGACCATATGGATAAAACAGAAGATGCAGGTACCTTTTCCAGTCACAAGTATTCTAAAGATAAACATATGGGTAAAAAATGGTAAAAAAACCCCAGAACCAAAATGAGACCCTGATTTCATTGTCTCTTAATACTACATACTATGCTTACAACAGCTTTTCTCTTATCACTCTTACAGTTAATTGTGATTCACTCTTGACACTGTGACATGCAAGTGCCAAAACCAAAAGTAAAACACTTCACTTCTAAAGTTGTGGGATTTGCTTTTGGGGTTTTTTTGGGTTGTTTTTTGGGGTTTTGTTTGTTTGTTTGGAATTTTTGTTTGTTTGTTGGGTTTTGTTTGTTTTGGTTGGTTGGTTTGGTTTTTAATTGGGGGTGTTGTGTGTCCAACACTAAGCTCCTCATTCCTCACCCATCATTTAAAATTTGATTATTCTACCACAAGCTAATTATTAAACTATTAGAAAATGGACTAGTTGGTTAAATAGACCAGAATAGTATTTATTTTGCCCATATCAGAAGGTCACTGAATGATGAATTTGCAAACACCTCTGACACCAGGGGTTAATGGATCATTACCTACATTTGCATAAAAAAGAGGTAATCATCTCTGTTCTTTGGTTTTATAGCAGAAGATGATTCTAAGAGCTATAACCACCAAAAAAGTAATAAAAAACCTCACACATATTAAAAGCTATAAATAACATTTGCTTACCTCATGTGTTTCTATATATGGGTTCCAAAGTGTTGGCAGACATATAAAGAATCAAAACCTTAGAGGCAGAATAGCCCCTGCTGGTACTACATATGTCCAGCTGCACTTAGGAGACATATTCCACAACCAAAATCCCAATTTTTCAGACAGATATGTGAATCAAGGCACAAATATTGTGAGGGTTGTTTATCTTCCTCATACTGATCATATAACTGAAAAAAAAAATACAGTGCAGTAATTGCTTAATATTATGACTTTTGCACTTAATTCATAGTATGATGCATCAGCCTAAGATTTGTAAAAGTACAGACTAGTTTTACTGTGTTTTCCCATTTCAGGTACCAGAAACATTTCAGGAACAGACTGGTAGCTATTTTTCAAGCTGTTCTCAAGGTGTGAATGAACTTGAGCAATTTACAAAACCATGAGAATTAAAAAAATAGAGACAGGTGCAATTTTCAGGCACCTGCAGAGCTACCAAAACTAAAAAGCAAAGCCACCAAAACTAGAAAGCATAAAATAATCTGTCTTTTCAAATGAAAAAATCACATAGAAATATATATGTGTAAGTATATATATGTATAAATACATGTATATACACGCTCCCCATAGAATCATAGAATGATTTAGGTTGGAAGGGACCTCGAAGACCATCTCATTTCAACCTCACTGCCATGGACAGAGACACCTTCCACTAGACCAGACTGCTCAGAGCTCCACAGATACAGATATTACAGATATAGGTAAAAATCTGTAGGTCAGAATTTCAGTGCAATTCAGCTGGGCTAAACTGACTGCAGGAGGTAAATTGGAAAACAGTAGCAGAAGATTTTATCACAATATTTGGAGGAATATTCAAGTCTTATAATAAGTTACCATTATGTTGGGGTTATTTAATATTAATTTTTTCTTTTAAAAATGCTGCTATTTTGAAAACTTCTTTTTTTTGTTGTTGTGAGTTCCAGCTCTTTGTCTCCCATGCATTCTTTTGGCCCTGAAGCAGGATTCTGTGCTGGTTTGGATCCAGCAGAAACATTAATAGTGTCAGATCTTTTACCTTCCTTCCCTCTTTTCCTTCCATCCTGAAGGTTTTTAAGTACAGTATTTCCTCTCCAACTTCCTTATCAGCAAACCATATGCAGTGCTAATCATGAAAGCTGTGTTATCACCTCCACTCTTCCAATGACAGCTCTAACAGAAATCAGCTTTAAATCAATTACAGCATCAATCAACCTCCTTGCACTCCAAATTCAACAGGACCTTGTGTTTGAAAATATCCACTGGAAAGAGGGGCTGACAATATGCAGAGCTGACTATCTTCTTTCTCTCAGTGGCAATGTCTTTTTATCATAATGATAAGCCATGACACTTGAAATAAAAGTGTTGGAAATCTGAACATCACAGCCTGAACAATGTTAGTGTCTCAGGACATTTAAAATGAAAAAAACCTCAAATCAAAGCCTAATGCTGCCTGTTTTATCTTCTGTGCTTCTTCCTGTCAGGTGAAATAAAAGCACAAATCCATAGGAATACACAAGGAGTACGAAATGCTCTTGCTTTCCCTGGGCACCTCTCGCTGCCCTGCGCTGAAGGTAATTGCTGTTGAGTCAGAAATTGCTGAGAAATAAGAGAAGCAGCTCCAAAAAGTAAGTGCAATTGTAGGCATAACACAGAGGTGACAGGGTCTGTCTCTGAATGTGCCCTACTGCAAGCCAGTGTCCTCTCACTTGTCCTTTCAAATCTGGCTAAAAAAAGGGGTTATTTTCCGTTAGATTTTTTTTTTCTATTTCCAGTACATAAATAACACTTTCTACATTGAAGTGTATATTTACTATTTGCATCTTAAGTTCCTATTTCACTGAAATTCTGGCTCTGTATTTTTTCATTAGTAAGATGTATGTATCAACAAATAATTTTGACTTGCACACCCCCTACGTGTGCCACCACACCAGTGCTAGCACCGTGCTGGCTTCACTTACAATCCAAGGACTGCTGAGAAAGTTATTAGGGCTGATCATACTTCACATGACCAGAGGAATCTTTCAGTCAACCTTCAAAAATTGACTTAATGATCTACTACCTAGAGATTTTCATGTATGCAGCCCAATGCTAAATTTTAAGCACATGTGAAAACAAATACAGTATTTAAAAATACCCTGACATATGCAGAGAGGACTATTGTCAGCTACTTTGGTTAAGGTGGGCTCAGATGTACACAAATATAAATGCAAATAATCAAAATAAATCAAGAAAGATTATGCTTCTTCCTCTTTTTGTTTACTCCAGAAGAAGTAATCAAGTTCTGGTTTGAAAACTAAAGGATATTACAGAAAAATTATTTTACTAGGTACAATTAAAAAATAGCCTTATTTCCAATTGTCAGTGAGAAATACGTGTTCTCACTAAAACAATAATTACAGATAATTTAATTATTATTTAGAATTAGTAGGGGTTTTGCCTTTGTTTCTATTTAAGGCAGTGCACGAACCTACTCTTACGGTGGTTAGAAACACTCTTTTTAGAAATAAGAAGATAATAGTATGAAAAGAGAATTCAGTGTGACCAAATCTAATTCCCAAACTGAACTGAAGGTTTTGTAAATGTTCTCCAACATTTCATTAGAACTATTTACACATCTTTGATCTTTTTTCTTTCTGGGCTGAGTTTTAAGTGTGAAAATAGAAAGAATAGAACAGTCAAATTTAGTCAAATAGTTCAGCTGAAAGGAGTCTACAACGATCATCAAGTCCTACTGCCTGACAAATTGAGGGGTGACCAAAAATTCAAGCCTATTAGGACATTGTCTGAATGCCTCAAACACTGTCAGGCATGGGGAAAACCCTCAGCAAATACTCCAGTGATGCTTCCAAAGAAGGATAACCCTCCTTCTCATAGGAATATCCAACCACGTGAATTTTCTGCTTTTGAGGAAATAATAAGAAATGGTCACTTTTCTTGTTAAAGCTCGTAATCTGATGGTTAGTGTGAGATTTTTCACGTGGGATAAGAAATCATATTTTGTTATATGAAATAACTTTTTTTTCTTAATTTATATATCACTTTATAAAGAGTCCACAAACTTGAGCAGTCATTTTTTGTTCATTTAACAATCTACACTGTTTCTTGAGAAGACTTTCTCTGTTATTTTACCTCTGTGTACCTGCACTGCATCTTTAGGCACAAGTTCCATCTAAGTCAGAGGCAAAGGTAAATGTCCTGTAATAAGCAGAAAGCTATGTACCTCTAAAGAGATGCACTAGAAGATCTTATAAAGGGCATTATACCCTTGAGAAAGGCATCATTTATGGTTTGTTATCCTGGCAATCTTTCCTTAGAAATAAGTAATATTTATCAATGTAGTGAATTTAGGGCAAATCAGCAAAGCACATATCTGTGTGCTTACATTTAAGGATGTGCCCAAGTCCTTTTCTACTCAGCACCAGCCACTGACCCTCATGCAGCAAAGCACTCAGATATCTCTGCATAAACCTGAAAGCACACACGCATTTGAGGAACTGCATCACATATTACCACCAGTTTTGCTTAAAAGCAAGTAAATTGCCTACAAAATACTTAAATCACTGCCATGCTCGTAAAAGACTCCTCTGGCTGTTCAATGTGATAAACTCTTCTCTCAGGAGTTAATAGTTTTGCTATATTTATTCAGAGCTCTAAAGATAGGGAAGTGCACAGAAGAAAGTAAAGTATGAGTTATTCTGTACTGATAGCAAATGTTGCAATTTTCCTCAATTTCTACAGTCCATTCCACAATGCAATCCTCACTGGAATATGGTTAAACATTTAGCAGTTCAATGCATTTGTCACTCACTCTCTTGGCTCTGCAAAACCTGAAGAGAAACAGATAGGCCATGTGTAGGATTCACTCAACTTTGTGTGTGTGTCTCTTAGAGAGATAGTTAGTTTGGACTAGGAAAAAAGACATGCTGCCCTCCACCAAAGTCACTGACATTGATTTGGTGTTATCCTATTAGTCTTAATCCTCCCAATAAGTAACAAGCTTTAAGAGAAAATACACAGAGGGGAGGAAAACAGGCACAACATGACCAGGTTGGATGAGGGTCTGAGCAACTTGGTCTACTGGAAGGTGTCCCTGCCCATGGCAGGGTGGCTGGAATGAGAGAATCTTTAAGGTCCCTTCTAACCCAAAGCATTCCAGCTCATAGTTTTGAATGACAGCACAAAAATATCAGAATGACAGTTTTATAGAAAGAAATATTCAAACATTAATTGTATACACATAAATTAGATTATGCTTGGCTCAAAGATCCTTAGTTTGCAAGTGTTACTGTTAATTCAAAGTACATTTACTTCCAAAGATGTTTTCTTCCATCCCTACTTAGTTTTTAATACTTGGGACCATGTCTGAATTTTTTTTCTGAAGTTGTTTCTTGGTAAACCAATGGATCCTAAAAATTAAAAACAGTCTAAGGAATTTGCTTTGAAAAATTACGTCAGTAAGTTAAATAAAACAAATAAAACTGACTGCAACCACAGAATTTCCCACAGACACGACTGGGAATACAAAACTGTATTTAGTATCTGAGGTTATTGTATAGAAAGCCCTGGAGAATTCCACATTTGCAGATCAGACAGCATTTGAATGCCACTTTCTGAAAGGCAGTTGTCACCCAGAGGTTCTCTGATATTAACAGCAAATCTCTCCTGATAGTGTGTTTTGAATCAGAAGCAAAAACGTGGTTATAGCATTTTGATCTTATGTTAAATATTCATGTATAGCCACAGGGGTGAATAGTAACTATTCTCCAATGAAAATACTTTTTGTATATAGGTGTCAATGTGACAGGAGCCAAAGATTAATCCCTCCCTTTGGTTGCTACAGAAGCACATGGACAGGAGAGATGAGTTCTTAAAGCTCCCAAAACAGACAGTCCAGGTTGATGGTTTCTGTTGTGCTGCCATGAACCAGAGTTAAGGTCTCAGTGCTACTGGGTGTTAAAATGTTGCATTGCTATTCCTCTTTTGTCTGTTTCAGCAACTACAGTGATCTAACACCATCTACTTTTGGAACCCTTTATTGGATTTTTTTTGAGTATTGAATTAACATGATGTTAGGTAGCTTCTTAAATCTCTGCCTTCTAAGTCAAATAATTCAATCATGAAATAGGTTTTTTCCTCCCCTTCACTGTTTCATGTTATGTTTACACCAAATAGACCAGACTTTGCTGATCAACCATTAGAACAAAACTGTCTTCACCCTGTTTATCTCATATAAACTTGATGAGTTAAAGGTTGATACTATGGAAAACATTATACTTTGTTTATTCTAATCCTGGATAGAGATATCTTTGCAATAAGATTTTCACAAAGTATAATGATCTGAATTCTAATTAAACCCAATATTTAAGGTGTTGTTCAATAGTGACTTGCTAATCATGGCTCTGCTACCACTAGAGAGAAAGCACACTGTAACCTAAAATTCTTTATCTCTCTGTAATTAGAATATATCCTCTCCTTTGATTCCCTGGAAGAGGTGTAGCCATTATGACACTGTGGTTTGAGTCAAAACCCTATACAAAGACTAAGGAGAAGAGCTGATCTATAGAGCCTGTTCTCATAGTCTCTTTGTACTGTTTATTCTCCTCAACAAGCATTTTGACCACAATCAATGTCACTGCAACACTCAACGTACCTAGAGCTGAGAAAAGAAAAAAGGTGAATGACAGTGGGCTGGTGTAGGGATTAAACTTAATTTTACCCTGAGCCTTTTGGCAGGCCCTGTCACCATGTAGTGGTGAGCAGAGATCAGACACCACTGGCCAAACCACGGAGCAGGGCTGGAGAGGCACAGTGTGTGCAGGAGAAAAGGGATGTCACCAGGATGCCTGATCTTGGAGCTGTCACCTAACAACTTCCGAAGAGAACAACAACCAAAGTCCCTAAAAATACCTGAGCAAGACTAAAAGGAATCTTTAAATATCTTCTGAGGTGATTTTAAACAGAATTAAATACGAGATTCTGTTCTTGGAACAGCTCATACCTCAAAGCCAACTCACTTCTATTTTGTGCCAAATAAAAGCTGTATGAATCACATAATAAAATGTTATGGCTGCTGGCACAATTAATTAGAGATGGAGGACAGCACAACTTTCACCTCAAGCAGAAGTGTCATTTTACAAGAAAAAAAGCTGTTAAAACACTGTATCCATTTCTAACTGATTCAGTACAGAAATTAGGAGATGCTAAGAAAATATTAATTTACAGGAAATTAGGAGAGAATGTATCACCGTAACATTCCCACTACATGGTAATGTTGGTAAAACCTTCTGGAGATCATACTGTGATGAAGGTGGGTCAGCACTTCGATGGCAAATCTCTTAATTTCTCTACTGCTACTTATGGCAACAAAAAAAGTGTAGCAGCATCTTCATGGACCAATTAATTCCATATATTCATTTGAGGAAAGGAAACTTCCACAGTTAATGAAGCAAGGACTGAAGTCCACCTTCATACTCTTAATTCTGAATGTTCCTTTTACACTTAGAAAAATTATACTCCTCCTAACATTTCAGGAATAAAAATGAATTCAAGAGTTATTCAGGACTGCTCAAAACTGATAACCCAGTTGAAAAAGGACACGAGTGCTTCTGCAATGGAAGCCTCACTGTGTATTTTATTTGTGGCTGTGTTCATGAAGGACAGTCTTCAGGTAACCTGAGCACATGAAGTCCATACACTACATTCTGCACTGACCTGCACTGCACAAAAAAAGCCAGGAAACCCTCTAATAATGCAGCGAAGCAACAGTTTTGAATCAGTGAGAATAAATGTAACATTTTTCAGAGAATATTTCTATTTCTAGCACAGGTAGTACCATGACTGTCTATTGAGTACACCTACACTTCCATTTACACTGAGAGTATGACTGCATAACCTGAATGGGAATCTTGCAGTTCTTGCTGTAAGTTCTGTTTCTCTGAAGTCCTATGGATGGTTGGTTTAGGAGAAATGTGTGAATAAGGGTACTCAGTCACAAAAAAAACCAGTTAACAGTGGTCAAAACATCCCTCCTGTTCACCAAATATGATCAGTCATTGCCATCAGAAGAGGCATGGATTTAGGATCCAAGTTTTGGCAAGTGAGGATTACCCTAATCACATCCCACCCACTCTAAACAAAATGAACAGTCACTCCAAGCAATAAATCATTGTGTGACTGCCTGGGTGACAGCCAAGATGTCAGTTCTAACCTCTGATGCCTGATTATGTCAATTAACACAAATAATCTTTTAGAAATACTTATACACACAATGCAATTCAGCAGTTTAGGGATCCAGTTTTGACAAAAGCAGACAATGATGACACGAGGGTTCATTTATAATCTCTCTGCACGTGCCAGTTCTAATTTCCAAAAATATCCATTTAGAAAACCCAGAGGTTATAAATATCTATTTCAATCATATTTAATTACTAAACATGTCCTCAAAGTTTGTTTTGATTTGGTCCTTTTAAGGTTTCTCTAAAGATGGAGCAAACTATGGAATCCAGGAAACTTTCTGCAAAAAAAAGCTGTTAGTAAGTAAGACTTGTCCTAGTCTTATTTTTTTTTTGTTGTTGTTATTATGGTTTGTATGGTTTGTTAGGCAAGAGTTACGCTCGACTGACTCGATGCAAATTGCAACACTCGGCAGATACAGAGTGACACACTTCTGTCTCCACCAAACCTTATTAACAACTGCAATCGACAAGGAGCTCTGTGTCTTAGAAATGAACCTTAACTAGCTTTCCTTCTGTGATGTTTACCCACAGGGAACGAGAAAAAAATTTGTATTCCTGGCTAGAATTTTTCCTCCTTGCGTGCAAGAGGAACCAAAGTTTCCCCTAGGTATACATCCCTCTATGTTTATGAACAGATGTAGGAAGGAAGCGTAGTTTATGGTATACTAGTTTTAAATTGACTCATTTGTGATTTCATTAAAATGCAGAATAAATTTCATATCCCCAGGCAATATTTTCCACAGAATTCTTTAGGTTAAGATTTTCTATTTCTCAGAAAAGCAAAAGAGATTTTCTGAAGGCTTGCTGATTTTATATACTATTAAAACTGCTGTTCAAAGAGAAAAGGAGAAAAGAAAAAATTTTATTCTTCAATATTCTTCATTATTTCTTAAAACAGCATACATTTCATGAACCTGAGAAACCTAACCTGAGAAAGTTAGAGAGCCTCCCCTTGCTGAGCACCTGTGTAAAATTCACACAGAGTAAATGCCTTTGCATATGTTCCACTTTGGACTTCTCTGCCTTTTTCTGTCTTTTTGCTAAAAGTATTTATTCTGGATTAGATTAACTTGATTTTTATGCAATAAAAACTGACAGACAGAACTGTTGGTATGAAGGTATATAGAGCAAAAAACTACAACATTGCCTCCTTCATCTCAGGAGTCTGCAAAATACTATGAAAATGAGCAACAGTCCTTGAAAAGGTGATTTCATTATGATGATGGAAATTATGTTATCAGTGACCACCACGGAACTATCACTTTATTTTTAAAAATATGGAACAGCAACATTTTCTCATTACCATTACCTTTAATGAGGCAAATACCTGCATTCTGGATAGTGGCAGGAACTCGTAGGGAAACACTGCTCTGAACTGATCACCACTTTCATACCTAAGAAGGTGCCACAGGACATTTTGCTTGCACACAGGTGCAGGATCACTGACCAACAGCCACACCTTGTTTCTGAAGGAAGCAGCTTCTCGTGAAATCAAAACCATGCCTTGCTTTACTTTCCTCCATGACCTTAAAATCCTGAGTGGCAGGCTGAGGGCACACATTCAATGATGTTTAGCTAAGGCAGTATGGAAATGAAGAAAAGTAGTGTATGAGATGATAAACCCTTTCCCTTGCACTCAAAACCTAGAAATTTAGGTCAAAAGTGACTGTAAATAATTATAAAGCACAGCAAATCTCCTACAGAGGAACTTGTGAACATTTCCTAAATTCTAAGATTGACCAAAAAAAAGGCTCTATAGTTTAGCATTCTACATTCTATATAAAATTTAGTCTTACAAAGTACTTTGATGATCAACAATAAACTTTGATGAATGATAAAAAGTATCAATATGCTTCTGGTTAAATATTCATTAGGGCCAGATAATTTTTATCTTTAATGACATTTCTAATAATGCCATTCAGGTACATTAGTGACCCTATATGCCATCCTCAGACAATGTTTGAACTGAGGCTTGAGAATCTGGCACGTGTGGTCTGCATCTGAGATGCCAAGATGAAAAATCATTTCAAAATTTTGTCATGGGAGATTTAGTCACAACCAATTATAGTGAGGTTTTACACAGGCAGTAAAAGATAACTCCAGACTTGTACTGCAGGTGATCAAGGGATATTATTATTTGAAAATATATCCTTTTCTACAGTTGCAACCACAGTAATTAACTGAGGTAGTGACAGGCAGATATTCTTGATGGAGCAACCAAGTCTCACAGCAGAGGGTTTGGATTCCTTCAGCTGCCAGCTTATATTGGACTCCTGGTATTAACTATTTCTGGCTTAACTCTTCCTGACTGTAGTATTCCTTATAAACTACAAAGTACCAAACTGTTGAATATATGGGAAGTGAGAACTCAGTCTAATTCAAACATCTTATTAATAGCTGGACTTTTAGCTCAGGAATTGCTCACCAAGTGTATGAATTGTCTCTCAGGTAGGAGACATTGTATAAAAGTTATCTGAACTTTCTTCTGGTCAGTAAAGCCATAGGGCAAAAATGCAATACAGTATTTATTCTACTACACTTATAGTGAAGATGTAATAGAAATGTAGGGGGAAAACAATTAAAAGTTCCTTTATTTTTCCATAGAGTTTCCACCTTACAGATCCACCATTACAGCTATTATTCTGTGAACAAAGAATGAAATCTAGTTTTGAAAGTTTAATTGAAGTTTTTGGCTTTGTGACAGAACCAGTTCAGATCTGTTTGCTTCAAATAATCTTACTGCTCCTTCTGCAGTCCTTGTATTTGAAAAACAGCAGCCACGTAAATGATGTAACAGATTCTACCACTAAAACTTACTCAGAGATTAAAGGTTTTAACACAAATGACACACTGCTTGGACTCACACACTCTTACAAAAAGTGAAGTAATTTTTGTGTAGTATTTTTCAGTAGCACAGGGTGTTTATTTATAAACTGGCTATTTGAAAATCCTGACACTTAGATTGCTGCAAACTATTCAGTAAGGACAAGAGAAACAAAGACTAAAGGATTAGGTAGGTCATGAAACTGGTTCAGAGTTCTCTCTCCAATTAATGTGATCTGCTGGGAGTCTTGAACTCCTCTAAAAATTGGAATTCAGGAAGAAACATGTAGCATGACCTAAGTACCTGTGACTGGCCTGATTTAAACTGCAAGAGCTATGGGGACAGCCAGACAAATACTTTTCTCTCCTGCATAATACAGGAAAGAAGTAATGTAAAAGAAGGCAGCATTTCCCAAGTGGCCACCAGAAGGTAAGTGCTGCAACTGAGGTTTTTATTAATTCTGTCTTAACTGCTTATCCTCTGAAAAGCCATTTCTCTCAGAAAGAGATGAACACCTCATTGCAAAGTTAGCCAGAGAGGCAAATGTAGGGACCCACTGGGAACCTGAGGCTGGAAATAGAAAGCAATGTCACTAAGCAATAAGTCCTATTTACTACATTAGGAGATTTTCCATCATTTTGGTTTTGTGCTGAAAAACTGTAAGTGCAGGAAAAAGCCAGTCTCAAAAAACCTTAATTTACAAATAGCCTTATGCTCTAGCAGGGGTGGGGGGAAATAGATGTGTTCCACTTGATTAGGTTAGAACTGCTCTGAGAACAATATAATGGAGTAGGAAACAACTATGGGGTACAGAGAGATGCAGGGAGGGCAATATCACTCCTTGGATATCAGCTTCCAGTTTCAGCTCAAGTCCATATATTTCTTCTCATGAATAAGTACATATCTCTACTAATTTGTCTACTTAACTGAACAAATTCAGAATGGATGTTATACCAGGTATTTCAAGAGTATATAAGACTAAATTTGGCCAAAGACATCCTCTGGAGCACATCCAGGGATCTCAGTTTCTCTCTGTGCTTGCAAACATGGAAATTCTTGTGCAATTAATTTTTATGTATTAGTGCACTGTTCACTTACAGATCCTAAAGGGTTGATTAAAGATTTGTTGCTTTCACCAAGTTTCAGCTCTGATTACTTACACTGAAAGTATGTGAAGACTAAATATCTATAGGCAGAATCTGCCTGTCTAATAAGCAGATTAATGCACATCAACTTTGATGAAGGATCCCATTGTACCAGTGGACCTTCCCTGGGATGACACCTCAGACTGTTCTTTATATAAAGGAAGGCTTTAGAGGAGGGCAGATATGGGAGAATCTGTTTGGCCTCAATCAACCTCAACTTTTGCACTGCACTTGCAAGACAAGAAGGAAGGGCTGGCTCAGTTTTTCCAGTCTTTCCAGTCCAGAGACGACACCTGTCTGGTGGTGATGGAAGAATGGGGAACAAAAAGCAAAGAGGGGGAAAAATAACACTGCATCATTTGCATGGGTGTATGGAAAATGCTATATGGAAAAAGCAAAGGACTTTTAAAGAAAGTAAGCTCTAAAGTGTAGCAAAATATGTAGTAAATATGTGTGAATTTTTGGATGTCTATATCTTGGCCAAATATGGATAGGAAGAATGAACATATTGCTGTGTATCATGGGCAGCAGCAAGAATAGAATATGTGTACTCTCAAAAAATTTTTTTAATATTTGAATTAAGAAGGTCATGGGTCACTTCTTAAAGGGATGGAGGCATAAAGGAATTTGGGAAATGCTTCTTTGATTCACTGAGCCTTTAGAGCACATCCCATGAAAGGTTGTATCATTTATATGAAATAATGAGGTTAAAAATATATTTTTCCTAATCTCTCTTTCTCCTAAATATTGGACATACTTCACAGACTGAAATATCCTAGTATTTGGTTTAGCTCACATAACTGACACGAAAATTTCTGCAATATATTTAAATCTTAGCAGAAAGAGAAACAACTGAAAGCACGATTTGGTCTGGGAAGGTAGTAAACAATCTCAACAGTAACTGCTGCTGAGTCCTTCCAGTAACAGATATGAGGCAGAGTTTTTCCCATAACTCTCCAAAGATATTATGTTAGAATCTTTTCAACTCAAATCAATACAAGTAGTAATTTCCTACCAAATTATGAAGCTGCCTGTGACTGAACTTATCTGCCACTTGCTACATCTTATGTGGTAGAGCAGACATCTCTCCAGGAGCTGTGACTTCTGACATCTTTTGCTTAGAAGAGTAACAGGAAAATTGGTCTGTCTGCACAGTATTCAATCCAAAAAGCAATTTACATAACAACAACGTAAATCATTGAATGTACTTCTAAAACAGAAAGGGCACTTGCAAACAAAGTATTCAGCAGCATTTCTATTTCAGTTATAAACAACAAAAAAAAAATACCATAGGCATGGAAATGGATGGCAATTCTCTGTCGTTCTCCATCCTTGGCCTATTTTGAAACATTAGATAAGACATCAGGAAACCATTTTGAGGGATGGTGAACATTTCCACCTCAGGACTTATATAATACTATTTTCTTAAATATTTCATCTGCCTTGTCTTGTGCCTTCTTAGTTGGAATGTTCTTTATTAGCCTTCACATAACAAGACTGAGTGCCAAAAATACAAGCACTCTAAATGCTCAGGATATTTCTTTTGAAAATGGTAAGTATAATTGAATACTACTTGCCTGAGGAGATTAGAGTTGCAATATGTCTTATATATCCTAGTTGATTGGATAATATACTTAATGGAACATACCTGGGAAGATGAACTGCTTATCTGGTCGTAGCATATGTCTGCAGGAAAATTAAGACACTTGACATTTTTTCCTCCCCAACTGATAGTTCTTGATAATTCACTTGTTTGTTCTTTTGCATATAGTAACTGTTTTATGGAGCCTTTTACACCCACTCATCAAGAGGAAAATGGGGAAAGTAGTAGCAAGCAAGCATCTTTGAGCTCCCCCAACCCCTTCACCAGGAGATTTTCATGGATTAAGTAGCTAATCAGACCCCCTTCTGCACAGGCCATGCTCTGTGAAAGGGCTGTGTCACGAAAAGTCAGAGCCCAGTGAGAGCAGTCAGCCTTGCAAAGGGTATGGCCTGAAATTTTAGCTCTTAACAAAACAATCAAGCACCCTGGGATGAATTAAAATCAGATACCTCCTTTACCCCACAACTCTCTTCTGTTTGTCAGTCATTGCCAGAGAGACACCTCATACACACTCCAACTAAGACTTCTTAATCCACCAACAATACCCGAGTTCGTGGTTACAGGAACGTGCTTCACAGGGAGAAACAGAAAACTAGACATTTTCCCAGCCCTGGACTCAGACTGGTGTTTATAATCTCTTTCTCCTCGTTTCAACTGGGAATAAGGACATTCAAGTGTGAGGTTCACTCATTTCTGCCACACTTGTGCTCTAGCAAACAACTGTGTCCATAACTGAAAATCTCAGCTACAGGTCAAAACATATCCTACCAAAAACATCTTCTCTGTACAGAAAGCCTCGCAATTTAGTCCTCACTGTGTCACTTGAGAAGTGTTATGCAGGTACCATGGCAGTATTTTTATTTGGTGGCATATCCCAAACATGTCACAGATCAGGTGACGAAGGGACCATGGCCATGTGGCCCTTTAATTAGTGACTATCCATACATTCATTTCCACCTTAGCTGATTTCAGCAGCACCCACAAATCAGCAATTGGAGGCTGGTCCTCAGCAACCATTTAATCAAGGAAAGCGGGATAACTCTACCTAACACATCAAACCAGAATCACACAGCAGTGGGGCTGGTCACATGGGCAAGGGAAGCCTCTGATGGGGATAATAGAAGGGGAGGACATTCCCTCACAGGAGGCCATAAAACACCCAACAAACCAGTCTCCTCCTGCCTATGGCCAGCAGACAAAGTACAGGTAAAAACGATTGAGATATCCAGCATTTTCTTTTCCCTTGCAGGCTCTCCTTTGCTGATCTTTGCCTGTCTCAGGAAGAACATTGGCAAAGAGTTCCAGGCACGAGTATTTTATTTTGTGATCCTTCTTTTCAGCAAATGCTTTACTGAACAGAGATGAGAGCTATTGTTCCATGAAGGGGTGTAATCAACCTCTGCACTTACTTTGAGTCATTACATCCCAGAGCTTTACTGAAAAACTAGGAACAAACTCAGCCATTGGGAATGGCCCAGAAGGTGGAAATGGTCCTGGGAAGGCCAATATTTGCTTTGAGAAGGGATTTTAGTCCCAAGTAATCAGAGTGGGGTCCAGCTTGGAATTAAAGCTTCAGTCTGGTGGATTTATGTGGAAGCTCATGGAGCTGCAGAGTAAAGGCTGTGCCCTGTTTGGCTCTGAAAAGTCAGCAGGTGGGTACTCATTAATAGCATGGCTCTCTCCCAGGCTATAAAGGCAGCACTTGTCATGAACTGAGGTAAGAAACTTGCAGACACAATAAACACCATTTTTGAAGCCATTTGGCTGAGTCATGGTCAAAGTCAAGAAAATGGTCATGTGAAAAAAGGGTTTACAAATCTTCAAAACTCCTGAACATTCTTTGGTGCATTTTGCTGTACCACATGTAAATCCTAAACTGCCTATGCCTCTAAGGGTCAGAGAGGAAGGCAGAATTCCAGTCTCCCACTTTCAGTACTCTACAGAAAGATTTACTTTGGGAAGGTAAAAAGGCTCCAGAGAAAATGGTTGTCAAAGGATGGAGAAAGAAAATGTTTTTTGGCAAACCCCTTTTTACTTACATTACTAAAAAGCAAGGGAATAGACACTTTTTACTGCCAACAACCTTGCTAGCCAGTAGCCCACAAAGAAATGACTTAATAGATGTAATAGGTGAATCATTTCCTATATTAAGTTACCAATAACTATAAATACAGTTATGACTGCTGAAGTTCCATAGTTTCGGAAGCAGGTCACCCCCAGGGCCACGTTTTCTTATACAAGCTGGTTCCTGATTTAAAGATCAGCTTTAAGAACTTGAAAAACACACTGAGTCACCACTAGCAAGGCAGGAATAACTAGTTCATGGACACTGCATTACCTAAAATTTCTGATACTGCTTACAACTGAAAACCAGCCAACCAAATAAGCAAACCCAGACTGAAAAGAAGTGGCATAAGTTTACCTGCAGCACTTTATTTAGTCAGTGTACATGTAACCATAATCCCACATTAAATCCAATGATATTCCTTTTAGGTTTGGTGTAGGAATTGGATTTATACCACATAAAAACATTCACATACTGAAAAGATTCATAGAATCATTGAATGATTTGGGGTGAAAGGGACCTTAAAGATCTAGTTCCAAACCCCCTGCCATGAGCAGGGACACCTTCCACTAGACCAGGCTACTCAACATTCCCTATGTGATCAGGAAATGCCCTCCTGATACTTAAAATACTCTCACTTTTAAACATATTTTCTTTCTATTTGTTGCAAGCTATCAAATAGTTGTGGTAAGCAGAGTACAAGATCTAAAATGTCTTTCTACTTTTAATACAGGTCAGTCTTTTAGAACAGGACAGAGCTGATGAAAAAAACTCTCTGCTCCTTTTCTCACTGTCTGCTGTTCCTTTCCTTTTCTTTGTTATGGTTTTCTATATCAATATCTAACAAAAGAATTGTTAAGTTTTACTATCTACATCTAAAAATGCCTTTCAATAAAATGAACCCGCAGGTGCAGTGCTTTGAAGGGAGGAACTATTCCAGCTTGGACAAAATAATACAATTTTATTGACAATAAACAACAAAACCAAAGAGATTGGTGAAAAGAAATAAAAACACATATATGGCCATACCTTAAATCAGATAATTGTGGCAGTAAAGATGGGACAATAAAAGGCAGCAAAACCAACATTTGATAAAACTATGATGTTTGGGCTGTTATTTGAGAAATTATTCCAGGCGTTCTGCAAACGGACAATTTGACTGGACTTCTTTCCTGGAAGACTGCTCTTAAAGACATGTAATACATTTTTATTTATTTTTTTAGCATCTAATAACAGTATAAAAAATGGAAACACTGATTCACTAAATCATACAAACATATTTCTCAGAGTCCAGCAGAAGGTAATAAGTAGTCTAACATTAATTGCATTTGCGAACAGAAAATGAAAATGCTTCAAAACCAGTCAAATTGACACACAACCCTGTTATTCTTGAACAATTAATGCATAAAATGGACAACACCACACTAATCCATTTTAAAATCTACAATGAAATTTCACCGTGCCAGTGTGGCCCCTTCTTCATCTAAATATAAAGCCTAATTGAAACATAAATTTTAAATGAAACATCCATGTGACACTATAAATAATAAAATAATTATAAAGTGGTTTAAAGTAATTTTGATCTGTGTGTTTATATAGAATGGTCAGCTGCACAAGAAACACAAGTCAGTGCCTGCCAATAAAACAGTCAGAATATAAAGTGCAATACCAGTGAATACCTTCAGCCTTGATGTATATATTTCCCTGGGACTAAACTGCATAACTGATTTATACTTTCATTCCTTTGTTTTCCACAATAAATCCTCAAAAATGTCTAAAGGATAAAAGTTCAAGGTCCAGCTGCTCTCACAATCAACTTTATCTTTCAAAACAGTTGAAACAAATTAGGGCAAATTGATTATCTTGAGTTTTTACTGTCGTTGGGGAACATGCTGTTTCCAAGCATTCGGATTAATTATATCCCTTTGAACTTTCCTAGGCCATGCTGTGGTAGAAGGAAACCATAAGTTCTAACTAAGTTTATTTTTATAAGGCAAAGGCAAAATATGCCAAGATGGGGGAATAAAATTACAATAGAAAGGTGAAAGGAAAATAAGTATAAATAACCAAAAAGCTTCTGTTCCTTTGACTGTGAAGGATGTTACCTGTTTGGCTTCACATCCTTCAGTGACCACAGGGAGAAATGTAAGTTTCTGTTCTGATCTTTAAGAGAAGGATTAACCAGACTTAGGAGCTGTAGTTTTTATTTTCATCTAGACTCCCTGTTCCTGGTTAAAAACAGTGAGATCACGTGGATTCATGTGTCTTGACAGAGCTTTTCAAGTAAATTAAACTAATTTGGATGAGCTTACTTGATTAATAAAATCCTAAAGCCTCAGAATGTTTCACTTTGATCGACAGAAAAGATAACACATAAAGCCATGCAAGAGAAAAAATGTGAGCATGTTATTGAGCTGGCAAAAAGCTTTCCATTACCTCTCTTTTTTGATAAATGTGCTCAGGATGCAACGTCTGTGTTTGCCTGTATGGGAATTAGTATATCTTGCCTCTCCCTAACTCAGTGGCATGTAATAGAAATAAAACACTTTCCAAAGAGTTGCCATCAATTAATTTTTCAAGGTCTACTTTTAGTTACACAGTAAAATCTAAGGATTTTTTATCAACTCTCACTATTGGCCTGAGCTCAACAAGAATATTTATTAACAAGTTCAGATGAAAGAGCAGTAGGCCAGACTTTGAAATCCCATATGAAGATGCTCTATTAGGGTATGGTACATGACAGCTCCCATATACTGACAGTGAATAAAAACATATCTTAATAACAATATTTTTAAATTGGTTTTGAAGTATTGATGCAAGTTATTACCTAATCCGAAACTCAAAAAAATGAGAACTGAGTAATGTTATATGCAAACATGTTGCATATTTCAGGATCTTCCATCAGTTTAGCATGCACATTCATATATCACTGACATTCATATATAATTCATGAAACAGTCCTCCACATCATCAGGTTCAAAAACATGTTTCTGCTTTTGTTTTGAAAACACTACAATGGGAAACATGGAAGAATTTGAGAAACTGCAAAGGTGAAATCACAGAGCAGAATTTGCTACAGTAACCAAATCCTCCCTGCAAAATCCATCTGACTGAGCAGAGTATTTGTTCTTTCGCTGCTCCCTTGACAAGATAAACCACACAGTAATAGATCACAACTCCAGAAACCTTCTCATCACTTGTCAGCTTGTGCAGCGATCAAAGCTGCACAGCAACACACAGATTTGAGGGAAATGATAAGGGGCTATCTGAAGTTACAGCAGCTTATACAGCAATGCCCACAGGAGCACCAGAATGATTTAGGTGCCTGCACCTTAGCTCTTTAATGATGCAAGTGGTTAAGGCTTCAGTGCTGAGGTGCTCTGGGAACATCTTCCCCTTAATGGTGCACTCACAGTCTTGCAGCAGTGCTATCATCATCATGTGGTTTAAATTTGCTTACCAGACTTTAAATAATTCGCACATCTTTCTCACTTACAGCCTGATTCAAAACCTGTTTTGGCACATGACAAACTTTAAGCACATCTGCATTCACTAAATAACCTCCAAGGGATTCACTCTTATGGTAAGTATCAAGTATCATTTGTAGCAACAGAGATGTAAAGGGGCAGGTAAAAAACAGGTATCCTCACACTATCCATAGGAAAGCTTTCTGCAATTTGAAAAGAGAAAATTAGAACTTTTGGCTTTTGAAGGAAACGTAGTATATTTGTTGTAATTTTAGCTTTTGGAGTTATTAAGGTTGCAGTTGGTCTTGTTTGTAAATAAAGTACAAGAATGAGAATAAACAATATTTACAGAAGTGTGCTCATTAGAATAAAGTCACTGTGCCTTGCAAAATTTCACCCTTCTGTGTGATAATTATGACTCACACCCTAAGGTTAACCTGATTATACACAGTACAACAAACACAACATTCTAAGGATCAGCAAGACATTGCTCCCAGTGAGCAGCTCCATGCAGAGTATGGAAAAGGTCTAGACCATCCCCTGTTAAAGAAAGGAAGAAATGTAAATAAAAACAAAGAGTGAACTAAACCTACAGTGAAAGATTGGGGCGGCCATGATATGGGACTTAATCCTAAAGACCTACCACTGCTTTGCTTTTGTGTGACTGTGCAGAAAGGTACAGTCTGTGCTTGTTCTAACATGTGCAACACTGGTTTGTGTTCACTCTTCTTTGCTTTTGAAGACAATTAAATGAGGATTGCTCCCTCATTTCACCACAGCACCTCTAAATACTTCATAAAATCATAAAATCACATAATGTTTTGGGCTGAAAGGGACCTTCAAGGTCATCTCGTTCCAACACCCTTCCACTAGACCAGTTTACTCAAAGCCCCTACTCACCCTGGTCTTCATATCAACCTGCTGGACAGACAGACAACATACCCCTTGGGAACAACTCCTACCAAACCATTTTTCACACATGCCTTTTGGATTATGGGCAATTTTGGGACATCTATTTCTTGCAAAGTGTCTATCTGACCTCTCATTGCTGTAAGAGACATCTGCACAGGAACCTCATCAATAAACAGCCACACACCGCTGTTATTTCTGTTTTGAATTTTACACAGCAAATTACTCCCGTAAGATGTAAACTGTTTTCGCAGTAATGTGATTTTAACCTGCCTTTTGAGGTTTTCTTTTCCTTGATTAATGGTAAATTACTGTGAATATTCAATGTCTTTCAGTAGTCTACTTCTACATATTAACAACAAGATAATTATAGGTAATTCATTTTAACAAAATTAAAAGCTTTCACATGTGCAACTTGCAGCCCAAAGATGATTTGCACTTATTCCAATAAGACTACAGAACATGGAAAAGTGCCAGTACTTTTCTAATTAGCAGTTTAGTCCTGGAGTTTTACAGGGATTTTACTTCTTAATTCTGAAGTCCTGTTATTCCACTTCCACACCAGAACAACTCAAGTTTTTGAAGTGAAGCCCAGCATCATCAAAATCAACCCAAATAATTTCTGTTCCAGAGAGGCAGTCTGCACCTGGCCTTTAGCAAATACCCTGGGTAGGCTCAGGAGGGGGTGGAGGGGCTTATAAATTGTTCCAACCTGCCCTGCTGACTTGCACCTGAGCTGGCACTGATGTCAGTGACTACTCAGCCTCCTGTAAGACCTTCTGCAGCAAAATGTCCTCTGCAATAAAGCCACACTCTGCTTTTCCACCTTTATAAAGTTCTTTTTCACACTCACCGCTCAGGGTGAAGACCGAACCTCGCCATTAATTTTTTGCACAGCACTTCCCTGTTGATTCCAGGTGGATCAATAAAGCAGGATGCTGATCAGAAACAGGGCTGAAGGCTGAGCAGAGGACAGGGAAGCATCTGCCCCCCTGGGAAACAGCCAACAATTTCAGGGTACACAAAGAGTCCCCCCTATTTCCAATAATATTTTAATTGGTTTGCCAAGAGTCTCCACCACCCTCAATTTCTCTCTGTGAAAGAAATACATCACAGAAATCGCTCATATAAATCATGTGGTGAATAAAAGTTGCTTCTACGGAGACTTGGCAGAAAAACAATCCTTTAAGGCCCACAGCTATTTTTATTTTTACTGTGTCATCGAGACTCACATATTCCTGTCCTGGATTACCCAAACAGAAACACATACCCACCTGCAGACCTCAGTCAGTGTCTCTGACTTGTTAGGGCTTACTGTGGAGCACAAGTGCTGATCTGTTGACCTGCTGGGGCTCAAGAGCAGACCTGGATTTTTCCAGTCTAACCAAAGCACTGGCTATGGCAACTCTACAGGATGTCTGGTCTGAAGTTTTCCAATTCAGCCAGAAAAGCTATTCAGCAGGAAGGTAAACACATCCAGGAAATACATACATACAGCAGTCCTATTTGCCCAGTTCTGCTAAACTAGAATGCAGAAAAAAATAATAAAAAAATCTGCCTTCGAATGTATTTCTATGGAGTAATGTCAAATTGTACTATAAAGTTTTCAGGAAGAAAGCTAAATAATTAAGACCAAAACCAAAAATCAAAAAAGCTGAGGAGTATGAACTGGAAGAGATTCAAATCCAAGCAACGGAAAAAAAATTATATATGAAATAATTCTCTGCCACAAAATATAATTGAGACAGGCTGCTCAGTAACATACAGTGCAAGTTTTGGCATCTATGAATCTCTAAAAGATTTCAAAGTTGTCATCCCTAAGGATGGTAAATTTGACAGAATTATACAAAAAACTCCCATCTATAAACAGTAAATGATTTAATTATTTGTACATATTGTTAGAAATAAAATAGTTGAGACTTCATTTCAATGCTCCTCAATTATCAATTAGAAAATTATTGATTTCATCAATAAACAGTTGTCAAGAGATGACATTTCCTTAGAAGTTTCCAATTCAGATGCACTGAATTCCAGGTCACTTACTGGCTTTTCCAAGCATTTTCTGTGTGACGTGTATTTTAGTTGTCTCCAGATGCACTAATTATTTTTAATTCTCATAGAATCAAAAAGGTCAGAAAAGACCTTTAAGATCAATAACCTTTAAGATCATTGAGTCCAACTGTTAACCCTGCACTGCCAAGGCCACCACTGACTTATGCTTCCAAGAATCTACACATATTTTAAATTCCTCCAGGGATGGTGACTCCACTGCTGCCCTGGACAGCCTGTGCCAGGGCTTGACAAGCTTTTTGGTAAAGATTCTGTTTCCCTAATATGCAATATAAACCTCCTGTGGTATACCTTGAAGCCACCAGTCTCCAAACTCCTGTCAGGGATTTGCAGGGAATGAGAAGGTCCCCCCCTAGCCTCCTTTTCTCCAGGCTGAGCTTCCTCAGCTGCTTCTCATCAGGTTTGTGCTCCAGACTCATCCCCAGCTCCCTTTCGTTCTCTGGACATGCTCCAGCCCCTTAATTTCTCTGTTCTCGTGAGGGTCCCAAAACTGAACCCAGGATTTGAGGTGTGGCCTCACCAGTGCCAAGTACAGAGGGACAGCCCTGTTCCTGTTGGACACACTATTCCATGCTCCAGTACAACAGAGTAAGGAGTCAATACCATCCTCTCATGCCGTGACCACCTCTGATTACACATCTTTCTGTTGCAACACCAAGTTTGACCTTGCTAATCAATCCTAATTGATGCTGTTGATTCATTCGGGAAGAAAGGACACAAGGAAAGTCTAAACCTTGCTAAATAGGCCATTCGTGAAAGAATATCCTGAGGAAAAAAAAAGGTGAAAACCCATTGTTTGGAAGCATTAAAACACAATGTGACAAAATCCATTGTAAGTATATCACCTGGAACATTATTGCCCTGGAGGGAAGATTAACTTCTCTGTCTTCTCTCCACTGAGCCTGAGCTGATTTGCCGTGTATTGAGCTTTGCGTCATCTGCTATTCAGAGCAACTTTGAGGCAAATCACTTATCACTAATTGCTATCTGTTCACCGTGGTGGTACCAAAATGTACACATCAGTTTTCAGGGCACTTTTTCTGTATTTCATTTGTAATTTAAACTGCCTCTCAAGTCAATAGGAAACATCCCTCTTTAGTTCGGTGAAATGCTCTTAATTATTTTTGTAGTTATAAGAGCTATAAAAATCAATGTCATTACAAAATACATTTTATGTAAGTCACACAAATTACTGTTGCAGGCTAGTTCCCTTTTCAATATCTATTTTATTTTCTTTGTAATAAAAAAAATCCCTGAAATTAAAAGCACAATTCAGTCCATTCATAAATCACAAGCTCCCTAGAAAGTTTTCTAAGTGAAACAACTAGACCTTGCAAAACTCCACAGATTTTGGCAGTGGAAAAGCTGATTTTTCAAGTGGAAAAAGGCCATGCTTTTATGTTAAAGCAGAATTTGACTGTACAAGTTTGACTAACACAAGAGTTGTTTAAAGAATCAAGAGAAGACTCATCCTCACAAAGCACTTCTGAGTCAAATCCCTGCTCATCGAGGAACTGTCTAAGTAAAAGTTAACTCAAAGAAAACCTCCACTGATACTTCTGAATACTTACTCCATGTCTCAGAGATGGGCTGGAGAAAATCACTGTCACTCCATTCACTCTTAATTGAGTTAATCCACTGTGGGTCTATGGACCAGAAGAAAAGACAGAAATATTCTGCTCCTTATTCTCAAGAACCAGTTGTTTACATGCCACCTCTGCAATAATGCACCCACAATCTCAAAGAGCCAGGCTGCAATTAGATTATTCATAAAATCTGAAAAAATAATATTCTGGGAAAGAGAACAACAAAGAGAAATTGTGTGAAGGCCATAGATGAAAAAAAAATTAAGTAGAGAGGAAAAACTATACAACCACAGACTAAAAATAAAAATTAACAATTTTCAATTTAATAATAGGAAACTTCAAAAATTGAAGAATCTGAACCATGTGGAGAGAGAGACAAGAGAAGAGCTTTGGGAGACAGCAGCTGCTGCTGCAGTGAGCCACCAGGATCTGTCCTAACCCCTCACCCTGGTCTCTGCTATCATTGAAGAGGGTTTATCCCTGAGATTGAAGAGCTTCAGAGGAACAATTTAAGGTATTTATTTCTTGTCAAGATGTGACTCAAAATTCAAAAGTTCCTAACTTCTCAACAAACTGGAGACTGAAATAAGGAGCTGACATATATTGGGACTTGCTTTCTCATTTTGTTGCCTCGTTGTGACATTATCTTCCATGTTCTGTTACAATTTAAATGTAAATCTATTTGGTGTGTTTTATGCTAGTAACTCTACAATTTAGTATTGTAATACAGAGAGTCCATTTAAAGCACTAAGTGCTCCCAAAAGGTATCTGTCATACTGCCACTTTTTATTATTCTCAAACATCAGCGACAGAAGGGAAACAAGGAAATGCTCACAAATTATGATGCTTTTCACTAAGGTTTTTTCCCTGGTTCTGCAGGGAACTGCAGAGCTGTGCACTTCTGGATATGCTCTCAATTATATTGATATAAATGCTCATAAAAAAAAGAAGTAATTTTACTTTTAGGGTCATTAATACTGAAATGTAAGGAATTTGATCCAAGCTACTTCCTATTAAAGGAACTCATTTAAATAGTTTTCTTTAAGCATCACTTTCATCTCACAAAAATCTCCACAACAACAGACACGACGTCACCATTCTACAGAGAGCTGGTACACAGAGGCAGTGCCTCCCCTAAAAGGTTCAGGTAAATCCCCATCAGCCAAGAACTCCTATCATCACAACCAGACTTTTGTTAGTGATTTTAAAATATCCTCAGCCATCAGGGTCAGCAGATAATGTTAAGAGAATCTATTTCAACGACAGGATGCACAGGGTGATTTTAACATCTCCTTTGACTAAGGTCCAAGGCTTCTTTGGGTAGAGATGACTTCCCTGTTCCACACAGCCTCACTGCAATAGCTGGCTAATCAAAAATAACAGTAATAATTACATGATCAGCCACACCATTGTGACAGAATTTGTAAGATGCAGCTTTTCTGATTTAACACCAAGTATCACATAAATATTAACATGCAAATAGCAGAGCATTTATCCTGCTTGATACAAACACAATCTTGGGAATAAAAGACTCAGGGTAGAAATTTATAGTTAACAGAAAGCAGAGTTCTGAAATTTCTCCCCATGACTGAGAACTCAAGAGCTATTCCCTTTGCTCCACATTAAACATGCATCGTGGAAAAAATGTTTCTGTAATCGATACACGATCACAAAGCAAGTTCTCAGGAAAAGCTTTTGAGAACATTGAATATAAACCACAAATTGGTAGATAGTAGGAAATCTTGGGACATTAATGTGTCTACTTTACAAAGAGAAAAAAAAAAGTAAATTAAGAGTAGGAAAACAGTTCAGTGTATGGTCTTAGGAGTTCCTTATACAGTGTGTTAGTCCTATATATATAAGTTATAAACCCTTAAAGCCAAGTTAATTTCATAATACAAAATGTCTGTGATCACACAATGCTCTGAATTGTCTGGGATAACCAAAACCTGAAGTACTACTAATACAAATCAGTTCAGTTTGCATGTTTTTTATCATCTAGAGGATGGCAGATCAACTGATATTTTTCTCCCGTACAAATATTGTCAGAGAGATTATTATTATTAAAATAAAGTTGGCATTCTGAATTCTTCCTCTCCAGCCCAGAGCTTTGTGATTTCAATAAATGCTCAACAAAACATACACAGATTTTGCAGCCCCCAAGTCCACGTCTCAAAGGCTGGGTCGAGTTTTCAGCTCATTTTTGTTTAAGCTGGATTTAGGTGTTTCAGTGCACATGCAGCTCTAAGCAATATCTTCTCATTTGTATGTGTCTGACCTAATTTGATTCCATTTTTTTCTAAACCTCAGAGGTAAGATATAAATGTCAATACAAATTAAACTCTGGCCAACGTAAATCTCTTTAGTCTTTTATTTCTTTTTAAAAGCAAACAATAAGAAAGAAAAGAAAGAAACAAAGAGAGAAGCAGGCTGAAATCTCCCATGACTTGTTTGAAAATAACCATTCAACCTAAAATAAGTATTATCCTGAGTTTAAACAGCCATATTGCCTTCCACTGATTGGTAAATGTGAAAATTATCACTAATGGTCTAATGTGCACAACTGAAATTTCCTTTTTCTATGAAAATTCTACCTATGTCTTATAAACCCTCAGCCCAGCTTCTCATTTAATGTCTACTACAATATCTTTAAATTACATGAATCTGTGGAAGGGATTTGTAAAATGGAAAGTTTACAATAACAGTAGATTCAGATTCTTTAATTTTATTGACAGTTATTTAAAAAAAAAGCAACTAGATTTTCTATGCTGCTAAGAGAGCAACTTATGGCATTTTTAGAAGTGCCTGTGTAGCATTTCAGCCTTCTCATGGTTTAATGAAATCAGAACAATTAGGTATAAACAGAGTAGCAGACAGAGTTTATGACTTCCTAATTTTGAGCAACAAAAAGCCTGTCCAGGTCTTTTTTACCACAGCAGTCCACAGCTCCAGTTCATAAATATGTGGATGTATTTCATGCACACTGAAAACAGAGAGGTTTTCACACCACTTCTTCAAATTTTTGTCCAACTTCCAAAAAACCCTTCCAAAACAACCAGACCATGACAGTGGGATATTTGAGACTAGCTTTATTTTCTTCTTCTATCCTCCCTCTTCCTCTCAGATCTGCTGCACCACCTCCCACCTCACTCTCGTTCCCACAACATAAACCAGACACATCCAGTCTCCACAGCATTTATTTCTAATGCTTTTTAGCAGCTCCTTGAAGGAACTTGTCTTTCTTTTCCCAAGAATTTAATCCCACTTCAGCAGACATTCAGCAAGTGTCAGCTGCCATACTACAAGTGAAGGATATATTATGGGGGTTTTATCTTTATAAAGTCCTATAAAAGCTACATGCAAGATTGCTGCCTGCCTTTTCGATCAGTGCTGATAAATGAAGAGGTAAAAAGCAACTGCTTTCTGCTGTAGAGTTTACAGTTCGAATTCCTTAATGAATGAAAATGAAATGGCTGCTCTGGCAAAGGGCAAGACCTTCATTCCTGGCTCCCCTTGTTTTCAACTATGAGCTGAAACCTCTTTAAACTCAGCCCAGGGGTGCACACCCTGCTCTGAGCTACAGAAATCCTCACTCCTGAAAACTCCTAATCCTCCTACTCCCCCTCTCCTCACAGCTACCTCTCTATGTGGTGTTATTTTCAGAAATAGTTGTATTTTAACAATATCCACTACTGAACATCCAGAATCCCACTCAGTTAAATATCAGGGCTGTTCTTAGTTCCAGATTAAGTCATGACTTTAATTTTTTATTTTTTTTTTTGGCATTGGGGAAAGAGGAAAGAAAGGAAGGGGATGAAAATACACTCTTAGCAGCAGATTTTTCAAAAATACATAAATAACATTCACTGCTCAGAAAACATTAAAGAAATTACATTCTACAGCAAACTGCTAGCAGGAGCTTGAAACAAATTCTGCTAATTGTACTTTTCAGAAAAAACCCTGCGGTTAAGATAACTAATCAGCTGGGAATATTGTAATCTGGCAAAGAAAGCTGTCAATTGAAGGAGGAATTTTTAGCATGGTTTATGAGCCAGAATTAGGACAGCTACAAATGTTTCACAGCATTTGGCAATATTTGAGGAAAGTCTAAGTTTTAAGTAGGTTAAAAAAAAAAAGAAAACAAATCAACTTAAACCTATGGCCAGCAAAACAGGACAGTTGGGGAAAAATAATATAGATAACACATATTTTTAGTGCTACACACATATATATAAGCACTATATATATATATAGATGCATACACACACTATACATATATTTAGTGCTAAAACCCAGGTTTCTGAAGTTCCATTATTCTCATTTTCACTGGAGAAACCACATTACCCCTTTGTGCCTCAGTGTATCACTTGGAAAAGCAAGGATAATAACTGCTTATAAAACTTAGAAGTCTGCTTGTAGATTTCAGCACCCAGAAATTCTCAGAAAACTAAAGAAAAAGCAACTGGTTGACAGGTAAAATGAACAGGTCAAGAAACAGCACTGATATGACCTCACACTCAAACCTTTTCACAAAATCCCTACTGCTATTTTCTTGTCACAGGTCCCAGCTCCTCCGTTCTGTCCCACATTCCATTAGAAGCAAACTGGTCACAGGTTTAGTGATTTTTCTGCTCTGTTATAGAGCAATAAAAACCCAAAAACAACGTTTACCCTGATGATGAAAACTTGGAATAACCTTGCCTATGACTGGAATACCTGTCACTGTACTTAGTTATGTTGAAGTCAACCTTACCTTTAGTTGTGAACTAGAACACCAGGGTCTCTAATTGAGCTGGGGGAACCCAGAGGAAAAACCAAACCTATCAAACAGAAACACCTCAAACCCCACAAACCAAAACCAAACCAAAAAACCACTAACATAGTATCATGGAATAGTTTGGGTTGGAAAGGACCTTAAAGACCATCTCATTCAAACTCCCCCTGCCATGTGCAGGGACACCTTCCACTAGACCAGGTTGCTCCAAACCCTGTCCAGCCTGGCCTTGAATGCTTCTAGGATTGAGGAATACACAGCTTTTCTGGGCAACCTGTGCCAGGGCCTCATCACCCTCACAAGGAAGACTTTCCTTCTAATCTCTAACTTAAATCTCTGTTCTTTTCATTTTAAGCCATCCCCCCTCATCCTATCCCTGCATATACTTGTGCAAAATCCCTCTCCAGCTCTCTTGGGGCCCCTTCAGGCACTGCAAGTTGCTCTAAGTTCTCCCTGACACCTTCTGTTCTCCAGGCTCAACAACCCAGCTTTCCCAGCCTGTCCCCAGAGGTGCTCCAGCCCTCTGAGCATCTTCATGGCCTCCTCTGGACTTGCTCCAACAGGTCCATGTCTTCCTTACATTGGGGGCCCCAGAGCTGGATGCAGCACTGAAGGTGGGGGTCTCACAAATCTCTATCATCAGCAACACGAAACCAAAGCCAGAAAAGCATTCAGTCTGTACAGGTTGGCACAAGCAGTCAGGGTCAGCAGGTGTTCTCGAGTTTATAAACACCTGAAAATGAAATCCTAATTCCAGAAAAGAAAAAAAAAAAAAAAAGGCCAAAGAAATTTCAACTTTCCTCTCAAACTCAAAGGAAAGGAAATGCTTGTAATTACCATCATGATACTAGTGATTCACTAGTCTGCCTGCAAGCACAGTCTAGGATACCAGGATTAAAAACCTGCAAGGAAACATCACTGAAGAGGATGAAGTCATTGTCACACACGGATTACACAAGACAGAACCAAGTGATGAATATATGAGAACAAAAAGAAAAATATAGAAAGGTGCTATCAAAGTTTCAGCTATTCACCTTGATTTTCAAGTGACAGTCTCAAGTATGACCAACAAAATAATCCCTGTACATTGTAATTTATCGTTTTTATATCTTATGTAGTTATGTATCATTATATGACATCATAGATCAATAAAGTGTCCTTGGGTTACACTCATCTCTTGCTAAAAACACGCTGAACAAAGTACAGTACACATTACAGTCTAAAGAATTCAAAGAGATGAAAGTTGTACAGAAATGAGGGGGTATTTTTACTGGATTAGTGAACATATTAGTAAACAGAATAAGATGTAGAATTTTTTCAGATGTTTGTACAAGCCTTACTTGTATTTTCCACCTATATCAATCAAACCATAGGCATTGCCCATCCCTACAAAATATGAGAGTCTTCAGCCTTATCACAGTAGAAGTAGTGAAGATGATGTTATACAGTGACAGTGTCACTTCCTTTTACTTCCTGTGGGAAAAAAAAAAAAAAAAAGACTGAAGTATCTTTGGATATCCATGCAAATTTAAGGAGTTCCACAGAATTTTAATTCTTCAGTGGGAGAGAGGAAGTATTTGTACTCCAGGCTAATAAGCTCATCAGGGGAATAACCACTAATGACTAAAAGTCAGAAAACAAAATTTACAACACTGACTGGCACTCAGGCTGAAGTGATCCAGCACATTTAGGAAAGATCACATCCCAATTAACTAGCATATTTAAGGTGTCCATGGAAATGTGCAGTTCTGTTTCTCAAGAGGTAATAAATAAATTTCATGTGATTAACAACTAGTGTATTTGCCCGTGTACATTTTATATTACATCTTTCATTCAAAAAAAAAAAAGAATTATTAAAGGATCTATACATAAACTGAAAGACTATTGAAGCAAATCTAGAGCCTCTAAATTAAAAGTAACAAAATAATGGATAATAGACAAAAGAGAAATAAGACTAATGGGTTGCATTATGTAAAAGATGTGCATTGGTACAGGCATAAAGCAAAGGAAGAAATTTACTTCAATTGACTTTACTTCCATCTAAAAGAAGTAAAGCAGCTCACAGAAACAAATATCTCTCAGACTGGAGCTAGGACAAAGCAAGCAGCACTCACGTAACAGGGAAATGCTGATTAGAGAAAGAGTAGGAAGGTCATGTTCTAATTGAAGACTAATTGATCCCATTCCACTGGAATCAACGAACCCTTTACCATCAACTTCAGTGACAGCAAACTGCCAAACAAATCCACGGCAGCCTCAGCTCTCAGGGCACACACCCAACCTCGCCAGCCAACAGTGGGTGCTCCTGAAGCTCAGGCATTGAGTGATGGTACAAAGCCAACAATAAATAACTCACTCATCAGGTATCACACCAGGTGGTCCTTTGTGCTTGGTAGTTTGACTTAGTCAAAGATCATAAAATTGTGAGCTGCAAACTTCCCGTAAAACCTGGGATATGGCATTCATGTTGGAGTTTTAAATAAAGAATCTACAGAATATAAAAGGAAAATATCTTTATGTGCTACAGTAAACAAAAAGAAAATGAAGTGATACAGTAAATAAGGAATAATTCATTGGTCTTACGCACTTGATGATTCACAAGTTGCCTTTGATGAAAGATGGGCTCTTACAAGAAGTATCTTTTAAATGGTATATTTTTGTTCTGGATATTCCATAAATTGGACTGCTCATAAAAAAAATTAGTCACTTCTACTCTTATTACCAGAACTGTTACACCCTTTTCCGGAGTACAATTACCATATTATCCATCTCCTGCTTCTCCAGTTATTAGTTGATTTAACTGTGACTCAAAGTCAGGTATTTTCTGATCACACAGTTGCAACTGAAATGAAGTCCCATTGTAGGGATGAGTTTGTTGCTTTTGTTGCTTCTCTCAGTGAGGCCACTTTATTTTCTTACTGGTGATCATTTGTGGTGCAGCTGGAGGTGTACTGAGCCATCACTGCAGGACTGTCAGGTTCTTCTTCTTCTTCTTCTAAAGAACACTTCCAGCTTCCAGACTCCCAAGGGAGCACAGACTTTAGGAACTGTCGACTGACAGTAAAGTTAAGTTAGCACTTCACTGGATGAGAACTGTATTTCATATTGCACACAGTGACACAGGGAGCATTTTGGTAATTAAAGGAATATTCTATGTCCATTAATGCTCCATCTATGGATGGGGATTATTTTTACTGCATCATTTGTGCAGGGCTAAGAGCTGGACTCAATGACCCTGGTGGGTCCTTTCCAACTCAGCATATTCTGTGATTCTCTGGTTGTGTTTTATCTGTTTCTGATTTTCTGTCACTGTGAAAAGAAGCTGCAATAAAGGCTATTTCAGATGCAAACTCAGGACAGGGAAAAGTGCAATATCAGAAGGAAAACTGAACAATAAAGCCCCAGCCCTGCACAACAGCCCAAGAATAACCATTCTCAGCCATCCAGTGTCTTCAGCCTCTTTCCAAAAGTGCAATCCTCTGCAAGGAATTCTAAGCTACCCAAAATTCTTCTGGTAAAGCCAGACCAAGTGGACCACCATGCAGAGACCTGTCAACTCAAACCATGCACATACCAGAAGAGTTGTGTCCACAGTGCTGTGCCCCCATGGCAGACTGTGCACACTGCTGGGAGCTGACTCCCCTGCAGAAATCACACACCTTTCCCCAGTCACACTCCCATCCCTTTCCTTACCATGATAAAGAAGATTAAATCAGTTTGTGGTCAGTTTGTGGCAGCCTCACACCACTCACCTCCTCCCTCTGCTGTTCTGGCCTCAGGGTTCCACCTCCTCCCTGCCTCCCAGGCAATGGCACTTGCCAGACCTTCCACTGAATCAGTTAACTTGCAGATCTCATAGGGAAATAAATATTTTAAAAAAATAATACTCCTGTTTCAGCAAGTTAAATTTTCTCATTGTGCAGTTTTTGGGAACTGGGATGAGCTCAAAATAACTGGTGGGTGCACAGCCATGACCTGGCAAGAGAGGGAGGGACAGGATGGGACAGCAGGGGAGGTACACAGTCACAGGCTCTGATATCTCATCCTACGTTCCTACACAAACCAAACAAAACTTTGGCACAAAGAGGAGTATTTCCCTGCATTTCATTAGGTATCAGCAATAAGATTCAGTTTTTCCATGGAAACATTGAATCCACATCTCAGAACCACAGCTGGAAGTTAAAGGGAGTCCATAAAAAAGCATCTTTTTGGCAAGTGTAAACATATCCCAAACCAACTGCTGAATACAGATCCTGCATGTCTTACTTATTTAACCACTTCATCAAATTAAAAAAAATAACATTTTTAAAAATATTGTTAAATATTTTGAAATAAAATACTACATGCACATGTGCTAGATATAAATTTCAGTGATTCCATTCAGTGCATTCAATAATGTTGTTTAAGCTCCAAAGAATGAGATTATTTCTGTATTCGCTTCTTTTTTCTGTCTCTGTTGCACAATTACAATTATTTCTACTCCCATCTTCCAGGTGACTATCCTTAATGGTGACACTGACATAATGAAATCACCTCCAAAATGTATTCATATTTTACTACTATTCAACATGAAAATGAGAACGTAAATTCTAAGTCTTTTTGACAGAAACATCTCAATTCCATCAGAATTAGTAGCTTTGGAGATCAGTATATAGAAGATGAAAACTTCCATGTTTCAGGACAGCTCCATATAGCACAGTCCTTGGCATCTTGGGTTTGCATGGAAAGGGTCCCAGTACCCCATGTTCTGAGGGAACAGAACTGTTTGAAAAAACAATAAGAAATTTATGAAGGGATTGGAAAACAGCAAAATCAAAATAACCAAAGTCAGGGACAATTAAATAGAAAAATTTTCAGCAAACTTAAAATTAACACGCTCCTAAAGGATTTCAAAATATCTTTTTTTCTGGGCTGTTGAAAAGCAATTGAAAGATGTGCTATTATGAACCATGGATGTAGTGTTTATTCAGAGGCCACTGTTCACCCTCCAAGAGTGTAATCATTTCTGGGGGGACCAGGGCATGCAAATGTATGAGCTCTGAGTCCAAAACCACAGCCAGATGTTGTAAACTTATCATTAAAATCACATGAAGAGGCACTGTTTGCAAAACAGTTTCACTCCAGAATCTCTTGACTGATGCTTGAACACCAGCCCAGTTTGCCAACTGGTACCAGGCTGGGGAGGCTCCTGAGCAAATTGTCCTGTTGCTAACAATTGCAGCACACTCCATTTTCCCTTCCTCAACCCCAGTGAAATGGGACAAACATTCCAAGTTTTTCTGGAAACAACAAAATCACTTAAAATTTCACCCCCAGCTTCATATTTCCACCGTCTCCAAGGTCACGCTCCCCAGTGAATCACAAATTCTAAATATTTTACAACATGAGGAAGGCTGTTCCTAACATGCAGTTTACCAAATCTCTGTGCTTGAAAGCAGCCTCAGCCTTCCTCCTGCTATTCCACAGCTTCCCCTGGTTTACTCTGCCTTTTAGCAGCCAGGATTTTCAAGTAGTATTAAAGCTTTCCCAGGCCTCTGTGGACAGCAGCTAAGAAGGATCAGGGAGTGCAACCTGCTCTACTTTATCTCCATCCTATTCACCTTTGGAGGATAAGCTTTTATGATTCCATACACCAGATGGACTGCTGAGACTTGTTTCTGCAGGAGTTCATAATTTATTTTACACAACAGTGTCTATGTTCAAGTCCCATAGGTGAAAAGAAATTACTGTGTGTCCTTTCTAGTGTAGTGGGTAACTTTACTTCTGTTTTTTCTCCACAACCTTCAAGCAATAGTAATACATAAGTAGAACCAGTTTGTTTCAGAAAAACTACTGTCTTGGATAAAGTCACTAGACTTTACTCCTTTGGGACAAACTATAGGATCTAGTCCCACCCAGGAATTTCTTTTTTTTAAATCAATGTCCTTTCCCTTTTACTAAATAACAGCTGTGACATGACTATGGCAAATCCACTAGGAGTACAGTTATCCCACAGATAAAACATTCAAACTACGACTTTAAACATGAAAGACATTAGTTGCATTGGAATAATAAGTTTTCTCTGAATCTAATACAATTCCCACTGAAACAGATTTCCTGAACTGAAAAATACGCAGTCGAGTACTATTCCACTTGAAAAATTTTTGAAAGCAATTCTATAAAAGGAATTCCTCCATAAACCCCATTCCTGCTCCATTAAACTTCATATAGTTACAAAAAATTAGAATGTAATTATTAACTTGAACAAAGATTAAAGGGTCTCTACAGAGATCCTACGGTATTAAGAAGTGTAGTACAATTCTTAATATTTTTTTCATTTATTAATTTCAATTCCTTTTCAAAGATTTAATCTCTGTGACACATCCCATATTACAGGAAACAAATACACTAAAGGGATCTATGAAGGGAAAATCTAGAGGATGAAAATACTACAGTTAACCTTGCAGTTTACAAGCAAACTTTTCTTGTTCCCACACTACATCGATAAAAGCTGTTTTTTACTGAATCAACAAGGATCCTTCTTTTTCTGCCCACACACTCCACAGGCAGATTGAATCACCCACAGTCATTAGAGGAGTGGGAATTGGGCTTTCAGTCTCAGAGGCTGCAGGCACAGCAGCCCCTGGGAAGTGGTGCCCATCAGTACCGGTCCCAGCAGAGATGCTCTCTGGGTCTGCAGGAGCACAGCAGCCCCACTGGCACAAGGAGAGGCTTGGTTGCCCAAGGTATTCTGCAGAAACTGAATTCCAAACCTCCCTTTGGCCCACTCCCATCCTCTCACCCTGGCAGGGCAGGATGAAGGGGAAGGCAGGATGAAGAGATACCATAGTTTAAATTAAAAGAGGTTAAATCTGTCATAGCCTAAAAGAAGAATAGTAGAAAGTGAACTAGAATGTTGAAGCAGGTGAAAGGTCATTTATGATTAATAAGATCTCTTATTTTTCATCTTTCCATAACTTTAATTAAAATACAAAAAAGCAGGTATGAAATCCCCTTCCTTTGTGGGATTAACATGAAAGTGTGCTACTGCTTTCCTTCACAATTCAGTGCCCCAACACCACACCTCTGCAATAAACTTGTCTTTCAAAAACTGTCCCAGACCACATCAGAAGGGTCTAAGAGTGCCTCTCCTGTTCATCCTACTCCACAGGCTGCCCCACACAACATCTCTGAGCAAGGTGCAGCAGGCAGTCTCGTCCTGCTTGCTGGAACTGCTCCATGTTACATTGATAATATTCACTGGGTCAGCATCAAAAGGGCATTTTGAGTCCAAACTCACATTCAAGAACCAGCCAGTCAGGGCAGTCAGCTGATGACAACTGCCTCACTTGGAGTCCAGCTCCAGTTAATGCCAAATACTTAATCTACAGCTGCCACCAGTATTTCCTACATAACCCAATCCATCACGCACACTCTGCATAGCAGAGCACGATTCCTGGGAAAGTGTAAGTGGCTGGTGGAAGCTGCCAGTTTGAGTGGCAGCTGAGCTGCCTGTTGAAGATCTAAAGCCTGGACTTACACTTCTGAAGTGACAGGCATCTGTCTTAGATCTGTGGATGTCACCTTTAATTGTTCCGGTGTCTGGCAGCTCCAGCGGACAAGAAAATGTCCATGTAAATGTCCTGCTCCACCACGGCACGTTCCCCCCGAACACGGAGTTGTACATGAGGAGTCTGTGCTCAGGATGGTGTGGGGAAGCACAGCATGCCAAGGATGAAATAAGTCAGGGAATTTCACTGCCAGTTTGAATGGATGACCTGGACACAACACGGAAAGTGAATCCTGGGCAAGTGCCTCCACTTGAAGCAGAGGAAAGGCTCCAGTTGTAATTCCATAGGGAGAAAAAGCAAACAAGTATTCTTTGGAGGTAGTGCTCTCCCCACTGCTCCCCTTTTGTAACTAGAGGGATAAGGGACTTACTAATACAGGGTAAGAGATGTGCTAAAACCAGGAAGGTAAAGTTCCAGAATGCAAACGTGTAAAACCCCTCGGATCCTGTGACCCATTAGTGCCTGGTGCTGCAAGTTAAGCTTCAGTTTTCCCAATGCTATCTGCTGTTACTTCTGGAGCCACCAGTTTGTGAAAGAAAGCAGTTTCTGCACTAACTTTCTTTTCAATTAGATTAGCCTTTCCATTTCTTCAGCATAAAAACAATGAGCACCTTGCTGATACAGGAGGATTCCTTTTGAGAACCTGAGGTTCCTGCATTGTGCTTTGAACAAGGACACCTGGGAGATCTGCATGGAAAGGGTAGGAAAAACACAGTCCCTCAAGGGAATTTGGATTGCAAATTACTGATGTGCTAATAAGATTCTTTATGTACAAACAGGAATAAAGAAAGAAGGAATTCAGGCAATTTCAGTAGGATACATACAGACAAAATTAAATAACGCTGTGGGAGTAATCCTCTGTAAAAGACGTACTTCAGGGCATTTTATTTCCCTCTGCTTAGTTAAATAAATGAATTGACTAATAGAAAATCAGAATTATGGTCTTTTTTTTTTAATTTAATGAATACTTCATTTTTTTAATTGCTTAAAGAGACTACTTATTCCAGTAGCACCTATGTAATCACATATGCTAGAGCCACAAAAATTCATGAGCTAAAATTTGAAAGCTAAAAATATGAAAAATAAGGGAGGTTTTAATTCCACTGAAACATCCTTTATGTGTAGAGTTATTAAATGTACCTAAACCAGAAAAAAAGCCCCAAAAGCACATTCCTGCTACATTTTTTTTACTCTAGTTTCTCTGCTCCATTTTTTTCATTTTAGCTTATTGAACCTGCTTATACTAAGTTTTGGCTTTATGTTAAGAATAACCACTCCTGTAAGAGCACACAGGCTCAGGATATGGAACACACAAACTCATTTTTAATTTTTGTGGCACAGGGCAGGAACCTGTTTTTGATCTCCAGCAGCACAAACCCTGCAAAAACTTAGTCTTTTGAAGAGTATATTCCTCCAATAGAAATAACAGAAAAGAAATTGAGAGAAGTTTGACAAAAAAAAAAAATTGTACTTGGAAAAAAGGATAAAGAAAAATCACAGCCTTGGGTTAGTTAACAGCAGACAGAATCTGATGCACAAGTTCAAGTACACCCAAAATTCTAAAAACCTGAGATGTTTCATCTTGCTCTGTCCCAAGTGTTGTGCCTCTCTAATTTTAAGTAACATTAAGCATTTTCCTGCATTAAACATTAAAAAAAAGGAAGAAAAAATAAAAGTCTGACAATGTTTGGGGTTTTTTTTAATCAACACAAGTGATTTAGGTCATCCATTTGCATCAGAGAGATAAATAAAAATAAAATGATTTACAGTGCCCTTTTTGTGATATTTTTTCTTTTAATTTCTTTCTGGAAACATAAGAGCATTAAACCAGAAGTGATGGGGAAGTTTATGACACATTTCAAAACTAGAGGAGTTTTAATTTCTGAACTGATGTTTCAGTCATTGGCTGTTACATAAAATCCATCTTGTCAATTCTAAGAGCAGTAAGAAGTCTCTCTTTTAAAAAAGGCTTTCTTCTTTTTCCACATGATTTCAATTTTTTCCTCCTTGGAACAGTGTAACAATGAGTGAGAATCTCTTATTTAATTGGAAGTTTAAAAAGAATGGATACATTTTATATGTTACATAAATCATAGCGAGAGATTAAAGTTCTTCTCTACAAGATTTTTTTCCAATTTCCAAGGGCTTGAAAAGATGGAGTTTTCTAATATATAAAGTTCTGAGAAACCATCTGACTTTGACAAAAGATTTTTTTTTTAATCCTAGGATATTTTAGAAGACAAATAACTTTTAATATTGTAAGAAATTCAGTGTAACGGGGCACACTAAACCATGGGCATTTGGTTTTTCATAGCATGAAGAAAATGATCAAAAACCCAACCTTCCAATGCTCAGAATTTGTAAATATTGGGACTGTAAGTACCACTGCAATTCCAGTGCATAGAGTTAAATGTACATTTACATTTTGGTGGTTTATTTATGTATCTTAATCTATTAGATATCATTATGATTACAAAAAATTACAACCAAGTGGTAAATGTTCCCAACCAGCCACAGCAACATGAAGGGTCAGCCACAGCAACCACAAAGAAAGAGTTCATACCATATATGGAATATATTCCAGTGTATTTTGTTAACTTCTTCTAACAGAATTACTGAAAATGCACTGTGATCAAAGGAATAGACCTCAAAATCCAAATTTTCTGATGACAACCTCTTTCCTTCCCAACCCTCCCTTTTCACATACTGGATTAATTTCAGTGCTTTACATGAAGATGCTCTACCAGACTGTTCTCACAAACATGCTGCACAATGCTGGTCTCTATATACTTAGGGCTGATGTCTGAGCACCTTCCTCCAATTTATTGCAAAAAAAAAAAAAAAAAAGCTTTACCCCTTTTTAAATCAAAACACAATATTAAAAAAAACTCCTGCTACTTACAGTTCAGTACCTGGTATTATTTTCCTGATTATTATCCAAAAGTCTTCAGCAACTTTTAGCTTCATATCATTGCTATTGAGTCATAATACCAACTTAAAAACTATATTAAAAGTTATTTCCTTTAGATATCAGAGCTTCTGTCCATGTGGATGGTTATTTGGTTATTCCATGTGGATAACCAAGGGTTATCCACAGCATTTCCTGCAAAAATATATTTTTAGTCCCTCGACAAAATACTGCAAATCCTGCTTGTGCTTTTTCTCTCTAATAAAGAGCAATTATCTTGGTAGAAGAAAGGCATTTTTGGCAGGAAAGAGACTTAAAAGGCTTGGAAATATCAGTTTTCTGAATTCACAGCCCTGACTTAATGCTGGACTGAAGATTTTTTCTTTCAACTCCTTCCCATAGCCAGGTTCCTTTTTTCTCTTTTCTAGTCTCAGGAGTATCCTCTCATTCCAGCATCCTGTTCCTTTTACATCTCCCTCTTATTTTTTTGAGAAAAAATAAAAGAAAGAAAAGAAAATAGCTAAGCTGCAGTGGAATTTCAACAGCCACCAAGTATACGAAAGTTAAAGAAATAGCAAGGAAGCAACAAGCCAAAAGTGAAAGAGGTTTAGTATTTGGCTCCCCAGCTGCTCAGAACCAGCTGTTGTCACCTTCAGTTGGAAGAGCAAGAATTTCCCGGGACGGTCAGAGGAGGCAGGGAGCAGGAGCTGCCCATTCCCTTCGGGATGCTCAGCAGCCACAGGGAGCTCGTTGACATGAAATCTTGGCAGAAGCTGCAGAGGCAGCTCGGGAGTCCCATACAAGAGACACAATTGCTCATCTGCCTCCCTTGTCTGAGCTCAATATCCCTCTCCCAGTGCAGCATCACTCCTCTCCACGGGAATGCTGAGAACTGCCACTGTTCAAAGGCAGTGATCAACACCAGGGTCAGCTGCCTCTCTAACACTCCCTTGTTCTTACAACGAAACTTCGTGTTCACTTTCCTAGGGATGGACAGGGACTTTATACATTATTTATCAGAATGAAGCAGTAACTCCCCAAGGCTCTTCCAAAAAGTATAGGAGATTAAGGAAACAGGAGACTAAAGCTGGAGGTGCTAAAAGTGCCTTTCAGGAAAACCAGCAGGACTTATGTCTGTCTGCACAGTTGTTCAGAGGAACAAAATTCCTGATGCATTTTTCCCTTCTATTACATAGCTTTAGGATGCAATTCGCTACATAATTAAGAGATCCAAAAGCACCATGCCATTGTTTTTTATAGAATTTGGTTTAAAACCATTCTTGGATAAAACACCCATTGTACCAACTAACAATGCTCTGCCTCCTATGCTACAACATAGTGTAAACAGTGAGTACCTATAATAAGCAGCAGAATGTCTAGACGTGAGTTTAAATCATTGTTTGGTTAACGTGGCACTGTAGTTGTAGGTGATGTATTATAGAGACTATTGTTACAAAAATTCTGTACCGATCAATTTAAAATAACCTTGTAAAGTTTAATTGCTATCTTACAAGAGTAATGAATTGAGCAAATGTCAGAGCCTAGTAAATGTGTCTTTTATCATAAATCAGTATTTCACATGCAATAATTATCCCATTAATGCTGAATGAAATGCTTACTGCGTTTGTCTAGCATGCACTGTAAGTGGTTGAAATGACCAGGTATATGCAATAATTTCCTGACAGACATATTTAGGGAAAAAAAAAAAAATCACACTGAAAGGGAAATTAGAATCATTAAAAAGGTACTATACTGAAGATAATTTTAAATAGAAGCAAAAGTATAGTGTCCTAAATTCTCTTTAAGAGTTTCTGAGCTAAATAAATAAAAAATACAGTACCCTGCAGCATCTTCCTAAAGCAAGAAGGCTCTATGCTTCATTTTGGTTTAGTTCTGTCTTACGAGATGAAAAATGGAGCAGTTGCCAATTTATCTAACTTAAAAAGTCCCAGACTTGCCAAGTATGCTGTGATAAATAGCTTTAACTACCTTCTGCTCATATGTTATTATAGGACATGACAAAGGGATTTGTAGATTAAGTCTTAAACTTTATTTGTGACACTTTACAGAAGAAAGATGAAAAGGGCACTTAAGAGGTTTAGCCTGAAAAATACAGTTAAAAAAGTAAACGAACAGCAAAACTGTCTTTTACACTGAAAATACCTAAGGTTTTAGAGAAGTCTTTAAAGAAAGCTCAGTGTTGCTGAGACCACGGAGCAACGCCATAAATAACCATGATCTTCTTGCTTGCTTTCTGAAATACATTTTTATAGATTCTGTCTACCTGAGAAGCCCCTGTGCACTACTGTCTCAGTCTGGGACACTGAGGGATGATATCCTTTGCTATCACATGTAAAAGGAAACTAAGATAAACACACAAGTGTACCAATAATCCAATTCAATATGCTCTGCACAACACTGCTGTAACAATCCTAAAGCTCAGACACAAAGACTCCCACAGACAGATTAAAGGGACACCATCAAAGCCGAGCTCTCCTCTTCCCTTTCCGTTCCTAAGCTCAACTCCACCATGTACTTTTCTTGTGCAGGTTTCAAAGTGAGAGCTCCCTTTTCACATTTTTCTCTTTTTGTAGATCACTGTGGCATGAGTCTTGCATCTTTTTGAACCAGTTTGCCTGCAGGCCACCACAAACACTGCAACAGCCTCTTTTCATAATTTCACGCTGCTGTGATCATTGAAAAAATCCACGCATCTATATTTGCTACCCTGTAAATTAATGACTTTCTAAAAAGCTCAGGAAAGCTTACAAGTGTGCCTGCTGGTTTGCTAGCAATTTATGTGCACCAGTGATAACCATTACCATTAAATCATTACCATTAAATGGTCTTTACCCTCATCCTCTACAGCATGTTAACTGATGGTGCATCACAACAAGAAAGTTTTTTAACTATTTCAGTATATTTTGCACAATATATCACATTGTTCACATCACGCTGTGAAGAACCTTTTGCCTGACACAAAGAGTATGTATTTGTCCAAGTTTTGCAGATTAATTTACTCCTCTCCTGTTACAAACTGCAACTGTTTTCCCACCATCTAGAGCAGTGGTTCTTACCTGCTAGTTTTATCAAACCTGCATCCCAAAATGATGAGTCTTGAAGGACATAATGATTGCAAGACAGGGAGAACGATCAATAGTTTAATTATCATATTATTCTATCATCAACATGACAGAAACCTGGCAGTTGTTACAAAACCATCATCTAACAACCTGCTGTTCCAGAATTAACCCAGATTTGAAATCCAGTGGGGAAAAAACTTCAACAGGTTTATGTAAAGCCATAAGGAAACAGAGATGGGACAGATACCTGCCAAATATGAAGTTCAACTTCTGCCCACTATTTCTGATATTCATTGCCTTGGTCTTCTTCTGTATATGTTTAGATCACTTTGAATACTGTTTTGCTTTACAAGGTAAGTATCACTGTAGTCTTACAATACAAAGTATGAAATTAAAATTCTTACTGGCTGTTTTCCTGATTCAGTTCATTCATTTTTGAGGAAAACAAACAGAGAAATGTCTTAAGGAGTAGTACTGCTTACAGCAACAGTATAGGAGAAAGATCTGTTTGTACAAGGGCCTTGTGCAGGGGATGGAAACAGCACAAACACCCTGTTTGTCTCACCAGTACAAATTTTCATTGCTGCTTTTCCCTGTCTTGGTTCATAGCCTTCAGTGCTCTCTTGATAGTTCTGCTGCTGACTCAGGTTATGGGTATGGGCAATCAAATATTATCTTTTCAAAATCCCCAAATAGTGATTTTATTCAAACAATTAAGTGATTGTGACCTACTTGCAAAACAACTGGTCACCGAGAGATACAGCCATTCTCAAAGGTATTAGTCTGCTGATTCAAGCTCAGAAACTGCTCTAACCTCAGTGGTAGCTCAGCTTCTCTAACTCCCTCGTGCAGCCACATCACCAGTTTCATGCTGTGCTTTCTTGTTGATGTTCCACTGGAATTACACCAACACACCAGTCAAAGCATCCCCTTCTCCCCACAGCGTTCACACACTTCACTTGAGGCACCATTTTAAACCTTCTTCAGTATAACCTTTACAAGAGATAGTTTTTGCAGGTACGTGCGACTCTTGTGCGTGTACACGTTGATTTTACCTGAATTATCATCTTGAAAAGAAGTTAAAATGCTTCACCTTTCAGCTACATCTGCCAGGTGGTATCTGTGACATCTACTGACAGAACTCCACAGAGGTGGAGTTAGGTAAAAAGCTATGCTTTTTATTTAATACAAGATTCTTTTCATATATGCAGATCTTCTCCAATAGATATTTATCAAATGCTGAGAGGCTGATTAAATTGATTATACTACTCACTACAAATTGATGTACTACTCACCACAAAAGCTGACTATATTCTTTATTTCACCTTGCTGCTAAAAAAAAAAGCCCTCATCTTTTTTCCTCACTACTGAACAGAGACAGTCCTAGAAATAATAAAATACAATATTTTCTTTTATAAATTTCCCTTCTAGATTGATCTATCTGTATGCTTTATGTGCCACTTTGCATTTTAAAATAAAGCAAACTTCACATTTCTTATTTTCTACTCATGTTACATTTCTTGTATTTTACTCGTGTTTCTTATTTTCTAATTCATAGTTTTTATTTTCTACTCATGTTACCACGTACTTCACAGACTGAAGCTGAAAATCCTTATTAAATGTGGGGCTAAAACATTTTTTATCCTTTTTAGCCACAATTCCTGAAACTTCTCAGAGCAGCCTTAGTTTGTGGGAATCTGGGTAAAAAGTCTCTGGGAAGAGTGTGAAAGTGCTGGTTATATTATGCCAAACCTAATATTGCAATATTCTGGCCACATTTGTATGGTCACACCTAACCAACCTTTCTTCAGGCCCTTCCTGTCTGAGTGATTAAAGAATAACATTTGTAACTGTATCACTTTTTTTTAATGACATGGCTGAAATTGAGCCCATTAGAGGCCATGCTGTCTCTCAAAATATGGGGTGAAAATTCCATTAAAACAGCAAAGATTTTTCAGTTGACTCACATTAGAAAAAAACCTACGAAACCCAAGGACCACAGAATCAATGAGGTTGAAAAAGACCTCTGAGATCATCGAGTCCAACCTATGACCAAACAGCACCTTGTCAACCAGACCGTGGTACTGAGTGCCACATCCAGTCTTTCCTTGAACATCTCCAGGGACAGCAACTCCACCACCTCCCTGAGCAGCCCATTTCAACATCTATTCTCCCCTTCTGTGAAGAAATTCTTCCTAATGTCCAACCTAAACCTTCCCACTGCAATCCACTTAAAATAGAAATAAACAGTGACTTATATTTCTCCTGCGTTACAGGTTATACAAAAAGAAAATAGAAACATAGAAGAGATCCAAGGTAATGCAAGAATGAAATGAGAAAGTGCATTACTCATGAATTAATTAGCCATGAAAGCTAATAAAAAAATAAACATGAACAAAAAAGCATCAAACTTGAGGACCACAGTTCACATGGATAGACAAAGCTGATCAACATGTTGGAGGTAATGTAACCTTAAATGAAGCTGTGCTGAGTGTAAGACAAAGGCTGTGGACCCCCAGATACACCCTAAAGATACAGCCACCCTGCACCTCAAGACAACCTCCGTTTGAGCAGGGTCCAGGAAGAACCAGCACCAACTCCTCCATGGCCAGAGCCAGAGTCAGGTTTTACCACGTTTCCACCACTCAAAGCACAGCCCAGGGGCAAATGGTTGCCCTGGCATGCAAAGGCACTCTGGGGCCAACAGGCCAAACCCACAGAAAGACAGACAGCAGAGGCTGTGCCTGGAATTTGCCAAAAAAGGAATGAAAGAACCAACATCACTTTGCAAGAGTTTACACGGCATAGCAAAGCTCCCAGAACCACCTCCTGAGAAAACAAATATTTCACAGAAGTAACTGGTGATATTACAGCATGAAATGAATTGACTATTAGCCTTCAGCAAATGGGGTATTTATTGTTTTTAAATTGTACATTAGTGCTCAAGTAACAATGATATTTATACTGTGCATCAAACCACAAGAATAAGGAAGTTGTGAGCTAAAACTGAGGACTTAGATTAGTGATCTTGTGTGCCCTGGGGGAGCATGAGATGTAAATAGATGCACACATAAAGTAAATAAGACACAATGATACTGGGGGAATAGTGCCAACTGAGTCAGCAATATGAAAAAGCTACTGTTCTGAAATGTCCAATGGATATCAGACTCCAATCTGAAAAGACACTTTGAAAACTGAAGAGATTTTATTAAAAGAGGGAACAATCCTGAAACAAGAGTAAGCACATAGCTAAGAACACCTCCAGGAAAAGCATGGACTTGATATTTTACACTACCATGGGTAGAAAGCAGCATATAAACCTCCATACAGAGCACTCAAAATGAGCTGGCACACACCATAATGCTATACCATCATGTTATATTTTTGTCTTTAGAAGTTTTCCTCAGAGAGCAAGCTGCAACATCAACATATCACCATTAAAAATTCCTGTTATCCTCCTACAGCTTTTAAGTTGTAGATATTAACAAAGATGAAATGCTTATCTATTCAAATAGAAAGGCAATTTTGACCTTAGTGCATTAGTGTAAAAACAAAATGTGTTGTTTTGATATTTACAAGATGCCAGAATTAGCTGCACTTCACAATCAGCCTCATGGCATCCATGCTAAAACAACCTTCCAAAAGTCCCTCTGGAGGAGGAGAGAAGGCAAGAAGTAAGAAAAAAAAACCCCTCAGTTACCAGCAGAGGATTTACAAACCAAACTCTAAAAAGACTGAACTGAGCACTTGAGCTCTGCAGACATAGGATTCATGAAGCCCAAACTAAGAGCAGGCTCTGCATTTACATCAAATCTTTTCCAAGACCAGGTAAAAGCCCATTATTGCCAGAGCTGCTGCAGAGGATGAATTCTGCTATCCAGGGGGCACTGGAGGTGCCACGTAGTTAGTCTGCACAAGCCACATTCCTCTGATTTATCTGTACACCCTCATGTTTCTCTGGCAAAATATGAGACAGAGGACTATTATTTGGAGATATTTTGGCCACGTGCCACTGCTGCTGTACAGTTTGTGAGTGACCTACACCAAGCACTCGGAGCTTAGGCACTGAGCAAAGCAGGCATGCAAACAAGACTGGTTTTAACTAATGTCTGAGTAGCAACAATAACAATTAGCAGCAACACAGCTAGTACTGCAATGGCATCAGTGACAGACTGTGCTGTGGTGGATGGAGGAGGCCCTAAAACCTACCAGGACCATCCAAACCACTCCCAAGCTTTTTATTGAACATCTCTCAGCAATACATCAGCATAAGGTCCTGTACAGCTTTCAGAGATTTCTAATTTTTATTTTATTCACTTCTTATTTCAACAGCAAAGATCCTGCACGCCTTTAGAGGAATATTAATGATGCAGAAGACCCAACCCTGAACCCTGTGAAAGCCATTACTGTTCACTCAGAGTAACTGGTCTGGTGCCAGCTCAGTTTATTATATCGCCTTTGTTTGTTTCCCTTAAAACACAATGCTACAGTGAACCAGGGGATGTTAATGCACTTCCATGCCATGCTGCATTTGTTTTTATTGCCAGAACTCCGTACTTAATATAGCTGATACCTTCTTCGAGGCTGAGACATCTTAATGAGCTCAGCACCACCATGTGCAGAGGCTCCACCAAAGATCAGCGAGTGCCTCGTGAGCAGTTTGCTGGGGCGGGCATGGATCACTGTCCAAATGCTGCTGCTGGCTGCAGACTAACTAATGCAGCTTTAACAAGCTAAAAACACCCTGCTAAAACAAATCTGTCATTACAAATAAGTAACAATAAAGTGGGCACACGGGGTAATAGGTTTACCGAGGGCATCGTGTGGTGGTAGGAATAATCTTTTGTACTTGCTGTCTGTGCTGATAATGGAGGGGGGGGGGGTTGCATATACTTTTTATTCTGAAAATTGCAGTTGCTAAAAAGAGATCTTACTGTCAACTTGATGCATAAATTTGACAAAATCCCTCCAGCATCCCAGGTTCATTAAATCGTACCACTAATAAGGCTATGCCTGAGAAGGAGTCCTGCTTACCCCCTTGCACTGCAACAGCAGTACCCTGGGCAAACCCTCTGATCTCAGCCTTTCAAAGAACACAGAGTACCATCCGAGAGTAATACCAGGTCAGCACTGCTCTCCTGACCTGCAGGGCTACAAATAGCTTTTATCAAGATAGAAAGATGCTCTTCCCAAGAGATGGGGTCCAGTCTCAGTCCACAATCGCACCAGAGCATTGCAAGATCTGCTTTCAGGCTTAAACTAAACCTGTGCACTTACCTCTGTAGTTACAAGAGTGGAGCTCACCATGTGCCATACAGGTAAAAGTAGGATTGTTATAGAAACATGAGAAAGTTCTCTTGCATTGCTCTAAGAGCAGAAAGAAATCTTTACTTTCAAACATAAATAAAAGTACCTCTGATGGAAGTCTCCCCTGAACAGCCACAAAAATATAAAGACGGTTCAAAATTGAAACAGAGCTCCCCAGTAGGCCCCCTTATTAAATTCATCTTAAATCCAACACCTCCTTCTGCTCTGAGTAACTTTTCACATTGATTTTCCAAGCATTAAGAGTTTTTTATGTTACCAACCCCTTCCAATGAGGGTCATACATGGAGTCCAAATCTGCTGGTGTTCAAGGCAAGGCTGGAAGGGGCTTTAAGCAACCTGGTCTAGTGGAAGGTGTCCCTGCCCATGGCAAGGGGTTAGAACAAGATGATCTTTAAGGTCCCTTCCAGCACAAACCATTCTAGGACTCTTTATTTAAAATAAATGAAAGTTTTTAGGTAATTATGAGCCCTGCATCACTGTTTTTTCCTCACAATGGACTCCTCGGTTGCATTTCATGTCTCAGCTTTCCACAATGGAAAAGGAACATTTCCCTTCACTGTGCACAAAGTTTGTCAGTTATTTACAGTCACACAAAAATCAAACTGAAAAAAAGGTAAAATCTTCCTAAAGAATCTCACAGTATTTTTTTTGTACATTCAAAATTGTAAGCCTGTTGGCAGCTAAAATATGGCCACGAATACAGCTGAGTCACAGAAAAACAGAATAAACATGCCATGATTTATGGTTTTATGATTTACCACAGAAAAGCCACTGAGCTGTCTGGATGACTGCAATTTTCTAGACTTGGACTGCTCCCAATTAGAGCAAGGTATTTCAATCGCTTTAAAAACTAATTCCTTTTTTAAAAAAAAAAAAACATACACTGCAGACAGGACCACAAGATAAAGCTGTTTGACTGTAAGAAAAGGAGCTGTAAAGAGCTCAGCAACACTCAGTGAGTGTCTGGCAGCTCAGGTAGGGGCAGTGACTCACGGGGGCCAGGGTGGACGTGTCACTTTTTGGCAGCAGCCGTTTGTAATCTGGGCTGAAGTGCAGAGGTTGCACAGTTTGCATTGACCTGTGAACGCCATGAGAAGACCTGGGGACTGATTAGATCCTATTGCTCCTTCATCTACAGCTTTTCCTCCATGAGGCCAAGGGCTCTTCCTCAGCCATTTGTCCCACACAGCCTTCCAAGGGTTTTCCCACTGGCAGCTGCAGCATCAGCTGTCCTTCCTTCACTGCCAGCCCATGGTTGCATTATGGATGCTGGCTGTGGAACTACTGCCTGCTCTCATCTTTCTGGGTACTCCTTCCGACAGCAGCATGCCAAAAACAGAGAGACCAGGTCTTAAAGGTCAAGGGATATATGCATCATTTCAACTTATCAAAAGCTCAAATAAAGAAAAAAAAAATAGCCTACCACCAAGCCTCTTTTTCTTTAAGCTCAGCTTAGTCAAGGTTGACCTTCTAGCTTATTAAGAAACATTTATCTATTTCACACTTCTAGTTCTTGTAGGGAAGTACAAAAGAATGTTAAATAAAACATTTTAATCCATATACATACTTGAACCAAGTATCACCATACTTCATAAAAACAGTAAATTAGACAAATCCTTCTTGCAGTATCCTTTGCTGTGGCAGACTAAAGAACAGTGCTTATAAAATGGCTTATTTTAACGTTCTTGATCATCTGTAGCATTACTGTGTGCAACACTCATAAACAACAGAAGAGGCACTTGGAAGGCAGTCCAAGAAGCCCGGCACCAGAATTGTGCTCTCTCCTTCACAAGCCAAATGGATGTTACCAATGGTCCTTCTACTCATCTTTCACACAAGTAAGCACTCAACCTTGCATATGTATATATTCCTTCTCCCTCTGAGCTAGATCCCATTTTTCCTGCTTTGGTGACTTGACCCTGATAATCCAAGCTGAAAACTGGAGGACAAATTCTCATTCATGTTTAAAAAAAAAAAAAGAAAGTGTCGCTGGCAGCTTTCCGATTTAGGGCTCAGTGTTCAGCAGTGTAGAAAGTGCACTGCATAATCCTTCCTGTCAACAATACCAGATGTGTTTCTAATGGAAATAATTTGCTGGATATTTATTTATTGACATTTCAGATGAACAAACATTGTTACATCTTGATCTTAATCATCATTTGTGCAATATGCTATCTGAGCAAAGATTAAGGACTGTATCTGACTCCTTTATAGAGATGTCAGCAGTGTTTCCTCATAAGTTAGAATCCTAAGGTGAAATATGAAACTTAAGATAAAATAATATGGCACAACTACAACTAAACAGTAGCAAAAGACTCTGGTTTAGGTCAGTATAAAACAATTGCAGAAAGGAAAAAAAGCACATAGCTAAATTTATACCAAATTATCGATTTCTGATAACTCAAACCCTAAATACATCAATTAATCCTGCAGACTATCTTCTTAAATTTCAGCTCCAGTGAATGCAGAACAAATGCTTCCAGTGAATGCAGAATTTTTCTCTGTCACACAACCTTGGGCCAGTTTTGGACAGGTAATTCACAACAACCTGTTCCTCTGGCCTGGACAAAGCAAGCGCGGATGAAAGGCCAGAGAAAACAACTGCAAGGACCAAAATTTAATGCACATGGACAGAGAAGCAACCCTTCATCACCTAAATTGTTTCAAAGCCAATCGTGTTTCTTAGGCTGGAGACAGTGGTTTACCCATAAAGAGCAAATTTAAAGATCAGAGTTCTTGACATGGTAGATTAGGCTCTCCTTCCACGCATTTTGCTTGCTGTGTAATTTGATCATTAACAATCTTTGTGCCAGTTCCAGACAAAAATGCCCTTAATGTCTTTTAAAGGCAGCACTTTTTTTTGTCCTGAAATAAAAATCTTCTAAGGTTATTTTTTTAAACACACAAAAAATTTTCTTGCTGCCAGTATTAGTAATATATTAATTATTTAACTGAAATAAATGCATCTGTTAATGTGTTTAATTAAGCATACAAAGCTCTTCATTTGATGTTATTTGTATTTAAGATTTCCTGTTTTCCCTGAAGTATTTATTATCCAAGGCATGATTCTTCTAATCTTAGACATACTCTGGGACTGAAGTACTATTTTATATCAGCATTTCTCAGCTGCTTTTATCATGAACAGATATATTACAAACCATGTTAATGAGCTGTTTAGTATTCATATATTAGACTTTTGCTCATTTTATATGGAAATACTACTATAAAAATTCTAAGAATACTAGTTTTATGTGCATGATAATGATGAGATTCAAAGCAAATAAGAAGTAGAAAATCTGTGGTGGCAGTGAATATGAAATGGATTAGTACATCGTCAATGTGCTTTACATTGGTATAAAATTATTAAGCATGTAATTAAGTAGGATCAATGGCACTGTTTGTTTTGGAGGTAATGTTTGAGCTATTTTAGATGTGTCATCTTTAAGAATTTAATTTCACACTTTAATGATCTTCTTGTAATTTCCTCTTCCTGCTATGAAGTCACATAGTCATGATACGTGTGAATCCACTACAGATCAAGAAGTGACGAGGGTGGAAGGCCAGGGCAAAGTCACCGTGAAGGAAGATGAGAACAAGGTGAATTAAATAATTCTGTCAATACAAAAATAGTTCATTTCAACTGACCTTTTTCATCAGGCACATTCAAATCCCTAGAACTGTTAGCAGGAAAGAAATTATATAGTTACTTACAGCGACAGCAGCTTTGACCTGGCTGACCTCAGAGACATCTCCAGTGTAGCCAAAGTGAAATGAGATTTGGCTTTATAGGAGCCTAATGAGTAGAAGTCAGTCTTCAGTACACTAACATCTGCACGCAGGTCACAAAAACAAATAAAAATTTAAAAACCCAGCTTTGGGTAAAGAGGAGAGAAAGAGAGAGAAGACTGTTCTCTGTCTTGGATAGAGAACTTACTACTGGTTACTGTATAAAACCCCAGCTGTGAAAAGTCAGTCTGCTACTAAATTGTCTCATTTTGAACTGGGAATTACAAATCAATGAAACAAAGAATTTGTTATTATGGGAAACCCGATGTCTGAGTAAGTTCCCTTATTAATTTTACATGCTGGACACAGCACATACTTCCCCTGCAGTCCCAGCTCACTGCATGTTCTCCCAGTGACTGAAAGCAGAGCCATGGACACCAGCAACACTCAGCATTCAAAGGGGTGAGAAGGCTGGAGACACAGTGATTGAAAAACAAGGCAACAACAGGTATTTTTTTATACTGAATATACAGTCAGAGAAGACAGATTTTGGTAAGAATAATGTACCTTTACCTTGTTATTGAAGCAAACAGGTGTTTCATTATATAACTTAATGGTAGATCAGATATACACTATTTATACTATTCATTATTTGTATCTGGTTTTTTACACTTGAACTCATTGGCTTTAGGTTATGCAGCAGGACACTTGTAAACAAAGTTACTTCTTGCTCAGAGAAGTTTGGCACATTAGAGATCTACTCCAGGTAACTTCAGATTAAATAGTTTAAAAATTTACCTCAAAGATCAACAGCCTGGTACAGAAGTAGAGGAGAAAAAACTTCAAAATGAGGTAGAAAATACCATCTCAATATTCTCCACAGCCTGAGCAAAAAGGCAGCAAGAGACATTCTTTGTAGCCTTGGCATATTTATGAATGTTTAACAAGTGAAGCAAAGAGAAGAAACACTTCAGTATAATCCCATTATACTATGAAAAAATAGGTTTCTTTCCCCACTTAGATTTTGTTGCGGCATTTAAATAGTGAAAAATACGTTTGCCACATCTTTACAGCGACTTGTGTTATTGCAAATCCACCATTAACAGCTATACCTGTGCATTTAATGAGTTTACAAATGGCAGATGGTAAAAATTAATTTAGCTTTCTCTGTGAGGAAATATACACACAAACTTGGGTCCAATCCTATAAATGCCTGCTCTCATGAGTAGAACTAACTTGAAATTACTTCATATCCCAAGTTTTACACACAATTTAAGACCTGTTTGTAAGGGCACAGCTCACAGTTCTCCAAAGTGGTTGTACATGGATGTTAATGCATCTTTAAGTAATGGAAGATGAAGGTGTTTAGCACTGCAGACTTTAAAAAGTTTCATTCAGAAGTACTGGGGCATGAGTAAGAGCTGCTAAAACATGGACTTTCTGGATTAGATCTGTACATCTGTAAGTTAACATAAGGAATTAAATTCTTATTAAATTTCAATTCATTTGAAATTATTTTTTCCCATTTTTCCTTTTCTGCTTTATTAAGTTCCATTCCTTTGTCATAGTTACGCATTTCTCTTTGTGAGCAGAGGATTTTGTCTTGCATTATTTCTTCATCCACAGCAAAATGCCCTCTTTGCTGACTAAAACTACTGTGCATTTTACAGCTAATAACACATCTAAATTCTTATTTTAAATCACAGCCCTATTTCCAAAAAGAGCAATTTTACCTTTCTTCCAGAAGTTCATCTGCTTGCTAATAAGAGTTGGTTTCACCCGTAATTTTGAGAAGAAAAATGGTTATTAAGTGACAAATAAAGAATTCCATCCAGCCCTCTATTTAAATACAGGACATTTCTCCTGGTACAGGATCTACAGGTCAGATGTATCATTATAATTATAAACATTTGTAATGAGCCTCAGTGCAATTGGGGCCCACAGTGAAGTAGCCTCACCTCAGATAAAAATCTTCCAACAAGCAATTTCATACCTAAGATTGCTATAATTTATAAATCCCTGCATTATCAAATATTATCTTTTGATACCAGCAGAGCCAAGAAGGCTTTTGATGATGCTATACAGTTATGTTTTTTTCCTAAATATGTTTCCAGTTTTTATCAGTGTCTAATCAATAGACAATACTGTGATTCAGTAATTTCTCTACCTCTCTTATACCAAAGCTATTCCTGGCAGAGAAACCAATGACAGCCTAAAAATCAACACCCTCACAATCAGCTTTGGGATTTGGCTGAATTTTCCTGTAACAGGTGCATTCCTCATTTCTCCTCTCTTTTCCTGATGCTGACTATTGAACAGCACAAGACAGCAAGACACAAAGGGCTGCTAATGGGAAGATAAAAGCTGAGAGAGAAAATGGGGGAGTAAAGAGTCAGGGTATCAGTGAAGTGAAAAGACCTATGAGAGGGGCAAGGGAATTTGTTTAGGATGATGAGAGGAAAAAAAAAACAGGAACATGGAAGATGAAATATAGTTTTCATAGCAGTTTTAGTAGTTTGTCAGCAGAATTAAGAAAAAGGCAAGAAAAGTGTGAAAATAATGAATAAAGCAACAGCAAGGATTAGGGAGAAACAAAATAGTATGTGAAAATGCAGTGCTGGAGCGAAAGGGCTCATCTGATGCACAGAGACCTTGAGAGAGTTGCGAGGACATAAGTATGAGAGGAAAGAGGAGAAAAGAAAAGAAGTAATAAAGCTGTTGCTAAAGAGAATACAAATTAAATAGATAAACGTGCATGGAAATAGGGACAAAAACATCATAAAGAGCTTCTAATAAAACTGTTGCTAAAGAGAATACAAATTAAATAGATAAACGTGCATGGAAATAGGGACAAAAACATCCCCATGCTGCAAACACACATCTCTCCCCTCCCTCACTTGCCCAGTGACCATTCCTGTCCCTTTTTTGGGCAGACAGGCATTTTCTGCCCCACTGTATCTCAGAGACTCGCTGGTGCAGTTTCCTTCATCCACTGGGCTACTGTTTAATTCCTCACTGAGATCTCCTGCCTTGCCAGTGCAGGAGACACATCCCGCCTGTGAAACCAAGGAACACTTCATCTGCACCTGAAAGACAGCCCATGCTCAAACTGTGATTAACACTGAAACATGTGTCTTATTTGTGGCCAAATACTGTCAAGAAGGTCAATGCTGAAAAAGAAAAAGCCATTAAGCTTGGCTTAACAGCCAACCCAACCTCATGAAAGAGAAACTGTGCCAAGACTTCCCATCTCTTCTTGCCACATGTGCACTCCTTTTTTGGGAGGTGTGATTTATAGCTTAGCTAAGAAATTGTTTTAGGTTACAAACTTAAAAACAAAGTCTTCGGCAAAGTATGAATTACTTGTATAGGTTTTTCAGAAGATTGATCTTTTCATTTTCTTGTCTTATGAGTATATATCCCATTAGATCTGCTCCTGTGTAGGAACTGCAATTTTAGCAAGCAATTAATCCATAAATGAGCTGTTTCAGAGTTTTAGGTATTGGGCATCATCCTTCAAAGGCTCTGTCCTGGCCTCGTATTACATCTCCATGTTTCCACAGACCTTAAAAGAGGCTCATTTTGTTGGCAATCATTTAATTGAATTCCCTGTGAATCGCTTTTTGAAAATCGTGCTCAGGATAATCAGGCATAGACAAAAAAAAAGGTAGTATTTCTAATGACCGTGTCACTGAGAGATACGATGACCTTTATGTTCTTCAACACTGAACTTCTTGTTGCATACTTTATTCCAATGGAAAATATGCAGCCAGAGAGTCATTGAAATTATACCTATTTTATCCTGGACCTTCTGCCAGGGATGCTGAGTTTCTGTGCAATAACAATACCAATTATGTTTGGCTGGAACAGGCCTGGGTGCATGGACTATATAATGGACAATGTTCAAGAACATTCAGACTGCAAACAAGAGTCGAAATCAATACACAGAATAGAAAATAAAGCAGAAATAAATAAGTAAATAAATAAAGATAACTGAATGTTTTTAGTCTTGAAAACACTTTAAAGAAAATTAGCAGAAGCAAGTAATTCTATTCTCTGCCAAATTCTGACATTTACCTGAGTGTAGCATGGCACTTTCAAAACCATTATTTAAGAAAAGATACTTCTTATTCACAAAGCTGAAACTGCAGCCCCCTACTAAATGAATCTGCTGGAGGCCAAGCTCCTGTTGCCAATTCTTTACAGCTCAGGCAGCAGTTCCTGAGGTCACCAGGAACAAGACTCACTGCACTTCTGATACCAGTCCGACAGACTTACACCTTGCTCTTGCAAGATCCTTGCGTTCAGTGCAGTGTAAATTTTAGTTCCCACAGTGTTACCTGGTTGACAGGGTATCTTATACATACAAGTGTTCAGTGTACCATGGCTTTCTTCGAGTGCTTTTTTATCTATCCTTTCAAACATTCCCTGTTGTGTATCTGTTCTTCCCAATCTATTCCCATGGTTATCATGGACACATAGAGCTGCAGTTTATTATTTAAAAAACAATACATATATTAAAGAAAAATTAAAAGCAGGCCCAAGCTTAGCCATTCCATCCTTCAGCTGGCAGAATGCAGCTCCAGCCAAAAGCCACACAATCTCCTTCTGGTGGGACTCACTAGCCCGTGTTCAGCACTGCACCAGGACTCAGTGTCACACCAGCACATCTGCCTGGCTTTCACCTGCTGCAAGTTTAGCTCTGTACAAGGGCTGTATGGGCTGTGTATGTACAGCCCATACAATACTGGGATCACACAGAGAGTCCTGTGGTGGACTGGCTGTGCCCATTTTCCCTGAGGTGTTGCTGTGGAACCGCTGGGAACTGCCTGTGTCCATCACGGGTCAGCCCTGGCCTCCCCTCACAGAGCCCTGACGGCCCCGTCTGCCAACACCCAGACACGCAGTCCCAGCACAAGTACAAATAATGACGATGAGGATGAGAATAATGATTTTTTTATTATTATTATTCCCAAACTAGGGCAGCAGCTGTCTAATCCCACGAAGTACTCAAAGTCGCTCCCCTTCGCACAGAATGAACACACTAGTTTTATGCAGGGAAGGAAAGCGTGCATATCCTCGTAATGTGACCATGTGCTTATGCCTCAGAAGTAGCGGTACCATCTGTAGGGAAATCATAAAAAGGAATTGCCTCTAGAAGTTCTCTGGGCCTCAATAACACTGCCTATATGCTGGCTGGGACAGAGTGTAAATGCAGGAGCATCAAATTTATTCCCTGGTCATAGACAAGTGCTCCCCAGAACCAACAGACTGGGTAGCCCAGAGGGAAAAGGAGTAAAATTAGTGGGACAAAATGCAGGAACATCCTTGAAGTACAACTCCCCTGAGGAAGACAACTGAGCATCATCAAATCAACAGCAGACCCAAACACCACAGTGGAACAAGCTGAGCTCCTCCACACTGATGGCAGTGCAGGATTTGTCTCAATGGGCCTTCTCTGTAACCTTTCCAAAAGGCTTAGAGTACAAGCACCATTGACATTCATCCTTCCCAGACTGTTTGCTCTAATATTCTGTTAACTATCAGAGCATCAGTAATCCCATTACACCAGAAAAACGACCTTTTCTGGAGGGGCTGAACACTTCCCAAAAAATGGAGTAAGGAGAAAACACAGGTCAGAAGCTGAAGCCCAGGTTGCAATCACCCAGATATTTTCCGCAGGAAAAGTGGGCAGACAACAGCAAACTACCTGAATGGGATCAAGCACTGATAGGCTACATAACAGAAAGCAGGATGGCAAAAGCACCAGCCATAATATTCTATGTCTTTTCTTTACCAATGGTTACTAAATCACAGTAGCTTTGCCAGTGCAAAACTGCAAGGGGAACTTCACTGGGAAGTGCAATTTCTTCCAGGTCTGCAAAAATAGTATCAGGAAAGTTAATTCTCCTTCAAAACATTCATCTTTTTCTGTCAGAAGCACTACTTCTTACCAGCTAACATAAAAGCATGGCAATATTTTATTGCTGCATTAAGCATTTAACTTAATTTTATGTAAACTAGCAGCAGTTTCATAAAATTTGTTGACATTTGTCACTTTGTTTTTCATTTCCTACAAGTTTTACACTACTGATATGATCCTGACTCAGAGGGAAAAAGTGAGTATACATTCATCATCTCAAAGCAGATTAAATTAATATCTGGCCAGTAACGAGGTCAAGTATCTTGCTGAAGAACAGGTATAAGCAGCTATTTTATGTAGCGGGTTCTTTGTTCAATATAACTACATACAGAATAATCACAAAGAGTGAAAACACAGACTACATTTTTCCCTCATGTCCAGCATTTTTTTTTCATTTACCTTCAACAGCTTCATGGCAGTTTGTCTTCAATATATGCACATTATTTATTGATCTGGGATTTTCCAAAGCTACTAAAGAGTGGTTTGGGATCCAGTTTCTATTGAATTTCAATGAATCAACTCATAAAAGAATTAGGAGCTTTTGGAAATTTTATCTTTTTTTATTGCATACCACAAGAGCAACATTGCATCCAATTATCTTATCCTTTGCTGGTAAAAGAACTACAACAGAGGTACCCAATTAACAATTTTTAAGCTTGTGAAACTAGTCTCACATAATTAGCATCCAGAGAATGAAAGACGCTATTTTAGCAAACAAAGTGAGACCCGAGCTTTTAAACAAGGTACTTCTGGTTGCTGCCTTTCTTTTGCTTCTCTGAGTTCAGTTTAATCATGATTATAGAAGACGATATTCCCTCAAAATCCCAGAGAAAGATTATTATCAGAAATAATTTCAACATCTTATGATTAAGCTGCATCTACTCAAACTTCTAGAGGCAAGGGCCATTCAAATTTGATGATGTATTAATGGAACTAGGCTTGTTTCGACTCAGGAGCAGCCAGCCACAAATAAATTGTGTATGTAGCAGCTATGCAAACAGTCACTTGCATAACATTTAAGAAAGCTCAAATACCAGAACAACAGCACCAGGATCACAAACAAAGGGCAATTGAGGACAATACGAGAGACAACAGTTGCAGTCTGGTGGTCCAGAGTGAATTGCTTTCAGGATTTTCTTGCTGCTAAAATAACTAAGTGTCAAGGACCTTCATGTCTTGGCAGTAGGAGATCTCATATTGTAGGTTTGGGTTTTTTTCCCCTCTCATAAGTTATTCATGATACTCAAGCAATACTTGGTTCAAATGGGTAGTTGTGCTGTTGCAAAGCTCTGCTGCCTGCAAGGTGTCACAGAAGGAAATGAGACGAGCTCAGGGTAACCTTGTGCCAGATCTCGAGTCTCTCTTCATAGAGCAAGTTATCAGGCAGTGTTATAGCACCTTCCTCTGCCTCATGGCTAAGAGACAACAGACCAGCCTTTGCTGGAACTGCTGCTATACTCAGCATTATGAAATCCAAACACAATCAACGTGTACAGTTCCAGAAAGAAGCTACAGAAAACAAGCAATTTCTCTTCCTGCTGCTCTGTTTCACCTTGCCCTGGTACAATGCATTTTGACACAGAGGAGCTGGTGAACTGAGATTTGAAAACAACATGCAAGCCAGACCAATTCTGAAGCTGCAAACACACAGGAGAATCCCTCAGCACTAAACAGAAAGAGTAGTTTGCCAATGTATGTACCTTTTAGATCTCAACTCTGTTAATAGGAAGCTGAGGAAAAAAAGAGGTAATAGTACATCAAATCAAATATTTGACTAGATTTCAGAAACTATTGATATTCCTTGGGCATGGCTTACTTACAGATGTGTTATTCATAGGTACAAGTGTGGAATGCTACAAACATGGATGCCCCAAAATAGCAATGCTGTAAATTGGTTTTTTTAAGATGCAACCAATTAGTGAACTTCTCTACTTATGCCACTATAAAAATTGCTGAGATAGGCAAATGCTTACAGCTTAATATCAGCACTAGTGACAAAAATGGTAAAACAAGAAAAAAAAAAAGTCCAAATCTAACACCAAAAACCAACCAACCAACCACCAAAAAAACAACCAATCAAACAAAACAAAACACTAAAACCACCCACAAGAAAACCAGTATGACACTAATGTTTCAAACTAATGAGTGCCTACAACAGGCAGCAGTGAACAGATAGTAGGTGATATATTTGAGTTTTGTAATTGTCCCACCAAAAATGTCTGTCAGGTGAGTCTGCAGGCAGAATTTTTTTTTTTATTCTTTTTACAGTAAGGAAGTCCTCTAACATTTGCATGAACCTCCAGACCAGCAGCTATCTTTAAAAGTCAAACTGTCTGGCCAGATTCTGGGCTGCCTGATCGAGTGATATTGATTTCAAGTGAGCTTGCTGATTTAGCCTACTGAAGAACCCAGCATCATCTGATTAGGTTAAGTAAATCGATTTTTGAATCCTGACTATTTGCAAAAATCTTGTGAACAACCTAGAGACCACCCAGGAAAGGGTAAAAATTACTCGGTCAAGAGTTTTATTAATACATTTTATTTCTAAAAATCATTTTTTTTCCCACCAACAACTCAGGAACAGAAAAGCAACAAAATTTGTTCACTAAATTATTCATTATGAGTTACTGAAATGGGTTCCTATACTATAAAAAGCAGCAGCTCCATGGAGGGCAGAAAGAATTACAGCTGCTAAGAAACAGTGGAGAACACAAGTGTAGGTGCTGTAGGAATTCACTTCTGGTGCTACAAAGCTATTTGAAAGACCATTAAGTGGAAGATGGGCAGTAGAAGGGGAACAGACTGGTGCTGGAAGCTGCCCATTGACTCAAAAGAACACAAGGAGTGCCAGGAAACCCCCCATCACAGTTGTAGAAACTCAAGTTGTAGAAACTCAAGGGGCCAAATTCAATAATAAGTAACTACGCCACCTTTTTTGTCCTTTCCGTCCCATGCGAGACCTCTTGACAACACTAATGAAGGGACAAGATTTGGGGATTTCAGGTGGATTCCTTAGGAAATTAGCTGATAGAGTCATATCATATATGTTTGTACAGCCTAATAACTTTCGAGTTCTATTGCAAAATTTGGTTTAAATGCTGCCAGAAGAGAGGCCACAAAGGTATTTAGTTCCTAGAAGTTTTCTGCAAATAGATGGTTGAGTGATGAGGCTAATAAAACTTTTCATATGCTTACCATGGGAAAAGCTACAGCTTGAGAATTTCTCTTCTTTCCTACACTTTGAAATCCCCACAGGAGAGAACTTCGACTCGCAGGAAAAGCTTTGATCAATGCTTGCACATTATAAGAACCCAGAAAACCCTATTACTAGGCACAAATCCACTCAAAATCAATCAAACTCCATTTGTTTACGGCTATAGGAACAACTAGCAATATCTGTCAGGCCACACCACATAACTCATCGTACATAAGTCAGAAAAGAACTGACAAATAGAGACCGAGTTCATCTATAAACAAACAGATACGTGACTTGGTGCACAAAATCTGGAAGGTGCTGTGTCCCTGGCATTAGCAGCACAGAGTCCTCAAATATAAAATAAGAATATTTTAATGCAATTTTTAAATCCCTACAGATACCCTGATGCAAAGCATCAGCAGGAAGATTCAGGACTGTTATATTCATCTTTAATGAGAAACAAGTTCCCCGATGCAGGCAGAGTATGCACACATATTTCAATACTTTGACAGCAAATTATGCTGACTAAAAAAAATACAGAATCTTCAAGACCAAAACATAATTGTGAGCAATTATGTTCTTACATATCTTTACATATTTTTCTTATGTTTCACCCAGAGTCCCAGTGCTGTCACTTGGCTCTCATGCAGAGTCCTGGGCTGACTGCACCTTTGACTTAGGACAGCCCAAGTAATACAACCTACAGAAATTGTTCACATTTGCAAAGGGGAAGGTGTTTCCAAGAGGACCAGGCTGGCTGATGTCAGGAGAAGCATCGACTTGCTTTTCTACCCGTCCCCCTTTCTTCAAGACATCAATAAACTTCTAACACTGCGTTTTTAATATGCCATGACTTTAAATGGCGTTGCTCAACACAGATCCTATGGACCAGTACAATAACCATGCAAAGCTCTCGAGAAGAAACTATCTGGGGATCCAGCAAGCTGCTGGATTTGGAACTACAGGAATATCAGGAGGCAAATTAAAAACTGTGTACGTGACCATTTTTGTGCTAGTGTCACAATATTCATTAGTGGGCAGAAAATAATATCAATCCTATGCTTGAAAATATATCAGGGAAGATGGTAATCAATCAACAGTGCAGTGATAAAATCTTAACTGCACCTTCTGCTTCCCACTACTGGATGTTATTTTTGAGAATCCCAAAGTGCTCCAAAGGTGGTTAATCAGAGCACCCTCACCACAGCCCCGGAGGTAATTTTCTGATCTGTTCCAGAGAACAAGCAGTGGAGCAGGAAGGCTACAATCAGTAGGGCAAGGCTTGCCCAGACAGAAATGGCTCCCAGACATCTTGAGTTTCTGTCCCTCACTTTAAAGATTACACTCCTAAATACTGTCTGATGTTGGATATTTTCTTGTCTTTCAACAGCAAACCACGTTTCTACCCTTCCTGATTGTCAGTGTTGCTTTGATACAAAATACATGGTTCTTCTCTTATATTAAGTGATTATCCTGGGGATAAAATCAGGAAATTCCCTCATTTTCCTCAGAACGCAGGAAACAAGGGAACATTAAGATTTAATAACACCCCATCAGTCGTCTACAAAGCTGATAAGAAGAAAGGTTGCTACTCCAGTGCTCAGAAGCTCTTAGCCACATTAAAATAAAATAAAAAAAAAGGTCTTCACTATAATTAAACATGTTTTATTAAAGCTTTCCCTCATTTTCCTTTCTTTGCTTCTTTCCCCTTCATAGCTCTTACATGTTCGTTCATTCTTCCCTTTGATGTTTGTATGCTTTTCATACTTGTATTGAAAATATTTTGCACTACTCATTTCCACCCCACCTCCCCTTTAAATGTATTGAGAGGAACACATTTTCACTGAGTCTGACTTTGACTCTGCCCTCTCAGCTCATCTGCAGCTCAGTGAGAGCATAGAGAACACACTCTCTAGTGACAGAGTTCATTACAAAGTGGCACAAGAACAAAACACCTTCCATCTCTTCCATTTCTTTTGTCTCTCACCTACAAAGTGAATGTAACCTGCTCACCTTGATCGGAAGACTCGCACAGGATTTATAAGACACAATTGAATAGCGCGACTATAAATGTTACAGTTAAAAGGAAAATAAAATAAGAGTGGTTCCTTCTTTACTTACACGTGTCTAAAGACTCATCTGAATCATCAGGACAGTCAGGCTCTCCATCACACAGCCAGTGTTGGGAGACACAAGTCACGCGATCGTGACACAGGAACTCTCCTACGTCACACAAGTGATGCTCTTCTGAAAACGAGAATGGGTTAGGATGAAATGGTTAAAGATGAAGGGAAAAAAAATTGGCAAAATGAAAGTGAAAAAATGGAAATAAAATGATTCGGCAACCAAAGATCAAAGGAAGCAACAGAAATAATAGGAAGTAATAATTTAATGGTATGAAATGCCCTTGCTTAGGCTGTAGAGCCCTGACATTCAGCTGCAGGAGTTCACTGGGAGCTGTTCATAACCCTTCTGATCAGACATCAACAGCATTAGCATAAAATACTTTTATGAAGTACAATTATAAGAAATTCTGGGGTTTTTTCTAAATATTTCACCATGAAGTAAATCAACAAGCTTTTAAGTTGTCATATTACCAGCAGGGAGGTACCTCATTTGCCTCTCCTGTCACAGAATATATTTTTTAATTGTTTCAAGTTATCAAATTTTCAAGGATACATTTTTGTGACTAAAGGTCGGCTTAAATAAACATATATATAAACTATTTTTAAGTATGTATTTAATGACCAAATCCCACCTCAGTTTTATGCAAAGACTACTTTATATTTCCTGCAACAAATTCCCAAACAGAGGATTTAGTTATTTAAAGTCAACACTGTGACACCTTGAAAACAATGGCTTTTAAAAGAAGGCAGTTCTGGAAGTCTGGCACACCCACAGTATCTGCTGCATTCAACCACCAAAGTCTGATATCCTTGAGATCTAGAGTTAATTAACTCAAGACTATTCCACCATTATTTAATGTAAAACTATTCTAACATTAATTAGAGCTCACAAAACCTCTGTGCGATGTATTATATTTATTTCATCAATATATAAATTACAGTAGGGCCTTCCACAATGTTACATTGCAGATTGCTGGGGAAAGGTTTCTTGATTATTCTTACACTGACACAACAGAGAAATAACTTCACTGGAGTCAATACTGTCACAAAGATATAAAGCCAGGTCTAAAGAAGGAGACAATTAATACCAAATACACTTGTTTAATCCATTGGTTTAGCTCACTCCAAAAGCCAATGGGTGTATTATTGCTATGGGAAACAACAAGAGGAACTTTTTTTAAAGTTACCATCTGATCATTTCATATGTGCAGACCTCATTTCCCAGGCCAGGCTCTGAACTGTTGATGGTAATCAGTTTCAAATAAGTCAAATTTGCAACTACTATGTAAACATATATAATATTGTTTAAACCAACTACATCACAGCTTCTAGAACCCTGTAAGAATTAAGGCATTTTTGTTATATCTTAATTTCTTCCCTTTACTTAAACAGCAAACAGTGCTCAGGCATCTAAGTTGTTTATTTTCTCTCAGAAAAATGAGTGACTGTATAATTAAGAGTGTAATTTTACATGAACATGGAAGTGGTTTTGCTTAAAGCTTTCAGGGAGATGATTAAAGGTCCTGCTTTGATAGCATGTCTTGGCAAATTTTAGCATTTCAAAGATACACAGTAGTATGGGCAACACATGCATGAATAACTCTTTAATATTTGTTTTTATAGTATTCTTGAAATCCACAATAAATTTATGTTTCTTTATGGAAACCTTGTACTACAGTGTATTACATGTCTCTGAAAGTGCTGTTTTGAACTATTTTCTTTTGCATAATGATAGGATTATCTTTGTTTTCAGCTGCTATCTTTAAAGAATGAATTGGACCAGTTAATCACAAACATGCACCAATTAGTAGGGTTTTAAAAAAAGGAGACACTATTCCCAAAAAAGTCATCTAGGATGGCCTTAGAAGTGAGGAAAACAGTTCTTTTCAGTGACACCTCTCCTCACACTTTTTCCTTCCGTATTATGTGAACTGCACAGGCAGGTTCCCAGTGGATGAGAAAATCACATTTTTAACATCCCAGTTCTTTGAGATACGGAGCAGATGGTTAGAAATCATTCCTCTATGGGTAAATGAAAGCTTTGCCTCCCTAAGGATAGTAATCCTATACTCCTATCCTGTGCTGCAAACACCTGGCAGTGCCTCTTAGAAATAAAGTTTGAAAACAAAAAAAAAAAAAGGGAAAAAAAAGAAAGGCTGGTGCCTTTGTTTTAAAGTCAACACTTCCAGAGCCAAAATTGTGTTTGTGGTGTTTTTGTTTTTTAAAGATGAACATATTTTTAAGAGGACAAAGCTCAAAATCTCCATTAGAAAAGCAATTACAAATATAATTCATGCAATTACACCAATGTTGGAAAACCAAATTCCATTATGCTGATAAGAGAAAAGGGGAAAAGAAAGGCACACAAGGCAGTGACCAATGTCTGCCTACACCAGGAATGCTCCTGGCTTAACAAGGCAGTTGCCTCTGCAAACATACATTCAGCTCCTAAATAACAAGGGATAAAGATCATTGTCTGTGATCACATGGACTGGCAGAGGTCAAAGGGATCTGGATCCCTCTTATTTGAAGGAATGCAATAATGAAAAGCAGGTCAACAGGGCTCTTGAAAGGAACTATACAGGAGATAACATCTATATAATTGAGTGCTTCCTCAGTCTGCCATGAGAGTCTCAATGATTCGCCGTGAATCTAATTAACAACTGCCTTTGTCAAGGAACCAGGCACACAGAGAAACTGTCCATTTCTAGAACTGTGCTTCCCTGCAGGGGTCAGCACTGTCCCTTCCTGCTTTCCTTCAGCAGCCCCTTGCTTGGGTGCTCTGTGGATCTGCCAGGCTTCTGCTCTGGTCTAGGTGACCCCACCACCACCCTCCGATGGCAGTTCTTGGCGTGCTGTCTTCAGAGCACTTCCATCCTCGTCTGCTGAGAGCACCTGAGAGCCTGAAAAAACAACCCTCCCATATGGCAGCATTCTTCAAAGTGAACAAAACTCAGCCTGCTAAAGTCTTGATCCGTTACAACAGGGAGTCTGCTCATTAGGTTTCCTCTAAACGTTCGGAAAAACCTCATGTGCAAACTAAGCACAAACAGAAGCTTTTGAGTGATATGATATAGCACGATGTGAATGAGTGTTTAGGGATGAGAGTTCATCATAACATAATTTTTTAAAGCTTTTATAACAGTAGCTCAAGATAAACACAAGGCAAGAATGTTTTGTGAATGCAATTTTGTTAAATTTTGCGCTTAAAGAACAATATTTTCACCACGTTTCAAGTGAAACAAAAAACTTTGAAATTTTCAATTCCCTCTCCTTTTACAAGAAAGGAAAAGGGCAAGAAAAGGTCCACGGAAACTAAGGGGTTGTGTCTGTAAATGTGCTCTCCTTTTCCATTTGAGAATGGCAAGATCAAGGAAAGAGCCATGAAATCCATGAATAAAAAGATAAACACATACAAGTTATCAGCTGGTTTATCCCCAGCTGTGGACTCAGACAAAACTTCCAGGAGAGAAGAGGAATTGGCTGCCAAAATAGCAATTTTTTTTTTTTTCAGAAGCAAAAGATCAGGATGACTAAGAAAGAGCAGAAAGACCAACAGGAGTAGTCAGAGAAGTACAATCTGTATATTTGGATCCACTGGTGACTGCATCACCTGTCTGCATGACTAGGAACTTCTCCCAGTGATAGTAAACCCATTCTGCCATATTTTCAGCTATTATGCAACTAAAAACTTGCACTTTTAAGTTCTTAATTAGTTTTGCTTTGATTTTAATTAAGTTATCTTCATTACAAGAGCTTAAGAACTCAGAACTCTTTTTTTTTCCCCCCTCTCAAAAGCATGTTTTCCATTTGGGATTTTCTTTGATCTCTCACTGAAACATGGGAGAGTTTGCAGATTAATTCCAGCAAAATTTACTCCAAAGTTGAAAAGTATACTCCAGTAGCAATTTATGACAGAATTCATCATATACTAAAACCTAAATTACTGTAACTGAAAGGGATATGGGAAGAAAGAGTGTGCACAGCACTTCCTACATATGACTTTCAGACTTTATATAATACTTTTCAAATCTTTTATACCTTTTGAGTTAAATCTACATTTTTAGAGTCCAGCACACAGTAAAACTTTTAAATTTTGGCTCCACTAAACTATAGACAAAATCCTTGGAATGTGTCTTGCAAAGCAGTAAATAGCTTTATATTCAGGATCTAAAAATATGAGAACATCTATTTCTGTCCTACCCAAGTTCAGTACAATGTTGTGTTCAAAGTCAAAGTTTTATTCACAGAACCCAAAAATCTCCCTCAAGATCTACCAGACCCTGATTTTTGCTTCCACAGTGCAAACAGGCTTAAAGAGCTGTGGGTATGTTCATATACATATATATATATATAACTTCTAAACAGGAATATGGATGGTTTATGTGTATTTATTCAGTTCCTGACATATTAGTTATCACTTACTCAGCATTTACTAATCAACTAATTGCTTTATCCATAGGCAAAGCACACGCACAGGTACCTGTCAGTAAAAGAACCATATGTTCAGTTTAAGCCACATATGTTTAAACTCCAAGTGTCAGATTCCTTCAGTCTGCACATCTTCCTCCCAACAAGGTCACAGGCATCTTGTTTGGAGTCTGGTCAGTCTTTTGATTGACATCAGACATCCTAATTCTGAGCCCGTAATATAGTCTGTAATGTTCATGCTCAAATTCCTTATTTACATCTCACACATCTACAAAAATTCCTCATATTTTTCAGATTTGCTCTGTGCTAGTATAACATATTGCTCAGACTAAGCAAATATTGATAGAGATCAGTATTAACAAGAAGACTAGAAATATCCACTATTTCATGCAAATCCTGAAGTATTTTTGGAAGTAGGCAGGTGATAAGTCTAGGGGCAACCTTGTTCCTTGTTCATTTTTGTTCTGCCTTTGCCAGAAACCTATTTCCATTAAGGAGGCTGACCCTGAATCCCCTCCTGTGGATTTGAACCAGAGAAGGTTATTATTCAGACTTAATTTGGCACACTTATGGACAGAGAAATCTAAGAAATACTCAGATAATGACAAACAACCAAATATACCTGAGCCAATTTTTACCTAATCAGCAAAGGGTCACACAATAATACATATCTCAGCAAACTACAAAATTACATGACAGTGATGTTCTGTAATGGCACAAAAATACTACAGAATAGACAGGTGCCTTCTTTAATACAATAGAGAGACACTAATAGAAAAACATTACCTGTAATCCTGTCATTTGCCAATCCCTGCCCCAAGGAGCCCAATGTAGAAAGGTGGCTAAAGGCCCAACAAGCTCCCTATGAACCAGCTCTTCACAATTATCTTTGACCTCCTTGAAACCTGGAGGAAACACACAAACATTCCCCAGGGTGAAGCTGTCCTTCTTTCCAAACAGCCAGAATTAGACTGAATGTTAATGTCAGGTTGGAGGGTCAAAGTGACCATCACTTATCCCTCCATGTATAAAGAATGACAAGCCCCATAACAGAGTCAACAACGTGCCCTTTCAGCTGCTGACAGCCGGTGCTGGGTGAACATGAGGGAAAACACTCTCACTTCTGCAAAGTCCTCAAATGCTTCCACTGAAACAAATCTTTCATGTGGCACAGGACAAAATGCCTTTGAAAAAAACACTCATATGGAATGTGAAAACATCTTAGCTCCTCTACCTTAGTCTGTATTATCATACTGAGTTCATAATATTATCATTTCATTTCCTCCTTGACAGGAGGAAATGGTTGTAACAGACTTAAAAAAAATTAATAAATTTAGAGGAAAAAAAAAAAGTCTTTATAAGGAACTGTAAGCATCTTGTCAAGAACCTTCACAGGACAACCAAGAGCTCATATATAAGGATGTTATGCACTTCCTAGTCCAAGTGGATAAGCAACAGAAACTTTTTGCATGCAAAAGAAACTGTAGGAGAGATGAGTTGAATAATACATTTCTTGTACACAGACACACTTGCCACTTCATAAGGAAGCTCAATGGAGAACAGACTCAGGCTTTCAGCTACTCCCAGGATCAAATCTCCAAAAGGTCTGACAGACAAACTCCTGAAGAGCAGAAGAAGTGAGCAGACGGATGGGGACTGAGAACAAGTCACCCGGAGCCGATTTCAAACCCGGCCTGACGCAGAGCACCACTCACTGTGCCTCCAAGCAGGACTTCAAATGAATCTTTTTCATCTCCTATCTGTGTTAGCTGCTGTAACTTAGATATTTCCAAGTTATTCTTCTAACTTCGTTGGTTGTAAAGCTTCCAAATTTAACTGTAATGTTTTCACGGCAAAATTGCTTCTCTTTCTTAAAGCGGGGTGGAAATCCTGAGCTGAGACAAAGTATTTAAATAAATGCCACACACAATATTTTCTCTTTTGAAAGCCAAAACATTCATTACATAGCTTATTACAATACCTTTGATAAGGCCTTTGCTGAGCAGATGTTCTATCATTGTGAATTTTCACATATGAACATTTTTAGCAAATAATGAAAGATAATTAATTTAGATAAATTTCATCTATCAAAGGGTAATCAATGATGTCATTGTTTTAATTTGGTAGTTTTATAACCATGTAAAACATAAAGCCATTTCATTTGAATATTTCAAGCTCTAATAGGATGACATCTGTCCACACAAGGAAGGAAAAGCACATACTAAACTCTTCCAGTATTTTAAGATACTGGGAACATTGTGGGAATGACAAGAAAAAATATGCTGTTTATCATCGCTTTGAATAAAAGTAAAATTTTAAGTTTTCTTTCAGAGAGCACGTAACTTTATGAAGGAAAGATACAGTTAGGTAAGATATAGGTAACTCAGACAATTGTATAATGGGAATAATTCACAACAGCCTATTCCTCTGGCCTGGACAAAGCAATCACAGTTGAAAGGCCAGAGACAACATCTTCAAGGACCAAAATTTAATGCACATGGACAGAGAAGCAACCCTTCATCACTTAAATTGTTTCAAAGCCAATCGTGTTTCTTAGGCTGAGACAGTGGCTTGCCCATAGAGAGCAAATTTAAAGATGAAGGTTCTTGACATGGTAGATTAGGCTCTCCTTCCACACACTTTGCTTGCTGTGTAATTTGATCATTAACAATCTCTGTGCCAGTTCCAGATAAAAACGTCCTTAATGTCTTTTAAAAGCAGCATTTTTTCTCCTGAAATAAAAGCCTTTTCAGATTAAAAAAACAGAAAAAATAAGTATAAGCAAGAAGTTGTCATAATGGATGAAAAAACCCAAAGTAGTATGGAAGGAACTACAAAGTATCTGGACTGAACTGAACCATCTTCTTTGCTTTCTCTTTTACTTCCCTGGAGGGGGATGTTAAGGCTGTGTTATCACTGGTACTTGGTTGGTTTCTTTGCTTCACTTTAGGACTCATGGACAAATTTTATCCCTTTTGCCAATGGAATATGATACCAAACAGTTTAATCCTGAAATCACAGAGTCTTCCAGCAGCTGAATGGTTTGTTCAAGAAAAATCCCAAGAGCTTATATACTCTATTACTTCTTTTGGGTTCGGTGGGAGTTTCTCCCTTCCCTCCCACATTCAGGAGCAATTGGGAGCCATCAACAACTTCAAAGAACCTCAAACCACGCAGGGCCAGCAGCGACCTCATGAGGTTTCCCAATCCAGCTCCTTCAAAGGTTGCCAATGCGGTTCTTAAGCCCAGCAGTGAAATTCCTGCCTTCCTTGGCTCACCTATTCCAGCAGAGCCCACATTGACCCCAGTGGGCACAGAGCTGTCAGCAATCAGCTCCTGTTTACCCAGCTCCGAGCGGCCGCTCACGGCTCACACTTCACACACAGCAACTCGGGGCCATCCATCTTCCCTGTCCACTCCTCTGTCGCTCCGTTGCCAATCATTTAACACTAACTGCTCTGCTAACCACCATCAGAGTCACCCAGATAGTGGCCAGGCTTGATGGATAGCAAGGCTGGATTTATCCCATGGCGATTATCGGAACGGGCTGGGGGGGGAGGGAAGCGCGGGGAGGAATTTGCGACTTGCACGCAGTTTAAGTGCACTATCAAAATACATAATTCTGCAGGAGATGGCAAGGCAGGAGAAGTGGAGAAGTGAGAATCGAACTCTTGGAGAAAAGCTCATCAGAAGACAACAAACATATTTTTGCAGCTCGGAAAGAAGCCCCGTCCTACCACACCCCCAGAGCTGGGAGAGCCAAGCCTGCTGTCACTAAGCATATCTCAGAATGATCCCACTTAAAATGACATGAAATAATGATGAACAGGTTTCAATAGCAGATGGAGGCCTATTTCATAATTCAGTTTTAATGACCAGAGAAATCTTAAATGGAACGGTTTTGTTTTGTGCAACAAGAGATTTATATTAAATGAAACAGCCAAATCTGCTTCTGTAAGCAACTACATATGTTTAATACACGTTTGTTTTACATTGGGATAATTAATCTACAGGGAAATGGGGTTAAATACTAAGATATCCTTAAATTCAGCTATCAGAAGGATGAGAGAATTAGGAGAAAACCAAGCTGAAATTCTTTTCTTAATACTCTCTATATAAACAGCTAAAAGGAGAATCTTATTACCAGAGTTGACTATTTGATTCAAATCAGATACCACATAACTTTAATAACAAAAAACCCTCAGCACAAATACTAAAAATGTGGTAGTAACATTAGAAATTTGCAATAACAACAACAAAAAAAAATCAATCTATTTTTCATATAAAACTGACTGTAATCCTACAAATGGCTCCATATTTATGCTGAGCCCTACTGAAGTAACATCCAGTATTTTAAATAACTTCAGTCAACAGTTCTAAGTTAAATTGTAAGAATTAAGTCAATCGCACACCAAAGGGTTGCCCAGTACAGGTTTAATTGCAATTTAACACTTGGGAAAGTAGTTAAAATTGTATTCTTCTAGCACTTCAGGTCTGACTTTTCTTATGGCATGATCCAAGACTGATAATTTAAGGTGTAATTTAGAAATTTATTCAGCGAATAATAATTTTAACACCACTAGAGAGCAATGTATTGTGATTTTAGCTGCTGCTGTCAGTATGTCTTCAATGTGATTTTCTGAGTAGGCAAACATATTACTCACACGTAGCAAGATGCAATATTTAGCCAAAAAGTTGCTGCTGGAAAATTTTAAATGGTATTTAAGGAGGGCAGGTTGCATTCTGCCTAAAAAGGGTATGTTAGAAATAAGGATCCCATCAAAGTAATGGATGGATTTGATATCAGCACAGTGTCACCTAGCTACCTACAAACAAGTTTTGGAACTACCCCTGCTTGGATTTATTATCCCCCCAGGACAGTGGGAATGGCACTGGGTGAGCTATGTGAGCCTTGAGTAACGACAGGCAGGATTAATGAGCCCATGTGCTCCTTGGAAACAAGAAGGAAATGGTCAAAACTTTGACACTAAGGAGAAGAGCTGGATTGATAAAAGGATGAGATCATCATCACAGACTTCAAGTTCAGACTGATAACAGAACCCTTTATTTTTAAAGGAAGGTAAGAGTCACCCTTTCCTGATAAGATTTTTCTTGCAGGAATGAGCTCTTGTCTTAGGTTGCATTCTAGGATCACCATTGGTTCATTATGCAAGGAAAACCAAGTGCTATCACTCTGAATTATTTAATTCTATTATAAAAAAAAATTACTGATGTTTTGAAACATTAACATATATTTTTTTAAAAACAATCATATACACGTATATATACATTAAGTACTGAATTATTCAAACGCAAACCAAACTTAAGGAACTACCAGCTTAGATAATTATTCCTTTAGCTTATTAAGGTGACATTTTAATATCGTTCATAAGTGTTAATTGGTATTTTTAAAAAATACTGTGAAAGACCAGATATCAGAACAGATATAAGGAAAAATAAAGACAATTTTGGATACAATATTATCAAGCAACTCTGTAGAAATATGTCTAAAAGTTTATTGCTAAGACATTTAGACACTTGACAAACCAGAATAGCCCCACATCCTTTTGGAGGAAACATTTAATTCAAAGGCAGCATTCCTGTGGGAAGCTTGCCTCAGCTATTGCTTTTTCAAATCCCTGTTGTCCCTGAGGCTATTTGTGTCACACAGGATGGTCAAGAGAAACAGGCAATTAGGAAACTAAAGACAGCATCAGGAAAAGAATCGATAGGATGGTATGCAGGAGTCCACACACACACTGAAGGTTTTAGTGGTACAAAAGGAAGGAAGAAATAATTTAATTTTTAACATAATTGCTTTCTCCAAACTGTCCTGGTGTCTGATGACTGAAGGGTGGCCAATACAATCCTAACTTCTAAGAAGTTCCACTGCAGTCATGGAAATCAGGCTCATAAGCCTGATGTGCTGAACAAGGAGTGGACACCTGTATAAATATGACACCCCAGGTTTCACAGGGGAAGGTCTCACCACAGAAGAGGCTGGAGGAAATCCATCACAAATATAAACTCAGGCTCCTCTTTGTCCCCTCTCTCCTCTGTCCAAAAATCTTTAAGTTATTTTTGAGACTTTTCACATGTGGGGAAAAGATAATTAGAATTCAAATGATGGCTGAGGAGGCAGGAGAGGAAATCAAGAGATTCATATCCAGGAAAAATTGGCAATCTGTAAATAAAACCCAAAAGACACCATGAGGTAGTAAGCTCAGGATCAAACCTGCAGATATAATCTTTTTAGCAGGCCAAAAGGATGATGAATATTTAACCTTTGTCAGCAATAGCAGACCTCACTTCTTCAGGAGGGGTGCTGAGGATTTTACTACCAGCTTTGCTAGCTGCTGAGATTGTGCAAACAAAATTATGCCTCGGTTTTACTGCACATTAAGGGAACAAAGACTCTCTTTGCATTGAGCTACTTTGCCTCTAAATGCTTATTACTGTTCACCTTTAAGCGATTTCATGTGTATCAAAGGTGAGCCACGTTTTATACTGTAAAATATTTAAAACCTTGTCAACTGTCACTTCCCTGACAGTGTTGCCAGTCATTCCCAGCTACATCCAGGTGAAGCAAAAACATATGCTCAGACTATCTCTGCTGGGATTATTAAACAAACAGTATGTTCTGTAGATTAAGCCATAATTAGGTACGATGTCAGTACTGTAAAAGCACAGTAATTATGGCCCCGTTTGTTCTACTAATTTCCTTAGCACTAAAAATGTAAATTCACACAGGGTAGCATGAAACTGGTAGTTCACAGTTCAGAAGTCTCTCTTTTGATGGGTAAAAATACCTCTGGAAAACTAAGAAAGTCAGCAGGCTCCTCTGAATATAAATATATATATATAATTTTAAGGCTTCATGGGACTTTGGATCAGGCCATAAATAAGCAGCTTTCATATCCCTATGCAGTATGGACCACTTAACAGAGTTAAGTGACATTCATCTTTATACCATCTCCTCCCATGAGAACTCAGGAACAGCAGACGCCTACACAGAAAAAAACAATATTAGAAAGCATGTATTTTTAGCAACTTTAATTATATTCTAGCAGCAGGAAAGAAAGAGATGCAGAACTGTACGACCAGGCAATTCTCCCCAGAAGACAGACACGGCTTCGGAGCTCTGCAGAAGAGTGATTTCAGTTGTGAGGGGTTTACAGTCAGAGAATTACCAAGAAGGCTGTTTTGTTGGTGCTGCACTAGTTATTCCTTGCAGCTGCTCTGCACAGTCTCAGCAACCGAGCTAAATCACTGAAGCAGACGCAATCCTTAACAATTCCTGGGAAACACATGGATACATAACATGAGAAAGAGATGGTTTGGCCAGATCTATGACCACAGTAATAACAATACTTCTAAGGTACTTGTTTTTTGGTTTTTTGTTGTTTGTTTGTTTTTTAAATGGCATCATAGTTCTAAGTTTCCCCCAGCTGAGGATTCATTAAGAACAGTCCACTGTACTTTAAGACACAGGCAAAAGCAGTTTTACCTCTCCGATCCACTGCTGTTGAAAAGCTGCAGACCTGAATGCCAGCCTAGACTATGTAATACTTTTAATATTTAATATTTTTAATACAAATCCTAAGTAACTGATATTCCAGTCATATAATGGTCTAAATAACAAATGGAGATCCAGAGAAATGGGGTTCTGAACTAACTCAGTTGATCAACTGAAGTAACTACTTTCAATACACTAAAGAAGTATTTTTTTTCTGGGCAGTAGGTTGAGGAAAGATACAGGACAAAACATTCAAATCATTGCTACTGCTAATTAAACATAATCAGTCTTTCGTTATACCTGCTTTTGCTGTGTGCAGGGTATGATGGGTGATTTAGATTTCATTTAAGATGCAAGTGGAAAAAAAAAGCTTCATCCCATTCATAAACGACATATTTTCCTGCTGCAAAATCCGTGTCTCTCACAGAGAAGCACAAATAACTGCAGGATTTGATAGAAGCTCAGGTTAGGAAATATTTACATAACAAAGGTAAATGTTTAGTTTGGTGGTTTAGTGCCATATTAGTTTCGGGGAAATCAAGGCTCATCTCTTGACTATGAAGGATGTTTGTGGAGCTGCTGGAGGGCACATGCTTTGCTCAGCCCCAGCCTCTGCACCCAGCCCAACCTGAGGCAGCTCCCTGCTTTCAGGACATCGCTGATTTAAAACCTGCAATAGGAAATTACTGTTGTAGCAAGCAACAAAGCATCCCATGCATGTTAGATTTTCAAGGAGGATGTTACCAGCACAGATAAAACGATACCTATTTTGTACTGTAGCAGTAAATAACTGGTGAGAGAAACCCTTGCTCAGAACACCATCGCTTTACAGAACCACATTTAAATGCAAGAGTTTTACAAGCGCTGTTAAAATAAGTGTTAATAAAAAGCACACACTTAAAGCATATGAATATACGTTCTTGTGGGTGGATCTATTACAGCTTCAAGAACCAGGACCAGAAGTAAATACTCCCCAGGTGCTCAGCCCACTCACAACTTCGAAAGGGGAAGTACCCATGAACATTCCTTCCCACTCCAAGCAATGTTTTAAGGAAAACGAAAAGAATTTAAAGCCTGGCAATCAATAAACCAAGCAAAGGTTTCTTACACGATGGGTCTTAACACCTTACAGTTACGTTAATACTCCCTTGAGCACTTTAAGACTGAATCTAGACATATTCTTTAAGAATTTAGCATTATAATCCTCCTGGATTATTAACAAATGAAGTTGTGCTCACTTGAAAATACTTTTTGTCTAGAACTCTGGCAGGAACACATGCTCTGTTATATTTAATATGATACCACTTGCCCATTACTGCTGGAGATAGGTCAAGTGCCAGCTCCTATAAAACTAATTTTTAAAAAAGAAATTAAAAAAAATCAAATTATTACTTATTTAATCTCAGAAAATCATATGCAGCATTAATTGTTTAAGTCATCAGTGGAAGACTTGTGTAATAAATATTTAAAGTACTTTATTTCTCAAAAATAATTGCAGTAGCTCAAATCATGGTGTGACAGTCAAAAAATATTAAACTTTAGTTTCACTTGCTGTATTTGCAGAACAAATACAAGCCTGAATTAGGGCTCAGGGAATGGAATATTTAGTTTGTACAATCTAAATATATCTCCCAGGGAAAAACAATTAATTATCTTTGTTACTGCCACTACTGCTGAGAACAGCTGCAATTTCTGGCTTGCCAAGTTCACGTCATTGAGGGTTATTCCTATTAATATCAATTAAGATCTAAACCGTTTGAGTCTCTTCAATAATGACACTCAAGTAGATTTAAAGTGCCATTTCACAGAAAGCACACCTGTAGCAGAATGGTGACACTATTCTCTTCTATCTTTAAAAAAAAAAAAAAAATGTAGATATGACTCACTGAAATGTGTTTGAGCAGCAGTAACTGAGGCACGTGAATTCCTAAGGTAGCTCCAAAGACCTGTGTATTTACTTCCAATTAAGAAGTGCGGTAAAAATTTCATTCCTGAATTGAATGGGAGATACTATTACACCACAAAACTAAACCACACTGGCATTAAACACCTTGTGTGACTTCACTGCTGAGAGCACTTAGAGACCACCACAGCAGGAGGAAACTCCTCCCTGCCCACCTCAGCCTTGCCTTGCATCCACCTAAACTCTGAGATCAGCAGTGAAATTTATCTTCTCACCTTAAGACAAGTCCATTCTCTCCCTCACAGTTTTTGACTTTTGCTCTGATGAGTATTTGAAGTTATTCAAATCTAATTCTCATTAAGCCATTGTGGGCTGATTAGTATAAAGAGTAATTATCACATTCCAACAAGTTTCTTTAAACTATAAGCAAACAAGTTCATATACCAGAAGATTAACATTGATTGAACCAAGTCTAACTAAACTCATGTTTAGGAATTAATAAATTAACAACTTTTATCATTTACCTCCTCCTTGACTGATAACAATACAGGGTGTTTTTCCCCCCCACAATCCTACTCAACGCTTCAAGGACACATTTTTAAACAACTTTTTCTTAGATTCATTTTCTGAAGTGGCATTAAAGGAAGGAAAAAAACCTTAAAAACAAACACAAAAAACACAGTTACGGTTTTGAAGATATTTCCAAAGATCCCATTGTGAGACTAAATTTATGATAGGTGAGGAGGAAATTTTAGGTAACATCCAGCAACATACCAAGGATGTTTGAAAGCTGCTTTGTGTATCTGCACAAATAAAATATTTTTTTCCTGTTATTTGCTACCTAGTAACGTTCACTATCGTAAATATTTAGAAAGTTTAAGCAAAAATAAGTCTTCAAATCCTGGCAGATACAATGACCAGAAAAAGAAATCCCAAGAGATTTTAAGGGCAATTTGATGAGAAGAATAAACCATATGCTTCATTTTGAAGAAAATCACATGTTATCACAGAGGACAAAAACAGTATTCCAGGTAGAAGACATGAATATTGAAGATGACCTAAGGTGATGAATGCAGCTGGATACACAGGGGAAGACTCTTTTTAACTCACACCACCTGTTTAAAGATATTTCTATGATCCCTTGAGACATGCATTAAAATGGCTGGATATTTGAAAGCATTCTGGAAATGTGAGAACAGAAAGATGACACTGTAATATTGTAAACAGGCTTCAGAAATGTGAAAGTTTCAATCAATGAAAATTGGAATAAAAATAGGATAAGATGCTCTAGTCAAACAGTATTTTATTAATTGCTTTGCTAAATGGGCCAAGGACAGTTTTTATCATAATTATTAGAATTTGACAGAGATGGCGGTAAGTCAAATATAGGTGACCATGACTTTCCCAGAATCTCCAGCTGGGAACACTGATGTGTTTTAAGCAGCCAGTGGAGGGGCAGAGTGAGGTCTCCTGAGGACACTCCAGGTGAGCTCTGTCTCATGGCCCCAGCAGGATCCAGGGCTCTGTCGAGATCTCTGCACACCATTACCACCATCCCCATGGACTGAGGCACAAACAAACAAACTTCCCATTCTGTGCTTCACAAAAATAAATAATTTTTGAACTGTCTTGGCCGCTGGTTTACATTTGGCAGTCAGATCACTTTTTCTCTTTCCATCTCCTGCCGTGTTGATGGAGATCCACGTGGGAAAAGCGTTTTACCCCAGCCCAGACCTGGAGCAGCACTTTCCCTTGCTTTTGTTCAATCAGAAATATCACACTGGGAATGATTTTAGCTTAAAAGGGGCATGACAGAAAGCAGTCTGAAGGGCCAGGAGGTAGAGCTGGGTCCATAATTTCGCTCTTTCGCTGCACATGTGACTCGTTTAACTTCCCACAGAGATTAATCTGCTGTGCCAAATAAACTTTACCTTCTGTAGAAGAAAGATTTGTGGATTTTTGAGCACTAAGGAGGAACAGTACAAGCTCTGACACTTTACAAATATGAATGAGTTACAAATCCATGTTTCCAGAGCTCTTACAAACTCCATTGATTTTAACTCTGAAAAATGAGGTCTTTAAGGCTTTCATTGGACACCTGCATGAAAATCACTTTTGATGGTTTCACCCCTACAGTTCCTGACCTCAGCAAGGATGGTTTTTGGTCCTCATGGATTTCTATGTTGACCCAAATGTCACTGGACACCATCTCATTTTTCATTTCTACCAAGTGACATTATTTGTGGTCCATAAGTGGTCCAGAGGAGGCCAAAAAAGATGATCAATGACTGGAGCATGTCTACTGGGCAGAAAGACTTGAGAGACTCAGGGTTGTTCAGCCTGGAGAAGAGAAGGCTCTGGGGAGACCTAAATAGGCTACAGGAGAGCTGGAGAAGGACTTTTGACAGAGGCATGGAGTAACAGAACAAGGTAGAATGGCTTCACAGTGACAGAAGGCAAGGTTAGATAAGATATTAGGAAGAAATTCTTAACTGTAAGGGTAGTGAGGCACGGACACAGGTTGTCCAGAGAAGCTGTGAATGCCCCATCCCTGGAAACTTTCAAGGCCAGGTTGGAAAGGGCTCTGAGCAACCTGATGTAGTTGAAGATGTCCCTGCCCATGGCAGCAGGGTTGGACTAGATGGCCTTTAAAGATCCCTTCCCCAAGCTATTCTGTGCTTTAATGATGCCCCAGAAAAACTGATGGGGGAAAAAAGAGGTCTCTCTCATTTGAAAAGGGAAAAGGCCAACAGTACCAGGTGCTGCTGTTAAGGAAGCAAAAATGAGATGAAATGATGTAAATACAGACAAGAAAGAGATGAAAATAGAGACAACTACAAATATTAAAAATTATCAGGATGAAGGCAAAACAAAAAGCAGCCTGAGGAGCTACTAGCTTTTATACACTTAGAAAATGGACCTCTGCACATCCAAATCCATAGAGGAACCAGGTGAGTCAGAAGGAACCTTTTATCAGTGCTACACTGAGTTTACATCAAGTAGACAGAGAAAACAACCTTTGAAACTTAAACCCTATTCATCATTCAAAACCAAATGCAGTATTGCTCCTGTTTAACTCAATGCTGCTTCTAATAAAGTGGGGTAGACTCACTTTACTGGCTTACAAGTTCATTTTTATTCTGATCAGATTCCCTGATAGACACTGTTGTGCTTCCTCGTCCTGTCAAAAGAACACAGGACCATGACAATCTCAAGGCTGACATTTCAGGACATGATACTACATTTATCATTCAAAAGCAAACATTTCATTTTAAAAAATATCCCAACCAGCTTCCTGTGGCACGTAAAAATTGTTCTAAGTTTTTCTAGCCATGGTAAGGTCAACATAAAAGAGACCAATTCACGAAAAATTAGGATTTTCTCCCCAGCCCTCAAGGTAACAGCTTTAAGCAGTGCATAAATTACAATTCAGCAAATTTAACCTAGATAGTTACCTTACATAACTTACAAGCGATGAATAAAAAATCTGCAGAACTACACAAATTACAGAAAAATCATTTTATGAGCCACTTAGAAATAACAACCTCTTTGAAGAACTGCATTTTTTTCCCTTTACCAAACCCAAGCCAACATTTCCCACTGTCTCCCTTTTCGGTCATTTTTCCAATATCTCACGAGAAATTCTATTGTCATTTTTTGTAAATTTCTGGTCGGGCTTTTCCTCCTCTAGACATACAAATATATCATTAATCCAGGCAGGGACAACTTCCTTGAATTTTCTGGTGTGCTTCCCACAGAAGGGCACAAGAGCACTCACCTCTATTTTTACTTGCAGCAACGCTACATTGGTATCACACAACTATATTTGTACACGCAAAACTAATTCATGCAGCAACACGAAGTATAACTTTTTCCTTCAGTATTAGTACACCCACATAAATAATTTACAATTCCAGCTTGCTGAAACAGTATCTGGGGAATAGAGATCACCAAGAGAAGAGATCAAGTGAAATTTATTTATTTAACAAAATGAAACAAAGGCTGACGGGGATATCTTCACTACCTCTGAAGATGTTGTAAGAGACACGGGAAAAAGGAATGTTTATACAGGTATCCTTGTGCATTAGCATCTAGATTGGCCATGACTTAATGTAAAGAAGGTTAGAAAACCTAAATATTGAAAGATTTTCCCTAGTGACCAGAAAAGACATACAATTATAATAATTAAAAAAAAAATACAGCTGAGGTTAAAGAAAATGATGATTGGGATATAAAGCTATTGTGTGTAATACATTCCCAACATTCTTGAACCACAGACAGTACGACCAAAAAACTTTCCTAACGATCACATTTGTATTTTATTTTCACATGTTTACTCAAAGCTATTACCAAAGCACTTTTTCACTGCAATGCCAAGACCAGAAGCTGGCATCTGCCAACTTGAACTTAAAACCAGCAGCCAAAATGAAAAGTGTAATGGTACCATGCTGCACCCCTCGAAAAATCTCTGTCCTCCACTTAATTGCAATGACCCCAAAGTAATGAGCATTTCCTGGAACATACAAAGTACTCTTTTTTGACGAGGACTGAATATATTTGTTTCCCAAATTAGGTGGAACCCTACAGATGTTGGCATTAAGTGTACTGATGGGAATCATGATCATCTGTCAGAAAAATGCATAAATCCTCTGGGCTCTATAACAAGTTGACGGCATTCCTGTGAAATATTAACTAGGCACAATGCAGGCATTGACATTTAACTCTGTATTTCCACCGGATTTTTTTTCCAACTCATCATTGCTCTCTCCAGTTTTCTCAGGCTCTGCATTTTATAGAAATGACCATATGTTTAGATTTGTATTTGATGACATAATTGCAGAACTGCAGTGAGAGAGCAGCTCGAGCCCTACATGGGAGCTGTGTTGTGGCCGCAGAGCTCAAGAAACTTCTGCAATGCGGTGAAAGACACATTAACAACTTCCAAACCTCAGCAATGAAATGGATATTTACGTTGTCAGTTATAGCAGAAGCAGGAAAACAGGCAGCCCGTAACGTAAACCAGGTTACTTTTACAAAAGCAGCAGAGAAAACAGTAAAGTTGAATCTGAGTTTTTGGTTTCTGTTCAGAAGAGGAGTTGGCCTTTCTGTAGAGCCATCATCGTTTACAAGACAGCAATATGGTAAGACAGAGTCCTAATGAATGTTTTATGAAGTCGTAGGTGGTAGAAAACAGCTTCTTGCTCAAAAGAGCAAAATTAGAGTTACGCTTTTTCTCATCAAGAATTCCTTCATGAACCCAAGGACCTTCTTCTTCATTAAGAGTTTCACTGGAAGGGATTTGCTTTCCACATAGGGGCAACACGATTCACTTCTTGACAGGTTTTTTTCTGATTCATCTGCTTAATGAAAAGATTTTCAACCAGCAACTTCTGAAACTCCCAAAAGAGAACACCCTCCAGGGACAGCAGCATGAGATGGGCAGGGGGTAATTAACAACAGCTGCAAGTATCTCTCGTGTTCTCTCAGTCTTGGCTGTGAGGGTGGTGAGGCCCTGGCACAGGTTGCCCAGAGAAGCTGTGGCTGCCCCATCCCTGGAAGTGTCCAAGGCCAGGTTGGACGGGGCTTGGAGCAACCTGGGATAGTGGAAGGTGTCCCTGCCCATGGCAGGGGGTGGAATGAGATGAGCTTTAAGGTCCCTTCCAACCTAAACCCCTCTATGATCCTATGACTATGCGCAACATACGGGGTCACCCCTTCAGAAAGGCTCCATAAGATACCACGTCATCAGACACAAGACGGTGTTTCACTCACGAATCACAAACAGCTTTTTAAGGCTTTCCAGTTTTGACAGTCTCAGCTGAGGGGGTAAATGGAGTATTTTAAAGTCACTGAAGAAGCCCTGAGCACTGTTGCTCTCTTCAGCTTGTTCTCCAAGCTACGAAAGCAGAAAAAAGTAACTGGAATTGAGGCTGCATGTTGCCATCCTGTCAGCCCTTTGGAGTTGGGAGCCCTTGAGCATCTCTGAGCTGTGCTGGACAGTGTTGTGCACACCGAGTTGCCCCATACAGGAGATCATTCCATGCAGTGCTCAAAGCACTCGCAAACTTTTGCTTGAATTGCTTCTCTTCTTTCTGTATTTTTAATTTCTAAAATTGTAAATAGACTTTAAGCTAAACCAAAGTAAGCATTTAACTTTATGTGTTTATAAAATATTTTTAAACACTATGCTAGGAAATGCCTGATTTTCTTCCAATGCTACAGAAAGCCAAACTCCCAAAATCTGACCTGGAACAAAACTTTTGTCCTCTGCATTCTTCTAATCAGAATATTAAAGTAAATAAAATTCATCCAATGGAGCTAATTACCATTTCAACAGAAGTAGGGCCAAGATTCAGGAAGGGAAGAGGTATTAAAAAACCCAAATATACAATCAACAAAATCTTGTACTCTCTAGCAAAACATAATTGGTCTAACTTGATATAGACGTACATTAGTTCTTGGATTCAAAAAGCAAAGCTTGATTACAGCAGTAGAGAAAGCTACCGTGATTATCCTAATTAAAAATTTGCCAAGTTATTTATAGTATAATACAAGGAAATGACATTCATTATCCTATAAACTATTCAACAAACCATTAAGCACTGTAATAAAATCAATTGGCAAAAAGAGGTGCAATTATATTTATACTCATGTAAACTCCTTAGCCAACTAAAACCAAACCGTCCTTCAGTCTCAGCATTCCTTATAAAAGCAGTGCAAAGGCGTTTGAGAGATTTAGAAATACAAAAGTAGCTCTTGATTGGCATGTGAACAGTTGTTTAACTTCTAATTCAGTAGCCAATTGCAATTACACTACAGGTTTGCAGAGCACAGATTTCAGAAGAAGAAAACAATTTCAAAAAGCAGGTACAACTCAAGAAAATATGAATAAAAGTCTAAAACTATTTTACCACCCTTTAGAATGTGTTGATTTAATTATCTGATGAAGCAGCATTCTGAAGTCTTTCTATCACTACACACACAACTAACTCATAAGCAATCAAGGAAATTAGAGGAAAATTAGAAACAGGATTGTCATAAAGCACTGATCACCTACACGTGCAATACACATCTGCTGGAATTTAACTTGCATCTTGAAACAACTGGACCCCTTTATTTATGTTAATTTTTTTAATATATTTTAAGCACAACATTTTCCATAACCTGGACTGTTTAGGATAAAGAAAATAATTGCCCTTTCTGATTCATGGTAACAACAAGAACCAACTGCAATGAACATTTCACAAAGGTAGAAGCGAACATGCCATAGGTTGCCAACACCTTTTCAGTGCCAATCCCATTTAAGCCCATTTAGAAAGGTATTACACTACATTTCTATCAGTTCTGCTGCCCTATCAATTTCTCAAGCTAGAAAAAAAAAGTTCATCACCCTTATCTCCATCAGCATGTCCTACATCAGACCCAACACCCAGCCCACGACTGACCTTTGGCAACGCTCACAAAGAGCTTCTACCTGCCAGGGTTTGCTGTCACATCAGCTGAGCTGCAGAGTAATCCCCTCACTGATTCATTTGGCATAAAGTGCAATAGAATAAATCATGTATTTTTTCAAGCTCAAAGGTTGGTTAAACACCTGCAATAGCAAAACGAAGCTCTGTGGCTTTGCCAACATATATATTTTTTGGAGAAGCAATTAATGTCTTTGAGGTAGCACGTTAGTGGAAGGGGAACTCTGTGCTTTGATCTCATTAGTGAGAATTGAATCACGACTGCAATTCACCAGCGTGAATAAAACCAGGAGACTGAGCTCACATCCATCTCTCCTGCTGTGGAAAAATAGGAGACTGTAACTAGGACTTCCTCACAATAACGTAGATTATACTGCAGTCATCTCTTCATCTCTTAAAATGACAAGATGCAAACTTAGCTATATTTTATTATATTTAAGTAGCCTATTTTTTCTTCCTTATATCTAAGAAACCTTTGACAACTTCCACGTATAGGAAATGTTTGCACCATGTGCTTAGTCCTCTGAGTAAGAGAAGCAAATTAGTTGCATATTTTATTAACCTCCTCCCCCCCAACATATATTTACTGGAAACTCTGAAATCACCATTACATCCAGTGTAACTTCAATTCATAAAACCCATTAGTTACACAGATACATCCAGTACCCTGCACTGAGGGTATAAGGTCCCCTCAAAAACCAGCTCTCCCCACCCTCTGCACAAACTACTTGTGTTTGCTGGCAGCAAGACATTTCAACGCAGTGCTAAGCAGAAACATTACTGGAAGTCTGGAGCTGGAGCTCACAGAAACAGCTGTTTTCTCTCTGGTAATGTAGAAACTACGTTTCACATCACTCGCCCTCTCATGAGAAATATGAGCAGTGAGAAATCCAGTTTTTCCCCTCTGCTGTTGGACTCCAGTTGAGAACAGGAACATCTGTTTGGGCTGAGCACCCCCCCCCAGCTGACAACCTGAACCGAAAAAGACTCCAAGGACCTAACACCAAATCGCAATTTTTGATGCTTTCTTTCTCTGTCATTAATATTTCTCCCCTTACATAAGGTTTTTGTTTGTTTGTTTTTTAAATACTCAGCATAAGCGAGTCAACATGAAGAATATTGGAGGGCAAAAAAAAATCCAAAATCTAAGAGCAACATGTCTTCCAACTTAGTTGTGATGTCCTTCAGGTTTATAACAAAAGCAGTGATGCATAGTCATGCTAGCAGAGTAATGATCAGAGGGGGGAACCATTCAGCATACAAAATTGAGGCACCAGATTTAGAAGCAGGGCTACACGTAAATCCAGGAGAGAGCTTCAAACCCCCTGGCACCCCCTCAGTAAAGTACCTGCTACTCAGCTCCAACAGCAGTCCCCCCCTTCCCCTGTGCCCTGGCAGTTGACTTGGGCACAGAGACCCAGTTATAAATTTATGCATTTATCAAGTTATGGATTTTCCACAAGGAATTACTGAGCAAGTCCTTATATTTATGTGCATACACATATTTATATTGCAGCTGAGGGCAGGTGACACAGAAGAGTTCAGCTGGAAGGGACCTACAGTGCTCATCTAGTCCATCTGTAGCAAACACAGCCATGACCACCTGGCCTTAAATCCCCACAGTGCACAGCCAGGGATGGACTTGGAGGAGCAGGATTCAGCCCCTCAGAGTGATCAGTGAGGTTTGTATTTCTTGTCATGCATTTTCCTGTGGCATTTCAGCTTCATGCCATCTCCTGCACTGACAGCACTATTAATTTCAGCTGGAGAAATACAAGGCAATTAAAATATTACCTTCTTCCCTAAGCCTTCTAAAAATTCTGAGCAGATGCTGTTTCAGAAAGGAGAGGAGAAAAGACCAACCTCACTTGCTTTTCCTCTCACCAGCTTCAAAACTTACATGTTTAATATCCACAGTGAAATTATAAGTGAATTTAATGGCTTTATTGGACTATGCTTTACAGGGCAGATACTGTGCAAGGCAACATGGGAAAATAACAAGGACACAAATGAAACTCAAACAAACATAATTCAATCTGTTTATGATCCCTCTTTTCTGAATTTACACAGCTTGGGACTTGCAGAATCATTTGACCAGTTCCCTGGCTGGAGGGCAGCCAGGGTTCAGCAGGGATGGATGCCATCAGTGCAAAGCTGGGACCAGCTAAGAGGATGAATTTGGGGGAAAGAGCCATGAGAAGCCATACTGCCTTTTTTATTTAGGTCTACTTAATTTTTATGAGTTTTTTGGTAATGGAGGAAAATTTCAGGAGCCATAACAAGTCCTCCAGCTAAGAAAACTAAACCCTCTTCTTGTTTAAGTAAAATGCTGGAGTGGCAGCAAACACTTTCGTTTGCTGAAATGTTGATGCTGTTTATTTAGTATCATTGAGAGAAAAGATGAAGGGGAAGATGAAGAGGAGGAAGGTGGCATGTGATAAATTCAGTGTGAGAACACAAGTAGAGTGAAAAACCTCTTTCCTCCAAATTCAACTTTCACAATCCTGCAGACACCCACTATTTTTGCCCCACATAAACTTCACATCCTGTTTTTAAACAATTGATGACCTGTTTGTGATTGCATCTATTTGCCATGACCAAAGGGATCATGTAAGATTTTCCTCAAACTAGACTCAGGAAAGGACTTTCATGAACTCTCAAAATAGGATTAAGCTGCCCCTTCCCCCAGTGCTGCTAGCACACATTCCTCCTGTTTCCAAACCCGAGCCTTCCACCTCTTTTTAATTGCTCGTGCAGACAAATACAAAGCCAGGCAAAAACATGTTTTCCTTTCTCTTTTATAATCCTACCAGAGGGGCTACTTCTTTTTTTCATTTATATTTTGCTTTTCCTCTTTTTAGTTATTTCAATTTTTATTTAAACAGAAACTAAAGATGAACAGTTGCTTTTTTTTTTTTCCCCCCCTTCAAAAGAAGCCAGTTCTTGTCAGACATGTTATAAAGTGACCACGTTTTTCTGAAGGCTTGGTTTGGTAATGGGAACAGCTAGGGGCTGAAGCTCTTCAAAAATTTGGGCCTCAAATTACCTGCTGCTGTCCCTAAGCCTTCTAAAGAGATAAAGAAAATGAAGACAGGGAAAATATTTGATCTTTCATGCTATCTCCTGGTAGAAATTCCTTCCTATCTTTTAAACACATTTAAGGCAAGTCCTGGAAGTAAAAGCATATACGCAGGTGAAAGTAATTGTATGATACTGCAGAAGATCTGGCTTTGAAGAAAATTGGAATTCTTCAATGTATAAACAGTATATGTGCTGCATTTTGCCTGGTTTTAATGTTCTGCAAAACTTGTGTGTGTGTACTGAGGTTTTGTCAAAGTCACAGAAAAAGTTTATTTACTTCCACTGTCAGGTTGATACACAGAAGATTTAAAGGCTGAAACAGTCAATGGCATTTTGCCACCAACTTCAAAAGGGTTGGGATCTTCCCTTTAGCAAAATTACACACACAAGAACCACACAGTTGTTACTTTTATAAAACTTTCACAAGATTAGCATTAAATAAGCAAAGAGCTTTGCTCAAAATGACATGAAAATTTGCCAGCTTTCAGTGCCCTGTTTCTAGAGGAAGAAAAGAGATCTGGCCAGTCAGACTACTTGGTACAAGCTTTATGAAACCAAGGATGTGAGTAGGACATACACATTCATGTTCAGTCAAGTGTAGCAGCTTCTGATTCACGCTGCCAGCTCTGCTCATGCTCTTGAAGAGAAACAAAACCATGCTGAACTGGTAAAAACACTGTGCCTGGAACCAGAAGATGCTGCATCATGCTCAGTTGTAGTGATATCAGGGTGTCACAAGAAGGGTCCAGGCAGTGGAGACTGAAATCCCCAGCTAAGGGAGCAGGTCTTTGTTCAGGGACACCTGAAAACAACCCCAACACTGGTGCTCCAGACAGGAAGACTGTCCTCAGATTAAAGTTTGGGAAAAATGATGCCCATGTGGGTTTGAAGCCTTGCTCCTTCTGGAGGTCCCTCTGATTTAATACATTGGTCTGTATCTCCATCCACAAAACAGTCACAGACTGGAGCCTTCTCCTCAAGGCCGGTATCACCATCCATTAGATAAATAAGAAATGTCTCACTGTTTCCCTTCCAAACCATGCTGAAGGGTCATTTTGTTAGTAGCCTAATGGTCAAGAGTGTGTATGTCAAAGCAGTTGACCCACTGCTCAAACTCCTCAGCTATGGCAGACATTTCACCTAAACCTTCCAACAAACTGGCTTTTGCCTATGGACTCCACCTCCCCCCCCAAAACCACATCACCACACAGCCACTAACATCTGCCTCCCCAAATATGAGGCTGCATTTGCATCAAGGAGCCCATGAGACGGTGTGCCAGGACTGGCTCCAGTCTCTGCTTCTAGGAGGCCTCAGACAATTTTGCATTGAACAATTACTGAACAGCAATAAAACCAACTCAACAGTCACCTTGAAAAGTCTAACTTGTTTTCCAGTTACACCTCTTTATCATCTCTCCAGGAGGATGCTCAAACCTCCCTGAAAAAAGTTAATGGAAAAGTTTAATAAACCTGCGAAATCTATCTTGAGAAATCAACCAGAATTAATTGCCAACAAAAATCATCTTCTGTTCAAGATGGAAGGGAACAAACCACTTGGGCATGGCATTTATGGACTGTTTACAAAAAAAAAAAAAAGATACCTGATTAATCCTTTCAGAAATTAAAATTAGTAATATGCTAGCAATAGCTGATGGTAATGAAGTAAAAGTCAACAAATACAGCACACTCGTGGTTGGGGGTTTTTGGCTGCATTTGTTTGTTTGTTTGTTTTATCATTAAATCTTTCACTCATATCATAAACTTAGGTTTTCTTTATAAGTTTTCTTCTTGAATTTATAATACCAACAAGCTACCTAGGCTTAAAAATAGCTGGTGCTAAGACATCACCAAGTCCATGACTCTATGAAGTTACTCTGTGCCTTACTAAAACTCACTTTCTTTCATAACTAAGCCCTCAGAAAACAAAGTTTTTAAGTAAGTGATCTCTCACACATTATAGCAGCACACAGCTGTCCTGTCTTCTACAGCTCATGATGATGGAGAACCAAGAACAACACGTGGCACTTCAGAACAACACCCAGATGATGCAGGAACAGCAGGACTGCTGCAATCAGCGAACAGAAACACGGTCCCTCACACTACTCTGTGTTCCCAAAGGACTAGATGATGGGAAATGCTGGCAGCTGCTGAAAGGAGTAAAGCTCAGTGAATTATATCAGCTGCATTAAAGCAGCTCTCACATTAGCTCTGCAACCAAGGGACAAAGGTTTGAGGTGGGTAAGAGAATCTTAAAACACAGGAGGTCTGGACTATTCTCCATGGCCAGTCTCTTGTTACATTAACCCTCAGCTGAAGACTCAGCATTTAAAACCTTGATATTACTCACTTGCCAACTGGTTCTTACCCAACTCAAATGTGAGTTGTGCGCAAGGAAAACACAGCTCCAAGAGAAGCAGAGACCAAGGAAAAACTGCTACATTGCCACATGGACCTGAAGCCATTTCATCCATTCAGTAATTTTTTTTTTTTTAAAACACATCTCCCCTGCCCTTTTCATACCTATCTCCCAGAAAAGAGAAAAAATTAAATTGTTTTAGCAGTTTAGCTGTGTGACAAGCAGGAAATCCAGTTAAAGTGTTCTACTCTAAGGGACCATGTTATCATCTTGTTTGGAATTGCCACTGCATACAGGCCAGATATCAGGATTTTAATTAACAGCTAATTAGAGACACAGGCCTTATCTTGGAGACTCCCAATAATCTCTACATCTCTCAGTGGTGGTTATCACATCTTTTACAACTGTTTTGCACAAATTGGAGAGATCCTTCTTCACATATAACGTTCCACCTTGGCCTTTGTAAGCACACCACTGGCATTAGTTCCAACAGGTAAGTAAGGTCAGAAATGGCCAAAAAAAAAAATCAAGTTTCTTCAAATTAAAATCTGTCGAAAAGTCTGGGTGTTTTTTTTCATAAAAATGAAATAATATTTATGTTTTCATTTACTGAAAAATGGGTTTTGAAAATTTGATAAACTTCCATTTTTTACATAAACACAGATACAACCACATTTGAAGGATGTTCCTTTGTGAACAGTCCGCAAAACAGGAACTTCTCACAAATTTCAGATATTTTGGTGAACGAATTCCTCCATTGGTATATATCTAAAAAATTTAAACAGAATCTATCAGTTGAACCTCTTTAAAAGGAAGGAAGTGCTTGATAGAAAACTCACCATCTCCCTTAGGCAAACACATTTTCCATTAGCCCCAGCCTACAAAGCTCAGCTCTGAATGGCACAGGTAGAAAGAGAGAAGAGCAATTTAGATTGTTCTGAGACTTGAGGGAACACTACAACATCCTAAGATGTAACCCTGGCATTTTAAATTGCACAGCAGCACTGCTGCTGCCAGTCAGCCTCCAGCACCAGATAGTGCTTCTCAATTCATATTAAGAAGGGATCCACTGTGTGATGCTGATTAGACAGATACATTTTGCTGACGCTGCCACAAACATTTATTTTAATACAATGGAGTAAGTAGCTGAGGCAAATTTAATTTTGACCTTGAAAATAAGATATTATACAACAGATAGAATACAGAGTCTATGATACATAGAGAAGTACAGAAAAACTAAATCAGTTCAGTGGCAAATCAAAAAATTCAGGTATGGGAGTCAACATGATTTAGCTTATCTAACTAAATTCAGGATCAGGTTCCATTGTATGTTCCAGATTGACTAAATGATGCCATTTCAGCATCCTCTTTGCCTCTTCTCTAAAATAAAAGGAAATATGAGGGAGATCTTTGCTGAACACTGCACAGAATCACAGAATTGCAGAATATCCTGAGCTGGAACATTTGTACAGTTTTTATCCAGGCCTGTGGATACAGCCTCCTGTGACTGAAGCAAAGAAATACACTCTCTTTGGTTTCCAAAGTGGCTGCATCAAGCTTCAGGAAACAGAGAACTGATAAAACCCAGACACACAAATCACTTTCAAATAGACAGTCAAACCCATTTCTCTATCCATTTATATCCAAGAAGCTAAATGATTCTCCTCTGCTTTCACCAGGGATACAGTCTGGCTTGGGAAAAGCACTCTGACACAGCAGAACAATGTATGAGGATATTTTTCAATCCAAGCTGCTCTAAGAGGTATGCATGTTTGAAATGGTTTATTCCACCACACTTTCACAGGCAACTTCAGAGAAACTATGAAAAAGCATTTCTGAGGTTACAAACCTCAGCTCTGCCAGGGTCAACACCAACTCCAGTCCAGGTTTCCCCAGTGGTACCTGTGTAGGTTTTTTTCTTTTTCCTTTTGCACACCCGTGTGTTTTAGCTGTTACAGTGCCACAGTGCCCCCATGTCTGTGCAGCAATTAGCAGTCCCACATCAACTATGGCTAAAAATGGACCACTTGGATGTTTCTCTGCCTTGTATTAGAACTTACTTGCACAGGTCTTCCATAAAAATAAACCATCTCCTTTTACCCCCACCCTCACACACATTCTCTCTCCCACAGACCCTGACTGAGCAAACAGCAAATTTCTCCTACCAACAGACCTGAACAACAAATTACTGTTCCTGAACACTGAAAACAATCTTTGCTCTTCCCCCAAGTGCAACCTGAGACCTAGTTTCAAGAATAATTTATAATACAGGCAGTATCAGTGCATTAAATTCTCAGCAGAACAGCTCTCACACACCTGAGATCTCTGAAGCCCACACGGTCTTAGGGCAGGAATGCTGGAGACCCACCCCAGAGACAACATCCCCTGCCTCACCTTTCTTATCCTCACACAGTTTGCTATTCTTGCAGTGTAATCACTGCCTCAAGGTTTCTGTAAAGAAGTGTCCTTTCCCATTTCACTTCCTAGCCCCTCACCAGCCTCACCCACACTAATAAAAAAAACCCAGTTTTTCCAAACCCGAAACCCATCTTAGTTAAGATGACTCTCTCCTTTCACCCCCAAACTGTATATTTTTTATAAATATCATTATCACTCACCTTGTTCATTCTGCACAGCTCCATATTCCTGATTATTCACTCTTCCCACATTAAATTACAGAATCTGCTTTCTCCCACAGAACCACGAAGTGCTGCTTTCCTTTGTCCATCCCTGCCTCCTGAATCCTTACTGGGTCCAGGTGCTTTCCACCAAGTCTAATGAGGAGGCAAACGATTAACCACAGCTGACCCCAATTCTTCTCTTTACTCACACCTGACCTGAACTTTTACCATCTTAAAGTAATCTGAAATCCTGCAGGATGTTCTGTAGCTTTATTTAAGGTCTTGTAAAAACTGTATGATAGAACATAAATACACATGAAATAAAAAAATACGTAACGGGCTTGTTCTATTGCAGTGATGTGTGTTTCAAGATTATGGGGCTGTTAGAGGAAATCACTACTTTTTGTAGTGTTCTGCTCAGAATAGGCAGTGTCCCCTCACTCCAGCACCACAGCCAGGTTTTGGGGCTTTCTGGCAGGACAATAAACCAGTGGCTGGCATGGTCCCAGTACCCATGTGTTTTACAATGGTGTGGTCCCAGTACCTGCATGCTCTATAATACTGGGAAGGCTTATATCCCCTTTGAGCCAAGTACCTCCTTCAAGAATAACATGGGGTTTAGAATTTAGATGTCTGGGTAACCTTTAGCCAAAAACTCAGCGGCTGAAGGGTGGTTGTTGGATCTCAGTTGTAGAGCAAGTATTCAAGTACTTCATAAATCTCACATTAGTGTCTGGGTCTCGCAGGGAGGACCCAGTGATGGAATTTATAAAGTTATAATCACTGCCCTCAGATGAAGCTTGGAAGGAAATGACAGATATGTTCAGGCTCACCTGCCAGTGGGGCTATTAAAGAACAAAACAAACAGGACTGGAAATTATAATAATATATGGTGATAGAAAAAAATTCATTCTAGGTTCACCCAATTTTCCAGTAGTATTACCTAATGCACTGCCTTTCTTGCTTTGTTTTTCTTACCCCAATAAAAGCCCTCTCAAATAACACGTCACACATCATCAGGATGGGGTATTGTGGGCCTGAACATTTGAAAAGCAGCAGGTTGCCAGAACCTTGGTTAATGGCTGGTTTTGCACTATATTTTTTTGACATCACTTTTTATAACTGCCTATTGATATTTCCAACAAATTACTTTTACACCACAGCCTGTGGATTCACAGAGACCAGGGATGGACAACTCAAATTAGCAGTTGGAAACACTGTTTTCTTCTTTTCATGTTTTTCTGGTTTTTTTTTACACACGTTAATTCTGTGCCATCTGCACTCATTCTGTGCACACCCTGTACAGTTGGCTTGAAATTTCTTTTCACTGATTAAAGATGGATACTAAATGAGAATTTATCTGAATACTTTAAAGGTTTCATGCATATCAAGAAGTTAAAGGTTAAAAATAAATACAAATAACATATCAGTCTGTTTACGTGCTACTGGGGTAGCACATAAACAGCCAAACAGGGGTATTATTTTAAAAACAATTTTATTTAAATACATTGCAAAACAGTCCAGCAAATGAGACAAAATGTCTCAAACCAAATGAGACAAAATCACAAATCTGAGGGTCAATACGATCTCCTGATTCAACTAATAGAAAACTAATATATAATAAACTGTTGCTTTCCAGGGACATCACTGATACATTTTGGTTGTCTAAAGAGGACATCTGCCAGTAGCTGACCCAAAAGACTAATTTTTTTTTCCAATATTCATTTTTCCATTTCTCCTTGTTTTTTGTCATTGTTTTGGTAAACGACTATTAGGATCATTATTATTACTTTTTTTAATATATTTTGCATTTTTCTAGAATAACAGCAAATATAAATCACAAAGTACAATATACTGATTAGGTCTATAATTTGACACATAATTTTGCATGGTATTTGCATATTAATGTGCTGATGGGAAGAACAAATTGAAAGCAGTTATTAGAACATGTAAGCTGAATTTTCTTGCATAAGCCATTTTCATATCATGTCGCCATAAAAAAAAATTGTGATGAATGTTCCCCCTGAAGCTGACAAGTTACAAGGGCTCGTACTGAGGGAATAATAACTCCAAGATTCATAAAAACGGTAATTACTTTATCAACCTTCTAGTCACATTGCAGACACACATACTGAATCACTCCAAAATAACACTGACATAAAAATTAGACTTTGTGTTAATATTACAACTTTTACCTGAGGTTTCCTTTAAAAAACATATAGGTCCAATATATTACTAAATTACCTCGAAACCAAAAAAATCAGGTTTATGTCATATATCTTTAATTACTGAGGCAAGGCTGGATGGGACAGGGAGAAAAAGGAGTAGATATCGGGAAGCAAGAAGTATTCAGGTTCAAGGATGACATTGCCAAGGTGTAAGTTACCATATATTTTGTCTAGGAATAGCAAAGCTTAAGCTGACAGCTCCTTATAAGACACCCTCTTCTTGGACAGTGTCCCAGGAAGGACACAGAGATAAAAGTACTCCATAAACCCAATCAGCTTAAAATGGAGTTTGATTAATTAATAAAAGAGATTATGTGGTCATGTCACTACCAAGGAAGATCCACATCTCTCTTGCCTTCATCCACTACCACACCAGCTGTGAACAAGATCCACAAACAGGTCCAATAAAATCATAAAAACCTTTTAGTTCTTCTATGAAACTGCCCAAAATATCTACAACAGTGCAGGCACAGCAACAATCAGAAACAGCTATATGCATTAAAAACCACTTATTTTTGTGTCCAGAGGCACACCTGACACGCCTTTTCATAGCACAGCTGGGTCCTACAGAACAGCTGAGAGAAGTGGTGCTATCTGCAATAAAGAAGACAAAATGCTAATTGTGGTCACGGAACTTGTTACTGAGCAAGGTGGGGATCCCTGTGAAGGGTTTGTCTGTATATAACACCTGCAAAGTGGCAGGTCCTGCTGTCACCTTCGCCTCCAATTTACTCCTGGGCCAGGAGAGCACTGTGGCCCCTGCCAGGGCAGGAGTGCTGCCACTCCATTCCAGCACTTAACTCCCCTCAGGCAATCAATCAGGAAAGTGAGCATTTCCCTGGGTCTGTGGATACTAAAGGATGATGGGGTGCTTTGCTACTCCCATGCAGAGCTGAGCAGCACTCAGGTCCTTCCCAAAGACCTAATAGTTAATCCTTTGCAGCGTTCAATATCTTTATCGGCATCCCTGTGAGATAAATAACATTACCATCAAGGTTTGGAGGTAAAAGCATTTAATTTGCTTGCTCAGAGTTGAGTGGATAAGAAGCACTTGTTCTGTGTTCCAGTAACAGAGTACAACTGGAAAAAGAAATGCTCATTACTTCATACTTACTTTACTCACTTCGTGCCCTTGGAACAACCTGGAGGGCTGATAACATCATTAGGATGGAAATTAAAAGGACAGTGCTCCCTACATTTTTTTTGCCCTCAAAATTTTAAAACAAAACTTATCCAGTCAACCAGGGTTTACCTTTTTCTACATTATTAGGTTTGTGTTCCATTAGAACATAGCTGTAGAGACTGGAAGGTTCATGGTGGTTCTCACTTTAAAAAGTATAGTCCAGCTCTCCATCAGGGAATCGCTGGGCCCTAAAGGAGAGATTCTGTTTGAGGAGGAGAGAATGGGATTAAATGTGTTTCAGTGCATAATGTCCACAGAAATGCATGGAATTAGAAATAGATGGGATTCGAAATGTATAAAACTCGAAATGTAAATACTGTTACAGTTTTTAAAGGCTACTTACAAGGCTGAGGCAGAGAACCATCCTCAAAATAATGCTACAATTTTTTTTTTGTTTTAGGTATAAATTTGCATTGCTTATTCTCTCTTTAAGAGCCTGAACTATTAATTTTCAAACTATTAATCACATTCTTTTAATTTCTAATGATTCTTATGTACAGTTAAACATTTGAGCCCTTTAAGAAGAGCCTCTTGTAGATGGACTGAATCCTCCCTGTGAGCTCCCAGGCTCAGTGTAGCCTGAAAGGAGGCAATAGCTCAGCCTTTGTTCCAGCTGGGTCCTTGACCTCCTTGTTTACAGTGCTAATGGGGACAGCAGTTACTCAGAGTCAAGATGGCATTGCTGAGATGTGAATAATCACACAAGAAAACAGACTGAAACAGTCACTACATTCACATCACTACCCTAACCCAGCCACTGGCTCCTTGTGATGTTCAGCCACCACTACTGATCTGTGCAGGAACAGAGACAGTGACCTATGGGAAATATAATCTATATCCCATTACCAACTAACTCCATGAGACATTTTTTCCTTCTAAAGCCCAAGATTCTCAAAGCCATCCTTCTCAAAAGACCCTCTTTCATGTCGCTTTTATCATCCTGACCTTGTTCCAGTGGGAATTTCCATTCTGTCCTCTGAGACACGCAAATGATGCAAAATTTCACTCTTGTCTGGCTGCACAGAGATCCAAAGAGTAAACCCCCAGTTTGGGATGGGGACTGTCACCCCCAGCCTGTGTGGCCAGCACACAGTGTGTGCTTCTGGTCATGATGCACAGCCTGCCCATTCCCATCACGGAGTCACGGCTGGCCTGGCCCTGAAGCACCAGTTGTGCTGCCAAGACAGGGCAGTATAGGGAGATTTGACATACTAAACAGTTATTATTTACAAACTTCTTTTACAGAACTTGTTTTTGCACAAGAGTGAATTATCCTGTTTGACAATAGTCTTTACAAGAGGAACAATGTGACATTCAAGACATCAAGTAACTGTCTCAGTGTTTTGCTTGGCAATCAAAGTCCCAGATTACAATCCTTGAGAATTTAATATACCTCTTCAACAGTCCCCTGTAATGCTACTTGAGTGAGCATAAAACACTCTACGTTAAACCACCGTGGCCTGGATTTCCTTAATTATAAGGGAATGAGATGAAGATTTCCCCAGAGCACAGCTGTGACTCAAATGCACTCAGGTCTGCCCAGCTAATGGGGTCAAACCCTGTGCAGACATCAGGTTCATAGGTACCATGGCTCAAGGGCTGTGGCCTTAAGCTCAATACACTCAGCAGAGTTGTAATTATAACACTTAAAACTATTCTGAAGGCTAAACCCACACATTATGTAAAAATGTCAAGTATTGGCAAGCATAAAATACTGTATGGAGTATTGTTTGCAAGAGCTTATGGTTTTAAGCTTCCCAATTTATAACATCCAGCCTTATCACTTTGCATGTGACTTTTATAGAAAAAACCTGTGCTATTCTGTATCTTGGTGCCAATAATATACAGGAAAAGACAGAAGGGTGTCTGTGGAGATGACCAAGGCTGTGCTAATCTGAATTTCTGATGTCACAAAACTATTCTGCCATGTCTTTGAGGAGAGAAGCATCCAGGGAGATTTAAAGCCCCTTCCAGTACTTAAAAGGGTTCCAAGAACTGGACAAGGACTTTGGACAAGGGCCTGCAGTGACAGGACAAGGGGGAATGGCTTCAAAGGTACAGAGGGTGGGGTTAGATGGGATATTGGGAAGGAATTCTTGTCTGTGAGGGTGGTGAGGCCCTGGCACAGGTTGCCCAGAGAAGCTGTGGCTGCCCCATCCCTGGAAGTGTTCAAGGCTACACTGGATGAGGCTCGGAGCAACTTGGGCTAGTGGAAGATGTCCCTGCCCATGGCAGGGGGTGGAACAAGATGAGCTTTAAGGTCCCTCCCAAACCATGGTATGATTCTGGGATCTTTGATGAGTGAAGGATCTTCACCACCAGTGTTGGGGACCAACACAATGACAAGAAGAATAATTTTGGTATAAAGAGTCCCAACCCTTGCTTTGATCAATAAGTACCAATCTTTGCCAGAAACCTCAGAAACCACTTCCCCGTATGTTGGTGGAATCACAGCCCCTTCTGACTTGATTCATAGCCTTAATAAGTTCTGTCATCTGTTCTTCTGAGTCTCCAATGTGAAGAAGAGCCTTATTTTGATTTATCAATGTAGGAAATGCCGGAGTGGTAACTTCTACAGCACATACACCAATCGCTTCCTTACAGCAACATCAAGATTACACAGATAAGAACTATCATTTCCCGAATTTCACAGATGAAGAGAGGAACACCATTCTGTCTTTTAATTTGTGAGATGTATATAAAAATCTAAAATAATTCCTATAAGAAAAAAGAGCTCTTGCTTCACCCTCACTTTTCCTGTGATTTCAATGCATTCAATTTTTAGATTAGGTTGATATAAAGAAAAGGGACATGAGTGAAGTGCTATTACCCATCTGCCTTTCTAAGCAGAGCTACAGCCATGAAAGATTACTGGAAATTATGTGGTTAAAGCACTGCAGTACGTGTAGAAAATGTAGCAAGTGTAGCAAGTAAGGTCAAACTTGCAAGCAAATTCACATGATAAGAAAGAATTGCTTTGATGATTTTTAAAACATCATAGTCATACTATATTGGGTCATCCACACTAGCTTGAATCTTTTTTAAAGTTATAATAAATTGAAAAAATCCAATTTCTTGGATGAAATATTTTTATTTTTCAGTCAAATTCAAGCTTGATTGAAATGTATTTGCAGGATTTGCAAAGTAAGCCAAGTCTGTAAAGCAATCAAGAAATTTTGATGTAGGTAGTTGGAATAGTGTCATCCGTGATCTCCAAGTTCCCAGCACAAAGTTTCCCAGCGATGTACAAGGGAGGGGAGCTCAAGGGTTCAGCATATCTGGTAGGTATATTCTGTTCTAGTGGAACTAATGTATTCAGTTGCTAAAACTTGATGGGAAAGACTTAAAAGTGTATTTGAAAATGCATTAACAAATCCCCTACAAGCTCTGTTTCTGCTCAGATGATACAAATAATATTACAAATTTTCAAGTAATTTTCGGCGTTTCACCTATTTCTCCTATCAATTAATAATGTTATGTTAGCTGCTATGGCAAGTCTCATTTAAGCAGAGAACAGCGATTACACCATTCATTTGGATGGGTCTGATCAAACAAATTCTTGCATCTGTTTTGCTGAGCCAGCTCCAGGAGTGGATCCGCATCCACGATCTCACACCCTGTCCCGTTCTCTGTATTAAGAGATAATACACACAAAGTATTTGCTGCAGAATATACTTTGGAAAGCCTGTCAGTACACTGCACTGTGCATATAATTTCATATCACTATTTGTTTTAAATCCAGCTATCTGTAAACTAAATGGTCTATCCAACATTTTGCCCTCTAGTGTCTGTTGGCTGTTCCTTGAGGATTTCTGGATGTCAGCATATAACCAGCATAGTCAGACTTTTTTTTTTTTTTCCCCTGGGAAGTAAAAGTATTTTTCCTGTTGCCTTCTGGTTGCAACGCGATTATCAGGTCAGGGATTCAGTGTTATTTTATTGTCTGACAGCTTTAAAATAGAATTGAGATATTACATATCTGTTTCCTTGAAAGCCTTTGCAAGACTTTGCAATGACTTTGTCATTGAGAGTGTACGAAGCTGCATTTCCCCTGGATCTTCTGCCACAGAGTGCTCTGACCTCTCTCTGCAGCAGCCTCTGTGCCCTGTGCCTTGAAAAGAGGCCGTGGCACAGCATCCTTCAGCCCAGCCCGTAGGGTGCTCCAGGCCAGGCCTGCAGGAAAAAATACCTGGCAGGTTTAGGATCCTCCCCACAGAATTGGGGTGGGACATTAAAATAGAGAGCAGAGAGCTGGGCTGGGAGGGTACTTAGACAGCAGGCTATTTCTGGGGGAAGTGAGCTGGAAAGAGCTTTTGTTTCCGTAGCAGTTGGCAGAGTCACAGCTCGCTGGCACAGGAACCCCAGAGCAGGGGATGAGATTTTGGACAGAGGCAAAGCTCATGCAGAATTCCTGTTTTCCACAACCTCCTTGTAGAGAGAGGGGTAAAGGAAATCATCCTCCAAAGCAACCCTAGGGCACTCCCTCTCCCTCTTGCATGTCTGCCATGTGCTGCTACTCTTAAATTATATTGCCCTGTTTTCTGTATTATTTTAGGAGGGTGTAAAGAATAGTTGAGAACTTGGAGTACTTACACCTGGACTACACCCTGGTTGCCATCATCTCTTCTGCCTTTAATGTAGCTGAGGCCCAGCACATACATCACATCACAGCGCTATGGCTTCACTCACACACTCTGCAGTGGCACTTTAGGAGGCAAAAATCCCCAACTTCAAATTCAACACACAGATGCCAGTATTGTCACTTTAGGAGGCAAAAAAGCCCCAGCTTCAAATGCAATATACAGTTACCAGTATCGTTTCTTTAGATTGGCAACCAAAGGGTATAGCAGTATTAAATAAATCTTTCATGGCATCAAAGAAATCCTCATATCATTACTCATTTGCTGGGACAAAAATATCTACATATTGCTTGAGGGGAGCTTTTCTGTTCTTTCACTGTGCCTGTAATAACGATTACTTCCAAAAGTTCAGAGAAATGAAAACTGGGAGGAGCTGATGGTAGGTACGACATACACGTGTTTTACAACAGGATCAACCCAGGCTCTTCACTGCTTTTTACTCTTAAAATTATTTTAAATTGTCTTGTTGGGACTAAACTGATTTTCCCCACGCTATGTCTCCAGTTCTACTGTAGCTTTGGAACTGAGATAGTTGGGAAACACCAGAAAATACCTGTGGTGCCCAAGGCTTTCTGGAAGGCTGGGAGCCAACTCCAGTGGGGGAATCCCAGCTCACAAAGGCTTCCTTAGGGACCACATTTGGATTAGTGCAGAATCACTCCTGTGCTGTGCACATGCTCAGCACAGGCAGTTGGTGATGCATTGAGGGGCACAGGGGGAACAGAAAGGTCATTACACCTCCCTACACCTCCCTGTGCCTGATTGCTGCCAAGGGGGAGAGTCCTCCAGGGAAGAGGCTGGGATATTTTTCACATCTCCATCACTCCCTGAGGTACCAAGGCAGGGAAGTTCACATTCAAAGGCCATCTATGTGGGCTTAGCCTTTAATTGCCTGTCACTCCATGCTGGTAATGGTGCAATTACTGGCATCTCTCAACCCTAAACTCTGTTGCACAACACTGCAAAAAGACTTCCTCAAGTTTTCCTTAAGGCAGAATATTATACTTTCCCTTTAAATACCCTGGTTCTAGATGCCTCATGCAAGCATTATTATTATTTTAGTTTTTTTTTAAATCCATCTACAGTCTCTCTTTTCAATCATACAACCACTCCCAGCCTCTGTCATTTTTGCACTGGGACACTTGCACCAATAGTAAGTGCAGAATGAGCTCTGCACTGGTCCAAAACTGCTATAAACACACAAAAGCATATTTTCATACTGAACAGCAGCTTATTTCAGGACCTGGAGGTTACAGCAGCACGCAACTAACTTCCTACAACCACACCTTCTAGCACACAGGGAAAGGGTGATTGCTCTCCTCCCAGAAAACTCACTGAGAGTCAGGAAAGAGAAGTACAAGGAATTGTGTCAGAAGGAAATTAAACTACTGGCTGCCCCATTCCTGGAAGTGTCCAAGAGCAGGTTGAACAGGGCTTGGAACAACCTGATCTAGTGGAAGGTGTCCCTGCCCATGGGAGGGAGGTGGAATGAGATGATCTTCAAGGTTCCTTCCAACTCAAACCATTGTATGATAGCTAAGGAGCTACAGAATCAAGCCATATGAGATCACTCAGTGTAGAAAAAGTAGATAACACGACTTTTTTGTTGCTGTAAAACAACAAAAAAGAGTTAAGTATTGAACAGCCTACTAAAGACATCACAGTAAATAACTAAATGTAAGATTCCATTGAGCATTTATGCTGCCCTTATATATTGCACATAAGAAAGAAAAGTCTACTGAAAGAGGTGACTGATGTCTGTAACCCTGGAAAAGCCAACTTAGAAACAAGTGGAAGTAATAAGTAATACTTTAAAAAGAAATCAAGTCCTGGATCGGTCTTCTAAGCTTTGACTTAGAGTGAAAAAACTTAACTCTCATATATATAATTAAACAGAAGGGTGAAACTTTTAAAATACAGGGTTTTAAAGACGTGACTTCAATACAATTTTATTATACTGCCAGTAACTAATTACAAATACAAGACTCTCTAAACACAAATCCCCATCACTAATATGGGCAATGCTTAAGGAGAATGTATGATTTGGATGTTCTGTTTGTTTAATATTTCCAAGTAAGACCACGGGAACATGTAAGAAATGGACCCTTGTTGGAAGCACAGGGCACCTGAACAAATCCTCCCTATTTAGGGGTGGCTCCTGAAAAGAGTAATTACTTCTTATATTTTTTAATTATTGCAACTTTCTACCATGATCCCACCTGGCATTGAGATTATCTTGTAACAAAGGACTACAAAGCTTCTACACTAAACAAGAGGTAACACATTTAGATACTTTTTGTAAAAATTTGTCAAAATGAAAGCTCCATCATCACCTGTAGTGAAAAACTCTATTCTGTGATGACATGTTCTCTGTCTAGGTAAAGAATAAGAGAGATATGATTCACCAGGGCAGTAAAAAGACACTCCAGCTGTTGATTCCTCAAGGAAACTCTGTAAAAATGGTCTTGAGACATTTCAAGCAGAGGGATTTAATCTGAGAATGCTGCTCTTGAATTTTGCTGGAACCAAACATGTCCGGGAGGCAGGGCAGGTACATTTGTTCTGACAGCCTTTTAATTGAATCTCTTCTCTGGCAGAGAGGCAGTTCTCGTGTGTGACAGTAATGTAGATTTATGGAAAATAATAAGGTGATCAGCTGCCCTGCAGAGTTATTATTTTGTTTCATTCAAAAAAATAAGACACTAAGACTAAAGTGATGCGTTGATGTATGCAGTGACATGCGGTGCCTGTTTCATAGTTCAGTGGAGTTAATGGAAAAACTCCCATTGCCTTCACTTAGGAATCAACCAGCAAGTGTATAAACAAGACAAAACAAAAACTGAGAAAGAAGAATGCCTAATATTAGGTAACTGCCAGAAGAGCAACTGTTTTATAAATACCCAGATCATTAAAAGAATTTCTTTCGACTTCATTCTTGTCCCTTTGTGTTCCCCCGGTTTCATATTCTGGCAGAGTTGTTTAAGGCAAGATTAATCACCAAAGCAGTGAACTTAAAATTAATGTCCCAGAATATGAACAGAATATCATTAGGAAATTAATTTTAATTTATAACCATGTTTATGCATAAATAATTATTAATTCTTTCACTCATCTACCTCCTGATAATAATCTCATCCTAATAATAAACTCTGTCAGATCAATGGAAGTTCTTTCTCTGACTTCGCTGGGCATGGGAGCAGACACCTAACCAGAGATAAAACATCCCCCATGATCCAATGCATCTGAAGAAAGCTATTTGTGTTTCAAATATCAATCTATGAAACTCCTCTGCAAAAAAAAATTCCTGGGAAAAGACATTAGAGCAATGAATACTAATGAGGAAATGCACAGGGCATAAATTAGAGACGATGCAGTTACAGACATACACTCTCATATTTTCTGTTAAAATCACAACTAGACACAGCACTTTTTATTCTTTCTCTTTCTGGGTTATCAGGCCAGAGACATTTTCAGGAAAGCCAGCATTTTCCATTTTTTAATTTTTATTTCCAAAACTTCCTTTCACGGACACAAAATTATGCTGAAACAGCTGGAAGCACCAGAAGAATCCATCTGGCTTCACAAATATAAAAGTGTGGTTTTCACCACATAGAGTATCAGTTAAAAAATACCCTTTGTTTAACCACAAGCAAAATATCACGGTCACAGGCAGGTCAAGTTGAAAAGAATATACTTTTCCACCAAGATACAGACTAGCCAGAAAAAAAAGATGCATCCCAGTGTGTAACTATCACCACCAAGCAGGTCCCCTCAGTTGAGCCCTTCTCCAACCAGAGGAAGCATTTCCATCACTTCTTTTCAAGTGCAGTAGCTGAATCCTGAACCTTTGCAACAACTGCAAAAGAATTACTCTCTGGTAAAGTAAATGCTACAGTAGCTGCTTTTTCTACTGAACCTCTTTTTTTTTTCCTGTGCTGAATGGTGACATCAAATTCTTTTAAATCAAAAAGTCTAAACTGGGTAAGAAAGTTTCTAACTCAAGAAAGAGCAATCTTAGCAGTTCTCCATCTGTTCCTTTAGCTTGCTTGCAAAGTTTTTTGGTTTTTTGCCTTCAGAAAACACATACAGCACAGTTACTGTGAGTTCCAACGCGGGTTTTGCCAAGACATTGGTTAGTCTTTGTATACCTTGTTGGGGTAGATAAGACAAAGCAAAGATACCAAATGAGACAGAAGGGTACTGGCATGGCTAATGGTGCTCATGATCCCACTGGTAGAGCTGTACCAATTTATGTCTTGAGATTTTGTCCCAGGTCTCATCCAACAGCCCTATTTGATGATCAGTGAGGGGAACAGTGAGACAGCACTGGGGTTGAAGAGCTGTCCTTTATTTTATTTACCCTTCCCCTCAACATCAGCGCATACCTGCAGAAAAATCAGCTTGAAAACATGTAAAATTGCTCCCTGCTCTTTTTAACTGATTGTGCAGCTGAAATTTCTTAAGGGGCTGCAGGCACTGCTGATGGAGAAAGCCAGGGATGAGCAGTTCCTTTGAGAGCACTGTGACGTGAGATACTTTCCTCCTTTTCTTTTCCTGTGTACATGGCAGTAAATATTTGTGATGGATATATGCCACCTTAACTTTTTCTCTGTAGCTTTCACACAGTCTTCAGCACCAGCAAAGCTTGGAGGATGACACTTAAACACTTTGTGCAGGAAGTCATACCACACAAGCATAAAGTTTCTCATACTCCTCGTGGCAGTGTTACTTGCAGCAGAGGAATAATTTTTCTCCCTGTTCATTAGGCTTTTGAGTCCAACCCTGCCATTGATCAGCTCACCAAACTCCAAGTGACTTCAACAGGAGTTCATATACAGCTCACTGGAAAAGTGGGATTTATTAACACTCTGCTGGAGCTCACAGACTGCTGCTGCCGCCTTATTGATCAGATCCTGAGAAATGGCACGTCTACCCAGGGAGATTATGGATATAATCAAGTAAGGGGCATCAGCCTGACCGATATTTTTACAAATTTTATATTGCTTGTTATTTTCCTGGTGTTGCGTGTGGGGAAACAGAGGTACTAACAATGCAGGAGGGAAATAATCTCTAAAAAGGGAATATCAAATGGACTTAGAAAACAAAGTGGCATTTACAGTAGGCAAGGAAAGATTTTATCTGGGTCTTATCAACTTTTCAAGGTATGAAGTCCTCACAATAGATCTACTGTGGTTTGGGTTCTTTTTTTTCCCTTCACTTAGCTTTAACCTTTCCAGCCAATCGAGCCCTAAATTATTTTTTTTTCCTAATAAAAAAGTCCCAGCTGACACTTGCCCAGGGTCTACCTAACCATTTTGAGATTTAGAAACCAGGTCTTTTTTCCCATTCAGTACTCCTGGGCTGGAGACTTCGGGTGGACTTTAATCAAATGCACGTTGCCCTTTGCTTGATCCGAACAATCAGCTCAGAAAATTTCTCATTATGGCTTTTGTAAGAAGAAATAATAGCCTGTCTTCTCGTGAGCAAACACAATTTGAATGAGCAAAATTAATGGCTGTTTCTCTTAATTTTTTCCTCCTACTGATGTGATAGGTTATATATGAGGTGTAATTACAATAATGTCAAAGTCGCTGCTGAAAGAGTTAATCCACAAGGAAAAATTCCCACCAGGAAAAATAAAATAATCTCCGGTATGCAGATGAACTGTTTACTATGTAGCTCTTCTGTGATCAAAATCAAACTAAGCTGAACCGCTGAAACAATAAAAGTAAATTGTTACTTGGGGTTTGCAAACCTCAATTAAATAAATATTGTGCAGTAAACAACATTCTGGATTTTAATTAGGATAAAACAACTGAAAAAGGAGTTACCAACCAGTTGTGTTTATCTCACAGTAACCTTCAAATACTTCTTACAGGATAGTCTATAATAAGGAGGTTTAGCTTAAAAAAAAAAAAAACACACAAAAACCCACTCCAGCTTTACTTTTATCAACATCAAAACATCATCTTAATATATATTTCCCCACCTAAAAAAGTTTCTGTAAAACTTTAAATTAGATAAATATGGGTATTGATGGTGGTTTTCTGGTCCCAGCTTTTCAATTACTTTTAAGAAAGCAAAGCATTTTGAAAATACTGTGATGAATTTGTTGTACTTACTCTAACAAGATGAAATCACCATCTAATTATCCAGTCAAACAAAAAACGAGTGCTAACCGGGGGGTAACTAATTTTAAATGGCAGGTACCAGAATGGAAAATCATGCCTCATTTTGCATTTTTTCTGGTAGGCAGAATGCAATGCAATGCAGTATTTTTATTATTCATTTGTTGGGTTTTTTTCTGTAATGTGGTGCACTCCGTAACAGCCGAATTCCATGCTGAGATACCAGATCCTAGGATTTCTTTGGCAATGGAGTTAAGGCAGATTTGTACAGGACCTGAAGGCACAATTCACACTCTCACTGCTCACCAGTCTGTCCCAGCTCTGAAACTGGGTTCCTACAGCAACCTGTGAATTTTTCATCCTAGAGCACAGTCCGGAGCAGAGATGTGCAAACTGTAACACGCATCACTATGGCTTAAAGGGGAACAAAATGTGTTGCTAATTCCTCAAGTGGTGCAGCCAGCACACCCATGGATGTGCCCTTTGGGTGATCTAATTGCTCCCATGGAGCAGCAGAACAGTGGAACATTCATCACACACATCCACGGGCCCCGTGAGCGCTGCTGGATGGGCAGCGCGGGGCACTGACAGCGCCGAGCGCCACATCACTCACGGGTGCCACAACATCTGTGCTCCTGCAGCCCCACTGTTAATGGTTAAGGGGCTGTCAGAGGACAGCTAAAGGGAAAATCCTATTGCCAGTGTGTAACAAATGGGTAGGCCCTTGTCACCTCAGGGAACACACTGTGTTTGAGAGCCCTGAACAAAGCCTGCACGCTGCTGCTCTTGATGCAGCCCCAGACATGGCTGGTGGCCACAAGGTCTCTCCACAAGGTGCCAGATCCCAAGGAGAACTGAAGCATCAAAGCCTCCAGGATGTTCTGTTTCATCTGTGGCAGTAAAGGATAGGACACAAAACTCTCCCCTGCCTCCAGCTGAAGAACATCACCTTTTCAAAAAAAGAAATGTATTTATGCACATGGACTGTTCAAGTGTCAATTAATGTCACTAAGCTGCCTTCCAAACGCTGGAATTTCAGCCTTCTTATAAATATTGTTCTGTTATTCAGCAGCAAAACAGCACTTTCTCAGTGGAGACAAAATTATTGGTTTAAAAATGAAAAGTTAAGCTTGTAAAGAAATAGCAATGACATTTGTAGGGGCTGGCATTTCTGCACAATGTGGTGAGCTATTAATTTGCTAATTACTCATGTAACACTATTTCAGTGCATACTTTAAGCAACAATCTAAATTGAACCTGAAGATTAAAAAACTTGCCCTAAAGGCTTGGATTTCTCTCTTCGTTTTACACTACAGTCTCTGAAGTAAATTAACAGGCTCCATTTTTGTGTGGCTTGCTCATGAGGGAAAGTGAGAACCTAGAGGGTCAGTCCCTGCACTGCCCTGGGGCAACAGTCACTGCTGCCATGTCTCCCCTGTACCAGCAGATTTTGTATATATGATTAACCTTTGTGTTTCCAAGCATACCAACTGTGTCCAGAAATACAACTGGGTTTTCCCATTTCTCTCTCTCTCTCCTTTTCACCATGCAGTTGAAACACTTGTATTCATACCTGGAGCCAGGCAACTGCTCAGGTGCTCTCAGACCTCCTCTGTAGCAGGAGCCTGGGGAGGGATCACACGTGTAGGTGTCAATACCTTCTGCTGCTGCTTCCTAAGGTGATGATTCCCTTAATCAGCTCCTAATTCCACTTTATTAAAGAGCCAATGCCTTACAAAACGTCATTACCCCAGACCTTTGCTGCCAGGTAATTTCCACCAACCCAGGTTTGTGTAGAAGAAAATTTGTTTTGTTTTTTTTTTTTCCACTATCAATGTGGAAGTGAAGGAATTTCTTTCCCCAAGAAAATCACAGAATGACCTGTACACAGCAGGCCAAAGCATCAAGTCAGATTTCCAATGCCATCTTCACATCTTCAGCCAAAAATCACAGCCCAGCTGAGTCAACCTTCATCTGACAACAATCCTCTTGGCTCTCCTTTTCTTCTCTACCTCTTACCTGCTCCCCTTAACCTCCCAGTTTCCCTGCTGGCTTTTTGCCCCTGCTAAGAGAAACACAGGTACCCAAAACAGGGTTCTACTCCCTATTTTAGAGATCCCAGCAGAGACCTTGGTCACTCCCAAGACCTCAGCAATTTCTTTCTGTGTTACTCAAAGGACAACTGCTGAAGGACAAAAAGAAAAATTTCCACCATTCTTATATATAAGGCCTTCACTTCCATATGATTGACAGCTTCCAGGTTCACAAAAGGAAGATTGGCAGTTCTGTGATGTGGAACATCAAACTAAATATAATCTAATTCTTTTAAAAGAAAATTCATCTTTTAACACTTCAGTTGGTTGATTGGTTTATCAACATAACACAAAGCTCGGAGAGTAGCCAAATTCACAAGTGACACTGGGCCTGTTTCTCTCCTCATTCCCAGTTTCTCAATATCCAAACAGGGATAATATGTGTAAAAAAGAATTGAAAAAACATCAAGAGGAAATTAGGCAACTCTAAGTTACCTGGCAGTGCGCTACATTCCCTGATGATACTCAGCATTAGCAGAAGAAAATCCATGTTTGGATGATTCAGAGTGCTTCAATTATTACTTTTTTATTTCTGCCTCTCTCTCGGGGAATGCTGTTTCCTGTGAAAATTATTTTCTCCACCAGCAGCCACCTCCCATGCCTCAGGCAGCTCCAGCCCTGCGTTCAGGCAGTCACAAGATCCTCCAAGTCTCCATTAGAGAATGGGATGAGTATGACCAAAACCTCCTCTATCCAAGCTATATTCAGTTTTTCTAGGGGACCTCCATAGCTGTAAATTCCAGTCTAAAGAGAATTCTTACCAGAAACCCAGGATGTAGCAAGCTGAGACTGGATGGCTGATGTCTTTTTCCCAGACCTCTTTGTTGTAGCCAAGTGAAAGCTCAAAAAAGACATGTCAGCCAAAATCTCCTTGTTGAGAGGCCTGGAAGGCTGAGAGTAACAGCCTCTGCAGAGCAGGGGGAACAAACCTTGTTTATGGAGATGAAGAGGAAAGTAGGTGGGTTTCGCATCCAATAAACCATTTTGTAGACAAAACAAGGTATTTACAAAACCTAACTTATGAAAAATTAATGTTTAAGACAAATACTGCGACTTTGTATGTGAAACAGGAAGGTTGGGTGCCTACGGATCTGGAGAACCAGGAAAAGATGAGGAAGTGAATTTGGAAGAGGTCCAGTACAAATTTATAGAGAAACACTGGAAGCTCACAAGGCTGCACTTAAAAATTGACTTTCCTCCTCAGTCTCTCAGTAGATCTTACAGTGACATGTTATTGCTGCTAAGTGAACAAAGAAGCCCTAATATATGGTTGAATCACACACAACAGCAAACATTAATTAATTGATATTTTAATAGCGTGCGGAGAGCGTAACAGTTGTACAAGTGGGATATGGGGAGCATTCACTCAAATTTGACATCTCTGGTATTCTCAGTTCTCTTTGCAGCTCCCTGGTGTGGCGAGAGCTGTGATTTTAGTGATGCACAATGCCTGATGGACTCGTTCCCTGGCTGGGAGCTTACAGTGACGCTTGTGGCGGCTTTGCTTTCCATGTCACTGCTAAAGGTACTTGTGCTCTCTGTGCACAATGAGAGGATGCAGGTGATCTTTTAGTTCTGAAAGTCCCAAGGCATGTATATTTTTATTCAATTTTTCTGAAAGGTCAGTGTCCTACAGATCACTTATCAATGATCCGTCCTTGCCTAGGTATCATTTGTACACTGTAGCATCAGTTTTCCTGGTTCAACAGTGAGCTCCTAATAAAAGAGGATGACATGTATTAGAAGTAAAGAAAAATAGCTGTAATAATAGCACTCCAGTCCTACTTACTTGTCTCTTAACCTCTTTCTTTCAAAGGCTCCCACGCTGCAGCGCTCAGAAGAAAGTTACCATTGAATTATCCACCGGAAATCTATTGGCATCTATTGCTGCTCTGGTGCAGCAGCGTACAGGGCAACAATAACTGATAACTCTTCTCACATCCCTGCCCCTCCCCTGTCTCAAAAGTATGGCTTTAGAAATAAAACCTGATGCAGACACCAAATATTTCTTAAATTAAGCTCAGAGTTGCAGACAGATCTCAGCTCCGACTGACAGCTCGGCCCCGCAGGACCGCCAGCGCTCACCCACTGCCCCCCCTGCTCCTCACAGGCATTGTTCTGGGGAAGCAACTCTACAAAATTCTCACTGATCATGAAAGGCAAATAAACTAAATCCCAGAAGCAAAGGCAAAAAGCATCAATACAGTTTTCTCTAGCAGCCTCCTGCTATTTATACAGGTGACTGTGAACATTCGCACATCAAAAAAAGTGGTATTTTGGCATATCTTCCAGGAGCGATCGTCTCCCTGATGGATAGCACAGTAAATATGCTGTCCCTGATGAGGAAAAGATGTTTGAATCATTACAGCAGCAGTCTGTAATGAAAAGGATGCAGATTCAGTTCCCTGTCAGATTTCCTGATATGAGATTTTTTAGAAATCTCACAGGTACCTTTGGATTTCAGTACAAGGATCTAGGTGGCTTTTAATGCCACAATTAAAATTTCTGTGCTTTTCCTAACTTCACAGAGGAATTATCAAGATTGATACATTAAAGAACAAGGGATTCATTAGGGAGCTGGCAGCACACAGCTTTGGTATCTAAAGTGTATGGAAATTGGGACTGGGTGAGCAAAGTCTCCAACCTAAAACTGAGCTGTTTTCACAAATGATTGGTTCAAGGGGGCAGAGGAACAGCTGTGGTCTGCTCCCTTGGTAGGGCACAGCAGCCATATAATTGCTGAACTTCCAGGGATGGGGGATCCTTGCTGCCTTCACAGCAGAAGTGGAACAAATACATTCATCCAGTGTTTTTCATGGGCTGGCAAGACAATTTCACATATATATTTTTTAAAAGCACCTCTTGTGCTGATCTTGCAGCCCAGGCATTCACAGTGCAATCTGTGCTATCTCATTTCTAAGATTAAGCAGTTAAATAGTCTTGGCCTGGATCTTCTTAATCACACTAACACCACTTTTACAATTATCTGGGCTGAAAGGTTTAGTATGAAGGACAATCACCCTCTTCCTTTATTACCAGCCAATGCTGAGCCAGTGCATTTAATAGAGAAGTCATTGTGGGCTTCAGAAAAAGATCAGGGTTGGACTCCTGTTGACATGGAAATACTCTGAAAAGTCTGTTAAGAAGTGTCCCAGGCAGTGAAGTTCTCTGTATTCCTCATTCATGTCTTAATAAAGTTGCTGCTACAAGTCTGAATTTGGAGCTTTTCTTCCTGTTGAATGTTAGTGAAAAGAATAAATAAGATCGATTAGAGTCATTCTGGCACTAAAAAAAGCCAGTGTACTCCATGTCCTTGCCAGTGGTCCCTGGTGTATCTGACAGGAATAGCTGTAAGGAGTGGAGAAGCAGTAACTTCTGGAAAAGGACTATATCTGCTACAGAAGCACCACATTAAGTAGACCATTTCCAATGAATCCCAAATGCTCATGTTCATTAGCTTTTTGTGAAAGCAGAATACCATGTAAAATGTACATTGCACAGCGTGACTTGTACTAGTGCCCTAAATGGTGAAAGGAGTCAAATCACATCCTCTGATTAAACATTCACAGGGAAAAGAATTATCTGTGCAGAAGAAACATTGCTCTGTAGAACAGAGCTATCAAATAGAACTGGGAAGACTATGATTTCCTTACACCAGAGCATAAAGTACACGTATTTTAAGATCAGCTTAATATCTGCTTTCTAGACCTTTAAACCTGAAAAAAAATGTATTTTGCTATTTAGATAAACACCACAATATCACTTTGGGGACTTTGTTTGGCATGAAATGAGATATTAAACAGCAATTCAGTCAGTTATATTATTAAATCAAAATCACATCATTTATATATTAGCTTTTTTTTTTTTTTAACCTGAGAGACAGTGCTTTACATAAACAATGTTCTCCATAAATAAGGGACTATGGGAACTTATGGGAGCTGATACAGAAGGAAGCAGGTATAATCTCTAAGGCTTTGTTTAGATGTGGGTACTTGGTAGCAGTTCCCAGTTCCTGAGATGGATGTGGCAGGGTGAGGCTTTCCCTATCACCCTCCATGCATCCTCTGGGTTGCAGCTAAAGAAACTCTCACCACGTGGCCCAGAAGGATCTGTGGCTTGGGCACCCGCTGGGAAACTTTGTTCTGTGGCAACTGTTAGGTATTTCTGCTTTTTGCACAGACAAATCAATGTGTCAGACATCAAGGATTTCACAAGCAACACTTTGAACAAGTAAAGAGATTGAGTTCACTAAATGGGATATGACAAATGTCATCGTTGACTGGAACAATTACTGGTTTTCCTCATATCTTTATAAAAGGTGACATCTATCTCATAGCTAGAAGAAATATTGTTTGCCATGTAGGTGAGCCGGATCAAAGTAAAGAGTGGATTTAAACTGGAATATTCCCCTGTTTTTACTACTGCAATCACTATATAAATTTCGCACGTGATGAGCATCGGGATGCTCTTGCCTGCCATGTGCTTATTGCCAGTTCTTTTTGTTCATTTATATAAAAGTAAAAGATGAACAAAAACATTATCTAACCCACCGGGGAGTTATGAACTGTCACCGTTATTGATAACAACAGGAAATGAGATCTGTGCCCGTTCCCCTTGCTCAGCATCGACGTGGTAAAATCATAAAGCAACTGGAAAATGCAGTGCCTGTGTTTTTAAGCACAAGGATCTGTTTCAGCACCGTGTCACCCCAGTGTGACATCTCTGTGGCCCCAGTCATTTCAGCTGATTCACAGTGGAACAGTGAATCAGACCCCTGAGGCAACTCCTGCTTCTTCTTCATTTTCCAGCTCTCCAAAGAGCTTTGTCTACAGCAGTTCAGCAATACATTTTTACGTGTCTCTGACTCTTACAAAACACTTCAGTGTCTGCTGAGCTGGTGTCCAGATGTATCACTGTATAGTAAAGAAGATGTAAGCAACCTACTTAATCAAATCTGAGGCCGCAGCCCGGATGCTCCACTGGATGGACCACGGCCAAGGACAAATGCTTCATTAGAAGGCAGACTTTGCAAAAGCACATTTAGATGTGATTTTAGATAAGAAGTCATGCTTTTAGTGTGGAAATCTGTGGCAAATTTACCCACAAAAATTTTTTTTGCTAGTACTTTTGAAAGAGTTATGGATCTTTCCTAGCAGAAGTCCTAGCAGTGGGATTCTCTGTGGAGGGGAGATAGTGCTGACTACCAGCATGGCCCACTGGCTTCTCCCATCTGGACACCTCACCTGTCCTCCCAACAGCCACCAGCATGGCAGATCTAGAGCACATCCTGCACATTCCTGCTAAGATCCTCCAGGCATTTGTTGGCAACATCTCCTCGGCCCCTGGAGAGCCCTGCAGACTCATCCTGAACTCCAGAGGGTACACACCAGGGACACAGCGAGAGGAGAAACACAGGGAAAGGACAGTGGGAAGGAGCAGTGTGATTTTGGGAACAGAAGGAAGCCAGCACAGTTGAAGAGAGAAAATCCCTGTTGAGTCATCAGGTGGCACAACATGCCAACATGAAGAGTAAAAGTCAGTGGTTGCTGCCCAGGACTAAACACTCCACCCACACAGGGTACTGGCCAAAGAAAGTCCTTAAAACAGCCTTTAAAAGCAGCAATTTCAGGGCCTTGATGACCTCTTGTTCTCCAGAAGTTAGAGAAAGAAAAGACCTGAAGTAACTCTAACTTGCCCAGACTACTGAAAATACCTGACAACAAGAGATATATAAGCTTAAGAGAGAATTTAATATTTTGTCCCTTTAAGTCCCCCATGATCTTGCAGCAAATCCTCTTGCCCTTAAAAACATCAGAGAAAGGCACTTTCCCTTGGTTCTTCGGGGCTGATCACCTAAACAATATTTAAGTCAGGCCATGAAGTCAGACTGACAGAATTCTCCTGTTCTGAAGTGCTGCCAGGACAATCTGCTGACCAGGGCAAAGGTCTAAAGAGGTACACAAAATCTTCCCTAAAATGCTAGTCCTTTCCCTCATTTCCTTGATTCATTTGCCTTATGACCCTCCCTCAAGCTGAAAGCCCACCAAAAGAGGACACTTTGCTTCCAGGCAGAGCTACAACTGTTCCTATCGAGCTTACATCTTGATCAGGGAAAAAAAATTACATTTATCCCGAATCCTGCCAGAGAACTCCAGCCTTCAGCTTCCACTTGAGAAGGTTCCTCATGGATCTCTCAAACTGTTCTGACACCCACTGCCTGGATACCTCTACAAGGATGATACAGCAATGGCACGAGCCCAGGTGTGTGTGGATGCTGCCACTCTGCTACAGAGGCACCAGTTCTGCACGGCAGGAAAGAAAGCACTTTGCTTCAAGTAACATTAAAAAAAAAACAAACCAAGCTTGGAAAGCTGTGCTGCCAGACAGCTCTACGAACACAGCTTTTACCCTAATGTTAGTACAGCTGAAGAAATGAATCAAGAAACATGGATAAAATGAAACAATCACAAGAGGCTGAAGATGTTCTCGAGTGCCTCCTCGTTCTCAAGCACGGCCACTCCAGCGGGCGCACAGGTACTGAGCTGGGTTGGCTTCAATTAGCAGCATCCTCACACCACAATTACCAGTGTCATCTTGAACTAATTGCTAAAAATGCTGTAACGTGGACTAAGTGCAGTGGTCCTATCCTCCTGTAAACATTCGGGGCTCGCAAATCACTTTGGATCTGTGCGAGTGAGGGCAGAGCTGCAGGTGCAGCACGTGCTGGTGCTGCCCCGATGCCAGAGTTGCAGCACATCCTCTGCCACATCCCTGACAGCCTCGGCCTCACATGAGAGGGTTTCGGGCTGTGCTCCTGTGTCCTCTGACAACTCCGGCAGCAGGAGGCTCTTGGAGGATGATGTGTTGTTGCTTAACAATTTGCTGTTCCACAGACTGTTTTGTTTCGTTGTTGGCGTGGAAGAAAAGCACTGCTGCTGCTTCTATCTGTACTTCAGCTTTTGAAATCAAATATTGCCTTTTTTCTTTCAAATCCAAGTCCCCTCAACGAGCCCTCAGCTTTACATTTCCCATCAAAACCACAATATGCCCAGTGATTCATGCATAAAAGTTTGGTAGCAAACTCATGCAGTGTTTGTGTATGAGGCTAGAGATTTCCAATCTGTAAAGTTATTATTCCATAAGCACAGCTTGCCAGGTAGTAACTGTAAAATTCAGAAATAGTTATTCAGATAAGATCTGATCTTCATCACATTTCCATTCCGGCAGAGATTTTTAAGGACCCTACCAGTTATCCTCCCCCAGTGACAGCACCAGGGCTCCACCTATAACAGAGCAAATCCCTACCATCTTTGCAAAAGCACGAGTCAATCTGATTTCCACAATAATCCTTGAAAAATGGATACAGTCTATGCAGTGTTAATAAGGCAATTATCACGCAAGAGGCACATTTTTTTCAGTGATTTCCTAATTAACGTGATATCAACTGCTCATTAATAAAGCAGTTTCCTATCTTTTGACTTGCAGCATATTGTAAACAAATTTAAGATGCCATTTCCTGCTCTGTCATTTACATCACACTGTTAATTCACACTTGTATTTGCTTTTCCTGTAGTGCATTTTGGAGAAAATTGTACATTGTGATGGGGAAGAAAAACATTATTAGAAACAAAGCCACAAAAAGCAGATTAGTGCATTATTTCCTAATAAATTACGCACCCAGGGAATTATTTCATGTATGTGAAACTACATATCAGTAATGTGGACAAACTACCTCCTTCTGCATCAGTATTTTATCTGCGTTTCTCCAACAGATGCTACTGACAGTTTACTAAATGGTGCACTGCTTAATAAATTCAGTGGAGGAAATAGAACATTTCTTTTCACACAAATTAAATCCTGCACAAACCTAAGATAACTGCAGTATTTGGGGAAAAAAAGACTTCGGTCCAGTAAATGAGTGGGAAAAGAGAATTCCTACTCTTTCTGATGTTAACACCAAGCAATTTCCAACACAACACATTCTTCTGGTTTGCTGTTTCCTGTAAATGCCATCCCGTGGCTAAATTTTCCAGAACCAGCAATTTAAATATCCAGCTCTTTGAAATTACATCTCTGTGGTGGTGCAGCTGTCTGCGACCGAGCACAGTGTGACTTTGATATACGCAGTGTTCTACTAAGTGGTGTCTTTTAAAGAAAAACAACACACCTTTGCACATTCCTTTCTGACTGTTCAATGTGAGAAAGCATTTCTGACTGAACTTGTGTTGAAAGTTGTGTGAGCGTTTTAAAGGCAGGGAAATCGTTTCCTGTAGTATATAACCTGCACCACCACAGGCTGACTAATGAGTCAGAGAGTGCTGAAACCCTCAGGTCCCATAAACATCCACTAATGAGATGAAACAAGATCTAAAGTGCTCAAATTTTGATAAGTACAGAATGTAGCTCACGATGTACTCTTCACAAATTAGTGAGGGGTTGCTATGACTCCTTAATGAAATGTTATTATGTTTTAAAACTGAAACCAGACATCTGGGGAGGGGGGAGGAAATGGGAGCGAGTGTTTGAACATCGTTGTCTAGGCTTCTTTTCATCGGCCAGCTGAATTTGCTTACTTGTCCTGAATGAGTGGATCCAATTCTTCAGCTAGTGCAGTGCCTTGCAATAAAGCCGAGCAGTGTGTGCTGTCTTCCGCTCCCTGGGAAGTAGGAATCACTGGTATGGGAGAGGAGGCTTCTGTAGGAAAGGCTACATGAGCTGCTCTTTCCTGGCTGTAAAACTCTCTTGTCATCTTGCGGCATCCAAAGGATTTGACGAATGCAAACATGCCAATATACTCAGCACGTTCTCAAAACAACCAGTAAAAAAATTCAGGCACTAAAGTGGTGAGAATTGCTTGTTTTGTGGCAAACTCAGATGGGAAAACACTTATTTTAAAGTTCTCTATATGAGACCATATCAATTTCTTTCCTTACTAACCTTGATATACATGAAGAAGTAGATAGATAGAAAGATGGATAGACAGATGGACAGATATACTAGTATACATATATACACACACATGAACACAAATATATATATATACAAAATTTGAGTGACAGACAAGGATGGATACGGCTCCAGCTGCAGCAATCCCTGTAGGATATCCTACCTCCTGGTAAACACCGACTTTTTAAACAGTTCCCAGCACACACACACAGCTATTTCCCTCCTGAGTTACAGAGCAATCACTGTATTACCAGCTGCAATAAGAACTAAATGCTCCAGCTCTGGCACTGGAGGTGACTGTGAAATCGCCTGCCTGGAGAGTCACGGGTTAAACTAAAGCCAGGAGATACCCAGAAGCACAGTTCCTCCAGTGAATCTTGAAAACATTTCTCTAAATGCATCCTTTTAAACTTTCTTTTCAGAGGATGAAGTGAGGGAGGACCACGCTGACAAAGATTAAACGAGCTGACATTCACTCCCCAGCACTCTGGGATGCAGGAGCCTGCTGCTGGCACTGCATATCAACACCACACGTGGGCGGCCGGCGCAGCCCCCACGGGGGGCTTTGGGAACTGATTCCATCTCTCCTAACAAACAAGCACAAAAATATATATCCATTTTAAATTGGATTCAACCTAAATCGGTTCCATTGAATCAGTTTAACTCTCCTGCTCGTCTTGTCCGCCTCACCTGTGGCAACACCTCCAGCCTGAGCTCCCCCCCTCTCCTCGCCTCTCCACAGGGATGTGACTTGACATCCTGCATCTCTATTGCCTCCCTAGGGTCCCTATTTTCCAAACTAAGGATAGCTTTAATATTTCACACTACCTTCTGCTGGCAATTCTGGTAATAGCTCTCGAGGGGAAAATTTTAAAAATGGAGAATAGAGATGTGCAGTTCAGACACTCCACAGCTACTCCCGGGCCCTGGCAGACCTACAAATGGCACTGGGGCACATGCCACAGCCAGCAGTGACAGCCCAATCTGCAGGGAGGGGTTCAAATGCTTCTGTATCAATCACTCCAACTGCTGGATCAATTGAACCAATACATCAGAGCAGAGGCCTGACTCGCTTCTTATTAGAGATATTTCTTACATTAATTACTGAACAGAGAACCACAGAATCTTTCAGGTTGGAAAAGCCATGTAAGACCATCAAGTCCAACCACTCCCCCAGCACTGCCAAGCCCACCACTAAACCATGTCCCCATGTGCCACATCTACATGTCTTTTACATACCTCCAGACATGGTGATTCCACCACTTCCCTGGGAAGCCCATTCCAGCACTTGAAAGCCTTTCAGTGAAGAATTTTCCCTAATATCCAACCTGAACCTCCCCTGGCACAACTTGTGGACATTTCCTCATCCTATCACTTGTTACCTGGTAGAAGAGACCAACCCCAGCTGGCTCCAACCTCCTTTCAGGGAGTTGTAAACAGAAAGTCCCTCCTGAGCCTCCTCTGCTCCAGGCTGAGCCCCCCCAGCTTCTCTCAGCTGCTCCTCATCAGACTTGTGCTCCAGACCCTTCCCCTGCTCTGTTGCTCTTCTCTGGACACACTCCAGCTTCTCAATGTCTTCTGTGTAGTGAGGGGCCCAGAACTGAACAAAGGATTCCAGCTGTGACCTCACCAGTGCCCAGTACAGAGGGACAATCCCTTCCCTGGTCCTGCTGGCCACACTACTGCTGATACAGGCCAGGATACCATCGGCCCTCTTGGCTCTGGGCACACACTCAGGCTCATGTCCAGCTGCTGTCAACCACAACTTACCCTACAAGCACTTGAGCTGGACGTAAAACAAGCAGATGACTTTCGGTGGACCTTGAAAACTTGAGTATGACTTCGTCATTTAAATATACATTTAAAATTGTAAAACACCATTCAGCCTACTCAACAGTCCCCAGCTTTCAATTCCTGGGCAGGTGCCCGTCACCCCCAGCATCTGTGAGAACACATTTGCAGGATGAATAACACATCAACATCGCAACGACAGCGCATCTGATGAGACTTGAACACAGAGCTTCCTGGGGGAAAAGCTCTGCATGAAGACAAGCACTTCAGTATGCAGAGGGACAAATAAATCTTCCCACTTAAAACTCATGGTAAAAATAATAGATTGGATTAAAATCAGCTTTACTGTTCACTAATTATACTATTTCCCTCCCCTAATTGCAGTGTTCACATCATATAGTGCCATGCATGCATTTTCGGCATTTTAAAAGAAGAATAAAGCAAAATGAAGGAAAATTTATGTATGTGCACACAGACACACACACACACATATATATTTATGCATGGTCTAATTATTTTTACATCATTCAAACACTATTCTCAACAATTTAGTACTGGAAAACCCAGGGTGATACTACAGTTCTGTAATCAATAGTCCCAGAGTAAGTACTTTACATTTCTACAAGAAAAAAAATAAAAATTAAAAGACTCAGAGTGATTTAAAGGAAGTGATTCAGATGATATATAATGTGATTTCTGTTTATTACTACCTACTCTTTCTGATTTTTAATACCAACATAGAGGTCTCAGGACAAGGTTTCCAACCAATTTGGTCTTCTTCCATTTGGCAAACATTGTGTCTAATGGAGCTTGAAATTAAACCAGTTTTTTTTTGGTACTTCCTGCTCTGCAAAATCCTAGCAGTGATGAGGGACTCTCCTGTTCATGGGCTGCAGCAGAGGATGCCCAAAAGAAAGTGCATATTATGGTCACTCTCACACAAACAGCTGAGCTATTTTGTGAGGTTCAAGTCCATGAATGAGGTCAATAGGAGCTACCACCTTAAAAATGGATAAAATGTGATAGTACACAGTACTGTGAGTTTTGCTGTAAGGAGAAATGATTGTGAGTTATGTGTGTGACCGCCTACGCTGGGAAAAATGTGAGTGATAAACAGTCACTATAAATGACAAAGAAGTGGATGTTGTTACTACCTCACCTGGAATCTGACAATATCATCTTGGAAATCCCTGTCTCACTAGATTAGGAGTGCATGCAACTTAATGAAAGAGACTTCTTCAACTCTCTTTGAACATCTCAATGAGTCAAATATATGCACTCACAGGTCTGTTTAAGTTTGCCTTTTTCTTTGTAAGGGTACTTGATCTTTTCCTGAATCTCAGAATCCATTTGGACAAGCTTTGAAATGTCTAAGAAACACCTGACAGCCACAACCTGGACTTTTCCTTGTCCATTTGGGAAATTATATGTGTTTAAGTTGGAAGTTCCTCATGCTTAGCCCTTAATAGATTAGTCTTCATCCAGTCTCTTACTTTCTGCCTCGAAAGTAACAGTAATATCTCCATATCTGCACCAGCTACAGCTACACAGGATATTTCAATTTGATTTACAGTCTGGCACTAGGAAAAGTATTTTGCTAATTTTTCCATTTGTTTACTCTGTGCCATCTGTTAATTCTGCATGAATACTTCATTCCACTGCTTCCAACATTGCAAATGTCTCCCCTTTTCCAGTATATCCAGTGCTTCAGGGTTCAAAAAGGGCTGGGTTTTGCCGGAGCCATCCCTCATAGAAAACAATCAGTGTCACCAAACTGACCAGCTGTGTTCTTTCAAACCATACAAATCTGCTGTAGGGCAATGACAGATTGACATTGTCCAAGATTTATGCTCTATTTTCAAAATATTTTCTGGGAGATCATGACCTTGTTAGGATTTCCTTGGAGGAAAAACTTAGAATTATTACCTTCGCATGATATGTAAATATATGGATCAATGCTCCTCTCAGCAGATGATTGCCAGACTATTCAATGACTGCTTTTTTTGGTACAAAAGACACCATCAACTCTCTCCTTCCCCGAAAATCTCCTCGTAAATGTCTCTGATGGTAGATCGTTAAATGCTGAGCTGTGGCATTTCCCTGAAGATATAATTATAAAACTGTGGGAGGAAAAGAGACAACTCTTTAGACCACAGTCTTTTTTTTTTATGGCTGTGTAGTTCAGTGGCTAATGTGTATATTGAATTTAATTTAATCACTTCTGTTATTTCTACTAGTTAGATAGCAGCCATTTCATTCAGACATATTATTAAATTATTTATACGGGACTTTCTACCAGCTCAACTTCATTAAGATGGAGTTAAAAGTTTATAAGCTCCAGAATAGCTTGGCTGGCTGAGGTCATGGCAAGAGAGCTGCAGTACAAGAACATTCCATTTCCATGTCAGTATGCATATGCCTGCAGATGAGCCAGATGCCTAAAATCCATCTCCACTGGAGATCCAGTGTGTGGAGGCAGAGGAATTTGCAGAGTAACACGATGGGAGCAAGACCCAGCCACTCCCCAGAGCTCCTTGGCTTCATCAATCACATCTCCACCAGCACAGCAGATGAGACACATGGGCTGCATGTAGATACTGACATTTAGGTTAGTCTTACATTGAGTCCTACTGAAACAGCCTGGACTTGAAGCACTACTTAAGAAGTTTTGAAAAGTTTGGGGGTTTGTGGTTTTTTTTTCTTTTTTTTTTTTTCCTGAAAAAGAGTCACATTTTTCATTATCTTTTTCTGAAATTCTTTTTCCTCAGTATTTATTTGAATAGTGTTTGAATCCAAGAGGAAAGTCAGGTACTATTAACTGTAATCATTTTTGCCAGGGGAATCACAGTCTGGTTTTAGAAGCTTAAAAGGAAGGGCTGCTAATCCAGGGATGCTAATCACTGATACCACACAATTAATGTAAGGCAGGATTCCCAATCTTACCTATACAGACTTCCATGACAAGTTTCTCCCACTTTCCCTACATAATCCATGCTATTGCCTATTTTCACCCATACCCACATACTGTACAGTACCTCTCATCTCAAACCCATGAAGCATCTCTCAGGTATCTCCTGTAATGAGAACCCAGCTGGAGGCAGAGCCCATCCTTGGCACTTCTGGCTGAACGAAATGAAAGCCTCTTTTCTCAGCACTTTTGAATTTAAAGATGCCCTTTATCTATCCTGTGAGGCCACTTTTGGCCTTCTGCTCCACCCTGTCCTCCAGAGGTGGGAAAGCAGCATGATTAAAGGCCAAGCCAGGCCAAAGAAGCAGGACTTACACAGAATGGGATGGAAGCTGGTGCACTCAGCTCTCTTCAGCACTGATATCACTACATGTAACTATTTCTTCCAAAATTACCTCTTTTTAATCTGCTTCACTAGAAATTGGCCAAGTTCAATAGACAATGATTTCATATCCCTCAGTTTATTTTCACTATAGGAGGAATTCAATAATTTTCTGCCCCACAGCCACATTCTTCCCATCACACATGCACCAGTTAGATAAACTATATGTGCAAATATCCCCAGAAGTGTGAACTTTGTATATCAAGTTTCCATCCACAGATCATGGGAGCCTTGCAGAAATATTATTATAGAGCCAACCTATTTTCCTTCCCAAATGTTGTATTACTGAAGTCAGTCAGGTTTCTGCCAGGTACCAAAATATGAACAAAAATTAAATCACTGTGTTTTGGATTTCAAAGACTGAGACATTTCCTAGCCATTTAGCTGACTGGGCATGTGGTTAGTTTCCATGAGCTTTAGGTACTATAATAAGTACTATTTTTACAACAGTGAGCTGTAACTATCTTCTTTCAAAAACCTGGCCATCTCCTGCAGCTGCAGGGGAAAGAGCTCAGAAGTTCTTGTTGTTAAATTATACTAAAATATGTCCTGCAATATACATAGTCATAAGAGATTATAAGAACAAGGGACATGTGAAAGAGAAAGATAGGGAAAGAATAAGGCCTTATCTACACCAAGTCGTTATTTGACTTAGCATGATTTTAAATTAATCTAGCTAAACTAGTGGAACGACTCTGTAAACTCATAAATAATTTTTACCGTGGTTTAAGTCCATTTTTTAAAACAGATTAAAGACGTGGACACAGGAACTTGCTACCACGAGTAACAGATTGGTGCACTACAGGCAATCTGTGTAAAGCGGAATATGCCATATAAACTGAAATAACTGTCTGTAGAGATGCTTGTTTTAATTTACCTGAATCACCTAAGCCTGTTTGAAATGGAGACCACCTGTTAAAAACAAAAAACCAAAAAACAAAGACCCTGAGAGGTAAAGCAAAGAATGTGCAAGAAATGAGCATGGATAGTGTTTCAAATTATACACTACATGCCTAGAGGTCTGGAGATAAACATTCATGTAACACTAATGTAAAGCTCTGCTCAGGGCTCTTCATAACATCATAACACCAAAGCACAAAGCTAGACTGTTTTCTTGCCAGAATGGGATTTTCTAGCACTTTACTGATTGCTTGTTTTTATAGAACAATCGGTTTATTTGACTTGTTTCAGTGTTTCTGCCTTGCACCTTCTTAACCCAACCTGCAGGAACAGCAGTGTGTGAAGACTTAGTTAAATATTGCCAAGCACATCAAAGATCACTGTAGTCAGCTGAAAAATCACTATTAACCTCTGTGATCTTTGGTGTATGTGCTTACCATGCTGCAGTGTCTGACATGGAAAGATGCTGCTTTATAAAACACTTTGGAAGCCTGGAAAAAAGAGGCGTGAAAATTGAGTTTCTCTCCATCCCAAGGAGAGCGTCGTCACATATAAGATAATCGTATTTACCATTAGAAATGTACAAAAGTAATCAAAGGGAGTTGCTTATTTAAGAATCAAAAGTCTTCTGTAATTCCGTGTCACTAAGAATGTATTAAAATCATACTACTAACAGTCTTAAGAACTGAGCAATTCAGTTCAGAAGAAACTCCACATGCACAAATATGACTGCTAGATGTTTGCCATTCATTTCCTCTGCAATTTATACTCTTAATTTATAAATAATATTAATTTACAAAATATTTTAGCCCAGGTGTCTGGTTTTCTTCCTGCTTTCCAACTGCGCGATGAGTTGGAAGAACTAGAAACAATTTCTATGACAGTGCAGGGCAGTGCCAACATGTGCCACTGCAAGTTTTTCTGAACAACTTCTTTCTCCTTTTTGACATAAAATGGCTTTGAAAAAAATAATCACTAGGAATCCCATCAGAGCAGGTTATGCCATTAAAAAAAAAAATAATTTTTGCATACATTTTTTCTAACATCCCCCAAACTACACCTCCAGCCTGACTCCAACTCTCCAGGGAGTTCAACTGGACTCCTCTGAAAAAAACATTGAACATAATTTTTCTAAAAGCAAGTGAAATGTTAAGGTCTGGCTCCCTGCCACAAAAGCAGGGACATTCAAAATTAAAAATGACATTCCTGGTTTTTATTCACACTACAAGTTTCTTTCTCGATCTTATGCAGCAGACTTGTTTTGCCAGTGACCTTTGTGGTGCTGCAAGAAGAAAGAAAAGGTTTGACACAATAAATCATAATGTCACTTTTGCTGTAATTGTATAATACCTGACTTTTTTTTCTTTAATCAAGGTGAAATATAGGGCTACCCTCTCCTTAGTGGGTTCAAATCAACTCTAAATCCCAGTAACAATTAATTTTCTTGTCCTAATCAAATCCCCAGTTGATCTGGGCCTGTTCATGGCCAAATTTAGTTTGGCAAGATAATACATGGAAAATTGGGTGCTGGGTACATTAGAAAACAAGCTAAACTCGTGCATTGCTCAAGCCAAGCAGTTATTTTTATGTAAACTCCTTATTTAGGGGTTTAGCCCTGGGGGCTAAACTATGAACAACACTTTTGAAACTAATTACCTTATTTCTGACTCACAACTCTATGGCAGAATTCCAGCAGAATTCCACCCTTACGGGGTTAAATGAAACTGGACAGGTTGGGACCAGGACTAAATGCTCTATGTCCTTTAACATCTTTGTAAGTGTTTTTATTCTATGAATATTTCATACTGAAGAAAAGCCTTGTTTGTGCATGCCAGAAAAGAAAGGTTTCAAGGATCTGCCATCTAGCCTAGAAAATAAGAAAATCCATCAGAAATCCTTGCTACAGAGAAACGAGGAAAATGCAGTTCCAGGAAAAAGAATCAGAGATTTAAAAATGCTTCATCCTCCCAAATTTACATCCTACCCAGCAGAATAATGTGTTGCTGCTCTGCTGCACCATCACTGAAGCCTGAGAAGATCAATAGTAAGTGGGTAATTAAAAACCTAGTTGTGTTTAAGGGACTTTTGTTGCTTGTTTGGTAAGTTCAAAATTGTGCCTCTGTGTTTAAATCTCCTGTGTTTATTTAATTATGAAAAGATGAGCTGTAGGAGGCAAACTTCCCCTATCAGCTGCCCAGGGAATTCCTATAGGTACTGGGATCAAGCCTTGGAAAAAAAAGGGCAAGAAGGCAATCCCAAAAAAACCTCCAAAAACCCAGGAGCAGCTAGAGAAGAGGAGCAGGACTAACAGCTGACCTGTACCTTAGGCACAGGAGGGGGGTTCACAAAGTCAATCCAAGAGGTCAGATTATAACCTCTTTTGCACAGATTATTTTTGCCTTTACTTTCTCAAATTTATTGCAGTGGGTTGGTTTATTTTCCAACCTGTGAACAGACTGGAGGTTGTGTGAAATCCAGACTGGCTTGTGTGGTGAAGTAATTAATAGCGAAAAGATAGAGATGCCAGATTGCCTTGATCCTAGGTTAGAAATTATATTTTAATGTATCTTCTTACACACAGGACTGAATTCAACTGTGTGCATGGGGAAGGTTTGTTTAGTACTGAGCAGTGATTCCAGGTCTCATTAATTTGATCCTGCTGCAATATGTGAATACTACTGCAGTATTCTCACATCCCCTTCCTAATAAACATAAAATAAATATATTTGTACTTATTAGAAAGGGGAGGTGAACATTTATGACACGTTTTTGAAAAGCTCTTTATATATTTGCAAAACCAACAACCCCCATCATTTTTTTAATTAATAATGTGTGTCACGGCCTTGATATTTATAGGTACAGGTTTTTTGCAAGAAAATGTTAATTATGTTCACCAGCCATGAGCAGAATACATAAGAAGCAATTTATAAATTAAACACAGTAGTTTGTGGTTTGAGGAAATCAGAGCTAAACTGAAATTATGTTTAGATTCAAGGATCAAAAATAGGTACTGATTCACTACAGCTCAGCAAAACATAATCAACAGATGGCAGAACCGTACTGGGGTTTAGGATTTTTTTTAATGTGGTTCTTTTTTTTTTTTTCTTAGCACACAATTATCTGCATTATAAGACAACAGTTTCAGTGCTGAATAAGGATTTAAGAATAAATGTGTGTGTTTTAAATGTGGCGATTAGAACACCTAAGAAAGAAGAGGGTAACCCATGCAACTGGTGACTGGAAAAAGAAATTTCTAACTTAGATATCGGGTAACTCAGTCCTAGAAGGCAGAGGGATTCAGAAAAGGGTAAATTGCAATATGAGACTGACTTTTAAATTAAAACCACTGGCACGTGAGCAGAGAAAAAAACATGGGCAGGGACAGCTTTCACTAGACCAGGTTGCTCAAAGCCCCATCCAACCTCTCCTTGAACTCTTCCAGGCGTGGAAGAGTCAGGTGCTGTTTGCTCCAGCAGTGTTTGCTCCAGGTCACTCCAGCTTTCTATCCACCTCCTGGGGTGGGTGACAGTGACCCTGCTGTACTCCAAAGTATTCTGGAGGGCAGCAGCAAGACCCTGGGGGCAGAAGGTTCCCCCCATCTTGAGGAGTTGCTGTAGGTCCTGGGGTTTGCAAAGTAGATGTTCTGATGTTTAGCAAGATGGCAATTGCCATACTTGTAGTTCAGAAAGCGTCTGTATGAGGTTAAAAAGAATTGAAGTAAACCTGAAGTCCTGAACTCCAAAAGTTGTTTCAAAGCATCATGAGCTCAGGGAAAACAAACAATGGTGCCTGAGAAAGCATCAGCAGAGCTAAATCCCTCATCTGATAATATTCACTGTGGGGGAAAAAAAAAAAAAAAAAAAAAAAGAGAAAGAAAAAAAAAGAAACAAACAAAAAAACCTCCAAAAAACCAAACAAAAACCCCCAAAACAAAACAAAAAACCCAAAACAAAACAAACAAAAAACCCAAACAAAAACAAAAAACCCCGCCACAACTGCAAAAAAATAAATACACCCACCTGTGTTGAATAAACTCACTACCATAGAAGGTACTGCAGGCAAACTGACCTTCTCAGTAGGAACAAACCAGGTTAATGAAGAAAACCACTTTCTGTCTCCATCTATTGGTCAAAAGTCAATTTAGCTGCTGTTTGGGTATGTATTTTGCAATACTACTGCAGAAAGGACATCTGTGTAGCGAATACCCCAATACCCCCATCTTTTCTATCTCGTGATGAGCCTTTTTGATGCCCTGGAGTATATTCTCCATCTGCCTGATAAAAGCCTTTTTGTACAGAATGCAGGTGTCCAACTTCATTATTTGCTTGTAAGGCTGCAATAATGCAGCAGCCTCTGTCAAACTGCTTTCCTCCCAGAGAAATAAAGTATGTGCCTTTACAAAAGGAGAATATTACAGGCAGGATCATAAACCGAAGAGGTAATTTGGGTTTCTAACTAAGCACAGGAGTTAGAATAGCATATTGACAGTATCATCTTGATTTCTGGTGACCTGGAAACCAGAATGGGTTTTTTGGTATAATAAATATAAGTGTAAAAGCCTGAACCAAAAAGAATTAATGTTTTAGGAATTCTACAGTCAGGAAAGTGCATTAGCACTTCAGGAGATAAGGTGCAAAGGGAATGAGTAGCTATTTAAATGTGAGCAGCATCCCTTTCTTTTTTTTTCCTTATTTTTTAACATTAGCATCCACAACAGAACAACCTGTATGTAAGTTAATATTGGCATACTGTCCCTGCTCAGAGAGCATTCCTGCTGCATTACAGAAGGCAGCTGGGTGGCACAGTAAATGTGTCATTTGCTATTTAACATCTCTGTGACCTGGATTTAAATTGAGAGTTGCACAAAATGAGACTTCAGTTCCCTCGGAAGGCTATTAAGGCACACACAGAAAGACTTGTGAGGCATCCAAAGCCAGCGGGAACGCGCTCCCCGCACTCGGCCCTGCGGACACACACCCTCAGAGCCCACGGGGAAAGGGGGAACTGGATAATTTTTATTAAAAGGATGCCTTCAGTTTGGAAGAAAGGCACCCAACTACTCTGAATAAATCTTCTGTTTATTTAAAAGTTTACCCACCAGGCTTTAACCTCCCTGTGAGAAAAGGCATTTGATATGTCACTTTATCCCAGAGCCTCGTCGCAGAGCTTTGCAGGTCTAATTGTTTTCCTGTCCACAAAGAACAAAAAGGAGAGCTGTGAAAAATTCAAGAATGTTATATTTGCTCCCTTAAAGCATCATTACCCACCATCTACTGCATAATACTCCCAGCCTTGCTGGTGCATCTGCGTATGAGAATGAATCACCTGCCTTACCTTTACAAGGCAGGACAAGTGCTTATGATGAGGCTTGTCTTTAAATTAAGCTAAAATCTCGTATTTTTTATTAGTTTTACATCCAGCAACTCAAAAAGATTAAAACTTCAGCTTTAACATGAGTCAATTTTTATTCTTTCCTTTTCTAGGCCCAGATATTGTCTTTCTGAGAGCTGGACCAGCAAGACCTGAGCACCAACACAAAGGTGAGATGGCATCTCTGTACTGTCACATGTCACAGGTGATGGGAACCTAGAACCTCTCACCACACTCCTGTGTCCTCCATCCCATTCCCAGCTGAGGACACAGTTTAAATCTGACCCCGCACCAATCCAGATCCCTACAACCATCCTACCTTTCAGCTCCAGACTCCCATCCTCTGCAACCGGCCAGATCCAGCAGCTCTCCAAGCTGAAATATTTTTTAATTATTTTTCTTTCTTTTTTTTTTGATAGATTGGATTTGGATAGATAAATATATCAATTCTCTTGGTTCCCGGACTATTACACAGAAGCCCATGGTGGTGTTGGCACAGAAAATGAGGTACAAAGATATCTTGTACATACAGACTTAGATTAAACCTGACCAAACCGTAGATATGAACCCCTAAAACTCATGAAAGCACAGCTATTTGTAAAGTTTCCAGGTAAAGAAAGCTTCCATAGAGTTTGATTTTTGCCATTGTTTCCTTAAAACATGTAAACAAATAATTTTGTTTGAGACAGCTGATGTTTAACTGAAGCATCTCAAATTGTCACTCTACATCAAATCATTCAATACTAATGTACACCTGTCTGAACCACAACGAGGTCTTTTTACTCTCCTTTAAAAACAAAATAGTGCGAAGCATTTCTGAATATAATGAAGAGGATGAACTGAGTCATAAGTAATGCTGAGAGGTTCTTGAGAAGGGAGCAATCAAAAACATAGCTAATATCTTTTAGCACACTTTTATCAGTCCTTTTACTCTTCTATGTGGACGATAAGACTCAAGAGAGAAATTTAAGTGGTATTTGGATACCTGTCTGACACGTGACAAGACAAAATTAAGTCTTTAAAATCCCCTTGGACCCCCTGATGTCTCTATCTCACAAAGTATCACAGGAGCCTGCCAGCCTTTGCTTCATTGCTGCCCTGCCCTGCTGCAGGGCCAGGACATTGTCCATTTTTAGCATGAACCTCTTTCTCAAAAACATATTATTATTATTTTTCTTATTATATGAAGTGTCTCCTATAGCTCAGACAGGTCCCAGAGCAATTTAAGGCCTGAGAGCACCAGCCAAGGCTGTGCCCCAGTTGCTCTTGTTCCCCACTTCCAGATACGAAGGTGCTACCTGCACCATCCATCTCACTCCTGCTCTACCACATTCCTTTCCTATTTTATTTTACTAGTCATCTCACCAGGAGACCCTGTCTTCAACCCTTGGCCATGCCAGGCATTTTCTGCTGGCAGCAAAGATCCCACAGACTTCATGTGAACCCAACAGAGGCATCTCTCCACAGTTTGAGTTCACACACAAAAAGAGTCAAACCCACATACTTTTCTATTTACATCCTCAGTTTTATCTGTATTTTGCCACTGTCACCAAGAGTTACATGTACTACAACACCTACGATCCCCAGGTTTCATTAAGCATCTCTTTTTTTGGCAGAGTTTCATTTATTTATTTTAGTTCCCTGCAGAAAACTCTAATTGGGATGTTATCCGCCGCTTTATTCAATTCCAACAGGACTCTTCGGGGCTGGGGGAAATTATAAATCGAATGCTTCAGAATAAATCAAAGCATAAAATTACATTGTCTCTGGCAAGAAAAAGATTTGATTATCTGCATTTCCATACAAAGAAATTACAGAAGTTGCACTGCAGTTTAAAGCCCTGACTTTGTTCTCAATTGAAATGTAGCAAGCAAACAGGTTTGTCCCTCCAATCTTATCCTGACAGGAATCAGTTTGAGCTGATTTGTCCCCTCCCTGGTGACAGGGGGGAATGCAGAGCATTTGGCATTGCAGATGTAGGCTATTTCAGTCCGCCCGGCAAATCGGCGGGGATTTTGTGTACAGCAGGAATTGAATTGTGCACCTCTCCCAAATGATGGGAAAATCACTCCCCATGAAGGTGAGGCTGTGGAAGGAATCAAAGAACAGCACAAAGCACACCATAAATAAAGGTCAGCCTCTCGCTGTATTTCCTCCAGAGAAAGACTAAACTTGGAGACATGTTGAAAACAGGTAATTGTAATGTCTGATGCATAGTTGTGGTCTATAAAATCTTGCATTTCAAAAATATCTTCAGAGCTAAAAATGGGCTATATAAGGATTAGCTATAAAAGCCAGTAGTTAATGATTCACCATAATACACGATTTTGCTGTAAGCTAGAAAAAAACCATAAAAATAGCTCAAGAAACTAATTTCTTATGCTGTTTCAGGCATACGGATGATTTAAACTCAGGCATTTCCATATTTTTCAGATCCCTGAGCAATGGCATTTGATGAGAAACCGATCTGTTTAGCCATTCTCTTTCTAGGGTAAATAACGACACTTTATGGCATCCTAGAAAAGATTGTGTAGTTCCATAATTGGTAATTTTGTACAGCTTGCATGAGGTCTGTGTCATCTCACAAATTTCCCAAAGCAACTGCTCTGACTGGGGTGCTATAATTGATTACATGGAATTGCCGGGAGAGGGAAGCGGGCACACAATCAATTACATTGATAGAAAATTGGTGGGGCCGAGGAGTGATTTATAGGAAGCACAAGTGAACTCCTAATGGCAGGGACAGGTGCAATGCTCATGTTTTGGGCTCACTGTTAAACTGCAGAGCACCTAAGAAGTGACTTGGGACAGGCTGTGCCAGTGGACCAACTTGGGGTAATTTCCAGCGGGATGGCACAGCTTTCCAGCGCGGATCACACGGGAAAGCCAGAGTTCGGCACTTAAACACCCTTGTTTCCTTCCATGAAGCTGAATCCCAGGTTGTCTCCCTGGCTCTCCACAGGTGATGCTGGCCTGATTCCAGCTTAGCTACTGGTGTCTTTACTCTCCTGTTCCGCTTGTCCAGGGTTGCAGCCCTCAGTCACCAGAAAAACTTCTGCAAACACAAGATCTGCTTTTACATTCCCTAACATTTCTCTTTGAGAGCGAAGAGATTTTCAGCCTTTGAGTTCTGCTCGTGTCAGATTTATCTCTGAGTGAGCAGAGTGTTGTGATTTCATGGGCTCAGGTGATGAGGCTCAAATGAGCTCAAATGATTTTCCATATGCTACAGTGAAAGGTTCTATCTTGGCCTCGCTTTACCACAGCAGCTCAAATCCTGTAAGGAGTCATTCCGCTTCCCAGCTATAGCAAAGAAAAGACTGGACAGAGGATATAACAACAAACTTTCAGTCTTCCTCATGTATTTTGGATGAAGTCTACATCTAGATCCAGTATTTTCCTGGCTTTTTTCATCGTTTCTGAAATTTCACCACTTATTACCATTAGTGGTACAAAAATGAAAAATTTCCTACATAAATAATAATGTACAGCTGAATTCATGTCTGGTGTTTCAGGTAGAGACAAAACTACATGTGCCAGAGCACAGCCCCAGACTCCTTCCCTTGACATTGCTGGGAGCCCCACGTGTTAATTGAAGCCCTGCTACTGCAGAAGCCATAAGACAATTAATGAGCAGAACTAATGAAGAAAAATCCTAATGAAGAAAATCTTACATTTTTTTAACATAGAAAGTGCATATATATATATATACATACAGATTTCACATGTATATATTTGTATACTTTATACTGCTGCCTCTCAGATTGATTCAGCAGTAGATGTGCCAATTCTTGAACTCAGACCCCAGTGTTTTTTGTAAACACCACAAAAAATCTGAAAGTGCTTGTAATATCAAATTCCTTACACCAAAACCTTTTATGTCACTTCAGAGCTTCCCATAAAGACATTAAGTACAGTTATAAAAAACAACAGTATTCCAGGAAGTACACTACAATGACTCTTTTCTGACACCAGTCATCAAAAAAACTCTTTAAGATGTTCAATGTGGTAAAATATGTAAATGGCATACAGTTTCTAGGAGATAAAAAACTATGTGATCTTGTGAAAACATTGCAATCTGCTGCCTTTGAATCTGCAAGGTCAGCTGTATTTTTCATGATGATAACTTATTTATATTGTCTTGTTGCTAAAAAAATGAGTCTCTATGCAGATTACCTCTTCACTTAATACCATCTGACCTACTATACCTATAAATTGGTATTTATTACAAGGCTGGTTAACTTCCTCATAGAGTTTACAGCCCTTTAATTACATTTTGCCAGACTAATTAATAAATACACTGTACACTTCTCCTTTCCGCTGAAACAAGCAAAGGGTCTATATTCAACACTTCTGTACCCATTTATTTAAGCATTTCATTAAATGTTAGATATGTCTCTTTTTAATGAAAAATGCTGGAACAGGAGAATGGAAGTGTGGTTTATTGTCCAATTAACAAATCTAGTAGCTTACTCTGTCACTCAATGAATGATAATGCCTGGCTCATAAATCAGGAAGAGAACTACTTAGGCATAGACCTCGTAATCAATGCTACAAGTATTGGCTGCTCTCCACATAATCCAGACCTGAATGTGCAGCATGATTTTCTTCCAGTAACACATTAACAGAATGTACAACCATTCTGACTCTTGAAAATGGGCTAACGGTGTTGAAGCAAAAAGCATTTGTCCATTTTTTAAAATAAATGTGTCCAGATGATGAATGTGTTTAGTAATTTTAGTGATGGACCAGCAACATGAACTAACTGTGGCCTCATAATGCTTTTTCATCCCTAATTTTCAGATGGGATCTCCACCAACCAAGGTGTGCTGGCTGGGATTCAATTTTCATATGGACCTTAATGGTCCTGTGTTTCCATGTATGTTCTTGGGACTCCTTTACTTCTGTATCTGCAGAGGAAGACTCTTACTCTGCTTCTGTGGGCAGCATCAATTACTCTGTTTGAACATACCAGTGCCAAAACACTGCAGGTTATTGGGGCAGTGGCCAGAGGCTTTATAATACCATCGTGCCAGAAAGCTTGGAATAAAACCAGCTGTTTTCCCGCTTCCATCCCCACTAATGACTTCCAGGCATTGTCCTGGTCCAAGGATTTGCCACTCCGCTGTGGAAAGATGGCAACATTTCACTACTTGTACTTAGCTATAAACCTTTTCTGATGTGAAGCTGCTGTCTTTTGAATGCTCAGAGGGTATTAAACTGGGTAAGTGCTGAAAGCGTCTCGCGGGAGAGAAAACAGAAACACGCTAAAAGACTTTACAAACACATGGATGGAAAGCAAAGGGCAGGATCCTTGGTTTATGTCACTTTTTGGTTGACAACCCATTTTTGCTGACGCAGATGCTGCGAGGAAGTGGAGGAACTGGAGACCCCAGCAAAACGACGTGTGGTGCTGATATGTCATAAAAGCCTGGTGAATCCAGCAATTCTTTATTTCTGAAGTGAGCTCACTTATTTGTTAAGCAGCTTTGCCTGAGCTTTCACAGCTAGAGCTGTGGAGGAACAGTAACTGAATTATGAAAGATCCCCCTGGGATATTTGAAAGGGCGAGAAGGTTCCAGAGCAGCTGGAGAATAAATCCTAATTCTCATCCAAAAGAGAGAGAATGGGATAATCATGAAAATATTAGCAGAATAAGAGTGTTGAATAACAGCCAGAGGATCTTTTATCAAAGTCATCCTAAGCAGGATTGAGGAAACACTTAAATTAATAATATGTGGATTAGCACAGTTTCAGGATGAAATGGTGTTTATGTACCAAATCTTTCTGATCACACAAAATGGAGAAATAGAGGGATTCTGGGTGACGTTTTCTGCAGAAGTTTCTTCACTTACAGAAATGATCAAGATGCACAGTAATGGAAAATCTCTAAAACAAGAGAAAACAGGTTTGACTCTGTTCTGCTGTATTGTCTGCACATGTACTGAAGCAGATAATTTAGATTGTTTTAGAAATATAATGGAAATATAATAATTTTTTTCCTATTTTCTTCTCTTCCTGGAAGAAGTAATGCATTTCCTAAGGGAAGCAGTTGATCTACTGCCAGGGTGATCTTGGCATTACCAGAACAGAACAATCAACGCGTGTTATTGTCAGAACTAATGGGAAATAGGAGAGCAGAGGAAAAGAGATGGATCTGAAATGTATCTGAAAAACATACTGACAAATAAGGCAGATATTCTGTTAAAAAAAATCAGATTATTTTTGAGACCATGTGAAAATGAATCAGAGAAAATTCTCAACAGACAAAGGCTCTACCACTGATGAAGGACAGAATCTTCCTTCTGCAGCAGAGGAGCTGACACACAGATAGAAAAACCTTACCTATAGTTCAGTGAAGTAGAACTATTACTTATCATCAGTGGCCAAACACATAGATGAAATACAACCTTTCCAACAGCTCCAACATTGTTTGACTGTTGAGGAATGATCTTATGCTTGTGTTTGACCTCATCTAATCTCAGGCCCCATTATAAACTCTGGTTCAGAGAGCAACGCCATGGATTGCAGTGGAACAACCCAACCACTGCATTATTTCAAAGAACTAAAGAATTCTTGGGAATGAGATGAGATTTGTCTTCTCCATCCTGTCTTTACCACCCTCCCTTCTCTTAACCCTATGAAGGTATCATCTCACTGCCTTTTAAAGTATCTTTACTCTCCAGGTGCCACATTTGATGGACATGGCTATAGGATGAAAGTACGGCATTACCTTTCTTGTTCAGACTGTCTACTTATTAATCAAGGTATGGAAACAATATAACCCAAGGGTAGATGGTTTATTCAGGCACTGGTGTTAATCACCTGCAGTTCTCAGACTGCATCCCTGTGAGAGGATTATGCTGGAGCTGCACATGTTTGGAACTAGTCTACTTGTTTTAATGGGATAGCCAAGATAAGACAGAACTCGGCAGAATGGTAAAACCGGAGCAAACGAAATCTGCCAAATCCCTTCCCATTGAGAATATCACAAACATCAAAACCAGTGGTCCTGCAGGGGTAACATCTGTGCCAATGGCTTTGAGCAAGTTCTAACTGGGAACGTCTTTTCCAGCGCACAGTCACAGGAATCCAACTCACAAACGCCACAGCGCGCAACGCTCACAACTGATCACACCGAGGGCATGGACGCAAATTAAAATGATAAACAAGAAAGACTCATTAGACTTTCCGACCTTATCTACCTCAGTGATCACTAAAATGACTGTAAGTTTCAGGACCTCACCCAATTTCACAAAACCATCTTCGTCTTGGTCTGCAAAAGTCTGCAAAATATAAAGATATCGCTTTTGTCTGCCCCCATTTTTTCCACTTAATAATTTAACTTTTGAGATTGAAATAGTATGTTTAGAACTACAAAGCCTTGCAACGTTTTATGTAATTACTGCACTTCTCTAATCAGGTCATTCACACCAGTGAAGTTATTTCCTTACTGCACTTACCTTGTAGAGCAGGTTTGTTTTTCTTTTTCTATTTTTAAACAAAAGGCAGATTTAATACTTTACCTAAACAGACTAATTAGTTGGTTAGATATTTGTAGGCCGATTGACTGCTGAAGGAATAAGTAGATTGCATTTCATTAATCAAAATCAGCTTTAAAACCCTCTTGCTCATAAAACATTTACATTTCACAAATCAGCTGATACATTCACAGACTACCCATTAAAGATTTGCTTCTGCTTATCTAGGATCCAACTTCTTACTGAGGTTGCTGTGTTTCTAATAAGTGTGATGTGTTCCAGTGACCTCCACGATGTAAAAATGTTCCCCTTGTTTAGACACAAATCATTTCCCTCTATTTTACTTGGTGAACATGAAAGTGGTTAACACAGCATCGTGCCATGTATAATTTAATATTATATTTATTATTCTTCTGTTTTGCTTATGTGGACTTGAGGTTGAAAACTTCAATATTTATGTACTGAACTCGAAGATAAAAGTAGAATAAAAACCATAATACAGGCATTTTAAGTAAGAGAAGGTTGTCTTTGAACAGAGGTTATGGGCTAATATATATGGAACTTTGCAAACATGAGAAAAAAGTTGTCAAAGGACTTAAACAACTTTTCATTAAGTGAACTGTAACACCAAATACTTCCAAAAAAGCTAAGGCAGAAAAGGCATGACAGAATAGTTCAAATGCAGTCAACAAAGCATCGACAACATTTCCTCTTTTCTTACTAAGAGCAGTGCAGTGCTCTGCCTTCGACTGCCCGGGAGCCATTTCCCAAATTGCTCCATCTCTCTAAATCTCTAAAATGAGAATAATAACAATTCTTATCTCCTACTCTAAAATGCTGCGAAGGTCTCTTGTCAGGTGTTTGTGCAGAGACTTCCACAGTGGCTCTGAGCTCAATTGAAGTCTCTGGACACTGCTGAAATTTAAATAAAATTATTACTAGCGACTATTACCAGTGATCACCATCTCGCAAAACTTAACCATCAGCTGCCATTTGAATGGTCGGTTTGAACATGGCAACTGTAATTCACTTTATTCCAGAAGTGATTTCTATCTATAATTTATATGGCTATAAAATTTAAATGGCTCAGCCTCTCCTCTCTGAGTTTGCAATTCACCTGATCGAAAAGACGTGGTTTGCCCGACAGTGAAAGGATGCTGATTCACCAACATAACGGACTTCTGTCCTTCTTTCCTTTCTTCCAGGGCACAGTTTTACAAGGATTTGATCCTACTCTCAAGGAGCTGTGCTGCTGCTTTCAAAGAGTGAAGGAGGAAGCAGCACAGGCTTAATCCACAATAGCAGAGGCCATAGTAAGCAGTTGAACATCATATCCAATTGCTACCTGATATATGCACAGTTTCTCCCTCAGAGCCAAGTAAACCCTGAATTCATTACAATATCATGAGCTTTAAATAAATTAACACCCAGCTTGTGTCAGGACTCTCTGTGTGCTGAGCAATTTGTATTTCCACGGATGTTTTGTCTCCTTTGCAACTCTCCTGTTGGCAAAAATCAAATCAGGACACGAAAGATTGCACCTAATTCTAATTCCTTATATCTTTTCCTTGAACTTTGCTTAAAGCTGGTATGAAAATTGTAAATTGAAGTTTTGGTAAAAGTTTATATTAAGGGAGAAATTAAATTAAGCAAGCGTGACAGAACACCCATCACACTGGACTGAACTTGGCCGTCCTAATGGCCTGGGTTAATGATCAGTCCCCCCTCTCCCCGGGCAGGCTGGATCATGCTCTGAGAATCACAAAGAGTTCGTGACTCGCCAACAGCATGGAAATCACAAAAACTCAGTGTGGTGCTGAATGTTGGAGCATCAACACCACTGTGGACTCTCAGACCATTTCTGCAGCACACCTTGGTGCAGCCTCAGTCTGTGAAGTACATCATCCTCTTTCAACCAGCACCGTTTTCTCACAAAGCAGTCCTGGAATACTCCAGATGTGATTTAGAGCTGAGTATGTCCTGCTGCAGAATTTTGTATTTATACACTCGAATTTTGCCCACCTCAAATGCTTTTTACTTGCTGCACTAACTCACTGCAGTCTTGCAGAGAGGAAGGAAAAATGCATGAAGGGTTTTTACCTCAGGTACCTGGATGTATCCCACATATTGCAGACATGCACAAACATATCGATCCTGTCTGTCCTCCATTTCTTAACTTGACACACCTCCTGTGAACTTCTTGAATTACGTTACTAAATATTTTTTTCCTAATTATGAAGAAATAAAAATAACAAGGAAACAAGACAACTAAAAGAAAGTAATGGTTATTCTTTCTGTTAAATTAGGGCTTAGCCTGCATGTAATAAAATCTCAAAATAAATAAAATAATTCTTCATTTTAAGAACAAATACAACTCTCCTAGCAGACAACCAAATGACCAAAGTACAAAATCACACAGGTCAGTCTCAATGTTCTTCTGATAACTTACTGTGGATATCATACCCAGCACTTTCTTGATGAAAGAACCACAACTTTCCAAGAAGAAACAGTTATTACTAATTTCTGGGATAAATATTTTAAGAGCACAAATCTTCCTTGCACATTAAAATAACAAAGGTCTTTAGTGCAAAGACTTGTTTCACAGTTGGCCCTAAGTCTCCTATTGCATCATGATCCCTGTGCGCTGCATGCTCCTCCTGCCCCTCCAGCTTCCACCTGTCAGTGGTAAATTTGGGAAGGAAGGTGCATTTTTATGCCCCCACTCTCCCCTCCCATCCCCCAAAAAAACAAAAAACCAAACCAAACAAACCAACCAAAAAAAAAAAACAAACAAACAAAAAAAAAACCAAAAAAAAAAAAAAAAAAAAAAAAAACAAAAACCAAAACCAAAACAAAACAAAAAAAACAAAACAAAACAAAACAAAAAAATTAGCAAAAAACCCCAAACAAACAAAAACACACCATCCCATAATAGTTACAGAACCACAGAATATCCTGCTTTGGAAGGGATCCACAAGGATCACTAAGTCCAACTCCCGAATAGTCACTGAATAGAAGAACTGCCAACTTTTGTAAAATGCTGCTACTATCAACATGGTTTTCCCATGACACTAAGATGCCTCCTTGATTATTAAGTCTTGAGGTTTTGGAGACATATTTTCTGATTTATCTCAGTTTGAATTTAATTGAATTCAGTTATTTATAAACTGTGTTACCCTCCACCCTACTCACACTACTGTACCACAGGTCTGTTGATTAAAGATCCATCTATTCCATAGCAAGGTTATCTCACCCATGAAAGCTGTTTATTATGGGATGCAAGCTCAGGGCATATTGATCCATAGGATGGAAAGAGATCATAGGGCAAAATGCCCTGAATATTTTTAGTTGGGTTAATTTTTTTCCCCCCTGTCAGATAAAGGAAATGTCTGCTTTAATACATTGTGCTGGCTACCTTACTTTTCAAAGGAAAAGCCATATATGTTTGTATGTGCTGCAGTTTCACTGTCAGTTTTATTCTACTACAGGCTTTACATTAGTGACATCAGAGAGGATCAGAATGCTGGCCAGCAGGTCAGACTGACGGTCCCTGCTCAGGAGCTCTGAAATCTCCAGGGTGCCAACATGATCCCCGGACACTTAACACCAACCCGCAAAATACCCGACCCATCCAGCACCACTCTTCTTCACAGACTCATAGAATGGCCCGGGTTGGAAGGGAACTTAAAGATCATCTCTTTGCAACATCCCTGCCATGGACAGAAACACCTTCCATTAGACCAAGTTGCTCCAAGCCCCATCCAGCCTGGCCTTAAACACTTCCCGGGATGGGGCAGCCAAAACTTCTCTGGGCAACCTGTGTCAGGGCCTCACCACCCTTACAGTCAATAGTTTTTTCCCAATACCTAATCTAAACCTGCACTCTTTCAATTTGAAGTCATTCCCCCTTGTTCTGTCACTACATGCTCTTGTAAAAAGTCCCTTTCCATCTTTCCTGTAGGCTCCCTTCCTGTGAAGCCCTGGAAATGGGGTTTTGTGGCTGCAAAGTCCAGTTCTGCAGTAAAACAACAGAGAGCATTTCTAGCCCCTAACACTTTCAGTCCTGGACATTCAGAGATTGGCTCCTGATGTCTAAATGGTATCTGAAAACTATCTGCAAAAGCTACTCAACCGTAGGCTGATGTCGTCTAATAGAAAAAGTATATTTAGAAAAAAAGCTTCAGTTCTCCCATTTACCGTCTGTTTGCAAATAAAAACCACTTCAATTTATTTGCTGAAGTATTTCCATAAAATATTAAAAGAACCACTGGCATCAATTTTTCTCCTATTGCATAAAATATTGCAACTCTATACAGCTCCAGTTAGAAAGCTTTTATTGCATTTATTTCCATAAGATAAAATCAGAATCTGCTCTCTTTTACAAATCTGATTGCTTTTGCCTTCTGGTCTGCTTTATCTCTTTAATGTTTATTCTTCCAGTCAGCACTTTGAAGCACTGATTGCTTCAGCTTTTTTTCTCCATTAGACAAAAGTTTTTCACAAGTCACAAGCTCTGAGCTGGGCTTGGTGCTAATACCAGCTCTTACCTGCATCTGCAGGGCTGCACTGCATTCTGCTCACAAGTAATCTATTTCTTAAATATCTCAGCATTCATGTTGATAATGGTATTCCCACTTCTCTCTCTCTCATGTGCCTGAATATCACTTAGCTTTCATGGGAAACAGAGAGACCAATTTCACATCCAGCCAGATCAGGAGCAGGAGCGAGTGCCATGTGCCAGGACACAAAGTGCAGGGTTTGGGATGGGGTGGACTGTCAGACAAGGTGAGACTGAAGGCTTTGTCATTGTCTCCTGTTTTTCCTACTCTGGTTACCTGCCTGCTTGGGGTTAAAGTCTTTGCTCCCTCAAGGCCTGTCGTTCTTCTTATGAAGCCGCCAGCTGACATGAGCCAAAAAACAGCCTGAAAAAACAATCCTTGGGAGCAGGTCTGCCACGGATCACTCAGGGGAAGAGATGCAGAGAAACTTCCAGGCGTGAGGAACGCAGAGAGATTGCCTTGTTAGCCCTGGGGCCGACTTCTTTCCAGGCTTTCAGGCAGGTAACACTGAAGAAGTTTGTTGTAGATATTGTTTTATGCTCTGAAGAAAACACAGCAGAGGTTTAGATTTCCTACAAGCACCTTGGCTTAGAGAAACAGTAAATACTGTTTGAACCAGAACAAAGAAAGAAGGAAAAAGAGATATGACTTATCAACAACTCTGCAGCTCAGTGTTTCAGTCTGGGCGGGGGTGATACAGAGCTGAAGATGATATCGCCTTCCTACTAGAGGCTGCTTGATCTGTGCCTTGGAAAAAGGAAAACCCCACCACTTTCCCACAACCTACGTCCACCTAGAGGCCTGAGCACATGAAAAAACCCACTGAAATTGTGTTCAGCAAAAACATGCACATTTTTTTGGTCTGAAATAGGTGAAGAACTCCTCTTCGTATTTGCCTTAAACTTTATCTGCAGTTATTTAGGGAAACCTTTTCAGTGATGAAAAGTTGTCTTTTCTGTTACTAGCCCAAATGAAATGATAAAGTAAAAGTCCTCAGGATGTTAAGAACTAAACCATCTGTGATCTTCATGGCAAACCACTGTTCTCCCTGCTCGGGGGGGATTGCTGGGAGCTGCTGTGTGATTTTCCATAGAGTTTGTAGGAAAAAGGATGTTGATGGATGGAGTGGCTGTGGTGCCCATTTAGCAGACACAGAGGGGACTGGTGGTACTCAAAGGAAATCAGAGAGGTCTCCAAGTTGTTATAACTGCTCTAGGAAGGGGTTAAGACAAAAGTAAGAAATAAGAAACCTTCTGTCAAGTTGCAAGTCTCTGAAACACCAAAGTACGAGGCACTACAGAAGAGCTTGGGTTTTTTTGTGAATACAAAAATACCTGACATTAAGCAGCTGACGATCCACAAAGGGAAAGCCAAAGAGCATTTCAAATGCTCTGCTAAGTTATGTATAGCAGAGCCTTCTACATTCATTACAGGGCACCTTTGCATCCATTTTACTTAGTAATAATCCCTAATTTATTAAAAAAAAACCACAGAAAAATGCAAGTCCATGGCTTCCTTTGCACTTACAGTGTTAAAATCACGTAGCCCATGTATATTTGGTATCAAAGCTCTTGCTGTTCTCTGTGGATATCTCAAAAATCACCCCTTGCATCACACAGCCAGTGATCCTGTTGCAGAAGAAACGCTGCCTCTGAAGGATGTTTTCATTTGTTTCCATTTTCCCCTTTGTGTGTGCAAGAGCTGCTGCTTCCACATGGAACTCACCGAGTCATGTTTGACTTTCTGTATGCTTGACTTTGAAGCTCCCATTCATGCACAGCCTTACAGAGGGGAAAAAAAATCACTTTGACAAGATTATGCATAAGCAAATCGAAACAAATACAGAAACGTGGCAAATTGTACCTGACAGCCCACAACCCTTTGCCAGGATCAAACTTACGTATATCCTCTTGTTTAGAAAAGCTCCATTACCATTATTCTCTGTATCTATGCCTTCCAGCCCAATTTTGAGCCACAAGGGATGAAATGATTGCATAAGTCCTGCTGCACAGTGTTTCAGTCTGCAGCTGGATTAGGCTGCAGCACGTGTAGGAGGCAGGTGAATTCAGTGGCAGAGACAGAGAGGGGTCCAGGACTTGTGAAGAAACTTTGAGTGAGCCACATAAATTCTCTGAGCTACACTTTGCTGGTCCTTCTTGGTGGGAAGGTCTGTCACGGTGAATCTGGGTGAGGTTGCTCACTGAACAAAGGGCTGTCACTGCTCGATGTGTGTATACGCACATGATTCATAAAACACTCAGGGATAAGCTTCTGAGCAACTTAGCCAAATTCCCTCAGCAAAATCTACAAAAATAGGAGCCTCTGATCTCTCTGATAATTGCAAAATGAAAAATAGATATGTTTTCTGCTACAGCTTGTGCCAGAACTCGCAATCTGCTCATAGGCAGCATAAAGTCATAGGATAGAAAGTTCTTCTGTTATTGTCTCTGCATTGCCCTCTTTCTGTCATAACATTTCCGAGCCACTATGAATTTACTAAACTAAATTCTTGCTCTTCTATTACTAGTCACAAAGAGCTTAGCTTCATTATGCAACTGTAATTTCGCTTAATTTTTTGAGACTTCAACATAATTTTCTTCATTGAAAATAAGAAGAGTTATTGAAAACGAAATCATTTTAATTGGGTTGACTGAGCTTATCTCTATCACTCTGCTAGAGTTATGATTTTTGTTACCTAGAGTGGAAACCTACCTGGGTTCTGTCTAAATACAAAAGGAAGGAACATTTACTCTTGGTTTCACGTACATATGAAACATTCCAGATATGCTCAAATCCTTTCGACGTTAATTTGTGTATGACCTTATGCGCTGAATAGTACATAAAAATAACTTTTCCTACATCTTCCAGTAAATTCTAGGAAACCCTAAGTGTTTTTTGGAAATAAAATCAAATCTTCACTGTTAAAAAAAAAAAAATTGTAATCAGATTCTGTTCTTCATGGGGACACTTACATTTTACATGAGCCTAGGATTAGCCCAGCTTGTATAAGGGCAATGATCTGAGTAAACAGAAAAGAACAAGACTCTCTTGATCCATCTTTTGGCCAGTTCTGCAGGAGCCACAATTCACTCTGCCTTGGTCTGCAGGATATTTTTAAGGTTTTTTATGAATGCTCCATGCCACAAGTAGAGACAGCTCCTCTGTCACAGCACAGGGTGCAGACTGGCCACAAAAATCACTGTGGTGTATGTTTTGACAGAAGCCTTGCCTGGAATCCTGATCCTGCTGTTATGTAAAGCATTGGTCACAAAGATGAGCACGAGGCGATTAGCACGGACACCTCTCAGTGCCAATGGAGTGATGTTTATGGAGAGTTCCTGCCATGAGCAATCCTGCACAAGTTCCCTGCAAGCCTGTACATCTTCCCAAAATCTCAGTGCAGTGTTATTAAACAGTCTCATTCCCCAGAGCAATTCGGTAGCAGAGGACATTTATCAAAGGGGGATCAGCTTCAGCCAAACAAGTTGCCTCTCAAACTGGAAAACTTTCTCTGAGCAGTGCTGGGCACACCACAATTAATCTCCCAAAAACTCACAGTGGTGATGCCTCAAGTCCCATAGCTGGCACCCAAAACCACAGCAAGCCATTTCAGTGACTAACCCATCCAGTTATGGGGGGCTGAGACCTAAGAGAGAAGCAAGATTTTAATGTCATGTGGTGTAGGATGAATTCCTGCTTTATTATCCATTGCTAACAGGTTCAGGAACATGGAGTTCCTTTTCTTAAAACCTCACTGTTCCTGGTACTTTCCCCCAATTCTTTTAATTAGAAGCTACAATTGCTCATTCATTATCATCCTCACAGCACAGGATTACAAGTAAATATCAACTTCTTGGAACACATACTTGTGCAATGTCCTAACGATTCCCAGCGAATAAAGGGAAATGCTGAAAACATGTTTTATAAACAGAACACTCCCCAAAGTCTTAATGGTTGCTGTTTTAGTTTTAACTTGTCCATTAGCAGCTCTTAAAAACTCCTAAGGCTTCATATGCAAAAGCCCTGCAAACATGGCTCTACAGACAAAATGCTAAAACATTTTGAGCTGGGAAGTCAGGAAGGCAAAGGAGTTACAAGATAAAGTGCCAGCCTTTCCATTTCTGCCTATTCACTTTGTTTATAGGAGAACATGAATATCAGGCTAAAAGGAAAGTGCCAGAAAGGCTAGAAGTAGGCCATGATGTACAAAGCAAGATAAACCACCTCAGTCTAATGAAGCCTGTTGAAAACTTGGAAACTGTCTCACAAAAAGAAGGCAAGTGAAGCCAAACTATTGCTCACAGAATCCCTGTACTTGGCATGCCCTTCCCTGCCTTGTCTCCCAATGGTTTTACATCTATGAGACTAGATAAGCAGTGCTTCCCTGTCTTTAATATATCTCTATTTTTTCTCTTGAAAAAGACAGACAATATATTTTGAGTAAGTAAAGTCTAGAATTTTAACTCCATTCATCTGCTCTGGTTTTTAAACTAATGTATTTTGTCTGAGTATCATCTATGACTACACTGTTAAATTGAGACAAATGACTCTAAGAGCCAACAGAAGGGATGGAATATTGGACCTTCTTTTTCTATAACTTGCACCTCTACAGAGTTCATCTGAAAATGTGGTAAGAGCTAATTTAAGTGTATGTGACATACTAGGTTATGTACAATTTATACAATTTCAGTCGCAATTATCTTATTATTATTACATCAAAAGCATTTGTTGGGTTTTTTTGGGTTTAGATCTGATAATGTATCATTTGTGTGATCTTGTGTTTGTATAAATGTTACACAGGTTTTAATTTTAATGGAATAAAAATGTTCATAATATCAACCCTCTAAACCTCCCAAAAATGTAAAACACGGACTGTATTTGTTTTACCCACTAGAATTATTTTGTCATATGAAAATAAGGATGAATGCTTACTTTTAAGTCTCAAAATAATAAGTCAATACCCTAACAGCTGGATCTGCCCTTTCTTAGTCCATCAGTCTGGCAAAAACCACCTTTTTCTCCTTCATCTGAACTTTGGCAGCTTGGGATTTCTAATACTAAAACCTTCCCCAAGAATTTAATGCTCTTTCACCCTCCCCTGAGCTGACATGGGAATTCACACTTTCCAAACCTTCAGGGGCAGATGTGAATGACCTCAGGGACCAGGTGCCTGGTGTGGTGGGGTTTTGTGTCTGAAAAACACCCACTGCAACGTGAGGACCGCAGGCAAACAAAGCCTCTGACCTTGTGCACAACCAGTCCTTTCTCCAGTAGCCTGCTGCTGGTTTTCCAGACCACCCAAGGACACCTGCAGCTCCTCCCCTGCTCTTCCTCTCTCACTTGGGGATGAAGGCTGCTCTCCTGCAGACCTCCCAAACTACGGCAGGTGGGCAGAGATGCTTCAAAGTCCTCTGCAGTTATTGTGACTGCATTATACAAAACTGCTACACTGCAGGAAAGCAAGTTTGGCCTCTCAAGTCCATTATGCTTTGACTGTGGAAGAGCTGCCAGCAGTCAGCATTTGCAAGCAATTAATATAAAGCACTGCGAGGTTCGAGATACCATTACTCTTCCTTCATTAGCCTTTATACTTGCCTCTGACAAGTCTGTGGTTGGCAAAATCTGACTTTTAAGAACTTCTACGGTCTGCAATTTTACCTTCTAGTATGTTGAAATCTCCAAAGTGCATATTGAAAAGACAGTACATCAATAACAAGGAGCATGCTAGGATCCTGAAAGGATTACTGAGTGAGCATGGAGGGGCTCAGAGGCTGCATGGCAAAACCTGACACATGCAATTAGGACAGTCCTGCAATATATGCTGATAGGACACACAAAAATGCCATCCCTCAGAGAGATGGATTGTTCTGAAGAGAGTAGATGAAACCTTTAAAGGTAAAAACTCAAATAAAGATGCATTGGTTAATATTTCCTATATATATTTTATATATATATATTCCTATAGAGAGAGTAGAAATTCACTTACATGATTCCATCGTTAGTGACATAGAAAAATGTCTTTGCAAGGAAAAGCAGGAAAGCACAGAGAACAAACATTATTCATCCCCATCCCAAGCAGTGGCTGCAACAGATAAAAACAGCAAAAGATGCCAACATTTCATGACATGTTCACCCAAAGCTTGTAACTATGGGAGTATTATACTTGCTATGTTCTTGTTAACCTTCTAGAACTAGTATGTCATGATTAATTATTAATGAAAATTGGTTGAAATATGTCCTTTGGGGAGTTCATATACTATAAAAACTATATTCCAATCAGCACATTCCTTCTTTGAAGTACATGGTTATTTATGATAAGAATTGATGGTACAATTTATAGGTCACCTTGCAAATGGATATAGTAGATTTCATTAGTTTATTTTTATTAACTAATGAAGGCATAGGTTCCAACAGATAACACAAGTGGCACTGTAGCAGTGGTCAGTCATTATTCATCAAGTCTCATGTCTCACAAGGTGCTGCAGAGCCACAAGGAAAACAAACATAAAACAGCTAGTTTAGGAATTGCATTTATTCCCCAGTCTTTAACTTAAAGGAAGTTCTTTCTCAAAAGGAAAGCACAATACTCAAAGATTTGCAAATCAGAAGAATTCGAAGTCCTACTTATTCTTTGAACCACCAAGTAAAAGGCACCAAGGTTGCAAAGGCTGACTCTGTGCACAGGGATGCAGAATGGAGAATCAGGCAGAAAAGACTGAGGAGGAGTGAGAGAGATGCTGCTTATTTGACTGACATCAAGGGTGACAGTGATGTGTGACCTTGAAATAATGTCCAGAAAGCTCAAATTGCTGAAAGAGCAAAGCACAGCCTCTGAATGTTACAGTGAGTCTCTGTGCTGCTTCAGAAAACAGTTATTGACAGACAAGAGCATTTTTACAAGCAAAATTACTCCCTCCTGTTCTTCCTCAAAGACTTGATGAGAATCTGTGCTACTCCTCGAAATTTTCCTACATCCACCCTGCTACCTTCTGACTCCATAGCCAATTACGTCCCGTGTTTTTCTCTGCAACAAGCTTTTCCCTGTAAACCTGGCTTTATTTACGTTTTTTAAATTAACCCAGAGATGGTCCAGCGGTGTTTATCATTACCAAGTGACAGCTTATCATAATTCTTCATTACCTTTTTGAAAGGTGCTTAAGTGCTTTAGAAGTTTTGCAAACAGGGATCACATCTCTGGAATACGGCACCCACCGTGAGCTGCTTGGCAGCCTCTTAACTGGCACAGCAACACCACACAAGGCTGACAACAACAACAACAACTGCCTGAGCACATTCCTGATGGCTTTATGCAGGCAGAACAACAGTAGGAGTTATTTTTGGATTACCTCTGCAAATATATTTGTGTTATTATGTTCTCCTTTGAGGCACAGATAGATTATGATCAAAGACAGTGTTGGATGATTTCTGCCTTTATCCAGGTTTGCATTTCATCACTTATAATAGAGATGTCCATTTGTCCACAGTTGAACACGGTTTTGTTGAATCACACTAAGGCTGATCAAACCTAGTCTAGAAGTATTATGGATAATAGATCACTGCCTCCTTCCCCATCCCCGAAGAACTTGATGTTTGAGATAAGAGATTCTCCTCATCTCATCTTAATAATACTTAGCACTTTACAAGCTCTGCTTCAAAGTATTATACAGGCATGAATTGCCACAAAGCCCCAGTGAGATAGTAAAGTATTATCTTCATGTAAAAGATTTAAAAAAAGAAAATAAAATAACCCAGACCCAGTGAGCTTTAGTGGCATCTCATGATGGACAGAAACTCTGGGTCAGAGCTGGAATTAGATTGCAGTGGTTCTTTGCTTTATCTTTAATCTCTAAATATAATTTTACCCCATCTGCCTCCTCTGGATATTAAGTATTTATAGAAGTATTGTCTCCTCCTCCCTCTACCCAGATTCTTCATTTTCAACGTTACTAGCATGATAATTACACAAAATTGAACTATTAGCACCAATTTCTATACAAATCTATAAACTGTGAAGCATATCCTCAGTGTCACATTGTCTAGAAGAGAAAAAGGGCATGATTTAATTGAATATGACTTTTCTTCTTTATCTAATTCATTTTGTAACAACCTCGTGGCACTGGCAATATTTCTTCTCCCTAATAGGTGGATAAAGTGCTGATTCCTCTGATCCCATCCCTGCTGTGCTCTCCTCTTACAGCAGCAACTTCGTGTACTATTGAGATTACCAGTCAAACCAGAAAGGCAGTTCCCAGGGACCAGCAGCAGCCCAGAGGAGCTCCAGGCTCTCACTCCCACACCTGGCCCAGTCAGCAGCATCTTGCATCTGGTGCCCTGCCTTGGCCACCAAATTTATTGGCAGTAGGGAAGACAGCAACAGGATGGCACAATTCCCCAGCCATCTGGTTCTGGTGCTGATTTTCTTAACTTTGTATATGCAAAATAGTGTAATAAATTCTGAAATAAGACTTCGAGAAGGCTCAGGGGATCCCTTGTGATGACAGGATGATTTTGTTATGAACAAACACGACCAGCCATGTCTCACATATCTTTGTGTACCTGCACCCTGTTATTTTAACTTTAGGTTTATTATGTAAGTATCTTCCTGTAAACTTTTGTTGTTATTGTTGTGTAACCCTGCTCTGTGCACTCAGAGCTGCAGCTGTAAAATAAACACATCAGTTGGGGAGCTGTAACCACATCATATACAGAGAGCAGCCTTCTTGGGGAGTCAGGAAACTTGAAAGTAATTTTTGCTTTCCCCACTGATCTGACCCTATTACTTCAGCAGATGAGAAAACAAGTGAAGTGAATTCTCCTGCACAGTGAGACTCTTGTTTCAAGCCAAGGTAAGGGGGGAGGCCCTGCCCCCAATGCCTCCAACTCATCAGTGCCAGAGTCTGCTCACCACAGGCTCTGCAGCATCCCTGGAGGTGTCACAGCACCACTGTGCTCCTGGCCATGCATTTTCAAGCTACCAGGTAGGTGCTTTCAGGTGAACCACCAGCTTAGACATTGAGATCATGGCAGGCAAGAGGCAGAGAGAGACGAGAGGGAGGGAACAGCACACCAGTACAGAGGGTTCTGGGCTTTTTTTTTAACTCTGCCACTGATTTTGGCCTTGAAAAAAATCTCTTAATCTTCCACTTACTCCATTCTGTACCTCATACACTGGTGACTGGTCTGGGCTAGAAACTGACCCCTAACATCTGCCCACAACAGTTCAAGTTGGAGCTTCTTGGCACTACCTCAATGCTCATAAACAAGAGTCTCTTCAGAGCATTGAACTGGAAAAGAGAAGAAGATGGAAGAAGTGGTCCCAGTCCCTCCCAGTGACTATCCCAGCTCTGTTTCTGTACTCCACGACACACACTCTTGTGGGGGATCGCCCAAACCAGACAGCTAATTTTCTGAGAAGATTCTTCTAGGGTAACTGAAGGCAAAAAAAGAGCCTTCCATTCTTTTTACTATTGATTCAATATCTACTTTAGTCTAAAGAGAAAAGACCATAAATCAGGGGCCAATCTCATTTACAGCCACCCTCTTTTTGTGAAGTGCATGGGTACAGTCTTGCTCACTGTGTCCTTTACAGAATTGCTGGTCTCAACTCTCCTAATGAAAACATTTTGTTCTTTCCACCACACCGCACAGCCCCTAAATTAATTCTCGGCTGTAATTATATTTGTAAATTGTCTGAGTTACGTTTGCAAACTGAACCTACCAAGAAGGGAGGAAAAAAACCTCATCTGCAAGCCCAGGATTGTTCCATATGGGTTTTTGGGTTTTTATGTTTTTTTGTTTCTTTCTTTCTGTCTTCCTTTTTTTTTTTTCTTTTTAGGTTTTCATTATCAAATTCAAAGCTACTGTTCAATGCTGCAGTACTTCACAGTTAATTGCAATTAATTAACCTTTGAGAAAACCTGTAAGTTGCTGTTATATGCTCCTTTTTTCCTGGTCTGCTTTTCTCATAAGGCTGTTTTGGGGAGATGTTAGGCTAAGGAAGGATTAAGAAATCATGGATACTAAGGCTGAATACTAATTCATTTGACGTTTCATCTGAATTTCCCAGCTCTTTCTGAAAGCATTTTACCTCCAGAAAGCACAATCACGAAGAAAAATAAGGGAAATAATTTCTTTTTTTTGCTTTCTTTATCTTTCCATAACTCACATACCTTATGGGTTCACAGTATTTCTGTAACTGCTCTTTTCTAGTGAAAGAGCCTAATCAACAAATACAGACTTGATGGAAACCTAGCCAGGAGCAGAGATTGGAGAGAATTGGTGCCATTTACAGATAACAGAGTCCATGGGGAGAAATCCTGCTCAATGCAGAGCCCAAGAGCCCCTCTGAAAGTGGGACACAATGACCTTTCACTGCATCTGTGCTGGTATGTACCAGGCTGCTCTTCAGCAGAGCTGCTGCAGATCCCCAAAACCAACACTCTTCTAAAAATCTACTGTCCTGATGATCTCCCCCAGGCTCACCTGTTTGCACAGCCCTATTACAGGGCTCCCACCCCAGGCACACTCAAGAGTGAAAACACATCAAGTGTGAGGCAGGCAGAGCCTCTCTCGGCATGGAGGAGAAGCATGATTAATCCCATAACGGGGGCTCTCCTACAAACCCTGATCATGACTGGCATTAGTTGGCATCATTACTTACTTCTGCTGCCTGTGATATTCCCCCAGGGAAAAGAGTTTCTCATCCTTTTCTCTAAAGGCTCAAACCTGCATGTGGGGGCCCTGCCAGTGACCACACATGTCAAAAGGTGCACAGGACTTTCCATGGTACTGCAGGATTCATTATTCCTGCAGTACATTATACTGCAGGTACATTATTCCAAGACTCCAGTATTCCCAAGCATTCTCTGCATTGGTCTCTCAACAGACTAAGCTTAGGAAAACAATTTCATCAGAACAGAGGACATAGGAAAATGATCAGTTTTTTAAGATTGCAAATGGGGACACTTCTCGTTTGTCTCTCTGAAAGAGATCCTTGCTTGCTGCAGGACATTGAGAGCCTAAGTGCTCCCAGACATGTTTTTATGTAAATCAGACTTCATGTACTTTGTGAAGACACATTTTGGAATGTAATTTATTAGTGGGTCATCTTTTCCTTAAAGTTGAGATTCTATTTCATGGAAGACTGGCTTTTGTCAAAGCCTTTCTGTGTATCTCAACTTCCACTACTGTTTTACCTCCCTAATATGAACGGAAGGAGATGAAGGCTCATTAACAAGCACAAAGAAATTACAGGAGACAATGCTATCAGTTTTAAATTCACCAGCCATTTCACCTAACCTTTTCAATTATGGTAGCCTGCAAAGGATGCTTCAAAACCCAGGGGAAAACAGTTGCTAGGCACTTACAGATGCACGAAGGGGAAGGAATTCTTTACCTCTGATTACTGGCATGAGGATTATCCATCATCACAGCTCTGCCTGTCCATGGCATCTCCATGGGGTTTGCCAAAGGTTTTGAAGTGACAGGACAAGGACCACAAATGGTACTCAAACGACCTCCTGAGCCATGAGGGAAACACCCCACACCTCAGCCGTGCACATCATTGCACAATGTAGGGTACCAGAAATAAACTACAGAAATAACCTAACTGGGAAAGAAGTTGCTAAAAGCTCACAGAGCTGAAGCACTGGAGATAAAAATAATCATAAAATGTTTTGGATTGGAAGGGACCATAAAGATCATTTCATTCCACCTTCCTCCCATGGGCAGTGACACCTTTCATTACACCAGGTTGCTCCAAGCCCTGTCCAATCTGGCCTTGCCTTAAACACTTCCAAGGGTGGGACATCTCCAGTTTCTCTGGCAAATCTGTGCTGGTGCCTCGCCAGCCTTACAGTGAAGGACTTTTTCCAACTGAGGGCACATAAACAGCATTCCTCCCTGTAAGTGAAGGGCACCGGCATAGAGAAAGACAGAAAAAAAGGTGGCTGTAATTTTTATAACAGCTGGCCTGACCTTGTCAATGTATTTGCACTGCAGCAACAATTAAAAGCTCGGGTTTGGGATTAGGATTGGAGTAGGCTAAGTGCTGCACTAACAGCGATCTCAGACACATGATCCCCACAACAACAATTTCATAACCAAAGCATAAGGTGAGGCAGAGACAACAGATGGGTAAAACAAAAGGTTAAAGATGCACACCACGACAGTGAAATGATGATGATCAGTGCCACAGTCAGCACCTACAGCATGCAAATGCATGGCTGTTATTCAGGATGCTGTAAATACCCCACCAGAGACAAGTGGGAGGAAAGGACCTGAGTGTGAATCTCTAATTGTGGCAGGAGTCGTACAGAGCAGCTGAGAAAAAAGTGGAGAATTGCTTTAAGAAAAACTGAGCCTTGAGGACAATGATATATAACTAAAGACGTAGGAGGTGGCAAAAGGGAGACAATAACAGCACATGGGTAGTAGGAGAACCCCTTAAAGATGAATAGTTGGTATTTTGTGACCCCATTTTCCTCTGCTGTCAGTGTGTCTTGTTCCAGGCACACCAGCCCCTGCTATCTGATGTCTTTTATCCAGGAATTTTTCAGTGGAAAATGCACCCTTCTTTCAATATTCAGGACAAAGTTATCACTAATAATAGAAAAGAAAATCTAACTGCTCTAGTATATTGGTTGTCATTCTTTGAGACTCACATAACACCTGACTAAAAATCCATCTAATAGCAGTGTATTTTAGTCCAAAGGAGACTATAGTGCCATATAATCAGTGTAACTGTGCTTAGAACTCAGTCTGTCAATATGGGCTTTCAAAAAAGTGTTTCCAAGGGCTGCTTTCAGCCTGAAGGCTTTGGCACTTAACACATAGATGCTTTTCTGCAGAATTTTTCCAATTGTAGCTCCACAAAGCAGCCTTCAGATGTACAAAGCACAAGATCATCCACATGGATCTGTGGGGAGCTGATTCCAGCTTACCTTTTGCAAGGGACTGCAGTTATAACCTGGGGGGGAAATCCACATTTTACTGTTTTTTAAATAAATGACATCATCTTTACCTACAATAGCCATTCTTTTATCCTGCACACATCAAAATGTCACAAATAAAGCAGAAAACAGAACCAAGTGAATCATGTTGGGTAGCCTTTGGGGCTAGTTTGGAAGAAGGTGGTTTCCATGTCTCACATCCCACCTTCAGACATGTCTTTACAGGGGACTTTGCTACTGCCTTTGCTCAACCAACACCTGATCCCCCTGCATGTTTCTCTAACACCCTTCTACCCTGCATTTATAACAAATGGGATGACATCTGATGCCTTCAAAGGTCCAGTTTTCTGCATATTACACTAAAGCAGGTGCCCCTGTACGGGTAACTTCTCACAAACCCTGGCGAAGTGCAATATGTGGTGTGATGAAAGGCTGGACAACCATATTGGCATCCACAGATATCCGCAGCCCCTCCAGCAGCACGTCATTAGGAGCACAAGGCACATCCCAGAGCAGAACTGCTCCATCAACACCTGGGTGATGGCAGAGCAAACACTATTTCCTTTCTTAAAAATCCACCAGTTCTTTTCAGGTGTGATTCCATCGAGGTGTGCGTTCCCAAGTTAGCTTGACTATCCTATATCAAATTCACACTTCTGAAATGTCTGGTTTGGGGATTTTTAAGGCATGTACTGCATGATTAACTTGATCAAAACAGAAATCCGCTGCTGTAGAAAGCACCTTCCCTTGTACCTTCTATTCAGCTAATGAATTGTGAATAAGGGGTGGATTTCATAATCAAGGGTGGTTTCAATTTCTTCAGAACACCTACGACAAACGAATTACAGTCAAGTGGCTGCATTCAGGTCATTTAAGACAAGAGCTGAAGCCTACTGAAATTAGTGAGCATCCTTCCACTGACTCTGGGCACAGCAGAGACAATAGGGGAAGGCACAGAAGTAGCCTCTTACTGTAATCATAGAATCATAGAATAGAATCATAGAAACATAGAATCAGCTGGGTTGGAAGGGACCTCCGAGATCATCAAGTCCAACCCTTGATCCAACACTGCCGTGGTTGCTAGACCATGGCACTGATGCCACATCCAGTCTCATCTTAAAAACCTCCAGGGACGGAGAATCCACCACTTCCCTGGGCAGCTCATTCCAATGCCTGATTACCCTCTCTCCAAAGAATTCTTCCTAATATTCAACCTCAACCTCACCTGGCAGAACTTAAGACCATGCCTCCTTGTCTTACTGACAGCTGCTGGGAGAAGAGACCAACCCTGACCTGGCTACAACCTCCTGTCAGGGAGTTGTAGAGAGTGATGAGGTCTCCCCTGAGCCTCCTCTTCTCCAGGCTGAACAGCCCCAGCTCCCTCAGCCTCTCCTCACAGGACTTGTGCTCCAGTCCCTTCCCCAGCCTCATTGCTCTTCTCTGGACCTGCCTCAGCCCCTCCATGTCCTTCCTGAGCTGAGGGGCCCAGAACTGGACACAGCACTCCAGGGGTGGCCTCACCAGTTCTGAGTAGAGGGGCAGAATCACTTCCCTGGACCTGCTGCCACACAGTTCCTGATCCAGGTCAGGATCCATTGGCCTTCTTGGCCACCTGGGCACACTGCTGGCTCCTGTTCAGCTTCCTGTCAATCCAAACTCCAGGTCCCTTTCTGTCTGGCTGCTCTCCAGCCACTCTGTCCCCAGCCTGTAGCACTGCACAGGGTTGTTGTGGTCAAAGTGCAGGACCCAGCACTTGGCCTTGTTGAACCTCATCCCACTGAATCAAACCATCTCTCCAGTCTGTCCAGGTCCCTGTGCAGAGCACTCCTGTCTTCCAGCAGATCGACACTTCCCCCAAGCTTGGTGTTATCTGCAATCTGCTAATGGTGGACTCAATCCCCTCATCTAAATCATCAGTAATGGTGGTGTCCAAGCCAGGCAGAGGCAACCCTGTCTTGATGTTGAAAATGTCTCTGCTCTCAGCAGCTGACAGTCCAGGAGCAAAATCTCCTGTTGGCCTCTCACTGGTACAGTGCTGTATTGATACTAATTGGTCCAATATGAAATGTTAAGGGCTTGGAGTTTATTTCTGGCAAAGTAGCATTTAGCTTTTGAAAACACAGATATAATTTCATGCATCCTTTCTATCTGTCAGAGTGAGAATACAAAGGAGAGCTTCATTTAGTGCCCACCTCTAACAGAGAAAAAGCAGAAGAATCTTATTCAGCTCATTCCTCATTCAGCAGGAAAATGCCATGTTTCTGCACCCCCTCCTCATCCTGTATCTGTACCTTTCTGTATTCAGCCACCCACTATCAACACCAGCCTGTGGGTGGCCTTCTGGTTGTCCACAGCCAGGTTCCCTTCCATCCCATGCTCCAACATGCCCCCAGCCCAGTGCACAGGGGCAGAAATTCCATCACACCTCCCTGCCCCAGAGAAGGATCCAACACTCTCTCTTAATCCCAGAGGTCACTCCTCCAATCCCTCCCCTCAGCCAGAAGGGAGCCCTGAGAAGATGAACAGCCAGAGGTTAAAGCACAGGGCTGGGAGTCTGAAAACACTTATACATAGACCTGCCACGTGTCTTGGGAGAGTGTCATGAATTTTGCACCTCTGCAGTGCGCTGCTGCGAAAACTGATAAAATGCCCCATATTTGCTGCAAGAGCCACTCACCACAACACACTTGACTTCAGCACAAAGAGGTCCAGGTGAAGAGACCATAAGTTATCACCTCAGCTCTCCCACTGACTGCACCTGTAGCATCTCTCTGCTCTTTCTAATTCTTAATAACCAAGGTCCCCAGCCCCTGCCAGGGCAGAGATAACTGTAATTTACCAAATGTGCAGCTGCGGTGATGGAAGGTCAGGCAGGTCATGGCAGGCAGACCTGGGAACAGAGCCCATACTGCTGCTGGACAGACTCACCCCTTACCCACTTGGTCTTTAAGGAGCAGGCAGAAAATGATAAGATCACTGACTGGCCATAGAGCTGCCTGGCAGGTCACCTAATCACCACCAAATGAGGTCACAGAAGGAGATTCATGAGTGCCTTTTTTTACCTTTCTGACATTACATACTGTACTCGACATATGAGATTTTAAGACTCATTCACAAGTATTTATGCAATCTGGAACAATATAAACGATGTTTCCTTGCACTGGGTGAAAATCCCAGAGGACAAAAGAAGGACCAGAGCAAATGCTGTCTAATTTGATTTAAATTAATTTGATGAACGAGGCGAGGTGTCAAAGGGAGAATAAGCTGCAAAACGAGCAACACATAGGTGAAACTGGAAGTTTATGGATCTTAGCACATGCTGAAGAACTTGTCCTATGCCACAGGTGATGAAATTAAGGAGGACAGCACAGGAGTTGTTATTCTGTTTATAGCAAGTCTAAGCCTGTTTAGAGTGGCTTTAGTGCAGCCACAATTTGACATAAAAATTGCATCTCTACAGTGAAGACACCACTTTTTTGAACAGCCAGCAACAAAACTAGTTAGAGAAGTCAGGGTTCTCAGAAGTTTTTGCATATTTGAATGCAAAGACTTGAGTCCAACCCAAGCAATTAGGCAGTAACAGGCATTGCAATAAAATGGATAATTCCTGAATCTGATAACAATTAAGTTTTTAAAATTAACTTGCAAGTACATTCTTTTATTTGCAGAATTTGGCAACAGAAAACTCATGAAGGCAAACTTACAGAGACAAGACCTCCACACAAAGCATTAGCAGGATGCAATGCAGAAAACTGTGAACCATTCTACATACCTTGGTTTGCAAAAATACAGCCAAGTCCTGGTAGGATGATTAAGGAGGAGGAAATTAAAAAGAGCTTGGTCTGTTTAGCCTAGCAAAATGAAGTCTGTGAGGGGATACAATTATTCTTTATAGGTACATTTGGAAGTAAACAGCAGGGAGGGAGAAGAATTATTTAACTTTGAAGGCTGATACTCGTATAAGACCGAGGGGCTATAAATTGTTCATGAATAAATTTAGACTGGAATTTAGGAGATTTCTGACAATTTGCAGACCGCCCAAAGAAAGTAGTATAGGCAAATTGATTTGAAAGGAAGCTTGATACATCCCTGGAAAAAATAAAATATAGTAGAGATGATCTTGGAGGCAGAAATTAGAGTTTTTGATAGCGGATTCAGGAGTTTGATTTGCTGTCATTGTTCAAACCTGACTAGAGCAGACTGGAAAACTTTGTGTGACCCTTTACATGGAAGTCCCTGAGAGTTTGATCTTCTTGACCACACAAGACAGCTGGACTGAGCATCAAATGCTCAAGATCGCAAAATAGTTTTCAAGGTGAAATGCTGTTTCTGGGACAAAAGTGGCAGGTTAGTTTTGGAAGTGGTGTTTGCTGGGATTTAGTAACTGTACCTTCTATCTTTGCAAAGACATGTTTTCCTGATTTTAGTGATAAATAAAAGCAAACTGGACAGTTGGGTAGTGGCCTTTTGTGGAACAAGAGCAGATTTTTATTTTTTTTTTATGGTTACATGCACATTTTCCACAAACTTGTTAATTAATATACAGAGCCAAATAATAGTGGTGAATACTACATTTGTCCCCAACATACTGTACGACCTAAAAGCTCATTTACTTTGATCCTGTGCTTTGTTCCTCTCTCATTTATAGATGCAAATGATATATGAAAACTAATTTTTCTTCTACAAAAACGTGTGCACGTAGGATGATCACTATAAGTACTTCTAAGGAACCCCATGCTTTAAATTTACTGACAAGCCCTTTAAAGGCTTGTGTATAGAGGCTTTTGTGTGTCAGGTAACCACTAAGGTTCTTCCAAAGACTGTCCACAACACAATACATTTTTTATTTCAAAATATAAAAATTACATTAAGAAGGGATACATTTGCAAAAATGCAATTTTTTTGCAAGCCCAGTATGGATTTTGATGTCATGATTTACACATTTGTTCAAACATATCCTTTTTCCTAACGTTCCCTTATCCCTTTTAAACCCAGCACGTTTCACCAAAACATCTTTAAATATTCTTGCAAACCCCTGCACTAAATCTGTTTTCTTTTCCAACGTGTCTCAAAATGGGCCATTGCCACAGTGAGGATTTTAGTGCAATCCATCAATCTCACTACATTATCAACATCAGTAATGACAGAAAGACCTTCCTGGAATTTTTCTTGCTTATTTGTAGAGGGGAATTGATGAATATCATGATATGTTTGAGCACAGTGTTCAGGAATTGATTAAGGCAACTAGACAAGGCCGACTCAGGTATGTGATACCCCCTGCCAGCCTCCGGAAGGGCTCAAGGACTGATCCTCAGCTGGTGGAAATTCTGGTACCGATGCTGAAATTGATGGGTTTCTAATTTATATGACACCAGATCCCTCCATGATTAACCCTGAATGGAGAAAAAGAAAGGCAAGACAAAGCTTAGGAAGAGAGGGAATGACATTGACTTTGAGCTGTTCTCTCCTCCAGCAAGAACGTGGGTCACATTGGCCTGAAGGAGCCTCCTACGCGAGCGTGTGCGCTGGATGTAACACCCATCCGTCTTCCCAGGTTTACACAGCCACCCTCCAGAAACCTTGTTCTTCCATTTCTCTCCCCTTTCATTCCTTCAGCTTATTTAGAAAGCACGGAGGCACATAATGATGGAGATAACTCTCCTGAACCCTCGGCAGCACGTTCGGCAGATATCAATGTCAGCCCGTGTGTGTTCAAGGACTGCGGCACAGAGACTGAGTAATGTGTCTGGTGGCAGGATCTAAATATAAAATTATCTATCCACCTAAAAAGTGTTCACACCTCGATAGCAGAATCTGACTTCTGCACCTATTAGTATATGATAAGATTATATGATGCGACTTAGAAATGTAGGTACGGCTGCAAGTTTTATTTACAGGAGACTGGTAAATACACAGATTTCTATTATTTTTAGCACTGTAGCCTAGAAATTTAGAATAGAGTAGAAAAAAAGGAAAAAAAAAAGCATGGTTCTAACTTTTGTTTCAAATGAGATATAAACGGATGTTGGTCTCTCATTTGGGATACAGAAGAAAATAAATTCAACATCATTTACTACCCACTGTAGAAGGAGAAGCAAACTAAAGGCAGCAGCAGCTCCATTAAAACTGCAACGTTTTGCAAGACCTTATCATTACAGAAAGTGCATCCCTTTCAAGTGTCAGCCCTCCAGCACTCCAGGTCCTTATATCACATTGTTATTACTAACCTCTGATCCTCCTGGATTCAGCAGCACAATAAAGAAAGCCAATTAAGTAACAACGGATCCACAAATTTTTTTCCTGCCATCGTGGTAAAGGCGTGACATCACACCATCACTGTCTAAATATGCACGATGAGGAGCCTCCTCTCCTTGGCTCTGTGTGCTTAATGGAGAGCAGAGATGCACCTCCAAAGGGCAGTCACCCCAAGTTCTCTAGAGAGGATGACAAGGCATAAAAACAAGCGTTTTTTGTGCCTCCCTAAATAGGAGCAGACACAGCAGGTTTTATTTTTTTACCCAATTCTACTGCATCTTTTTAGTTTCATAAATATTAAAGACCTTATAAGCCAAAAGGTAGGAGACTCATTTACTTTAAAGCAGCCACTTAAATAGTTTTTCTCATTCTACATAGCTATTAATTACTCTGTTGTGATTATCAAGTTTACAGAAAGCCCTAGGTATAGAACCATAGAATCACAGACTGGTTTGAGTTGGAAGGGACCTTAAACATTATCTCATTCCTACCCCTCTGTCATGGGCAGAGACACCTTCCACTAGGCTGGGTTGCTCCAAGCCCCATCCAACCTGGACTTGAACACTTCCAGGGACGGGGCAGCCACAGCTTTCCTAGGCAACCTGTGCCAGTGCCTCACCAAATTTCTTCTTAATAACTAATCTAAATCTTCTCTTTCAGTTTCAAACCATTCCCCCTTGTCCTGTCACTACATGTTCTTGTAAATGCAGTAGGATGCATGGCCTTTCCACAGCCCTTAAGTTCAGGATCTCCCTGCTAATGGGAGGCAGATAAACCCACACAGCTCTGGCCAGGACAGTCACTGCCAGGGCACAGCTGCTCACTGAGGAAAGGACATTCCTATAGAAGTGGAAGGAGAATTGGAAAACAGTTGCAGAAAAAAAGTAAAGTACAAACATTGATTTTCTAAATTGTCATCCTTTATTTACAAGTAACACCCTGGAAGGAAACTCAACCATATTTTCCAAAGCTGGGAAATGAACCTCTGGCATCGGAATGCAAGGCCCTCATTGTGCTTTTATCCTTAAAGCACATCCCCACACATCATGCAGGGATCATGTCTATGTCACTAGCTGTGAAAACACCTACTCAGAGCAAGCACATTTCTCTGCATTTTGTGAGAGGAACAGGTAGGAAACAGCAGCTGAATTCTTAAAGCAGGATCAGGATTTGCCGACAAGATACAGTTCATGTTAATGAGAGTTACACAGCTAACGGCTGCAAACCGCTGATGGCATTTAATACAGGGTGTTCAGAGAATAACTGGAAAAAAACCTAATTGAATTGAACAGGAAAATGACTGGTTAAATGTACAGTTACTGTACAGAAAAAATATCCACCTTTGTGTAATGGGTTCTTTTTTTTGTAGATGTAAGAGCAGGTCTCTAAATGATGCCTCCTCCACAAAACTGAGAATTCATGATCTGATTTATTCAATGATGAAGAAAGCATATCTCAGCATTTCTTTGCTGTGGCATGTACAGAAAGTCCTGGCTCTGGTCAGAAGAGAATGGCTCCATATTGGAGAGGGTACAGGAGCAAAACACCAGGACCCTCTGCAGCCACCCCCCCACCACGTCCCATAACCCACCATCACCCACCCATTAGGTACAGGCCAGATGCCATTGTGCTGGTGTTGGATTTGCTGTGACCTGTCCTTAAATTCAAGAAGGAGGGGAAAAACAGACTGTACAATAACTGAACTGAACAGTGAAACACTGTGTGCTGATTCCTACTGAACTGCTATTTAAAGAAGCCCTTTTGGGGTATAAAATCTGAGGGAGGTTTGATCAGAATCACAGAATGGTTTGAGTTGGAAGGGACCTTAAAGATCATCTCATTCTGACCCCTTGACATGGGCAGGAACACCTTCCACTAGACCACGTGGCTCAAATCTGGCCTTGAACACTTGCAGAGATGGGGCAGCCACAGTTTCTCTGGCAACCTGTGCCAGGGCCTCACCACCCTCAAAGGCGAGAATTTTTTCCTCATATCCAATCTAACCCTGCCCTCTGTCAGTTTAAAGCCATTCCCCCTTGTCCTGTCACTCCAAGATCTTGTCCAAAGTCCCTCTCCAGCTCTCTTGAAGCCCCTTTAGGCACTGACAGGGGCTCTAGGGTTTCCTCAGATCCTTCTCTTCTCCAGGGTGAAGAACCTCACCTCCCTGAGCCTGTCTCCATAGCAGAGGAGCTCTAGCCCTTTGAGCATCTCCACAGCCTCCTCTGGACCCACTCCAACAGCTCCACATCCTTCTTATACTGATGGCCCCAGGGCTGGAGGCAGAACTGTAGGTGGGGTCCCATGAGAGCAGAATAGAGTTATCATCCAAACAAAACTACTCAGCTGCAGGTAATTCATGCTCAGAATTTGGATCCTCTCACAGGGCACTAGCTCTCAGGAGACAGTCTCTTGGAAAAAATGCTGGCTATTCAAATCCCAGCAATTAATCAGTGATTTCAATACTACAAACTCCCATCACTAAAATGTTTCTGTGACACACTGACAGAAACTGCGTGCTTTTCAGTTGACTATTAATATCATATCACAGACAAAAAAGCATTAATCTAGAAATGGTTTCAAATGGGTAGGACTATAGGATCCGAACTAATGATTCATAAAATCATTTGCAGCTATTAGTCTACAAGGATAAGTGCTGCTAGTGCTCTTATTTCAGTGCTTGGTGTGGTACCATCAATTTAAAATCTATCTCGTATGCTGTGATGGATTTATGTATGCAGTGGAACCCAGAGCAGCCTTGTCAGGATTTTAAAATCTAGATTGCTATATACAATTACAGGTGTCACAATACGAAATAACAATCGAAGACACTTAAGAGGAAAGCTCAAAAAATTCCCGTGCATGCCATGCGGGAAGGCAGTTGTTTAATATTCCTGTATCATCCTGAAATTATTTCACTTGATGGAAGTGATGTATTTTTACATAACTTGATCTAAGGTTACATCTCTCATGAAAATGATTTGTAGTCCTGAAATCCCCGAGGATGAGGAAAAGTAAGAGGGATAATTTTAATGGGCAGGTGTCATTCCTGTGAGCGTTCTACCAGCTGTCAACACAAAATCTGTCGGCTGGACTCCATCTTGCAAAAACATTTGAAAAGACCTTAGTTGGCAGATACTTTAATTCTTAACCTTTTTATTGAGTAGCAGAAAGGCAGAAATATGCAGTGCTAGGCACAACTAGCAGTGAGTGTATTATGCAGGTGAAAACAGTCACCGAGCGGAAAGGAATGAGCTGGTTTAAGGACAAACCTCTCCTAGGATGTGCTGTGGTCCCTCTGGACAGAGGTTTGGTCTCCAAGACCTCTCAGCACACAGGAGCTCATTTGCCCCCTCTCCCCAGTGCAACTGGACAGCAGCACTTCATTTCTATAAGCATAATAAATTAGATTAAATGGCTGAAGTGTTGGGAGACTCGTGAGCCCAAGGGACTGCCAACTCGATGAAGACCTTATTTTTAAGTCACTAAATGACATCTGATCGAGTAATGAAGAAATCATAGTTGTCTGGAGACCATACGGGGCTGACAGACACGTTCAGTCCATTTTCTGTAGGACAGATGTGTGAAACACAAGGCAACAACACAATACACAGTTATTTGGGTCAAGGGCAACCTGCCCAGGAGAAGACTGAAGGGGCAGAAAAGGACACAAATAATTTTAGCCTTTTCAAAGCCATGGCCATCCAACAGCTAAGGGAATCACTTGTCTTACAGGAAGAGCACTCAACTCCCTTCTTAAAAGTGCAAAGGGCTTTCACGAGGGTTTAGGGTTTTTTGGGCTGTTTCTACTCCCTGGCGCTTCTTTGCACTGAGTGTGCTGAAAAAAATAATCTCCAGAGAAGACAGGGAGCGTATGTCTGGCCATATGAAAACAGTAAATATGCTTTCTGAGGACTTTAATTCAGCAATGTTTAAACTTAATTAAATTATTTGTATTGTACAATTAATTATGCTAAACTGCCTAAGCCTTGAATGAACGTACTTTGCCTTTTAATCTAAATAAAACACGTTCATAGAAAACCAGCAACAGCAGAGCAGTCTGCAGCTGCTGCCAAGACCAGCAGAATTTGAGACTCATGTGACCTTTCAAGAGCAATGCTGAAGAAAACAAACCAACCAGGGGAAAAAAAAACCCAAACTGCTAAGAAAGGAGAAAGTGCATATGACATTTTCTCAGGATGTAAATACCTTGTTATTCAGTCACCAGGAGAAGTAAATCGTCTCTACCAGATCCTTCGAGCTGCCCAGGAAGTTCTTTCCACTGTCAGCGAAAGAAGTAGTAAGGAAACCAAAACTCCCTTTGAGGTTCATCATCTTTGTCCCTTGCAACTTGGAAATCCAAAAGGTCAGAGCCACTGAGCTCCCTGCTTTAAGTTGGTTTGCTTGGAAGGACCCATCAGTGATTCCGAGTTTGTCTGGATTATAAAGAAAGACTCAGTGCTTACTTTGGGGCACACGAAAGATTTGGAAAGTCTCCTCTTTTTCTGAGTGGGAGAAATGAATCAGTATGTGCGGGTCTTCATCTGATTTGAAATTACAGAAGAGCATTATACACATAGCTCATTAGCCCTTTACAAGAACAACTGTCATTTTTATTCTAATATTATGACTAATGCTGTGGCTGGTTACTGCTTCTGGTATTTAATCAGAGAGTGCAAACCATAATTGTTCTATTTCTAATGTGTCTCTGACCTCTGTCCTCCAGATGATAAACCAGGCAACTGTTTTTCAAAATACATAAATGTGTGTAGATTTTCACATACGCTTACTTACCATAAATATCTTAAAATATTTTAAGAACTTGCATTAAGCATTTCTATTAAGACAAAAATATTGCAAGACTCTGAGCTATACGTGAAGACATTCTTTCAAAAGTTTTAAGCCTATTGGTAAAGCAATAGAAATGACATTTGCATAGTGAACTGGCCATTTCTATATAGGCAGTTAGGGAATTATATTAAAATGCCCTCTGGTTGCTCTAAAAGAGACACCAGTAGGTTTAAGCCATAATACTAAGGTTCAGTCAAGTCTTTCATTTTCTTAGGCACACTTGGATCTTGCAACCAGTACTGAATCAATGTTTGTGCAGAAAGTCTCTCGAACATCTCATTCACTTGATAGGTCCTTTGGGGCATAATATTGTTCCTTCTATTATTATGGACCATTGCCTTCAAATACTGTAACATCTGGGGTACATGATTACCAGCTTCTTGGGCCAAATTACTCCCTGGTGTAACTTCACCAAATCTGATCGAATTATTTCAGGGTGAGTGAGACTCTTTGCTTTTCCACATTTCTTCTCAAAAGTTATAGTGCAAATGGTACAATCCTTTACCTAATCTTTTCTTTTTTCTCTAAATAAATAAGCCAAGAAAATTTAAGAGGCCTGGAAAGAATCATTCAAGTAAAACCCAAATTACTGTTGTTTTTGTCCTTATAATTATTTTGTATTTAATTCCCAGTTTTTTATATGGAAGCAGTCATTATTCATTTTCTCTGTCTCAGAACCTAAAGCAGAAAAAAATGAAGTTTCAGAGTAATTGGAACTTGATATTTCTTTGACTCTTTTGGAAAGAAGCCTAATACCCCAGCTGTGCTTTCAAGTGTGGATTCTTTGGGAGACAAAATGAAGCGCAGAAATCCAGATGGGAAAGAAGAGGACGAGCTTCACGCATCCTTAGGGAGTCTTATACGTCTCTTTAAAGAATACTTCGGGAAAAAAAAAAAGGTTATATTTGGAACCATACAATAATTTGGGTTGTAAGGACCTCAGGAGGTCCAATCCCCTGCCCCTACAAGGGCCGACTTCACGTCAGATCAGACTGTAGACCTTTGTTCCCATCGTTCCACCCCACCCTGGGGTCAGCACTACAGAGAGCACACGTGCAGGAGGGATCTTAAATGGGGCTGTAATTGTCATTAATTGCAACAGCTGGCTCATCAAGAGGAGTATTTTCCACAGCTGGAAAAGTGGCAGAAAATGGGATTTATCGCAGAGCTGTGCCATGGCTGCAATGGGAACAGACCACAGTGAGGAGCAGGATAAAAGAAATACTGCCCGGGGTCGAGCACAGCCTTGAGCACTACACAACCAGAGAAAATATGAGAGGCTGAAGAAGGCAGCATTTATCCAGAAGAGGAAGGAAAAATGAGAGAAATAAAGCACGGCAGAGTGGAGAAATTTGTCAGAAATGGCAAAGAAGGATCACAGAGGAAGAAGAAAAACCTGGATGTAATGGTGGGTGACAGATTCTCTGTCACACAGCATGTGCTGATGGCAAGTGTCTCATCAGTTCTGTTTTCCACCTATTTACAACATCAAAGAAGAACAGAGGAAGAGGAAAACCCAGAACATAATTAATATGATTAATCTAAATATACGTAAGTGTAGAGCAGAATATGCCAGACTTAAGTGACAGCACAGGCAATCATAAATCTACCCAACTCAAAGAGATCCAGCTGGATCTTCTGAAGTTCTCATTTGTGTGGACATGTACCACCAAACAGATATCCTAGCTTTTGGATAAGAAGAGTGTGAAGGTGAGTAAATAGCAAGTAGGGAACTGGGTTGAGATGGGCCAGGACTTTGCACAGAAGTCACTGAGCTGCTGCCACCGGAACACTGCGAGTCAGAGAGGAGATTTCTGTCTGGAGATAAATGGTCTCGATTGCCACAGGCACTGAGAAACTGTCCCTTCTCCTGCTACCAAATGATTTTGAATGGAATTACAAATGAGCAGCACTGATGAAAAAATCAGACTGATAATCGATAAGGCTCTTCTGTAGTGGGCACATGAGAAAGGCTTATAAAATTCACCCATACCTCAGTTTATTGCACCATAAATTGCCATAATGATTTTTTCCCAAATAAATACATACTAAACGTTTTAAAACACGCCATATTTGAGAACTACATTTTTCCAGCAAATATATCCCACCTTATTTCCAGTAGATACAATTTGTAGTCCCTATTGTTGTTGTAAGATTCAGGGGTCTCTCTTCTGGCTACTGTGATATTTTAAGTGTTACTAACATAAATGATGGTTTCTCACAATCACTGACAAGACACCATCTCCTTGTTGTTTTATAAGACTGTCATAATATTCTGTAAATTATTTGATGCTGTCAGATACTTTCATAGAGGACTAATAATTATTGCACCCTTGTAATGATGGATAGAAGTGAACTATGATTGATTAGGGATTACAGAGTTATTGATTAAATCAGGCTACTGAAATCTCATGGTTCTTTTTTTTTTTCATGGTATGCAGAAAATAATTTATCAGTCACACAATCTTGTCTTTTTAATATCTGCAGCGTAATTTAACTTTCATTGTTAGCAGGAATCTTCAAGAGCAGTTTATGACCTTGGCTAGCTATAGCTAGAAATAAAACCACTTAATAAATTCTTAGAATTTACATACTTTTTCTAAAAATAGAATATATGCTTTATAATATGCAGATAATATATGCTGAAAAAGATTAAGTAACTTAGGGAGAATAAAGGGGAATAAATGAGAAGAGACTTTCTTTTTTTATTGAAAAAATGGAAAAATTAGCTTTTTAAAGATATGGGACGTAGAACAGAGATTCATAACTTCCTCGTGGCTTTTTTTAACTGATGCTTCCATTAATAAGGCATATGGAAAGACACAAGGACACGGAGGAGATGAGACAAATTCTTCTAAACGGCAACATCACTTCCACTTGCGTCTGTGGATGCTCCTGATTTTTCTTGACTACTCTGAAATGATCATACCTTTAATAACATTTTTTAAATGTGATTTCTTTGGCAGCAAGTAAGACTTAACAAAATAATTTTTTATAAAAACATTATGCATTTCCTTAAAATACAAAACCTTTTCATGACAAGCAGTTCATTGTACTCTTGGCAAGGTTATCCATGATTGCCTTTTTAGTTTTGGCTATTACAGAGGCTAATGGCATACTAAAAAATCTTCTTTCATGTACAAATTAATTGTGTCCTTTTGCAATTCATATCAGCCTGCCTTACTTTTCATTCCGAGGCTTTTAAAAGGTTTATACGGAACCAATGGATGTTCTCCTTTATTGTGCACACCACTTCAATTACCCACTTTCCACAAGTTGAAAGCAAAAAGATTCTAAATGCTGGATACAGGCCGTTGTCAACATGTGGTAATTTGGCAGAAACATTAAAAAAAATTCTCTTCAAAATAAAAAAAAAATAAATTTAAACTCTCAGAAGGCTTTGGAGACTGCTGGCAAATTATTTTTATATTTAGCAACTACAAAGAAGCGTGTGCTCCTTCATGAGGGAACAAGGTGTTAGCAATTTGCCAAGGTCTGAGTTTCACTCTTGTTTCTGAGGAAAAATATCCGCTCTTCCCTCACCATCAGTGGAAGTTCAGCCTTCTCCTTTCTGCACAACAGCTCTTTGCAAAATGGAAAAAGGTTTTCTTTCACATGTTAAAAAGCCTTCTCAGCACACCGTTGGGCGCAAGCATTGTGTTGGGTGCACCACGAGGAGCCGGGGGATCTGACAGACACGTTGAGCTCCTGTTGCCGCGTCTGGGCTTGGGCTACAGAGACATTTGCTATGAGCTTGAGATTCCTGGAAGAGCTGATGGTATTCCAGCAAGCAGGCAGCAAACAGGGGGGATGTATGAAACAGGACAAGGAACGAGTTTGCCACCACAAGCCATTGTGAAATTTTGATGATACACCTCAACTTAGCCCATCTAAAACACCTGCAGACACATGGAATCTTAAACCCATCCTCAGGCTTGGTGTCTTTGCAGGTTCATCTCTGTCACTGCCAGGCATTAACTTGTTATCAGAGTGAAATCATCCTTTAATTTATGCTGGTCACTGCATTCTTGTAAACTCTGCCAGAAAAGCTACTGAGAAAAAAAATACACTTAAAAGGTATTTATTCTCCTCGGATGAAAAATACAAATTCTTCAGGCATATACTAACTACAGGCTATGCGGTAAAAAGAAAATAAAATACAGTAAAATACAGTAAAAGAAAACTCAGTCTTTTATTTTCCTTTCCTTTATTCCTAAATACTACCCTCTAAGCTACAAAGGATATTATTAATTTTTCAGCAATTGGTTAAAACTTTTTCACATGTTCCATAACACCAGGCAGATGAAGTTACAGAGATGGAGAGAGCTGCCTTCCATGCAGCAACTATTGCTGCAGATGCATCAGCAGGAAATTTGGGAAATTAGATTCATATGGGTAGAAGGAGGCATTGCCTATCAACCCTGGCAATTATGTGTCAGGGTATGAGATCCTGAGTAATAGATATGTGTGACTCAAGTACTGCTACATTATTATCAGCTAGCACTGGGCTGTCTCATTTTATATACCCTGGAAATTAAAAAGAAAAAAAAAAAAGTAATCAAAATGTGCATACATACACATTACCTCAGTTTCTTATTTTCATCTTCACCAAAAAAAAAAAGTAGATTTTCGTATAAAAATGTTGACATTTTTAAGGAAGGAAAAAAAATAATTTTCTGTTTCTTTCCCTCTTAGGATTTCATGCTTTGTGTCATTTGATAATATACATGACTAGGTTTAATACTCAATCGTTTCCCAAATCCAATTTGACTACCTAACAGGGTTTAATTTACATGATGATACAATTTCTCACACCAGAAAGCATAGTAACCCTTCTTCTTTGGAGGTTAATGGTGATCTAGCTTAAAGCCCAAAAGATAATTACAAGGAATGTGCTTCAGGTGACAAAGTACTTTTGACAATCCCAGACTGTTGATAGCTTTTTAATTATACTTCTTCCCACCATAGGAAGCACTATGCTTACTTCTAAATAGTTTGCAGGCATCTAGGGTTTATTTATTTATTTTCCAGTAAACTGCTATGCACTGTAATCAATATTTTAACTGACTGCTACCACAGGCTCTGCTCTCCTTCTTTCTTCTATTCGAAGGAAGGATTAAACTTTGGGTTAATATTTTTTCCATATAAAATTAAATACAAAAGAGCATCACAAGAAGAATACAAACATTTATTGACTCACTTCTTATCTTCTGCACTCATTTGATATTTTGTGACATTTAGAAATTGAAACTTTGCAGGATTTTTAGGTGCGAGCTTTGCTAACAGAGAAGGTCAGGCTCTTAAGCAACAAGGAAGTTTATGATTATTAAATATGACCAACCAAGAAGGGGAAAAAAAAAAAAAGGAAAATCCCGTGGCTGTTTTTGCATATTCTGTATATTTTCTGCCCTTGGAGTACTCTGTGGATAATAAAAAAGGCTGGTTTGGTCAAGAGCAGAAGGTAATTGTTGTAAACGGATGTGGTGCTCGGCAGGAGCAATAACGTGCAGGGGCACCCGTTTTCCATTTACTTTATATGCAAGTGTTGATTGTTTTTTATGCCACTGAAATTAGTTTCCCACTAGTATTTATGTGTTTTACAACAAATTGTTTGTCACTTTCCCTGATTAAATGTGCTCTTAATAACACCCAACTTTAAAAGTCCTTCCAATTTGGAGCCCACAGTTCAATCATGATGCCTGCCCCTCCCAGCACCTCTCACTTGTCCTTAAATAAACACCTCTATTACTTAAAGAGAATGGCAGAAAAAAAAATGAGACCTGGATGTAAGTGCTTCTAGAAAAAAAAAAAGATCTTGGAATAGAACCAAAAATGCAGGAAAGCAATAATTGCTGTAGAAATTAATTAAAAGAGTAATACTACCTGTTCCCCCCAAACATTCCCTGCATATTATTAGTCTCCCTGCAGGTTGTTATAAACAGGCACAGAGAAAACAAATTTCTCTCTTGGGGCACATATGAAATGAAAGAAATCCAGCACAAAGTAAATCTTTGAACGTCCAAGGATTTTCTTAGTTTGGTTTATACTTTTCTTAGTTCCATCTCTTGTTTAGCTCAGACTCAGAACACCTTCCGAGCCTTTGAGGAGGCCAGGTTGGATGGAGCTCTGAGCAACCCAGTGGAAGGTGTCCCTGGTCATGGCAGGGGGGTTGGAATGAGATGAGCTCTAAGATCCCTTCCAATCCAAATCGTTCTGTGATTCTGTGATGCTGTGAAATACATCATTTTAAGGTAATGCAGGAATTCTGAAAGCTGGAATAGTACAGCTCAGTCTACTTTTATCCTATTAGTTGTTAGTCCATGTAATTAATCCCAGGGGCACCTGAGCACCTGAGACCAGCAGGGAGGTACCTTTAGGCTGAGTTTTGGGGCTTTCCAGGGAAGCTGTGCAGTTTGAGTGTCCTCATTCCCATGCTGGACCAGCTTTACACTGCCCACTCTTGTCAGCAGCAATTATGGCAGTGCAACCTCCAAACATCAATTAAAGTTACCCTTGCTCTTCTGTTCTACTTTTTTCCCCCCACATATAGCTCATACTGGCTCACTGAATGAAATAAGTGCTCCTGAAAAAAAGTTAAAAAAAAATTAAAAACCTCAACTTCCCCCAAGAAACCCAATATCCATCTGGGCCAGCTCCCCTTATGCTAAGGATTGCACAGGATCAGCTTGAAGCAGCCACAGACAGCGTGTGTCTCTGCAGACAAACAAACAGGGAAGAAAGACTGAAACATAGTATGAAATTTATGAAGAGTAACATTTGTTGACAAACAAGTCACATAAGCTACTCTACTCTTACAATAGCTAGACTGGAATGAACTCCCCCAACTAACTCCAAGGCATATCTTTGCTATGGATTTACCACATATTTACATTCTTGTCATAAATGACCTTTTATTTTATTGTGTGATGTTTGGTCTTATTAAAGCCTAGTAACGGTGGAGGGTAGATTTTAAAAGCATATCATAGAGAATATTCAGCATTTCTATTTCTAAAAAAAAAAAAAGGAACTTCACATGCAGCATTGATCATACTTCAAAAGATGTGTTATTGCCCAGAGTGTGGTTACAAGGGAGTGCATTATTACCAATGCTACATTTTAATCTGAAAATAATAAAAAAACCCTTTTTGTTAATACATTGCAGCTACACTGAGTGAGACTGTAGTGAGAGTCCTGCTACTTACACCCTGTGAAACCCAGCTGTGTGTGGTGCTGGTGGAAATCAGAGTGGTCTTATTCTGTCTGATTTATTTGAAGTTTCAAGGACAGACTGAAATAGCAAATGGCATCTCAGATTTGCACTCTTTTCCCCAGTATAGACGTATGTAGGTTAATAGATAGATAGAGCAATTGGGACTGAGACACATTATGTAAGTTAAAAAAGTACTGAGTGTGGGGGTTTTTCAGGGCCACAACAAAAAGCTCTGAAAATAATACTGGCTGATAACGGGAGTTCACGTTTCCCTCCTGACTCTGTAGGTCAGAGCAGCACCTCTGCAGTAAGTAAGGCTTAAATTAGTCACCACTAAATTGCAATAACTAGAGTAAATGAGATCCAGTTTAGGCCAGGACACTGAATCACATTTTTTTACTTCTCATGTGGTCCTTGACTCCTCCAGCAAGTTTTTTAATCACCAGTGAATCCCAAATGGACTAAATGCATTATCAGCATTGCAGGAGTCAGGAGTTTGGATTTGGTTTTGCTTTTTTCCCTAATCAGTCTAATAAAAAAGTGGGAAGTCAGAATTATATGTATTTTCTAAAATACTTCCAATTCTTCCTTTTCTCTGCCCTTCCTCTAGTTATCCTTTCCTCTTCATATATCACATTGTAAACACTTTCATGTGGTCACCAGAAGAATAACATCTGATTTACTTTCCTTCAACAGCTGATCTTCTGTACAGGCCAACATTTTCACATTTATTTTTTCTGTCACATTATCATCATGTTTTCAAATAACTTAATGACAGTATACTCCATGTATGATTTTGCTGCAACAAACCCCCTTGCTAAAACAGACTTCAAATAGCTTTCAATGTCACTTCTGCTGACACCAGGCAGCTGTGAAATCTGTACGGGATGTTTTTGCTCTCTCTAGACAGCTGTACAGTTACAGAGCTGCATAAATCAAAGGAGTGCATAGTGAATTGAAAGAATAATACAGTTTTCTAAACCACATCAGGAATTTTAATATCAGGTATTTGTGTAGCTGTTTTGTATCATTTACACACACACAAAAAAATCTGCATTATCTGAGCTGTGCTTATTAAGAGATTCTTATGATTCAGCCATTTACTCAAGGTCCTGCTGCAAGTTCTGCATTCAGCTCCAGCACAGCCTTCCCCTTTGAGACCAAGTGTTCCTCTGACCATCACTAACTTAAGAGATTTGCTTTCCAAAGGTTCAGACAGGCAACAAGCTCCTCAGTAAATTCCTTACTAGGTATTCTCTCTCCTTTCGTTCGTGTAAGTTAGGACTAGGAGATGTATCGATTATTACAAACACTGTAAGACACAACTGTGGTCTTTTTAAAGATAAATAAGTTTGTTTTATGTGTGACCAAACAGTGAATGGCATCAGCAGCATGTGCTCCATGCAGGAAAGCTGCAGAAAATGAACCCCTTGCACCCAACACAAGTCATACAAGGCAGCTGGGCAAACTTCAATAACGTCTGACTCCTATTTTCATCCCTATTTCAAACGTAAGGATCACACCTGTTGAGTCACGATCCTTATGTCTGCACAAATCCAGGTTTCAATCAAACCTCATCTTTTTTGGTTTTTTGTTTGTTTTTTTTTTCCCTCTCTGCCATATGCATAATGATGGAGTGACAGCTGAGAAGAGAAGAGGCTGACATGTTCATTGCTGTGAAGGATGGCCTCCTGTCACCTCAGCTGTGACAGAACAGTACTGCCTGAAAGGGCCTAATGAATAAGGAAGGATGGATTTTGTCCTTCCTCAGTGAAAAGCTGCAATAATGCCTTTTTTCCACCTAATGCAGCAAGGCAGTATTACAGATCTGTTGGTTGGATCTGTTTCTGCAAGACACTCAGTCTCTATTTTTTATGAAATTGAGGAGTTTAGTTAAACAAAAGCAGCAAATTTCAGGCTGTCCCTTAGCAGAAGAGAAATGTCCAGGATACATATGTTAAAAGGCAGTTTTCACTCACACTACCCAAAGAGGCCAGAAGAAAGGTACAGTGCTCCCCCATTCAAATGGCAACTGTAAACACCCACTCACTTCCAAGGATACCCTTCCTAGAGCTATTAAAGCCTGGAAAAGGTCATTTGTCAGGGTACCACCCAGTAGTACATCTTGTCCTTCTAATAAGAAGAATTTCTTTCCTACCCTGACAATGAAAGAGAAACAGGAGTACCGAGCTAAAATTTCTCAAATTGGCAGTAACTGTGACTTTTATGGGTGCTCTAAGAACATGATCTATACACTTGAAGTAGTTAGGAAAGATTTTTTAATTCATTCAGTACTGTAGAAGGTCATCCTTTTGCAGATGGAGTATGTCCTTATGTACATAGGATTATAACAGTGCATTTCTATGCATATGTATGAACTCTGGTTTATGTGGTTTGTATGTACATATTATCCATTCCTGGGTACACTGACACTGTTAATGACTCATCATGATTAATTTGTGGCAGTAGGATGGTAGGACTGAAGCCCCACATTGCCTGATAAAGCAGACAACTGATTCTCTCTTTAAATATAGGAAAGTTCTGAAATATTGTTAGAGGTGCAATCTCTTGTACTTTTGCTTTTTTAATTAAGTAGCAATTCAAGTCTCAATGCTACAATGAGTCTAGATGCAAGTCAGATATGACCAATCAGTTTTCTTCTTCTTGATCAAAAATTTCAATTTACATATATAGCACATTCAGTAAAATGTTATAAATATATAAAGCTCAGAGTGTTTTATTAACTTGCTTGGTTGGCAGGGGAGTCATCTGGACTCAGCATAGTATAACTTATTCAAATCAGATATGAAGCACAGAACTAATACCCTATATAACACAGATACTTGAACTCTCTCTTTTTCCCCAATTTTGGACCAACCCTAAATCTTCAAGATGTGCATAAGTGAATATTCTAAAAAAAAAAAAAAAATAAAAACATTAAGTGGTTCCAAATAAGATGTTATAAATCAAGCCTCTCCTTGTTGCGTTATATCCTCTTTTAAGTGCAAAATAAACCACTTAATGCAAAAAAACTTTGAATTGAAAATGAGAAACAGATTTTTAAAAAATTATCAAATGGGATGTTTCAGCACTGCCTCATTGGAAAAACTTTCCTATGAAATAGTGTCCCAACATGGGATAAATCCACACAGCCCAACTGAGCAAGCAGAGATGGGGGGGAACTGGAGGCAGTGAAGGTTATTTGGCAGCATCACAAAGTCCTGGTGGGTTGGGACGTGGAGGTGCCCTTGGCATTTCTGTTTTCCCTCTGCAGTCTGACAACCCCCTGACCTGGAGCCCTGCAATCCTCCTTTTTGGAGCTGTAGCCCCAGGTCTCAGCAGAGATGTTTGGTTTATTTTTCCTTGGGCATCACAAACCCAGTTCAAGTACAGCTCGTCCTACCTGCTGCTGCCCCATGATCTCCAGCTGTTATTTCTAAAAGAAGGATGCATTAGCTTTTTATGTGGAACACAGGACAACTCCTCCGGGCTGCAAAACAGCCTCTCTGTGGCAACCAGCCTGTTAAGGATGTACAAGCATCCTTCCTAAAGCCTTGAGAGGCCACCCAAGAGGACTGAGCTGAGCTCCACGAGAATCCGCAAATCCAGCTCGTAACCCCTCGCACAGCATCTGCCAAACACACCAATGGGTAACAGGCTCTTATTGAAAATCAACTGAGGAAAAAAACTGCAGCTGGGGAACTGAAGTCCCAGTCTTTGCTTGTGAAATTGTGAAAGTCTGCAGGTGTTCAGGTTGAGAAGGGAGATACTGAACTTAAGGCAGAGGAGACAGGATTGAGAGCAACTCGCAGGTCTCCAAAATGTGAGCCCTCAGCTGCTTCAGTGCATGATGCAATGGGCATTATGGAAACAATTTCAATTATTCCACTCTTAGCATCTATAAAACCTGCTTTGGTGTACCTTTCAGCACTGGCTTGTAGTTAAATAGAGATAATTATACCAATTATTTGGGATACAATGAGTTGAATACTTTTACAGTTCTTATGTTCACTAGTTTTCCTTATTTCACATATTCCGGTGCATTCAGTGTGAAGGGCAGGTTCTTTACCATGTAAACAGTACTATAAATATATAGCATGCTTTAAAACACAACTTTCATGAGATTATTAATAATATCTTAATAATTTTACTAATATTAGATAGTATAAGAGTCTGGTATGTACCAGAATGACGTTTTGAGATTTTTAAAGTCGCAGGTTTAACACCCAGAACTGGTGGTGTTCCACACAGCTTTGTGGGTGGCAAGGCAGGTGAGACGGGGGTTTTTTGGAAACTTGATTAAGAGCAAAAAGTGCTGAAGCCAAGAACAGATATACTGGAGACAGTGGTACAAAAGCAGCAGTAACCATTCCTGTTAAGGGCTTGCTAGGAACAATATGGAATCATCCTCCCCACACTCCAAACACAGCCTTGCAAAGAACCTTTGGCACAGCACAGCAAATTAGGCCTGCTAACAAGTATGTATCTTAGCTTTTCTGTCTAATTAAACGAAAAAAGATTTCCTCAGGAAGTAAAGAGCACAGAAATGCAAATGGAAAGAACAGACAAATAAAGCTAATGTGCTGTTTCCACAAACATCAAAGAGTTTCCTAAATGACATTTTGTACACTATGGAGATTTTGTGCTGGTTATAGCACAGTTTTATTACTATTTTTTGGTCTGTTTTAGGTATAAATCTGACAGTATAATGAAGAGCAGAAAGTCAACAGACCTAATTTGTAACCAACAGGCCTCAGCCATTTATCAGAACTCAGATAAAGCAAGTACAAGTTTTCAACTAGTAAAATAATCTTATACTTGGGCTTTTCTACAGAGCAAATTATTCTCTATTTACAGTAAGGCTTGTTCTTACAGGTATTTAATTGTTATTTTTGCACCACTGGAACAACAATTCTGTCCATTTCAGGTTTAAACTCTTAATTTTCCAACTTCTGATTTGTATCTGAAAGAACAAACTCTTAAAATTGTGGGTCCCCATCTCTGGAACTGTTCAGGTTGGACAGGGCTTGGAGCAACCTGGTCTAGTGGAAGGTGTCCCTGCCCATGGCCTAGGGTTGGAATGAGCTTTAAGGTCCCTTCCAACCCAAACCATTCTGTGATTCTATGAAAAGTTGATGACATCATGTTAGTGCTACCTACTCTTTAAAGAGTACTTTTTTTATGGTTAAACATTAATGGGTTTTAAAACTCCAGCTACAAAGTTCTGTTTAAAAGACATTGAGAGCTTTGAGAAATTCTTCATCAGCTTGTTAACAGCCACTGTCATATTTGATCTCCACCCTGTACACAGCACAATGGACTAAACCATTTCAGCCTTCACTGAATTCTGCATATCACAACTCCTGCATACCAATAATCAGCTCTGATTGAGAGTTCTTTAAATTAATGGCATTTGCACAACAGTAGTGAATATGATCAAGTTACAAAACAACATAAAAATTAACTGCCAGGAAGCTCAGCCTGCTGTAAAAGCCCCTAAGTGCCCCATAATGGCCAATACAGGCGTCTTTGCTTCTGCTGGTGTTTGAGTTAACTCGCATGTTATTTTACAGCCCATTTTGCAGTGGCATTTTGTCCAAGATCTCTCTCTTTATGGCTTTCCTTCCGCAGCATCTCTTATTTACCATCTAACAAAGTGTCTGTAATGTTTGACAATCGGAGGCCACCGGGAACTTCGCTGCTGCCATCAAAAATTTCTGCAGGAACATCACCTTTGACACAAAGGTAGAGAAGAAAGAGTAGAGCAAGACCTTTCTCAGCACAGCTGACCACCCCCAGCAGAGACCAGACAACAACCCCATTACTACTAACAGTGTAGGGTCTGCAATATGTGGGAGAGCATCACCTCGGCTCTGCTGGGAGAGCCCAGTGTGCAGGACGTGGCATTCAGCATCCCCTCTTTTATCTACATTTGAATTCTATACAGAAAACACCTCAATGGCAGCACCTCTCCAGTGCTCAACTGTAGCCATAAAACTTCTTTTATATAAGTTTTAGTAAAGCTTGGTAGTACCTTTAGCTTGTTACAAAATTCCTAAAATGCAGTACTATCATTCTTTATTAAGAGCTTCAACAGAAGGAGGTAAGGCGTTTTCTATATGCAAAAATGTATGGAGAAAGAGACATAACCCTTGATATAAGTAGTCAAAGCTACTCAGGAGCCTTGAAAACATTCCAGAAGACGTAATACGTCTCAAAGGAGACGAAGAAGAGAAGAGGAAGAGATGGTCTTTTGGGGACCTCCAACTCAAATTCAAGAGGCGAGTCAGGGGTGTGGCGAGGACGGTATTATGGGAGGTACAGTTTTAGAAGTCAGTGTAATGTAGTAATGTCCAATGTAGATGAAGTAATGTCCAAATATTGTAATTAGAACCTGAATATTGTAATTAGATGATAGTATAAAGCTGTAAAACCCTATGCATTTCAAGGTGCACAAAATATCCCTGTGCACCCTCGCTGCCGTAATAAAGCAGCGCTTTTTGCGTTTTGATACTCAAAAATAGCCCAGAGAATTATTTCTCCGATTTTAAAGCATCAAAACAGGAGGGATTCTGTAACTCAGTTTCCACCTATGGTTTCCAAGGAATGCTTCTGTTGTGTAAGAGCCATTTTTCATCCATCCCTCCCCACTGCGGTCTGTCCCGCCGGCAGCATCGATCGCCGTCGCTGGAGATCCTCGTTCCACGACTCCAAGCTGAGCTGCCGTGAGAGTCGTTTGCTAAAGCTGCTGGGGTCTGATCACAAATACGATAAGAACTAAACTGGAACAAAACAGCACACACAGACAGCTCAGTCAGGAGTCAGGCTTTCCTTCCAGCCCTTTGGACAGATGCGGAAGAAAAGCTTGCACTTTTTTTTTTTTTTTAACTTATTTTTCATCTAGTTCATCACTCTCCCTAACTAATTCAGCCTTCAGAATTTTATAAGCGATTTAAGCTCTGCAAGGTCACTGCTTCCTAAAGGGATTTTAATTTTTAAAATTTGCAGATGGTTATTCAGCTCAGACCTGTGAGTTCATAAACAATTTTCGAACTAAGTGGTTTACAGCTGTACTTTAATTACAGAAAGATGAAAAAGGTCTGACTTCTTTTTTTTCCTAGCCTCAGGCAGAACATTCTTCCTTTCAGCAATACATTTCAGCCTTTCTAAAAGCACCTGAGAGGTAAGAGAAGTAATATAAAGAAGATTTTCCTCCTACAACTCAAGTAGCAAGTCTTTCTGCCTGCTGCGAAAAGTGTCATGTTAGAGTTTACAGATATTTTGAAAATATAACATCTCTCTCTCTGTTCCTTGACACCAGCAGGCACCTGGATTCATGGTTTAATTGCAAGTGCTTTCAGTTAAAGTGTCAGTGTGTGGGTGTGAGTGGGGATCAAGAGCATTAACATTAGAAGAAGTTCACAGCCATCCTTATTCCAGTTACACTCCCCATCACTTCCATTTTTAGTGTATTTAAAAGAAATGCTGATCAGGAGACAAATGATCAAAGAATGAATCCATTAAAACATGCTAACTGTATCTACATTAATTCAATCTTTTAAATGTTTTTATTATTTTTGCTGAACTGGTAATATCTTAATTAACTGGGAACATTTACAAATTTCTCCTTGGGTTCAATTTGTCCTAACAGGAATGCCATTACTCAGTTACTGCTCACCAGGGGTGACATCTAACCAGCTAAGGCACTATTCCCCTCTAAAAAGATCCAACTACAGTGATTTACAGGCTTTAATGATAAATAATCTTTTACTTCTACTTTTCTTGGCCAACTGCACCCAGGTTTTTACATGTGACACCATTTAATTTCCATTAAATGGAAATGTGTGATCCTTTTGCCAGCAGGCCTCACAGGCCTATCTCCTCTTTGGCATGGGGGTTGGTAACACAGAATTGAGTATTTTCATTGCAAAATGTACTGATTTATGAGCATAACTTTTCTGTCATAAACTCCACAAAGAATGTATCTTCTAACAGAACACCTGAAATAAGGCTTCCCATAAAATGATTTTCCCTTATCCCAACTTCCCTTGATCTTGTACTCAAAATGACCAATCTGTTCTGATTCTGAGCGCTGATTAAAATCTCTCCCTTTAAAGCACCTCCAAAATTTCTCACCTTTTCACCTTTTTGCAGACATTTCAACCCCACAACCTCCACAGTTTGAACAAAAATTAGTAATGTAACCTATTTAATTTATCTTCTGAGACTTTTAAGAACTAGAATTTTTCCTAAAGAAATTTTGTGCTCTGTAATTATGGCACTTTCTTTTTTTTCAATGGTAATTCTATACTCTTTATTTTTAACTGTATTGTATATATGTATTACTGTGTGTGTTAAAAATACATGCAGAGCAGGATACTGTCAGCACTTTTTGCAGTGAGTCATCAGCTTCACAGCTGCTGTTCTGAAATAATATATTTAATCTCCAGTTTTTCCAGCTGTGTCCAAACAGACCACTGCTCCTATGCTGAAATCCCTTCATTTAATGGGTACTATGCATGTATTCCCAACAGGGGCAGACTGCAAAATTTAGTCTCAGTCTGACTGTCTTTTGTACGTGTCAGGCTCTCGTGTAACTGTAGAAGTGAAAATTGAGAAAAGCTGAAAAAATGACACTGTTAACACCCAGGGCACAGTTATAACACCTGAAGGTATGTGAGGAGTATTGGAAAAATCCAATTAATTAATTGGATTTCAGGCTGATGATGTCTCCTGAAATAGTCAGAGCATAATATCGTAGAATGGTTTGGGTTGGAAGCGGCATTAAAGATCATCTCCTTCCATCCCCTGCCATCGGCCCCTTCCACCAGACCAGGTTGCTCAGAGCTCCATCCAGCCTGGCCTTGAACACTTCCAGGGACAGGGCAGCCACAGATTCTCTGGGCAACCTGTGCCAGGACCTCACTGCCCTCACAGCCAAAAATTTCCTCCTAATATCTAATCTAAACCCACCCTCTGTCACTTTGAATCCATTCCCCCTTTTCCCGTCACTACATGCTCTTGTAAAAAGTCCCTGTTCATCTCCTCCTCAGCCAAGAGCAAGTGGGTCTCTTGATTTCCTCTCCAACAAACTCAGTCTCTTGAAACTAAGAACGAGCTGCACACAAAGACTGAGTTTGCCCCACTGCTTCCTTCCTGCAGAGGATGAAATACAACACACAATTGAAGTCAATGAGCCTGAGCTATACAAGGTCAGTTCTGGCACTGTCTCGAGGGGTTATGATTGACAGAGGCAATCCAAGACACTGATGGTACAAGCTTATACAGCCCACTAGGAATATTTACTCTCCATTTCGTATCTGCCACAAAAGCCTTAAAACCTGTTTGCTGAACGTCACTGTTTCAGTTCATCAACACCCAACACAATGATCAAACTGCCTTCACTATTATTTTCTCAGCCTTTCCTCTGCTGAGCAGCACAGGTTAGTAAACTGTGAAATGATTCATGACATCCTTTCTATGAAAAAAATCTCTTTGCCTTTTAAAAATTTAAGTTTCAAAATTGAGCACAATTATGTAAATAAATCAATATTCACTTGGAGGAGTAGTGAAATATTGCTTATTTCTCAGTTTCCTTCTAAGTCATCAGACTTCTTAGAAATTACCTAAAGGAAACTGTTTTAATAGCTGCAGCCCTAAAAATAGGCATTCTCTATTTCTAAAATAAAAAAAAAATAAAGATATTGACTCTAAATAATATCTCTTGGTCTTCAGGATGTTCCAAGATACCACTGATTAAAAATAAAGAGAATTTAGAAGATCAGGTATTGCTGTTTTATTTACAGTTTCCCTTCTTATTTGCAGTGATTGCTTAGGGAAATGTGGAATTAAAAATCAAGTACTCTTGAATGTCTACTGAAAATAAGGTTGATGTGGCCAAGAAGGCTGGGTTTTATTCCCCCAGCTTCAGTGTCAGTCCTTTATGTGCTGTATCAAAATAATGTTATTAATAGCACGTCTCACTTGTGTTGTCACTGCTATTTGTTTTTAATTTGGGATTCAGTAGCTACAAGCATGTGTTACTGCCAACAGCCCCAAGCTCCAATAGGATCTTGGTGCCTCCTGGTGCTAATTCCACACCTGAATGCCAGAAGAAAGATGTGGGTTTCACTGCCCATCACCACTTTGTGCTTCTCTCGACTAGAAGGGTTCCTGTCAATAAGCATATGCAGCCAGATAAATGGGAATGCCATTGACTTTCCATGAAAGAAACAAGATTTATCTCAGTGTGACAAGTGTATACAGATCACTTTGGGAATCTGGGCCAATCCAGGCATAGCCATCGGTGCAAAAAATGCTGGAGGCTTCAACAGAGATTCCTTGAGAGGATATGTGGCTGCTTCAGGGCAGGGACAGAATGGTCCAGCAAACAGCTTGGAGGCACTGGCACTGGACTCTCCTGCTCCATACCTGGAACCACCACAGCCCAAAACCAGCTGAACTGGCAGCAAATGAGAGTTTTCCTCCATCCTCCCATGTATACGGTGCTATTCCAGCACGCTCCTCCCTGGGACACACACGACTTTGTGTTCTAAAGAACATCCACTTCTTAAAAAAAGGAGGAAAAAGTGGAAGAAAAAAGAATCTTATAAAACCACTTGCAGGTGTTCATACAGAGCAGGCTGGAACTAAGCCTTTTGGAGCCACTAATTATTCAAATGAAACAAGGATGCTTACCTTTCCATTAACATGATCTTCCCCATCAATACCCAAGGCTGGTATTTATCAATGCTGGCCTTAAGATCAAGTTTAAAGGCTTTGAAGTCTCACTCCCCAGCTCCCACTCTGCTCTGATGCACTGACTTGGCACATCCCTGCACCACAAGAGCCCCCTGTGAACTGTGGAACTTGGTGGATGCCAAAAGCACACTGTGCCAGTGCTGCTCCTGGGGAGAATCCTTGAAGAGAAAAGGTTAGGAAACCCCAGGAGCTGCGCTAATTGATTTTCCATATAAACAAATAAGTCATTAAATACGAAACTCAATGGCTTTACTTGCATGAAGTTAATAGCTAAATGCTCAAAAGGAATTACACTTAAGTCCTGGTTAACTCTTAAATCTATATATGTTGCCTATGCTTCAAACTTAACATATGCTAGTCAGGAATAACCACAGTAAATAAAAATATTTATTTCCTGTATTTATGTAAAACAAAAGCAAACTGAGCTACTTGTCCTAACAAAACTATGGTTTAGAATAAACAAAGCTAACTGCCTATATTTTAGATTTATTGAGAGAGGTATTTCAATAAAAGACACTCTTCTTTTACATACAGTACAAGTGAAAAAATTTATAAATTAACATAAATGTTGTCTAACAGAAAGAAGCCCCATGGCAGCCTGAGCCAGGTGTCCCTGATGCCCATGAGATCTCTGGAGCACAGAGATATTCTGCATTTACTCCCCCAGGCAAACCTCAAGCACAGGGGAGTCTTCACCAGTGTACTGGCTTGATCAATTTACTGCAAACACAGCCACAATAAAATTCTTTTCCTCCTAACCCCTCTTTCCAGTCTTTTTCATCCCCATAACTTTCTAGACTCGCAGTACCCATAACTCTCATTTTCTATTCTCTAAGATTCTCTTGGACAAACCACAAACTTCCAAGCTACCAATCACACTGCTCAGCACAGTGTTTTCCCACTAAATGCTGTTCTCCTCCAATTCTTTGGCTTCCTTCCAGTCGCCAATGTCCATTTGCAATGCCATCTATTTTAGTTTGCAATGGCCCTTTCTATCCCCCAACTAGTCCCTTCCTGCAGCTACAGTTCCTGCTCTCATCACTATGAGCCTCAGCATCCATGACCAACTTTCCCACATGACTTCCCCCTAAGTATTTTCTTTAACTCCACAACATCCCAGCATTTTGCCTCTGCCAAGATCTCAGTAATGACTCTTTGGAACGAGCAACAGTTTTGCTCTTTATTGTAGATTTTGGTAGCAAATGGTCTACTCAATTTTGGGATTCAACCTTGTAACTCTTACCAACAAGACAGGAGGCAAACCACAGAAGCACAGAAGCTCACAAACATATCTATTTAATACACATGTAATTTTAAGGAATCAGAAACTCACAAACATATATATGTAATTGATACACATGTAATTTTAAGGAATAGCTACAGCCTCCTGACATGTGTTATAGTTTCAAGCTCTGTCTGTGCTGCCACTGGGAAATAGTGGGATGCCACAGACCTGAACTAAAACCTACCACAGGCACAGCCCAAATGAGGGCCAGTCCTGTCCTTAAACACTGGAAAAATCCTACCTTTTCCACTTCAGAAGCAATAAAGGAACAAGCAGAAGTAAAATACTGGAATGCTAATAATTCACATAAGTAACGCTTGGCTGAGATTCCATAATTCATCACCACTAAACTTCCACAACTATTGTTCCTGCGTTGTCACAATTTGTAAGACCAACATATTTCAAAATTGCAAAAGACATGCACAGAAAATGACTAGGGAAAGCAAAATGTTTCTTCATTTCAATACTAATAATGTTTCTAATAACTGTTTTCACTCTAAGCATCTTGAGATAGTAACTTTTATACAAAACTCATTAATTTTATGAATTGCAAATTAATGCAATAGCTTCCAAACATCTACCTTTGCTAATTTCTACTGTATTAACAGTTCTGCATTACTTGAACATGTTTTTTTCATTGACTGCAACAGGCTAGGATTATAAATTTTTTAAATACTGGGGTATTGGAATTTGAAGAATTAAAACCAAATGAAGCATCTTGGGAATGCTGATGAGAGTGTTTCTTGGGCACTTCCTACAGATATTCTGTTTGCATAGCAGGCAGATGGAGAATGCTGTTGAATCCATTCAAGTCAGTAAAGTGCAAAGTGGAATTAGACTACAACGTGTCTGCCTTCAAAATTCAACGCAAATTCCTGCAGCTCCGAAGACCGAGTGAAGCATGAGAATTCCAACTCCTTGTAGTTTGGGCTGCATTATTTTGATGCTCAAACATAACTCAGGATCTAACAAATGACAAAAAATAATGGCAGTAGTCAAAAGCCATCAGATACAGAAGATATTAAAAATAAATTGTATCGAAGCCCAAGAGGACTTCCCTTTGCTGTAAAGTTCTTCCTGGACTGGCTTGGTAGCAGTTCACTAACCATTCCCAGCTGGGAACAGCCCAGAATCCCAATAACCTGTACTCATTGCTGCTCACAGAGGTGACCCTCAAGGGCACTTGTCTGATCCAATCTCAGAAGACAGCTGGTTATTGCAGGATTTCTTAGAGGTTCTTTACCCTGCAGCAATTTTCACTGGACCCAATGCATTCATTTAAGAACAATTATTTAAGCAGAATGTGAATTTCTGGTACCTACAGAGGTTTACCCACCATTGCTCTCCACACTTTTCAAGGATGATGCTATTAAGCACTCACTCTAATTTGACAGGTATGGTCTTTCTTGTATTTTCTAGTAAACACTGTAATTTACAGGTCTTCACATCCCTGGCAAAGAAATGTTGCACAAACCTGGAGTAGACCTTTCCCCTTTTCAGTCCTTAGTGCAAAAATGGGGAGAAATACATATTTTCTATTTGAAAACTTGTATTACAGAACCAGCACTAAAGCAAAAATGGTGATAATATGTCAACTTTAGTATGTCAACAATAAAATCCAAGTTCTGTACTCCTTTGAAATTCTGCAGTGCCTAATTGACTGGAATGGAAGAATAAGATCCATGAAAAGAAGCATAAAAAATAGGGGTTTAAATTACAGTTTAATTTATTACAAATTCTGTTTTATTTAACAGTCTATAAACTCCGGCAAAAATTCCAGAACTTTGGTTTTGTACATTTTTTTAAATTAGTTTCTAGAACGATTGTGTTACATAGAAATTCTAATGAATTATTTTTTGGTTGAGCTCCTCCTCTGTTACCTACCTCAGATTTTCTGATCATTAGGTATTTCTCATGCATGTCGGACCTTTCATTTTTAATGCTCAGAACGATCAAGGAGCCTGATGTTTTGTCATTTATTTTAAAATTAGGATGACCCTGAAAACTAGCTCGGTTAGTCATTTCTGTACAGCAGTCCCTTATCATTAAAGCAGCAACATTTTCCCAACCTCCATAATTAACCTTTTTGTACAAGTGAAAGCAATAGCAATCTATCCTTTGAAAGCCCTTCTGGGTCTACTTAGCACACTTCTCTCACAACTGAACAGAAATAAGCCAGCAAAGATGAAAAAAAAAAAATAAAAAACAAACCCTGAACCACCCTGCTTAGAATAAAATTAGATACTCTGCTCTACATCGGTCATAAAAATATCACAAATCGGAATTAAAACCTCATTTAACTTCTTTTTTTTCCCCCAGGTCATAAATGTCCTGCTTTATTTTTCATCTCTACGCTCTCATCAGTTACTGGTAAAATGTGTATTATCCAATTGCTCTCAGCATAAGATTATTTCCGCTTTTATGCAATTGTTTGCTTCTACTCTCTATTCAAAAATCAATTTTTATTGATCCAGTCAGTGGCTGGCACATTGTTTCCCACAAAAAGGAAAACTATGTCATGCAAATTCATACAAAGAAGCAAGTTCCACAGCCAAATCTGCCGTTCTTTTTAAGAAAGGCTATCTTGGATTTTTCTGCATCAAACAGGGAGGGGAGATGATGATAAACACGGGCTTATTTCCTAGAACTGGATGCAATACTAAAGGAAAAATTGCAGCAACAGAACTTTGAATTATGTCGACAGGCATTAAAGCAGCAGGGCTGATTTACCCCAAGGGTTTGCCTCTCATGTGCAGAGTACAGGACAATAATGCTGGTAAAGTTTTATTTATCACTTTAGAGCTACCTGGTGTCTGGGATTGCAGAGCTGCTCATAAATGACAGAGCTGAGATGGACGCTGGGCCGCCCAGTGCACGTCGATAAGGTGCTCTAGTTCCACCACAAATGCTATGGAAAACCTCTTCCCAGAGACTGCGATCCTGTTCAAATTACCAGGATAATAGTAAACTTTCCTCTTGGAAAACAAGCCGTAAATACAGGAAATTATATCTTTTACATAAAAATACCACTATTTTAAAGTTAGTATTCAAAGCCCTATTTCTCATAGTTTGGCTGTGAGCCTCTATTTCTATTGCTACAGAGAATGGAAATATCCAATGTATAAATTTGCCACAGTGGCAGAGATGAAACCCATATTTGTAGGAGGAAAAGGAATCAAGGTCTTGGCAGAAGGTTATTTGTTTGTTTGTTGTTTTCATTTTTCTGGCAGCCACCTGAAGCAGTTGAGGAGTTTTGAACGCTGGAATAAATCTCAGAAGAGATACAGTAAGCAAAAGCAGGTGAAGTGAACAAAGCTGAAATTTAATCACATTTCTATTATAATCAAATATGCATTCACAGTTGTGTACAACATATTATAAAACCACACAACGAGCTAAACTGTGATTTCAGCAGTGTAAATAGCAGAGAAAATGCACTGATCTCAGGAGAGTACTTCTGGCTTCTCACTGGTATAACCATGAAGAATTCTGAACAACAAATGATAATTACACACAATATAATCTGGCAATCTGTACAGCCAGCACTGAAACTCAACCCTGGTCATCCTGCCAGAAGACTCACTGGTCTGAAACTTTGCTGCAGAAAGAAATATAACCCCCTGATTCTTGTCAGGCAGCAAGTCAAACTTTGAGTCACATTAAAATACAAAACATCAATACACATACAACAAAATATCTACATACTAGTTTGCTTTCCCAACTCAGTTTGTGGCTAAAGTATGATTTGGTAACATAATGACTCACCAGAACTGCAAATAAAAATATCCTGCAAATTTATTTTTCCATCCTCAGTTTTACATAATTTGCTGTTCGATTAGTAGAAGCACGTAATTAGAAACAAAGCCCAGGTAATTAAATTAGGAACTGATTTATTTCTAAATTGCATTCCTCATGGTTAGAAAATTAGCAACAAAACTCAGCTCACATTTAGAGATAATACCCATAAGAAAAAACATCCATAAGAACATCCATTTTTAAAAACGCAAAAAAAAGTAAGAAAAAGCAGGTCAGTGAAGGCAGGCAATACCTCCAGCTTTTGGGGATTTTTACTTTTCCTGTACAATTTGTAGGGTTTATCTGAGCTATAATATGCCTTTAGTCACAGCATTCTTGTTATCAAGTGCTTTTGTTTAACAGGCACAAATAGCCCAAAAGATTAAGACTGTACCAGTCGTCCTTATCACCTCAGTCCCCAACTGGCTTTTATCAAATTTAGTAAAAATTAGTATCTTGTCTCGTTTTCTCTAACTGGAATCACTGTGGCTTCACTGATACAGGAAGTACTTTATAACCTAATTCCTCTTACCCCCAGTAAGGAGAAGGGATGCTCCAGCCTTGGTATGGGGACTGCTGCTCAAGTCCATGGAAAGCCTCTCCCTGCTCCACGGGTACGTAGCTGGTGCCTGGCTAAGGGCCCAGTGAACATGGAAAAGTGCTTTTTAAGCACACTGGACTGGGGTTTTAACGTTTAACTGAAACCTGATAACCAGCTCCAGTTTTAATATTCTCAGATGCTCTCCAAGACGACTGTGGAAAGCCATCCTGCAAACATTTTGATTCAACACCTGCTGACTCTGATGAGCATCAGTACCTCCCCTACAGTTGCTATGCAAAAGAATACCTCCTCCCCTCAATGCATTTTAACATCTACCCAATGAACTCTTCCTCAAAATCATCTGGTTTGAACCTGAGGTTACAAGTAAACCACAGTACATGTGATCATTTGTTGCTCCTGACACCTTCCCTTTTTTTCCTCACTTGAAAAATTGATCATCTTAATACCAAAGAAAGTTTGTATTAACATAAATCTATTCCACTTAGGCACTGGCTTGGACAACGAATTATTAAATCTTGACAAAAAGAATATTTATGAGATACAGAAGAGCCTTCTGACATAGAGAAATCAATATTTTTTTTCCTCAGAATTCTCGGAATCATCAAAAAGATGATATTTATAGAGGAAAAAAACCCAAAGGCAATGACAAGCATGGTATTGTATATTTCTTAAGTCAGGGCAATAAAACAAACAACAGAAGAAATTAAATCTAATGAAAAAACCTATAATATGTCACAAGGCCATGTTATTTTATACGCTAGGAAAAAAAGGGAAGAGTTCACACAGTTCCAGAGGAAATGCTTGTACAGGCACATGGAGTTATACCCACTCCCACAATTTCAAAAAACACATTGCAATGGGGCACACAAAGCTTCTCTCGCAGGATTTGTATCACCATGTTTCCCACTGGACGCCGCCACAAATCCATACTGTTAATATATATACAAAATGACCTAAAACCTCTCTCATTACCAGCAAAACCTTCCGTAAAACCACTGGAGTTGCCATGTTGGGTGAAGGTGGGGAAGCTGGATGCCTTTAGAGATTACTTAGTTGTCTAGGACGTCTGACACACAAAAGTGCACCTCAAGGGTTGGAGGACTTGCCCTTCCTTCATCTCCAACGGGACCCTTGCAATTTTTGAAAAATCCAGACGAGCTCATCTTCCCACATTCCAGTTACAACAAGCTCTGAAACAGGAACAGTATTACTTTCTTCGTACTTATTTTTAAAGGTTAATTAATGTTCATACACTACCTTGCAACATCCTTTGATGACTAAATTCCATTATTATTGATTTGCTCATAGATCAGTGCACAAGACAGCAGATTGGCATTTTTTGCTTCAAACTGATGCACTACAGGAATCACAGGGTATTGATGGTCATGGCTGAGATGCTGCAGAAGACCATGCTGAGAACTGCATATATTACCTTCTTAAAGTAAAGCTGACCCTTGCCAGCACTATTGATCTTCTATTAAATTCACCCCTTAAAAATCAGAGGTGAAAAAACCACCTAGTTTCCTCACTTCTAATTCATTTTGCTCTTATTTCCTTTTGCCTATTATATGGTTTAATGATTTAAAAAGGTACCAGGTACCCACATTACGGCCGTTTTTCAAACTTTATATATTGATTTATATATACTCAGGTGAATTTATGCACAACTTCTCTTTGGGAGATTTTGGCTTCTGTGAAATTCAGAGCCCTCCCAGGCAGGAAAGGGCAGAAGAGCAGCCCACTACAAGCACTCGCCTACCGGGAAGGGAAACAGCCCTTTTGGGAGATGACAAGATAAATCTTAGATCAGACAGCCTGTGACATTTGTAGTGTTTGAACTTGAAGGGAAAGAAAATTAATTTCTCCTGTTTTCACATACCGGAGTGACTGGTGACACCTTGACTTTATTCCTAGATTTACCATTTGCCATATTTCTAATGTGGGATAAATAAGAAAAGAAAAAAGCAAACACTTATAAAAGGGCATAATCAAGTCACCCTTAATGGGATATTAAAATTAATTTTAATGCATAATTATTATTTAAAGAAAAACACCTGAAGATCTTCCAGTGGAAGGCATTAAATACTAGAAAGCATTTTTACTTTTACAGAATCTGAGTGCATTCATCTCCCATTGCCTTTCCTTTAGCCAAGAAAAGCTCACAGAAACTCAGCTGACCTAAGTGTTCCCTATTTTTCTCTAATGTTCCATGATTCTGTTCAGGTCCATTATGTAATTTAAATGCTAGTTTTCATTGTTCAAAAGAAACTGTACTTCTGAGATGCTTCTGATAGGAGATTATTTTCATTTCATTTTGTGGTAGTTTGAATTCTGGTCAATCTTTTGTGTCCTTTCTGTTCAGTGCCAGCTGCTTTGTACCTTAGCTGGCAGTGAGTTTTACATTCCAGTGTTATGGGAAGGGACTGTAGGAAAAAGATCATCGTCCTTTTGTACTGCAAAATGAACAGTATTGCATTTGAGACAAAAAGAGCACACTTTAAAGCCAAATATCAGTTAATAATGTAGCAGAAGATCCAATCTTTTTAGACACATAAAACCCAAGCCTCTGGGAACATGCAGTACTTTGCATAAGAGGGCAGTAAATAATTTGGCATTGATTTATCCTAGGCCAACTTAATGCCACACTATTAATATAAAAAATATTGCTACTACATTCACCAAGAGATTGAAGAAGTAACAGAAGTATACATGGTCCAAAAGTTATTATAAAAAAATTTAAGAATAAAATACAAGGAAACGGTTAAAACAGATTCCTTTTAACTCGACATGGAGTTGGATGAAGAACAGCACCATGACATTGCACCTGTAAGGGATGTCAGAGGAAAGAAGGGTTGGGTTTTTTTAACTGTCTCTTTGAAGAAGGCGGATTTTCCTTTCTCTCACAAGATTAAATGTTTACAGTGATCATATGCTTGTAATTTCAAATATGCTCAAAGCAGAGTGTCACTAACTTCAAAGGCATTATTCTGGCCATGACACTGAAGAACACTTTAGGTGACAGCCAGGCACCTGCCCAGGGCAGCAGGTCACCTGGGCAGAGTTGTTCCCATTCAGTAATGAACCTTCCCAAAGTTGCTAAAGGGTACAGCTGCTCTCTGCCCATTTGGGCCTTTAAAAACCTTCCCCTTCAGATCATTCACAGTTGCAAGGCACTAAACTGTCTTCAAACTCCAGCCATCATTCTTTGAATCAAAAAACCCATATACACAGAAGGGGTCCATGGAGAGAACAGTCTGCGAAATCTTGACCTTCTGATTTCATCTTCAAACGAGGACTTGGATCATAGCAACGACTCCAAAATAAGCATTTGATTGATAATATCATGAAAGCCAAGTTTATGTTCTTTAAACACTTTGATGGAGCCACAAAACAATCCCCTTTGCCTCCTTTTGCAGAATTTCATACAATACCTTGTAAAGAAATCCTGGTTTATCATAATTGTATGCAAAGAGGGAATTTAAAAAACACATAAACACATTTGGGTCTGTGATTTTGAGTCTATGATTAAACACTAAGATGTACCTTCTTGAGTTTGTAAGATGCTGTCTTTCGTACATCACCACCTTTACTCTTTAGATGTCAATACTTTCAAATATTATTCACACAGAGCTTGACAGTGAAGCAAACACAGTTCTGAGGAAGAAGTAAAAGGGTCTCTGTAGTCCTGGCAAATCCAAAGATGCTTCGTGTCATCTGAACCAGCCATGACCCCTTTCTCTGCCCACTGCCCCATGGGTGAGAGCAGAATCAGCTTCATTGGAAAGACAATTTTGATTAGTTTGCCAAACTCCAAAAGCATAAGGGTTTAAAAAAAACTGTTTAGAAACTGCCTTTTCCCATCTAATTTGCTTTGCCTTAAGCCACTGTTGTTCTGGTAATGGGATTTAACCATGCTGGCCTCTAAATTCCATTTAGAACAGCACTAGTATGTTGGGATGTTTTTATTGTCAAGCATTTTTTGCTTGGGCCATAGATGCTGTAGGTAAAGTAAATACCCAAAGAATAAAAACCCACCATTCACCTCCATATGCTAAATCAGACTTGTCTTATTTAGGCTAAAAGCAAGATGCAAGGACAAAAGGAGAAAACTGTGCAACTTTTTTTTTTTCTGAATTTGCTTTACTTTGCATGAGAAATCATGGAAATCATGCCTGTCCAGCACAGTCTCTGCCTGGCAGGGTAGAGATCTGCACACTGCAGATACAGAAGCCTCCCAGATGTTCAGAGGGTGCAGCTGCTCTTGCTATCACCCAGCACCCCTTCTTGGATCCATCTGATATCAAACAATATCCAAGATTACACAGTACAGGCGCTTGAAAGAATTCAGCTTTCTTGAAAGGCTGTCTAAAAATGGTAGGAAAAAATGTTTTTTTTCTCTTCTCTCCTGAAATGCATCCTTCCCATGGTGATTAACATAACCACTCTGAGCACAGAGCAGAGCTGGTCTGAGGGCACCAGCCTGTGATCATTTCTATTTCTGGAATCTGAAGAGGAGTGCAGACATGAAAAATTTTACTAAAGTTGTGAACTCTGAAGGTTTCAGGGAAAGAAGCACTTGGTTTGCATCAGTGAAATCCTGCAGCTTCCTTGAGCTACCCCTAATTTACACACAGGGAACTGAAGGAAGAAGCAGGATTCAATCTGCAGAAACTGCCCTGAAGCGCAAGAACATTCGGGATTTACGGTACCCCAGCACTAACACTCCACCCCACAAAAAAGCACAGGTCAAACCCTGCCCCCCTGCTTTCCAGATTAAGTTAGAGCTCACATCTTTATTCAGGGCCTGGAAATAACAGCTAAAGGAGAATTTTCATATAGATCAACCCCACACAGTTGCCCTAAAGCAAATCCTCTTATGCTGGTCACAAAGTATTGATGGATTTTGCATCCAAATGTGACCCTCACTGTTAAATAGAATCATCACATTTCTATATGTCATTTTGTAAGTTATATGCTAATAGGCAGATGTACACATACTGTGTCTGTTTTGATGGTAAAACAACAAACATTTCAATAATGTGAAATAAACATCCTATATTCACACAAAATGGACTACAGAAAAGCTGTAAGGCTTCCTAATACTGAGTAACCCTTCTTCAGGAATGTTTTTAAAAGACTGGCATAATGACAATGAAATAAGAAATAAAAATATTCCTCATTCATCCCACAACAAGCCTGCAGATGTTGTAGCTTCTGGTCTTCCTAGTTATGACACATCACACAAATCCTCTTTCTTTAGTTATTACAATCTGAGTACAGTTGCCACACTACGGGATCCCATTTTCTCCCATTCTCCTCCAAATGCTGATGGCAAGGCTGTATTTTATAAACACTTCCCAATTATTTCCCTTGGGCTGGATGAGACACACACTGGTGAGCACTTAGAAGTCGTGTTTTCTCCGAGATCTGCAGCAAGTGCCTACACGAACGCTCTCTCTGCAGGGTACAGGGTATTTGAAACATAGATTTCCTTGGCTCCCTGCAGGATCTCACAAATACATCTGGCCAAGGAACTCGGCTCTCCACAAACTGAGAAGGTTTCCATGTGCCTACGAGGTCCCCCAGGTGCCCCAATGCTGGTGGTAGGTCACATAAAGAAGAAACCTTCAACTACCTAATTACAGCACTGAAGTGTTTGTGTGCCTAAAGGCTCTATATTCCTTGAATATTTTAATAGCATCATCATCTGGTGCAATGAATAATAATATCATGTTATGCTTAAATAGTCCTTTTGCTCCACACATACTAGAGGAGGAAATTATAAGCCCACCCCAGGTATTTCAGCAATGCCACTCCAACTGAGCTTGGCATGCCTAAAAGAAAATTTGGATCTGGAACAACACTGCATACCAGAAGAAAAAAAAAATTGCTGACACCCGTTTCATTTTGCACCAGTAATTCACATTCTGGTTTTGCACCGCAAGGTGATTTAATGAGCCAAAATAAAGTATTTTAATAAGTCGTCTTGTGAAAGCTAAAGATGGTGGAATCACTTCTTTCTTTCACAACTCAAGAACTACAAGAGCAGCCACAGACCAAACTGAGAGCTAAGTGTCCTCGATGCTTTATTCAGACAACCCTGTTTAACTGCAGTAAGTGCTAAAACTCATATATCATCAAACTTAACATGAAAATGTCTGTGAATCTAAGGAAATGCTTACAAACACCCAGTCCCGTACTCCCACTGTTTTGAAAGGCAACATACATCTTGTGAAAAGAAGTGATCTGCAACAAAACAAAATTGTTTTCAGAAAAAAAAAAAAAAAGACAAATCCTTGAAAAATACCAACAGATTGTAATGTGTATCCTTATCTCCAGAAAAATCATGTGCCAGATGAAAAAGGGTTTCCAAATGTGGAGATCTCTGTTAGAGCACCTGAGCTTGTTACAAACAAAGAGACCAGCAGTATTACTAAATCCCATTTTGAGATTCATTTTTTTGGGTTTGCTAATTATCCTGGAGCCAGAGTTCAGTAGCCAGAGTTCAGACCTTGCCTTTGATTCTTGCGGAAATGAGCAGCAATTGTACATTCAGAACAAGTACAGCATATGCACAAATTTATCTTCATTATCAGTCTCTTTTCAATGACTAGAACAGTTGAAACACGCCAGCTTTTGGTCTTATTTATGATACTCATGAGAGTGCAGATATGCAACTAAATATTCACATCCGTATCACTGAGACATCGCTAAATGCATTTCTTCAATTGTGAAATGGGAATAATAATGCTTAGCAGTCCACATTGCTCATTTAATGAAATAATTAACTAGGGACAATTTATGTTCCAATTTAGATACTCCTTATAACTACAGCAGAAATAAGAGACATAAGTCATGGCACGGTGTCTCTGAGGCTATTAAATGCCACCAGCACCTGCTGAGGCACAAGCGCCACAACAGAGGGGCCACTGCTCAGGTTGTGACTTTGAATCTGAGCAGAAAAAAAATCAAAAAAAGCAAGGCCACTTGAGCTAGCACAGAAAGCTCTTTCATCAACGTGAGCATTTTAATGTGTTAAATCAGCAGAGGCTAAAGTTATTGACTGGTCGACCTTTATGCAGATTAGAAAGTTTCATGCAGACTGGACTCATTAGGCTACAAAGCTCAGCCTGAACAGCCAAGTTATCGGACACTGGAATGTTTCACATTAATCAAAAAGTTAACTGTAATCAGTTATATTCCAGAAGTTTTCATGGAGTTAATTACACACCTCTACAGAGCTGTGACTGTCCCATCCCAGGCCAGGTTGGATGGGGCTTGGAGCAACCCGGTCTAGTGGAAGAAGTCCCTGCCCATGGTAGGGGTTGGAACAGGTTGATCTTTAAGGTCCCTTCCAATACAAACCATTCTATGGTTCTATGAAATGTAGCTTTTTCCTTGAGAGACTTTGTTTTTAGTTTGTAAGGAGAGGAGTGTCAGCTCTAGGAGAGGCTGCAGAGCACACAGAGGTGGGCTACCACAAAACCAGAGTCAGGGCTCACTGACCCTCATGGCAAGATATGAAAACAGAGTACTTACTGGATAAAGGTTACTGTCCCTTCAGCTTTGGCTTCCAAATTCTCCATGACACACATTAAAGAACATGTCCATGCACATTTTCTTTGTGCTAACCATCAGTAAAGCACTTTGCTGATGGTAACACAGAACTCAGTCATTTAACGATCTTTGCTTCAGATTCTTTGTGAGCCATTTACAGCTATGAACTTAAACACAGGGATTTAGGGATATTTCTGGAGCCATTAGCATAACATCCCTGTTAGGATCCTCAAATGCTACAATTCTCAAATGGCCTTTTTCAATTGTAAGGTCAGAACAAACATGCAATCAAAACTGCTAAATCTGTCATGCACAGGAGCCACACATCTGTGTTCCTATGGAAACTGCTTTGATTATGATGGGGTTGACATTTACTCATTTTTCTAGAGTTTTACTAGCTCTCAAAACTTACCTGTTCATCCACAACTTTCAAATTCCAAGGGGTGATCTCAGTACTGGGAACACTTTTTTTGAAGCAGACTTAAGAAAAAAATGGCTTTTCACTCATGAGTATTGAACACACAGTGATATGGCTGGGATTAGTGTGTGTCAGAATCTAAGAAGGAACTGAATGCCCAAAGTTTGTGATTTATAAAGTCTCACCTGAATCACTCTTGTCCTTCACACTTCTCCTCTGCACCTTCAAAAAGGACACTGTGCAACTACAGCAATTAATTTACACAGCCTTTACTTTTCGTATTTTTACTGCAAGTTTAACCAGGTTTTTTCCCCTTGCTGGACCCTACTCTCCTGATTTTCTTTGCTATAGTTACAGAAAAGTCTGTGGACATCTTATGCTTCACAAGCTTTTTCATACGTGCAGGAATTTGTATTAGTGTAGCTTGGGAAGACTGATTCAATTTACCTAAATCCAGCAACTGACCCAAAGTGCTGTCAAAAACTTAAAACCTGAACTTCTTTAATCTTCTAGATGAACAAACCAATTCAGTGAGAAGTAGCATTCTTCTGAACTTCCATATTGCCCAAAAGAAAATAAAACCTCTTCACAGGAGATTACAGGGCCAAAATGAGGAAACCAGAGGAACAGTCGTTTCCACATGGGTGGGATAAGGTCATCACTCATTAAACAGCACCATTTTATACAGTTGTTTTTGATTTCCAATATTTGGATTCGTAAAATATTTTAATATTTTCCCATGACTATTAGAATAATAAATTATAACAGGGATGTCTAAACAGGGGAACAAACACTATCAAACAGATGAATTCTGTAATTAGACTTATTAATTATGAGATAAATTATTTTCCAGCCTTTTCACTTAAAATAGGAAGAAAATAAGAAATCAAAACAAGGTCTCTGCTATTCCAGGCTACATGTACTATATACAGACTATTCCAGAAGAACTCAAAGTCACTATTTCTTAGCCTCTACTGGCTTTCAGAGAAACATTTATTAAAATTTGCCCCTCTCACTAGCTCTCTTGCCCTGACAGGATTGTTATCATTCATAGACATTTTCCCACATTCTGTCTGTTCCCAGAGAAGCATTTCCTCCGTCTATACATTGTGGTCCCTAAAGCAGCCCCTGCAACTGAACAAAATTGTCATCCATCAGCTTTTGAGTATCTTACAGCCATTTGCTGACCCTGCTAAGCACTGTTTCAGAACTGTTTGTTTCTACTCTCCAATTTCTCTTTTTATTTCTCCCTCCCCAACTCCCCTCCATTAAATCTCAAGTTAATTACTACCACTGGTCCGATTAGAAAGTTTCTGTTGTCCAAGTGCAACAGGATAAACATTTCTATAGTCTTTAATAAACAGCCAGCACACCTTGTCCTCTGCTTCATATTCAGAGTCTTGACAAGTGAAAGTCAAGGCTACCTATACCTGAGGATCAACACCACTTCGGACTAACCCAGGCTGAAAACACCTTTCTGAAGCTGAACTTTTCCTGCCAGTCATTTTTTTCCCAGTTGTTTTTGTGTTGGCAAGGCTCAGATGTTTTTGTAAAATTTCCCAGAAGGATCAGTGTCACCGTGCAAAGCAAACCCTGTCTTTCTCCACCTTATCAAGCCACTTATCCATCTTAACCAGTTTTGCAACTCAAAAGCTGGGTTTCAGTGAAAACCCACCTCCGAAGTTGACATTACAGTGTCATCACTGTATTATCAGCTACCCTACACGTGTCTTGCAGAAATTACTGCACTGGTTAGAAACACTTTAACAGACAAAGCAGCTTTCCTAAAGAAAAGCTTTTTGTATTCTGAAAATTTCCTTTGCAAATTTACATAGTGGCTCTTTCTTGAACTTTTGATATTTTGTGCTATGTAACAACAATGACTTGCTCGGATACCATAGCTTTCACAAATCTTTCCCAAATAAACCATGAGTTAGGATAACTGCATATATGTGCATATCTGGCCTTAGCTATGAGACTGCCTCTACAAGGAGCCCACTATTTTGGTGCAATTTTAGGCAAGTTTTAAAGGCTTCTTTCACAGCTCCTGCATTTCTCAGTAGCTGACAATCATTCTTGCTTTTATTTTTTAAGTACCTCACAGGGAAGGCAGTTTGAAATTTTCTAAGACTATAATACTGTTTGGACCCTCCTGTTTTGGAAATTATACACTACTGTAAGTTGGGACAGACCACCAAAGGTCCTGGTCCAATTCCCTTACTCAAAGTGGAATTAAATTCAGAGTTAGAGTTGTCTGCACCAGAGCTCGTCAAGGGTACTGCTGAATATTGCTAAGGATGGAGATATCACAGCCCCTCTGGGCACCAGTACAATCACTGAACATTCTCTCATGGTGAAATTTTGTTTTTCTAGGTGAAATTTCCATGTCACCAAAAGTAGACCAAGTCTTCTCCCAAACATAGGAAACACAGGAAACACTACTCCTCTCTATCCAACCCCTCACTGCCCAGGGGCAGCGTTCCAACAACTGAACTTCATTTTTCATTTAAACATGCACATTCCATATGGGAGGACTAACACAGTTCTATTGCCTTTTGCTGGGTATTTATTTGTTTGTTTGATTTTTTTAATGAGACCAGGCACATGTTACCAACCACACCATGGTGATACCAGCTTTGGGATGAACCATCTCTGCTCTGCTGCGAGTTCAATTAATTTATTTTTTAATGAGCATTTGCTAATTATTACACTGATGATTCAGAACTTTCAAGAAAATTTCAGAAGTGTTGACAGGCAGTTGTAGAATGACTGTTAATACTGCTAAAATAGAGCAAGAACAGACTCTGCAGGATTTTTAGGACATAGTGCCAACAGTTGGTTCCACGATACATTGAAAATTTGTCACCAAACACTGCAACATCCTCTGATACTGAAGGTACCTTTTGAGACAGACAGGCAGACTGCCTAAGTCTACTGGCCTCCAAAAGTGAGAACCTGGAAAACCAGAACCCACCCACCCTACCTTCTAACCCTAAATAATGCACAGCTCTTGCCTGACATTGTGGGAACTGCAGAGAACTTTGCAATACTGATGATCAAATTACTTATTGTGGTACCTATGCATGAATTTATACGCTAGGCGTTAGAGTAGATTTCTAAAAATCCAGGCTCCAGATCAAGTGAATCTGGTAGTAAATCAAGTGATCAAGGTTAAGGCAGGAAAAGTCAACTGGTTTGGGGTGTAAAGACAGAGCACTATAATGCCTAGGGGGGAAAAAGAGAAGAAGAAAGGAACTGGTTGAAATGTAAAACTCCATGAGCCGTGCTGTAGAACAGCAAAGGGGTGACTTTGCAAACAGCATAAAAGACAACAATGGCTCTGAAAGCTGCTTGACATGAAAACAGAAGTACAAACAACATTAAAAATATGTGTTGATCCGCTCAAAGCAACATAACAAATTTCCAGAGTAACATACATATGGATATGTGTTTCCTTAGGATTTAAAATTAACTGCTTGATAGATGGAGGGGAATAACAATCTGTTGTAAAGAGATCTTTTACACAAGGCACATATGCACTGTAATACATTAATTGTACATCTCTGTATTTTAGAAAAACATCTGACCTTCTGCACACTAAAAATTCATTGATTTTCAATAATTCTTAGTGCTCAGCAGGATCCTTGATTCTCAGAGCAAGCCAACAGCAAGTATTTGTAAATCTGTCTTTTAAATTATAAGTGCCTTAACAAAAGGTGTCTCAGCTCTTTTTTAGCAAATGTATCTTTCGAAAATTTAACAAAGTTACGTGTACATCTGTCACTGTCACTCTCAATCCTTGTGACTACAGCTTTGTGAAAATAGCAGCCAGGCAGTCACCCAATCTCTTCCTTAAGTATGGTGGCAGGGGAGTGGTGGTGCATGCAATGGAGGGGTTGGAATGTATAGAGCTGGCAATGGCACAGTTGACAATCTCTGGGTAAGGATTAAGGGACAAACAAATAATGTGGATGTCACTGTGGAAGTCCACTACAGACCACTTAGTCCAGGATGATGACACCGATGATTTATGACACCTCCAAACCAACTGCCCTTGTCCTTATGGGAGGCTTCAACTTGCCTGATGTTAACTGGGAATATCACACAGCTGGTACTAATAGGTCCAGGAGATTCCTAAAAAATCTGGATGATAAATTCATGGTACAGGTACTGAGGGAGCTGACTAGGAAAGATGCCCTCCTTGATTTGTCGCTTGCTAGAAGGGAGGGACTCGTGAGTGAAGTGTAGAGTGGTGGCCATTGTGCCCACTGTGACCATGAAGCAATCGAGTTTAAAATCTGGTGACAGGAGGAAAACTGCCAGCAACACTTGGACATGAGGAGAGTAGACTTCAGGCTGCTCAGGGAATTAGTTGGTAAGGACCCCTGGGAAAACACTTTTGATGGGGTCCATGAGTACTGGCCACATTTTAAGCAACACATCCCTAAGGGCAGAGGCAATTCCAAAATCTCAGAAGACAATCAGACAAGGCAGAAGGCCAACTTGGTTGAGCAGGGATCTTCTTCTGGAGATAAGGCAAAAAAAGGAAGTGTATAGCCACTGGAAGCAAGGTCAGGTGACCCAGGAGGAATAGAGGGATGCTGCTTGCCCCTGTAGGGAGAAAATTCGTGTGACCAAAGCTCAACTAGAGTTGAAGCTGGCCAGGACTGTGGGGAGCAATAAAATGAGACTATTTAAATACATTAATAGCAAAAGAAATAATATTGGCTGTAAGAATGATAAACTCCCAGTCAACCCTGAACTTGTACTGGGAAATCACCACCAGCATATTTAACAGTGACAAGTGCTGGATTCTGCACCTGGGACAGGGCAACCCCGGACGTGAAAAACGGGGAACAAGAGGCTGGGGAGAAGCACTGAGGAGAAGGACACGGGGGACCTGGTCAGAGGCAAATGAAATGCAAGTCCACAGTGTGACCTGGTAGCCAAAAGGGTCAACTGTGTCATGGCCAGCCAAAGGAAGTGATTCCTAAGGAAGCAACCATGGAGTCAATAAACTAAATAAATTCAGCCACACGCATGGATTTCTTGAATTACACTGAAATACTCCTCTGCCTTTGGGCTGGGCATCACGTTACCGTGCACATGGCAAAGGAAAAATGACACCTCAAAAAGTTCTCCTTTTTGCCCTTGACAACAATGATCTGGCAAGTGGACAAGTGTATCAGCAGGATCAGCTCTTGCCTTCAAGTTCAAGACAGCAGTATGACTAGGAAGAGATTTCCCTAAGATCAAGATGTCAAAATACTCCCCTTACTTTTCTTATTTTGCTTACTGTTCCTTTGATTGCTTTTGTCAATCTATTGTTTGTCTTCCCCATGGTTTGATTCACCTCCCATCATGAATCTCCTTAGATTTCACTCTTCCAAAGAAAGTATTTTGCACCAGAGGGAACATCCTTTCAGAAAAATTTTGTTGGATTTAAAGACTGCCTGTTTTGATTTTTGAATGATGCTCAGCTCATGCTTTACCTATTCTCTTTGAAGTGCTACATCGTTTTGTTCATTTTTTTTTTCTTATTTTCATTTTAATCTGCAGGTTTTTTTAAAGGTACCCAGCAATCTTCTTCTGTAATCATACATTCAGCGTGCTGGAGCAAACACTCTGCAGTGAGCATCACAGTATACATTCCCAAGCAAAATGAAAAGAAATGAGATAAAAATTGCCAGGACTGGGTTGAAAGCTAAAGGACAGCTACATGCTTTAACAAATAATTTTTCAGTGGGCCACAGCACACGCTGCCATCTCATCAGTAAACACATCCTGGCAGTCAATTTTACTTCATTAGTAAAATATCACATTTTTCCACCAATTAAGGACATTGTCACACATTTCTTTTTTAAACACACTTTACCTACTAGGACAAAGCATGAACATTCTGACACTGGAAAAAACATAATACTAAAAAAAATATAACAACACTACTGAAATTGTCTTTTTTTTCCCTCATTCTCCCCTTAACATCAGCATGAATTATCCTTCAGCAGACAGCAAATAACATCAATTAGCAACAGAAGTAAGATGTGCTACTATAAAAGGATGTTATCTCCCCTTGGCTAAAATGACCTTTTTAAAACCAAGGTAAAACTTTTAATTAAGATCTGAGTTGCTTCTAGGACTGCCTTAAAACTAGGAATTTTTCATTAAATTGAGGTAATTATGAAGTACCAAACACATCAGATTTAAAAATAAATTCTGTATATCACATATTGACTCATATAGGCTACATAAATTTGTACAAGAAGAAGATTGATGCAAACATATTTTATTTAAGAAGTAAGACATTAAATCCATGTCCATTTGCTTTGCTGCATATCGGCTTATGAATAAAATATGTTGTGGCCTGTCTGTTTTATTTGCTTGTATACAAAATAGGGGTTCATTTATGACAAATTGATTAATGTATATAATAAATTGACTTGCAGTTTCAGAATATTAAATGTGGCAGAACTGCTTTTGGTTTGTAAGTCATTAATTTGTTGATAGCTACCCTAGTTGGATTTAAACACATAAAAGTCTATTTGCCTTTCTTTACTTCAAGTAACAACCTTCAGAGTTGATAGGACTTCCATATGTAGCTAGATTCTTAAAAAATATTCTTAGACTTATATGAATTAAAGGGAGAATAAACAGGATTTGAATATTAACCTACTCCTTGCATGAGATTTAGGGGTAGCTGAACAGTGAAATGTGGAAAAAATAGTTAAAATTCACAAGACAGACACACATATGCAATACAACATTTCCATAACAGGTATGTGCTGCACATCTTCTCCAGGTATTCCATCTTAATATTAGGCACATTCCTTCCTAAAAACGTTGTGGTTGGCTTAACAATGCACATTTTAAGCGATCTTTGAATCTCATGTCATTCTCCTCACGCTCTGGGCACAGATTTATGAGGAGGAAGGGTATTTGGCAGGAGGAAGGGAACAAGAGGAGGGCTCCTCCGCCCTCCCCAACACGGCCAAGCAGCAGAGACCGCAGCAGTTTACAGCCACCTCACAGGTACAGTTCTACTACAGAAGCACTGGCTTTATAAGCTGTTTCCACCATATCCTGCTTGCTCCATCTGTGCTAGAGCTGGTCAGATCCACTGTGGAACAGGAACAACACGAAAAACACAAATAATGCATTTTATTTATGAGCCCAGGGCCAGACTGCCGGGCATCGAGCAGCAGCCGCGCTGCCCCGCCAGGGAGGCAATTTCAGTGCTGGCAATGGAGCCGGGGTCCATCAGAGCTCCATCTGCTGACACGGACAGCAAACCCAGCCAGAGCCCATCCAGAATCATCACATCCATAATTTCCACAGATCTTTCATTTCTGTCAAAACTCTGAGGTAGGGAGCAATCATAAGGAAGGGAGTAAGACCGACTTTTCTGATGGGAGATGACCAGTGGAGAATTAAAAGGAAGAAAAACAACTGCACAAAACAACTGCAGATGATCTCTGTCACAGCCTTTTCCATGGATTTCAACACAGGAAGGGAAAATATCAGTCTATGTATGTTTTTAATATATAGATATATTTGCTAAAGAGTTTGAATACCTGTACACAAGGAGGAGTATCTGTCGGGAAGAAAAAAATCATTGGTTTAAGCTTCACTACTGGAGCTTGATGCTGGTTCAAAGCTGGTTGTTTCTTATGTAAGTGTTATGGGTTGCAAGTAATGGAGCCAGTGAAATCCAGTATGTAATAATAACATTTCAGACTAGAAGTGCCAGAAGGCTCTAGAACTTCGGAATGCTTTTAACACATTATTGTTTATTCTTCGTCATCCAAGGCAAAATGGGAATACTTTTTGCAGAAAAGAAGGCACAGAAGAGAAAATAATAACTTTAGAGCAGTGGGATCTTCAGGGGCATTACAGCACCCATGGTAGGAGTGATGGAAGCCTGTGCCAAATCAATAGGTGCAACTAAATACCTGCTACCCCATATGCTGTTGATAGCACTGCTTCTGAGCAGAAATTTGAAGGTTCTTGTTTGATGGTAAGTTAAAGACCTTGTATTCACATCTCACTTCAATCACATCACAGAGGTAAGAGACATTAAACAGGCATTAGTCAGTCAAACTTATTATCTCTGCGTTAAGACAGAATTCACTAATATAAACACGTATTTCAGTAAGGCAAACATCACATCACACAGCAGATTTGCAATTACATACATTAAAAATATGATTAACAGGATAAGACTAGAGAGGATTCTTTACAGTGTCAAAACATTTCACAAGTTAGAAAGAATGGCAGGTTTGAAAATATGCTGCCTGACCAATTAATATCCATTTAATCTTTTCAAATGTTACATTTGCTTTTAAATAGAAATGTATTTGCTGAAACATAAGAGCTCTACTGACTCCAGTGCACTCCTAACCAGAACAAATGTATCTACCCCAAAGCCCAAATATTTCAGCCAAAAAAATCAATGCATTTTAACACAAGCCAATAAAATTACATTTGAGACAAAATATTCTTATTATAACCAATACATTTCCCCTGGAATGTATGTAACTATACTGAAACCAACCTGGAGTCATTGAAACTGAGTTAAAACTGGTTAAAAGACTAAAGAGGAAAAAAAAACAAACCAGGCAATAAAAATCTATCAATGCTCCAATCCTTAATATGTATCAGAAAATATGGATTATTTCTATTTTCTTCATAATCACTCTTAACATCATTCATCTTGTACAATTTAATGTAGTGTCAACAACTCCATGTCCCTAAAAGATATTTTAGATTGTAGCAATTTCATTTTAATCAGGCAATACACATCCTTAAAAACACAGCAAGCAGGATGACACACAGAGGGCACTGCACTACCATTACTTTTTTTAATTCCTCTTTTTCTTTGCCTGTGGATTTTAGAAATTTCATGAAAAATAATCTTCCAATTTGTATTTCTATTGCCTGAGTGCCACGGTTTGTGTGTGGTTCTCTGTGTTGGGGCAAGGAAAACACTGAGCCCAGTGGAAAACAACACCTCAGCAGCAGAGCAGGCAGATCTCCCTCTCCTATCCAACCTCACAGCAATATTGACTAAAACCAGCGTAAGTTTGAGGTCTGCCTACACTACCTGGCCACTTTGTGCCTGATTTGTATTTTAAGTTATGCTGCAGAACACAAGGTGCCACTCTTACAGCCTAGAAAATATGAAATATATCTTAGTTCATTATTTTAGAGGGTTTTTTAAAAAAACCCTGTCATTTATCTTTTTCATATTTTCCCCTGGATAACTGACCTGAGGTATACAAACTTGACTACTAATATCATATATATATACACACACATACATATATACATATATATATATACACACAGACATACACATACATATATATATATATATACACACACTGCCTGATTAGATCTTCCTGGTTTCACCGGACTAAAGTTTCCAAGTTCCTAAAGCAATATGTACTCCCTCTAGTGTCCACAAAAATCCACTCCAAATGGTGACTAAAATGCATGGAATCAGAGCTAAGTCAAATCCAGTGTTAAAATAAAGGCAGACAAAAACTGATTCATGGCTTGAGAATTAATAGATGCTGAATTAAATCTCATCCGTTTACAATTCAAACAGGAGCTAAAAATTGATGAAGACTTAAGGCTGAATACAGAGTTGGTCTGGAAAAGGCACATGTAACAGGAAAGAGTGTTTCACTGTTTGGCCAAAAATGTATCTAAATTTCTCTTTGGTCACAATTCAGTACATTTAGCCTCATACACCAGTCAAGCAATTTGCCTCTGAGAAAACCACTTACACTATAAATTCACAATTAGATTAAAATCAATTATTTAAATCAAAGTTTTCTGCTTGTTGGTTTAAATCGGAGCTAAATCACTTTGATTTATGTCAATTCACCTTTACTGAACCCTTTAATCTTAAGGTCGATGACAAAGCTGCCACTGACTTTGAGTGGATGGTTTAGGAGGATTCCCTTGGGCTGCACAAACCAAACTCTCGCCTGGTTCACCAGAATCACTTTCAAACAATTATTAGCCACGATTGATAAATTTGTTTTAGAGACTGACACAGAATCACATCAAGAATTACACACCCTCACGCTGTAAGACTGAAGCAGCAAGCGCTCAAAAAGCTCTCCCCGTGGCACCCCCTGCGTGTTTATCTTTTCACTATTCTTGGTTCAAAGCTAACTTTGTTTTTTTTTTTCTTGGCATGAAAATTACAGATCCAGCCCCACGTTCATCGTGCTGGTGGAACCAGTGCAAAACTCTGTTTACATCAGATCAGGTCCCATCTGTTCGCTCGCCCCGAACACGCTGCTGGGTCAGGGCCTAAGAGTTTTCTGAACTTGAACTGTTCTTTTCCAAGGCATAATTACAAATGCAGCATTTTTAATAAAATGCTGGAAAATGTTTTACTGCCATTGCAGTGAAAGAGAAAGATCCTGCATTCATTATTCACAACTCTCTCTGAAGTCATGGTTGGATTTTGCCAACATATTAATTCTCACTATTTTTTTTTTTTCTGAGGGAAAAGAAAAGATCTTTGGAAGAGACTCAAAAGTAGTGAGGATACACAACAAGCATACACGCAAATCCAAATCAGAAAATGTTTTCAGCTAAAAAATGGCTGCAAATAAAAACAGAAAGGCAATTTAAACAATCAAATTAAATAATCCAATTAAAACAAGCTAATTCATATATTCCCATGGGTGTCTTGATGAGCTCTAAATGGAGGCCTGAATTAACTGAAATAGTACCATTAATTTAACAAAACATAATGATTCCTGCCCCCACCTCCCCAAAATAGATGTTTTGCTAGATATCTCATCTTTATATATTTGAACTATTCAATTTTTAATAGCCACTTCTGAGCATCCAAAGGGCTTTTGTGACCGGTTACATCTTTCTGGGAACCGCATATAGTTCTGATTAACACTGATATAATAAAATCAGAATCTACCACCCATAATGAGGCAATTATCTTGCAAGCTAAAAATAAAAATGAAAAATCCATTTAAATGACTTCATTCTCACTAATACTGACCAGTTGTTTTCCCCCAGCAACTTTGACTCAGAAAACACGCGCAAGTTATCATGTAATTTGCACACAGAAACATTGTTATGCTGCAGTATGTATATAAATATATATATATTTGGAATCTAATGTCATACTTTATGGATAGACCTTTAATAAAAACGAAGCTCTAGTTCAAGAGATATATTTTTTTTTTTTTATTTTCTCCACCTCTTCTGGGAAGCACCACCAACAACAGCATTACCATATCACCAAGGTGGTCAGGAAATCAGTAGCTTATTATCTATGATCATACCAAACTGCAGATGAATTATATAATTTGTCTTTAGAGGTCACATTATGGTGACTATGCTGGCATTGTCCCCATGGTTACACCTTGATTAATTCCCAAATTATGGGTAGAACTATAGCACAAGCAGCTGCTGGGCAGAAACCCAATGTAAACACAGTACCCTGCTTAACTGAGATATCCTATTGAATTATCCCTTATTGTACCACCAGAAGGCCATTAATAGTGACACTTCCAATAAGCTGCATTTTTGAAAGTGAACCAGAAATCACCACAGTGGTAAAGCACTTAGAAGTTATTGCTATACCACTGAAGAAATACAAACACAGTTATTAGATGTATTTTTAAAGGAAGAATTTTTTCCTATATGATTTTTTTTTTACAACTGCACTCACAGTTTTAAGCCTTTAGGCCTGAACCAAAACAGGGTTGTGCTTACTTGGTAAGGACATTCTCAGTTGTTGATGCCAAGCATAGCATACTAATGAGAAAGCTCCTAGGATTCTAAAGACTATAATGGGAAATAAACAGTTAAGCATAAAGAGGACAACATGGGATAGAAGAGGTGCATCAACCCAGTCTGATGGCAGGCTGGTCCAGGAACAACTGCACACCAGTAAATAAGGAAATGGGGTTTTGTTAACACAGAGCTTTCCACCATAAAATGATGGGTGCCGTATTAAAAAGGGATCCTTTTTAAAGCTAGTTTAAAATATATGTCAAGAAGATGTGAGGATAAGGCTCACACAGACACACCAATATCGCCTCAGAAACTTCTGCTGCACCAAAAGCATAAAAAGTGGGGGGGAAATACGGGCAGGCAGAGATAACAGAAGAAAAGAAAACAAAGACAAAGTTCATCTGGTGGATGCCCTCCTAGTCTTCCAGCAGGTTTTGCCCTGCATCTATGCAGAATCAGATACATGGATTCGGGCCAAGACATACACAGTTATGATTTTATTGAACAATCTTTACTGGTGGAGAGGGGTTGTTAAATTTTCACTTCGAGGTTTTTTTTTAAAGGTAGTTTAGTAAAAGAGGTTGAAGCTCCAGGGATGGTTATTCCAGGATGAATGTGAGAGCTTTACAGAGCCAGAGTGAAGTTGCTTATGTAGAACAAGAAAGGAAAAAGAAAACATTCTCGAGAACTTAAGGCCACCTCCCACCTTTCATTTGTTCTTTTCTTCCCTAAAACTACCTGTTTCACCCTAATACTTTTCAGATTCTAAACTTAAGGACTCTTCTGGTCACTTCAGCCACTAAGAGCTGAGTCAGACCTCCCACTCTTCCCTGTTATCATACTAACAGAAGCCTGCCTTTTTTGTTTTCTTTTTTTTTAAACACCTACTCAAACTGTTTTCCAATCCATTCACCTTCCTATCCCCCTTCATCACCAGTTAAGAGGCAGCATTTGAAGTCTGGCAGTTCCTCGTGTTCAGAGTGGGTGTCCTGATCTCATCTGAGGAGAAACTTTGACTTCTCTGCATGCTTTCTTCCTAAAAGCACCCTTTCTTCCTACACCAAATAACCCCTGACTCAACACACATCCAATATGGGTTTCATAATTTTTTGGTAACTGATCCTCTACGTAGGAAGGAATTCAATTTTGCAGGTTCAAGACAAATCAGCTCGCAAAGGCAAATTAAGTGAAAAACGTATTATTCTTGAGAATGCAACCGTTAAGTATCCCCCTCATTTTTAAGATTATTCACTGAAAAATGACTTTGGGAGTATCTTGTGAAGATGACTTTTATGTGTCTGTTAGTCGCCGATCCTGAACCTTATCACTCACTCTGCTCCCCCACAGATAAGAGCTGTAGTACCAGATTTATCTTTAGCTTTTGTTAGTCCTAGCCTACAATGTGAGATTCTTAATCCGTTCTGTCTAAGGACAAAAGGAAATAATACAATTAAGGCACAAGTGAGCTTGGTTTGGAGCCCCAGATACCCGCCCACACTCAGCAGACCAGACACCAGAAGACCACGGGGAAGAAAATCCATTTCCAAGCAGGTTGCAGAAATAAAGATACCAGGTGGTAGGATGGCGCATATTCACCATATTTGTTCTCACATTTGTTACTAAACATGGTTTAAGGACTTGGCATAGGAAAGAATGAGAGCTCCCCCAGGAGCCTGGCTTTGGGCTCACCTGGATGGGTCAGCTGGCATAGGGTATTTTGGAGAGAGTTCTGCCTGGTCAAGTAACAGCTCAAAAACACCACCTCACCTTGAGAAGGGGTGGAGCTTGGACTTTTTTTAGCAAGGAACGTAATTTCCATGCAGGCAGACTGCTTCTCCTGGTGGCCAGGGCCAGTTTCCTTGCCTGAAAACAAGTTATAAATAGCAGGATTATTCATGCATCGATAGCAGATATTCAAACGCATCTCAAAGACAGAGTGACTGCAAACCAAGCCAAAGTGATACATACAAATCCATACCATTCCTAAAATAACCTCTCCTTTGTAGCTCTTGGCCGAGGAGCGGCTGCATCCTCCCGGTACAGCAGAAATGTCAAAGGCATCTTCCTCTTTATCCATCTGGATGAACTTGCTAAGAGAGGCCGTGCTGCTGGAGCAAATCAGGTACAGTTTCAAACAGAGATTAAGTGACTTTCACAAGCTGGAAGGAACACTGGAATAAGGGGAATGAAAGGGAGGAAAGATTAAAAGCAAGGTGAAGAGGTGACCTCCTTTGATGAAAAAATGAACAGGTTAAAAAATATGAAGAAAGCACATCCTAAACCCAAAAGCTCAAGCTTTTCCAATAGTATTCAGACAAATCCCAAATAGGAACAGATTGTTAGGGCTTCTGGAATCAAGAGACGTGATTTTTCTTAAATACTACTTAGCGATAGTTAATATTTCACATGTATTTCAGGGAATGTTTTTCCTCTCAGATTTTAGGGGGAAAAAACCAAGAATATTTTTAAAAGCCTAGTTATTAGTATACATGTTGTATAAGAGAGACAGATTTATGAAAATTATTTTCTAATTAAATAAAAATCAACAGATGGCACTCTATAGGCAAGTTTTTATTTTCCTCATTTAATATATGGCTTTGACTGAAAACTCTTGTGTGATTTAAAGAGCTTGTGATTTGAACACGACTCTGAAAAAGTTGCATGAAACGTGTAAATTGGATTGTCCCTAACAATGCCATAGATGACAAATGAAAAATTCATGTACAAGGCAAAAAATCCAAATGAACTGTGTTTTCTAATTCTTACATGTATAACAATTTTTTCAGCCCCTGAGATTTTTATTATCTTCTCTTAACAAGATCTTTTGATTCACATCCCCCCCCCCAAGATTTACCGGTCGCAGTCACATGTGCAGCTTCACACAGGGAATCACGGGATTATTATTTGGCGCATGAGAAATGCTTTAACTCTCCATATGGAGTATTATAAATAAAAATAATCAGTAAACTCGTCTGCACACAGGCTGGATCTCAGAAAGGAAAAGCAAGAGCGAAGTCTTCCTCACCACAGCCCTCCAGAGCAAGCTAACAGCACAACTTCCATCTAGCTAACTTTACCTTCTGTAACCCCTGGCTGGAAAAGAGGATTGCCCGGGCCTGACTTCTGAAATACAAAATACACTGCTCAGACACAGAGGGAGTTTTGTTCTGGGCTACATAGGAGACATGATTTCAGCAGCGCTTTCTATCCGAGGAACTGTCAGAGGCAACTTTGGCCACAGCAGCACTGGCAGAACCCATTCTGGGCAAAAAAAAAAAAAAAATCCCTTAAAAGAGTATTTCAGGCCCTACTTTGACCGAAGTGGGAATTTTTAACAAGCACTAAAGTAACTCCACACTCTCCCTCCCCCTACATCATATTTGGGAGTAAACAATTAGTACAATAACTCAACAATATGCTTTTAGTTCGTTTTCATAGATGAAAGATGTCTACACTGCAACTCCAAAGAGCAGATTGCCATGTAATTGCACGGGTTTTGTCCTTGTGCAAATAAGGCACAGTTTACTGTAGGCTGATTTTTCTATGTGTAATATCTGGATTAGCAATTAACATTTTAATTAAAGATGGATTAACAAATATTAGGAAAATTATGTCTGGAACTGTTCAATTTAAAATCCACCATATATACACAGATAAACATATCATTAAGTGCAAGTCATTTTCTGGTCTGTGTAAAAATGATACGATTTACGACTCTGAGCGACAGCATAATAATTTGATATTATTATACATGGAGATAACTACTGAACAAATATAATACATGGGGGAAATTTTTCAATTTTTTTTTGAGAAGCTGTATAATTACCATTAAGTGTTAGATGTTCATTTAGTGAAACTTCTGACTGCAGTTCAGGCAGCTCTGCCTATAGACTAGTTGCATTTAGCTATGTTTAAAGAGAGCAGAATGGTGAAGGAGGACACGCTGTTCTAAATGTAAATTGTATTAGCAACAACATATTGAGATTTCTGTACTTCTTGTTCCATTTGCAGGGTTTTTTTGCCACGAGAATAAATCACAGTGTGTTTTCTGTTCTTGTAGCAATCTTTGTAGGGGTAAGCCAGAACCAGTACCATGTGCCTTTCACTCTGCATCTGGTCTCCTTTTGTCGATGCTTCCTGGGTGCTGGCATTGCTTTTTCTGTTGTGTTTGTGGGGGTGAAACCTGTGAATCTCCATCTCACCTTCTTGCCAAAGAGGAAAAAATTGTGATTAGAGAGTCAGCGGCACTAATGGCCAAGCAAGCCAAACAGAGAATAGGAAAATAATATAATGTGTGGAATATCTGAATCCATGTACCAGTCATTAAAATTACAGAGAAATTGCACTTTCATTTCAGTCATAGAAAGAAAATGGGACAAGCACACTTATGGCAAACAGTATTATCAGAACCTGCAAAAAACTTAAATGTTCTCATCAGCATCTTTTGAACTAACTTGGATACAGCTGAATGATTTTGCACTTATAAAAATTTAGTATACTTGGATGAGTAGTAAATAGCATAATAAATACAATGAAGCATTGATTTATATACCCAGCCTTTTTACTCTTTAGTACCAAGAGTTTCAATAAAACACTTAAAAAATAAATCCAGATCTTTATAGTGCACTGTTTCTAAAGCAGCAGCAAACAAAAAAAAAATAAATCTTTTAAACCAAATAACTTCAAAAAGGCAACGCTTTCTAGCATTGAATACATAGTTGCTGAGCATCTACTTGGGTTTAATTTAACCAACATGAGTAGCGATAAAGAAGTTTGTTTCCAACAGGTAGTGAGGTGGCAGAGAACCCACTGGTGGATACAGACACACCTCAGATGAGAAGCAACTTCAACAATTCACAGTTAAGCAAACAAGAAAAGCACCTACAGGAAGGAAATAAGTCTTTTCCCCCAGGCCAATGCTTAAGACAATATTTATATAGGTCATGTCAGATTTGACTATGATTCCTTTCTGTATGTCAAAGTCATACATTTAAAAACTCACATTCAAAGCCTGGAAGGAAGAGGAGACTCAGCAATGAAGTCACAAAGCAACTAGTAGAAGTGTCTACACTTCATAGAAGTGTCTACAAAGCAACTAGAAAACACTGAGGCAGCAGAAATGCATTTTAGAGCTGCTCATTTGAGTTCAAACATGACATTTTGCTATTTCGTAGGCGAGCAACAACAGAGCAACATTCACAATGCTGAGAGCTTACTCTGACACCATCCTTCCTAAAGACTGTCCCAACATTTTCATGGAATAGCATTGTTAAGAAGTGGTTAGGACTTTTGCTACTCCTTTTTTAAAAGATACTAGTATCAATGTCAGCCTAGACCATACTGATGTTGAAAGCCTCGGGCTTGGAACCACCTTACCCTTATTTAATGGTGCAAAAGTTGGTATTGGACAAGAGCAAAGTCAGAGGAAAAAGGTAGGGATGAGAGTAAATCATTTCTGAGAGGAAAAGCTTCTTTCTCTCCTGTCCAGGGAGCCCCCTGACTCGGGCAGGCAGCAGTGGTAAAGCAAATACAACCTCAGAGCCTGTCCAGGCACCCCAACAGCTGACACCTTTTGCATCATGGGCAGCAGAAGCAGCCCCTGACTGCTGGGTTCTAGACCCACGTTTGCCACTCCAGTAACCTCTGAGGTTCACACTGAGAGTCTTTCTGAAAAATATAACTAGATGATTTAACACCTTTGAGGTATTGAGAGCCATTACACAAAGCAGGGACATAGATCACAGCCAGCTCCTCTGCAGAGGCAAATCCTTGCAGCCACCTACAAGGCTGCCTCTCAAGAGGAATGCCTGCTGTATTCCTACCAGCTGCCATAGTATATAATAAACAATTTCTATCCATTGAGAAGGATGTGAATTAAGAAGTATAAACCCCATACATTTCCACTGTAAACACCGTAGTGCTTGCACCTGTTCTTTCTGTAAATCTTTTGACTCAGTCCTCAGAGCATCCTTTGAAATTGCCAAAGAACCAACACCTCATCGTTTCTTTAACTTGTCAAGTCATGCACTGCTATTAGCACTGCTGGAATAAAAGCAGAAATAAACAGTACACACTGTCAAAACCTCAGCTGTATTATTGGGAGAATCGAAATACAAAGTGCTGACCATTAATTCCACTGAAAGAGAAGTTTTAAAACGCACCCACAGAAGTTGCTGTAATGTTTGAGGAGAGGGAGGGTATGTGGAAGTGGCACGTGTGCTGCCTGAAGCCAAGCTGTCATAGAAACAACCTCATTAAGGCCCCCTTCTCAGGAGCACTAACCTGTATTCCGACTGTTGGAAAGATGTCATCTATAATGCGACTTAATTCAGTTAGGAGTCAAAGTACAGTAGGCTTCCAGAAAAGTGAAACTGCTAATTTAAGGAATCCATAAAAGAACACGAAAACCATATCAAACAGCTGCAAAAAAATTTGGCTTTTGCCCTCATCATCTTCCATTCCCTGAAACCACCACCAGTATTTCAGTGTTTAAGCCTATGATTTGCAAGTTATTGTCAATTCCTCTTTCCTCCCCATAACCCATCTAACCCCAGCTCAGGATGTGGCTCCTCTTTTCTTATCTTTTATTAGCCCTACATAGAAGGCATCACCATCTCAACTGTTCACTCTAATTGTCTCCAGCTCTCACACTGAGCTCTTGCCCCAGCCCCTCAACAACTCACAGCCAACCTTACAGCAGGATCTGCTCTTCTCCACTCCTCTACTCCACCATCTCTAATGCTTTTCCTTCAGTGTCCATCTTTCCCCCAGAATCCCCATAAAATGAGAATCAAATGAACATTATGGTCCTTAAAAAGAAACATCTGCTGATATCCAGAGTTGCCTTGATTTGACACTCATCACTTCTCTGACGGAGCGGCTGTGCAGCAACCGGAAGAATTCAGGCCTATTTGGATTTCACTTTTAAAGATCTACGATTTAATAACTTTAATTGACAGCAGCAGCGCATCAGTACAATGCGTTTTGGAAGGGCCTTTCAGCTTTTTAAAGGAGTAGAGATAATCGTAAATGAAAAATGAAAGAAAACTGCACTGCTTAGTAAATGAGTCGTTAACCTTTCAACCCAAGAGCTCCCGCTGGAAGCCTGACCAGAGGGACTGAGCAAGAGCTCTGACAGCTCCAAGAGAGAGAATAAAGTTAATTCAGCAGCTTTAGATTTCTTTCTTTAAGTTGTCTTTTAAATGCTTCCAAGCTTGTTCTCCATGTCCTCAAAACAGCTGCTTGCCATGGCATTTTATGTGTCACCAGGCAGGTTTAGATATTTTTCCCCTTTGGTAGATCTTACAGAAAAGGTGAGCTTTACATATTCCATGCCCATAATATGCTGTCTGCAGCATTTTAAGCTAAAACACGAATTAGTCATTTGATCTCAGTGCTTTGACCTTGAGTGACAAAATCACAATTTTCCCTTTATACCAGCAGCTCTCCAAACAGCAGGCACAATCTCCACAAGGTCAGGGAGCTGCAGAAGCCCGGGAGCCCTTCATGGTAGCACTCCCATGTTTAAACTTCTATGGATCTCAGAAAGAGTCAGAACTCACAATCCATAGTGCTCTCTCTCCCTCAAGACTGCTTGGAGAAATGATATGAAAGTTTAAATAAATCAGTTCTCCAAAAATACCTTTTTTTCCCCTTTTTTTCCCCATTAAATCTTGTAAGGCATTAATCCACAAACTTGATTCAAACTTTTGTAGAAATATTAAGACTTGTATTTTGATCACAGCTTACAGTGTCACTTAGAACAACAACATAACACAGAGACTAAGCAATAAGAGTAAGTAAAAGTAAATAGGTTATTTACATCAGGCTACTGGTATGATTTCAGTTAAAAAGAAAGCACTGCTCATATTTACAGTAATCTCAGTTAACCTGCACAGCCACGCTTACCTAGAGATATACAAAATGCAAGTATTATATTCTGGTTTGCTTGTTTGTTATAACAAACCATCTCTGCAGCTCAAGGTATGATTTTATCCAATACACGTGGAGCTGTACAAGGCTTTCCGTATTTTAATGTGTTTATTTGCTAACTTTGGCAGAGTTGTACAAGAGTGCACTTGAAGCCAGTTGCAACTTACAGATTTTTCAATAAAAATGCAGAAATACTGGCCAGATAGTTAATTAAATGGTACCAAAACATTTTTTTCTCCCCTTTCACAAATTCCAGTTAGTATTCCAAACCTGTATTAGGTGCCCCAATGACACAAAAACCAATAAATCTTCATTTATGGTCAGTAGATTTCTAACCTGGCTGTTTTAAACAGCATGATGAACACATTTTAGCAGAATATATTAGCTGTGCCAATTTAATAAGAAGAAGATTGATGGAGCCTTTCCTTTCTTCCTCTGTACAGAGCGCAGCACTCAGGGAAGAAAAGATTTACCTTCTTCAGCAACACCTTTGCCTTTCCTGGGACACCATTTCTCCTCCCTGGACTATTTACTAGCCATTCTTCTCCAAATCTCTGCCACAAAAACCTCAGAGGGATGTCAAGGTTTAGCATCACCCACCCTGTGAGAATGTGGGAAACGTAGCAACCTCAGCTTCAAGGGTTATACTGCCATGCCCAAGCTCAGCACAGGTTTCCCCTCCCTGTTTTCTTCCTTGTTGGGTTCAAAGACAACACAGACTGAGTGTGGTCACCAGGCCCTGACAGGGAAAGAGGTCAGAGGAGTGGGCCAGACTGAGGAAGAGCCAGAACACAGACCAGGCAGGCAACTCACAGAGCTCCATCCCTGACCCCTCACTCCAGATACAGCACCACCAGCACCGGTGCACAGGAGGCATTTCTGTCTCTCAGATAAGATTCTCTGGCAATCAAAGGGTTACTAAGGCCAAATAGGTAAGGAAAAAGGAGAGTTTCTTCCCCACTCCATAACCCTTAGGATTACCCATAAAAATACAAATGCTCCCTTTTTTTTTTTTTAAAGGAGAATGAATTTAATACATATCTCACGTTTAAATGCATACATACCTTTGCTCCAAGTATTAACCCTATTCCTGATGCCTGAAAAACACACCATGAGCAACTCTGCTCCACCACCAGCATGGGAAAAGCAGGAGCAGAATTCAATCCTTCCTGAAGTGCTTTACCTAATCCCACCTGTTCAGGTATTTTCCTTCCAAAATTAAACATAATTTACCAGTTATGCAAAACCTTGCCCCAGCCACTTCCATAGAAATGCCTGTAAAGGAGAGGTAGAAGGTCTGACCTTGCCAAGTATATGAGCCCCAGTGGTCTGGCAAAAAGCACATGTTTAAAGTGGTGTTTCTCCCCCAGGTACAGGCATGCATATTGTTACTGGCTAATGAAATTCATACATATACATCCTACCCACTCCTTCTGAAGGATATCCTCTTGGATGTTTTGTGGTCCAATAGTCTTTGACATCTAAAACCCTATTAGTCTGCTTTTTATTCCTCTTGTAACCAGAACAAATGTTCAGGTTATTGAGAGAATTAAGAAGATCAATATTAATGAGCTTTTGGACTATGTTATTAGACAGTTTCAGCCCACAACTGCAAAGCACTCTGGCTTACTTTGCCAGGGTTTGGGTTCCGTCTGTTGGTTTTAAACACTAACAGATTTCTCAGAAATAATATGGTAAGTCTATCTACACATCTGAACTGGCCAATTTCGAAAACTCAGTTTATACCAATAATTATACACTCCTGCTTTTAAAACCAAAGGAGCTCTAAAGATCAGACCACTCCACCAAATACAGTTTTGAGGTATGTACTTATGTTAAATACAACCAATTGCTTTAAAGGGCAACGATTTCCACAGCACAAAGTTCACATAAATTTTCCCACAAGTCCCAAATGCAAACACTGTCTGCAAAGTCCACAAGCTTTGTATTCCACCAAAGCTTTGCAGAATACATTTAACTTAAGAGGAAACAGAGTTAGATTTTACTTTTCACTTCATCTTTTTTGACAGAAAGGTGTCAATGGGAAGGTGCCAACAGGAAAGCTGACTGCAGCCCATGTAGCTTTATTATTGAAGTATGGGGGAATTACTTTGTGTTATTAAAACATCACTGCACTACTGCTGATTTCCTTTTTTTCCTCCTTACAGTGGCAGTGATTTCTGTTGGGATGAGTTACTTTAAACCTTCACTTATTTATCAGTGGAGATAAAAAAAAAGAATTCTTTAAGTCTAGAATAAGGGAGGTGAATATAAAATACAACCATGCAGACCTGAAGTCCCACCATGGGCTACCATTCATTTCTATAAAAATTAGGTCCGGATCACCCATGAACTCTTCCCTAATACACTGATTCCCAAAAGCAAGTGCTTCAAGAAGGTTCCTGTATTTTCAAGACAGAAAGAAGAGTTGTTGATTTCCCCATGGCTTATAGAAGACAATACTTGCACATAGCAAATGTTACTGCTTATCTCTTCACATGTTCAGAAATATAAGCTCTTTTTGGTTCAGCATCACTTTGGAAGCTGTCAGGGTTTTTTGGTACTGGACACAGCCCTTCTTGCTCCCAACCAAATGAAATAATCCTGTCATTTAACAAATAACCCTTCCCCATTCACTCCTGGTTTGTTTCCCTGCAGCTTCATTTCCCTCCATTCAACAGGCACCTGTATCATCAAAAGTTGCTACTCTGTGATGAGCTGTGCAGCACCCGGCCACCTGAAGCTGTAAAGGATTTTCCCAGGCATGAGATTTTGTAAATTTGATACAGAAATAAAAAAAAAAAAAAAAAAAAAAAAAAAAAGGAAAAATTGAGAGAGACATCCTACTTGAGGCAAAATAAGAATTCACAATGAGAAATCAGATGCAAACCAGTAGAGTTACCACTCTGCCTGCCCATGAACACAAAGCCCATGACCAGCTTACGCTTCTGAGATGTCCCATGACATACAAGCATTCAAAGATTTCCACTCTGGTGGGGCAACTTTTCCACTCAACATAGAACAGGATAGCAAATGGAATGAAACACAGGGATATTTTTTTTTTTTTTTTAAACTAGTTGTACGCATTCACAACCAGGCAGTGCTAACCACTTCGAGACGATCACCCTCAGCAAACAGGTATTTCCTTCCCAAAATCAGCAGCAGAGTCATCAGCTGACTCCAAGAGCAAGCACTCTGCTATGTTAATTTACTTCTAGGACCATACCAAGGACATGCTGTGCTATCTTTAGAAAAAACTGGCTACTGTGGGGCAAAGCAGACTGTTGATGTATTGCGCTCTGACATTTCTCATTAAGATATATAAACTTGTGGAAGACACTCTCTTAAATTTGCATATTTGCATCATGCTTTTCATAGACACATAAACAGCCTTTAATGCACTTAAATTACTTTGAGTTGCTGGATTAGCAGAAGCAGGATCTGAGTTGTGCCCCACCTACCAGCTCCTCAGCGTTCATTTTATGCAAATGCTTTTAGTTACGCTCCCAAGACTCACAGCCACTTATTAAGTTCTCCTGAATTTTGAAGCTTTTTACTTATAGTCTTTGGAGCACCAGTCAACAGCAGAATGGCAATCACTGTGAGTTTAGTTATTTTACATCTTTCTGTGAGGCACTTTTGACACAGTGTGACACCACCGGGAGAAGACAGGCCACCAATTAATGTAAATCAGCGTGGTTTCATTGAGGAGCATTTAACAATTCTGACATAAAATCATAACATGGTTCATATACTCATTAGTGAACACCACTAATTGGTATACGGAGTTCTGCTGTTTTCAGAAAAAAAAAAAAAAAAAAAGAAACATATGAATTATTCCAAAAATATTCCACAGCTAAGGTAGTAATGGCATTAGAAATACAACCAGGTTTTATACACTTGAATGTGCTTTAAATACTGAGCCTCACAGTTTGTATCAGAGCAGTATTTCAGAATTTTGTCATCATCTGTTGACAACCATCTGCTTCAAACTTCTTACCGCCCTAAGAGTCGCCAAAATTGGATATTGACAGAGAGAATTTCTGCACAGAAAGGAAACTATTCACAGGACAAAGTAAGTGGCAAAGGCTAGAGACCTGGACATGCATGCCTGGAAATCTGAGGGAAATAAATAAGAAAATTATAGAAACCTTGGTCTGGCACTCTCCTGTGATATTACTGGAGATGCAGTTCACAGGTCTCTGAAAACGTAGAAGTGGCAGATTAGCTGACACCAATTCTCCAGAGGAGTATAATCTACAGAGTAAATAGGTAATATTGTATACTGTCAACTCTGTTCAAGTCACAGCCATGGGAAACTCAGAGAAAGAAATGTAACGCAGCAAGTGCAAACCAAGGAATTCATTCAGAAGGGTCTGCACATACACACTGACCTGAACAGCTTGCTCCAATTTGCAGAAGTGTGATAATGGGCCACTTGGGTCAGGGTATAAGATTTTGTCTGCTCAAAAAAGCCCTGGTACTCGTGGCTTTGTTGTGTTTAGCAATATACCTTTCATGGTTCTCCCTGTATATCCAAGGTTTTATATAGATATGTATACACACACAACATATTCCAACAGAAGTGGCTTACAGCAGCCCTAGAGCATCACCTGCTGCAGCTCTGGTGAGGCTCCAAAACACTGCCTGCAAAACACCTTTCTTGGTCCCACACAGCCTTGCTTTGTTTCTGCCAAAGGCATAACAGCAATTCAACCCAACAAGCTGCAGGCCTGGGACGGTGCTTTGGTTTTCATGCTTCCACAGTCTCGACTTGCTTCATCTCCCTTGCACATGATTTAATGCTGCAGTCTCAAGTGCTCTGCCTAAGACTACTTACTATAAGACACTACTACGAAGGAACCATTCTGTCTGTAATCTAAATGTAAAAATAAAACACTTGGCTTAGAATGTGGCCCCCAGAGGAACAAATTCCATTTTGCAGCCTTCCTCCATTGCTTCCAGTCCTTAACTCCCACTGCCTGCAAACATCCCTCAAAAAACCCAACTTCAGTACAGTCACACAAAATAAGCCTAGGTTTTAAACTGAGTGTTCCTTATGATCTTGGAGGTCAGGACAGTTTCCCTCCAGGAGGTACATGAGTACCTGAGCAATGGAGAACACACAGGCTTGACCTACCCCTAGCTATACTTTATTATATACTGCTGGAAAAACAGCTATTTTAAGATAGGTTTCAAAAGAAAGTCAAGCCTGCTCATCCCTGGGTAAGTCTGCAAACATTCATAGAGAACCACTGTGCTGCATGAAAAGGTACCACCTTTATATTCCTTCCACATCTCCAAAACCAAGATACATTTTTCATCATGAAAAGTGTAGTGCTTTATCCAGAAGATCTGCAGTGTATTACTTCATCTGTATTACACAGAACCAGGTTTAACTAACCTAATGACTTCCAGGCAATAAAACATACACATCTTGCCATATTGAGCTGTCTGGAATTTCCTCTGGTTCTCTGACTTCATGGGAAGGTGGTCTCTTTGCAAAAACCAAAATTTTACATGAGAAATTATCAATTTAACTTCATTAGAAATAACTTATGTAATAAATCCTCTTCTAGAGGATTACCACAAACTCAAAAGGGAGAAGTAATCCCACATTTGATCCACATGTTTTGAAATTAGACATGAGAAATATAAAAGTGGGTTCAGTTTAAGAAACCCAGGCAAAATCAAATGAAATACTGAAATAAAAATATTGCAAGAAATAGATATTTCTTGCATAAAAGTCATGGGACAATACAGAAAATATAATTTAATTAATGGTCCTCTAATTAAGAGTTACTGGTGAAATTTTAATAAAATGGTCTAAAGTTCCCTTACATTTACATGCAACCTGATTCTATAACCAGCAAGGACATAACAAATAATCCATTGAGTTCAGCGGTCTAGATTCAGACCTGAAGTCTATTTGTTTATCACAGCAAAACATAAATAAAAACTGTTCTCCTCCAGAGAAGAAAGAGTCTCATTGGCAAATGACACACCTTCATTTCATAAGCACACAGTTTTACACAAATATCAATATACTTTGAGTAAATCAGTGTGTGTTTGCAGATGCAAAAGAGCATCCAACTGGCAATGAACTTACTTTGCTCTCTCCTCTTTTATCTTCACAGTATTTGCAAGCAAAAAGAGGCAGGTGTTTTGTGGAAACCTAACTATCATCTAGAAAATTACTGCTTTACTGCTATTTTTCATTATCTTCTTGCATTACTGTAACTTTTTTACACTTATATTTTTGTGACTAAACAACACTACAGCATTTCTCAAAAAAAAAAAAAAAACAACTCTGAAAATGGACATATCAGAAATGGTAGGTTTTTGGTACTTCCAGTGCCTTAGAATTATTCAGAAGAACTGTGTTTGAGGAAAAAGACCTTCCTGAACGTTAAGGGAGGTGGAAACCCAAGTGTTCTACACCATATCACAACCTCTGAGAACCTCATAAGCAGCCCAAACTATTTGACAATATCAGAATTGTATTTTAAAAATGGCTGACAAGATATTTTCACTAGTTTGCAGGTAAGTAAATTAAAATCATAAAGCATTATATGAAAGCCCTATGGGTATTTCTGTGGGGTGTGTGTACGTGTTCACAGAACAGCCTCCTAGACAGAACACCTCACATAAAAATACTGCCTTTGCAGAGCATTGCATCAGCATTTGTCTTGTACATGGTCTATTCCCACTCCAATATGTCACTGGAAAAACCCCAACTGCACCTTTTCATTCTCTTTGCTCATCCGAGGGAAGACAATAGTGAATCTTATTAACTGCTATTAAAAACAGAGCTCTGTGGTAGTGAAAACTTTGAGGAATTACAGATATTATTCTGAAAGCTTAACTTTTATCTTCTAGCACTTATCCCACTGCACTGGAAGCACATTTGTTCAATAGTGCCATGCCCAAAAGTTAGCAAGGGATGTCCTACCGACAATCAGGCAATAGATAGTCCAAAACACATCGATATCACCAAGGAAAGGAAATAGGTACATTCTTGTTCCTGAAGCGAAGCTGAGTTCCAACAGTTTGGCTCCTCTGGAAGGCCCCATCACTCAGCAGGAAGCAGCAGGAGAGGTGTTTAGGGACATCCGGCGGGTTTGGAAAGCGCATTTCGGGATTCAACGTACCATGCCTAGAACTCGTAACACTCTAATCTGTTTTTCCGCCTCAGAGAATGAGACTGTATTTCTGACTGAATGGAAATAAAAATCTCCAGGTATGCCTCACTTCCACACTGGCATTACATCATCTTTAAAAAGCCCTATTACTTAGCAGCACACTCTACATATTTCAGTGTTTTGTTATTAATACACCACTGCAATTTATTGCAAAATGGTCAATAAAAATGTGGTTGCTAAAGAGACATACAGCCTTCTCCCCAGCATCCAGCTCCATCCTCGGATTGGTAGGGTTCATAAACACCACACACAGAGCCCAATTTCAATTCTATATTTACATACTGCTTGGGAAGCAATGACATAGATAATAACAAAATAGAATAGTCCCATATAACACTTTCCAGGTACAGAGAAAAATCTTATTCCTGCTACGAGGATCTTGCAAATTAAATCAGATTAATAATATAGTGAACATATTACTGGCAAAAGCATGTGTTTGTCTCTAATGATCCTTCCCAGTTCCCATTAAATCTAATTAAAAGGCACTGACTGAATTTTATTGGAATTCCATTAGTGAGGTCCAATCCTGCTCTCACACAGCCTGGCACCCACGGGAAACAGCCCTTCCCCAGCCTGCAGAGCCTCTGGAGCATCCTCTCACACACGAGGGGAAGGTGCCCTGTCAGCAGGACCAGGGCTGGGCTGGGCAGCTGATTTTACAGGGACAAGTCCTGGTTATTCCACTTCACCAACTGCCTAAAAAGGAAGTTTTTTACCACTTTACAGCACTATGTTTTGATACATCTTGGGAAGTTTTCCCATTATGGTCAAGAACTGACTAGTTAGCTGGAATAAATTTACAAATATTTTCAACTCTTCAATAGATATAATTTAAGAGGGGGAAAAAAATCAACTTGTTTAATTAAAAAACAAACTAGTGGGTTGGACAGAAGGTGCAAAGTCATTATTTGAGTAATTATATTTTAAAAAAACACCAATTAGTTCCTAATTGCACTTACAAATATAAGACCTAGTTCTGCAACGTTCTACACTTAGCCCAAACTGACATTAAATACAGACTCAATAGTCTGGATGACTTGCATAAAAGTAGCCAAGTTCTGCTATTTTCATCTTCACTGTTCATCACTAAGAATGTTTTGAGTAAGAGCAATTAAAATGAGTTCTCTAAGCAAAAATTTTTAATTGCATTTGAAGAACAAGACTATTAAACAACAGATTAATACATAAAAACTAGGAAGAAGCAACAACATGCTGGGATTCCAAATATGCTACAGTAACAAAAACAATGTTCTATTATCTAAATTACCAGCATTTCTAGAGAAAGCCATAATTCTAAATTTATGAGTTAAAATGACATACGTCCTTAGAGCCAATGCAGTGAAGAGAAGCCTATTTTCTTCAACTGCAAATAAAAAGACCTGTAAGAAGGTGCTAGAGGAACACACGTGTCTCCAATCTGCAGACTGAAGTCAACGTGAGTTTTGCCACTTCAAATGCAGAAAGATCGGGGTCCATATGAACCTCAAAGGTATGGCATATGCTCAGATTTACATAGCAGCAGTCACGGAACACTTCAAAAGCAGCACTGTGTGAAGTAAGAGCTGCTCTCCGAGTCTTTGGAGGACAGCTACTTCAACATGCCAGAGCATCAGCAGAAGCTCTATGATAAATTAGTAAAAGGCTTGCTTCAGAACAAGTTTACATATAGTCTTTTCACATCAAACACCTACTTTTGAACTTTGAAATGCATCTTACCCTTTAAACACTTTGTGTGTCTCTACCGCTTTCATTTTTATTAAACTACAGGTCTTCAATACCTCTGAACTTGAGAGAACAACCCAGGTAAGAGAAAACATGCATGTCTGTTCACAGAAACCCACACAAAGAGCTTGCTCAGGCTCCAGAAGTGTCACGGGTTTGTGTGAGGACATACACACACCACTGAGTGCCTACAAAACCAACCAGCCACTGAAACTGCACTTGTGGACATCTCCCACAATTTCTGTCTCTCATTAACTCTTATCACACATCCTTCCATGTAGTGTCCCAAACTCCTCTATATATTTTCACCCACCTCTGTAATTTTACCTGTCCAATGACAGGCAAGTTCTTATGTAATATTGTTCTTTAGGGTAAATAAACAGTAAAGTCACTGTGACCCTGGAGGCATCTCTTTTGCATATAAGACACTAATACTTATTATCCTAGATCCAGGACATAACCAACTTAGCTATGGGAACATACACCTCTGTTGTACAGCACAGAAACAGCTCTTTTAGGGTTTTTAAGAATACTTTCCAACAGATGGCCAAGCTAGATCTCAGTCTGGTGAAGTACAGCAGTGCTGGTACACCCGGGTTCCAGAATAAAGCCACTAATAACAAGGTAGTTATAAAGCCTCCTGATGTAGTCAGTGTCACCTGCTGTGACACCTCACCAGGGAATGAAGGCCATCGGCAGTTATCCCAAGAAGACAAATTTATTTTACCTGTTTTGTGTTTCTGCTACAGGGGTGAGTAAGCCAAACTCACATCAGCCTAACCTTAAGCCTGAAAATTCCACTTCAAAGTAATTTGCTTCCAGCTTTCACTTAAATATGGTCAAAGGACACTGCAAAAACAGTAAATTCCCTGCTAAGTGGAATGAAGACAGAAGTTTTGGAAGCGTATGCGACTCTGAATAGGAGTAGCATTCACAAAGATTAGTCTTTCCTTCTTTAAAACAGCTTTTAAATTATAACAAAACCCAGTTATACGTCATCACCCAGGGAACTTGAGTTTTAAGTTATATGGTAACATTTTCCCATCCTGTGTAAAGTCTCCCTTTGCAGGAGCATCTCTTGCAAGACTTTGCTGACGAGCTGTTTCACCACACCAGCACCTTCAGGGTTTTTTAGCTCCAAAACACTGAAACCTCACGTGAAAGACTCCACAGCGAGAGGGCAGCTCAGTGCTGCTGACAGGGATGATGTGACACCAAAACCAGACACAAACAAGGCAGCAGTCCCACCACAGACAGCAAGTCGATTCATAACGAGCAATGCCACCCATTAACACTGGTGTGGAGACACATCTCACTGACAACACCACCCGCTTGTGGGGATTATCCAATCAAGCTCCCATTAGCCGGGACATCTATGTAATTTGGATCTCCTCTAGGTAATCACGCCAATTAGTACAGTGGATCCATGCTGTTCACAGCAGCAGAGACACAAAAACCAAACAAGGATGAGAGAAAAGGGGTGCAGGAGCCTAGGCACGGAGCCAGGGTGAAGCTCCGAGGCTGGGGAGAGCTGTGGGAGGGAAACACGCCCACCACAACCACAGAGCACCGACGGGACCTGTGAAGTTTCCCTGCACGTCTGTAGGGAGAGCAGGTAACAAATGTGTTCTCAGCTTCCTGAGCTGTTAGCAAGGTTTCTCTCAGACTTCTGAAATTCATTTTTGCAGTTATCCTGTGACGGAGTTGCAAGTGTTGCAAGGAATCTGGGTCCATCAGTCTCCTCAGGAAAAGGAGGACTGAAGCACAAGGAGAGGAAATCATACTTCTTTATGGCTTAAAGTGGCACAACCTCAGCTGCAGGACTTATCCCTTATCCTATCACACTCTTCACTTCCTTTTCCCATCTCATTTCCAGCTCCCCCTCTCCATGTCATTTTCTCTTCACAGTGTTTTGTATACATACAATTAGAGGAGCTGTAACCTGGCTGAGGACAGAACTGATAAGACTGGAAGCATTTAATTGTATTTCAAATGCAGAGAAAAGATTTAGATAATTCAAAGTTCGGTGGGGTTCCCCCCCCCACCTCTTCTTTTCCCCTCTGATGTTATCCACTGGTCTAACAGAAGGTGTTACCTCTCCCTACAGCACCTCACTAGTATTTTATATTACCATGGCTACCACAACACTGCTATTAACACAACCCATGACATTTTCCCAATTCTCTTATTACCAATGGCGAGCCTCAGTGCATTCCAAATTTCAATGCCTTTCACATATATTAAGCTGAGCATGCTCCAGTGACTCAGATTTTCCTCCTGTAAAGGAAAATCAGCTTGGTATGGTCAATAATTTTTGCACTGTATCATAAAGTTTATCTGATGTGCAAATGTAATTCCCTTTCTGGATGCCTCATCCTGAATCCCTTTTAGGTTGAGACCACTTGACATTTTTTTTAAACAAAATACCTTTTAAGTCTTAATTTGTGCAGCACTCGGTTTTGATAAGACATGACATTATGATATGATGAGTTAGTTGATTCTAAGTAAATTTGATTTATCCCACTTTTTGGGCTGGTATGATTTACAAGGATGCTGCCTTTTAAGACAGGATTGATTTTAATATAGGCTGACAGCACTTTTTTTTTTTTTCTTGTGAAACACTAAATCAGAGCAAGGTAACTATGGGGGGGGGGGGGAAGGCACCAAAGGGAAAATGAAGCAAAATTTAAATACCAAAAATTAATATTCATGAATAATTGGCACTTACTTATCTCTATCAAGGAAGACAGAGCAACAAATCAGTTTCCAGAACAATTCCACAAAATGTTTGGAAGTTTGATTTCTATTCATAAGATCAGATGCACACCAGAGCTGCTAAAATCTAATCTGACCATTTTGCGAATACCATGGAAAGTTCTTGAAATATTTTCCATCAAACAAGCACCACCACGACCACGAATCTTTGTGAACCAAAGCAAAAGCGTATGTACCCTTCAGAAAACTGAAAAGATTTCCTAAGAGCCTTTCCATGGAATACTATCCTCATTTCCTTGCAGTATCCTTGCACCTTGTGATGCAGCGTTTTAAACAGACAAGTTTGTGATGCAGCAGCAAGACTTTTCTCTTTGATAGGTAGTTATTTCTCATTTTTACAGCATGAATCACCTGTGTAATTCTGACAGATACGTGAGAAAGGGACCGGTGAGGTTTGGTATTTCGACTGAAGCAGAAATCTATATCCCAGACCGACTATCCAGACACACCCGCACTCACCCGAACGAGTTGTAAGCAGTTAGTAAACAATTTAGGAGATGGAGTGTACGTGATGTAGAGGAGCTGAATGTCTAATAGTGAGAATTCAGGGCTTTACAGAGTTACATTTCTACTGAAATCCAGCTAAACCCTCACAGACGGGGTACAACACCACCCAGGGCATCTCATTCATGAGAACACGCAGTTTTGAAGCTGAAGGGCTACAATAAGCCGACAGACAGTCTTCTGACAGGCAGTGTTTTCTACAGCGGTAAGAAAACCTGAGTCAGAGCAGCACGCTGCTGTTCCCGCACCTGAGCCGCACAGAAGGGGGACTTGGGCTGTACTTAGAAAATACCCAATTCAAACATCTCCCAGGAAAATAAGAGAGGTCTGGTGACTGTATAATAAGCGACACGAACCCCCGAGCCCCGCTCCGGCGGGAGGACCGCCACCCTCCTGGATCAGAGACTTCTGAGGAGCAAAGCAGAGCTGGAAGTTCTGCGATCGCCCACCCCGCGGCTGTGGGACCCCCGAGCCCCGCTGCCCAAATCCAAGTTCAGGGACCGAGCGAGCGGCAACTCGGGGAAAACTGAGGAGGGAACTTTTGGAAGGCTCGGGGAAGCGCAGGGCGCTCGCCGCTCCTGCGGCACCATCGCCGCCTGGCCACGGGACCGGTTCGGGGAGCCCCGACCCTGACCGGGACGCTCCGCAGCAGCGGCGACGGTTCCCAGGAACGCACCCCGCGGGTAGTGCGTGGTGAGGTAACCCAGATCACTGCGGGACATCATCCCGCTTCTCGCCTCCATACACTCGTCGCCGCCGAGGGCTCGCCCCGCAGCCCAGTCGTGCGGGAGCGCGGCCAGGGGAGCGCGGAGAGGGAGCGCGAACAGGGACCGCGGCAAGGGGAGCGCGGGGAGGGCAGCGCGGAAAGAGGGGATGGGAAGAGGGGAGCGCTCCGCGGCCGCGGCCGCCCCGCGCAAGGCGCCGAGGAGCAAAACTTATTCCCCGGGAGAAGCCGGCACCGGCGGGAAGTCCCGCGGCCCCGCGCCCTTCCGCGGACGCGCCCTTACCTCCGCGGGCTGCCGCTGTCAGCGCCTCCGCGACGGGCGGTAATCCCCAGAGCATCGCCAGCGCCAGGAGCAGCGCGGACATCGCGGCGGGAGCAAGGCAGGAGAGGCAGGAGCCGAGCCTGTCGGCCGCGGGTGCGGAGCGGCGGAGCCTGTGCGGGAGGAGCCGCGGGCACCGCCGGCACTTTGGAGCGCGGAGCGCGGCTGGGCTCGCCGCACGCAGCGAGCGGGCAGCGCGGGGCGCCGGCGGCCGGCAGAGCCGCGCTCCGCCCCGCGCACCGCCCCGCACCGCCCCGCGCACCGCCCCGCACGGCCCTGCGTACCGCCCTGCACTGCCCCGCGTACCGCCCTGCACTGCCCCCGTGCAGCCACGCACCGCCCTGCACTGCCCCGCACTGCCCCGCACAGCCACGCACCGCCCCGCTCAGCGCCCTGCAGCGCCCAGCGGCGCCCCGCACTGTCCCGCACAGCTGCGCACACCACCCCATGTACCGCCCCGCACACTGTCCTGCACTGCCCCGCACAGCCACGCACTACCCTGCACAGCCCCGCACCGCTTCGCACGCCCCGCGCATCTCCCTGCACCGCCCCGCACAGCCCCGCACGCTGTCCCGCACTGCCCTGACCTCCCCACAGCCCCGCACCGCCCAGCGCGCTGAGCGCCAGGCGCGAAGCCGCCTCACGGGATGCGCCCATCAGCCCCTGTCCCTGTCCCCTCCTGCCTCGCTTGGGGCTGTGGGTTTTCTCTTAAAAATCTGAGGTGATTCTTTTGGTTTTAAGTTCGCAAAGGCAAACTCGCGGGAGGCTGGGGTGGGTGAGTCAGCAAAAAGAAAAAAAAATATTAAAAAGAAACCCATGTGCCATGTAAAGCTGCAGGAATGGTGGTGCTGAGGGAAGGGGATGCATGTCTTTGGGCTGTGGATGAAAAGCTAATGTCCAAAGCTGCTCTGCCAAACTTGACTTTGGTTAGTGATGCTTCATAGAGTCATGGAAAGGTTTGATTTGGAAGGGACCTTAAAGACCATTTTGTTCCACTTCTCTGCCATGGGCAGGGACACTTTCCACTAGACCAGGCTGCTCCAAGCCCCATCCAACCTGCCCTTGAATGGGGCTTTTTTTTACTGATTCACAGTATTGATACTACTTTAATAACACAGTGCCATCTCAAAACACCAATGATTACTCAATGTACTATAAGTGCTCTTAGTTGTCTTGAGGTAGGTCTGAGCTCCCAGCCAATACTTGTTCACTGCTTTGGCTTTTGTGACTTTACATAAGAGTATTAGCTTGAAATCATCTCATAACATAAATACAGTTTGCTTATCACATCTTCCCACATTTTTTTTTTTTTTTTAAACCGGGCCCTTTAACAGGAGAAAGGTGCTAAAGCTTTTGCATCATCCTCAGATATTAGTTTTCTCCAAAGACAGCCAGGCACTAGAATTGACGGCCGAGACCTTCGCGTTCCGAGGGTAAAGCCTCAGCTCTTTCACCCCCACGTTTATACCCACAGCACAGAACCTAAATATCTTTTATATGAAGCAGTACAGCCAAGAGGCTTCCAGGGCCAGAAAGATGAAGTGATGTTAAAGGACAGAACAATACACAACCTAGGATAAATGTCAAATATTTCATTAATTCTGTTAACCCACGGGAAGGGCCCTGTTTGCCCAAGAACCGAAAAGCCCAGCCTGGGTCTCAGGGTCACCTCTGAGGTCGGGGACTGGTGGGACTCATAGAAGGGTGCAGGTCACTTTATTACTGCAAACAATTTACAGCCGAAGGGAAAAAATCCAGTTGGATCAAATTCTGCATTTAGCTACTGCCTGTAAAGCCTGTGTAATTCCCCTTCAGTCAATCAGTATTTATACAGTCATAACTGAGCAGAATTATGGATCCCAGAGTAGAAAACCTTTGTTAATACAGAAACAGATCTGAATTAAGGCTAAAAAATCTGGCAGTGTCTTGGAAATCAGTTGTTTTTATAACCAAAATGAAGTCATGCTGAATGTCACATTGGAACATCGTTCCACCGTTGTTTATGGTTGAGATTGCTCTGTGTCCTCCCACAACCCCTCCAAGCCACCTACACGGCTCTTAGGCATTAACTGTGATTTTATTTGAGCAACCTTTTGCATTTCAAGTGGGAAAATACGTAGATGGTAGAGCCAAGTGAGAAAATGTGTGAAGGAAAACAAGGGAATTCCAAGTTTTAAGGAACTCCTGCTTAAATCAGTGACATTTCCCACATGCCAGGACTGTCACATGGTATAAAGGCACATATTCACAGCGAACATGCTGTCCCAGAATTCTCGGGATACACAACTGTCTTTACAGAGCAGCCTTCTTTCATCTTGACTTCTTCCATCTTCTGCAAAAGTCTCAAAGTCTGCAAGGTTACGAGTGGTCATGCTTTTCCCCCAAACATTATCTGTTAATTGGCGTGCTGCCCTTTCGTGCCTCCTCACAAAAGCTCCTCAACTAAAATCTTGCTTTTCAACCATCTAATTTGCTCCTTTTCATTCTTATTCCATCCTTATTTAACAACAGTCCTCACTACTCTCCTTGAATAATTTCCTTTAATGATACAGTGCCATTTAGTGCCCATTTTAAACATGAACATTTATGGGAGGCTTTGAAGAATTGATTGGTCTTGCTTTCAATAGTGCTTATCACATATGCACATAAACTCATTAAAATATTTAAATAATATTCATAATGAAAGTCAATGGCCTCCTTGTTTACAGGACATAAAGTGTCAATACAGAGTATGCAGCCAAAATTATGACTAAAAACCCAATTACCTGTAAGTAATCATTTGTCAAATTGCTGCCTAAAAATGTAGCTGGCTTTAAGATAATGCCATGAGGTGATAATTCTCATAGAAGCCTGGTTTTCAAATACAGGCTACTGAACAAATAAAAGTTGACCTTTGATAAATCATTCCCCTCAGCATCATTTCCTTTAAACGTTGCTCGCTATGAAGTGATGGAAGGATGGGACATCTCTATATGATGGGATGGGACAACCTCAACAATACAGTGAAAACACATAGAAGTAACTGGCACTCTCGTATCTCCTTTCCACATCAAAAAAAGGCTGCACCACTTACTTGTATGTAAGTTTCAATGTATATCTTCTATGAATAAACCTAAAAACATTTGCTGAAGTGACTGGAATCCAAGCAACGTCTATACCTGTATTATAATTCAGATGCCTTAAGCAACCACCTGCTGTATGACATGCTTTTCCTAAACCTCAGACTTCAGAAAAAAAAAGGAATGGCGATTTTTGCTGGAAGCAGTTTCTTCATTTCCAGCCTCCCTGCTGTTGTTTGCAGGCACACAACTGTGTTCAGATTTCTGCGTGGTGGCTGAACACTGAGAAACGCAGGACGGGTGGCAGATACACAGAGCAGGAACCAGACTAGTTTGTCAAATGTTTATTGAAGTCTCCAGTCAGTCCCATTTGACAGATCCAAACCAGAAGCACTGGGGAGTTGAACAGAGAGCAGACAGAGAGGAGAGAGACAGAAAGGAATTGAGGGAATCTCTTTTATTTGTTACAGCTTGAAAAAAACTTAATTATATAGGAGACTGGAGTGAAGTTCTTGTCGGAAGTAAATTCAAAATTAAAACTGCTGCTAGAGATCTGTTTGCACCTACGGTACTTTATAACTTCTTCCTTCCAATCAGAGTTATTAACTCTGACAAGTTAAATAAATTAATTCATCAAGCTATAGAATATTATGAAATCTCTTATTGAGATAAATTAAACAAAGTAGAACCAATCATTTGTACTCGCTGGTATAACACAACACAGGAATGTTAATTGTCAGCAAAAGGTGATTCTGGCATTAGTCACTATGAAACTACCTTGATTGCATCACTAAAAATTTGGTTGTGCTGTTATATATTGTGTATCAGCCATGGCCTTCGAGTAGGTGTGTGGGTAGGGATGGTCACCTTGATGATTCCCCCACTGCCTGATGTGACAGGGGCAGTAGGTGTGAAGGTTGCTGGCGATGTGTGCGGCCCTTTGGGGAGCATCACGAGTGCCCCACTGGGTTGCTAGGGAATGGTGTTGGCAGCCAGTCCAAAGGCAGTCGGGTGCCCTGCCCTGTCCCACCAGACAGAGAAAAGTTGCCAGGCAGCAGCTGACACAGGAGCAGAAAGTAGGGAGAAAGTGTTTGAGAGAATCGAGAAGGGAAGAAAGACCAAAGATTAAAAAAAGAACAAAAACGCCCACCCTTTCTGAATTCAGGGGTTTGCATTACACGCTGTCCCTGCCGGGGAAAACATCCCTAAAGGAATTTTTCATTACTGCAGTGCAACAGTGGTTTCATTATTAAAGACTTTCTGAATGTGCATCTTCAACAGCTGCAGGAAAAGTTCTCCATGTGTGTGCCTTGTAATGTGTATATTTGCATACCAAGTGTCACGGACGGAAATTGCTGCCTGGCATTCGAGGTGGTTTGGTGAGGCTTTAATACATAAATTGGGACGTATTAAAAACCACATAAAAACAGGTCAGTGTGAAGACCTGCCTCACAACTGCAACAATAAATGGGACAAGAAAACCCCGAAATCCAAAACCATGGAATCCTTAACCTTGATCTGTTCTGATCTCCGTCTTCCTAAAGAAATTCTGTTATATTATATATATATATATATATTTATTATATATATTATATATATTTCTTGTGAAATGCTTGAGAGGTGGTGCTGGACCATACTCTGGTTCAGGTGAAATGCAGTGAACTGATGCAAGTCTGCTAAAGGGCAGCTCAACACCAGCTTGTGATACTCAAACATCTGCTCAGGACAAGTGACATTTTGTAGTTAACTGAATATGCTTTAGTGAAGGCATAAATGGGAAATCTTAATGCTGATTGCAAGGTTTGTTTCTCATAAAAATAGGCTCATAAAAGCTATTAGAACAGAAAAGAACTCATCACCTTCTGAAGTCTGTTTAAAAGGACAATTTTGAGGGGGAAAAAAAAAGCATCTCTTTCAAAAGAAACTTTCAAATTATTTTATTACCTCATAAATTAAGGTACTTTTATAAGATAGGCCAACTTCTTTACCTGCCATCCTGTTGTACTCAGTCATGCTACACCCACATGCAAGGAGAGATCAAATTCATTTCCAATGAGTGGAATAGAAACCCCTTGTCCAAAAAAATAATGTTTATGGCCAGTGCTCAGAAAAAGTATGAAAAGTAGATAAAAGAGAGAAAAATATTGGATTCAATCTGTTTCAAACTCCCATGGTAAAATTTTTGTCCAGACCATGGTGCATATTAGTCAGTTCAAAGTACTTCTTTCTTCAGTTTATTCCAAAATTAATATACCCCATAACTTCAAGAACCATAAGAAAATTACCTTTGCTTAATAAAATGTGATTTTCCAAGACAGTGGACACCTTGAGTTCATCTGACAAATACCCACGAGCACATCCTTATAGGTAGTTATGAATTTATTCTACATCATTAGTCCTGAAGGTCCAGTTACTGAAATGATTGAGATTTGGACACCTAAGTGCCTGTACAGTACTACCAAGGGGTGGCAGAGGGAACCAGTCCTACCATTAGTAAGTTTGGATTAATTCCATAGTTTATAGCATTCACACAGCACCTATTCAGAAACCTACATGAAAATTGCCTAAGGAGAGAACTCGTCTCTTTTTTTATTAGATCTCAATGCAATCTATTTATGAAATTTTCAATTTCATCTTGTAAGTGTTGTGAAGTAAAGTGTACAGCTTTAGCTGCCTCTTTTATTTCCTAAACATGGTATCAGGAATAACCTAGTGGGATCTTTCTCAGTGATAGCAAATGATTAAAATAATAATAATGCATAATGCATAATGTCATTCCACAGAAGTTATTATCCATTTCCACAATCTCCTATTAGGTTTCCATATTTTACTGCTCTCGAGGAGCATATATTTGCCATTTGCCAGAAGCACAGAGGTAATATCTAAAAAACAAAGGTTTTTTAAGACTTACACCTGGTGGTGCTGAAATCAGAGATGCTTAATAAGTATTGCAAATGGATCCTGTTATGATATTTATCAATGGTGTATTCACAGTTGTGCAGCAGATCATGAAGAAAAGATGGTATGCCATGCAAATTGGTGTGCCTGCACTGACAAACCTGGGAAGCTGATGGTTGTTTGACATGCCCTGGAAATACATAAATCGTTTGTCCTTACAACAATAAAATCAATTGTAATAGATCCATTTATTATTAATAAAGTGCTGTTGCCACCCTCTCTTGTATATCAGCTCCACCAGCCAAAAATATCTCGATTTGGAGCAAAGCAGTGATGCCACTTCACATTTATATTTTAGTTGCTTTTCCCAAGGGAAGTGCTTCCTTTCCATCCCAAACATACCTCCACATTGCTTGACTCATCAGTCTTATAAAAGCCTAAAATTTCCCCCTCTTGATAAACTTTAGACACATGCCTGTTCAAACACTTTCCTTCTGGCACATTTTGATTCTACAGAGACATGGAATTTTATTACTTGAGTGGGGTTTAGCCCTATGGATGGTGGTGCATCATCCCAGACTCCATCCCAGCCCTATTGGAGTGGCATCAGTGCCTCCTGGCCAGGTGTGAGAGCTTGTGTGCAGAACTGTTTACTATCCAAACTTCCTTTAGCAGTGCCTTTAGGAGAAATTAGTAGTATTTACCAGTTTGAGATGTTTGGAAAATTATCCTGCCGACAGCTATTATATTCACTTTTACAGTCCCTTCCTCCAAAATATATCAGAATGAAAACTTATGGGTCTGCACCACAGCATTTCAAAGACTAAATGAGCCTTCCCCTCCACTTCAAAGCAAATTGTTACGCGGTGGCAGCCAGGTGCCATAGCGGGATTTTCATTCTGGTTTTGAGCTAAATCTGATTAATCATAAAACAGATCAAATAAAGGAACATCTGGTACAAGATTTTTGCCATCAGATAAAGGCTTTACGGTAGCTGTCCAAATGACTGCTGTGGCAAACAGCCACCACTACAACAGTAGGCAAAATTTTCCTTTGAGGCAGCAAAAAGAAAAAAAAAAATCCTAACAAATTGCATAAATAATTGTTTCACTCCATAAAGCCAAGAACGGAGCACGTGAATGTCATTAAAGTTTAAAACAATCCCCAAAACTCCATAGGCGAATAATAACTGTCTCCACCATTGAAACATCGTGGACGAGGTACCTTGTTTAGAATTTAAAAATGCAGACAAGCCCCACAGTCTGCGCGGTGCTTTTTACGCTTTTAGCATAATCAGCCTCTGAATGTCATTTAAATGCACCTTTTAATATCACTTTGTCTTTCGTTGGGGAATAGTGAGACTGCGACAAAAAAAAAAAAAAAAAAAGAAGATTTAGTTTATTTTACTCACTTTTGTTCTTTATATAAAACGTAATGTGAAAATGTGCCCCAGGGTCTGCCCCATCCCAGCGCAGCACAATCTGACAACTTCGGGAGGAGAGGGATCTTTTTGCAGTCCTTGAGTGCCCCCCATAGGCTACTGCTCAAATCATCGTTTTAAACTAGGCATAAACCCAAAAATCTTTCAGTCTTAGGGAAAAGGAGCCTAAAACCTTAAAAAACAAACAATGTTCCCCTCCTCCAAATCAAGATATATATCACAAAGGTACATTACAGGGGTTGACATAACTGTAATGCCACTCAGTATTTAAATTAAATTTTATTTTTTGAAAACTGTCTGTGTTTAGTAGAGTTAAGGCTGCAGTTAGTTCTAACTTATTTAAATGTGGCTACTTAAATTGACAAATTTTTTTCTCTCATAGATAAAGCATATTTAAAAAAGCAGAATACTTACCTTCCCAACAGAATTAGCAAAGAATTCAAATTTTTATAATAGAAACTAAAAAAGCAAGTTGTAACTTGAAATTATATAATTCTCAAAATAAAAGAATTTATATAAATTCATAAATTCTATTAAAAATAAAAAATCAGCAAGTTAATTATGAGGCACACCTAAAAAGTAGGAATTTTAAACTTCTGATAATATCTCTTTTTATAACTGCCTTCCTCTCCTCTTTGTGAGGGCACTAAAATATGGTCCTTTTATCTGCTGGTTGATGTTAGAGTAAACATCGTGCTTTGTAGGTAATGAAACTTCCCACATGTGACCTTAGGAGGGGTCAAATACCTCCTTGTCATGTACCCACCTACCTTTGGAGCATCTTATGTTGCATGAAGAAGGAAGGTGACAAAAAGAGCAAAGTACTCAGAAAAAGTATTAACTGTGATGTAAAAAAAAAAGTTCAAGAGGCGCAGTCATCGAGAAATATGTTAGATCTGCTTCAATATGGAACAGAAACCCTCTGAGGGGTTAATTCCCCCAGGTTTATTTGGCTAATGCTGTTAGGGAATCACAGCATTTACTCTTCCATGTCAGTAGATGGAATAACAATGAAACTCAGAAATTGCTACATGGAGGAGAAGGAGAGTTGGAAATGGGAAAGTGCAGTGAATGATGCTGTGGGAAAAGCCAAAATCAACTTCTAAACAAAGCTCACATTCATCTTTATATGTCTTCCTTATAGCAGAAGTAGACAGGTCTCCTATCAGTGCAAGTATACCAATGAGAATAACATGGCTTTGTACATTAAATTTAATCCCTGATCTAAAACTGAACAGTGACTATTCCCACAGAATGACTTCGACTCTCCTTGGTTTGAAGTCCAGCTCATTTGCTCTTTGCCTTCCCTCACAGGAAAGACTTTTGCTCACTTGGAGGTGGCTGACCTAGTGGGACACTCAGGAGACTATTTCTCTTCCCAAGCTCTGAGTAGATCTAGGAGAAGTTTCCTTGAGCAAGTTGCTCCATAAGTCTCCTGATAATAGTTTTAGAATCACTGCCTGGGCCTTTAGATTATTCTTCTTGAAAAATGTGATTCTGATTTGAAACACTGGTCCTCTTCCCCTCTTTCTCCCTGCTCTAAAGGATGGGTATCCTCCTCCTCTGAGCAGTACAGATTCTACCATGTTCTTTACCTGGAATGAAAATACAGATGGTGCTGGTGGGGGAAAAGAAGAGTAGAGAGACAAAAGGCCTTTATGTTAAACCAATCCCTTGTTCTGGTGTTCCTGGTTCAGCTGGGTACTCACTTCAATAACCTTAGCAGCTCATCTAAAGAGAGAGCAGCAGCAAGCTGTGCATTCACACAGAAATCAAAGGGCACTTGATATTAGGTAATATCCAATGCCAGTTACGTGTGCAAAATAGCTTCAAGAGTTTCAAAATTTTTATTCAATACCAGAACAGCGGCAAAGGAGACCAGATGATGTCAAAACACACGTATGTGTCTGTGGCTGTGAGGGACTGAGGCACTGGAACTTCACTTTCAGCTCTAATCACGAGAATGGGAATATGAACCTGTTGTTTTCCAGTCCTTTTCCTTGATGACAACATGACAGATTTTTCTCTGCCCATGTAGAAAAATGGGGCTCAGCTCCTCTTCTCCATGCAAGAGGGACACAGTTCAACATCTGCTTGTTCTTTTCCAAATGGCTTTCAAGGATTCTGTCTTAGAAGTCTTAAAAGAAAATTGAAGCAGCATGAGGGAGGAAATTCTTTCATGGATAAATAACTAAGTGATTAGAAACAAAGGGTAGCAGTAAATTATTATTATTTTCTCAGCAGAGAAAGTGGAAGTCACTAAAGGAGTCCCCAAGGAGTAGTTCTGCAGTATCACACGCGAGCCAAGAAGACATCGCTCGCATTGCAGTTTACACTTTGTCTATCTTAAAACATGCAGAAGCCTTATGTAAACCAGTAACCTGGTGCCCTTCCTCTGAATGAGAATGCAGGGGATTGAAGAGAGAGTAAATGAAACAGAGAGCAAGGAAAGACAGAAATGGAAAACGAAGAAATGAACAGAAGGGGAAGTCACTGCTGGCTGGACCGGTTGGGAATACTGGTCCTGCAGGAAGCCTTCTCCAGCTGATCTTAAAAGCTTATTCAAATCAACAAAAAAAAAGGAAAGGAGAGGCAGGAGTGGGAGTGGAAATTACTTATCTGATGGAAAGAGGCATTAAACAACCCTTGGCCCACCGGAGGATTATTGAATGAAGGGCTCCTGCAACTTTTGAAATCAGACCTTATTTACTTCTTTATCAGTCAGGCTTTGTCTTGGTAGTAGTGTACATCCTTAAGCTGGCACTTGGCCAATACTTTTAGACTATGAAAATAAACTAGCAGATTATCACCATTAACTTGTACTGAGCACTATTTCTTAGGGGTAAAAGTGTATGCAAAAATAAATTAAAAAAAAATAAAAGATAAAAGCTAAGAATGGCATTTATGTAATTTCTCAAATAAACAAACATATCTCTGCAAACCCATAAACTAGGAAGGAGAAAAAACCCTTTAACAAACACTCATATTAAATACACTTTGATAGAAAGCTTAATTCCTTCCTTTTGAAAAGAAAAATCTACAAGGATGGCACTATAGCAGGACAATTGTCCCAAATAATAATATCCCAAATAAGCAGGCTGGGGTTATTTGAAACGAAGGCAGGAAGATCTTGTAGTACCCTATGACAATCCATCTGGGGAAGATTTCAAAAATATCCAACACTTACTTTAATATAGTCTGTCCCAAAGGCAAAACTATTTGCTTTTCACAAGCATTTTTATGAGATACATCTTAAAAGTAATCACTGGCAGAGATAATTTATTGTTAGCCAGAGAGGATATTGAAAGGCAGGGGAGCTATTAATCATCTATGCAGATATGGGTGAGATGCTGGCCCTATGGAAGTCAATAGTAAAATTCCCATTGACATCTGTGGAGCTGGGCTATTACTCTCTGTGCTGGAGGTTTAAGTGTTTGCTCTATTAGGTCAAGTTTCTTGTTCGCATAATTTCCTGGTTTACACAGAGTTACATCACGGTTTGACCGAGGGAATATCTTGAGTTTGCTGGAATTAATGTTTTTCTGCAGGAGTTACTACTTGAACATTAATAATAGGGATTGTTACTGTATTACAAGATGCAGGTATGCTGTAAAAGTCCAGTTGTAGAGGACTGGTCGCTCTTTGTTTGTGGAGAATTGCGAGGAGGCTACGGTTGAGATCTTGTTGAGTGAGACAATGTCACACTCTCTTCCTGGCAAGTCTGTCTGTATTAAATTTTGCTTTCCCTGGTAGAAGTTCACAATAGAGCTCTCAACTACAGCAAAGCAGCATCAAGTCTAATAAACAATTCCAGAAATACCCACACTTGAAAAGCTTTCACACAATTACCTGTGTCCTTCAGGATAATCCGCGCCTTTCATAGAGAAAGTGGGGACACGAGCACCAAGAGTTAACTCTGCAGCAGAAAAAGGAAACCAGAAAAAATATACAGCTTTAAGCAAAGCTATTCCCTTTTCTGTTGGAGAGGGTGATATGTTTCATAGCAGATCACTTATGCCACTTAGATGTCATGATCAACACACTCTCACTTCTGCTCAATATTTAAGTTCTTTGTGAAACATGTTGCTGATACTTCATACGGCTCCATCTCCGCTGCAGCCATAAAGGATGTGATCAAATTATTTCTACCTGCTCGTAGACAGGAGGCATCATTTTTAGTCTCAGCCCAGGGGAACAGAAGTGATTAAACAATTGCTGCTTAGCATCACACATCACCAACAGTCCATCGCAGAGTCAGCTGCAAACTAGCAGCAGCAAAGATGTTTGTTTTTACACTCTTCTGGGCTGCCATGGCAGCCAAAATATTCTCTTTCTCTGAATTGATTTGTTCTGAAAGCCCAAGTATATTTGTTTTCCTGAGGAAATCCTTATGATTAATAATAGTAGGTGAGAGTTATTTTGTGTGCTTTATTTTAATGAATAAAATCCAGAGCATGGGGAGGTTTGTGTTCAAACAAGGCTTGAAAAAATTTAGTGGGAGATTTTTTGCTTTTCATGTATCTTTTGTTTGGTGTTCAGGATTCAAACCTGTAACACCACACTCTAAATCCCTATATGGGAAAAGAAGGGTCAGACCCCAGTGACGGATTAAATCACTCTATCTAGAATATCTGAAATTGCTGTTTTGTTCAGAAGCACAGAGTTGATAAAAGGAATGATAGCCTTATCTATGTATTTGTTTTCATGTATATTCAAAACAGACTGAGAAGTCTGGTCTCTCTTAATTAAATCATGAATAAATATGAGATTTCCTCCCTTTAAAGCCCAGCCTGCTGCCTGAGCTCAGACTTTACATACGAGGCAGAATTTGATCCTGCAGGTTCAGCTCGCTGAACCCTGTTGTCAGCAGCTTGAGTGATACGTTCAAAGTGCACGATCTGGTCTGGTGCATAGAGAATGAGATCTATTTAACAAAATCCTGGCACCCTAGAGCCTGAAATTCAGATTCAAAAGACACACTGGCCTCCTTCCCAGGGTTGTGGGATGTCAGCCCTGGCATTTGGCACCATGATCCCACTTCCCAGGACCTGCGTTCCTTATTACCACCTCAGGAAGAGGCGGGTGCTCCTCTCCAAGGACTTGGGCAAAACAAGGTGAAACTCTCAGGTTCAGGGCTCATCTAAGCTTCCTAAAGATGCAGTCTCATCACATTATTCCCTGGGGGAGTGAGTGCATGGAGCAGCCAAGAAGCTGGGGCAGCTTCTTGGGGCAGTTCTGGCCCAGCAACAAAACCTGCTAGGAGCACACCCAAATCCAGGAGGTTTTGGCATGTGCTGTTCTCCCCACCCTCACGTCCCACACATGAGCTGCATTTCTGTCTGTCATCTTCTGAACTGCAGCTGGCCACCCAAACATCCTGAATTTTGGAGGGGAGATGCTTCTGATTATGAAGCATATGCTGCCCTTCCCTGCACAGTGCATAAGGCAGCCAGCGTGGGCAGAGGTAGGTGGTGCGTGGCAGGGAAGGAGCAGGAGGATGATCCAGGACACGTGATCTGTGTTCGGCACACAGAGAGGCATCAGATGCAAAGAGCATCTTAATTATGGCAATTCAAGGCAGAAGTAAAATTACCTTCCTAATTTTGCAGAGCTCTGGTAGGAAACACCCACCCTGCTAAGGCTGGAGTACAGATGGAGCCAGGCTGCCAGGGATAAGGTCATTCAAGGGAGAATGTGGAAATGGCAATACCTTTGGGGCAAGGTCCTGATCTTCTGCATGCTGGTTTTGTGCTTAAACTCTCAGGTACTGCCTTTGGTTACCCCACTCATTTGCCAGTTCCTCCAGGAGAGGAGCTAGTGAACAGCATGCATTGCTGTTCATCAAATATTCCCCATTTGTCCAAGTTTTTTCCAAAGAGCAGCTGATTTCAGTGCCTACATAGCTTTGTAAAATAGCTGTGGAGGGAAAGGGCTGTGACAGTTTGTTCCTCTGTCTTTTCCATGCAATGCACAAAAGCCTTTCCCACTTAAGCCAAATATCTATATCCCCAGGAGGGCATCATAAGCCAATACTCGTGGAGACTTCCAGAGCACAGCAATTTCCTTGGAGGGGAGTGAGTTCTCCCAAGTGAAATGACTAACCCTGATTTTTTAATCAAACAGCAGAGAGTTGTAATGCCAACAGGGATTCAGACGCCAGCTTCACATCCCAATCCTTGGTGTGTTAACCCTCAGTAACACCTGATCTGTCCACAGGCTGCAGAAAGAAGGGCTGTGCTGTTCCCTGCCTGCCATGCCTTCAGCTGTTGAAGACAATGCTCATAGTGCTGGGTGACATGGAAAGGATCTGTGAGCCTGCCAGGAGCCCATAAATGCCAGCACCTGAGCGAGAGCAGCAGGACAGACTGAAGGAGACATGATGACACAGGAAGAAAAGGACTGAATCAGCGTAGGAGCTCCCATTTTGGAGCAGGGAAACCACAAAATGCATGAAGAATAGTTATAATTCTAAAGCCAGACCATAAAAGCCATGCTCTGCCACTTGCTATACCAGTTTCAAGTACCTTAAAAGACACTGGGGAATCAGTGGTGAAGTGTGAGCGTCCATCCATACAAATGCAATGTTTGGTAGAAACAGAGGCAGGGAGTGGAGAACCAGCTAAACACAGGTTTATGCTACAATGAAATACTCAACATGAGAAAATCAGGATCATATTATTTTGTGTGCATTTGTCAAGTCCAAGCCGGATTTAATGGCTGAATTTTGAGTTATTTTCTCCCTTGCTGTTCCATTGTTAGAAATCTCACAAACATGTTGTAACCGATTATGCAATGGCTTTATTTTCATGTGGACAAAACCACTTTGGTGCTCTGAACCCACTCCAACCCCCCCACCTCACTATCAGGTGAATCTACCCGCTCTCATCGTGTTTTCTATATTAAGTTGTGTCTCTTGGGCCGATTCAGGACACTCACTGTCAGCAGCACAGCACACAAATTTCAAATTAGCTTTCAAAGTAATCAACGACTTATCATTTATTTATGTGTCTTTTTTGTATCTAGCTTAACATTTAAGCATTAAGATAAAAAAAAAAAATCTTTGAGTTTACTATTGCATTTCACTCTGCATAATTAAGAGTATGAATCTTATTTTGTTTGATATATAAAACTCTTGTGATGGGATGTAATTCAGCTAACATTTCTGCTTTTAATACATCTTTCTTCCCGTATTTCACTAAAGGGTGTGAGGAAAAAAGCAGATGTGTGTCATACAGGGCTTCTTACATTTTGGAATCCATAACCCTGACAGGACAATAACATAAATGATGCATTATCAAGTTATGCACAGTCTGAGGCACGTACCTGACACTGGTACTTGTCAGCTACAGCAGGAACCAGGAGCTGTTCAGCTTCACAAGAGAGCAAAAGTGAAACAAGAGTGGATTGTTGTGTATCTTGGTGGCTGTTGCTTGACAGTGGAGGAATTATATTAAATTCAGAAACTTTGAAGTTAGAAGGTGTCTGGAGAGAAAATAAAACCTTGACCCTTTTACAGGATAAAAAAAAGAAAAGAAGAAGAAAGAGATCATGGAGAACAATATCTAAAGCAAACACTTTGGAATACTGGGTATTAGAGGCTTATTTTGTGATGGAGAAGAAAACTTATCAGATATGAGTTCCAGTAATAGCTTTCTATAGCAGCCACAGAAATATGAGATCTGGGCAAAGGGAGAAAGAGGAAAAGATTTCTTTTGCCTCTGTTGATGAAGACAACAATTTTTCCTTGAATATGGCTGGAGAAATATATCAAAAGCTGTTATTCACAACATGCTCAACAGGGGAATATGAGAATATCTTACAATGTAACATGCAGGTGTCTTATTCTTGCCCAGTATTCTTACCTCTCCCACCTAATTATGGTGAGAAAAAAAAATGTGGTTTAATTACTAGTTTTATTTCTTTGAATAAAAATTGGCTTACTGAGGGGGATTTGAATTTTGGATCTTGTTAGGAAGCCAGTGCACACCAGTACAATCATATCCTGAAGGCCTCAGATGAGAAGATTAAAATATTCAATAATTTCAATATAGAATTTACATATTTCGATCCTTAAATTGCAAAGATATAGACAGACCTATGGAACTTATATGCCTTTTATTTTTCAAACTAATACATTAAGGATGCAAAAAAGTAGATCTGGAGGAACAAAAATTGATCTCCAACCTCACCCAAATTACATAGGAAAAGTGTTTTGGCTTTAAGTCAAAAGTTGTTTGAATTATAACTCTGGTTTGAAATTTCTTTTATATTCAGAGATGAACTTGGTTTATTTTTGTACTCCTTACAGATGAAACCAATTTAGTTTGGGCCTAATGATTGTTAGTTAATTTATGATTCCCTTCAACCAAATGTTAAATTTCAGTGAAATTACTGTATGTTATGAACAGAAAGATGAGAAAAGGAAATCCTGAGTCCCAAACTTGAGCCTGACACTTGCTAAATGCTTTGCATTGATTAGTTATAACTCAGACAAACAAAATTTGTCGATCTTCTCCTGCTGTGTAAGGATCCTGCCAGATTCTGTCAGTCTCTTCACCTTAGCACCTATTTTCATACTTTCCTACTGCTTAGAGCAACCCTTACTCAAGACTAGAGGAAGAAATATTTGCAGCCCTTACAGATTTGCTGCCACCTCACTCAACCCTGTCTGCCAGAACCTTGTGTAAATTATTGTACTTCATATTTATGCCGCCGTTCCCGTCTTGCTCAGGTCTTGAGATACCAGTAGGAATAGGTATGAATCCCAACAGCAATAACAAACAACAGGAAAGAACAAGACTTTCTCTTCCCCGCCCCCTCCATTTGAATCTCTGCTGTAGCCAGAAGCACCAAAGGCTTTGGTTTCCCATTGCAAATGTACCTGTCTCAGCTGAAAGGCAGTGTTAGGTAAGATTTATATGTTGTAGGTGTAAAGTGTTATTTTTAGACATTTCTCCAGCATTACAACTTTTCGGCCAAAATCTGGAGTTGCATGAAAGAGCACTCGAAGTGTAAACCTTGAAATGCAGTTTTAATAGTGTCCTCAGCTTGGCAGCAACCCAGCAGAGCATTGCTCCACTTCCATACCAGTAAAAACAACAGGCTATGTAAAGACTCTGGGTGGGGAACACAGTCAGGAAGCACCTACAAATTAATACCAGTCTCTGTTCTTTCCATCAGAAATGCCAAGAATATTCCATTCACAGCTTCTACAGCCAAAGCTCTGATCCTGCAAATAAGGCTTTAATCCACACTCCAGTACTGGGGTGCATCTGGATATATGTCCAAACTGGATTGATAGGTTTCTTTGGACCTGATGAGCCAAGAATTACTGGATCTAAATCTGGGTTGTGGCCAAGATAAACATAATGAATTAGGAGCATATTGGTAAAAGCAGCTTTATTTGCAGCTTTATTTGAAGAAAACTAGTAACCTTGGTGCAGGAGTTCTCATTAATTCCCAGCACCTGTCTCTCACCTGAGGAATTCTAGGAGAAAAACTAGAGTCACCGTAGCCCTACATCACTTTTTCCCTAAACACACCCTGTTCCTACAAAAAAGTCATTGAGAAAGAGAAGGGGGGGGAAAAAAAATCACTGTTAGTTCAAACCTGAATTCCTAAGACTTCCATCCAGTTTATTCTGTGCTGCAGAATGTGCTCAGGTATCAGTTATCCCATTCGTGCAGAAGTAACAGACTTACCTTGTGGTACCCATCTCTTTGTGAAGAAAACAAGCCTCTTAGACATCTCAAAATGCTCTTTTTTTTTCTTTTTTCTCTCATGATTATGTCCTTCCCTGGTATGTCTGATAATGCTCTGTTAATCAGAGTTACCCCCATGTATCTGATAACTATTTATAAAGATGTATGGGAGCAACAAATGGAGCCAGAGCTCCTTTATGCTAACCAAGAGCCCTAAATGTTAAACTCAGAAAATCCCGTTCCTCCCCACTTCTGATGCTCTGGGAAGTTGAAACAGGACACATAGAGGATGTTCCTCCAACCAGGCATCCCTTGGTACAGGAGGACAGGAGTTCACATCTCCTTAGGGTGAGTCTAGAAATAGATCTTTTCTTCAGAAAAGATGTTGTGTTTGAGTCAGTAGTACCTGTTCATCCACCTGGGTTTTAAAAGGAGAAAGCCCTACCTGGAAGAGCAGTGATGGGTTGCTACTTTTGCAAGATGCTTCTGGGCTTTCTTGCTGGCAATATAGGTACTGTGCTGTCCCCTCAACTCAGGCAGCTGAGCCCAGGACACTTCTGTCATTAGAACTTCTGGTTTCACATCAGAGCACATTCCCCTCAGTGCATTGGGTTTTTTGGTTCATACTTCTGAGGCACTCAACTTTTAGTTCAAGATCCTAATACCTACAGCTTTGGGTCTTGCTATTTCTGATCATTTTTAGTTCTAGACTGACGTGGCTTGTGGCTGTTTGGAGACATGTATTTGTATTTCTGCAGATTTTAGTGTCCTACTGCTGAGCCACCTTCCCTCCCCATCTCAGGCAGACAGGCCTTGGCATTGTAGCAGCACCTGAGCACTTACAGGTCTTGTGTATTTGCACGTGAAACCAGTTTCTCTGAATTTCACTCTGCCACTACATAATGGCTGCTCTGCCCACTGCAGTATAAAATTAACTCCAAGGTGAGAGATTAAACTGTGTGCATCAGCACAGAAAGAACCCACCCTAAAGTTATCAACAAGAATGTATTGTGAGAGATCATGCTGCAGAAAAATAGCTGCTGCTGCTCCTTCCATCCCATTTCTGATCCAATCTCAACTTGACTCCTGTAGTTCAAATTTGTTTGAAGGAATAAGATGAGATTGTATTGCAATAGTGATATGCCGTCATGGTTCAGCTTCGATTCATCTTTGTCTTCTGCTTGTTAAGAGAACCTGAAAATACTAGCAAATTATTGCTTCATTAGCATGGATTCAATTTTATTGACATATTTCAAATTTATGTAAGGATTCAATTTTATTGACATATTTCAAATTTATGTAAGGTCTTGCTACTATGGATCTTATAGATGTCATTCATTCATAGTAACATGAAATTCATGTAATTCATTTCAGGGGCAGGACCAAAACTATAGGATCCTATTGGCAGAACAATGTTAAATTTAGAAGTAGGAAAAAGGGACCCACAATCATTGCACATATTTTTGGTACTTTTCTGAACAGGATGAGTATATGCAAATAGAGAAAATAGGTTTGGTACTGGTGATTTTGAAAAAAACCCCACAACTTTAGATTTATAGAATTATCAAAGTCTGTAGTGAGTGATATCAAATATAGCTCCCTACAGAAAATGTTGTTAGTTTGTCTTGTCAGTCAGGTAATGCATGTACACTACTCCCTTTGGCGTGGAGGGAAGCTGTGGGTGTCTTGCTGGAGTCATAGAGCCACAAGTGAATCTGTTTGCAGCCTTAAAATGATAATTTTTATTCCCTTTCTCTTCAAAGCTCTCACTAGAAAGACTTTATGTTTCTTTGAACTTTTTCAAAGTTGACTGTTAGGACAATAGGGGTTTTTAATCTACCATTGACTCCATCCTTTTCTCTCTCCCATTTCCTCTCTTGTTTATCCTGCCTGTTGAGCAGAGATTTCAAGATATTTTCTTCTACCTCTCCTTCTGTTTGTAGTGATTTTAGAAGAAACTTCAAATCTGAATAATCTTATTAGATAAGCTAACAACTAGCTAGTAATTAATAACTAATTTAATCCACACTACAATGGACATTTAGAATTACATCAAATTTATTCATGATAACCAGTGATCTCCTGTAAAACTCACCAGAATTGAAATGGAATACTGGGTTATTTTACATATTTTTATGTCAAAATTTTAACAGTAATAAAACCCCTAGCCATAATTTGATTTAACAGCGATTATGAATATACAGAGATGGTTGCCTTAGTTTTGAACTTAAAAGCCTTTCTATTTTTACCCCAAAATGTAACTCACATAATTTCAGAGTTATTATAAAATCAGTGCTTAAGAGATTTTTATTTTCCCTTCATTTAGTATGAGATAGAGAGCTGTGGGCTAAGTCCATTAAGCCATGATAGCTGCTACGTGAAAACTACAAATATTCCGAAGTTTCTAAAACAAACATTCCCAAAATTAAAAATTAACTTCAAAACTCAGAAACCAGCCTGAGGGAAGCTCAAGGAAATGAATAAAAATATCCAGAAAGAATTAGAATCCACACTGCAGAGACAGTAATTGGGTTGACTTTAGGCTGACTAATTCACACACTGAAAGTCGATGATTTGGAGGATTGGATTTTTTTTTTCAGTGTGCTTAGACTTGTCTTCAGTCTCATTCTTGGCCTTACTAGAAGGACCCACTTATGTGTGTATCCACTTGTGTATTTTCTACCTGCTTTTTCTCATTGCCAGAATATATACACATGCATCTATGTATGTATACGTAATATATATATCCAAATTTCTGTGGAAAAGACCTTCTTTTAAATGAAACACACCACAAGGAACCTAAAGGAACCTACTGCAAGTCAGAAAAGCAATTACTGCCCGAGGTAGGCAGGCTACAATCCTGTGCTCATATGTGCTATTTCCCTAGCAATTGTGTGACATGGGAGCTAAAGCTTCCATTCAAATATGCCTCCTTCTTCACCACTAAAAAGTGTGATATTCTGCCTTTTTAGCAGGGAAAACTGCACAGTGGTGTAATGTGACTGAATTCTGAGCATTTAGCCCAAGGTAACACAAAAATAAATTGCTTACTTCCATAAAGTGACTTCAAATCTACATGGGAGTAACTGAAAATAGGCATTTTTCACTTGAACTCAAAATTCTTTCCTAACTGAATTGTTCAAGGAGATCCCATATTTTCACCCAGCACCACACAGAGAGAGCTTTTTTTTTTCACCTTTGAAAAAATAAAACCTTCCCTTGCTGTATTAACCACCTAGATATTCATACAGTCAGCACAAATGACAGGGATGACTCTGCCAAAGAGAGATATATTTGCAGTCAGCAGTCTCTGCTCCTCAGATGTCAGTGGTCATATCAAGAAAGTAAACAAAATTAGAAATTAGACTGAGAAGAAAAATAACAGCAAATACCTCTAGCTTGGTACTTTCAGTAAACTGAGAACTCACCTTCCTTAGAAACTTTCTGGGCTATTTGTGTAGCTGCTTCATGACCAGAGGAGCTGACACTATATATATATATAGATATAAATATACACACCTATGTACAGCTTATGGGTCCTCAGGCAGTCAGTGCTTTGCAGGAAAACATATTGGCACAGCCTTAAATAAGACACAAGATCAAAATTTGGATCGACTTGGCCAAAGTAATGTGAGAATTTGGTGGCAGAAATAGGATTTGTATCTTGATTTTGTTAGTGTTACACTGTTCTTCCAGAAAGAAATGAGGAGGCACTGGAACATCTGGACATAGGACAGCTGGAAATTTGTAAGGAGGGAAGGAAAAGGCAGTGTTAGGAAAACTGAGCTGGAATTTATTCTTTGCAATTAAAGAGGATGTTTCTTTCCCAGACAGGCTCATGGAGTCACGACTTACAGTTTGCACTCCTGGATTTTCTGGATGAAATAGATTCAGCGGAAGCCTCCATGTGAACTCCCATCCATTCAAATTACTACAGTCCTTCAGGTTCTCCCGTGAAGCAATATCGTACCAATGCAAGGTAATATAGTTTGGCCTCTGGATTGCTCCAGGCACTCCCAGAATGATTACAAGCCAGTGTTTCTAATCCTAGGTTCTGTGAGAGCCAGGATGCTTATCAGCTTAGGTGATGCTCTGATTGCAAAAGAACAAAAAGAACCACCCTATCTGCACCTTTTAACCAGAAAGCACCTCTTAAAAGCATTACAGTTGCTGGTAAAAGTAAACATATCTGTTTTAATTCACTCTCACAGGTTTTTTTGAGTTCTGAAGTGGAATATACAATACTATCTCTTGCAATAATGGTAGAATGAAAGGCAAACAAAATACTTGAATACTTTTCTGCTGCAATTTTTACTACTGCAGAGGTTATGGTATCAGCAAATCATCTGAGTGTTATGGCCTCACCTGTAATTATGTCTTTAATTTTGTTTATTTCATAGAATGTATAACGCTAATAAAGGGATGTACTGAGCAAAAATGTAAAACTTTAGAAAGAAGAGAAACCTTGAGATAATTTTGGTTTTATATTTCAGGCAATAGTAAGGTGGTTTAACTTGTGCAGAAATGATAAAAAATAAAGCAGTAAATAAAATACTAAGTGGTGTATATTACTTACCAGGAGGTAAACTCTGAGATCATATAAACTTTCCTAATGTAAGAGGGATAAAATATTCCATAAAACTGAAAGCTCTCTCCTTTCAAACATGTAAGAAAACATAAAATTATACGTCTTCTCTCCCACCTTCTTCTCACACCATTAACCTCTGGAACTCAAGGTTTAAGTCACTGTTGGGATTCTAAAGAGTAAGGGTTTGTATGGATAGTAAGAGCATCCACCATCAAATGTATAGTGATGACTTCCTAAGATGCTCATGCTTCATGGAATTAGCCAGGCACATACTGGAGTGAGTAAAACACACTCTATGCAACTTTGTTGTCCTTTCTAAGATGTCCTTGTGTCTCTCTTGCAAATGCTAGAGAGAAAAAAACTCCTGGGTTTTGACTGTGCCAAGGTGCATAATAATATTACAACATCTCCTGAAACATAACAAAAATGATTTTGACTCTTTGTTTTTGCATCCAAATGAATTAACAACATTGCAGAGGGTCCCTGAACCCCTACGAATATGAATAGTTTTGTATATCATGGAATTCAGGTCTTCTACTCCAAAGATATTTCCTCCCAACTTCTTCCTCTATCTCTATTTCTCCCTGGAGCCAGGACGTTATCTTTGGAGGTGGGAGGAAAACCATAAATAAAGAGGTGATGAGATGTAGTTTTTGTTTGAGTGAGGTCTTGGCCCTGCACTGATCCAAACTCTTTGGCTTACATGTGGATGATTGGATCACTCACTACTCTTCAAAATACATCCTGCTCTATTCCCTGCAAGTAATCCCATGTGAAATCATCCCCAGGTGAAATTATTGGCCATCTACCTGCTGGCTTTGCTGTCAAATATGTGTTGTGAGCAGGGGTCTGGGGAATGAACATCCTACAAATGTTTCTGAGAGGCAGTGCAGGGAGGAGGAGGACAGTTTGTTTTGTGGTTAAACAGAACTTGCTGTTGAACCATTTAAAGATGTCCCAGCTTTCCGAAGCTGTAATTTGTTGTGGTTCAATGAGATGTGATCTAGACACTGACACACACCAGGTCACGTCACCCTCAGAAATGTCATGTCAGTACTTGCAACATCTGAACGGAGAATAATTTGCTGATGTCATGTAATGAGTTATTGGGTCACTGGTGCATCATGAGGAGGCTGGTGTTATGGTGATATCAGCATTGCCTTTTCCTGACGGAGGGGGAAGAAGAACAGTAGAGGGAAGAAGAACAATGGCAGCAGTTGGGTTGCAGGTTTCCCCTCCATCCTCCTGCCAGCCCTGTGTGGCTCCTGCCCAACAGGAGCAGCTGCTGGAGTTCATGGAGCAGCTGCCTGCTGTGCACCAGGGAGGGGGCAGATGCAGGAATGTCTGCAGGAATGCATAAATCTCCCAGAGTGAGCACCCAGGGGCAGTCCTCTTCACTGGAGAGGGCTGCACATAATTTATTTTCATTCACGGTCTTTTCCTTTTGCGCTAGCAGGTAAGTAATCTTCCTCTCCTCAACTATGTCCTTAATTATAGTAGATGAAAGATTATTTACCACATTGCAACCTCTTTCAGATCCATTAGTTTGCTCAACGTGCAGCTAACCAGGGCATTCCTTTCTTTTGACAGTGCTATTGCAAAAGGGTTTGCTAATACACAAAAGCATCAGTCTAATAATGCTCAAAACACGGCATCTTCGCTAGCCATGTTTTAAAGGGTTGAGGAGGCATTGTAACAACATTCCTTGAATTTGCACAGTCCACCCCCCAGGATCATCAGAAGACTTTAATAAGAGTAATTGATACAATAATCTTGGAAAGCACTCTTGAAATGGGAGTATGTTAGGTTTATTAGCATAGAACAGAACTATATAATAGATCAAGTCATTAACTGGAATATTGTTATAGACTGAAGAGAGAATATGATTTAAATTTAAAAAAAAATCCATTATTTTTTACTCTTACTATTATTTCAATAGTCAAATGTCTGTTATAAAATGTGCCTTGAAATATTTGAAGATGGATTTAATAATCCATCCAAAGCAGACACCTTCAGCACCAATTATCTGGTTTTATGTATTCCTTGCTCTTATCCAAGCCTTGATGGTTACCAAAAAAATATTTCATTCCCTTTTTCCATTTTAAAAGAAATGCTTTTCACATCATTCCCCAATGTGGGGCTTTTAAGTCAGTGACTATGGGAGTTCACATCACTCCATATGAAGCAACAAAAGATGGATATAGCGGACAAGGAGTACCCAGGCAGTGCACAGAGGCAAATGGACTATTTCAAAGGGCTGGGGCAGAGTGGAGGGAGAGGAAGAGGAGTGTGAGAGGGGTGTCGAGCACTTGGCCTTTTCAGGGTCAGGTCATAAGGTGAATAAAGGAGTGAGAAGGATGGTGGTTCCTTGGCTTTTGATTGTGCTGTGCCACACTGAAAACGGCAATTCCCATCCAAACTTGGCAATCGGATTGTTGAGGAGTTTTATCCCATTTATATTTTCAAGACAACCTCTTTCAGAGGTGACCTTGTTGCTCTCTACAATCACATAAAAGGAGGTTGCAGTGAGGTGGGGGTCAGGATCCTCTACCCTGTCTCAAGTGAAAGGATGAGAAAAAATGGCCTTAAGATGTGCCAGGGGAGGTTCAATATATAAAAATTTCAATGAAAGAGTGGTCAGGCCTTCAAATAAGTTGCCCAGGGAGGTGGTTGAGAGGCATCTGGATGTGGCACTTCAGGGTATTGTTTAGGGGTAATTATGATTGTGCTGGGCTCATGTGGGACTGGATTATCTTGAAGGTCTCTTCCAAACTTGATGACTCTGTGATTCTGTATGTGTTAAAAAAATGAAAACTGTTAAAAATGTTTAAAAAATCCTGTGAAAAATTAAAAACAAATCCTGTTACAAATTCAAAAAATCCTGCTACAAACTCAAAAAATCCTGCTACAAACTCAAAAAAATCCCTGGACTCAGCAAAAAGACCCACTCAGGTTATACCCTTTAAATTGACAAAAAGAAAGCTGAAACAATTTTTGCTGTCCTGGGAGCCTGTTCTCTGAGCAGGACTTCTTTCTGGTGCCCCCAGACATCTCATAAGATTATTCGGGAGATCACTCAGTTCTTTCCACAAAACCACCCATGAGGGCTTAGTTCTTCCCTCAGGAGAAGCTGTACAAGAGGTTTATCTGTTTCCCTTCCCAGCTGGGCTGCGGGAGCACTCCCCTGCGTTCCTCCACCCCACAGCAACCCCCTCCATCCCATATCCTTACTGTCAGCAGAGGTCTTGCTGCCTGGGAAAGGAGGTTGAGTCTCTCTGGGTTGGGTCTCTCACAGGCATCCTTAGAAAGAGAGCACATCCCTGCCGGTGTGTGACAATGTGCTGCAATGCAAGGCACATCCTCAGGCTTTTCCCAATATCAGCACTGACTGTCCCTCATTACTTGTTGGCATTTTTTCCCTTTGCAATGCAGCATTTGCCTGAATAAATTAGAATATATTTTTTTCTTTTTAAACCTGGTAATAAGCACCTATTTTTCAACACCGCTTTTGATCTCGTATGTGGCAGCAGTTCAGGTTACAGATTAGTTACTAGGGCAGTGAAATTAATAAAATCTCTGCTTTTTAGTCTCATAATAACAGGAATATGGCCAAAGGGAAAGTGGAGTTTGAATGGAAAAAAAGAACAGCATTCAGTTACAGGAACAGTTGTGTTATATATTCTTATATTGATTTGGAATTCACTGTTTCTTTAGTTCCCCACACACAGAATTCTCTGCCTGCTGTTACTCCAGGGTCTGGGATTTAACAAGCCTTTCAGATGAATGCTGCATTCCTACTTCTCACAAACACTATTTCAGACTTTGAAAACTCAGGGATATGTTATTGCAGTGTCTTACCTTCAGCTACATTTTTCAAGCTCTTCTTTGTAGCCATCACAACTGGTGGCAGAGCATTTAAAAACCACAACCTGAGACTCCAGAAGATGATTTCAGAGTGAGGAACAGTTTTCCATGCAAATTCTGGTGCATGGCATAGTCAGACTGTGCATTATTCTATTTAATATTTTTGTTTGCAGCTTGCTGAAGTCAGTAAGGAGACTTCAGGTGAATTCTGCAGATTGTGTCAGAGGCCTGTATATATTAGCTATCTGTATGAATGGCAAAACTCATGTTCATCCTAGATACCCTGATCATCTGCAGTGTTATTGACTCATTGGTAAAGATAAATCTAAGTCTATACTTAGTTCTTTTAACATCTTAATTGAAGAATTAAAAAAAAAAATCTATTTGAAGCAACAGCTGCTGTTAAAGCTCAAGGATAATTTTCAGCCAGAAAAAAAAATACCCTTGTGTTTTATTTGACTTCTGATTTTTTTTTCTTTTTTAAAATATATCTTCCTTTTCAAACACGTCTTCCCTTGATAATCCTCAGAGCACTACTGTTAGCTGACGTCCTGAATCAACATATCTGTCACTGATTTTTTTTTTTCCACATGAAGCAAATAAATTAAAGATCAAAACAAGTACTGGAATAATACAACACATTTCTTCACATGAGGGAGTGACCTCGTTTGCCACTGTGCTTTACAGGAGAGATGTGCCAGCAATGCTAATAAAGTGCTATCAATTCATGTGCTTTCTCGGTTAAATACTGTTGACTTTGAGAAGTGACATGTCCTAAATTGTGTAGTTCTGTGTGATGCACGACACACAGACACACAAAACCCCGTGTGATGTAGTGCCTTGCCTGCTCAATACAGCATTGACTCAGGAGCGGGATGGAGCTGTGACTCTGTGCTGAGTGATGCTTCAGCTTGCTCCAGAACTCAGTTCCTACTGCAGAAATGCAAGGATTGAAAATACTCTATTGTGGTTCATGAAAAGAAAGCTCCTGCCCATCATCGGTCCTGCAAAACGTACAGGAACATGAGTTTGACATGTGAACTCCTTGCAGGGGAGCAGAGGCAGATGACAGGGTGGGTTTTGGTGGGAGTTGGAAGATTTGGGCTCCTGGATGGTAGTCCACACTAGATTGATTGTCTTTGCTCCTGCCAGTGACTGCTAAATTGGAGTTAACCTGGACACCTCTTCTTTCCTGAAATTCTAATTTAGCTTTTCTGCGCAAATGCCCATTTAGTATCAATATCTCGCTCCCACCTTTGTAAAGTAAAATAATAATATTCTCCTGCCTGAGATGGTGTAATAAAGTTTAATACATTAAAGATAGTGAGGTACTAGTTGCTATAGTAATGTACTATTTAAATAACTAAGGAAAAAAAACCTCAGAAGGCTTTCAACAAACACAGTTTATCGAGGGCTACTTGTTCTGCATGAAACATCCTTGGGATGGTGAACACTGGTGGAAAGTCTCCACTAGTGTGTTCAGGAAAGGAGCTGGTAAGGGCAATGTGGAGAGTGATGGTAACCAGTGCTGAGCATGGAGAGGGCTTTCCCATCCTGCCCATATCCAGGCTTAGCTGTCTGCTGGAAAAGTGATGGCTGAGATGGGTGAACTGTTCACCTGATACCCTCAGCCCGAGAGAGGTTCCTCTGACCACCCTTCACAGACCCACAGGGGTTCATGGTTTGTTTTAGGAAGGGCCAGCAGCCAGTTCAAGCTCCTGTGAAGCAGCCAACTGTTTGCTCATTTGCACAGACACAGAAACCTGGAGTGCAGCTCCCTTCCCAGTTGGAAGCAATTAAACTCTCTGCTGCTACATTAAACTGCCTTTGGAAAATACCTCTTGTCCTGGGATCAGAAACCCACCAGCAGCTTGCAGTGCACTGGTTAAGGAAATACACTGAGGGGCTGGAAATGTGGCCTTGAACTTTCCCTGGCAGAAGGTGAAATTAAATATATATTCTCCATTTCTTGGGCAAACACAGTAAGAAATAGCAAGTGTATATAACACATAAGCACCACTACCAATCATGCTCTCAAGGGCCAAGTTTTAAAAATAAAGTGACTTCATCTGTATTCTTCACATGTTTGTTGGCTGTGATCTCTGAGCAGCTATTAGATCAAATTCCTCAAGAGATTTAGGGGGAAAAAAAAGGCTGATTTCTGAATCCTGATCAGCCTGATGGGTGAAGGAGGCATCACCTTGCTGAGAGAGGAGAAGCTGTGGACAGCAGAGGAGGACAAACCTGACGTGTCCAGGGGGGTACCTCACAGCCAGAAGGACATTTTGAGAAAAATGTTTGACTTAGATGCTTCAGTTTGATCTCAGTCACCCTTTAGGCACCTGCATCATTTTTTAGGTCTTGTCCACAATCACACTGAATAATTTCCTAAGTCAGGAAGACAAAAATTAGAAGCCTACCCCATTCTGTAAAGATGCTTCTCGGTTAGAAAAGCAAAGATAATTATTTTCATTCTGTTTCTGATCATGATACAGAAACCATGAATATAATAAACAAAATTATGGGTCTTCATGAACGTTTTAAAAGTTGCATATTTTCTGACTTGACTTTGAAAAAGAAAGATTGTTTTTTAAATTTTATATAATTAAGTGCTCTATTCCTTTATAAAAATTTGTTTGGATTAAAAGACATGGATAGAAATGGAAAATATGGGTAATAGGTCAAATGCAAAATGTACAACTTGCAAATCAAACCTTAAAGCAAGTGAATCTCTGGTGAAATCAATAGCAGCTGAGATGGCTGACTGAGCAGAAGGTGGGAAAAATAATAGTTTGTTGCTTCTCTGCAGCAAATATAAGTCAAGTCAGCCCACCATGACCTCAGTGTATAGCAGATTTTATGTTTAAATGGCTTATTTTACGTATGGGCAATGGTCTTCTTACCTTGGGACACCAACATGCATCAAATTCATAACAGCTTTACTGGTGGAAGAAAAAAAAATTCAGTGTAATCAGATGGGACATTTTTATTTTTTAAACAGAATGTTTAATTGGAAAATTCTGACTCACTGTAATTGAACAAAGGTTTCATGGGAAAGTACCAGTTTTGAGAAAACTTTTGCCTCAAATGTTTTACAAATTGAGAGTGAAAATTCTGATTCTGGTAATATAAAGAGAAATCTGCATCTAGAAATAAGTGTTTTAGTCTGATCAAATTAGCTAAACACAAGCTTCCCCAAATATCATATGTGCATGTATCCCCACTGAGGTGGAGAATCATGGAGTCATTAAGGTTGGAAAAGATCTCCAAGATTCCCTTTCCAAAACAGCATTTAGACAAGGAGGAACCACAATGATAAAGACTCTCTGAGCAAATTGTCCTGGTCCCTACCTGGGAATAGGATCGTGCCACTGTTTTGAGTCAAGTAGTTAATCAGCCTCTTTTCCTCACCCTGACACCTCTACTTGTTCAAAAACTATTTATTTATCTGTGGAAAGTGGCCTTGGCCAGGAGAAGGTCAGCAGAGGAACATATAATAGGCTGACAGGAGGACCCCCAGCCTAAAGTCCCTGAAGCAGACGTGGGGAGAGCTGAGCTTGGCTCAGGCACAGCTTAGGTGAACACCTCCAACAGTGAGTTTTCATAATTGTGCTTTATGGTGAAAATTTCTGAAACCTCTTGGTTCTCCCTCACCTCCGAATAGGACTTTCGTAATCTGAAAATGTTTTATGGGATGAGGAAATTGCTTCCTGTCTTGGGCTACTTTTCAAATTGGACCCAGAATACCATTATTGAATAGTTTTCAGGTTGTCCTGGCTGGTAAGTGCAGTGACTCCATCATGATGAAGCTTTTAGACCTTTTAAAAAAAATGTTTGGCAGTAATTGCCTGAATTAACTGAATGGAACTTCAGGCCTTGTATACTCCTATATTCAGTGAACTGTAGGACCTTTTTTTCTGCATTCTGCAGGTATTAATTAGTTAGGAAAAAAACATTAGCACTTTATTCACATTCTCAAATATCTGCTCATGCAAACCAATATCTGCTCACACAAATCAACATATTGATCTCCTTTTAGCATTTCAAATCAGCAGTTAACAAAACATCTTTAATTATTTTACAGTCCCTCATGTCAAGCAAGTGTTCTCCTTGTCTCAGAGGGAAGCGTTTGAAACATCATGGGGTAAAATTAAATTATTTGACCGAGACCACAGAGAGGCACTTTCAAAGCCCAAATCATAAAGCAGTAGACCTTACTTAAATCACCTCCACAGAGGTTTAAGCTAAAGTGTTGTGCTTGTCATTGTAAAAAAAGGCCCAAACTATGTACAAAGTCAGCTGCAGTCACTCGGCTAATAAGTGTAATCTGTTAAACTGCTCTACCTCAGTCTGGTTTGATTATGTGCCCAGCAGTGGTGGCTCTAATGCTTTTTAGCTGGGGGGGTGGTTCTCAGCAAAATAACCTCCAGTGAACGTGTGTGAGGAGGAGAAGTTTGAGAGAACAGGATTGTACTAACAAAACCATGGTAAATGAATAATTTTCAAGACATTTTGAGCAAGAGAAGAAAATCTTAGTTATATTTGGGAAAATAGAAGACATTTACCCTTGCAACTTCCTCTTCTGCAGCAGTTTTTGGGGGCAGCTGCAGTTGGCACAAGCCCATCTCTGCAAGGTTGGGGCAGCCCATGAAATCCCCTCCGAGAGTGGTGCTTGGTGCATGAAGGCCCCAGAACCCACTAATGCACTCACAGATCTTGTTTTGCAACAACACTTCAACATAAAAATGCAAGTTCAAAATTGCACAATTATTTTGTAAATGTGGCCACACAAATAAAAGCAGGATGTGGAGGGGAGGATCCAACTCTCTCCCAGGTAAGAGCTCAGGCTGGTGCACCTGAGTTCAACACCCACCTCACTAATTCCTGCTCTCAGAAATCCCATCAAGCTCGGTTTTTTCATGAAAAAAGGAACGAGGAGGGAGACAGGGGGAGAGAGCAGGAGACATAAGAATGTTTGTGTCTGCCCCACTTTTGTCAGGGGTGAAGTGACTCATTGCTGATAGTCTCAGAAAATTAAGGTGGGAAAGGTCGTATTTTTCCAAATTTCAGAAGTGTCTGAGACCTCATTTTAGGTGCAATTGGCAACTTTGAGCCATAGAAATCACTATATATAGAAAAAGATGGATTTTTTTTTTTTTTTTAAATTGGCCCTTATAGGTCCATGTGTCAAAGGCAGGAAATTGCAACTACTAGTTCTTGGGCTTGGTGGGCAGCTCTGTGAATGGGTGTTTGTCTGGCTATAAACTGAGAAAAACCCTAAAGATCTTCAGGATTTAATTATATATCGTTCTTATGCAAAATGCGTAAGTATTCAGAATATATGAAATTCCTCATTATTTTGGGTGGTGCATGTCTGTTTTTGAAAGGTACTCAGAAAGACATGGGAAATACACATCTACTGTCATCCCTCAAGCCTCCCACCTACAAGGAGAGGAAGAAAAGAGCTGGCATGATAACACAAAAGAGAGTAGTTTGGGTACTTTTATGATATAAATGCAAACTTCTTCCTTCTGGAATATTGTGGATCAATTTTATGCTGAATTTAAATATCTGCAGAATCATAGGTTTAATCTAGATAATGTATTTTGTAAGTTTTCCTGATTTAATTTCCTGGCATTCTTTCTCTGTTGTGCACTGTAGGCTTTGTTACATCCAGCCCCTAGATAATAGATAAAAATAATTTTATAATGAAATGTGAATTAACACTAATTCAATTTGGTGGGGTTTGGAGATGACAACTATTGATATATAGATTTCCTTGTTCCACAGAAATATACAGTCAATAGCACTGAAATTGGGATTGATCAAATGAATTGTCTTATTCGTGTATGTATCTCCTTTTACAATTCCTAATTTTCCAAAAGATTCATAAATTTTAAGGATAACAGTTGTCACCATAACTTAGACTCAGTCTACATGTTGCCCAGAGAAATTGTGGCTACCCCATCCCTGGAAGTGTTCAAGGCCAGGTTGGACAGGGCTCAGAACAACCTGGTCCAGTGGAAGGTGTCCCTGCCCATGGCAGGGGGGTTGGAACAAGATGATCTTTTAGTTCCATTCCAACCCAAACCATTGTGTGATTCTGTGATTCCATAATTATACATGATTGTGGTTGCAATTATAGTCAGCAACTTAGTTCAGGACTTATCATGGTTTCCAATTAACACCGGGAGACATCTGAGGAAACACAAGGTAAATAGGGAACTGCAACTTTTGGTAGGTGATTTTGTGAATAGCTTTATCAGTTTTGGTATCATTAACACTGGAAAAGAAATGTAATTTTTAGGATAGTGGGCACATGAAAGCAAAATTTGCAAAAGAAGGAAAAAGAATTCAGGTCTAATTAACCAGTTGTCATAATGAATTGTATGGTACATTCAGACTTTAAAAGGGTTCAGAGCCATTTAAAGAATGCATTTATCTATGAAGAAAAAACAGAGTTAAATCAAACTGCATCAGCTGCAACAGTAGATTATGAATAAAAGATCATATATGCCGTTTATGGTATCTTCAAACAGGAGTACCAAAATGTGTTTCTATAATGGCAGAATGCTATATTTCAAATTCAGGATCCTTTCCAAGGTCCTCTAAAGTCAGATTTAAAATAATTACTCTAGAATCTGACTATTCCTTTAGTCACTGAGGTAAAAAGCAATAAGGAAAAGAAAAATATATTAGCACTTAATGCCCTAGTTAAGAACAACAACATGCAAAGCAAGAGAAATATGTTATGATCAAGGGAACTGAAACATAAGAAAACTCTGCCTCCAACATCTCCTGGGATGGCAAATGCAGGAGGTAGAGGAAGAAGAGAAAACCCCACCTGGTTTATTTGATTTTTTTTCAGTGGAGCCCAAATAACTTTTACAGCACAGTACCACAACAAAAATCTTTAATTTTCAGAGCTCCATATGGTGAGAGACTCCAGAAAAGGAGAAGCTTTCCACTCCCATCAGCAATCTATGTGCACAGTGTTATTTACCTGAACCTTCACCCTCAGATAACTTTGGCAATTACTTGGAAGTCACTAAAAATGTAAGTAAACTCCAAATTGATTGAATGATGACATTAAAGGCATCTGTGAAATGATTGATTGTGTCCAATCAATGCTCCGTGTCGTGTTCCGCTCCTGAGGTGCAGTGATGTGCTGTCAGCAGCAGTGCTGTCCTGGCTCAGTGATTTCTGGCTGGATGTCCCTCTTGGCTTGCCCTTTTTGACTGATGAGAGTTGGGGAATGGCTACTGGGAAAAGGATGGACGATGAGCTGAACTCAGCTCCCCATACCTGCTGTGGCTCGTCATTCAGCGGTGAGCTGCAGATGTTCCAACATCTGGCCCGGGAGTGGGGATGTCCAGCAGAGCTGACTCTGGGCAGAAAGTCTGTGCAAGTGATATTCCCCACTTGGCCCTTCTCTTCCTTTTTCCCAAAGGATGGGACCAGAGAGCTAAGTGGCTTTTGAATAGGAGGCAGTTCTGCTGCCGGATTCCCAGTATAAGGTTGGAAAAGAGGAGGAACGTGGGGCTCACATACGCTTTTTCTCCCTAAAGATACACTTTTTCGTGCCTCTCGTCATCCAAATAATTTCCATTTTTTGGATGATTTCCCAAAGTTGTCACGACAGAGGAAAAGCTTGAAGGGGGTTTAAATTCGGAGATTTTTTTTTTATTGCCAGATCAATACAGGGTTGTCATTCAGTGTGTAAGGGGAAAAGTGCAAGTATGAGACATTCATGAAGGCACTGGGCAGGCAGATAATAGTTGAGAGGATAGGTAACAGGATAAGAAGGATTTAATCTTGTAACAGATGTGCCCATCTTTTTATTTACAATGGGCTATAACCCAAAATGTAAGAAATCTGCCAAATTTACAACTAAGAATAAGGCTTTAGGTAATTTCACCTTAAATGGCAAAGAGAAAGGTAAAGTGGTTATTCCAACACTTGTGGGTTTTTTTTCTTGTTTTTTTTTCCCCTTCATGTAAATTAATAACAGCCCAGGATGGATATCCATGTTCAGTTCTGTATAGGGACGATTCACTTGAGGTCTTGCTGCAATCTGGTCACCTCAGCTGCTGAGAGGAGGCTGTTATTACCCCATCACAGATGATCCTCCATGCTCCTGATGTTCACAGCCTGTGTTATGATGGAGAGGTGTTTACACCATATAATCACTGGTGGCCAGCCTTGCAGAAAGGGAAAAGGCAAGAATTTCATAGCTAAAATTACTTTCTCTCTCTCTTTGAAATGGATCCCATCAAATCAATGTTGTGATGGGTAGAAGAGTGTGGGTGGCCTTTCAGTGTCACTGAGCAAATTATTGCTATTCTTTGTGGCAAAATGACAATGCCATTTCCAGAGATCTCAGTCAAGGCAACATCGTTCCCAGACACTGAATCCTAATTGTTAGATTTCTTTATTTTATTTTGAGGCAATGTGATGACAGTGAATAGATGAGAGACAAAATATGGTAATTTCATTAGTTAAAAATGTACATTAGAACTGTAACATTTCCGTAAGCAGGGAAAAAAATATATTAGGCATTTGTCAGACTACCACGATCTCTTACGAGCTGGCTGCAGGAAAAGACCATCTACTTCATCCTACTCTCAGTGGATGAAAAGGAACAGTCTGCAGAGCTGGTGCTGGGCACAGAATTCCAGCTGTAAGTGCAACCCTCCTGGATTTATGCACACACAGTGGCTGTATCTGCACCAGCCTGCAGTGATGGCCAGGAACAGATCCTTGTAGTGGAGTAGATTGACCTCTGTGGAGGGAGAGGGTTTGATGCACAACAAGGCTGGACCAGAGTCGGTTGACTCTTCCTGCTGCCAGAGCCTCCCCGTCCAGCCCTGGCCAGGCAGTGCATCCAGAGTCCCAAAGCTGCTCACTCATTTTGGGTCCTGCTTGAATATGCCGCTGGAGACACTCTTGAGACCAATTTTTAGATTAGCTGAATACTTACTCACTGAAGCTGATTTTGAGTAGAGGCTGATTATAGTAATTTTGACATCTCTGAACAAGTTTTGGATGCCTCTGATGAGCGAATACCCCTCCGTCCCCAAAATGGAGGCACTAGAAATCAGTGAGCACTCAGCAGTGTTGAAGATCTTCTCTTCTGTAGGCTGTTTTTTGACAAAGGCTTTAATGCATTTTTATGTCACACAGATATTGAAAGGATTAAACACCAGTAAGGCCCAGACCAAAGCAATACACCACATGAGGCTGCAGAGATATCACCCTGATATCACCCTATAGCATATTTTCTTCTTGTGTGGGTCAAAATCACATACAGCCACTGAGATTTTAGGAGGACATTTATGATTCTGAAGGCCTTCAGCTTCATAAATTGCTGTATTCTGTGTTTCCCAGAAAATATTTCTTCCTAAGTACAGACATTTTGTTACACCAAAAGAAATATTTGACAACAAAAAAGCAAACAACACAAACAAGCAGAAAACCCCCACAAAATATCTTTCAAAGCATTGATCCAGCTCCATCACAATCCTGAATCTACCAAAATAATAATATGCCATTAGAAAACTAATTTACATTGTTTCCTTGTAGATTTTTATGTCCACTAGACTTTGATCAGGCCGACAAATCGCAGCATCCTTTACACTGTGCAAAAGTATTCTGTCGGGAAATAAATAATATATTCTTACCCCTAAAACATCTATACAAGTTACTATAACTCAAAAACTAGTTTTCAGTTAAACTCACCTCTTAGCTCCTCATGGGCACAGAAGCTTCTCCAAAGCCTTCCTGTCTGCAATTGGTTATGGCAAGTTGGGGAAAAAGTATAAACAGTTGTTCAACTGAGGATAAGGCATGAATCCACTACTTAAATCAAAGGTTTACTAAGTAAATTTAGGAAATCAGGGAGAAGTTCAAGATTTAGAATCACTTTAAAATTTTGAACTGGTTCAATTTTTTGTGCCGGATTATTGGAGCAAATTATGGCACAGGATGACAGGTTTCAGAAAGAGACAACCTGCTTATTCATCTAGGTCTCCCTAAGTCCAAATATTGACTGCTGGTTTGCCTTGCTCCCTGGAAAGATCTCTGGAGACTGAAAATATAGAGATGGACTACAACATTTTTAATCATCTCGGACTGGACATACCCCTGATTAACGAGAAGATGACATGATGACTCCTAAGCACAAGAAATCAATGTTCTATGTTTCCTATCTCCCCTACTCCAAAAGGAAGGAAAAGTTATGGAGATGACAATACTTAACTCTAACAGGTTTTGGAGACATATAATATATGAACAATGGAAATAAATATCCAGAGATTCCAAATATATTGGTCAACTGCACCAAACAAACAGAAAGAGGGTTTTCATGCACAGGTTTCTATAGTTTCTTTTATTTTGTTTTTGTCAGTATATCTTTTGGCAACAATTCATAAGGATTTCTATTATGTACTTCTTTGCACTTGTATTTAGACCAGGTATAATATTCGACATATCATATATGGTGATTGAATTCACTCTTTTAATATTTTGGGTATAACAAGTGAACATTAATTTCAGGAATACAAAACTAACCTTTTTTCCTTTAGGTTACTGTGTTTCTTTTAGGTAATTTTATTACATCTACAGTATTAACAAAAACAAGCTCTTTACCTTCCCTTTTTCCATAAAATCTGCTCATATAGAATTGTGAACCACATTTCACAGAAATGATCACAACATTTCAAGTACCTGGGTTTGCTTCTTTCACTTTAATTAAATTTTTAAGTTTTTTGGGTGGGTTTTTTTTTTTTTTTTTTTTACTATTCTTGTACTATGTTCTGCTCTGGAGATTATTATAGTTTATCTTGCTTATCAAAAGCTCACTGACATTTATTGAGCTGGAAATATTGTTTGCAATTCGCTGTCAATCAAAATCTTGACTCCTACGTGTAGCTATCCATTCTGCTTTATGTTCTGACTGATACTGGGAAAAAATCATTACTGGATGTAACTTAACACAGAAGTAACTGGTGGGCATGGTGGTGTGTTGAAGAGGCAGCATATGTAGTAACTACTGTCAGAGATTGGAAAAGTCACCCAAAAGGAAATTGGCTGTGTTACTTAAACTCAACTGCTTTCAATTAAAATAACTTAATGAAAACTTAATGCTAGAAGAGAGTCAGTGCAAAAAAAATCTACATATAATTGGCCCCCTTACAGCTGATTTTTATGGTGTCAGTGAGGCATCCTTTGGCTTCAGGATGAAAAGCATCAAACTTTCTGTTTGTTAACGTTTCAGATAGGAGGATGACAGAATAGATAAGGAATAGTTCAAAAGTGTTGTAAAGAGACAACAGTGGGGGGAAGGCACAGTCCTTCTCCCCAAAGTTAGAAAAATTAGGTGGAATGAGTAGCCTATACCATTAGTATCCTGTAGGTCCCCAATAGGGGATATCACATGAATGCTCCATCCTTGACAACATGGGCAGTTCCTCAGGGATGATAGACTTAACCATATGAAAATGTTTTAATGCTCTAAGGGGGCCAAGGAATACACTGAGCAAAGCAACTTCAGAGAGTAATGGTATTGCAAACTTGCTGGAGAGAGGGCTGAGAGTGCCCACACCTCCAGGGAAACAGGAATCACAATTCCAGCTCCCCCTTCCTTGCTTGGGAACTTTGAACTCTCTCCTGTTACTAAAGGATTGTCCCATGGAGACTCACTAAGTGCTTGAGCTGAGTATTTTCTCACTCCTATGCCTTGTGATCTTGCACAGGGAATGACACAGATGATGCCTCAATATTATTGCATAAGAGGCAGAATTGAAAAGGAGTTGTGACACTTCCCTGGCAAGAATACACCTTCCCAAGACCATCCTTCTGCATAAACCTTATGCCCAGAAATGCTGAGTGACTTTTTACCTGGGCAGATAATGATTGGACAAGGGTGAAGAGTTTTAAAGTAAAGAGGAGAAATTAGATTAGATGTTGGGACCAAATTCTTTACTCAGAGGGTGGTGAAGCCCTGGCACAGGTTGCCCAGAGAAGCTGTGGCTGCCCCATCCCTGGAAGTGTCCAAGGTCAGGTTGGACAGGGCTTGGAGCAACCTGGGATAGTGGAACATGTTCCTACCCATGGCAAGGGGTTGGATGAGATGAGCTTTAAGGTCCCTTTGAACCCAAACCATTCTATGATTCTATGATTATGTATATAAAAATCAATTAATATTCCTTACAGCTGTTGGCAGATTGAAATCCTCCTAACACCTTCTTTAAGGTTCATGGACAGGGGGAATAGGAGCAGCCCTGACTTGGGAGGATGAGAGGGAGTGGTGAAGTTAGAAAGCAGATATTAAGTTAACTAAACATGGTAGATCAAGACATATTTTTCTCTTCTATACCCACTAATCAAGAAAACAGTAGTGCTTTTTGTGATAAAGGCATATATTCAGCTGGAGATGGTCAATTTAAAACAAACTGTCAGTCTGTGAAGGGCTCCTTACCTATGAAAAACTTGGACCTTAATTTTTTTTTCAAATCAGACAGCTTTTTTTTATGCAGCTCGATTTCATTACTACTGAGGTGACTTTCAGGGTCACTCAGAGAAAAAAATCTAGCAATTATATTAAATAGGAGAAGAAAATAAGAAAACCCTGACTGTTCTGTTTACTTGAATCCTGCCATTCTGTCATTCCAACATGAAAACTGTCCTTGAAGTAGCGTACAACCTACAAAGGCAAACAGTGGAGGGAGTTTATATAAATCAAATTGGTGTCATATGATCCCCAAGCCCTGATGTGTTTCTATAAAGTTAGAAGCAAACTCTATTTTAAGCACCAAAGGACTGTGTGGCACTTCTTCCTTTTGTTTTGTCACTTGCCAGGGGCATGTCTCTAAATAAAAAGAATATCTTTATCAATAAAGGCGAGGTACAGCCCAGGCTAAACTCTAATAAATGACCTGCTCTTATGGAGTGAGTACAAAGCCTGAGTTGTTCAGTTGTATCACCTGCCTCTTACATTGAGAGGAAAGCAATTTGTGAATAGTCTTGCAAAGTACAAATCCTAAGAGGCAAAACTCAGTGTTATCACTGGAAATGGGCTTCTACCACTTCTTGTATCATTCCTGCTTGTATACAAAAAAAACCTTAACAAGCAACCAAAAATGGTTCCTTTTTTTAATTACTTTTTTTATCCAGAGGGAAAGCACTCAGTGAGAACGGGGTAGCAGAAGGTTCCTTTGAAAGGGAGAGACATCTATTCTGAGGTGAATATTTCTTCCAGTATTTCAGGGGGCTAAGTTTCATGTGGGAGGATTAATAATATGGTGAGCTCTGGCTTTCTCTCATTCTCTCTTGTGCTCTCTTTCACTCTTCCCTCTTCCCTTTTGACCTTCTTTGTAGACAGAAAAATATTTTTTTTTTAAAGTACAATTAAAATAAAAAGAAAATCACTAAGAAGCCTAAGTCCCTATTGTTTCTGAATCAAGTTATATCCTTAGCTATGGATTGGGAAAAAAGCCTTCCTATGGAAAAAAAAAAAGAAAACAGAAAAAAGTGCCTTTTTCTGTCAAAATTTTTCAAATGAAACAACCAGTTTCCTGGCAAGAGAAGTGGAACCACCATACTTGAATTTTTTATGAAAAACAAACATTCTGAGCACAGCAGCCTATTATCTTCCTGGCACTGGTTTCATTATCTATAAAATTATGTGACCTTGGCTATAAACCCCCTGTAAGTTGGACTGCATATAAAAATCCCCCTCCCTTAAACTGGTTTTGGGTGTTGTTCTTGTACCTTGTGCATTTGTACTTTCTGCTTCAGCATCACTCCAAGAACTCCTTGAGGTGACTCTCCCTTGTATGTTGAGTGCACTGCCTAATATTCACATTTATTTCAGGAGTACTTAGAATTAAAATACACAGATAAATTCTTTTTTTTTAATTTTATTTTTTTTTTACCTGCAGGTAGCATCAGATTCATTCTTAGCTTTAGTATAATTAGTCTTTGCTGGTAACCTTTCAGTTACAAAGAATTCAGCATTCAGACCTATCAATCTTTTACAGCAGAGCTGCCAAATCTTGTAACAAAGGAGTGTTTTGTTTGAAGGGCAAACCAAATTGACTTGTGTTTCCAATAACTGTAATGTCCGGCTTCTTATCAGTATTAATAAGAAAATGCAAATTGCATTCCTGTCAAAAAAGCTGAAAAAGGAAAAAAAAAAAGAGTTGAAATGAGTAGTACAAGCAGTAAATTGCTTGCAATATGCTATTATATTCAGATTCTCATTTTCAGCTATACAGTAGTTTACTTGAGGTGAGCAAAAGGAGCAATCAATGCAAAAAAGGACAAAAATGTTCCAAGCCTGACTTTTAAGTATAAGCAAACAGAAGAGCATAATGGATAATTGTACCAGAAATAATAGCACAGACCAATATGCAAATCATAAGCAGGTTAACTGTTAATCTCTTTTTTGAGATTTTTATTTAAAATAAAAACAAAATTCCTATTAAATATGCAGGAGTTTAGAAATTCTGAACTACCCTTGGACAATGATCACCATTTAATGAATCAATTTTCTGTCTGCTTTGTGAAAACAACTTCTGCTTTATTGCTTTTTGGAAACAAAATTAAAGTGGAGCTTTATAAAAACCATTATACAAGAGAACTTGTGACTTGCAAAGTGTTGCCCCCTCTGACTAAATTATATAATTTCTGTTTCTTGTTTGATTACCTAATATCAGTCAGATAGCAATGGGGTTACTAATTTTTTTTTGCTTGTTCAAATTCAATATCTGGCAGATTAAAATTCAACTTTTTATCTTGCGTGTTTGAAATCACGGGTCACATATGGTCCAAATGTAGCTCTCATAAATGTGTGACAGGAACCTGGAGATGTGTAATAGAGGGACAGGTCAGAGGTTAGTTTTAAAAACTCCTAGAATAGGTGATGTTAAATAAAATGTTAATTGTATTAGCTGTTTACCTCCTTTTCAGGTTAACTTGAAATTCAGTTTGCACTACGCACAACGATCCTGGTTTGCGCAGTAAGTGTGGAGTGAAACATCACTGAAATATCTCTCTCATATCAACATTGCTTACTTTGGCAAATATAAACTCACCCAGGGCATCACTGTCAGACCATGTTTTCTGTTTCCTGTGAGGAATGATATCTGGGTACATTAAATGTTCACAAACACGGAAATTATTAGAAAGTTCTGACTGGAGTATGAGTAGATAAAATGGCATTTGAAGGGGTAGTAACCTCTGGAAGATGCTGCTCAGGAGGAACTACAGCCCTTACTAGAGGCAGATCATGTGGCATTCAGGAATTATTAGAAGACAAAACTCCATCCCAAATCCAAGTCAGAAGCCATTAGGAAAACCTGTACAAGACTCATTTCACTTAGGAGCACGTGTGCCTTCTGCACTGCCATCAAGTTTTTAAGGAGACTGAAGGTCCATTTTCATGGGTAGCACTTTGTGGGAATCTAATCTCAGAAAAGCTGGAAACCTGCATCTTCCTCTTTACTAGTGAGATGCAGGTGTGGAAAAAACCATAAATTCAAACCACAGAGGCCACCTGATAATGTAAAGGCTCTTTAAATCGTGATTCAGACAAACTGGATGTTTAAATTCTGCTCCAGCTGTGGCACAAACTATTCAAAATTCCCTTTTTTCACCCCTGATTTATATGTTACCAGTGTTTTGCCATCACAAAATGTCAGCACTCCAAATGAGACTGGCCACTTGTTGTCAGCCTTTGTCATGAGTAGGAGAATAGAATAAAAGGAATTTTTGGGCAGACTACAGGTAGTACTCCATTTTGTTGATCTTCATGAAAAAGCCATCCTATTTATTAAGAAATCTCTGGTCACCTTCTTCAGACTCTTCCATTCTGAGTTGCCTTTCCTGTCTTTGTTCAGGACGTGATCATTTGTGGGTTTGTGCAGTGACATAACTCCGCATGACTGTTTTTTTCACTTTCTGTGCCTTCCCTATCACATCCTGAGATTTTGTTGGCTTTCCTGACTCTGAGGGAGTGTTGACTTTCCATACCACTTCTACACCTGTCATTTCTTTAGCTATTCTATTGTTGTGTTACTCAGCACTGTGAAATCCTTTCCCTGCTCCTTGTAGAAGGTTTTCATATTGCACAGGTCTGCTCGACCATGCTTTCACATTTAAATTGATGGAGCTCATACTGTTTTCTATTATTTCTTTTATTTGGATTTGACTTTTTTTTAGGGATGTCTTATTGTTTCTAATTATCTCCTGTTAAGGTAGTGTTCTTTAACTAAGCCTGGTGATTATTTTTTTCTTGACCTTTCTGAAGATGTTTTTCCTGAGAGTTTGCCTAAAGTTAAAAACAAGTTTTGTTTTTTTAAAAAATTAAAAACGTTTTCAGCCTACTGCAAATTTTTCTCCCTTTTGCCTTGAGCTTGTAGCAACTTTTTAAAAGATTTTCTCAACTTTCTATAGTTTTACTTATATATTAATTTGAGAACTACTATATAAAATGTAGGATTAATTATTAATTCAAAAAGGTTGTTATTACATTAGTACAGCTAGACATCCTATTACACAGTGAGCTTTAGAACAGTCAGGAGTTGCTTCTTCTTAACTATTTAATGTATTAAATTTTATTTTTGTATTTGTTTTGTAGAGATCTGTTCATTGCTTTTCATTCTTTACTTCCCATTTGATATATTTAGTGTCTTTTTTGCTTTTTTTGTCTCAGGAAGAAAGAGGGCTGATTCCCCCATCTGAAACATCTGACATACATTTGAACTCATGAGGCCAAAACTACCTTGACTGTGTATGAACAGATTATGTGTTAGTAACAAATCTGCATTTTCCTTCATTGAATAAAATGCTATGTGTTGTCAAAAATACAACTTTGAAATGTGGGTCTTCTAACTTGTTCGAATTATGCCCTAGATAAAATTGGTTTTACTGTTTGATTGGTTGGGTTTTTTTCTGAAATACATTAATGAGTATTAAACCAGAAATTAACATTGACGCAAAACCAAACAACTTAATTATTACCCTAATTCTATCTGTAAGTGCAGGTGAAAAACACTGTCAGAATTTTGTAAACATGTGAGCCCCAACCCTTATTTCACTCATCCACTGGCCAATTTTTAGGTGTTTCTAATTTACTGAAGTTAGAGACCTCTAAAATCCATCCTGACAGAGAAAAGTAAAATGAAAATTGATTTAATCTCAGAAAATGAACCCAGATGGAAAACTTGGGAAACTGAAACCAAATGATTATTTGTGTAATCGAATAGCTGAACTTGAATTGATTATTTTATCCTTCACTCAATTTTTATTCCTTGAAAATATCAGAGCATAATTGAAAACTTGATGCTTTTGAAGTCAGTGAATTTAAGTATTTTGAGGGTTTTATTTCATGTCTTTGTCAAAATAGCCTAACGTTAACTAAAGTGATTGAAAGAGTATCAGGTAGTTATAAATAGTTTAGCTAGATTGGCTTTTTAATTCCCTATGTCCTGTGCCTTAAAGCCGATTGTAATGAAGAAGATATTGTCACATTTCCTCATCTCTTGTATATTCATGACTCTAAAATGTTCAGATAATTAATTTCTCAGTAATCAGAAAAGCCGTGAAAATATCAATGGAACTTTTCAAATCTCCTGCAAAATTTCAAAAGTATTTCCATAGTAAATGCCAAAATTAATGGCAGCCCTTCGCAAGAAGAGGTTAATCACAGTTCATTGCTTTGCTGTTCACTGACATGACAACACTCATTATGAATGCATTTGGTATCCGTGTAGATGTAATATGCAATTTTCAGGTATTACAGCAAGGCGTGTGCAATTCTTGCTGTTGACTTCTGTTTGCAGTGGAACCGGGTTCTTAATGCATCAGATGCTAGAAACCATAGCTACAGCTCCAATGGATCCCTGCACCCACAGAAATAATTTCTGAAGGCTAAATCCTGCCAAGCCAGGCAGGCTGGAGAGTTAAGCATGACTCAGAAAGGGACAGAGCCTCTCAATTCTGTTTGAAAATTGAACTTCCTACCTTGGAGGAGCGGTGATAGCCTTTGAGGACTACACGGACCATTGTGGGGTCTTTCATTTGTGAACTTGTCAGCAGACTGATACTTCAATGCTTGAACTTATCTGCATGTCTGGCATTAACAGGGAATTTGTCTTGTTCTTTAAAGGTAAAATTCTCTCTATTATGGCCCACACAAAATATTTGCATTAATTTGCATCATTTACCATGTGAGTAATAAGCCCTGTGCTTCTTTCAATGTTGTAAAAAAAGTTCTCCCTAGCAAACCTAAAAGAAATCATTCTCTCTGAACTTATAAAATGCACAAAAATCCTCACCCCATGATGATTAACTCTGCCCACAACACATTGCAGAGCCCAGTCCACTGGGACTATTTGCTGTGCTTGTTCACACATCAGAAAATCGAGTTGTCTGCAACCTGAGAGCAAATTGAATTTTAATTTCAGTTTTGGTGTCTGGTCCCCTAATTCTTGTTTTAAGCAAATCTAGATTATACTGGTCAAAATGTTTTCTGCATCCCATTAATTCCATTGATGAGATCTCATGATATATACTGCAGTCACTCCTTCCAGAAAGAAAAGATGAAAATATCTGTTGTGTTACAAGAAGCTAATGCACAATCTGTGGCTACATGTGAAATTTTCTAGTAGGACCTATTTTCACAGGGTGTATAAACTTAGCCCAAGCTGGTGAGTCAGGCTGTGTGACATTACTGCACATCACAGGTGCAAAGTGATTCTTTTATAATATCTCTCTCATAAAAATCTGATAAAAATACTACAGCTCAGCACTGAGCATTGGGGATGTTTGCAAAGGAGACCCAATGTCTTACAGGGAAACGGCACAGATGTTAAGAAAAACCTAAATAGTTCCAGTAGAGCTCTCCACAACTTCCATTCTGCTCATGTGCTGTGCTAAAGGACATCTCACCTTCTTCAATGTCTTTCCCACGTCTGCCAAAATGCCCCTGTCAGCACAAACGGCAGTGGGCAACCTGCCCTGACTATCTAGCTGGTGACCAAGGGGAAGTGATTGATTACCAGATTGAGCACAACATTCGGCACTGGCCACAGATTTCTGTGTCCCTGTGCATCAAGTGGCATGGGAGAGAGAAGGTGCTTTTGCCAGGAGGGAACTTCTCAAACAAACAAACAAACAAACAAACAAACAAACAAAAAACAAAAACCAAACAACAAAAAACCAGAAGAAATAATGCTCCTTGGTACTGCTAAATTTTTTATGCAGTTGTCTTCCAGAACAAGTCTCACATGTCCTCAAATATTAATGCTTGTAATGAAATGCCCAGATTAGCAATTGTGTAAATCCTTTCCCTCAGACGGAAGTTTCAGCCCGTGGGCTCGCAGCTGATAAAAAAGATTGTTCCAGCCACAGTCACCTTTACTTAAGCTCATGCCAGGTGCCAAGTTAGAAGTCAACACTGTAAGTGAAATATGCTTCTCTGGGGGGCAAAATCTGACTCATATCATTCTCAGTGTACCAGCGAGGTGGATGTGAATGAGACACTGCGGGACGGGAGAATGAGGGCAGATTGCGGTGGGGAGGAAAAAACTGCTCCGTGAAACCTTTTAATACATTTTAACTAAGAGTCTTGGGGCTGTGTCTTGTTCTCGATTTTGTATTGACCTTTATGGGGTTTTAAAAGAGAGCGGATTTTCCCTGTTCTTAATTTATGCCACTTACCGAAGATCCCTGGAGTCAAATCTGTGCTAATTTACGCAATGTGCAAATCCTCTCAAGGCAACGTGTTGCGGTGTAAATTAGAGCATAAATCAGGTCAGAATTTGGCCCCTGATGAAGAGCCAATGAAAAGATGTTGTCTTAAATGATTCAAAACAAGCAGCTAAGCCTATTGATTTTTATTTAAGTGAATCACGCTTGAAATAGATCTCAAAATGTTATTAAAAATTGAAAGAGAATAGTCTTTATTCTAAGAGATGGAAATATTTAGCATATCTACTCTCTTGTGACCTGAAGGGAGAAACCATAACTGATAGCAAGAACCAATTCCTAAACAGCCCTGAAAATTAATATATTCCATGAATAACAGAATCAAAATTTGGTGCTAAATAGGTAGATAACTTGGAAATAGCTAAGCTTAGGAGGGATAAAGAGCAGCTGTATTTTCTTTTTTTAATGTTAGGATCTTCATGATTTACTACAGCATTTGTTCCAAGGCCTTGGATATCTTTGCTATCTCCACATATTCATAATATATCATTTTGGATCAAATTCATGGCTAGTTTTCACAGGTGCAGTCACATTAATTTCACACCTCTGAATTTAGCTCTTTGTTGTGTATCTGGAGACCATTCATCAATATTCTCTGGAAACTGGCTTTCTCCCTTCTCAACAAATAACCATATCAGCCTCTGATATTTTCAGCCAGAACAAATTCCACTTGGTGGCTTTCATTTTTATGTGTATATTATTCTAAATATAGGAATTATTCTAGCAGATGGAAAGCAGAGTGTATAGGAGCTTCTATGGCAAACTTTAAATAAATTGGTTTTGTGAGGAGACCTTCTCAGCTGGTTATTACATACATAAATCAAGAAGTATCAAAGGTGGATACATTAATCAGATTTTGATAACGTCTTCTGGAGTCATTCAGAACAGCTGACATAAAATAGCTATAATTACATATTGTGGTATTGTATCATGTGTTTCATATTTCATAACATTTATTCTTAGGGAATGTCTCAACAGTCTCCTATTAGTGAAAGACCATTATCCTTTGACAATGGCCTATTTTTCTATTCTACTGACATTAACTCTTAATTATCTTTTTTTTTTTTTTTTCTTTTTAACAATAATAAATTAAAGTCAATGAGGATTATGGAAATATCTCTGGCTAATACCCTGTGACTGTTACCTTAAATGCTTAGGGCTACAGAATGAAATTTAGTGTGTATGAGCTCAAAGACACTATTTACTACTTTAACATTTTACAAGTCATACATTAACATTTAGCAAGTCATAAAAAATTTACATCTTTAAGCGATTTGTACTTAATAGGTTAGTGATATGCATTTCATTCAGGATGCCTGGGAAAGAACCTATAAAATAAAGGCATTTTGCATTGTCTGCAAATAGTTTATACTGCTGGTGGCTGTACCATCAAACCCATAGGAAGAGTCTGGTATGCTGCTCCTGTTTAGTTAGAAGATATTCTCCATGGGAATAACAACATTCCCCTGGTAGCAGACTGGTACAAACTCTCATGAAGTTATTCAGGTTTTATTAAATCAGTTGCAATTTAAAGAAAAAGGCTTAAAATAGTACTGTGACCAGTATAACAAAGTGATGGACGTGGGTTATTGTGATGCCATTGGAATAAATATTGCTACCTAAGTCTGTGAATATCTACCCTATTTCTTTTCAGTAGATTCCTGCAGTTATTTTTGATCACATTTGATATCCACTGACACCCACAGTAACCAAACTCTGTAAATTAGTTATGTCCATCATTAACCAAGTTGGTGCCACTAGGTGGTACCCAAGAATATGAAGCATAAACAGTCACTTTCCCAGGATTTCCCTAGTTTTGAAAGGAAAGGAGCTTCCTTTGGGTTTCTGAAAAAGACTGTGATATTCTCATCATCTCTCAGGTGGATATTAGAGGCACAGAGAAATTAAGGCCAAATCCCTGCCAGATGTGATGCTGTTCACCCAGTTCCCAGGCAGCAGCACCGAGTGCTGTAACATCCTTCCCCTCAGACGTGAACTATTAAAACCTACTAAAGAGGTATTCTAAATGAGACTACAAGCTGAAAAGTCTCCATACAAAACCAGAATGTGAATTAATTCATGTAAATTCTGAACTTCTTTCAGATGTACTCTTGATTAGAAAAACATAAAGGTAGGTATTACAGATACACAGTTCCTATTAAATTATTTACTCTGCTCTAGTCATGATTATATAAGCTAATTTAGACATACTGCTGTTTTACTCTCTGAATGTCTTTGGCACTGATAGTTGAAAAATGAACATGATGAAAGTACAGAATAGGGTGTTTAGACAGCAAAATACTGCAACAATAACTGGTAAAATGTTTCATTAAAATATCCTTATTAAATATTGCAATTTATTTTAAAAGAATAAGTTTCAGACATGACTCCTGCTTCAGTAAAGTTTATCTCTTTTATGATACAACTGTATATTACTTATCCTTTAAATAAAACAAATTCTAAACTCAGAGAAAGCCCCAAAAATTGGGCTCTGAAGGATAGCTTCGCTTTTCCATTGGGAGATCTCCTGGGAAGCAGGTTGGTGTTGCAAAAGCTCTTTAGCATTTACCCTATGGAGTTTCTGTCACGTTGTGCTGCTGTGGAGGGATCTGCACAGCATACATGGCATGGGAGGGAACAGGCAAAAGTGTAAAATTACTGTGAAATCAGGGAATATGTGCTTCAATCCCGATGTTGTCTCAGGGGGGCATTAAAATAAGGGGTTCATGAAATAAATATTAACATCTTCATGTCATAGACTTTAAGAAATGTTTTGCTGTTTGCTTAGTAATATTAATGCCTTTAAAAACTAATTTTTTCAGTCAATCTTTGGAACAAAAGTATCGGTTAGCTCACCTCACATATCCTCCAAAATAGGACACTTTTTAAGGCACTTTGGTCAAATCTTATCTTGTCCCTCAGAACTTATTTTTCATATATGTAGCTCTCTTCTGTCCTGTTCATCTTCAGAGAGGAAAGGAAAAAGATTTTATAAACAGTCAAATTTTTCTGGTATCTCTGTCTCCTTCTAGATTAAAAAGTGTTCCATGAATAGACAAACACAGAGGAGTTTCTAAGATTTTGAATGCAAAGAATGCTGTGGATGCTTCTGGATCGATTTGACAAAGTATTGGGTGCCTCCTGTGTCCTCTCCAATTTCCTCCGTCTTTGATGGAATAGAATCATGGAATCACTTGGTTTGGAAATGATCTTTAAGTTCATTGAGCCCAGCCATTAACCCAGCACTGCCAAGGCCACCACTAATCACATCCCCAGTGTCACATCCACAGGTCTTTTAAATCCCTTCAGAGATGGGGACTCCACCACTGTCCTGGACAGCATCTGTCAGGGCTTGACAACCCTTTTGGTGAAGAAATTTTCCCTAACATCCAACCTAAACCTGCACTGGCACAACTTGAGGCTGTTTCCTCTCACCCTGTCGCTTGTTCCGTGGGAGCAGAGCCTGACCCCCCCAGCTCCACCCTCCTGTCAGGGAGTTGGAAAGAGTGAGAAGGTCCCCCCTGAGCCTCCTTTTCTCCAAGTTGAACCCCCCCAGCTCCCTCAGCAACTCCTGGTGCTCCAGACCCTTCTCGATCTCTGTTTCCCTTTGTTGGACATGTTTGCCAGGGAGCAGGAATTCCAGCCTTTTTAAAACTTTTTATTATAGGGGTAGTACTGCTATTTCCCTGCTCATAAACATTGAAACAAATACTGTTCTAAAATGGTTTTAAGCAACTTTGCCCCCCCCACCAGTCAGACAATAAGTAAACATTTTGCTGTTTTGATCCTAAGCTAGCTTTCCAACTGCTGAGTTTATATATATATATGTATATGTATATATATATATATATGTATATATATATATATATATATATATATATAAAGCTGAAATTTTCTTTGGGATTTGAAAAACTTTTTACTCAGCTGATTCTTTGTAGCACAGCCCTGAGCACAGACAAAACCCAGGACAAAAAATCCTGCAACATCCCGTTGTGAACAGCAGACGGTGACATCTGCAGTGCCTCTGCTGCTCCAAGTTGCTCTTTTCCCGGGGGTGCCGTGCTCTGCCTCCCGAGCGGATCACAGAGTTCAGACCCATCGCTCTTTCATCCCACGTGGGCAATTCAGCACCTGTAACTCCCAGTTTAAAAGACCGTGGGGATTTTGAGCAGCCCAGAGAGGAGGGAGAAGTACCACAGTTAATGTTCCTGCTGATATCAAAGCTCGGGAGGTTAAACCTGCTCATTTGAAATATCGGAATAGTTCCTCTGGTTCTGGGTGCTAGCGACGTTTTTTTATGCCTTCGTGCAAAATAATGGGGGAAAAGACAGCACAGGAATATTATATTTTGCTTATTTTTATCAGGATATCCTGATTGTTTAGCCTGAGAAGTTCTTAGTTTCTGTAAAAATCAGGCCTGAGGAAATAGATGTAACTACCCTGCATATCTGTTTCAATTTACTGACTGTGGTGTTGGAGACAGGAAAGAAACAGAATTATTTTCAATAAATTTTACACATAACTTGACATCCAATCAAGTGCATCAACATTAGCAATCAATTAGTAGCTCGGTGCATGGTTCTGGGTAGCTGTAAATTACTGCTGCACTAATGGCTCTTAAGCAAACCTCCAGAGCAGGTTCAGGCTTTTTCATCAATAAAGCAGCGAACATCATAAAGCCACAGCAAGGGAAAATGTTCAAATTAACGTAATCTATTTTAATTTTTGAATACACAAATCTTACTTAGAGTGCAAATGGCTGCAACAAAAGCAAACAATACTTTCTGAAATAACTCTGGACAATTTATAATATTTTTCATTCATATTTTTGCACAGGAAATACTTTTCTCCATCTCTTTCTCTCTCTTTAATCTGAAAAGTCTGCCACTCCAGCTGTGCTTGGTGACCTCTCTAGGTTTTTTCTGTTTGATTCTGTTTTCCCTTTGCACTAAAACTATACTATATTTAATGATAGCAACTCTTTTACTTCCCCATCCCCATCTTCACTGAAGTCCCTAAGAAAATATATAATGAAAAAATGATATCAAGCTTTTTCTTTTATTATTGCCTTTCAGCAGCTCTGAGGCACATATGTTTTGGAGTCAAACATATATCTGACAGACTCCCAGTAATCATCAGGATCAGATCTGTTAAGTAAGAGAATACCATTTTTTAGCCTTTTCTCTTAGCTTTATCATCATTAATGGTACATACTTCACTGGAAGTTTCTTTAGAAGCATTATGTCAAATGCTGACTTCACTGCACATATGTCACACACTGATATAATTATTATTACTCAAGTCTTACTGGAAAGAAGTTGGGGCCAAAGTACTTAATTTAGTTAATTAATTGTTAACTGTTTGACCAAGTATGTCTTCCATAGAGAAGATTGGAGTACAATGAAGTGAGTAAAATTTCACAGGGCTTTAGATCAGGCATTAAGTACAGGAGTTATATCTTTTGGAAAAATGAATGTCAGCTAATACAGAACTCCTTTCCTTTATTCAGAAGATTCATTAATATTCTTGCTTATGCTGGAATATGAGCAAAAGTCCTTCACATAGACATTCAGTCTTCATTTTCCCTGAAATTCCAGTATACATAATTCACCTTTAAAGTCAGATCTTTCAGAAAAGCATCATGATATTGATAAAAAGTCTCCTGTCTTTTGCACTGGGATAGTGAAATTTGAATGAGTGTCCCATGTGCTGGTCCTGAAGAGAAATATCAGGTGGCTGATAACTCTATTCTACAGGTATTTACAGAGGAAGGAATTCTATTTAGAAGAGGAGTCCCACTGAATGTTTGCATATACTCAGGCAGTTTTACTGGCATATAGTGAACTGTGATTGTGAATGGGACCTTAAAACATTTACATGTTTGTATCTATTGCTCTCTCTTGTCTCTCTAAACAGCCATTAATCCATCTGTCTATGAGAGTCAATATTAGTTTATTCATATCTTCTTTAGTTAAATTAGGAGGTGGAAGAGGACATGAGTCTTCATTATTTTAACTTACAATGCTTAAAAATATAAAACTGTAGAAAGACAAAATCATAGAATGATAGAATGCTTTGGGTTGGAAGGGACCTTAAAGACCATCTCACTCAAACTCCCCCTGCCATGGACAGGGACATCTTACACTAGACCTGGTTGCTCCAAGCCCTGTTTAACCTGGCCTTGGACACTTCCAGGGATGGGCAGCCACAGCTTCTCTGGGCAACCTGTGCCAGGGTCTCACCACTCTCACATGCAAGAATTTCTTTCTAATACCGAAATCTAACCCTGTTTTCTGGCAGTGTGAAGCCATTCCCCCTTGTCCTGTCACTCCAGGCCCTTGTCCAAAGTCGCCCTCTGGCTCTCTTGGAGGCCCTTTAGGCACTGGAAGGGGCTCTAAGGTCTCCCCAGAGTCTTCTCTTCTCCAGGCTGAACACCCCCAACTCTTTCAGCCTGTCTCCATAGCAGAGGTGCTTCAGCCCTTGGAGCACCTTTGTGGCCTCCTCTGGAATTGGTCCATAGTCCATGGAATAGGTCCATGTTCTTCCTACGTTGGGGGCCCCAAGAGCTGGAGGCAGCACTGCAGGTGAGGTCTCACAAGTGCAGAATAGAGGGGCAGAATCACTTCCCTCTGCCTGCTGGCATTAAGAACATCATAGAAAGACAAGAAAATAACAAAATGCTCCTTTCCTCCCTTTTTCTAAATACACATCCTACCTTCTCTTACAGATAAGGATATGTACAATGATAGATAGACTTCATTCCAAAAATGCAACTGCTGAGACACATTGCTTTGCTTGTTTAGAACCTGCAAAGGATCCAGTGGGGACAATGGGGCTTTATGTAGGTAATGTACACAACATTTAAAATACGTTGGGAGACAGTTCTGCCTCTCAAGGCAGCCACTTTATGCTGCCTTGAGAAGTATGCGTGCCCTTTAGTATGCAAAAATATGGAGATGAGCCGTTGAGTGAGTTTATCCTGGGAGTTTCTTTCGGCTTCTCCTGTGGCTGCTTCTCTCTGTGCTGCCTGGGAAGCCTGAGGCATCGGTGCTGTGGGGTGCTCCTCGACTGCCTGCCAGTGTCTCCTCAGCATTTTCTGCCTCTTCCTTCCAGTTATTCTGCCAGAGATAAAGCCGTGTGAAAGCTAACTTCACCAAAATCTCCCGTGGCTTTGCAGTTAAAGGATGGGAAGTTCACTTACATTGTGTGGCTTCATTCAAGCCCTCTAATCTGAACTATGAAGAGGAAATCGAATTAAAAGCTGAGTCAGTCAGAATTGCACGTTAGGTTCACAAAAAATAAAACATTCGAAATCTCTATATTACACTAAAAAAATACATTAAAAGAAGGTTAAGTTAGCAAAATCAAACACTTAGAAGCATGAACATTCCATAAAAAACATTGCTACTTCATGCCACTTCAGACTAAGCCTCCTTCTGCATATAAAATAATACTGTCTTTAACAGCAGCTTTTCATGCCTTTGCCACAAAACTTCTCCTTTACTCCTTCACAGTATTAGTCTCCCTTTGCCTTATCTCACATCTCCTTAAATCTTCCGAGATTCGCTCAGTTGGTTAGAGCACAGTGCCAATATTTCATCATTTACCCCTGATTTTCTCTCTTTATTTCTTTCACATCCCTGAAATAATTGAAATCTCCTCCCCCAGTACTGGTCAGTGCTTGGAAGAATTAATTCTTGGTAAGTATCAGAAGATGTGGAGTTGCTGATGAAGGGCAGAGTTCAAGCCACGGGGACCCAGAGGGAATGTGGTGTCCCACAAGGGGTTCAATACTGAAGTGAAAACTTTATCTTTTGCTCATCTTTTAAGATGACGCTATTGGAAGTTTGCTTTGTAGTTTATCCTGTATTTGAACTAAGAGTATCATCTGGCCAGGCAGTCACATAGGTAAAAAAAAAAAAAAATCTAATTAAAGCAAGAGCAGTTACACTTCAGCCTGAGTCCCCCGTGGGGACATCAGAGCATGTCATTGGCCCAGGCAAGCTGGGAAGGAAACCAGTGAAAGGGATGGTACCCAAAATACCCAAAGGAGTTATTTTCTCCTTAATGCTTTGCAAGTATCCAACCCCAGGGCTCACTCGTGACAACAGAAGGTAAGAGATTTTTAAACAGACGTGCAGTTTTAAAATTGACAGTGTCCCTTTAACAACTTCAACAGTTGGAGGGTTTTATGTAGGTGGGTGAATCTGATGCTAAATAGTTAAACCTGTTTTAACTAAGAACTTGTGACTTCCAAAATAAAATCTTGTCTGTAGGAGAAAGCAGCAATTGGGAACAAAGCACAAAGGAATGAGCCAGCTCTAATTTATGCGGGTTCAAGAAGGCTCATCTATGTGCTTGATTTTATTTTTTTTTTAATATGAATAATTTAGTCAAGTTTCTGATAACTGTCTCTGACGGAACAAAATGCTCCCACTACTGTTACACAGTGAGTTCAGTCTCTCATAGGTCAGAAATATTGGGGAACATCTACTGAGAACAGTCTGGGGCCTCCAGCACTGGGTACCTGCCACGTTCTGCATTGACCAGTGTGTCCTGTGCTGCACCAGCACATCTGTGTGCACCGTGGAAAACCACTGTGGGCTCTTTCTTGGCTTGCAAAAGCTGCTAGATCTGCAAATGCAAATGTATTCCTATTAATTAGAATAAATGACCACGTGGTTGCATGGTTAACTAAGTTCCCAAACTCCCAGGGAAGGCAGTTTCTGCACCGTCAAACACTGCAGAATTTGCATCTAAGGGAAGAATTTTAGGTTTCTGTATTTTACCACTGATTAAAGAACTGAGCTGGCTCTTTCCTGGCACATTTGCAATTTAAATCTAAAATTTTGGGCCACCACAACAACATGTTTTAGTTCTCATCTAGTCAGTTGATTCACAGGGATGGAGAGAGTGACCTTGTGTGTGATGATGATGGAATTTAGAACAAGAATTGTTTGGCTAGCGAGGATAATTTTTTGGGCAGCCACTGCCACTGTACAGCGTAAGGAGATATTAGATGTATCTCTGTGTGTAACCAAACATAGAGGGGAGTGTAGCAAAGGAGCCAGGCCAGCAAAACCGGGTGAGGAAGCCATAAGGTTTGGATTAAACAGTCTGCAATCATCTCCTCCGACGGAGACTGCAATTAAAACCTGGCCTGGGTTTTCACATGTCACTCTGCAGCTGATCAACCAAGGAAGGCTGGTAACACAAACAGCCCTCTCTGCAGGGCAGTACTGCCAGAGAGATGCTGTCCTTCTGGGTTGAAAACAAACCACAGTATAAAATTTCAAAAATATTTTCAGCAATCATCATAATCCAAAATTACAACAGTCAATTTTACATCTTGTGTCCAAAAAAAGAACCCCATTTACTGTTCATCCTTGTTGTGTGTACTTGGGTAATTACCAGTGGCCATGGGGGAAAGCCAAGAGAATAAACAGCCTCTGAGTTCAATCACCTTCCTAAAACAGAAGAATGATCATCCCCAGAAAGGGATTTGGAATAACCTTCTCTAAATGATGCTCTCCTTAGAGGCCACTGTGCTGCAGGAGGGTTGGTGCCCTGTGTACAGGCTGCCATGTGCTCATGGGATATTCTCATATGAAGCATTTAGCTCTTTGAAATGAACTGTGTTTCATATATTTAACAGTTTATATGAACTTTATATTTATATCCAATTTTTTAATTTGCTTCACCTCTGTGAAAGTGCTCTCACTTCCATGCTGTTATCACTATACCTGTAGCACTCTACTTATTGCATAATTTAAAAACTTTTGACTAGACTACATAGAATAATACATATTAGAAATAGTTTGCACGTAAGAACGTTAAAGATAGTAATGATTTCTGTGTTTTGATCAAAATTATAGGTTATGTAAATTTGAGCTGTGTCTTGGTAGAGCCCATGAACAGTATGAGGCAGATCTGTGGAAATACCTAACTAAAAATATGAAGGAAATAAATTGTGTAAATTGAAATATTATGGGTTTTTGCTTGTAAGCTGCAACATACCAGTGGTTTTAATGTAGCTGAAATAATATGATTTTTAATGTTCCTCTCTGACTAAATTTACTTTCTGTATTTCTCAAGATTCTTTCAGATTAAGTTGGCTACCAAATGCTCCCCCTTTCTTGGAAGTCTCTGAACAACAAAAGTCATTGTTACACTTTAAAAAAACCAGATACGTAGAATTATGGACTTATTGGAGGGTGTGGTAAAAGTTATGCTTCTTGTTAGTAACATTTTGGAATATTGAATTACTCTTTCAACGTAATGAAATCATTTTAACTTGCTGAGTATCGTTTGCTACTTAAAATTTTGGTGAGAAATAATAGGAGATATCTGTCTGAAGAAGGGAAATGCTGCTGTTGGTTTAGCTTTGTTGCTATTAGAATAATTTAATAAAAATACTGGGATATACACCCGATTGTGGGGATTCTTGTGGGTAGATATCAGAATGATAGATGTAATTCTTGCAGCCTGCTGGTTCAGAGGGACAGGACCTGTGTTGTACCATTTCCATGGACATATCCCACTCCAGCCCAGGACAAATCCGCACAGAGCAGCTTAGCAGGATCAGGCTTAAAGTTTTAAACACACAGTTGCGTGACAGTTAATAGAAAACTCAATTATAAGTCACATCACATTAAAAAAATATGACAGGAAAAGAAAACAACTCATGAGACACCTATTATCCAAAGATGTTTCCAATTATGAATTACAGCACAGCTTGAGAACTGGGCTATTCATGTACAGGGTCCTGAAAGCTGATTACAACATCATGATATGAGTGATACAATGACTAATACAATATCAGCGCCACCATCTACCACTCTATTCTTTCAGTATCATGTCAGTGGAAAGTGTTTAATTAGAAAGCTTTCAGCATTCATTTTCTAACTTAATAGGCTTTTCTGGTTGATAACAACCTTATTATGGGTTGGCAAAAGATGTTTAGCCAACCCAAAAATATCTTTCCCTCTTCCCTCCTTCTATTTTAAGAAAAACAAGCAGATATCTTTCCTGTCCATTGAAATGCTGTTATTAGATTTTACTCATTTTAATAGAGATGTGCTAGTTCAATTAATGTAAGGGCAAGAAATGTTAAATTATATTCTAGTTTTGTGAGTGCAATATCATGGGTAAAACAGGGTAATTTCAGGCATAGATACAATTTTGGTGGTGCTTTATGGTAATTCTGGGCAAATATACAAGCCAGGAAATCTATCTTTAAAATTCCATCTTGTCTACAAAGATGCTTGACCAAAATATTAATATTTCATCTAAATTAAATATTATCTATATTTCTATTCAATATATGTACTCATTTCTTCGAGTTCCAGCAAAGTCACTGGTTCCCTACCAGGAACCTTTTGAATAAGTTACAAGTGTTATAGTGAATTATTGGAGGATTTTATGCCAGAATTCCTCATTTTTGTTTGTTTGACATGAGAGTTAAAACAAATTACACCACATAGAAATCAAAGATGCTCATGCTCATCAAACATAAAGCTTTCATTTTCCTTCCAAGGAAACTTGTAGTGTAAGTGATAGGGTTTGTATCCTTTACATTCTAAAAGCTTTCCTTACTCTTTCTTAATAGCTACTGGAAAGAAAGAGAGTTTCCCTAAAAGGGACTCTTTTTCTTTTTAAGTATTAATTAACGTTAATACCTGAATCAGTTTTGTTAGATTCAGTTTTATATGGTTCTAGCAAGCTCTGGAATGTGTAACTTCAGGTGGAAATCTGATCCCTGCCAAGTATCATCACTGCTATGTTGAACATCTATTGTGTAAAATACTTTAGAGTGGCCACTCATTAACTGTGATCCCACAGTTGACTCCTAGGAGTTTATTTTAAGCCTGAAAACAAAAGAACACATTTGAGTTTCACCTCTACTTTAGGTGAGGATAATTATCCTCAAATTTTGCACTGAAATAGTAAAAATGGAAAAAACCCCCAACATAACAAGACCAAAAAATAAGAAGAAACAATAAAACCCTTTCATTTTGTCAAAGCAACAAAGGGTCTTAAAAGTGTGGGGAACAGATGGGTGCAGGCACAACTCTGGCTATTGTAGTTGGAAGCAGTGGAGTTGAGGGACAAGTGAGGCAGACTGACTCCTGACACCAGAAGCAGGGAAAAAGTGCCTTTTTAAGGATGAGATTGATATTCAGTTAATGAATGAGATGTAGTAGAGACATTGTTTTGTTGGTTATAACTCCATAGTTTCAAACTTCATGTTTTTCTCCGAGTTTAGTCATGATTCTGACTTTTTTTTAATTGGGAAACTCGATCATGCTCAGTTTCACTGGGATCTCAAACAGATTGTCGTAATTTTTCTATGTGGATTTTTAGGTGCAATTTTCTTGTATTAAACCAAAATTATTATCCTTTTGTCCATATGGTCCTGGAGGAGCATAGTTATTGGAGGAGGGTTGTTTTTTGTCTGCTCTCCTGCATCGCCTCCTCCTCCCTCATCCTCAACCTTTCCTCCCTCTCCAATTTTTCCTGCCACTGTGAGTGACACCCACACCTTTGCAACTCCTCTTTCAGAGCTGCTAGTGCACAAAATATAGAATTATCCTCATTATTAGCTACCACTCTGTGTTTTCCAGGGAAGCTTTGTGCTGTGTCTAAAATATTAAACCATGACTTTATGCTGTGGTGGGGTATGTTCAGTCACAACTCTGCAAGGTAAAAAAAAATCCCTGACAAAATCTGAGAGCATTCCCAGTGCAGTGGGAGCAAGTTACAGTCGCTGGGTTTCTGTGGGCAGTTTAACTCATAGCAGTGCTTTGCTTATAGGAAATCAAGGACAGTGATGAAATGCTCAGTACCTAATCTCCAGTAAAACTAGAATGCAAGAGGATATTTCTTAGAGTTTTTTGCTGGAACTATTTTCAAGTCCTGTTTTCATCATCATTATGGAGAAGGTAAAAACATAAATAATATCCAACGCTTTTATGTTGTTGATAGCTGACACGAGGAAAACTGCTCTTTGAATGTTTGGAGGGCTGTTTGATCCTTTATTTTCAATGTTAACTGCCAGCAGGTCAAAGTCCTAATGCCTTTCCTAATAAACATATTTATATTTTTATATCCTCTGAAGCAGGCAGCAGTAGATGTAATTAACTGTGATTTAAGGTGTTCTGTTTGTGATGCACACTGAGGTACTGTGTACATGCAAGGACTGAAATCATCTCAATTCTGCTGGTTTGCTTGTCAAGTAAATTTTCTTTGTGAGCAGGACATAATGTAACCGTATGGACGTGACTTCTTGAGGTTTAAGTTCAATTTGTACTATTATGAAAAGATATAATATTGTTATTTGTGCAGTACTGAACAGGTTGTGTCTCCTTAAGACAGTACTCAGTAAATGAAGATACCTCTTGCAAACACCATGTTGCCGATTCTTGTCTGTTTATTTTAAGTCTTGTCTCACTTGATATTCCCCTTAAACCTCCCTTATGATCTATCAAAACCGAGCTTATCAAAAGGAAAAAAACTGAGAAAGGAAAAGGGGGAAAAAAAAAAAATCCAAATTTTAAGTTTAGGTGGAGAAGAGCTTGAGAAAATTGATTCTCAAGGTTTAACATCAGACGTCAGTTCTGAGAACTCACATTTTTAAGTCACTGTTTTCAAGCTAATGTAATGATCAGGCCTGGCTTAGCATTTTAACAGCTGCATCTTTCCTGACACCCATGGAATTATTCATGAGGCTGACATCAGACTATGCCAAGGTAAGGAACATCAGTGGGATTAGGCCATTATGAGCCAATCTTATGCCTACTGGAAGCATAATTTTGCTATTAGTACAAAAAGTGTACAGACAGGCCTTTAGATTGCATGGAAAACATTCTGGTTTATGTTTATAATTTGGTGTGTGTATGTTCTACTTTGTGTAAATCAGATCGTTTTGTAGTGTCTCCCTGTGACTATGACATGTGCCTTTATAAATGAAACATAATATGTTGTTTTGAGTGTGTAGTGGCAGTTTGCATATTGCTCTATAAGTTTTAGGTTTTTGCAAGTCAACATTGACTTTTCTCGTGAATTCTTTTGAATACATTTAACACATTATTTTGTATAAGAATCCTACTTTTTCCCACATACTTTTGAATTTTTTTTCTTGTTTTCATCTGCATTGCTCCCCATTTCTCTCTGCTGTTTGCCTGCTATCTGCAAGCAGGCTCCCTCTTAAGGCAAACAGCCCTGGCACCCAACACCAGAAGGTTTCAGAGGTATACCAAGAGACATATATAAGACATAGGTAGCATTACAATAGAGAAAAAAAAAACTGTGATGCATTATTATTGCCTGCATGACCTCCCTCTGAAGCAATGCTCAGCCCCAACTTTGATATAATTATTCCTGAATGTGCCAAAGCAGTACTTTCTGAAATAGCCCCGGTGTCAAAGATGATGAATGACCAATTCTGTAATGTCAGTCCCAGTGGCAATTCCAGCAATGGCACAGCCCACCAAGCCCTGGGTTGTCTGCAAACCTGGATGGGGGGACTGGGAGGGACTGTGGGCATCAGCTCCTCCTGTCTGCACGGCACAGGATGGTGGAGTTCCTCAGCTCCAGTCCTGCTCCAGTCCAAAGCTGGAGCAAGTAATCTGTGTGGAGTGGCTTACACCTGCTGTCAGGGGATCCTTGTGTTTGTCAGACTCATCAGAAGGCAAAACAAGTAACCAGTGAAGTAGTTTATATATATATATATATATATATATATATATATATATATGCAAACTATAAGCACCAAAATATGAACAGGCCAAATTTCCAAAATTCCATTTCTGTTACTTAACATCTTTTCATTGTATTCTTTAAAGAGGTCTCTGAGTATTTTAAATTAGGTTCATTTCTCATGAAGAAGTTTACATAAACTTTAAAATCCTGCATGTCTGAGGGCAGTGTTCAGTAGCTTATCTGGGCTGTAAAGAAACACTTTCCTTATTCAGTGACAGCTTCCTCTCCTGCTGCTGAACACCTGCTTCTGCAGGGTCCCACGACCAGACTTGCTGCTTCCCAGGAGCAAAATCCCACAATATCACATCAGTTCTAAAGTGGAAATTTCTGACAGAGTGAATTAGTGCAATGCAGAACTTTGCCTGTCAAAATGCACCTACCTGCACTGACTGTGCTGCTGCTCATCAAAGAGGAGTCCCATAGGGTTTAAAAAATAAGGAGTTTATCTCATGTTGATGACTCACCTTCATCTTTTTAAGTGTATATGTTGCCACAAAATTTCTTTTTTTAATCTACTCTGAGCTCCTGTTTACACTGTTTTGCATTCCAGCAATACCACATTTCCTTTTACTTCCAAATAAACTTTGTACTTCCAGAAAAGCACATAAGACATGTCAAACGTATGGTGCCTAGCAGGCTTTTTTTAAAACAAAATTACTCTCTCGGTCTTGTCTTGCTATTTACTTTGAAAATTGTTCTCTTTTTGTTGTGCTTTTTTTAAAGAAATCAAGTCCAGTCATAGAAATCATGCATCTTTATATGCTGAATTCTTCTAGTTTCAGATTTCACATGAATTGCCACATAAAACATACAATCAATAATAAATTAGGTGCTTTATACAGACACATTTTTGGAAAGTTATTTTTCTTTCACTAATTAACTCTTCCAAAGCCCCAACTTAAGATATTTACAGAAAGGCATTCACATCGGAGAAGAGTTTGTATAATAAAGCTTTATTTGCATTTTAAAAGCTAAAACTTTTCTGCTCCTCGGGTCCTAGTTAAAAGTTACTTCTTTTCTTTTGCTTGCATTGGTTCCTGTTTATAAATCTCAGCCTGAAAAATGGCTGTTTCTTCTGCTCTTCTCCTCCCACTCGTAACCAATGTCTGAAGACCGTTTTAAAACTTGTACATTCTTATTTAAAGGCTTTATTTGAAGAGTGAAAACCTTTCCAGGATTACTTTTTCCGTAGCCAGTGGTAAATACCACATTCGAAGCCTGCCAGTCAGATACAAGTTTTAATATAATATTTCAATCTTAAGCCATCATTGTTTCAAAGAATAATGTAATTTATTAGAGTAACAAACCAGGCTATAATGGACTCAAATCAATATAATACAATTAAAGCACATGAAATATGCAGAGCACAGTGACATTTTGGCTCTTCTAACTACTTTATTCTCATGCTCATGTGCACTGCTGTCTCAAAGTGTGGGCCCATGGGGACCATCTCATGGTCCCCTAATTTGAAAGGGATCCTGCAAGCAGAGCACAATGTCTAATGCACATGCATCAGTGTCCATCTCACTTCTCCTGGTATTCAATAAGATGTGGAGTTTCTACAAAAACTCAAGATGCTTAAGAGAGCCGTGCTTGCTCACACAAACAGATAAAACTACATTGTTCTTTAGAATAAACGGATTAAAAGTGGTTTGGTAGGTGGATGGAAGGAGAAACACTGGGAAAAAAAAAGACAAAACCCCTTTGCAAATGGTGCAAAAGCAGTTTTAAAAGCTTTAAAAGGTAAAGTTAATTATTTAAAATAATGCATAACACTTCCCACTATCAAAATCGTGCATAAAGCAAATGGTTCATGCACAATAGTGAAATACAAAATACTCTTCTCTGACTACAAAAAGCATTTGTAGCATCTAATGCTTTCAACCTCTGGTCTGGAAAGGTACATAGGACCCACATTTGCTCATAACACACCAAAATTGAGGATCAGTCCTTTAATGAGTTTTTCCTCAACCTTTTTTCTTTAATTCCCTTCTGATCATAAGACTTCTTTCATTATGCATATTATTCCTGGAGTCTGATAACTACACTGTGGGATTTTCCAGTGTGAATAGCTTTAATTCTGTCAGTTTAGCTTTATATATATGAGATGCTAAAGCCAAAGATATGTTGTTCTCTTATAAACCTACTTAAAATATCTGACAGATTTCAACTCTTGGAAATCCTTTAAAGTTTCTGGATATAAAAGAACCTTCCACCAACTTAATTTTGCTACAGATGTTTGTAATTAGTGGTAAGTGCTTCACAAATGTATTTCTTTGTTTTGATACGAAGCACATTAAATACAAAGCACACAAAGAACATTTTAAGAGGAGAAGCTTGCCCATGGTTTTTTTTCTGGGAATCAAGATTGGCATGTAGATTGTTCATGGCAGCTTCTAGTGGTGATCCAAAGGTCGGAGAGCAGCGTTATGTGTAATGACAACCACACAATGGAAGTGTTAAGGCCATTAAATATGAAGGGCCAGAAAGTACACCCTACCTAAATAACTTTTGCAGATTTGAAAAGCCAGAGCTGTTTCTCCAGAGCAGTGTCTCAATCCAAGGATCATGTTCTCACAAGTTTCTAAAGGAATACATAAACCTCTCTTGAACTGAGCCTTCTCTTCAGCTGGCCTGAAGGCTCACTGCTGTGGTACAGCAGGGCTGAGTCACTGTACCTGAACCTGCAGTCATGAATACAATTTCCAGTGTACCCAGTGCCACAATGGAGCAGGGGACAAGGGCCCCAGAGCATTATATTTATTTTTTTTTCACTATGTTTGAAACACTTTTTGAAAGCTGTACTCTTTTCTAAAATAGGTGGTTCTCAGAAACATTAAGAATGCCTTCAGCTTGCTTTGGTTCTGTTTGTGCGTTTGGTTTGCTCGCAAGGGAGTTTTCTTACTTAGTTTACTTTAGATAGAACTCTCTCATTCCGCCTTTTCCATTAATTTGAGGCAGGAGATGTGGCCTGGCTTTGGTTCAGGGCTGTCTGACAGGTTCAGACAGTGGAAAAATTAGGAAATACACTGCCGATGAGAAATCTTTAAAACCAAATTAAAAATTGAAAAATCATGAACTGAAATGAATACCTATCATTTTCCCTAGCTACACAATATATTAGTTCCTTGCTGTGAAAACCCCAACCTGACGGTTCAGACAGTCAAAATAGGCTTTTACCTGAAACTCTTGACACTTTCTCTCAGCACATGATGAGGATTTGGTGCTTAGCAGTTCAGAGCCTTCTGCCAGCACACCTTATTTTAATATTTGCTGCTGTATTAGGTTTGCTAGAAGGCAGCTTTGAAAAGGATGTGTCTACATTGCATAAAGCCCAAAGCTACAACGCTTGGGCCAGAGAAGGGACTCCACGAGATCACATTAAACTCAGATCTCATTAATCTAAGACCTGATATGATCCAGTGCATCAAGGGTCTGACTGACACCCATGTAAAGCCACACTGGTGCATCATTTGATAGGTTCATTAAAGCCCAGTAGCAGCATGAAAGATGACAATGTTTTTGCAGCCACAAGTTGCTTCAGAACTTCTGCAGACCTGAGGGCTTTTGCAGTGTTTATGTGTTATTTGTTTATTTGTTGGATTTCTTGTCCCACATTTATGCAAAGTCTCTTTTACTGCAGTCTCAGATATTTGTTCCCTTACAGTGACTGTTTTTGTGGGATCCCTCAGCACTCTGAGACCTCTGTCTGAAGTGTCTTTACCTTGGATGGAGGTAGCTAAGCCTTCCCTGATACCTTCTTTTTGTTGCTGAACTGAATCATGGAATGTGTGCTTTGTACCAACTATGTAAGATAAATTTCAGTCCCTGAAGTTATTTTTTTTTCATTTGTTCTATTTGGTTTGTGAGGGTTTTTTGTGTGTGTATAGGTCTCTTTTCAGCTTTTCCAAGAGTGGAGACAACAAACATAGGGGCTAGGGAAAGAGAAAAGGATTTAGGGAATTTTCCAGATATTTGAAAAGCAAGACCTTTCCATGGAGTTATACATTTTCAGAAGTCTAATTTTTGCGCCACTAAGTGTAGGGATGTATGATTTTTAATCTCCTCACGTATTTAATTGTGGGGTTATTGCATCTGTTTATCATTGTATTACCTGTTGTCTTGCTAGCACTTTTCTGACTTAATCCATACTGCATCTGACACCCCAGGGTGGGGAAAATCCCAACAGTTGATTAGCCAATTGTTCATGATCCCATTAACATGACTGGAATTACTTGATTTCACTTTGTACCTTATGTTCTAAGGAAAAAAAAAACCAACATAAAAAACCCCTAATCAAACAAAGCCCACATAAACACATCCTACTTTAATAAGTTTGCAATTTGTATGACATTCTGCTTATGCTACAATGGTAACATCTGTTGGCTAAAATGTGAAAATTAACATCTTCCATAGCTGGGATCTGGTTGTCAGACGTCTTTTAAGATAGCAGAGGGTTTTCACACCTGATGGTGTTGCTGCCATTGCCCACCAGAAGTGGTCACCTGCTGCTTCCTGTGTGAAGCTCACGCTGCCTTGCAGATCAGCTTCTGAGCAGACTTGCTCAACAGCTCGACTGGATGTGATTCCCATGGAAATGAGAACAAAATTCAATATTAATGGACAGAAGAATATCAGCTCTGCAGAGAAATACTCTACCTGCTGACAGTACTCATCTCTGTGTACCCTGAGTATTCAGTGAAAATGAATCAGACTGGACACACACACAAGGCAGCTAAAGCAAATTATGCCTAGTTTATAGATCTGAAAGTTGAGACAAAGTAAAAACTAAGGAATGTGCACCATGGCACAACGATAAATCTGGGAAATGAGAGTGAAGAAAATGTGGCCTTGGTCTTTTGCTTTACCCATATTAAGTTATTTCTTTCCAGCACTTAAGTTATGCTTGAGCCACACCAGATGCTGCCTGAGCCAGCCCTCCCCTTTATTTTGCAAAGAAAGGTTGATTTTCAGAAACAAAGTCCTGGTGAACTGTCTTGGCTTTGCTTTAAGCAGTGCTGTAAACACAGTTTACTTCAAGGTGACAAGACAATAATTTTTCTCACTTCTCTTAAATAAAATCATGAAAAATATTATTGACAAAACTTTATAAAATAATTATTTCTATTTTTCTTCTTCTAGTTTGCCATATTGCAAGGCATAGAATTTCAAATCTCACTTCTCTTTCCACAGAATAAACTAAAGGCAGCAGCATTGAGGTCAACATCATGGTTTCATATGGTGCTGCAGCCAGGTAGCAATCAGACTTCATTAAACAGTCTCTCCCAGGTTTAACTTATAACTTTTGGGCAATACAGGAACCTGCCTGATCTGTCCCAATATATATTATGAGATTTGGAGTTATGACATGCTCAAAAAGAGATTCCCCTTCTTTCTTTCTTTTTTCTCTATATTGGAATGGCTTGGTGAAATATGGGATCCACTGGACTCAAACCAAAAGCACTTTGAGGCCATATATTTATAATGGTTTTGTTACAAGGAGTGACATTTGGCTAATGGACCCACACAACTGCTAGAAAAATATTGTTATACATTCAAATCACAGGTCATATACAAGGGAATAAAGCAGTGAAGAATCTTGCAGAGGTTAGTTCATTGTGTTTGAGTGTTTTCTTGCCATTTGTCTGTTTATTCTATTTGCTATTTTCAACTCTGTTTGGTAACAGAACAGGTAGGTACTATATTTTTCTGACATCTTTTCCGTTCCCTCTTTTGGTGCAAGATAAACTTCTTACAGCTCGGTCATCCAATTCAGGCTTTTATTAAAATGTTTTAAACCTTCTTGCTGAATTCACTTCATCTGCCAAGGATGCTTCTGTGAAGTACATTTTTCACACTCCTTCCACTATGGCTCTTTGCAAAGATTAGGTCATTTGTGTCAACTTGTAAACAGTCTTTTGGCTTATGATTTTTTTTCTGTTATTATTATGGATTAAAGTGGGCTTGGTAGCACAGTAGTGTAATGTTGAAAGATAATTAGAATGTCCCAGTTTCAGGAGCAGAGAAATTCTTATGCTGAGCCAAAGCAATGCTCAAAGTAGAGTTTTGACAATAACCCACACCAGATGCTTGAGAGGAAAACCCTGTACAGCACAACAATATAACACAAAATGGGAAGTTCCTCGTTATACCTATTGGCCAGGAGCTTGAATGCCTTCAAGCATAATACATGAAGTGTTTGAATCCTTATTTTACCTGCAGTTGTTCTTATATATATTTAAAAACATGTATTAATCTTTATCTTCCCTGTGCATTACAGTATGCCAGCTTTTCCTGAGCGGCTCTTAGTGCTTTCCCCGAGTTAGAAACAACTGAAATACTAAGTAGGCACAAATCTCCTTTGATTATTTAGGAGATTCTTCCTTCTATGTGATTAGGAAAAATTACTTGCTTTTGGCTTGTACACAGAGAGGATATAGGACATCCCACTAATGCATGTTTTGGAAAAGTGTCCTACAAGGTAGGTTTAGTGTTGTTGGAGATGAAACTTTAATGTTATATTCTAAATTCCCAATGTGTGTCATGGCTCTGCTTGCAAAATCACCTTGTTTGTGTACATGAAAGTGCTGCTCATCATTAGTACATAAGAAATACCACATAACTCATTGCACTTGCCGATAAAAATTGTTACCTGAAGGAACTAATTCAAAATCTCCCTGCTTTATCTGCTTTATTAGGGCTTGTTCTCTGCCTGGGAACATAACTTAAGCCCCAACAGACCGATACAAATGTCTCCAAACACAGATTTTTTTCCTTCAACTGCATTTGCTCCTGATAGATTTTCACTTCTTTCTAGTTTTTTGTGAGTGGTACTCCAGGAAAAATGCAGAAAGAAGAGTATGTTTAGAAAATAACAAGCTGGTTTCTGTGCTCATGGCTAGAATATCTGTTGAAGATCCAGACACTCTGACAGACCCCATGTTAAGTATATACATTCCATAAAGTAATATGAGAAGCAAAAAAGTATGTAATGACAGACAAAACCAGGTAATAAGCAAAATGCAGGAAAAAAGTTGGCTAGACATTTGGAAACATTGTTTGCAACTATTTTTTCGCAAGTCATATCATTCCAGTTGTGCTGGACATCAAGAAACAATATAATCCCAGAAGCAACATGAAGAAATATGGTCAAGCAGTCCTGAGTTATAGTAAAAATATTTTGAGACCAGCAAGAAAATTGAGGCTACCTGAGAAAATCAAAGTGTAATATATACTGCTTATCTGAATGTGTGCTGGACTGAAGGAGGCGCAGAAGAGAAGAGTGTACTCAAGGATGTGGCAATGGGGCAATCTAAGGAGTCGGGTTTATTGATTACACCTGCAGTTCTCTGTGTGAGAGAGCAGCAACCAACCCTCCACTGAAAATGTGCGTCTACCTCAGGGATTCCTGGAGAGCAAGCAAGACTCGGAAACAGCAAACTTCCCTCCCCAGTGACTCGAAAGAGCAACTCAAAATGCAACTGAAATATAGACTTCTACCAATTCTACTAAAATCCAACAGAAGGGGAGCTGGAAATCCGCAAGGAAAGGGAAAATATGTCTACTGAAGGTATGAAAAGCAGATATGGCTGGTTGTAAATTCATCCAGTCTCACTGAACAAAGACCGAACAAAAACCGGCTATTTGTTATTAGTTTTGGTGGACAGACTCTTTGACCTATGCAGAAGAAAATTGCAAAACAAATTCCTTTGATTCCTAAAGAGGTCTCCTATGTAGGACATCTCCTGGCTTCTCAAGGGCTGTACTGAGAACCAAGAAAATACACAGGAAAGCATGAAAAGATTCCTGTTCCTTCCTAATCTCCGGATGGATTTGGTACAAACACAATTGTAATGATGTAACCTGAAAAGGGTTAGAGATTCAGAAATGAATTTTCAAGAGTGAGGAAGCCAATAATTTTAGGCACAAGTGTCCCTTCTGTACCCTGGCAGGTCAGTGGCTTTAGAAAATGAATCTTGATTGAGTTACACAGCTTTTGTCCCCGGCAGATATTTGTGTCAAATACAATCAGCAATCATTAAAAAGGATTTTGTATCAGCCAACAAGGAGCTTAAACAAGAGCATAGGTTAGAAAAGAAAGGAGGTTCAGGGGAATGAGAACATCAGTGCATTGTATGTGGAGTGCACAGCTTCTCTGCAAATAGTTGTCAAAATACAAAAAACTGTTTAGTTTTAGAAACATGGAGTCCTTTCAGGTTGTTATTCAATGTGTAGCATGTGAAAGAGAATTTTCAGAGGGAATTACAGCATAATGTTTGAGTTTGGTTTTGAAATGCCATTCATATGGAGATATTCTTGCTTTCAAAACTCCATGAATCTGTATAAACTCATCTAAATGTAACATCTTCTTGTTCTTTTTAAGATTATGGAAGCATGATAAAAAAAGGAATAAAGATTTTTTTATTTTATTATTTCTATATATGGCTTTCACAAGAAAACAAACTATAAATAATAAAAAATATCCCTCTGCAGTGGTATAAATCTGAGTTTGCTGTGAGACTTAGGCTGAAAATTCACTGGGAGAGCTTAGAATGATTTCTAAATATGAAGAATCATGGTTATATAATTTCCAACAAGTTTCTGATTCATAATCCTTTCTTTTTGATTCTGCTTCTTTTTCTCAAAGCTTTAAGAACATAAGAAAATCTATTGGTAGTTTAATTTTGTAATTGTCAAGTCCCTCGACTAATTAGGCATGCAATATAAATGAGTACAACACAAAAGTAAATGTGTAGGAGGCTGATGAGATCATACTTCTACCACAGTTAGTTTATTTAATTCTCGGAGAGCCTGAAGTTTGTGGAGCTGTCAAATATATTTTTTTTTAATCAGGTCAAGTAGAAAAAATAAATAGTTGGGATTCACACAGAAGAAAGCACATAACTGAAGTCTGTCAGTGACACTTTATGCTTCCCTTATACACTATTAATAATACCCAAGTTGATATTAGAGCTGTAGGGAATTGTAGGCTTATATCTCAGAGAAGAAATGGATTGTGGCCACTGGATGTGAGAACTTGCTTCAGCTTCCAGGCTGTCTCCAGCTGGGAAGGAAACAAAATGACTATTATGGATGCAGAGTACTCCCACATCCAACCTGTCTGATATCTCTATAGACTAAACATCGGTGTCCTGGGATAAGGGATGGAACCCATCAGCCTGAGCAAGATGGAAATACCCTGAGAAGGAAACATCCTGGCCACGTTTCAGCGTTAAGATGAAACTCTGCTCAGTCGTTTACTTGGGTGGTACCCAATGCAAACCTCAACAGTAATCTCAACAAAATCAATAGACTAATTGCAGACAAAGTGTTACCCGATGGGAATAATGATTGGCAGAATTTTGCCCTTAGAATTCAATTAAAGTTATTTACCAGATTGCTGTTTTCAGCATCTTTCTTATGAACTAATTTCGAGAAACAATAACAATTACGTGTCTGTCAAAAAGTGTGATTTTCAGGGTGGTAAATAGCAACAGTTCATGTGCACTCCTTTACACACCTGTAGGAATTAATTCAGTGATTTACATGGGGAGGATGGGATCCAACAAACTGCCCTGCCATGACTGCTAGAGGTGTGTTACTCTCCCCCGTGTGCTCCCTAATACTTCACAAGATTTTGATAATTTGTGACCTATCTTATAAGAGCTATTTTTACTTGCTTCAGCTGAATAACACCTACCTTTGCACCAAACACCTCTCCTAGCTAATTAAACTGTTTTCTCCAAAAGAATTTCCTGGCCATTTGATCACATCAATTTAATACAACACGCAAGTGTAAAATCTGGGTGAAATCTTTTAAAATGAACATGTGTTTAAAGAAGTGAATAAATAATGAAATTATTCAATGAAAATTCCATACACCAAATGGTGAGATATGATAGCTATGTGATCTGTTAAAAGGGAAAACCTTTTAAACTAATCGATCTTCCATGCAACAATTTATGTCAGTGCCTTTTAAGATGATCCCTTCTTAAATGGGTAGCTGACAAAGAAATATGTCTGATATAACTGCTAAATGAATAGATTTGCAATGGGCTGAGCCAATACATTTAAGAGGTCTTTCATGTATTTTGAGAAGAGGTTAAAAATCCTGGCAGCTCTTAAAAACAAAGTTCTTAAGCAGTGTATTTTTTGTGCTGTGATAGTATGGCTGAAGAGCACAGCACCGTTACAGCAGAACGTGGTTTCTCTCATTCTTCTCCTCGAGACTTTGTTTTCAAATGAGCCAAGCAAAAAATGTTGGGCTTTGTTTTCACTCTGGAAAAAAAAATTAAGCACATTTTAAAAAGGGACAGACTGCATACAGCCATTTTACACTACCTCATTCCCACTCCTTCATCTGGCCCATCCTGGCCTTGTCCAAATCATCTAGTCTCTGACTGGCCTCCAGGACTGACTGATGAAGGTTTTGTTTGCATGATTTTCTCTGGCATTCCATTATCTTTACATGTAAAGAAATATTAAAAAATATTGGAGCATACCACTTTTTTGTCCTTAAGAGGAAAAAAAAGAGGTGGTATCATCACGAATTTAACAAGAGCATTTTAGTCAATAACATAGTGTGGAGTTTTGTCTCTAAAATGTATTACAGTGATGCATCCTGTGCCTCCTGCCATACCTATCCTGTCTTAGTTATTATGCAGAGCAGTGTAAGATGGGAAAAGAGCTATAATTTTTCATCCTAATGGTTGCAGACAGTGACTGGTAAAAGGTGGGGAGCCTTGTAGTACTTACTCTTCCTTATTCAAGTACATATGCTGCATTATATGCAGTATTCAACCAGGAAACATTTGTCCTGAAGAAGAAGAAAAGCATTTTTGTAATTTGCTTCCTTGTCTACTTCCAGAAATAAATTCTAAAGTATGGCCGCCTGTTGGGCAAAATTTTGGGCTCACAGGGACAGGAATATTTACCTGGAGATGAATCCTGTTGAGGATCTATGCTCTTCTCCTGTAAAACATGAGTCAAGTCATGGACATAACTCAAAGTATATCTCTCTACTTAATGAAAAACCACATGCTGCTCACCAGTACATCTCCATCCGAGTCTGGGTACACCATCTTTTTAAAATCAAAGAATAGTTGAGATTTAATGTTCACCAGTAAATTTCCACTCTGCTCCCTTTAGGAGAGTGCTTCCAATTCGCAGACGTCTTTATATGCCCATAACTCTTTATTTTTAGTGTCACTATATTGCCTATGAGACCTCATCACAGGGGTGGGCAACTGTCTAAATAAGGTGAACATGCAGGACGTAAAGATGATTTTCTAATCTCAGAGTAAGACAGGCAACAATGTAGAAATAAATAAAAAAGAATGGGGAATATAAGGAAGCAATGAGATGATATTGATTAACATGGTGTGTAGTACATCTCAGCATGGCCATAGCCAATGAAAAACAGTCACTTCACCGAAAGAGAGGTTTGAGGGACATTCTGGAGGAGGAGTAGTTATTTTTTCTTATGTTTATGAGAAACTCCTGCAAAGAGGGAGCGATAGTATGGGAGAAAGCATCAAAGTGCCAACTTGAAAAATGAATCCTTTAAAAATGGAGTTCAGCAGTATGATCTTGTTGGAGGTGGGGATGCAACATGGCTTTGGAGGAGGACACAAGAAGTTTATGTTTGACATAGCAGAGAAAGCAGGAGGAGTAATATGAGCAATATGGTGGATTAAGAACAGCATTCTACTTGAGGCAGGCATGTACTGATAATGCCAAGAATAGGACTGAAGAAGGTGAAATTCATGACGAAAAAGGTCTAGGTTAACTTCTATCTGTTTTGATATTTATAAAACCTGTGAATACTGGATGTGCTGGGATGAAAATACCTGCAAGATTTTATCAGAAGTGCAAGAAACTGATGAAATGATGGTGTTGTCCGCAGTGCTCCTGGACAAGAAAGCTTTTAACTGAAATGAAATGTGTATCCAGGTTAGGTCATCTGAGGCCAGAAGGTGTTATGAGTTAATAGAGAATTAGTGATGGAACATAATGTGTGGCTAATGCGGTTAATGCCAAAGGAAATTGCCAGCAGCCAAACTGAGAAGAGCCTGTTTTTCCCCAGGTACAACTTAATGACATTGTATTTGTCAGTTGCTGAGTGGGTTAGCATGTAAAGTGGTATTTAGAAACCCAGTTTTTGCTGCTCATCAGCTGGTTTGTTGTAAGATCATGCAGAGGTTAACGCTTTTCCCAAGCTGGTCCCACTGGCACGGGATAGAGGAGGAGGCACCCACTCTATGGAAGAAGTCAGAGAGGCTGAAGCTGAGGGGCAGGGGCTCATCACTGTCCCCAGCCTGGCTGTGGTCCCCGGGAATCTGGATGTGACCTTGGCCCAGCATCGCTGTCCTTATGCCTCATCCTCAGTGCTGGTCTTGGCCAAGAATAGCAATGCAGATGGCTTTATTAAAGTCCACAGATAGGACAGATGATGCAGCACTTTCAAGTCCTAGAAACAACTTGCCAAGGTTGCAGGGACTTACAGGCTGAGGGACAAGTGTGTAGATATCCCACAGAGTATGGATCATGCATGAAATTCAGATAGTCCGATAGACAGAGTTGTGAGTGTGAAGAGGACACTGCTGAGGAGCAAATTAATAGAGGGCTTAAAGATGGCAACTCTGGTTACTGTATATTTCCAACATGCTAGAGAGAGGCATTATAGAAATTGTCATGGAAGACATACTGTCCTCAGGTGAAAAGTGAAGCAAAGTTTTAAAGAAAAAAATAAATAAAGGGTGATAAAATTTCTCACTTTCCATTATGCATCCCATTTTTAAAATAAACTAGTGTGCACAGGTTACCTGTGCAAAGGATTTTCCAAGTAAAGAACATGAAATAGGATACTTCCTTGGAAGAAAACCAAGATATAATTAGCCATTTGCATTTTTCACTTTTTTTTTTAATGTATATAAATTGTTCCAAGACCTTGATCAGGACTTAAGGCCCAGCTTTGACAGATATAGAAGAAAGCCACTTATGGGCTCCCCAGGGCAGTGGTCACAGCCTGCCAGAGCTCAAATAGCATCTGGACAATGCTTTCAGGCACATGGTGGAAGTCAGGGAGTTTTCTTGTGCAGGGCAAGGAGTTGGGCTTGATTATCCTGTGGGTCCCTTCCAGCACGAGATATTCCATGATTCTGTGGTTCAATGACCTGCCATCTAGTTTAACCTTTCACACTGTGATAAGTCATGTAATCTGCAGGATAAAGTAATTTCATTGGTGTAGCTTTTATTATGTATCCTCCTGCACTGATTAGGAGGTGAGGTGACACCCTAAGTAGCTCCACATGTGTTACATGAATGGGTTGGATATGAAAAGACCCTGCTGGGTCAGATCCTGAAGACAGTGACACACACAGAGCTAAAAGAGGCAGGGACAACTCTGTACATGCAAACCTTTGAAAAGCAAGAGATCTGTGCAGAGCACATGAATTACACCTTGGATGATCAATAGGGATATTGAATGGAGGACAGTAATAGATATGCATGAATAGTCACCTCTGTGTATTTGAGTGTGCCCACCTAACGAACCACATTTCTCACAGAGATCACTTCAAGATTATATAGCATGTCACTTATTTCTTTGCTTTAAAGAATTCAGCTCGTATTAGCTAACAAATGGCAATGCTCTGCAGCGAGGTTATGAGAGAGAGGCAAAGCAATACATATTTCTAGTGGTCTAACCTTGATATTTGTCTTGAATGGAAAAGGGAACACATTGAAAACTCAGGAGTATCTGGTTTACGTAGAGTGGCTTCATAGAATGGCTTGGATTGGAAAGGACCTTAAAAAGTCACCTAATTCCAATCCCCCATGCCAAGTAGAGAGGTAGGGTATCCTGGTTCTGAAATTTTTGTTTTTCATTTTTAAATACCGCATCGCACTAGACAGATCAAATATGGAAACCAAGGAGTGTCTAGATTGTATCTTTTACCTTCTTCATTTTTACAAACCCCAAATTCTGTTGTAGATGCGTGTCTTCACTAAATATAGCTTTTTCTGCCGACAGAACGTCTGATACCGTGTTTAACATATTATTACACAGGCAGGCTCATTATGTAAGCTAATAGTTGTATTCATGCCAATAAAAATTGATGAAAAGCCACACTTGTTTCTATGGGAGCATTTCCATCTTGCCTCCACATGGAGATGTTATTTTTGTGTTGCACTGGGCAAGGGAAAATCTCTATCCCTGACCCCACAACATGCCACTGCTGCAACCAGTCCTCTGCTGCTATCTTTGGAAGCTGAAATACAGAAATGTGGTTACAGAATATGGGAAGGGGATCATTCCCAGTATTTGGTCTGTAAATTTTAGTATGGGCCAACCTCCTAAGTAGCCTGTTGGTAAATATGTGTGTAGGTGTGTGTGTGCAGGTGGGTATGTTCAGATGAGGGGAGGCACCAGGATGCCAAGGGAAGGAAGAGAACACATCCACCTGTGCCTGTCACCCCGTGGATCACATCTCGGAGCTGCTCCAGCAGGAGGTCCCAGGCTCAGTCTCTCTTCTCAGGAGTCAGACTCAGAAGCCCACATATGAATATTTAAACAAAAGGCATTAACAAACCTGCCTGGGAAATGTAATAAGAATGTCTTTCTGAAGAAAATATGTTACCAAAATGACAGATAGCCACATTTTTCACCCCTTCCATTCTAAGTGCTCTTAGTGTTAATTTGTGAGTTATGATTCCTAATGAAAATAGTACTTTATGCAGTAAGGATGGTATTATATTTTCTTAATCTATTTTACAGAAGCCTTTTTTTGTTCAGGTTGTTCTTATTTGAAAGCTAAGGCTTGTTTTGTATTTCACTGCCTGTCGCCAGCTTGCTGACAAAACCAAAGGCTATGAATTTGCTAGACCCTACTTTATAATATATTCTGTTTATCATCATTTCTTTTTCATTATGGTGGTGTTGTTTTCACTGCTGTACTGAAGGTGCTGTCAAAATTTCCATTATAAATACTATTTCTGAGGGGTTTGTGAGTCTAAATTCTTGTATTAAAATTCTCCCTGGCTGAAATTTGGCATGCAAGTCTTGGTAAAGGACTGTTTTCTTTACGTTCAGTTTAAATTGGCTAAGTCATCTTTTTAAAAGAAATTTGCGTGTAAGTATCAGGACCCACACATTTAGTACAGTCTCATTTATTTAAATAACAGCATGATAAACATATATTTATAGAAAATGTTTCTGAATTTCAATAAGTATCAGTCTACTGCCACTAAAAGACCTGGAAGAAAAAGCCCTGATAAAATACACCTACTCCATAAATGCACATTGACAATTTCATGACTTGTATGTTACTACAGCAGATTTATACAGTAATGAGGGAAGATGCTGTGTTCAATGTTTGGCAGAGATGCAAAGCAAAAATGTGGAAGTTAGAAATGGAAGAATAGATATATCATCACACCAGCACAAGGCAGGTGTTTGGTTTTGAAAGGATTCTATTGACACCAGCAAGAACAATCTTTTAGTGACCTCTTATTTCACGAGACATTCAAGATGCTTAGTCAGAGTTTTTCTACATTTTAATTTATAGAACCTAATTTGGTCTGTCATTTCTCTGCTTTCACTGACTTCTCAGGGATGATACACCTGTCTCAGGCTTATCCCCTTGTTACAGGGGTTTTTTGTGGTTTAACTTCATTCACTCACCTCAAAATCTCATTGTCACTGCTTTTCCTCCTCTAAATTTCAGTAACCTTTCAATGCAGAAAAAATAAACAGCATTTGAAAATGATAGAAGAAATATTTTTAATTAAAAAGGTGCAAAATATGAAAAAATAAGCGTGGGATGTGCATCAGACGGCGCTCAAAGGATAACTCTTCTACAAAAATGAGAAAACACAGATGTTTCTCATGCTTTGATTTCTGGCAGTGTGCAGTTTTCTTAAAATAAAATAAAGGCATGGTAAGAGGATTGAAAAGGGACATTTTTTTTTCCTGGTTTCTTCTTTGCCTCCCCTGTTCCCCCACTGATCCCCAAAATGCAGCACCATGTGCACCTGTAAAGCTCTACCTTCTTTCCCTCTTGGACACTAAATACAGCTCGAGAGTGTATCCACCTGGAGCTTTGCTGTGCTAAAACCTTCTGAGAAAATACTGCAGGAAAGATTCCTAAACATATGTTCACAGCCTTTGTTTTAAAGCAGAAAAGTAGCTGAAATTCCATGAAATACTGGTTTATGAGCGTGGTGCAGGGCAACCTGCTCGATGGAGCACTGTGGGTTTCCTCTGAGGAACACGCTGCGGAAACAACGCTCCCCATTTTCTTCCAGAGACCTCCAGAAATCTTCATAAAACTCTTTCTGAAGGTTTGACAGTTTGAGGTCCTTGTTTTCTTTTTTCTTTCCTTCTTTAATAATGATCACAACTTCTGTAACTGCCTTTGGAGACTAAGAAGTTTCCATGGCTCGGAGCATATGCAATATCTTGCCTGATTAATATCAGTATATATCTCTGTGTACGCGTGTGAGTCCAATTTCTTTAAAAAAATATGGTTCGTTAAAGAAAAGGTCTCCAGTGATTAAAGCATGTAAGAGATATTAGGTTTGTTGTCAGAGGCAGAGAAGAATATAATGGCAACATATGTGAGGGCTCGGACTACTGCCCATCTCTGTGGTCCATCCCCTTGAGTTCCTCTGGCCCCCAGAGATGCTCAGAGTGGGACAGCCCTAAGGAATTCAACAGCACCCAGTGAGGTGGTAGATCCTGGTTTTGGCTTGTGTGCTCACTGAAAAAACAGTTCCAGAAAGCAGTGACAAGACACCAGCCTCCTTTTTAATATTCCCGTCTGAAAAACCTACACAGGTCCTTCAGTCAAGTGATAATTCGCTGGGTATGAAGAAGAGTAATTAAGATAATACCTCAAGGGAAAAAATAAACAAACAAACCAACCCAAAAACAAAAAACAAAAAACCAAAACCCAAAAAAACCTCCCATAAACCAAAACTAAACCCCCAAAAAACCAAACCAAAACCCAAAAAGCCCAGAACAGTAAAGGTGTAAAAATGCCCATTTGCTAAGTATTTATTTAGTGGAAAGTAGTTCTATATAATGATCCAGGATTATAAAGGTGTATTTTGCTCCATGTATATACACAAATGACTGTGCTTCAGGGAAATTCATAGGTGAAGCTTAATCTTTCTCCAGAACCATTTTTGTCAAATGACTGATCGTGTAATTCATTTTTCCCTATATGTCCTAAAGTAAAAAAAAAAAAAATAAAAAAAGGTAGTCATATGCACTGTCAGCAAGGTATGTGCTGCTGTGGTACTCTTTTTATGAACTAGGTAATAATAGAGCATTACAGAGTCTTTCAAGTTTCTTCTCCTTCAAAAGCCTTTCTGTATTAACATATTGTACAAAAAAAAAGCAAATTCTTTCACTTTCAGAAACTACATTGTAGTATTGAGTTTTGGTGAAGAACCTGGGAGTATAAATAGATTTGTAGTGTTGCCTTTTGAATAGCAATTTGTTTAATCTTTGAAAGGTATTGCATGCAGAAATTTAAGTAAAGGAAACGAAAAAAAGAAGACAGAGTAAGTGTGAAAATCTGAGAGTAAAATCGAGGTGGAAAACTGTGGAGCTGTAGTTATTTCTCAGCAGAGTACAGCAGGCTTGTGGGACTAACACCATGTCAACAGAGCATTTCTGTGAGCCATTTTTTCATTTTAAAGAAAGGAATGAAAGAACTCAGATAAATACTGTGGGGCTACCTCTAGGAATGAGATTCTGCTGAGAGGTGGACCTAAACCTAAAGATGTTTCCATAACTTTACTCCTGCTATAGTTAAAACCCTTCCAATTTCCAGTGCCATTTATTAATGAACATTTATACTTTTTGTTTTACTCTGGTGCCAATATTGTGATTAAGTGAAGCAGCTCTTCTTCTTTCCCAGTGTTAAGTTCTGTGCTGTATTTGGGGATGAGATCATGCCCCCTCTCAGCCTGTCAGCAGAGGTAAATTGTTCCCCTCTGTTACCCATGATCACTCTTTGAACAGGACTACAGTGAGGTCGTCCCTTCTTTCCAAACGCAGGCTTAAAAGTTGGCTTCCTGCCACTTGTCACTCAAAACAGCAAAGGCAGGAGTGGTTGAAATTGCACAAATGTCTCTATTATTGTTCAACTTGTTTTGCCTATCCCTCTGGTGACCAGAGCTGAGCACTAACTCCTGATACAGCTGACAAAAAAACTGCAGCACACAGGAAAACATTGACCAAAGTTAACATTCAGGTACACTTGTACCAACCTTAATAACCCTCTGGACTATTATAAAAAAATATTTTCACTATTTCTACTATTAATCATAGTAGAATGGTACCCAAAGACTAATCCTTTTTTTATTACCTATAGTTTCTTGTAGCAGGCCAAGGTTTCCATTTGGATGTTCCTCCAAGGAAATAACTCAGTGATGTCCAGCAGTTCTGGAGGACTCAGTGGAGGGTGTAGTGAGTATTATTTTATCTTACTGCTGGACAGACATCAATAACTCTGTTGCTCTGTCCAGATTGCTGTTTCCTTCATGTGACACCTGGTGGAGGTTGCATTACTCATCCCCACAAAGACACAGGTGCAGTGGGTTCAGTGCCAGTGAGTTTAGTAAGGAGCTATAAAGCCAAGGCAAAGCAACTAATCAATTTTGGATGAAGACATGAGATCCTCCAAGAAAAACAAAACCCCAGAGTTCATTTACTCAGCCATCTTCACTATCAATTATATATACAGCATGTTTAATATTAATTGCTGCTGTGAAAATATTAGACTTCTCTTTCTTTGTAGAAATCTTTCTAGAATCATAGAATGGCCTGGATTGGAAGGGACCTTAAAGAGAATCTCATTCCAAGCCCCCTGTTATGGACAGGGACACCTTCCACTAGACCAGGTTGCTCAGAGCCCCATCCAACCTGGCCTTGAAATCCAAGACAAAATACAAGAACAAAACCAGCTGTGCTCCCCCACATACCAAAAGAGATGCAAAACAAAATTATTCTCCTGTGTACAGATACTGTACATCTTTAGTGGACCAAAAATCAAAATCAAGAATCCAGATCTTTCAGCTGGAAGTTTGAAATTCAAACCCAAAAGGAATATTTTCCATGTTCCACTGCCCTTGCCTGTCAGAAGGATGCTTTGATAGCACAAACCTGGATCCAAAGCTTGAGTTCACATCCAGGCATTTGGCTTGAGATCATATACTAAAAGTAAAAATGAAGCAACCCCAAAATATACAGCCTCTGTTTCTGCCACGTGAGTTACAGCAGGAGAGAATCCTTCCCTAATGACCCTGACCCAGAATAAGTGCGAGCCTGCTTAAAACACCACTCTACCATTTAGGAAAATTTATGGCACCGTAAGTACTGAACATTTGGTCACAGCACTTTCGCTACAGGTTGGCCTAATGAGTCTGTAATCATCATCTTTTTGTTGAGGTTTTTCATCCTGGCAGGGCTGGTCTGACATTCACCAAGGAGTTCACATTTGTTAGGAGGAGGAACACGGCAGCGAAGAGGTGCTGGGGGCAGGAATTCGGCAATGACAGCAGGAGCAGTGGTGGGTGGGAGAGAGGATGCACCTGAGAGTCAGCCCAGCACTGGGACCCTCTGGAAGGGGCAGGGGGGCTGGTGTGAAGTGTCCTTACACCCCTACCTACTGCTCACACTGTAATGTGAAACTGGGCCTAATGTCTAATTGTGAAAAAACACCAAAGCTTAGCGTAAAATATATCTCATTTAAAGTGCAGCTACATAAGCAATTGGGTAGGAAAAAGGATATTTAAACTCTGGTGTTCAAATATGATATGGGTGTCTCGTTTGCTTTTTCATAGTCCTGAATCCCCTGAACCACTGCAAATATATCCCAAACATTTGGAAAACAGCAGAGAGTTGTTGAAAGTACATTTTGTAGAAAGATGACCTCAAAACTAAACCACAGGCAGAAGCACATTACTGGGAACTCCTCAGTGATAGGAATTCTTTCCTTCCTTAGGCTGCTTTCACACCAAAACATCTTTGTATTTCCTACTGGAGTTGTGATTTGCACCAGTGCAGGATGGCAGAGACAGTGTCCCTCAAAAAGAAGGGTATTTATAAAATAGGAAATGGCACTGAGTGTCATTTTGAGCAGTGAGCAAAAAACACAGACAGGGAAAGGACCACTCCTGTCCTGTGCTGTGGGGGCCCTGGAAAAGCTGCAACATGTTTGTCAAATAGGAAGAAAACATCCACTGATGTCCCTTCTCTCACTAATTTTTAAAGACAAACAATTGTCTTCAATCTGAACTGCAGTTCATTCTAGTCCTTGATTTTCAAAATTAAAATTTGGTTATGAAATCATTCTTCTTTGAGGAGAAGAGTGATGAAAGAGACAAAGTTTGGGGTTTTTTAAAATTTAGGTTTAATGTCTCTAAAACATTTTTTTATTAAATATCTTTTACCCACATGCACTTCCATTACACAATAGAGGTGGTCACTAAGATGTCATGATATTATTTTTAAGTTGCAAAGTCAACACAAATCTAACTACTTCTTATAAAATTTGTTCAGCACCAGCTTCTCAGACAGACCAAAGTAAATTTGTTAAATGTTTCATGTCACCAAATTTGATTCCACTCCCCTGAAACAAAACCCTTCCTGTCAAAGAATTCTCACCCAGCTGTCAACAGATGTCCTATTTCATGTAGGAAAGGAAGAACACATCCTGAAAAGAAAAAAAATAAAATCCAAATTCACATCAGCTTGAAGGAAGTAGAAGAAAAAGAAAAAAAAATCTGTTTCAAATAACTTCTGTAAAGTTGCACAGAGGGTGGCCATGTTATGAATTCAGTATGCAGAAAGCACCATATGTAGGGCATAGGGGGAGTGTGGGTCCTTCAGCTGAAAGAATGCAGTTTGCACTCCTTGGACAGCCCTGGGATATTACCTAACAGCATCCAAAGGCTGCACAATGATCATAATCACAGAGTTATGATTTTTATGAATTTTAGACCATATTACTACAAAAAGTCCTTCAATGGTCATCCAACATATATGATATTTTGCTGGGTTCTTCTGAAGTCTGTATCAGAGTAAAACTTAGGATCTACAGGGTTGGAGACTAGAAATTTGGAGGATAAACGGGAGCTTTAGACCACTAGCTTTAAAACAAATCAAGGCACCTAAAGGAGCTGCTGAGGATCAGCTCCTGTGTGAACACACAGGGAAAGACCTGAGTGCTGAGGAAGCCACGTGGAGAGAAAGAGGATGCTTCAGAGTGTCAAACCCTTAAATGAGATGTACAACACCCCTGTGAAGACAATGTTATTATCCCCATTTTTACAGATGGGTAATTATTTTAGGTGTGACTTTTTGTCATTTGCTCACAACATTAACTTAAAAGAAGAAAAGCAGAATGAGCTTATCTAGCTGCCCTTCTAGAAAGGAAAACAAATAAATATCTCTGAGAAAACAACTTACAAGAAGAACACAGCACTTGCCACTTCTCCATTTCGGGTTCGGAGGTGACTTCCTCAATGGCAGCAATATATCCTGAGAGCCCCAGTGGTGAAGGTAAGGAAGGTAGTCAGCATGTTGGGAATTTACAGCTTCTTCTTTCTATTTGTGTCCTGTAATATCCTGCCCCAGTCCAGCCTGTGCCCCTGATGGTTTGTCTTTTGGGGGCATTTTGTCATATGGTGTTGAAGGATTTGAAAAAAAAACCCCAAACAAACCAAACTAAAAAACAATTAAAAATCCAGAGCCTATGTGAAGAGCAATGCAGTAGGTGTACTGGGCTGATGGAAGCTGAAAATTAAAGTAATCCCATTTCTATAAAAAGTATAGGGTTTGGATTAGCTGTTAATAAACAACTAAGCTGATAGTTATGAGCTTTTGAGACTACCCCATGTAATGAGAATTTGCCACCAGGGTGGTGTCCTGACCCCCTGCCAGGGCCAGAACAGACTTCAAGATTAAAATGTGAAATCCCATAATAGGATGAGATTTGGGTCAAAAACCTTCCACCTAGATTTTCGCAGCGGTCCATCCCATTTCAAAGGATCACCACCCACAACAGCCTCAAAGGGAGGCATCCACATCAGCTACAGGCTGCCTCATGGTTTGTGCAGAAAAAGAAATCTAGTGCTTTTCTACATCTTATCAGATTTTCTTTATTTTACATATTTGCTTATTCTTTTACTTGTCATCAAAAAGGCTTCCTGATACTACCAGTCTTTCTAAGGAGAATCTTTTGTCCACAGTTCTTCGAGGCTTTGTTGTTTAAGATCATACCAGACAACTCAACTTTTATTTGTTTGTTATTCCAATTTTCTCTCTTTCCCAATATCGAACAGAAAGATGCTGTGATTGTCAATACGTGTTGGTGTTTTCAATCTTTGCTTTTTTTTCCCCTTCAATACAATTATCTGTGTCAACTTCCCTTTGTTTCAAAACTTTGACTGCAAGATTGACACAGTTACCACTTTTGTGCTCTCATAGTGAGTGGAGCAAAATATTTCTGGATAATCAGGGAATTATCGTATGATGAATTGCTCTGTGTCCTTTTCCTTGAAATCTAATTGCATCCTACCAGCAAGATCCTCCTTCCTCATTGATTACCTCCCTCCCTTTATTTCTCACTGATCTGTTTCTTCCATTCTCAGCTTTAATTAACAGGGATTACTCTTCTTTTCGCAGACATCCAGAAACTCCTCAGCCAGCAACGAGACAAGTACAACACATTCCTGGTCATGTGAAGACATCACAGCTCCGCTGGTATAATTTCTTGCAACTGAACTGTTTTAGCTTCCCCTTAGCCTTGCGGCTGTGTGTGTGTGTATACGTATTTTTGAAACACTTCTAAAGAAAGTCCTCTGTCTTTTCAAACCAACAACAGGTCAATGAAATTCTTTTGCATTCTGCAGCTGCAATCTTATCTCTCATGGAGTGGCAATCATTTGCTCTCATGATTGACTCTTCTTCTTTAGTTTGTCGGAAAAAAAATACATACAGCTTTGCCCTTTTTCTTTTGTTTTGGTTCTTGGCAGCTGGATGGTGGCAAGTGATGTGCTCTGTCTGGGTGAATTTACAGACACAGGAGCAAGTTGGAGTGTAAATATGCTGCAAGGAGAATGACATTACCAGCTCTCACAGATTATATAAATGTTACTGTAGACATAGCTTGGAAAAAAATAAATCTAATTAAAGACTTATATCTGACAAGAGTTTTGATTGTACTCAGCTAAACCTGAAAGCAAGTACTTGTGCTTGACACAGGCTTAAATCTTCCTGAATGCATACCTAAACCTATTGACTGTGAGCCAGTATTTCTTTTCATATTGGTGTGTGAGTCTGGAAAATATCAAGGCTGGATAAGTTGACTTTGAGGCTGAATGACTTGACTCTGTTATTTAGGCACCTTGAGGATGTCAAAGAAAAGTTAAAAGGTTCTTTTAAAGCAAAACTTCCTTTCTTTGGGGTGTGTGGGAGAAGGTCATGCTGCTCTGTATCACACAAAGCCACAAGAAGCAGAGTCAGAGACACGTGATGCCTACAGAAATTGTTTTTGCTGTATTTCTGGATAGAGCCCAGCTCTTACTTTGCTGGTTTACAAGCTTTTTCTTTAAATGCATGAGAACTACATGGGAGCTAAATGAAATTCACAGCTGTGCAGACAGCAAACATTAGAGACACTTACATTCTCCTTTAGACCTACTTGAAATTAGAGGAATAGAAATAAACCTTTTTACAGCGCTGGTAACAGCATTGCCCATCTTGATTGTCAGCTCTTACAAGATCCCTGTGTTTTGTGCCTTTTACCCCTGGGATTATATCATCTCCCAGTTTCAATGTAACTTGCAGTAATTTATGCCCAATTATTCACCTTTCTGGTTCATCCTCTCATTCTCTGTTTACCCACCAGCCATACACCGCCAGGGCAGCAGTCTGGAACAAAGGCTGAGTGTGCTACAAAACATCTCACCACCCTGCAGACAATCTGAAAGCAGATTTAGAAAGCCCATTTAAATATATCATACGAGCAATGCTGTTGGCATGGATACTAATATTTGGATAATAATTAGGTACATTTCTTTCTGACTACATTGGCATTGAAATTCTGTGTCTTCATTAGCAACCTTATCTGTGGAAGGCTGCCAAGCCTGTGAGAGAAAAGCCAAACAAGGTAAGTAAGCAGGTTCAGGGAATGGCAAATCCATCTTAAAATGGGCCCATAACAGTGAGAGAAGGAAGAGGAAGAGCATTTCAGCAGACTCAGAAGTGAATAGTCATGACAAAGAGCTTGTGGAGTTTGCATTCTGTACAGGATGCACAGGCAGACAGCTGGGTTAGTCTGCATTTGTTTCCAAGCTCAAGCATAATTTCCCAATGTAACCACACCATGCAGATCATTGAGCAAAAACTGCAGAGCATCATTTAGTCTCTAACTTTGCAAGCCCTTACTGGGCTAATTAACCACACCAAAGGCAAACTCTTGGACTGTTCCTATGTAACAACTGTGTTGCTATGTTCAGGTGCACTGTTCCTGGGTTTGTTCAGGTGATACATAATATGACAATTTTTTTGTTCCTGTGTGAAAGACCTCCTGGGGGAACAGTTTCCCCAGTCAGTCACCATCCCATTAACTCCTCACAAGATCAAAACCTTGGTTTCAAACACATCCTTTCTATTTAGGTAATGGCATCAAAGTAAGAAAAAATAGAATATTTTTTCAGCCTTATTTCACCCAAATGTTTTCCAGAGGTGTCTTTACTAGCTACTGGTCATGATGTGTCACATCGCTTACCTGTACTTTTTGTTCTCTGGGCAACGCTTACTCCTTTGATCTTTCAGGACTGTGGGTACTATATACCTTATTGGACAACACTGAGAATGGCAAGAGATTTTGAGTTTTGTCCCCTCACTGTGCATTCAGATCTGAAACAAGACCCAGCTGTCACATGTGTACAGTCTGAAAGGAAAGGGCCTATTTCATGATGTATAAATGCTCACTGAGAAGCAAAACAGAAAAGCGAAGACTGAGCTCAGTCTCCCAGTGTAGTGGTCAGAGGAAGCCTGAGAAGAAAAAATGCCCTTGCTGATTTTAGAAAACAGCCTGAAGTTGATAAAGATCTTGTCAATATACATCTTTCCTTTCAATTTGGAGAAGTCAGGCAGGCAAAATCCTTTTCTGTTGATAAACCTTTCTCTGCTTTGCAAGACAATGAGTACGTACATTATCTACAGTTTGACAGCTTCACAGGTGTAAGATTCCCAGTATTGCTGCCAATCTTTTTATGATCTGGCACTGCGGACTCTCAAATGTTGTCCATGACAACAGTCCATACAGCTGATCTACCAACACTAAATTAACTGTGCAATACCAGCAGTCAGAAGTGATGGACTTTAATTAAAGGTCTGGTAATGATGTGGGGATTGGCCACAGGCTTCTCCAAGGTTTGGCCAGGTAGGTAGATTGTCTATAAAAACAACTGGGTAATCCTCTGCTGAGCCCTTCCCCTGCCTGCTCTGCTGCTGCCATGGGCACAGTAGCACAGCACCACACACCACCCTCAGCTCTGCTCTGCCATTGTGAGTCCCGACTGCAATCCAAATATTTCCTCTTTGCAGTAGAGGAAGCTGCTGTAAGCCGCATGTTCCAGGTGCTCGGCGCAGTGTGCACGAGGCGTTTGGCAGGGGAGGCTGATGAGCTGAGATTTTCAGTCAGTGAGCAGAGCAATACTCGGATACTTCTGACTAAAGACATTTTAATTACGAGACAAAAGTTGGGATAATAGGTAACCTGGCACTGTCAGACTGTGGAAAAAAACCACAGCCAGCTTACAGGGCAACCGAAGTTCCCACAGTGTTACACATCTGATATCAATTCCATCTTCTCTTCCTCGTCACTATCTTTCCCCTGCTAAAGAAAAAGGAGGAAGAGAAGTGCAGCGTTTTCACAATTCTGCCTCTTTGTGCCTCCGTGTATGACAGGAAATGGATTCTAAAAAGCTGCCAATAAAACTGTAAAAATGACATTCAGAAGTACTTCTTAAAAATTCTGATTACACTTTACATCTGGTGAAAAGACATGAAGGATTCACTGATATCAGAACAATCCATCAGCTTTCACTCTGCATAATTATTCCTTGCCAAAGTGGTACTCAGGGAAGAGTCTGGAAAATGCCCTTAAGTTCTCATGACCTCCAGCTGTGGCAAATGTTGCTATAACATAATATTGCCAGCAACTATTTGCATGAAATTCCAGTTAAAGTGAGATTAATTGTGAGAACTAATGGACTTAATTAAGGAAAAGAATATATATTTGTTTTTAAATGAGATTATTTAGATTAGGCTTTCTTCTACTCTTACAATGTGCTGTTTGCTAACAATGAAGTCAGGCACCAACAGTGAATTTTTAGTATGTAATTCTTTAATGTTCACATCCGTGTTCCAGTTCACCATTATTTGTTAAGATGCACTGTCAGAGAAGGAAAATGAGATCCTTCCCGAAACTGCATGTTCAGAATGAGCCAATTGCTCAGCTGGTTACCAGCAGCTCATGTTCTGGACATGTCAATGGGTGCTGAAGTGTGAAACCTGTACCCTCAATGTCAGCTGCAGCTCTGCTGCAGAAGGAGAGAGAAGCACTGTAAGAACACCACCACGGTGCTCCATGGTCATTGTCAGAGAGTGGATTGTGCCATGCACCAGCTCCCTCTGCTTTTGCACCCCACTGGCAAGGGTACCTCAGCTCAAATCAAAGTGCAGGGTTATGAAGTGCATTTCAGCTCAGCACCAAGGCAAGGACAGTTCCCGTCTCTCTGGGGTGGGAGCAGAGCCTGGTGGCATCTTGGAGCTGTGACCTACTGGGACATGCATGGCCATTTGTGTACTGAGTGCACCTGAGTGTAAGGATGCCCATTCTAAATTTCAGGTCACTCAAGTGAACTACAGGAGGGATTTTTGTTTTTTTAATAACATTCTTCAGTGTTTTCAGACCAGCATGCTCTTCATTTCATGTTCTGGAAGGCGTGATTTTATCTCAGTGTGATCAAGAGACATTTAATGCATCATCCCACTGAGGGGCCTATTCCACTGTGCAGCAGCTCCTTTCCCCTGCTCTGATTGTGAGTTTCTGCTAGGAAGGAAAACTCCCTGCAGTCATAATTTTGGAGCCTACTTGCATATTATAGGGAGAGGTTGTGAGAAAGAAGTTTCCTTTCAGAGTATAGTTTCCGTATTCAAGCTATATTCACCCACACATTTTATACACACACACAGAGATAAGTGTTTATACTCACTTAAGTGTAGCTACAGCACTTGGCACTGACCATCAGCTAACACTGAGCAACCTTACACTGCTCCACAGATTAAAGATAGAGCATTATAGCATCCTTTACCAAACTACAGGTAATGAGAAAACGCCAATCCCTTACCAAGTTAAACCTAAACATTTACTTATTTAGATATGTAACCGTACAAGTATAATTAAAATCCTGTTATGGTGTTTATTTGATGTGATGAAATTTTTCTTTGCATATAAGCTCCTGCACATGAACCATCACATCCCAGGCTCTGGCACTTCTCGCAGTGTTCCCTGAACTCAATCAGAGTGTTTTCACCCTGTTGGTAGCACAAACTTGTACTATGAGTATATATTTGAAAGCTTTTTTGAAGCTCAGTTCGTTGCATAAGAAATCACACATTCCTAAGGCAATAGATCTTTCTTCATTTTATCATTTCCACTCCAATTATTGCTATCTGGTTATTTTGACCATGAACAAGTTACTATTGAGTATTCAGAAAAAAACAGGGTATCTTGCCCTTATTATCAGGATGTTTTCCCTTCCAAGACATCCCAGATGCTTTGTAGGGATTTCAAGCAGAATCCATTCACACTGTTTTATTATTATTCTCTTTTTTTGTTGTGGGAGTATAGACAGTTATCAGCAAATGCCATACCTACACATTATGCAATGTATAGAACGGGGAAGGGAGCCATGAAGTTTAGACCAAACTACAATGTTTTTGATGATTCTAAATCTGCACAGTTGCTGAAACTGTTGCTATGTTACACGAAGACATTTTGTGGCGCCAGAAATTATTGAAGACGTTGAAGAGCTGTGCCAGATGAAACACAATGCGTTGCAATTCTAATACATCCTTTCCTGTTTCTGCAAAATTTTGAAAGGTTACTACAGAACTTTCCTAGAAAGTAGAGAAAAATCCCTTGCTTGGAGCTTAATTGTGAGAAATGTAAGTGCCAGGATATTCTCTGAGGGTTATTTTTCAGTTGTTTGCTTGTTTGTGTTTTTTTTTTAAACCCTGATATGTTCTTCTTTTAAATGCTTCTCTTTAAGAACCATGCTAACACAATTTGTTGTATACTTAAGAATGCTCTAAAGCTCACAAAATGATGCTACTTACAGAGATTTTCAGTTTCCCATTTCATATGTTTTGTATGTAAAATTGTAAAAGACAGGTTCCTGCTTTGTTCCTCAAGTTGGGATGTCTCAGAAAGCAGATGATGCTATTAAATTCAGGCTATTTTTTATCAGAGAATACAAATCTCGAAGACTTGAAAGGTAAATTTCCATAGCAGAAATAGCTATATCAACTCAAAACCCATACAAAAATAGCAGTGACACTGCATTTCTTCTGTCTGCTAATGGAGCTCAGCTTGCAAAGTCCATTTGAACATGGTGTTGTCTTCAGGGTAGATGGAAGAACAAACACTGTTTCCTTCAGAGACTGAATGGCAATTTCCTCTTCTGCAAGGTCCCTCAGAAGTGACAGCAATAGCTAAATGATAATTCCTTTACTTGTTGGCTGTTGGGTTTGGTTTCTGTGAAAACCAGAAAAGAACAAAGTTGCTCTTGTCCAGAGGACAAGAAGTAAAGCTTTTCTGTCCAGTAATAGTGAAATTATTGTCCAAAAATCCTCATAATGAGTACAGCAATACAGAGAGTTATTTCCCTACAGATTTATCAAAGTGGGCTCCAGTGAACCTGTCAAAAATCCTTTGTATAGTAACTTTCATGTTTTCAATGAGACTGAAGCTTTGCTGGTATAACAAATTTATCAAATAATTTTAGTAATTATTTGGATTAGGCTGTCATTTGTAAACCGTGCTAAGTAAAGAGTGCTCTCAAAACAGACTAGATATCATAATGGAAAATAGGAAATCACAATTCCTGCTTCATTCTGTTTGGAGGTACCAGTGTATGAGTTTGTGCTGTCTCACAGGGCACCATGATGACTGCCTGGTCTTGGAAATTGTTCTGACCAGTTATCTTGAGCCTTCTGTCCTCATCCTCCTCCTGCAACATTGCTCTCTCCTTCTTTCCCCTGCCTCACTCTTCCTACCTAAGCGCAGTCTCCTAAACGTAAATGAGAGCTGTGACAGTGCCTTGCAGAGAACACTCAGTGATTAAAAGGAAAAGGATGTACATCACAGGACCTGATTTAAAGCTGTTATCACAGTATTAATAATTTGGTGCAGTGCCAGTCACCAAATGCTGCAGGCACCAGACACATTGAGCTTCTCCCTGTTTGCCAGTGAAATGGCTGCTGCACTCCCCTGTAGCAAATTGGCCTCAGGTAAATACAAGAGGGGGTTAAAATGCTAAACACAGGGAAACTCTGTTCTTGCCAGACTCCCAGGAGAAATTTGAAACCATCTAGCAGTGCATTTCAATTTTCATATGAATTTCAAATTATACGAGGAAGGGATGAAATTTGAACAATGCAGATTGTCAAATAATTGGGACAGATCTACATAAAATGTTCTCGTCTCCAGAAGATATCCACAAATTATGTCTTGATTTAGAAGGAACGTGTGAGTGTCCCAACAGTACTGATGAAAGGCTCTGAGCCTCATAATGATGTAAGTAAGTTTTGGAGGTGCCCATGAAATCACAAGATTTACCCATGGCTTTGTGGATTTAAGAGATTGGCAGAGTACCAAACAGAGCAATCCAGTTGTGGGGTCTTGTAAGAGGGCTCCAAGAGAGCTGGAGAAGGACTTTGCACAAGGGCTTGGAGTGACAGGACAAGAGGGAATGGCTTCACACTGATGGAGGGCAGAGTTAGATGGGATATTGGGAAGGAATTCTTGGCTATCAGGGTGGTAAGGCCCTTGTACAGGTTGCCCAGAGAAGCTGTGGCTGCCCCATCCCTGGAAGTGTCCAAGGCCAGGTTGGGCAGGGTTTGGAGCAATCTGGGCTAGCGGAAGATGTCCTTGCCCATGGCAGGGGGTTAGACTAGATGATTTTTAGGGTCACTTCCACCCAAACCATTCTACGATTCTATGGACTGTGAGCAAAGACCCGAAAACCTTTTCTCCTCTGTTGCCATCACCAATGATTGACCGTTTCCAAATATAGAATAAGCATCTTTTTCTTTTTTCTCTTTTGCAGCTTCATAGGAACATAAAGGATTCACTTCATTATCCTGTGTTAGTGGTAATAAAGGCTTTTCCCCTCACAGAAAACAAATAGCTGCAATTCACAGGCAACAGAGATAGGGTGAGGAGAAGAGTGATGTTGGCCTGTATAGATTCCTATATAACCACTCCGTGGAGAAAGTGTAAAACAGAAGTTGTATATGTGTATTAAAAAACCTTTGTGGACCAGAAATTCTGGTTTTGATGTAGTTTAGATTTACAGTGCTTTTTGTGAGTTTTGTTTGTTGTGTTGTATTTCTTAATGATCGACTCGCTGCAGTAAATAATTCAGGAAATCATCCTGTACTCTATTGTTCTTTTGGGCATATGGATTTTTTGTTTCTCTTCAAAGCTCAAGTTTCTACTGTATGTTGAAATTTCAAAGCTCTCTGAGGAACTGAATACAGGTTTTGTAATTATAACAATTTCTAGCCTAGCACCTGTACATCTGCTGTGCCCTTTGGGGAATGGAGCAGAACAAAATGTATCAATTCCCTCTGGAGAAAATGTGACAGCATTTCTATTTTCTAGCTTTCCAGACCACCTAGGCTTATTATTTTTAGAACATTATGGATTGTTATTAAGCAATAGTGGATTGTTGTGAAAACACAGACAGACAAGATGCATAGCAAAGCCCTTCTGAAGGAAACTACAAGTACAACTCCTCCTTCTGCAGTGCTGCTACTACATTTTCACAGTCTATAACAGAACCAGATATAAGGGCTTTACAGCCTCAGTCTTTTATAGGAAGATAGCTGGAGGTCTTCAGCAAGAAACTACTATTAACAGCTTTTGGTCACATAGAAACATCTTTCAACAAAAACCATTTAAAGGTGTTCAAGTCTGATAAGTGTAACAAATACTGCAAATTTCCACTTCTTCCCCCCCCCCCCCCCCCCCCCCCTGAAATAAGCCTTACCTTGTGCATGCACATGTGCATGGGCAATATAAGCCATTATGTGCAATTGAACTTTGGGAAATGTTTTTTATCACACTATTCTGTATCACCTCAATGCATACATATTATTTCATGTAAAAGGAAAGGCTGAAATAATGTGCTGAGCTATCAAATAAATATTATACTCTGAAATGGAAATATTATTTTTCTGGCGGACAACTTTATTGCAGGTTTTTGAAAGTATCACACAATGACAATGATCTACTTGATTTTTACCTGTAGAACTGCTAAGAAAACCAAAAATTACGACACCTAGGAAGCTGTTAGATTAGTAGGGAAGTCCCAGCTTTAGTTAAGTTAATGGCAAAAATCCCATTTCACTTGGTGCTTTCTCAAATCATCTTTGAAGACTGGTTACCTTTTTGCCTCTGTTATCATTTTAATTATGCTTCTTTTTTTAGCTATATCACACACTGGGTTGTGTCTCTTCTGCTGCGTCTGCATATTCCTGCATTAAAGATTTGAAAGGTAGAGAGAAACATCTGACTAAAAAGGATATCTGAGTGTTGCCTTCATTGATCCTACTCTGGTTTCTTGAACATTTCAGTGTGAGGGTGCAATGGGAGCATCAAGTCTTGCTCTAGTTTGAGCTGTACTGTTGCTTAAGCAAGAATAGCAGGACCATGGGCATCACACCGGCCTTCTTCCCTGCTATACCTGTGCCAAACATGTCCTCTTTGACCCAAGACAGCCCAAGATAAGACCAGATCAAACTTGATATATTCATTATATTGTTTGGGAACAAAATTATGATTTTTTTTTTTAATTACATGTTATTATTTCAGAGTTAATGGATAGGACACGGAGGTGGTGAAGTGTATACAGGTATGGGGTGTGACCAGCACAGCAGTGAGCACCAGCCTGACCCACTGACAGGAGCACACTCCAAATCTAAAAATATGAATCTAAATTTGGGGCAGAACATATGCAAAATATCATTAATTCTATTTCAGATAGACCCACAATGTTGTAGTTTTTTCTTAAAGATGACTGTGTGATGTTTAATTTGTATAAAAATGAGTGAACAGCCAAAAGGTAGACGGACAAATGTCAATCTAATTCTTATAATCATTACCAAGAGCTGCTAGTAATTTTCACCATAACACCATATTACTCACAGCTGCTGTCCCTCTCCAGGAGCTCCTCTGTCTGCCTTTGACCAAACAGATGGCATTTTTCAACCCTGCCAGGCTCAGACCTCACCTGCCCATGTGGAGGCCCAGGAGGAAGAAAAACAGCTGCAGTTACATCCAGCTGTACCACCACTCTTTCAAGGTCCTGCTCCTCCCTTGCTGTCAAGCCCCATGGTCCTACCCTCAGACATTCTCTGTTCTTTAGGCATCATATTTTTTTCCTTGAAAAAAACCAAGGGAATCGGCCTGAGTTGTTCCCGAGCAAGATGCAGCTTGGATGGTGGATTGAACGACAGAGTCATAAAGAAACAAGGAGATAAGAATAAATAAAAGCCAAGAGGTGTCAAGGACAGCTTTTTAAAGCTTTCCTCATCTGTAGCTGGTATGACTGTAAACTGATATGACCTAATTCACTCAGGTTTGGTTTAAATGACTGCCGAAGAGTGGTTTAAACTGCTCTGCTCACCTTTGCACTGAGCTGGACTCATATCACTTGCACAGTCAATCATTGCCTTGCAGCCAGCAGTGCCAGGGGTTCAGGGCACAGCCCAAACTGAGACAACTCTCAGAGGTGCCTTTAGTGTCTCTATGGAAGAACATACAGTGCAGCTGCATTATCTGCCTCCTGATAATCCAGTCCAAAGTCCTCATTTTCACCCAAGTTACCGCTCAGAAATGGTTTGCTCTAGGATGATGTTTGGATATGATGATCTAGAGGTGTTTTTCAACCTTAATGGTTCTGTGATTCTAACCCACTGCAAAGCCCGGGGATTCCCTTGATTGCCCACCCTGCACATATACTTCTCTGCTCCCAGGATCTCTTCTGGAGCTTAAGTTATTTTTTGAATTGTCTAGACATGCACACAGTGAGCTAAGGTGAGACTAAAACACAATAAAGCCTGGTAGCAATGTTTGTATGGACATGCCTTGGCTAAATTTGCCATCTGAATGCAACCTTTATGGTTATTTTAATCATTCCCTGCAGTGAACAAGCATCAAAGATGCCAAGTCCTCCTGTAACACATGACATAACTTCCTTTTAAGGTCAGTGAAAGCTATTTGTAACAAAATTTGGCAAGCAACACCTCTAAATGGGAAGAAATCAATATCATTTGGTGTTCCCAAGAGAGCTGTTATAAGTTTGCTGCAAAATCTAGTTCTGAGACAGTGAAAAACTACTTGGTGGTTTTATATGTATTTCAAATACGTCATATAACTATGCAAAGTATAATTTTTAATGTTTTCTCAGAAAAGTCCCACCAATTTGTAGAAACTTTTTTTTTTTTCATTCCAAAGTAGCACAAAATTTTCCAGCTCAAAAGTCAAGCACCCATTTCTTTGCACAAATAATGATCCCATATACCAGATCCTGTTTAACACTGGCCCATGGTGTAAAGGTGGGTTTGGCAATCTGGAAGACTTATGGAAATACTTATTTGCCCTGCTCCCAAAAGCATCCAAGTCTACACTGGATTGTTTCCCATTTTACTCCAGAGCCCTGCTCTCTCATTAGTCCATGCTGTGTGCATCCTAGTTTCTTCCAATGATCCCTCCTTGGCCACAGCAGTCATATGCAACCCATGGAAGTGCAAACCAAATGTTCTACCATTTAGACCTTGTTAGTTGGCTCCAAGGAGCAACAGGTCTGCAAACTATGGGAGTGAGGTTATCCACCTCCATCAACCTGAAGGTCAAGTGTCTCTTCTTGACATGGTCTGCCAAGACAGACAGAAGCAATTTTCCCTTTTCTCCATTGAGACAACTCCAGGAACTAGCACAGCTGGCATAGCACAGGCAGCAATTGCTGATTAGCACAAGCAGGGCAGAGAGATCCTGTATTTTAGCAGTGCTGTTGTAGTCAGCTGGTTTCCAATCTGGAGAATGAAAGGAATACCATGTTCCCTCTGTCCAAGGCTTCATAAAGAAACTCTCCTCTCTGCCTCAGAGGACATTGCACTAGAGCAATTGCTTTCTAATCTGTGTTTTTCATATCATTCCTATCCCTCTGACATTTGGAATAAAAACCCAGGACAGTGTAAACAAACCTTTTAGCTAAAAGAAGATGGCTAAAAGGGTTTGATAGTATCAAAAATGAGTCTTGCAGCTCTTTATCATTTCTCTTCCTTTGGCTTGTAGTCCTTTATCTCTTCCCCACTTAGAGCACAGAACTTCTCAGTTCCTGCTATCTAAAATTACAGGTCTTTCAGCAGTTTGTTACATGTGATGAAACATGGATCTTTTGTGTGGTGCAGTAAAGCTGTAGTTCTGTTAGTTACCAAGTCAGCACTCATGATACCCTGTGATTTAGGATTTTTTCGTGGTATCTCGATGTCTGAAGGCATAGAAACCACAGCACCGGTGTCAGAATGAAAAACACAACTTCAGACATTCAGCTGGGGAAGGGAGAGGCTTAAGAATGTGCAGAATGTTTGCACACAAACTCAGAGGAGATGTTTTTAACCTTATCACTCATTTTGAAATGTTTGTCATAGATGTGTGGTCCCTGACAACAAGCAGAAAGGTAGTGCTTTGGAGAAATGAATCAGATCAAGAGTACGACTAATTGCGTTGACAAGTTAGTGATGAAAGCTTGTGTTCTTTTCAGAAATGAAAGATGCCTTACACACCCTATGCCATGTTCTACTAATTGAAAGTATTTCAGAAATTGAATGCTTTCTGAAAATCAAAGTGAAAAACAGTACTGTTATCTTCTGCCTTTAGAGTTCAACCTGAATAATTTGCTTGGAAGAATGAAGCAGGGAGATGGACCTTTAACTCAAGGTTAGAGAGAGACAGCAGAAGTGTAATTTAATACAGGATACCAGGGGTTAGGTAACAGCACTCCAGCCAGAAAAGACGTGCAGATTAAATGTTGACATAATTTTAAGGTTTTCTTAATTTGTATTCCTCTTCCTGTCTTGTCAGTGGGCACAAAATAAACAGTTACAGGTAATATAGGAAAATTGTGTCCAGCTCTGAGGACCCTGGACAGAAGGACATGGACCTGCTTGAGTGAGTCCAGAGGAGGTCACAAAGCTACTGGAACACCTCTGCTATGGAAACAGTCTGAGAGAGTGGGGATTGTTCAACCTGGAAAAGGCTCTTGGGAGACCTTAGAGACCATCTAGGGACTCTAAGAGAGCTGTAGAGGAACTTTGGACAAGGACCTGGAGTGATAGGACAAGGAAGAATGGCTTCAAATTGAAAGTGAGCAGGGTTAGTTTAGAGATTTTCAAGAAATTCTTGGCTATGAGAGTCCTGAGGCCCTGGCACAGGTTGCCCAGAGAAGCTGTGGCTGCCCCATCCCTAGAAGTGTTACAGGCCAGGTTGGATGGGGTTTGGAGCAGCCTGGGATAGTGGAAGGTGTCCCTGCCCATGGTAGGGGATTGGAACAAGAGGATTTTTATGGTCCCTTCCACCTCAAACCATTCTATGATTTGATGAAAACAGCCTCAGGTTCTTCAACAGGAAACAATTTGCTTTTCAATGCCATTTCTCTGTATATAAAGAAGAAAGGGCAAATAATTTCTTTCCTGGATTGTATTGGCAGCAAGTGGATGGCAATTGCTCTACCTTTCTGTAGAGGATGATGGAATTTAATCTGCAGTTCAAAAGTTCTTGGATAGTTTTAAACTGATTATCTCATTCTGAATGCACACAATGCTCTGAGTATAAAGCACATCTCACACAGACTGGCTTAGTGGTTGAACATATACACTAACGTTCAATCAGTGCTAGTGCTTCATTTTTTTATTAATAATTTTCCCTGTATTTTTGCAAAATGGTACCCTTTTTAAAAAAGAGAAAAGTCTATAATTTTCCTATTGGGGTTTTAAAGTGAAAAGGACTGCATTGATAGTGTTTTTAAAAGGTAATAGAGAAAAGAAAAAGCACAGTATTATGCTGAACTCCTATTTCTTTGGGTTTAAGAGTTTAGGATAAAAAAATTATTACAACCTGGAAAGAACAGGAAAAGTCTCTGTTTTAACTCTACCTAAACCAGAAAAGAAAAGTGTCTCCAGTTTAACAATCTCATTTAGTTTTAGTTTGATCGTGGTAAATGTGATTCCAATTAATTTTACTTGGCAAGTGCAGATGGAGCCAAAATCACATTGATACATCTAAAGATAAAACTCAAATTTTATGCTAGGAGAAATAATAGTGAAATTGCTTTGGCATGTTTGATAAAGTAATAGTGAATAATTTAGAGTACAAAGAATAACTTCGGACTGCTTGGATTTAAGTGATCAACAGATACATCTGGTGCCATTAAACATTGTTTTTCTTACACACCAGATTATGAAGATGAGCTCTTCATGAATAAATTCTCTGCATTTACAATTCCTTTTCAAATCTCAGTGGAATAGATTAATTGAAAATTTTAACAGAAGTCAAGTAACTGAATTAGTTAGGAATTATGTAGGTCCCATTAGTACTTATGTATATATTTTAGGCTGTTGAATAACTCTACAAATCTGACCCTAGGTCATTTTAAAAATTTATGTTGGGGCCAAGGGTATGTGGAAATATCCAGGTGCTTTTAGAAATCCTCTTTGATCCTTTTGTGCATGTTTAGTCACTTGAATAAATTCATAGATTTGATTCATAGATTTGATCACCAGGTCCTTTTGAAGAATTTAGACTGGTTTGTTTTTTTCCTGTGTATGAAATCATTTGTCTCAAATCCATTAATGCTCCAAATAGAGTTACAAACCCATTCAATCATGCCTGAGTTTAAGATTGTTACACTCCTTTCTTGAGATCACCCTCAAAATTTGTTGTGCTTTCTGTTTTCCTCTGTTGCTCATTGGCTGTTTGCTGAACACTTTGCTAATGTTTCTTCTCTAGTAATGGGTACTTATTTTTCACTGCCTTCTTAGAGTAAATAGTCCCATGTGTTTGTTATACTTTTTTCTGCTCCCTGATCTAAAGATTTTTTTCTTACTTAAACAGCCCGTGTTGCTCTGAACCTTTTGCTCTGGAGATAAAAACTCCCATATCAATGACTCTCCTGATTTCCCTTCTGGTTTTTAGGGGCACACTTCTCTCCTCACTCATAGAAGTTGTTAAGGATTTTTTTTTTCCCTTCTGTAGCTTCTGTCTCTATGAACAAGAACTTTACAGTCAGCAGCAGGGTTTAACTCTTCTCGTCTGTAAAGGACCTGCCAAGTCTCACTCACTTGGAATGAGAGATGTCCTCACTTTGATTTTTAAATTGCCTTAAAATTAAATCACTCCACTTTTGTGGCAGATGATTGTGTAGTGTGTTTCAATAAGACATTCAGAATGATGTTCCTAATCCTCTGAAATTTCATATATTTAAATTGTCATATTTTGAGTCATGTGTCAGGCTCCGAAGATTTGGAGCTCTTGCCAGTAATAAACCACCGTCCTCTCATTTCTCCATCTTCCTCTGTGTTTGCTGTTGTTCGTGAAGAAGAGCTGTGAGCAAAACTATGCTGGCACCAACTCCTTTTTGCTGCAGCATGGAGAATTCTTGGTATTCCATGCCTCGTCCTTCATGGTTTAAGGTGTACTCAGAATTACATGGTAAAATCTGAAGTGAAAACCATGGACTTTTCATTATCTTTTCCTAATATGAAGAAAAAAAGGAAAAACCTCACCTTGAAATAGCAGTTTGCTTTATTTTTTTTTATTTTTTTATATAGCACTTACTGTGTTGTAATAATCTACCAAATTAATATTTTTTTCAGTGAAATCCTAACATTGTAATTGAATTAAGAGCTGGTATGTTACTGCTAAAATATCCTCTGCTCCTCCCATACTCCATTGAATCTCCTGAAGATGGAGCTCCACTGTTCTGCCAAGATCTGAAAAAGATTAAGCCGGATCCAGAAAAATTCAAACCTCATGTATTGATTCCAAAAAATGTTGTCATTACAAGAGCTCCCTTCTGCCTACCTTGCCAATGTCTTTCAAAGACAAGAGTCTTTCAAACTTCAGCTGACTCTCAGGCTTTCACTGTTACATTAACAAATCTAGGTGAAACAAAATGCAGATTTGCACTAAAAAGCAGTAGATCTAAAAATAAAGGAAATTGATGGCACAGAAGGCAGAAGATCACCAGAATGCTTCAGATTTCTTGACTTCCTTTTGGCAGACCAGTGATGATAATCACCACAGTAAACTTTTGATGTTACCAGCCTCTTTCTTTCCTTCTTCAAAGTTCAAACTATGAAAAACTTCCATAAGACTCCAGGAAGACATAAGACAGCTGTGAAATTCCTGTCCCTTTTTTTTAAAAAAAAAATTATTATAATTATTTTGAGATAGTTTGAATCAGGAGAGACTAAGAGTTCTAATTTGGGTAGCAAAGCTGATAAGTTTGACTATCTCATGCTACCAGGATAAACCACTGCAATGCTAATTACAGGATTAAAAACTAGACATCATAAACCCAGAGAGATAGTGCTCTCCCTTTTTATATTTTCTTTTTCCCCCAAGGAAACTAATTAGATTAGGTGCTAACTTCTCTAGAATATTGCTGTTGTGGACAACCAGACAGTGATCTGCAGAGTTCCTGCTGGTTGTCTATGGGCTTAAATTATTCCAGCCCTTGGATTACATTAAAAGTCCAAATGGCCAGTGGCTTCCATAGATAGTTGTTATATGAATGAGATTAGTGCTCATATTGGTGATAACAGTTCTCACACAACAAAAAAACCCAACTATATTATCATAAAGTGACATTCTGAAAAGCTTTTTGTTAGTTTTAAAAGTAGCTTTTCAATGAAAGTCTAAATAAAAAAAAAAAAACCACAGGTACAAGAGTAGAACAGCAGCAAATATAGAGACATATGGATCTTGGATGAGTTTTGTTCATGTCTGAAAGATCACGAAGGATACAAAAGAGAATTGTGACATATGGAGGAAGCAGATTAATTAATTTGAAAACAACCTTTGTACAAGGAACAGTTTCAGCTCAAGTAATTAAATGTAAAATGTTGTATAGTTGTCAAGGTTTGTGTAAGGAGAGGGAGTCGGAGCTGTTATCAGGTTCTGAGAGAGCGCTGTAAAACCTTGTAATCTAATAAGGTAAGAAACATTGATGTGAGATACTTAACAGCCCATTTTACCTGCAGAATTATTCCACGTAGCCAAGAACAAACACTTCATCCTGCCTGTAACATATGCACTGATTACTATTTACTGTTCCCTCTCTCTGCCCTGCTCTAAGTTCAGCTTTGGGGAAACTTTCATCACATTCTCCTTCACTGTAATAATTTTCTCTCTTCGTGTCTGACAGCACCTTTAAAATCTTGTTTTCCATTGCTGATAGACTCAAACTATATTCTTCCTACTCACTGGCACATCTGTCACAGCTGGAGATGTACTTGCCCAGCTAAGTCCTGTCAGACACTTTGCTGGACACTGACAATGTTATAATCACCTCTTTACGTAGTCTGCAGTTTCATGACTTAATCATGGGACTGTAAATAACTGCAGAACAGAAAGCCATTATTTTAGATCTTCTTGACCATTATTTATTTTGAGGAAAACATCCACAAGCTGCCTAGCGAGGAGATAGCCCAATAAAATATTAAGAACAATTTTGTCAATGTAAACTCTGAAATATTGAAAGGGTTATGGTGCAGGGTTATTTTTTCCCTTTATAAATCTCAGATGCCGAGTAACCCTGGACTCTAGCAAAGAAAAATTGTTGTCTGAGCAGAACGGTAGCTTGGGCATGGCTCTCACTGTATTAATGGTGTTTTAACTCCATCTCACTCCTCTTCAGTAAAGTAAGATTTGGATTTTTTCCTAGGATTTCAGAGAAAACCAAGCAACTCATTATGCAAAAACTGATAGATCCTCCTTGAACACATCTTGGAAAGAAATGAGTCTGCCTGTGAGAGAAGGTAAAGGGAGAACAATTTGCAACACCTACATTGCTCAGCAAAAACAATGTTTAAGACATAAGGCTTACAAACCTCTCGGGTTTTGTTTAGCATGTATTTGAGACTTCTTGAAACTAGTTAACCAATCCAAATGAAAAAAGAAAAGTTCCAAAACTCAAGTATATGAATACATAAGTTGTATTTCCTCTGAATTCCCTGTCAAAGTCAATCCAGTCATCAAACTCACACAAAACCGATGTGCATGCATTCTTACAAGCAATTGCTTCTTCATTTCAAATATTTCTGAAGAAAAAAGTAAAGTTTAATTATGAAGAGATAACCAGAGGTGTTACTTCAGAATTTAATTATTATTTGATTAAATTTGGAAAAAAAACAAACCACAAGTAAGCTATGACAGGGGCAGAAAGTACAGTAAAATGGTAATTATGAAATAAGAGATATGAATTAAGATAAGTTAGAAAACATTTTTTAAAGTGTATGCTTGTGGGAAGGGGAATAAAATAAGTGAATGTTTTCTCAGTCTCATAAAATATTAACATTTTGAGTTAGAAGATGGATTAATTGATGCCATCTGGTGAAAGGACATGGAAACCATGCTACTCTTCTGAAATACCTCTCTATGAGATAAGTGGGGTGTTACTGTTGTAAGGAGGGCTGTGTGTTGGAACCACGCAAAGTCTGAGAATAAAAATCAAGCATGTATGGTGGGATGTATGGTGGGATGCTCCAGTACTGAACCCATGATAAAGGATGGAGAAGACAAAACTCAGCCCTGCAGAAGCAGCAGATGTATAAATCAACGTGGCTCCCACCATTTACTCTCAGAGCCCTGCAGTTGCAGCCACTGCTGACACATTTGGAGCAGCTGGAATCTTACTCAGCTGGTTTCCCGAAGACAGCAAAATTAAATATACTTTCAAGTGTTCATATTAATGATGGATAGTCTTATGCACTCCTTTAAATTGTCAAGCTGTTCCTCAGCACAGAGAGCTGCCTGCTTGCAGCACCAGGAGTGGAGAGCTCAGAAGTGGAAATAGGGGAGCTGAGGGTTTTTACTTATGCGGGCGTCTGCCCTGGGAGGCAGAAAAGTGGAGGATGAGCTGAGCTGGATGTCTTGCTGAGCTCTGGGTGCAGGATGGAGCAGCAGGAATCACAGCCTTCACTATCTCCTCCCCTCTCCCCAGCACAGGGGAACCCAAACCTTCCTCTCATCCCACCTGCCCATCTCTCCCTCTGACTTGTGCAAATAGTCACCGTGGGGTCTTCAAAAATGACAGCAGCTCAATACTTAACTTTCAAGACTTGGTTTAAAGGTAATGACCTGGTAATGTGTGCTGAGAGCTCAGTCTTGCAAATCTTTACCCAAGCGATAATCCACACACACAGAATATTCACTCTAAAGTTGAGATTAATTTCACGCAAAGTCCTGCTTCCCTAGTTATAATTCTTAGGAAAACAAACCTCTTTTGTTAGATTTCAATGCCTAAAGAGGACTAAGCACTTTCCTTATTTCTCAGTTCTTTAGTGTTCAACTCCTTTTTCACTTCAGAATCTACATTCTTGCTGCTGTGTTGATTTTACTCCCAGATCATGAAGACACATCTAAGGAAAGCATCTAATCCTGAAGTCAATTAATAAATCCATCTAAACACCAATTTTATTAAAACTGAGGCAAGGACAAATGCCTTGCATGTGTGTCTGCTGAGATACCTTTGTAGTGTCCTTTAATTAGGGATTTAACAGCTTACAATTATCCAGCTGTATTTTCCCTGGGTTAACTAGTTGTTTTACTACCCTTAAAAAAATACCAGCTTTTTCCTCCTGGCACTCCCACTGGGAGGTTTTCTTGAGTGCAAAGACAAACCTGGCATGGAGGCTCCACCTTTATTTTTCCAGAAGGATGCACAAGTCCTGCAGTCTTCTGGTATGATTTTAATTCCAATCACAGATGAGTTCTACTGATACTTTGTGTTACAGTGGAAACATGCAGCTTTTTTGCTAATGACACTTTTTTTTTTGTAGGCACTGTGCCTAATTTTTAAAAGAATAGGCTTTTATGAGCTGGAAGGTAGGAAGAAATGATGGAAATGACGCATTTATTCTATTTCATCTTATTTCAGTTTTACATATAAAAAATGTATAAGGGTCACATTCTAATGTCAAATTTTCTGGTCATATCAGACTGGAGCTCAAATATATATTTACATATAGTTTCTGTAACAGTGGATATTAATTGTAAATACAACTGTTCTGCATGCAGAAATATAAAAAAAAGGTCTAGTCTTATTTTTCTCACTCTTTTCCTCAGATTTGCCTAGAAGGTCACAGAACATCTCCTAAAAATCACTAAAATTCTACCTGTCATTCTTTAAGAAATATTTTAGCCAAGTAGTTACCGTGAATTTCAAATCCAGTTGCTAAAATTTTAAGAAATTATTTACTTTCCTTATTTCCATCATGCCCACAGAAGCTTCCCTAGCCCAGTTATTTATCTCAGGAATGTATATGCAGAGAAGTGACTGTATGCCAGAGACCTCTGTGCACATTTATAAATGGAGAAGTAAAAATCCTACTACTTGACACCACACGAAAATACAAAGAAGTTTCTCCTATGGCAAAGTACTTTTGGTCTCCTTTCGTCTGTTGCTAGGAAACCTGTTTAAGAATTAATCAGGGAAACATCACAAATGCTGCTAAATCATGCACCACACCACAGATTGAGCTGCTCCAAAGAGATGAGAAAACTTGCTTTTTCTGTTAACCCGGCACAGGCTGGTATGCAGCACCATTTCCTATAGTGAGTGCACTGCTGTACAAGTGCAAAATATTTACACTGTGTCTCCAGCAAAGTTGACAGTCATGTCTAGCCAAGAACAACTTGTACAACAAGGACAAACACAGGCATATTAGAAACTGAGGATGGAACAAGATGCTCAGTCAGCTTCAGGGTTCAAGGTTGGACTAGAGATTTAATTTCTTTTAAAGAAACTTATACAGATTATAACAGAGGATGGATGGGCTCTGTCCACCCTAGAGTGGGGATGGGAGATGCTAAAGGTGACAAAAGCAGAGGTTGAGCTGTCATGGCAAGGAGTGATGCTACAAAGTGGAGAAAAGCACTACAAGCAATAGCAGGTTGCACCACTTTGCCTGTGTTGGCATAGATCAGGTTATTACAGTGTAAATGTGCTTTTTAAGAGCACAGCTCCTGTATGAAAAGGGAAATAAGCCATTCCTGTATCAGACACTCAAATAAGTCTGGCATGTTCCTGTAAAGGAATCGCGGAGAAGAAGCATTCTGGTTAAAACACACACAGGCTTCAACCAAATGCTTAAACCATTGCCAAACCCATATTTAGAACAGAGATGTGATTGGGGCTGGCACAGAAAGGAGGGAAAAGCTGGCTCTCTCTGCACAAACTGGGACCTGAGGGCTCAGAAAAGGATGCCGGGGAGCAGGAGGCTGGGAAGTGCTGGAGTGGAGGGTCAGAAACTCTGTTCTGCATTTCACAACATATGCTCCATAGCTGCTCAGCCTCAAATTGCAGAGATTGGATCTGAGATCCTGCCATCAAAAGCCAAAGTCTTACAGAAATAGCTTTTTTTTTTGTGTAAATGCAACTGAGGAATACACCCATTGTGTGTTTGGACTCAAAGGTGGATGTGTGTTCTGATCCAAGGGATTTACACTACAGCCCTGGGTTCCGGTTTCAGGAATAATTAGCTGGAATTCAATTTTATTCAGATAAATGTTAATTTCAGTTTTACTCAGGCTGTGACTTTGACGAGGGCTGAAATCTGTCCCACTATCTTTTGGAAAATGAGAATGAGGTCTTGGAGAGAAGCCTGTGCATAGACTCCATGGCAAGAAACACAGGCTATTTTGCTTTTAAAGCTTTGTGCTGCATTCTGGGGCATTTCTTATGCCAAGTGCAAAATAAAGAGCATTTTTTAGAAACAGACGGGAAATTTCAGAACAGTGGTAACAAAACTGAGAAATTCTCCACTTCTCATTTTGGTCCATGAAGGTTCCCAGCTTGATGTCAGCACGTGGGACTGCGACTGCTCCTCTGCCGTCGGTCTTGGTCAAGCTGCCGTCGGACAGATGTCTCTCCTGCAAACCCACCACAGTACCTGGCAGCCTGGTTGGAGATTGTTTGCTGCTATTCATAAAGCTGGTTTTCTTTTGCTAGTTGGAGATGCCATTAAATACAAAGGAGGGGAATTTATCTCAGTGAAGGAGTCAAAAAAATGAATCGGTGTGGAAAGGGAATTACTTTCACTTCTCAGTATGTGGCCTGTCCTCGTCAGGATGGGGACACATTGGCAGAATGAACAAGCAGAGCCTGCTGCTGCTGTTCATACTCTCGACCTGCAGAAAGAATTGTTTTCTGGGTCTTGCAGCCGGATCTCTGAAAGCACTAAATACATTTTCAATTGAACAGAAAAAAAGCCATACCAGACCAATCTTCCTCTCAGCCCCCAAGTGCAGCACTCCGTATGTTAGCAGGTACCTTCTGTCAGATCACTCTTTTGAGGGTGTTAGGTGAATGGAATGGAATGGAATGGAATGGAATAGAATAGAAAGAATATAATATTTTCAGTTGGAACGGACCTCCAGTGATAGTCTAGTTCATTTTCATAAAATTTACCCTGACTTCATGACACAGATAAAATCACCAGAGAACAAGAAAACGAAGTTCCCTTTTCCCTCCGTGTGCTTCAGAGGCTTCCTTCTGTGGACTGAGCAGGGTGTCTCAATTCTCCTTAGCCAGCAGGTCAGTGGGAAGATGAGCATGTCACAAGCAGGTAGGAGAAGCAACTGGTTCTTTAAAGGGTATTTGGAGTTGCTGCAAACTCTCTCCTCATCTGTGCCCACCGTGCGTCAGCTCCGTGTCTCGGGGAGGCTGCAGCAGACGCTCAGATCTCGCTCGCAGGCACCGCACACACCTCAGACTACACGGCTTTGATCACGACTTCACTGCACCCAGCACAGAGCTGTAAAAATCCACACCTGCAGGATGTCCTCCTCTTCCCACGTACAACACCGGCAGAAGTCTCCCTGATGTCAATGGGACCGGGACCAGATGCTTGTGCTCCAGATTTTCGGAGCGGGGTGTCTGGCTTTACAGGCGTCTTTCTTAATGCACCCTTTTAGGTAAACACATTGAGCTGCACTGACACCAGCTCAGCCTTATAGCTTGTGATAGGGAAGTGCAATGAGGTTCAAAGGTTATCAGAAAGTACCTTTGAAAATAAAAGAAAAATACCCCAATAAAATATCTGCAGTTACACTGAGAGAATAGAAACATATGGGAGTTGTAAATCCCTGAACATCAGGAGAGAAGTTATCTGGCTGCTCAGGGTCAGGGTAAGCAGTTGTTATAGACACATACAAGAAGTATTTGACAGTATCAGACATCAGTATTGACCACCATTGACACACAGGTCCTAGGCTGGATTAATCTGATCCGGCAAGGTGAATCCTATGTTCCTAATACCTAAAATGAACAATGTAAAACCCCTTTAAAAATAAAGTTAACTGTCCTGGGCTTCAGTATGAAATTTGTTCATTTCCATTGGCTACACCTTAAATCACTATTGAAAACAGAGTGCTAAAACTGGAAAAAATGGCTCTGGCCGTATGTAGCGGAGGAAATTCTCATCCTCCTATCAGGAAATCCAGTCACTCTGTTCCCCCAGCACATTGTTTTCTGCAGTGGGTTTTGCTATGTGCCTATGAGCAGGATTACCTGATAATTTTGGGTTTTTTTTCTTTGCCTCTTGCACACTGATCCAGGCAAACAGATGTCTCGAACACCTTGGAGTGCCTGTTCTCACTCCTGATCCTCCTTCTTTCCAAGTAGTAGTTGTCCCAGCATCCAAAGAAATAAAAAGGCATTAAAGGTAATGACCCTTGTTCTGATTTCACATATGGCTGGGCCTTATCCAACAAAATCCTAATCCCTGTTTTACAGATAATTATGTATCAAAAGTGATAAATGCTCTGTGACAATATATTACCCGGAGAGCACTAAAAGGCTGCTGTAGCTGGAAGTCACCTGGTGTGTGTTCTGAATGTGGTGCTGTGACAAACACACATCTAAAGCAATGTTTTTCTCTTTTTGGAAACTGGATAATAATTTTGTGTAAGCCTCAACTTAAATTTTGAGGCAATTCTGTGTGTATTCAGCACTCTTGCATTTCCACAGTTAAATTTTATAATGGCACATTACCCTTGGATATCTATTTAAAAGAATTTTTAATTGGTTTGACAATAGATGCTCACAAAGAGGGTGCAATGCTGCTTCAAAATTATTGATTCTATCAGTAAAAAGACATTAAAAATAAGCATGAATAGTGAGCTTATTAAAAGATATTGCCACGTCTCCTTCAGCACCAACTCCTGAAGTAACTTTTAAGCACTGTAAAGCATATTATCACAATACTAATTTAAAAGAGGAGAACAGAGCACAATTACAATTCAGAATGAAAGCTGATCAAAATTAAAAAGGTTCTGAGGGTCAGTAACCAAGGGATTTTAAATGTGAAAGCAGAGAAAAAACAAGAAAAATAATGGCAGTCACTTCATTATTTTAGCCTTTAAAGCCCTTTAACAAAGCATAGTTCAATCTGAGAAATTATTATTGTTCCAGAGAAATAATTGACAGCTATAACTTCAGCATATTTAAAACAGTTTGAAACCAATTAGCTTCTCACCTAGACTTGAAGGAAGGCCAGTGTTACTTCTGTAACATAATGTAATCAAAATCACATTGAAGTATAACAGGAACTATCCTGATACAAGTTGGGGTTTTTTTCCACATTTAGGAACAAAATTAATTGGACAACTGTAGAGAGAGAGTCACCAGCTTCTAGGTTCATCAGTGGAAAAATCCTTTGTACAGCAATTCAAACTCAGACACACAAAGCAACTTTTTAATAGATTTAACTTATTATTCAATAATGCACTGGTGTGGGAACAGAGTGACAAGTATCCAAAGAAACCCTAAGGGCTGGATTAAAACACATTAAAAGTTACTAAGATTTTATGTGCAATTCTATATCTGGGCATGTAACTTTTGAGCTTTGGGAAAAGTTGTGCTCTCAAATTCTCTGGCTGGGTTTGCAGACAATGGTTTCACCTCCATGACAGACACACCCTTGTGTCTTTATGCTTTGGTCTTCAGAGGATTTGTGCTCCCGAAAATCATGTCTTATTCTTGGCTTTTGGACATTTGATCTCCCTTGTGGGCTTGCATGATCCAGGGTTTTGCCCCAGTGCATTCCATTTGGGCAAGAACGGGCTGATGTTTGCAGTCTAGGAAAAGGCTGAGCCACAGATACAGCAGATCACAGGCTACTCAAGATCCCCACTCACCCATCATCTGCTGGGGTTTCTGCTACCCAGTTAGAGCTGCTGTGGCCACATGATACAGAGCTCTAGCCTGATCTGAACCCATGCACCTGATTCAGAGCTTTTCAGGAGTTTTTAGATGGGTTAAATCTACATGAGAGGATATTGTGCTCATCATAACTGGATGATGAAACTTCCTGTATTTGTCTTCCTTCAGTGTAATAACACAGATACAAAATCCGTGTTATGTGCCTCAGTGACTTGGAGTAACCATGTCCAATCTGGGGCAAAGATCTGGCATTAACAGTGATGGTCTGTGCCTGGCAGGACTCAGAGTCCTTCACCATTTGAGGGATGTATGTGTCCCTTGCCACCCAGTGCCAAACCTTTGGGATCGTCTCAGGTTACGGGATTCTCCTGGGCACTGCACAGACTGCAGTATTTAACATTAATTTCTTTTCTGGAACATTTGCAGCTCTTTTCCATGCAGTACAGTCTTAGCTCGTTGCATCTGCGTCTTCACTCTGCTCAGACTACCTTTCCCTGCACAATGACATCTGTGATATGTCTTGAGACCGCTGATGGGACTGGAAGGGAGCACCTGCTTCCTACAGGCCAGGCCTCCACTTCTACAAGTGTATCATGTCTTCCACACAGCGACAAAAACCATGTTAAAGAAAGTTACTCGTATGAAAAATTAACTTTTTTTACCGAGTCCATCGAAGAGCAGTTCTTTGCATAGAGCTCACATTGCAGCTCCCAACACACTTATGAAAAGCACTAAAATTTATACAAAAATAGTAAAGACATGGTGGATTTGGGACTGCTGGTGCAGACAGGCAGGTACTTTCTGTCCACACCACAGCAGCTTTAACCAGTGTTACCCCAGATTTTGTGCCAGTGGGTGTGAGGACATGAGATGCTTCCACTGGGCTGTGAAACATTGCTCCAACTGGAGCTGGAAACTTGTATCCTTACAGTCATTTGGGCAGACAGGGAAGTGAGGTAGAGCTAGATCTGGTCCAAAAACAATCCAGAAAAAGAACAGCTGCAATTCTTCCTAGGTGGTGGGGATGCACACAAGGGCTGGAGGGGCAATTCCAACATGGGGCTGGCATTTCCTCCTCCCTGGAACAGAAAGAATTTACCAGCAGGAATAAGGATGGTGGGAATGGACCTCACTATCCCAAGGAAAAATCTGTCTCTGCTACAGATCATATTTAATTTAAATGCTGTTAGTAATGTGTACATTACATTTGTATACTATGTCATAACTTGATGCTATGAATAAATATGAAGACATAAACAAGGTCATTTATGTGAAGCCAACAGTAATATTCCTGCTGGAGAAAGACATGCAAAAACAGAAAGCAGAACTTTTAAGTGGCTAGAGGATGTTGCTAATGAAGAAATAAAACATATTTTCTTTTCCAGTATTGTCATTGATGCTTTAACTTCTGATATCTTAAACATATCTTCCTTTGAATAATATTTTTGCTTCCTGAAAACAATTTTTTATCCAGAGAACATTAAACACCAGCAAAACCAGGCTGGTGCTGACTTTGATGCATTATCTACAGAGTTACAAGAAGCATGGATACTCAAAGACATCAGTAAACAAAAAGATGAACCTTCATATCAAAGAAAAAAGCTATTTTTTAAAAAAAGTAAATGTGACATTGGATTGATAAAAATAGAAAAACAAAGAAGACCAACCAGAATGAGACATGGAGCTTCCTGCTAGGAGTTGTGTGCCAGTTTGACAATTAATTGATTCAGACTGATTGGTGACTTGGCAGGTACCATCAACACAGTTTCCTGCAATCTGCCAGTCCAACCATCCAAAGGATGTTACTGGATTCTGCCCCACTCTGTTCTCTCTCCCATCTGCTGTGTTATACAAGATGAGATACAGCAGTCCTAGAGAACTCAGAAACTATTGCAGAGAAGAGAAAAAGTGTCTTCCACCTCATATTCAACATAACATTGCAGGATCACTATACACTGAAAATGAAGACACTCTAAGGGAAACTCCTGATGATATTTTGAAAACTTGAGGAGTTTTTACTACATAGAAATTGGAGGGGAACAGCTGCACTTTTTCAATGCAATAATCAGACAGAAATTAAGTAATTGATTTTATTAGATTCCCTACAAATTAATTGTGGCTTCTTAGTAGAAACTGCTTTTCATTTTTAAAGCACATTAAAACACTGTTTTTTCCTAAAGTGAATAAGTATCCTGTACTAAACAACCACAGATTTTTTAACACACTTAAGATGAGGTGCATATGTAGGTCACAAGCTCTTCGGGGTTCCGAGAGGTCCTGTGCAGCAGAAAGGCAGAAGGGTCTAAAAGAGCCTGTCCCAATCTGTTGCATCGTCCTGCAGCATCATGCACTGTCTCAGTGCAGTGCAAAGAGAGACAGGACACTTCAGAAATGCCCTCAGCCCCCGATGTATGGGGGCGTTTGATACTGCAGCCTGTCCTGCTGGATGATGGATAGCACATGGGGGTGCCATTAAGGAGCAGAGTCATCTTAGCCAGGAAGATTTTCCATCACATTTTATAGATTGGTACTATTCAAATATTTTTAATATTTACATTGGAAGATTTCCTAAGAGTCCAGAAAAGACACTGCAACCATCAGCTGCAGACTGATATTCCAGTGCTACAGATAATGGAGCTGAGGAAGAAAGAAATGAATTTGGCATTTGATTTTGGCTAAAGTTTCATTCAGCATAGAACAAAGATCCATTTAGAGAAAAATGTAACCTCCTGATCTTTATTATTTCTTTTCTGTCCATGTTGGTATTTATCTGGAAAGTATTTTGCGTGGACAATGTGTGAAACACTAATGTGTAAAACTCTCTACGAAACAGCCGAAAATGGAAAAAGGGAAAAAAATTTTCTTGGTACAAAGGACTGCTTAACTGAAAACAAAAACCCCTACAGACACTTGCAGGAGATGTGTGGATGGGCAGCACTTGAATCACTGGTGGAGGACAGCACAAAGATCTGAGATCACATCCACTGAAGGGAGAAGAGATGGCTCCTCTTAGAAGTCCTTCTCTTATCCACTCATTCCTTGTTTTCAGTAGATTTTCTATCATCTTCAAGAAGTTTACTGAAGCAGAAGGGAAGCCCTGTGGCTACCTGGGTGCCACTCTCCCAGCCCTCTCAGCCTCACAAGAGGTGCAGCTGTCGAGACACATTTACTTAGCAGGACATGCTGAAGATCTGGGCAACTCTTACCATAATTGCCCTCCTGGTGAGCAGTTCCCTCACTCAGAAGGTCGCTGTACCTGCATGATCAAGGGTCAGGATGCCCCATCCCAGGAAGGCCAGATTGGATGAGCAACCTGGGCTGGTGGAAGGTGTCCCTGCCCATGGCAGGGGGTTGGAATGAGGTGGTCTTTAAGGTCCCTTCCAACCCAAACCATTACAGGATTCTATGACCACAGGCTAACTTTAGAGAGCTACTTATTCTGACAAAGATTTCTAGCTTGTAATTCTGTACTTCTGCCTCCTCCTGTACAGTTTCACACGTGTGTGATCCTTGCTAGTTATTCAGTTCCTTAACTTGTTTGCTGATTCTGCTAAATACATAATGAGCATAAAAAGCTGCAGCAACCTTCCTGCTGAAAAAAATGGGACACAAAAGAAAAATGTGTTGTACTACATTGTACATCCTAGTGAACAAACACAGCATTTAAGTGCCTACTTGTTTTACAATGCTTGTAAATTTTGTACAGAATTTTCAATGTCCCCAGGGAAAAGAGACAAACATTTCAACCTCTTCAGTCATGTAGGCCCAAAGCTTGATTCAATATTTTACTAGATAACTGAGCAACTTTTTAGCTCATCCATTTATCCAAAGAGATTCTGGACCAATAGCAAAGATGAAAAGTAAGTATCTCTTCAGTTACAAAACTTTATACACATGGGATGACACCAAAGGTTCAGCCTAATTGAAAGTTTTCCAAATGTTCCTTCCCTTTCTGGGCATGAGGCTGTCTGGTGATGTTAATATTTTCTCCATAAAGTATTTTATTTCCCAGTGGAAGTTAACACCAGACTTAAATGCCACTGAATCATTATTTTTTTTAAAATTGTTATCTTTGTGGTGTTCATTCATTCTAGCTGGAATTAGATTAAATCACCAGTTTGCTTCATTGAGGAAGATTTTCTCACATAGATCAAATCCATAATCTTTCTACTCCTTGAGCAGCTGAAAACCTACCAAGGAAAGGGAAATCATCATGCCAGAAATTAAATCAAGCAACACATTGCACAAAAAAATTCAACGTCAATTCCAAAAAGCCAAGAGAATTGTTCCTGGAGAAGTAATTCACCCTATCAAAGAGAGGTGCTTTTTTTATCCCCTTGCCTAACAAGATCAGAGATTGATTCAATAGGACGTATGGAAAATGCAACTATATTTTCATTATTTTTTTCACTTTTTGCGGCATTAGAAAATTAGTTTTAAAATTTTCTTTCCAATTGAGGGTCTAGTGCTGTACCATCCATGTTCATTGCACTGAAATCAGTGCCTTGGACTTGTGTAGCTCCAAGAGCTGTCACAAGAATTGTAACACACAATAGAGCTACATTTTCTGCTGGAAAAATCTGTGTCACGGATAACAGAAATTACCTGAAGAATAGTTGTTCTCTCACAATTTTATATAGTTGTTCTCTCATAATTTTATCGTGCTACCACCAGAAATGTACCTTAAAATGGTCTGAATTTTAGGCTCTACCTAAGGAATTCAAGGAAAAAAAACGACTTACATTCATATCCAATAAAAATCCCAGTTCTTCAAAGATGTTTTTATCCCCAGCCTGTCACTCAAGAGGAAACAAATAAAATTGTTATGAATACATGAAATTGAACCTCAGTAAAAATTTCGAAGGACAGATGAAAACAAGCTTCCAGCCAAACCTTCAGTTTTTGTGACAAATCTTCAAAGCTCCACAGTTGAGTTCTGAAACTCTTCCCTTTCAAAAGAGATAGCAAGTGCCACATAGTTAAATAAGACATCCTAAAGTTAAATAAAAAAAGAGGGAAAAGGAAAAAAAAAGTGAAGAAAAACCACAAAACCTTCATGCTTTTATATAATATATAGATCAAAATACCTCACACATCCCTGTATTTTTTTTTCCTTGTAGAATGAAATGCAACATAAAAGGTTTGCCTGTGCCAAGGAATACATTTTGTTCATCAGGAAAAGGGCTGTGATCCCAGGTGAGCCACTCAAGACTCCTTGGAGCTGGGTTACTGTGACCTGCTGACTGCAGCTCACCTGGGTATGACCCCTTCCTCAGCTGTAACAAATCCCAGAAGACAAAATTCACGTCTCAAACGTGTCTTATGTCTGAAAGTCCAACCTGGAAAAGAATCTATAGGCTGATCTGGGTTAAAGCATCCTCTGGCTCCAAGTCCAGGTTCCCACAGTTGGAAACGTGACGCACGACCTGAAAGGATGTTCAGAGGCTGAAAGGCTCAGTGGAAATGATGAGTTCTGTGCTCCAAACCCCATCATTATTTTATTTCTGCATCCAATTATCATAATGAAGAGTGATGCACAAACTGCTAAGCATGGAGTTGAACCCAGGATTTCTGCTTCTTGATGGGTAGACTATCTGCTACAGCTTGAGTTTTATATCCCACCTCACTAATTCTGTCTGACCCCCGAACTCCTGCATCCTGTGCCATACTGCGACCCCACAGCTGTGCAAGCACTGCCCATCTGTGATGTTTTCTAACGGGAAAAATGCATGTTTTATCATCTCACCCAGAGTAGGTTGTTGAGTCATGGTGGTTTTGCTGGGCTTTGCCACTGATGTTGGGAGTTTTGCAGAGTTAAACTTTTTAAACTTTTGATTTAAACCCTTGGGAATATACTGCAGACTGGGGAGCCTGGAGGGAACGGGAATACCTTTTTTCCAACCTGATTCAGCCTGGCATTTAATCTCCAGAGAGGACTGAGGGTTCCAATACAGTTATGTGTTTAGCATTTCCTAATAGCTCGTTGCTAGTAATGCCCCCACAATGTGAAAGACTCTAGATTACTTTGAGGGGATTTAGTACCTGAACTCTTTGTTTTGATTCTGAGTTTTAAATTCTTTTCTCAGGCTACACTTTTTTTTTTCTTTTTTACTTAGATGTTATGGTATCTAATTTAGGTCTGAATGTTTGCTTGGAAACAGAACTTGACCTGTTCTAATAAGAAAACAACTCTCAAACTGAAATAATGCTTTTTCAGAGAGGTTAACCTATAGTTTAGTCCAGGCCAGTCTTATTGACTGATGGATTACTCTTCCTACTTGTATATGTATACAAAACCAGCCATTTTTAACATTTCTGGGCAAAATCAGTGATCCAATTCAGCTAACTTCCACTGATACTGCTTGTGTGCTTAGAAAAAAAAGGATCTAAGTAAAAGCTGTTAGATTTTAGGCTATCAGGCTTTTTGTAAACACACTATTCCCAGTTTGCACCTCTGGAATTCTGAGTCTAATGTATGCTTAAAAAAAATCATCTCCTTCCCTGCAATCTCCACAGAGACAGTTAAAGAGATGTTATGTGGTGTAAGAAAGATACTCTTCCCACATCTCAGAGGATCAGATATCACTGAGAGTAATATACTCTTAATTTCTTAACGATCACTTCATTTTTAGAGGCTTAAACAGTGATTTATGACTTCAAATTACTGAGCAGAAAACATATCAAGGAACCAAAGCTGGAGTTGTTAATAAAGCATCTGAACACAATTGCTTTAACACAACAGCTTTCCAGAAACCGCTGCAGCCATTTCAGCAAGATATCTGCCCCTGAACACCACGTGGGAATGTACAGCCTTTACAGCCTTTTCCCTTTCTCCTTTTGCACCAGGACTGGCTGCAGAAAGTGGGACTCGATGATCTTAGAGGTCTTTTCCAACCTGAATGACTCTTTAATCTCAGTTGAGCTGTAATGCCATTCCATGCCCATTGTGACCTCACGTTGCTGGCAATGACCCCCGGCAAAGTCAGCTTCATACAAAATATGACTACATTCTCTGTTTTTTTTCAGAACAGGTGGTATCATATCCCTTCTTATTCATAGCTTATGGAGAACATTTGCCTGAAGAGAAAGCAACATGCTTAATTCCCAACTTTGCCTGGCACAAAACAGGCTGAAGGCACCCTCTCCTTTTCTCCTCACTTGGCATCAAATACTCAAAATATACTGAGAGAAGGATAAAAAATGTGAAAGAAGCTTTTGTAAGCTTATGGCCGGGATGCTAAGGAGCAATGGACCTTGGAGTACAGTCCTTGCCTCAAAGACCAGCTATTTATGCAGTTGAGTTTTCATGTAAACTGTATTATCACCTCCCTGAAGCAGAGATTCACATTCAAGACTAAAACAGGATGCAGAGCTGTACCAGCCAAGGGGAGGCCAGGCTATCTGCTGCCGTGCAGATGATTAAAGTGATGGAACAGCATCAGGACTGGGATGTGCTTTCTGCATTTTGGGGAAGAGCCGTGGCCACATCTCTCAGCAGGAAGATGTGTCATTCTAGTCTCAGTCTGTGATTTTAATGAAAATAATAATAATAATGTGAGCTTTTGCTGTGTTCCCCAGGGAACCCAGCTGAGGTACCTGCAGAGGAGTGTGTGACATTAATGATACCAGACTGAGGAGCTCTGGCTGGATGCAGCTTCGAGCGGCTCCGCTTGGGATGTGCTGCATCTCCCTCTTGGCGGCTTTAGACTAAGCACATCAATTTTAGGCTGCTCTCTTGTGCAGGTTGTTTCCAATCCTAACAAAACACTGCTTTAGAGAGGAGTAGACTGAAAGATATCACAGCACCCATTAAATGCCTGTGGGTGCATTTCCAAGAGGCAGTGAGTTGACAGAAGAGCTTATTGCTGCTGGAAAGGGGAGACCTTGACCTTCCCATTCTCTCCTCCCTGTTACATCCCCCTGTGTTTTTTACATCAGCTTTGTTGCCCATCAGACACCTTCGTGAGATACTGGTGTGATTCTAATTCAACTGCATAAACTGGTGGAAAATACATCCAGCAAAAAGAGTTGTTCCTGCAAGGTGATACAGAGGAAGCTCACAGAGAATTCCAGAGAGCAGAGCTGGCAGGAGGGATGAGGGATCACAGAGGTGGGAAAGGCAGAGACCAGACAACCCATCTGGGAGCAGCAAAGCACCACAGTGCATTAACCTGTATGCAGCCACAGCCCTTAACTACTTTTTAAAGTAACTCAGGATCTCACAAACAGAGATTCAAAGCATTGGGCTAAAACTCTGCAAAGTAGGAGAGAGAAAAACCTTAGATCCCAGCACAAGACTGGCACACAACTGCTTAAAGGCAGCAACAGAAAGGAGAGGGGAGTGATAAAGCAATTGCCAGGAGTCAAACAGCCACTGGAGCTCCTTTTGTTGGGGATCTGATTGGGATTCACTGAAATGCTTATGGTTTGGGAGGGATCAGCTCAGGTTTGGGCAGGCTGGACTTGCTCGTCTGTATGAAAGCAGCACTTCAGGGCTTACAGGAATGCAAGTATTAGAAAGGATTTTGTTCAGAAAGTGAATACCAAAATCATTATCCTCTTTGGATGTCCAGGAGACTCCTTTTAAAAGGCCTAGTTTTTTTCCCTTTTCTTTCAAAGGTTATTTAGCTTCATCAGTTGTCCTGAAGCTGCCTGGTTTATCTCATATTGCAATTCGATACCCCCTGTTTGTAAACTAAAAGTTCTTTCTGTGGGAAAAGCAAAGCTTGAGCAACTAGTACAAAATTAGACCAGTACAAAATTCTTGACAGATTGTATTTAAGGATGATCTTATCCTATAAGAATCTCTAAAGGCAAGCCATCAGCTCAGTTTTAGCTCATTTCTTCTTTTAACAGCAACCCGGTGTATGATTTCTCTCATATCACTTTCAGACCCTTATTAAACATTTTCTAAAGTCTGTTGTAGTGAATAGGAAGATGGACACAAGCAGTTGCTGGATCAGGCCTTACAATGAAACAGTTGTGGCTTTCCAAACTAATCCAAGGACCTAAACCCTGGTTTGGCAATTCGTTAACTATCCTATTGCTAAAGATGCATCAGGCCAAATCCAGGTCCTTTCAGGACATCAGGTTGACTGAAATGTGACTGAAAAATTTGACCCCATAAGTTGTAATTCCTTCTTCAAATGTACCTCTAAGTATAATCCAGAGACAGGTGACTTGCAAGCAACTTCACAGTTTAGTGCGAAAAGAAAAGGTAAACTTAGGTTGATTACAACCATTTTGTCATTGCATTGTGTTAAAATGTACTCATTTTCATACTTAAACTGTAAAATTCCTATTTCCTCTGCACTTGAGCTCAGTTCTGGGTTTTCCATGTGGTATTTGTGGAGTAGCAAAATAAGAAGTACTGACTTCTGTAAAATTGCCCACAGAATCTGAATCTCCTAGATGTGAGTCACACCAATACAGTAGGGTGCAGGTAGCATTAAATTTACAGATACACACTTTTTTTTCTTCCAAAGACAATTCAAGGATTGAAGATGCCAGAGAGTCTTTCTCAGAAACTCTGCTGTCCCACTATTTTTATCTCTTCTTTTCTGGAAGTAATGCTAAAAGGCAGATTAGACAGGATACTGTCTAATTTGGAACTCAAATTACTGATAAGGCTTGGATCCTGAATGTACCAACACACGGTCGGCACCGAGGTGGAGTATTTTATTTGCTGATTGCATGAATGTTATTAATGCTGTAGTGTGTAGTGACAATTGCCAACAGCAAAGATAACAAAACCTTATTTGTGAATTCATGTTAATATAAAGCTCATCTGAGTAAGCACCTCAACAGAAATGCTGTTCTTAGAGATACCAGGGGCATATCAGCACATGCTGTAATCACAGAGTTTGATAATATTTCTACAGTATTTTCAGAGAAGAGGAGGGGATAAAAAGACTCTTAATGAACATCTATAAAACCACTCTCATAAATCACCTACATAATGTTTTAAATAGCTCCTTTGGAGTTTGATCCTCTACCACTAAAGTCAATGGAATTTTTTCCTGCTCATTTAGGTAGGATCAAATTCTAAGTCTTAATGTCCCACTGTGTCACTTCGGGGAAAATCTCTCCTTATTATAAGAGAGCCTTGTAATTTTGTTTCCAGCTGTAGAAGATTACTTCTTTCCTTTTCCCTTTGTATGAACTTTATGACAGAAATAAAACACTGCACAATCACAGTGCAAAACAGAAGCCCCAAGGGCATCTTAACAGACACCAGTGGCTCCTTAAGAAATCTTTAAAATCTCCAAAGCCACTGTGACTGCTTTGTACTACTTACTAAAGAACACTTTCCCACAACTGGTAAATAATGTGATACTTTGAATTGTATTGAAAATGCTTATGGAAGGTCAGCTGCATGCGCTCGCTCAGAGTCAGCTGTTGTACTGCAACTGAGATATAGTGGAAATATTACATCTTTAATAGCGAATACTTCATGGAGGGATGACAAGTGCACATGTTGTCCCACTGTCTGGCTCAAAGAGCAGTTTTTAGAGTGTATTTTCCTTGGTTTACTTGGAAATCTTTAGTAGAAGCCCATCTGGAGAAAAAAAGGGAGATGGGGAGAAAAAAAAAAAGTCTTCAAATATTCAGAGCCATACAGAAAAGCTCAGGAAAAAAAACCCATTAAAACAAAGCAGACTAAAATCCTGAAGGCCTTATCCTCCCTTTTCTGGGGCAGCAGAGGGTTGAATGGATGCTCTGTGCAGCCCTGGCAGTGCCGTGGTTGCGGGCACCACGGCTTTCCAACCTGGGAGTTGGCAGCGCGGGAGCAAGAGCTGCATCAAGCCAGGTAAATCATGCATAAAACTGGCATCTGCAGGAACAGATTGGCTAAATCCTATGGATCTCACAGAGCCTGCACAGAGCCACTACATCCTGACAATGGTTCCTCCCTCCTCTTAGCACTGGCACCAGGGCTGGCGCCGCTGCCGTGTATTTCCCAAGCCCGCCACACAGGTCAACAAAAAAAAGGACAAACCCAACGTTGTACAAAAAAACCTGGCAGTCTCTACTGCTCCCTTTCCCTCAGACCCTTCTTGTTACCCGTGTTTAGTCCTGATAACAGAATAGGCTGTGCAGTACTTCCATTTTTCCTCTTATAGATGGAGATTTCACATGAAAAACTCATTTTCAGCACATTCTAGCCTTTAAAGTTGGAATGTTTGTTGAACATTGTTCTAACAAGCAGTGTACATACAGCATATGCATTTGACAGGAAAAATAATCTCTTCTTTCCAATCAGAGATGATTTGCATATCTTATGTTACATGACATCTCAGAAGAAAAGCATTCTGCTCTTTTACTGCATTTGCTCTGGCGAGACGGAAGGCATGGATTGCATATGGTATTAGCAAGTCAAGATGGGCCCATAGTGAGGTATATGTATATGCTGAACTTTGTAATGTATATAAAAAGCAAATCCCGGGACACAGAGAAAATAAAAGAGAAATTAAAAAAAAAGAGGAAGAGAGATGATGCAAGGAATTAGTTTCTCATTGAGAGAGTTCTGGGGATAATCCTCATCTTGTGGGATAAAAATGCAGAACCAAAGGGTTCAAGCTGCTTCCAGTAAGGACACAATTCAAGTTCAGTCTCTAAACTTTGTACAAATTTTATTGGGAGCAGTAAAACATACTTGAGTGGAACTGTGAATATTGCGTCCCTGGATAACACCTGCAATAACTTGGGAGTTTTACTGAAGGGAGGAGAATAAAAAAGAGGATTAACTGATCAGTCAGTGGCCAAGAAATACATTCTTGGAAGGAAATAGGTTACATTGATATTTAGGTACAATCTCTCTGGTGTTCACACTCAGCTTAGCCACATAAACTCTTTCTCTTTCTGCTCTTGCTGCTGCTTTTTGTCAAACCTAAGTTGTGCCATTCTGCTCTGCAGAGCCAGGTGTCCAGAAATTGGGTGATGGGGTACTTGGCCCCTCTGCAGAGGTTTGGGCTCCCTGTCACTGGAAACAGTGGCCAGAAGTGGGGACTTCCCATGCCTGTGATCTGCAAGATGCTTTCATAGGTGACTACTGGCAAAACCCAAACTCCTATTTCACCTCCAGGAGCACACTGGATGTCCCAGAGTCACCCAGGACTCTTGCCAGGTTTTGACAATGTAAAATAGCATTGATGACCTGCAACTGACTTTAAAATTGTCCTGGATGAGCATGGAGGTGATGCCCTGAGGACCTTCATTGTTAGAAGCCCAAATTTCTTGTAACACTGAGATTTCCCTTACTATGTGGATCTTGCTTTCAAAACTACACAAACTGAGGCATTACACTGGGAAGCAGCAGGGAACTATGATGTTTGATTGAATACTCAGTGTGTTGGATGGACATCACAATGTGACTGCTGGGATAAATCCAGTTAATCCAGTTGCTCTCTGGTAACCAGGTCTCATGTATAAATGAGATGCTGGAGTTTTTATACCTACCATGGCTCCAGAAATGTCCGAGATAGAAAGCTCATCTTCACCTGGATGCATTCACACAGCTTGTGTAACACAGTTAAGAAATTTCCAGTATTTGTTTTCTTTTCCCATGAATCTTATTCTTAGAATAATTCCAAGGCTCTATTCATTACTTGATACTCATGACAGAATATGTCTGGTCTTTCTCACCTTTCCGGCCCATACTCAGTGTGCAGGCAGTGGCAGCCTGAGACAGATTCCATGCTGTTGCAACACAACATATATTAATGTCTTGGGCCTCTGGAGACAAGGGTGGAACAGGCTATCCTGTGGGACAGGTGAGAGGAATTACATATCTGATGGCAACAAACCACGTTTAAAAGCAAAGGAGAACAGCTGGGGAAGGTTACTGGGAAGAGGGATAACAGCAAGCCTGGGGCTGGCAGTGAGGCAGGTATGTGGTTGGTGTGGGTTGGGGGTGGTTTGGCTCCTCTGGAAGAGCTGTGTGGTTTTTGTTTTAACTGAGGAAAACTGGCAGGACAGATCTCCTGATGTGATTGCCCAAGGGCACAACAGCCAAGGTTGTGTTCACCTTGGGTACAAAGGCATCAGTTGCATGTACATCCTGAGTTACTTGGCTCTGCTGTGCCTTCATCCTCTGCTTTTTGCCAGAGGTGCTTTTAAGAAAGAGACTTATGAAAAAACTGCATCAACTAAGTATGTTTAAATCAAAAACTCCAAAGGACAAAAATTTTCCTGAGGAAAGTGCACAGTTTGCCAAGTGATAATGAATTCACCCAAGCAAACCTTTGCAGATACTTCTTTGCTGGTGCTCTGTGTTGCCTCCCACTGATCTTGACACTACCATTAAAGATGCTTAAAAAAACCCACAAAAAACCAAACAGCTTTCAAAATGTACACCTATATGTTCTATTTTGGTTTTATTTAGGAGAGAAACTGGTTATGGCTGCTTGTTTGTTTTAAAAAATAGTTTAGCTAGATTAATGTAATAAGGGCATGTAATAATTGCTCCGAGGTTAAAAATTACTTAGTTGCTCTGTATATCTCAGTTAATTCTCCCCAAATGAGTGCCTACACCTTTCTTAACATTAGTAGAAATCTACAGCCACCTGCAGCCTGGCCAGCTGAGCTTGGCTCACAGTGATGAAGATAAGTTTTGTGGAGGTAGGTTTATGGAACTTACTTCATTATTCTCTCTCTAGTGCTCAAAACTAGAGGTTGGCCGAGAAAAGCTAATTATTGGTTTCCCTGTGGTGCTGGAAGAATTCTTAAACCCTTTAATAGCCCTTTGAAATTCCCAGCCAATCCTTAAAAAAAAAGGCATTTTTGTCCTTTAAATAGTTTCAAATTTATTAATGTACGGCCAAGAACTTGCCAAGTGAAACGTGAACATTTCTAGTTCTCTTCTTTGCTGGTCCACTTAGTCACAGATCCCTCCCTTAGAAAGACCTGCTGCATCTTAGAGTATTTGGCACAGGATTCCTTCTGAGTTCTCTCCCTGGTTCTTGTGAGCTGTGACCCTCCAGCTGGGGCAGGGGGAAGAAGAAATGGAAAGTCTCTAGGACCAGTATGAGCTCCCTGGTCCTACTGGCAGGTCTTCTGCAGGTGTTGGTGGCCTGGCTGCTCACATTATTTGCATTAGTTTCTTTTTAGATGCAATAATGGTTAAATCATGTATCTTCAGAGATGCTAATACCTTCATCAAGTGAAGCTGTGAGGTATTAACTGCTTTTAAAGGTCTGTTCCCTTCAGGTAGACACCTGGCTCAGACAAAGGAGGCTGAGCAACATAGGAAATATGCAACAGAACAGGCATAATTACAAAGTTATGTTTTCCAAGGACACACTATTAAAAAAAAAAAAGGACAAATATTATAAGCTTTTCCTATTTTTCAGAAAGTTGTATTTTACTGTGGCTGTTGCTGGCAGAACCAATGCCTCATCACTTTAAAAAAAAAATAAGTTAAAAGTACAGAAGTTTTATGCTGTGAATTTAAAAATGGTATTCAAAATGCTTTGGTGTCTTTTTAGGATTGGTGCCACTGTTTTTCATACTCTCCTTGGGATGTTATTCTTGATTTTTTTTTTTCGGTGTTAAATATAATGATGAGTGAAAATTTGCTTTGCCAAACACTATTGGCAGATCTGGAGTCTTGTTGTAAGTTTATTTATAGCCACAGAATGGTTGCTAGGTCTGGGACATGTGTGAGGGGAGTCAGCTCCCCTAGAAGCACAAGGGGGAACAGAGGCTGCTCCAGATCATACAGATTTTTGGGACAGAGCCAGAATTACAAACCACCTTTCCCCAGTCCAACATGTTCATATTCTTCTCATCACTTGTCAGATGTGTCAGAACTTAGTCTTTCTTTTCGTTTTTATAAAAGAGAAAACCTTGAATAAGACAAAGGTGAAATAATCTAATTTAAGAGTGAGGAGAACTTCCTTTATGCAATTCTGCCTCTATTATCACAATTCAGTGTCAGCTATTGACAGTCGAACTGCAACCTTGACACCTGAAGAGGCAGAAGCTGTTTCCTCCAACATTTGTGGCCTAGGACCATGAAAATCTCCCCCTGTGAACGCACACATAGATACAGCATAACCTAAACAAGTGGGAAAACAGGCTGGTTAGACTTGGGAAGAGTACATGTAATTTCCTCCAGCGTGGGAATGAACTTCTCCAGCTCTGATTAAGTGAGTCAGGTCATATGTCTTTCTCTTGTAGCATCATGGCAATGGCTGCTTTAGAATTAAATTAATTAATTCCAGCTCTTCTGGCTCTTCAATACCTTGCCAGACACTGGTCACCATAAAGGAGATAAAACCAGCTGCTGAAATTGTACCTTTCTTCATCCAGCCTAGATTTCCATAACAGTAACTCCTTGCATTTTTTAAAATCCACATTGTTTTTTTTCCCCCTGTAATTTCATTTCTTTACCTTGACATGCTTAAAGTACAGTTTCCCCTCCTCCATCTGCTTGAATTGCTTTCAACATTTCCAAGGTTCTTGTACTTGTGCCCCCACTTACTGTGTTTCTGAGGTCATAGCATAGCATGACAGTGCATTACTTGTTTTTATTATATTTATTGGAGCCACTGTAAACACAGCATAGTATTAGAGATGTCCAACAGCAACTTGATATTAAAGGTAGGTAGTTTTACCTGGTGTGAACATCTTTGGTATGAGAAGTAATCAACTCCAGGCTTAAACAGAACATCTGAGGTCTCCTCCCATGGCAGAGTGAGCTTGGTGTGTTTTGTGAAGTAGTTTCTCTGTTTCTTTAGGTTTGCTTTTAAGAGGCAGTGCAGACTCTTTTACGTGGAGGAATTGTAAACCCAAGGAATTTTAAGCGAGATGTTAATCTATTTTTTCAGGAATGCACAGAAGGGGTGAGGTGGTGTATCATGAGTGAGGTTCCTGCTAATGTGATGACAGGAACAATTGCTGATATAAGGTCAATTTTGCCAAGAGTCAGAACATGTATTATTCAGCGTTTGTTTCAAAATATCATCATGTGAACCTGCAGGTTGCAAGAGGTGATTCTTCCTGTCTTGGTTTTCAGTAGGCTGACAACAACAAAAACAAAAATCTTTGTTCATTTCCACCTTGCACAATAGTTTTGCCAGTTTTTACCAGGATGTGGCCTCTGGAGGAACTGGGGTTAACTTTTAAGGGTTAAAACCCCTGAAGGGATCAAGAATTCTCTGCGGGCCCCCTCTCCACTTTTTCCATTTTCTTCTCTTGTACCTGCTCTAGGCTAGTTTGGGTCACTAATACAAAGAAATATTACTTGGCTTTTGTGGGATTGGTTTTTGGCTTATTTATCTTGTCTGTCTTGCTGTGTAGAAACCCAGAATCAGGAAAGCACAGAATGCATCTAGTGGGAGGGGTTGGACAAGCATGCACAGCCATGAAATGGAGTGGTCAGAAATTAATTTTTTTCTATGTGTCTGAGTTTCTTGGACTTAATTACTCTAATTATTGACATTGGTCTAAACTTCAAAGATTCATAAGCTACTGTTGCTGAAAAACTCAAATCTGAGATAGAATTCAACTCCTTGATCTGTTTTGTTTCTTTTATTAGGGCATTTGGAGTAGTTATCAAGTTTCCTGCTTCTCTTAGACTTAATGAAGGATCCCTTTCTTAAAAGCAAAAGAAAAAAATCCATAAAGTAGGATTCTGCTTCAGAGATATTTTATATGGACAACTCCTAATGTCATCAGAAAAGAGAATTGATTGCAGCTTTAATTTTTTAAAGTGTAAGAAAAAAGCAAAAATATTACTCCTTATATTTTAAGGAATTACTCCTTATATTTTAATAGTGTGGTGAGATGGTTTGAAAGCAGTGTTTGGCAGGGACATTCTCATATCCCATAACACTTCATGGTAAATGTGACTGAAGAGCTTGGTCCTGAACCTTTAAAGGCAGTTCTAGTTTCTTCATGGTTTTTTTACATTTAAGGAATGTTGAACCAGAAACTATGCAATATCTGTTGAAATATTGCACAGTCCTTGCGTGTAAATGCAGGTGAAACCATGGAGAGAGAAGGGATGACAAAACATTCGAGAGTTCCTATTCAGTATCAATAAATTCTCCAAAAAAATGTTTTCCTAGAAATATCCACAAGAAGAGAGGTGATACCTCTGAAGGGTCAGACAGGAACATCAGGAATGATGTTATCTAGTTTGATTCTAAGAAAATACAATAAGGATGAATTGGCAGAAGAAACCACAGGGAAAACCATTCCTTGACTTCGTAATCAACCTCTGACTAATCAAAGCACCACCTTTTCAGAAGAGCAAAACTCTCTGAGCATGCTGGTAACATAAGCTGATGGGTAAGGGTTTATTTGCCTCTTCTTGGCATAATTTCAGGGGCAATGAGCCCTTTTATAAATGTTTGCAGCACAGCAACTGGAAAAGAAAGCATGGACCTGATTTGGTGACACAGATGTTTATTTCCAATACTCTACTTGTTCTTTGTGGAGAATAGTTTATTGATTATGTCAAGATAGGCTTGAAAGGCCCCTGCAAAGCTGGGATTATGTGCCACTAGAGTGCTCAGTGAACCAAGCCTGGATGTTTGACTGGTAGCTTGGATATGAGCATTAAGTGTTTGTCTTGAGAAAGTTTTGATAGACAAACCAACTTTCCGTGGTTCAGAAAATGCTGACTTGGAAAAAGTCTGTTTGCACACCCGATTACTGAGTTGTGACAACTACAGGACCTGAGCAGAAAGAGCAAGTTAATTAGACCAGCCAGTTGATAAACCAACTTTTCCAGCAGAAACTTGTGTGTCTGGAAAAGCAGTGTGGATCTGTATAGCTCACAATAACTATCAGCCAATGGAAATGCACACACCTCCCTGGAATTAATAAAACATGTTTCATGTTAGAGCTATGAGATGAAATGGCTTGTTTAAAATCTGAGCCACCTATTGTTCTGCTTTTGATAACTTGAGTCTTTGGAAATGAGCTCGATTTCCTACATAAATCCATTCTGTATCAAGAATGGTATCTTTTATGCAGCCTGAAAGCTGTGTTAGTGCACATACATCTAGGACATTAATATCCAAATGCATGAAGACAGGGGGTTTTGGTTTGTATAAAACAGCCAACTAACACTTCAGAGTTTGCTTAAGGATTTCTTGTTCTTCTCCCCTGTAATTTTATTCTTGATGTGTTTACTACAGTTACTAGATTATGACCCACATATGTATGTTTATCTGGAATTCCATTTCGGTCTACTCTAAGTCCTATTAGAATAAAAAGATCCCCAGAGCTTGCTAGTGTAGCTCATGGCATGTAAATTAGCAAACATTTCCATTCTGTCAAAACTCTTAATGTCTTGCCACTATGAACTTTATTGCACGTGTTAGGTTTCTCACAGCATTTAAATTCTTTGCCTTGGTTACATCCAAGACAAGGGTTATGCATCAGCCATTTTTCCCAAAGTGATTAATCAAGGATCATTAACTATATAAATGGGTTTAAAGTTTATACATTTCCAAAGCATGATTGTCTGTTTGCATATAAAAATGTTCTGTGTCCCTGGCTGACTGGAACCATTCAGCACTCAGGTTTGTTCATGGCTTTGACAGGTGAGTAAGAGCATTTTCTGGCTCAAATGGTTTCCAGTTTTTCAGCCACTTAAATGTAAAAAACAATGGGTTGCCGAAGTGAAATTTATATTTTCAAATAAGTGAAGTTTTGAAGGAAAAATACCTTTCTGAACAAGTCCAAGAGTAGAATAGATGATATGAGTGAGTCCCCAAGCAAATGGCATATGTGTCTGGAGGGTGATACCCCCTCAACCCAAAATTCTTGCCTCTAAAAAGAATCCAGAGGATATGGATGTGGATTAAAACTAGGCTTCTGCCTACTTTAGACTAAATAAAAGTCTTGGCTGCTAGGTTCAGATCAAAAAAGAATATTTTTTTTTTTTTTATGCTTACATTGGACTAAGTATACTAAATAAGGCTGGTTTTATTTCCCATTTACATCCTTCTAAGCTTTTGCTTTTGTTTGGACTCTGAAGTGTGTCTTCATTTAACCAAGCCCTCATTAAGGTAGAAAAAAAAAAATTTGGAGTGTTCAGGTATTTTGATATTAAGGAACAAAATATTTGAGGCTGTGGGACTTGTGAGGGATCCTCCTTGGTGTGATGATGTTTCAGGAGCTGGTATCACAAACATGGAAGTGGAAGAAGCTCTTTCCAGTGTGTGGTGTGTAACCATCTACACCCAACAGCATCAGGGTGGTAGGGAAGATGGTTGAGCTCTGAGATTCCCAAGAGGCTTCAGAAAACCTTCAATTCCTGAACTAATTGCTGGCAAACTTGCCCTACAGCCACTCTTCTACAGCCCTAAATAATTTACATAATCTACTTAGAGAAAGTGTTTTGAGGAGTTTATTGGGGCTGGCTGTAGAGCTTTGTTTTCAGCCATAGCATTCTCAGTTGCTGCAGGCATTTCTTATTGCTGCAAAGAAACTTAGGTGAAACAATTTTTATGTCTGTTCTGGCTCAGGTAACACAGCCAAGGTGCAACTCTAAGGCTGGACTAGTCACCTCCTGAGCTGCTCAAGATGTTTATGCTGGAACCTATCAATATATTTGATTATTGTAAAACACAGTGTATTGGCTACTGTTATCTTGGTTTTCAGCATCTCAGAGATAAGAGTAGGAACAGAGAATGCTTGGGAGAGAAGAACTCTTGTTATATTAGTAATAAAATATATTGGGGAATTGTAAGTAAAGCATAGATAACTTGAGCTCAAACCCTGCAATAGCAGCTTTCACTAAATGACTATAACTTGTGGAGGAAGCACGTGACTCTCACTGTTCAGTCTGAAATTAGCTTATTTCTTAGTGTTTTGTTGCTCAACACTCAAAATTGGTGTAACAGCAAACAATATCTATGTATTTTAATATATTGCGTTTCATTCAAGAGCAGAGGAAAACAACACTGGACAGGGTATGGAGCAGGCAAATGGAACTGAAGAAATATGAAATAGCTTTGATAGCTGCTCTCCTAACAGATGTAAACTGAGGGCTGGTATCTGAACAATCATACGATTTATGCATTGTGGAATAGCTTGTGATTTAAAGTTTTCACAAACCTGTCTTAAAATCTTTTCTGTCTTTATCTCCCTTAGTGTAACTTTAAGAAAACATCCTGACAGCACATGGTACCTTTTGACATATGACCAGGTAAACAATCCAGCCATCAAAGAAAAAGATGTTAAATGAACAATGTGAAAAATGATCCTGGAGCCTTGCAATGTGCTGGTATAAATTGGGTCAGCCCATTATGACTTGTAAATTCAAAGCAACCCACAAGTTTTGACTTCTTAGGAAACAAAAGCTTGAACTGAAATAAATTATTCAGGATGCATCCTAGGCTTATCTTTATGTACATAATTTTCCCTGTCCAAATAATTTAACAATTTAAAGGCCACGCTGTTTTTAGGACTTCATCAGATTTTTTCCCTTGATGTACCAGTTAACCTGCTGTGCTTTTGATGAGTTTATCCCAATAATTTATATACATGTCTATAAAAATGGATTTAGCCATGTTTACTGCTGTGTGTTTCCCACTCAGGTTGCTGTCATAACATTGGAGGCAGTTCAGTATTTTTGTGAACCTACCAAATATTTCCATTATTATCAACTTGTTTGTATTTTCTGTGACCTTATAGCACACATTATACAAATACAGGGCAAACTCCCTCCAAAATCTAGTTACTGTTCCAAAGTGCTTCACAGCAGACGAATTTTGATGATTTTTGAAGGGGAATAATGAAGTACTTTTCACAGGAGTTTCTAAAGTGTTACTCCCAAGAGAAATGGAGGGCATGAAAGTGCTTGCTTGAACAAGTGGTGGAAGCCAGTGTTGAGGGGTGGATGGGGAAAGTCTGAGCTCTTGATACAGCAAGGGGGGATGCTGGAGTTGATGTTATTTTCCTAAGGGCTGTAAAAAATAGATAAACAACTTGTTTGATGCTTTTAGGAAGGAATACATAAAGGGGAGCAGTGTAGTGAGCATGATGGGTTAGTAAAATGTCTTTACATCAGTACTGTGGCTGTAGATCAGTGGAACAGGGAAGTTTTGGGGGCTCCAGGAGGGTGGTGCTGTACCTGGGGCCCAAGAGCTGGGAGTGTGGCCCTAAGGCAAGAGGAAGAGTCACATCCCCAAAACATCCTGTGGGTTATTTCTGCATAACTTAAATTTAAGGTTGTTTATAGCTGTCTTGCTTTCTCATCCTGAACATCTTTGGAGAATTAAACTCTTTTCAGAGTCCTTCCAACATGTGGAGTGGTCCCTCTGCCTCGGTGTAAGTCACCTACAATGCTGTTGCTCAGCAGTTCCCATTTCTGCCAGGCATCCCTGCCACCTGCAGTGGGCAGGAAAATATTTCATAAATCACCCTTTTTATATTTTAAAACTGTTTTTAACCATTTGTCTGATACTGTTAGTGAGCAAAGACTACAGTCAGCAGAGTAAATCAAATGCAAAGTGGTACCTTTGACATGCTCTCTACTTTCTGTTGAGAATGCTATGAAGTCACCTCTTCATGTGCAAGATAAATAGGAATTGAGATATTCAGATTTATCATCTATCTTACATGTTTACAATAACTGTATCATTATTAATAGGTAATGGCTTGTACTGCATGTACTCAGGATTTCTTAAAAATTAGAAAACTGCTGCAAGAGATGTGCTTAAAATGAGGAGTTGGAAATAGCACTGGCAGCTGGGATAAGAGAAAGGACTGTGGTTACAGGCCAATTTGGGTAAAACCCACTGTTTTTCAAAAGGACTTACAAGATCAAGATACAAATATCTTAGACCAAGGGGAGAGTTGTTGAGGTAATTCAATACTGGTTTAGTTTAATAGCTGACAGAAACTCCAGAAAATATTCAGTGCTGGTTCTATATGGGAAGAATCACTATAACACAACACAATTTTTTCCTTGTGTTTTCTAAATATGGTATCACTACAGAAATAATGTGGGTGTAGCAATCAAAGGATGACTCTTTCCTTGTGCAATAGCATGGCTTGATATCTTAGCTAATGCTAGATGTTTTCAAACAGTATTTAATATTTAGTTTTCTAAACCTACTGCAATAAATCAAAGGAAGCACTTAACATGTAAACAAAATGCTTACAAAACAACAACAATAATAATTCCAGCAGTAAATGAATCCAAGACACTGTCTTTCTGCTTTAGGGAGAAATTAGGGAAATATCAGTTTCATGAAATACCACAACTAGAGTGCTCAAAAGTACCCTCACTTAGAATCAATGTTGTCTGTCTGTAACCCCTACTGACACTTCTTCAGCTGCAAACATTTTCCAGGGTGGGTAAGGAGCTGATTAACAATGCAGGTTTATAGAGACAAGCTCTTGTCAATTAAGCCCCAGGAGGGACCATCAATTAGTGTCAGTCAGGAAACCCTTTTACCACTTAAATTAACATAATGAAAAATGGTGCTCAGTCATTCAAGGTTCAAGAAACTTTTGCCATCCAAAAAGACATTAATTTTCAGTAAAAATCTTGCAGGCAAAAAAATACTTACAATTGCAAAATGGTCATACAAAGAGTTGGCTTTATTTTTTCTTGAATTATTGTTTTCCTACGTTATTTTTCATTTTTGTGACTTAAAATGGTGTTCAAGAAACCTTGGAGATGTTCTTTTAGTTTTTAATTTGGTTCTACAAGGTAATGAGGTGGTGGAAGTCACTGGGGTGACAGGACTAAAGCGAATAACCTGGCAAGATGAAAAAGCAATTAGATCAAGGCCTTAGCACCTGCATTTAACTAAACTAAAATTCAATGTTTCATAAACAAAAATTAAACAGCAAAAAAACCCCAGTGCTTTCTTAATTCATCATCCTCCCATTTTCCAGCTCTTATCAATTGGCTGGAATAATGATGATCAGTTTGGGGTAGGAAAACACTTAAGGAGTTGGCTGGACTTGTTGCATCAGAACAGAGTAAGTGTTTCAATATTTTGTTTAGGAAGTCCACGATACATTTTTAATTTATGTGCAATATTGAGAGACAGGCTGTCAAATTCGGATCCTCCCCTGCAAACCACAGGCACTGGGGGCATTGCTTTAAAAATCAGATGATCCTCAAACAGACAGTGAGGATTGATTTGTGTTTCCTTTCCTTGGATGAAACCTTGGCAATGTTGTATGAAATTAGTCCCAAGGTGACAGTGAAGAGAGGTGAGAAGTGCAGGAGGAACAAGGCCCTTTGAAAGCTCTTGGAAGTGGAAATTCTACTTTTTAAAGTGTTAATTTTGGCTTTACACTCGCATTGTTTACTCTTGGAAGATCCTGTGCTCTGAGGAGGACACTGTTCCACTTTGAAAGCTCCTTGTCACAGTGCAGGAGCCCGTAGGGCTCTGTTCAGATCTCTCCTCTCCTCTCCAGGATGGCTGTGGGAGGTTATGGAACACTTTGGCTCACACAGCCCTGGATGCAGCCCCTCTCCAGAAGTCCATCCCCATGTAAGAACCGCTGATCACCACCCTCTTGTGAGCACCTCTGGGGTGCCTGGGCTTTCTGCAGGACTGCAATACGAGAAATTTTGCTTTTTTTTTCTCTTTTTTTCAAAAGGCTTTTTTTGTTCCAAAGTTTGCCTTCAAGGCATATATTATTGTATACTCATTGCTGAGGCTACATGGATTTTCTCTTTTTTTCTGGGGCAGATACTATGTTTTCTATTTCTTTGGGACACTTTATTTTTAGAATATCTATCATTTTATTGAACTGTGTTGCATTGAAGATGTTTAACTTATGTATATTGCATCCCATGCTGCAGCCTGTGGCTCAGGCACATATTAGTAAGCATATTGCTATTGATTTTTCTTTGTCCCCTTTTTTCTATGTGCACATGAAGTTGAAATATTTGTTTGCAATCTGTCCCTTACAGTGATCTGTTTGTGACTTCTGTGGTTTGTGAAAACTGATTGTCCTGTTGAGGCTTGGAAAAAGTGATTTTTTTATTATTATTATTATTATTATTATTATTATGAGACCATTCATTACTTCAGTGAGGCACAGGGTCCCAGGAACTGTTGGTGGTGAGGATTTAGTGTAAAAGAAAATGTCTAAATCTGGGATATGGGAGCTAGTTCAAAAATGGTCCCTATGTATAGTGCTATATCCTCGGACTCTTAGTTCATGGAATCAGAGTGGCCTGTGTTAGAAGGGACCTTAAAGACCATCTAGTTCCAACCCCTTGCAACCTTTCACTAGACCATGTTGCTCAGAGCTCCTGCCATCAGAATGGGATCCAAATATCCTTAATTTGTGGAGATTCCCTACAGAGCAAAAGGGAGAGAGACTCTATATGTGTATGCATTTAAAATAGTACTCGTGCTTACATTAGGCAGTGATGCAGAGCAAGGTTCCCCTGGGGGCAGGTAAGGTGATTTCCAGCCCCTCCAAATAGCCCAAAAGCCACCCAAGCTAATGCCTGTCTCCACTGCTCCTTAGTGCCTGCAGTCATGTAAACATGGTATTTGTGTAACACTCTGAAAAATGCTGACAAATTTAGCATTTTCCGCACAGCTGTTCCTCCACGAAGGTTATTAAGTGTTACACAGCCACCATCAAAACATTTTTTTTTAATTAGTTTCTTCAGCACTGTGTTTAATTACAAGCACTTAGCCACAGGGAATGTTTGTGCCTCATAACCTCTGTTTGAGGGAATACACGAGCTATGACAGGACATGGAAAGCTACACGTGTGAAGCGTCAGGGAAGGCTAAAAGTTTTTCCACACTGCGAGTTTCTGTTGATGTTTTATATCACAGAGCAAGACCTGAAAAAACACCCCTGAAGAACTTCTAATGTGAGGTGCCCAAGTTCTGTATGTAATTGATTTGCAGTGTATATTTGTCTCAGACTATTTTCAGGAAATCCTAGGCAAGAGCAAACCATAACATTCCTATTTATTTCTTGGTAAAACTTGTATTAATGTTAAAGTGCAAAATTAATGTCTTTCATTTCATTAAACACTCTTTTGTCCCAGTACTGTGGGGTGGATGATGAGCCTTTAACTTGAGTGGTACAAAAAAACAAATAGTTCTTTGACAGCCTGTTGAGGCCTCAATGGAAAGTCAATATCAAAATCTGGCAGGTATTATCTCAATAAAGGAGTCATGGATAATGTTCACTGTATAGTTCTAGCCATATAACAGAAAAGAATTTTTTTCCTTCCAAGGAAAAAAAAGTGGGAGAATCTATTGTCTTTTAGATGATGTGAATGACTCTCCCTGCTCCAGTGTGGCTTTGAGATCTGTAAGAGACAGAACTGAGTGTATAGATACATGTTCCAATGATTGAGGTATATAATACTTTTCCCCTCTTATAGGAGGAAGAATGTAAAAATGACTTCTTATCTCTTATCCTTTTGCTAAGTGTTTCTCCCCTTGACTTTTGCAAGACTCCTGAAAGCTTAAGAGCAGTGTTGCCCATAATTTGAGTCTATTTTTACCAAGGTATTATCTGTTTAATGGCAGGAGGTAAATATGCTTTTTAAAAAAAAAATCATAAAACCCGCACCGACTATTTCTCAGTTCGAAACTTCCCTTTTTAAGTGGTGGTTGTGTAGGAGATTTGGGAAATGTATAGCCTTTCTGAGAGAGCTCCTGGGCAACAGCCAGGTATAGCACTGATTATGCACGAGTCTGAAATACATTGGCTAAGCAAGTAAAGTGAGGGTTTTCTCATTTTGTTCATGGCTTAAGATCTGCAGCGTTGGGTTGGAGTCATTAGTCACAATTTAGTGAGCTCAGGTAAAAAAAGAAAAAGTGAATGTGGAAAGTGCTCACTCCAGGTTGTGTTTCCCAAAGCCAGCATTCAGGAGGCTGCATGTCTTGCATGGAGGTGGGAGGAGGAGGAGGAGGAGGAAAAGGGCTTAAACAAAGTGATTTCTCATGCCCAGAAGGCATTTTCACCTTCACTGACAGCCAGTAGGCAGAGTGACTCTGAAGTTGCAGAAACAAGTAATATTCTCACTAGTCTTATTTGTCTGTGAAAAAGTGTGAGGTCTCTGCTTCTCCAAAGCACCATGTCTGGAAGCTGTGTTGTGGTGGACGTGAAATCCATGTTCCTCTAGACAACAGGAGTGTTTTGGTTTTTTTTTTTTTAGTTTTGGTCGTTTGTTTCTTTGTTGGTTTGGTTTGGTTTTTTTGTTGTTTTTTTTCGTTTTTTTTGGGGGGGTTTTTTGGTATTTTTTTTTGGTTTTGGTTGTTTTTTGTTTTGTTTTCTTCTCTGTTTTGTTTTTTGGTTTTTTGGAGGGTTTTTTTTGGTTTTGTTTTTGGTTCTTTTTCCTTTTTTTTGTTTTCTTTTGTTTTTCTTTTTTTTTTTTTTTGTTTTTTTTTTTTGGTTTTTTTTTTTTTGTTTTGTTTTTTTTTTTTGTTTTTCTTTTTTTTTTTTCATTTTGCTTTTTTTTCTTTTCGTTTTTTGGGTTTTTTTGGAGGTTTTTTGTTTGTTTCTTTTGGTTTTTTTTGGTTTTTTTTTGTTTTGATTTTGTTTTATTGTTTTGGTTTTTACTTTGTTTTTTGTTTTGGTTTTTGTTTTGGTTTTTTTGGTTTTTTTGCTTTGTTTTTGTCTTTTTTGTTTGGTTTTTTGGTTTGGTTTTGTCTTTTTTGGTTTGGTTTTTTTTTTGTCTTTTTTGGTTTGGTTTTTTTTTTGTCTTTTTGGTTTGGTTTTTTTTTTGTCTTTTTTTGGTTTGGTTTTTTTTTTTTTGTCTTTTTTGTTTGGTTTTTTTTTTTGTCTTTTTTTGGTTGGGTTTTTTTTTGTTTCTTTTTTTGGTTTGTTTTTTTTTTTGTCTTTTTTGGTTGGTTTGTGTTTGTTTTTTTTGTCTTTTGGTTGGTTTTTTTTTTGTCTTCTTTTGGTTTGGTTTTTTTTTCTTTTTGGTTTGTTTTTTTGGTTTGGTTTTTGGTTTGGTTTTTTTTTGGTTTGGTTTTTTGGTTTGGTTTTTTTTGGTTTGGTTTTTTGGTTTGGTTTTGTCTTTTTTTGTTTGTTTTTGTTTTTTTTTGGTTTTTTTTTGTTTTGGTTTTTTTTGTTTGTTTTGTTTTGCTTTTTTGTTTTGTTTCATTGTTTTGGGTTTTTTTGTTTTTTTTAAATTTTTTTTTTTCAGTATAAATAGTAGAGTTCAAGAGATTTTAACTTTCAGACTTTCATTTCAAGCCAAAGGGAAAATAAAAAACCCAGCAACCAGAGTCAAATGGATGCCTTTAGATTTTTGGTGGCCTTTGGGAAAGATGTTTTAACAGCTCTCATTAAGTGCCTTGCTTGCACTTGCCCCTAAATTCCCCTGATAAAGCAGTTTGATTGCTCTTCTTCCTTCCAAGCTTAATAACAATGAACACCATCTCCAAGCACTTACCAAGCCATTAACCAAGTTCATTACACTTGGTTAAGCTGCATTTCAGTACCACTCAAACTTGGTCTTCTGAGATGCTGACACTTCTTCAAGAGTACATTTATTCAGATGGAAAGTGTCCCTAGATGCAGCCATTTACCATTGTTGGCCATACTAGACCTTCTCAAGCCAAAATAGAAGCTCTGTTTGCCCCCTTTCAAGGAGGATGTTGCTCATTCTTAAAGACCTGTATACAAATAAACCTATTTTTCTCTCTTTCCTGCCATGTCCAGTGTGTGTCTCCCACTGCTGTCTCTTTCCTTCCTCTCTTCCTCTTAATGAAGAGACTTTTGGAATCTGTTTTCTTTTTAGCAGCTCATAGGTTGCATGTGGTTTTTTTTTTTAATTCCCTTACTTTGTGTTCCCTAGTGAAGAAAACACATTTCTGTGGTGTGTAGTAATTCTCAGAGGTTACTAACAATTACAGTTGCTTACTTGGCTTCCATTGAGATAATGATTTTAATCACAACTATTAAATACCTGTATTGTCAAAGCATTATCAGACTGAGCTATCTTGATTGATGTTGCTGGTCTCTGCTACCTGTAGTAAATGAATCACACTGAAGTTCTGGTTCTTAGGTTGCCTTACTATGTTGTTTATTCTCTCCTGTCTTCCAGAGTGGGAACATGCTTGTACGTATTCCTTTGTTATTTCGTGGTCCCATTGAAATCTGTCCATCGTGAACTTGACTGTTCTCTCTGCATTGGACAATATAAATTTCTGTTAAAAAACATTGATATTAAATATTTGCTACTGCTCTATGTGTAGTTTGCACACTGGGATAGTTGTTATATTTAGGTTTATTGAATGAGTACCTGAGAGAAGCCCTTTTTCAACCTTATCCAATTTTCCAGATTATATCCATCAACATTTGTTCTTATTTTTCCTTCCCCCTGTTTTCTACTTTCTTACTATCTCCTAAATTAGTTTAGTCTTTGAACTCCTCTAGAGAACTTTATGAATTGAGTGTGCAATATTGCCTCTGCTGGGTGATTACATGTGAGCAAACAAGCTCTCAGCAACAGGTATTGCCTTTTTCTGTTCTTAGATGGCAAGTTTTTTGCATTTCACTGGTGAAAGTGGCCGGGTGGGGTATAAGGTGGATGAAAACTGAACTTTTGTTCAGCCATTAAGCAGGTTTTGCATCTGGCACCAAACTAAGTATTCTTGTGCATCTCTGATCCGGAGGGAAATTCCATATAGTCAGTGTTTGGTTGAACTGTGCTAATGGGTGCTGTCAGGGGAGTCTGACAGGCAGCAATAGCAGGTTTTTTTAAGGTAACTACAGGAGACGTGATGGAGAGGAGAGGTGTCTGAGTCAGCGTGGAAAATGGGAATTAGCTGAGCTAACAGGTCAGAGCAGAAATGTGGCCCACCCTAGTGCAGGCACAGAGACCTCAGCATTGGCCTTCAATGCTGTGGGGAGCAGGACTCAACTCAGAAAAACTCACAAAAAACAAACAAACAAACAAACCTCCAACTGCAGTAAAAACCCATATAGTGATTAAAAAAATAGTGAGGAGGTTTTGTCGTGGGATCTTTGACAAAGTACAGATTGGACAGCCTGCATGTTTGAATATAGTTGTTTTATAATTCATATGAGGCTAACTTTAACGAAAAGTATGAAATCTGTGTTTTAGAGTTCTTATTAAAATGTATTTGAAAGAGATTTTGACTTCTAATTTCCCCTGTTTCTTAAACCTCTAAAAAACCTCCCCAAACCATCAAACCTTCCAAGAAATATGCCAAAACAGTATTTCAGTGAAGCTGGAATTAATTTTTAATGAAACATTGACCTTTTATTTCAAATCAGAACTTAGTTAGAACTTTCAATGACTAATCATTTTTCCTTGCTAAAGAGTCATTTAATACCCATCCTATTTCAGTTCTGCACCAAACTTTGCTGTGTAATCAATTTTCTATTAGAGGCATCACCTGCCTAGCCCATTACCATGGATTAATAGTTTAGAACAAAGTTCAGCCTTAAACCACCAGGAATATTCGAAAAGTTGAATTGAGAGTTGGCTGGAAAGCTGCATCCTGCTCTCTCCTGATGCACAGACTTTTAGGGTTCATCAGTCCAAGCAGAAGCACAAAAAGGCTAATTTTCAATCTGCTGCTACTGGGATTTGTTTCAGTAAACTGTTTCTCCTTTGATTCTCTGAGGAATCAAAAGATTCCTGCACCCTTCCAGCCTTCACCTTCTCCTGCTGTCCCCTGGAAAAGCCATTTGTGATTGTGTGAGGCAGTAAACACAACATAAGCCTTGTGTGCTCTGACACTCACAGCTGTGGGCAAGTGTGGCTTAACCTCCTCTGGAAGAGCCACAGGGCAGGGACAATTTGGGGTGAGTTGGGGCAGAGGGGAAAGGCAAGAATGTCTGAGGAAAAAGGGAAGGCGAATTAATACAGTGTTTAAAACACTTTGCTTTGTTTCTTCCTTCACCAAGGCTCACTTTCCTGCGTGGTATTTGTTCTACCTAGAGGTGTTGGCATTGTGTTGAATTCTGATGAGAAAGCTTGAAACTCCAGAACAGCTTTTCTTTTTTGGAAGATTTTTTTTTTTTTCCCAGTGGAAAAGAACACCTTTCTGTATTCAGCTTGCTGTGTCTAGTCACCTGTGATAACACTTTTTACTGTAGCAAGTGAGTGCAGTGGGCTAATTGAGGATGAAATAAAAAGCCATTATGAATCAGCACTGCAGCTGCTGCGTCCATTGGTGGCAAAAGCAACACAGGCTCATCAGAAGCATGTGCTCAGGTGTGTGGTGAGTCATGTGCAGTTTGTCCAATTCATCTGTGGTGTTAAAGTGCAATAAATCCTGTACTGCTGGGGCTTTTAAATTTTCCAAGATGTAAAAATCAATTTTAAAGTGGGCAAGCAGCAGGTTGGACACTCCCCAGTGGCAATGAGCATGTGCTGAGGGGTTGATTTGTGTATTTCGGAGAACAAGCAAAGGATTTCTGGGCACCCTTGTCCAGGCATCTCATGTGAATCTAAAGAATCCATTTTTTGAAAGGACAGAAATAGCCACCAGGCATCCTTATGGCAGCTGAGCAAAGAGCTCCCTGGGGTCAGTTGACTGACAGAAAACTCTCTGGTTCCTGCACAAGCACCACCACCACGTATTATATCATCATCTACCTGTAAGAAAACATGCTTTGTGCAATGGGTTAACAGCAGAAGTTGATCTGTAAATGGCAGTGAAGTGTTGAAAACAAAGGAGTTTCTGTGTGTTAGGAATTTCTTAGAGGTTAGTTGTTACTCCACATTAGGAGTGGTACAGTGGGAAGCTTCACTGATGGGCAATAGGACACTGGTACCAGATTGTCTTCAGCATTTTGAAAATTCTTATGCAGTTATGTACTACAGTTGTCTTTACAGGCAAACTGATCTGAAAATACTCAAATTGGAAATTATTACTCTCCTTTTAGCAGTTAAAAAAATAAGGTACAGAGAAAAAACAACATGAACAGATCAGCCAGTGGTTAAGTAGCACAGGCAGAAAACAACTGAGATTTCTGTATGGCTAGTCCAGCTTTCCTTAAGAAAGGCAAATTACAATTAATTATTACTTTGCTTCAATCTATGCTTGTTCCAGTCTGTGCAGTGGAATTATGCAAGAGAGGACAGTGGTAGGAATTAGTGTATTACGTGCTTAAAGCCAGGTGGGGATCTGATGTTTTATAAGTTAATTTCTCATGTATGTGAACTGCAATGTAATCATAGATATCTGTAACAAATAACTTCAGTGTGTGTGTGTTCTCATCTCAGCTGTAAAGGACAAATTGCCAATCCCATTGAGTGCCCACACCTGTGCTTCAGCTGGTGTTTGACATCACTGGACTTTAAAGGTCTGTTTGAGTAGGATCAGAACCTGGCCTTGGTGAGAGATCTGTAGTTTTGGACGGGAGAAAGGCCACCACAAAAAGCTCTCAAGCACAGCTCTGAGTCTATGAAAAGCTACTAGTGAGAGCTATCTGCCTTCTGGGCAGGTGGAGGGGAGGAATAAGTAGCTGTTATCTGATTTTCTAATTTCCCGTTTTCCAAAGTATGATTCATTATGACTATTTATAATGGAAAGCAAGAAAACAAATGACAAATACCAAAATAGCCTGGAAACCTGCTGAACATCTCTGGTCCTTGAATAAATGAATGCCTACACAGCTTTTCTACAGGAGGATATCAGAGTACTGAGACAGATTCTCAGCCAAATAAACAGACGGGGAGGGAGATGCAGAAAGGGCTGATTTGGAAATGGATTTTAAATATTAGCAGTTCTTAACTTTGACCATAAGAAGTATATCTGCATCATGATGGCAGCAAAGGTGAGCGCGGCACATGGTACTGTAACACTGCTGGAGTGAGAGGAGGAGCAGATGCATCTCCATTAGAAATATAGATTTTCAAGATTTTCTTTTAGGTGTTAGACTTCTGTAGCTGCTCTTAGTTTGTAATTCAAGGCTATGCTCAGGAGGGAAGTATATTCATCTCTTTCTTAATGGGTTCGCACAGCTCCCCATGTGTTGGTGGGAATTATAAACGGACTTTGAAGGAAAAATATACCTTTTAATGCTGTATTGTAGTTTGAAGTCTCGGTGCACAGCGGGATCTCTGCATGTGGCTGTGTGTACAATGCCTGGGGGACATGGCTTTGAAACACTTTATTACTTGGACAAAAAGGAATGGTGACCTGTCTTGATGCTTTGTATTAGAGTTGCAATATTTGTGCAGAAGTGGGGGAGAACTCTGCTCCTGTCTTACATTAGAAGTCTGATCTCCATTAAAGTTGAACTATCCTGTAGTGACTGAATTGTTGGCGAAGGGAGTAACACTGATGACAAAACCAGAGCATTTTAGGTAATAACTTAATGGTTTTTCTGTGGAGTCGGAGGTTCAATGAGTTTGTAGAAAATACATCTTGCTAAAGTGTAACCTCTCAACCTGCCAATCTTTTTAAGACAAGAACATTCCTGCTAAATATCCTTATCATTCAGACAAACTTGGGAAGAATGATCTTAAATCCACATCAAAAGAACTTGCAGAAAACATTTCAGAGAAGGAAAAAGAAGAACAAGCCTCTTTTCTCCCTTGCTGTTTTCTTTCCAGATGTCATGTGCTTGTACCCACATTGGCTTGCTGAGATGTCTGCAGAGGGAAAAGCAATAGCCTAAATCTTATCCATTTTTCATTCTTTTTTGGTTGATTGTGCTGCTGCTTCACTCTTGGTCCTCAGGCTTAGAGCCAAAGCATGAGGAAGAGCTTTGGTGAGGAAGAACTCCTTTCACACTGTTCTTTGTGTCCCTCCCTCTGTATGAATCTAATTTAGCTCAATATGCAAGACCTCAGCAACTCCTTATTTTGATGAATATGCAACTATCATATCAACAATTTAAATTTACTGTATTGTGCTTAGTTTATCTTCAGTTCTGCTGTCAAGGCATATATTCCTTGAATTAATATTCTTTTGAATCAAGCCATATTAAATATAAAACCACCTGTGAGCCCCTTGGAAGGGGGAAGAGTTGTACAGTTTGATTTTAACACTAGAGGTACAATAAAAACTTTCTTTAGATCATATCAGGAGCTATATTGATAGGACAAGCAGCAATGGGTACAAATTGAAAGAGGGGAAATTTAGGTTAGATATTCGGAAGAAATTCTTTCCTGTGGGGGTGCTGGGACACAGGAACAGGTTGCCCAGGGAGGTTGTGGATGCCTCAACCCTGGCAGTGTTCGAGGACAGGTTGGATAAGGCCTTGAACAACCTGACTTAGTGGAAGGTGTCCCTGACCAAGGCAGGAGGTGATTTTTAAGGTCCATTCCAACCCCTTAACATTTTGTGATTCTACGATATCTAATATTGGGCCCTTTAGGGTTCATTGGTGAGTTTTATTTCCTTTTACAAAAGGGTCAATCTCATAGAGGTTTTTTCCCCAAGAAAAGATAGTTGTAGAGCTTGTCTGCTGTGCTTTATTCTGTTACTATGACTGGTTGGTCCTTTGTGACTTCTTGTGACTTTCAAACTTGTTTAAGATTTTGAAGAGGCACCTTGAAGATGTATTTTGATTTTGTGAGGGAAAGCATGTTCCTTACCTGTTTCTACAGGGGGTGGTGAAGAAAATCTAACACAAAAGATAAAATATTTTCTGATTCCACAGGCTTGAGCAAAATGTGCTTTGAGTACCAAGAACAATACTGCTGTATTAGATGAGCACACCCCCTACATAAAATTGCCTGCTTCTCACCTGGGCTACCTTGTCCTCATGATTGGTTGATTCAAGAAAAATATTCCTGTATGATAGTGTTGCACTGATTTTTCAATGATGGTGGGGACTATAAGCTTCTTGCATTCCCAAAGTCTGAAACAGGGCTTGATCAAACTGCCTCAAAATGGCTTTCTCTGTTATGGCTATTAATTCTATTTTTCCCCCCATTCAAATGTGTTATAAATACAACTGCATTGCAATTGCTTACATTGGGAGTGAATTGGAGCTGATGATAAATGCAGCATTCTCAGCAATTTGTAGTTAGCCTTGTCCCCCCTGGTGTGGAGGAGGAGGAGGCTGTGCAGTTGCTCAACCCCAGTGACTGTAACTAACGAGGAAGCCAAAGCCCCTTGTCTCAGCTGGTAAATCCTCATCTCCTTATATCTGTCTTCAGCACTGTCACAAGTGCTGGGCTCTGCTGCAGGATTCCTTTCAGAAGCAGGAGGTAACCTTAGGCTTGCTGAGCACAGTAACTCCATACAACATTTCATGGAAGACAACCTTTGCTGAAATGTCTCCAACTTAAAATAACTGTTCCCAGTCCTCTAGCAAAATGCTACTCTATTATTTGTTTACTACTTTGGGACCACACAAACAGCTGTATTTGTCAAAACATGCATCTCCTGCTAAAGAACTGTTGTGGTTTAAACCCCAGCTGGCAGCTGAGCCCTGCACAGCCCCTTGCTCACTCTCCCCACAGTGGGATGGGCAAAGAATTGGAAAAGTGAGAAACTTATGGGTTGAGTTAAAGAAAGTTTAACAGGTAAAGCAAAAGCTGTTCATGCAAGCAAAGCAAACCAAGGAATTCGTTCATCGCATCTCATGGACAGGCTGGTGTTCAGCCATTCCCAGGAAAGCAGGGCTCCATCACATGGAGTGGCAGCTTGGGAGGGCACTCACCATCACTCAGAATGTCCCCCAATTCCTTCTTCCCCTTAGTTTATATGCTGAGCATATCACCATATGCTATGGAATAACCCTTATTCAGTCAGGGTTTGCTGTACAAGCTGTGTCCCTTTCCAGCTTCTGGTGCACTTCCAGCCTCCTTGCTGGTGGAGTGAGGAGCAGAAAAGCCCATGACTCGGTGTAATCACTGCTCAGCAATAGCAGAAACATCCCTGGGTCACCCACACTCTTCCTAGCAGTCTTGTACCAGCTACTGTGAAGAAAATCAACTCTACCTCAGCCAAAACCAGCACAAGAATGCATTATCTCTTGGACCTATGAGAAAGTGCAGACAATTCCACACCACCCTCTTCCCCAGTTAAAAATACAAAGCAGGACAAAGTCCAGGAAAGGCTTCCCGTGGAAGCATCTTTCCATTTCAGTGGATGGGCAAAGGTAGCTGTATAAACACTTCTTAGTAACTTTTTAGACCTTTACTATGTTTATTTATGAACCCAATGAGAGTTAATCCTGATACCAAAAACCTTACTGGATTGGGTTTGCAGCTTTCCATGTGCTCATCAGTGTCAGGAATACCTCTTTTTGGTGACAGGATAAATTTACTCTCAGGACATTCACATCCTAAATGTTCACATTTTTTTTCCTGTCACTTTAAGCACAGTTCTAATACACTCCCAAGTATAAAAGCAAGGTTGAATGATCTTTAAGTCTTTGGACCTTCCCTCTGTCTTCTCTTTGAAGGGTTGGTGCTCTCTTTGCCCTTCCCAGTCCTCCAGGATTTTCCTGCCTTCTGAATTCTCAAAGATAATAGCTAATGGTTCTTAGATGGCTCAAGTTAATTCCTTGAGTACTTTAAAGTGCATTTCATTTGTCCCTAAAACTTGTATTTATCTAACTTAAATATTCTTCAACCTGCCCTTTTCATATTCCTGTCCTGTGCTTTTAGTTCCCAGTTAAAATTAATTGTTTAAATATCTGTCTGTAATTACTGAAAACTGAAGAGAGGCAGGGTTTGGATACTTGAGGTTTCCTGCATTTGCCATTATTTGTTTGATTAAAACAAGGGTTCTCGATGGTTCTTTGTCTTCTATTATGAATGCTGCATTTCTAGAACTGCTTTCCTGATTTCATTTATATTAATAGCTGGTTATAACTTGTTTTGTGCCTCTCTGTTTTCAATTCTATGCCTACATTCTTGTGCTATTAATTTATACTTGTCTTTAATTATATTTGCACTTTCAGCACAATTTCACTTAAAATACAATTTGTTTTTTATTACCTGGGTTGTGAAAGAGGTTCTGGGTCTCTGTTTCTTCCATTTTTCCTGTATCAGGATTACTTGATATTGTGCCCTTAATAAGCTGTCCTTTAGCACCAGCTTTCCTGAACTTTAAGAGGTTTTTTGCTTTGTACCCCAGGTACTATCTTGACAATTTCTCCATATTTCCTGATGTTTCCTTTTAATGTACATTTTCGTTTTTCTGTTCCTTTGGAATTATGAACATAATTGCTCTGTGAATGTTTACATCTGCCTTCAGGTTTGAAGCCAAAAATTCTTATTCTCATTTCTTCATTTTCCTGCTCCTGTGAAAAAAAATAAAGCCAAAAGAGCATAGGGATGCCAATTCAAATTGTGTAAACTGAGAATTCTAATGGTGTCCTTCAAGGTCTGTTTTGATGGACAAGTCTATCTACAGGTTGATAGAAGCATCATTTTAGATATTTAAACTGTCTGTATGAGAAACACAACTGACGTGTGGGTCAGCAAATACAAAGTATGAAAAGCTGTCCTAGGAGTTCAGCAAGGATGACACCTTTTCAGTGTCATATAAAACTATAAGATTTCTTAATTGATTAAAGTATGAAATAGGAACACAATGAAATAAAGTCCATGCTGATCACCCTAACTTCTCTTGGATGCTCCTCCTGATGCCTCCTTGTCCCCCCCTGCCTTGTTCTATGTCTGTCCCCAACCAGCTCCTCTGTGCTACAGCTGGTTCCTCTGCCATTCCTTCTCCAGCCTCGCAGCCCTCTGCCAGCACAGCCAGAGCTATTTCAATAACTGCAGCTGTGCCACTAAATTGCAACTTTCAGATTTTTATTAGAAAACTAAATTGAGATATACCCAACAACCCCGGGAGAAGGATTGCCCAATACAGCATAACCTAACAGAAACTTAGGCTGGCATTCTGGTGGAGTCAGCAAAGGAAGCAGTGCTGGGAATGCACAACCACAGCAACAGCTCAGGTTTAAAATATTTCTGGCTTCTTGTACCTGCCTTTCTCACAGCTATCAGTATTGGCTTGTTCTGTAAGCTTAGCTGTCTCTTCTTAATCTTTTAAATCCCTTCTGGAAGCTCCTTGTTGCAGCCCTGTTTCCCAATTAGACTTGTGTTCCTGTTTTGTGTGGTGACATCACTTTAGGAAAAGTCAATACTTCTTGTTCCATCTCTGTGAATGAGCTGCCCTGCTTGTCATGCCCAAGCAGGGTCTATACCTGTCAGGACCACAGTTCTGCTGCCTCCCACCCATGTCTGCACTGTGGACAGCCTGGAAGAAGCAAAGCAGTCATTTCATCATTGGCCAGTCAGTCCTTCCTGTTATCCCACCAAAACAGGATTGCTCTGCCCCTGAGGATCTGGGAGAGACATGGAGGCACAGCTGCATCCAGATGTGGATGATCAGACCCTTGTGGATCCATCAGAGCCTTGGCTGAGTGTGTCTCTGCTCCATTAAAGCCATGATGCCTCATTCCTTTCTCTCCCTCCAGAAAAGCAATGCCAGCAAAACACTGTCAGGACCCAGCTGTGGACCCAGAAGTTGGGCTGAGTCACACATTTCCCTTTGATCATTTTGGGCTATAACCATTCCTGAGGTCTCACAGAAGAGAAGGTGCTGCAGATGAAACTTCCCCAAGTGATTTTTTTCACAAAAACTTTCTGCAAGGCCACCTTCATGTGTGTAGGTGAGACAGCATGGTCCAAGCAATACAAAATCAATACCATTGGTGTGCAGGCAGAAAATCCCCATGCATGAGTTGGATTGGCTCTTGCAGACAAAATAAATGCACTTGTATCTCTCCATAGCCTTATGGTCTCATCAGCAGGAAAGAGTTGGACCAGATGGATGGGAAGAGAGAACGTTGTAAATAAAAATGTTTCGTTTATATAGACTTGACATAGAAATAAGAAAAAAGGCACTTTTTAATCCTCTAGGAGGTGAAAAATCTTGTCCATTCCCAAATTATAGTAAACTATAGAGCTAACCAGATATTGTCCTGTATTATTCATTTTTCTTTACTTCTCTTTCAAAATCTTCAATCCAGTGTCCATTAGATCAGCTTCCCAGCTGGGTTTACTGATAGGTAAATTTGTAGTTGCAATCATTTGATGTTAAAATTATCTTTTTTGCTTGTACCTGCATGGCATACAGCCACATTTTTGAGTGGGCTGCTACCAGTAGGCTTGCATCTATAATTTCCATATTGAAAGATGAAATAGCAATATGTTTAATGCTCCCTGTTAGTTTTTTTTTAATTAAGAAATAAATATGACAAGATAAGATTTGAATATAATGTCTGTGCTAAATACAGATAGAAATTATTTTTGAACTTTTGTGTTAACTGTGAGCTCCATCTCTTTCCCATTGCTGTCAAACAGGCAGTCCTGGAAACACTAGTGCACCTGCATGATTTTATTTAGGTGAGTGGGTTACATGGATTGGCATTGACACTGAATTAATTTAGTGAATCTGGAGCACCCAGACAGGAAACTTCTTAGAACAAATTTTAGGTTCCCTTTGGTTTGTGCTTTGGCAAACTGATGTTTGCCAAAGGGGAGATGCCTTCCTTACCACCTTTCTGAAACCCAGTGTTAATTTTTATGGTTTGTTTTGTTGTGGTTTTTTGGGCGGTTTTGGGTTGGGGTTTTTTTTTGTTATTTTTTTCCCCCCAGTCACGGTCAATACTTTTAAATGATAAGGCAATATGATTTAGTATTCTCTGCATCTTTTGTAGGTGTTTATCATATTTACATTGCAAGGTCCATTTTTAAAATCTAAATTTATTAAATTTTTCTTCTGTTATCTCTGTGTGGTTGTAAGAATGTGGGAAAGGAGAAACTTCTGAAATTTTACTTAATTTCATTGGGAGGCCAACTTGCCTGGGCCATACTGAATCAAGATAAATCTATTCAACCTTCTTCCAATTATCTTGTTATTGGTTTATGATTGAAATCAAGCTGCAGGTATTCACTACACTTGAGAAACAAAACTGTTGGTCTTGGTGTTTGCAAGTGGGACTATATGACACAGATTTTGGAGTATGAGCTCATAGATGGGAGAACTCTGTGCATGTGCTGTGACTGAGTTTTCTAAAGAGACTTTCTAACATAGGTGGCAATTGTCATTATAGGTGACAAATAGAACCACTTAAGCCCAGAAGTTGGTATTTTTAGCATATTTAAATTATTCAAATCTAGTTACTTCTAACTTTAACCTGCTACCATGGCAATAGTGCTGTGTATTAATAGACTTAAGTGTATGGCTGACTAATCAGCTCCAAACTCTGCCTACAGAGTGTAGGGGTTTTGTTCAGCCACCTCCTTCCACATGGAAAGAAAGAAGTGATGTGGAGACATCCAGGTCAGTTTAACAAACCACATGGTCACTTCAGCCATCACACAAGTCTCTGTTTCTTAAAATTTGTAGGAACAATTTCCAAATATAGATGACACAACTTCTCTGAAGATTTAAAAACAGATAAAAGTTCCTCAGCTATGTACTTGAAGTCATTGTTAATGCTTTTCATCTAAATGGGAATTACTTTTACATGTTCATGAGCAAAGGGCATCTGAAAGAAAATCAGACCTCTTCCTGGCAAAGTCTATTTTTCATAGGCTTTATCTCTTAGAATGTAGTATTTTTGATTACTACGTGGAAATACTGTCTTTGTGCTTAGATATTGCACATTGACACCATGCTGTAAAGTTCTGCAGTCCATATTTGTACAACTGTTGATAAAGAACTGTGTGGGAATTAAAAGAGATTTAGAGATTAAGTCCCTGCCCATTGCAGTGGGGTTGGATCTCAGGATTCTATGAAGTTGAGCTGCCCTTTGCAGTGCTTTAGAGAAGGAATTAGGTACCCAAAAGACTTTTTCTGGGGGAACGTCTTGCAGATTTGATGTTCACCCCCATCCTGGGTCAGGACTTTGAGAAGTCACTTGGTATTGCTTGTTTTATTTGAGTGATGACTTGTATCATGGGTAACCTATATGATTGTGTGCTTCATTGCTGGCTTGCAGGATCCTCAATTTCAGCTCTTAGTACCTGAAAATTCAGTACTATGTACCTCATCCCATAACCCTGGAGAAAATTCCAATGGGTCTTGATTTTTTTTTTTTTTTTCATTCAGGTGATAAACAGTCCTCTTCCATTTTCTGCTTATGCTTCTTCTCTTCCTATTTTATTGTGATCATATAATATTTAAATATTCACTGAGACTATAGTCTGTATTGAAGAAATTAATCCCATCCCTGACTTGTTTTGAAGCAAAGACCTGGAAATCCAAGTTGCAATTCTGCCTCTTTACTGCCAATTTACTTTCACGGATTTCTGATATATTAATTATTGCAAGCACTGTTATTTTTAATGTATCTGTCCACTAAGTAAGTGTCAGTCCTCTTGGCTATCTCTCTTTTTATTGTAGTAATACCTGTAAGAATAATCCCTGGTGTAGAGCCAATTAGTGTTAACATCCTGTCACCAACTAAATAGCTCTCAATTCCTTCTTCATCAGAAACATGCCATGCATTCAGGAAAATCATAATCAAGGCACTCATCAATGAAAACCTGAGAAAATAGCTAAAACTAACAATGTTTTTCTAAAAGGAAAAAAAACCTCCTTATTTTCTTTAAAAACAATTCCCAAAAATGAAACCACAAGTCAGTTGGAGTCAAGAGATTAATAATAAACCCATGAAAGAGTTGACCCTGAAGTCTTAGGTCATTAGTTGAAAATTATTTATGCCGTACGCTTCTCTGACCTTTCTTCCCTCTTGTCAAAAGTAACAGATCTAAAGGAGTGAACTACAGTCCTTAAAACAAAAATCTTCCAACAATTTACCTCCTCCTATAAAAGCTTCTTATTCACAATATTCAATAAAATCATTTGTCAAGTAGGTGAAATCAAGAACTTTTCTTTCCAAAATATATGAATAAAAATTAATTAGCCCCAAACAAAAAGTGTCAATGTAAAAGGTCTTTGGAACCTTTCCAGTAGTGATCAATATTTATGTGCTCCTTACCAAAACTAAGGCACCAAGCAATCTCATTAGTTCAGGTTGTCCAGGGTAGGTAAAACAGGGACAATCTGTATGAAGCAAAAAAGTAAAGGGCTGTTTTCCAAGCAACATCCCTGCCCTTTCCCCCAGGGAGCTTCCAAACAACCTGCTTGACTTCTAACCTGCTCTGGTCCTTCAGTTTGAGACTGAGACTCTCACCCTATTTACTTTAATAGGACATTCATAGCAGCACGGATAAAAGTTTATGAATCAAGGCATTAGCTGATATTTGTGGCTTCTCTGTGGATTGATTTCTTGCAGACCTCAGCCAAATCCAGTTATGCTGGGAAATGTCAAGCCAGCTCTGATATTAAGACATTTCCCCTCTCTTGTTTGTTCCAGTGAATAGCTGCATGATTTTTTTGACAGCTTCTGACTCCTGACTGCATATTCATATGTTCCAACAGCCAACTCCACACCTCAGATGGAAATCTGAAGGCAGTTATGAGGATGTTCCCCTCTGCCCAGCTGAGGGACGAGGGGATCTAGGCATTCACAAGCACCAGGTTAAGCAAACCTGAAGGTGTTTTAGCAATGAAAATACAAGTTCTGCCACTTGATGAGAAGGACCCCTTTGAGTACATGATAGCAGCAGACTGTGTGTCAGAAGAGACAATCATGATGCTGAGTCACAGTCATAAGTGGCTGTGTTGTTTTTCCCCCAGTCTGCTTTCACAGCCAGCACTTCCCAGTGCTACTCCAGGGCCACACTGGTGCCACATTTTTCAAGGCTTATGCAAAACAAATCCAGTCTTTCTAACATTAATCTCAGTTTTCAGATGAATATGTTGATGTTTCTCTTCCACCTGTCCCTGAATCTTTTATAACATGTAGGTTTATTGATGAAAATATTCACCAGAATAAAACCCTTGTCATTATTTAGCAATATATGTATGAGCTCCTCTGTGGGATTTCCATTCTCTATTTAGTATAGGAACCCTAACTCTGAACATCATTCAAACAAAGCAAGGGAACAGACACCTTTCATGCTTTCTGCCTAAAGAAAAGGGCAGAACTCTGCCAAGTGAGTCAAGAATTCTAAAACTTATAGTAAGAAAATAGTTTAAGGAATTCTTTAAGGCTCTTTACTGTACAATATCAGCAATGTATTGTCTATGTGGGTGGGAGCAGTAGCCCTTGATTAAAAGCTGTGTAGCCTTTGGACATACACAGCCCAGAGAAATTGGCTGTTCTCTTTGCTGGCAGACACAGACCCATGGCTTGTGTTCCTCAGTGAACATTTGCTCTGCTGTTCTGCAAGACTGTACACCAATACATTGGCCTTTATTTTTGTCTCTTCTGCTGTCTTGTTTCTGTGGAGTTTTTTTTTCTTTGACCTTCATCTTATGGCACTGATGCCGAATGCAGATGAACCATTGCTTTGCTCCTCTCAATGGTTATTTTCAGATAATTAGCTGAAATCCCAAATAAGCATTCTGGAATTTTGTGAAATTTTTCTGCAATGGGTCTGTCTCTGAATCAGTTCCTGACCACGAGGAAATATTAAGAAGCTTCCATGCAGTTGATTCAGAATCAGTATCTTAGCTGCTTTTGACTAGAAAAAAAAAAAATTCCTAACCAAAGACTTTGGATTCATATTATTCAAGCATGTGAAGCTTGGTGCACTATAAGGGTTTGGTGTAATTATTACTTGTGAAGTGTTAGTAGCAAGTATAGGAGCAGAAGCAAATTCTGCTGAGGGATGTTTGACTCCCTATACAAAACACAGGTGAAAAAATGTTGCTAATTAATGCCTGTGAAGTATTTACTTATAATTATATCTGTCTTCAAAGACCGCATTTTCATTGTGCTTTGCAGCTCTGGCTCTGACACTAGAAAGGAAGGGAAAATGTGCTCTTTATGGCTAAAAGTGCTTTTTCTAAAGTGGATATTTAGTGCTGCTCTTGACAGGAACTTATTCATTCAGAGAAAGTCAATAGGACAACCGCAACAGACCCAGCAGGATCCTTACACTCAGTGCTAATGGCAATGAGACTTGGTTTGGAAAAGCAAAAACACAGAGAAGGCTCTACAATATTAGAAGTAGTTTACTCTTTAGCTCTGAATTTTGCCTTTTGTCTCTTCAGCATCCCACTGTCCAAAGGTGAATGTGATAAACAGCAAAAACCATGTGGGAGGAAGAGTAATGAGTGTAGAAAAAGGGGAAATGTGTCAAAATTCCCATTACTGACAATCACAGTGGATAGTTAAAGGGGCCCTTCCATTACAGAGTTGTGTGAACAAATTTCCTTTTCCCTAAAAAAATCTACGAAATAAAAGTTGAAATGTCATTCAAATGCCATTTTATCAATTCCCCTAGAAGAAAGCACTCTAATTTTGTTCACTTTCTTTCCTTACTGTGCCTTTTTCAGTTAACATCTTGGCTTCTAGTTCTGCCTTCTGGTTCTGGACATACAACAGGGATGTGGCAAAAGCTGAATTCTCCACTCTTTATTTTTTCCTTGCATTTGTGGTGATGGAACTATGCTCTGCATGCACCACTCACAGCTCTGAGAACATAACCCTAAACACGAGCTGCTCCTGTGGTCTGCATGATTTAAACATCAGGAGCCTGGAAGGAAACAAAGGGTCAGAAATCAATTCTGCAGTCAAATGTCTCAGGGGACTTTATTTCTCTGAAAGAGGTAAACAAGTCTTCCTGTAGTGGGGCTGGCATGGTGAGAGGGCTCTGTGGAGGAGAGTAAATGGGTCTGGAACTTTATTCCTTGGGGAAAAAAAACTCAAGCACTTCCATATCCAGTCCATGTATTCTGTTCCATATATTTCTTCGTCTCCTGCAAGAAGAGCCCAGAGCTGAGTTTTTGTCTTTTTTTCTACAGTGGGTTAGAGCTCCTCCTCTCTGTCTCAGCCCATTGGGATCAGCTTGTCTCTTGCTCCACAGGGACTAATTAAATATAATGGGCCTGTGCAGGGATGGTCATACTTTAAATACCACAAATTCTGGTTACAGTGACTTCTCATGTGCTTCAAGTGAGTTTTCACCCCAAGGGAAGAAGGGGTAAATGGCTCAGTGCTCATAACATGGTGCCAGAGTTGTCCCTTGGAGCCAAGGAAAAAATGGGAGAGGGAAAGTGAGGAGAGAGGGAGGGAAGGAGGCAGTGGAGTGTGAGGATAACGGGAAGTGGTTTCCTTAGCAACAACAGCACTCTGGATGGTTTCAGACAAGAGTACAACAGGGTACAAAGTATCTGATTAAAATTTATTGCAGGGGATAGAAGCAGTGCAAGCCATAGCAGATCCAAAGTGTGTGGGGGAGAGTGTGTGCTGGAGATGTGATTTGAATGATTTCTGTATTGTCTGGGCCATCTCCTCTGTGCAGGAGAAGAAGGAAAGAGGTTTGGGAAGTGGCATGTGGGTGAAGGTGGTATGACCAACTTTGAAGGCACGAAAAACATCAAAATTAAATACATGCCCTGGGGTTGCAGTTTAGGGAAAACATAAAGCTGCCTCATATCTAAAAAATTATTGAAGAATGTGCCGCTAGAAAAAATTACAAAAACTGCATTTAGCTATTTTTCGTCTATTGAGATGGACCAACTTTTGGCAATAGCAGTTGCTAACTGTCCTACTGTGCTTCTATTTATGAATTGATTTTTTTTTTCATTAACTAGGGTGATAAATAAACTTCACAACCAAACACTCTTTAAGCCAAAAATAATTGCTTGTCTTTATACTAATAGTAGGTCCAGTGGCAAAAACCCTGCTATTAATATTTAGACCTCTGCTTTCCCCCCAGGGTTCCTGTTTGGAAAGCTACTAGGTAGAAGTTATAAGTCTTTTAATTAACTTAAGACGTTAACTAGGTTATTTTTAGTGGTTTATGTATTTTTATATTTGACAACTCCTACTTGAATTGGAGAAAAATGCTCATTTATGAATGTGAATGCTTAAGCCATCATTTAGATGCCTGAGAGTCTATTTTAGATTGAAAGTAAATGTCAATTTGTTAGTCATTTACTTTTCTCTGTGCTTAAGTTTCCTCATCTGTAAAACGACTGTATTAAGTTTCTATCTCACAGGGATATTGCAAGATTTATTTCTATTAAAAATATAAAAACTCATAAGTTGCTTGTGTGGCTGGGTAAATATAAATTACTAACTACAAGGAGGACTTCAAAACTTTGGGGTTTTGTCTGAAGTCTTGAGTCTTCAATACTGGTCTCAAAACCTGATGACAACACCCTTTAATGCAGTATTCCCATCAGATTTGCCTTTTGTGAGTGTGCTGTGGTTCATAGAAAATGTCTGCAGTGAAATGCAACTCAGTCAAACACTTCTTAGTTCATTTTTGGGTTTAGATCTCTCAAATGTTGCAGCTCAGGGCACACATGATGGGTAGATAAAGAACTCGGTTGACCTGTGAAGCACAGACTATAAAATAAAGATCTGCTGAGTATTCGTTGGACCAAACTCCCCAGGATTTGCAGAACTGTAGAAAAACTCATTTGGTCTTTTCAAGCTCTCAACATTCAGCATGAAGGGAAGGGAGGGTTGTAATGATGCCATTGTCCTAATGCAAAACTGTATTAGATAAATATAAACCGTTGGGAAGCCCCCACGAGCTACTGCAGGTCAGTCGTGTCTAAAGGCCCAAGTGACCTCAATCCTGATGACACATGCTGGAAGTTCCACCCAGAGGCATGAAGGGAAGGTTGCACAGCCTGAGGCATCTGGACAGGGCCATCTATGTAGCCACTCATACTGTCCCACTTCAGGCAGTTCCTTGGACGCTTTATTCATCTTTCCTTTGTGTTACTGAAATAGAGAAACAGTCCAAAGCAATAAAGACCCATCTTAGCAGATTAAAACCAACACCCCATTTTACCAGCTGATGGTGGGATAAGCACCTGAATCCAGAAGTACCAGTAAGAAATGTATAACCATAATAAAATGGCAGGTTTTAAGCTGGACAAAAAAATACATCTGAATGTTTTTTGTGGTATATTTCTTGGATTAGAATAGCTCCGTTTAAAAATAAATAAATGAATAATGTCCCTTAGAGTTACCACTTCCTCCTTTTGCAAATTCCAAGAGTTTTGAAAAAAGCCATTACCTTGGTTTTTCATCATTTAAAAAATATCCGTTAGCATTCTCCAAGAAGACTTGACTATTGCCATTTCCTAAATTAATATGATAATCACAAGCTAGCAGAGTTCAAAATAACTCCCGTGTCAGCAGCAGACTAATGGGTTTCTGTGCTTCTCAGTCTTGTTAATAACAATACCATAGGGATGGCTAACAGCTGTAAATATTCCCTACATTTGAGGAGGTATCCTGTTCCTTGTGTTCCTCGAAGTAACCAGAATGGACTGGTCTTACCTATGACACTGTCAACCTTTGTGAGTGTCACTTTTCCCTGCAGAATTCCAGCACTGGGTCCTTCCCCCTTGCACAGTTGTGACCCATCACTCCTGTGTCCTCTGCTGTAACTCCTCTCCCACCCCCAGCCACCACTCTGAGTGAAGACGACTTTCATAAAGCTTTTAGTGCTGCTGCTCGTTGCGTTGCAGTACCACCTATGATAGATTGATACAGCAGGATTAAGAAATAATTTATTGTAATCTTCATCAATTTAAAGTCGTCATTTGATTTAATGGATTGAGGCTTTATCGGAAAAGCTTTTACCCGCGGTCATCGCCTCGCGTTCCCTTGGCCTGGTTGCTGAAGGAGATACACTCTGGTGACTGGTTTGAGATCAGAAGTGGTACAGGTTGGTTCTTGTTTGCGTTTCTAACGAGGCAGGGCTGCTGTCTCACATGTCTATTTATCTCCCAGGAATTCTTTTTAACTGCTATGATATAGGAGATAAGATCTGTTGGGAAGGCGCTGGTGTTGGAAGAGCTGGAAGATGCATATTCAATCTCTTTATCTCTGAGTTCCTAGATAACCATCTAGATAATCTCAGGCAGTTGAATTTCCTGTTAAACTATTTCCTATCTATACAATGATAAAGAGAAACAAAAGAGCATTTTGAAGTAATTTCCTTGTCAAGGGTAAACTGATTTTTGAGGGCATGTCAGTAAAATTGACCTGGTAGAGGAGACACACATCAGAAGATGCTTCGTCTATATGTTTCATAGGTCATCTTAAATTACAACATCTATTATACTGAAGGTCTATTTTAAATAAGACCAGCTCTAAAATTCAATGTAAGTGAAGCTTTTAAATTAAAATTTAATACCTTTAAATTTTATAGAGTGGCATAAAGTATCTGAGAAAAAAAATTAAAGTTAAAATGCAAAATTAATGGTTTATGTTTTACTCTTCTTTATATGTAAATGCTTTAATTTTGGGCAGCCACACAAGCAAAATAGAAAAAAATGAACAGCAGAAGTTGAGAAATATTAAGATATACCATATAAGTTGATTTACTGTGTGTGTCTATATAAGTACAGAAAAAATAGAGAGTTAGAACAAAAGCAAAAGTTACTCAGCATGAGTGTTGCTTGCATGCTACATTGTTTAAGTTTCACTTTGGATATAAGACCCAAGATACTGCATAAAAAACAATGGATGTTTTTTAAAATATACTTCAATCTTTACAATAACTCTTTAATAAATTTGATTCAGTGAGATCTGAGGCGTATTATACAGTTAAAATGTAAACTAACTCCACGAGTTCAGCACCTTAAAAATTGTGGAGGTATTTCTGCTACATAGGGAATGTCACACAAATGTAATCAACTATTAGAACCAATCTTTCACTTTTTTTTTTTTTTCATTAGTGAACTTTTTTTGTTTGGGCTAATAGCACTCTCCTTTCCGAAGGTGTACCATGGAACTCCCTTTTCCTGCCTTTACAGTCCAAGGAGATTAGATGAGAGAAATGTATTTTCCCTCCATCAAAGCAGGAGTAAACACACATCCTCCAGTTTGCACCACCAGTCTGTGTTGAATATTTTATACATCTCTCTACCAAAACCCAGCAGAGAACAGCAGAAGTGTGGAACATGCAGTGGAGTTCTAAACTGTGCTTGAATGCGGATGAGAAGGAAGATTTATCCTTGTCTGAGGCACTGTTAGTGATGCCAAATTTAACAATGATTTCAGGATGGGTGAGGCTGATGCCTCCCTCTCTCCAAGTAAAAATGGTATTGAGTATTAGCATTCTTTGCCACTTCTGGTTATTGCTATTTAACACATGAAGCAAATTTGGACAGGTTTTTTGGTTGGTTTTTTTTTTTGTTTGTTTGTTTTTGTTTTTTTTTAATGTGTAGGAGGGAGAGTCTTAAATTTGAACAAGGTCTCTCATTCTTTAATAGGTTGAGTGAAAATGTTTAACACAGACTGGTTTGTGTCATGGAAAAACTCAATTTAAAGTTAAAACATAACATGCCTGAGGGTGTAGCAGAGAGGGGTTATGGGGACCAGGGTTTTTTTGGATGGCTCACACAGGAATTGCTCTATGTGAGTATTATGAGAATGAAATGGAGAAAAAGTGGTTCAAGGAAAGTGTGTTTTGGCAGGAGAGGAGGGGGATGAGGGTGAGAAGGAATAGGTAGGGGGAAATGAAACCTGCCAAAGTAGCAAAAGACAAAGTTTTTTAACCAAGCAGAAGAAATGCCTCGTTAGCAGAGGAAGAGCAGAGCACCTGGCAGCACAAACAGCGATTTGGGCTGGCAGCCACAGGAAAACTCCCTGAGCCAGAGAGCAGGAGGTGCCCGGAGTGCAGGAGGAGGGTGACCTGGCAGAGAAAGCCAGAGGGCAGCTTGGGTGGCTTAAGTCCTGCACAGTCCATGTGCCCGGAGAGATTGGTTATGCTGAGGCTCCTATTTGAATTTTTATCTTTGCTTTCATTAATGCAATACAATCTCTCCTCTCAAATAACATTTTCATATGTCTGTGTGATTATGCATTAGATATATGCATATATATTGCCTCCTTACTAATTTCCAAAGGGGGAAAAAAGTATTTTCTCAATTTACAGGGAGGATTTATAATATTTAAGTGAAAACTTGCAAAATAAGTCTGAAACCAATGCATCTTTAGGCCCTCTGCCTTCTGAATAAAATAGAGGAGATCCTCCCTGTACAGCTCCTGGTCTTGTGTAATACTGTAAAGTTACTGTGCAGAGAGGGAATTCAACTTTCAGGGTGTCACTTACCCCCATCAATAGTCCTAAATATTGAGTGGTTTATTTATAATTCCAGCATTAATCCTGATATGAAGGCAACAGGGCACTGTACGTCAAAATCCTAAGGGATGGAAATCAAAGAAATTTTTCATGGAACTAGGAAGCATTTGATATGACAAGTACTTCATAAAATTAGAGAAGCCTTATCATTTAAAAGATGAATGGCACTGAGTTGTAACTGCCCTGCTGTGCTTTGCATTCTGGCTGCTGCCATCTACTATTTCAAGTGTATATATCACCGACCTCCTTATCTGTACTTCGCAATTTTTTTTTTTTTGATGTTGTTACAAAATTTTTGCTGATCCCTCATCTTTAAATTTAGTTTTGGAAGTGTTCAGTGGTTAATTTAAAGTACGCTTAAGGTAACATTTAAGCTCGAATTGCTGTACTGGGATTTCTGGGGAGGGGGGAGAAAACTTTATTTTATATACTGTCTCTTCCTCCAAGAACACCAGGGAAAACAGAACTCTGGTACAAGCCACACACATGACAAGAAAAGATACTGTGGTTTTTCTCAGTAATTTATCACTTTCTCTATGATGGAAAGCCTAGTTTTCCAAAAGAAATATCATGGAGGAAAAAAAACCACCCTGAAACAAACTCATATTCAATACAGGTGAGAAACTCAATGACTCAAAAACAAACTCGTTTCCTGTATTTCTGATGGACCTTGGTCTACTGGTTACAAATTCTAATGGGGATGCTAAGGTATGATCCCGCTGTGTAATCACTGCCTAGTTTGTGGTGGGTTTGGGGAGAAAGTTGCTATTCCATGAAAAATCTGTTTAGACATTTCATAACACATCTCAAATGAACACCATTTTATAGCATGTTTTCAACCAAGCAAAATGTGATATGTCATCGTGACTGTAACAGAGAACCATATTTTTAAACAGATGTCATTTTTCTTATGATTACTGTATTCCATTATGAATCACCTCTGTTAGAGGGGGGAAAAAAAAATTCACCTCTAAATGTACAAAACCTTATACCTGAAATACATTGTGTTCTGGAAACAGTAATAATATAGGATATGGGAGTTCTCCTCCTGTGTCAGCCTCAAATGCCAGGAGCTCTTCAGGGAAGAAAAGCTGAGGTCTTAGAAGATATCACGAGGTATTATAGATATGAATTTTTATATGAAAACCAGTATATTACAATGCCAACAAAGCTTCTCAGTGTAAACAAACATCAAAACAAGCATATTACAATACCAACAAAGCCTTTCAGTATAAACAAACATAATTGATAACACTGGGTATCAAATGATCTATAAAGTATTTTATTTCATATAAGATGGCTGTGGAGGTTTAATATCCAGGAGAAAGTTGCTATAAAATGCCATAATGTTGCACATAAGAGGGCTGCTAATTAGAATTGTCAATCAGAAATTGATCACTGCCTCATAAACTGCATAAGATGTTGCGCATCCAAGCAATTGTGTTATCTTAAGGGGACAAGAAACTGCAGCTTTCAGCTCTGAGCTGTCAGCAGGATTTCACGGAGTGAAGGTCTGTTCTATCCCTGCAGTCTGTTGAGCAGCCTTGCAGAGAACACCTAGAGCATCCTGAGCTTCACAGCCTGCTGGTAGAAAGGAATGCTGATATATATATATATGATCTCATACTTTTTTAATATAGAAAAATAAAGTGTAGTGTCATGTTCACTCACATATGTATATCAACACATAAAAGGAAGACATTAATGACATTAATGGACAGGTTCTTCCCTAAAGTGAGACTCCCACCTGGAGTGCTGCATCCAGCTCTGGGGCCCCCAACACAAGATGTGGACCTGCTAAAGTGGGTCCAAAGAACCAGGAAGATACTCCAAGGGCTGGAGCCCCTCTGCCCTGGAGTCAGGCAGAGAGAGATGGGTGTGTTCAGCCTGGAGAAGAGAAGGCTCTGGGGAGTCCTTAGAACCCTTTCCAATACTTAAAGGGGCTCCAAGAGAGCCGGAGAGGGCCTTTGGACAAGGACCTGGAGTAACAGGACAAGGGGGAAATGGCTTCAAACTGACAGAGGGCAGGGCTAGATAAGATGTTAGGAAGAAATTGCTTGCTGTGAGGGTGGTGAGACACTGGCCCAGGTTGCCCAGAGAAGCTGTGGCTGCTCCATGCCTGGAAATGTCTAAGACCAGGTTGGACGAGGCTTGGAGCAACCTGGTCTAATGGAAGGTGTCCCTGCCCGTGGCAGGGGTTGGAATGAGATGATCTTTAAGGTTTCTTCTAACCAAAGCATTTCTAGGATTCTATGATATTGCTTTCTTTTAGAATTGTTTTGACCTTCATGTATTTTTGGTGCTGTGTGTTGGGAAAGAATTGGTCCTTCTGCAGCTGCACACCAAGAGGTGACTGTAGAGCATTCCAGAATCACAAAGAATAAAAGGAATATGTTGGAGAGGCTATATATGTATGAAAATTTTTGATAAAGATCTATAGGAAATACAGTGTAAAGAAAGTTGGTAGGTGCTACTGTCAGGATAAACTGAAGACCAATCTCTTTGTAGATTAACAAGAGCCTGATAATAAAATGCTTTTTCTTCTTGAATTCTCAGTATTGTCTGGTTATAGCTATATAAATTCTGTCATTAGAATAGGAAAGTGTCATGTCAAGACAGACAATTCAGATTCCAAAAAGAGACTGGTTGCAGTTTGCTATAAGAAGTTTGGGATGGCAATGACATGTAGTTACTCAAGAGCAAAAAATTTTCAAAATAACCATGTCCAAAATATTTGTATTTCTTCCCATGATAATCTGTTATCAATCAAAATATCTTTAGAGCACCTGAAAGGAAAAATTCTAGGATAATAAAATTTTATCTCTTGGGAAAAGCCTGGTGTGGTTAAGTCAGTGTCAGCTCTGCTAAAGGGGGCAAAACAGAGATCAATTGTGGAGTTTGGTGTGAAATAAATCAATATAATGACTCTACCTTGCGGAGGATCAGCATTGGTGTATGTAAGGCAAGGCAGAAGCAGCCTCATGTCTGTGAATTGTAATGGTGGTATACAGGGTGCAAGCTGACTATTTTGGAATCTGAGGGTTGCAGAGCAATTTAAGTGGGAAGGGGCCCCAGGAGGTCTTCCTGTTCCAGGAACGTCTGACCCACTTGCCCTGGGCTTGATACTCTTGGATCCTTCAAACCTATGAGGTTGGAGGTGAGCAAGCTGCTTTCCTGATTGTCTGCTATCATGGGGGAAAAGGTTTTCTTAATAACTGCTCTGAATCACTCTTCCTTAGTTTTGAAAGATTAGGGTGGTAAATGAAAAGATGATGGTGATAGTGAGTCATTCATGGCTAAAAATAAAATTACCTTAGAATATTGTTTTGCAGAAAGACAACAAAGCTCATCCAGTTTCCAGATTTATTTTATGGCTGTTGTGAATAGCCATGGGAAATGATGTCTTGTACTTAAGGCTCATATGCAACGTTTTCCAAAGCAATTCTCAAACTGTAAATGCTAGGAAGGTTAATTTAATACAGAATTAACAAAGAGACTCTATAACTCATCCTCCCTAATGTTAATCATTCAAAACATCTTTGCTTGTTAACTGACTACTGTCAATTATCATTTCTTAGAGATGCTGAATAGGTAATTTCTTGTATACTGATTCTTGTCAGTATTTTATAAAACAGTCAGCATCTCATTCAGAAAGCTCGAGTTTGGAAAGAACAAAAAGCCCTGTTAGAACAGATGGTTTCTGTGATTGACGCCCTAATGCACAGTTTCAACTCTGTCTAGTCACTTTAACAGGAAAGTGTTTTAAGGATTCACCAGTTGGCTTGTCAAATTAGCATCAGAGACCAGTTTGGCTGTAAAATCACAAGCATAAATCATTTGGTGACCTGAGGGTGGATGAAGTATTAACTAAAAGGAAACTTTTAACTTGAAGAAAAGCCTTTTCTGTGTTCTGATAACATCATTGAGCAGAGAGGTTGAATAGCTGGAGCTGATCTCCTCTGTGTGGGGTCTTTGTCCTCCTACGCTGAAGTTGTGGAGGTGCCTCCTGATTTACCCTGAAATACTGGCAGGGCCGAGGAAGGGTATTTGTGAGTCCTTAATGCCACAGTCTGATGCCCCCATGATTTAGCTACTGCTGAGATTTTGAGTCCAGACCATCCTTAATGGAGAGAGGTTCAGAAAACCAAGTTTACAGGAATTGACAGTGGGGGGGTAACATCTTATAGACGAGTACGCATAGCTCATTAAATCTAACAATCTTTTGTGCTGCCTCCATCACTTTGTTCTCAGGAAATTTGACTTCCATGTAATTTGTACTTGGTTTAGGTCAAATTCTATTTGTGTCTTTCTGTTGTTTAGAAAGTCTTTAGCTGGGGGGAGGCGGGGTGGGAAGATATGGCAACCCAACTCCTCCAGTTCACTGAAAAAAATATTTAGGTATGTACTCAGTGCAACTCTGCATTATGAATAGGGCCAAAAGATTTCTGTAAATAGAATAAGACCTATAAGAGGTCCTGCCTCTTGGGCAATGTGACTTTCCAGTTCCTCCTTAATTTTGCAGATGACATTTTTATGCCAATAATACATGCCTGAAATGAGAAAAAGAGCACTGGAAACTAGAGAGAAAAATAAATGCAGGGGAGAAGAACAGGGAAGTTAGGGTAGAGTGAAAAAGTAAATAGCAAGAGAAGGGGAGAAGGGCAAAACAAAAAGTATTTCAAGTGATGGAAGATAGAGGAGTGAGTAGGAGGTGGCAGGTTCAAAACAAACAAGCTATGAAGTGTGGGGGTAAGCTCTGAAACTCCTACCACAGAATGCTGGGAAAATTTGTACTCTCTCCATTGCTTTTTCACAGTCAGTATTACTTCCATATGCTGTACATGTTCAGCTTAGATGTCTTTAGCAGAGAGGAGAAAATAAAAAGGCATAGTAAAGAGACTTTAAGTTCAGGTAGAAGCTCGACACTTTCATTGAAAACAAATCCCCTGTAGGTAACTTACTACTTGGAAAGCACATTTGGTGGGGGCTGGGTCTTAGGGGTGGGCTGGGCAGGGACTTTGGCTTTTCCCTGCTGTTGGAGATGGGATGTGGGATCTGGCACTTCTGTGGCTGCTCCTATTTCAGGAAAGAAAACCAGGCCGGCAGAAAAGCGTGGTCAGCGCATGTTGCAAAGGAAACATAGACCCTGAAAAGCAGAATGAAAGCAGAGCCAGATTTCCAAAGGTTTAATATCCATTTCCCTTTGCCCTTCTTGTGGCAGTCAACTTCCCTGGCTGTCAGCCCTTCCCCTTCATCCCCATAAGGTGGTTTCCACTCGCTGGCTTCTTTATGACGTTGCTGAAACCCATCACTCTCTGTAAGCACACGCCTGTCCTTATGGCTCCCCAGGCAGGTATTACCCCTCACCGCTCACTATTTAGGATTATTCTGTGCTCAAGTATAGTTTTTGCTAATCTCCTTCACCCTGAGGAATTCCTAGTATTTATCTAGAGCATATGCAAGGATTTATTTGGAAACATGAGCATGAGGTGTATCTCTGAATTACATGTTTTTCAAATGTGCTGTTTGAAATAGTTATTTGACACAAGAGGCACTCGTAAAATTGCTGTTTGCTTGATACCATAAGGCTGTGCTGGTGGAATTTACCAGCAGCACCTCAGTACAGGTCCAGTGCTATACATCCCCAGCAGGATGAACAGGAAACTGCATCCTTCATCATTCCCTTACAGATTGTGTTTGATTGACCCACTGCAGAGGTGTGAGATGGTACAGGGGAGTGGGTGGCACAGCCCTGGTTTAGGGTGAGGAGGACTCAGTCTGTGACTTTCTGAAGCATGATTTTGTTTTTCCCCTGTAAGTAGACCACTTTCCTTTTTATGTATCCTTTATTAAGGAAAACACTGTGATCTTAGGGCTTTTTTTTGCCCCTTTTTAGACTTTCACAGGTGTGCAAGGTGTTGCCTTGCAAGTGATGGCCAAGCCTTCTTTTGATCTGATTTATTTTTTGTTTGGTGAACTATTGAATATTAATAAACATATTATATATAAATTTTAAAAGTGCTCTTGCTTTGCAAAATGTTATCTCTGTTTAGACTGACAATAATTTTGCATTTGTGTTAGAATTACAGTGCTCCAAATACAATGAAATGTATTCCAAAATTCCATATCTAAAATGCAATCAAGATGGAGAGATTATACGTACCTATAAAACAGAAATACTTTAATCTACTTCTCAAAGATAATTTTTCATAATTTAATATAAATGGAATATAATGATAAACTGGATGTTTAATTTCAAATCCAAAGTGATAAAACCCCACACAGTTTTAAAGTGAATAATTTGTGTAAGTTTGCAGTTTGTAATCCTTTCCAACCACTTCTTGGAACAAGCATTGCATCACAGACACAGCTTTATCACCCATTTCATAAGGGAATTAAGTCTGTTTTATTGAGAGTATAGGGGACTATTTACATCTGACAAAATTATAAGGTAATAAATACAAGTAATGTCAAAGTTTAACTACCCAAACCATTGTTAATTACCCATTTCTAGACGATTATTAGGAAAAAAAAGGAAATAAAAAAAAATTACTGTTTTCCTGCATGAAATGCTTCTAAGAAACTTCAAGTCAGAATAGTATAAGAGTGCCTCCAAGTGGCATCTATCTAAATTCCACTTCAAAAATTGAGTTGGAAGAGGTTTTAGGAATTAGTTCACAAAAGCAAGCTAAACAATTCCTGCACTTTTTTTCTTTTTTTTTTCTCTCCTCTTAGTTAATTTCATTCTTTTCAGCCTTACAGTTATTTATGTGTAATAGTTAGTGGGATTTGCTATGTGTACTTAGGAAACCACATGAGAAGGGTATTTATTCTAAATCAGCATCCTTAGAGACACATCTTTACAACCTACATTTGCAAAGGTCATTCTTAGATTAATTTTAATGGTTAAATTAAGTTTGTATACACAGCATGTCACAGCATTGGTGTTTTCTGGGAGCTGTTGCTTAGCAAAAATTTTGTTTTCCTTTGGTTTTGTGGTGCTTCCTGCTAAGGGGCCCCCAGGATCCACACCCTGCCTGGCTTTGTGGAGCTCTGCTGCATGATCAGGTTTCCTCACTGTCCACAAAGGGAATAAGGGCAGGTTATGCACTGAGGAGGCTTTTTGCTTTACAGCTGAAGGCAAATGAAGTGGAGTGACTCACAGAAAAGGAAGATGTATGGATTCAGTAAGCTGTGATCTGGTAGTGCTGAAAAGCCTGGAAGAGCCCATGTGCTCCCTCAAACAGGACGGTGAATTTCGCAGGCACAGTCGTGTGCCGGAAAACCACAGGAACAGAGGGAAGTGCCTCATCCTGTGCCCTAAGAGTTCTGGGCTTTGGAAGGACCAAAGGAGCATTATAATACAAACCCCTCTTGGTTCTGGAGCTCAGTAGAATTAGAAGAAAATCTGTTCAAAACATACAGAAGGAAAGTACTTTTTTTCTTGTGCTGTGCAAGTGAGGTCTGGAACTGACTGTCTCGGGAGGAAGTGGAGACAGAGAGAACCAGACTGCTCTGAAAACAATTAGAAAAATCCGTGGATAGCAAGTCCATAAAAACATACTGATGGAGGGGAACAGGCAGAGATGTCTACACTTAATTCCCTAATCCAGGAAATGTGGATGTTGGCGAAGACTGTGAACCATGACAAGTCATGCAGCCTTTCCTAGCTGGATTAGATGGATCAAGGGTCTCACCTAGTAGGGATATTTTTTTGCCATTAAAACAGGTTATACCCCACAAGTTAAAGAGAATTGATTACAGAGTGATTTACTATTTTTTTCCCTCTGTACTAGCAAATTTGTAACTGTAGTCCTGAAGTTTTAATTACCAAAGATGAAAATAACTCATATAAAGGAGACTTTACGTGGAATTTAAGAATAATGCCAAATTATACATTGGAACAAATCTACAAGTTTCATGATCTTTATGTGTTTTTTTCATACAGGTGTCTGAAGTTATTGTATCCTTTTTAAGAAGGAGATAACTTGATATCTGGGAGAAAATCACTGTCTAAGAAACCTGCTAATTTAAATAATCCTTCATGATTGACAGGTTATAACACCCACAACTAATATGGAGCTATTTGATGGCAGACTTCACAGTTTACAGATAGAGAAAAAGGAAGCAGAATTCTGCTTCTTTCTTTGCAGTGAGACAGTATAGAATATATCCATCCTTCCTTTGAATAAACAATCTGTTTTTTAGGAGAGAAAAGCAGCTGATATATGTTTAGGAAAAATAGAAAATAAAAGTCTATGTTGCACTCATTTGTTTGAGGTTTTGTAGAGGTCTTTATAAAGACTGTAGCATTTAGCAACGCCTATTTTTACAACTCTGTCTAGACAATAAAGAGTTGGGACTTGAGTTTAGACATGAAATTAATAACACCAACCATCCAACCTGGGAAAACGCAAGAGCAAATATCTGGTGTTTCCAACCTGCATTGAGATTTCCCTTTGCTCTAAATGAATGCTTACACTTTTTTTTGCTGAATGTTTTCTGTGTCAGTCTGAAGACTGTTGTTGTCTTGCTTTTTAAAGATAAATCATGTTTAGCTCACTTTGAGGTTTAAGAGTGAAATACTTTCAATCGTGATTTGCAGTTTAGTAATCCTTGGAATGGCTTTGTTGGAGGCAAAAGCTTTGTCAGAGATCACTCTGCAGGAAATAGAGATTTAAGAGACTAGCTAAAATAGTGGGAAGTTTGGGAAAGCATATCTGAACAACCAATCTGAGAGGAAAATGGTAAATGAGAAAAACTACTGACAGAATTTTCTCAGATTATAACAGGCAGTTTATGCAGCTGGCACATAATTATGGAATGGTTTGGGTTGGAAGGGACCTTAAAGAGCATCTAGTTCCAGTCCTGTTGCCACGGGCAGGGACGCCTTCCACTAGAATAATACTCCAGACTTTGAGCCATGGGGAGAACAAAGCAAGTTAAAAATAGGTAGGCAGAACTGAGCTAGCAGGAGCTGAAGTGCGTTGGAAAGAATGTGTATTATTTACGACTGACATGGAGAGTATTGCCCCAAATGACAAGAATTTTAAAATTATTTTCTCAGAAAGATTGTTGGTAGCCTCCAATTTTTGCCCATTTCTCTGGGTATTGAACTGCTCTCGGTTCTTTTAAAGACTCTAAAGTAGTTTTCCTGTCTTTAGACTTCACTATTAGTTGGTTTTTTCCTGCTTTGTCTAATGAGGGCCCTTTTAATTCTCCCTGACTAGTGGAATAAGAATAAATTATATCATCTTATCAATAGGTAATGTATTCTGCAAGAGTATTTAAGTACATGTAAGTGGTGTACTGACTGCATTATCTTCAAGGAAGTGCTCAGTTTAACAAAAAAAAAGGAAAGAATAAGCTCCATACCTGGTGAGCTAAATCAGCTTTCCAAAATTCACCCACTGGAAGCACAGCCACGTATCAACAAATGAGTGCATAGAGGAGAACTCAAATTACGTGCAGGCACAAGCAGACATGCAGGGAAGTAGATATGAAACATCTGCAGCTCAGGTGTGATGCAGTAGATGTTTTGCAAGGACAACACTATTTCTCTTGCAAATTGTGAAATAATTTTTCACTTTACTGCTTCTTCCTCTCAAGTCCTTTTCAAGAAGGGTCTGGTGGTAACATCCTATGCTCGCCATGCAGTGACAAGGTAGGGGATACACTGGAGCCAGGATGGTGACATAGCTGATGGCAGTGGCAGCAATGGTTTGACATTTTAGTTAAAAACCTTTAAGAACAATGAATCATAAGAGCTTTGGGCCAGATCCAGCACAGCTGATTTAAGATGATAGGATTTATGGCCCTCTCAGCTCTTGTCTCAGTATGCCTTAGAGGATAAGAGTCTTCTGCTGGATTACTGTCTAATTAAAATTACTGCAGAAAGTGAGAGAATCTGTTTCCCAGTGGTTAGAACACAGAGGGAAGGCAGGCCACCCATGCTCAAGCATCTGGTTTGAAGCTATCAGACTGTGCCCTGCAGCCAGGTCTCGTGGAACAGGGAAGCTCCTGCTGCTTTGCTGCCCACCAGTCCTGGAGCTGTGAAGTAGCCACAGCCCCCTTATTCTGCTCCCTCCCAGCATCTCTGCATTGCATCAGTTTCATCCAGAGTTTGCTTATTTTTATCATCTCTCAAAGAACAAAAAGCAAAGAGATTTTTGTGGTGGTTGCACTTCATCTCCAGGCACTGAGAAGATTACTCCTCTGACTTTTAAATCTCCTTATTTCAAAAGATTATCTGCTAACTACCCGTATCTCTATAATCTTATCAAAAAGTAATTGTTCAGAAATGCTTTAGAAGGTAATAATTCAGAATTAGGTAACTCTTTAGAGGACGTGTCGAATTCAGAAGTATATAATGAGTTTAATTTTATTTTGTAGAAAATTAATCTTAGGTCATGGTTTTATGAAAGTGTTGCTTGTGGCTTTTCTGCTAGAAAATTATGAAATAGCATTGCCAACATGATTCAGCATTAGTCAGGAATGTCACCATTGCCAAAAAAAATGACTCAGGCTCTACTATGCATTACAGGGTTCTGGAATACCATTTAGAAGTACAATAACCAAACAGGTCATTGCAGACAGAAATGCATTTTTTCCCCCTAGGTAAAGAGAAATTTAAAGATTAGTTAAAAGTATAAAGATATAGTTAAAAGTATCCTTATAAAAATAGTGGTCCTCTAATATTTGATGTTTTAAGACACAGTTTTCACAGCCAGGATAAAGACAAACCTCTAAGTGCAGGAAATAATAACAGGAGATCGCCCTTCCTCCTGATTTTGTTTGGTTAGCTGTTCTCTCAGACAAGGAGAATCCCCTTTTTTTCTCCCAAAAAATCAGTCCAGTGACTTGAGTCTGTCTCTCTCTGGATTATCCCTGTTTTTCAGGGAGAGTGAAAGTTTCAGGCATGAGGTTTCTCTCCAGCAGTATCCTCAATAAAACTTGACTTCGTTGTTCCTTGTCTGTATAGCCCTTCTGTATGTTTTACTCTCAGAAACGTCACAGGTTGGATATTTCCCCTGCAATGGCAGAACTAGGGCTCTGGCAAGGTCAGCTGCAGTTTGTGTGATGTTTTGGAGGCAACACTGAGAGCCAGGCTAGTCAGTCGCTTCTCTCTTTTTAATAGGAATTACCGATATTTTGAGGAGTGCCCAAACCACCTTTCCAGGTTTTGTCTCAGGTTTCCAGGTCTGTAGAAGGTGAAAGATTCACAGAGTAGAATCACAGAATTGTTAAGATTGAAAAAGACCTCTCTGAGATCATTAAGTCCAACCATTAAGCCAGCAGCTAGTTCACCACTAAACCATGTCCCAGGTGTTACTTTTGTACGCCTTTTGAACACTTCCCGGAACGGTGATTTCATTGCTTCCTTGGGTAACCTATTCCTATTCAGCCTACTCAGAAGAAATATTCCCAAAGGGAAGTCCACTCTTGCAGTTCAGTTAGAGAGTCCCACTCATTCCATGCCTTCCCATATTATCTCTGGTCTACTAGTTTGTGGCCATCTGCTTGTGCTATTTGTGTCTATATTTATATGTGTGTGTGTATATTGGTGAATATATCTCACAGAAGCACCTTCTTGTCAAGTGGCATCCCCAAAACACAGCAGCAGGAGCTTCAGTTGTTGAGATAATTTCTCACCCACCAGTGTGGAGGAAGAACCGGTCCTAGCTTGTTGCTATAGCAATTTTTAGAGGTGTGAATGTGGCTTAATAGTGTCATCCTGGAGCACTATAAATCTAAAGTAATGCCTGCCAAACTATTACATTCTGAAAATTCCATACTAAGGGAGTTAATAAAATTGATATGTGTGCAAATGGCATTTATAAGTTGCACATTACCAATAGTGTGCCCAGTCCCATTCCAATAAAAATCAGTGGCAAAACTCTGTTGATTTTGCGGCGTTAAAGATGAGGCCCAACGTGCAGATGTGATTAAGTGTGCAGTCTTGACAATTCAAGGAAGAAAAGATAAAAAGCACTGTTCCTATGGAAAACAAAGCTCCTTGTCTGTTTACCAACATGCATGTTCAAAATATTCCATCGTTAAATTATACATCAATAATATTATAAAACAGAAAGGAAGAAAGCAAGTGTCAAACTGAAACCTTTGATGCAAAAACTTGTGCAAGATGATGAAAAGCAAGGCCCAATACAGCTGTCTAATAAAATCTGCTAGGTGTATAAAATATGGGTACCTCTTCTCTACTATATGACTTTGTAATTAACGCTAAATCATTTATTGTTATAATTAGCAATGGTTAAATAATGGTCTTCAGCAAAATTGTGAAATACACGCTGACAATAGTTCTGCAGTTTTTGTATATTAACGTAGTGAGATCAAAAGGTCAGGAAGGGATTTAAAAACACGTTCAGCCCATGTCAGTTTTAAGGTTAATGCAAATCACTTCTATTGTTTAGAAATTATGGGCTATTGTTGTGGAAGAGGGACAATACTAAGGGCACAATGCATTAGACTGCCATGTCTCCGGGGTCTGTTTATAAATAGAGACCCAACCAAGCAGAAAATATGGGACTTAGTTGTTTTTCTCCTTTTTCTGTGCATAGATTTTAAGTAGAAGAGAACCCTGTTGTATTTTTTTTCATAGCTAAGGGTTACTCCTTGTTATTCTCTTTAGAGTAACAACTTTATGTGTGTGGGACTCAGAAGTTAACACTCTGTAACTAAGGTGTTCCGATGTCAGTTTTCCTTCTTTATGAAGTTTCTGGCACTCACCAGTCTGTTCCCAGCAGTGGTGAGAAGGTGCAACAGGCACTGTAGGTAGATGGGGATGGGGATTAGCTTGAATTAATGACTAATTTCTAAACTGTAGTTTTACTGGCAGAAAAAGTTATTTGTGTTCTTGCATGACACACTCAGTCACGTGTTTCCGTACAGCAAATATTGATATGCCCCCAGCCAAATTTTGCAGATCATAGAAGCCTCAAATGGTTTGGGTTGGAAGAGACCTTAAAAATCATCTAGTTCTAATCCTCTGCCATGGGCAGGGGCATCGTCTGCTAGAAAATGCAAGATTAGTTATTTAATTTCAAGAATCCAAGCAAAAACAATTTTATCCCTTTCTGTAAATCAGTCTATCCCACACTGTAACTTTATGTTAAACTATCAGAAAACCAACATATTTATTATGTATCAAGGTCATTCTTTATCACAGCATTCAAAGACTTTAAATAAAAAGGGAAATTGAAAGACTGAAATATTCTGAACTGATACTTTTTAATTATATGAATTTGATCCCGTCTTTTAAAATTATATATCAATGCGTCATGGTTACTTTGCAGTGTTTGCTTTTCAGGGGATAGAAATTGAGGACATGATTCTTGTTGCAGTGGAAAATGAATTCAGAAAAGAACAGAACAAGGGAAGGGACAGAAATACTGCGACCACCAGTCCTTCGCCAGGGAGGTCCAGGGTCACTCAATGGTTTCTGCAGCAGGGAGGGAGTAACTTTGTCTCAGAAAACCTTGAAAGACTTTGCAGCAATTTCAGCAGGAATTACCTGCCAGGTTGTATGGTTTAGTTCACTCTCTGAAGTTCATATAAATAATGAAGATTTGCTTTCACTTTGTTTTCATCCCTTCTCATCCTCTTTCTTCCCTGCTAAGCCTCCCTTTGTTTCTCCAGAAAGGGTTTGAGCTGGTTTCCAGCAATTATTCAGAAGCAAAGCAGTTCAGCATAGCAAAGTTAAAGCTATAAAAATAACAGTACAGACAGGAAAAATATTGCATGATGGATTCTGGTCTCCTGTGTTTTAGCATTAATCACAGTATTGATTTTAACAGGGATGACTTCTCAGCATAGTGACTGCTTTTTTCCTCTTTGTTTTACTGTGGCTGATGAGTTTCTGTCTGATGTCCAGTGTAGAATCATCCTCTGGAGAGAGCACTTTCAGAAATACTTTTATTTTTTGTCTTAGTAAAATAATTACTTGAAGAGATTAGACCTAATTACTGCAGTTGAGTTTTTTCGTGTTCTTATTGGATTATCATGCAAAGTTAAAAGATAGAAAATTCAGGATATATGTATCTAAGAGGCCTGTTGCAATGCATACCCGTAAACTATAGATAATTTCAGTTCAAATAATTTGGGAAAAAATCTTGAAGGAAAATATCAGGTTGTGGAGTAGGTCCTCCCCAAAAGTAAGAAAGCTGCACAAGAAAAGCAATGTTCCAACAGGTCTGAAGGTGGAACTGGTATCTGGGGCCAATGGCCTGAATAAATAATTCTTGGTGATTAACAGTCAGAGGTTTGGTTGGGGTTTTTTTTGTTCAATTGGGTTTTTCAGTGGAGTGAATTAAATCTTGTCTTCCTGACACACGTAAATATGTAAATGTACAATCACAACATTTTTCCTCTTTGGTGTCTTTTCCATCTGCCCCTCTACAAGTACATATTTGCCCAGGCCAGTTCCCATGAAGGAAAAATACTTTTCTCCTTCTCAATAGCAAAGTCACTTTTCTGTTTATTCAGGATCCTTGTTAAAAATATCTCTTTCTCAAATTTTCTTTGGAAGCTCTTTCTAGGAAATGTCACAGTCTCAATTCCTGTTGACTTCAGTGGTGCTGCTCAGAAATTAGATTGCTCAGAATCTTTGTACTTGAGCCGGAGTTGAATAATCAGATACTGCTATCTGATGGTTTACTTGCATCTTCACCTTTAGCCCTTGATATTTCTTAATTCCCTGCACCCTGTTGCTTTAGGACAATACAGGTATTTTGCTGTTCAGTAAATTCCTTGTGGATGGGTGTCACAAATCCGATGCCAAAGGCTGGGAGATGCAGGACACAGTCCTTTCAATGGCAGTGCCATTTTAAACTGAGTGCTAGGTATGGTGTTGCAGGCATGAGAGGTTTCTGTGAAAGTGTGATTAGCTGAAGTGCATCAGGGTAAGTTTGTGCCAAAAAAACCTCTTAAACCCGCCCAAAACAATGGGGAACAGGCTGGGAACTGGGAGAGCTGGGAGGGTACACACAACCATGCTGTGTCTAACAGTGAGTTCTGGGACAGCTGCCTCATATTTAAATGTTTACATCTCTGTGTTTACAATAGAAGATGACTGTGAAAGTGATGGTTCTTCATATATAAACTACTAAACTTTCAAGTCCTTTACTGTAAGAACAACTCCAACTGACTTCAGCGTGATGTATTTTATCATTATTAAGCCTGCCCATCTTTGTTAGTTCTTCTGCTGCCTAATCACCATTCTAAATATTTCTGCAAATGTGTCTTGGCTTCCCTGAACTGGCACTTTAACCTCTGGAAAACTATTTTTCTTGAACTAATGTGCAATTCTCATTCAATCAGGGGTGGCTGGGCTTGACTTTGTAACCTCTCGAATGCAGTAAAATTGTTAGAGTAATGCTTAATGACACACAGGGCTGAAAATATATTTTAAGATTTGCAGGGCTGTTATTTTCTCAATTTCAAATTTATCAGACAATTAAAATAATTAAATATTCAGTCTCCATTTAACTTAACAGAGAGGTTGGGCCTACTTAACAGACTTTATTAGGCTCATGGGTCAAAATTAATTTGAAAAAACTACTTAATGCAAGAGATATTGCCCTGTAATACATCTATTTAATGCTGGTCTACAAAGAAGCCACATACCAGATTTCTAATTCAATGCCTACCAGTCTTTAGAACATTGTTGCAATCCATTTTACTGAGTAAATTTGACTGTGGCAAAATCAAATAACAAAGACAAATTAGTTGCATCTTCTGTTAATCATCGATTATAAATTAGACATGCTAGCTCAACTGAAATGTCTCCGAGGATGTGAATATTAGAGTTAATTGTTTAATTTGGAAAAGAGCTAGAAAGTTTGTTTCCATTTGCACTGGTTGTAATCCTTTGAGATTAACGTGTTTGGAATGTCTCTTTACTCCTTAAGTGACACTGTCTTCCAGACACTCACTGATTTGGATGGACCACTGTTTAGAGAGGAACTGGTACCTGGACAGACAACAGATTAGTTTCACTCTCATGTTGACTCTCATTTATGGGTGTTTTCCATGCTCACACTTCTTGCATAGAAAGATTACACAGCTTATCAATATCTGTGGAGCTACTTAATAGGCCCTGATTCAAGTAATTAAGTGCAAGCTTAAGTCCAGTCAAGTCAAACATATTAAAATTAAGCTTTTGCTTAGGTAGTTTCCTAAGAAAGCAGAATGAGTAACAAACCATCAACCCACAGAAAAACGCTTAATCTTTAAATACTGCTTCAAGATATTCCAGTCGTTTATTTCAATCATCTTAAAAGTTCTGCATAGGAAAATTATCTTCTAATTTTGTATCAGTATAATGCTGAGTACAATGGAAATCAGGTTCTTGGCTGATAGCCCTAGGTGCTCCTGTGTTATAAATTTAAACATATACTTTATATATAGATGGACTCTCTATAGAATATAGAATTTATTTATAATTTATATAAATGTTGTAATTTATAATTCTTGTCATAATGTATAAACGTTAAACTTATAATTTTATAATTATAAATTATAAAATTATAAGTTTATTTCATAATATTTAATATTATAATATTAATATTTAAATATTGCTTATAATATTTAAATTTTATATTATATTATTTGTATATAATTTATACAATTTATATTTTTTATAATTGTTATAACAATTTTAAACTTTTAGACATGATTTGCTATAGTTGCTCCTTCAAAGAATTAGTCAGTCTTCCTCCAATCTGTTCATTAAAAATGTAAGGCAATAGAGGGCTTAGAAACACTACTGGATGATGCTGAGCATTCATCCATAATATTTTAATGACAGGAGTGATAGCTGTGAAAAAAAAAAACCTGAAGAAGTTTTAATGCAAAGATCTGGTGGTGACTTTGTTGACTCAAGAGCTCAGTCAGGGAAAGCAGAGAGAGACGTGCATTAAAATGAGGGTCATCACCAATTCAGTAGTGAACTCATGGGACAGACCTTTTCCTTAGCACTTTATAGGAGAAAACTCTCTGAGGATTTTGTGAAGAGCAGTTTGCTCTGTGAATCCCAGAGAAACAGTGAAAAAATGAAAAGAATAATGGTAGAGCTCAGAAAGAGGAACAGGCAGCAGTGAGAATCAAGAATATTATCTAAATGAACTTTGCCCTTTGGTAAATAGCAAAGTTTTCCTCTTTCCCTCTGCTATTTATGGCAGTGTTTAGTTGAGTGTGTGCTGTAGGTTGGCATGTCATCTGAGTGTGTCCTGCTTTTGACAAGGCTCATCTTTATAAATGCCACACATTCTCTCAACCGCTGTGCAATTAGGACAAAGAACATTTGGAGCACCATTTATTCCAATGAATAGCTGGAGGCAACATGCCACCCTTTAGACCCGGGGAAGGGGCTTTGTTCCTTTTGTGAAATGCAACAAATTTCACTAAAGCAGATTTCACTAAAACAACAAATTTTGTTTATTTGATTGACATTTACATTTAAGGTTTTCCCAATGATTTTTCTGTTCTGCAAAATGCAGCTTCAGTTTTACAAGAGCATCTTACACTCAGCCTGTAATATCAAGAAAGTTGTCAAAGTTAATGTATTTTTGATGAGTTATGCATGTTTTCACAATGCAAGGGGGAACAGTGAGGGCAGACTGTGGCTGGAGCAGGTGAGCCAGAGCCAGAGAACCAGGAGCTGCAGGTGACACCAGGGCCAGCTGCAATCAATAGCCTTCTACAAAAATTGCTGATATTGAGGTTTCTATGCAGAAGGCATTTAAAGGAATTATTTAAATGCTTTACTGCTTTCAGTAGATACTTAAACTCAGAGTAAAGTGAGTACATGTTTAACTCTGTGCACAGATGCTTTCCTGGGCCAGTGCCTAAACCTGAGGGGAAAAGAAATTAAACAATGCTTCAAATGGTAAGAAATACTGTCTTAGTGAAATCAATATAAGCATTGGAATAATCTCTCCAGGGAATTGGTGGATTCCCCAAAGCTGGACACTTTTAAGACTTGTCTGGACAGGATGCTGGGCCATGTCTAGACCATGTCTTTGCCAAGAAAGGTTGCACCAGATGATCCTTGAGGTCCCTTCCAACCTGGTATTCTATGATTTATCTTGCCATTTCAAATTAGTATAATGATCAGAATGAACAAGCAAGTTTAGAAAGTGTAACCTATTGATGCAATGATAAATTGGACAGGCTTCAGAATATCTGGTCAGCCTTCCTTGTGATTTATGAATGTCAGAGGCCCAATAACTGAAAGAAATTGGTTGAGTCTTTCTATCTCACTGATTATGTTTGCTGTGCTTTGTGGTTTCAAAAAACCTGTGTGAGTATTTGTATCAGGACTATAAAACGTTGAACTAAACACAGAGATAAATTTATGCTGATGTAATTTGCCTCTATTTCTGGCTACTTTCCACGTGAGCTCCTCCAACTCAAAATCCCATAAGACTTTCTACTAGAATAAATATGTATGTTTTCTTCTGTATCACATTAGTTTTTTCTTAATTTTATCCTTCTTGAAATGTACATTTCCCTTTGATACTCCAACCTCCTCTAACAGCAGCAGAAATATATCCATAAAACAAGTATATATGATATTAAAAAAATATAATGTAAAGGAGGAATGACACTGCAGTTACCTGCATCTCCTCCAGTGCATGTGTTACCAGCCTCTAACACAAAATTGGATAAGCTGGATTTTACCGAATCTATGAATGATACAAAATGAGCAAAAGATTTTGCTGCATTTCTGATAATGAATATCATGATTCCTGATAATTAGACAAGATTTAGCCAAAGGACCCAAAGGTTTGATACTGTTGTTTCTTCGCACACTGTTCTCCTGACTTCTGGAGGAATCTTTTAATAGTATTCAATCCTAATATTTTTTGCATATAAATTTTAATATGATGTTAAGCAACATGTAAATTATATTAAACCTACCATACTATATACTGTGATGGAGTGCAAAATATATGATCCATAACTTAAACTAAATTATCTCTTTTTAAACCTTGAGAAGGTAGGAAACTTTTTTTTTAAATTTAAATTTATCATCAGAGAAGGATTAGTTGGGGTCACTTTGCCAACTGGACAGGTTAATAGTCCTCTGTCTAGATTGGAAACTGTCACTACAGTAATGCTGAACTCTGGAATGAAGATGACATAATTGCAGCTGTGAGATGTTTTAGACTTTTCAATATAAATGTTGCCAAATCAACACCAAAATGGGAGTTAAATCTGATGGCATTGTGTCTTCTTTCTCACTTCCTAAATTTTGAGGATTTTATATAGTACGTATTCATTTTTAAATATTCCTAATAACATTATATGCTCTGTCACATTGGTACTTACCATGAACTGAGATTATTTCTATGGCCTCATAAAGACTGGCCTCATATAATTGTGCCACATCATGACAGGTCTCCATAAGATATGTTATTTTCATTTTTCTGCACAAAATTTGGGCTGATCTCCTCCCTCCTCAGTAAATTAGACACAAAGCCTTCAGGAAATCAGACTGAATAATCAAACACTTAATAAAAAATGCATCGTGGTACGTCAGCCTGTGTTATCAACTTGGAAGAAAAAGCAGCATAAAAATGCTCAGACAATAATGATTTTCATGAATATAAACATAAACGCTAACTTCAACCTCACTGTACTTTCGAGATGTTTAAACCCTTTTACCAGATTAAGTTTTCTTCAAACCTTTTTGACAAACAGTACTTTGTAAAAAAACCACACGAGCTGATGAACGATTATGAACGAGCAGATTATGAATATGGAGTGAAATTAGGTCATGTCAAAGATATCTGTTCCATGCACACTTGTAAATATTTATCACAATCCCATCACTGTCACTGGTAGGTCTCCCTGAACAAGGTGACTCAAGATATTCCTGCCCCCACTTGTAATTCTTTGTTTTAAAACAGATGAAAGAGTAAGACATAATCTTCCAAAAGGTTTTTTACTTTACTTTTGGGTAAAGTCTTTCTGTATTTCTTCCAAAAATGAAGGACAAAGCATTTAGTTTTATGTGGTGATTTATGAAAAAAAAAAACCCAGCACAAGAAAACCACTACCACAACAAATGTAAAACAAATAAACAAACAAGCAAAAATCCAAACAAACAAAAAGCAAAACCAAACCCAACCCCCTCAAAACATTCAAATTACTTTGGCAATGAAACAGAGAACATAAATCATTGAAGAAGTCATTGCTGTATTTAATCATAGGAATTTCACATGTGATTGTTATATATGTGTGTGTATGTATATAGATATATATGTATAAAAAGTCTTGTTAAGTATCTCTTTTTAGTATCAGTTTATTTAAAGATTTTGACTTTAATTCCCATTATTTTTGATTGTTTCTGAAAGGACTGCAACCTTATCCAACACATGGCACATATTTTTATGTATAATTTAGATATACATTTATAGCAATACATTTACAGAACAGAGTCACATGAGCAACAAAAAATTTATCTTTATATTTGCAAAGAAAATATTGTGGTTTTATAATATTTGCCTTCTATGTAATAATTTATTGATGCACAAACTGTTTACTGTTCTTATCAGAAAATGTCTAAAAATGATTCTAACACAAGAAACTGTGATGATGCTTTGGGACAGTGTGAGAAATCACTATGGAATTACTACATTTTTATATTCTGTGCATGACATTTACATCCAGCCCATCCCATGGTGGCCCTTAGCCTTTGCTGACCGGTGGATAACAACTGTAACAAGGAACAAGGCATTTTAATTTGCCTTTTCATTTCTGATATTGAATCATCATGGCCAGCCTTAAAAAAAAAAAATATGTGTGACCCATGTGCTAGAAGGTCATTTTCCTCCTTAATATAAGCTTTAATTTTCCCATGTTTAGTCAAGCCAATTTCTCATGGAAGCTTGCTCCTAGTGAGGATCTAAGTTACAGTGAATATGCCCGTGTATAATATTCAGTCTTGCATTAACTTTAATGCAGTGTTTTATAGCAGTTTTTTTACAGGATATAGTTTAGTTAATGTGATAAAACATTAAGTTAATGCTCTGCTCCTCAGAATTTATTTTACAACTGTTTTTTGTTAAAAAAAAAAAAAAAAAGTCACTTTAGTGGGACAAAGTCATGTGAAACTTGAAGCGCCTGGCTTGGCAAATACGTTTAAGATGGCCATATATCAGTGGCCATCAAATGAGGGTGGTAAATGTTGCTTGGAAAATACTTGTTCTACAAGGAAAAAAGAACAGTACAAGCATAAAAGTTGCTTTCTAATACATTGTTTGTTGTACCTGGCAGCACTTTGATGTCTGTCAAGCATCCCATTATAACAATAACAGCAAAGACAACGTTGAAGTGAACGGGTTCATATTAAAGCACTAATAAAGTTCCACTATATTCATTAATGTACCTTGTAATAGACCAGTTAGAAGACAATTTGTTCTTTCTTTCATGCAAATAGTTCTATTAATGGAGCAAAGAGAATGGTGACAATTTAAAAGGTACACTAAAACACTCTGATGAATATATGGGTTGAGTGGTGTTCCTGTGGCTGGAATATAGAGGAAAATAGAACACTAATGGAACACTAATGTTCTTGCTATTGTCATTGCTGTTCAGCTCTTGATCTGGATTGGTCTTACTGTACAGGTAAACGAATAATTTTAGGATTAATACAAAATCAAATACTTAGTGCAAATGTGTCTTAATTCCATTCGGTTCAATAAATTTGTACTGATATGGAAGAGGAGGGTTCGACACATCTTTTGTTGTTGGCTGAGGATGGGTTCACCACATATTTCATATTCTCTAGGCATTTAACTTGGACATTTTAGCTATCCAAAGCTAGGAGGCTGAATAGACTGTATAGGAAAGACAGGTGTCTGCAGACAGTGATCAAAACACCTCCACAAGACACCAGAAGTTAACAGAGTGAGGAAGAGCCCGTGGTTACAGGTTTCAGAAGTACTAAAACTGACAGGGAATATTCCAGTCTCCAACCCACCAGATTATTGAAGCTTTTACTTATCTTTGAATATAATTTTGAAATAGTCATTCTGAGTCTCCCCATTGTGAATTTATTAGTTGTGAAAAGGAAGCTTATTGGAGAAGTTCTATCTGTGTTTTACAGATTAACATATACCCTAATCTGGAAAGGGATTTGTATGCATAATGTTAAACTCAACAGATTTAATAGAACTATCTGTACACTTAAAATTCAGCACTGGCTTTATTATCTAGCTAAATCAGGATTAAAGAAATCAAAGTCTAAGTTCTTACCAACTGTAGGTAAGTTTGGATCAGGATCTACACTGTCTTTGCCTCTCAAACTTCTTGAAAGGTTTTAAGAATATCGCTGAACATAGAAATTAAATGAGAATAACTTTGCGGTGCTCTCAGTGTTACTCTTAGATCTTTTATGAGTCATCAGCTCATAAGAATAGGCCATTACAGGAAGGAACCTTTCACAGCTAAAGCTCTCAGAGTGTGATAGAGTGCGCAGGCTGCTAACAAAAACTTACAAAAAGGGATGTGCAAAAACCTAAAGAATTTTCCTCTGGGATTTCCTTCCAAGGGATAAGTAGAGAAGCACTGGTGGCTCTATGGAGGAGCTGTTTCACGTTCCTGTTCTCTGAATGGCCTTGATGCAGCCCAGTATCTCAGGAATTGCTTTGGAAATTTATCACCCAGTGATCTCAAACTGCCTGGAGAAATAAACCCCTCAACATTCCAGTATTTCCCATCATTTTGATACCATTTTCCCTTTCGAAACACAGTGGACATTCTGGAAGAATCTTCTTCCATGAGTCCTTTGGGAAGCGAGTCCTCCATTGAGGGCTGAGCTTTTCCTCTACATTTACACTTCAGGGATATGTTCAGGGTTACAGTCACACCTTTCCTCCCTCAGCCCATGTTGGAATATAAGACAACCTACTAAATAAAAGCAAACAAGCTTTTTACCTTTTTTATAATTATTAGCCTCTTTGTCCAAGAAAGAAAAGCCCTATGGAGATATTATCACTTTCTATTATATTTGATGGTTCTTAGAATGATTTTTGTAGACTCCTATTACAATTTCATAGTGTCCTATTGATTTTGTTTCTCTTAAGGGCTTTCCCACCAAAAGATTGTGTATAATATAAAGGACAATAAAAGAAATTGCTAAGCAGTAAGGATATTATTCGCTATGTTTACTGCTGTACCAACCAAATGAAAAAAAAAAGGAAAAATAAAAACACCAGAAAAAAAGGCTGAGGCAGTGCACTTACAACTACTGGGATTTGTAGGATTTCCTGTGTAAATGTATGATGACCTCCAACTGCCTGAGATGGTAAAATCAATACTAAGAAATCCACCCACCACTTTTCAACACTGAAATTGTTATGCAGGATATATATTTTAAGAGAACGTTTCATCTGCAGTGTACTGCATCATGTTACATATCTGGACTTTTTTGAAAGCACCTATCATATCTGTGTGGATATTATATTACTCTGGCATAATAGCATTGCACTGGCAATCCAAATTCAGTATTTTTTCTTCTTACAGGTTATATTTATGGCCAAAATAGCCACAATTTTCTTCACATAAAATATGAAGTGTAATCTAATCTTTCTCTTCCTGACAGAAGAGTATTGTAATTCTGATCTTTCTCTTCCTGACATAATTCTATTCAGGCTTCAGTCATTCTTTAAAAAGATTAACAATGGAATTTTGGAAACAAGACAATAATTTCTTTTTAAAATAAAACTGATAAATGTTTTCTCACTTATGAAAGTAATTGCACCCTTGTAACAACTATTACTACCACTCCTTCAAACTTTTTTCAGTTGAGTGAGCAATTCTTGCGCCAGTAAAGTATCTCACTGGATGTGGATTAGCACCAGTCGTGGATGTAATAAAGATGATTGTCTGTTTCTTTTACAACAAATTCTTGTTGGATAAGAAATCCTTGAAAACTCTTTGTTATTCATTAGTTCATGATTGATGACATTGATGAAACTTAAACTTGTCAATGTCACCTGAATTTATAGACTTGAACGTGGTTCCATTGACTCGACGATAGAACTCAAGTTGACATTGGGGGAAAAAAGGAATTTGGCTTCTGAAAACTGATGAATACCTACATTGAAATAAGACCAGTGAATGTCTTCCATAGATCCAACATCCATAGTAAACATGCAATGATCAAATAAACAAAAAATAAGTACATACTTCTGAAAATATTGTTCCTAGTATGACAATATTCCCTCCGGTATCATATGAAAAAAAATCATCTTTTTTTTAATGATTTATAGGGCTTTTCAACTTTTACACAGATAAGAAATGGAATGCACAATGCAATTAAATAACACAGTGAAATGCTAGAGAAAGAATAATCTATTCTTTTAACTAAAAGAAAACACTACCTTTACCTACAAGCTACAAGATTTAAACCTCTGTGGTTATTAAAAATTATGATGTATACAAAATTTACCTTTTTAGTTCCTCAGAAAATGAAGTAGGGATAATTTAGTTTCAGGCTTTAGTATCCAGGGAAAGAAAGAAAAGAGTGGAGAAATAACAAAATGACCTCATTTACTGAGATAGAAATGTGCTGTTTACTCTTTGATGTAAGGAATCTCCTCCTCCTTTCAAATAAGGACATATTTTTTCATTTCCAGGTTTCTGAAGACAAGAAAGTAAGAAGTGGGCAGAAAACCCAGGTGTTATATAACAGGAGAAATTTGACGGGTTCATAAAAAGAGCTGTTGATCAAAAAACTTTAAATCAGTTTAGAATATTTTCTCAAAAAATGTTATGATCCTTGAACTTTAGCTTTTGAGGCCCTCATTGGAGCCTATTAGTAAGGACTAACTGAGTTCAAGAATCAGAGGCATCAAGATGATACTGCTGTGGATTATATGTGTTTTCTTCATTCCTCTATCTCTTTTTTCTTTTAATTGGGAAGCTGAATACACGCTATAACCAAACTGATATAAAAGGTCAGAGCACGAGTTAGTCCCCTCTTGGGACACTTTACTGTGTGTCCTTGCAGCATTTAAGAACATTTCCACTATGTCTAAAGAAATACATCACTAACCTGGGCATCGACCATTTATTTTCATTGAATCTGCCTCCTTGGTTTGTCCTCCACAACACAACAGGAAACCCAGGCAGTTGTTTGCCTACAAAGGAACTCTGATAAATAATGTTTGCTGAATTTGCTTGTTGTAAGCAGGCAATGCCTAATGAATTAACTGTACAAAAAGGGAAACCTTTCGAAATGAAGATTAAAATATGGGCTAAGGTTAATGATATATGATTCAAAGTTTCTTTTCTTCCACTAAGATATATCTTAGCTTGCATAAGCTGTAGTTATTGAAATTATAATAGAAGAAAATATTTTGGTGGTGGAATTATTACCAATATTCAAATTTCGAGAGAATATGAAGTATAAGATGCAATTTAAAACTCATTAAAATTATCTTGCTAGTTATTTCTTTTACAAAAGGATTTGGACTGGATTAATTATGTCATGACCAAATATGGAAAGACAAATGCAATGTTTTGCTGATGTTGTCCTTTATAGTTACATTGTAAGCCTTGACTTTCTAATGCTCTGTATCCATCCTCTCTTGAAATTTTTACTTTGAATTATTGTTTTAGTTTGCATATGTAAAAATGTCTGTAAGGAAGAACATGTTCATCATTTCTACGCTTCTTTGTAGGAAGGAGTTCTCAGAAAGACAACACATTTTTCTTTATTAATTCATTGTTCATGACAGGAGTCCTTCTTCCCATATAATGACCTGCAAGGTTTGATGAAATTGGGCCTATGACCTGCATCCGAACCCCTTCCCGTGGATTGGGGTAACCTGGGGAATTTTGTGAGTATCACAAGGACTTCGTATCCTTGTTAATAGGTTTTATTGTATCACCTCAGTTAAACAGAGAGATGAAATTCGAGAAGGAGAACATGTAGTCTGTGGTGTTGCTGTAAACATTGGTTCTTTGGTGAAAGGAATACAAATATGGGTTCAGCTTGATGGCCAGCACAAAATTTTGGAGAAGCTGAAGGGGAGGGTGAAGCCAATAAGTCAGTTGGGTTCGTCTGCCTGCTCTTGGTACAGAAACTTAGAGCTGAAGAGCTTAAAAATTTTAACATGTCAAAATCTTGTCACATTGTGATCCATCTTGTTATTCAAAAAGTATCCAAACCTTCAGCCTAAGAATAAATCAGATTAGAAGAAAGTGGCAAAAAATTGAGCTGTGTGTTTGCTTTCACGTCCAACCCAACCAGCAAAGATGAGTCACTATGAAAATCTTGTAATTTTCTGCTAAGCAATAAATTATTACCTTTACCTTCACTGGAAATGGGGGGAAAGTTAGCTAAAAGTATTTGAGAAAAGCAAAACCTCCTACTTTTTGCTGTATAAGAATAGACATGGTTCTCTTCGATGAGTCACGTTATGGGAGGTCATGGTGGGAACTGCAGAGGCAGCATCAATTTGGCATTAAGTTTAAAATAAAACAATTTGAATTGTTCCAAATAAATATGTTTTGTTTTTTTTTTTTCCACATTTGGGTATATTTTCAGACATTCTTTTAAAAGTAAGTGTTTTACAGGAGATTCGAACTGCATGAATAAGTAATACATTAAAATAAAATGTCATTGCCTTTATAGTTGAAATCTGAGTGGAAAAGAGAAAATAACACTGCTTTTATTAAAATTTGTGTTTAGAAAAATAGACTTTAAGTAAGTGAAATAAGCTACCACTAGAAGTGATAATGTGTGATTGGTTCAGGAACCCATGGAAAAAAAATACATAGCAGCTTTAAATATTAAGGAATTATTCATTTGCTGTAAAAAGAAACATTTTTATATTGTTACATTATTATGACCTAATGTGACAGGAAACATTCTATTTGTAGTCATTTAGAGTTAAAAAAAAAAAAAAAATTGGCAAAGTTTTACCATGATGGCTGAAATCTTTTGATTAGTGATTAAATTCTACTTTCCTCAGTTTGGTTTAGTTTGGTTTCTCTCCTCTTTTTATATATATATATTAAAAAAAAATAAAAATCAACAGAAAATGGAAGAACCAATATCTCAAACTTCTAACTTTCTAAAAGAAGTAATCTGAGTTTTCTGTTAAATTTAAAAGTAATTCAACTTTTTTTGGAATACCAGTTTCCCTGCAAAGTGAGTATCATTTTGCCAGCTCAAATCACGGTACATTTAATAGATAAACATCTTCACCACCAACCTCAAGCTCTCAGACTGGGCAGATACCTTTTACAGGAGCAGTTATTCCGGAATTCTTATTTGCTTCTTTGTTTTTCCAAGTGGATGGACCATTCAGTTCCCATTTCTTCCCACCTGCATTCCCCGGCACCTGGTACTGATTTGTGCCTGGGACTAAGGCAGCCTGATGTCTCTGCACTTGCTGATCCAGGCATAGGAAGAGGTGAATCACTGATGTAATTAAATTAAAAATCCAATACCTTGCAAGACACAAATCCATTTCTTCAGGTGTTCATGAACTTCTTGCATTCCAAGAGATGTCCCAGAGGTATCAGAAGCTTTGAGAGGCCTGTGTTGCAGAGGGGCTCTGTGGTACAGATGGATGGTCAGAGAGGAAAGAGTTGTCTGGCTCTGAAAGTATCCTCATCCAGTTTGCAAAAAGTTAAGCGAAAGAAAAGAGTATTTTCTTAACAGAGCTGAAATCATCAACAATAAAAGTGATATGAAAAAAAGAAGGGAAAGAAGAAAAAACGGTTACTGTAATGATGGAAAAATTAATCCCTTGATCTTAACTTTCATAGTCCTGAATGGCTGAAGAAAATCCAGTGTCAGATGCAGACAGTGCCCCATCCCAACACTGAAAACCTGTTGAGGGTCTGGCCTTCTGAGCATAACTAAAGGAAAGGGCATTGGACTGTGACACTGAAAAAGTTTAAAGGTGTTTAAAGAAGTTGTCACAGTGTTTACTGCAGGTTTTAAATAACTTTTAATGTTGTCGGTTACATTCAATTGAACAACAAAAAGTATCGAAGCTCAAAAATATCTTGGTTTTTAGTTTTGTGCAAGTGTATCAGAAAAGCAATATATGTGCTGTCCTCTATTATTAGGAAAATTGATGATTACAAGGTAACTTCTATGTGATACAAAAATTGTATAAAGAGGGAGTTCAATTATTATTCAGCACATTGACCAAGCATTAAAAAAAAAAAAAATGCTAAGCAAACCATATTGAACATCTGTCTCAAAAATGTTTAAATCAGTAGGAAAGGCAAACTTTATCTGACTTGTAGTCACAGTCTAATTCCATTCCCAAATTTTCCACAGGCTAAGTAATTACAATTAACTAATGATTAATGTTTTAACTAGTAAGAATTTTGTTGAGGAGCTGAATATATCATACTTTCAAAAAATCATGGGAAAAAGCAGTTCAAGGGGGTATTCCAATGACAAATCCATAGCAGAAAATGGGTTGTTATTTGATCATTCCTGAAATTGGTTTTATATTTGATTTATGACTTTATAGTTTACACTTTAAGTTTATCAGTTTTGTTATGCTCATAGACAAAATTATTTTCTCATTTTCTGGGAGTAAAACCAATTCTATCTTAAGCTGATGGGAGAAGAAAATTTTTTTCTTCACAAGTATTTCTTGTATTACTAATATCTCCTAAATTTTGATTATGCAATTTTATTTCACTTTGTACAGTGTTTGTTCTATAAAGCTACAGTTTCTTGAGGTTTTTTTCTAAAAGTGACCTGATGAAACATTTGCATCATCTGAATAACACAATATTTCATTTAAAATGAGGCCAAGAGTCTCTCATCTGATTCAGATAAAAGAATATAAAACATTTTTAATTTTTTACTTCATGGTCATCCAATTTGTAATGTTATCATAAAACCAGAAAAAGTAATTTAAAATACTGAACAGAGATATGCCAGTGCATTTGACCTTATGAAAATCGTTGGGGTTTGATTATTTTCTTTCTATTTTATTTGTACTGTTTCATCAGAGTCAGGACATTCTGACAGAACATATCAGTTCCCAGAATTGAATATTTTTTTTCCAATGGAAAGCATTTCCATCAAAAATCTCAAATGATTTTACTGCCTTCTTATAGGATATCTGCTGTAGTAACTGGCTTTATTGTGTTCCCCCTACTGAGAATGCTTTGGATGTTAAATAAATGCCCAGCTTGGACTTTAATTATTTGGGGAATCAAGACATGACAAATATCCAGAAGATGAGGGACTTTCTCACCCATTACCTGGGGAATTAGGACTTTAGATCTGTGGCCATGCCTTGTTTGGATATGATCAACTCCGAAATATTTTACAGTCACAGCTCTGTGCTAAAGGACTTTGGTCCTGCTGTCCTCTTCCCGGATTATTTTCCCTACCAGACATTCCCTGTCAGGCTTGCAAGCGACCAAGAGGATCCATCACATGCACAGACTCAGGGAGGCATGTGGAAAAAGCAATGGAGGTGAGATATTCTGACACTGGTGACTGAAGTCTGCCTTCTATAATCCTTAGGAAATTTCCCTGTAAAACTCGTGGATTTAATATGACTTCTTCCAGTCCACCATCTCTGGGACTCCTCAAGATAACCTGGAAGTTCATCAGGCACATATAACTGAGCTAAAAGGAAAAATATATGGATTAAAAGTTCTGTGGCCTTTGTTACACAGGATGTCAGACAAAATTAGACCCTGCCTATGGTACATTGTACATTTGAACAGATATTTTATGTGATAACAAAATAACAGCAATTTCCAGTGGAAAGTTTTCCCTCTACACATACCAAACCTGTTGGGATGTTATTAATTTAGAGCCTACTGCTAATTCTGAAACAGTTAAAATATTTTACCTTTTTACCTTCGGTAATTGCTTAATATTTACAATAATTTTTATTACTTTTTTTTTGTTTGTTTAATTCTGTGCATGCTTTGAAAGCTTAATCAGTATTCTAACAAGCTTCCAGGTAGCTGATTCCTCTGTTGCAGAATAACTTGCACTGGAGAACTTAAAAGGCATCTCTAATTTCTGTCGCTGTCAGAGATCGGGTAGGTCCAACATTTTACTTTGAAATTATGTTCTTCTGATGAACTGCTTATTAGGCAATTAAATGTGCTGTTTAAACTAGAACCAGCTAGAAATTGAAATAAAATTATTTTTAAAAGACTCAGTGGTAGCTCTTGTTGAAAGACAGTTATGACTGTGCTGCTGTCAGATAGGGTTTAGAATAATGAGACACACAGGTAATCAGCACGAACCGGCAGGAACAGTTTTTCCATGATTTCTTTCCAAGGGGACCTGATTAGAAAAAATATTGCTCTTATTACTCCTGAGCGAACATTTTAAGTAGGCTTGCCTAGAAAGAGAATTACATATGGCATTACTATTTCAGGCATCTAAAAACTGTAAAATATGCGTAAAAAGAGGAAAATTACTATTTCAAGGATTAGCATTTTAGCAGGCCAGGTAGCCAAGTGTTTTCAGTAGTTACAACTTTAAAGTGCTACCCTCCAGTTGTGGAAAAGATTCCAGTCGTGACAGGCTCCAATATCTGTAAACAAGAATCATACAAATTAAATATGGGAATTAATATAATGTTGTGATTTCCACCTTTCCTGTGCAGGCTGGTGCTTTCTTGTGTATTTTAAAATCTTCGTCTACTCTTTGGTTATAATTTCTCATTTACAAGACTCCCTTTTTTTTAAGTGGCCCCCAAAACACTCCACAACCTCCTTTGTGCAATGAGCTCTGATTCTCTGATGTATTAAAAAGTTTTTGTTAACTTTGAGAATCCATAAAACAGATTAACATAATATATAGAATTAAGTAACAACAAATACATCTGTTTTTGCAATACTTTAGTACAGAATATGGAAGATGGAGTAATGTCTCTGCAAAGTTTTTTTCCTCTCCCCACTTGAGTTGCAGCAGAGCTCAGAAGTCCTAAAAGAAATCTGCAGTATAAACAGAGGGTGAGACAGAACTACCACAAAAATACACAATGATTTCAGCAAGAGGAGACAGAAGATCATTAGCAGAACTGGAGGAATAGCTGGAATCTCGTGATTCAGCATCCCTTGCCCTGAACACTGTGTCAGGCCCCTTTGGTCATGGATATTACGATGACTCAACTTGTGCTGCTGCAGGAATGCAGAGCTATTGCTCTTTTGATACTGAATGCTTCAGAACTTGCTTTCACTGTCTTTTTATGTGAGTGAAAATGAAATGAAAAGGTAAACAAAAATGAAATATTATGATTAATTCTTAAGCCAATGGTTAAGACTCTCTTAGAAGATGAAATTTTTACACCTTTATAAAACTCATTTTAGACTCTTCACCCATTTTACATTACTGAAACCTGATGAAGCTTTTACAAGTAGCTGCCAGATAGTACTTTATCACCACAGTAGGTCCAGTTCTGAGGCAAAGATAATTCGCACTGATGTAGGTAAGAATAAAGTCTGATCACTCCCTTTTGACTTTTCAAAGAAAAAAAAGTATGATGTAAGGAACCATCAGAGCCCCCACAGATTCTCTTGGAGGAGTCTGTGACATGCTTGGAAACATAAAGCTGAGCTACAAAGCCCTATCCTTCTTAAAAATCTATCAGTGTGACTCAACAATGCTTTTAAAACTGAAATCGCAATTATAAACTAAATAAACTGCTCACAAAGGGGAAAAAATGGGTGGCTCAAAATTAGCTGGTTACCTGGAGTTATGGAAAGGAATTCCATCATTCATTTTAAGACATAATGAGATGCCAAATTTGAAGGCACAATGAGATGTTGATGTTGAAGAATTTTTATTTCATAGTCATCTCCTGTCTGCTTTCCTATTAGTTTAAGCTGAATAAACTCAACAGACCAGCATCAGTAACAAGCCAGCAGAGCTCCAGTTGCCCGGAGCATCATATGGGTAATGGATTATAAAATTCATCTCAATAGGTAAATCTGTTGCCATTCCACATTTTACCTGAGAAACTTGGTAATGTTGTCGTTAAGATAGAGCTGTTCTTTAAAAGAAAATTAAAAAATATGAAGAACTGGTCAGGCTTTGGAATAGGCTGCCCAGGACAGTGATGAAGTCACCATACCTGGATGTGGCATTTGGGGACACAGGTTAGTGATGGGCTTGGCAGTGCTGGGTTAACAGTTGGACTCGGTGATCTTAAAGTGGTTTTTCAACCTTAATGATTCTTCAGTTGCAAAATCCCTGGAGCAGAGCACTGGGGAAGGAAGGACTGGCCTCTCCACAGTATCAGTGATACGTTTTACCCAGTGGATTATATGTAAGAACATTTTCAGACCCCAGCTCCCCGACACACCAACTGAACTGGTTGTCCTCTGCTTGTGTGAATGAACAAGACTGAAATCAAACACGAGAAGAAAACACCCTGTGGCAGCTGGAGATACAAATCCCACAAAATAGGAGCTGTGCCCCCAGACAGGAGCAGATGAATTAGCTAAAAACCGTGTTCTTGAGCAGGGAGTGCCCTTCACAGAGCGAGGAGAGCTGCTGACATCTAGTGTTTCCCTCTCAAACAACTCTCCTGCTTGTGCTCTCCGGCGGCAGAAGTGCCTGTGTGTGGTCACGGCCCCTGGGCTGCTCGGGGAGCACAAGGTGTGAGGCTCCATGACATCAGTTTCATGAGGGGCTTGCAGAGGATGCTGTTACGAAATTCCCTGTCCCTGGTGCCTGTCCCTACTCCCTGTGTTTCCAATATCCTGATCCATTTGGACATCGAGACAGAGGGGACTGCGGCGGGAGCTCCTTTTGAACATTTACTTTCTTTTACCCTCCTAGTCTTATTTTCTTGAACCAAGAAGTAATTTCTAAAATCGAGATCAATTAATTCAAACAAAAGTCAGGAAAGGAAACTAAGAAGAGGAATTTTTCCTGCCTCACTTCCTAAACCAAACAACAATCAACTTTTACTCTGTTTGCTTTACATACAGAGCAAAACAAACAAAAAAGCTGAAAAATAAGGCTCTCACAGATATTGTAGACGCAGTCAGAGCACATAAATATTGCATGTCCTCACTGTGATTGTCACTATGCTTCCTTTTAACCAAACATAATTCTTCTATAATAGTTTCATTGGAGAATATGTTTTGCCTTCCTACACAAGTTCATTCTCTTTACTCTGTCTATTTACAGTTTGTGCACACTGTCTGATTATGTTAGGACTGTCATTCTGTGCTGTCATTATTATCCGGATTGTTTTGTTAGCTCTGTTGCTGTTAGACTCATTATTTTCAGCCTGCTAAATGTCCTGACCTAGATTTGATTGCCTACCAGGTGACTCATTATTTAAATTAACTGGTAGATCTACATCAGGCATTACAATCTAATTCCTTGAATTAGATTGCCTGCTGATTCTTCCTCTCCAGATGATTGATAGTTGGAATGATTGCCATTTATGGGGGAAAAAAACCCACAAACTAACCTTTTATATATGAATCAGTATTTAACTATTCCTTTTCTTTTATGCTTTAGCCTCAAACTTGTCCTTGAGGCCTCAAATAGGACAGTTTAGGTTGGAAAAGAGATCTAAGATCATTGAGATGTAGGAATGTAGATTAGATTACAATGATTTTACAGGGGGAAATATTAAGAATTTAATATTTTGCCTGTAATAGCCTTTACTTAAATATTCTAAAAAGATTTTTTTTGGCTACAGTTGCAACTGTCTTTACTTACACTGCATGTCCTTTGACACACCAGCTGCAGGGAGACCTTTGTGCTAAATGCAGGAGGAGATAGTAACTTCCCCGAACATCTCATTCAATCTAAAGGTTACATTGAGAAGGGCTTTTTTGCAGTGATGGATGACTGCCTGCACGAGCTGTATCATTATTTTGGATGGGACAACCAGTGCAAGTGCTACTCATCAATGAGAATAACTGGTTCACAATCTGTCTCTCAAAGATAAGACACTAAAAGGACACAGACCTCGGGAATGACTCCCAATCTGTTACCTTAACCACAGGATCATTCCGATGAGGATATCAGTTTTTCTTAATGTGTTTGTCTAGAGAAGGCACTTTGCATAAAGAAATGAACTATTTAAAAAACTTTGTAAGCATTACCCTCTGTAAAATGAATTTTAAATGCATCATTTTGTACCATTATAATTAATGTTGTTTCCAGCTGACGGTGGTTTTTGACTCTGCAAGGTCACTGTTAAATTGCTGCAGTCACACTAAGCTCTAAGCCTGTTAGTGTTTAACAGGACAGGAGTTTCTTCCCTTGAGTTTCTGCTTTTACAGTGGAAGGGGTGAGATCTTACTGCTCTTTTAAAGGTTGCTCTTACCTCTTCTTTTTCCCTAGAGCATTTATTCACTCGTTTTTAGTTTGACAGTTTTGACTGAGGTTAGAAGAGTTCATCTTGTTTACAGCTTCCCTGGATGAAGGCAATGCATGTGTATATTCATGTTCTAAAAATGTAAAAGGTTTGTGTTTCGGGGATGGTTTGCTAACCCTCTCATTGGAAGAGCTCTGTCTCTGTAAGTGGTCACAAGGCACTGAGAAAAGGGCTAATGGTATTTTTATTTTCAAATCCATCGTTACTGCATGGCAAATAGAAACCCCTCAGCACTGCCAGTGTAGCAACTTCTGTTACTCAAAATGAGGGGAGGTGGGGAGTAGGACAGCGCTCAGGCTCAGTGCTGAATGGTCTCAGCTCAGTGAACATGCAATCACAGGCCTAATTGTAGTCAAATAAGTAATCCAGGCCCCAATCCATAAACCACATAAGGGTATAATTAACATTAAACAAGTGCCGAGTCCTATTAGGTTTAATGGAAGATAAGCATGGTAATGTTAAGCATATACTTACCTACCCAATCTCCACGTACTTCAGAGAAGCAGCCTTAAAACAGGCTCAAAACCCCTTCAAAGGGGGTTGCTCTGGTGTGGGTTCTAGCAGATAGCAAAACCTGGGGTGTATAAGAAATGTAGGTGCTTAAATGTACAAATGGAGACAGAAAATATGAAAAATTAAGAGAAGCAGTTCACTTAAGCCAGCCTAAATTCCCCTGGGGAGTGTGTGTCAGAGCATAAGGCACCCCATGAGTTATATTGTCCTTTATAAAGTGTGAGAGAGGGTTAATGCATTGTTTCTGTTCGTTAAAGGATGAATAATCCTGGAGTGAAGATCTTGTTCCATGGTATAGGAGCTATTTACACAGCACTAAGGACTCATGTGCCTAAAGCCCAGGGTGGCAAAGGGATGACCCAAGGCCAAGTTGGATGGGCTTTGGAGGAACCTGGTCTAGTGAAACGTGTTCCTGCCCATGACAAGACGTTGGAAGTGAATAATCTTAAAGTTCCCTTCAAACCCAATCTATTGTAGGATTCTGTGACCCACAGAAGTAAATGAGTCTACGGGTGCTCAGACAATCTGATTCAAAAACATCTTGTGAACTGCAGCATCCAAAGAGGGCCAAAGAGCCTGTGTCTTTCAGAATTTTGATTGTTGGCTTTCAAAATTACCTGTTATTGAAAAATCATGTGTCTCAAACCAGGTAGAAATTACAGGGGAAAAACCACAGGGAAAATAGAGTGGGAGAGAATGGCAGCTTACTATCACTACAGTCAAGAACACAGGAAATTTTTTAGCTACTGATTGCAAAAGACGTGAACTATCAAACTGTTCTGCACAGCCAGGGTAAAGACTGCAGAATTAAACATTAATGCTAAGCTGCTTAAGATGAATGCTGTGACTCCAGATTGTGTACATTAGAAAGGTTGACAGAAGACTAATTTCTAAAGGAGAAAATGTTTTAAAAATTAAGCACAGCCATCAATAAATCAGCCAAGCTTAAAATAAAAATAGGGGTTTGGATATATTCTGACATTTGAATATAATATAGCTGTATGAATAAAGGTTTTAGAGAACTGTGTTCTAAAGTAGTCAACTATTTCTTACACTTAATATCTTTATGCTGGAGATTGTGTTTAAAGAATTGTAACCAATGGTATAGTTCATGGATTTGTATCAAACTTCATATGGTACTAACGCTACAATAATGATTTCTCTTGGAATATATATACCAGTGCAAGATCTTCAGAGTGCTTTACCAGCATTATTTAATGACAGGCACAATGGCCCTTTGAGGAACGTATTGTAGAGGTGGAAAAGCTGAGGCATGGCAAGATATTTGTTAAAGCTATTTTGTGAATAAGCAGAAGGGTAAGAATTAGAATTTAAGAGGACTTAGTTCCTCAAAATGACTGGGGATCGTCTCTGCACAATGCTTTTCAAAAGTGATTAAATTATTAAAATGTTCTCGTTCCAAATGCAAATAACACATGTGGGCTCTAGCCCAGTCTGATGTCTTTGGCCTAAACTGCTTCTTTTCACTGCTGAGGGCTAGATCCTCAAAGAGGCTTTGTAATCTGGGCCCTTTTAACGATGTGCTTACATCTATAAGACTCCACACGTACAAAGTTTAAGTACCTGCATTAATGTCTCCGGGGATTAAAGCCATGCAGTTCAGCACCTTAAAAGAGTGAGCTGTAAATTTAAGTTTTAATGTCATATACTAAGACAATTAATTTTTAATAGCAAAGGCATTGTTTTTGACGCACTCTCTCCAGCATAAAAATAAAGATTTCAGTGGCCCAATCCTTTTGCTCATGGGCTCACTCAGTACCACCAAGCCTGTTCTGTGTGGGGCAGCCAGTAACAGGTTGGGTAATTCACAGGTATTTTGGGGCATCGCACAAACAAAAACCACCCAAAGGTCTTTTTCCAGCTGGACTGAGCCATATTTCAGGGAGCTGGGGAAATTCCTGAAGGCTCCTGTTGGGCAGTTACACTGAAGCTGATGTAATTATTCACTCAGAGCTTTAAGGTGAATGTTGGAACTCTTTTCCTCACAGAGAGCAGCAAAAGAGCAGCAAAAAGCTTTTATCTTATTTAGGGGCCTTGACTACAGGTCACACTTCATTGTAATAATGAAAATTGTGTGCATATATACATATACATATAAGCAAAAATTTCATCAACTTATCTGTTTTCTCAAGTAAAGGTTTTTGTTGCTATTTTACAGTTAGTCCACCAATATTTCAACTGAATATGTCTGTCAGCATTTCTTGAACAGTTATCAACACAGTACCTAAGCAAACACATGGGTTCTAGCAGGCAATGAGAGCTGCCTCAAAGGCACTTAGTCCTGTGCCTTAAGTTTTAATTACAGGAAGCAGACATTATTTGTGATGTTTTGATTCAATTGTGGTTTAAATCATGAACTGTTGCATTTGATTATGATTTTTTTGCTTGTTTTTCTTCTCTCTGAAAATGAGACAGCAAAGAAGTGTGCCTTTTTATCTGACTTGTAACTTGGGGAATTAATTTCTTATTTCCTCGGTGAGATTTTTTCAGATTTCATCTTGCATTTGAGAAGACTGTCCTTAAAAACTCAATATTTTTAGGGTCCCAATGCGAGATGTCCCAAGTGTGACAGACCTGGCATACAAGATGACAGTCACTGTTTTCAGCTCTCTGTGGAAATAAAACTCAGATAACACAGAGTCATTCTGCTCTTCAATCAGAGATGAAAAATGTGATTCAACAGTACATGAATCTGAACACTTCAGGGATGATTTTATTCATCTAGGGAATGATCAGCTGTGTTGGAATTTGCAAGTTTCTTGTTTAATATTCAGCAATCTTAATATTCAGTAAACTCTAGTCTAATTTAGGGTTATTAGCATGGCTGCTTAGATCCTGAGTTCAGTGGGCTCCTCCAGTACTCATGCAGCTGGTATTTACAGTGATCACTCATATATTTGATTTTTGAAAAACAATGAAATTTCTCTTTTGATCAGGGATTCGTGCTGTTCTGAGGAACTGTGTTTCCGTGCTAAATGCAAAGTGTTTGCTTTTGACCGATGAGCAACTATTTTTTTTTTCCTGTTCTGTGGTAAATTCTTTGTACTTGAAATAAGTCCAAAATAAAAGAGAGAAAACAAAATGCAGAAGTTGAAGAGAAACAACACGAGAATATTCAATTGAGGACCATCAAACAGTGTTACTGCTGTATTTCAAGATCCATCGATAATATTATTCCAATGTATTCTATTTTATTCATGTTTCAATATTGTACTGAATTTCCTACATGCAGAACATGTTAGTTCTTTTCTAGACCTCTGGCTAAGCCTGATGGGGCCCTCTCCATTTTGCCTGTTGCAGCCTGGAGGACAGTGATTAGCAGTAATATTCTGAAGGTGGAAACTCCTCTCCTGGGAGCTTCACCTGGCACTTACGACCTGCCATATGGTCATGTGTCCAGATGATCACTGTGCTGTTCTTGGGCACAGTCAGGGTTTCAGGATACCAGTTTCTCAGTACAAAGAGCCTCTCCCATGTCTTTTCCAGTGCAGGAATGTCAGAAGACAAAGTGACCGGCAAGGCTCCCACTTTTCCTGTCCATTACACTCATTTATAGTAAGCTGTGGACCACATCTGCTTGTGGAGCCGGGGCTCTCTCGAACGATTCTCTGGGAGTTTCCCAGATGCAGTGCCTAATTAGGTTAGGTATAGCTATAGCTGAACCTACCTCTAGTTACATATAAATTACTGGAAATATTTCCAGGTTTCCATGCCCTACTTGTGTCCTGCAAATGACAGGAGAAGGTTGAGACACTTCAGCAGTTTTCCTTCTCCTGACCTGATTTCCATGAAGGGAAAACTGCGCACACACACTTTGGAGTGGAGTAAAAGGGTATCCCGTTTTCTAGTTTAAATGATGAGGAAAGCCAGATCCTTGGGTATGCCTGGGCACAGCAGCACTATCAGCTTATTAGTGACCTTCTGTTAGATCTGGCTTCCTACAAGGCAATCCTAAAGTTCTCTGTGCTCCATTGAGGGGTGATCTCCTGGGACCATCCTCCTAAAGCAGGGTGGTGAGCTTTGTTCTAGGTCAGATCCAAAACAGAGGCTTATTGGTGTGCTAAGGATTCAAGGAAACCCAGAGGTTAGCCCTTATCTTGGCTATATCTGGTCAATTCCTGCTATGCTAATGATGGTGCGGTGCCAGACCTGAATCCAGCAAGTGAGATGTTGTCCCAGTATGTAGCATTTTCTGTACAAGTCTCAGCCACCACAAAGCAGAAGCAGTTTTACAACACATGCAGAACACAGAAGGATTTAGAAGGAGGGCAAATACGAATATTTCAAAGGAATTTTCATAATTTTTTTTCATGTCTAAATCTTTCTGTAGGATCCTCACCTGGTGGTGTAATTAGCCAAAGTCTGCAGCAGTAGCCACTTAAGCTACAGGGTTTCAGAGAACTGAATATTTCTCAGCCTCCTCAATCCATTTTTGCAAATGTGCAAAAATGGGATTACTGGGAGGTTTTGTGTGAGTTGCTTTAGCTATAATTCCCGAAGAGTTTTTAGAGCTGCTAATCTAAGAGCTCGTCTCCGGAGGCTGATGACTCTTAAATCTATCTTGCAGATTTAAATACCTCACCCTTAATATCCAGCGTTGGGGTTAGAAATGCCACTTACCCTTTCCATCCCCTCTCTGCTCTCTGAGAAGGATGATAAAATTACCAGGAGAGACAGATAAAGACGAGTAGAAGCGTTAGGAAGAAGGAGAGAGCCATTTTTCCTGGCTCAGCCCAGCTTGCACTCTAACAGGTATTTACAGTCTCTGGCTCGTGGTGCTTGTACTCAACTGTGTCAATCTGCTTCTATCCACAGGCTGACTGTAGCTAGGAGCAAGATAATTTATCTTTCTTGCTCTTACCCTTGTCTGTGTCCCCGCACATTAAGGATGTTTCTCAGGCAGCACAAATATGTGTGAAATCTCTTGATTGCCTTTGCCCCTTGTGAAAAGACATTGTATGCTCTGTCCTTGACCAGCTATTGTTATGCCATCAGAGCTGGCTGATGGATTCGCAGAGCACAAGCACAAATTCTGACGGTCTGGAAAAAAAAAAGTATATAAATATATATAAAAATATATATGCTCTGTGGTGGAAGGGCATAGCTCTTGTGACATTGCCTGCCAGAGAGCTGCCCCGCACTCTGTGAGCTGGATTTTCATATTCATGGGCTACTTTCTCAGCAAATAGTTCCAGGTGCTTAATGGACTCTGTGCATCCCTCCTCTGTCTTTCCACATTAGTGTTTTTGGGTAGGGAAGAAGGGTGCTGTGTGCTGTTGCTCTTCGTAAAGGTCATTGTTCCCAAAAGGATCAGCACCATTACCCTTGCACAAGGTATTCCCAATTCTGCAAAACGTAATGGCTCACAGTAATTTCTTCCTTGTCAGCTGCAAGGATAAAAATCTGTGATTTTTTTTTCTTTTCCTTCTAATGTGCAGAACTTCTGTGAGCATTTTTCACAATAGCTGAATATTTCTTAGGAAAGGACTAAGACTAAGTGGAAGCTGGGAGGGAGACACAAATTATTTTCAAGTGGTCATGTTCTTCATTCTCTATTTAATGCCTGATACAAATGGAGCCTTCCACAGATATTTATCAGGCTAAAGAGGGAATTTTTGGTGCTGGTAGACTTCTCACAAAGCCTAATCATTCAGGTTGCAGTTTTATATTCAACATCTCTCAAGCGATAAAATATAACATCATCAGTTTTAGAGAACAGTATCAGAACAATATCTAGAGATTATAGAGGAATAATCTGTAAATGAAACTGTGACTGTAAACCACCTTTGGGAGACCAATACATCATTCTGGAATTGCCTCAATAAATTTAGTTTTAAGATCACTGGGATAGTTTGTGCAGTGGAGACTCCCTTTCTTCTGGCCCACATGCATAACAAATAGATTTGGCAAAAAAATGTCAGGCGTCTGATTCATCTGAAGAACATACTGAAAATCAGCTTCAATTTACTATTATTTTAGCTCTTGAAAGTAGTTATTTAAACCAAAATGGGTCAAGTACAACCAAGGATTACTGATTCAAAATCCAAGGTTTGACTAAATTAATAATTTCATTTTGGGAAAAACGTCTGTGAAGTATCACATAACACAGACATTAGTATGCTTTATGTCTCTGAATTCCTCACTTCTGTCTTTTTCAAATGTATTGAGAAGAGCTTTATAGATTTAGTCCTAACTCTGTCTTCAAGAGAATTGTGAGCCAATCTGTATTTTACAACTATAATCAACAGATATGTAGAAATACTGGAGAAATATTGGGAAACAGCAAAGAAATACTTTTGCAGATTGACAAAATGTACAGGAAAATAATATTCTGAGCCTGCCTAAATTCACCTCATATTTTAAATGCTTAATACAAATATTAACATTTCAGTAAGGAGAAAGTCTTTTAAGTTCTGTGCAGCTTTTCTGAACTTTACAGATTTTTTTTCTGGCACAGGGGCTTCTTCAGGAGGCAAGTCTGGAGAGTGGATGCTGACAAATGATGCTGCAATGCATTCTCAGGAAAGTATTTTTGCAAATGTACAGCCATAATCCAAGTTAAAGATGAAAACTGGGCATAATTAATTCCAAAGTGAAATCGGAGGCAACATGAATATTTGGAGTGGCTTTTTAAGTTAAGTAGGGAGAAAATCAAACATGTGGCAGCTGAAGCCAAAGAAAAAGAACTGGGATAAGATCCTAATGTGTATATAGCAACATAGCGAAGAGCTAACAGATGTGGGGTAAGGTCAAAGAGAAGTAGCCAAAGAGCTCAGGTCAGCTCTGAGACCTCTGTATTAGGAAAGTCAAAGCTCACAGCATAAAGGAATTCTGTGAAATCTTGTTTTTGACTCTGTCTACTGCTATGATGTTACAAGCACAAACATGTCCCCACCAGACTGACTGTTTTCCTCTAAATCCGTGAGGAGCTGCTATAAGCTCCATGGTGCCTGTGACACATCACTGTGCTGGGTTCATTACAGATAGATGGGTAATTAGGGCCTTCAGAGACCATCAAGACTTGATCTGGCATTTGCTCACATGCCATAAGATGATGTCAAGGCAGCAAAAATGGACCTACAACACTGGCTGGATTTGCAAACAACTGGAAGGTGATCACTGTGTGTCTGCCAGTGTGTGCCTGAGGTGTGCATTCCAGCAACCCCTTTAGCCAGGTTATCATGTGAATTCTCTCATTTCTCTGTGGCATAAAACCCTTTACAGACCTCATTTATTGGTCTGAGGGGTGTCAAAACTCTTGCTGTAGGAGCAGTTTTCTTGCTCTTTGTATATGAGTGAAGTTAAGGACACAAAGGACACTGAATTTGAATCCAAATTCTTTATGAGTGAGTATATACAAACATATATATATATATCTTTTCCTCACCATAAGTGGTAGAAGGCAAAGGACTAAAACTCCTTCATCTAGTGAAACATCCCAGTGCTTTGTATTTCCCCAGACCAGACCTGAGGAAAGGGAGACTTGGTCTGATTATGAAACAGCACCAATGGGAGTGAAACATAAATTTCCACCCAAGCTTTCCATTAATTTGGGGAAAGTTTGTCCATGATAAAAATATTTTAGCCTCAATTTGTTTTTGATTTTATTTATTTATTTATTTTTTATCATAAACTAAAGGTTTTTTTCCCCTGTTGCTCAGAAATGTTCTGCTCCCCCATCATGTTGGCTTCAGATGAATGTGCAGCTCTTATTGAATTCAATGGCACTTCTTAACCACAAGTATTCAATTATCTGCTGTTAATGCCCCATCCATTTGGAAAACACCTATTGCTTTCTCTAAATATTCTCTTAACTCATGCTAGTATTGACCAGGTTTGGCTGGAAAAGACATCTGCTACACGTGCTGTCAGAACACCACTTACAAGTGCAGCCTTTTCTTCACGGGATGCTCTCTCAGTCCTATTTTAGCGAAATTATTTTCTTTTCTACAGTGGTGTTTCTGTTTGTGCAATCTTAGAAAAACGTGCAAAACATGAACTTCAATGACAACCCATAGAAAAGTGTCAGAATTTGAAGTAACATCTCTGTAAGAAGCCAGGTAGACTGGTGAACTCCAGCTTGTGACCAAAGTGCCACCGGCTCTTAAATACCCAGGTGGAAAAGACATGATTCCCTTTTTTAGCACTTCATTTCAAAGGATGCCATCACCTATAGTACACAGCATTAAAGGAATTTCTGCTGCAGAAAGATTAAAAATAGGCAGTGCTCCTGGGACTGGAATCTTTTGGTTCAGGTAGTCCAATGTGGGTACCTGAGCCTCGGCTAAAGAAAACCTGCAGGGTATGAAAAATCCTGGCTCTTCCTCCAACCCTACGAAGCAAGCCATGATTTTTTCCCATGTCTCGCCTTACCAGCAGCCCCTCCCTGTGGGTACCTGATGGCTGCATCCCCACACTGCACAGACAGTTGAGTAAGTTATGTATTCAGACCCCGGTGAGCGTTGCTGAGAGCTTCACGACTCCCTGACGGCAGCAGCTTAGCACGGACAGCACAGACTTTTCCTCCTCCAGCCAGTCTATGGAAAATTGAAGTCTTTCACATGTTCACCTTGACAGATCTGGGTTAGCAGCATCCCCGACAGCCCAGCTGTCTTGTGTCCCGGCGTCTCTATTTGGACACAGACAGTATATTTTAGGAGGGGCAGAAAGAAGAACAAGAACAGCTAATTTGCCCTTCTGAAGGAGCTGTGGTTTGATGAAATCCTGCCAGCTGAGCTGTGCCAGCCTTTCCTCTGTGCCTTGTCACTGTCACACAGGTGCTCACTCCTGATCCGTGGCTGACAATCTGAGACACAGAACAGGAGACGACACTTTTTCTCTGTTTACGTGTTTCATGTACTTGCTAATTACTTCAGAGGATGGTTAAATTTTACTTTGCAAACCCTATTATGCAAGGTATTGTTTTTGTCTTTGTTCCTGGCCAATGTAGTGTGTTGTTTTCTTTGGCACATCACATCAACAGTAGTCTCAGTGCTAGTTAATATTATTTATTTATCAGTTCAGTGACTCCACTGTGCTAAGGCAAATACAAGGTATTGTCTTTGGCCATAGGGGACAACATTGCATTTGAATGCTTTTATTTACTGATTGATCCTTATTAATATAAATTTCTAAGTTTTAGTCAGGACATTTTCACGTTCATTAAAAATGAATGGTTAAAAAAAAAACAACCCGATTGCACATGGTACTTCAAATCAGAGTCTTTCCAGATACAGGGCAGGCAAAAGTTTTCATGGAGTATTTGATAATTTTGTGGATGGCTCATGTTGGAGGTCTAAGCAGGCTTAGATCTTAGGTCACAGTACTCCTGTGTGACACATGGAGTCTCCTTCTGAGCATGTACAACTGGACATGCAGACACTTCCACCAGCACTCTGTGAGCAGTGGACAATGTTAACTAAATCTAATTTTGGCCTGCACAAAGTTTTCATAGCCAGATTAACCAGGGATGTGAAAATCTCCTTCCTTGGCACTACTGGTGTGATCCCACAGCGTTACCCTCGCATGGATATAAAAGTCCCTCAGTGACTGTAGCGCCTCCCACACAGGAATAAGCTCTTCCAGAACACGTATGTGGCATATTCTCTTTGTTTGCACTTTCTCCACAGTTGTTTTACATTCCTTTGAGAAGGTGTGGCAGAGCCAAGTGAAACCTTCTGGAGAGAGAAGAGACTCGCTTGTGCCTGCAGGGGTGGAGCAGGGAGGGCACTGGGGGCTTGGCATGGCAGGTCCCCCACTGGGAAGGTCTAGGAAGTGCTGAGGGTGAATTTTGGGCTGAAACCTAAGGATTGATACAGATGTATCTTTAGCTTAACCTCCACAAAAATATTATACAGTCTTCCCTTTTTTTTTTTCTGTCTCTAATTGCTGTAATATATGGAACAGAGTAAGTCTCCTTTGTTATTCTAGCATGAAGTATCTTTCCCATTAATCATCGTGTCCCTGTGGCCCACTAAAGTCCCTATGCTAATTTGAATTAATCGCTCTGTTCTGGGCAGGTATCTCATGGTATAGTCTTTCATTATCCCTATAATTTGTTTTGGTTTGTTGTTTGGGTGTTTTTTTCTTCAAATGGATGGGAGATGCCAAACAGAAGCTGGGGGTAAACAGGCAGCCATAGAGCAGACAGGCACTAGTTTCCCAGCTATGTTTATAAATTGCCAAATGATGCAGAAGATGCAGTGGTTGCACCAGGAGCTCAGTGATCATCATGCAAGTGAGATGGTGCACAGGTGTTTGGGCTCAAACAAGGAGATGAATTTCTGTCTGCTATTCCAGCAGGATGCTCAAGCTCTGTATCCATTGGAGGAGGAGGAGGAATGGCAACGGGTTGAAATAAAGATGTTATTTATATTCTTGACAGTGCTGATCTGAAGCACCTTACGGGGTGAGGCAAAATGGCTGAGCTCACAGGCATTGACTGGTGAGAAAGAATGATGGCACAAACTGTTCACTGGTGGATGAAATCGGGTCCAAGAAGGTCTGTTTTTTTAAAGACCTTTGCTGAGCTCATCTGTATTTTGCAGCAGCAAAATGCTGACCTAAGGCTTCACCTCAGCATAAAGCAGGGAGATGGTCTTGTCATGGGAAAATGCGTTCCTGGCTGTGGTAGTAGAAAAACTCTTTTGTTTAGAGATCCCAAATGGGCATAATTAGGTGGAGAACCAGGTGGTATGCATTGCAAAGTAAGAGAGCCTGGTGGGAACACCAACTCAGCTCTGCAAGGAACTCTTGTGATTGCATTCATTCCCTGGAGTGAAGCCACATAGAAATACAGACAGGCTCTGTTTGCAAGGCAAACCACTCTTTGCCCAGGTAGCATTCCCCAGGTGGAGCAGGAGGATGGATAGGTGTCTGTCATCCAGAGCTCTGCCAAGTATCTTCCAAGCCCTGATGGAAGCAGCCACCACTTTGTACACCCTGACTCTCCAGAAGTATTCAGTGGGTTAGAAAACTACCAGACTTTTACAGCCAAATTGCAAAGCATTCTCCTTGAGATGAACCTTAATGTCTGTTCTGAAAAGCCTTCTTAGCACAATCTGAGCTATTTGCCTTGTAAATTTATAAGCATTATGCTGAGTCGATTATAAACATTTTCCAGTGCTTCTTTTCTACCTCTTTATTCTCTTCACCTAAGGAAAGGTGTCTCTCCCATGATGTGTTTTATCTGTAGATTGCTGTAGCTGACAACTTGCATGAAGGTTCAGGGCAGGAGGACAGGAATTGGAGAGGGAGAATGAGCAGAAGCAGCTGGGGAAAGGGGAGGTATCCCCATATCTGTGAGGGAACAAGGCAACCACATGGCAAATAAGGGTATTTCATGGATGTATTTAATTAACACTCTGGAAAAGGAGGAAATCAGATGTCACATGTCTGCGAATGAGCGTCCATGTGGATATTTTTGTCTAGCATTTAAATTTGGTGAATCACACAGTTAATGACTGCGTAGGATGTTTCTGGTTGGTGTGGGTTTTGAAGGCCCATGATTCTACAAAATCTTATAGGAACAAACTCTTCAGGTGAATTAACTCCAGCTATTTATGGCATGGGAGGAAGCAGTCTGTCAGGAAGCATCCAGACAAGGGGATTTTCATACATTTGCTCACCTCTCCTTGTAGAGGTGGAACTTGACTGGGACTGAGGACACTTTTCATGCCCTTCACTGAAGTATAATGGGAAATGCAGAAATCATGGTTGAATAAAGCTAGTTTTGAGGATTTGAACTTTGGCTTATTGAGCTCAGCCCCCTGTGCACCACAACTCTTACACCACACCGTGTACAAAACCGGTGAGAGTGTCTTTGGTGAACTGGATGCAAGAACACTTTTACACCTGTACGTTCTAAACCTTGCCCAGAAAAAAGGTCTGGTAGCTGTGATTAGGAAGACCACTTTGTAAAGACTTTCAAGTGACAAACTCCACACTTTCCATCATGATCTCTTTAAACAGGTTTGTTAAATAGGGCATTGCGCTTGCAAAGTCTTTGTTGTTCTGACACTTCTGAGTAATTCAGATTGAATTTCAGTCTACTGGACTTACTGATTTGCACTTCAAAGACCCAGAAAGTGAGCTGCAGAGCCAGACATTTCTTGAGTTTGGGGCTTAAAAAAAAATAATAAAAATTTTGGCAATTGTTAGCTGGAATGCTGACTCATCAGTGACTTTTTTAACCTGCCTCAGTGGCTAATTAAGGATTTCCAAAATGAAACATGGTGCAAAATGGAGAAGAGCAAAGAGAATTTAGCTGACAGGAGATTAGCAAAGGACTGGGTTTGATCTAAAGGGAACATTATTCCCTGCACATCCCTGAATTGAGCTGCAGGAGTGTACCTGCTTGCTGGGACCACTGATGAGTGCACAGGATTTCTAATAAACTGCCAGGTCTACTGTATCTTTCATTAGCTGACTGAATGTTTTTTTGGTCTCAAGTGAAGACGACACAGAGCTAATACCCTGCTAACCCGTATCCTGCCTCGGAGCTGGAGATAAGCTGCCAAGACTTGAAGGGCTACAAAAAAAACCTCTGTAAGCCTATGTTCCAGTAACAACAAAGGAAAATGAGGGCAAAAGACTGAAAAAAACCTGTTAATTTGCTTCTTTCTTCTTTTAATTTGCAAAACTGAACACAACCCATCTCTGAGGGTGGGTCCCTTTAAGCCTCTGGTTCCGTGTCTGACCCTTGGATTGTACCAGCTTTATAGGAGTTCACATAACTGTAGTGAAATAAGTCACCTTCAGATATTCTGAATGATGGAATGGTAAACACACTCTTATTTATGCATTTTATTATTTCAGATTATTATTCCACTGGCAAAGGAAATCAACCATACTTGAATTTACCTGTTTGGAAATCTGACTATTGGATCTCAGTGCAGTGTTGAGGAGCACTCATCCATTTGTCCAGGGTATTAGTTGCTACAGGGTGATGGTGGATTGTTTTAGTTAAACCCTCAATTTTGGTGTCATTAGAGAAGTACATTGAGCCTGTAACCAAAGGCTAGGGAATACGATTACTCAGATGTTCTTGTGCACTCTGTTAAAATATTGACAAGATGCTTTTTTTTAAGGTATCTTCTGATAATTTGGAATACCTCTGGATTGTTCTAATACTATATCATACTAATATAATAATGAATACTTACCAATATAAGCTATATTAATGGTTATGATAGCTGTTTTGCCAGAGATTTAGAAATTCCTCTGTGGAATTAATAACCTCCTCCTTTTCCTAATTATCTTGATTACTACAGGAATCAAATAGCTGACAAATAATTGTCAGAAAATCAAAAGACATCTTAATCTTAACAGTAGTAGACAAAATTATAGCACTCAACAAAAGCTCTTTTAATACTTTACAGAAAATGGGATGATTTATTTTGGAAAAACAATGTTTACTAAAATTCACATTATACAACATGACTATTAATGGAAGTTGTTCTTTCTTGCTGAACTATACTTTTTTATATTTTTGTTAGGAATGTAAATAAAAAATAATTAATGTCCCAAGAACACTTACTTTACATTAAACTAAACTTTTTAGTTTCATATTTTCAATATATTTGTTTAGAGTTTTTTGTTTTTCTTTTGTTCTTGTTTGTTTTTCACTTTTTACTCTCCTTTGTTACAACATGTTTGAAAAGATATTTTGAAAGAGAAAGCTGAAAATTAAAAAAGTAAAAAAATATATCTTTTTCCTTATTTTAAGTTTAAAACCAATGTTATGTTATTAATAAAAAAGGCTCCTTTCAAAAGAAGTTTACATTTTTGATATCAGAGAACAATATGAAATATTTTAAAATTTCAATGATCTCTGAAGAAAAACTCGACGAACATTTATGTATGAATTATCCTAAGTCATATTCTATATCTTCTTCCTTTTTGATTGTTTTGTTTTGAGGTTTTTTTTTGTTTGTTTGTGGGTTTTTTGTTTGTTTTGCCACTTCCATGGCATCCGCTAATGAGTGTGCAGGACCAGCACTGCGGCAGGACAACTGGGAACTGGTTGAGATATCCCGAGAGGAGACAGGCACAAAACTGCTGGGGGACTCTTTAAAGTTTAATTAAAGAAGGAAAGTGGAACCAGTGCTAAAATTTTAAAGCAGTTTTTAGAGTTCACTAATTCAGGAAGTTTAACTAAACACTTGCAAAAAGCAAAATAACCCAGTAATCAGTAACAACACCTCTCTTCTTGAAAATTAGAACAACTTAAATAGAGACTCAGATAATCAAAACTTCACTATTCTAGTGTAAAAATGTCTTTATAAGATAAAAAAATATTCCTTTATGGCTCTGAACATTATACATTTGTTATTTCACAGTCTCATGTGACTCTCTAAGCAGCAGCAGGAGGAAACTGAACAGGAATCAAAGACAAAATCATTAATATTTAAGATTTGAGAGGTCTGACTAGGAAGTTTATCCTAACTAAAAGAAGATTCCATGCAACTAAACTCTGTGACTGTTTCCAACTCCCCAGTTCTGGAGCTGGACCATACAGGCTGTGCCACTCCTCTAGGCTCCCCCAAGAGCCATCTCTCTGTATTGTCACATTACTTTCTGTCTGGTTCCTTAGAATTGTGGCAGTTAATAAGACATTTAAGGAGTCCAGCTTTATTATTATTAAAAAATATTGTTTTCTCTCTCCTCTTTCTGTTTTGTTTCCTGAAACAATAACAAAATGTATTTCCAGTTCCACTGATGTCTTCCACTTTCCACGAACTACCTGGAGAAACACAGCTTGATTATTTCTGTCTGCACATTTCTAGTCTAAATCATGCAAAATTTCATGCAGGGTCTCACTGGTTTAGGAGATATTTTCCAGGGGACACCATTGTGTCCAAGCACAACTCACAGAATACAGCTGATTTTATACAGCTACTTCTATTTGGCTGTTTAACTTCTGGAATACTTTAAAAAAACCCTTTTTTCAAGTACAAATGTATTATTAATATTAAAGGAAAAAACATCATCATTATGTTGACATAGGAAAGATGAGTATCATGAGGAAAGTATTCATGAATTTGCTTAATGGTCTTGCTGCTCCGGCTTTTGGATTAGGTTGTTCTCATGGTGGGATTAAGAGGCACACACCGAAATAAAGGGCAGGAGCACCTGATGAATATTAACAAAACTCAGACAGCTCCAGGTGTAAGCAATGATTAACCTGCTTGCTTTACCTATGCCAAAGCCCAAGAAAGCTGAGCTTACTGCTTCTGCCACCCGGGTGTCAAGGTTTATGCAGTATAAATTACCAATGAATTCATAGCCAGACTGCATAAAATACACCAACAAATGAAACACAGTGAGAGCTCCTGAAGCAAAATATGTAGGATGATAGAAACGTTCTATTTATAAGTCTCAATTATTAACCAAGTTTTTTTTTCTAACTATAGGTTAAATAAAAATTTGGAGAACAGCGCCATTGGTTTATCTGTATGTAAGTTCTTTTAAAGGAACTCTCACCTTGGTCAAGTCTATCTTTTTCCACCAATTTATCTTTAATTATTCAAGACACTTTTTTTTGGCTAATAAAGTTAATTTCTTAGTGCCCCATAAACACAGGTCTTTCTGCATAGGACAAGTGCCTTCTCTGTTTTATACACCGCATTAAAAATTCAGCATAAATTTTTTTTTACAATGGTTCTCTGAGAGAAATTAGAATTTTGCCCCTTTTCTCAAAGAAGCAAAGAACTGAAAAAGGACCATTTTCTGAAATTGTCTGAAAATATCCCCAGTGCCACTGGCAACTTGGCTTTGATCTTTTGAGATATTTAGAGTGAAGCTCTGACTTGCCCAAGGGAGTTTTACTATGGAATTCGAGTCTCCCCATACACCCCTGAAAAAGGATGAAAGAGCTAGGAGTGTTCAGCCTGCAGAAGAGAAGGCTCCAGGGAGACCTTAGAGACTCTTCCAGTGCCTGAAGGAGCTCCAAAAGAGGTGGAGAGAGACTTTGGACAAGGGCTTGGAGTGACAGGACAAGGGGGAATGGCTTCCTACTGCCAGTGGGCAGGGTTAGATGGGATTTTGGGAAGGCATTCTTGGCTGTGAGGGTGGTGAGGCCCTGGCACAGGTTGCCCAGAGAAGCTGTGGCTGCCCCATCCCTGGAAGTGCCCAAGGGCAGGTTGAACGGGGCTTGGAGCAACCTGGGCTAGTGGAAGGTGTCCCTGCAGGGGATTGGAACAAGATGATCTTTAAGGTCCCTTCTAACCCAAACTATTCTGTGATTCTGTGATACATGTACTAAGATATAATTAGAACAATAAACTCTTAGGCAACCCTTGTAGGGTGCTGAACTGCCCCATCCCACCTGCAGAGCAGCTGAGAAGGGGTGAAATGATGCAAATTGGCCACATCCCTGGCTATGCCTTCCAGAAGTACCTGCTTGACTTTTGCTTCGTGCCTTACCTCAGTTTTGGTTAATGCACAGGGATCAGAGGGGGCCCTCCTGCCCTGAGCCCCTTAATGCACCTCATCCATCCATGTAACCATGGAAAAGCAGCCCTTACTCCCGCACGGGGAGTCAGGCAAAGTTTCAACTGCACTTTAAATTCATAACAGAGCTTGTTCTGTGCTGACCTCCCCGTGTAGACAAGTCCTTTATGAGATCATCTGCAGTTTTGACGATAATGGTGGCTTTATTTTCTTCTATTAGGCCTTGGGGTGCAAGAGCTATTGTAAATCCTCTTGCACTTGTGCATGCTATTGCTCCTTATTTCTCTCCTAATTCACAATTCCTATCCCCTAGACCAAAATACTGATGTAAATAAGCTTTTTATTTTCATTTTTCAAAGTTATAGCTCCACACAGTATGACACAAAAAAATCCACACACTTTCTTTTTTTTCAAGAAAAGTGGTTTTTTTCGAGGAAGAGAGTTTTACATAAGAAAGGTCAAATTCTCCCTCTCACATTTGATTCATTTAATGGCAGGATGCTCTTTCTGGCCATCTGCTTATTGTTGAATTAATTGTCAATTAATTGTCTCTTAATTGAAGCATTTGTTTCCAATTTTCAAAGATTAGCAGGGTATTAAACAAGAGAGGTCAACACAATTTAGGAGAATGTTTTAAATTTTGCATCTAGAAGCTGGGAATTGTAGCTTTCATTAAACATCACTCTGGTATAATTTGTGTCATTAAAAGTGGCAATTTCAGCCGATTACCACAGCTGTTTTCAGTTTACTTGCTTGAATGATTCCTGATTCCAGGAGTTAAGAAGTGCTGAACTCTCACTATTCTTGCTGCTGCTATGTCTGTTAAAAAATAGAATTAGTTCTATGAAGAAACATGAAAAAAGTTATTATTGTTTTTCTGGAAAATATAACTCTTCATTAATTAAAAACAGTCATATAAAAATACCTGTTAATAAAGGAAGACGCTAAACCTTAATTAAATGGATTTTATACTAAGCCAGACTGTAAAAGTGAAAGGCTGATGGAGGTGGAAGCAGGACCAAGGCCCTGACTCTGCACGAGGACTGGTAAAATGGTCCCACATGCTTTAGGGTGGTGTGTGGAGGCCAGGGGTGAGCACAGGGAGCACGGAGACAGCCTGAGTTATATCAGATGTAATTACACCGGGCAGATTATAAAAACATACAGGAACTGAGCCCTGAAGTCTGAGCGGGACCATTAGACCTGGAGCTCGGCACTGCACCAGCCATTGACTTTACCATCAGCTATTCAGGTGTGGAGCCCTGCAAGGCGGCTTTGACTGATGAATGTTGTCCAGAAAGGAGTCGATTAAGCCCATGGCAGCTCAGGACTGCCGATAGCCATCACTTTAAAGTTTTGCTTCTGTTTTACATTCCATTAAGTAATTTAAATGCTTAGATTGAATAAGGCCTTGGTCCCTTAATGCATCTGCTTTATTAAATGGAAATACGAGCTTAGCAAGATATGTTTTTGAAAAAAACTATTGTGTTTTATTCCCTAGAAAGTTACATACTGAGGAAAAAAAGTCATGTTTTAGTTTAATTCAATCTATAACTTTATTAATCAGCGATTCAGTAGCTTCTGGGAGAATCTTTTCTTTCACGTCTGGGATTTGATATTGTATATCTTTTTGTACTGAGTAATTTTAGATAAACTTCAGTAAATTTAGAGCTGGGAAAGCAAAATCTGTCCCCCCTAACTTGATGTTATTTTATTTAACAGACCACTACCTTCTCCCCACATTTTGGGCTGCAGACTTGGAGGGATCTTGTTTTCCCAGTAACAATGTTGTGTACGTGCACTGATACAACCATTCCTTTGACCACATTATACCCACTATCTAGTCATAGAGAAAGATCTTCCAAAGGCCAAGCTAACAGAGTTTAGGAGATCAAATATATCAGTGCTTGAGTAGATAACACTGATTACTTGAAGAATACAGCATGCTCTGTCTTATTTGATAGAGAAGGAATTAAATTTGATTTTGATGTTTGCATGCACTCAGGGGCTGTACAAAGTTGGGTGTACATTCATCTGTCACTGTGTGGGGAGACTCTATAAACTCTAAGCTTACCCAGCCCAGTCTTGTTTGCCTTTTCTCAGAAGTATAAAATCTTTAGAATAGCCACAAATATATATATATATTAGATAAGCAAGACATCAAGAAATGTAAAGTGTTTTTTGATGCTGCCCTTCAACCCTGTGGCACGATGTCTTGTGGCTCTTCTCCAAACTCTGCCAATTCCTGAGACAGCCTGCAAGTCAGCTCTGAGACAGATGGTAGGACAACTGCAGTGGAAAAAAGGACCAGGTATTTGAAGCCGCTCAGGGTTGGGAATTTCAGCTTAAACCCTGAGGAAATGAATCCAAAAGAATGGTAAGATGAGGACACATTATTTCTCTCCCTGGCTCTGCAGTTTGTCAGTAAATTGCCACTATTGTGTGTGATAAGGGTAAAGAAGAGGATGCTCAGGCAACAGCAGGATACCAGGGAGAACCGAGGTCTGAATTTCAGTAGGATCACAACTCCTACTTACAGTAATTAGCCCACTTAGTACATTCAGGGAAGAACAAAGTGATAAAGCCTGTTACAAACCCCCAAATTCCAGGCGTTTTCTATAAACCAGGAGCGAAGATAAATCTGCTCTTTACTTGCATTTAGCGTAAACCACAGAATCCAACAAATCTTTCCTGACTAAGCCTGTGCTTAACAGCTGGGAACCTGTTCTCACTGGGTCACACCTGCTGGCTGCAAATGATTTATTTGTGATTTACATAAGCATGAGTGGAAAATATGGCCTGATTGCTCCTACTGAAGAGTGTTGTAGAGGTGCATACAGTAAAGATAATTTAGTAGTTCTACACCAAAGTCTTTCAAAAAAAAAAAAAAAAGGTATATTTTTAAAAGTACTTTCACAAATTCACCGGGACAAAAGCACTGAACTGGAGGATATTTATTTATTTTTAAACAATATGCATTGTGGATGTCCTCACCAGATGCTGTGCAGAATAATCTTGCAGAAAACGAGGAATATTTAAAGGAAAATTTTAAAGGAATTGGACTATGCAGCTGAAAAATAAGCATTATTTAAACTGGAAAAGTATATATACTTTTTATTTGGTTCACCAGTCCTAACAGTCTGTGTTCATTTATATATTTATTTAACACAAAACCAATTTTATATAATATGCATCAAGGTTCAGGATAAAATTTCCATTGCAGAAAATTTGGTTAATTCAATTCTTCAATAACCTAATTACCAATGTTGTGTATTTTCCTCTAGAATTTTTTCTCCCTGAATCCTTTTATAGCTGGGAATTACATTTTTTTTAAAACACTCTCTAAATAACATTTTGGTACATTTAAGAATTAAACTAGATTTAATCTTTAACCACAAAACCTGACATGGTCCCCAAAATATCGGGTTCACTGTCAAGATTAGTTCAGATGAGATAAACAGGCTTAACTGCGTGAATTTCATCGACTAATTACAAAAATTAATAGGTTTACTATGAAAAAATCTGAAGAATTGGTTTGAAACCCATGTACTAAAACTACAGAGTTGTCTATGGCAAGCCACTGAAGGCAGCAAACAATACGAATTTCACGTTTTCTATTTTTTTTTTAACTTTTATATCATTTTAATGTGGTCTGGTACATTGAAATGCTGTTGAGTCACTACACAGCCCAGGAAAGCTCCGAATAACTACTCTCACAAGCCTTCACTAACTATGCATTCTTGCAAGCATATCCTTGCCCAAATTACTCTTATATTTTCCTCAATTTGATATCAGCAATTTTCATCTTATTAATGGAGTTTTAGCCTGAACATAGCTTCTAACAAAGGCAATTCCTGCAGGTACCCTAAATGCTCTAAATGTTTTAAAATATCATTGTTTTCCTTTATAACTATCAGGCAAGGTTATTAATAAAGTCCTTGTGGACTTTGATTAATGAATCTCCACCACTCATTCCCTTACGTCAAGCAAATTTCTGAAGCCTAAATTTTTCTTCTTGCATTTCTGTAATACTTAATCTTTCATAAAATCAATGCATAGCACTGCTAGTTTAATGTTGCTTCTTCCCAATATGGCAAACTGTTCAACAAGACACAGAGCCACATGGGGTGCATTTACTTTAAATGTTTAGGACCTCATTTCATTTCTTGGTAAATTGAACACAAAAAAATTTGTGAGTTTTACCCTGGCTGATATTAAATAGGTGTCTTGTTCCTGCTGTGAGTAAAACCCTTGCAGAAGAGAAAAATGTGGGGTGTGTGATGTGCTGCCACAGTGTAAAAATTGTCTGGCTTGTGCTACAAATGGCTTTATCTGTTTCAAAGCCACTGAAGAGAGAAATCATTTTAAATTATTGTGGAGTAATGTTCTAGCATATAAAATCAGAAAATGTCAGCTACCGACCACTGAATGTAACAGGTGACTCGCTCTTGAGACATCTGTCAGTAATACTGGGAGGAAATGCTGGGTTGTCAGAAAGGGCTTCAGCCTGAGTGACATAATACTGGCGGCCTCATGCTGACAAGCCTGAAATGCCCTTGAAATTTATAAATATTATCAGTGGCAAATTCCTATTAAAAAAATTGTTACACTTGGAGGCATTCTATGAGAAATCTCATCTTGAAAAAGAAATCGATATTCATCACAGAAATAAAAGTAGTTCTCGAGTTGCTGAAAATAATCCTAATTTAATTGCCTTGGATACATGCAAAAAACTTCAAATCCTTATTAGTGTTAATATTCTCAAACACATAGAGTCAGTCCATCTCATCACAGGCACTTTGCAAGGAGGGTCTTCATGATTTGAAATCAGTCATGAGCCTGATCAAAGCAGGACAAAGAAATAAAAAATAACCAAAGGGGATCATTAAAATGGGATGAACAGCTATACACATAGAGATTAGCAGATCAACTGGCTTCATTTAATAAAAAAAAAGAAAGTAAAGTGTTTTTGAGATATTTTCATTTATTTTAGTACCTCAGCTCCATATATGTTCCTTAAGCATATGTTGCATACAAAATAACTCCATTGGCAAAGCAGTATTTTAATGGTGAAGGTAAACACTTCAGAATTAAGAAATGCTAACTGTGTAATTCTCTGTAATTTTTTTTTTGTCCTTTTGCATACCTGTCCTATAGTAGCTCCCCTGGGTGTTGCTGTGGGGCAGCAGCAGTGGTCAGAGTGTTTGAATTTCAAATTTGAAACTTTTCCTTTATTCCAACGTCTCAAGTGTTGGTGATAATTGTTCTTTAGAAGAAGTTCTTTAGAAGTTCTTTAGACCCTTAGGTCTGATTTTTCAGCTGTCTGTGTTTGTGTTCCTCCTGTTCAGGATATGCTCAGCCTGGGAAGGAGGTGGTGATGTGATGCTGAGATCTACAGCTCTTCTGTGAATGCTCAGGTTCTGCTCTGTGAAGAACATTAACCTAGACAAAGTTACCAGGGGTTTTATCTTTTTTACCACAGTTTCTTGAAGAGCTGTACACCCAGTAAAGCTGCTGTGAGCCAGCTGCTCTTCTCACTGGGTGTGTTAGAACCATAGAATCACAGAATTCTTTAGGTTGGAAAAGACCTCTAAGATTGTAAAGTCCAACCATTAACCCAGCACTGCCAAGGTCACCATAAACCATGTTCCCAAGTGCCATATCCACACATCTATTAAATCCTTTCAAGGAAGGGGACTCCACCACTGTCCTGGGCAGCTTTTTCCAGTGCTTGAAAACCCTTTCGGTGAAGAAATTTTTCCTAATATCCACTCTAAACCTCCCCTGGTGCAGCTTAGGGTTTAGATGGATATGTTTAGAAGCATATGAGATTTAGATTGAAGTTGTTTTATAATTCCTCACATCAGCTCATCTTGGAAAGGGAGGAGTGTTACTGCTGGTTTAAGAAAGGGAGCAGAAGCTTGTGAGATGTCAGCTCACAGCACTTTAAATCCTCGTGACACTCTGATGGAGCAGTGCTGTCACTGTGACTTGTAGATGTGATTCAGCTGTAGGCTATGTTATATGTGGTGGCCAGGAACAAGGAAAACATGCTCAACATAACATGTACTGTATATAAATTATTATTTTTCAGAGAAAAAGGTGCTATTGGGAGGATCCAACCACTTCCCAATGGAGTTCTGACGTTATGATGGGGTTTTCAACAAAGATTTCAAAAATATATGTTTGTGACGTTTTATTTAATTAATTAGAAACCGTAATTAAGAGTGTAACAGCAATAAAAGAACTGCATTGTAAAATAATTCACCATCAGGAAATACCAGCTATGAAATAAAGACCACATTAACAGTACAGATTCTGCCCTGTGTCCTACGTTGTACCACTCAGATTACATAGAAGGCTCTAATTTAAATGTATGGATATTGTGTTTCTTTAGTCTCATTATAAAGTTTAAGAGAAAATACTGTCAAATTCTTTTGGGTAGAGCCAGAGAAGGTCAAACCTGAGAAATGGATTCCTTTGTAGCTCTTGTGCTTGATCTCAAATTATGCTGAAGGAAGCACCTCTGTTTCCTCTGTTAAGAAGTAAAGGCCCACGTTTCCATCACAGACTCACCCCTGTGCTACAGCACCAACTTCATTTTTTAAGTCCACAGCCAGAGAAGGTAACAGGGAAGAGGAGGTGTGAGATTTTTAGTCAAAATCCTTTTTATCTCTACTGAGTGCCAGGCAAAGCAATTTTTTGGAAAGATCCAGAGACTCTGAGAGGAGTGTGGTTGTTAGACATGTTCAGTAGCTGCTTTTGAAACCCTACAAAAAGTTTCCACCGAGAAGAGAGTGAGTCTCTCAGGCTCACCATCCAAACTGAGGAGAAGTGGAGGTGGGAGGAGAGTTACAGTAAGTGTAGTAAAGCTGTGGCACGTGTATGAGCCCTTCCTTTTTCAGTTATCCACCCTAGAAATGTCTGTGGGAAGGCTGCATCTGAATATGTGCATCTCTTTGGTTATGAATAACAATGACCTGGGTGAGCATGAATTTCAGCAATTCTCTTAGAAACCAGGGGCACAGCTGAGAATGAAGGATCTGACAGCAGCATCTTTTGAATACTACTTTGCCAATGAATTTCTAAGACAAAAAAAGAAGAGCTTCTGGCCTTTGGAGAATCCAATTAACAAACACAGGATCTTTTAAGGTCATGTTAAAGCTCGATTCTATGGGATGGTCTTAATATACATCCATGAATATACTACATATAAATTATGTTTAATGCTTTGGAAAATAACAATATCGTCCTGTCAGCAAAGGGTTTTTAAATACAGAACAGCAAAGGTTTACAACCTCACAGCCTTATTTAACAAATTTAAAAAAATGAATCCTAAAATATTTGAAAGTATTTAAAGATAAAATAAACTGTTTCTCCCTGCAGTAAATAATGAGGCATTTTCCTTGAGGCTGCCTGGCAGCTGGTACTATTGTTTTCTATTTTTTTGGTTAATGTTAAGTCCAGTGAGTTCCCTTGTGTCAGTAAGATGGAGAGCAGGGAAACGTGGCTAGAGGCTCCATCCCACAATCTGTGTTATCCCTTGCCCAGCTGTCTGGTGCTTTGGAATGCTTTCTGCCTGTTTCGGGTGATTAAACGCAGATTTCTGGGTGCCAGTCAACGTTCACTTAATTTCACGCACAGAGAGCAATATAAAACACAGAAAATGCTTCAAGAAACAACAGAGGACTGACATGCAGAAGTAGCATTAAATATTTTGGATGTTTGAACCTTGTCTCCTGCAAGTTTGGCAGACCAAGAGTCTCAGAATATGTTTGGTGAGACTCAACCCGTTTCACTGGCCCTGTGAATTTAGAAATCTGAGTTGTTTTCTCTGAGCTCAGTGAATCCCAGTGGTGAGCTGGAGCTGTGGGTTGTCCTCTGCATCATGGTTTTGCATGGTTTTGAGGGTATGGTTTGGTGGTTTAGTGGTGAACATGGTGATGGTGCTGGGTTGATGGTTGGACTCGATGATCTTAAAGGTATTTTCCAACCTCAACGATTCTATGATTCTATTTCTTCTCTGCCTCCTGTCAGCAGCTGATGAAATTTCTTGGATGCTGGACCTACTCAGTGTTTTTATTTCTTTTTCTATCATTGTATCACGACAGAAATCCTCAGTCTCCTTGTGTGAGGTATTTGATACTCACTAACAAAGAACTTTGGGCTTCTCTAAGAGTCCTTGGTGTCTTTATCTGTGCTGTTGTGTCCTGTCTTGCCTCAAAGCCTTTGATAACTTAGTTTGAAGTCTTTGGGCTGGGAAGCATCACTCCTGTGAACCCCAGTGACTGTGGTATTAATAAAGTAGAACTGACCTGGTCCTGCAATTTGAAAGAAGTTTTTATGTATAAAAAGTGATATAAAAAGTTACTGTGGTCTGTATCTCACTTTTCTCCCACTTGTTGGATGTTTTCTGTTGTATCCTGATAATGCCAGAGTAGCCTCTATACTCCTCATTTTATACTTTTGTAACTAATGTCTTTTGTTCAATAAAATCACTTCAGCAGAATATGTTACTTCTGAGAAAAATTAAATAACATTTTTGATGCATCTTGAAAAAACTCTCAGCATGTGTCTCTGTTAAATCTATTTCATTTACCTCTTCAATAACAAACCTAAAAGAACCGTGTGAGTAAACTATGTTGCAGATATATTCCTATTGTTCCTGCAGGGTAGGTGATTGTAATCTTTTATGGTAAATTCAAAAAAAATGAACTGCTTCAATAAATTTTGTGTTTTACAATGAACACACTCAACATGTTAATCTTTTATATGGTCATTGTCTAGAAGAAATATCCATAGTGGATAGTTAAGACACCCCTGCAAGGCGCTAGAGCAATGTACTTTCTATTTCAAATTAGGGTAGTCAAGCAGTTTTATTCTTTAAGGCTGCTGTAAAACCTAAAAAAAAAAAAAAAAATAAAAATCTAAATGAAAGGTATTAAATGGTGAAGTTACATAAAGGTGTGTTTCATTAAAATCTTACTGGAAGGTGATTCTGTTTTTTAACTCTTGCTGTATTTCTGAAGGTATAGTATAAAGCTAAGGAATCTATACGGGCACTGAACAAGCCTTGCACATTTATTGCTTAATTGCAGATAATTGGCCTGGCCACAGAAGTGTAGGCCCTGCCATTCCAAGATCATGACATATAAAGGTTAAGTATCACTTCCAGGAAAATCTTCTCAGGAAATTTAAAAGTTGCAATGCAGTTTGGTAAGATATCTAATTTTCTTGCTGACTGTGATTTTTCTGGTTTTTAATTTCAGGTTAATACAGCATTCAAATTTATTTATAACATGTGTGCCCTGACCAAAAATGATTAAAGCACTTAATGTTACTTTAATAACTGCATACATTTGGGGCATTTTTTAAAAATGGCTACAGAAATGTTAAAGTTATCTCACTATAGGATAATTACTTGAAATGGAGTAGGACAACAAGGATATTCTCCTATGAAACAGAAACACTAGGAAAAAATATTTCTGTCTGCAAATTAATCTGATTATTGGACAAAGCAAATTGTGAAATAACTGCCATTCAAGATCACTGTACTAAGAAATTAATAAATATTTATTTAACATAGCCACTTCTAAACTATAAACCATAATTTAATGGCAATACTGGCATGATATAATTTATTTTGAGGGCTGCTGTAATAAACACTGTGAGTTAACTCTCAGCTGGGGCTGGATTGAGTTTGATTCCTGCATAGGTAAAACTGTATCAAAAACCAAACATTTCATCTTACAGTTGTAGGTTTGCCAGGGGGACACATTGGATTTTCTACTGCTCCACGTGTCACCTAGAAATGAAACATATTAGCTTGTATCACAGTTCTATTAGAAAACAAGATTTTTAGGTATTTATGACTAAGCTGTAAAGCTTGTTTCTGAGTGAAATGCAGAGAATTTCATCTTCTCTAACAAGTTTGTCTCTCCCATTTTCAGACAGAACCAATTTGTTTTATTATATTGTGTGGTTTTGCACTGCAGTTAACAGGTACAAACACACCATGAAAGATTGCATGGGGCTTTGTGTAATATGGACATCTATGTTTCCTCAGATGAGGATAAATCAGACTGCAAGTTTGCAACTGGTCTGAAAGGTCCAAGTTAGCACTGAGTATATCATTCCTTCATCCTTTTTCTATCTGTGCAAGCATCCAGATACCTCCCACATAAGCCATCAGTCCTACTTTTGAGTGACCTTAAAGTGAGCTGGGTAATAATCTGAAAATTAATGTAGATTAAAGAAAAAAACAGGAAGAATTTAGTTTCTAAACTTGATTATTGGTACTGGCACAAGAAAGGTGCTGGAAGTATGTGGCCAAGACAAGAGAGGATCTTAAAGCTTCGTAAAACCGTGTGCTCAATTTTATTTCTTTTCCATAGCAAGGCCAAAAATTTAATTTCAAGGGAAACGGGGAAGGATTTGCTCCAGTTCATCTTCAGTTTTCATCATGTTACAAGCTGCCAGACATCATTTATAGCCACGTGAATAATTAGGAAATGTTCTTATGCAGGTGTATGTGTTCTCTGCTAATCACATTTGTCCTTCTACAGTCAAGAGAAACAGTGGATTAGAAAATGTGATTTTGACAGCACACTGTTAATTACTCCAGCATCTGATACCAGAAAAAAACAACCCTTTGCTTATTACTGACATGGTATTAAAACACCAATTTAAAAAAAAAAAAAAGACTTCCATCTTTTTGCACATATATGTTACTGTTGTCATCATGACTACTCTCCCAGAATTCTTTCATTTCCTTACTTAGTACTAGGATTCTAATTCAGGACTCATTTTCCCACGTACCCCGTGATGCAAGTGGTTTGTGGATGGTGTCACTGCTGATTCCTGAGGGGCAACCTGCTCCTCTGCAGGGCAATGTCTCCTGCAGGAGCAGGAAACCTGGTTTTGTACCTCTGCTGTGCTCTGTGATGAGCAGCCACTTCACCCCCAGCACAATCATGAACGGTGTCACTGCAGCTCTCAGTAGTGTCTGACTGATTTCATAAGCAGTGCTTGCTGTGGCACTGAGGTTTTTTAGCTGAATATATATATACATATATATATATATTTTTTTTTTTGCCCATAAAAATAACCTTCTTGAGGAGGCAGGGTACTACTCCAGCAGAGAAATCCCCAAGACTTATACTTGGAAGACATGTAAGAGGTGTTATTGGTGGTATTTATAGATCTTTTGCACTAGAAGAACTGCAGAAAAAGCCTGTGGTGAAGATGAGAGCTTGGCTGGGAGGCCTGGCCCTTACCTGGTGGATGCTGAATCTTATCTATGCTCTGAGAGGCTTGAAAATAGTAATACTTATGTGTGATACAGAACAAAATTATATTGGCTAATAAGAGTTCGGGATAACCTGCAGTGAGGTGTTTTTCTGATCACTTCTGAGACATCAAAATTATGGTGCTGCTTTTAGCAAAACTGTAATAAACTCTGTTTTCAGGCTTTTGTAATGGAGTGTAGAGGAATATCTGAGGACATTTTTTTATTAAGCCTACTGTAGAAATACATTGTCATGTATGCAACCAATTTTCAAGTAGTTTTACTGGTTTATTTTGTTGTTTTGGTGGTTGCTTTGTTTTGTTTGTTTTTATTGGGGTTTGTTTGTTTTGTTTTTGTTTTTGTCTTTGTGTGGGTTTTGTTTTTGTTTTTTTTAATGGGAAATTCATTGAGAATTGCACCAGGCAGGTATTTTATTTTCAAAGGTAGGTTAATAGATTTACCAGACTGGAGCAATTTGAAATGCTGACAGAGCTCCAGCACCTGTATTAATGCAATCATTACCTCTTTATCTTTTACTTTTTGGCAAAGCTCAAGGTGGTCGTGGGGAGATACTGGGATCCTTTTACATAAGGCTCTGAATTTTTATAATGAAAAGACGCAGCACCCTGCTGCAAAAAGTTTATCTTAAACCTAGTTTTGCAACTGATTATGATTATGATATTTAAAAGACATATAGATGTGGCTCTTGAGGACATGGTTTAGTGGTGGACTTGGCAGTGCTGGGTTAACTGTTGGACTCAATGATCTTAAAGGTCTTTTTCAACCTAAATGATTCAGTGATTCTGAAACTCTAGTTTAAATAACTGTGATCCTGACCTAGCCAACAAAGGATGGGACCTTTCGAGGAGAGAAGGTATTCTAGGAGAAGAAGAAAGTCTGTATCCCCTCTCAGGACACACCTTGCAGAGGAATGAAGACATAAAATAGCTGTATTGTGGCTTGAGTATTGGGTTGGCCAGGAGGAAAAACATATTCATATAAGAAAAGTATCTCATAAAGCAGACAGTTTGGTTCCCCAAACTGCCTCTGTATCTGTGTCTGGCTGTCACTGAAGAATAACTGCCCAGGCATTTTGCTGGGACACTCTTCCTAAGAAGATCCATGAGGAGGCATCAGGTGGTCACAGCCCCATGGACAGCATGTTGTTGTCACCGAGCATTTATCTCCCTCCAGGAGATAAATGGTGAGTGTGCCAAGCACAGGTTGAACACTTTACATCATGAACAGCCAGCGGATGGCATTCCCACAGGGTGTGAGAACTGAGCTCTGGGATGGCTGAGGATGTGCTCCTTGGAGATGGGAGCTTTTAGGGCTGTTTTAAAGGGCAACTGCTGTGCTCCATCTCATACAACAATGAGGAGCAGTTATTGTTCCTCCTGAGCCACGTACTTTGCTCCTGTCTAAACCGCAACCTGGTCTCAGCAAAGCTCTCTTTCCCCTGTGTGAGTCCAAATTCCTTGTTTGAAAAAGGCCTTTCTTGCACTCCAGGTGTATCTCCGCCCATCTCTCATCTGAACTGTCAGAATACACAAATCCACGTGGTGATTTGGTCAGTGGTGGCTCCTGGCCCAGAGAAAGCAACACTGAGCAAACCTCCAGCACATTTTGCAGCTCCCATTTGGAGCACTGCCTCCCACATGGAGCCCAGAATTTTCTATCCACCAGCTGGTCTAATTACCATTTCTGTGCCTGTTCATGATGTCTCTCTCTAAATTTTGGATATGCTCAGTTGTCTGGGAATCTAAAACTCAGATGCCTATAGGTTTGATCTAAGTTTAATATCAGGACCCTGCCCCAAGTCATTACATTGCATAGGAAACTCACATTTTTTCCTTTCTTACTTTTGGCATTAAAACATTTTTTCCATGTATCTAGGCATTCAAGTAGTTAACAATACCTACCAGATTTCGCATACTAAAAATCAGCAGTTGTGCATCTTCAATGTAATTTTCTGAGTTATGCTGCTTTAGCACTGTTACATATTCTTTAAAATATTTTGTATTTTAGCTTTAAAACCATGTTAAAATGAAATGTTCAAAACCAAGCAGCTTTCAGAAAGCCCCTGGCTTTTTTTTTTTTTTTTAGTGCTGATGAATATACAAACCGTGGCAAATAATTAAACATTTTAATTTGAGATAATCTTTGATTAATGAAGAAGCTGCTTTCGAATGCTCTTCTTTGGCTCTAATAATTGATCTTTAATTGTCCCATCTAAAGGTTGTATATTGCCTTTTCTCCTGATTGTGTCCTCCTAATGCCTTGTAACTCAGATCCAGCTATTAGCAATGTTCATTAATTCCTCTGGAGAATGCTGTGAACTTTCCAAATTGAAATAGTGCTTTATGAAACCAAGATCAGTTTCGTACCAGTTTGGAGTCTCTTGAGAAAACCACACCAAGAGTTGTTACAAACGTGCTGTGTAATTATTCAGACTGAAATTATTTTAGAATTTACATTTAAACTGTTTGAGGATGTTGGACAGAGGAGGTGTAGGAGGGTAACCTAATTAAAAATAATGGCAGAGATGCTTTTTATTCTCTTACTGCATGTAAACAGGTGATGGATTTGCAATCAAGTGAAGTCTAAGTGGTAAGTCCATTTATGCAAAAATTGGACAACAATGGAATTTAGGATCTGCTGAAATGTTTGTGATGGTAGAAAAACTCTGGGTTGTTACAAAGGAATTTTACTTGGATCTCTAAGTAGGGACAGCTAAACATACTTATTTCATTGTACCTGAGAGATGAGGCTTCTTCATAAGTTGTTCAATTCTGGAATAAGCTGTGTTTTAATCTTATTCTACTTTAGTTAGACAAACCTTTAACCTGTTGCTCAGCAGGCTTCCTTTTGTAAGCTCAAGGAAAAATGGCTAAACTGCTTTGTTTTTCCTACTAGATGCTAAATTATGTGCCCCAAATGTTGGTGTGTGCCTGGTGCTTGACCACAGCACGACAGCACCAAAGGCTTGTGATTACACAGCACATTTTCTTCATAGTTTGATATTAAAATATGCATAAGGTACTTGCACGAGCACAGGTTTTTACAAATATGTCTAATTAATACAATTTGAAAATGTTTTTGCTTCCTTTGCTCCTGAATTTTTCAGTCTAATTTCATTAAAAGTGAAATGCTTATTCATGTGCTGCTTTCCCCAATTTTGGCTTAATTGTTTCCAGTCTGTACAGCCCGGCTGTCTGGAGATGTTTATTACAGAGCGAATGTATTCTGGAAGGAGAGAGCCTGGCTAAATTGCTGGAAAGAAAAATTCTACAGTCTGACCTTATGAAGACAGGTTCCAGAAGGTTCTTGTTTTTCATTTTGACTGTGGGACCGTTAGCAAGGAAAAAAACAATCCAAAGAAGTTAACTAAAGTCTATCACAACAGTCAGTGGTGCTGGGGAAAGGAAAAAAAAAAAAAGAAGAAGAAAAATCCCCGGCGCTGTCAAACTTATAATCCATTCTGCAGAATTGCAGAAAAAGCATTACATATCCTGGAATTATACAAAGCTATTTTCTCCTGGCTTTGGAAAACACAATTCTCTTCCACGCAAATGCTCTTGGTATTTAGGGAATCTTTTAATATACTTTAAATATGTGATAACACAGAATGAGAGTACAGCATCAAAGTACTCAATAATCTATTTTGAGTGATCTTTAGCAGCTCTCCTGAGCACTTATAGCTTGCTGGAGGGAAATGCATTTTCAAAGATCATGAGCAGTCCCTATGGAGACCCGTAACCTTCCTCAGAGCAATTCACCACAACCTGATGGGTCTGATCACTGCACAAGGGAGACAGTCAGTGGAAGATGCTCAGGAAACACTCTGGGAATACTAAGCAGAACCCTGCAACTGCTGAGTCACCTCCTGTAATCAGGGAGGGGGCAAACAAAGGGTTATTTGAGGATTATAAATATCATTAGGAAGTTAAGTATTGGCAAAAGCTTCATTTAGACCTTGGCCGCTGTGTGGTCTGATTTGCTGCATAATCAGTTTATTAGTAAATCAAACAAAGATAAAATCTGTGGTTAGGAAGGTCTGGGAGGTTCAACTCTGCGGCTGGGGAAGGAAGGAGTGACTGTGTGGATAGCAGAAGGCTCCTCTGAGTGGCACAAAACTGGTATTTGTTCTTCTGGACAGAGTTTGGAACTGATGTGTCATTCCCGTGTAACCTGCTGGGTTTGTGAATAAAGGACAAGGTTTTCCCCTCACCTCTGTTCCCTTGCAAGAGCCATGCTTTGCCCTAGTGGCCCCAATGCACTTGCTGATTTTCTTGTTTGAAGTGTTTCCCAGGAATTTCATCTTTGCCGAGAATCTACCAGTGTTTGTGAGTACGTGTACTGTTAAACCCCCTTGGATGGAAAGGTGCAGAATGAGTTTCTTATCAGGGGACCTGTATGACTATATCCCCTTCCTAAGCCACTGCTGGCCTCCCTCAGGTGTCACATGCCATTTTCTGCCTGTCACCATCCTTATATACTATTGCTTCCCCTGCTGATTCAAGGCCACCCAGAACAGTAGTACATGACTTAAAGAGCCCATCTTTGCAATTTCAGCTTTTAGAGGGTCCAGATCCACGTGATTCTTCGTTAATCTGTACTGTGCTTTGTGTAGCATTTGTTTTGGGATTTTTTATTATTTTTTTTTTTTTTAATGCAGCACACATGTTGTATGAGCTCAGTTTGTTATTTTCTGACCAGTCTTTTCTTTCCTGCCTGAGTCTTGCTCCATATGGTAACTGCTGTAAGAGCTTAAAAATAACAGGGAAAGTGTGAAGTGCATTCGCTTTTATGGACCTGCAAACAAGGGGCAGGGGAAGGAGGGAAAAGGCACCATGATCATTTGTCTACCTCAGTTCAGTTCATGTCCTCAGCTATTAGTCAGCCTGCAATGGTGTGAAGGCCATCATAAAAGACATGGTCCAAAATATTTAAGACAAAAAGAAAGCTCTGGTGTTGTGGGGAGCCTCTCAATGAGGGATAATATTGTTATTATCCTATTGTATCTGGTCTGTTACTGGCTTCTGATTTCCCCTTTCCCAGAAGCTCTATGATCACAGGCAGGAAATGTGCTGCAAGTAGATGAAGAGGTTGGCAGTTGTGTTGTACTCTCAGAGTCTGGACACACAGCTGGTCATTTGGAGGGTGAAGAAACAGTGGCTAGATAGAGACTATATCTGAAACACAAACACCTTTACCTGTCTTTGAGAGGACCTGGGAGAATGAGGTTTGCTGTAAATCCATCCCCAAAGTACTCATGTTGATTTTTTAGAAGATTTTGTAAAATATAATAAGCAGCTGCCATGAGAAAAAGGAGCACCATGTCCCCCATTTTCCTTTCAGTCTCTCAAATGCCCCCTTGGCCATCACACTACTGCTCCATCAGGAAAAGACAGATACATCCCCTCTCCTGTCCCTACATTGAGAAAGAACTGCTTCAAATGTCCTTGCTGTCCAAAGCAAACATTGAGGCCAAATATTTGACCAGAGGTAGGGGAAATCTCTTTTTCTTTGCAAAACATTAAAATAAACAACAGTGATAACCCATTCCTTAAGGCAAGAGGCTTTAAAAACATATGTGTATGTGCATCCAGCCTGGAAGTGTGGGTAAGGGCATCAGAGGTACAGTTGTCTTTTATTAGCAGCAGCTCACTCAGAGGGATACAAGGAAATTTCATCTATTCAAAATATGTTCTCCTGCTGTTGCAGCTACCACAGAGTTATCAAAGTCAGGGGGAGTTACTGCTCTTGTTTTCTTTACATGGAAAACCCTCGACTCTGATTCCCTCATTGTCCCTCTCTGGGTATTACAATTATTAGTGCAGCGGTGCAATATTTCTCTCTAAATGTTACTGCAGAAAAGTAAATAATTTCTTATTTCTGTGATTATTTTTTTTTTCATAGAGACACTACTTTAGGAATAAATTTAAAGGACAAATACTATGTTTATTGACTCAGAAACAAGTGAAAATGATAACTGATACAGAGGCTGGAGAAAAACAATATTAGGAACAGGTCACATTACAGGAAAAATCCATATGTGTTTAGGGAGGTGTGCCTAACACTCTGACTGAAAAGAAAATAGGGAAAATTGATTCAGACAAGCAATAAGATTTCATGACCTCACTTTGGCCACCCAAAGGGTGGTCAATTATTTAACAGCAGCTACTAATAACTGCTTTATAAGTAAATAAAAAAAATAAACTCTGGATTTTATTATAGTGAGTTAACTCCCTATGTGGTAAAGCTAAATGGACTGAGTGAGGGTTTTTCAGTCTTAACCAGAAGAACAGTAGAATCACACAACCAGAGCAATCCACTGCTGCAAATAGGCCAAATATGCACAATTCCCTTCAAATCACTTTAGAAGGAATAAGTAACTCCCTGGGATCTGGGAGAGAGGGAGGACAACAAAGTAAGTGAGGGCAGGTGTAGGGCAGCCTCGTCACAGAGGGTTTAAATGTGACCTGAGATAACAGAGGAGCTTTTCAGGCAGAGCAGATCTGTTGATGGGGTAGAGAGAAAACAAAAATGATAAGAAAGTTGTTGTAGCAAGCTCAGCAGGAAGGAGACCAAAGGTTCTATGCTGTTGTTTACTGAGTGACTGCTGCGAGGCCCGAGGTGAATTGTGTCCTGCCATCATAAGGTGCAGATGGCACGCTTTAAAAATAGCTGTGGGGCTTGCCTTGTAAATACAGACAATCTTGGTTTTTCTAAGCATCTGTGTGCTAAGCAGAGCTCTATGCTGCAGGTGCACTGTGTGCTGCTTGGACACATCACTGCTTTGCTGCTCCTTTTCTGGCTGTAAGAACCAGAGGGTTTTCCTGCCTGAGGATCTTCCAGGCCACCTTATTCTGGGTAAGACCTGCCTATTCCTGTTAAAGAGAATCTTTGCTGGATCATTTTACCCTCTTGATAGCAGGAAGGCTATGGGCTAGCACTGCCAAGGCAAGCTTTCACGACCTGATAGACCCAGTGTCCTGGCATCCCATCTGGCAAGGGTTGAGTTTGCTTCAGGGTGCCCTTGGTTGGTTGTTGTTGTCACATGTCTTGAGAAGAAGGCTATTGTGTTTTGTCAAATTAATTAATTAAAACTTTTATTGGCATTCCTGTGGAAAAAACTCACATAGTTTCTTTCAGTTAAGGGACAAGACGCCCATGACAGGGGCTTGAACAGGCTCTGGTGAGTCTGGGACTGGTGGTGACGGATGGGTACAGCAAATAACTGGGATGAAGGATGAGGTGTAACAGTGTTAGCACATTGGTGGGTGTGGCTGGCAGTGTGTGACTTAATGTGGTTAAGCTCCTCCAAACAAGGCAGGAAAGCTGTTGGTATGAGAAATGTGTTTCTCTGCCCACCCCTTAATCCCTTCTCTGCCCCATGTACCCCACAAAGCCCGCAGTTATAGACATGCAGAGCTTCTTTTTTTTTTCTTCTCTAAACTGTCTGTCAAATGTCACTACCTTCCCATCACTCTCCTAACAGCTCCTTTGAGAGGGTGATAGCAGGGTTGCCACTCCATTACATTTGCTGCCTGCTCTCTGTCCCTCGTGCCTGCTGGGACTTTGCCCATCTCGTGTGGCCTCACTCCCTTGTACGTTGGTCTTGCTGTAACTTGCAGCAGCTCCTTCTTCTCTTCCTGTCCTCCGGCTACTTCACAGCGACACAGGAAAAAAACCTCAACAGACTATTATAATAGTTCTGCAGCTAAAAAAAGGTATCTAGGCTACGTGTTTGCTGATTTTTTTTTTGTTGTTGTTGTTGTTTTGTTGGGTTGTTTTGTTTGTTTGTTTTGAGTCTGAAATTGAAGGGCAAAGGTTTTCTGTCTCTATTTTTCTTTCATTCCATCAGAAGAGTTGAGAAGAATAGCTGGGAAGAAGGAGTCAATATTCATATTCTCATGAAACTCTACAAACATATGGCCTTTGCCAGCACAGCTGCTTTCCTGCCACCACTGACAATCAAGGTTAAAACACATGATGCTTATTCAAAAGGAAATGTAGTGGGAAAAATTTTCACTCCACTGTTTGTGTAGTTTTATTTCCAAGGGCAAATTGAAAAGTTGCAGTGTATTTAAGCTTGGTTTGACCTAAATGGTCAACCAAACAAGAAACAAATACCCTTTTGGGTCAAGTTTGACATTGGATCCCTCTTACTTCAGTAGCTGAAGTGCCTCAATGTAGTTTTTCCTTGGACTAGATTCCTGGTGGGACAAAGTTTCTCTAGGAGCAGTCTCATTATCTGGCTGGTGGAGTAAAGACCAAGTTAGTGGGAAGTCCAAAAAATCATTTGGCAGCGCAGAACAGGGTAATGATACTGCAGGAACTGATGGATAGAGGTCAGCTCTACTTTGGGTCAATATTAAATGCTCTGTGTGGTTGTTTTGTTGCGTTTTTTCCTAGCAAAGAAGATGAAATGTTACAGTTCAGGAGTGTCACATCTATTGGTGCTTACTGAAAATGGAAATCCAGACAATAAACAAGCATTACTGCAGGGGTCTGGGCAGGCAGAACCAGGATGGAGATGTGTCTCTGAATTACATTGTTAGTCCACAACTCTGACCCATTTCCCCTATGTCTTTCCATAATGTTTCAGTTTGTTGTTGTGTGTTGGTTTGGGGGTTTTTTTGTGTGTGTCTGTGTGTTTGGGGTTTGGGGTTTTTTTTCCCTTCTCGGAGGCTTCAGGGACTGAATAGAGAGAAAGTATTTTTCTTTTTCCAGATGACTGTGTTCTAGCTATGTGTAGGAAGGGTGTCATTCAAGCTTGAATGGAGGGGATTGGGTTTGCACGTGGCTGGTTTGAGATAATGTTTAGAGAGAGAAAGGAGAGATATCAACTCTGTTCTTCCCTAATTTCACCTCTCATTCTTCCTCTGTTTTCCACCCTGGCAAATCTGTATTCCATGTCCCACTACCTCCTCTGCAACCCGGTTGCAAACACTGCTTACTTCTTGCTATTATACTATCAATTGTCTCCATCATGAAAGGGAAAGAATTTGGTTTAAAACTATTTTCATAATAACTGTGTGTGTATTCTTTTGCCTGTGTTGGAAAAAAAAAAGTGCCTTCTTAATTTAATTAGAGCTTTAAAATGGTGACAAAGGAAAAGAAAACAATCATAAAGGACATAATTACATATATGCACACCTGGTTTTTAGTTAACTCTCCGAGGTCACGTGTCTGGTTGCTGTGGGGTCAGAGCCTGGAGAACCAGGCATGTGACTGTGGCTGTTTCTTCACGCAGTGACAAGTATTTCCACACAAGTTTCATCATCCTCCCTCGGGAGCGGCTGCCGACCGCAGGGTAACATGGTTTCACTGTGGAGGGGAAAAGATGAGTTTTCTATGTAAAATTACTTCTAACACCATAACGCTTCTTGACATGAAGGTCAATAAGTGCCTAAATTACTCTAAGTAACTGAGTTTATTATAATTCCTCTCTGTCACATTCCCTTGCTGCAGCTGTGACACTGTGCATGTAACTTATTTAATTATACAGTGGTGGCTGCCGCTGAGTGTCTGTTGTCGGGGAAGTTATGAATATTTAGATTTTTCTCCAGTTCTGTAATTTAAACAAATTCACTGAAGTGTATTTAACCTGAAGTAATCTACATTGCGTGCTGCTTTGGGCTGTGCTTTTTTAGAAACTTCCTTCTGTGAAATCATATTCACCAAAGCAATTTTTTTTTTGGTGTAAAGACAGGAAGAGAAACAGTTCTTAGGCATTGTGCAGTTCTGTAATTTCTCCTTTGTTTGTTTTGTAAAACAACTTCAATTACAGTGCTATTGGTGCTTTCAGTGGGTGTGTTTTGACAGCCAGGACCTATACTGCAAACTTTCACACTCACACATGTGCACACCCCCAAGTTTTCCTTCCCAAGAATTCATTTGGACACCAGCCTCAAAATATCAAAGGTCTGTGGGCTGAGCTGTGTTTGGCAACCTGGTGAACAGCTATTGGAGGGCAGAAAGTGCAAGATAGGCTATTTCCATGACAAACACTTTTCCTCTGAGGATATTGGTACAGCTTAAAGTAGAGATTCATTGTATATCTGTCAGCACTGTACAGGGTAGACTGTGAGTAACATCTTGCAATATTTAAAGGAAATTTTTAAGGGGGGGGTAAGGGAACTTTTTTTTTTTTTTATTAAATATCTCAAGACAGAGGGTAGGTCCATAAAAATATAAGAGGATCTAAAAAGAGAACAAATTATCATTTTATAATTAAGCCTAATGGACCTTTCTGAGTAAATTTGATAAGATGACTTGCTAATATTCACACTTTTTTTTCTATTTAGCAGTAAATTATGCATAAAGGACAAAACAGAAATAATCACCCAGACATTCACGTCACTTGTGTCTGACTAATTCTCATCCATTGTCTTTTATAGTTTTAAAATGGGAGATGAAGTAGCGTGGGGCAATGTCTGTGCTGATAAAGTATGGAATAATGACTGTTTTCTTAATTTAAGTTGCCTATGCTCTTTTTTAATATGAAAGTTTACCTACAGTCATTGCTGAGTTCTTTGCTCTAAATCAGGATGTAGTACAGGCAAGTCCCATGGAAGAGTCCAAAGAGCAAAGAACTAGGAAAAAAATAAAAATATACTGACTTCTTGTCATCTGTTGAGTCAAAAAATGTTGTAAAAGTTTCAAGGAAAAGAAGTAAACCTTTTCTAGTGAAAGATCTCCCTGCCCATGGCAGGAGGGTTGGAATGAGATGGTCTTTAAGGTCCCTTCCAACCCAAACCATTCTGGGATTCTATGAAAACACTTGAATGCTTTTTTTCAGAGTGGGTGGTGGAGGCAAATGGTTTCTTTTAAGATATTGATTATTTTTACTCTAAGCTGTCTGGAAAAAAAAAAAATCCTGGTAAAGAACCATGTTTATCAAGGTGGGAAATACGTTTTGCACTAATGGGTCTGAATTTTAATTTGAAGAGGTTACAGAATATTGTTTAAAGTTAAATGAAGATAATTGGAATAAAGCTGTGCTGTTCTTATAAAAATGTAGAAAACAACAAGTGACTCATGAATTATTGTAAAATAATTACACAGACCTCTATTCTGTGATTAAAAAAATGAAATTATGCCAGTTAAAGGGTAAAAAAAACCCCAAATCCTAAATAAATTCTGCAATTCCGCTCTATGAAGCCTAACTCCCATTCAAAGGACAAAAGTACTTTCTTATTCTGTTTTTAGAACTGGATCTCTGGAATGTCGTTCCTCAATAGGATTTTGATTGATTTTATTTCAGTAGTTTTACCTCATTTCATAATGTTTGTATTAAATCAGATGCCACTGAGCACTTAATAATTTTTAACTTCTAGGCTTTGGTATTTATATTATATTTGCCGTCAAAATTAAATATCAATGAGAATAAAAATAAATGTAAGTCATTGATCAGATGCAACAAACTACAGCAATGCCAGGGAACAAAAAACCTGATCCAGAAATCATCTGTAATATTGACTTCAGTGAGTTTTGGGTCAGGACTCAAATGGAAACCAAACCCATCTATGCTTACCAGACAGGTCAGAGGATGACCTGGAATATGATAGTCATTAATCCACTGTAATAACTGGGTGTCCTTACATGGAAATGGTGACTAGTAATTTAAAGTGTAGGATGCTGGGCTGTGTTCACGTGGTGTAAAGCAGAGCATCTACAGGCCAGATAATACCAAGCTGTCCTTCAAGCACCCTTATCATCCATCTCCTGGCCATAAACTACAGGGGAATTAGCTGGCAGTGCCTCAGTGGGCCCGGGAGATAAATGCTGGCAACTCCCAAGCCTCCTTCGTTGGCTGTATTCAGGAGAGGATGTAGGTGATGGCAATGTTAGTACTTCATGGTCTCCCCTGCGTGGGACTGTGGGAGCTGAGCATCACTGAGCAAATCTCCTTAACTCAAGTGAGGGATCTGTTTAGAAAGCTCAAAAGGCTCCTTCCCTTACTTGAGGAGCTACGTCACTGGGGAGCAAAAAAATCCAGGCATCAACTTGAGATTGCATAGAAAATACTACACAGGCTACTGTGTGGTTATTCACCTAGAAGGAGACAGTCAGGGAAGCATGGTTTCAAGCCCCTTCTACAAGTATTTTTTAATATGATTTGCATTGAATACCCATTATTAAAAATAGAGGGCTATATCTTGCTTATTTGTGTATGTGCTGGACATGCCTTGATAATGGGATGAGGACATTCATGCTCGTGCTGTAAATCAAATACATAAACCTTTGGAAACAAAAACTAGTCTCGCTTTCCAAGTGCTGATCCAAATATCGCTTGCCCTCATTTATTGATTAATACTGTGGGTTCTTAAAACTTATAAGTTGGAGAAGTGAAAATGAAGTTACCTCACAGTGCCTGTAGGTTATAAGGAGGTGCCTGTATTAGTGTTCATGAATCAAGTTTGCTTTTCTCATTTCACATCTCCTGGAGGAAATAAAGATCCCTAAGTATCCTCCCTGATGTCTGCCAAGTGAGGTCCAGAAGGTCAGTGTTCTTCTGACCTGCAGAAAACCACCCATGTTACTGAGATCTCAGCAAAGAAGCTGTTGGAAGCAAGGTCTTGGATCCGCTGCTCAGCTGCGGAGGAACTGAGGAGCAGTTCCCTGCTGAATAGGGAGCCTGGTCACTCTTCTTTCAAGGCTTTCAGTAGGGTGGCAGCTCTCTGGGAGGTGGCTAGTGGGGTGTATTGGTCCAAACCAGCTTGGCCTCTTGAGCATCACGCCCAGCGACTAGTCTAGGTGCAGCCCTCTGCCTCCTAGAAACCTTAAAAGGCACTCCAAGAACCAGGATGCTGAAATACCTTTTTTTTTTTTTTTAATGCAACCACTTTTGTTATTTTATTTTCCTTTTTACCACCAAGGGGATGATTAGGACAAACGAGTGGGAATGATAAATTTGGCAACAATGAAGAGGTGTGAAAAACCTGTATGGAGACAGCACAAAAATAGGATATCTCCAGTAACTCCCAGGAGTTTTCGTTTCATTAGTTAAAGGAAAACTGCTGTCTTAAAGAACTCTGCTGATTTTTTTTTTTTTTAACTCTGCATGCTGGTGGGAGGGGAAAAATTTTTACTGTGTGAGATATTAAGACTGAGGGGGGGAAAAGAATATGTTTGCATCATAAACCAAATGATAGCAGATTAAAGCAGGTAAGCAGCATCATGCTGGCCATTTGGCTAAACAGGTTTGGATCAATTGGCACTAGTGAGTCTGTGCTGTTTAGGGGTTTATATTTAAATACCAACCTTTGTCCTTCCCATATGTGTTGACAAAGCTCTTCTCAATAGTCATCTGTTGTTCTATCCACAGCTTGTTTCTGGATAACTATCCACAGAATACTTTTAGCTTTAAGAAATGAAAGCTGGTTCTTATGGAAGATGAGTGCTTAAAGGGCTTTCTTTCTCAAACAGAGAGAAAAAAGTAATATTCTCTAGTGGCTCTGTGCTGCATGTTATGTGCTAATCTGCCCTATTTCAGCCTATCCCCTTGAGTGCTCCTTTGCACCAAGACTCTTGGGGATGTTAAAAAGGCAGAAAATATTGTGTGGTGTAACTATACAGTTTCCTAAACTGGGGCAACCACCAAGCACCTCAATGAGCTTCTTGACTGCCTACTGCCACAGAAAGCAGCAGGCTGCACTATTGAAGCCTTGCCCTAAAGTGCAGGGTGTGTGTCATAAATTTTCTTTGCCGCAGATCTGTGAAGCCAAGTGCACAAATGCTATCTTGAGCACAATGGTGTCTCTGAGCAGTGCAGTTACAGGACTGTTTTTCTTATCAAGATCAATGAGCTTGTAAATTTTGCAGTTAGCTTTGGATGTGCTCAGAATCTATGGTCTGTCATGTTTGCGGTTTGACTTGGGCTTCTCGCTTTTCCCAGGACAAACAGAGCTAAACCCATCAGGATATTCGGTGCAGCTGAAAGGAAATAATAATTCAAGGTCCTGGTCTTGAAAGTGACATTTCTAACAATGCCTTTGCCTGTATCCTGCCTGCTCTGCCCTTGAACGTGAGCACGACTGTGCACAAACTCCCCCTCCAATTTTTGAGGCCGAAAAGCTGAAAGAGGCTGAACGTTGCACAGCCTGGAAGCAACTCCAGTGTAGCTGTGCACCTGCTATTCTTAGGAGCTCAGACTGCAGAAACAATAATGCTGCCTCTGGCTTTGACATCTCAAAATTGTGAATGACACTTCAGCATTTGGAACTGCTGCCAGTCTGGTGGGAGAACTTAGAAGTGGCTGATACAACTTAAAAAGGGAAGAGCATTGTATCTATAGAAGTGAAAGAAAAAAGCCTTTGGGGATTACAGAAATATGTTGCCTTAGAAATATTTGATCAGTTTTACCATTCTATTCAGACACTTCACTTTTTAAAACCTTTAAATGAAGTAAGTTTGGGTCTTGAATGATGCGGCTTTAGTGGTTGCTTATCAGCCACTCGTGAATATGCAAACTGCAGGAGCTAAACTGGCATTTTTGATTTTCAGGTGAAATTGAATGACCTGAAAATGGATCCTTCTTCTCCTGTGGTACCAGCAACCATTTTGGAACAAACTGCCTTGCGGCTCGGATGCAGTCCCACAGACAAAAAACTCGCTGTTCACTTAGATGAGCAAGATGAGTTAAAACACCTTCGTGAATGTTTCTGTATCCCAAAAGTCAAGGATCTGCCTCCAAGTGAGAATTATAATAGCTCTGAGGGAGCAGGGAGGGGGGAGAGGGCTGGGCTTCATATCTTGTGCATGTGTTTATCACAAATCTTTGGAAATCATCATCATCACTTATGAGATAATTGAGCAATTGTAGTCATATCTGAGCACAGAATGTCCCTGCTGTTGCTAAATCAATCCGTCAGCTTATTCTAGCACCAGAAGCTTTATGCTCTCGTTCCCATCCTGAATAAAATGTGAGGATGCAGTACTTACATGGTGCTTATGCTGTCAGTCAGCAGCTTTGAACAATATAGTGACTGATTGAAAATTATAGGCAGAAGCATTTCTGTCTAATGGCTCGAAACGGCAAAGTCGCTTGTGATAGTTCAGAGCAGTTGCTTCCTTGGTGTAATACACTTTGGTATTATCTATCTGGTTACAATTATTTTAGTTAATGAAAGAGACAGCACATGTATTATATTAACATTCATGTCTTATTGCTGGTAGCAGAGATATTTTCTTCCCGAGGCCAAATGGAGCACTGTGCCTTGGAACAAATAATTGATCTGAGCAAATAATTCGTAGTGAAACCTTTTATCAGAGGATATTTCCTGCTTTCCTTATGAATTGCCTGCAAATAGATAACTGCACATGTAGATGTGCAAAATGGTTCTGGAAGTTTTTCTGCTTCTTTTCTGGTCTGTAGGTTGTTTTGGGGAGCCTGTGGCATGCCCTGGGTATGGAGAGGGCCTGGTGTGGAGGCAGGAGGGTTGTGCAGGAGGGCTGGCAAGTTGAAAGCCTTTGCTTCAGGTTATCACTCCCAGCCCACCAAAAAGCAAAAAAAAAAATCTCTACGGGAGTGTTTTGTACCCACAACTTCTGCTGTGTTCAGTCAAATCACGCAAGAAAACCTGGTGGAAACACTCGCCTGTGGAGGCAGCAGGGTCCTGGGCTTCTCCCCTGCTTCCCAAGATCTGTCTGGGTTTATTTTCAACTCAGATACATGCGAAGCAAAAGCTGTGCTGCTTCTGCAGCCTCTGTTCATTGCACACTGGAAACTGAAGAAATGGCATATTATTTCCTTAGATGGTAAACAAGTATAGGCATAGTCACTCTCTTCCTTTCCTGCTGTGGCAAAATACACCTGTTGAAAATTAAAGGAAAAAAATATGACAGAACTTCCTTGCATTTTTTTTTTCATTTTCCAATAAATGCAGCGGTAATTTTCTGCAGATTTTCTTTTTCTGAAAAGAACAGTTCTGATGTTAAATGAGAAACTACCAGTGCATTCCCCAAATTGTGTACAGTAAGGAACTGTGATAGAAAATGGTATCCATAGTTTCAAAAGATGTCCAGGAATTCAGACTATCTCTGTCTTCAATATCTTCCTGCTAAACAATGATGAGTGTTGAGAATGCTTTCTGCTCCCTCCCTTAGGACATAGGGATGATAAATCCCAGTTCTTTATTATTTAGAACAGAACTGGGCACTTTACAAATATCTAAACTAGGTACTTCTTCCACATGGAGGAGATGTTCTCAACTGGTCTTCCAAGAATTAATTTTTCTTTTTCTTTTTTTTTTTTTTTTTTTTTTTTTTTTTTTTACCGTGGTTGCTTAAAAGAGTTTCCTAAACTATGACTATTCTGTGCTCAAAGCTCCTTCAGCTGCCACAACGGTGCTGCAAAATGTGCCTTTAAAACTGGAAAGGTGCTGGCAGACAGCTCCCATGGCCATGGTGCTGCTGCCCTTCACTGGGCTGTGCTATTGAAATCCAGCTCCGGTAGGACACCTGAACAGCAGCTGGATCTTCAACTGCAGCGTGTAAAATGTCCCTCCAGAATATCAAAGGTCACTTTTCAGTGTAGTGTTGTAGCAGATTCATGTTAAAGAATCTTCTGAGAAATATGTAGAGGTTTTGATACCCCTGTGACAATTTTGATTTTTTCCCTTCCAACCTTCATTATTGTTTATTTTTCAATCACCATCGTATTTAGACCCAAAGACTGCTGATGTGGATGCTTTTCCCTGCAGTTATGATAATATTTAGTCCTGAGACTGTGGAGATATATATATGTTTTATTGAAGATAAGCAATGTACAAAGTAGTACTAGTTGTACAGCACGGAGTACTCATCATTCCTGTGTTCCCAAATTAAGGGATTTTTTTCCCTTCTCTTTTTCCCCTGTCCCTCTTTTCTGTACTTCAGCTGTCATCAGGAACAGCTTCCCTGCTGAAAAACAGCAGGGGTGTAAATATATATATATTTATATAGTGTGTCTATACCACAGAGACAGATCTCCCTTGACATTTATCTGTGCCCAGGAGCGGATCCTAGATAACATATTCCTAAAGATAAATGTCATTACAGATATTAGCCATCAAATATTCTTTATATATATACATAAAACATTACAATGAGGTTTTAAAATTAAACATTACAAGAAGCAGATCAGAACATCCATAGGAGACAACTGTAAGATGACGTACAGAAAAAATATTTAGGAAGTCATTAGAATAGTTTAATTTAGTTATCGAGTTATGAACTGTCACAGCTGTTTGTTTGTTATATCAATCAAGTGGAAACCAACAGCAGCCCAACTCCCTGCAAATCTCTGAGGTTTTATGTGCAAGCATGAGGGACGAGGCTCAGGTGAGCAAATATGGAAAGATGACAGCGGGAGATTTAGAGAAATGTTTGGATCTCCCCTTAACGCTTTTCCGTGCACCACAGGGAGGAGGCAGGAATGCCTGGATTGCAGTTGGCAGTTGGGCACCAAATCACCCGTCTGATTAAGGCTATGGCTTGTGCTTTGTCATCTTGTAAAGGAATAGAGCATCATTTGGGTTTCTTGGGAATAAAAAGATGCCCAAGAGTGAAAGTGTTGAGCTGTATTTCCCAGAAGAAATGGTTAAAGGCAGTGGTTAATCATATAAATGTGGTTCTTTTTTTGGAGGGCTTGTGAGGGGGGTCCAGGCAGATGTGAAGGGGGTAATCTTTTATCCTTCAACAAGGGACAGATCTCAGATATGTATAAGCAGGTTTAGTCCTTCCTCTCTATTTGATAAAAACATTGAAATTTTCCCTTTTGCTTGGACTGAATTGTTCTGACAATAAACTTGCTTTTTCTTTTAGGTTTAAAAGGTATAGAATTGCATTTTTAATGTGGACAAATGGGTATAATTACCATGCAAAATAATTTTTGCACGAATCTGAGTAGGTGTGCAAATGTGTATTTAATTAATTTTAATGTAAGTGTGTTTTTTAATTCAGGCTTCTCTGAGAACACATTTTAATAATTATTTCTTGTTTGCTTTGCCTTTATTTCCTCAGTGGTGTTTATTTGCTGTTTGAATATTTCAATCTATATTGCATATCAACTGCAGCTCCTCCAGAAATAAAAAGGATGAATACTTTGAGAAGTAAGGGTAGAGTAATTTGGGAAAAGTCAAGTGCTAATTTTAGGAAAACAAATGTAGTATTGTAAAGAATATTACTGTGACTGTGGAAGTGTTGGAGCACAAAGGTGTGCTGGTCAGAAGAGGGGGAAATAAACAGCTTTTTGTCAAAAGGAAAAAAGTATTGCCGGATAAGGAGTTGATAAAATGCCAAAAAAAGTATATTCAAAGTAACAGGTAGAAAAATACTTTTTTTTCTAAAAGTAGAGAAAATACACTTTATGAAAAAGGTAATGTCATCTCTCTCCAACAGTGAACAAGAGGTGTTTTTATTTAGTAAGGACTGTGGTGCAAGGAAAGCTGGTTTGCTTGTAATTCCTTACCTGTTTTACTGCTTGGTCAGAGCATAAGGAGCGTTAGTGAGATTGAGCTCCAAATTCTTGAGCAAAAATCCTCCTCTCTAATCCCAATGGGACAGTGTTATTGTGTTTCTTGATAGGAAAAGAACTGTTAATAGAATCAATTTGGGAGCATGGATAATGTTTGTGCCTCTCTGTTTCCATTCATATTAGAATGGAGATGAAAAACAGACATAGTATCTGTAAAACAGATTAGGATGAAACTGCTCTCTGACTTATGCTGTTTAAAAGCTTCTAAAGCTTTAATTAAGAAATTACCTAAGTTGTCTATACTCCTGAAAAATGTGTTTCTGGTGAAGTTCAATGAAGTTGGGAACTGTTAGTGCAAAAGGTAGTGAGAGACCTTTTCCAGACTATTTTCCCACAGCCCTTTGAAAATTTTCCATGACTAAATTGCAATTTTATGCTCATTTTTAGTATGTATCTTAATAAATTCATATCTTTATTCTGAGATCTAATATAATCTATTTTGGTAAATATAATTCTAATGTATATTTACCAAAATTACATGTAATATTAGCTTTTGGGGAGTTGTAAGTATAGGTATAGACAAATGTAAATTACTACTTCTAGAAGGTCACCATCACTTGTCCCTCCAAGAATCTCTACCATGAGAAATAATAGAAAAAGGCTTGTGTTTGGATTGATAGATGATGACACAGGGTAATTAGATTGTTCAGAACCTCACTACAGCTATTATTTATAAATTTCTACCTCCTTGCTTTTCTCCTAATCATTGAAAGGATTTGTCAACATAGATTTCCTCCTCCTCCTCAGACGATGACATGAAGTGCAGCCCACAGTATATGCTGACAAGACAAGAACTTTTGAGACAGCCTTAAAATGTTCTGTGCAATGACTACATTTTTCTAAATAGAGATTTAGTCGTACAGGGAGAACTTACATGAAAGACACAGATTTACCTAGTCTTAACTTTTATTAAATGCATGATTCAAGCAGCTTCACGACTCAGAGAAGGCATATACTGATGGTGGAAGAAAAGTGGATAGCCTGGTTGGGAAAATGCTGCCTCTTTTCTCACCTGTGGTTACAGACTTGATAAAATTAGTGCCAGTGGTTGCTTCTAGAGAAGCTCTCTTCAGAGAGCTGGGGATTTGGTGATGCTTGAACTCACATTAGCTCCAAGAATTGTAGGAAGACAAGGTGAATAACTGCTTACAAATTGCCCACTGTCCTCCTCCTTGGAGGCTTTGCAGGGTCGAATGATGCTGAGTGATGCTCTGGGAGGGAGGTCAGGAGGTAGCACCTCTATCTGAGTGTGGGGACCACGATGTCCCAGGGAGATGAAGGGAGAGAGCTCTGGGTGGTGGCACATGTGTGCTTGGGGGTGTTTGTACACATGTGCTGACCCTCCTGCGCTCACCCCCACGTACCTGTTGTTTCTGTGGTTTCCCTCCACAGCTGATCTGAGCCTGGTGAATGGAGAAGAGAGCTGTGTGTACTTTGCTGGGAATTCTCTTGGGCTCCAGCCGAGAAAGGTTAAAACTTACTTGGACGAAGAACTGGACAAGTGGGCTCGAACGTGAGTACACTGTGGGATATGGGAGATGCTAACCTGTGCTCCAGGTGAGCCATTTATTTTGGGATCTTCCCTGGAAGTGCTTGAATTGTAGAATAGTGTGTTAAAAGCACTACAGTCCAGGAGTAAAACATACTCAGTGTTTCCCTGGCATTATTTACGTCTCTTTTAAAGGTATGAGCAGTAAAACAGGCCAAGAGACCCTTCCAGCTGTGATGACCCATGCTGTGCATTGTGGCTCTGATTTGGCTCATCCAAAAGCTTTTATAAACAGTGTTTATACACAAGGCACACAAACCCATTTGTTTTTTGTTCCTTGCTGGTGAATGTGGTTGGGTTCCAGACCCTGTGATTTTTCTAATTAGTGTTTTTAACTGTGTGTGATTCACCCTGCAGGCCTTGCAATGGGCAGTTCCCCTTGAAATAGCACTGAGCACAGGTGATGCTGCTGCCAGCACTGGCAGGTTTTTGGCTCTTCTTAAACCAGGTCTCTGCTTGACAAGTTCATTTTATTTAGAAGGAAACATTCCTGTCTTCTCAATAGCATCTCAGCAAGGAGCTGAGAGTGGATTGCCACAAGCTCTGCTGAATGAACCTGACGTAAGAGAGGCAGGAGGACAAAAGAAGGACACATTGCACGAAAAGAATATTATCATCATAAAAAATGGGAAAATTTTAATATGTATAGGGGAAAGAAAAAGTTTTTTTATTATTTATTTTACTTTTATTAATATTATGCTCTGTTTTCATTGAGACTCTGTGCTTTGAGGTATCCAGCACCTGCCTGAGCAGCTGGACCAGGGATAAGTAAGGAAAAGGATAAGTAAAAACCAGGGAACTGAAGGTGGGAAAGGAAAATAACATCCAGACGAATAAGTGAGGTGGGAGAGAGATGAACTCTTTTATAGGGTGCAGGATATCAGTGGAACAGATGTGATTTCATGGTGAGAGGGCTGAGGAAATATGGAGAGGCAGAAGAGGAAAAATGAATGCTGCTAACTGGGCAGCCCTGTTTCGGTAGGAACGGTCTAGATGGAGGCTTCACAATGGAAATGGGAAAAATCTGTAGCTGCTCTTTCACTTGCTAATATATGAATGCTGTGAGTTCATACATATGGTTTACTGTTTCCTATTTATCACTTGTATTCTTATAAGTGAGAAGTTGAGAATGAACGGGAATGACTGTGAACTTTGGGAAGTGTTTGTTCCTGCTGGTTATTCAGTCAGCACAGTGATGCAGTTTCTCCAGTGGTTTAGAAAAATTGCAACCCTGTCCATTTCTGTACTGTTCATCCTACTTTATCAGGAAAACAGCTGAGCTCCTTCAAAAGGTAGAAGTCAGATAGCACTCTTATCTGTTAGAGTGATGCACTGGGAGTGCAAACACATTTCAGCTCCTCCACTGTATCTTTTCACTGGCTCACTTCTATTCTTATGTTTGTCTTTGCTGCAGTGAAGGATGGGTTTTTCCTCAGTAACTATAAAAAAAACCACAAGAAAAAGGTAGGCAGCATGTTCAGATCAAAAGTGCATTCAGTAACTGTATCCAGGGGGGAAATATGGCTGAACATGATTTTGAGCCCTTGGAAGTGAGGGAGCAAAACTAGAAAGACTTTTTGCCAAAAATACAGCTTGGCTCCAAAAAACCTTACCCAGAATAAATCAGAAAGTTTAAAACCAAATAAATAAGCCCCTAAAGAATCAAACAAAACCAACAAAAATAAAAACCAAACCCGAATTAAAATCAATCAAAAACCCCTAGAATAAAATCCTGCTAGTTGCAGATGCACTTAAAGCAGCTGAGAAAGTCAGAGTAGAGATAACTTTGAAGAGAGCAGTGTATGCTTAAAGAAGCTGTTGGGTAGGATGGTGTTCTGGGAGCTGCAAAGGAACAGGTGGTTGGAGGTACAGAAACAGGTAGTTTTATTCCAACCACCAAGGACAGCTTAGCAAAATCCAGTCTAAGGTGGAAGCTGTTCCCATCTGGATCCTGTTCTGTGGCTGGTGTGTTGGCAGTGTTGGCAGTGGCTTGGATAAATAAGTAGAGAGAATCTAAGCAATGGCATGCAAATTAGGCACATCCATCAAGTCAGCAATGGTATAGATTCTGGCCTTCTTATAAATTGGTTTATCGCATTTTCTGTTTGTTGTGTCTTGGGACCCATCTCAAATAGCTACGAGTCTATTTAAATGGTTTTCACTGCTTATAGGTAATGGCAAGAGTGAAAGGGAAGATTTACCCAGCAGTGGTGGTCAAGGGCAGGGAAGCTCAGAGCTTTATCTCCTTGTGGTGATGGCAACTCTTTAGAGCAAAGCTGGGGGAGAAAGAGGCTTTTTCATGCTTTTCTTGTTGTGTTCCTTCTCAGTGCTGAGTCCCTTTCATCCACCTCCAAGTTAAGTGGTGAGTTATGGATTTTTTCCCTTAGATTACCTCCCACACACCTTCTCTGGTTTTGTGTTCTTCCTCTCCGTGTTCCTCAGTCCTTTTTTTTTTTTAATGCTAACGTGTAAACACTACAAATCCAAGCCACTGGCATTCTCAGTATGCATTTAAAAAGAGCCTTTTAGACTTCATCTTTCTGTTATGATTTCAGCTAAATCCAAGACTTATTGAATAAGAGGCATAAAGGGATGAGGAATTATTGTGCTTAGCCTAGAGTAGCCAATAACCCAATATTTTGAAATCTAAAAGTCCAAACTTAAAGGGACTTGTTTGGTTAGAGAAAGGCCAAGAGGCGCTTTTCAGCATTTTCCCTTTGCCCTGCCAGAACTGGTTAAGTAACTAAATATTCTATAGAATCATTATTGTATGTGAACATACTCAGTGCAGCAGGAAACGTCTCTCACGTCCGAGTAACTCATTAAAGTGGAACTATTAAAAGAGAAGGGAGCTTGCTGTAGCCAGTTGTTATGCTCTTGTGAAGGGCTGGCAGGGCAACTGGGGAGTGGAGAACCTGCTGTATGGAAGTCTCGAGGATTAGAGTTGTTAAATTGAGCAAAATTAAGACTGAAAGGAAAAAAATATTGTTCTCTGTGGGTGTATCAATGGGTAACTGTAGGGGGAAAATGGGACCACTTATGTGAAATAGCATTCTGGCACAGCAAATGTAAGCTAGGAATTAATAAATTGAGGCTAGAAGTAAAACGTGTTTATATACACACACTTCTAAGCACTGAAACAGGCTGGCAACAGGCTTCTGACATGAATATAGTAGATTAACAGCCTCCTAGTCTGTGGAAGGTTTTATAATATAACACCTGCAGTAGCAAAGATTCTTTTCAGTGAGTCAAAAGGTATCTTTGGTTCTATGTGGTGAACTAATCCTGCAAGAGGCAACAGCCCTGCAAAGAGCAGTGCAGCTTGGAGGGGCTTGGGCATGTCCTGTGTGACAGACCCACCTCTCCTGCCATTCTCAGGAGTCATCCCAGCCCTGTGCCTTTCAGCAGGTTGTTTGTTAGACCTGCCTGTTATAATGCCCTGGGTTTTTAGCTTTGCCTTTTATTTACTGATCAATACAGTTCTTTTTCTTTTTGGCTGTTTCTTTGCTTGAAACCATGGTCCAACTTCAGAGTCTGTACTGGCTCATTAAATACCTTGCATCACTTTTGGCAAAGAAGCAAGAAAGAAATTTGCACTTGAACAAGATTTGGATGAGCACAGAAGATTCCTGAAGCTGGCAATTAATTTAAATCCCTTTTCTCACTGCCTTTGAAACCCTGGGATCATCTCGGAAAATGTGTTTCCAACTCCCCTAGTGAGCTTTAAATCACCCAGACCTCGGCGAATAAAACGTGGCTTTGTGATTTCCTGCCAAATTGAAAATAAAATGGTAACCAACTAAAAATTAATTTGGACTACGAGAAACTCTCACAGTAGTTGAAGAAATAGGCTGTTTGTGTGATGCTTTATGAATTGATGGGCAACGTTTTGTATTCATTAATTTGGGTACCTTGATTTAAATCTCTCTTCCAACCAAGGGTGCAGTGGGAAAAAGAAAAGGGATAAAGGCTCTCCATGTCTGAGGGGAATGCCAGAAACACAGCACTTGTGTCCTTAAAGATTATTACCCCCAGTGCCTACCAGAGCTGAGAGAGGGGTGGCATAATATACAGAGATATAAATTCTCTGAGGCAGAGCATAGAATTTTACAACCTAAGTGTAATAGGATGTATTGTGCCATCAGCAAAGTCTACAGAGTTTCATGTGATTAAAATAAAAAAAGGGTCCAAGAATATGCCTTTAACTACCATTTTAATGGCAATAACTTTTATCTCTTGTCATTTATATTGGCCATCAAGAGGGAGGCAAGCTGTAAGCTGTGCAGTAATAATAATAATAATATGAATAATAATAAATGCTGCCTCTCCCCTCTTTCAATATAGTTAAATGTCCATGTTTTCCTCTCAAAATAAAGTATTCTCATGCCCAAAATCTCATATCTGTTCTCATGATAACTTGGAAATTTATTCTGAAGTTTTGTTAGTCCTGTGTGCTGATAGAGAGAACTTTCATCAGTAAATTCCCATTAGGAGGACACTAATGGCTATAAAATCAGAGAAAGCTAATGAAAGAGAATCCCATAGGTAGTTAGGACTTATTTTTCCCATCTTATTAAGTTCACTATCCTCTTTCAAAAATACAGATTCCCCTTGGGCTAGGAGCCACTGAAAATCTTTGGGGGTTTTACTTTAACAGTCTCTATTATCCTAAAGTCCCTTGATCACTATATTACGCCGAAGAATAAGAAGGGAAATTACCAATAAATGTCTTGCTGTTTGTGAAACACATAACACTGTCTTCAGGGAAGGCAGCTGCATTATGGTCTGATAGAAGGGAGGGAATTTTAGCACTAGTCCTGCCCCTTACTGCATTTTCTCCCCTACCCACCCACTGCCTTTATTCCTCATCTATGAAATGTTCTTGTAAATGAGAGCTGTTTCACACTGCCCGCTCTCTGCTGTCAAGGTCTCATCAGAGAGCAATTCTAAAATGGAGAAAAGCAGTGAGCTGGTGTACCATGACGTTATCCAAATTGGGGATCAGGGTGCTCCTTGGCATCTGTGGAGGACTGGTCTTGTCAAACCTAGGGATGTTATTTTATCTCTAAGAGATGTTCCACTGTACCTGTGCCCTTCTTCGTCTGTTGACCTAACCTAATCCGAAAGTAGATGGTATTTTGCAAGGATGACAGGCTTGAAGTGGTTAATACAACTGTGCTTTTGCAGCAGTTCTATTCTCTAGGATTGTAGGGTTTTTTGAAATATCCCTAGGAGGTGTGAATTAGACCCAAGTCAATCAGAAGGGGTCTGACTGTAAAACACCCAGGTAATTTGTGTGGGAGACAGAATTAAATTCTCCCTGAGAAGGGAAAGTATGAGGTGGATAGCAAAAAGCAATCTTTTAAATAGCCTTGAGGGTGGGGTAGTGTCTCATGCACCCTCCTTTCTCGTGTCTTAATCTTCCAGCTGTCCTCTCATGATTTTATGTGAACGTTGTGGGCCTGTTCTTCTTCAAAAGGTTCATTTTTTTTCTTTTTTTCCTGACATCAAAGCTTTTAGGGCCTTTTTTTCCTCTCTACCCAGCTTCCTACTGGCTTTGTCCCTATTTTGAAACAGCTTTATAGTCAGCCTTATGCAGCCTGGTGTTTCTGACTCCACAAGTACCCCGTGGTGCTCAGCAAATATGAAAATCATCCAATGTGAGATGGGAGCCCAGAGCAATGTTCCCCTGGATTAGCACCATTATTACTTTCCTCAATCTACCTCCATTTGCATTTAAATCTCTACTCTACACCCTGCATGTTTAAGAAACTTGGCAACTTTTTATTTATATATGCATGGTAGCTGCCTTAGAAGTTTTCTTCTCTGTCATAATTGAAGGAAAAATTAGTTCAGAGCATATAATCCAGGACTGAATGTACATATCTGTCACTCCAGAGTAGTGAGGCACTTGGGTTTAAGGTGATCATGTGATCCCCTGTAGACAAGAGCAGTTTGCAATATAAAGTTTTTAAATACACTTTGTCAACCCCAAAAACTTTATGCCCTCTCAGATCTGGAACAATTTGTCAGGGAGAAGAGAAGCAGTAAAAATTAGCAAGCAGCTCAGCTGGGGCAGGTGCTGCCCTGCACAAACACGAAGTACCTGCTGGTTTATGCAGGAGGGTGAGCTCAGGCAGGAGATGCAGGAGGATGGAAATTGTTTCTGACAAGAAATATTTCTGTCTGGGAGCAAGGCAGTATTCAAGTCTATCACCCTCTGCACCATACAATGTTCAGCTAGAAATGCAGGTGGGGTAACACTGTGAGTGATCTCTGCTCCCTGTGCAGTTGATGTGAGCCTGGGTTAGCAGGTGCTGTCCCACACTGAGATGCCCTTTCCCAGCATGCCTGCTTCCAGAGGCTTCTGGTACCCATGCAGCCACTTCCAGAGGGCTTGTGAAAAAGCTACCATCTTTAATGCTGAGGAATTTTAAAGGAACTTTTTGGGTCAAAATAAATAGTTTTTAAGCAACTGAGAACCTGTCAGAAACCAACAAATGAATTGCATTTGCTACAAGCTTTTATGGCATGAGAAAAGTTATCAGCTTAGGCAAGTCTCTTTCTCTTCCTCTCCCCTCCTCCAAATGTGGGGTCTCCAAACCAGATGTGTTTCTTAGGACTGATCCAAAGGGAACAGCTCCTGTTTTCATCCTTTCTCTCTTCCTTTTCAGAGGTGTTCATGGTCATTTCAATGGCCGGCGCCCGTGGGCTTTGGCAGACGAGTGCATCCTGGACCTGATGGCTCAGCTGGTTGGTAGGTGTGAACTGCAGGGGAAAATCTTTCTCCAGAAATAATAATTAAAAAAAAAAATTGGTTTCTTTGGGGACTGAAAATCCCGAAACTCTGTAAGCAGAATTGAGTTCCTTTAATTCTTTTGTTTTAAAGTAGTTTTTCTGAGTGTGGACTAACACTTTTTTAAGACTGGAGTGATTTAATAGATGAATGTATGTGATAATATATGAGCATATGCATATCATGAAACTAATTGCAGCAAAGGGTTTCTTGGAGCGTCATAAACCACTTGGACTAACACGTGAAGCCCTTTTAAAGGGCACTTGGTGTTACAAATTCTCAGTCATTCTCCTAAAAGTAAAATGATGAACTTTCCCCTTTGAAAAATTATTTCTATCTGACATTTTCTGCTTTTCCTCCTCTTCCTACCACTAAGTCCAGCCTCATATTTGAGAACTGCTTATGTCAATGAAGCAGATAATTGAGGCAGGACTTGTATTGATGAGTTTCCATTACCCTGCTGTACCCCTGGATGGGCCTGCAGTGCTGGAGGACCTTGGCAGTGAGTGCTTCTGGTTATTGAGAGGTTGAGAAGGAGCTCTGGAGACTTCTCCTGGTGAATTTGCCAGCTATGAAAGCAGTTGGCTGAGTCCAAATGCAAATTTCCTCTATCGTGTCTAACTCTGTGTAGTTGAAATGATTTTTCATTGGGATTTCCTTCAGTTGTTGCTGTCACAAGGGGAAAGAGAAATTATCTTGGCAGGGTCTTTTTCTCCCCCACTCTCATAGCTGTAGTCAAGGCCAGGTTAGTAGATTTTAGATAGATTTGGCCCATATTTCAGTTCAGGTGTTGAAGGCAACTGTCAATAGTGACTGTCAGAACTGAATTGTCAGGCATTCATTTGTGCCATCACTAAGGAAAAATATTACAATTAAGTTGGCCTACTCTGTGGTGGATATTGTATCGTGATTTCTCCATGTAGACAAGTGTTCAATGAGAAAATTATGGTTTTTCTCCTTCAAGAAAAGCAAATGGGGTCAGAACAATTGAAAACAGAGACATTAAAGAATGTTTCATGACAAGTTTATTTATATATTAATAAATAAAATCACTTCTTGAATACTTTATGAAGTTTCCAAATAGCTAAAATACTGGGTATTATTACTGGAGCAGAACAAATGCAATAAATTATTGTTGTAGTTGGTCTATCCATGATGTAAGCACTAAGATAACCTAAATATGAGTGTGTTTACACTGGGCATCATTGGGCTATGCAGAAAAATCCCTTTTGTAGAATGATATAAAAAACCCCAAAATGCAGATTGGGGTTCTGAGTTTGTAGGTTGCTACTGTTGTACCTGGTATTGCTCAGGAGGTTAAGAAATTACTTTTCTTACTTTCATCACATTCAAGGACAAGCTCTGCACCTTCATTCATTAAATATCATAGAACAGAAATATGTGAGGATATAAAGGGGTGGAGTGCATTGAAATGTAGGGATTTCTCTAGTATGACCCATTCCTCTTGGCCCCTGGATATTCTTGTTCTGGTACGGTGTAACTGGGAAGTTGTGGGCAGGTGGGGAAATGTGACTGGGATTTTGCAATTGGAAACTTTGATTTTCTGAAGCTGGAGGGTGGAGAATTTCTCTTATGTCCTGTGAAAGTGGGAGAGTAGTCACACTACCTACTTCCATGCACCTAAATTAGTAAAGCAACAAGGTAAGACCATTGATGCTCTTCAGACAATCATGGGAGAGACAGACAAGATCCCCCAAAGGGCAGCTGGAGACACCTGAATTATCGTCTCTCTCTGCATCACCTTCTGTGAACGTTTTCCACTGCTTTGTTTGCAAAACTTGGACCCCTGTGTGGTCCCTGCAGGGTGTTGGGGCAGGCTGAGCCCCAACCTCCTGCCACTGCTGGTGCCAGGGTCCATTTGGCCTCAGCTGTAGGTTAAGAGTCACTGCAGAAAGCAGGGAGTCAGGCTGAGACCCTTTTTCCCTCAACCATCTGTCTTGCAGAGGCTGCCAGCTGTGTTTCTATTTTAATATTTGTTTAACTAAAAGATGCATTCTAGGTCTAAGGAGAGGAAAATGAGAGCTTTACTTAAATTTCATCTAATTGTTTGTCCATCTCCTTATTTTCCTTTTCTTTTCCAAGCTCCATATGACATTGATGTTTTATTTCACAGTGGCCAAACCACACTGAACTTATTACAATTTTCTTCATTGTAAACGAATATTTAAAAATATTCTATAAAAATTTTGACTGACCGACTTTTTGTTTTTAAATTTCTTTCCTGGGAACTGTTTTGTTGTTTTCCTCAGAAGTACATGGAATGTTAACATTATCAGCTTAGATTTTGTTCTCCAGGATTTTTGGGACTTTGTTTAATTGAACTATAAAATCTGTTTTGGGCTTAAATCTGGCCCTCAAATTTATGTTCAGGGTTTTATTTAGATAATATCCCCATAGCTTTTTTAAAGATTTAGGTGAGTGATGCTTGGAATGCAAATGAATTAATAATTCCCGAATAATGGATGCATTGTAATAAATTCTGATATATAAAATTGTAGGTAATAGTGAAGTGGCTGAGACAATAAATGTAGGAAAAAATGTTAAGGTAAAATGCTCTTTTCCAACGTGGTATTTTGTAGAATCACAGAACAGTTTGGGTTGGAGGGGATCTTAAAAATCATCTAGTTCCAATCCCCCAATTTATGTTTAAGTGCTGTTTTCCTACAAGGTGTAATCTTGATTATGTATGAGTTGAGTGAACTCTGAATTTCCTTTTTTAGTGAATTTAATTTAAGAATAATAACAGAATTTTACCATGTTTTATACTCAGTATTGAATATATTATGGAGGAGGGGGAAGAATTGTCATTTCTCACTCTAAGCAGCAGTAAGAAGTAAAACCATTTGGTGAGATTTATTCAGGAATGGACCAAAGACTGTAAAACACCTTTGCCTGTTTAATGGTTTATAGTGCTTGAACACCTTGCTTATTAAATGCAGTCACATTTTCTTGTTCAATGAAAGTTACAGTAGTAAATACATTGTGAAATGAAGAGTCAAGGTCAATGGAGGCCAAAGCTCTTTTTCTGTGCTCACACCGAGTGGCACAACGCAATGAAGGCAATCTCTGCTTCTCCTACTAGACTTTATTAAAACATTACAACCTTGGCAGGATCACCTTCTGATGGAACAAGATTAACTGTATGGCTGCTGCTGCACGATGTGCTCGGGCAGGTCTCTGTTGAGGGAAGACTGAATGCTGAGCAGATTTGCAGTGACTTTGAGTGATAAGAATTATTCGAAATAACCAAAATGTTTTCTAAATTGGGGCCCTTAGCCTTTTTCCAATCATTTTACAAAATGCTTTCTACTTACTCCATTGAGGATCAGCCTTCCACAGCAGTCAGAGAGGAGAAGGATGGCAGTGTCTGCCTAACACAATCATAATTGTCTCTGAAGCTGTACTTTGCAAATGCTGCTTCCTTTTATTAAAGAGGAGATTTATCACGCAGAACATACAGGTTTTAGCCTGTCTTGGAGATATGGTATAAAGTTAGGAAATAAGGAAAGCAAACATAATTTTGTCTCCCGTGTGCCGGGTCTTTGAATATTCTAATAGGTTAATTGGATCATAGGAAGGTTGTTTTCTGAAACGCAGTGCAGGTTATAAAGGATAACAGTTTTCCAATGACACGGATGAGGTTTGTTTTGTGGGCATGAAATTCAATAATGGAAAGCTTTTAATAAATATATAATTTACGGAAGACCAAGACTTACATGACAAATGTAGTGTCATATTTAATTTGGGATGGTAGCATGCAGCTAAAAGGGATCTACACATTAACCATTTGTTCTATAGGGAAGCAGTACAGCAGGTAGAGGATTGCTTGTGCAGAATTTGCTGGGAAAGCCACAGATTTCATGGAAGGAGCAGAGGGAGAAATAAGAACAATACCATTTCCTGATGCTGTCTCTTTTTTCAGCCTCAAGAGTTCCATAGAAATATTAAGACTGCAAATAATACTGTTTTGAGCTGCAATCACTCTGTCTAGCTGTCTTCTGTATCTGCAAGAGAACAGCCACAAGGTGACCTCTTCCAGCAGCATGGATCCTGCAGATGCAATGCTATCAGAGGGAAGAAAAGAAAGCAAAGGAGAGGAGTTTAAGTGAGGAAAAGAGCTTATTTTTGCCTATGAAGAACTAGTCCTTTATATATTTCTTTACAAAATAAATATATATTTCTTTGTGGTGTCTGAGGGAGGGAACTTATTCACAACATCTCTTTTTCCTCATGGCTCATCCCTGCACAGATCCTCCAGAGTCCCTGACAACTATTACCAAAGCTTTCTGTCCAAAACTTGGAGATTTCAGCAGCACATAGAAAGGCCCTTGAACACCTCAATGAGGATGGTTCTTGGCTGCTCTTGTGCTGGCAGAAGCTGAGGCCTGCTAGGGAAGGATTTATTAACACTTCTTAACTATAGATTTCCGTGTTCTTTGTATTTGCTTGTATCGAGGTCAGCCCATGGTTATACCTTTTTGCTACATTGGCAAAGTGTGAACCTAAACTCTGTGGGATATGGTTAGAGTGTCTCTCTGCTTCTCCTGCCTTTTCCCTGTGTTATTTTTCATCTTGTACACCCTCAACAGCATGGACAGGAGAAACCTAGGACTCACCTCTCCATTTTTTGTGGAGCTCCCCTTACCCTTTTTACCCCAATATCAGGTTTTATGTCCCCTTCATTGATCTCCAGTGTGGCTCCTGTCCTCCCTGCCTGCTTACACTTGTCTTCATCCCTCTCTGTCCACAACCTCTCCCCACCTCTGGTGAACTCCACATCTGGGTGATGTTTAGGGCAAGGTGCACGAGCCTATGTCCCAGCTGAAGAAAACTCGAAACACGGATTTGTCTCAAGGGTGAATTACTTCTTTTCAACAACAGACATCAGGTGAACCAGAAAGAAACAGGAATTAATTTTCTCCATATCTCAGTGGCTCCCTGACCAACACACAGTCTCTTGACTCGCCTGAAGTTTTTCACCAGGGCTTGATAAGCACTGGAGAATTTTTTACTATATACTTTGTAATAACAATTAGTTGTTATTCCATTAGTTCTAGCTGTTACTAGTCTCCTGGGAGTGATGTAGATATGGCTTGTAGTGACGCCATTGCATTAATAATGGTCTGTTATATTCAATGGATCAATTTTACCTGGTTTTTTTTTATTGGGAATGAGATTTAGCTTGACATTACAGTAACCACTTACCATAGGTGATTATCTCAATATGTTTTCTCACTTGTGTTACGTATGAACTTCTGACGAAAATAAACCTTCAAGTCTCGCTTTACGTACAGACTTCTGACCTGATTAGTCTGAGGTATTCATGATAATAAATCCACCAGTGCTTTGCTGGGAAGTGGAAATACTTCATTGTTTGTTGTTTTCTGTGACTGACCTGAAAAAATAAATATTTTCCTGCCAGTGTAGTGTAGTGAGTCAGACAAGAAATCTTTTTACTTCACTCTGATGACACCTCAAACATTCATTTCCTTTCTAGTCTTTTAGAGAGACTTCGACTGAACACATACTTTTGCTTTCTCACCACCTGTACTGGATTTTTCTGAAATTTTCAAGAAAACCTCCAAGCAGTATTTTTTATGTTTTATCTTCTTATTATTTCAGGGGCCCAAAGACACGAAGTAGCCCTAATGAATGGGCTGACTGTTAACTTGCACCTCCTGATGGTATGTCTTTATGATGTATATTTGATGTTTTGTTGACAAGTATTTTTCTCCTTTCTTTGTGTATGTAAGCAAAGTGCTTTCTGAAGACCTCACAGAGACAGACCTGGGTGACAGACTAACTTCTTTTAAGCCTTGGGAGTTGTATCTTGAATAATGTATGTGCAAGACCTGGCCTCACTCAATACTAAGCAGAAAAGCTGGACAGAAAAATATTTTCAAGGACTTTGGATGGGAAGTTTGAGCTGTTCTCACGTGTGTTGTATGTCAGTCACCAAAAGAGACCTTATTATTTCAGGAACATTTACAAGTAATTTTTCAGATTTCAATTTCACACCAAATTTCGAAGTTCAGGAAACGAGAGCTCAACTGTGAGCAAGACAAAGCTGTAATTTCAGCCAAACTTTTAAACAAAAGATAGTAGAGTTAAGCTGTTTTATATATACCTAAATTTTGATAGAGTATTTTGATTTGTATTACATAGTGGCTATAAGTGTGTCTTATTTATGCTCAGGTACCTCTGTGGCTACATAAAGCCTGTCTCTGGTTCTCTAGTATTTCCAAAGATTTGGTTCAACTGAGTGTAGATGTGAAGCTTTGTTTTGAGTGATTCACACAAAAAGTTTTATCCTTTGAATCTGTTCCTCTGTGAAATGTCTCTGACCTTTGTTAAGTTAAGATGGCAGGGTGGGGGTAAGTACAAACCAACTCACTTGGCTACTCTACCCTGAATCAGGTGCAGCAAAGTCAGACCTGTCCCAAATTTCTTGAGTACACAGTCCATGCAGAGCTTTGTGTAACCCAAACTTGAGCTGGAGGACTTGTGAGTCTCCTACTAATCCTCTTGGCATGGTGGCCAGCCCAGCTTGCCTTCACATGAGGAACTAAGAAGGAAAGACCATCCTGAAGGTGCTTTGGAGAAGGCAAAGGTCTTTGCAGAAGGCTTAGTCCTTTGGTCAGAGTTGTTTCAGAGTGAGGGATGATTCAGTGATTAATATTTTAGTGCAGGAATGAAAATCCAGTTCTTTTTCACTGTTTGCTATCGGCTGCTGCTTTTGCTTCCTGGATGGAGCTGGATAAAATCCCAGCTTCCCTGGCTGTAGTCAAAGCTTTACTGTTGATTCCTGTTAAGTGCAAGTTTTCGCTGCTGGATTTTTGTGGCCTTTGTTATAGATACATGAAATACAGTATTATAACACTTTCCTACTTTGATAAATGTTATATGGACAAAAAAATATTTGTAATTTCTGGGGGATTCTCTGTAGTCTACATGAAAGTAAAGCAGTCTTTATTAAGTCATATGCTGAGAGCATCTCTCTTATCTCTGCTTAGATACATTTCAACATAATTTTTTTCTTCCTTAACAGCTATCTTTCTTTAAGCCTACTCCAAGACGCTATAAAATTCTTCTAGAAGCAAGAGCTTTTCCCTCTGACCATGTAAGAAATTAATAATTCACCATATTTGTATTATTAATCATATTTTTCCAAAGAATATCAGTAGTATGATTTGAATATTTATTAGCTCATCTTGTCCAAGTAACATTACAATAAAAAAATCTGTCAGAAGCCTTTGAGCTCAGCATATTTTACAGATCGTAGCTTTATTCCTTCTGTTCAAATAAAAAGTGCTACAAGAGGAAAAGATTGAATGGGTGCATTGATTTATTAGTCTTTTTAAAGACATTGAGCAAACTACTGGCCTAAATCAACTAAAGTTGTAAATGTTTTATTAATTCTTGTTGCTGTTTTACTTTATGAAACCAAATCAATACAAACTCACAACATTAACACTTATATATCCCCAGACAGAGATGGAAATGTTTGTTCTTAGCACTTTAGATTACTAGTTCAAACATCATTTGTCTGCTATAAAATAGGAGACAATAGCCCGTGCATGAGAGCTTGCAGCAAATTAATCTTTGGGTTTGTGGCCCACTGCTACTTTATCATCAACGCCATCTACTCGTGGAAATTGATAACGAATTTGATCTCTAAGGTGTGATAAAAATGGCTCGAGCTACTAATGGGTTTATTTGTAGCAAACATGGTGGCACAGATGTATAAACCTCAAATTGCTTCTATTCTAAGTAATGTTTATATTAATCCCACATTTGTTCCAGGCACACTTGTGTGCTTGGACTCCATCTTCCTAAATTTCTACAGCAGTTCAGTAATAATCTCTGCAACTGCCACTGCTTCAGCTCCTGTTGTGAAATTTTAAACTACTTCCTACCGTTATTTGATGATTGTTATTTGATCACCAGAATCGTTATTGATAAAATTGGCAGATAGGATTTTCAAAATATTATGAGAGTTTAAAGCTCTTATTTCCTGCCAGCTGTGCAGCAAATAGAAGAGGTGAGAATAGCACAGAACCATATGTATGTGCTGGCCAAACCTCATTTGTGTTGGCAGCAGGGCATTGTGACAGCTTGGGATTGAGCGTGTATGACCAAGAAAAGTGGGTACCCAGGGCTCTACAGAAGTGATGCTCAGTCTTCTCCTTGGCTGTTATCCATGAAAGCTTGGCTTTCTGGCAAAGAAAAAAGTAAAGCACATCCTCCATCACATTATAGAACCACAGTTGGTTTAGGTTGGAAGAGACCTTAAAGATCACCTCGTTCCAACCCTCCAAACATGGGCAGGGATGACACCCACTAGATCAGGCTGCTCAGGGCCCCATCTCCACCCTCATTCTGCTCCATGAACTTATCCTGTAGGATTTAGGCTTTGACTTCTCACTCAAAAGTCCTTGCAGTCTTATATGAATTAAATTTGTGTCTTTTTTAATCCAAAGGAAATCCGCAAACTTTTCAGTGAAGTTGGATTATGCTTTCAAAGCATTACTTTCAGTGAAAGGCAAGGCATCTGAATTCCTGTTTGAAGTTCTGATGTGTTTGTCCTTTTTTTTTTTTTTTCCTTTTAGTTGTATATCATGTATTTGTGTTAATGTTGTCTGTGTGGAATTCTCTTCCAGTATGCTGCTGAGTCCCAACTTCGACTGCGCGGGCTGGATGTGGAGAAAAGCATGATCCTGCTGCAGCCACGGCAGGTTGGTGAGGAGTATGTCAGTTCTGCTTGCTGTCACTAAGGGCAGGAACATATTTCATGGGAAAGTAGGGCATATATTCTCAAATATTGTAGTGTCTGCCTGCAGAAGTTATAATTTGTATTAAAACTCTTTAGGTAAAATTTATGAATCGTGTGGTCTGTTTCGGGGTATATTTTTTGACATTAAACCCCGTTTAATAATTGCTGATTCAATAGTTAATATTCCTGGAACAACAACAAAAAAAACGTTATTTTCCCTATTTTTCCTGTTTGCAAAAACCGACAGCACACTGAGTCACCTGCAAAATATAGTAACTCTTTGAGAAAGCCCATTGTCCTCTGAATGTCCTAAGGTAAGAGATTGCCATAACACGAGCAACACTGTCTGTATCAGCACAGACTGAGAGAAAGGTCTGCTCTGAGTAATATGCAATTCAGATTAATTTGAAAGGCTGCCTCGCTTCACTTCTGCAGCATTAAGAACTTTGTCACCTAACTATAAACCGAGGGTGACCTTTTGCTTCTGAGATCTGAGTCATCTTGTGAGTAAAGAGCCCTCTCCTGAATGCTTGATAGATTTGCAGAGATTGTTGAGATGATAACAGTCCCTTGCAATTCAACCATCTTGCCCAAACTCTTTTCAGTAACAAGTCTAATTTAATTCTAGGTTTTCACTGCCTAATTGATCCCTAGGTGGTGGTATGTTTTACAAGATCCCTTGCTAGGAAGACAGGAGGAGGATGGGGCAGTAATTTTCCTATAAAGAATCAAAAATGAGGTGGTTTTTTTTTCCTTTTGGTTGAAATTTTTCTATATTTAATGACCATAGGTTTGGGGATTTTTGTGCTTTTGATGATGTGAGACATTGTTTTTGAAACATAAATATGGCAGGTTTATAATAGCTTCCTGTGGGATACCAAGTTTATTAAAAAAGTACAGAGTGAAAGTGATAGACAACTTTCAAGTCTTGTGGGTGTCACAAATTTCAAATGCCACTTAAAAATCATTAGATATTCTGTTTGCACCAGGAATTTTTTGTTGTAAATTAAAACTGTCAGAAATATTAGAAAGTATAAAGCATGTTAGAGCATGAATTGAATAGACTTTTTATAACTGGCACCTTCAAGACTCATTTGCTAATGATTTTTTTTGAGGTTACTTGCTCATAGGCTACTTCATAGCACTACCTTTGTACATCATTACCATGCTAAGGATTTGCTTTTGATCTCCTTATGCAAGCAGCGTGGCTCATGGTAAAATATAGATTATGAAATAAGGACTGACAGTTTCATTACTGCCAGAGTTGATGTAAAATGTGTGCTTTAACTTTGTTTTAGGGGGAGGAGACCTTGAGGACTGAAGATATCCTTGCTGTAATTGAGAAGGAAGGGGACTCTATTGCTGTCATTATGTTCAGTGGGGTTCAGTACTACACAGGACAGTTGTTTGACATCCCTAGAATAACAAAGGCTGGCCAAAAAAAGGTAGGACTGCTCCAGATTCATCCTCTTAACACCACTTTTAGATCAATTTTCTGTGTGATATATTTTTAATTTCTACTATTTTTTGGTAACAAAACATGGAATTTTGTGTGACTGGTAAAATGTAAAAGCATTGTGTGCCTTTATCCTTTGGAGGCTGTGTGCTGCATGAAGAAACAGCAGTTAGAGCAATCTTGCAGGTGAGTCTTAACCTATATGGAAAGATAATTCATGACTATTAACTTATACCTGGCTTTTCTTGAAGGATGGAGTATCAAAAGTTTCAGTGCAGAAGGAGGAGGAAGTAATCACAGCTGTAATCTCTCTATAAAAGTTAGTTTGTGTTAGATTTCTGCTTTATTTGGCAGACTTTCATGATTTTCCTCCTTTCCCACTGCCATGTTATGGCAGTTTCTGCCCCCAGTGGGTAGGGAGGTGAATTCCCCATGGAACCAGTACTGCTCAGACTAGGCTGATGAGTTTTCAGGAGACAGGCACAATGTGGAGCACATCAACATCACAAGATGACTGTTTTTTAGTGAGGATTCAGCCTTTGGAGCTTGCGGGCTCTGTGGTCATAGCTGTAAAACTCTTTAAGCATCTCGATTGCCTTAGGAATCCAGGAAAAAATAGTTTTTAATTAAGTGACGTTATCAACAGGAGGTGACCAGACTTTCCATAGTGGCAGCCTTTTACTGAATGCACCTTATATCACACAAGATTAAATCACTCAAGGGTAAACTTATTCAGTATCCCTGGATTTTTGGCAAACCAGCTAACCCTTTATATTTGATGGTTTAACTCTCTGGAGAGGTTCCTGGCTCACAACAGGCTATACATCTTCTGCTGCTGTAGGTTTGGCAGTGGAAATTTTTCTGGAGGTCGGGGCATAAGTTATGCTGCTGGAAAGTGATGGTAAGGTCCCCCCTGGGAGAGCAGAGCAGGTGTGAGAGCTAGTGCATGGCCCATGGGATATAAAAAGGGAATGTTCTCACAGAGCAGCACCTGGCAACAAAATTGGTGCTAAAAACAGTACAAAACAAAACCAACTTCTGAAGTGGATGTAGAAAACCAAGGGAAAAAAGAAATGGGGGGAGTCAGCTGCGGGGGGAAATGATGTTGTGTATTAGCTCTAAAAGCAACACCGTTATGGTGCTTTCTTGGAGGGTCTTCCAGCACTTTGCTGACCACAAATAATCATAAAACTATGCTGAAATGTCAGAAAGGGAAGACAGGTTATTAACAGGATGATGCCACCCACTGCTCTACTCTCTCACACTCCTGGTGGCAGAAAAGCTTTCATTCAGCCACCAACACCTACGTGCCTTCAGTGCTGCTTCCCTGAAATCTGCTCCGTGATGTGTCTGAAAGGTGTCTGACAGAGAGAAATCTTTCTTCTCTTCTATAAACATGAACGACCTGGGAATAGCCTATCATTTCACCACCTCCCTAAAAATGCTCTCTGGACTGTGGGATGTGGGCTTGGATGAGTGGAAGTGATGTGGTTTCACTGAAAGCTATAAACTACCCTGAAGTGGTTGAGAACCTGTGTCCTGGGGAAGAGTGGTCACTGATAGTTTATTACATAGAGTAAAAATGGATTTGATTTTTATGATATCTGAGGAGATAACCAGGAATTCGTGGATAGAGATTAAAATTTCTATAAGGCAGTGCAAATAAAAATATTAACTCAGGGGTATGTGCTTCCACACGGATACACACAAAACCACTGCACACTTTATACAGAGACTGCATCATGTTACTGAAGAGAACAATTTCTGACAGATGTTCATCATTCCAGCAGGCACAGGTAAATGTCAAAGGCCTGTTTCCACCTGCATGCCTGTTAGGGGTGCTATAAGTAGACCTGAATCTCTTCCTCCAAGATTTTTCAAAAGTGGGGGGACCCTAACGGATTTAATTACCAGTCTCTTTGTGGTTCGAGTGTGTAGGACTGGGATATCCAGGTAGATACATGGCTTAAAATGTCGTTAGTATATTGAAAAAGCAAAACTAATTCAACCTGAAGAACTGTTTGAGTACCCTTAAGGCTTGGAAAACGTGAGCCAGCCCTGTTTTTAATTCCCTCCTGTCAGATACGCTCAGCTCATTGTCCTTATGGATTCTGCCCTGGGGTTAAGTAATTGTTTATATGTTTATACAAACCCACTATGTAACAGACTCTTATACCACACTTAAACGTCTGCATATGGTAAATATTTACTTGAATAGCCACAGAATGAGCAATTCATGAAGAGTTTCTCTCTTAATATTGGTAAGAGCTATTCCTGCCCCCTGCTGCTTCTCTTAATCTCAGAACTTCTGGTTATCAAAAAACCCCAAATGGGGGATCTTCAAAAACAATTGTCTCCTCTCCCCTTTCCCCAGGTCAGAGCTGATGTTTGGAGCTGCTGTTGGATTAGAGGAGAATGAAACCAACTTCTAAAGCAGAGTAATTAGCATCTATGTATCTATAAGTTTAATTGGACTTAAAGACTACATGTCCTTCAAGAGCTTCTGGATCCGATGAAAAGAGTATTGTCTTATACATATTAGCACAGAAAGACTGGAAGTCCTTTTAAAATATATTTTGAAAGAAGATAAGGCTGAAAAGCCATGTTTAGAGCAAAAATGCAAGGTTCTCCTTCCCAGTGGTGAAGGGTGGTGAATGACCCTGTGCTCCTGAACAGAAAATAGGTTGGGGAGAGCTGACAAGCAAACGACTCAGAAGGCGAAAATACAAGGTGACAATGTCATTCCAGAAAAAGAGAGGGAAAAAAATCACTTGTCAGACAGTATATTAGAGAGAAAAATCCTACACAGATGGTCTTAATAATTCTTTTAATGTACAGCTGAAATAAAATCCCGCAGTGTTGTACCCTATCAGGTCTTGGAGAGAGATTTGAGCTGCGAGCTCTGGAGGTCTGGAAAATGTCCTAGGATTCTTGAGGTCAATCATTTATGAATTAAGTTACTGATTTCCTTTTACATTTTTTAAGCCAATTTCCTAAGTTCTCTACGTACATTAAGATTCCTCCCAGAGTGAAAGCTCTGCACATAGACAGCTTCATTAAGTCATTAAATATTAAATGAACTAAATTAAGCTTGAAAAATTACCTCAGGCTATTTTTCCATCTAAGGTCTCTCAGATAAATCAAAATTACTACATATTGTGCAAGAGACTCATCAGCAGGCTGAGGAGGATGTAACAGTTTTCCTTGTTTCATACTTTTGAGCTTGCTTTAGAGGATGGAGGGGGCTGAGTCGTTTTCTTCTTCTGCAAGTTAAGAAATGGCTGACTTTTAGGAGACTCTACCTTTCAAATACAATTTTCATTTCATAAGTTATATTGTACTTTCCACTGACTCTCTACCGTTATGTAAAATATTTTAATCTCTTGAGTTCCCAGTAGGAAGAGCTTTAAGATCCTTCATCTTCATTTCTTTTCCCGTCTCTCTTTCTAAATGTCCCAGCTTTGCCGGTGTGAAGCTGTCATTTCTCTCCCTCTCTCCAAATGTCATTGTCCATGCTGAGTTGTTACCTGCTGGTTATCAGCAGCTACCCAGACACTTTGCAGAAATGACTTTTAGATGTTGGAACGGAGCGGAAGAGGCAGGGGAGAGCACACGTCCTCTCCCTCGCCCGGAGCAGATGGAGAGCTCTGTTTTTCCCCCAGTCTGGGGAAGCGCTGTTCCCACGCAGTCCTGGTTCTGCGTGGCTTGTGCAGGGAGAGCTGTTTCAGTTTGTTTTACTTTTTCCCTGCGATCTGTGTGGCTAAACATTTGCTGTTTGTGTGACTCAAGTGCCAGACACCTCCCTGGGAAAAACAAACCAGCACAACCCGTCTTGCAGACGAGGACTCGAACAAACTGGTGCGAGTGGGTGTTTCTGAGACGATGCAGGAAACCTGCCAGCTCCGAACCCAGATTTTCGGGCTGTGCCTCAATACTGAGTTAGAAAGTGCCCAATAGGATTTGCCAGCTAATTTCAAAACACTGGGAAGCAGTTAGAGGAGTTCAGGAGGATGACCCATGGGTGGTATGTCTGTGGGCCCCCTGTTTGAGGGCTACGAGCCCATGGTGTGGGTTCAAGCTGATCTATTCCAGCCAGTGTCAGTGACCAAGACATTTTGAACATATCAAGGTTACAGGTATAGATATGGCTGTGGAGCATCTTTATACTACCATGACTGCAAGGCCATCCAAACTACCACTGTCCTAAAGCATCTTGTCTTACCTCCCGTTTATGACTTACTGACAGGGAAAAGACAACTGATTTTGGCATATGACTTAGAGAATCAAATTTCTTATAGGTTTTTTCTTTGTGAGCAACTTCCATTGTTTTGTCTGTTTTGATTTTGTTATTGTACTGCCAGGCACACACATTCTGAAAGGCTCTCATCCTATTGTGTTATTCCTGGTTTCCACCAATGAATCTGTCATAGAATTCCACAAGTTTGTGTGGGATGTATGTAGAAAGGGACACCTGTAAAGGTCTAAATCCAGTCAGCTGAAGTTCTGAAGTTAATGCCTTAAAACCCTGTGAAAACCTTCTCCTTCACTGGCAATTGGCTTTAGTTTGCTGTAGCTTATTTCTCTGACGCCAGTTTTTCCCTGAATGAGAGCATTCCTATGGGAATTCAATGTGCTTCAGCCTCTCTACCTTAGCTTCACCATTTCAGTTGATCTGTTTTAACTCAGTTCTGCATGTCCCTATGAAGTCAAGCCACCACAGTTATTTATTGGGACTCTTATTCCCATGTTTAGATCATGCAAGTGCTATGGCAGTGAGTTTTCTTCCCATTGCTTTGCAGCAACTTCTTAAGCTGATAACTCCACCAAAGCCTCCATTAGAATTAATGTGTCACACCTTTTTAAAATGCTGCTTCATTCAAATTGTTATCTAGTTTATACAGAAGATTAAATATACCAAAGTACTGTTTAAATAATTTAGCTAAGGCTCTCTCCATGCAAGAAACAGCAGGAGATTCTTAAAAAAAAACCTTTTGTTTTATTATTGGATGCTGATTTTTCTGAAGCCTGTGCTCTCACTCCTATTCCTACCCCGCTGCTTGCAAGCAAGCTGTTTGTGTTTTAAAAGCAAAATGCAAAATAGCATTTAATTCGTAGTCCAGGAACAAAAAAAGCAGTTTTATTTCTCTGCACTTAAATAGCAAACCTTGGAAGAACTTTTTAGTTTAAAAATGCTGCCATCCAGTGGTTATTTCGTGTGTAAAACCTGCTTTTTTGGTCTAGGCGTCTCTGGTCCTTAGATTCCTTTTTTCCCTTTCTTTCCCTGTGCAAATTGTGGCGATGGGAAATACACCACTTTTCACAGAGGAATGGCAGAATTCTTCTTCTGAGGGACAAGTAAAAACGTCTTTAAAGATCACTATGTTGCATAAGATTCTATCTCACCCATTTGGATTCCCAAAGAGCAAAATACTTCTAGTTTAAATATCAGTGAGACCTTCAGTAAAAGTATATGGTGGAATGTAATTGTTCGTGAGTAACTGGCATCATTATGTACTTTACTACTTTGTTTCTGCATGTTGTGCCATAAAACAGGTTGTATTTATGCATTTGTTCTGAATACTTATTTCAAATGTTTCCACTTTATTGCATGATCAACATCTTAGGAATCTAAACCATATCTAGTAATAACTCAAAGCAGATGGGTCTTGGTAGATTCATCATAGAAGGGTTTGGGTTTGAAGGACCTTGAAGATCATCTATTTCCAACCTCTCTGCCATGGGCAGGGACACCTTCCACTAGACCAGATTGCTCCAAGCTCTGTTCAGCCTGTCCTTAGACACTTCCAGGGATGGGGCAGCCACAGCCTTTCTGGGCAACCTGTGCCAGGACCTCACCATCCTCACAGCCAAGAATTTCTAATGTCTAATCTAAGTCTCTCTTTTTTTAGTTTAACTCCATTTCTACTTGTCCTATCCCTACCTGACTTTTTACAAATAGTCACTAGATATCATGCCTATGGAGAGAGCAAGTAAAGCTCTACAGGTGTTTTTTTTCAAAATAACTTCATGGTGATGATTATCTTAGCAAGTAGTATAATAATCATCTCTTTCCTGCAGGGATGCCTTGTTGGATTTGACCTGGCTCACAGTGTTGGGAATGTAGAGCTTCATCTGCATGACTGGGGAGTAGATTTTGCCTGCTGGTGCTCCTACAAGGTAAAATAGATTCATTGTTGGAGACTATTTTCCATAATGTCACTTATATCATGGGTCAGCAAACAGGTCAGATGAATAAGAACTGCACCTGAACTGTTGATCAAGACTTGACTGAACCTTTGAACCAGCCACAGTGAGGAGATGGACACTGATTTTAGTGGTGGCTTTGTTATGAGAGGTTCCAAAAACTAACAGTGGCAATGACCTACAAGGTCTTGTGAATGTGAGGTGGATGCTGGTGGTGGTTAAATATCTGCTCTGAAGCACATTCTACCCTGTGGTCACAGGATCAGAGGCTCTTCTCTTATTTCTCACACTGAGAAGGTCTCCCAGCTACAGGGATTTATGAAGTGGTCCCTAGATAAGATACTATTCTTACCCAAAGTTAAATAATTTTGATCACAGAACAAGGTATTTTTAATTCCTTTGACTTCTGTTGAGATTAAGAATCAACAGATATAGACAGAGGGATTGTTTGATGACTTTTCTATATGTATCATGAAATGGAATTGTTTCAGCTGTACTTCAATTTTCTAGCCTGTTAGACTTCAATTATTGTACCTAAGCCAAGAAAGATATTTTAAAATCTAACCTGAAAACATATATCTGCTTTTATCTACATCAGCACTTTGTGACAAACGCTAAGATCTCCAGTTAGAAACCTCTAGAAATGTTAAAATTGGTCTGTTTTGTAGAGCTGAGTGAGGGAAGAAAGGTGATATTTTACAGATAATGAGCACGACATGTACATGTTGATTTATTCTTTGCAGTATTTAAATTCTGGAGCAGGAGGCCTCGCTGGTGCCTACATTCATGAAAAGCATTCCAAGAGTGTTAAACCAACGTGAGTATTTTTCTACACCCAAATAAAAGTCCTGTGAAGTTCAAAGGAGAAAATGTCTTCCCTTTGAATCGAGATCCAAAAGTGAAATTGTGTAGATAACTAGTCCTAGAATATGGGCATGTGCATCTATGTATATATTTACAGAAACAGAAAAAATTCCTGTTGCAAAAAAAAAAAATATCATTGGGCTAAAATTTTTTACTGATTTATTACATCAGTGAAAAGGGCATTTAGTCAAATTGTTTATATGTCTTTGTTACTTCAAATGGGTTATTGTATATTAATTTTAGTAAATTTTGAAATTGGTAATGCACATGCTCACATCTTAAGTGCCTTTCCTTCTTGAAGTCTGCTATCAGTTCTAAACTAAGTAGAATCATAAAAGAGGGTGTTGATAATATTAAAAACAAGTAACCTAAATCATGTCTATGAGGCTGTTTAATGTAAAGAGAATATTTAACATCTTCCTTTAAAAATGGATTTTTAAAAAATCCTCGAAGTCTCTGGTTGGTGAACAAAATCAAAGACAATTTCGACTCTGTGCCTAATAACTCTTTAGTACTGGCACGTTTTCATTAAAATTATATCCACTGGCAAAGCTAGGAAGTATTACACGGAGATCTGTGTTCTCAAAGACTGTATAATCCATGGAAAGCTGAGCTATCAACTGAGGTTAGCTGCATTAAAAAAATACCCGTTATTTAAACCACTATATTACTATATTCTATGTACCTATATTAAGAACAGTAGGATTAATACTTTCAATGCACTGACAAATGTAAACATTTCTGGCTGTAATACTTGGAGAAATTGCTTGCACTTCCTTTTATTTTAGCTTGAAGAAGGCAAACTAAATCAGGTTTCAGAGACAAATAATATTATAATAAGCAGCTTCGCTGCACTGTGCTCGTTTCAGACTGTCTAGACTCTCAGGAGATAACAAAATAACACTGATAAGTTTTTCTCAGTCACCCATAGCAGAAAACTCATTAGGATGACATACGACCTGTTGTGAGCTGATTCGATCCTTATATGTGAACGCTGGCAAAATATTCCGGATATCTGGATATTTCTTCTGAAAGTTTTATGCTTCCCTGTTAGTTGGGTGCATGCATTGTTCCCATGGCCCCACCTGGTTCTGTGGTTCCCATGGATCCTGGTTTTGGGGAACTGGGAAGATGATGAATAGTTGAAAAAAAATGTGAAAAATTGCAGAATAGCAAAAGGGCAAATGAATAAAATATCAAGGACTTTGAGTCTTTTTTCCTCCTTGATGAAATTTTGAAACTTCTGTGAGGGCACTGGCTTCGTATTGTAGGTAAGAGTTTAAATTAGTTTTTCCTGAACTGACTCCTTCATACATAGTCATTAATTTGTGTACCGAATCTGACTACTGAATATCTTAAACACAATTACCTATATGAAATAGGCTTTTTCAGCCTGGGGCCCAATTAAGGATATAATTCCAACCTTCCTGCGTAGTCCCTCTGCATTATTTAATCATAGTTATTTCATATTTCCTGAGATTTGATAATCACTCATCAAATTTGTTTGTAGTTCCTATGCCCTGGTTGCATTACTTCTCTTTCTTTCCCGCATCAACCAGTCATTTCAGGTCTCCAAATACGGCACTGAGACAAAGGAGAATTTGTCTATGTCAAAGTATTCAATTTTATAGCTGATTTAAATGCAGAGCAATTTTGTGTATGTTGTACAATCAAATAGAGTGGAATTTAACTGCTTGGGAAGTTGCAGCCTGTCTGCTGGAGCTACAAAGTCTTTGGCTGTCATCTGAATCAAGGATGACACCCAGTGGCCACACAACTTCAGTCAAAAAACAGAAGCACCAAACACTTGTTTCTTTGCATCTCAGCCCACACAAATGCAGGGAATTAAACTGCAATCCAGCTGACACCCTTTTGTCATTTAAAATGTCTGAAATATTGTTTTTAACTCACAGTCAATATTCTGCAAGTCATTTTACCCACCTATATAGATTTCCTTAATTTGTCTCATCCTTCATATTTTCTGCAAGCTATCGACTTGCAGAAGGTAGTTATTTTTATAAGGAAATAATGTATTGGGCCTTAATAGAAAAATGTATGTTCTGACCATAATTCAGAGAGGCAGTTCCAGGGTGTTTGCCTGTTACTGACTGAGACTGGGGCAAACAGGCCTTAGGTACTTACTGAAAATTAAACAGCTCGATCCAAAATTTTCATTTTAAACCCCTCAAACCCAACTACTGCCAATCACCAAAGGAATTTAGGTATTTTGGTTTAAATTCCCTTAATTTTGTGAGTATGCTTCTATCCTATGCCCAGTTTAAGAAACTGGGTTCCCCTCCAGCTGCTCCCTCCAGACCCTTCTCCCCAGGCAACAAAACACTTATTTGCTGTTTCTTTTAAAGTGCAACTCAAGGAAGAGTTACTAAAGTATTTAATAGCCATCAGTACCTGAGGCCATCCCAGCACTGCTTTCTGCCTTGGGGCTGCCATTGAGGTCGTGGCCAAGACCTCCACAACCCAAACCTGGCACAAATCAGTAATACCATGGCATGTCTCAGCAGACAAAAGGCAAACCAGTCCCACTCTTCTTCTTCATGGCTGTGCAAGCTTCCTACAAGAGTTATAAAGCCGGTAATTCACTAACTTGGGAAAGAGTTTATATCTAAGGGCAAGGTTTTGTCCTTAGATCTGATGTCTGGGAGATGGTGACACAGTCTCACGTGTCCCCTTCGTGTTTTGCATCTTTGCAGACGCCATCCTTGTGTCCTGCAAACACCTTGGCTTAGCTGGGGATAGTTCTCTAATTCACTGCAAAGGCCATGGGTCTAAAAGTGACATGTTGTAACCATCCCAATTAACATCACCCAAGTATGTTGGGTAGTCCTTTGCTAGTCCCCCCATCTTTCTCCTTAGAGCAGTAAAACTGAATCAATCTGACATATATGGGTTCGATATATCCCCATTCTCTCATGATCTCACCTCTTTTGAAGTCTCTTTTAATACTCAAATAGCTTTTTTAATACCTGCTCTATATATCACAATGCAATATATTCCTGGCTAATTGTGTGAGAGTGATTTCTTTATGGGAAGGTTTCAAATAAAAAAAAATGACCTGGAGAGAACAGAGCTATGAAATACTACTGGAACTGTTGGGTCAGTGCAGGCTGAGCCTGTGCCACCAAGTTTCCATATGAGTGTTGCAGAGGGGAAGTTTCCAAGACACAGAGAGCACTGAAGTGACCTACTAATATTGAAATTTTGCTTGTCTAGCTGTTTGGGCTCCAGAAAAGTTTCCTTTTTAATTTTTTAATTTTTTTTTTCTCTCTCTATTTCTCCATTTATAAAAAGAAGGATAATTAGAATTACCGAGCAATTTAGCTATAATGAAACGTGAATATTTGTGAGCAGCTGGGGAAGAAGGTGCAAGAGAAGTCAAGTGGTCACAGCAGAGTATTTGCAACTGTAGATGTGTAGGGGGTTCAGCTCTGCTGTCAGCTGGCATAAGGGATGGGAGGGGGAAAACTCACAGAGCCCTGAGACAGTAAAGGAAAGAAAAGTAAGGCACAATTTAAAGAGATGAAAGGGAAATAAATGTATGTAAAGCAGTCAGAAGAATAATAGATAAGCCTTGGCAGAGGATTAAATGAAAACTGTACACAGTTTAGTGTTTAAAATGAAAGGATTTATCAAACTTAGCTTTAGCCCACTCTAGCAGCAGGTAGAGTTTAAAAATTAAAAGTTTGTGTGATGTGAAGAAATGCTGCATGTGCAGGAAGCAGTTGATGTTCAAAAAAATGCGTTGGCTTTTACTTTAAAAAAAAAAAAATGTTTCAAAGAGCAAGAAGCAAAAAGCTATTTCATACTGGCTTTGAGAAACACAAGGCACCTTCAGCCAATTTCTTCATAGACAGAGGTGAGATATCAACCCTCTCTCTTAGATCACTTCCCTGTTTGTTGTCTTGATGCCAATGAAAATGCCAGAACATAAACAGCTTCCTGCTACTTCTTTATAGAGACTTGCACAGCCTTTTTGGTATGTGAACTTTAACCATGTAATGAGATAAACAAAAATATGCTACTTCACAGACCTTCCCCTTCCCATTTTTCCCAAGTGATCTAGGTCCCCATCCTGCTCTAGTGCAGATCCTGTCTGCCCAGTAACTCTGTTTTGCAAGAGGTTACTCCACACCTTCCAGGGCTGGCAGTTCTGGCTGAGTTTTTCTTTAATGATTTTCTTGATTTTGAGGAGATACCACATTACTCTCTTTTGAATTAGAGTCACATAATCCCCAAAATAAATAGCTGAAGCTTCTGTGAAACTGCTGCAAATAATGTATCTTTGGTGGAATGTGAGTTGGGAGCAAATGACAGTCATAAAAAGATTTGGAAGGCTGTTTTATATCTACTGTACTGGAAAGAACTAAAGCTGCCCCTGTTTAAAATGCTTCCAGGAATCATGGAAATACAGAATGGTTTAGGTTGAAAGGGACCTTAAAGCTCATCTCACTCCAAACCCCCTGCCACGGGCAGGGACACCTTCCACTAGCCCAGGTTGCTCCAAGCCCTGTCCAACCTGACCTTGGACACTTCCAGAGATGGGGCAGCCACAGCCTTTCTGGGCAACCTGTGCCAGGGCCTCACCACCCTCACAGCCAAGAATTTCTTTACTCAGACTGAGTCTTCTACTCAGACTTTATTGAGCTAACAGACTAAGGTGGTCCATTTCTCACTGACCCTGGAGTCTGTCACCTCTGAATATCTCAGCACTGCTGAAAGCTTTAGCAGAACAGAGCACCTCGTCCTGGTCAGGGAGAGGATCTGGAGAAGCAATGTAGAGACTCCTGAATGCAGCCAGGTGGGGAAGTCAGTGGTGACAGACAGAAGTGTACATGCTGCTGTTTCCAGAAGGTTTTGTCACTGGTCCTAGTGGACTTAAACTGTGGGCTAATGTAGGGATAAACTACCCGTGCAGTGCAACACGTGTCCCCTGAGCACAGGAAGTATCCTGTGCTAAGGTAGAGAAAAGAACTGTTGCTTTGCCAAGGAGATGAGAGCAATTTAGCTCCTTGAGCTAATTTAAAAACCAAAAGTTAAAACCTCCCTTGGGAAGAGACTGTTTAGGAATAAAGCTATCGGCTAATTAGGCTTAATTGCATTGTCTTGGGACAAGTGATTTATTGGGCCAATCTAGACCCATGATGGGCCTGCAGGGGTGTGTTCTCGGATTCACCAACTGCGTGGCAAATATCCAAGAGCATTTTTTAGCTTTGGAGTGAGTCTCTGTGAGAAAAAGAAAGAGAGAGGTTAATGTGCACTCACATCATCTATTCCCATTCTTATTCCTTCAGCTCTGCACATCCTTTTATGTGGCTCCCATGATTGTCTCCTTGTTCTCTGTCAAGCATTTTCTGTTTCTCTCCCTTCAAATCCTCCCTTGTAATTAAGCTGTATCTTCAAGCAATCTTGCTTCTTTTCTCATTATAAATAACCTTCTCATGCTTTCCTCCCTGAAGGTCTTCCTCTTTGTTTTGTCATCTTTGCCCTGGTTAGACTTTAAGGTGTTTTAGAGAGGAGCTGTAGGCCTCCTTGTTAACTCCTGGGACTGTGCAAAGGTGCTGTATGTGAACTCTGCATCACCTATAGGATAGCTGGAGTGGGGAGGGAAAGAAATGTGCTGTTTTCATTCCCTGAGTGTGTGCTCCCATGCATCTCTCCTGGACCACACTGATGGGACATACACCCCTTTGTGTGCTCTGCCATGACCCTTTCCCACTCCCAGCCCTGGAAATGGCAGGGAGGTGCCTGTGTTCCTTGTGGATGTGCTTTCCCATCTGCTGCCTCCAGCTTTTCTCATCAGATGGTGTAAGACACAATTGCTCAAACACATGAAAGCAACCAACAGGCTTAGCCTGATGGAAAGGTGAATGTAGCCTGGGGGCAACTCTTACATCCCCTTAACTAGCAAGGAAGAGATCCTAGGGCTCTCCTTGGAGTCTGGATGGCTGCTGTGATTTTTCCCCCCACTTCAAAGGCCGTGTGTTGCTAGCTGCCTGCTCTTTGTGCCTCAGTTCTCTGCTTTGAGACAGGTAGTATTGAAAGCACTTTGCTGTGTCTTGATTTTTCCCAATAAGACAAAGCAGCGAGCTACTTTCCTTCCCGCTGAAGGAAGTTCCAGAAATTCAACACTCATGCAGGTGTCACACAGCTTTAAGAAAATGGGAAAAAACCCTTCTGCACCTGCTTTTTTAATAAGTCACAAAAAGAGGTATTATCTCTCCTCTTGTTCTTATCTATTCATCTGTACGTTTCTGTATCCACCTCACAGAACCTCTCCTTTTTATGGAGGGAAAAGTTTATTTTCAGCGAAGTACCTCAAGTAAATCTTCTGCTGTTTCCACTAAGAGCTCGCTTACCTCTGTGCAGAAATGTGCTGGAACTAATGCAATTTTGCATCTGGGATTTCCTACTAGATATTGACTCACTTTCAGCATTTTTCATTTTTTCTACTTCAGAAAATTTTGGAACTTTCTACGAAGCTTTCCTCCTTGGATTCTCAGATAGAGCTGTAGTCTACACGTGTCCATTAAAAATGAGATGCTCACTCTTTTGTATTAGTTCATTAGACCAGAGTGGGGAATTGTTTCTGATTTTTCCTTATAGGCTGTGCTTCGAGATCACTATGTGCCTTGAAATTGCTCTGAGCTGAAAGCACCAGCAATAGCCATTATACTTTTTTGCCATTAATAGTTGCCTTTTTTCCTCCCCGTTCCTGTCCCCTGGAGAATATTCCTGTAATTGTCAGGTACAGGTTCAGATGGGGTTTCCTGCCCAGCATGTCTCCCAGAGCTATTTGTGTCCCTGTCCTAGCTGGCTACCTCTCTGGCTTTAGTTGCAGCTCTGGATCACACATCCAGCTCATATTGTGATTCATAGCACCAGCCAGAACCTGATTCAAACCATAAGCACTTTTAAAGGTAATTGGAAGGTCATTGCCCAGGTTAAGGAAATAATTGTCTCATTATTTCTTGCAAAGTTGATATCCTGGGTGTGTGCACTGTAGGATTATGTGTGTGTGTGTGTTGTTTCATTTTTTTGCTTGGTTTACAACTTGTGCTTATTTGTTTCTACTCGTTCATGGAGTTTCTGGTCCTCCTACCCTCTCTTTCTCCTGGCTGAACCTTCATCTTTCCAGTCCTCAGCCAGAATAAGGTCTCACCAAGGCAGACATCTTCACATTCACTTAAGAGTTGGACTTGATGATCCTTGTGGGTCCCTTTCAACTCAATATATTCTGTGATATCCTTTTTTTCCTTTGTCTCCCTCAATCAAATCTATTTTATCTTCACCATTGCTTGGGCAAAGCAGATGAATTTTTTTTTTGCCCCTGTGCCATCTCCCTTCTTGCAAAGTCCAGCAAAGCACATCCACAGCCTACTGTCCTTTACTTCTTACCCATTTCCACACATCTTTGAATCAGGAGCTTCCCAGAGGCCTTCGTGACATATATTTTTATTCTTGCCCATTTTCTCTAAGTCATCCTTCCTCTCACTTTTCATTTATGAAATGCTTGCTTTCGCATCTCTTTGTTGCTGCTGGTAAATTTTTGCTGTCACAGTGACTACTCCTTATTTTTCACTGAAGTCATTTTAGTGCTTGCTGGAAGTTGCTTCTTCCTGCCTTCCACTGTGTGGAAACTACAGGCCAGCTACAGCCATATAGTGCTCATCAAGTGATTGAAGGGCAGTTTCCAGTGAAATGCTGGGAGCAACAGGTATACTTCCCTTTCCTTCTCCTAGTTTCTCAGTCAGCATGACATCAATTCGGTGATCTAATCCACCAGTGCAACTGTTTTGGGAAAATTTTAGGTTCTTTCTCTCCCATGGTATGAAAAGCAGCAGCTCAAAGCGAAGAATTATGTATTAATCTCTTTAGCTACGTACAGATTATTGAACAAAAAGGCAATAATTCTCCACTGTAATCTAGTTTTTCAGCATCCCTTTGTTTTCTGAGATGACTTTCTAGCAACCCATTGCGAGCAAATGCAGAGAGGTTTAGTCAGTGTGTGTTCAAGGTCAGTGTTGCAGGTATAGTTATTTTGTGACAGGAGAATAAGTCCGTATAAATATCCTTATTTAATGATTTTTCACCTGCTTCTGCAGTGAGAGGAGGTTGGGGGCTCCTGAAAATGGTGTTGAACTTCATGTCAATTGTGACATACGTTGTACCTCAAACATTTGACTTTGTGTCAAATCTATTTTGGGGCCAAAAATAATGATAGTTTAGGTACTACTGAAAATTAGGGCAACTACAGCCCTGTAAAGAAAGGTTCCTATGTCACAATTTTCTTATGCTTTTTGGCAATGGATGAAATTTTATCTTTTTGGGGAGAGACTCTTCAAAATAACTCTGAAAGATTATTTCTGTTCTCCCTTAATTATTTCGTGTCTTAGACTTCAACTGGAAAAGTTCCATTTGAGTTGTTTTCTCCTCAAGTATCACTTAGTGTTAGTAAATGTTTTGTAACACAACTACTGGATCCTGTGGCAAATCTGCTGGCACTTGAAACTTTGAATTCAATTAGTTCCGGCCACTGACATAAAAAACCCCCTAAAATCTAGTCTAATGCTGATTGTTTCTTGTTTCAGGCAAAGAGCAGAGGTGATAACTTACATTTTAGCTAATAAGGATTCTAGTATGATAAAGGTCTTGCATTAATATTGTGATTACTCTATTCAAAAACAACTAAGACCTGAGGAAGCTCAACTTCCCAGAACTTAAAATTTTTATATTATAGTTCAGTCAGATACATTTATTATTTAGAAATACATCTAGATATCTCCCCCTGAAAGATTCATTCAAGGGACTGTGTAGACTGCATAGTTCAGTAAATGCATCATAGTAATCAAAACTATCCAAGTCTCCTTTAAGTCAGAATTCACATTTAAAAGTAGCTCTAGGAGGGATTGTTGTTTTCGCTTATTTAATTTAATCTATTTGAAACAGCCTAGAAAAAAAGTTATTGAATTCTTAAAGAATGTGTAATATGAGCTTTTTTTTATCACTATAATATAATCGAGAACTATTCAGTACTTTATAAAAATCACTGAGAACTTTATTAATATCTCTATGAGTAAATTGGCTCTCTGCTTGATTTTAAATTTCTGGTGTTAGGCAGAATATTCAATTTCCCCTTACTAAATGTGCGAACATACTGTTGGCTGAATTCCCCCTTTTCATATATCTGATATTTGGCCAGTGAAAGTGTTATATGAGCACTTTGTGATAATAGTTGTTCGTAAGCTGATTTAACAGTTTTTAATTCAACTTCATTAGCCTGAGGGGGTTTGTTTTTTTTGTGAGATCTTTTCCTGGGATTTAATTTAGGCTCCCACTTTGTCTGCTGCTTGATCATACCTTTCTTTTGCCTGATCGTGGCGGATGAAATTATCATCCCTCATCCCAAGCGCCTTGGAGGTTTGGTGGAGAGCTCTGTGCGGCTCCGAGGGGCCCTGATTGGATTGGCAGCATTGCAGCCATTCCTCTTCCCCATGCCCTGATCACAGCAACTTGTTTCCCTCTACAAAAGTGAACTCAATCTCCTTTTGTTTTGACCTGGAGGGGTAAAATGGAGGGACGTGTTGAAAGTGGTGTATTCCCACTTGTGTCGAGCCTAAAAGACTAACAAGGTAAAAATCAATCCAAGAAGAGCTTGTGTACCCTCTGTCTTCAAGTACCTGTCAGCTGTAAATCACCTTGCACTAGATTGACCAAAATGCCCAGGTTTTTCACCCAAGAGTCTCTCTAATTATGGCAAAAGTTGTGTTAAATCCCCCACCTCAACGAGTGACACTCTGGGAGCTCAAAGCTGCCCAGCTACTCTTCGAAAAAGGAGGATTACTCAAATCTAGAGATTTCTTAATTTCATCCATTGCAGTCACATAGTTAAGTGCCATTGTTTAAATTATGAGACTGTTTTTCAGGATTTGGGTCTTTGCTGCTAAAACTTGCTGCTAGGCAGAAAGTGAATTTAGCTATTTTTTAACAAAGACAAGTCTCAAAATAGAGGAGAAAAAATGTTCTCCCTTTAGATGGCACTGAAAATGCAAGCCTCTTAACAGAAGAAAAATGTCATGCTATTAGCCTCTAATACAATCATATTACTTTGGTCCTTTGACAAAGTAAAGCCTCATTGATATTAAATATGAAAAGTTACTACTTTCACAGTAGCAACTTTTCATAAGGAGTTTTGATTTTTTCTACTGAGTTCTAAGAGACTGGCCCATTAATAATGTATGGTACCTCTCACAAGTCACATATGCTTAATAATTAGGAAACATTTGTAATGAGTTGAAAAGGGTAAGGAAGGCAGCAGTCTGTGTGCAAGTCCAAAACTACAGAAGTTTGAGGCTAATAATTACCTGGGCTTCAAAAGCTTTTCAAATTCTAACAACAGATCCTACTTAAAATTAACAACAGGCACTGCACAGAAGAGAATAATGAAACAAGTCCAAGCTTACCATTTGGGATAAAGGATATCTAAATAGGTATAAGGAAGGGGGGGAAAAAGGCTTTAAATATAGCTTCTGGCAGTCTTGGAAAGGTTTTCTGAAGGAGACAGTGAGAGTTAGGTTTGAAATATTGCTAAAGTCTAACAGGGGTAGCTGCTAACTCCCTTAATCCTCCATGCAAATCCTAGCCCATATACATATATACTATGGCATATATATATATTTATATATATACTCCATAACTGACAGCTCCACAGTATATGAAAAATTTCCCCTACAGAGCAGGGGTTAGAATCTTTGAATTAGGGATTTTGGTGATGAAACTGAGAATTTCTTTCCAATTATTCTTTTTTTTTTTTTTTTTTTTTTTTTTTTTTGGTTGCCAAACCCCCTCATCACAAGGCCAAACCTGGTTTGAGATGGTTTTTCTCCCTTCCAGTGAACTGTCAGAAGGGGAGCACTGGGTCAGAGCAGGACCCTACTTAAGTGCTCCACCTGTGGAGAGGATGGAGTTGGAACAGAATAACATTGTCCATCCACTTGGACCTCAGTTTTGTTTCAGCACAGCTGTAAAATACCATGTGGAATTATGCAAAAAAAAAAATAGATTTTTTAATTTTTTTTTTCCTTATTGGAAATGCCGGTTAAGTGACATAGAGCAAGAAAAATATTAAATTCTGAACCAATCAGAAACTTAACACTGGAAACAACTTTTGACACTTGGAGGATAATTTGGTGAAAGGCTGACAAGAGAGAAAAAAATCAAGTGGTATCAGCCTTTACCTCCAAATCCCCTTTCCTTATCCGTATATCAAAAAATCCTGTATAAGGTGCTCCAAATAAATCTTTTTCTCCATTCTTACATGGCCCTCATTACTAAATATGTGAAAACACTTTAATAAATTTATTCTTACCCCTCACAGCAGAGTTAGGGCAGTCCTGAATTTCTAGAGATTAGGACTTGAGGCATAGAAAGACTAAATATTTCATCGATGATCAGACAAGTCTGTGATAGCAAAGAAAATTAAAACTTCTCCTCAAACTCCAGTCAGTGAGCCAAAAATATGCCACATGAAGCAATGAGCAGGTTTTTCTGTTTTCTTGGTTGTTGTGTGTATGTGTCTTTCTTACTATGTATTCTGAATTTTGGCATTGAATCCAAAGGAACACAGTCATGCTCATGTGCTTGCAATAAAATTAATGCAATAAAAATTAAATTGAAACATATAAAAAATGCAATTAGAAAAAACTGCAATAAAATTAATGCAGAGCTGAATGCAAGGACTGTGCCCCAGCTGTTGAGCCTGGGGTTCAGGTCTCTGCTCAGAGTTTGAGGAGAGGTGTTTGAAAATCTGGGTAAGAGTAAGGTGGTTTTGAGAGGGTGTTAAACTGTTTTCATGAGTTTGGTTTCTGGGACTGACCTTTGTCTGAGTGCAGCAGCATTAGGAGATGTTCCTGCTCAGGACCTGAATCTCAGATACTTTTTCTATCCATATTTCACTGTGTGGAGCCCAGTGAAGGAGGAACATACCTCAAGATCTGGAATTAAATTGTCAATTGAGCTGAAGATCCACATGTGGATGTAAGGCATGTTAAGGAGTATTTTTGGTCTTTGGGAGCTGACTGTACCAATTTTTTGTATTTTTTTTTTCTTTTTATTATTTTTATCCTGGATTTTGAAACATGAAAGCTGGGCTTTGGATGTGGCACCAGTGATGTGGTACCACCATGTTCTCCTAGGCAGCAGGATGATCAAACGTGGTCAAATTGCCATGACTGAGGTCAGATGTAGTTTGCTCCTAGCTCCAGGCTGGCTCCAGCCTCCAATCTTTCTGTGTTCTTTTGTAGTTTAATTTCTAAGACCTCCTGGGTGTTTATTTAACACATTTCCTGCTAATAGAGAGATATTTGAGTCACTATTAACCTCTATCTTCTAAATTTGTGTCACACTGCACAGTGACTCTTGGTTGTCTGTTATAGCTCTTAAGGGTGTCAGGAGAAAAGGGTGTTCTCTTCAACCAGTCAGTTGTGTCATAGACATTTAGAACTGCAAGAAACTGAACTTAATGATTGTTTTTGGCCCTTTCATTCCTTTTCCTGCACGAGGCTGCTTTTACAGACATAGCATAATATCGGCTTAGTTCTGTGTAATAAACTTTTCTAGTTCTGTGTAAATAAACTTTGGGAGCAGTAACAAATCTCATTAACTCCTCAAAGCTGATTCTTACTCATAGATAGAACAGTAGCATGAAAAAACAAACAAATCTTTGCCAATACATGGATGCTTTTGCAAAAGGAAAGAGATGTGTGAACGAAGAGCTTAGCAGCCACCCAGCAGCTACATCAGCTGCTTTGTGGACACATTCTGCCCCAAAACTGCCTGTTTATGATTTTGCTTAATCCATGGTTTCATAACCATAACATGCTTTGCTGGTATATGCTACTAATATAATCTAAATAATGACTATGAAATTTCTAGCTCACATTGTGACCTGATAACGGAGAGGAGACAAACTGTTCCATGCCCAGTGAAGCTGGCAAATGTAATATCAAGTATTACTAATTTCACACTGCATTCCTGTTGCTTTTCAATGTGCCTTCTTGTGGACATGAAATTATTATCTCACACAGTATAATGACAGGATACTTCCAGCACATTGCCCTGGATCGCAAAAGCTGGGCCACATTAATGGTATTTCCCTGTTTTCTGTATCACTACTCAAGAGTTTCTTTATTTTTTTTCTTGCTGAGAAGGGAAATGAGACCCATGTTGCTTCAGGCTGTAAATTATAAATGAGTAGCATGATCATCTGTAACGTCGAAGCAAAGGTCAAAAGAATTTTTTTTGTATTTTTCCTGTGTTCTTTAACTGGATCTCCTTTGATGTTTACACTGCACATACATCATGATCATTATATCCCGCACTCCTGCATCATTAATGCAGCTACAAACGAGATGACTCAAGCTATGAACAACCAGTGCTTCAGTCTAATGCAGACGGATATGAAGGAGGAAAATGGGCTAAATAAAAATACTTATTGAAGGGATTGTTCCCTGGTGTAAATGGCCTTAAAGAGGACATGACTGAATGAGAGGATACTGTTCCTTTTTGCAGTCATTTTCCAACCCGGCAAATCTTTGTTCACTGATTTGTAAAATAAGAGAACATTTTGATGTAAAAATAGGGAATTCGAAAACCTTTCAGCAATATTTCATTATATTCTTACCTTTTTCATGAAACTGAGCTGGTAACAGTTTGCTTTAAATTTTATGTGACAAGTGTAAAAATTAGTTCCGTACAAAGACCGGAAACCTGCAGAATTCTCTAGGATAGTCTCAGTGTTGTCAAACCATGAGGACATAGGCAAGGTTGGATGGGTCCCTGAGCAACCTGATCATGTGGAAGCTGTCCCTGCCTATGGCAGGGGGGTTGGTAAGATCTGATCTTTAAGGTCCCTTCCAACCCAAACGATTCTATGACCATGGGTTTAATTTCAGGTATAAATTAAAACAAGGAGTTATCTATTTAAAAGTTATTTTCTTACAGAAGAGCATGCACACCTTGCAGAAAAACCCACAGCTAATTCAGCATTAATTTACTCTCTTTTTTGGCATGATTGCAAAGTATTTCGTGTATGTTTTTGTTCTTGGATGGAGAGATGTTCACTGTGAAGGTGTTCCAGGACATCTCTGCTGAGCAGCTTTGGGAGGCTACTGGAGGTATCTGGGACTGGCAGGAGGATGCTGCAACCACAAATCATTCATCACTGGGATAGCAATTTTGATTAGTGCTGTGTTAAAACAAGGGCTTGGTTTGGATAAATTTGCATTTTTAAAATTATAGTGGAACATTTGCAAAATTAAACCCTTTTCTCCTTAGACACTGATTTTTAACAGACTTTCTGAAATGGGTTTTGTCTGCAGTGAAAAACATGTGACTCTAGAGACCCATCACTAACATGTTTAAGGTGGTTTTAAACACAAGCACATCATATAAAGCTTTTCAGAGCTTTCCACACTACGATTTTTGCAAAAAAAAAAATGTTTTGGAATTCAAAATCAATTTAGATCTTGTTGCTTTTGTTTTTTGAAACAGGGATAGTTGAAATGGTGACTGCAGTTCACTTTGCATGCAGAATAACAACTCTTTAATAAGAAATTTTACTGCAGTAACTTAATGTGCAGTTTTATTGCCTATTATTTTTAGTGAGCATTTATAAAGCGTTATGTTTGGGGTTTAACACCTTAGCTCTTTCCCATCATAACAGGTTGAAATTTGGCATAGCAGTGGCAACCTTCATTTCAAAATTTTCACAGAAAATTGTAAACAGCAAATTGCTATAATTTGTGAAGATTTTGTTAATTTCCACACTTTGAAGCCTGTCAGCTTAAATGTCAAATAACGTGACATCCATATGGACCATTAGATCAACGAGAGTGTAGGACCAGAGCTGCCTCAAAGTGCACATCCTGTAGTGACACCTCTGAAGTTCTAGAACAGCCAAAAAGAAAAAAAAAATAAGAGGAGAAAAAGCAAATTGTCAAATTCTGGTAGGAAAGGGCAAGACAGCTAAAACTGTCTTTAAAAAAATCCTTCATTCTGTCAGTTTGGAAAAGTTCTGAAATTTCAGTTTCCAAGTTGCAAACGTGGTGCTGCAGCAGAGACCTGGGTTTAAGCCAATTTCAGAATTAGCGAGTCTTGAGCATTCATGATGCAACCAGAGTGCTTTTCATCAGGCTCGACCTGGGTCACAGTCTGATTGATATTTATTTTGTCTTTCACTTTAGGATGTGGTCCACAAAAAACTTAGAACTGTTTTCGCCTTGCTGCAGAGTAATAGTCCAAATGTTATTTTTCCCGTGGATTTTTTCTCTTTAAATCTTTTGGAATTCATGGAATGTGTGTACCATTGACTTCAGTAGTATGTTGTAGTAACATAGAATATTTAGGGTTTTCTCTACAATGTTGTCTATATATTATAGAGTTCATATAAAATATCTGAAAAATCTTTTATGATTCAAAGCATCAGTAACTGAGTCACTTGGGCAGAGGCTGCATTACACTTTATTTGGGGTGTATTCATATTGGCAATATAATATCTCACGTGAAATGAATGTATATTGCACTATTAATTTTCATGGGTCTTAGAATAATAAAAACATCATGCAGCAATAAAGAAAAAAACGTGCTTTTTCTGTGTACACTCTGTTTGGATGCAACTCAGAACCTTTCATAGAAGTAAACATAAAACCTGTGTTGTTATACAGAAATATGAAGTACTTTAGTTTACATTCTGCAGTGTTCATATAACAAGTTTCTAACTTGAAAGTGGTCTTAATTCTGCAGAGCTAAGCTCTTTTAGGCAAACTGCAAAGTGTTCCTCCTTTACTGAGGGGCCATGACTTTCTTTTCCCTGTTTGCTTCCAGGAATGCTGATCTATTGTGAGTTTTACTTGTAGATTTTTTTTACTATTACAACTTTTGAACACTTACCAGGCTTAATGCCTAACAACTCTGCTGGCTTAGGGAAAACTGAGCAAAACCTTGGAAGAAATGGTGTCCAATATGTCCAGTCCTGTAGAGCTTGGAAGTTCAGGAAGAAGTCTGCAATAGTGACTCCTTGATATTGTAATAGCATTGATACATGGGGAATCTCAAGTAGAACTGACAATATTAGTCACTGGTATTACTGTGGGCTGAGTTAAGAAGTAGAGAACCCAAGAGAGATGGAGAGAGATTCCTTGATTTTGCAATATTGATTTTGTCTGCTGTGCCTTGGGCACTAGGTGATCCAACGCATCCAGCTGCTTTGGAAAACTGTTAATAGCTATGTCCTTGAGTATATTTTTCAGTAAATGTGAGTTAATAATGTAGTGTCATCTTAATGTACAAGCTCAGGGAAATGATTTTCAAAACGTTGTTTGGGTTTTTTTTTCTGGGCATAACCTTAAAAAAAGGAATATTGGATTAAATTGGATTGATTTTTATTTTAAAGAATCTTTTTTTTAATAAGGTCAATTCAGGAGAAGAAAAGTGTGTGCAGAATTCACATTGAAGTCTCACAGTAAAGACAAGGCAATACCCACACAATCCTCATTCTGAGGTCCTGTTGTCTGCCTGCTGTTCATTACAAAGTCCTTTCTTGGTGAAACTAAGTCAGACTTCATAACACCTTTTAGCTTTCAATATTCATTAAAATAAATTTAAGGGTGAGGGTTGAATTTAATGCCTTGGGAGAAAACAGTGGAAATATTTCTGTTCTATTTTTTGTTTTGTGAAATGATTTCAGGGAAAATGGATATTGTTAAAAATCAATAGCTAATTGAAAGATATGGTGTGTTTTATCATTAGTAGTAAAAGAGACATTTCCAAGTAGTAAATTTTTAGTACTATTTCTTTATAGAATTTATTGCATTTTAATGTAATTTTTAGAAGTAAAATGTATTATTGGAAATGTATATATTTCTTGATTTTATACTGCTCTTAGCTCTCAAATTAAATTGAAAGATATTATACCGAGATTTCTATTAACTTGCTTTCTTTGTAAAATCTTAGGCTAATCGGCTGGTGGGGTCACGACTTCAAAACAAGATTCCTCATGGAAAACAGTATGTACTTTTACCCTTCCAATTTTACCTTATTTGGTGTATTTATATCTAACCAGCTCTACTTTCGTAGTAACTTGAGGAGAAAGGACAGAGCTTTGCATTTCCTCACTTATGTTAAAGGCATTAAGCTAAACTCACCCAAAACATGTAATGCAATGGAGTTAACAAAATAAATGTTGGAATAAATTTATGTGTGGGCATATGGGTCTGACTGTCTGCTTTTAGACATTTTGCTGAAATACCTTCAAAATGCAGATATAGAATATGGATGAAACTTTCAAAGTATCTCAGTGAATTAAATTCATAAGTCCCTGAGGAGCGAGGATCTGCTATCATTCACTTGGGTAATATCTTACTTCAGGATTAGTTCCACTGGAATTAACGAGAAATCACATAAATAAAGGTAAGGCAACCTGACATAAGTCATGAAATACCACTAAGGTTTCAGCATCTCCAAATTTCTTGCACTAGGGGAGGATGGATTATAAGGCAAAACCTGCTCTGAAATAGTCAAGTATTTATTGTCCCAATACAAAATGAGGACTCCTTTCCAAATCTGACAGCTAGACTGATCAGCTCCAGTTTAAAGTATGGCAGAGAGAATATCCTGGGGGTTCAGGATGAGAAAGGAGCTTTTTGGTTTGATTGGTTGTTTCGTTTTTAATATATTTTTAATTTTCTGTGGCAGCGCCTGTTGATGTGGCTTTGGCTGGAGAACACCTCCCTAATAGCCTCAGTCTGCTCTTTGTTTCCTGACCAAATGCAAGAGAGTGGCACCATGGAAAGCCAGCAGGAGACACAAATTGCCTTGAAACGCTGTTAGAAGGAAGAAAACGTTGTTTATTCATTTCCATGAGCAGTTTGTAGGGGAGAAGTTGGGCATTATAAAATTAGCCAGTCTGCTGTGCGCGAAGAGCATCTCTTCCGCCGCATCCTCTTGCTCTGGTGCTGGAGCATGAAATATAGACGGTGACACGGAACTTACAGCGAGGCTTTGTAGATTTATTAAACAGATTTCGTGAAAATTTCACAGCCCAAAGTCTGGGCAACTTCCCTACGTGGCCTGAAGCTACACTTAGCTGCATATGCAGCCTCCCATGTGTCTCGTCAGTTTAATAAAGTTAAGGAACGTGATTCCCGGCTCCGCGTGAGCGGCGCCGCTGCTGACTTGGAATTTCTCTGCTTTGTGCCAGCATTAAAAGAGATTCAAGTGTAAAGGTGGTTTTAACACACACCATTTAAACAAATTAATTGCAGTCCTCTGGTTCCCCTGAAGCTGCTAATGAGGTCTTCTGCTGGATAAAATTGGGCTTTTCTCGAAGTTAAAAGTATTAGCTGGGAATGGATTACTATTTGCTTTTAATGACCGATTCCTACAGGCCACATTAGGGAAATATTTTATTGCGTGAGGACAGACTTCAAGATAAGGTCCAATCCATTAAAAGGAAGAAATCAAAAACACTAATATAAGTTATTCATTTTCCAGAATTACAACTAAGTGAAGGAATTAATGGATTTCGGTTATCAAATCCTCCAATTTTACTGGTCTGTGCTCTGCACGCCAGTTTAGAGGTAAGTAATTGCTTTACTTTGAGCTTCAATTTAAGAGTATAAAAATGTTTAATGAATGTTACATGTATTATTGCTGTCTGCCTCAAAGAAATCTTCAGCAAACAAAATAACCCCACAACCCTGAGACACCAAGGCCTGTAATGAATATACTCATCCCTTCACTGTTCTCACAGACTTTGCTGTTGGACCCAGTGACTACACTGGGCTTTTCCCACTTAAATTTAGGGGCTCAGTACGAACAGCAGAGCTGTCCCATAGAGATATTCGGGTTTGCTTCAGTGGAACTCACACAAAGGATGCTGTCCAAGACCTTCCTAAAAAGGAATCACATAACTCTGAAAAGTTGCATCCAGGGTTGCTTTTACATATAATTCCTGAGCAAAGTATACTTAATCCCTTTATGAAAGAAGTGGATGTTCTGGAGTCTACATTGAACCATTGGCTTAGGGAACCTGTCCTCTGCTGTTGTCCCTTTGGTTACAAACAGAAAAGACAGAAACTGTCTGTGAATGCTTCCTAAAAGGGGAGTGGCATAGCTCCAGAATGTTTTTCTTTCATGTCTTCATTTGTTTTCTGGTGGCTGAAGGAGCAGAGCCCCATCCCTGTCCTATCTCTGTATGAATTGCGGAGACCATGACATTGGAAAGGGCAGTTCTGTCACACAAAGATAATCCTTCCTTTCTGTAAATGTGTGATCCACGTGCTGAAAGCCTGTGGTCGACTTTGGAGAGCGCAATTCATCCCTTTTTGAAGGCATGGAGTTGTACTCCCAACACCTTACATGATGATGTGTTTCATATTGAGATGTACCAGCATTTCCCTTACAAATGGTTCACCCCTGAAATCAGGACTCTGGGTCTTTGTGGCTGAAAAAGATGGTTTAACTCATATTAACAAACTATATGCTAAATATTCTGCTGTACTAAATTATCCCTAAGCTGCTTTTCAAGTTTTTGCCACCAGCAGAAACGGGTGAAATATATTTCTGCTTAGCATTCCATTAATATTAGTGGAATGACAAAGCTGATGCTGGAACAAAGAACAGTGTCCATGCACTGTATGTCTCTCATCTTTATTTACCAAAAAAACAGTATCTTAAGCAAACAAAGTCAGAAAATTGCCAGTTATGCTCTCTTCATCTTACGCGCAACGCTGAAGGACTGCAAAGGGCACAGCAATGCTTCTTGTTCCGCCTGGCAATTTGTTTTGTTAGTCCTTAAACATCCAATATATTGTTTTAAACTTTATGTGACCTTTGAGATAAGCTGAAAGCTATTCTGCTATGACCCAGATTGTCAGTGTTCTGGTTTGTGTGGGCTGGTGTCATTTAGCCCACTGCAGGGAGCCTCGAGCAATGAGGGCTGAGCAGTTTCCATCGCCTCCCCTTTCCATGCCCACATTACCTTTTGGCACAGCCAGGATTTCCCAGTGCTAATTGCTCTAATACAGTGGGAAACAAAATAGTTTTCATGTCTGGCAAGAGATGGCTAGTGAAATTGCATGCCACCTTCACTGGGACACATTAAACAGAAGGCAGTGTTTCCAATGGAAACAATGAAAACTGCAAGTGTTAATGGATGTTATTCCTCAATAATGCTTAAAGTGACTGTTATGGCAGTAGCTGCTCCCTGTTACGGAAAAAGGGGGAGTGCTCTATAGCCACATTTAAAAGACCTTTTTCAAAAAATTTCACCCAGGAGACCAAATATTCCTTGCTCAAAGCCTGTGGAAACAGATTTTTGCATGCAGCCTGAGGAGATCCATCCTTCATACTGCTGCAAATCCTGGAGGAATAGGAGGCAGGTCTCTGTTTTCCCTCCATTATGTGCTGAACAGTGCTGTGTGCTTTCTGTCTGCCTGAGTGGTGAGGGAAGCACCTCTAGGTTTTTGTTGACCTGTGCAAGTGCTGAGTGCTGGTGGCTCTGGTCTCTGTCACGTTCATTTCCTTGCAAATTCTGTCTTACAACATCCATATTCCATTTCACAGAAAACACATGCAGGGGCTTTTGGTTTTGTGCAGCATCTAGTGGTTGTGAAAACATCAGGGAGTGAGACTTGGGATATTCTACAAAAGAATGATTTCCAGATGCTGTTGGAAACGAGTGTTTGTTGTATTTTGAGTGGGATTTCTCAGGTACCTCTCTACGTGGTCTTCCAGGTTATGATATAAGTAATCTTAAAATTGTTACTCCTCCAGTCTGGAAGAGTGACTTCTTGAGACTGAAGATCATGGATTTTCATCCAGGATATCTGCCTTGCCTCTGATTTTCCAACTGCAATTGGTGGAGGGATCACTGTCCATGAGAAGCAATATTGCATTGATGTGCCAGGATGTGATTTGAAGTGGCTGTTGGGCACTTGCATATCTGTGTCTCGTCATGTTTCCCTGAAGCTACTTCCATGGGAAGAAGAAAAGAGAGGGTTTGAGGAAGGCGTGGGTAGATTGTTTCTGGAGTCACCTATTTCATTATTCCCTGTAACTGAACCTTTCCAGAGCAAAAGCAGAAGCTGTCTCCTCTGTCACATTGTTCTTGTTTGTGTGGCAAAATAGCACTGCCATTTTCAGGCAGTCATTTTTGCAGGTCTCATGATATTTTGAGTTTCCGAAACTCACCAGTTCTTGCAGCTGTGTCAGAGCACAGTTATTAAACAAGAATTTACTGAATATTTTTTCTTCATGTGGACTGGAGGGAGAGCCTCTACAGGACTTAAAGCAGTAAAGCCAGTATGTTAGTAGAAATTTTGAGCTTTCAAAGGAAAGAATTTGCAGACCAGTCATGATGTTTCAGTCTCAGCCACTGGATTTTGTTAGTAGAATCATAGAATCATTTACTTTAGAAAAGACCTCTGAGATCATCGAGTTCAGCCTCAAGTCAGCACTACCAGGCCCACCAGTAAACCACATCCTCAAGTGCCACATCTATGTGCCTTTTGAACAATTCCAGGGACAGGAATTCCACCACTTCTGTGGACAGCCTGTTCCAATGCTCAAGAACACTTTGAGTTAAGAAATTTTTCCTAATATCCAACCTAAATCTCCCCTGGTGCACCTTGAGGCCATTTCCTCTTTTCCTATCACTTGTTATCTGGGAGAAGAGACTGACCCACAGCTGGCTACACCCTCCTGTCAGGCAGTTGTGGAGAGCGAGAAGGTTTGTACTAGAGGTACATACATAGAGAAATCTTCATGTGATTTTGAGTTTTGTGCAGCAGTGTAGCATCTATATGGAATTTATGGATCCTCTTCAGATATGCAGATGAACGCTCTCTTAGCAAACTGGTTTTGTGTGCAAGTTCAGTTATGCAGGGATAGGTGTGTCTGAGAACTTTTAACAGTAGACACAAATGTCTTTCATTATCTAAAGCATAACATTACCTTGTGTTTTCGAAAGCCCAGCTCTGCCACGTTTATGTATAATATCTATCTGATATTACTGCTGGATTTTAGTGATAATGTATGGAGAAATATGCCACCCTTTTAGTCTTCTTTATTTCCTTTCCTTTTTCTGTAGCAACACATTCTCATTCCAGTGATTTCAAATCATTGTAGGTTTTTAGTCAAACTACGATGAAGGCATTGAGAAGGAAATCCATTCTACTCACCGGTTACTTGGAATACCTGATAAAACATTACTACAGCGAGGATAAAACAAACCCAGAGAAGCCCTTTGTAAAAATTATCACACCATCTCGGATTGAGGAAAGAGGATGCCAACTCACTCTATCGTTTTCCCTTCCCATCAAATCTGTGTTTAAAGAGTTGGAGAAGAGAGGAGTAGCAGTGAGTAAATCAAACTTCATCTTCTTATGCATTGTTTTGTGAGCCTATACCATAACAAAGTGATAATTTTATTTTATTTAAATATAGTCTCATATAAGAGAAAAAAAACCCCACTAGGACTGATGAAAATTTCTTACATCTTCAATCTTTAATTGTGCACTTAGAAAAAGAAACCACTGAATGGCACTACCATGTAATGGAATGATTACCACGGAGCACTTCTCCAAAAGAATATAAGTTAAATTTAAGGCCATACATTGGGTGATTTAGATGTGCTGGAAGGTGAGGCTGATAGTGTAATGCCATATAAATGAGACATCAGTTTTATTTCTGCTGGTGACTTGTCTCCCCAAAGGGCAGCTCTTCGAGGCTGTGTGTGCTGCTGTTTTGGTACTGCCAGGGAATTCCAGGAACTGCTGCTTTTAAGAGGGCACAAGGCCTCACATTATTGGCTTGTCTTTGCAATGCAGCAATATGTTTCAAATATGAGGGATTATTACATTCAGGAAAATGTTCAAATTCACACAGAGAGGGAAAAAAAGTACTGCCAGCCTTGTGATATTAGTTGTACCAGTAGTACAACACTCTCTATCCTATTGGAATGTGGGGTTTTTGTGTTTCTTTTTTTTTTTGTCACCCTTATTCCTCGTCAACTGTAGGTTGTTAGAGGCACTAAGGTGAATTTTGGGCATACACAGCTGGTTTGGAGCCCTAAATAGCACTTCTAAAGTCCTACCCATCTTGAGCCTGGCATCCGTTTTTAGGCAATGCATTACTCTTTTCACTATGTTTTTCGCAATGATGCTCCTCACCGTAGTTCTTTGAGGATCCAAAGGTATTTACATGCGTCTCCTTGTCAGTCCAGTCATCCTTCCTTGAAGACAAGTATGGCATTTGAAAATACAGTCTGACGGATAAACGTGAAGTGACCTGAATTTACTGAATGTTCCCCCTCTGTTTTGCAGTGTGACATGCGAGAACCAAATGCTCTCCGCGTTGCCCCAGTTCCTCTCTACAATTCTTTCCGTGATGTGCACAGATTTATTGAAATCCTGGGATCTGCAATTACATCTTCAAAACAAACAGCAAATAATACTGCACTATCTGCTTCTTATTGATGGCTCAGCTGTATCTTTTAATCTCTTTCTGACCAAGATGCATTTATTCTGCTGAGCGATTCTTTGCTTCGAGTAGACTGAGCTATATCCCATGCAATTTGCAAAAAAATGACTGTGCTTGAATAGTTATTTACAACAGACATAGTTTTATTAAAGCTCATATTTCCACTCTGCTTTGACTTTGACTCCATGAATTAGTATGCTTTGTATATTTTAATGGGGCTTTTCTTGAACATTTTATGTAGTTTTATTACATTAGCTTTGAGAAGCATGGCAGAATTGCTATCAAGTAGAACAGGAATGAAAAAAAAATCCCTTCTTTATTATAAAAATGATACATAATAAAATGTGGAAAATAGACAAATCACCAACTGCTAAAAGATACAGTCCAATTTACATTTTTAATTTAGTAATTCTATTTAAAGCACAGGGTATACTTGAAAAGTAAAAGTTGAACAACTAGTTGTTTCAAAACTTTTAACTGCTGCACATCAGATCTTTCAAAGGGCCCAATATTTTGAAATTCTGGTTTTATTAATTTTTTAATTGTAAAATAAATTTATACCGCAGATACATTTTTTGGTGTGATACAGTTGGCTAAACCAAAGCAGTTGATCTTTCTAGGTAGTCATCTTGGGGATAATGGGCTTGAGAAAGCTGAGAACAGCTGTAGATTCGTGTAAAGCAGAGTGAAGGACTCTATGAACACTCTGCAGTTTTAACAAGATTTAATTTGGATTAGGCAAAATAAACTCTCAACCCTTTTAGCAGCAGCAAAATGTCTCATTGTTAACTTACCATGAGGCACGAAATTTTGCAGAGATTTGCACCAGGCAACTAAAAGAAATGTGGAAAAACTGCTTATATTTCACCAACACATTATCCAAGTGGTTTCATAAGACATAAATAACATCTTGGCATAAATGGCAACTAAACCCCTATAGCCCTGTACTGTTCACATACCCTTTTTCAAGAATCTAGTAGAACTTTCTGATGACATTCAATGTGTCTGATTTTTGGTATGATACACTTAGAAAATTACTTCTGATCATACTTGCACTACCTGAAGAGGGCCTACAAGAAAGTTGAGAACTAACTTTTCATCAGGGCCTGATGTGATGGGATAAGAGGTGATGGTTTTAAACTGAAGGGGAGTTTAAAACCATAAGAAAGCATTATTTTACAATGAGGGTGTTAAAACACTGAACAGGTTGCCCAGAGCTGGTGGATGCCACATCCCTGGGTACATTTAAGGCCAGGTTGGTTGGGGCTCTGAGCAACCTGATCTAGGTGAAGATATTCCTGTCCATGGCAGGGAGGTTGGAATAGATGACCTTTAAAAGATCCTTCCAAGCCAAACTTCTCTAGGATTCTATTATATTTCTTTTTATTCTACTTCAAGGGTGAGAAGGGATTTGGAGGGGTGGTGAAGACTACTCCATTTTGGCTTATGATACTTTTGTTACTTGAAATTGTCACATTCTTAGAGCATCTGCAGCATCTCCTGGGTTTCCTGCAGGGAAACCCAAGGGCCTTCATCTGGGCTTTAAAAGTCGCCAAAGATATGTAATTTTAAAACCCCTGCTGCAGTTACACCTATTTAATTGGTTGTAATATGTAGGGGAAAGCTGAAAGAACTGCAAATAAAGCATTTGTTGGTATTTTTAGGACTTGTGAAGAGTAAGAAAAGATTCTTAAACTCGAATATTGTTATAAAGAATAGCACAGGAGTGTTAATCAGTTGGAAAGCTCTGTCTCAAGATGTTTTGATTACACTGACATCATTGTTCTTTAGCTCAGCTGAGACTGGATGGTTGTGTTGCAGTCCAGGTATCTGTGTTTTCATGGGTTTATTTTTATACTTATACCTGCAGCTCAGCTGCTTTATCTGTCAAGTGACACGATCCTAGAAAAGGACTGTTCTCCATAAAGCAACTCTTGCTGAAGAAAAGCACTGAACATAGAACTCTGATGGTCCACAGTATTAGAAAGGGTTTTAATTCAGTGTCAGTGCCTTTGAAGCACTTGTGCTGCTGTACAGCTCTGGCTGGCAGTCACTTATGTCTTCCCTATAAAGTTAGGCAAGGTTAATATAAATCCAGATATATAGATCTAGGTCATGCTGTAAAATATCTTATTCTGTTATCAGCTGAACCTTATTGTGTGACAAACACAAGAGGAGGAAGAATGTCAAAATCTCTTTCTAAACAGCAGCCAGACCTCAGGTTTTGGACTTGCTGTCTTGGCAGTTACAGGGAGATAAATGGTGAAATTTGTGAAGTTTGGCATCTGCATTTAATCCACAAACTGTGAAAACAATGTCTTGTGTCTCTGGTTGAGGAAAGTGAACCAAATAGGGCAGATAAAGTACCGAATATACTTTATATTTCAAAGACTAAGAGATTATTAATAAATGTTTAATAGCATTTTGTCTTTTAGTATCATTTCAGGCTACAAGTAAAAATGCTGACTTTAAAAAAAAGTATTTGTCTTTCATTTGATGGATTTACTTAAATTCATTGTGCAAAAACTCACTTATTTCAACTTTTCTGAGTTACTCTCTCTTTTTTACCTGTGAGCTGTAAAGATAAACCTGAAAGCTCCTGGCTTTTATAGGGACATGTACAAATTCAGAGTATTATTTCCAAAAAGTGAGAAAAGGCTACATTGCATTTTACTGAAACAAAATTGCAGCATAAGCACCAGTTTCACATGGGCTTTCCCTACTTGGAAGTAAAAGTTTTGCAAAATGAATAATACTGAAAGTTAACATTAGGTGTCAGTATTTTACATATTATTTAGCAAAAGAATATCAAGTGAAAGAGCTTCTGCAGAAAAAAAAAAAGAATATTACAGTCTGCTTTTTCAAATGCTTCAAGTTTTCATATTTAGAGTAATATCATGTATAATTATTAGTGAAATAATTAATTGTATATACCCCAAATGCTTCTTGCCAGTTACATCTCTTATTTAAAATTCAATATTAAATATCACTGCTTTTTAATTGTGATAACATTTCATTCCTGGATTGTCTAAAGAAATTACATTTTTCAAATTGAACTGCAAGACATGAGTGTCTGTAGATGACAGAAGATTGATACCCAGGTAGAGTGATAAAATGCCTACAAAATGAAGGAAGATAAATGTGAATATGTAGATGCCTTGTTTTATGTGTGATCTTTGTGTGATCTTTTTTCAGCACGACAGAATTTAAAACTGTACAGAGCTCTTAAGCAACTGTGGAAAATGAGGGGAATATACTATTTGGGCATTTTTAACCCTGTTTTACCACGGGAAGGCAAAAGAGAAGGCAGAGTCCTCTCTCATAAGCAGAGAAGGATGGGTTTGTCTTCCAAAAGAACAATATGAGCGAAGAAAAGGTATGACATGCAGTGCTTTTCTCATCTGAGTTTGTGACATGATTGAAAATGGGAAGGATGAGGCCTATTTGAAGAGCTTAAGACCCAAAACTCTGGGAGTCCTTGGTTTGACTGCTACAGAATCCACCTTTTACCAGCAAACTAGTAAACATGGGTAGATCAAGCAAGAAAGATGAAAGGAGAAAGCAAGGTTGAAAGATAATAAAAAAAAAATATTTTAACTTTTTAATCTGTGTTACATATTCCCAAATACAACTGGGCACAGGTGGGAATTCCCTGTGGAATTCTGGGGTAGGGATGGGCCTCAGTTGGATCCACAAAGGTGAAAACAAGCATTTAGGGCTAAATCCATATCAGGACCTGCCAGGATATGTAGACATCAAAGCAGTGACAGCAATATTTTATTTTAATGCCTTTCCCTGAGTCATAGAATCATTGAGGTTATAAAAGATCATTGAGTCCAACCATCAGCCCGGCACTACCATGTTCAGTGCTATAATGAAGACATGGCTGAGGTAGGTGTGTTATTTCATGTACTCACCTATAAAACCCCCTCTTTTCAGATGCAATTAGCATGTCGTGATCTGACACCTTTCAAATGGAGCTGACCAGCTCAGAGACCCCTCAAAACCTCTGCAGGTTCCCATCTGAACCTCGAGGTCCACAAACTAATGCAAATGCATTTCTGAAAAGCCACTCACTCTCCACAACCAGCTGAGAGACAGTTTTGCTTCGTAAGCTTAAACTTTTGTCAATATTTGTGAAATATATTTAGACAGCTTATTCAGAAATGAGTAAGTTATAGATCAGTAATTCATACTTTTTATATGCTGAGTTTTTATTACCTAAACTTACTCTTCTAAGCATCGTTTTATGTTTCTAGTTAAATATAAGTGAGAATTGATTGGGGTATTTCTCAATGGAATTCTATCTTTATTTCATCATAATTGCTTCATATTTGAATAATGACAGATGAACTACTTCATTCAATTGCAGTTTTAAGGCTTTGAAGTCACAATAGCAGCAAAGGATTTAAATTCTGAAGCCATTATTATGGCAGAGAAGGCATCAGGGAAAAGGAAAACTTATGGTCATGTAATTTTCTAGACAGGAAAATTTTTCTGTGGTTGCAATTTTTTTTTCATTATTATTTTTTTTCTGGACATTTTTTAATGGTAAAAGGATCCACTAAACTTCAACAAAATGAAGTAGCTGCAACTTCTAGCAAAACAAATGGCTTCCATCTACCCTAGAAGAAGATATTGGAAATGCTGAATGAGAGTCCATGCTGTAAGTAAACTTCTGTAGTTACTTTGCTTTGGAGCTGACTAGAAACCATTTAAAATTCTAGGCAGCTGCAATACTGTATTTCACCAATAAAGAGTTCATTAGATCTTTTTCTCTCTGACATTTACATCTAGTCCTGAGTACATGTTAATACTCCAAGGTATGAATTTCAAAGTTCCCTTTATCTTTGTGTACAGTTTTAAGCAATTAATCAAATGATAAAAAAATAGCTTTAAAAATAGGAAACGAATCGTGAATTTAAAGTATATGTTCAAAAAGTTGCTACATTATAATTTGTGGGGGGACAGGGCCTCTTATCAACTGAGCTAAGTGCTGGAGCTTTTTTTTTTTTTTTAACTTACATTTAATTGAAGAATTTTGAAGCAAACCTCAAATTGTTAAAACATGACCAAGTGGTATATCCAGGATAGCTCTTTCTCCTAGGAGGCTACATCAAAGTGGGAGAGACATAGAAAAATCATTATTTAATACGTTCAAAATGATTCCCATGTGGGGGAAGATTTATACAGGCTTCTGAAGTGAGCGTGGGGGCAAGGAGCACTGAAACCCCTTCATCTGAAATAAAAGTGAATGACAGTTGTATCTTCCTTGTACAAAGCACAAATATGAAGTTGTGTATGATGGGGGTTGCCATATAGTTTTGGCAATAGAGGCTGAATTGAGCTTCATGAATTCAACTTGCAACTTTGCTACTTCAAGTATTTTCCTGGTGCCTCAATTTACCATCCAGGACAAGGCCTGGTGTGAGGTGGATGTTGCAAGGGTAGTTGGGAGTGGACATCTGCAAAGTTAACATTGGCACAAGGCATTAAGGACTAGGAACTTTCAAATGTCATCAATGAATCTCAATAGAAACATGCCCTTAATTTTCTTGCCTGTGTTTTCTATCTCAAAAATAAGGTGTGCCAGGCATGCTGACACCAGGTTTCTTTCAAATGATTGTTTTATTTTATTTTCTACCTTGCAGGTGAAAGGAAATATTCAGAAATATTCATCCTTCAGGGAGGACATAGAAGGAGTTTTAACGTCTTAGTTGAAAGTGTGTGTTAAATGCTCAGATGCTCTTGTATACGATATTTAATTTAAACCATGGTGGTCAAGAAACAACAGATTCTGCTAATTCTTACCTTCTTAAATAGAAAACACCTTGCAACTTGGTAACTTCTGAATATGTGGACCTTCCTTTTTAAGGATGCTTCTAGACTTTCTTATATTGCTGCTACTTAGAGAAAAACAGGGTCTCATCGGAGAAATGGTGACTGAAAGTCCATATTCATCTGCTTCTGGGTTCTCTTAATTGTCCCTGAAAGTGCCTTTTTCTTTTTTTTCCTGATTCCACAGGTGTGTTTCTGTATCACTGAGACTGCAAACACAGTTTTGATGTGACAGCTATGAAAGGTATAATCTCTGAGTGCAAGGCTCTTAAGTTCTGTGTAAAGAAAGAGAGGGGAAAACTTTGGCTTAATAATAGAAAGGCCTCTATCAACTGATTTTTCAGGAACAATACAGTACCTGTGGTGGTATTCTTCCAGGTTTCCAGAAAAATAGTGGATTTTTACTCTTAAACTGATGTGAAAATCCCATTTGTTATAGAATCATAGAATCATTTAGGTTGGAAAAGACCTTTAAGGTCATTGAGTCCAACCATAAACCTCATGCTACCAAGTCCACCACTAAGCTATTTCCCTAATTGTTGTTTGTGACTTCTGGTTTCAATATAGTTCAGGGGCAGACTAATTTAAAGAATTTATAAACCTCGTTATAATATTTAAGTTTCGTTTGTTGTTGAAAGAACTTGAATTAGAGAAGGTAAATTTCTTCTGCATTAAAGCAGCAGTGATAACTACAACAAATTTTGAAAATGAAATTCCTCTCAACTTTTCCAATTTAACTAACAAATGAAAAAGATTCTATATTGTTCTGTATCAGATATGGATGAAGGATAATGCCATGTGTCAATTTTTGGAATATCCTAAGTTCTGTGGACGTATGATGCAGCATATGACTGCTTGATATTCATTAGTATTCTTATTTTATTCAAACTTCCTTGCTTAATTGGATATTAAAACTGAAGTGATAAAATACCAGAAAAAATTATGAATCACCAAAATTCCATGCTAAAGTCTGTTATCCTGACATTTTTCTGAATGAATATTGAAATGCTTCATTAAAAAAGATCTTGAAGTTGCTCCATCAGTAATCAGACCCAGACTTTACTTGAAAAAAGTTCTTTTTGTATTTAATTATGAAAAGCATGCTCTTAATTATAATGATGTTCATTAAAACAAATGCCTTGTAAGACTACTATGTTCAACTCAAAGTTTCTTCAAAAACATATGAAAACCCTCATAATATATATTTCTGTCCTGAAAAAATATTAGACAGAAAAACATACCAATTTAATGAATATGATATAGATGTACATCCCTATGTATGTATATGTGTGCTCTTCTCCAGAGAATCAAGAGTTTTGGTTCTGTCTTTAATTTTTTTTTCTTATCACATTTATAGAAAGTCTAAGAAGTGGTTTAATTTGATGAAATCAAACATTCAATGAAAACAAAGGCGTTAGCTCTGAAATAAGACATCAGCTTTGCAGGGCTACAGATCCTTTGAACTTGGATGACATTGTCTCTGAGGACAAGATGTTTGATGAATTTTAGACTTTAAAGCCTTTAGTAGGAAAAATTAGTCCAGAATCTGTTCCTGTAGGATGGGAAGAAAAAAAAAATCATTCTTCAAAAGATGAGGGAAAAAATGATGTCATTTTCTATTTCCCTTAAGTACCTTTTCTTCAGATGCTTATATTGGAAGAGGCTCAACAGCCACGAATTTAGGGGCTTATGCTCCAAGTGATCAGGGCATTTATGTCCTCTTTGCACAGAATATTGAGGAGAAAAAAAAACCCCTCTTAGAATATAAAGATAAAGGGCTCTATGGTGAAGATGGTCTTACAAAACATCGTCGACTAATTCTAATCTATTAATTCAATATAATGAACATAATGATTTCTGTAAAATTGCTTTACCCCTGTTATATGCCAAATCTGTCAGGAACAGCTGCTTTGCATTCAATATCATAATGACATATACTGTGGAGTTATAATATTTAAATTTTTTTTCATTGAGGTCCTATTTTAGATTTGCAAGCTCGTGCACAAGGGGAGAAGGGCTGTTGCCTCCATCGCACTGTCATTAAAGGTTATCAAAAAGAACTCTTGGCTCTGTGAAGAAATAATGAGTGCAAGTTGGTTTTGCAGACCCTGTTACAAGGGAAGAATAAACCAGGATTAAAAAGCCTCATGGAGAGTATTTTTCCCAACAGGCCTAATGTTTAATGCTTTTTTTGCTCTGAAGAATTAGAAGGGTCATGATAACTGGAGGTTGAAATAAAGGTGAATTGATAATGCAGGTGGGGAGATGGACTAAAGGGTTTATAATTAATTGAGCCTTTATAAACACAGAGAGGCTGCACTAGAGACTCCCTGTCTTACTCTTTCCTAAATATTAAACACTCCTAAATATATTCCCTGACTCTAAATACCATTTTCCTTTTTAACTGCTGAGGATACACTTTGCCCTGCTGCAGAGCTTCTCCGGACTTATAGAAACAAGGGACCTAAAAGAACATTTCTCGCAGCTCAGAAAGTCTAATTCTGGCTGAGAAGGAATTAACATTGTAATAATTTTGCTAAACGACCCCCTCCCCATCATTCAAGAGTGGAAATGCCATAAAGCACAGCTCTAGGCACCTCTATTGTAGCCTAAAGGGCATCCTTCCCTGGTAACCTCTGTAGGTAACTGCAGCATTGGAGTAGGACAGGGCTGTGCACCTGCTTTAGGAGAGTCTCTATTAATTTTGACAGATATAAAATAAAACAGGGCTCAACAAAAAGGGAAGATTACCAACATGAACCAGAGCAAAGAGGAGGACGGAGTGGTGTTGAGAAAAAAGGGAGAAGGAAGTCTATGAGACCACAGACTATAGAGATTAAAAGGAACTGAAAAACTGGAACAAGCTCAAAAGCTATAGAATGAGGGTTATCAGTTTTCTATTTTCTGCTTGGAGTAAGCTGAAATTAAATGTATTTGTACAGATATGTTGAAGTGCTCTTAGCAAAGACATCCTTATTTTCTGTAGGTGGCTGATGTGAATTTGTCTTCCAAGAAGTGCAAACAGCCAACACATCTAATACTTAGCCTTGTGGCTATAGTTACACTGGAGGTACATTTCTTTCTTCTTCCTTTTTTTTTTTTTCCTTTCCCTTAGATCTGGATATCCCCATTCATCAATAACCTGTAAGATTTCCTGACATGTCCCATATCATATGAGAATATAAAATAGCAATTGCCTGTCAGAAGGAGGGAGCTGTGCAAAAGGGCAGCAGACTAAACTCATGTACATAAACTGAAGTATTTGTGTATTACATGAGCACAAAAAATCGTAGGAAGCGATTGGAACTGACATACTGAACTAATTAATTCAACTGCTTCAAGTCTTTGATAAACTGACTTATTTTGTTGTTTCCCAGTCCATTTTAGGCAGCACAGTTTCCCCTGAAAGCTTCTGGACACAAGAGAGGACCCTCGTCCGTCTGCAGAGGAGTTTTACATCCTGCATCTGACTTTCTCTTGCATTTATTGACCTCTTTTGTCTGGCACCTCTACCCAGACAGTTCTGACACTCTCTGTGATGGCAGCGTGGGAGTAAGCAGGGCAAGAGCAGAGCCTGTCACACAGATAAAACTTCTATCAGGAAGAGACAAGAAACTACTTCAGCAATTTTTATTTCCAATAGATTTGATGGGGCCACATTGTTTTTGTGAGTTCCTTGTGTGGCTGCATGCTTGCATTTACCTTTTTTTTGGGGGGGGAATGGGGAGTGTGGTACTGTAGAAATGAAACTCTTCTTCCTCAAAGGCTGAAGCAAAAAGAGAAAATATTCCAGAACATCTTACCTTTCTTCTTTTAATCTTACCTTTATTCATCCTCAGCGTGGGATTTTACGGGGCTTGGGACTTTCTCCACTAAAAATTATTCACCACGGAGCTGAAACTCTTTTAACGGAGGTAGAAACAACACTGGCTGGATCATCATTTTTATACTAAGAACAAAAAATTCAGTCTTCCTTTGCTGTGAAAACATTGGCTGTTTTTGTAACTCTGCCTTGACCATGGGCACATAGATCAAGATACCGTCTCCCAACGTGCGCAACTCTCTTATCTTTTTAAGGTCCCTTATTGTGTGATGTAAAACCACCTTTTTGGCAGTTTGGTATTGTAGTACTTTTAGCACTCCAGAAAATACATTTACACTGCATTTCAAGCTTGCATGTAACTAAATCCTGTCAAGGAAAGTCTTTACATAATGCATCAACATATGCTGGGGGTTTGTCTCTTTTTTTTAGTACAGTATGGCCACACAATGGGTTGGAGTGGCTTTTCTAAGTTATTAAAAATAGCCCTAGGAAAGGCTGGCCTTTAAAATAAGTGTCAAGATCCCTAAAAACAGCTGAGAAAGAGAGGAAAATGGACCAATTTGGATTCATGTAGAATTTTCTTACCTAGTAGTACCTTCAGTGTCCTACTTTTCTTTTTGTTTAAACAGTGAAATATTGTATTAAATAAGCCTGAAAAATAATGAGGGTAAAACAAAAAAATACCTGTGTTATTTTCTTAGATATGAATATTCCTAAATCCAAAAATCATTTTGAGGCAAAATGAACTAAATGAAGTAAATGTTCAGAGACTTCTGTCCTAAAATTCTCTGCTGCTTTGTAAAGTATATCTATTATCAAAACTTTAGCAGCTCAGCTGGTAAGTGATTTAATGTAAGATCATTTTTTCTCCTGAAATGTGAGTGTTCTGGGCTTTAGACCCCAAGTCACAGTGCATATGTTCCTCCCATGTAGCCAACATTAAACTGCTGGAGAATCTCTAAAAATATCTATTTTCTACCACCTGTGACCATTTTGTTAAAAATGTCTTCTGCACTTTCAAGACTGCAGTAAGTAAAATGGATTGTTTAGGGGAAAAATCAGCTCAGAGTAAAAAAGGTTTTGGAAGATGATACCAGAATGTTTATAATGCACGTTATGACTGAGAGGGCTGTGGGAATTTAGCCATTACTGTATATTTACATTGACATTTACATTCAGGCATGAGCATTTATAGCCCAAGCAGGTAATATTAGAGGCTGCTGTTGGACTATAAGCTATTGGAGCTGTTATATGGCCACATGCATGGCCTTCTCAATACATAAGAATGTGCTTTGAGAAACATTTTTGCTGGGATTAAATATTCAAAGCCCCTGCAGCATAAAAATAACAGCTACTGAATGGACATCAGTTCTCTGAGCAAATGATTGCTCTGAGCAAGAATATGAATTACTGGCCATACAGAGAAAATTCTTTATTCTCCTTTTTAATTTAAATATTCTAAAACCTACTACAAATATGAAAAATACCATTTCTCTGGTGAAGAATGTGGGAAATAATTCATTATTTTTTCATTTTTCAAGGCCAGGTTGGACGGGGCTTGGAGCAACCTGGTTTAATGGAAGGTGACCCTGCCCATGGCAGGGAGTTGGAATGAGATCATCTATGAGGTTTCTTCCAATCCAAACCATCCTATGATTCCATGATTATCCCACAGTCTTAGTTTTGAAACTTTAGCTATTTTCATTATTAAAAATTGTTTTCTCCTGCACCCAGCTATTGGATACTCAACTGTTCTTCCAGGCTCATGCTGTCAGGTTTGTATTGTCTATTTTGGCTTGATTTAACCACTGAATTAGATTTGCTACTGGGTGTCTGCTATACAAGTCAGACTACAGGCTGCCTGTCAGTCATCATAACAGAGAACTAGGCAAAAAGGAAAAAAAGTCAAGTTTCTTTCCCCCTCAGAAGACTGCTGGTCCAGAACAAGTCTGAGAATCACTGTTCAAGCACCTGAGGAGGCTTATGATACTTCTTGAATTTATTATAACAGAGTTGGTAGCAGTTGCTCAGCATTCAGCACCCTCAGTCAACAGTGATTATTTAAAACTGCTTTTCTAGACTTGATTCTCTCTTCTCTGAGGTATGAGATGTGGAAATCTGGATGTTCACCAACTTGATGACACGTCTCATAAGCAATGACGCCATGAGTCACTGAAATAGGGACAAGAATCAGAGCTTCAGAAATGATGCTCCATCTTTAACTTGCACAGCAAACACACAAGGTTCAACCTATTGAGCAGCAATCTGCTCCAGGTAGTGCCTATGCAGTTTCTGTTTCCTTCCTGTTTGGTTTTACTTAAATTAAATAATCTCTTAAATTTTGTTAAACTGGCTTTTTTTTTTTTTTTTTTTTTTTTACATCTAAAGTATTTTCAGCCTTTCAGAGATCACACAGGAAGCTTGTGCTGCATAAGTTTGAGCTGTATGCAAAGCTGCCATCCTTTTATAGAATTTTGTCGCTGCTGACATACTGTCAAGTGGATGTGAAGGGAATCAGACACAGGATCCAACTTGATGTGAAATTTTAGGTGTGCAGTGAAAGACATTTTCATGAGAAATGTCATGTCCTCAGTAATCCAGGGTTTGGACAGAGTAACACAGGCAACTTCTGCTGCAGTATTCTATAGGTTTGATGATGGTTTCTTCACAATTTAGTGATGAAGTTCTGTTGTCCACACTGTTCCAAATTTTTTTTTATTGACTGTAAAAATGCTTTTGATGATTTTATTTGAGAAAAATCTTAGGATCCACATGGCTACAATAGATTTTTCAATTAATATTTCTTTCATATGACAAAAATAGTTGGAACATACACTGGTCTTAAAAGAACTAGCAAATAATTAGTGTTGCTGCAAGTTCTTGAAGCACTAGCAGTGGTTAGTTTACAGAAAAGCACCATTTTGCTTTCTCACCTCCTCAAACCTGGGAGAAACAACTCTTAGACAACATCCACTTTTTTATTCCAAAAGTTCCTCTTTCAAATACATCATTGAAATGCAGTGCCTATAAAGAAATGATATTTTAGTGTAGAACAGTGAAGACCAGCTGTTGTGCTGTTCACCTCTCCTACCTGTACCTCTGTGCTACCTCTTGGCACACGTAGTAAGTGTTTGGGAACAAAGACAGTGAGGTTTCTGGCTTTGAGTGGCCTTTTGCAGAATTGGATTTTAGCCATGAAATGGATGTTGTAGAAGTCACTAAAAAATCAGTGAGGGTGTAAGGTTCACTCTGTAGCCCAATAGCTCTGCCATTCCTTCAATAGCTCTATGTTCCCCCTTTTTGTCTCTGCACTTAAGAATTTCTTGAGTCCCTGAAGGTCTTGCTTCCCCAGTGCTTCAGTGAGTGCATGATGTGCTAAAGCTCCTTTCTACAGGAACTTTGTTGCATCTTTTATTTGCTGCAATAGGAAGTTATCTGCCAGAAAATCAGTCCTTTCTTTGCAGCCCTGTAAAATTTGTCAAAATCCCGTTCTAGGTGTTCCCAAGCTCCACTCCAGCCACAGCTCCACCGCTTAATTCCTATCTCCAATAGGATAGTTTCACTGTCTCCACTACTTCTATTTTCATTCCTCCATGGATTGTTCCGCAGGATTATCCTTTAGGACACCCAATGACTTTCTTGCTGGACATCTTCATGGATGGAACACATCTTCTTGAGGAACTCCACTGGCATCCCTAGTCAAGAGGGTTCATTTTACCTCACTGCTGGGACAAACCCTTAAATATCAGGTTGGCCATGATTTTCTCAGGTCATATGGCAGCTGTTTGGCTTTTTCTGTGGGAGACAAGCAAAAAAGGTGCCCTTGTTCTACCAAAGCACCACCAGAGAGCTCTTCAGCCTGACCAGCACCGTGATTGTCCTCATACCCACAGCACCACCACCCTGCCCTGCATGGGAACCCCCACTGCTCCAGGAAGACAAGCCCTTGTCTTGTAAGTTGACCTAGAAAGATATTATTGTTCCTTGTTGAAAAAAAGGTCACGGGGCAGTTGCTGGTGAAGGCATGTGCAAGGAAGGGGTTTTCCAGAGCCCCACAGGTGCAGAGCTGCCCCTAAATCCGCAGGTTCTCTGGGTTCCTCCCGCCCGAGAGGGACCATTTTGGTGTGAGATGCTGCAGGAAGTGATGCAGGGCAGCAGCTGCGTGTGCCTGTGCTTCTCCAAGGGCTGCTTCGTGGAGAAGTGTTAAAACAGAAAATCGAAGAAACAGAAGTGTTTGCCTGGGTGACCCCTGCCAGGCAATAGTATGAGTCATTTTTCTTTTTAACAGCAAACTCTCTGATTGTCCAGAACTTGTTACTTTTTAAGTCTAACTAACAGTACACTAATTGTTCTGTTTACTAAATCTATATTTCAAAATAGCAAAGCAGATTTGTTGAAAGCTATTTATTTCAGTAGTCAAAGGGTTTCATTGAAGGTAAGAAAAGGGAAGTTGTCTTAAAGCTTATAATTGTAATTCCTTTCAGTATTTCCTTTTAAATCTCATGTTTACCTTCTGCAAAAGCTAACCTTCCCTGTTTGCTGCAATTTTCACGGAGAAGCTGTTTTCATACTTTGAAAATTGTTTTTTTTCTCCCATAAGGAAGAATTTTGCTCTAACCCTGGGTGCAAGTCGCTCACTGGTGAGATGGTTCACTTCTGCTCTTGCAGGAAGTGGTTTTATTTTGCTTTTTACTTTTTTTTCCTGCTTTCTTTCTGTCTTTATGAGCTGTGGGAGATTAACCCAAATGCTGTCTGTAGACATGTGACCTACATGTTTTCCGTTCTTTTGAAATAGTTAAAACTGTTGCTGGTTGATGGCGGTTTGAGATGAGACGACAACATCCCTGAGGCTGCAGGTAATGGACCTTAAATCCTTCTTAATGCAATTTAGGAAATATGTTCCTAAAGATTTTTAAAATTATCGTAACTTAGGTGTATTTTGTATGCATTCAACTCGGACTACTCTGATTGAACAATTATTTCTATTGGCTTTTGCGAATTTGAAAGCAATGAGCAAAAGTGTAGAGGATAAAGATGTGAAATGATATTTTCAATTAGTGCTCAGAATCTAGCAAACCTGTTGCATCCTGTGCAAGAGGCAACTTTATCTGACCTTCTCTAGTACTCCAAACCACTAACCACTTGTCATATTCCTGCTGGGACAAACTAGTTGTCCCCAAAGGGTAGAAAGGCTGGTAGCACTGGCCAGGATAAGAGATTAGATCACTTTTACCAGCGTTTGCTTTTCTGAGTGTAGTTTAGCACTGTTTGACTAACTGGCTTTCCTGCTGGTGACCACAGGGAAGGTGATTAGTAGCCACAGATACTGTAAAAGTCACTGAGTGGTAAGGGTAGGTGTCTAGTTGGCACTTGGTATTGTTAGAGACCGAAGACATTGATAGAAGGATATCTTATCCTGCTCGGTATCAAATACTCTGTACCACTCTATTACTCATCAGTGGCACTGATAGGGATGGGACATGGGGTGGCAGAAAGGACATTGTACGTAAAATATCCTTGGTTTATCTGTGAGCAGCCAACTGTGTTCCTTGTGGTGCTGTTCAGTGGAGATGCCATGGCTGCATGTTTCCTGCATGAGGCTGTTTAAATCCAATCTAATTCCTCCTCTGCCTTGGAGCTGGCCAGAAAAGGGTTGTACATCCTGACTCCTCACTTCACTCGAAGTTTTCTATCAGAAAAGATCTCTTTGCATTGCTGTGAGTGGGCGAACAGCTTTCTGGTCTGCACAGCTTTGCAAGGAAATAGTAATTTAGGAAGATGTTCAAATAACGCAACAAAACACTTTGATTATGGGCCACATAAAGGAGGCCCAGAATTAGCAAGATTTGTTTTATGGTGAAGATTTGTTTTCCCAGTAATGAATAGTTTGCTGCAAACTTTATGACATGTGCCCATGTTTGTAACTGATAATGTTATTGTAACAAGAAACTTGTTTTTCTTTTGGAAGTATGGGTCAGAGTTGAAAGATATCACACGTGGCTCGAAGCTCATTTTGGAATAGTGCATGCTAATTGGAGACAGATTTTAGTGTAATGTTGTAAGATTGCATTTCATTTTTTCAGTACTTTTTGGAGGAAAAAGCTGTCCTGCCTACATACACAAATCAGCACAGACAGGGAAATTGTATAAAGAGAACATGTTCTCTTCCTGGGCTGTGTTTGTCGTGGTTTTTATGTTTCTGCTGCAATGTCTTAGAGTCATTTGAAATGCATTTTCCACAGAGCTGTGAGATTTGGTGAAGTAGTTTGAATTCTCAGAGATATATTTCTTTATTTTCTCCCTTTCTCTGAAACATACTTCTTTGTGTCCAAGGGAAATTCATTTAAAAGCAGCATCTCTTGTTCACTTTGCCTCTCAATCCAATTACATCTGTAATGTACATTTGTTCATTTTCATTTCCAAATAGAGTGAACAGCTGAAGCATTCTGTATTTTAAAGCTCCTGCTGTACGTTATTATTGAATTGCAAAAAACCTTTTGCTTTTTTTGAAAGCATTTTTTGTAGAAACTTCCTTCTGCTTTGACACAAAGATATGGTGGTTTGGAAAAGATGCTCCATCTTCTTCCAACCAAGCTTGAGTGTGTGATCCCTTGTCACCAGGACAGCAGAGGAGAGGGCTGTATAGTGGTCTTGGGCATGTTCCTCCCTGCCTGGTGTGAAGAAGCTAAAATGGTGGCAGAGACACATTTGGATTCCTCTCCTGATGTTTGGGTGGCACAACACCACAACCTCTGTTGTGGTGCTGGATCAATCCCAGCAGCTGTACACACTTCTGGTTTGGATTTCTGTGTCTGTTTCTGGTCCAGAAAGTTTTACTTCGTTGCAGTGATGAGCTTCAGGCCAGGCTCTCAAAAGTAGTGCCCATCGTGATCTCTAGTGCTGCAGTGATCTCTAGGCTTTACCTGTGCTGTCCAAAGACTTCAGCGTGGATCTCTGCTAAGCAATTCCATGGACTTTGAGCAGTGGGAACTGCTGTATTATGGCCTATTTTACTGAGTCACATCAAGGTTAGTGGGATACAGGCAGAATCTTCTGAATTTTTTGATACTCACAATGTGTAATTCTGAAACTATCTAATCCTATTTTTCTTGACTTTTTTTTTTGTTAGATGCCTCTGTGCTGTGTCAGCTCAATTAGTGTGAGTTGTTAACCATTTAATGAGCTGTTAAAGCCTGCAGGTGGCTAAACATTTCCTCTTGATGTTGAAGACCTCTGTTAGTACTTAGATGTGTTCTTTTAACTTGAAATATGGCAATTGTACAGAACATACCCTAATTCTGCGTTGTTACCCTAATTCCTGTTTTGGTGTTGTTTGCACTGATCTCTTTTAAAGACAAAACAAAGTGTCACCTGAGCTCTAGCTGAAGTCTTTACATTCCACTTATCTTCTAAAACTTCCACATGGATACATCAAACCTATTTCTCAGTGCTACGAAGACAGAAATTGGTGCTGATGGATACTGTATATAGGAAGACGCTTTGATGGTTTTCCTGATTAATTATTGATAACATCGGTCCTGAAGAAAGCAGGTGGGACAAAATTTTGGTCCAGATTTTCCATGATAATTCAAGTGCCATTCAGAGCATTGCCAGGGATTTCTTTACCCTGCTACACAAACTGCAAAAAACTGTCCCATTTGCCATCCTGTGGTGGCTTCCAATAGCTTTTGTCACCACCAAACTGATGTAATGACCTCTGAGGTTCAGAGTAGGCTGAATGCCCTGCTTCCTTCAGCCTGCTCACAACAGCACAGCTCCCTGTTGGGTGTGCACTTGGGAACCTGGGACTTTGGTCTAGATGAGGAGGCATTGCTGTTACCTGCTTCTGAAACCTTCTCTTAAGATTGGTCTGCTTCAGCCAGCAGCCTCAATGAATCTCAGTTTCACTAACAGCTCTCTTATCGACACCTGGAGGACAGAGGAGGTTGTTTCTTTGCTGTGTGGATGCTAAGATTGTGCCTTCACACGCTCAATGTGCCTCTGTTGGTCTTTCTGCTTTGAGAAATACTATAAAAAGATTGTTTTGGATACTCACTGCAAAACAAACACTGCTAGCTTCTCATTTACACTGAGACTTCCTCAAATCTGAGCTGTTTTTATTTTAAGAGTAAGACCTCTTGTCACAGGGTCTGTACACTCACATCATCTTTATCACAACTTGAAGCTCCTCGGGTTGAGAACTTCCAGGCTGGCTGAAACAGAAGTAAAAGGAATGCAACTGGTTTTTTATTAAGAGAGCTCTCTGAATGAGAAAATCAGGCATTAATTTTCTGGGCACAGATATTTAGATGTTGCAAACTGACCATGGGACAAACATAATCCATGGGACAAACATAGTCCGTGCTAGATCTCAGCCTGGGGATGCAGCCAGGTCATGCTGGAGCAGATTTTCAGAGCATTACTGGCTCATGTTAAAGTCATCTGGGAGTGTTGAGGCCTGAAATGCGTTAAAAGTGAGTCCTATTTGTGGAAACTAAGAACCAAAATTCACAAGTACTTGAAAATGTTGACCTTTTTCTCTTAATTTGTCTGTATTTTCATTCAGCTCCCTTTGCACGAGAAAGAGATGCTTTAGGAATTAAGTGGGAAAGATATCAGAGGGTTAAACAGATATTGGTATTCTCCAAACTATCTTCTAAACTATTGTGTGTATGTGCAAGTTGCATTAACTCAGACAGTGCATGGATACTTACTGAAGCATTTCTTCAACAAATTAACTAAGCAAGTTTGAGACTGTTATGGTCGGTGGTTTAAGGTTGTTTAAGACCCAATATAACTCTTCCTGCCATTTGAGATTGACAGGTATTAAATCATTCACTTGTAGTTAAGTTGGCTATTGTGGGTTTGTACTGTGATTTTCATGAATATTTCTTCCAAAGTCTGTGACATTTATACTAAAAAGACACAGTCCTCAAACAGATGAACTTAAAGGGACTTCTAATTCCTTCTCCAAGATGTCCCTCAGTTTTCAGTACAAGTGCAACCTGATAAGTGGGGAGGGGGAGTTGAGGAGGAAGGAAAAGCAGAAGTGAATGTGGCTTAGAGCTGAAGAGATGTGCTTCAAGTACATGCTTGCTCTTTGTTTTGGATTTCTTTTCCTGCCCCACCCTGAGCAAAGCCACCACTGTGTTTGGTGTTGAAGCTGCTTCTGGGCAGGGCACAGGGCTGAGCACCTGTACTTGTTTGTTTGCTGCTCAGGATATTACTAAACTCCCTTCCTTTGCGGGGGAGGAAGGAAATGACAGAGACATTTTGTGAAGACAGTTCTGGAGTTCTGTCCCCAAGAGAGTCACCTCTGTGACTGGTGGGTCTGTCACCAGCCTGCTGGACGTCAGGATGCTCTCAGCTTTCTGGTGTCTCTGCTGCAGCTGGGGCTCAGGAGGCACCTGCTGCTGGAACAAGCAGGTGCCTGCTTGGGACAATGAGGTTGGAAGAACTGAGCAGTTCGTGGTGGGAGAATGGTTGGGGGTCCATGGTGGGGGACCCCAGCCCACATGGTCATGTTGGCCAGAACCAAACACACACATACATTGCAGGAGAACCTGGACACCCACAGCAAACACCAACAGAAGCCTCCCTGGGCTCTCTCAAACAAAAGGCATTTCTAGCAAATAGTTTTGCTATAAATGATGTTTTCCACTGGGAAGGTGTTGCCTCAGACTTTCCAACTGGCCAAGATGCTCTGGCACATTCTGCCATTTGTGTGTCAGGCTGAGTAGTGCTGAGGTTTGATCTAGAGAGATTAATGTTTCTATTATCAGCAGTACTTTCCATGCTTGGTTAATTTATTAGCAAAAGCAAAAAAAAAAGCAGCAAAGTATAGTAACTAGTAGTGATGAGTAATCAAATTCTCATGATGATTTTTAGATTTAGGATTAAACCATTTAGCATTAATCCACCTACTCTTCTTCGAGTGGCAAAGAAAGCAGAAACAGCCCTAGTTAAAACATGTCAATTCCTCCTCTTTCATTAAGGATCCTGGAAAAGGCACGGAGTGCTCCAAATTTTGACAGAAGCTTAGAGGAACTGGTGTCCTCAACCCATTCTTGAATTTCCTTTGAAAGTTCCAGCACTGGCTCTGGGTTGAGTAGGATGCAGTTATACAGACACGAGACATTCAGAATTGCTACACAGAGTTTGGATTTGAAAACTTCTTTTCTAGGTTTAATTTTCTCCTAAAGTTTGGGTCTTTTGCAAAACCTTTACCAGAAAGTGAGTAACAGAAAAGAGGGAGTCTATTAAGATGTGGTACAAAAATTGTATAAATTAAAGATGTTAAATGTACCTATTTCTTACCAGACTTGTTCAGATGTTTAGGGAATAATGTTGATGTACTGTAAGGACATTTTACCTCAGATACATAGGTCTGCAAAGGTTTATTTGAGCTGAGTGCAGCTATTTCATCCAACAAGGGGTTTGAGGAGTCCACCAGCTCTGCATGTTACCACGCTACCTGATAAACCCACAGTCGATGGAAAATGTAATACTCATTGAGTATTTTTGTTTTTAACAAGGTTGGGGGCAGATGAATGGATGTGACTCTTCTCACTATGACTGTTGGTGTTCACATGTGGATCCTACTGCTGTTGACTTTTACTGCTCCTACCAAGCTTAGCACGTCTGTAGTGGGACTGGGGGTACAGGTGGTTGTGGCCTCCTGGCCTGCAGAAAGTGTGTGCACAAGGTTTCCTGGAGTCACCTTGAACCACCACTGAAATGAAGTTTTCTGGTCTCATCACTAAAGAATTACATTTATAGCAAAAAAAAAAAAATATAATTAACACAGCCTATGCTCAAACTTCTTGCATAATCAGAGAAATCATGGTGGGGTTTGGAGCTAGTTGATCATTAAGGTCCCTTCCAACCCAAAGCATTCTGTGATTCTGTTACAGTTTTGACACCACAACATCCTTGGTACTTCTCTGCTGCGAAGTGCAGGCATCTTAGCTGCACAATGTGATATCAGATACTATCACATAAAACAAGTGCTTTTGTCTTCTGTCTGCTTTGCCACGTGGTGCTGGGGAGCAGCGTGGTGGGGCAGACACTCCTGCTGCCTTGTGCTCTTTTCTGTGCCATGGCAGCGGTGCCTGGTGAACAAAGCAAACTGGGGGCCCCAAAAAATGCAGAAGAGGGGCTTGCTCAAAGCAAACCACAAAGAATTTCCCCTTCTAGTTCCTGCTACAGCTTAAAAGTTTTCTCCTAAAACTGTAGGTGCCGTCTCTGCGGCATTTCACAGCAGCGTCTCTTAGAAGAGCAGCACCAGGAGCTCTGCAAAGGAGAGTGGAGATGGAGTGTGGGAACAGATTAAAAGTGTCTGGAGGCTTTTTTTTTCCTCCCTCAGATGGGAAGTGGGAGCAGTGAGAAGAAGTAAAGGGAGCAGCTGCAGGATCACAGCATAAAAACTGCTGCAGAAACATATGACGGAAGATTGAGAGAGGGTAGGAGGGACTGTTTCATGTGCACAGCACGGGGAGTGGAACATCATCCCAGGGAGTGGGAGGGAGGAGGTTTCACTGTCTGGATAAAGGACAAGCCTCTTGTTGAAGACACTATTGAGGCAGGCAGTGTCAGAAAAAAAAAATATTGTAAGTTTCAAATAAATAAGTGATAGTTTTATTATAAATTTACTTTATTCTTTAATTCATTTTGAAAATCTGAGAAGATTTAAAGCCTTTACTATTCAATAAACTCAGTATTTCAGTTTGACAGCCATGTCTTCTGTAGGATGATGGGTATATGGAACAGCAAAATGGAATAAACATAACAGATATGCATTTAAACTTGCAAGTTAAGGAACTCTGAGATACTCTAAGAGGTTAAAGCTACTGTTGCTACCTCACCAAAGGCTTTACAGAACTCAGGGAGGCATTTTTGCCAGTGAAGCATTTTTGCCAGTGCTGCTGCAGGGCCTAAGGACCAGACGGCAAACTGAGGCTTGACTTACAACTGCTCCAAGGGTTCAGCAGTGCCCAAGTGATTGAGAGGTAGAGTGGGATAAAACTTGTGTGTAGTTTTATGCAGTGATGAAAGTGAGGTGTTTTCACTCCCCTGAATCAACCAGTGGAGGATGTGCCTGTACATGAACGTGGTGCAGGGCACAAACGGGTTGCAACATCCTACCTGAGCTGGCCTTGTGGTAACTTCTTCTTACAGTCTCTGCCAAATTGAACCCAAAATTTCTGATGGTAAAGCTCTGAAATTTAGGACTTATATGAAGTTTCTTCCTTTGGCTATTTGCAGTAGGCCTTCAGATGTTTAAAAAATATTTTTCTAGTACATCAGTTTGCCTTGTGGTACCAACTCTTCTACTTCTCCAGAGAGTTTGGGCTGTTCCAAAATTACCATCACCACATGTCTAGTTCAGGTAAGCATGGAAAGCTTGGATGAATATCTGAATCTCTGTGGGGAGAAGTTCTGCAAAAATTGAGCTGGAAGTATTTCAAGGAGCCTTACTTTGAAATTTCTGTCACTTCTTCTTCTGCTTGTATCTGTAAATACTGCAAGAATAACCTTTCCCATAGTATCTCATCACTTCAGATCTGGCAACATTAAAAGTAACAACACTTTTCTGAACATTTAGGCTATAGGAACAGATTTCTTTCAAGCACCAGGGAAAATTTGTGATTCTTATGTGATCTTCCTAGGGAAAACATTGGATTTTTTTTTTTTTAAATCAGAATTAGAAAGCTTTAAACTAAAAAGTCACCATGCAACAAGCATCATATGCAGGTGTAAAATGAGTTTAGACTGGTCAGTCTTACTTGAGGTGGTTGGAAAGTTGTGACTCTCCTCTTTACTTATCTGTAGTATATAAACCTATAGAAGAAAGGAAGGAGGTAGAAGGAAATTTTCTTTTCCTCATGTGTAGGTCAGGCCAGGAATAACCAAACATTCTCCTTTAGCCCTTATTAGGTCTTATTTAGTGTTAAATTATTAAATTCTTAGAATCATAAGAAGTTATAAAGTTTGCTGCTGTAAACTAGTTGCTGCCATTGGTCTAATGTCTAAACCATTGTAGTCCTGTTATTTCTGCTATTCAGTGTAGTGGGATGCATTAGAAGTGCTGAGTTTTGGATGATATTCACAGTTTGTTTAGTTAATACTGTGTGTATAACCAATACTCTTCATCTGAAGGATTGCAGTCTAGCTTGCACAGCGTGGAAAACAGAGGCAGGTGTCGTGGATCAGATGCACTCCAAAAATTAAAGAAATGCACTGCCAGCAGGAAGACCTAGAAGTAGCAATTTTTTTTTTTCCAGGTATGTTCTTTTACATATTCAACTGAATTTATACTATGGACAAATGTTCCCAGAATACCCGCAGGCCAAATTGTACACAAAGGATTCTTTTAGCTTCAAGTTCCACTCAAAAGTGAGATATTAAATTGACATGGGAGTGGTGAAAACAGACCCCATCATGTTATCCCATATGATATATTGGGACAGAGGAACTTTTGAAACAACTGTTACCTTTCCTGAGACCTTCACATGTAACATAATTAAGAAACTAAGGGATGCAAGAAGACACATGACCATATGCAGTCACTTGCTGATTAGAAGATGCTCTTTTGCCCTGTTATATGTGTTTTTATTGTTTTCAGTAATATCCCAGAGATGCTTCCTAGCAAGTTTTCTTTGTGCAGGGCACCCTGTAGACAGCAGGTCATGGAGAATTACAGGATTAGAATTGTTGCATCTGGGAATGTGAAGAATTTGTCACTGTATCCACAAAACTTTGGAATAGTAACTGTCTTCCATTCCTGTTTCTTTCTAATTCTTAAGCCATTTCCATCCAGATAGGAAAGCATTTCCAGGCATGGCATGTCTCTGCCTTACAGGGTACAAGTCACTTTTCCCAGTTCTTGTTTTTCTTTGTCATCTATCCTGCTATTTTCAAAGGGCTGTGCATAGCAGGGAATAGACTATGGGGGCTTTCATATATTATCTTCTAAAAAATTTCGGAACACAAAGGGGGAATTTAGGTCCCAGTTTAAATCCTCACTGATACCCATAGCCAGTCCAGGACAGGTATGTAAATTTTCTCTCTTAGTGTTTCTCTTTATCTAGTCCTTGAGGCAAATCAAGCAAAAATTTGTAAAGATTAATAGTATTTCTACTGAATATATCTGGATATTTTTCTGCCATTTGCTAGAAAGTGGGACTCAATATCAGACTTGTATTATTTTAATTTATATTTTTAACTTTTTGATGTGCTACTACTTGTTGAGGAATTAGAAAAAAACCTGCAGTCAGTCTTCATAGCAGAAAGCCACTCATATTTTTATTGCATTTGTCAATGGACAGGAAATCACCAAACCGTAACAGTCTGTAAGGTATTGTGGGGCATAGACTGTGCTCATGTGGGTTTGGGACATGCTGTAAGTAGAGAATCACATATTCCTAATATGTGTGGTAACTATCAGGAGTGAGAAATGAAGCACTGCATTTTAACACTTTAATTCTTAGGAACAGAGTCATCAAAACAAACTTTCAGTATGTTCCTAGATCCAAAATGAAACAACATCGTTACCACTGTACAATGGTGCAAGTCTGTGTAATAAAGTGCTTTCCGTGCTTGGCTCCATAATGCAATGAGTGTTCTAGTTTTCCTCCTCAGCTGTGCTTGATGTTACGATTGCTTTGCTGTAATTCCATCAGCCTCAGCTGGGAACCCGAGATCAGGATCAGCCTTTAAGACCTGTCTGGAACTGCCTGTCCTGCATTTCACAACTAGGAAGATATTCTTTAATATCATAACACACTTTGTTTGTACTGGATATTAAGCTGGTACAGGAGATTTCAGTTGTGAGAGTTGTGATGTTGTAAAATATAGCCCTCTCCTAACATAAGAGAATAAACCAAAAAAGGCTGAAATGCTCATCATATCAAGGATTGGGTTAAAATCTTAAAGATAAAAGATTTTTCAGCCTAAAGAGTTGTTTAATGCTTTACTGTTGTATTGAGCTACTACCTAGGTGATCTGCTGAGTGATAGGACTAGAGGAAACAGCCTCAAGTTGTGCCAGGGGAGGTTTGCATTGGATATTAGGGAAAATTCTTTCACTGAAAGGGTGGTCAGGCATTTTGGAACAGGCTGTCCAGGGAAGTGGTGGAATCACCACTCCTGGAAGTGTTCAAAAAACATGTAGATGTGGTGCCTGGGGACATGGTTTAGTGATGGACCTGGCAGTGCTGGGTTTCAGCAGATGATGTTAGAGGTATTTTCCAAGCTCAATTATTCTATGATTCTGTGATTTGGGTCAAGCTGTGTCAAGAAATTTGCCTTTAGGTGCATCCTACGTAGAAACTGAATTATATACCTCAGAGCATAAAAAATTGTGAATAATGGTTTGAGCAGCTTATGCCACACATGGTAACAGAGAAATTCTGGACAGTGAGATATGGCTACAAACAAATCAGAAAAGATGATTTCTCTTTGACCACAGCAGAGAGACTGGTAACATGTACAATTGGTAATTGTACATGTAAATTAGAGTAGCCTGAAGAACTAGTGGGCCATTTCTGCTTTTATTTGCAGAAAGTCCACAAGTAGTGGGCTAGAAAAGAGTGATTATAAAGCCAGCTTTTAGATACGAGGTAAGATGACCTCTGTGATCCTTGCTCTGAAAGACACCACCAAAAGCCTAATATGCCTGCATCAGGTAAAAAAATTAAAAGGGACTGTCATAATTAATGCTGATGAGCATGGCTTTTGTAGGACTTAGGGTGCATCAACTCAGTGATGAGTTTGCAGTTTTGGGTCATAAGGGAAACTGAGCTGTTGAGTTTAGGGCATTTAACATTTTACATCAGACTGAAGTCAGCACTAAATTCTGGTTTATTGTCTATCTGATACAAAAAGACAAAACTGGAGTAAGGACCCAGGCAGTGGTGATGTTGTGTCATTCCTGATCACATACTTTATTTAAAGATAGGACTAACGGTTGAAGTTAATGCTGCTTCCTAAGTACGTGACAATTTTTTTTGCAAAAGAAAAGCCATAAGAATGTTACATCTGCTTTATATTTGCATTACAATGGATTTTTCTGTTTTTCCAGTACTCAGATAAACTGGCTGCAGGACACTTCTGGGCACCAGCCCAGGACACTGTATCCCTCAGCAGCCTCTGCTGTTTGTGTCCATGCCCTGGGCACAGTGGAGTGACGTGTTTGCTGTGAGAGCAGCTCAGTGGGGATGGCCAAAAAAAATAAATACGCAGCAGAGTGCAGATAAGAACAACTGAAAAAAAGCTATGAGGCAGTTTACTTGCCATCCCCTCTCTTTACCTATAGTTTTTTCATCTGTCCCCCTTTATTTCCATCAGTGTGTGTTTAAGCACTTGCTGCCCCAAGCTGTGCTTCAGCAGAGATAACAGAGAGTGCAGCAGAGGCCAAGAGCAAAACCCAACAGCAGGAACATCTACGTAGGTGTGCTGGTTTTAAACGCTTCTTTCACAGACACAGTAACATGTTGTCCTCAACAGGAATGCTCTGACTCACCACGTGTGTGGCATTCGCTTGGGGTTTTTTTTCAGTTGTTAACTGTAACTTCCGCTTCCATTTTTATGGTTTTGCAGGCCCACAGTTCGAGTGCCGTGGTGAACCTGGTGCTGATTTTTATTCTTCTGTGATATTGTTGTGTTAGGTTTTTTGTAGATTCTCTTCAAGTACAGCATGCTCTCCAGCAAAAGAATTAAATTAGTCAGTGCAACAGGATGCACTTGAGTTTTGCAGTGTTTTCACACTACTGTGTTGAGCACTTTCATGTTCATTATGCTTCTGACTTGATAATGGTGCATAAGTCACAAGGAGAAAAGGTGGAAGAAATGAAAGCTTATTTTGATAAATACTGAAAAATATATGCACTGATTTTAATCTCCATCCTGAATAACATATGCAAGAAATTATATTAATTACAGATTTTTTTTCTTTTTTTTTGAGGAAAATACAACTACTTCATCATAGAAACCTAGAATGGTGTGGGTTGGAAAAGACCTTAAAGATCATCTAGTTCCAACTTGCTACCATGGTCAGGGACACCTTCCAATATCCCAGGTTGCTCCAAGCCCCATCCAACCTGACCTTGAACGCTTCCAGGGGTCGGGCAGCCACAGCTTCTCTGGTACAAGATGCTGATGAGTGAACATTTGCATTCTGTCTTTTACTGTCTGTACCTGTAAGAAGCGTAGGCACAGCTCAAGCCAAAATTTGGAACTACTGCTATCCTCTTGTTTCTTGAAGAATTAATGTTTTGCTTTGTAGAAAACCTATATACTGACTTTACCAGTACTGCATCAAAACTCATGAAAGAAAGTTTTTGGCTAATACTGGTCAGTCCACTCATTATAAGATCAATTTCTGGACAGTGAAACATGTATAAAGTGAATTAAAATGCTGATAAATGCAATATGAAACCCATTCTAGGTCCATGAGCTGCTGTAGGAGGGCAGTACTTACTGTGAGACAGAAAATATAGTTAAGTTACGGAAGACATAAGAATGGAAGCAAGATGAGCCATCTTCATTGTTTCAAAAAGCTAAAAGGTATATTTTTCCATTTTTTAATGGAAACTACAAATAGCAAAGGAAGGCTTTGTTTTGGGTTGGTTTTCATTGGGGAGTTAACAATTTTACTTTTTTTTCTTAGTCATCTTCTTTCTCTGTTTGAAAAGGCAGAAAAGACTTTTTCTTCATCAAACAAAAAAAGAGAAGTAACTGACATATTTTCACTGTTATCAAACATCACGATTTTGTGAAAGCACTACTTTTAAAAGAACGTTACAGAAAACCTTCTTGAGAATAGATTTGGCAAGATCCAGTACTTTGTGAGTAAGACTGAGACCTGATCTTCACAATTTGCTGTGCTACTCTCTCAACCTGGGCCTGATTCTCAGAAGTGGGATGGCTTTGCTGTGTCTGTGGATTTGCATCCTCAATAACCTTTCCATTTTTCACCTCCGTAATACCTGTGTTTGCAAGTCAACTGTATATTTAGAAATTGGGGTTTTAGGGTCTTTAGGGTCTGTCAAATGTCACCTTGAATATTCATTAGCCAGTTCACCCCTGTAATTGATACCTGAGCTCTGGCTTAAACCCAACCTGCTTTGCTATGAGGTTGCTGTGCTACTTTCTGGAGCAGACTAGGATCCTCTCAGAGCATCCCAAACACATGGAAAAATTTTTGGGAAAAGTGACTGAAAGGGTTGACCCACTGAGGCTGCAAATTTTATTTAGAGGATGAATCACTTCTTCCTTCAAAGAGGGCATTTGACCTCCTGAGGTACCTTTGAAAGTATCTGGCTCTGTAGGACTGAATTTCTTTTGCTTCCAAAGCCAGAAAGATGATTTTATCCCTTCAGCTTGGTGGTGTTTCTTGCCCCATAAGAAAGCTGATCATCTATCTACTTCCCAGAAATTAAAGTTCTCCTTTCTCATACCGAATGTAACCACTTTTCCCCACGCTGTGAATCAGTTTTCCCTTTCTGCATCATCCATCCAACCTCACGTCAAGGACTTTTCTTGTCCCTCGCTCTTTCTCACCCTTTTCCAACCTGTCTCTTTTGTTACACAGTGCCCCAAAACAGGTACTTCCAAGAGGAATTTTCAGTGTGTTCCCTTGCCCCTCTTCTCTTATGCCAATGCCTCAAAGTAATGCTGTCCCTTTGCTCCAGGGACCCCATAAACAACAGGGAGGAGAGGGGGGGAAAGTCTGTCCTAGTTTAATGCCTTTCTCCAAAAAATGAACCATAGGAGGTTTCAAAACTAAAATTTATATCCAGATGCTAACTATTTGCCAAAAGGCAAATTAGCTAATTATATGATGAACATGGAATGCCTCACAAGGAGTTGCACGGGGCTTGGCAACTCTGCCTTCCAAAGGAAGTGAAACCTGCCCAAACTTGGCCCTGATGCTGCTATTAACAGTTTGGAAGCACCAACACATAAAAGCAGAAGATAGGACCCTTTTTATGTTTTCTGTCAATATTTTATCTGTTTCCTGATGGTCTTCCCCTCTGTTATTTTTTAAAAATGAAAATAATAATAATAATAATAATAATTAAAAAAAAGCAGGGCAGAGTGTGAGGATTACCAAATTCTTCTTGCAAATGCAAATGTGATGCTGTTGCATTTGTTGAGCTCATATTCAGGGTGCCATCTACTGGCATGTAGGGCTGGTAACGCTGTCTGGAGTCTGAATGGAGTCTGGACAGCAAAGGATTCCTACCTGAAAATCCTAAGGGAGAAACTTTTGGGACTTGTACCTTTCTCTTGTATTCTGCAAGATCTTCTTCGTACCCTGCAGGATCTTATCATGTTTTACACTAAGACAAATCTGGTGGAAATGTTCAGATTTGTGTTTTTTTTTCTTTTATGGTGGTTCCTGTAATTTTGGTACCCAGAAAAGTCACCTTATATACCCTGACGTGTGCAAATTAGTTCCAATTTTCAGAAAAATTAATTAAGGTTCAATAAGATTACAATTAAAAGTTTCAGGAGTCTTTGCAGACCTGTCATTTACTGGCTATGTTCCTACTTGAGATCCAGGGGATGACTTTGTCACACTATTAAACTTTTTTATAGCACATCATGTACTGGCAACACCAGACAGAGAGTACCTAATTAAAACTCACGATGCTCCCAAGAAGGGATACGTCAGAGTTTTATAGGTGGGAGATTTCAGAAGAAAATCTGAGTGATGTACTCCAGCCAAACATTGGATCCGTGACAGAACCAGTGTTGCTCTCGTCTCTCGAGTCTGATCAGCTCTCCAGCCTGGAGCCTACTGAAAATCTGTTGAGAAGCAATTTTGATTTGATACCAACATAAAATACAAAATGGTTTGACTCTCCAAGTTTAGGAGGAGGAAAAAAAAAAAATCATTTCCTGCTTAGAGCAGCTGCAGTCTTTACTGCCAAAACGGCAAAGTGTCCCTGTGACATGGATTTGGGTGCTGACTACTCTGAAGGGTGGTGAGGAGTGTCTTGGGGAGGGAGAACACACAGTGCTGTCCACCAAAGGACCATGCAAAGAATTTTCTCCAGTGTCATACACCAGCTCTGCAGCAGTAATGCATGTTCCCAAGTAACAGGAAACAGCTTTAATCTAATTTTTCTCATGAGTGGTTCAACTTCTGTGATTCTTGAGTAACTGATTCAATGCAGGAAACAGCCAATGGGTGTAAGCTTTACTTTTTTCTTACTAAATTCAATGTTTCTGTCATGCTGAGTGAGTAATGGCTAATATTAAAACACTTTCTTCTTCTCATTTCTCTCTTCAAGAGTGTTGTGATTCCTCATGTTTCCGTATATCTGGCTGAATGAGTTTAAAATCCCCTGAAGGTCCCTGCTTATGTCAGGGGGGTTGGAACTATATGATCTTTAAGGTCCCTTCTAATCCAAACTAGTCTGTGATTCTATGAAAAACCTTCTGAACATGGTCCTGGGAAACCACCTCTAGGTGATCCTGCTTGACCAGAGGGGTTGAAACAAATGACCTACTGAGGTCTCTTCCAACCTCAGTCATTCTGACCACATGACCTCTCATCATCATCCTCTACATTTGAGGCAGTTTCCTGTAAGGAATGGTTTCATCAGTGCCAGGAGAGGTTGAAGCTATGAGAATTGTGTCCCTCACTAGCACAGTGTCCGTGGTCCCGCTCAGAGACATGCAGCACAGCTCCTCATCTCTCTCCCAGCTTCACACCAGGACCGTATCCTCTTCTGCTCCCACACCTTTAGAGCAATGGGCTTTCTCAAAATCAGGGAATTTAATCTTTTAGAGTCTTCAGAGGTTGGGGAGATGCTGCTAAAATAGTTGTGGTTTTCAACCCATTTGGAAAATGCTGATTTTTCAACAGTTTATATTATAACTGCACTTAATGGATTTCCATTTCCCTAGCTCCATAGTTGGGAAACCAGCTATTTCAGCTCATGTAGTATCTCTTCCTTACACATTTTCTCATGAGGTTACATAAAACCATAAAGAGCCAGTTTTCTTGTGACTCTTAGAGTATTACTTTACTCATAATTTACATATAGTAGTAGTCCCAGGGTGAACAAGGGGGAAGAAAAACAGAGTAAGTGTTGTAGATCGATGTCTTGATGTTTTGTACAGGAAGCATAAAGCAACTTTTGCTTATGAAAAATATTTGGGGATGTTGAATCACTAGAATGGAGTTTGATGAGTGATTCTAACACCAAAACAGGAGATTAAAGAGCAGCACTGTTGGAGACTGTGATCATTCTAAGTTCCCCCCAATCCCTCCAAGGGCTTGAGAGCTCATGTGTTCCTCCATTTCTCAATCTCAAATTTTAAAAATGGGTAGAGAAACAAAAATCCCATCTGTGCAGTCGGAGAACTGTAAAAGTTAAGGGAAATTTTATTAGCTCTGGGTTTGAATCTGACTCTAGCAGGGTTGCAGTGTGGCCCTGTGATGCACTTGTAGCATGAACGTATGGAACTGTGGAGGTAAGATATGTTAATTGGCTTCACAGCGTGTCGTTTTCCTTTGCAAGATTTAAAATGTGTCGTGTGAGCAGGGCCAAAGACAAAATGTAGTGGCTGCCAGCTGGACGTGACAGAGGCTTGCAGGGAGATTACACCATGGAGGAGAATGGCTTTTGAGATAAGGATAATCTTTTACACAAACTAACTCTTCCAAGGCAGTTTGGATGTGTGAGTGATAAGTACAATAATAAAAACTACAGGCTGACACAGCTGATAGTTATCCTGGTGTTCCAAGATGATCAAGATCTTGCCAGCAAGGCAACTCAGCTTCTTGTCCTGTCTACGGTGACACAGAACTGGCATTGATACACTTTTGTATGAAGGGTCCCCAGACTAATGCTCTTGTTTTATGTTGTTCAGGTCAACCCAGTAACCATGGAAAGGTCTTCAACTTCCGATACAGCCTCTGAAAAGCCTAATCCTTCCCACCACAGTACGGGGGCTGTTCAAATGAGGATCAAAAATGCCAACAGTCACCACGATAGACTGAGCCAAAGCAAATCTATGATTCTGTCTGACAATGTGAAAGTCGCTGAGCCTGTAAGTAAAACACCCCTAATATTTTCCGAGTCTTCCAGCTTTTAAAAATCTACAGAATTATCTCATGTGTGTTAAGATGCTGGTTTTGTGATCATCCCTTGAAAGGAGGTATTTAAAGTCACTAATATATTTTCAGGAGTAGGGCTAGGCACTGGAATAACAATTTTACTTCGATGAAAAGCAGAATTTGGCTTTGGTGGCCATGATCATAACATCTACTCAGCATTTCTACTCTCAGGTGAAATAGTACTTAGGTAAGACTGCTGTAGAGAGTAGTGCTTACAGTGTCAGATATATGTCACAGTCTCTCAAAAGGCAGACTTTAAAAACAGACAAAAGAAAATGCAAATTTCAGCTCTGTAAATAAATAACTTTTTCTGTAACAAAAATAAGTCTTGTTTTAAGGCTGAATGAATTGTACAAAAATCAGATACTGAACTTATTTTTCAATAGTTGACGGAGTTGAAGGAGTTGAGTCATTTTTTACCCATTACCTTTTTTTTTTTTTGAAATTAAATAGTTAGTGATGAACTCTATTGCCAGTTGTGTCCCTGCCCCTGTACTCCTTCTGAGCTACTAAACAAACTGATTGGTATGAGTCTCCCCTGGTTAATTTTCTTTCATAATGGTGGCAACTTGCAGCTGAGGCCATATGATGTTACAAAATTATTTATGCAATGTTAGCCACTTTTTGGACTCCAGATCCATTTTATTCTCAGAGAATGCAAATGAGGGAGAAAACTCCGTTAGCTGGGGACAGAGTCCCAGGTCTCAGTCACTTCTCACAACCATACCAACCATTAGTTTTTTGTTTTGTTGATGTAATGGATTCCTATGAAACATTCAGCTTTCTGACAAAGTTATTAAATGGAGGAACACTACAAGACCTTCCATATTTTCTTCCCTTTTTACTCAAAATTCAGACTTATTTAGAAATATGTTATTCTACTCATTAATTTCTCTGGTATAACAACCCATTTCAGCTTATATTTCTAGAGAGAAAAATCTGTTTAGATCTTAGCAGCTGATAACATACTCCATTTAAATTACATTCTTTGCCTCAGACACGCTGCACATGTTTACTCCTTTTATCTGATGTGAAATGTTCCTCCACCACAAACCTGGAACACTACTTGCAATAATTTACTGGGAATACTGTAATGTATTATGAGGAAGAACTGTACCTTTGAAAAAGTTTAAAAGTTAAGTATATTTAATGATGCCTAACATTTTATTGGCTGTGTTTAACAAAAGGCACTAGGCTGCAGTTGTTTTTGACAAGCATGAAAACATCACAGCATGAGACTGCAAAAGGAATTATGTAGAGAAATTACAAGTGATCCATCTCTCAATGAATTATCCACCTCAATAGCCTGCAGAACTCAGCTACCAATTAACACCTACTTTATTACATGTTGGGATGTACTTAATAACTTTCATGTGTTTATGCACTATTACCTTGACTGATGCCTCTTGTACAATTAGGCATAATTGGCATATCAATATGCAAAAGTTAAAAGGATTAACCCTCTTAAAACTAATGAGCATTTCTGTATCCAGCTGCTAAATGAGACAAAATTAGCATTTTTCACTTTTGGGCAGGATTTTATCATGCAGTTTCTCATTGTTGATATTACCTTGTTACATAACTTTAGTTTGGGGGATAGTATGCTGGACTGTTACAGAGCAAGGGCTCTAAAAAGTTAAATTAGACATAAATATTCACTGCTGCATTCCAATAACCATAGCAGGTACAATATATGTGCCTTGGCTGGGAGCTGAAAAGTTGCTTTGTATTACATTTGTTTAGTAGCTAATTATATAAAAGCGGAATTTTACCGAGTATATGTCATTTTACCAAGCAAACTTGGCTCTGGCATAATAGATTGAAAGCTTGCCATGCTACTAATTTCCTTTCTATTTCGATTCTTTTCATCTCTTTTTGCCATGTAGAATTTTCTGACTAGATATTGACAGACTGAAAGTGTTTGGGCGTATTTACTCAAATAAACCTCTTAAATTTGTTTGCTAACGCCCAAAGTAAAAGCAAAATTTCTACAGATCCAAACATTTTCAAACACAGGCTTTAAATGCAGCGAGATTCAATTTAAAAGAGCAGAGAAATTTCAGTTGTGTGTATCAGCCCTGTGCTGACATGTCTGTGCCTGTGACTGCTGAAGGATTTTGGGAAAAGTAATGGAGGAGAGTATTTTCTGTCCATCCAAGTGTCTTGAAAAAGAAAGATCCAAGTGATACACACAGACATATATATATATATGTATGTATATATAAATTCAGTAATATTGCTTTAAAATTCATGACACTCTTCTTCATTGCACTTCTATGCACAGTTTTCATCTTTCTATTTAAAGGTACACAGATCCCTGATAAAAGATACATATTACCAGTATATCAATAAAAACTAATAATTTTGTGCTAAAAGATAAATTTATCCTCATCTATTTGGAAATTTTCTGTTTTCACTGTCTGCCTATGAGGTGTCCATTGATTGTCCATTGATTATGCTTATTTTCTATTTTTCATTTGTCCTATTATTGGAAAGATTTTTCTTTTGAAAACCTAGAAACAGCTGAATAAAGGACTCCATATTACTCTTTCACTGCCAATATTTGGTGTGTGCAGTATACTCTGTTCTACTAATAAATGGGTCAAATCCTTTTTATTCCACTTATGCAAAACCTGCCTACTTGAGTGGATTAAGGCAATCACCACTTGGCACATATTGAACAGTCACTAGAAATATAGGTTTCTAAAACAGATTCAGAAAAAAAAAATAAATGCCCACTCTGGACAATAAAGGGCAAAAACCAGGCACAAAAGTAGAAAGACGACTGGTGATTTATAGAGAAGAAAATACCTAATTTTCTCCCAGGGATTTGCTGTATTCTCAAGCATTTGCTGTGGTGCTTGTCAGCACACCTGGGGCTATACTTTTGAAGGTGGACAGATTATTTTACGTAGTGTGACAAAGAAGGATGTGCATCATACATCAGTAGGGCCATATGCACTTGTGCATTTTATAGTGGTGCGGATGCAAATGTGGGATGCATGACCTAAACCATGCAAGAGATTCTTGAGTGTTTATGTTATTTATTTTTGATGGAAATGCTTGAGCTTTGTGCAAAAGTCGAAACTGATATTAATGTAGACTTTAAAGAGCACAAATCATGAAGCTGGACACAGACTGTGGCAAGAGAGGGCTCTTTCTGTGCTTTATGATAGCACCTGAACTAGCAGTGTAAATGAATATTTGCTATTTTCTTCTGTTAAACCCTGGGGAAGTGCATTTTGCTTCATTCAGAACAACTTCAAACAATGAAATGTCTTTTTTATTGGTGTCTATATTAAGAATTAGAACCTATTTAGACATTCCAAAATGTTAATGTATTAGAGCTTTCTCTGATTAGGTTAAACAAACTGGTAGGTTTATTTATCTCTCTAATACATTATCAGAGAAACAGGAAGCAATCTTCTTTTGTTTCGTACTCCTGTAATCATAGAACACTTGCCAAAGTTATGGCTAGCCAAAAAGACAGAAATAAATTTGCTAAAAATATAAGCCTTCTGTTTAGCAGAGTTTTTGAGCCATATTTTGAAATTGCAGGGCTTGTACATGTTTACTTCAAATCAAGCTTATAGTCAAGTTTGAGGCTTTGTTTGTATAGATTGTCCTGAAGTAGATCCTGATATTTAATTAAAATGACACTAAATCACATTGAATTGATAAGACTTGGCATCTCAAACAAAGGTAATTGCCCGTATTGGTTTTGTACAAAAATAGAGCTGCTTGGAAAATGTGCAGCCAACACAGACTGTCAACTCCATTTATAGATCAATATGTGAAAACCATTGATCAGGCAGGCATGTGTAACAGTAACACTTTGCATTTATTTGTTGTTTTTATACCACGTTAAGGCTTACAGGATTATCGGCTTCCAAAATATTTTGACTTCCTTGTAAATATGTTATCTGTTTAATGTTAATTACAAGACAGTCTCCAGCCCTCTTTTCGAGTATTTTCAGTTTCATTGCTATGGGTAGTTTTAGCTGAAAAGGGGATTATTTCAATCTCTGAGAGATCATCAGAGCTTCTTTTATAGTGTAGTTTATTTAGGGAAAGTTTTTGAGGATGGCTCTTTTTTTCTTTCTCCAGTTTACTTTTTTTCCTGGAGGAAAAAACAAATCTTGACAAAATATTTCTAAAAGCAGAAGAACTTCTCCTGTCATAGTTGTGAAAAATATTATCTTTTTTGTGATCTAATACTTGACTGGCCAGGCTTTATTCTCTGCAAATTTTATCATCATACACCAGTCTGTTATAGATGCATCTATGTTTATCTCTATAAGGAAAAAGCTGTGTTCCTTTCAAATCATATCATAGCACTGGGACAGATATAGAAAAATATACGAGTTTCCATATATAAAAATATATGAACTTCCCATGACAAGTGTGGGAATTGTTAATAAATGCAAGCTTACACCTTGCTTGCTCCAAATATTTCAGGGTATGAAAGCAGTGAGTCCATAAACACAGTCCAATTTTACTTCTTGAACATGAATATTGCTAGAAAAAATAAATCTGTTGAGTAACGTTAGTCATTCCCGTTTCCAGTGCAGGAAAATGAGAAACGATGTGTGTCATATGTCCCCTTCCTGTACTCAGGCTGGTTTTGTGCTTTGAAAACCTGGATCTGCTCTCCATTCATGTTGTGATCACAGACCGTCTCCTTCGGTCCTTGATCCGGTTTTTCATCCGTCTCAGTGTGTGTGTCCCTTGTTCCCCACCTGAGGAGCTGCTCCATCTCCAGGGCACAGGCCCTCAGCCTGCACAGATGTGCCCCTACGTGCTCACGTATGTTCCACATACCATAAAGTCCTTTCACTTAGACCCTGAAAGTAGAATATTAATGCATGAGGCTGTTTTGGGGCTCAGCTTACCTTCAATAAGTGATTTTTCTCAATGGAGCAATGCAGGTTGCCTCCCAACCTTTTTATAGGACAAGCATTTTATGTGTGGTGGTATTTTCAGGCTAAGAACAATCCTTTTGCTTTTCTGAATAATATTCTTTTTTTCTTTTTATTTATTTAAATAAACCCTGTGAGAAGGTATTCTTTATTGTACACTTGCATCATGGCACTTCAACTGAAATAATCTTGGCTAAAAAGGAAGAAGTTAATTTTGTTGTTTAACTCCCTGTTTATTTCTCTTCCCCACAGTTTCACTGTACCGTTTCAGCTGCGCAGCTTGATAGGCAGCATCATAATGAGATCATAGAAAAAAGAAATAACCAGCACCTATTTCTTCTTAAAAGCAAGGATAAATTCATTTCAGCTCTATTAAGGGAGTGGTGAATGTAACTGGTTTGGCTTCCTTGTTAAGCCAAACTGAAGTTCAGAAAAGATATTATATGAGTCGGAATTGCTGATTTTGACTTTTACTCAGTGTGACAGAAGGGTAGAAAAAAGGTTCAAAAACCTCCAGGTTCCCTCCCCCCCCTTTTTTTTTTTTTGCAATCTTACATTATCTCACGCTGTGAAAATCTTTACTCTATTTACCAAGCACAAATTAGTCTTGCCAAAGGTTCTGAAAGTTTGCTGCTTCAGCTTAGATCCTAAAACTTCAAAGAGAGCTGCAACTCTACAAATTAGTGTATGTGCTCTGCCATGGCTATTTTAACTTGAACTTAGCTAAATTCGTTTATAATTTAGTGCTGATTGAACGCTGCCATAAACGTACATAGGATACATTTTTTAAAGTTAGTCCTCTGATTACTAATTTGAATAAAAAACTCTAACCTTGTTAGCATCTGGACTTATTTTCATAATAACAACCCCTTCAGAACCTACAAAGTAATGAATAATTGACAACAAATGAAATGTTTTGATAGTTGTCGGCACAAAGCATGTTTAATGTTTTGTGTTGCTTCCTAGCTAATTATGTAGATGACACATTTGTCAGACCTTGACTGCCATTAGAAACGTGTTTCCAGAGGGGAGAAAAACAGGCTATTCATAGAGTAATTAACTAGAATGCTCAATGACCTGTGAGAGATTCAAATGGCTGCCAGTTCAGACATTGTTTTGTTACAGAAGCAGAGGGGTAATTAAAATTCCAAATTACAGTGCTATGATGAAGCATTTGTTTGTTGACAGTATACTCTTACTCTAGTTTGTTAATTCTTTTTTAAATTGCTTCTAATCCATTTTATAGCTTTAGGAGTTCCGTCTTTGAATTTACTGACAACTAATATTATGGTAAATTGTTCTTCGGCGGAGCACTGCGGGCTTGGCAGTTCCATGGGAGCACAAGGTGGGTGGGATAGAATCGCTGCTCTCTCCCTAAACTGACATACCATGTGCTGTCACCGAGACACGGCTAACGCGGCACATCTTGTGAAATGATATGTTCATAATTCTGCGTTAGGGAAGATGTCTAGTTAGGGGAGGAAATGGTTCAGATAAAGTAATAATAATCAGACAAATTGAGGAAGGTGTCCTGAAACGTTAGCGGGGAAGCTGTGATGGGGTTGGGGTGAGGATGAGGATGACCGTGGGTTAGGTAAAGCACTTTGGGAAGGCGAGGTCTGCTTGCTAACAGAGATTTGGAGGACAATCGTCTGCTTAAAGAAATCAAGCACAAAATATGAAGAATGGGGTGTTTCATAAGAGTGGGCTGTATCTTTGCCAGCGTCCTTTGCAGGCAGTAATGGACCTGACAGGATAAGTCGTCTTTTCTCCTCCAAATAGGCACTCGTTGCAAGTCCAAAGTGTTAAAGTTCTCTAAACAATGAATTAAATGCAAGCCCAAGTGAAATATTTATTTACTTTGCCAAAAGTGAGACTCTGGTTTTGTTAAGGAGATGTGACAGAAGTAACATGGTGTTTGATGCAGGAGAGCTGACAGCGGCATGGAGTGAGCGCTGATTATCCCGAAGACACTGTCAGCCGGGATTGATTTCCACTTTCTCCGTTTATGTAACGGTTCCTGTAATACAGCTGACCCCAAATCACGTTACCTTGTCATTTCTCTGCATGGATCAAGAAGAGATGAGCTGAAAATAGCTAGGCACTGACCTTGAACTTGCGGGAGAAGCGAGAAGTGACAGTGGGGGATGCTCGGCGGGCGGTCCCCGCGCAAGGGCGCGGGCGGCTGCTCTGCGGCCGCGGCAGCACCAGGGGGCAGAGCAGCACCAGAGATTACAGGTGGAGCAGATGATGCCACAGACCCACAACCCTGTGAAAAATGCCTTTTTTTTTTTTTTTTTTTTGCCCCCCCCCCCTTTTCCTTTCCCTTTTTATTTTTTTTTCATTTAAAATTTGGGCAGATGCTCGCTAGAAGAGCCATTTTCCCATCGTCCGGTGCTTGAAAACAGAATTATTTGAAGGGATGTTCAATATTAAAATACCTTCCTAACTGAATGCACTGCTAGGAAGTTTTGCATCCCTCCCTGTTGTTTTCCTCGCATCCAGTGAAAAAATGTAACATTTGCTTTAGCATTAATAGAGTTTTCTACAGTTTGGGGGGAGATATTACAAGACCAATGCGCTCCTCAGAGCCTGTGAATCCCTTTGATTTTCATTGAGAACATGGTGAAAATATATTAAAAATATTTTTAAGCTGCTAGGACAAATTAAAAAAAAAGGTAAAAAAAATTAAAGAGGTGTGGTTTTTTTCTTTTTCTTCAGTTGTGTCACTTCTATCTGTTGTAATGTATGTCTTGAGGGCAGAAAATAGAGCAAGCTTGGCTATGAAAATATTATATAATTTACCATCTAAAACCCATGCTCCACTTCTTTTGTTCCATATTTTCTTTTCATCTCTTCACAGCCCTTTTTGTCTGAGATGCTGGCAGGAGCTGTGGAGACATGAGATGCCAGCACTGGTTCTTCTCAAGGATCTGGTGCTTTGGGGCATCACTGCTTGGGGTAGGACCCTGGGAGAGCTTAGGGCAGGACAAGAAACCCTCTACTCACCCTCTAAGATATCTGGCCAGAGTTCCCACCTCCATTTGGGGACACCAAGGCACTGAGAGAAAAAGGGATAAAGAAACACTCAGAAAATATCTTCTAAGTTATTGTTAGTAATTCTTCAGAAAACACATGGAGAGGCAAGGGGTAAATACATGTTTCTAATTTTATGATTCTTGATTTTACTGTCATCTATAGGATAGCAGTGGAAATTGCATAAGATGTGATGCCTTGTTTAAGAGCTAAATACAGATGTACACTGAGGTTGTCATTTCCCAAGAGCAACTGGGGACTGGGGCTGTGGAACCAACAAGGAAGAAAAAGACACCCCTCATCATCCTTTTTACCAAAAATTTACAAAAATTGATGAAATTAGGTGAATTTTAGGATCTTCAAATGTTTCTTTCCTTTGCCTTAGCTTGTTCAAAGCCAAAGGACCACCACGGAGTTGGATCAGGTGTTTGTAGCCCAAAACCTATTTTTTCCAAAGCCCTGCAGAATGTAGCCTTTGAGCTGTTCTGGTAAGGCATTGGAGAAGATTAAGAAAACCTAGACATGAGGTTTTGCCTAACCAGAACCCCCTAAATAATATTATTTTCTGTAATTTAACATCTGGCTCAAATTGTAATGATCCCCGTGCTTTAGTATTATCATTTCATAGTCCATACCATACATCCTTGTTTTTACTAGTAGGAAAAACTTATTTTTACTGGGAAAACTTATTTCCTGCATCTGTTCTGATTGTGTTCCTCAGGCTTCTAATTTTTCTGCACTTTTATCATGTAAACAGTGGCACTCAGCTATACAGAAATGTTGGTGACACTGAAGTTACTACGCTGATGCTAAACAACAAAATGCACTATAAAGTTACACTTTTTTTGATTCAGGAATGAGATAGCAACATGTCATGATGTTAGAAAGATTATATATACATATATATATGTATATTATGGATTTTATATATATATATAAAATCACTTGATTTCCAAGATATCCTTCAGTTGTATTTATTTATTGCAATCAAGTGGAGAAGGAGCTGGACTGGAATTTCTCATGTTTCCCTGGTCTCAGCTTGGACATTGCCCTGCCAAGGGATTTTTACTTTCTTCTGTTTCTCTACCTGTAAAACAGGACAGTGGATGATGCATATTTCCTTTGCACACATTAGAGGTGGTGCTTCAAAGTTGGGTTGACTGTTACATTTCAATCATACTCTTTACATACATAATTCTATTCTCATCATATTAACTCTATTAATTGAAATAGAATTATTCCACAATTATGCTAGTGTAACTGAGAGGAGAAATTGGCCCCAGGTCCTGTACATTCTTCTTATCTATATTCTCTGTGCTTAACTGTTTCAGTATTTTTCATCAGAAAAAGATCTTATTTTGGCTTCATCATTAATTAGTTCTGTTCCCTTGACTCTATACCCACGTGCTTTCAGCGGTGTTAGGTTTCTCTGAGGGTTAGGGTATAAAACACCGTATATTTCAAAAAGTATGTCTGAAAGTGTTGTTTAAAGGAGCCTCTTTGGCAATCTGTGTCAGTGCACACCGTGACAAGGAACATAAGCTGTGGAATTATATTCCTTCTACGCTATCTTTATTAAGTACTGTATTACAGCTGAATTGTGGCATCTAACACGTTTCCTTTCAAAATGCCGTCAGATTTGAAATATGTAGGTACTGAAACTGAGATTATATCAAACTTCCCGTAGCTAGTCTTGGGCACCTGACCTGCATAGTTTCCCACAGGGGAAAAGTAAGCTCCATTTCTTTAAATTTCCAATGAGAAGGGACATGTGTCTCCTTGCATTGAGCTACATGATATCACATCATGTGGCACAGAGTGACCCGATGCAACATGACAGGAGAGGTAAAGAAGCAGGGTTTTTTGTTTGTTTTATTAATGCAGTGAAATAATTACACTACCAATGCGATGAAATGGGGATCAAATTATTTTGTGCATGCCCTAAATACTTGTGCTACTGCACTATGTACAGACATGCTTACTAAATGTTGTTTAATGCGCTGAGAAGGGGTTTTAAAACAGACAAGAGAGTGTCCTTGTTAGGCAATGTGCCTATTCTTAGACAAATAGTTGACAGCAGCACTCTCCTGCCCTAAATCAGATCAAATTCCATTTGAAGTCAACCTTTTACTTTTTTTCCCAGGATCCTATCTGGTTGTATTAACATGGTAATATTTTATTTTCCGTTTGATTTCTCATTTGGTGAGGTTCATAGCCTGAATGGAAATAGGTTTTTAACATCCATGATTTTGTAGTTAAGGGTGTGCATGCACACAGCCGGGTTGAAACCTTCCCCCTTCAAAGGCCTCAAGACCTGACACCTTGAGAGTAAAAAAGAGTTTCCTTTTTCAGTATAAAGCCTGTGGGGGGGGGAAAAATTTCTTTATATTTCATAGACCCATACAACTAAATTTATGTTTGTTTTTTTAGGGCAGCACTGCATATGCCTACTTTAGAAGTAGTTATGCCTTTCTTTTTGTGATTACTGACTATCTGAGCTGCCACACATTCTGACAGTTGCAGTAAAAAGTTGCATTTAAGAGGACAGCCAAAACCCGAGTAAAGTAAAAAATTTGCTATCCTTTCTAATCTCTGAATCTTCCCCCAGTTTTGGAATCAAACTTGAAAGACTGTGAAATACCAGGTCCCATTTTCCTCACTTCCCTCCCCTGCCCCAGAGCTCTGCAAGAAAGATTGTTCTCCTGGATATTTCATCCGTGGCCAGAACGGGAAGTGCTGCAGCTGTGATGAGCAAATCTGTTCTCATGACATCTCTAGCCCCAAGGCAGGTAGAAAACCCAGATGAGCATCCAAACTTTTCTGTGTTTATTTGGACCAAACCTGGATTTTGGACCAACTGAGCTTCCCATCAGCGGTTCTGTCATCCTTAAGAGCTCGTTCTTCTCGACTGTGGTCCTGAAGTCAGACTCTTGCTTTATAACCTCATTACACAAAAAAAGCCCAATGTTTAAAAATTAAAATGCCAGGTGCCAACTCTTCTCAGTAGTTGGCTACTTTAACTTTGAGCTTTCCATTTTTTATCAGCAAATGATAAACTGAAAATTCACTGTTCCCAGTTTAGATCTTTCTCAAAATTAAAGTGTAAATCTAAAGTGGCCACCTGTAAGCACTAAAACCTGAAGACATTTGGACACAAGTTAAACAAATTGTTTAAAGAACTGCCAATTGGTTGCATCAGGTTTTAAGAATAACTTTGCAGGGAAGATCCAAAATTAGTGTTTTATCATTTTCAGGCCTGATTTTCTTTTTTTCTTTTTTTTTCTTTTTTTTTTTTCTTGTTTTTTTTTTTGTTTTTTTTTTTCTTTCTTTTTTTTTTTTCCTTTTGGTGGAGAAGGAGGTGATGATTTATTTATTTTTTTAATCAAAAAATTAAAGATCTGTGAAAAGAAATAACATGGTTGTAGATAAAGTGTTGCAGAAGCACAAGGTTGATACAGCCATGCAAATCTCCAAAGCCTGGGAAAGGTTGAGGCCCAAGTGTGAAATGCATGAAGCAAGTAGGGGGAAGAGGGATTTGGACACAGGTGGGCTGGAAGAAAGGGGGTGGGAATGGTGAATTTGCTGCAGCTGAGTGGAGTTGGAGGAAGGGTTGTGCTCCTGGTCTGAAGGGCTGGTGCTTTCTTAGCAGCCAGGGAAGAAGCTCTTTGTCTATCTGGGGGTTTAACTGACTGCATGTCCAGGTAGGTGAAGGTTTCTACATACAGTATTTTGTAGAAAATCTTTAGTTGCACTGCATTTGGCTGAAATTCCTAATCCTCTAGTTTTGTGGGTCATATTTTATGTTGATATAAACAAGAGAGACATCCTAGCACACTCTGAGCACACGCACCACTAGTTCCTTAAAAGCCACCATCATTTTCCAAGAATCTCGTTTGGTTTATTTATTTCTTTTTCTTCACATAAATTCTTTCGTGTTTTTATGGCAGATGAGCCTGATTACATGAAAGTTTACCTTTAAAATACTTCCCATTTATCACACAGTTTCCTTACCTAGAAAATCCCAATGCAGTCACTGCTAATGCTTGATAAGATTTGTACCTGGTAGATTCTAAATTACATTAATGCATAAAGCCAGCGATGCCAGGCTCCCTATTGTTACAGTTATTAAAGTTGTAACTGAAATGATATCTTTCATATTGATCTTCAGCTAGCAGCTCTTATCCAGAAGCTTTGTTTCACATTAAAGACACTAATGATTGTCTCCACAAAATGAGCAGCTTAATAGTTAGAAAAAGTTAAATGGGGAAAAAAAACTTTGATAGCCACCTTTGATAGCTCTTCGTTCCAACATCTCTCATGGCCACAAAGTGCAAGCCAAGCATTAATAGGCCTTTTAATAAAATGACTTAAAAGAAATCAATGGGATTTCTCACAAAGCCTAATTTCCAGCAAGTTATGTTATTTAAATGTTTGTATTCCTTCTGAACAGCTCACGTCCTTCCTAGTTGCCAGCTTTTCCTGGAGTTTCTCAGGGTATCTTCCCAAAGTTTTTGATTTATTTTTTTTTAGGGGCCTCATTTTGGTTTACTACCTTATTGAAATTTTGTAAAAAATGGAGAACATAGAAGTCCTGTACTCCTCCAAGGCTGGCAAAATTTCCTGTAGACAGAGAGACAACAACCAAGTGCCTATTTGTGGAGTGGATGGTGAAGTCTAGTTAGATATAAACTAAGAGCCTTTTGGAGTAGTCTCAGGTTCCTTGGTTCCTTCATGAACTATGAGAAATCTTTCTTTGGCTTCAGGTGAGAATGGTATGTCTTACCAGTTGAAATTCTGCTGAATGCATCTGCAGGACAGGAGGCTTTAGCTCAGGCTGGAGTTTGTGGGTGAAGAGAATAGAACCACAGAACCATAGAATGGTTTGGGGGTTGGAAGGGACTTTAAAGCTCATCTCATTCCACCCCCTGCCGTGGACAGAGACACCTTCCACTCTCCCAGGTTGTTTCAAGACCCATCCAATCTGGCCTTGATCACTTCCAGGGGTGGGGCAGCCACATATTATTGTATTTACTCTTTTTCTTTTTTTCTCCTAGAATTTCTGTGTAGCTTTTCTGTTAGTTTTTAGTTCACTTGTTTGTTTTGGCTTAGGGTGAGGAGCAGCTGCTGGATTTTTTTCTTGTTTTTAGCTGGATAATTTTTTCCCCCCATTCTTGGCTGTGGCAGACAGAGTGCAACCTAGGTGCTTTCCATGAGGCCATCTAGTATGAGTAGAGAAATACACATTAAATTTTTTATGTTCTCTGACCTCAATTATTGTACTTGACATGTGACATCTATCTATTTAAACACTGATATCCAAGTGAAAGATATAATTTTTTTTTGAGGACCAGCAGCAAATGCACAAATTGTCCTATTTGGGAAAACATGTTATATTTATTTTTTTACGTGAACAGAGACATAGCATGCTGATAAGGTAGAATATAAGGCATCAAATTAATTTGCACTACTATAACCTGGAGTTTAACAGAGATCATACCCTATGTGTTCACTGGGGGATGGCTTTTCCCTGATAAGTTCTACTCAATCCACAGTAATGATTAAGTCAGATATTCCATATGTTAAAAATTCATATAAGAAGTCATGGGGGTAAAAAGAGAGAGAGAAAGGAAATGGAATAATATTGATTAAAAAAACCCACAAAACAGCCACAGAAAAGAGTAGACATTGCAGAGGTCCACAGCTACAAAATATTTCCCTCTTTTCTCCACATCACATGGGGATTCAACCCTTATTTCTGCTGCATTTTTCCCAGGCTCCACTGGAAGAGCCTGGATTAAGCTAATGCAGGGACATGTTTTGGCTGCTTATTATTTATTACAAATTTAGTTCCAGGTTTCAAAAACAATTAGGGAAACTGCTTAATAGGAAAATGACTCTAATTACTTGTTAATTGAGGTTATCTGCTTCACATTATTCAAAACGTAAATTGTGTTGACACTTGTACCCAGATATGATTACTTAATAAACAGGCTGAAACTACATCATGAATGCATGCACCCCCCAAAAAAGGTATTTTAGTTTTCAACTCTGGTTTTCTCATCTGAAATATGTTAAAAAAATATGTATACAGTTTGCATTAAGCTCAGTTATAGCATGTTAGTACAAAAAAATAATTTATATGTTTCACATAGTGAAAAGATGAAGGACTGAAATTGAAAAGTGAAAAGGCTTATTAAGCTTGCACATAACATATTCAGGTAGGGTTTACATACAATAGGGTTACATGGAATATAGTGTTACCTCTTAAATAAAAAATTTAGCTGATAAGTCAAGGATCTGGTTCCCAATAAAATACCAGTGTTAATATTTGTCATATTGGTATTTATGCTTGTGTTTGATTTTGATTTTGGGGATCAACAAAAAGAGGAGTGCTACTTTTTAAAAAATAAACTCATTTTGGGATGAGAGAGGCAGGTTTCTGACCAGTATTACATTTTCTAGAACAAAATAATTCCACTGTGTGAGAATTAAACCCAGCTATCCCCTTTTCAATTCACATTATTCTACCCTGAGACTTCTAATTTTTTACAGAAATATTCAATCCCTATTTTTTAAAAAGTCTCAGGCCATAAATTAGGTTTCATAGTCACCAAATGGCTAACGATTCCACATGATGGAATTTACCAGCCATATCTGTGTGGGTAGGATCATCCATTTTAAAGTATTACGTTTTGGGGGCTTGTGGGTTTAACTTTTTTTTTTTTTTTTTAATGTGGCTTGAAAACATCACCATTTCCTTAGAATTCCAATATTTTTGTTCCAGGAAAAAAAAAAAATCAATAAGAAAAGATGAAAGGTAGCATTTGTGTTCTAAAGACTTAACTAGTAAACCTGTTGACCAGAGGGATTTCACCTGTGTTTCACCTTGAAATTCCCCCATTTGAAATGAGAGAAAGACCTCAGCTCATGCAGAGGAGCCTCAGGGTCCATCTCTCCCTGTTTGACCTGAAACTATTTATTGCTGAGGCAATTTTGGAAACGTGAACCTCTGCAAACCACGGTGGTCGAGCAACAAAAGAAGGAGAGCAGGAAAATGGTGGAGAGTGGAAATAAATTAATTCTTCAGATTAAAGGGGCTGATTGCACGGTTCACAGGATTATTTATATTTCTTAATATGCAAGCATAACTCTTCCACCTTGAATTTTTGGACTTGTATTTTCCTCAGCTAAAAACCTCTGTAAGGCATTTTCTACAGAAATACTATTCCTGCCTTCTCCCACGTATTTTGCCAAGAAATGATGGAAAGTTGCAAAGCCCACAAGGATGGAAGTTTCAGAGCTGTGTTTGTGCCCATTAATTTTCTCTTCTATGATATTTTCCCATTTTCACTCTGTTTGACATTGAGCCTGAGCTTTGTTCCTGACTTGTAGCCTATGGCAGTGGAACGGGGAGATGAGACATCACGGAGATGTAGAGCACACATAAAAAGAGAAGATGTGTAAAAACTGAAATGACATGGCAGCTGAAGCAGCTTGTTGCTCAGCTTGGTTGCATGTTTGAGTGGAGAAAGCGAGGTAAATTGTGATATGTAAGAGAATAACACTCGACAGGGTGTATGGTTGTAAGGTATATGGATGCTCAATCATGTGGTGAGGCAGAAGGCTGAAGGACAAGCGCCTTCAGTATCCACACAGTCTGTAGATATCCGTATGACCTACAAAACAGAGGGTGTTAGGCTTGGAAAAATATCACTTACAAAGCATATGCAAGCAATTTTAAGAAAACTCCTTCTACGCCGTTAGAGTAACTCTTAATCTTTTGGTAATTATTAAAATAATAAAGTTTAAGGAGGGGAAAAATCACTATCACACGGTTCTCTGTGCATTCGCCCCATAAATAGATGAATTCTCACAGTGGTCTATACACAAACAACCATTTTCACTTCCCACTGGTTGTACTTATTAACCTATTAGAGATACATGTGCCTTTATGCTAATTTTTCTGATCATTTACAACCGCCACTCTATCTGTGCCTGGATGGGTTTGTGTAATGGATATGATGATTTTCAAATCTGGAATAGGATTTATTTAGGTCAGACTCCATTTAGAGCATTTTAGATATTTGAGCAGGGAAGTGAATGGCCCTTTGTATACAGACAGTAGAACATTTTAAGATGTTTATTGAGAGTGTCTTTTAAGTTCTGATACTTTTAGAGCCACGTTGAAAATAGTTTGCAAATTAGTTTCTATGGTAATGTGTAATAAATTACTGAAGGAATTATAATTTAGGCGGATTTATCTTCCTTTGTGTTCCACTTTAACATACACACAGGCTTCAACCTGCAAGGTATTTAAAAAATCAGTGTGACACAGTACTTCAGCTCTGCCCTCCTGACTGTATGTGCACCTGTATAAATGAGAAAACATTTCCCATTTTTGATTTGACTTGGCCCCTTTCCTCACAGATAAATGGGTGATTCTATAAAATGCAGTGCACTGCAAAATCAAGTTTTTTATTTTAGCACGTGGAAATTGTGGAGTCCGGGTAGTTTTGTTCTTTCTCTAAGACATGCTGTGCATTTGGCAGTTGATAAATCTATAGTCACTGAATCTGTGTAGTGACAAACTGAGATATATTGACTAATTGACTGGTTTTTGTAATGGCACCCACTGCAAACATAGACAGGTCCTTTACACAGGGAAAAGCAGCCAGATGTTAAACAGTGTATAAAACCTTCCCTATAATAAACTTCAGATATTGTATCACCAAAGGGAATCCTGCAAGCCTTGCAGTGCTGGACCAAACTGATGCTTCACTGTGTCCTGGAGGTTTCCAAATTCTTTAAGTTTTGAACTCTCTACGCAGGAATAATTTCAAGAACCTTGTTTTATCTCTAAAATCTTAATGCTGTGCTGTTACAGGCTCACTGATAAGATGATGCAGCTGTTAATAGTGATGCAGGAAAATCAGGAACAGTTGATAAATATTTGTGGCATTTTATCTTGGTGGTTTGTTGGTTTTTTTTTAAAATCATGTAATTTGCTTACAAGAGACTGTTGATGAATTTTCCATCCTATTAATGATTAAAAACGTGTTGAATGGCTTCTAGTACTGATGCTAATTTCAGAAGAAATTAGCAATAATTGGCAAAACTTTAGGAAACCTAGATAAATGTCATGCTAGAACCTTATAGAGTTCTAGCATGGTGGCCCATGCCTGTTGATTTCAATCATAAATATTGCTTTGTCATTACAAAGTGAAATTACAAAATTTTGAGAAAGGGCAATCATTGTGTCAATAGTCAGAAAGTGAAAATGGCACAACTTGGAAAACTTTACAGTCAAAACAAGCTAAAAATGTATTAGGTCAATTAATGGAAAAAATGTTGCAGGGTTCCATCAGAAAAAAAGTTAGCAATATCATTGATGTCAACATCATAACTGAACAAACAACAAATTTTAAAAACTGCGACCAAATGGATTATTTTTTGATGTAAGTCTCGTTGGAGAATGCAGCCATATTTGTGAAGTGCAGTGAAAGTTTGTAAGTCACTCGACTTAATAGTACGTGACATTCTGATTAAATATTAGCTATGTGCTGTATCAGTGAAGCACACATTAAATGGATTAAGAACTGATTAATTTACACGTTTTGGAAAGTAGTCCCTAGGGAATCATCATCAACTGGGGGAATTTTTAGAGTTGTTCTCCAGGGACTAGCACTAAGCTTGACACTAATCACTCTTTTTATCCATGATATGGAAGTAAATAGAACAGTTCTGATTACATTTGAAAAAAAAGGCAAAAATTGATGGAACGGCAATAGGTCTGGGTAAAGGCACTTGTGGAGAGTGATCTGGATGGCTTAGTGGCTGGAAGTGCATTTTAATTTATCCAAATATATGTATATATGGAAAACCGGCCATGCTGTTCCCAGAACTAGGAATTGTATTCTGAGATTTTACTGCAAAATATGGCTTTTGTGGGTGCTTTGGTGTCAACAAGTTTGAACTGACCATTGTGAGTGGGAGTGAAGAAGGGAGAAGGCAAATGTTCATGTCTGTCAGTGGCACTGATGAGAAGAAAGCCAGAACAGTGATTCTGAAATAATGAATATTAGGCAAGGAGGAGGGAAAAAAAAAAAAAAAAAAAAGGAAAAGAACGGTAATTTAGGAAAATTATCTTGCCAGTGAAGGACTTACAGACCTCAACATGTTTAAATCACCTGAAAGAAACTGAAAGGTAAATGATTTCCCTCTTATCTACCTTAAGGGACAACACTGGGCACCAAAGAGTTCTTTAATGTAGCAGGAAAAGGCAATGCAAGATGAAATGTCTGGAACTTGGAAGCCCCCCAAAATAAAATGAGAGTTACAGCACATTTTGCAAAGACTAGTAGGAAACTACCAAGAGAATTGGTAAAGTCATCGTGTTTTCATGCTTTCAAATAAGAAATGGATCCCTTCCAGGGAGATATCAAAGAGAAATGTCCTAGGCTAAGTCTAGCATAGTTTGGATAAAATATTTATATAAACATTTCCATAAATGGTGCCATCTTGATTTCTCATCCATATCAAGGGGTGGAGGCACAAAGACATTCAGTGGCAGGTGCTATTTGTAAGTTTTTGTTGAACTGGGGATGAAAGAGGAAGAAAACCAGCACATAAGTGATAAATCAAAGTCTTTTTCCCTGTATTACATGATGTGTATTTGTTACTTTGCTGACAACGTGGTATATATGTATGTACAGCATGAAATATGCACTGAAATATAAAGTTCTGTTTTTGTGTGCCACCAAAACTTCTAATAACATTTGTCTCATATGTTTTCTTGAGGTGCTGTCTGGCTGTTGTTTTTTTTTTTGTTGTTTTTAAAATAAATTATTGCATATTTATCTATATAATTATTATTACATTTATTTTAGAAGGTAAATTACTTTTTTGGAAGTGTACCTGAAGTGCTGTCTTTACAGATTATCCACATTTTGGATGGCAGTGGATGATTCTTGTTTTGTTGAGGGCATTTTTTTATTTTATGTGAGGTAGGTGACTTCTCTGTCAGAACAGAATTAGGAAAATCAAATCGGGGACAATTTTCAGTCTGTCTAGACACTTCAGAAGTTTCAAATTGGATAATTCCATTTCTTCTTTTCTTTATCTGCTGTGCTAGCACTGTGTGGTTTGCTGCCAGTGTAGTGCCACAGGAGTAAAACCAGGAGATCGACTGTGGTTGGATAAGGAATATGCATTTTCCTTCCTCCGTGTTCTCTTCACTGACCAATTTGTGGAGTGGATTATTTGAAATGTTTCTATGTCTCTGAAGGACAAATAATGAAATACTACTTAAACAATATGGAAAATAGCATTTTGCAATTGTAGTTCTTATTTTGCCAAGACAAAAATAGTTTGCACTTTTTCTTCTACTTTTTTAACTTGTGTGACAAAGAATCTCATCAAGAACCCTGAAGCCTGATACAAATTGGAAGAACTAACTTTGGTGTTTAAAAACTCCAAACCAAACCCTGACCTTTACGTTGTCGTACTTTTACTGTGTCAGCAGGTTTTGGTAAAAATGCTGGGATATTAATTCTGTGTCAAATGAAGGCAAATTGTAAGTGGAGAATCCCCAAGCTGGGAAGCAGCATTAGCAATCACTGCTGTCCTACCTGGTTTGCTGCAAGGTTGTGATTAAATATAAAACTGAGAAATCTCCGAGGAAGAGTGAAGAAAAGTTAAACTTTTAAATATTTTTATTCTTTTCCTAGCTGAATATCGTGATGTCAAATCAAATAGGAAGGAGTTGTCCTGCTAATTGACCTTTGCAAAATCACCCATTTACTTAAAAAGCTACTTGAAGTAGATCAGTTATTATCTTGATTACTCTGTTTCTTTCATGTAAATGTTTATAATGGCACCTGGGAAAACTTTGCTTCATTCTTTCTTGTGCTTCATCTGTAATTTGATCCTCTGAACAACGCTAATAAGCAATACTGATTTTTTTTAAGAGAATACAGGTCTCAGTGATATAAGAGACTAACATGAGCCAACAGGACTGGAAAAAAAAGTATTCACAAGCTTATTCAGGTTATTAGTGCAAAGGGAAGGGAGAGCAGGTGGCAAGTTAGATGGCCATCTAGATATTATCAGTCTGACAGGTATCCAAGTGGTTCTGTATTACAGTCTCTAATTTTGGTCTCTGAACAGTTTTTAATAAGATTTAGCTGTGGGGTTGTCAGGCATGACCCATGCTAGAAGATATTCCTTCCAATCACATAAAAAATGTTCTTTGTGAAAATTTCTGTGCTGACAGAAACAAAGGACTTTCCATTGTAAAAGCCAGTGTTTTACCTCTGCTTTGCCTGGAATCAACAGCCTAAAAGTTAGAAAGAAGGTGGTCTTAGTGGGTTTTGTTCGCTTCAGGTTAAAGAAGCTGAACTAAGCTTGAGAGTCAGAGCAAACCAGTTTTTATTTCGATTCTTTGATTTTTTTCACTGGATGTTCATAGCGACTTTTTTTGGCTTGTGTCCTTTATAAATCTCATTTCGCTCAGGAGCCAGGACGTTTTCGGCACTGCTCCTGTGAAACTTGGACACAAGGATTTGACAATATGTCCAGACCAAAACAGATCAGGCCGTCACACACGACTGATTCGGCCGAGCATGCTCAAAGACAAGACTGATGTCTCCACACAGCAGACAATTCTCTAGGGCAGGGACAGAGCGCTCAAATCCAGTCACCCCAGAGTAAACACTAAGTTAGACACAGCTTAAATGTGCCTTGGAGCACTGGCTTTCACTGCTGACTCAATGAGAGCCTCGAGCCACGCTGCAGATCCAGCCTTGCTGCAGCTTTTACATCTATTTTTGTCCTGCTAATGCGTATCTGTAACCATTGGAGCAGTGTTGGGGTGCACTCAGAGAGGGGAAGGGGAAGAAAAAAAGAGAAAAAACACTTGTTAGAATAATTTTGTCAGTATGTTCCATGGGTGTTTGCAACTCAGCTGCTTAATTTTCCGTGAGTGTTTGGAAGAATGATAGTTTGTTCACCAGAGTGTTGGTAGGAAGCAGGATTCCTGGAAGACTCCATTGGAAATATTCTGTGATGCAGAACTATCTTTGATTTCCTCCTCCCTCCTCCTTTTAAAAATTTAGTTCATCTAATCAAAGAGCAGAAACTCCCTGACCTTTCTAATGACTCCCATACAGTGTACGAAGAACAGCTAAAGAATGGATGGTCTATAAAAATACCAGGGGATTTACACACACAGAGTTGTTCAAATAATTTCAATTAAAATTTAAGTAAAAGATTGTCATTTGGAATGGTTAACAAAATATTACATTTTTAAGTAGTTTATTGAAAGTAATAAAATTAAATTTGTGTTGATTTGCTGTCAATCAAAGTATACTTGGGAAGACAATGATATTTTAATTTTAAAATTGCTGCTTCATCCTAAAAAAACTGCATTAAGTTTGACTAAAAAAATAAAAAAATTGGAGAAACGTGTCTTCTCAGTTAACTTTTTTGAAAAGACTCTCTTGTTACTAAGCAGAGCTTTCTTAATTATTATTTCAAAGGGCAACGACATAAATAAAAATGGATCTTTGTTAAAATGGCTTTTTTACTATCTGCCTTTACTGGTGCCATTATTTACCATGGAATATTTTCTGCTCTATGGTGCATATGGAATGTGCATTAAAGGCAAACAATTTTAGACAGGTCTGGATTTAGTTCCCACCGGTTTTGGTATGATTTGCTTTTGATTTATATACACTGTGGCCACTGAGTGAGGTGTGGTGCCCAAGGTAGTTTTAAGGGAAGTTGGGTATCGGACGTGCCCTAACCTGGGAAGCAATGAAAACCAGGCAGTTCTCCTGTCCATGTGGCCGTGGTTCTGCTCTGATGCTCGACCCACTTAGTTTCAAGTTACTCTGGATATCCCTCCATTGCCATTGACAATGTAGAGTATATTCTTACACGGGAATCCTTGTGATTTTTTTACTTTATTCCATTTTTTGTTTCCCCCTCCAGCACATTCCCCCCCCCTCCCTTTGCATTTCTGGCACATATATGTCCACAGGTGTTATTAAGTGTAGGGTAGCATGTGGTGTCCATGCTTCAGTGCTATTGCAGAGGAAGGACTTCCTACAGGAAAAAATGATCCCTTTCAGTATTTTGCAGGCTGCCCATCTAAGCCCATCATTGCCTGGCATCTACACACTAAGGGCAAGGATCCAGCGAACTTGTGAGTGGGCACCATGCCATCTGAACAGATGGGCATGGAAGTAGGCAGCCAGTAGACCATGTATGTGCATCAACTGTGGGTGTTGAGGGCAAGATTCCCAGTGGAGAATGTCCAAACAGCTGTCTGGCCTGAGCCAACATGCCTACGACCAAGCAAAAGTGCCATCCCTAAATCCTGCTGAGTTGGATTAACCTTCAAAAATAAAAATTGCTTCTGCAGTAGCATAAGGTGAGTTTTTGGCTTGTTTAAATCCAAAGGAAAGAATTAGGTAGGCAGGATAAAAGAGGTGTGCTAACGTAGGGTTCACTAGAGAGGACTGAGCATTTGTCTGGGAATATTAATAATATTTTATACGAGGGTATTTCTGTGGCACACAGTAACGGATGACTTGCAGAAGTGTGACATCAATGTTAATTATGCTCTTTCTGTAAGACAGTCCTTTCAGGAGAGAGCTTTTGAGTGCATTCTGATTGTAGTGTATGTGCTGGATGTGCTTTTGTAAAGGAAATTCTTTCAGAGGTTTTTGCACATTTACTTACTAAGTTTGAATGTGTTTGGTTTTTTTGTTTTGTTTTGTTTTGTTTTTTTTGCTTTCCCCTTACCCTGAGACTGTAGTTCTGGGGTGCAATTTCAGGTCAGAGTTGCTAACATATTTTACTGTTGCAGCTGAGTTCTCACATTTACTGTCTTTATTTTCCTAAGATCCGCTGGGGAATGAAAAGATAATCTATCATTACTCTGTGTCTGTCTTAACTTTGATTTTTACCTTTTATAGACATAACATCAAAGAGCACAGTTTTGCAAACGTAGATGTGGAAGGCAAAGAACAGTGAAACACTGATGGCTGTTGCATTTTTATTCCTGCTGGTTTTACTCCATATTTCCTCTATCATTGCTGCACTACTCATCTATAATTTTACCAAAGCACCTGCAGTAGTTCAGACAAATATGTTCTAATATCATAGTGCACAAAAACTAATAACTGTGTGATGAATAGGAAAATCAGAATAGGGAACTTATCAATATATTTTTTTTTCTAATATACATTTTTAGGTATGGCTGGGTGAATGTTGTCACAGGGTGCACATTGCTGTACTTTATTACATATTACAGGCTGTAACAGAAAAGGCTCATAGAAATATATAACAAGTCCCACTTTTAATGTTCTTTCCTTGAATCTACGAGGATTGTATTTATGCAATTAAAGCATATTGAAGCTTAGAAACCAGGTTCCAGTTTGATTTCCAATTGGAAATCCTGAGGATTAGAGGCAGCACAGCTGTTGGGCCCTTTGTGATAGTTTGATCCCCAGGTACGAGAATCCGAGCGACCCGCCGTCAAATTTAGAGCAGCCTCAGGATTTCTTGAACACATATGGGTGGTAAGAACCTTTTGTAGCTGCCTCCTCTTCTACATAGGGTTTTGGCACGTCTCCTACTCCTGAAAATGCTAAAAATGAAGCCAAACTACATCAGCTGGGACTCCCTCAAAGCAAGGATCAATTGGACAAATTTCAAAGTCCATTCGAGTAGCTAGAGAGGAACAAAAGGGCTCCCACTCTAGGGAAAAATCTACTCCTGGGAAACAGCAAGCCATTAATGGAGAAAAGGACCCGGTGAAGGCTTATCCTTGGACTTAAATATTAGCCCAGACTAGATACCCCAAATTTGGAACACCCCTTCAATAATTTGGGGAAAGGAGGCAACATAGTTTCAAACAGACTATTCCTTGTAATCAAACTCATGATTAATGATTCTCTGATCACAGAGAATCGGTTCATTTTAGCACTGGCTGAAATTTAAACTAGGATCTGAGTAATTATTTTCCTCTTCTTTCATGAATGGAGATAAATGGAGATACTCCCCCAGCAGAAGTGCTGCTATGCTCGTTTACAGCAGGTCCTGAAGGCAGGGAGCCCGCCCACCTGGTTGCACTGCCTGGATAAAAAATACCCACCTTCACAGGCTCAGATACAAAGGAGGACCCTCGCACTGTGGGAAAGGTCTACAGGATTCTGATTTATAAGGGAGCAAGAGGTCAAGGGAAGCAAAACCATTATCATTATTTTCAGAGGCTCTGGAGATGTGAGCTGAGTGTAGAGGGCAGTGTGCTCAAAGGGAGACATGCAGGGCGAAGGCAACACAATCCTGCTTGCTGCTTTTTTCCTTCCCCCCACTGATTTCAGGCTGCAGATTCTGCTGAGAGCATGTCATATGTAACAAACTCAGGCCTGTAAGGACTGTGAAGTGGTTTTCTTATTAAATGATGCATAGAGAGATTATGTGGTCTGTAGCCAGAGCACAAAAGCTTCATCCATGCAAGTTCCTATTCCTGAGCAAAGCGTTTGGTCACCTGCGCAGTAATGAGTTTTCAGGAGCCTAGGGATGGGTGGTGAGGAGCAAATGTGGGCTGGTGGGGGCAGGACTGAAACTGCACTTCGTGCCTCTTTCTCCCTGCAAGCCTTAGAAAAAAAGGCAGAGAGACCTAATGTCATGTTATACAGCCTTGTTGTCTCATTACCTTTTCTTCTGAAGAAATCTCCTTGAGACAAGCAAGGAAGGGGGAAAAAATGCCAGAAAACCATGTTGTTCTAACTTAACCCTCAGGAGGATGGAGTTAGGAGGGCTTCAGAGCAAGTCAGGAGTTCCACTGGCTATGGCTGTAGGCAAGGAGTCCACTGGGACATGGAGCATTCCCCAGGGTTGAGCGGGGTCTCCTGCTGATAGCAGAGCTCTAACGTACTGAGAGCATCCACACCAGCGTGTGGGAGAGGAAGGGGGCTGCTCCTGCTGTTTTTGGACATCTTTTGTTTCTTGAGAATGGACCAAAATGCCTTACCTGCTAAAATGAAATTGATAGAAGAGGATCATAGAATGGTTAGGGTTGGAAGATACCTTGCGTATCATCTTGTTCCAACCCCCTGCCATGGGCAAGGACACCTTCCACTAGACCAGTTTGCTCCAAGCCCCGTCCAAGCTGGCCTTGGACACTTTCAGCAATGGGGCAGCCACAGCTTCTCTGGACAACCTGTGCCAGGGCCTCACCACAGCCAAGAATTTCTTCTTAATCTCTAATCTTCTAAACCTACTCTCTATCAGTTTGAAGCCATTCCCACTTTTTCCTGTCACAAAATGCCCTTGTAAATGACAGAGGCTCATCTCCAACTGGGGAGGCCTGTGGGATTTTCTCAGTGCCTTTCACAACTGAAGAGAAATCCTATCATAGCAGAGCTGTTTCCAAATAATGTCTGTCGATAAAGATGGACTTGCCATTATGCCCAAGACTGGATCTTTAAAACAAATCACTTTGAGCAGAGCAGTGAGTTGAAATGTTACATGACTTTCCTTTCCCTTGCCTAGATGTCTTTCAAGGGATGTTGCCATTAAGAAATGCTACAATACATTTTTGTTAAGTTTCTTTATCTAAGCAATTACGAGCTGTCACTGTAGCATGGGAGTGACTGGGAACAAAATGATCACAGACACCACTAAATCAGGTGTCACCCCCTCCTTCTCTGTGCAGGGAATGGTTTTCACAAAAGTTTATGTGACTGGTTTGTACTTTTATTGTGAACTTTCAAGCTGCCACCAGTAAGTTCGATCCTGTAAAGGATGGAGTGTTCTGGCCCTGATCCAGAAAAACACTTAAGTCCATTGCAGAGTGCTTTGCTGGATTGGGTCCAGAGCAGAGCATCAGGCAATAGTAGGGGTTCAACAGTAGGGGCTTTCTCTCTTTTTTGGGTGTTTATAAAAGAATCTCCACGTACATGATTGCAGTGTCAGCAGGATAAAACAAAACAATAGTTAGACCCCTAAAAAGAAAGGTCAAAGCAGGAACAGCGTGGCAGGTTTTTGGTAGAAATCTATCAAAACCTCCGTGAGAACCTTCTCCTTGGCAGACAAATACAGTGAATGATGGAGGAAACAGCAGGTAGATGTCATCCTGGGGTTTCCATCCAAAGCAGAGCTCTGCTGGTCCAGGTGCTGCTTGTTTGATCAAACTGTGGTTTTCCCAGGCTACTTTTAGGTGACGTTTGTGGATAAATAGTCTGTGGTGAACATCTTATTTGACAATGTTGGAAGCCACCTAGAAAGGTCATAAAGTTATCTTAATTATTTAGGGATACAAGTGAGTTCAGAATGACATTTCAGGAAATAGTTAATTGTCTTTTTTTTTTGCACATTTTGAGAAATGCTGGTTGGTTTTTCTAGGTTTGGTTGGAATCAAGAAGTCTGCTGCTTCTTGTTGGCTGGATGAATAAGGTTAGAAATGGGAAATAAAACCCAAATGGGTCCTCCAAGTTTCTTTTTAAATCAATGCCACATTATTTGAAGAGAGTAGCAGTGAGTTAGTCATGACGAAAACCCAGAAAATGAGGGAGAATTTAAAGAACAAACGGGAACACAGAAAGAAATGAAATTAAACATCAGGTTATTGTGTTTTACCTCCCTGTTAAAACAGCAGTTGTCAGATGGTTGTCCCTTCACTCCAGGATACCAGGCATATGTAATGGAGGCTTTGCCTTTGTAGAAAGGATGATGATGGATTAGTGCTTAGATGCTGAAATAACTCTGGTAGGAGATGGATACCCTTTAGCTAAGGGAAGGGGGGGCTGCTGAGGCTGAATTTAACAAAACCAGACTTGCCCACAGACTTGCAAGCGCTCGCAGAGTGGATTTTTAGTGCTGCAGGTGACATTGTTGCTGACTGAAGAATGTTCATCAAATCAGAAAACTGCTGATAAGCTGCCTTTCCCAAAAAGGGATCTCACGAACTTCTCCTGTAAATCTCTGCCTTTCATCATACCCTGGGAGGTGAGGTAGAGGACTTGTGACAGATTTCTCTTCACTTTGTTAGGGTAATCAAATGGAGCTACAGAGAAAAAATATCTCAAACCCTCTCTTTTATGGTCTATCAATTAAAGGCTGAATGAAAGAATGAAAATAGTTGAGCCTACACCTCTCTTTGAATATTTTGGTAGTCCACTGAAAATTGTGAGTATGTTGAAACATGAGCATATTGAGTACTGTCACTCAGGTTCTGCTAAGAACATTTTAACTTTGAACTGAATATATTTTAAAGGAAGTGATGTAACTAATTCAGTGGTATTTGCAAAATAGATTTCAGACCAAATTTGTGTAAGGCCTGCTGGAATTTTATAAAATTAATATAAAAGAATACATTTCTTCTGTTGCAACTATTTTTTTCAAGTTGCTTTGATGCAACTTGTTTAAAGTTCTATTTCTAAACCAAAAGGCTGGTAGAAATAAGTAAGAACTTTGTTGAAGTTTCCATTAATTCCATTTGGAAGCCAAATATTTTGGGTGTATTTTCCAGAAGAGCTTGGCTTACATAATTGTGGATTTTGGTTGTCTTTTTGTAACTAGGTTCAGACTTTTGAGCTTCAGGACTTTCTAGTGTGAGATTTCTCATTGCTGGGCTATAAAGCAGTGCAGTTTCTTTTACTTTTGCCCTGTAAGAGAAACATATTTTTAGCTAAAGTATCACATTAAATAATCAGATAGGAGATCTTTTCTTTCTCCTTGAAATTCATGCAATTTTCCTTAACATTTCTGCTTTGCATACAGTGAAGAGGTTCTTAAAGGACACCCACACCTGGAATTTAATTTTATTTGGTTTTATCCTTTCCTATTTCCTGATAATCTTACTATTGTCTTTTAATTACACTACCACTAACAATCTGCTAGGCCCACAAAAACAGGACTTTTTATTCCCTCCTTTTTTCGCTCGGTTGTGGATGGATTTAGTGCTCCTGAGATATCCCTTTTAGCAAGTATCAAACATGAGCATTCCTTTTGCTAATTCTCTGATCACTGAACCAAAGAGCAGCCCCAAAGCTCTGATCGGTGCTGTTCACTTCACAAAGTTGCACACAGGGCCCCCAACAGACACGTGTGGCTCCTGGAGAGAGCAGCTGAAATGTTAAAATAGATACTGTGGAGTGGTGGTGTGTCTTGTTATTTAGTTTGGATGAGTGAAGAACATATTTGAGGAAGCATCGCTGGGCAATGCCCTCTGTTGTATGCTAAGGAATAATTAGAATGTGGGGGATCTGGGTAGGAAGGAGTTTCTCTGATCTAGAGCTGAATACTTTAGTTATATGTCTTGAGTACTGTTGAACAGTACAGATTAAGAAAAAGATAAATTGAATTAATTTATTTTGAATTTATATACATGTCTCTGCCTGCATTAATATTAAGTTCCATCCAAAATCTAAATAGAAAGACTGTAATCTTAAAAGTTCTCTCAATAGCATCAGCAAATCATTCTTGTTTACCCTACATGCTAATAAAACAGGAACATGACACTCCTGAAAACAAGATTGCAAAATACAGAAAATGTGGTCTGACATTTTTTTTCTCCCCAAAGGAGGGACTGCCACTAACTAAAGTATTTCTTATGAAAGCTCGATTGCTTAAGATGCAGAATATTAAGAGAGAAAAACACTTTAGGACACAGCCATGTCACCAGCTGTTACTCACCCTTAATGAAATTGTTAAGTGATATTCTTCATAAATAGGTCACAGAAACTTTTGAATTGTGAAGAATGTTTTATCTCTTTCTTTGAAATGTTTGTATTAAATTTAGAACTGGTAATTCATTAAGCTCATTAGCTCTGACTAGGAGAGTAGAGCAATATCTAGGATATAGATTTCAAGGCTTAAAAACCTTAGTGCTTACAAATAAACATGAAAGCAATGTGTGGAGAAAAAATATGGGATCGTAATATGTTTAACTGTTTTTTGAGCGTGGCCCTCTGGATTAATTAAGAACATTTTCTATATTCAGACACTTGAATATAAACAGAATACATTATGACTTTTGGTTAACTCTCTTTTAATAGGGGAAAAGAGAATGCATTATGATGAATACAGTGGAAGCTAGTTGAGACTATATTTTGTTGTTTGCTTTTTGGCTTCAGCTCAAAGAGGAGCTAATCACTGAATTTTACAGAATCTCAACTCTGAATTATGTTATTAGTGATTTAAATAATAAAAGTTTTATATATATATATATATACACACACACATATATATACACACACACTTTTGTGTGACCTGTTCTTTGTTGCAGATTTTTAAGGAAGTAAAATACTATTGAGCTCTGCCAAATGCTTAATTTGTGATGAAACTTTCATTTTAGTCTTAATAGTTTCTGGTATAATACAGTAATTTTCCAGAGTCAAGTCACTGTTGGTTCCACTGGCTTCCTCAAGGAAAAGGGGGAACAGGAGGAAATCAAGGACACAGTATTTGGGAAAAATTCTATGATCAGAGTCCAGTATTGCTGTAACCTTCCAGTCATGGAGATTTTAGAAATAACCTTTAAAGAAGTTTAACGTGCTGGATTGTTATGTGCTTGTGCCCAATTACTTTCTGTTTTCTTCATTGACTTGCTTTGTGGCCTTGAGGTTATAATTAGCAGCTTTCCCATTTCTCCAAAATGTGTTTAAGAGCACCTAACCAGTCGAACTATTTTTGAGATTCCTGATGGAAAAAAAAAGAATCATAATTTAAAGTTACTATTATCAGTTGATTAATTTTTAGGTAAATTTGCTGATGTGACATCAGAAAGAAACACATTTATAGCAAAGATGTTTAGAGTCTATCATTTCAAACACCCAGGGCTCAGAAAACACTAGTTTTCACAGAAATGTGGTACTGAAAGAAACTCCAAACCCCCACCCAAAGCATGCTGTGCATGCCCTGTAATTAAATTTATTGGTCCACCTTTATCTGCATGTATTTGAATCCTCTTTGAATGTAAATATTTCTTCTTTTTTTTAGATAAATCGTCATAGAAGAAATCTTTCCCAGCATAACTTAACGTTTGCAGACATCATTAGTACACAGGACCCCACAGTAAGCAATTGCTTTATAGAACTGATAAATCACTCTTGTTATTTTAAAGGTTTATAACGTAAATGTTGCACGTGCTTTACTAAAGCTTAAATACATGAGGGTTTGGGTGCCTCAAGATGTTAAGGGATTTGAGGGACTTTGATTAATCAGTAAAAAGAATAAATGTGGAAGATACAAAGCCATTTCTATAGCTTGACTTTGCTGCTAATTCTGTTGTACTCCACTGATGTTTTATCAGTATCAATACTTGGTATAAAGGAATGTGACCAAGTCGTTGTCCTGTCTTTGCCCTTATTAAGGAGTTTTTAATACTAGTGTTAATTTTTATAAGTAAAAGTGGTCATGAAATTAAAAAAAAAAATTCTTGACACTAAAAGTACCTAAAGGGAATGAGAAACCAAGGTTTTTCTACTAAAATATAATTAATATGCAAATACAGATTCATTAAAGAAATTTTGGTATTGGTGGTACTGTTACCTACAAAACTTTTCAGGATTAAGTATGTTCAGAAGTTTAAATCCTAATTAAGACACTTACAGAACCTATAGGTGATAGACAGATAATTATGTTTCCTTGTAGTTTCTAACACTATTAGCCCATAAGAATAAGAATATTTTTTTATTATTATTTAGAAACTCAAATGTTTACACATACATACTTTCGTCTTTACTATTCTTCTAAAAAGCAAATTTAAATAAAAAATCAACACAACCCCCCTCACAATAATTCCATTTTCCTATTCCTATGCTAATTCTTCAGGGCATTTTGGGTCATTTTCTCAACCTTCCACATGTTGAAAAGGTGCAGGAAGGGCAGCAGCTTAACTACAAATGATGATATTTATTGAGACAGAAACAACAGAGCATATCATTAGGATATATTTGGAATTCTTTTTAATCTAATATAATCTATTTGCAGAAGTATTGCAGGTTTATCCTGAGCTGTCCTGGAAGTATTTTCTTGGGGGAAAAAAAAAAAGTAGAATAGAAAAGGGGACATTAACAGATGTTAAACAGGGGGAATGAAGCACCCCAATAGAATTTATAAAAATATTGGGATCATCCTAGAAATATTTTTATTAGTCTTTGTGGTAGTTGTTTCATAATTCCACACATGCCCTTTATATTAATTACAGAGAAAACTGCACAAGCTATCAATTAAAGGAAGCCACACTAATTTTACTTAAAGACAGCACCTGTACTAATTAAAGCAATATTTATGAAAGGCATTTTCCTTAACACTGAGAGGTCTCATATTAACTGCAGCTCTTGTGGTTTTGTGCTGTTCAATTTTTGAGCTGTTTAATTTATCACAAATGGCAGATTTGAGCTATGTAATTTAAGTCAGGGTATTTTATATGCCCAATATTTGTTAGTGGATTTGATATCCCAGCTGAAGAAAATTGTAAGGAAATTATGACTAAGCAGCAATGTTTTCATCTGATTCAGATCTGATGTTGAAAAAACCTATTTTCCTTTTGCTCTGAGTTGGTTAAAATAGCAGTTTGGGAAGGGTGGTTGGTAAATTTTGAAAGCATGAGATTTTGGGTCTACTTCAGAGAAACAATCAGCAGCTTGAATGGTCAGCCAATGCTCCTCCCAGTTTCTGTTTCCAGATGGATAGAAATATTAAAAAGAATAACTTTTCTCATATGTTATTTGACATCTCTGGCCCTGGCCAAGCACCAGAAGTTTTATGCTACATAAATGAAGGGTTAGTAGGGGAAGTAATATACTGAAAGATGGGAAAAAAAAAAAAAAAAAGAATAAAAAAGAAGTATGTGGAGATGGGGATTAAACCTTATTTTAGCTCTGATAATTCATCCATCCATCACTAGATAAATAGTGACATGACTCTGCACAATAATCCCTGCATACTTTCTCTCTGGGTTTTTCTATGGCAAGCATATGCATGACAGGAATTTGCATGAGATAAGTACAAATTATAGAAAATGCACACACTAATCCTCGTGTACCCATTTGAGAATGTCACCTAAATCATTGTCCACAGTCCTGCAGACCTTTTCACAGGTACAGGCAGATATGTGCACAGTATATATTTCATTGTCTGTTGTATATCAACAACAGACAATATCTAAGGAAATAGTTAAACATATTACACTATTAAAATAATGCTAGTTTGTACAATCAAAATAACAGACATGTTTGATTTAAAAATACTTATATTGCCTGTTAAAGAATGTTTTGTTGCTATTTAGTGGCTTTGCAGACGGCAAAATTCTATTGAAATTGTTTTGAAATCTTCTGGTGATGGAATTTACTGCAAAGGTCGATGGGTTTGGCTGAAGACCAGTTATCTTGCTTTGTTTGGTTTTACATTTTTAAATATAAATTTATATGGCCCGAAATAACCCCATCCCAAATTGTATATCACAGCTATACAAGGGATGCTTCAGCAGGTTGGAGAGAACTAAGTGTCTGCAAGGGCCTCTGGCTTAAGGAGGGTTTTCTTTTCCTCCTGTTCAGATATTTGGTGTTTCTCTGACATTGGTTACACCCAAACATGATTCTTTAGACTATAAGAAGCAAGAGGCTTCTGCAGAAGCATGGTGTGTCCCTCACAGCTTTTGATGAAACTCAAGATATGAAATGATACCTTGACATAATTTACTTGCAATATATTTTCAACTCATTTCTGACTTGTAGTTAGAAACTTTGCTTGCAGTAAAATAAATGTCTTCTAAATAAATAAATAGAATAAAATAAATAAAATATTTTTGAGATTTTATTATGGTTAATTTTGTGTAGTAATTGACTTGAAATATTGTTTTCAAATATTCCTAAGAATTGAATCTACCATAAAAATCAGGTGACTAAATGAGAATTAGTAGTAAAATGTCCCACTCTAGATTAGCTGAATGTAGACTCCTATGCATGTACTAAGTGGATTTATTAATCTGTATAAATGAAATGGTTACAACCTTCTTTTTTGTTTTTGCAGGTGGTGGAGAAAGAAGGATATCTTCTAAAAGCAAAAATAGCAGATGGTGGCAAGAAATTAAGGTATTACATGTCACTGTGACACAATTTTATCCATTACAAATTCAGATTTTACATATATATGGCTACTGTTACTGCTAGTAGACAAATTGCTATTGCTTCTGTGTTAATTCAATGTATGATCCCAGTCCCAAAAAAGTAAGTTACAGCAGGTAAAGGGCTCATTGTGGGCAATGATTCTGTATCAATATTAACCTCTATATTATATATATAATACACATATCAAGAACAATATTAATGCATCAGACAAACCAATAATAGATTTTTCCAGTGGGCAAATTTTAGGTGCTGTCTGTGTTTGAGGGATCAAGGATGGGCTGTAGGAACCCACCCTGAGGTGATGCCACAGGGATGCCAAGACAAGATTATTAAAAGTGCTCAGCATTTACTGACTTAACACTGTTGAAAGCAATGGGAGTACTAGTGTTGCCTTTATGGAGAGATCTGCTACAGTTTGCTGTATTTAGATGGCTGTAAAGTGAGGAGATCAGCACTGTGTGTTACTAGTGAGAATGAGAGAGCATCAAGAAATACTGCATTTTCTGCTGGGAGAAAGGAACTAAGCAATAAATCCTCATGCATCTTTAGTGCTGAACCCTAAGAATTCTAGAAAAAAATACTGAAAAAGGAGTCTGGAGGTCCCCGAGTCCAATTCTCACTGGGAGAAAGATCATTGTGGACACTCAGCCAACCCTACCACAGCGGGGTGCCATCAGAAACTGGTGTAACCTGCATTTTGTGACAAGGCACTGAAGGCAGTAATGCTGTGTTGCCCATTTTGGACCCATCTGCAGGGTGTGCAGAGGCTGAGCATCCCCCGTGAACACGCCCAGGCGAGGAGGGAGTTTTCCCTCCCGGTGCATCGTGCCCCGCAGCGCGGAGCCTCTCCTTGGCTGGGTGTGGGCACGGCGAGAGGGCAGCGGGGCTCGGCCACTGCTGGTTTTTAAGAGCCCCAAACGGTGTCCGGTTTTTGAGGCAGCCCCGGAGATCGCGGGCGGCACTGCAGCTATAGCGTGCTGCCATCAGGTGTTCGCCCGACAGAATGCAAACGCAGCCGCGGCTCTCGGGCACCTTCTGCGGCCCCACGAGTCGGGGACAGGCGAATTCACGCCAATTCCTCGTTTATTCTGGGTCTTCTCTGCAGGCCGATATTTACGGATTTTTACACAGAGCAAGGGTAGGCAGAGGGGATTGATCAACTCTGCGTGCGCTCTGACTCCTCCTTTCACTCACCTGAACTTGCTGTTCAGTGCCTGGAAAGGGTCACCTGGAATAATGTTGGTGCTGCGCAGCAAACATTAGAATATTGTGAACTCGCTCTTTTAAAGAGCTTGAAAGCAGCTATCCCATGAAACGCAGATGTTCAGAGGTCTGGAGCACCTCTGCTATGCAGAAAGGCCGAGAGAGCTGGGTGTGTTCAGCCTGGAGAAGACCCTGGGGAGACCTTAGAGCCCCTTCCTGTGCCTAAAGGGACTCCAAGAGAGCTGGAGAAGGACTTTGGACACGGCATGGAGTGACAGGACAAGGGGGAATGGCTTCAAACTGAGAGAGGGTGGGGTTAGTTTATTGATTAGGACAAAATTCTTGGCTGTGAGGGTGGTGAGGCCCTGGGAGGTTGTGTTGTGCCTGCCCCATCCCTGGCAGTGTCCAAGACCAGGTTGGACAGGGCTTGGAGCAACCTGGTCTAGTGGAAGGTCTCCCTGTCCATGGCAAGAGATGGAACTAAAGGATCTTTAAGGTTCCTTCCAACCCAAAGAATTCTATGATATATAGAGAGACTAACACGCTTTGAAGCGATTTTTTTCTTTTTTTAATTTTTAATATTTTCAATCTGACAGACGACTTTATGGACAATCTGATAAAAATATTGGCTAGTTTATGTATCTTTTATATATAGGTCATAAAAATAATGAATTTTTGAGTTTAAAAAGTCACTTTTTAAATGAAACAACTATAGAATAAAAGAATTGGGGAATTTAAGTTTAGGGGGGAAAAAATCTTCTTACAGATAATATGGTGAAACTGAGTTACATTCTCATAGCTTCTATAATTCCTATAGCCTGTTGAAAAAACCACTAAATTTTCTTATTCCTGATGGAATTAAATCATTCTCCCCTTAAAATTCAATGAAACTTAAGTAAAACATCTCACTTGATATAATTTAAGAAATATTTATAATTAATTTTATAGATTTTGCTGTTGACTTCTTATTTCAAAACCATAAATAGAGCTATGGGGTTTGTGTTTTTTTTTTTTTTTTTTTTTTTAATTATTTTAATGAGGTCCAGGTTGAAATGAAATGTTTTTAAATCTTGGCAAACTTCCCAGTTAGTTTGATCAGAAATTTGAATCTTTTAAGTAGATTGTGAACAGGTCTGTGACCTCAAAACACAATTACTAATTTGCATTTCTCAGCTAGAAAAACCTGCCCTGCAAATAGCTGGAGCAAGCAGCACTCTGCCTGGTAGAAGTGTCCATGACACAGAGATGTTCCTATCCATAACTGATGTCAAGCATTTGGTATAAATTTGATACTGAATCTAAGCTGTGTTCCAAGGGGTTTAATCCTTTGGTAATCCATATTCATCCAACATATCCAACTCACAGGAAAATCTGTTTAAATCTGCACATAGCACGCTTGACCACTTATTCCCTTGTGCACTTACAAGACCTTTTTAAATAGAAAGATAAAATAGAGAAAAGTTACAAAGAACCGAAGTTGTACCAATAGACAACTCATTCACCACCTCAGTAGTGAATCTCACCCACAGCACTCATTTCCTATGTGTACTTCAACAAATAATTAACTGAGGTTGAACTTTTCTTTGTGCCAGTATATACAACCCACAGTCATGACCATGTTTCACAGTAGCTAAGGATACAGCTTTACAGTGATAATAAATTTTGCTGAAAATTTCAGTGACTCACAAACACTGTCCTTTGAGGGGAAGTATCTGTCAGTGATGGTGAGGTATTTTTGTAGAACCCTACTGTGTCTTACTCTTTCTCACTGTTTATTATTATTATTATTATTATTATTTTTATTATTATTATTATTTTCTCTCTGTTAACATGGCATAAAAACCAGTCCTATTTCCTTCAGATGTATTAATCTCCTTCACAGAGCGTTTCTTTCACTGTTGTTTCTTCTTGACCATATTTTTGTATTGTTAGATTATTCTGGGTGAAATTCTGCCCTTGCTGAAGCAAGTGCAAGTTCCTTTGATCAAACCAGTAGCACCGGGGCTTCATCTGTAATATTGGTTATGCTCCTTAAGCTGATGACTGAAACAAATTGAATAGCAAAGTAATTAATAGAAAAAGTGCCTGTTGTTATGGCTGATGTGCAGTTTGATGGGATATTGATGCAGCAGAGTTTTGAGGTGGATCTGAATGTGAGCATTCTGAAGATCAACAGCGTCTTAATCTTGACAAAACCAGGTTTTGCTGGAATAAAAATGTGTGTTTGAGTTACTTAGGAATGCCCATGTAGAGAAAACTAGGGAAGACAAAAGAAAAAAGGTTTCAAACAGCTCCTCCCTGGGCCCTCTATGTCACAGAATCATAAGGTCATTGGAAAGTTGGAAAAGACCTCTTAAGATCATCGAGTCCAAATGTTAACCAGCATTGCCAAGTCCACCGCTAAAACATGTCCCTAAATGCCACAACTACACGTCCTTTAAATCCCACCAGGGATGGTGACTCCGTCACTGCCCTGAGCAGCCTGTGCCAGGACTTAAATGTGTCCTTACAGGCAGCTCCCTCCTTTTAATGTGTTACAACACACATGTGACCCGGCCTGTTCGTCACACACGGTCTGAGCTTTGTTCTAAAATACTCAGATTTGTGGTTTGCGTTCACATAAAGCAAATCAATAGTGAGTTTATGAGTATTTCTGTGAATATCAGATGACCCCCAAATCAGAGAGTCAAACTTGAGCTGTTGATCTAAAAACAGGGGTTTCTTATCAGATCGGATCCATTTGTTATGATTTTGTAGAGGTTTGAAACAATATGTTATATGTAATATATATAATAGCATTTTCTTCTGAGTTGAATGCTATGTTCTTCTGTATCAGGGGACATTCTTTTACATATCCATGTGTATTTTTACTTCTCCCTGGCCCCAGCAGCTTGTCAGTTCTCTAACTTAAACTTCTCTCAGATATCGTTCTTATCTTCCTTGCTCTCCTGTAAACTTCTAATTTAGGGAAAGGAGAAAGCATTTGGGACCTTTCAAAATAGACCCTTAACTGAGCTCTGTGTATTCAGATCAACATTTTTCCTTCTCAGTTTTATTTTAAGTCTTAGGTAGCAGAAGGCCACCAGCTATTTTGGAGTCCTCTAGGTATATGTGAACTTTGAGCATGTGTGAATGATCCTGCTGTATTCCTGTGGCACCATACTGGAAAAGAAATATAGATGGGCTTTAAACATGGATGAGGAGAAAGAAGGCCTTGAAGCTTTGTTAGGCCACATTTAGATACAATTAGGATAGTTCAACTCCATCAATATTGGTGGAAGTACATTGCTGATATTGACTCTAGACCTTTTTTGATTTTACAGGAAATAATTAAAAACCAAGTCTACAAATCTTTTACCTACTCATTGATTTTCATATTTTTTTTCTTTAATTTTATTTTTAAGGAAAAACTGGTCCACGTCCTGGATTGTTCTCACTGCTCGGAAAATGGAATTCTACAAAGAATCCAAGCAGCCAGCTCTGGCCAATCTGGTAGGCAACCAACTATCCAATATTCTCAGCCTCCTGGCAATAGTTATTTCAATATAAAAAGTTTGGTGTTTACAGAAGACAAATTTAGACTGAGCTGGCAACCTTCTAAAGCTTGAAAGCAGCTGAAGGAAAATGCTTCGATAAACTCTTAATCAGATGTTAGAGTGTGAGAAGAAATAGGACCCAGCATGTCCTTTATTAAGAGGTGCATTTCGAGAATAATTGCAAAGTGAGACAAATGGTGAGTGACTACCCAGTAATGTGACGGTAACACTTTAAATTAAGGTGCCATTTATAAATGCTTTATTCTTATTTATGAAAATGATCACTAAATGCAGCTACTTCCTCAAATAACGTATTATAAAGTATGTTATAAAATGCATTAGTAATAAATGCTGAACAGATGATGCGATGAGAATCTGTTGCAAAGGATATTGTGAGATGTAAATTGTATTAAACCATGTATGTGCATCTTTAATACATGAATTTAAGTTGTTATCTACCATCCTATAAAGTGGCTTATATATTAATAAATAATAATAAATTATTTATAAATGGCACCTTAATATAGGGTGTTACCAAAGCAGAAAACATTACAAGTTAGCAAAGTGATTTTTTATCGTAGTATAAATGTGACATCCACCATATCCTGCTAACCTTCCTGAATATTTCTATGACTCCATCTAATGCAGCTAATGCAATTTCTGTAGCCTGTAGTTACTACAAAGTGAAATTTGCAGTACCTTTTTATTGTGCCCCAAGGAAAGGCCACTGATCTTTGTCCTCAGAGATGTGACAGCTCTGTCTGCGTGAGCGGTAACGGCCTGAATCCCTTCAGTGCTGGTTTCTGCTGAGCCTGAGCCCACAAACCTGAACGTGGGCAACAAAAGGGGGATTTGGTGGATCTGTGATGCTGTGGGCAGCCAAGGCACAGGTTTGACAAAGCCCTGTTGTGAAAGGTTCTCAAGGCCTGATCGAACCTGCCAAATCTTGTTGGCGTGACGGGTGACCACAAAGGTGCTCTCCTTGGCAGGAGTCAAAAACAATAAGCTATTTTTCCTGTGGCAGGTGATGCAAACCATTCTTCTATATGTCCTTGGTCTATCAATGCCACCTGTCATAAAATCAGCTCTAGAAAGCACCTTTTCATGCCTTACTTTTTTTTGGAAAGAGCGTGAGGGTTGTAGAAAAAACCCAAAACTAATAAATGAAACAGTAAAAGTAAGTAAAGGTAAAATCTGGTACTTTCTCCTTGTGTTTGTGCTAGTCCAGCTGGAAAATATCACTTTTCTGCAGCCATGAAAACAATACAGCTTGAATTAATCTTTTTTTTTCCGAATCATCTGTTTTCTTTAAAATTGAATTCTATGTTATTTTTAAAAAAAAATGTCTAAGGTGGATTTATTAGAACGAGTCTTATAATCTACTAAGTGACTTACACTTCTACCTGCTACCTCCTCTCCCTATGCAAGCCCTCACCCAAATTCCAGGAGATAAGTGAAATAGCAGGAATTTAATGCACAGGAAACTTGATTTTACTCTGAGACTCCTCTGTATGGTTAAAATCCCCATTAGTTCTTTAGGGATTTAGATACTAAACTAAACCTGCCCAGAGAATGGGATTTTGGCCCAAATCTCAATCTGTTTATCCCAAAAAAATTGAAGTATTCTATGAGACAGGACCTTCTGGGAGGTCAGTCCCTTTCCCTGAAGTCTCACTCATCACCAGTGCTCACAACCGGTGAGAAAACATCTACTGCCTCCTGTGTTAGAAAGAACACAGACATACTGAACATGTATTTTGCTCATTATAGGCACAAAAAAATAAAAGTGTGTGGTTTTATTTATTTTATTGCATGCTGGATCTGAACACTGGGACTGTGAACTCAATGTTCACTAGGTGAGAAAAATCTGTTTATGTTGCATTTTCTGTCTGTTGCATATGACTTATATGCAACAGTAAATAAACAAATTGGTTAAAGCTTGAAAACAACAAGAGATGTCAGTATTCAAAATCTTACAACCCAGTTTTCTAAACCCAAATTTTACACATTAAAAAAGCTAAACCAGCATGTTGATCTCATCTGATAAAATAAATGCAATGCTTATTTCCTTTGTAAATCATTTAGCCTGATATAATTTTGATAGTGGAAAGGAAATAATACAAAAAGGATTCATTAGAAATCATTTGTTTACTGATGTTATTCTATTTTTCCAGTTGTTGTTTACTTTGGAAAAGGGGGAACTCATCCATTAATTAAATAATGTAAAAGAAGGGATGTTCATTCACAGTAGTATGACTTATAACAAAGCATTTTTATTGTTAACAGAAAGTGATGTGACTTAACAAAAAGATTAAAGTTCCTTTGCAGTCTAAAGATATTAATTCATTAATTATTAATTATTAAATACTGTACATAAAGCAAAAATTTAGATTAAGACAGCATCATTATAAGAGGAATGATATTTCACAAAACAAAGGCAACAGGAGAAAGGGAAATGAGAGCACCTCTAATCATATCTCTTTATGACGATAAGACAAAATTTAGAAGTGATTTCAAATTATATTTGTCCAAATCTTTAATAATATTCTAATGCAGAGAATTCAGTAAAAGCTAAAAGGAGTTTTTGTTGCTCCATTTTATGATTATGGATTTAGGATTCACCGTGACAACTTTCCTGTTGATTTCCACGGAGAAGACTGGAATCCATGGTTTTGTTTTTGGTGATGCTGGTGACAATATTTGGTGTTTTGATTAGCAATAGAGCACACCAATTAAAGCACACAGAGGAGAGATTCAGAAAAGGAGATTGTTTACAAATACTACTGAAAAGGCAACTTTGCATCCCATGTAACTGAATCATTAGCTTTTGCTGCTGCCTTGATCATTGGTGGTCCTGGCTTTGATACCCTTTTTTTTTTTTTTTTTACATTCCCATGAATATGACTTGCTTTTTATTTTAAATTAAGGACATTGTGATCTAAACGACTCACAGCTCCCTTCTTCCTTACCAGCATTAAATTCTATCATCAGTTTGTCTTTCTGACCAAGGAGAAGTAGTCTGTTTATTCCCTGAGATAGTTTATGCAACAGAGGTTATTTTAACCTCGGGTTATTAGCCCATCTGCAAAGTAATTTAGCGAGTGAAAATGCTGCTGAAATCCATATTCATGTTTAGGAAGATTTCATCGTAGCAGACACTTGTATCAATTTACAGCATAACCCCCTCCAACAACATTGATATAACATAATTGCTCTGACTGCAAAACACAAAGCAAGGACGTGGAGTGCTCAGGCTTTCCAGTCACCTCAGCTTACTCTCTCCCAGTGACTCTGGGTGATGCATAAACTGGGAAGCCAGCTATGTGTAAAAGGACATTGTTTAGGCCAGACTGAATTTCCAGGCAGTTTTCCTGGAGTTCTGATGGATTTAAGTGGGGCTTTCCATTGCATAGAGCCCCCCAGGGGTGCAGCAGAAGGTGATGGAGAGTTTCAGGCTTGATGGATCTGAATGGTTTGGCATGTAGTTTTCATCAGAATCTTCACATTCTAATCCATACCCATGAGTCCCCCATGGTGTTCACAGACACCTGATATGCTGTCGTGGTCAGAATTGATAAATTCTCTAAAGAAAAAGTTTTCATAGAATCATAGAATGGTTTTGGTTGAAAGGGACCTTAAAGATCATCTTGTTCTCCTCCCCTGCCATGGACAGGGACACTTCCATTAGATCACGTTGCTCAATTCATATTTCTTTCCCCTAGAGAAAAAGAGACTGAATCAAGTAATTATTGCACACAGCAAAAGTATGTTCAGCTTTCCACAAGCCTGCATCTCATCCTTTCTGGAAAGGGAGATGTACATGCTTGTACTTTTCTTCTGCCTGTTACAAAATCAGAGCTGTAAACAAGCTCCAGAGTACTGCAACAGTGATAAAATTAAACTGTGTGTGCACTGGCTGCATGGAAGAGCCCAAGTTCTGCTGTTGCACACATTTTTGCATGATCATAGAAATTAGAGGTGATAAAATCCTATAGACTTCACTATTTCATCTCCCTGAAAAACTTCTCTAGGCCGTCCAATGTGTTTTGTCGCTTCAGTGTTCCATGACAGCTTTCCTGGGAAAAATGTTCTGTAGCCCAGTAACCCTCCCTATCAAAAAACTATTTCTCTTTCTTTGCCTACATGTTAATCTCTTCTTTTAATCTCATTGTGTGTCTCCAAAATTTCTCAACTCTTTCTGCTGGTGGAATAAAGCTACCCTTCTTTGTTAAAGTATTTTCAGACTCAAGTTATCCTTCTGGGTAATTTTTTTCTTTCAAAGAAAGAAGGATTACCCATTTTGACAAGCTGGTGTTTTGTGTTCATGATGGGTTGCAGAGCTGCCTCTGTGGTGCAGACATGGACATTCATGGAGTCCTGGAGAGGATCTAGTCCAAGGAGGCCCCATAGCCCTATTTATAAAACTATAGTACTGGAACACTGAAAATTAATTTATTTCCTCCACAATTTGAATATTTTTTTGTATTAATATATTGATGTTTGGGGATTTTTTCCCCAACTTTTGTAATTTTTGCCCTGGAAATACTTGCTGACTAAATTTCACAACATCTTTGTAAAATCAAGTCTCAATACTGCTGTTTTGATCTGTTATTAAAAAATCAGAAAGATTAAGCTCTTGTCAGAGGCCAGGCAGGAAATTTGAGGCAGAGTTGGGGAAAAAAATTCCAAACTCTACTCTTCCAGTAGTTTAGCCACAAGAACGTCCTTCTGTTTTGAACAGCATATTTCTTCTATTAAAAAAATTAATAATAATTTAAAAAAAAAAAGGAACAAAGACACACAGGACTGTCAGTTTTAGTGGAGCTGATCCTTCATGGTTTTATGGTTTGGCAAATGGAGAACGTAATTACCACTCCAACACTGAAAACTTCCAGACTCTGCCTGCAAATCACTTGAGCAGGATCTCTTACTCTGCTCCTTTTAACCTAAAGAAGTTCTTTTCCTCCCATCTCAAAGACATCCTGGAGAACACATACATTTTAGCCTTTAATAACAAGATCAGAGAAATTCAGTGAGCAATCTTTGGAAAACTGAGTCTGTGGGTGATGCTGGACTGGCCATTGCTAAATTCCATTAAGTCTGTTTTCTGTATCACTAATGTTATTTTTAAGGTAACTGTGGTTTAAGAGCAGCAGAGAAAAAAAGATGCATTAAGCTAATTAGTTATGTGGGTATTACTCCACCTCTTACCCAAAAGGGACTTATTAGTGCTTTGCACTGTTAGCAGTAACATTTTTATTGTTGAGTGGGATGTGCAGCAACCCAATCCACAAAGGCTACTCTAACCTACATGGGCTTTGCCAGAATTGCTGCACAGGCAGAGCCCCTGGAGAAGGAGCTTCGATGGCAAATGAGGATTACTGTGCTTTACACCAACTCTCAGCAATGTAAATGATGCAGGCAAACAAATCTGCTCTTTGAATTACTTGCATCCATACGGAGGAGCTGGGGAGGCAGAGCTGTGTCACCCTGGGATGCGTGGACTGACACTGAGAAGTATCAGCCCTCGTGTTGAGCTCTTTCTGGGTGTCACACATGCCCTCGAAGACTTTTCTTCTTTTTTTAGGAGCTAGAAATGATAATTTATTTGGAGAAAGGAGATGGCTTGTCTTAGAGATACGATGTATGTTCCTGCCTAATTTCTGTCCTTTCCAGTTGCATCACTTTAAATTTGCATTTGGAAAACCCACAAAATTTTTCCTTTAAACCCAATGGCTTCTCAAGAGGTTTGGCAAAGTAAGCATTGAAAATAGCTGGTCAATGTGTATGCATTTGTGTTTTGATCTGTTATGTTATATTGAACTAGTTTTTTAAACTAATTATTTTAAAAATTGTGTATCTAGTATAAGAACCTTATTTCTGAGTTAAGACTCTTCAGGAGTGGTTATTTAATAATAACAAGGAATAATGAACTCTTTTCAGCTATATCAGCAGCTGTGCTACAGCAACCTGTCACTAGAACTTGTTCTATTCTTGTTTAATCTGATAATTGACTTTAATCTGATAAAGTCAAGTCATATTCATGGTTGATTTTTACCTTTTTTTCCTTTTCAGAAACCGGGATACAAACCTGAGAGTGTGGATCTGTGTGGTGCTCGCATTGAATGGACCTCAGAGAAATCCAGCAGAAAGAATGTCTTTCAGGTAAGAGGCAAAGCATTCCATTGCTCATTTGAGTGTGTACTCTGCGAAGAGGTAGGTTTTATTTCCTTGGTTTTAATAACTAGAGCCTGATTTAATACAGCGTTTTTCTTGCCAGTACAGGAGTGTAACACTTTATCCAGCATCGGTTTACTATTTTTCTAAGAGAAGGATTTCTGATGACTGAGTCTCCTAAACACTTGAGAACCTGTTGATTTATTGATTAATGCTCTATATTCAATTTGTTTTTAAAACTTAGTAGGTAATTGCTTTGGGTTCAGGCCTAGAATCTTGACCTAAAGGGCTTCCATAAACACAACTTCTTCAAACTGCTTATACAAGCATTGCTCCAACGCAGTGCGGTTACTCTGTTTGTTTTTATTGCTGTTCAGGGTCCTCAGACGGTGATGACCCAGGTTCACTTCTGCCAGGGGAGGGGAGGATTTTAAAAGCTTGCCTCTGTCAGGGCCAGCATAGGAGGACATGTATTTCTCATAAGACTATTCTTCATTGATGGAAAATAATATTATTTAACTCCTTCACCTAAATCCCATTGAATTGGAAGGGAGGATCAAGGCCCAAGGAGATGAAAGGAGGAGGAAAGCGTTACTGCAAGGTTAACATTCCAGGATCTAGGGGTAAAATAGTTTATTGCAACATCTTCAGGTTTTGGACATAATCCAGCTTCCATGAACATCAGTAGAAAGCATTTGTTGTTTTTTTCTTTTTCACTAAATGTTGCATCAAGCCACATCAAAATATTATTTTCTATGAACTGAGTTGTTTCCCAGAGTTCTGACATTGAAAATTTTTAACAATACAAACAACAAAGGGGGGGAAGATGCAGAAAGGAACATGTCAGGGTCAAGATACTCTTAGTTACCAGATAGTCCTTTGGCATCATTGCTAATAAAACATGCTGGAGGAACCAACTCTGTCTGGGTCTGGGATTTAAGAAAAAAAACCATTACACACAAAACCCCCCCAAGGGTCTGTACGTGGCTTCTTGAAAAGAAACCTCTCTGGGTCAACTGGGTGTTACAGAGGCTTTTTTAAGGTTTATTTTTCTAGACATCTTTCTAAAGCACATGCAATATTTAGAAATATTCCTCCTCCCCAAGACAGTGAGACTTATGCTTCTATACCCTCCACATCCTTCAGGTTGTCTTGAGACAACACTTGGAGCTTTGTCATTTCCTAGGTATTTTTAGAATAAATATTTTGGTTTTGCTGTCAATCTTCAGCTTTTTCACTTGGAATGTGATTAAGTATAACCTTAGCCTTCACTCCTGCAACCCCCTGAGCACACTGACAGGTCTTCTGAGCTTCTAGGGTTTATTTCTCATTTTGCAGTAAGCAAAATTCCTGTTTGGAAATGCATATCAGAGTGGTGATTCACTGCAGCTAATACATTTCCAGTGCAAAGACAAGCGAAGCTCTGCTATTGATTTCCCAAACTGGTGGTACGAGGGCTCTGCAAAGCATTTTCTTCTCACTTCTGTTCGTGTGAGGTGTAACTCCACTGAATCAGAATAATGTGAGAAAGGAAACTCATGCACTACTGCTTGAACCCATTAAAATGTGTCTTCATCAAGCCAATAAGTGAGTGGGAGAGACATTAAGAAGTAAAAGCATGGGAGGAAGGACATATGTTAAGACACATTTTGAAAAGGGATGGAGCATTGTTTAGACAGAGAGCTACAAGAAGATTGTGCCAGATGGTAAGAGCGAAAGAGGAGAAGGCTTTGGCACCAGTAGTGGTGACATTTTGGGAAAGGAAGGGACTGAACGAGACTGGTGCTACATGAGCAGATAGAGTGGGAAGGGGACTAGAGAGAGAGAGAGAGAAGATTTGTGAGATAGTCTGGAGGGAATCCAAGACGAGTTCGAAAGCGGAGAGGTCAGTTTGTACCTGGATGCTGAATATTTCAGGCAACACATCAGATGATCTACTTACCCCTAGTGGGTGGGAATAAGATTGATAATATATGTCTACTTATTCATAGATTTGTTCAAATGAAGAGAACATGGGTGATTTTTCTTAATCTTTCTTTTTATTTTTTTTGCGACCTAAATATAGATGCATTGCATTGGTATTTGATTAAATGCATTAGCTGCTTAACTCTGAAATGATCACAAATAAGTTTGTTTATATCTTCAAAGCATAGTTGGTGGGGTTTTGTTTCATTACTTTCTGACTAATAAAACCTTCTTTCCTGATTCAAACAGAGCAATGGTGGCTTTCTGCTAATGTGTTGTATTAGGAGTAGGTGCAGAATTTTGAGTTTGATTTAGCCAGGGTGCTCAATTTGAGTTCATGAATTATAGATTAGAAATGGAAAATGACTACTGAAATTTTGGTTTGAAGAAAATAAGGAAATCTTGAATTTAAAATCTAACCCTATGACAGTTAATGGATGGTAACAAGGAGATGGAGCTTAGGAGAATCATAAAGAAAACTAATTGGAAACATGATCGATGCGGGGGGGGGGGGGAAGAAAGAGGAAACTGCAAGTAAATGATATTCAGGCAGGAAGATTTGGGTTTCTGGTCTTGATCATGAGGTTTTCAGCAGCGTTACTCCCCTCCTTTTAATTGAGCTACTCCCAGTTTAACAGGATAAGTCTGATCTGTCTCACACTATCCAGTTTGTGCAATCTATTTCTGTTCTTGATGAACATATTATGTGGGGTATTTTTTTTCTCAACTTCTCTTTAATAGTACCTGAAAATGTGTACATCTTATAATATGCAACCTTCTGATTTCCCTTCATTTATTTTCTTGATGATATATCTGGCACCAAGGAAAAGACCTGGTTAGAAACAGCTTCACATGATGTAGGGAAAGGTAGCAGTTTGCAGTGAGATTCTGTGCTGTTTGTTCTTGCTGGTGAGTGACGTGATACACTAGGTCTTCATCGGAGGAGTGGTGAATAAAAGAAGATTTATGTTCAAATCACATGCTTTAAATACTTCTGCTAAGTGCTAGTTTGCTCTTTGGTGTTTAGCCTGAAATTTAAAGCACTGAGGATTAAAAGGATTACAACATAATCTTAAATAATCCTAAGTGTCATTTACAGAGAGATGGTTGTAATAACTAAATAAAACCATGTTAAGGGATGGCAGTGTTGTCAGTCAGCAACTGGAACAGCAACAGCGCCTATGTCACTCTGTCATTTTCTTCTTGCCTTTTTTTGGCTTAGTTTGATGTTGGGTAGGTGCATTTTGATGTGGGTTATCAAAAAGGAAAATAACTTAATGGGCTGCTTTTCAATGAGTACTGATATGTCTGTTGAGACACCACTAACTAGGCTAATTTGCAGATTTTTTTTTAATGTTCCATATGTTCTACTTCTAGTAAACTTTTCAACCAGATCTTATTCTTTCCCATTTTACTCAACCTCCACTCAAATCAAGCAGCTTTTTAATTTCAAATTCAGCCCAGACACTGTGGAAGATATGCTCTCAACCTCTGAATTTATAGTTCTGGAGCTTCATTAGCAAAAAGTTTTGTGGTTGTACCCTGTTTCCTTGAAGAGGTTTTGGAAGATTTCTCTCAGATCATTTAAGAAAGAAAAGGAAAAATAGTAGAGAGGTGAAAAGTGCAAAAAAGGTCACGTGGAACATATTTCTTACTCGCTGAAGCTGCTTTGTTCTCTTAATTACACTTTTCATTTAACCAACAGACATTTTTTGGTTTCTTTAGTCATATTTTTTCCCTATTTACCAAGTTCATTTTTTAGGATGGTTTCATATGAGAATTTCTGGAGTTCTATGGCTGGGCTCTTGCCACGGATCTGGTGTGATACTGCTTTTTGTTTCAATGCACTGCAGCTGGAAGGGGTTACTCATTCACATGCAACTAAGAAGTATAAGTGTATTTTACAAATAGAGAAAGCTGGGTAAGACCTACAGTATTTCAACAGTGAGACAGCTGAAAGTACAACTGCACCTATGTGTAATATGAAAGAATTTATCTTGCAGCTGTTTCATATATAATAACATTTATGGCACTGATCTGGGGTAACTCCCTTGTCCTTGAAGCTGTCCAGCTTTGTCCAAGCGCATAATCTGAATGATAAGCTATTTTGTTCTACATACTGTAGGATCAGGATAGTATCTGGATGCCTCCCAGGAATGGTTTAAGTCCCAGCTTTTTGCCATGGGAGGGATCATTTTTGTTTCCATGATCTCTCTAGAGGAAGGACTGAGTGTGCGATGTGGAGGGGCTTGGGTTGGGACTGGTATTTGGATTCCTTTGTGTGTTTTTAAATATAAATGCTGCATAGATGAGACAAATCTGAAAAAGCCACCTTGCAGTCATGAATGTGAATCTTCTGGTGGTCCTTAGCAGCAGCTAGAGTATATTGTGTTAGATAGACCTGTCGTGATTTTAAAACACCTGTACAGAATTTTTTCTACTTCTGGACATTACTGCTGTGATTGTGGTTTAATTTTGATCCTAGGAACCTGAATGTATTATTACCTAATTAAAAGACTTGGCCACATCACCCAGTTATTAGGTGGTGTCAGCCAGAGGTTCTTTAAATAATAAACTTATAATTAGTTTTTTAAAAAAATAGCTCAAGAAATCGTCTTCATCGTCTTCAAAAGAAGTGTGACCAGCAGGTCGAGGGAGGTGATTTTCCTCCTCTGCTTTGCTCTGGTGAGACCCCACTTTGAGCACTGTATCCAGCTCTGGTGTGCCCAGCATAAGGACATGGACCTGCTGGAGCAAGTCCCCAGGAGGCCACAAAGATGCTCCGAGGGCTGGAGTCCCTCTGCTCTGGAGCCAGGCTGGGAGAGCTGGGGGTGTTCAGCCAGAGAAGAGAAGGCTCCAGAGAGACCTGAGAACCATTTCCAGTGCCTAAAGGGGCTCCAGGAGAGCAGGAGAGGGACTTTGGACAAGAACCTGCAGTCACAGGACAATGGGAAATGGCTTCACACTGAGAGCAGGGTTAGATGGGATACTGGGAAGGAATTGTTGGCTGCAGAGGCAGTGAGGTCCTGGCACAGGTTGTCTGGAGAAGCTGTGGCTACCCCATCCCTGGAAGTGTCCAAGGCCAGGTCGGACGGGGCTTGGAGCAACCTGGGCTAGTGAAAGGTATCCCTGCCCATGACAAAGAGGGTGGAACATCATCTCTAAGATCCCTTCCAACCCAAACCGTTCTGTGATTTTTACACAAGTACTCTGTTTTTATTGATGTGAGAGACCTTGAACACAACAGTGTGGAATGGCCTCTCAGTTCTGTTTCTAGTTCTCTCTCCTAGTTGTCTCGTCAATGACCTAACTAGCAAAGCTCTTGCCAAAATATTTAGTAAAACCTAATCCATGGATGCAGAAAATCTTTTGACCTCTCCATATATCTGCTATGTTCTTTTGTAACCTAAATACAACAAACCTGTGAATGCATTTTTTAAAATTCTCTTTTCTTTATTCTTAATTTCTTTAGTTTTAAATGCCACATAAGATTTATTGTATTTTACAGGAACACATATAAAATCCAGAATCAGAACTTTAGAAGGTCGACACTTTAAATTGTAGACAACATTATATTGATTCCAGGGTTCTGGGACCTGACTCTTCTTCTCCTTTTATGATATGTAGTTCTGTGGACATTTTTGGAATCACTTCAGATTGGTTTCGGTTGAAAAATAGGTTCTTTATTAATTACCCTATTATCTTTTTTTTTTCTTTTAAACCAGAAGTTATGAATAAAACTATGCTTTCTGTAGTTCATTGCCTTACTCAATCACCAAATTTTCTGAGCTTTTAAGCATACAGATCACAACCTTTGCTTCTGGAATCTGCTGTTGTAGCAGTAGTGGTCCTCATATGCAAAATCAGGCAGGATTTTACGCAAGTAATAGCAGTAGAGGTTTGTTTCCATTATTTGTATGCAGATTTTTTATTGGTTAAAACAAACAAAAAAAAAATAGCAAGAGTACATAGTGTAAGAAGAAAAACATCCTTGATTGTGGGGAAAGTTTTGCAGAAAAGAGAAAATTACAGACAACATGAATTTTAAATATTATGCAGTTGAGAACTCACTTTGTCTTCTAAAGACATCAATATGACATTTGAAGGTGATAAAGACAGACATTTAGAGATCTTTGGTAATTTTATTTTGTTATTATTTAATTTTTCGAGTATGAAAAAGGCAGATTTAATTGTAATCACTTCACCTGTGTTGATGGTAAACATCTCAAGCTGATCTTGAGACCAAAGGAGGTGTTGAGGTATCCCTGGTTATTAAAGAACACAACAGGCAGAAGCACTGAGAAAACAAAAGATCCTCATCTAATCCATAATAAGCAAGAGCCTGGTAACTAAGACACTCATGTAAGTTATGGAAAATACATTTTCACCCTTGTTTCAGAAGCATTGGGTGAACAATGGTCAGGCTTTGACCATCCTGGGGGAACAAGTGTTTTTGCCTTCCCTCACCACCGTTTCACTCTTAGCGTTGATGATATTCATGTTAGCCCAAAGAGGGTATATGGAAAATGAACTGAAATTCAGGTTGTTCAGTAAACAAGGGCAAAAAAATGCTTAATGTGATTCATTTTCTAAGGAAAGTCAGGTAGTAAAGCCAGTCTTCCCTCCAAAAAGTGTGATTGAGAAAGAGACTCCTGTCCTTACAAGCAGTGACAGAAAAGCTTTACACCCAAGGACAGGAACATACCAAGAGTAAGGCCATGGATTTCATGTGTATGAAATACTTTATGGAAAATGATAAAACTTTTTTATAGTATATACCAACATTTTTGTCCTTTATGTTTCAAATCATACACAGTTTGAAAATAGATAAGGTATCAGTAGGAAGACACCTGACTGACAATGGTGTACATTTAAAGGGTTTGGGAAACTGAAGCTTCAGCCTCTGTATTAGAATCTCAAGGAACCTCTCTGTCTATTTAACCTCTTCAAAAGGAATTTCAAGGTTTCAAGGCAGAGCAACTTTATTCATAAAAATGACAAACTTAGTAGTTAAGATAAAACTGCCTCAAAGTTATAGGTAATCCGTTTCTCTGACTTTCTGTGGTTTCTGTGTCTGCTTTGGGGTAACAAAACAGTCATGGCAGGAAAGCTTTTTGTTTTGCGACTATAAATTATGACAGTAGTAGTTTTCATTATTATTAAATAAAAAAATAGCAATTTTTAAAATAATGTAAAAAAAGATTACTTTTCAGAAACAGTGGAGTACACTCCTAATAAGTAGCATTTTGTCATGCACAGCTTCTTGAAGGAAGATTCAAAATTCTCAGTAAAACTTTGGTTGATTTGTAGCTAAATATGACCTTAGCTAGACAGTTCCATTTTTTTTCCAATTATTGTCTATAAAAAAAATATTTATAAACAAAAATATCTCAAGAAGTGTAACTTCAACAACTCATGGAGGTCTTGGAAAGGCTTGAAAGTCTGATTGAAGCAAGAGCTGCTCTGGGCAGGGTGCTGTGGTGATGCTGCCTGTGGCACTGCATATGCCCTCTGCTGTGGTACCCACTGCAGGTCGTGACACATTGGGGCAACCAGCTCCTAAAACCCACCACAGCCTGGGGTCTCACTAAATCCCTGCTCTGGGCAGGGTGCTGTGGTGATGCTGCCTGTGGCACTGCATATGCCCTCTGCTGTGGTACCCACTGCAGGTCGTGACACATTGGGGCAACCAGCCCCTAAAACCCACCACAGCCTGGGGTCTCACTAAATCCCTGAGAACTCCAAAATCCAATTGAAAAGTGAGCCTAAATTTCCTGTGAAAATCAGGCTGATTTAAAAAATGCACAACCCATATTCCCCAGATCTGACACTACGTGTACATAGAGGTCTGCCTGCTAAAAATGATTGTTATAATAACTCACCACACTTTTTTGAGAGCCCATCTTCTGTTGGATGGTGGTGCTGATCCATAAGTGACTGTGGTAGGTACAAGTGTCTGTGTGTGCTCATATACATGTGCTTCTCAAGAAATTATATGAATCTCTTAGCCTGTGACAGCCACGCTGCAGCTTTCAGAAGTGCAGATGTTATTTGTCCATCAGAAAAGAAAATATTTATTTCGAGCCACAGGCATTTTTCCTCATTGCAGAAGTAAAACATAACAGCAGTTAATGCTTAATGTGCGTGTGACATAATTTTGTCAGGGACAGCAGCACGGCTGAGCACAAGGACCTGGGCAAACATGTGAGTGCAGAAGAAGCACCTTGTACCTTGTATAACACCAACCCTTATGAGAAATCAATCCAGGCATTTGTTTTTCAGCTTGTTTTTCCCGTTGTTTTTCAGCTGAATTCATGGAGGGTCGGATAGTTGGGGGGGGTTGTGATATTATTTTGTTTTACAGCTGAGGGAGTGAGCGGCGTTTTGCAGCTCGAAATGGCAGTGGGCTGCAGCCTCTTGCTGCATTATTCATAAACATATTGCTGCCATCTCGTGGGCAGCAAACGAGCCGGCGGGGCGGGCAGGGATGGGCAGGGATGCAGGAAGGGATGGGCAGGGATGCGGGCAGGGAGGGGAAGAGATTTAGGAAGGGATGCGGGCAGTCTGCGTCTGGTGCCACCAGGGCTCTGCCCTTCCCCAGGGACCACCAGCTCTTCAGGGAACAGGGTGCAGGTCACTCTGCCCCCAATATCACGACGCTGATCATTTTTTTAACATTTTTCAGCCAAAATCAGTGCCTGGCTGAGCAGTTCATGCTATTAACTGCTCTAGTGGAATGTGTCCCTACCCATGGCAGGGGGCTTGGACTAGGTGACCTTTAAAAGTCCCTCCCAACCCAAACCATTCTATAATTAATGTTTATTTTAGTTAGCTGCTGAATGAACTAATATCTTTTTTATTATTATTTTTAGGAAGAATAATAGTTCTATAAACCTGTGTTTTCTAAATTATGCATGTGGTAGTAGTTTTAAGTGTCAAAATGATGACTATATTTTGATCAGCTGATAGGAAAGGTAAATAGCTTCTTAAGGACAAGTTGGCTCAAGATAAAACATGTAATGCGAATTATTGTTACAGATAACCACTAAAAGTGAACTTGATAAAGCCCCTCTAATGTGACCAAAGGCTTTGGTGCTGTGTTTTGTGCATTTATAACATGAAGAAAATGATATTTTCCTAGTCCTGGCAATCAACAACTGAAAAGAAAATGTAGAAATGAGAAAGGAGCCTGGATTTCCTGATTCTTTAGTACTTTAAGGTTTGGTACTTCTCCTGAGTGAAGACAGTTAAATTAATTTAAAAGCATTATAATTTTTGCATGGGTTTTTTAACTTCTTAATGTAAGTTAATATTAAAAAAAAAATGTTTTGATATGTGCCCAAACACTGCACACGTTCCCTTAATTTATCAAACTCTTGGGAAAAAAAAAAAATAACAAAGAGAAAAATGAATCGTAAATGAACTCACTCAGAGATAATCAAATCTGACTTGTTTACATGTTTGGTGCTGGTATTTCTGTATTCAGCCACTACATTTTTTAAAATCTTGGCGAAGTCACTTGACTCCATTTTTTTGTGTTTCTCTTTAATGACTGAGGCAGATATTTGGAGTTGGCTGGGCACGGGGAGCCTTGGCTGTCCTCTCTCTGAATTTGTGTGCCAGACGAGATGCTTGGGATCCACATTTTTTGGGTAGGAGTGATTTCTTTGGGGAGAGGATATTTTTGGATGCTTCAAGGTGTTAAACGGACAATAGGAGGCAATTTAAATGTGAGGGGAGAAGTGGAAACAGGGACCTGCCCTCTCTTTTAGATGCTACACCTCTGGTGTTCAGCAGAGCAGGAATTCCTAAACTGTGATTCATGGACCACTAATGGGATGAGGAGAGTTATTGAAATGGTAATGCAAACCCAGTCAGCCTGAGAAGACATTTAAGGTAGTTCCCAGATGGTACAAATAAAAGGAAAACCCACAAGAAGAGTCACCACAAGGGACCCTGACTTTTCAGACCTCCTCCTGAAGTTTATTGATTTTGAGATGTGCCTCCAATTGATCCCAATTATAGAGTATTTTCATATGGATTATGGGAGTTGTTAAAAATTTGAGCATGAGTTCATGGGCTGGATTTCTTGAATTCTAGAGTGTTGGGGATTTTCATTAATATTAGTGGGTTTATTATTTGGGAGGGGGGGAGTTATTAATTTTATTTTTTTCCTTTCCTAACCTTTTCTCTGATTTGGGGTAAATAAATTCCTAGGAATTTAATGCCATTACATCTGCAATTGCGTCTGTAAAACATGACGATCCAAGAAGTTTAGCAAACATTTTCTTTGGCAAACAAAGTTGCAAAGAGGGGATGTGGTTTGCTTACCATTTCATTTAGAAACAGAGTATTGAACTTCAGTTATCAGATGATTTAAATGCTTAAAATTCACAGCACATCAGCCACCCTCCATTTGTATTTTTGTCCCTATAATAGTCACAATTGTTACAAATGCAGCATTATTTAAAATTTTAACATGCTTAAAACCTAGAACATGTATAGGCCTCCTGCAGTCAGAGTTTGCAGGTAAAATTTCACAGATTGAACTTTAAACTAAGTTTTCAGGAGGGAAAGTGTGCATTTATATAAGTGAATATTTGCACGAGAGCACATTTTAATTTAGGAAAATGATAGGCAATTATTATGATTCCCTTAAGTAATAAGAATTATTATTATTTTTTATTGTTTTTACATAATCATCACTAGGTGGAGGCATACTTTACATATTCTATTGAACATGTCATCTGTTGTGGACTGAGATGAATTGCACTGATACTGCGGAATTAAGTGAATGATGCGATTTTTACCCCGAGCTGTTGAAATAACCTGTTACCACCAAATGCCCAACTCTCAGGCAGACTAAGCAGACTTGTGCTTTGACCACCACTACTGCTGAAAAACAATTAAAACTGAATATTTTTGAATCACATGCTGTCAGAGATGTCTTGAATTAATTCAGAAACATTGTTAACGCCTGGCGAAGTTAAAAGGGGGAAACAAAGCAGGTGTCACAGAGCAAGAGTTTGAAAGAACAAATATCTATTTTGATATCCCATCCTACAGTACTTAAATCAATATATGATGAATGGCTTGGGTTTTCTGTTTATTTGATTTTTTGTGGTTTTTTTTTTAGTTATGGTAGCAGAGTCCATTCCCACTCCATCCATGTTTTCTCACAGTACAGGGACACCTGCTACAGATTGTAAACATTAGATTTTGACTGAGGGTTAGAAGACCTCCCTCCATTGATGCCAATACACTAATTTCACCCCAAACTCTCCTAATTTACACCAGGGTTAGATCTTACACCTTTTTGCAAGTATATATAATCCCATGCTTATGTCTCTCTCTTTATGAGCTGATAGGGCAGAGTCTATGTGAGGTGGTCTTTGGCACAAAGGCACAGCCTTGTGTTTGAGAGGCCACAAAAGGAAACTTTTGGGTGTGAACATGGGAGTCAGAGATAAGAACTGGGTTCCTCCATGCTTTGAATACTGTTATGACTCTGCAGATTATAGTATCTACTGACCTTTATTGTAGGAGAAAGAAGGGTCATGGTGCACAGATTATAAAGCAAAAATACACTTAATTCAGTATTTATTTCCTATCTTTTCAGGTAAGATGCTTCTAAACATGTTGAGCGGGGTAAATACATTTTTACATCTCTTTCATTTTAGTATAACTAAGAGAATGGAGTCAGGATTTCTGAGAGAGGTTTCCCGAGAGTTGCAGTTTCTTAACCCCAAACTTGCATAATGGATATTGTTGTGACCTGGAGCTTTGTTACCTGACTTGGGGTGCTCTGTCCCTGCTGGGGCTGGGCTTCTTCATCCTCTGGGGCAGAATCAACTGATTATACCCTAGAACAGACACCCTTCCATGAAATATATACCTGTCTACAGATAGGATTTTAAAACTACTGTAATGGAGCTGAAATATGCCCCCCCATGTGTTTGGTTTGTTGTTTGTTTTTTTTGTCTCCCTGTATACTCTTTTATTTTTTTTTTTAATGATTTGGAATCACACTTTTAATAATTATACTCACAATCTAAAATTAAATAAACATTGTGCTTAATGCTCAAAGAATTGCCAATCAGTACTGAAGAAAGTATGTCCAGCAATTTATCAGCTTGTAGAAAATAATTATAGCAATGTTTTGAAATGCATTGGTTGTAGTTTTGTTTTGATTCATAGAACGTAAATAATCAGTTTTGATTCTTCTGTTTCAAACGACTTTCTTGGAAGTAAGGCTTTTAAATAAGAGTCCCGCAAACCAAGCTGTTACTCCTGGGAAATTCTGTAGTGGTATGTTACTGGCATTTGAAAAATGCACACCTTCTGAGAAAAAACAGGAAAATTCTGTCAGACAGACTGATGGGAATTCCCAAGTTTGGAAATGCAAGTTCTGTTGGAAAACAATGGCAGCACAATTCATCTAGGGCTGCAGTTGGAGTGAAAAGGAACATGTTTTCACCATTGAATACATTTTTCTTCTTTTTTTTTTATTGTTGTCATTCTGGAAACAAATATTCTACATGATCAGTTAAAAAGTGCAAAGTAAGGAATGAGAGAGAGTAATGTGTGTTGGAACACAACATAGACTTTACCCATGTAGCAAAGTGTGAAGAAATATGGTAAAATTGAATGTAAACAAAGAAATGGGGAAAATGAACGTGGGAGTGAAGAACTGTGTAAAGGGAGTAGGAAGAATGTAATCCAATAGTAGAGATCAAAGGAAGGGAAGCCAATTTTTTCAAATATTCCATAATAACTGCAATGTAGCAAGGTAAAGGATCTGAACAAAGGGTCAGAATACCACAAATGGGAAAGGAGAAAACATTATATACAGTGAGGAGTGAGCAATTTATTATTTATTTATTTTTTTTTTTTTTAAGGCTCAATTATTATCTCCATCTCCCAGTATTTCAGGACTCTTTTATAATCACAGGCACTATTTTCACTCCCTCTCCTGCACACACACACTCTGTCTCGCTCCCCCTTCCAGGCAACACTTCTCCACTCGCGCAGATTTGAGGGGGTAGGAGGATCTCAGGGGTTCTTTGCAAGATGCTCGTTTCCCACCGCAGAGTGTGGCATTGCCAGGACTCTTCAGGGGACTCTCTGCCAGCTATCCTGAAAGGCTTGCAGAGGAGTGGGAGAAGATTTGCATACTGCCCAAGCAGGGCCAGATTTGAACCCCCCTCTCTGCTGAATACTTTGTTACTGAGTAAATAGTGCCACCAAAATCATTGCAGCTTCTGTAGTGGAGTAGGTGCTGTGCTATATCAAGCTTTTAGGGTCTGTCCCTTATTTTTTTCCTCCCCCCACTCCAAAGATGCTCCTTTTTTAATTCAAACAAAGATTTCTTTTCACCTGCATTTTTCCCCCCTCTAAATTTTACCTTTCTCTGCTCTTGTTTTCTTTTCCTTGCCCCTCTATTTTACATTTTTGTATTTTAATAACATATTTTAAGCCATTTTTTCTCCTGTTCTAGATGTGATGACAGTATATCCTGATGGAAAGATAATAATGCCCAAGGAGGTTTTCTTTTATGAATTCTGCTGGTGTTACTTTCACATGCACAAATATATCATCTTGATTTCTAGCTCTGGGTCATTTCATTGCTCTTGTATGTCTTGCTACGAGATGTTTCCTGTAATTAAAAGATTAGGTTAAATAGATTATTTGTGCTGCCCTGTCTACGTAAATGTTCTGTTTCTCTGCCTCTAGATACTGGCTTTTGTGTTTTAAGGCAATGTTTTGTACATGAAGTTGCATCATGTCTCCTTTGTCTTTAAGCTGCTGATTTATTGGTAAAAGAAGCAATCAAACGAGACATTTACTGCCATAGCCTCATAGGGTCAGTGAATTAACAAGTGCCAATAAGTTCTAAAGAAGTGTTTTAATCGTTTCTAAGGTATTTAATTAATGGACTTTCTTGGAGGAGTGGTGACTGAGCAGACATAAGGCTGATAAATATTTAATGCTTGTATCTGGGGAACTTTTTCTCCCTTTCATGTAATTTGAGGTGTTTACTAATGGAAAACAAAGCCTAAATTGTTGTGTAGCATGCAATCAATGATAAGATGCTATTAGATTTTCTAGGGGTTGGATACCTATCAGGAATTAATCTGTATGTGCTGTGATATTCTGCATTTAGAGCTGATCTTGTTTAGAGAGGATTTTGGAGTCGTGTTTCTCTGACATAGCCAGATATCTATGTTAATACTTATGGGCTATAACAAGTAACCTCTATGAACTCAATTAATTGAATATTAAGTGTGTGCATGGCTGTTTGTTTGGGCTGCCATGGTTTCAACAACTACCATTTGTAGGGAGGTAGAAAAAGAGACTCCACATCCAAACAAGCTCATTGATCTATGTGATATTCATAATACTTCATTTAAACCATGATGGTGGTAATGCCATAAGTACGCTTAAAAGTTTGAAGATTTTTTTCTACTTACCTCTTATCATAGTCTGTTTTTCTTCATCTTAGAGGAACATTTCCCTTTCTGTTATTTTGCTAATTTTTCACTCCTTACTCTTTATTAAAAAGAAAAAATTAAAAAATCAGTTGTGTCTGATCTACATTTGATGTTGTATAATTCCTCTCGCTCTTGAATTCTTGTGGTTCTACTTCCACGAAAAATAATGAATTCTTTTTTTTCCCCTTAATATTCCTACCTTAAAGAACGATGTTTGCAATACAGCAAGTGTGACTGCATTGATTAAAGACTGTTTCCTTGCTTTTCCTTGCCTGTCTGAGCTTTGTTAAGTCACGCTCTGCTGTGTGCCACGGCAAGTTTAGGAACACAGGAACTGTTGAAGAAATTGGGTCTATTTGCTGTTGCAGTTCACTAGAGCTCTGATCTGCAATGCTCAAGCACACCAGGCTCTTCCAGCTGCCTTTTACCATTGTTAGTATAGTAGTAGACTTGTTGTTAGGTTGTAAGAGTTAATTTTGTCATATTAGGAGGGAGAAGTTGCAGTATTCCAGGGCTGGAATCACAGCACTGACCAACCAGAGCTCTCACTGGTGACAGTGTGTGTGAGCAGCTCAACTCTGCTGATTTGGGGCATCACTTCTAATTAAAATGGCATGTTATTGGAGTAACAAAAATATGTTTGTATAGCATCCAGGCCTGTTGGCTACACAGAAAATGTAACTAAGAACAGGTGACAACAATTTTTTATGAATCCCCGAGCTAATAATTGGAAAAGATGGAAAATGATGGCAGCACATTGCACCCCACCTGAGCAGGGAACAGAAAGCTTCCTTAGAACTGACTGATCCTGAGTGATCAAAAAACCCCAGCAACTTCTGGAGGGGTCTGTTATTTAGAATTCTGAACACACAGATCTTTGGAAATTATGTGATGTAGAGGGCAAAATATTTATGACCAAAAAACCCTGAATTTTTCAGAAGTTTTAGTGGATATAGACTGTATACTACAGGCATGATATAGTGTATTTTATAGTGCACTTTTCCCCTTCTCTCACTTTTTAAACTCTTACTTCTACCTGCTTTTTCTTTCCCTCTCTGTATCTTTATTAATATAATTACTATTTGAAAAACTTTTATGAGCCGTATATGATGTGTCCATTTATTATCTCTGAGGATGGTTAGTGCTGGGTTTGAAGTCATCCACGTTTTCTTTCCAACTCTGCAGCATGTAGAGAAGAATGTGCTTATAATCAGTCAAGGTAAAATAATTGGAAATAGGAATAATAATATAGCAATGGGGTAAAATAATTGGAAACAGGAATAATAATACAGCAATGGCCAATGTACTTGTCAACTCGGCTGTGATGGTTTTGGTTTTCCACTTGACTCAGTGAATGTGTACACGGCCTGTGGAGGGGAGCAGTCATCTCTGAATCTGATGTTTGCAAACCTGGTAATGCAGTTATCACAAACATCGATTATATCTGCCGATGTAATTAAAAATACACATCTGCCTCTTTGAAAATGCAGCTCAGTTCTTGGGTTTTTGGTTTTAGTCTTTTAGAGACAACTGTGCCAATCGGAGCAAGTCATACAGTAACTTCGTTTAGACAAACTCTCACTGTTACTTTTTGTTCATAAATGCAGTTAACAAGTTCTTTTGTACTTCTTTGGGTGTTAATTGATGTAAACAAAGTCTGCATTTTATCTAATCCCACTGAAGCTTGTTAAAATTAGAGATGTGCCAAATTATTCCAAAGCAGGTTGTAAAGTAAGTGAACCATTAGATCCACTGGCTCACAAATGGCATAGACAATGTACGCTCTGTTTTCTTCTTTTTCAGGGACTGTTTATGTCAGAACTTTCAAATCACAGGTTTTTTTGCATCTTTAAGATTGTGTTTAGTTAATCTGTATGGCAGAAGTACAGTACAAGCAGCAGGGCTGAGCATGACTAAAGCTATTTCTGGAAAAGTCCATATATACACTCCTAATTGAGCATACCTAGCAGGCAGCTCTGTTAATTTCTATATCCTGCATTTTCTTTTTCACAGACACGTCCGTTTGTTAGCATTTTGTCTTTGTAGGAATTGTGATTTGCAAAATTGGTTATTACCCAGTGTGTTGCTTCAGAGATGGCAATCTAACATGCAACGTGCTGTGTGGGCCTCAGCTACATCTCCGGGGTGCACAGTGAGCACTAAGGCATGATTTCCATGGAAAAGTTAATGACATTGATACATCTGCATGGAACTGATGGCCTTTCTCTTCTATCCTGTTAACTAGCTCCCACACCATAGGCTATTCTCAAAGTCTGGTTGCTCAAGACTTCTGCGATTCTACTCTTATTCCACATCTTTGTCTGCTCCTTTGCCTTGTCTTTTGTAAAATTACTCTTTTCCATCTCCTGCCTCCTCTGCATACTGCAAGACTGTTGATGCTGTGCTGGTGCTGGTATAGGACAAATCCATGAGATATTGTGCCTGCACTATAAACACAAAAGTCTATGCTCCTGCTCCAGTTCTCATCCCCTTCCTGACTTGAATATCGAGTGGGTTCTCTGAAGTCTTCTGATATTTAACCATGAAGACAAGTTCAATGTGCCCAAATGTAGAGCCTGGAGAAGAGCTCTGCACTCAAATTTGGACATGTGTTAATGGTCTTGTATGAGAGTTCACTTTACTTGATTTCCATATGAACAATGCTATAGCCAGGAGAATAAAAGGGTCAGGGTTTGTTCTATACACAGTATAAGATACACAACTGGGTAATACAAATGGTAATACAAATTACAGAAGTTTATATAATAGCAAAAAAGTACCTCTCTGTCCTGTTTTGAAGTTTTGTTTCAAGTTGAAAATGATGACCAGGGATGAATATCCTATAACTGCACATTTTACAGCATCTCTAGGCAATTATTGCTAACCAGAAGTTCGATTCTTAGTTGCTAAATGTTATCTTGGGTAAAAATATTGTGTCTGTGCAGAAGGAACAGGCACTGCTACCCTCAAGATGAAGGACAGCAAATTTAGATGGCTAGTCCTAGGATTTTCCTGGACCTTGGGAACTGGCTAACTAGATATGGAAGAGCTAAGGTGCCTAATCAGAAATCAGATGCATAAACACCCTTATGGACCTAGTCAGTGGTAACTTTATTTTAGCTTAATTAGTAGGCCTTTTTTTCCAAACAAAAATGGACAATTCTTTTCTCAGGTAAAATTGAGATAATCTGGTAGTGCATGTCAGACAAGACAGATCTCAAAGATCATTATATATAGATGTTATCTTTTACAATTCTCTGTTTTTTTCTAGCTGCCAGCACCATAGTATCTAATCTTTCTAGCAAACAGGTGGCTCTTGCAGCATGCTTTACAATCAGTCAGACTTTGGCTCAGTCTAATTTGCTTAATCATATTAATTAATTACTTTTGTAAATGTCAGAAAAGTTCAGCACACATTTTACTTTTTAAAAAGATTTTTGAAGATCTTTCTAGTAAATATGAAACTTTTAAATATCTGCAGTATTTTTATTTAAATTGCATAGTTAGATTATTCATTACAAGCAAACTATTCAACTTCTTTTTTCTCAGCCTTCTTTCGCTTAGCAAATTGACTTAGATTTCTATGAACTTATTTCCTATTTTACATCAGTTTAATTAGGTGATGCCAATCAATTTCAGCCTATAACCTGTTCTCCTAGTTGCAGTGTGGCATTTTTCCATTCAACATACCCTCTGATTGGAGAAAAAAAGTGTTTAGTGGTAGGTAAACCCTAGAGACTGGAAATTATTGGGTACTGCACAGATGCCTTTATTTCTTCTATAATAAGACTTATTTTCTGAAGAGGGTTTTTTCCAAATATTGTATACCTCAAAAGTCAATTTTAGAGTAGGAAAAGGAAAAGGTCGCACGTCTCCTAAAGGTGTAACTCATATACAGGTACTGTAAACCACCTGTCTTGACCAGTGCTGTTTGTTAACCAAAATGTTAACACTATGTTCTTGATTTAATTAATAATATCAGTGAGAAGTTGAGAACAGTCACAGTACAATGTTTGATAGTTTCATGCAGTTTTTCTGCCTTTTTTGCCGTATCTGTGTTTGGATGCTATGTGGTTGTTTAGTAAGGCTTCAGGAAAGAGGTCAAAGCATAGGTCATGCTTTGAGAGACAGTTCTGAAAATCAAGATATTGAGACTATATAGAACTCTACAGTCACTAAATCATAGCAAACCTAGGTGAAATGAAGGAAAACAAATGCTCCTACCTCAAGAAGCCTTGGGGAAATCACTTGAAATAAAGCTTAATTGACTTACAAATCTACAAATGGTGCTTTTCCTTACATCTGACCATGCTGTGCACTCATCATAATTTCTTTGTGCTAACACATTTTCTGACTGATGCCATCTGATGTGTGCAGGCTCCACTGCCAGTCAGGGTGTAGACAAAGTGCTCCAGATGTGCAGTGTAAGATCACTGTCCTGCAGCAATAAGTCCTTCTGTTCCCATCTGTAACAATATTTAACTTTGAACTGGACAGTGATCATTACTTAGAATTTCTCTCTTTTTTCAGTCTGTATGAAAGCCTGAGACTTTTAGGTTGAAAATAAGAGAACACAAGAAGCTTAACAAAAGCCCAGTGTTCTGCCATGTGGTATCTTCAGGTTAGTCATCATCTGTAGTCTAAACTCAGGATCAAACCAAGAAGCAGCAACTGTGTTTGAATATTTATGGCTGTATATGTGTACATATGTAAGTGCACTCTTCCTGACTGATGACATCTCCAGGCTGCAGGGGCTGATGCCAGGAGAGCATTGACCAGGCCGAGATGGATTTTTATAATTTATAGAATCATAGAGTCATAGAATGGCCTCGATTGAAGGGACCTTAACTCAGGTGGCAGAGGTAGGTAGAAGTCCTGTTGTCTAAACCTGGTAATTTATTGAACCACTAAGTTTTAAGGGAATATAATTTTTTCACAATACTTTTATAGGGAAACGTTCTTCTAGTTCACACCAGGGATACAGGCCACAGCAGCAAGCTGAAGCCACTATGTAGCTCATACATTTTTGTTTCCATCAGGTTTATTCCTGCACTATGGATGCTGCTAGATTAGAAGCCATCTTTAATTATAATCCTTTGGGGTTTTCATTGCTCCATGTGTGCCTGTGTTGCTGTACTATTAATACTGTTCAAGCTACTTGTTTGGATAGCATCTTCTAATTTCCCAACTAAGCATGGGAGTAGCAGACACTGCATAGAGAAGAAGGAAGCTGAACATGAGCATAAGGGTTTGTTTTAATTGTCTGGGAATTTGTCTCCTATTCTGAGGGATGGCTGTGTGTGGTATTTTTTAATGAAACAAAATGAAGGTTAGACCACAACTTGGCCTTGTTGACTTTAAAGTGCATGAAATCTCACCAGCCCTTCAGTGAGCGTGGGGTAAATTTAAGCAGAAGAAGGCAGATTTTGCATGGATCTGGACCAAGTGATGTTTTTTGGCAGAAACAATAGAAAACATATTACACTGTGTTTTTGTGTTTGCGTCCTCACACTGTGTGGTTTTGTCTGGTTTCTCTGCAAGCAAGGTTCAAGCTGGTGAGCCACACAGTTTCCTTTTGATTTCTTTGTTGTTCGTTTATTGGAATTTGAGATTGGAAGCAGATACAGTGGATGCAAACCCAAGCGAGCCAAAATGTTTTCAGTCTGCCTGTGCAGCCCTGCCTGAAAGCTCAAGTCATTGAATTTTATACAGCAACAATATTAAGCTAATTCTTCCAACTCTTCTGGAATGTATATTTCCATTAGGATGGATGTATTCACATAAACTAGTTATTTTAATATTCTTCTGAACTGGAATGCAATTACTCACTCAAATTAGCCTTTCAAAATATTGACTAAAGGGGTTATGACATTCTGATCCTTCATGAGGCTATGGTCAAAAATTCAAAGTTTCTCAAGATTCAAGATGCAGGCACATGAAATGGAGTATAAATGCAGGTTATGTATACTCCATCTGCAGCAATAATATTTTAAAAACTTAATCAGTATAATACTGCTTGACAGAATAGCACAGGATAAACTAATATTTTCAGTTCAATTGCATAAAGGCAGTTTAAAAATAGGACTTACCATTTGATCATGCATTATTTTCCCAATGAAAGAACATGTGGAAATGGTAAGAAATGATAATCCAACATAAAATATACAAATGTACAAATTTTATCCAAATGCTCTAGACAAGCCAATATGGCAACCAGTGTAACATGCTCTGCTGCTCACCAGCATGCTTTCAGCATCACTTCTTAAGTTTTTTTTAATGTCCAAATATATTTGATGTCCACATAGGGGTCTAAACAAAGCACTGGGGCACCAGTGCCTTCACATCTGAAACTGTTGTTCAGCATCTGGCTCCCACCTGCCCACTTAACATAATTACTCAGCATCAAAAACTGTTTTGCTCCTCTCCAGACTTCAAAGCCTCAAAGGACAGTTTTTGTGCTCCTCTAAGAGCCTGCCATGTCTGTCACTGGTGGTGATTTGGGGGTTTCTTGCAAACTTTCTCCTAGAACTGTGTGTGTATGCCCCGCTTCCCACACGGTGCAGGAGGGCGAGGGGGAGCTCTGAGAACAAATGTCTTTTGCCCCATGTACATGTAGCACAGTGTGAAGCTCAGGACTGTTTTCATTAAGAGGACTAAAAAGGCCCTTTTCATAGGTAAGAAGACCAGAGTGCTTATTCTGGTGTCTGCCCCAGTTTCTTATCCAAGTGACTTGTGAGCAAAGATGTTTAGCCTTTTCTTGTGTTGGAATAAGACAGTAAGATTTCCATCTTTCTGGCTTGAGAAATGGCTTTTGTAATCTTCAGCCCTGAGGTCTGTGAGATGTGTTAGGGAGCTGCCTGGGACAGTCAGGCTCATCCATCTCCTGTTTGTTGTGACGTGGAGCTGCTCTCACTTGGAGCTTCCGCTGCATATTCAACATGTGTGATGGCATCGCCCTTCCTCGGCTTCACAGGAGTTGGGGAACACTCCTGGAAATATGCAGGTGGTCAGAGGAAAAATAACAGTGTCTATGACCATTCCTCTTCCAAGGGTATTTGCTCCCATCACAGCTTTACTCACGATGCTCTTTCCCAGGTGGCATGAAAGCCACGTCATGGTGGGCATACCTGGCACACCTGGCTGCTTGAGGATTAAAAAAAAATCTAACAGAAATAAGACTCAGAATAGGAATATATGCAGAGTAAACATGGAGAACAAAAGTTCCAGGTAAATCATCTGATTTGTGTTCTTTCTTGATCAACTGGATTTACCTGTATGTTTTGTTAGGAAGGTGTTTCTCTTTCTTATTTTGGTTGCTCTCCTTTAACTCATGGTGATTTAGGGATGTTATATAGATGTTGGTTTGTAATGAAAAATGTGTAATCCTCAAAAAATGCAAAAGCAAACTTTCCTAAAAATGTTATGCTTACTTTTCCTGTATAGATTAATGCGTCAGACAAATGATAAATATCAACAGTGTTTTCAGAGCAAAAAATACTTTAGATAAAGGGCAGAAACAAAGAAAATACATGTTGGGTACATTAGGATATGAGTGAGTTAAGAGTCTTTGAGAGCGGTTATTCTGCTAGTCCAAATAATGACTAATTACCACGGCAATCCTTATGTTCTGTGCCATACGGACCCCACCATTCCTACTTAAAAACACTAATGGCAAATATACATTGCAAACAGATGCCATGTGCACATATCATCTGAAAAGGCTTTTAGGAAAACAAGATTGCTGGTCCTTGGAAAGAAGCAGAGCAGTTGCACTGCAGGATGGCAGAGCACCAGTGATTCCCGTCCCACAAGAGGTGGCTCCCATCTGAACCACCACTGCATGGAGTGAGAGAGGAAAACCTGGCTCAGGTTTGAACACAAATCATCCAGGTACAGCTTTCCTGTGCCACTAGCACACCTCAGTCTTAAAATATTAAGTCTGAACAGACTGAGCTGCTCCTGTTTAGTTTCAGGCTGGTGGTGACCCTCAGCTGCTGGGGAACAGCTTTGAAACCCAGACTGCTGGATAGTTTGGGGGTCCCTGTCCGGAGGAATGATGTTTAAGGCCTCCAACCCCAGAAACTAATTTTCTTCTCCCTGTTTTGAGCTAACTTGTCCTCAGCACGACCCGTGTGCTGCTGGCTGGACCATGGGAGTGCCTGCCAGCTCAGGTCACCTTCAGGGAGCTCTGAAATAACATGGAAATTACAGATTTGTGATCCAGGGGCTGGTACAGTTGCACTGGGAATGAGAAGAAGGAGGAGAGGACTATGAGTTTACACAACTGGTACCCTGTTACAACCCTGGGATGGGCAGGTGCTCCATGGATCAGGACTTCTGGGCAGGCTGCAGCTGCCCCTGTAATCCCACCCTTCTGTCATCCCTGTAGAGGTTCAGTGCAGAACTTTAACTTCAATATTGAATCCATTTAGATGGAAGATAGGCCTAGATAAAACAAATATATAACTTAAATAATTTAAATATTTTTAACGTAAATAATTTAAAAATATGAAGTTAAATTCTGGAAAGCAAGAGGCATACATACTTTTCAAAAGGGAAGGAAAAGGAAGGGAAGGGAAAAGGGAAAGGAAAGGGAAGGGAGAGAGAAGAAAGGGGAAAGGAACAAAAAAAGAGGAAAAAATACTTTGGCCTACAAATGATTGCTCTGGAACTTATCACTGTGTTCTGGGTTTAACCATCATCAAACCCCACATGAAATGAAAACAAAGGTCTCTTTAGACCTGATCCTAGACAGGAGGAGGTTTGGTCCACAGAATCTACATAAATGCTCAGCCTACTGAGGACCTGCCAGCGTGTGCATCCAGTCCCAGGGCACAGCTCAGCCGTGCTCCTGGCAGCACCGGTGGCACCGGGATCCGGGGATGCTGCGGGCACAGCTGCTGCCAGGAGAAGGCAAGGGACACACTCATGTCAGCTCGGCAGCCCTGGCCAGTGGCACAGCTCTGCCACTTGACACAGCATAAGACAAACGTGTCAGGAGAGAATTGATATGTTTGAAAATCAGTCTGTGAGCAGCTTTCAGCATTAGCAAAGTTTCTTTCTGATATTTCTGCCATTTTCCTGTGTTGTGATTTTAGAGGAATTAAGATATTCTCTTTTATAGGCATCCAATTCTTTAAAAAAAGATCTTTAATAGTATGAAACTTTGCATCTCATAAATACTGGTGAAAATTATTTCTCATGCGAACTGCCTACTCGTAGGCTGATACAGGCATGTATAACCCTGACTCCATGGCAATTCCTGAAGCATCATGAGTTCTTGATTAATGAAGCATGACCAAGAACTCGCCAGCTTTGATGGACTAAACATCTGATGGAAAATGTGTATTTTCTCTTAAAATACAAAGTTTTTAAGGCACTGAAAGAGCAAGGCCTACTGCAACCTTATAAATGCTCGAAGTGATATCTTGAGGGTATGAAAATACTTTAAAATCTGATCTTAGAATTCCTTCAGCCACCTCCAACTCTATCCTGCACGTTAGTCCTACATTTTTATTGCTTTATTGCTCTACTCCTGGGCCCTTCAGAATCATGCTTACACTACACATTCCTCCAGACAGGCTTTCACACTTCATAAGGCTCTGAAATATCATTAATTAGGAGGCATTTTCCTCCTGCAAGTCCCCTACATCTCTCTGATGGCGCATGAAGAGATAGATATATCCTCACCAAATAGATAGTTTCTCCTCTTGGCCATTATCACTGTGGGACAGTAAAATCTGTCCTGGTGTCACTGACCATGGGCATGTAGAGTGAGCTTACAGAAAATATTTGTGTTCCCAAAGGTAAAGAGGTGTTCTGCTTCTGGATGATTTTATGTGGAGTATCTGTGCTCATTCAAGCCCTACCCATACTACTTACAGCTGCAATAATCTCTCCAATTATTTTTTTCCTGTAAATCCCATTATTTATATTTCAAGTTTCTTCCTTCTTTTATAAGAGGCCCAACAGTGAATATGACATGTTATTATTTTCAATGCATTCAGTGCTTAAGCTGCATTCCTTTTTTTTTTTTTTTTTTTCTGGCTTAACTTCTGGGTGAAAATACTGCTGGATAATTTACATTATTAATACTTTTTTTTTTTTTTTTAATGCTTCTCTGTATGGGGGAAAAGCACCTGGTCTCAACACTTTATGCATAGGCTAAAGCCCACTGTAGAAAGCTCAGCCTTCCTTTTGTAAAGCTTGAAGACATTTATCTATGTTATGTGTATTCGGATACTTAGGAATCTTTTCTCTCTCTCCCCCGGGACATTACGGGACATTTTCCATGTATATCTTAGTGGGATTGTTCAGCACCGTATCCATTCCATCTACCTCCAGCTTCACCTGAAGGGCAAAATCCTTAAGATCTTGACACAATACTGATAAATACATGGAATTATTAAAGTTGCCATCTCAGCAGAATAGGATTGCTGCCGCCTTTGTTCTCAGGGGAATACATATTTCACCCAGTAGCAAGACACCCAACTGCTGCTACAATCAAAACTCTCTGAAATGCCTTTAAGCTAATCATCTTTGAACATAAGCCTTTGTTGTTAAATCAGGGACCTTCTAGATGCAAGGCACAGAAACCTTTTTTGTTTTTTCTCCACCTTGCACAAAACAGCTTTAAGCCTGTCACCGCTGACAGTAAGGTTCAGTGATCTGTCAACATTCACCCCTGATAAAGACAGTGAGAGAAATCCGTGGCTCTGGAGAGTTCAGTAGAGACCAAACAGTATGTTTGCAAAAGAGCATTTTTATATGTTTTCTTGTGACAGCACTAGTTTAACAGAAAATAGTTGGAGTGTGCCAAAAAAGGGTAAAAGAGAAAGAAAAGAAAAAAAAGATAGGAAAAAAGACAGAAGTAGTAAGTTAGGCTAGCATGACATGATGGATCTGGGCTATGACAAACAGAATTGGAAAAAAACTTCCCTGGGGACCAACTATAGCAGGTTTGCTGAATTGTATTTCTTGATTTCTTACTGTGCAACAGTGCTTTTTAGTGTTAGATTGACTAGGCTTCAGAATATTTTTAAAATTGTACAAATCAAAATCCGTGTAGCTTAAAAATGAAAGATGTAAAAGGTTTAGGAGTTTGATGTATTGAAAGGCATTCTGTATTCCCTCATGTGAGTATTAAATGTACACTTTGTCTGTTTGATGAATTTTAAATCTTTGTGGATTGCAACATGCACCACAGCAGTTTAGTGGGTATAAACCTTGGCTGAAGGAAAGCGTAAAGGATGTGCAGCGGTCAGGCTTCAAACTAAGCTATTCTTCACTTTTCTTGGTTTTCCTAGGTGCTGCAATACATACCAAATCCAATTTATAGAGAGCTAAGTAAGAGCAGTTGGGGAAAAAAAAATCTTGAAAGATTCCTCTTGGAACCAACTAACCCTGACTACATTAAATGTAGGGAGATTTCATCTTGTTTTAATTTTATTGTAATATGAAAAAAAAAAACAACGAAATATTTATGAAGAAAGGGCAGGCTGAAGGGATCAGAATATTTTGGAATAATAAATGCCTTTATTCAAACCTACTGTCATGTCAGACAAGGGTCTTGCTTGGTGACAAGCAAAGTGAGGACAAAAGGCTTTAGGGGCTTGAAAAATGACATTAGATGACATTCATCTGAAAACCTCTCGTTTCTAGGTACATCAACAGAGAGCTGGCATAGCAGGCCAGCAGCACAAGGCGTGTTTTACTGAGTCCTGTTATCTCTCTCAACTTAATTCTGCCTTCCAGTGATGGAAATCTCTCCCTCCACCACAGCAGCTTTTTCTACAACACACTTAGAAAGCGCTCCTGAGCACAAACCACGAAGACATGAAGTGATAGTTATGAAATCTAAAAAAAAGGTCACATCTGTGCTTTACTGGGGATGGGTTTGGATGTGTGTTTCATCTGTATGGCAAGTGGAAGTGAAAAGCTGGTGTTGTTCAGGAGAGGCATCTGGATTGGTAGGTTTAGAGGGTCAGGGTGAAGTAGGGAAGATCAGTCCAAACCTTTCTATGAATTTGGGGTTTTTTTTCAAATCAAAACAAATTAGTTCCCTTCTCCTCTTGAAAAGTTCCTTCCCTCTTCTGCTTTAATGTTTGACTGTTTTTCCCAACCTGAGCTTCTGATATCAAATTTTAAATTCTTTGGGGATTTTGAACAGAGAGACTCATGACAAAAATTTTGTGATCCCATGGAAACCTAATTGTAGGTGCAAGGCTGAGCCTGGAGAGACATCAAGAGGTGATGAATGTGTACAAGACTTTCATTATTCAGCTTTCACTGTGAATATTAGCTCTGGAGAGCAACTTCCAGAAAGGCTTCACTAAATTTGTTTACAGTTGGGGAAATCAAAGATGTAAATAGAAGGCCAGAAATCACATAAGTTATAAACACCAAAAAAAGTTACGGTTTCTAATCCAAGGCCATGCAGCCCCTACAAGGTGATAGGGGTTGTGTCTGCAGCTGAAATATCAGGGGCTGCTTTAGTTCACTTTCTAATAAAGCATAAAAAAAATACACCAGCAATAATTTTTAAAGGACATAAAAAGTCATCTCCTCTCCACGACCTTCCAGCCTATATCATCGAAGGTCACCTGTGAGATTATAAGTAAATTCTGGACTCTGTGAGGGGGATAGTGGTGCTGTTGCCAATTGCTTTGACTCGCATTATCAGGCATGGTACTGCCAATCACTCTGCTGATGCCTGTCAGGTTTCTGCTGCTGCCAAGCAGAATGTAAAATTGACAGGGAATATTACAGTGCTCGTCAAAAGCTGTGAGGTACCTCTGCCTTGGGGAGAGCAGGCACCTGTGGTTACAGACAAGGATCAGGGCTCGGGAACACTTTGTTGCTCCCTTTACATTTTTTTGAAACCTATTAATTTTAGAAGCGAAGCGCACGGTTCACCCATATTGAGATTCTGATTATGAAATTGATATTTCCACAGATTGAGCTAACATCCAATATGCTTTTCAATACAAGGCTTAAGCAGGGATGTGAAATAAAATCAAAATGAGATTAAATTTTTGACAGTGGAAACAATGCTTGTTAATTCTGTAGTTGAAAGTTTTGAGTGGTTGATCTGTATCTTTTTATAATATGCACTATGGTCAGTTCCAAAAATCTGTCTACATGTTTCTTTTCTATTTGACATGGTTTCTCCAATTTCAGGAAGTTCTCTTCCACCTATTGCTATATACTTGGGTCTTACTGCACAAACCCAGGTTTTGTATTTGTACAGCCATCTATAGAGTGATTCATTAATCATCTGTAAAGTGTGGGGTTTCACAAATGTAATATACACAAAAACTAAAGCCAGCTGGACTCTGGATTTCCAACAGGACAATGACATGCCAGAAATACTTTGCCATTACAACCTGACACCACGTTTTGTGTTGAACAGAGAGGTCTCATGAATACATTCAGGAGAAGGCAATAGCTTGTGCAGCTATTGAGAATTATTTAATTAAATCTGGAAGCTTTCGAGGAAGCCATAAAAATGAGGTTAATAAGTCAGACTAATAAATTCTATATAATTAAGCTCCCCAAATATAGAAATTTCAGAATACGATGCTAAACATATCACAGTAGGGACATCAATTTATTTAATCTTAACATTGTTGCATTGTCTCCATGAACTTCCATTGGTGTCACAATAAGATTATTATGACAGCACCATTAAGCCCATTCAAATGAATGGGGAATTAGTGTCATGATGGAAACAGCTGCAGCTAAGAGCTGCTGTCTATGATCAGTAGTTATTTTCAAAAAGTCAGATATTTTGCTATTACAACAATTATATTTGCTCTTTAAATATGAATATAGCACAAGGAAGAAACCTGGCTTTTCAAGGCACAGTGAAAACCAGCACAAAATGTGAACTGCATGGCTGTTTAAGGTATTCCACAAAATCTTCACCATTCCAGCTCACTTATAACGTTTTTCCAGATGTGTACAAAGCCTCTACTGAACAGACATATTGCTAGATTTTAGGGCTGTCAGTCAATAACTTGCATGTTGTCAAGAATCTCTGCTTAGTCCATTGTCCACCTTCCCCTTTCCCAGAGGATAGATAATAAAAGACTTTTTGTCAATCACAGCAGCCACAGGGAGGGTAGCATGGAGATCATACCAATGACAAGAAGAAGTGAATTTAATGACTTAGAAGACAGAGTACTCTGAACTCTTTCTTTTGTACCTGTCCACCCTACACCACCTTCTGTCCTTAGTTACCTGTACAGCCTCTCTCCATCTGCCTTTCCATGTGCTGCTGCACCATGTGGAGGGACGACTTCCCATAAAAGCACCCACCTCCCACCATTATGCATCACAACTTTTCTTAAATTCTAAAGTATTCAATAGTAAGTTTAGGATTTGAAGCTCTTTAAACAGGTTTTCTCTCATATATTAAACACTGAGATCTCTGCAGATTTGTGAAGAAACATATTTAGATTTATGGTGATATATTTCACATATATTCTTCTATTTAATAGAAAATGAAAATATTTTATTGATAATGTCAAAAAGAAAGTTGAGAGTTCTTTATGCAGAGATGCATGTCTGAAGCGTATCTATCCATATCTAAAAGATAATTCTCCATGCTTTCCAGGGCAGATTTAGTTAAGTCTGCATATTTTAGGACCAAAGTAAAAGGGTAGAGATATCTAATATTTTAAGCTCTAGGCTGGGGGGTGTTGCAGAGTGGTTGTTTAGAAATCCATGTTGTTTTATGGTTAATGTTATAAGTAGCTGTTTGAATTATATCAAAATCTTATGGCTTTTTAGTGGTGTTTAAGCAGAATAATTGTTTTTCTTCATAATGAAGATTTCAACTTTTAAATTAAGTAGTTGGAAATACTTACTACCTGCGTGCCAGTTCCCATTCTGCCCTAAGGGATTCAGAGATTATAGTGGTAATGCACAGTTTCATGGTAAACCCTTTTTCTCCTCATGCAAGGGGTATGTCCTGTCAGTCATCACCTACATAGATCCTTTCTCACACAGTCCAACCTGCTCCAGCAATTCTGCATCCTGCTCTTCAAATAGTCCAAACTGCTGAAACTTGGGAGGTCAGTTCAATCATTCCTGCTGTGCTCTTTGGAGAAAACCAGTAACGTGAGACTTCCAGTCGTATCCCGGGGCCGTGGGGAACAATGGCTCCTCTGTGCGAATGGAAAGCAAGCACCTGTTGTAAACAAATTAAACGCTGTTCTTAAAAAATACAAATATTATTACCTGCCAAAACTGTGCCAATCAAAGGGAACCAGTTGGTGGCGGAAAGTTCGATACAAGACATGTTCTGAGTAGGTATACTGTGCATCCCTGGTGTAAGCATTCTTTGATGAAAAGGCAGCTTGTTCGGGATACCTAGATTGAATTTCTTGTAAGGCAGCTGCTTTAGAGGATATAAGATATTTCTCTCAGCCACCTGTTTCCTTTTATTGTGTTAGCGTTTGAGTTTGTTGGGCCAGCCCATGTGAAGAGATAAGGCAGAGTTTCTGTATTTTGTTTACCAGGGCATACTTGTTCATGCTCTTAAATATTAGTGGAAGAAGTTTAGGAGGGCAACCCTGTGTGAGTTGGACAGAGTAACTGCTTTTGTTCTGAATTTTAGTTCCTTTTGGTTTTGTGTCTTGGCACACCACTGTATCTTTTTTCCTGGCCTTGGCATAAGAAAAGAGTTAAAATAATTTTATCTTCTCAAACAGCTGCAGAACCAAAGAGGGGAGAAAAATCTAGTAGAAAAGTCTTCATCAATGGTCTTCAGGCCAGCACCATGTCTCATCATTGCCTACACCTGTTATGGTCCTTCACACCAAAACAGACTGAGTATTTATCTTCTCCTTTGATATATATGGTATATTCTTCCATTTGAGGGTGGTGAGGCCCTGGCACAGGTTGCCCAGAGAAGCTGTGGCTGCCCCATCCCTGGAAGTGTTCAAGGCCAGGTTGGACAGGGCTTGGAGCAACCTGGGCTAGTGGAAGGTGTCCCTGCCCACGGCAGGGGGTGGAACAAGATGATCTCTAAGGTCCAACCCAAACCAGTCTGGGATTCTATTATAATTTTCCTCTCAGGCTGCCTTGGTGAATCCTCATTTCAGGTGTATCATAAGAGCAAAACAGGTGCTCAGAGTGGAGGGATGAGGTTGGGTCAAAGTGTTGATGGTTGTGATAAAGGAGCTCAAAATGCTGCACAAATGTCTCTGTAGTTGCAAAGAGAAATTCTGTTATTTTTGGTAACTTAGAGCATGCTTCACAATGTTGAGCAGTACCCCCAGAGTCTAAGACAGAGAAGTAGTTAAACCATATTTACTTCTTCGTGGGAGTATTAAGATACATTACTGGTGGAGTCTTCTAAGGCAAGAGAATTGCTGAGAGTAAAATAATATTCAGACTCCGGTGAAAAGAGTCCTGCCATGTACATCACAAATTCAGAGTACAGAAAAAGGACTGAATGTTAACTCTTTATTTAATTGTTATTTACATTAATTTTTCAAAATAAAAACCAAAACTAACATGACAGTTGGGCATTTAAAAATATGAATGTTGCAACTTAATTGCAATTATTTTTATAATGGTACCTGATCTCTGCCTATGAACACCAGTGATGTCTTCTGACTGAATTCATGTTCAAAAGAAAATCCCCCCCAAATAAACAAACAAAGCAAAGAATCATTTATTTTCTCAAACTATTTTTAATGCTTTAAAAATCCCAAAGCCCTTCCCTCTACTGCTTCTGATTCTTGATAAAAATCATGCAAACACAGCCAGTTTGATGCTATTTTTTTGTTTACAGTATTGCTGTGTTGTTTTGGTTAACAGAATGAAAAACAGCACAGTTAGACTACAAGTAAAAATGTTTTATTCTTAGTTTGTTTCATCAATAAAAGCTGACATTTTTGCAAGAAAGATGTTATACTATTGGAATTAACTCTTAGTCAATTGTAAATAATTGTATTATATTGGTATGTTATCATGAAGATTAGAAATCATTTCCTACAGAATCATGTTCCTGCTTTCTCAGCACTGTTTCAATTGAAAGGAATTTGAATGAAGTGCATCTCATTACTAACATAAAGTAGATGGAGCTTGAATAATTTTTATATTTATTTTCCATAGATAGCTATTACATTTCTTATCCTATCCATCCAAATTTTATAAAATAAATTGTTTTAATCCGTTTTTTGGAAAGAAGCAACGAATTTGTTTTTGCAGAAGTAATACATCTGAATATATTGTAATATGCATAAAAATCTGTTAACACAGTTATTTATACAAAAAGTGTAGCTGCCTTACCTTTGATTTAATTTACATACTTTATTTGCCTTCTGACAAGTTCTTCCCTTGCCTTTTTTTATTTATGTGCCAAAAATATGTCTTTTCAGATAAGTCAACTAAAACTTTAATGTATTGTATATTTTAAAACTACATAAAATGTTTTATGCATTCGCTAGTTTTTTCCCACAAGCATTTGTTAAAGGTGATGCTATATCAAGATTAGACATGTTTTACCACTGATAACAGCATAATGACATTGTATTTCTTAAATATTATGAGCAAATAGATGTGTTCTATTTTAAAGCCGAAGCTGACATTTACGTTGAATTATCAAGCATTAAAAAAATAAAAGAAAGAAAGAAAAAAAAAACAACCTTTATTACTCGAAGGTCAAAACTTTGGCAGCCTTCGTTTTTTAAATATAAGAATTCAGGCCCACACCCTGAGAAAGAATTTGATGCATTTACTTTAAGTATGTGAAAGATGTGAGCGACATAATTATTTTTCCATTCAAATGTGGAAAACAATAAAAGTTTCCCATATGTAGTTCATAGGCTGTAACTCACATCACTCAGCACTAAAGCAATAAGCAATCGAGTGTTGATACAAAGAGCTCCAACCCTGGAAATATCAGCTTAACCCTTGCGGTCTTCCTCTGCACTTTGCTACTGTAAACATGGTTTGAATTTACATAAGCCACCATTCATATTCTTGTGAGTTCATAATATAAATAATGCAGAAAATCTCATTCACTTCCCTAAATTATGCTAGTCATTACAGATGATTCATGTAAGTATTAATCTCTTGGATGTGGCAGAAAACTAGGGAGGAGAAACTACCTATCATATCATTTGCAGTTAAGAACCTGCTGCGTATCTCTAAGCTTTGCTTGGAACGCTCTGCAGTAATTGGGTGTGCATCTTCTCTCTCTCCTGTAATCCAAGTGGCAATATGGGTTTCTCTGTGATTTCTTCGTGCTAGAAAATACAATTTGGGGAAAGATGTTAAAGTAACAACGTGCCTGGGGGCTGGGTGGTGTCCTGCAATGCAAGTTGCAGGAAAAGAGCTAAAGATGTCTTTATTTGTTGCATCAGGATGATGGGGCTAGATTGGGAAAGCAAATGCTTATTCATAGAATCACAGAATCCTAGAAAGGTTTGGGTTAGAAGAGACCTTAGAGATTCTCTAGTTCCAGCCCCCCTGCCATGGGCAGGGACACCTTCCACTAGTCCAGGTTACACCAAGCCCCACCCAACCTGGCCTTGAACACTTCCAGGGGTGGGACAGCCACAGCTTCAATATTTCTCTGCTACGACAATTTTAGTGCAAATTGATTTATGTCCCTGAAGGCCAGGCCTGAAAATGCTGGGAGCCTCTTACCTTGGAAAATCTTGGCACAACAGAGACTCAAATGCTGGCAGGATTAGCTGTATAACTGTATTTTTGGTGAGCAATGCACCAAGATGTAGGTCTAAGAGGTTTCTATACATTTCAACATCTTTATCTTTCTCCTTAATCCACTTCAATGCATGATCTTCCTCTTCCTCTGAGCTTCTGCACCTCCTCACCTTCCAGGAAAAAAAATAAAAGGCTGAGGGCAAATTCTTTAATTCAAACAATTGGATATCATATAAATACGGACTGGAGCCGTAATCTTGGTGTTCATACCTGTGAACCAACTTGTGCAAGATGTTCTCCAGGGCAGGACAGCTGATGACTGATACAAGAAATCAGCTGTTGAAACTCTAAAGGGTGCAGGGTCAGAGAAGCACCAGGCACAGCAGGGAGCAAACACAAAACTGGGCATTTCCCTGAAAAGCTTAGAAAAGTAGAAAGGACTCACACTAGGAAATATATTGCAGTCATTAGTCAAATATATTAGGAGTTGGACATTTATACCTGATATTCATTAATAGTTGACGGAAATGTATAATACATTGCTGGGTAATTATATTTAAAATGCTTTAAAAATATTCTCTTTTTTTGAAAGACAAGAGAACCATAAAACCCACTGTTTTTCCTAATAGCAAACGTGAACTATAGACTGTTTAAAATCAATCTTTAAACCCACTTTGTGTGCAGCGGGTTTGTCATACTGACTATCCAGACACGTTCCAGATTCTCCATTAGCTCAGGAGTATTCCAGCTTCCAGTGAGAAGAACATGAAGGTGAGGATTATAATAAAAAGACACGTGATTCCTACTGTTATAAATACTATTGTGAAGAGTCAGACGTGTCAGACAGGTAGTTTTAGGGTTGTTGCCATTGCTCATAACATGCTGATCATCACAAAAGGCTTTGAGGAATGGGATGTTCATGGGATCTGTGCTTATGTACAGATAGGACAGAGCTTTTACAGGTAGATAGCAGTATTATATTTGATACTGGTATTATTCACATGTCAAATATCTTGAGTATCTGAATATTTTCAAGGCAGAATAAAAACATTGATTGTAGTTTTTATCCAAGCCAATTCATAATATTTTCCTTACATTTTCTTATGACACTGCATTCAGACTCGGTTTTGAAAGCCTTAAAATTGTTTTTTTTTGTGTGTGTGAGAGCTTTTAGCTTAATTTTATGGATTATATGGTATTCTTCACTATGAAGTTTTAAAAGATACAAAAGAAAAAACCTTGCTCAAATGTAGAAGTTATTTTTGCAGTAACGTATGTCATGATTTTTAAACATTCAGGCCTTTAAACTTTTTTTTTATAGTGTATGTTCTTGCCAATCCCAGCACAGTTCTACAAAGTAAAATATTTGGCAGTGAATTCATATTAACAGATGGAACAAGAAATTAACACGTTTTTGCTTCGCTAATTCACAGTTCTTTTAATACGCTAATTCTAAATCACCTGTTCTGACTTTGACAGGCTACAGACACCTGTTTGGGGTAATATTCCACAGCTAATTATTACATGAGAAACTCAGTTTCCAACAAAAGGGTTTCTGTGTGAAATTGTCATAGTTAACAAATTAGTAATACCGACTTTATACAAAAATAGCTTGCAGTTTTAATTTACATGTACTTAACCTTGCCTGAAGAACTGGGAGCAGTGAGGGTGCAGGGGGGCAGCTTCTCCCACAGCACATGGCGAGCTGGTGCCTCCATCCAGAGCTGGAAAGTTCCTGATGTAAATCCTGGTCCTCAGAGCTGAGTCAGTGATACCAGATCATGAGGAGCACTGTGCTGCTCTCCAAAAACCAAGAGAAGAGTGCAAGAAGTTTCTTCCAAGGAGAAAGCTGGGAGTAATTTCCATCTCACCAGGGTTGGTACAGTTTAGAGTCAGAGTAAGGAAAGAAAAGTCTTTCTTTTTTTTTTTAACTGATAGCCCTGCTGCAACATAAAGACATTACAGCGCTGTTACACTTGGAGTTTGTGCTGTTTACTTCTATAAATCAGATGCAGCAGTTTAGAACTGAGCTTCGTTGTAGGATGTAATGTTTAAATATTGCCCCAAAAGCTGGCAGGGGATAATTTAATCCTATATCGTTGAATGTGTGAGCTTTTTTTTTTTATGTATCTGTGCCCGTCAGAAAAAAAAAAATGCAAGTTTTGTGGTTGCCTTTTTAGAAATTTATTACACTTCTGTCATAATGAGTCATCATGTTCATATGGAAAAGGGGGGAACGGAGGCAAAAAAGAGTTATTCCCTCTCACTGCTCTTCTCTTCTGCTCTTTCACTCTCGACTCAAGAGAGGTGACACAACCCCATCCTCTGTCCCAGTTGTGCACCAATGTGGAGGTACAAGTAGAGCTTGTAGCAGTAAAAACTTTATGATTGTGGTGGAAAAACTGAATCTGATGTCGGAACGAGGGGATCAACAACGTTGCTCAGTGCAATAGGATGAGAAAAAATGTTCAACATGAGAGAAATAGGGTAGAGACAGTCTGGACACAGCCATGTCTTACCACAAAATACAATGTCTCACAAAGCAGTGCAGGTATTACCATGAACTTTATACTTTGCCTTTCTCAACACCGTTTTAAATATTCTTTAAACACAAAATTAATCTAAAGTCCTCTCCTAGTCTTGCTTTGAGCCTTCCTTAATTCATCTCCAACTGCTTTAATAGGAGTTTATTGATGGTAACGATGTTTTATTGCTCAACTGTGAGATATAAATGACTCAGTGAACCTCTTTCCTTTGTTCTCTTTGCTTTTGATTCCTCCTTTCCTTTCTTCTGTCTTTTCCCCACCTTTACATCTGCTCCCCTTTACATTTTTATAATGTTCAACTATCTTGTCAGCTAATCTATTGCAAGCTGTGATACAAATCTCACAGCCTTAAAAATATCATTGCTATGTTAAGCCTAAAGAAAAGAATACAGTTCAGAAGGAAAATTCAAAATTTTCATTAGTCATCCTTGCTTAGTTGTGTTTCCTTCAGACATCTGAGGCAGCAGGAGTTTCTAGGGAACCTGGAGGACTCAAATATACAGCTACTCCTTGACATTCCTAACCACTTGGATGCTTTGGAGTGACAGTACATTTTGCTGCCAAGCCAAGCTGGCCAGAGTTGTCTTTACTTTTCCTGTTCCCTGGGGAAAATAAGTAGAATCTACCTCAGTTTTTTTCTTATTTGTTCCCATACCTGCCTTATAGCTTTCCCATGGAAAATAAGTATAGGTAGTGGTTGGTAAGTCAGGGAATGTTAAATAATCCTGGAGAAACAATGTACAGATTTACCAGTTATTCCAATGAAATTAGGCAAGTACTTTTAATAAAGGGAATGTAAGTGGCCCATTATGTCTCTCTCTGCTGAGTCAAATTAAGTTCATTTACCCTCACTGGGTTACTTCTTTTTCTTTGGAAAACTGATTGAAATGAAGCCACCTGGTACCTGGTGTGAGTACAGGCTCGTGTAATTCCTCTAATTACAGACAGCAGTTTTATATTCAGTTTTGCAGGTATAACTCAGTAAAAACACCATATAGTGTGTAAAAATCCCTTTGGAGATAACTATAGGAGTGTAACCCCTCTGACAAGTGTGCAAACTGTGAAGTGTCAGAGTCAGTGCTGAATACTCTTTGTATGGCTTAAAAAAAATGTTAAATTATCCATTTGTAGTAACCTTCCACAGCTTGTCAGAGAGAGAAGGTAGAATATCTAGCATGCAATTTTCTTTCTGCTTTCTGCAGGACAAAAATTATTCTTAATACTGCATCCCACTGTGAACTAAGATACCCCACTAATTTTTAAGTGGACCATGAGTCCTTCCTATCACCAAGAGTGTGATGAAGGTCTGCAGGAATTAGGGCTGGCATTTGCACTGGGGGGATCTTTTCATTTTTTTGGCTGTATTTGCATGAATAGCATTTCATTGCTAATGTCTGTGTCCTTAAATGACTCTTACTTAGTGTATGACAGTAGTTTTCAGTTGTAGTTTCTGCATGCTGCTTTGTAAGACTTTGTTATTGCTTTAATCAGTTTCATTACACCTCGGTGTCTAGATCCTCTCCTTGTCAAAATATCATAGTCAGGCATTAACCATGAAATGATGATATGAATCTTAAGGCAGTAAGATCTGGCATTGATGCCGAGGGATTTCTGCTCTTCCACTTGTGCACTCGCGTGTTCCTGTCTTTTTCTCTTGGTTATTTATGCCTGACCTAAGCAGAACTCCATCTAGTTAAAGCCCTGTAAAGAGAATTTGCCTCTTTGGTTTGCAATGGATTTCTCGAGAATCACAATCAGCACATTTTGGTTTTGCTTATCTGACCCTGGGAAGCGACAGGACGTGAACGAGGGGGAAAAAAATTCCCGATGAACAGCACCAAACGAGCGATGCCTTTGCCCACCACGGCTGGGAAATCGCTACCAAGTTGGTTGTTATAGACAGTGATTGATCCCCGCTCCTTCAGCGGATACGTGATAGATAAGGGAAATAGTCAAGTCTGGAAGAAGCTATTTTGTGCTCCTATTAACTGGAGGATTTTCAGCAGATGTCTTAATAGTTGGAAATCAGCAATAGTATGTGGATTTATTTGTGTGCCATCTGAACCATTTGACTTGCCAGATGCATGTTGTTTAATAGCCTTTTGTACATCATTTTCAGAAGATAGTTCAGTAAGATTTTCTTTTATTGTGTGAAATAACCCATTTTGTGGATAGCATTTCCTATTGTTAGACTGTGTGTTGAAGAGACTAATCGGGTGCAGTCACTGCAGAGAAAAGAGAATATGCAAAACACTCTCCCGTGCACCGAGAGGCACAATAGAAACTTGGGATGAAGTCATCCTTTATATCTTTTTTGAACATCACACATTTTTCTGCTTTTTGGATGTCTTTTGCTTGGCAGTGATCTTTTGTTTAGGTACTTAAAAGCCACTTTACTGCCTCAGTGTTTAGATTGTTCCAGTCATTCCTATCTTGTTACTGTCAACATTATCATACGCTAATATGGTTTAAATTATTCGCAGACATTTCAGTCCTCTACCTAATGTGAAGATAGTTTCAGCTTTCTGTTGTTCTTGTATTAAAGCATATCTGAAAAGATAAACGAGATCTTAGCTCTTATCTGACTCACATCATACAGGCCCTGCCAATCACTGTGTGATTCGATGAACGTGAAATACAAGTAACACATTGATTAATCACTAACAACAGGTTTGTTTTATTGGTTCTTACTTTGATTATCCCTCAGTGTATCAAAGATATACATGAATACCTCTGGTAATTTGTCTATGTGTGTGTTTAAATTACAATACTGCTGTATTTTCTGTGGACGTGGGTGTTGATTCGTTCAAAATTATTCCCATTTCAGTGGCAATTCCTATTGTGATGTATTAGATTCTGGGAATGAATGTTTGTATAGCAGAGACAGTGAACAGCAAGGGAAAGAGACAAAGTTGCCAGGTCAGGCTGATAGTATGACTTCATAAAATTTAATTTGTTGAGCAATTAACACCAAATACTATGACAGGAATATTTTTATGCACAAAGGTATTAATCAGACTCCATGGAAAAGAGTGGCCAAATAGCGACCAAGAAGTTCACCCAGGTTTTTGGAAAATCTGTTATGGAGGTAGATGTAAATTACACTAAAAAAAAAAAAATCTTTGAGGGAGAAAAGATTATCAGGCTGGAAGTGCCTCATGACTCCAGTTATGGGAGAAAATTGCTGTCTACCAGTGACAAAGGTCCCACTGGAATCTCGATGCAGGAATGTGTAGGATGTACACTCAGCAACTCCAGCCACCAGATGGTAGACTCTGCTTACTGGTTAAGTCAGCTCTAGTGTCTGGTCACCAGTTGGCAGAAACAGCAGTAGACAAATTACATCACCTTAGAATCACAAAGCACAATATCACTCCTGTATTTTGATACAAGTATAACCCTTCTTTCAAATTTCTGCTAAAACACACCAAAAAAATGACCAAATCCCTGTCAATATTACGCAGCATCTATAAATATTCTCAGATGGAGACCAAGAAGGAAAGTATATTTTTATTAGGCTGTTTATTATGTGAGTGGAATTAGCAAGAGACAGTTGGTGTAGAAAATTAATGAACTAGAGTTTCATGGCTGGAATTTACTCCAACCTGCCTTATGTTACCAGTAAAATTTGTTTGGGGAACCTCAACATACTCTTTAGGAGACATTTGTCCATTTTGCCAAATGATCACACAACTGAGCACATTCTAATGGCATCCTCTGTTATATTTTAAATTCTCCTTTCATTGTGTAGAAACAAAATATAGTGATAGGACACAAATGTTTGCATTTATAAAAGACATTTTTGACAAAGCCTATGAATCATTTGCATGTGTGAGAGATGCATATATATGATCTAGAGTCATACCAAACATTTTAAAAGAACCAATGAGGACTAATTGGACAAAATCTCAATGATTTTGTGCCTAGTAAGGTATGAACTGTAAAAGATAGCTGAAAACATTGGGCTTTGCAAAGAGAATGAAAACCATCTGTCAGAAGTACTTTCCACAGATTATATTCGGTCCAGCTATTAATTAAGTGATTTTGCATTACTACTTTCAAGAGGAGAGCCTTCCTTACTGGGAGCAAATCCGAGGAACACATTTGACCTTCCATGTCAAAGATGGTTGCAAACCATCTCCTAACAGCAAATGAAAAGGATAGAAGGGTCATCCTCTATACATGGATATACTTTATCTCAAAGGCAAAGTTGCAATGTTTCAGCTGTGATGGATTTCAGTTTACAACCTCAGAGGAAGAAAACGTTCAGGTTTGATAGTCAGGTGTGTACTGTCCCCTCCAGTGCCATGAAAACTGGCATGGGCAGCAGCTGGTGTCCTTCAAAGCTACCTGGGAAAAGTGTGGCTGCGAACCACGGCAGCCTGCTTGACTTTGGCAGTGGGTTTTCAGCTGAGTGTCTGACACACCAGTTGCCAAGAGGCTGATCCAAGTCTCGTTTAAATAAATGGGACTTTTTTTGTTGTGTTTGGTAAGCTCCAGTTCTGGCTTCGTTTTTTTCAGTGCCACCAGCCTGAGTGCTGTCCTCCCTTGTAAAGCACTGCAGCGAGACTGTCCTCTGGGCTCCTGGTGGGCCTTGGTAGGTGGAAGAGGGAGACCGAACACATGGTAGAAAATGAGGGAGAATTTCTTGCTCTTTATTCTTTTTCATAGTAATGAATGGGCCAAGCCTAATTTCCCACTGTTTTCCACATGGAACTGTAAACGAGGGTTTGTCACAGCATTGATACTCATGTACCTGTTGACATTACTTTGTGCACCATGCAGCAATACGCTCCTCTCTGTCCTCAATCTCCCTTTCTCTGGGGCAGACGATGTGATGAACAGCAATTTCCATGGTGAACTACATAATAAAGGCTTTAAAATTGCCTGTGGGATAGAACTTTAATACTACTTAATTTTTATAATGGACTGAGAATCCTGGCAATTAACAGGTTTGGTGGAAGGCAAGCATCCTTACATATCTGGGCTGATATTACTCAGTTCTGATCTTTCAGCATCCCATTGTACCTCATGCATTCCTATGCTATTTTGATTTCCAGTTCATTGAACAAATGAGTTCTGTCCTAGGGCCAAAATCTCAAAGTACGAGGTGCAGATCTCTGGAGTAGGCCCCTGACTCAAAGGAATAAAGTACCAAGAGTCACCTAATCCTCTTTGGCATGAAAAATTCAACTGGATGTCTCAAAAGAAAATGGCTGTTATGACCTCTGGTACTTTCTTCTGAAGTCAGACTACTTCATAAAAGTCTATGGTGTAATAAGTTGATTTTTCTAATACTTATTCTGACTGTTCCAGGAAGCATTATCCAGAGCTGTACAAAGTCAAATGACTGATTTGCTCAAAGCTAATTGAAACTTCTCAGACCTATTAAAAATCTGTTCTGGATTTAGTTTAGCTTTTTGTTGAATCAGTATTTTTCGTGTTTAAACCTATGAATCAGAACGTCTAAAAAATTTGAATTACAATCAGTGTGGAGTGTGCAGGGGGGGATGTCTTTTTACCACAATTGTCTGAACCATGCAACTGAGCTGTTGTGTAGGGAAAGCAAGCTCAGACTGTTATGTGGTCACTGCAGATCATTTTCTTTAATCAGGAAACTACACAATAATGGGGAGAAATTAAACCAGTTTTAAGTGCTCCAGCTTTTATGGAGACAGCAGCAATTCACAGAATCAGTGAGGTTTGAAAGGACCTCTTAGATCGTAGAGTCTAACCATTAACCTAACTCTGCCAAGTCCACCAACAAACCAAGTCCCTAAGCACCACATCTACACATTTTTGAGCACTTTCAGGGACAGCAATTCCATCACTTCCCTTAGGAGCCTGTTCCAATGCTTGACCACCCTTTCAGTGAAGGAATTCAGTGAATTCCTTGCTGCTTTGACTTGGTCTCCTCAGGTACCCAAGCTTTCTCAGATATGTCTGTATGTATGTGTTTGTACATAGATGTATTTAACTAAGGTCACAAACTGGATGGTGTGCTTGGGCAGTTACAGAAATCCCTCTTCTAGACAACTCCCTGTTTCAGAGATTGCGGAGAACCCAAAATTTGAGCATAAAACCCCTTCCTCTTAATGTCTGTTCATGCATCTTTCTAGTAATGAAGGCCTACTGTTTCATACCACAAAAGTTAATACTGATGAAAGGACACAGGACTTTAAATATATGTGGGCAAGTTCTCTTACACAGAGCAAATTCAGATATTTGGTTGCTTTTTTTCTTTTGTAGAATACCTGTATACATTACTGTACCTTGGAATATTGTTAAAACCTTTTCTATGTGATCCAAATTTACTTAATCCAAATGATTAAGTAAATTTGATGCTATCTGAAACATTTGCAGTTTTAAAAATCACAGTGGTGCCAAGCAAATGAGGGGGATTGAGATGACATATCAGACTGAGAGAAGACAACAAGCAAGCATAAATAATGATTGATTCACCTGGGTTATTTTTCCCCAATTTCTTTTGTAATTCTAACTGCACATACCTAAGATACATTTATAAATGAACATGCCTGGTTCAATCCTCCTTTTAGAGTGTGTGCCAATACATTATATAAATAAGAGCTTTTGAAGCCATTTAGTGTTCCACCAAAGTAACAGGGCATTAGCTTCTCCTTCATTCATTTGAAAACAATTAGGAGAAAATGCCACTTATCTTAAATAGTATTTGTCAGATTTTCTTCATCAAACTTGGTAAATACATATCTTTTGACATTTTGATGTATAATCATCAGTCTAGGGTAAACATAAGTGACTGGGCTTTGGCCCATGAATAGCTTTTGTTGCTGCGTGACACTAAAATATGTTGTGGGGTGTTTTTTTAAAAAAGATATAATGAATATTCAAAATTAGAGTTATTCTTCATTGTGCCAACAGTAGGTCAAGTGTCATAACACAAAGAAAATACTCACTATGCAATTTAGAGGTTTTATAAATGTTTCTGAATTGAATTTTTTTACATGGCATATGCTTTGGGATTTCTGTCAATGAGAAATAAAAATTGTCAATTTTCATTTGAACGGACAACTAGTTAAAAGGGAGATATTCTAATTCTTTGCAGATTCTTTGCATTCATAGACATTCACACTCTTTTCCTCTGAAAACTTCCTTTGAACTTAATTCTTGCAATAATTTTCCATCCTCTATTCTTATGTGCCACGTAGTTCAGACCTCAATAAAATATTCAGTGCCACCACCTGAAGACACGTAAGTGATGATGCTACACAGGTCATCATTAGGATTGTTGTTTATAATTTTTTGACATTCAAAATTTAGGATGATTTCCAACACGTCTATTGCAGCTTCCTCTTTATAAGAGACCCAGGAGCTGCTTTTGTAGTATTGCCCTGCACTGATTTCAGTATTTGACAAGTATTTTAGTCATAGGTTCCTGATTCAACCATTTATCTGTGATTTTTTTAGACTAACCCGTGGAATTGTCCATCTGGCTTGGCTGTGACTCAACCACTCAGCAACTTTTGGTCTTCAAACCAATACCTCAGTATCCCAAGTCATAACAAAAACCATATAAATTGAAACTACGTGGAGAGATCGATATAAATGATTTGATTCAATCTCTTTTCCTGTAGGGGAAATAAAAATGAATTGAGCTGTGGATTCCCCATCCCTGGTGGTGTTCAAGGCCAGGTTGGATGGGGCTTTCAGGTGTTCCTATCGATGGCAGGGTGGTTGGAACAAGATGATGTTTAAAGTCTCTTCCAACCCAAACTATTCTGTGATAACATGTGTTTCTAGGAACAGAGGAAATGGCAGGATTGTACTTAGAGCTGAGCAGACAGGTAGTGTTGGTTGTTTTAATATCTGTTTTTCATGTTCACCTTGTCTGTTTTAACTCCATTTTCCCTTTGTTGCATCCTGGAGGGGCTGGGAGGGAAGTTTCCATTTGCAGCTGAGTTTGAACAGTCTTTCTGGGCAGAGGGAGGAGCAGTGCAGTGGTGTTTTCTGAGGGTGTGAAATGGTGTCCTGCAGGTCAGTGTGGGTCACATTTGCCCTAAGCAAGTCTGGTAGCTCCAAAGAACAGCAGATTTACCACGTGTGTGCAGAAGGATTACAGTACACATGTATGATAGACCTTGTGTCCTGGAAAATGCAAACAGGATTTGTTGTCTGCCCATAATAACCAGACCACGCAGCCATGTTAGATTCAAAGCTTTCTCATGACTCTAAGGTCCTCAAACTATCTGCAGGAGAAGGGCTTCTAGGAGTGACCAAACAACCAGAAATTCTTGCTGCTGGCAGGTGACCTGTGGCTTAAATGTGAAAACAGAGCATCCATTGATTTCCACTTGCTCCCCAAGCTCTCTCCAGCCAGCTGAACCCTGCTCTTGAGGATCTTTTGTTGTTCAGGTGTGACATCATGACCCTCTCCCCCAGGCAACCTTCCTTCTAGTGGCTCTCACCCAGGCCCCGTAGGGAAAGCAGTTATAAAAGGCAGGTCATAAGCAAAAATTTTCTTTTGATAAGGATGAACACTCAGAATAACAGAATATTCAGGGTTTAGAGGGTAGTTTATCTGGTATTGCTTACACCATGGATATTTCATTGCATATCTGCCTAAAATTGGTTATTGCAAGAGAGGTTACTCATGTTTTGGATTATTTTAGATAAGTTTTGTGAAAATCAGGCATTTTTTTGTAGTCCCCACTTAAGCATACAGAGCTCCTCTGAGAAAAGGCAAGCATGGATGGGCACAGTAGTGAAGACAAGCAAGGTTTCAAGGACCTGATCCTACTTTCCTGACTCATTCGAAACAAGCAGTGAACTCAACAGCATCTTTGTTTCAATAAAGGCTATAATAATCATGAGAGCTCCAGATTTTCTAAAAAATAAGAAGGTTAATGTAGTATCTGGAGTCTGACCTGAGGTCTAAATTGTGATTCTAATGTTAATCATTATGAGACATAGCTTCACACCTCATAAATCCAGTCAGCCTGTTTCAACTATCCAGTGCAATATTTAAATAAAGAGCAGTTTCACAAAGACATGCATCACTATAGATTCCCTTTTTGCACTTTTTCAAATTATGTTACTGCTTTATACAAACCACCTTTCATAAGCTGTCTGCCAGAAAGCTCTAAAAATAATAGCACAGACGCTTGCAACAACAAATTGGCTACCTCACTTTCAGTGAATCGAATGTTCAAATGAAAAGGTTTTTGCTTCCAAGTGTTTGAGGCATACCTTGAATATGCTACCAGGCTCAGATGTACTGGTTATAAAAATAAAATGAGAGATAAAGGAGTTGTTTACATTCATTGTGATTTCCATTTTTTAAAAATATAAGGTTTATTGAAATAGTGGGTGAAAAGAGACAGTTTTTTACTAACAGAAATGGTTAGTAATTGTTCATAGATGTCACTTAAATATAGTCTGTGGTTATTTTTTGACTTGAAATTGTGCCTTCTATATCATCTCTATGGATGTGTGCCCATGTGTGCATGTACTTGTGTTGGTTGTCTCAGGTTTGAAAGTTTTGAGTTCATCCCATGTCCAGAAATGAGCATGAACTTGTGTGGAAAAAGCAAAGCTCATCTGTGCAGATCTGAGCAAGGACAGAGTTCTTGCTTGGCTGCTTCCTATCAGCTGGAATAAAATCAACCTTAAATAGAATCAGAGCAACCTGAGGTTTCCACAATTTGCAGATGTTCTCAGCTGCCTTGCTGTCTTTGTGGCTGAGAAGGAATGGTTCCTTCTTTGTTCTGAAAAGAAAAGCTCAGATACATTTCTGGAAGTTCAGGTGTTTAAGGAAATTATTTAGTCTCCACTTATGTGGCCCTAGACGTACTACTTGTGTGAATGAGTAGTGCCATCAAAGTTGATGTAAATATTTGTGAATGTCTTCATGGATGCAAATGTATAGAAATCATAGAATCACTAAGGTTGGAAAAGACCTCTAAGAACAGCAAGTCCAACCTTTAACCCAACACTGCCAAACCCACCACTAAACTATGTCCCCACTGACACGGTTTTTGAACACTTCCAGAGATGATGATTCCACCACTTCCCTGGGAAGCCTTTTCCAAAGCCTGATCATGATTTCAGTGAAGAAATTTTTCCTAATATCCAATCTAAACCCCTCCTAGTGCAACTTGAGGCTGTCATTTGTTATTTGGGAAAAGAGACCGACCCCCACCGGGTTGCACCTACCTTTCAGGTAGTTGTAGAGAGTGAGAAGGTCCCCCCTCAGCCTCATTTTCTCCAGGCTGAACAACCCCAAGTCCCTCAGCCTGCAAAGAGTAAAAAAAAACAACCATGAACACCTCGTCGTAATACTGAATTTGTTTTTTGTCCAAACCTATGAAAACACCTAAGCACATAGAGCTTTTTATACTTGTGGCTACTATATCCAGTTATCACATGCCTTCAAGTGGGACGTGATGACATGCTTATGTATTCATGAGATCACTTCTCCTAAGCTGTTCACGTATGGTGTTTGCAAGCCACGCGTCCTGCTTTCCTTTGGGAACTGGAAAAAAAGAACAGCTGAAAACTGAGCAAAACTATACAGTCTTTTTTTAAACCTCCATTTCTAAAACTGAGTTTCTATAGCTTCCCCCCAAACTTCCTGGGACAAGTTCTTCCCTCTCTTCATACAGTAAGTGATAAAATGCAAATGTCAAACATTATTAGTTCTGTAGCATAAGTACTAATTTTTGGGTTTTCTAAGCAGTTTGTATAGGAAATTCTGGAACGTTTCCAGTCATCTTCACTATCATTTAGTCCTTAAAACCCAGAACAGACATTTAAACTGAAAAACATTATATCTTGTGTGCAGATGCACATGCAGCACCATCAGAAGATGAATAGTTGTAGTCCTGAACTGGCGTCGCTATCAAATAGACTCTGTATAATTACATAAGAAAGCATTTTAACAAAAAATTGCATCTTGGGCACTCCTTTGTGAGCACAGGAGTGAGCTGCAGAAGGAGAAAAGTCCACAAGTGATTAGCAGTTGATTTCCATGGGAAATTTCCAACACCTCTAATTTGATTTTTCTTTCTTTTCTTTAATGAATACTTCCCTCAGTGATGTTGTTTGTTGTTTAAGATACCTCCCAGCATCATTTTTAATGTCATTACAATATGCAGGCTCTGCAGTTTGGCGAACTTAAATACCAGACAGCTCATAAAAAACTGTGGCTCTTATGGCACTACAGATAGCAGCTTCTGTATTAGATTTGTACTACTTTAATGCTGCCTTTTCTATATCTCAAGGCTGTTTCATGCAAATATATAAGCTTAGGTATTCTCACAAACAAGCAGCCATAACATTTCAGTAACTTTGTTTTAAAAGAAAGACTTTTGAACATGCAGGAAATATTAGTACATCAAACAAAGTGAAAGACAAGGTAGTTTAACTTGTTGGTTTGTTTGCTGAAACTCTAAAGTAAATATACTGTAGCTAAAAGTGTTCCATTTTTATCTGCCTGCTGCAGTAATGGCTGTGTTACTTCAGGGCTTACACTTCAATAATTGATCAGGGTTTGTATAGCACCGGCTAAGAGCAAAAATAAGAGTGTTGCTTTGAACAAACTGCTGCAATGTTATAGCATTAGGCACAGAAACAAGATTCTGGAAATATAGATATATAAAAAACAGGAAAAAGATGGATAAGTTGGAGTGGTAAATACTGCTTCGGGCTAGAAAGTAATGAGAATTTTTCCATAGAGAGTTTTGACCTGCTATTCAAAAATTGTTTCTTGTCTTAATAAATCCTAAAAGTGTAATTTACTTGCAAAAGGGAAAGAACAAAGGCACCAAAATTCTTTTGATAACAACACTTGTTAAGGTTGATAAGTTGGGTTTCAAATGTGTGAAGAAAAATGTGTGACAGTTTGTTTTAAGGTGACAACCTAAGTGTTCAGATACTTCCATCTTGTGCTGTTTATAAAGCAGTACTCTAGTAAATGCTTTACACATGTATATTAGAAGTGGAAACAATAGATAACAATATCTTCCCATAAAATTTTGCAAAAACTCTAGTATCTCTTTACAAATGTACCAAATCATTGGTACATTTTATCTTTTAAAATGAGATTATTTCAGAACATGATCACTATAAATTAAAATTACATTTATTTAAAATTATTTATTTCTTTTTGGCAATAAATTATTTTGAGCTTTCATTTTAGAAGTGTTTTTTATTAGTTTTAAGGTTTTATATTGTCTTCCATAGACCCAACTTTACTACTAAATAAAAGACACATAACATATTTACTCTGCTACTAAAAATTAATGTTGAATTGATAATGTGTGAGAAATTCTCAGTAAAGGATTAAAATGCCATCTTTAATCTGTTCTTCACAGAGCAGGTTTCCCCCAGGTGGATTATTATGAATAGTATAGGTACCACAATGTCCTGTAATTTAAGGATTTGTCAAATATGTTAAATTATGGCTAAATGATAGGAAATTTAATTTATATACAGTTCAGTATGGCTATCTTAAACTGAGTGTACAAAAAGGAAGCCAGGGATGACACTGTATTTGAGGGCACTTCATATTTAACTACGTGATACAGCTGTTGAAAGTCTGTAGGTTATTTTCAAATGTACTCATGACTAAATATTACAATGTTTGATTACTGCAGCAACCTAAAATTTCTCCAAGAATAGGAAAAAGAACTTGATAGTTACAGCCTTCTCCTCCTCCCTTCATGTATAAAGCAATAAATGAAGAAGTATTAACTGGTTTTCAAAGAGTGTAGGCAGGGTTGCATGACATATGGTAGTTTGTTGTTATTGAGTACTTCACAGTATTACATGGATGTTGGTCTCAAATACATGACATTTATATACATATATAAAAGAAAAAGAGTCTACTTCATGAATGCCTCACTGTCTGCCCATGGTAAGTCCTAGGTTGCACATCTCATTGTAATTATTGTCTGGCAATGGTGATTTTTGCTGGAGTCACTTGGGTGCTAAAAACAAAGCACAAAACCAAACAAAACCTTCTCTTGTGTTGTTTTGAAGTGACGCCACTTCAGTGGCATTTAGCAAAAAACCTGCTCAGATGGCAGAGAAGTTGCTCCAGCGGAATTTGATAAAAAGCCAATTGCATGGTATTAAGCCACATTCCTATTGAGAATTTGTATTGACAATGTATTGCTTCCTTTAAGAAATATTCCTTGAAAAAGTAATGAGAAAAATATGTGAATGTTCAAATTCTAATTAACATCACCTTCCGCCATTTTAATCCAACTGTGTTCATTCTGTTTTCTCCATGTCCACCTAATGGAGCATAAAGTCTAGAAATTTTCACGAATTAAAAGCTAAAATTCCTGCAAAGGGATTGCTGCTCAGGAGAACCATAGTGTATCTTGTCAGATCTGTTACTGTGATACTCCTAAGTGTGATGACACCCCCGTATTTTGTATAAATAATTAGCAGCTCCAATGGAAATCCAAATTTGACTCAATTGCAGTTTTAAAACCACTTGAAGTTCAAGATATTCAAGGTTAAGATCTTGTTTTGTCCAATTTCTATTCTTATTTCAAGTTGTAGCTAACAATATCAGGGCTAAAATTAAGATGAATAGAGGAAAAAATAGGACTTGCTTTCCAGAAGGCAAGGCTTAGCATTTGGAGAATAAAAATGAGATTATACTTGCGGCAGATTGGGAAATGCTGTTTTGGTAGGTGAGTGGTCCTTGACAGATAACCCTGGTTCTGCTCCTGTCCTTGGAGCTCAGCTGAGCCACCACTGGCTTGTCCAGAAGTTATGGCATCAGCAGGTTTATGTCGTAATGCCAGAATCCTGTCCTTCAAGAAAAGGAAATTTCAGTATTTGTGGGGAAGAGCAAAGCTTGGAAGTGAAAACAGATCTAATGACCTGTGTCCAACACCACACTGACTCCACTAATAGGTACCCTTGGAAGAATAAAAAGAGCAATTCCTTGTGCCAGAGGGATCAGTTCTGAGGCGTGGCCTGAGCAGGCATGATTGTAGTGCTCTGTCTGGGATGAAAAGAGAAAAAGTTCCAGCTTTTAGGTAAAGTGCAGAACATCATTAGGTTGTAACAGAACGACCTGATTTCTTGCAGAAATCATCCTTGATCTGCTAAGAATGATGTATCAGATCTTGGAGATCCACAGGTCTAAGATTCTCCATCTCTTTTTGAAATGGTTCTGGAAGGTGTAAAAAAGGAAAAGATAATAATGTTCCAATTAAATCATTGTTAATGGGTGTCTAAATTGCTTATTATTGAGCACTGGAAGGGGTAAACTGTCTTTTAAGATTCCATTCTCAGCTTCTTTATACATTTGGACAGACACTGCTTTATGGGTTAACGTTGATGTCATGTTTTCTAAACTCTTACTGCAAGCACAAGTGTTTGTCTTAAAAAAATAAAGGTGGTTTATTCTCTTCAATACAAAAGAAAATCAAAAAATATATTTTTAGGTTGCAATTATGAATTTGAGCTATGGATGCTATCTGGAGTGAAGATGCACTGTTTAAAATCGTTATTATCAGACCCTCTTTAAGGCTGTACTGTTGTGTTAGGCTGTAATGGGTTTTAGAGTGACTTTTGTTTTCTTTAAAACAATATAACATAAAGGAAATACATACAAATCAGATATTGTGGTTGAGTGTTTTCGACACTTTACACTGTGTTTTGCCTCTAAGGCCAACTGTCTCCTGGGAGACTTTTGGTTTTGTGTAGAAAGAGGTTAAACAAAGGAATGTAGCAATTGGGCTACATTTTTCCAAGGACAAAAATTCACCAGTAACTCTGAAAATGCCCATATCAAACATTCTTTACTATGATCCATCAGTATTGTAAAGCCCAAGGAGAGAGTGGCAAATGTTGTAAATGTTAAGTCATGTTTTCATGACATGCTTTAGGATGGTGAACAATAATCTCTCAATTGAAAGACAACCTGATGCATTGGTGGTCCTCTCTAATCATTAAAGTAGCTATGAAAGCCAAATTTTGTTGCATAGGGGAAAACCTTTTGTCATAGCAACACATTCATATAAGTAATAGTTGCTTGCATAACATGAGAAATAAAACCAAATAAAATTAATATTATTTCTATGTGTTTTTTTACCCAATGGTAAGAGATAAAATATGCCAGGTACTCCCAAGTTACACATCTAGAGCCCAGGGACTTTCTTCACCCTAAGCAATTGAAGAAAGCTATGCTATATATTTAAAGGAAAACAAAGGAGAAACTTGTACAATTAAAGACATCAGTTTTCTTAGCTGTGTACTGGTTTGGCTTTTTTTAAATCCTTTATTTGGGACAGATGTAAATTTTAGGGAAAGGACATGAGGAAGCTTATTAACAGAAGGAAAAGAGGAAAAGAGGAGGGACATAGAAGAGAGAGAGAGAAGAGAAAGAATTAAGGAAGGGATGTCTGAAAAGGAAAGAAGGGGAGCAAGAAGAGTGTTTCCACACAGCCTCTCAATCCATGCCATATGGTAGAAAATAAGTCACAAACCCAGTATTTGTGGTTTGAATAATGCACTCAGGAGTTAGGAAACATCAGAACTACATGAATTTAAATGAACACTCAGGTGTGTGTATCAAGATAGAGCCTTCAGTGATGAGATCACACTTTGCTGGTGTCAGAGAAGTCCTAGATCCTTCATTAAACAAAAAATAGTCTTTGGGGTAAATCAAGGGTTTGACTGTGTGCTCTATATTCTGAAAGTGTACAGGGAATTAGTAAGGGGGCTACTTAAAAAAAACAAGTTGAGATATGGAAAGCAGAGCTTTTCTCACAGCGCTCAAATCAACTCTTCCCATGCCCAATTCTTGCTTTTGTCTTCATGATTTGTCACTCTTGACATACTCTTCATTTGCTGGGGGTCTGACTTGAGACCCCAGGAAGCCACAGCACAAATTAGAAGATACTTTTGATCTTAATCTCTTTTCTTCTAAAACTTCCCTTTATGGAGATTTCAACTGAAGGAATGACACCCTCTTGTTTCCAATGGGTCTTGTAAAATGAATTAAGAATGTAAACACCCGGGTTCTGTGCATATTGCAGAAGAAAGTGCTTTATAACCTTTATAATTCCAAATAGGACCTAAATATTGTTGTATAATTATGGAGAGAGTAGTAAAATGAAACACTGGATAGTTTTGCATCAGACCAATCATTTGTGCTCTGAATGAGGCAGGAGCCTGTGGAAAACATCTGTATGTGTTCATGTGATGAAAGACCGCTGCAATATATACATATATATATATGTGTATATATATATACACACATATATATATATGTGTGGGAAATGGATAATGATCATAGTCATTATACTTTTTAAAATAATTTGTTTTCCAAACTTCATAATCTATAATACTTTGAATATAACGTGTATGATAGTATAATTTATGTAATATGGATATTACTTGCACATCTATGCCTGAGCAGTCTGTGCTGAAGATTCCTCCCATTTTTTAAAAAAAATCTGTTTAGCCATTGTCTATTCTAAAAAGGCAGTTTTGAGGATGCTTCTGGAGGAGGAAAGTGTCAGGGATCTCTACAGTTGCATCCATTTACTTGTTTAACAGACACATTAAAAACTAATGCAAAACGTAGCAGGCACTATTTTCATCCAGCCATCAAAAGCTCTGAAGCAATTCACTGTTTACATTATTGGTTCATACCTTCATTTTGCACAAGAGCAACCACATCACTTCATCTGCTATGGTGCAAACCCTGCAGAAGCTTCAAATTCAAAAAGGCCTGGCAAGGCAAGTAACATGAGAGATCCCTAGTTGGCACGAGAGGGGCAGTAACATGAAATCCTAATGTCGCCTTTGTATTTTGAAAATGTTGGGGTTTAGCACCAAAAATGACCTGTTCTACATCAAGTACTGGTTTGCTTTACCACTTCTTTTTTTTTTCTTGCCCCCAGTTCTCAGCACCCCACCCCCCGTGACTGGCCTTCTCTCTTTATTTTTACAAATAATTGAGGATGCAATTATTTATGGCTGCATATAAGGATTCTAGGTGTCTAACTATCTATCTGTGCCCACAGATCAGATAGTTTGTTATCTATATCACTATTTGCACCTGCAAGTCATTGTGCTCGGAAATTATCTCCTCATCTAATTGTGTGCACAAACAGAGGTTGAATTAGAGCTGCTTTAGAAATAAAGACCCTTTTCTGTAAAGTGAGTGCACAGATACAGTATATTCATGGTTTCTAGGATTTTTGTCTAGATTCATAAAAATACCTGCTGCCATTTAAAATACTTTCATTAGAGGACCTTCTCTATTCTTTCAGGTCCACACGTGGGAACTGGTAAAAAGTGGTTGGGTGTAAGCACTGAACACCCCCTGGTGCTGTATTGGATCATGCATGTGATGTGCAATTCGAGTTTTTTGCAGCCATTGTGCTGCTTTTGAGGAAAACAACACAAAGGCTGACCCAGACCCTCTCAGAAGTGAGCACATTCATGATGTGCAGCACTTCTTTGAGTAGAAAGCCAGCATCGACTCTGGTCGCGGCATTTCCTCTTGCTTAAACCCCAGCCCTCTATCTTGGGCATTTTCCTTCTGAATCATAATTGTGCAATCTGTTTCTCATTTTAGCATAAAAATCTTCTCAAAATGGAGCAGGCTAACTTTAAACAAGCTGCATTTTTCATGAATCAGGTTGTAAAGTTCACTCTGTCATAGAGGAGGCACATCCTTGTAAAATTCTGCATTTAAAAAAAAAAAAAAGGTTACCTAAAGATGGAGGGTATGATATGTCAGGCTTACAGTTACATTTTTCTGTAAACATAAAAGGGTTAGCAAAACAGGTCTCAACTGTTCAAAATACTTTTGAATAGCCAAGAAGAAATGATGTTTACCATTTTACAAACGCTACGGATACTTTATTGTCTGAGTGGCTTCCATGCACTCCAATAAATTTAAATTGGATATTTGCTGTCCAAATTGACAGTGGGTGATTAAGCCAAAAATAAGAGCATTCGCCTTTAAATTTTAGCTGTGGCATCATGTTATATTCCCAACATTATGTTACGTTGCATCAAGGCAGTCACTACAGACCAAAATTTTGATGGATATAAAGCAGATCAAAAGGGTATAGTGATTTTGAAGTCAGTGACAATAGATGCTTCAATATTTGTACATTTCTGCTAAAGAGACTTGCATTATTTTGTCAGTTTGTTTCATTTTCGGGGTATTCAGAAATGATATTCATTCTTTGATATAAGGCTTAAATTGTACAATTTAAGAAAACTGACTGAAAAAGATAAATTAAATGGGTAGAAATATTTTCAAATCAAAGAACAACTGACATATATAAAAATGATGTATGTTTCTTACATAGTCCACAGGGAGAATTCTGCAGGCTTGCTATGATCTCTACAATTTGCCTCCGGGCAAACGAGGCTTTGGGATATTCTATTATTCCTTTGGTCTGTTTATCATGGAAACTGATGTACAAATCGAAGGTTCTTTTGGACCTTTCCTTTTGGTTTCCTAGATGCGCTGAGAATGAACTTATCACCTGTCCTCACCTTCAGCGAAGTGCTTTGGGGAAGGTTCAGTGACCAATAATCAATTATTATTGAGAAGCAATCAATTGCTAATCTCCATAATTATGCACATCTAAACACTATGAACAAGAAAGAGAAACAAAGCTGCACTCCAAGCATTGCCTTGTTAGCAGTATTTTGTTAACACAGGCTCTAAAAAAAGCTGCCGCAGCTGGTAGCACAAATGTGTTTCCAGTATTCAGGCCATCAACGTGATTCGTCGCTAAATGTATAGAATCAGCTTCTTGCTAAAAACTACAATTACAGGTGATATACAGATTGAAATCACAGGGCTGGTTTGTCGAAGAAAATTGTCCTAATGATGGGTTTTCGGATCGGGAATGCAGCTCTTTTCTTCCTCTGTGATGGGTACTGAAGGCAGCTGCACCTGCCTCTGTGCTGTATTCTGCCGCACTTAATGATATCTGATGATATCATTAGGCAAAGTGTTCATAAACAGATGTTGAGCCTGTGCCTAAATGCTGTCAGATGAGCGGTTGCTGGCCTGAAACAGTATTATTTATATAGAACATTTACGTTTGTTATGTTAATAACCCCACTATTAGCTCTCTGGATGTTGCGATAGGAATGTAAATGTAGTTAATATGAATAACAACCTCTTTACTCTTTGTGCTGCAGTTGAGTATAACTTTTAGGCTTTTAGAGAGAAACAAAGATTCCCCCCACCAAGTCCTTTTGACTTCATGATTTTTTTTGGCACCGTTCGAAATTTTGATCAGCAGATAAATGGTAAGAATCTGTAGGACAGATGTTAAAGACTGGAATTTGTTTCTCTTAACACTTCACGTTTTCAAGAAATTCGAGTATTTATGTGTTTTCTGGTAATTCCCGGACCCAGTTCATTACCCTAATATGTCAGAGTTTTGATTGTAGACACTAAATTGACAAACACCCATTAAAAATAAAAATAAAAAGTACTATAGCAACTAGAATTATCGTCTGTATTTCTAAAGATTATCTTCCTCGATTGTTTAATTTATTTCACAACAATAACTAAATATCGGGGAGACCACTTCACTCAATATTCATCTTTTTTTTTGTTTAATCTTCTGCTGTTATACTAGCAGTGCTTGAAATACTGCTTTACAATTGCTGAGGGTTTATTTAGCCAAAGTTGCATTTTATACCTCATAGTTAATTCATGTAGAGTAAGTTATGTAAATTTTGACAGTCATCAAAATGTGCAGTGTTTCTCTAAAATACAGCTTACTCGCGATAGCTCTGTTATAAAAATATCATTGATGCCTTTATAATTTTATTTCATGTTTTAACTCTTGCTGAAGAGGATTTGGGAGTAGAGGTGCATGTTGCAAGGAGGGGTTTCTTCTTTGTTTCTATAGCAGACGATGACGGTATTTCTGCTTTTGCATGTATGAAGTGTTATTAACTGCTGTGCTGCTCTAACCATGCTTTGGAACTACAGCAAACTGTTTTCTTCATTGTGTGCATTAATGTTTTTATAGTCCTCCGTGTGCAGGAAAATGTTAAAGATATCACCATCAGAGCATGCCTGTAGCATAAGGAAAGATATTATTCTTTCTTTCTTCCCCTCCTCACGTGAAATCCTGTGTGGTTTTGTTCACTTACCCCTATAATTTGTAGTGGTCCCCTGTGTTTGTGTGTCTCCTCAGATGAGTAGCCAGCTCCATATTACACTGAAACCTGCATTTAGGGGACAAATAAACACTTGGTTCTCTTATGAGAAGGAATGAGATAGGAAGTCCCAGTGTTTGACTATCCAAGAGGACAATGAAGGGCCAACCACACCCTTGGAAGGGAGTTTAAGGGTGCCCGATTAAGCAAAATTCACTGCTTGGGGAGGGAAAGAGGAAGGAATGCAAGAGAAAAAATAAGGATATAGGAACTGCTCTTGAAGAAGAAACCTATAGCCTTTCTCAGGTAGCATGCCAGGTGGGTACCCAAATGCCTTCAGTGGCATTAAACCATCCAAGCTTCCCTCTCAGAAAGAAAATGCTGGTAACTGGTTAGAAATATCAGATGCTTGTTTGTTGCGCAGGTGCACTTGGAGCAGTTCAGGTACCACCCTAAGGAGCACTGGAGAGGTTGTAGGATGGGAAGATCAGCCCTGTTCTGTTGAGTTTTTTTAGATGAAAGCTCCTTTGGCCTAATGCATAAAGCTTTGGCAATCTCTGCATTCACTGAGTTTCTTTTATTAGGCTGGTAATGAGGAGCATGGAGCATGTCTTAAGACATGTTTATGCTTTTGGGACCTGAAGGGTCTGTGTGTATCTAAAAGGAAAGAATATTTCTATAGCTCCATCTGGTCCCATCTACTGTTGTTCTTATACATAATCTATTGTAATCAGTGGGAACCAAGTGAATATTAAGGCTAAAGAATCACATCATGAAAGAAAGATAAATTTTGTATAATAGACCCATTACAATTTGTGAGTAATCAGCCTTTCAAGAACAGACTTTAGAAAGCACAATGCAGATTCATTGCTATTTCCCCTTAAATATTTATTATATGTTGTATTATTAAGTTATGTGATATTAGAAAAGAATAAAGAAAAATGGCAAAACAGGATATTAAAATTCTTATTTTTTATCTCCTTTCTTTTACTGAATGTTATTTTTAGATAGGTCTGAAAGAGACAGCAAATGTAGACATTATTGGGCTTTAAACAATTTAAAAATCTGGAATTGGATCTGAACTTTGTCGTGTCTGCCCGATTTCAAATGAAAAAGAGAAATCAGCAAACCATTTTAAGTAGCATTGCTTTAATTGTGTTAAAATTCATGGGGATTTGCTTGCTTTGAAGGGGTACATTTTCGTACAGACCTCCAGTGTCTGATGGCCTGAAGGAAAGCTGTCTAAGCGAAGAAAGAGAAGTGTAATGCTGGCGTGCATTAGTGGTGATGTTAACATATCACACTATCAGTTCATGTTGTGATGAGAACTGTTACAAGTGCTTGGCAGAAATCACAGGTTACATCACAAAACATGCAAGACCAGAGGGGTCATCATTTCAGTTATCAATAATATATCCTCTGAATTTTATTTTTGCAGCATTCATACGGCCCCCACCCCCAGGTACACGTGTAGTTCTGGCTTTATTTTTTGTTTGATTCTTTCTTCGTCGTATCCTGGTTAAAGCATGGCTCTATTTATAATATCTGTGGACAGGATGAGATTTCTTTGTTTCATCTATCATTGCTGGTTCCTACAAAACGTGGCATAACTTGCTCTATTTCTCAATAAATATTGGTTCTCTTTTTGTTTGCTGCAGTGTTAACGTTCAGTAATTTCAGGTGTCTAAAATAAAACCTATAGATTAAAAAATTTCAGTATTTTGTGCCTAATTCTCTGATTTTACACTGATCAAAAAGCCTGAGCAGGTTTGCTTAAGCCAATCCATCAAGGAAATTCATTGGTATAGAGAGTGAAAGACAGCCTGGCTCATCAGATTATTAATGGGATAAGTCTTATTTCATTAAAAACAATGTGGGCTTTATCAGTCAATGATTTTGCTGCATATTAGCAAGAATTCAGTTAACCTTCCACTGACATACCCATAGTGACAGGGATTTGCTGCAGAAAACAACATTTTGAGAAGACTGTACTAAGATAAAGACAGGAACCACAATGATGACTCCTACCTGAATGAGCCCAATTTTTATTTCCTTCTTCCAATTAAGAAGCCATGAATTGCAATTGATCTCATGTTATAAATGACATAAAAGATCCCTACTTCATCAGGTAAGGATTTAAGGCTACTAAATAGAAATAAAGTCAATTCTGAGGTGAAATCTGCTCAGAAATATAAAGACTCTATGCAGTACAAATCTCTTTTACAGTCAGTGAAGGCAGTAAAACTGGTAACCATCCAGAGGAGGCTGTAGCCTGTTTTGCACCTTTCTAGGAAAGGAGTAGGCAGAACTATTTGTGTTAGACACCAGTTGCACAAATATTTTTCTTATTGGGGCTGGTGCAGCAAAATTGAGCTTAGTGAAGCTAATCTAGAAGTAATAAATAAAGGGAGGAGGGAGATAAAAACTTGAGAACAGATAGGTAAAGTATGCATTTCTCTACAGGATCATGAGGACTTGGTTCTGCTAAGCCCATGCTCCTGCAGTACTGGTGTGATGACAGTCTCCTGCGAGGTGTGGTGGATGTTTAGATACTTAGAAAGCAAGATACTGCCCTGCTGAGGAGGAATTACAGCAAAACGGGGTGTAAAGGGCTTGTGCAGGGCCTGAAATAAAATAGCATGCCGTCTGCTGGAAGTCATGGGCACGTCCATAGCTCTTGGAAGACACAACCCTGAAGATCCACGTTTCAGGATCTGCAGGGCTCTTTCACAACATCTAAGTGCATTTCCTTTCTGCAGCCTTTACAGTTAAGCAGTGGAACTTGATTTTTGACTAGACCAAAGAATGCACAGTAAAATACCCTCTTCTCTCTGTGCTCACTGTTGTTCATATCAGCATTACAGCCCATTACCTGAGTGTTTCACAAAGATAAAACTAGAATAAAGGTGAACAGATCAGTGTAGTCCTCAAGAAAAACACAGACCCAGCCTAATTAGATCTGAGTTTCTAGGAAAACAATGAGTCAGACTCGTGGAGTTCAGTGTGGGACACTCTGGACTCCTGAGTTTCCTTCTCATTTCTTCTCAGCTCTAGCATTTATTCCACTGTTTCCCAGGGTTGTGCAGAATGGCCACAGAAAGATAGTTCTAATGAGTTAATGACTATTCCCCACCTAAAATGTAAAATTTCCAAGGACTCTGTGTGCTTTTGTGAATATGTACACATACACTTTATCAGAAGTTTACTGAATATTATAAATTCATATTTTGATGTTGAGCTTTGGCACTGGAAATAGTCCCTGCACAGAAGAAATAATAACATTTTTCAAGAAGGTCATAAGATATTCCCACTTTCATCTCCTTTGTTTTCTCCTAATTTATTTTGAAATGCCATGTTTTTTTCAAATAGAAGGAGATTCTACCATAAACTTGGATGCCATATGCACAGTTTGTAAAGGCTCTCTGCTTCTCATTGATTTCCATGGTGTTTTATTATAATAAATCTTTTGTAGGTGTGAAAGTAGAGGATTTCAGAGAGGTAGACAGTAATAAATTCTCCACCACCTGTTTCTGAGTTGAAAACTTACTTCTGTTTCTGTTTTGTTCAGGTTTTTTGGTCCAATATGAAAACAGGCCTCTGAATAGGATGACTTCAGAAAAATATTTGAAAACACTAGATGAATCAGTATTTTCTGTTGTGAAAAGAGTGGAATTTTTAGTAAAAATATTAAAATCTAGGCCCATCAGAGGATGGTATGTAGCATTTACTCAGATCTTTTTCATGCACAGCTGGTCATGTCTGATAAGGGGGTACTTTGGAAAGCAAGGGATCTTTAGCAAGGTAAACTAAGGTAGATTGTAGTGTTTTCATGTTTAAATGTCTTCAGTGTCTTATGAATTTCAGATAATATAAGGAATAAGGAGCAATCTGGAGTTTAATTTTTTGTTTATACTGTCATTAACACAATATCTTGTCATTATTTAATACTCTCTAATTTTCTGTAAATCAGAATATATGAGATATATATTATAATTGTATATGTTGTAATGCAGGATATAACTTTCAATGTTATTGTCATGAGAGAGGGATCATTTGAGCACTAGGATCTACTGGTTAAATCAGTGGACTTTTCTGTCTCTTCCTTCTGGAGAAGGCACTTTTTTGGGGTTCAGGTAGGAGATCACAAAGCAGAAGCCTCCAGTGGAGTCAGCAATTTCACTTCTCTTTTCCCCCTGCTTTGCTCACTGCAAAGGTATATCCCAAATTATTGAAGATATTGGCATGTGAAGGACTGAAGGAGTTCTTAGCCTATAAATGCCTTGTATGGTTTTAATTCTTCCATTTATTTTTTTAGTTCATCTAGATCCAAATTCCCAATCTCTTGAATATTTTGCAGACAGTATTTTCAACAATTCTACTGTCACCAAAATTAGGTTCATTCACCACTGAGAACATATAAGTAAAGATTTAATCTCCTTCACTGTTTTTTGCCAGATTTTGGTTTTTTTGTTTGCATGTTTGGTTTTTGGTTTTGTTTTGTTTTGTTTTTTTTTTTTTGTGGAGAGGGTTGTTCATTTTGGTTTTAAGCATAATTTTGAAGAGGAGATATATAGGCTCACAGGTTTCATCTAACAAAAAGGGAGGTTTGGTAGCTAAACACAGATGTTTAAGTTGTACAGACATAATTTTTAGCAAGTAGTTCTCGATCCTTGTGTGTTGCAATTAATCTCTATAATTAATGAAAGTGAAATTATAGACAGTGACTTTGTAACTATCCATATAAGGCAATAGATCCTGGACTTCTGCTTACTACTACTTACTGCTGGTCTTTAAAAAATGGTTATGTGAGTAATAACATTGAAATATGCTTCTTCACTGCTTTAAAAATAAGAAAACCGAACAATTACAGTAGATTAAAGATGGCAAATGAAGTTCTGTGTGGTTAAACCAAAGTGATGCACCCATCTGTCTCATCAGTATTTCCCTCAAACAAAAATAACTGGTTTGTCTGACCTGCTGGAGAATATGTCAACCCCTTTAAGGTCCTCCAGGCCTGATTGCTCAGCCGTGTCCCACCAGAAGTTACTCTCCTCTGTAGTTCAAAACGCAGAGAATTCGATACAAGTCTGAATTCCTGTACGCTAAAAGGTAGAGCTGGAGGGCGAGAAAGCTCTCTGTGAGATAGGCAGAGCGTTAGACTCGCCACCTCCCCTGAGCCCTTGGTTCGTCTTTACCCTCCTACAACACATGAGAAACAGCACAGAATGCAGAGCAGCAAGAAATCGCCGTCCCCAAAATGTTCTAGCAACGTGATAATGCTGGCAATATGAGCTATATCATCAGCTGATGTAAATCAATGTAGCTGTAAAAGAATTTATAATCCTTTATAGCAGTTGAAGATCCAGCCAACGGTTTAGGGAAGAAAATGCTCGGCTCTTTTTTTTGTAGACATCGGGGAAACTAGAGAGGCACTCCAGGTGGGGAATGAGAATACTGATGCCCAGGAATAACGGAGTGATACCAGGTAGACCAGCAATGAAAACACGGCTCCACTGGCTCAATAATCCTTGAATCTTATAGCACTCGTTTAATGAGATCTCTTCATCTTGAAATTAAAGTACCAGGAGTTTTTTTAAAGAGAAGAGTATTCAATAACAAAATATTAAATGATAAACACAGATTGCTTAAAATCAGATGGGCCATTTTAAGAAAAAGCATTTTAGCTCATCATGATATGTAGCACCTTATTTAAATTAGGAGGTGTTAATTCTTAGCTTGAATAATATATTAATATAATATGTAAAGTGAATGGCATTGTTAATCACAGTCGCGCCTGGAACGACTTTGCTTCTGTGCACTGAATGTTAATTTTGCAAAACATTAATTTCAAAGATTTTGCAGCAGTGCTTTTGTAATTAAATATTAATGTCACATGTTATTGCAGTAGCATGTTTATGAAAGCCGGCAACACTTCAAGTCAACTCATTTGTTTTTATATTTATTCTTGTACATCTGCAATCCCTTCCATTTCACAATTTCAAAGTGAAGGCCATTTTGAATAGTCAATATGTGAACATTTTTCATTGTAAGCGTTTTTTAACATCCAACAGGGTAAATATTTAATGTTGTGTTTTTAGCTGGTATAATTTTTCAGAAAATTGGCTATAACTTTTAACAACTCAAAGGTACCTAAACTGTCTACATTTTTGGCCAAAGTGATCTGAAAATAATATAGCAATAAACATGATGAAGCTGTGAAAAAATACTTAAAAAATTAGAAGCTTTTTTCTGAAAGTTTGACTTCCAGAAGTTGCGATTTCCCAGCCAAGTGTGTTCTATTGCCATTTTATTACCTGCGGTGTTGTGACTTTATATCCACTTGAGTAATTTCAGCAAGTACAGGATTGACTTTGGAATAACTTTTCCGAGTCGTGGGTTTGTGTTTGTGCTGGAGAATTCACATCTGCAGTATATTGCTTAATGATTGTTGTTCAGTATTTTAAAATAAACATTTTCTGTTTGTGCCCTAAGCCTCTTCATGAGCTCTGGGAGGATTCAGACTCAAACTATTTTCTATTAGGGCCAATTGTCAGGGCAACTAAGTTTGTCAGCTGCTTTTATTGACATGTATACAGTATATATGTGCCTGTATTGGTTTGCCCAGGTCTGTTTTGACCAATTTACTGTATCTCACGATCTTGCCTGCAGCTCTTCAAACCTGTGAATTACATTAGTCTAAAAAGAAAGTAATTTCCATTTCAGAATGTTGGCGAGAAGAAATTTGTTGAAGGTATCATATTTTAAACTGTTCTTACTCCCTTCAACGTCCATTAGTATAGATACAGCAAAACAATTTGGCAGAGCAAATTGTGAATTATAAAATATGGTATTTATTCTATCACAAAATGTATGAACAATCAGGATGCATTGTTTAGTTACAGGCACATTTAATAGTTAAAAATTATATCTGCACCTGATGTTGCATATTAACAGCTAATACCATTTGACAGTGATGAAATTAAAGGATGAAGAAGAGATACAAACTACATTTTACAAGCATGATGGGTCTCCAACAATGCCATTTAAATATTATTTGTCACTATTTAAAATGAACCTTTCCCCTTTAAGCTATGCCATTATGCTCATTTGTCCTGTCACCACTGACAGGCTCTATGAGTCACACACAAAAATGGTCATTAGGTACTGCATCTTCATCTTATTTAAAAAAAATAGAAAGCATTCTGATGCCTCTAAAAGCCTGTAATTATTTTCATCCGAGGAGATAGTGTTGCTTGGAAGGTAATTTAATAACCTTTTGCATGTACCTGGGGAATGCCTCTCTGGGGAACCAAGGTGCCGACATGCCATTCAGTCGTCAAAACATGACCTTTAATGGTTGCTTGGAGAGAAGTTAGCCTGGAACGTTGTACACAGCCCGATGCTAATTCTGCTCTCTAATGTATGCAAAATTTAGTTCTTGAGCAATGATCTTTGTAAGATGAATTAATATAGGTACTGCTCCAGGAAACAAAAGAAATTGCAGTTGTGAGAGCTTTTCCTCCCCACCACGATCTTTTGCTACATTGTTGTGAAGGAGCGCCCGAGCTGTCTGATTTTTTTTTTTTTATTTTTTTTTTTTTTTTTAGGAATCGCTAGCAACAACAAAACTGTACCTGGCAACATTTCCCAGAATTTGTGTTTTTAATTCCTCCTTTGGTGAGGAATGCCCAGTATCTCTCGCAGGGAAACTGGGACAGTGTCTGTGTGGTAGCTGTATAGGTTTACGTTAGGCTGTGATGGCTGAGCAATAAAAGAGAGTAAATATAAACTCTAAGAAAGTAAAATGACAGCTTGTAGGAAAATGAATATACATTGTGACTGGCTTTGAAAAATTACTAATACAGATATGGGGTTAAAGCAGAAAGCGTGGAATTTTCTGTAGCAATAACATGTGCCAGGCACCTACAGAATACAGTAAATGAGGCACAGGCTATGTCCTGTGACATCAAGGTCCAGAAACTCTTTATTTTGGTGCACTGATATTAGATCCCACCCTAGTTAGAAATGCTGGGATTTCAGCTCATACCCCTGACATGCCATCCGTCAATTTATTAGCACGCTGGTGCAGTAAGCCACTGAACAGGCTATAGCAATTCGTTTAGGGTTTTTTTTTTTTCCCCCTCTTTCCTTTAAAATGTCTGTAATCCTCAGCTCTGCTCTCTCAACCAGTCAACATTAAAGATTTATGTTGCACTTTTTTTTTTTTTTTTCATTGCCACACCTGAATATGGATTACTTAAATGGGCTGTAAATAATTCATATCTGGGAATAAGTTTCCATTACTGACCAATGTTGTAATTTAATATACTCTATTATGGGTTATACAATTTTAGATTGTTTTCTGTGTGCATTCAGCAGTCGGGCAGACAACAGTTTAAGTAAAAAGGGCAAGATGTTTGTTCAGCTTATTTTCATGTTCAGTGCTGTACTGGAGGGAGGGGAATGCTGGTTTTAACAGCATTCTTTGTAGCTGCTCATGAAAATAAAAAATCTTAACCTGAATCAGCATAAAGAAAACTGAATGAGTAAAAGGAGGAGCGGAGGGGGGGGGGGGGGCATATTAATCTAGATTTATATTCACCAAGCAGATGTCAGGTTTTAATGTAAAATACAAACATATTTTTCAGTAACACAAAATGTATCCCCCTCTCAATATGTGTGGGATTTTTTTTTTCCCTTTCCCTTAACCAGTACTATTGCCTGTCACATGTGGTACTTGATAATTCTGTCAAAAGTACCTATAATAGGAGAGAACATATTTAGCAAGAACTTTTTGAATAAGGTTACAAGCTACAAATAGAAATGCTCCAAAATGTTAAAGAGCATCATATTTTTAAAAAACTGTCCATGTTCAAGTGTTTACACTTAAAAGAGATTTAAACAATTTAAGATTAAGTTGACTGTGGTAAAAAAAATTAATAATAGATTAATACATGAAAATCTATGAAGTCACATAAGATAATGATTTAAAAAGGAATAATTTAAAAAGATGAATTAAAAAGTAGAATCAGAAAAGAAGGCCAACATAAACTAGGGAAAAACATGCTGTGAATAAAGTCTGTTAGATCTTGAAATAGGAGAACTGCTAAATAATGCATAGTTTTATTTTTCTATAATTTGCATAAACCTTAAGAGAGTATTTATTTGTGTAAAACTTGATGTATCGAGGAAGGAGAATTAAAAAAATGGCATTCATTTTGTTTTCATTTTGGTATTTAGGAAAAATATTCTGTTACATATGGACTACTTAGACCTAATCATCTGACTGAATGTGATGTGTTTCTTGAGCCAGGTTGGAAAGGGCTGGCTTGAGAACAGTGCCCTGGTCTTGCTGCAGGCTATGCAGGTTGGCCCAAACTCTGCTGGGGAGCAGATGGTGAGCCAATGCTTGTAGTCACACTTACCTTCCTTGCTAAATCCATAATCCCTCACTGGACACGCAGCCAAGGCAGGCTTTGGAGGCAGAAAGGAGGTTACAATCTGGACTTGGGTATTGACTGCCAGAACTGAGAAAACAGCTCAGAAATTTCAAATGCTTAACAAGTTATCTGTCTTGTCCCTAAGCCAGTGCAGCATTTTTAAAAGTAATTAAGACATGATTGAAAATGTGTGTGCCATCTAAATACAAAAATCTTCAAAAATAATCAAAACCAATAATTAAAAGCTACATTTAATATACTAGTTAGTAAAAAGAGACTTATTTAAACTGAACTTGCTTTTCTTTTTATTGCACGGGGCTGGTGAATTTTTTTAAAGGATGCTTTATATTCAGGGTTGGGAGAGAAAAATATTTTCTCTGAGCAAGGCATTGAACAAAACTGGAGTTTTTAAAATGTACCACTCTGTGAAATTTTAGCTAACAGTGTGATGATGATTAATTTAATTAATTATTTAATTAACTTCATACTGAGCGACTATTAGCCATATTATTATATATTACAAGATATCTAATATGTAATGATAAGCACGATGTTCCCGCACAGAAAAAAATAACAGTTGCTTATAACAATCACAGCATGGCTTGCCTTTCTAAATATTTAATCTATTCTAAATCAAGACAGTGATCCTCAAAAATCTATAATTTCAAAAAATATTTAGTAAACAGCCAAATTGTGGTCAACTGCAGTAAAGGGTGTGCCATCTGTTTAATGTAAATATCTGGAAAAAGGGAATGCCATATACAAAAGATTACAGAAATACAGTGAATATACACAAACCTTGCTCTGTGTGTGTATGTGTGTTTGTTTGTGCATGTGGTGTAAAACATTTAATTTATTTTTACCCAAAACATAAATGTAGACTCAGTCCTACAAGGTGAACCTTTGCACAAAGATGCATCAAAGTATTTAACCATGGACTTAATTTAAAGCACATGCATCATTGTATTAAATTTTGAGAGATTAAGCTCTCGCTAAGCATTTTATTAATAAAATAAAATATATCTCATAAATCATTAATGGGTTCTATGAAACTTATCTATCATACCATTTAAAGATGTAAAGTAATTTTAAAAAGGAATAGTTAATTACATAATCCATTTTAGTCTGAACACAGTTAAAGTTATATTTTGATCAAGCAGAAAGACAAGCTCAATTTATGTAAACACCATACCCTTAACTCTGACCATTGGCCTCTTGGGATTTTCAATATATTTGTTTCTTTTTCCAAAAAACCTGTATTATTCTAAAGGATTTTGCTATTTGGAGGCACCAGTTAATGGATTAACCAAGTGACAGTTAAAATCACTTACATTTGGAAACATTATTTATTTGTAAAGAATAAGGGAGAAATATATAGCGTTGCTCATTTGCAGTACATTAGAAGTGTATATGTCCATTCCCTTCTGTCAGAGACCAATCTCTGTGTGCCAGTAATGGGTGCATACATAATGTTAACTTAATTGAAATTCCTTCTGAAAGATTTGTGCATATGAAATTGCACTGATACAGAATAAGGTTTATTTTTATGTTAGAATTAGGACTACTCTGTTGAGCAAGACAACATGTGCATGGTTTACATTGAATAAGAACAAGGGGCCAGATTCTCAGCTGTTGTAAACTGGTATAATATATGTTTTCGGTGAGATTTATGAATCTCCTTAATATTAATTTCCTTGCCTTTAAGCACTTAGGTTTGTTAGTGATGCGATAAACAATGGCATTATTTTCACTTAGCTCCTTAACTGATTTATGAAATTAAGTACTTTGGGCTTTGGAATTTTGCAAGTTGTCCTTTTTCCAGGGCCAGAGCCCTTCTCTGGAGAGGGGCTGCAGAGTTGGGGGGGCACAGCCAAGCCTTGGGGGTGTGTGTCCCTCTGAAGATTTAATTTTTTCTTTTAATGCAAAAGAAAAGAATGAAATCAGGTTATTATACGCGATGAACAAAAAGAAAATTTTCCTTCTTCCTCGCCTTATTGGTGTGAATAATTAAATTTAAATTAATAGGATTATTTGCAAGAGTAAGAGGGGTGTGATTTGGATTTCAGGTTTACTCAGGTTGTTCATGATAAATTTGCTTGTCGAGAGGACTTTTCTGATATTTTTCAAAGCTAATTTCGCTCGTACCTGGATTGATTTCAAAGACTGTAGATTAGTTCATTTAAATGACTCATATAATTAATTTATCTCTGCCCTTGTGCATTCAGGTAGTTCCACATCATCCACAGGGAACTGCTCATAAACATGGGGCCCAATTTTGGCCCTGTGTTTTGATGTGGTTGTTGCTTTCCAAGAAGGCTTTTAGGTATATTGTAATAAAGATTTTCTCTTTACACACGGCAGAGCCCTGCCTGTCCAGAGCATTGTCAAACTATAGGCAATCACCTATTCTACAGTGATTTAATTTCCTTCAGTGTGTCTTTTTCATCCCCTGGGAAATGTGCAGTACGTCTATTTCTGCTGTGTTGCCCCCAGCTTGCTTTGTGAACAGTGAGGCAAAGAATTCATTTTTATATATATATTTTTTTATCAGTTCCTACCTCTGCTGTCAATAAATTACCCGTGCCATCTCTTAGAGGACCTTCTGTCTTCCTCGCTGACCTCTTGGACTATATGTTCTTGAAAAATGTCTTTTTATTTATCTTTATCATCTTGTGCAATCTTCCTTTCATTCTCCACCTTTGCTGTCCTTATCATTTTTTTACACTCTCAACTTCATCCTGTAATCTTTCCATTCCCTTCTGTATCTGATATTACAGACCTCGCACTCCTCCCTTGATCATTCCGTGCGTCCCTGTTCAGGCTAATTGGCCTTTTTAACTGCTGTTATATTTGCTGCTGGATGGATGGACGGCACACACACTCCTGTTGAGATGTTGATTTATGTTTGGAAGATTTGGAACCCGCCATCCGCTGCCTTTCCTTCCCTTTCCTTTGGCTCAGTCTTTTTCTCTTTACGTTTCCGACGGCAGGAGTGAGTTTACATTATGTCGCTAATTTTGCTAATTCTAGACAAATAAGGGTGCTCTACCTTAGTGTTTTCAAATTTCATATCTTTCTTAATACGGACTATTTTCTTACTCAGAAATGAAAATAGAAGGCTAATTCCTCCTTCAGTTGTAAGATGGCAAAAGGAAAATAGTGCCGGTTTTTCTCTGACACAGAAAGCCATAAGGACCATGTTTCTTTTTTGAACCTCTTTTTTTTTTTTTTTTTCAGCTATTCCCTGTCACTTGACAATGGGCAGTGCTGGACATTCTGGGGGTGATCAGCACCCCCAATCTCTGTACCAAGGGGGTTATTGCTTCTTTTAGAGCTCTCTTCCACAGCACAGCCCTGCTGTGCGAGGCCCTGTTCTGCACAACAGGCCCCAGGGTTCCTTAGGAGTTGGCAAGATTGAAAAAAAAGAGCACGAATAAATTAGGAAAAGTAAACTTTGAGTTGAAAAATGACCTTATGTTAATATGGCAGTACCTGTGATAGATAATTTTCTACTCCAAAATCCAAATTATTAGAAATTAGCTGTGCTCCTTCTGCAAATGGTCTTTTGTAGCCCTCATATTCCTGTGGTGGTGGTGTGATGCTCTTCAGCTTCCATTGGTCTGTATCCTGTATGATGTTTCCATAAAAGACTGGTAGCAGAATATTCCTCTTGTGGCTACCTGAACTTGGTTTTGGCCACTGCTCTTACACCTTCCTTTCTTTTTTCTTGGTGTAAAGGAAAAACATTGTGATTATTTCAAGAATTTCCAGGAAAAAAGCAAACAGGGAAGGTTAATAGATTTCTTGTCTTCTCTATCTTTTTTGGGAACATGGGTTTAGTGACATTTGCTTCTCTGCTACTCTTTCATGTTCAAGGAAACAGGAAATATTATGAATGTTTTCAGCACCTCCATTTGGCAGCATCTTCAGCTTCCAAACAGGATTCACTTTTCCATTTCTTTTTGACTCCAACCTTTCATGTGTTCACCAGTAGTCATTAAAAGGTTTCTGATCTCACAGTGTTACCAGTAACCAGGGATTAGTAGAAAGTATCTACCTGAATCTCAAATTCTTTCCTTTCTTCTCTCCATGGATAAAAATAATTTCCCTGTGATACTTTCAGAATCCCTTGTTGCATAAATTAAAAAAGTTGAAAGGTTAAAATTGACTTGGTGCCAAGTTATTGCATTAGACAGCAGATTCCATTTACTTATTTATCTGTTATTTTTATGTTTTTTAAACATTTTGGCATGATTTCCATATTGTGATTTTTGCATGCTGCACATTCAGACTGTCAGCCGTTGATTCCCCCCAAGGAGATGCAAGAAGACGTCTCATTTCAGATTTGGAAGTTTTTATCTTATTGGGTTTTTTTGTAAAAGAATAGGGGAAGTTTGGGAAGAATTTTTAAGTTTGATTGACAAAGTGAATTCCTAAAAGTGATATATCAGTGTAGGACTCAATAAGCCAGGACACGTGCTACTAACAGAGAAGAAATAGTTTTATATATTATTCACCAATCTCCAGGGTTTCTATGCCAGTCAGACTTGGCTTACTTCCCATATATATTATTAAATGTTTTACAGTTCAGCATGCATACAAAAGGAGTAAATGATGTGATACATACAGTTTAACCTACACATGGAATAACTTAAAATTAAACTGTTCAAAGGTTTATCACACAGTACGGATTACTCAAACCAACAAGGCATTCATAGATTGGAAAATAGTACAGCAAATTACAAATCCCTCCTCAACATTTGACCAACTTTCCCCAGGTACCTCCATTTCTAACCTCTTTATTGTTTTTTAAGCAGAATTATTAGTATAACCACACCAGGCAGAAGGTACTGTAGGAGTTTGCTAGGAAAATAATTTGTGAGAGGTCAGGAAAGAGCTAGAGGTGAATAAACCCCAAAGGTAGTAAGGATGTGCCTTGATTACTTCTGGAAAATCAGAATAATCGAATGTAAAACTGAAGGTGGTGATAATGTACAGATGTCCCTATTATTTCATTGTTATTTCATTATTTACCTGCTGAAAAGACTGACGTGTTACTGGTCATAGTTTGGAGCAGGTTGTCCAGGTTAATCCCACCCTCCATGCAAACAACACTGTGACACCCCTTGTAGTTTACGCCATCCAGTGAGATCCAAAGTCATCTCTGGAGTGATGTGTCCTCTAGTGGGTAACCTGCTCAGTGTCTGTGGATACAGGGACAGTAAAATTGATGTGATTTTTTTTTGTATGTGTTCGGTCAGGACTACTTAAATTCAGCATATTCCTAATTTAAGTATTGCTATCAACAATTTGCTTGCAGTTTTGGAAACACACACCCCCCCACACTGTTGTTTCATCATTTCACCATAGTTTCTGCTTCCTCAACGCTATAAAAAAAAAAAGGAAAATTACCTCTACAAGTCAACATTATAAAGTTTATTTTTATATTATTTGTCTATTTATTTAAATAATATTTATTTATATATCACACATCTTGCATTTTAGATGTTCTTTATTGTGGACACATCTCTACATTGCAAAGCAAGGGAAGAATAATGTACTCAGCTTTGCCGTCAGCCGGGTGTTTTTCGCTGATTCTGTCACTAAAGATTAATTTTTACTTGGCCACTGAGTGGTAGCATTCCTTAAAAATTTTAAGTCAAAACCAGGGTTATGTATAGAAGGGGATACTGAGGAAAAAGTGATTGATTGTTGTGGGTGATAGCTATAATTGCTTCCTATTTCTTTAGATTCCGATTATCACAAAATGACATATTTTAGTCAAATCTGTAAGGTGAGCCAAAAGTTATAAGAAACTCATGTATATTAACACATTGACTATTTTTACAAGGTTTTCTTCTTCACTGAAATTGAGAATTTAAAATATTTTAAAATTTCTTGAATGACTTCTGAGTGTAACCAGTGACGTTATTAAATTACAACACACAGTTAAAATAATTTCCAGATGTACGATCCCAGTTTAGTTGGCGGCTGGGTAGTTGTATGTTCTGAAGATGGAGGTTCATACTTGTCATATACCTGTTCTTAGCAGAAGCTACCCTGGTGCTTGTAAGAGAGTAGAAACAAATTCCATCCTACGTTTCAGTCGCTTTGGTCCCTCAATAACTGACCATGATCCCAGTCCTGCAACTACTAACAGGTTCAACAGAAGACATTAAGTGTCCTGTTAATTTATTTGGTATCACCATTGGCTAAGATTATGCTTATTATTAAATTTTTGTTAGATATTTTAGGGTCTGTAGCCTGTAATTCATTCAAAAAAGTTGCTTTTATAAAATTGTTTTTGACAATGAAAATAAACATGAAGTTTATAGCAAGGTTAGTAGACCTTGGCTTTAATCAGTCCCAAGGGGCAGAAAATACATGAAGTACAAGGCTCTTTCATACCCAGATAAGATCCTTTCCATTCCTTGCTCAATTACATCGGCCTTACAAGATAGGCCCTTAAAATGTCCTCTTTTTAATTTCCTTCTCTGAGTCTTTTAATTAAATTAGACAATCCTGTGCATTAGGCTAGAAAGAAGTTGTGAATATTTGGAGCTATGCAGCAGCAATGAGGTAAACATGAAAAGTCTTGCTATTAGCATTGAACAAACTCTTCATCTGTGTGAAATTTGTCCATGAATAAGATTATTAGGAAACAATATTAATATAACCATGAGTGAAGGTACTATTATTGTCATTTAAATGATTTATTTCCAAACTAAGATCATTCTGGAATGTTTTCTGGAAACGCTGAATTTCAGTAGCATCTATTTTTAATTTTTTTGATCCATCCTTTTGGTATCTACTCCTTTAGCAACTTCGTGGAAATGTCTGTTCATTGAGACAAGATTTCATGTAGGTTGTTGATTTTGATTTGTATATTTGTATATACATTTAAAGTACTTTTCTCTAGATCCCAGAGAATTGGAATGGAATCCTGTAGCTTATCCAAACAAGAATTTCATATGCAGAAATGAAACATGAGATTCCATCTAAGTTTCTATAACTTTTAGCTTTTTGGCTGAAAACACGCATCCTGTTTGATAAGGGTACAACTGGAATGTGACGATGACACAACTGGTATTAGAAATTTGATGCAAGACAAATGTCTGAAGCAATTAATAAAGATTTATCTTAAACAGAGCTTTTCAAGGACTGGTACTTCTCTGCAGTCACTTTTCCTTGCTAAACCAGCAATAGATGAATATCCAGCCATATCTTCATCTCATTCAAGAAATGAATGCTGAATCCACTTGCAGTCAAGTGGATTAATATAATCACTAGCATCATCAGACTACTTAATTTACCAACATCAACTTGCTGTTACTGAGGCTGAGTGGTGGCTCTGATTCTGCTCCTAGATGTTCTGGGAAAAGCCTTAAAATAAGGCGAAAATACTGTGTTTTTATTATGTGTTCTTTATTCCATATCTCAGTTGCTGCAGTGACCTACAGGAGTTATGTAGTACCTCATAAACAGAAATTGAGAATAGTTTAGATTTGGCAAGTTGACTAAAAACAGTGTGTATTCAGGGGAAAAAATCATTAGATTTGGATAATATTGAATGACAAAAAAATGTGTCCAGTGCTTCTTTATGATTCCTACTGCCATGAGTGCAGAGGCTGTGGTCTGGCCATGGCACAGGTCCTGTTTTTGTCTATGGGAAGATGCAGTACAACACCACTTCGTCATGTTCATATCATGGCACAGGGTGAGTTTTATACCTGATCCTTGCCCAGGTGACCTAGATCAGGTCAGACAATAACAGATTAAGATCAAGAGAAGTTTATGCAGCTGCTTCATTGACTGTGTGGGCTCTTGTTTGAGGGTTTCTCTAAAACATCTTGGTAAAACGCACTGACTTCATGATGCTTGTAGGTGGAGCAGCTCTAACCCTTGTCCTCCAGACTGGGAGAAAAAAAACCCTAAAAGTGGTAAAAAATGGAGACAACCAATATTTACTGTGACATTACTATGATTTCATAGCCTTCCTTTTCCTACTCTGCTACAGAGGAAGAAAATGAGTATCACAGGCATTAATGTTCACACAGAAGCTTTGTCTTACACAAGCTGCAGAGGTGGGAAGAAACTTTGCATAACTTGATGCATTCCTTACAGAACTAATCAATTCACTCAGATTTGTAAAGAAGAAGCTATAAAGGCACCATAAATAAGTATTCACAAAGGAAATTATGTATTGATTTTAATCAAAGGAATTTTCTTCTCAAATATAAAAATCCAGTTTGGTATCTGTTCAGTGAATACTGTCTTTTACCAAAAAATATTTTATTATTATTATAGTCACTTATCTCATCAATGATTCCTACCCAAGCCTGCTTGCATCCTTCAGTCAACCTGAAATGAAGTTTTAAAAAAAAAAATTAAAAAAATTGGGTGTCTGTATCAGTATTCCCAGAAAAGCATTTCTCTTGGAACATGAAACAAAGGGGCATGAGCTGTGAGATATGTTAAAAAGTTTCAAGTTTCTTTCATTTCTAGTTATGAAGAACAAAAGAACAGACAGTGCCATGCCAAGGAGAAAGGAGGAGCGAAGACCAGCAACACAAAAGACAGATTTTGTTTGCAGACTTGAGCTGAAAAAATTATTATGAAACCCCAACTCACGATGCAGAAAAAAACCAGCATGACCTAGAAATAAGCATCACAGAGATATGACACTTAGGTGTTGCTTAAACTGTAAGACACAATACGGCTGGGACATCCATATGTAGTATGTTTAGAGGAGCACAGGATAGACCCAGGAGCTTTTCCCTGCTTTGTTATAGCTTGATCATATGGCAGAGGGATTATTAGTGCTAAAATAAATGACATTTATGTTTAAAGAATTTATTTTTTTTTTGTAGTTTTTAACTCAACATTGTGGTCCTTGTGGTTGGAAAAATAAGTGACTTAATTCCCTCTTGGATCTCATTATCATTTCATGCAGAGGTATTTGTAATCAAATTCGTGTAATCAGGGAAATGAATGTATTGCTCGCTGCACACCCTTCTGAGGTTCTCATGGACAAAAGGAGCTTAGGAGGAGATCAGGAGAACACAGAGAAAATGTGGTGTAGCTACAGCGCTCTGCGTATTCTTTATGTACCTGGCACTATGTGAATGGAGTTTGTCTTGTTCATCAACCCCTCTGGTCGTGGCTACCTAACTTTAATGTAGCTTTCAACAGGACAAATACACCAGCAAAATAGGCAGCTGTCTTCTGCTCTGAGTGGACCTGAAACTTAAAGAAATTGTAGAAACAATAATGTGCCCTCTAATTAAGCAGTAGTTTAAGAGAATGCATTTTCTCCAGCCTTCATCCCCCCTGCATTTCTTTGTCTTTATTTCACTGGCCACTTACGGGGGTTTTTTGCCCTAATCCTGATTTTTCTACATATAGTTTCTCATCTGGCTCCCATTCTTACACCACTCAGTGGTTACTTGTGTGGCAAACGAGCAAAAAACTTGGCAGTTGTTGCTGGGGTTAATGTGGAAAAATAAATCTCACGTAATGCCAGTGTGGATTTACTTCTCATTCTTAATGGCACCAGCAGATGTTTGAGGAATCCTAGACTTCCTGAGCGCCTCCACGCACAGCTGGCACCGCTTGGCTGGGTCCTGGTGGTGGGGGACATATGTGTTGTACACTTACACTTTGATTTACGGACACTTCTGCCTCTGGATGGGGATTGTTCTCACCGTTCTCACACAGCCCTGGCAGTGTCCCACCGTATTAGGTTTATTGCTTTTGCTTTTTCTTCTTCTGCCCTCTCTTGCCAGCACCTTGAAAGGGTTTTTGTTTCAGTAAAACTCTCAACATTTCTCTCTGTTGGGAAGGTTTCCTCAAATATCAGGCATCTCTGATGTATTTAGTTTTTCAGTGTCTGTGACAAAGTTCTTGAGATGCAACCTCTACAGTAATATAGATAATATTGTGGGGATTATTGACTCTCTCATCTGTAGTGGTGGGAAACATCTCTTTTGACACTGGCAACCCAAACCACATCCTCAGCCATGATAGATATTGATGAATACAAAATTAATATTCAGAAAAACATGCAGTGTGCTGCAGTCAACTTGTATAGTCAATGCACATTAGCAGATGAATCAAGGGGCAGGAGGAACAAATATTATATCATGAACTAACACTCAACTACCCATCACAAATGTCCTGTGGTTTCTACTGGGACACAGAGACTAGTCTATGAATCTCTGATATTTTTATTTTCATGATAAGACCTTTCATTCATGATACTTGAGATAGAAAACCTCTTGGTACTTTACTTTTTCTTCACGAGGAAATCACCCTACTAATATCTGCTTTAGATGCTGACTTGCTTCAGACACTGGTAGGTTGTTTGTGTTTGGGGTTTTTTTTAGAAGTAGCCCTTAGTGACACTAAATTTAACAACTAACAACAGCATGTGCCTCACACTTGATAGTTCGGGCTGTGGTGACAGCATTTAGCAATTTGGGAAATCCCACAGGACCCAGAGTGGCACTGGCTGCTGTCTTCTTTGTTTGCATTTACTTTTCTGCTTTGTCAACTTGTTCTGTGGTTGCAAAAGTAAATCAAGAGACCCAGATTTAATCAAAATAAAATAGTTGTACCTCCCTCCCATTCTTTAAAATAACCTTTCCAGCAGTAACCCTGTTAACTGATGATAATCTTTGAAAAAAAATAGTGTGTGAAAGTCTAAATTGAGAAGGAAAGGAAGATATAGACATTCAGCACTGCTTGGAAGAAATGACTATTGTAACACAGTCACTCAGGGTTACTTTTCCTCTTCTTTTAACTTACAGTGCTCAAGGCACCCTCCAAGGGCCTTGAGAGAGTGGTGTGATGCTCTTCTCACACATGCTCTTCAACAGCCTTTTTACTACAATCAATCATTGAAAAATATTTTTTGTGATTCTGTCCAATGCTTGGAGGGAGCTGCAGAGATAGAAAAGGCTATTGGCACTTGAAAATATTAAATGGACTACTCATGTGGGAAAGCTCAAAACATAATGGATAGGCATTGATGGGTTTTTTCACATTTCTCTACACCCACAAAAGCAGAGAAAACACGATGTGAAGAATGCACAAGAAACTTTTCCCTTTATGTTTTCCTGTTAAGGTATCTGCTCTCACCAGGATTTGTAAATAGTTAGAGGCAAAACCAGTTAAAGGTTAGAGACCAAACCATGTGCATCTTGGACCCTCCAGTAAACTGACCATAACTGGTCAGAGTGAGGTGTGCACTGGAAGTCTGGAAAAGAAACTCTGAAGCTTTGATTAAGGTGAAGAGATTTTTTTTCTTAATTAAAATACAGGTCAATGACCAAAAGGCATTGCAAAGCCCTTCCAACTGCACACTATCTTACTCATCTACAGAATTTATCATCTGCAAAGTTAAATTTGCAGTTTTATATTAAAAATTAATACATGTTCATATGGAGATTTGATGAGCCATGTGGATTTGACTCTTCAGTTTTTACAGTTTTCCCTTGATGCTTGTGAAGTTATCCAGAATATGGCATCACTTCTTCCTGCAAGACATCACACATCCATTAGGGGATGCTGAGAAAATGATTCTTTACCTCTTTCACATATGGAGACTGCAGGCAAGAGAGATGTTTTTAACCTGTGCATGGGCTGTTTGAGTCCTTGTGTGTTCTCCTTTCTCTTTCTCTTCTTGCTACATCCCTTTTACCCTTTAAATGCAGTGATAATACAGGGTTTGGGAGGCTCCAACTTCAAATAAGCTGTCTCTGATACTGCTAGCTAAGGAGATGAGGAGAGCTGAAGCTGGTGGGGAAAGTCAAACACAAAGTGTTGGTTCATCTCCAGGAAGTGGGAGACTGTACAAGGAGGATATCTAGGACTAGAACACCCTGGGCTGGATGCCTGGGGTGACAGCTTCCAAGCAGAGGGAGCTGCCAAATGTAGGAGGTGAGGATGTTATGTGCATAATCTCTCCTCTTCCTTAGCAGCTATGCACTTTCCTGCCCTAAAGCTGGAAGAATTGGTTTCCCTTTCTGCTGTAAGCAGACCTTTTCAAGTAGATAAATCTACTAGAACTTAAAAAAAAAAAGAAAAGAAAAAAAAAAGAAGACAAGAAAAAAAAAAAGAAAGAAAAAAGAAACATGGGGAAAAAAAAAAGCAACCAACAAACACATGCAAATGGACTAAGTTAGAATTGCATATCCCATCTGCTTTGTTCATTTTTAGAATAAGGTTTTCGTACCTTGTACTTCTCTTTTTTCATTAGATGAAATAGCACTGCATTGTTGGCCACCTCAGTACCAGAGACAAACTAAATAACTATCCTGAGCATATGGAAAGTAAAATTTAAGGAAACAAACCTAGTTCTGCCAGAAATATCTTTTGTCTGTCTAAGGAACAGAAGAACTCCTAACCTGCTTCTGCTATATAAGAAATGGTTTAAAATTTATTGGCTACTGCAACCTTTATATCACTACAGGTGTAGGAGCCCTGTGACAATGAGTGGTCATGGTAGCAGTGTTGTGATCTAATATGGCTCTGCCACAGCAATGGAAAACCCTGGGGGAACAGCCATGGGAAACAATTAGTAATTATTTAACCCGGGGATGAACACATTTATTGAAAATGACCTGGGAGACTCAGCTGATGGGGGTTAAATATGAGCTCATGATGTGCTCATGTTGAGAAATTAGCTCACCACATCGTGAGCTGGATGAGGAGGAGACTGGGAGACCATAATCCCACCCCTGCACAGGGTGGAGAGGCCACCCCTGGTGTGTGCTGCCCAGGTTGGGTCCCCTGGTCAGGTGGGGCTTGGAGAAATGGGAGAAGATTCCTTAGTGGCAGATTGAGGAGTTGCCACAAATTACATTTTGAGAGGCTCAGATTGGACATCAGGAAAATATTTTAGTAAGAACATAGTGCAGGTACAGTACAGGACCAGAATAGGGCCCTTGAGTGATCTGAGAGTCTCCAATCTTGGCAATTTTGTGACTTGCCTGGACAAAACTACGGGTGACTTGATCTAGCATGGCAATAGTTCTGCTTTGTGTGGGAGATTGGAAAAGATCACTTCCAATGTTCCCTTCTGAATAACAACATTTCTGAGGTTTTCTGTTAATGTTTGGAAAGTTTGAGGTCAGTTTTCTTCTTATATACAAGGAAAATATGTCTTTGGTTAATGCACTTTATAGTTATCAGGTATCCTACACACATTTACAATGATATTTTACTGTGAGTTTCTCCACTTTTTGTCCTAAAATATTGCAGGAGAAGGGGACAAAAGCAATTGATTATTAATTTATACAACCAAATGATTGTTTGAACCATTGGGATTTGAAAGTGGTAATCAATACTATGTAAATAGAACAAATCTACAGTTTTTTTCAGATTAACTTTGTTGGCCACTGCCAGATATAGTTTAAGTTCTACAAACCATCAATCATATTTTACTACCTGTTAATGCTTTAACACAGTTTCTACATTTTTTTTTGGATAAAACAAAGTTTTTCTCGACATTGCTTAAAAAACAGAGTTGTCATTGGAAAGGATCACATCATGATTTTGTTTTATTTAGAATGTATACTGCATCCACATGGAGTAAAGTCTGGTGAAGGGATTAAGTAAGTAACAAAAGACATGAATTTTGGGAGTGGTTGTCCTCTGTACTCCAAAAAAATCTGGTGGATCAAGTCAAAGCATCTTTTCACTAAATAAAATATTCACCACTGACTACAAGGGGTATGAATTCTTTGTATGATCTAGATGTACCCTGGGAAAAGCAAGAGAAGGTTACAGATTGGGATTTAGATTAAGAATTTAAGCATCAAACATCAGTTTAGTGAATTTTCTCATATAAAGGCAATCTAGTTTCTTAATGAACTTATCAGTAATCAAAATATGTCTTTGGAGTTTTGAATGAGGGTACATATACTTTCTACAGCATATTTTTCAAGCAATGGCTTGGAATGTCTGATTACTACAAATTATCCATATGTATGTAGGATTTGTGTCAGTGCTTCTTATGCCACTGGAGAATGGATTTTCATTGAGTTTTCCCCTGTGGAAATCATGAGTCTGAACTCCAGTTTTATTTTTATTTTGAGATAAAATTAACTGCATGCTTATGTGTGCTTATATGTGCTTCAAAATTATGGCGTGCTCAAACATCAGTGGCAGACCTGAGAAACACCCTATTGTTCTTGTAATTATGACAGCCAGAGCCAATTAATACAGCAGGCTGACTCAACTAATCAAAGAAAACAGTTTTGGCTTGGGGAGTATAAAGGTCCTTATGCAAATATTGATTTACATATCTATATCTATATCTTACATACATGCAGAGATTTTTACTGAGTATCTCTATTAATACTAACAACATTTCTGTGAGGGAAAAGAAAAATTAATTGGTGGAATTTGGAGCCCCTGCATCTATCTTGACAGCGTAACATGGTCGTGGTGCTTTGAACTGCCTGAGTGCACACTTTCCCTCTGCTCCTTCGTTGGGACCCTTTGAAGTTGCTGTTAAACTGGAATCTTGTTCATAGGCCACTTTATGCCTTAGCACAAAAATAAATGGTTCTCTTAAAACACACATGTTGTAATTCACATTATTGGTGAGGAGGTGAACTTTTAAAGAATATTCAGTCTTTTAAAAAGTTGTTTGTGGAACCACTGGGCTCCCAGTATGTAGGTGGTGCAACATCTGTGCATTGACATGTGAGGCATCTTCAAAAGGTGGAATTCATTGA